>NC_141006.1:18065282-20950728 GCF_052327205.1 Somniosus microcephalus | reverse complement strand
GAGGAGAGGAGAGCGAGGCCGAGAGCGGGAGAGGAGAACAGAGCGAGGCCGAGAGCAGGAGAGGAGAGGAGAGCGAGGCCGAGGGCGGGAGAGGAGAGGAGAGCGAGGCCGATAGCGGGAGAGGAGAGCAGAGCGAGGCCGAGAGTGGGAGAGGAGAGGAGAGCGAGGCCGAGAGCGGGAGAGGAGAGGAGAGCGAGGCCGAGAGCGGGAGAGGAGAGGAGAGCGAGGCCGAGAGCGGGAGCGGAGAGGAGAGCGAGGCCGAGAGCGGGAGAGGAGAGGAGAGCGAGGCGAGAGTGGGAGAGGAGAGCAGAGCGAGGCCGAGAGCGGGAGAGGAGAGGAGAGCGAGGCCGAGAGCGGGAGAGGAGAGGAGAGCGAGGCCGAAAGCGGGAGAGGAGCGCAGAGCGAGGCCGAGAGCGGGAGAGGAGAGCGAGGCCGAGAGCCGGAGAGGAGAGGAGAGCGAGGCCGAGAGTGGGAGAGGAGAGGAGAGCGAGGCCGAGAGTGGGAGAGGAGAGGAGAGCGAGGCCGAGTGTGGGAGAGGAGAGGAGAGCGAGGCCGAGAGTGGGAGAGGAGAGGAGAGCGAGGCCGAGAGCCGGAGAGGAGAGGAGAGCGAGGCCGAGAGCCGGAGAGGAGAGGAGAGCGAGGCCGAGAGTGGGAGAGGAGAGGAGAGCGAGGCCGAGAGTGGGAGAGGAGAGGAGAGCGAGGCCGAGAGCCGGAGAGGAGAGGAGAGCGAGGCCGAGAGCGGGAGAGCAGAGGAGAGCGAGGCCGAGAGAGGGAGAGGAGAGGAGAGCGAGGCCAAGAGCGGGAGAGGAGAGGAGAGCGAGGCCGAGTGCGGGAGAGGAGAGGAGAGCGAGGCCGAGAGCCGGAGAGGAGAGGAGAGGAGAGGAGAGCGAGGCCGAGAGCGGGAGAGGAGAGGAGAGCGAGGCCGAGAGCCGGAGAGGAGAGGAGAGCGAGGCCGAGGGCGGGAGAGGAGAGGAGAGGACAGCGAGGCCGAGAGCCGGAGAGGAGAGGTGAGCGAGGCGAGAGTGGGAGAGGAGAGGAGAGCGAGGCCGAGAGTGGGAGAGGAGAGGAGAGCGAGGCCGAGAGTGGGAGAGGAGAGGAGAGCGAGGCCGAGAGCGGGAGAGGAGAGGAGAGCGAGGCCAAGAGTGGGAGAGGAGAGCGAGGCCGAGAGCCGGAGAGGAGAGCGAGGCCGAGAGCGGGAGAGGAGAGCAGAGCGAGGCCGAGAGCGGGAGAGGAGCGGAGAGCGAGAGAGGAGAGGAGAGCGAGGCCGAGAGTGGGAGAGGAGAGGAGAGCGAAGCCGAGAGTGGGTGAGGAGAGGAGAGCGAAGCCGAGAGTGGGTGAGGAGAGGAGAGCGAGGCCGAGAGCGGGAGAGGAGAGGAGAGCGATAGAGGAGAGCAGAGCGAGGCCGAGAGCGGGAGAGGAGAGGAGAGCGAGGCCGAGAGCTGGAGAGGAGAGCAGAGCGAGACCGAGAGCGGGAGAGGAGAGCGAGGCCGAGAGTGGGAGAGGAGAGGAGAGCGAGGCCGAGAGTGGGAGAGGAGAGGAGAGCGAGGCCGAGAGTGGAGAGGAGAGGAGAGCGAGGCCGAGAGCCGGAGAGGAGAGGAGAGCGAGGCCGAGAGCCGGAGAGGAGAGCGAGGCCGAGAGCGGGAGAGGAGAGGAGAGCGAGGCCGAGAGTGGGAGAGGAGAGGAGAGCGAGGCCGAGAGCCGGAGAGGAGAGGAGAGCGAGGCCGAGAGCGGGAGAGGAGAGGAGAGCGAGGCCGAGAGAGGGAGAGGAGAGGAGAGCGAGGCCGAGAGCGGGAGAGGAGAGGAGAGTGAGGCCGAGTGCGGGAGAGGAGAGGAGAGCGAGGCCGAGAGTGGGAGAGGAGAGGAGAGCGAGGCCGAGAGCGGGAGACGAGAGGAGAGCGAGGCCGAGAGCGGGAGAGGAGAGGAGAGCGAGGCCGAGAGCGGGAGAGGAGAGGAGAGCGAGACCGAGAGCCAGAGAGGAGAGCAGAGCGAGGCCGAGAGCGGGAGAGGAGAGGAGAGCGAGGCCGAGAGAGGGAGAGGAGAGGAGAGCGAGGCCGAGAGCGGGTGAGGAGAGGAGAGCGAGGCCGAGAGAGGGAGAGGAGAGGAGAGCGAGCCCGAGAGTGGGAGAGGAGTGGAGAGCGAGGCCGAGAGCGGGAGAGGAGAGGAGAGCGAGCCCGAGAGCGGGAGAGGAGAGGAGAGCGAGGCCGAGAGCGGGAGAGGAGAGGAGAGCGAGGCCGAGAGCGGGAGAGGAGTGGAGAGCGAGGCCGAGAGCGGGAGAGGAGAGGAGAGCGAGGCCGCGAGCGGGAGAGGAGAGGAGAGCGAGGCCGATAGCGGGAGAGGAGAGCAGAGCGAGGCCGAGAGTGGGAGAGGAGAGGAGAGCGAGGCCGAGAGCGGGAGAGGAGAGGAGAGCGAGGCCGAGAGGGGGAGAGGAGAGGAGAGCGAGGCCGAGAGCGGGAGAGGAGTGGAGAGCGAGGCCGAGAGCGGGAGAGGAGAGGAGAGCGAGGCCGAGAGCGGGAGAGGAGAGGAGAGCGAGGCCGAGAGTGGGAGAGGAGAGCAGAGCGAGGCCGAGAGTGGGAGAGGAGAGGAGAGCGAGGCCGAGAGCGGGAGAGGAGAGGAGAGCGAGGCCGAAAGCGGGAGAGGAGCGCAGAGCGAGGCCGAGAGCGGGAGAGGAGAGCGAGGCCGAGAGCCGGAGAGGAGAGGAGAGCGAGGCCGAGAGTGGGAGAGGAGAGGAGAGCGAGGCCGAGAGTGGGAGAGGAGAGGAGAGCGAGGCCGAGAGTGGGAGAGGAGAGGAGAGCGAGGCCGAGAGTGGGAGAGGAGAGGAGAGCGAGGCTGAGAGCCGGAGAGGAGAGGAGAGCGAGGCCGAGAGCCGGAGAGGAGAGGAGAGCGAGGCCGAGAGTGGGAGAGGAGAGGAGAGCGAGGCCGAGAGTGGGAGAGGAGAGGAGAGCGAGGCCGAGAGCCGGAGAGGAGAGGAGAGCGAGGCCGAGAGCGGGAGAGGAGAGGAGAGCGAGGCCGAGAGAGGGAGAGGAGAGGAGAGCGAGGCCAAGAGCGGGAGAGGAGAGGAGAGCGAGGCCGAGTGCGGGAGAGGAGAGGAGAGCGAGGCCGAGTGTGGGAGAGGAGAGGAGAGAGAGGGCGAGAGCGGGAGACGAGAGGAGAGCGAGGCCGAGAGCGGGAGAGGAGAGGAGAGCGAGGCCGAGAGCGGGAGAGGAGAGGAGAGCGAGGCCGAGAGCCGGAGAGGAGAGGAGAGGAGAGGAGAGGAGAGCGAGGCCGAGAGCGGGAGAGGAGAGGAGAGCGAGGCCGAGAGCCGGAGAGGAGAGGCGAGCGAGCCCGAGGGCGGGAGAGGAGAGGAGAGGAGAGCGAGGCCGAGAGCCGGAGAGGAGAGGTGAGCGAGGCCGAGAGTGGGAGAGGAGAGGAGAGCGAGGCCGAGAGTGGGAGAGGAGAGGAGAGCGAGGCCGAGAGTGGGAGAGGAGAGGAGAGCGAGGCCGAGAGCGGGAGAGGAGAGGAGAGCGAGGCCGAGAGTGGGAGAGGAGAGCGAGGCCGAGAGCCGGAGAGGAGAGCGAGGCCGAGGGCGGGAGAGGAGAGCAGAGCGAGGCCGAGAGCGGGAGAGGAGCGGAGAGCGAGAGAGGAGAGGAGAGCGAGGCTGAGAGTGGGAGAGGAGAGGAGAGCGAAGCCGAGAGTGGGTGAGGAGAGGAGAGCGAGGCCGAGAGCGGGAGAGGAGAGGAGAGCGAGAGAGGACAGCAGAGCGAGGCCGAGAGCGGTAGAGGAGAGGAGAGCGAGGCCGAGAGCTGGAGAGGAGAGCAGAGCGAGACCGAGAGCGGGAGAGGAGAGGAGAGCGAGGCCGAGAGTGGGAGAGGAGAGGAGAGCGATGCCGAGAGCGGGAGAGGAGAGGAGAGCGAGTCCGAGAGCCGGAGAGGAGAGCAGAGCGAGGCCGAGAGCGGGAGAGGAGAGGAGAGCGAGGCCGAGAGTGGGAGAGGAGAGGAGAGCGAGGCCGAGAGCGGGAGAGGAGAGCAGAGCGAGGCCGAGAGCCGGAGAGGAGAGCAGAGCGAGGCCGAGAGCGGGAGAGGAGAGGAGAGCGAGAGAGGAGAGGAGAGCGAGGCCGAGAGTGGGAGAGGAGAGCGAGGCCGAGAGCAGGAGAGGAGAGGAGAGCGAGGCCGAGGGCGGGAGAGGAGAGGAGAGCGAGGCCGAGAGTGGGAGAGGAGAGGAGAGCGAGGCCGAGAGTGGGAGAGGAGAACAGAGCGAGGCCGAGAGCGGGAGAGGAGAGGAGAGCGAGGCCGAGAGCGGGAGAGGAGAGGAGAGCGAGGCCGAGAGAGGGAGAGGAGAGCAGAGCGAGGCCAAGTGCGGGAGAGAGAGGGCAGCGAGGCCGAGAGCGGGAGAGGAGAGGAGAGCGAGGCCGAGAGAGGGAGAGGAGAGGAGAGCGAGGCCGAGAGCGGGAGAGGAGAGGAGAGCGAGGCCGAGAGCGGGAGAGGAGTGGAGAGCGAGGCCGAGAGCGGTAGAGGAGAGGAGAGCGAGGCCGAGAGCGGGAGAGGAGAACAGAGCGAGGCCGAGAGTGGGAGAGGAGAGGAGAGCGAGGCCGAGAGCGGGAGAGGAGAGGAGAGCGAGGCCGAGAGCGGGAGAGCAGAGGAGAGCGAGGCCGAGAGCGGGAGAGGAGAGCAGAGCGAGGCCGAGAGCGGTAGAGGAGAGGAGAGCGAGGCCGAGAGTGGGAGAGGAGAGCGAGGCCGAGAGCGGGAGAGGAGAGGAGAGCGAGGCCGAGAGCGGGAGAGGAGAGGAGAGCGAGGCCGAGGGCGGGAGAGGAGAGCGAGGCCGAGAGCGGGAGAGGAGAGCAGAGCGAGGCCGAGAGCGGGAGAGGAGAGGAGAGCGAGGCCGAGAGTGGGAGAGGAGAGGAGAGCGAGGCCGACAGCGGGAGAGGAGAGGAGAGCGAGAGAGGAGAGGAGAGCGAGGCCGAGAGCGGGAGAGGAGAACAGAGCGAGGCCGAGAGCAGGAGAGGAGAGGAGAGCGAGGCCGAGGGCGGAAGAGGAGAGGAGAGCGAGGCCGATAGCGGGAGAGGAGAGCAGAGCGAGGCCGAGAGTGGGAGAGGAGAGGAGAGCGAGGCCGAGAGCGGGAGAGGAGAGGAGAGCGAGGCCGAGAGCGGGAGAGGAGAGGAGAGCGAGGCCGAGAGCGGGAGAGGAGAGGAGAGCGAGGCCGAGAGCGGGAGCGGAGAGGAGAGCGAGGCCGAGAGTGGGAGAGGAGAGCAGAGCGAGGCCGAGAGCGGGAGAGGAGAGGAGAGCGAGGCCGAGAGCGGGAGAGGAGAGGAGAGCGAGGCCGAAAGCGGGAGAGGAGCGCAGAGCGAGGCCGAGAGCGGGAGAGGAGAGCGAGGCCGAGAGCCGGAGAGGAGAGGAGAGCGAGGCCGAGAGTGGGAGAGGAGAGGAGAGCGAGGCCGAGAGTGGGAGAGGAGAGGAGAGCGAGGCCGAGTGTGGGAGAGGAGAGGAGAGCGAGGCCAAGAGTTGGAGAGGAGAGGAGAGCGAGGCCGAGAGCCGGAGAGGAGAGGAGAGCGAGGCCGAGAGCCGGAGAGGAGAGGAGAGCGAGGCCGAGAGTGGGAGAGGAGAGGAGAGCGAGGCCGAGAGTGGGAGAGGAGAGGAGAGCGAGGCCGAGAGCCGGAGAGGAGAGGAGAGCGAGGCCGAGAGCGGGAGAGCAGAGGAGAGCGAGGCCGAGAGAGGGAGAGGAGAGGAGAGCGAGGCCAAGAGCGGGAGAGGAGAGGAGAGCGAGGCCGAGTGCGGGAGAGGAGAGGAGAGCGAGGCCGAGAGCCGGAGAGGAGAGGAGAGGAGAGGAGAGCGAGGCCGAGAGCGGGAGAGGAGAGGAGAGCGAGGCCGAGAGCCGGACAGGAGAGGAGAGCGAGGCCGAGGGCGGGAGAGGAGAGGAGAGGACAGCGAGGCCGAGAGCCGGAGAGGAGAGGTGAGCGAGGCCGAGAGTGGGAGAGGAGAGGAGAGCGAGGCCGAGAGTGGGAGAGGAGAGGAGAGCGAGGGCCGAGAGCGGGAGAGGAGAGGAGAGCGAGGCCAAGAGTGGGAGAGGAGAGCGAGGCCGAGAGCCGGAGAGGAGAGCGAGGCCGAGAGCGGGAGAGGAGAGCAGAGCGAGGCCGAGAGCGGGAGAGGAGCGGAGAGCGAGAGAGGAGAGGAGAGCGAGGCCGAGAGTGGGAGAGGAGAGGAGAGCGAAGCCGAGAGTGGGTGAGGAGAGGAGAGCGAAGCCGAGAGTGGGTGAGGAGAGGAGAGCGAGGCCGAGAGCGGGAGAGGAGAGGAGAGCGATAGAGGAGAGCAGAGCGAGGCCGAGAGCGGGAGAGGAGAGGAGAGCGAGGCGAGAGCTGGAGAGGAGAGCAGAGCGAGACCGAGAGCGGGAGAGGAGAGCGAGGCCGAGAGTGGGAGAGGAGAGGAGAGCGAGGCCGAGAGTGGGAGAGGAGAGGAGAGCGAGGCCGAGAGTGGGAGAGGAGAGGAGAGCGAGGCCGAGAGTGGGAGAGGAGAGGAGAGCGAGGCCGAGAGCCGGAGAGGAGAGGAGAGCGAGGCCGAGAGCCGGAGAGGAGAGCGAGGCCGAGAGCGGGAGAGGAGAGGAGAGCGAGGCCGAGAGTGGGAGAGGAGAGGAGAGCGAGGCCGAGAGCCGGAGAGGAGAGGAGAGCGAGGCCGAGAGCGGGAGAGGAGAGGAGAGCGAGGCCGAGAGAGGGAGAGGAGAGGAGAGCGAGGCCGAGAGCGGGAGAGGAGAGGAGAGCGAGGCCGAGTGCGGGAGAGGAGAGGAGAGCGAGCCCGAGAGCGGGAGAGGAGAGGAGAGCGAGGCCGAGAGCGGGAGACGAGAGGAGAGCGAGGCCGAGAGCGGGAGAGGAGAGGAGAGCGAGGCCGAGAGCGGGAGAGGAGAGGAGAGCGAGACCGAGAGCCGGAGAGGAGAGCAGAGCGAGGCCGAGAGCGGGAGAGGAGAGGAGAGCGAGGCCGAGAGAGGGAGAGGAGAGGAGAGCGAGGCCGAGAGCGGGTGAGGAGAGGAGAGCGAGGCCGAGAGAGGGAGAGGAGAGGAGAGCGAGCCCGAGAGTGGGAGAGGAGTGGAGAGCGAGGCCGAGAGCGGGAGAGGAGAGGAGAGCGAGCCCGAGAGCGGGAGAGGAGAGGAGAGCGAGGCCGAGAGCGGGAGAGGAGAGGAGAGCGAGGCCGAGAGCGGGAGAGGAGTGGAGAGCGAGGCCGAGAGCGGGAGAGGAGAGGAGAGCGAGGCCGCGAGCGGGAGAGGAGAGGAGAGCGAGGCCGATAGCGGGAGAGGAGAGCAGAGCGAGGCCGAGAGTGGGAGAGGAGAGGAGAGCGAGGCCGAGAGCGGGAGAGGAGAGGAGAGCGAGGCCGAGAGGGGGAGAGGAGAGGAGAGCGAGGCCGAGAGCGGGAGAGGAGTGGAGAGCGAGGCCGAGAGCGGGAGAGGAGAGGAGAGCGAGGCCGAGAGCGGGAGAGGAGAGGAGAGCGAGGCCGAGAGTGGGAGAGGAGAGCAGAGCGAGGCCGAGAGTGGGAGAGGAGAGGAGAGCGAGGCCGAGAGCGGGAGAGGAGAGGAGAGCGAGGCCGAAAGCGGGAGAGGAGCGCAGAGCGAGGCCGAGAGCGGGAGAGGAGAGCGAGGCCGAGAGCCGGAGAGGAGAGGAGAGCGAGGCCGAGAGTGGGAGAGGAGAGGAGAGCGAGGCCGAGAGTGGGAGAGGAGAGGAGAGCGAGGCCGAGAGTGGGAGAGGAGAGGAGAGCGAGGCCGAGAGTGGGAGAGGAGAGGAGAGCGAGGCCGAGAGCCGGAGAGGAGAGGAGAGCGAGGCCGAGAGCCGGAGAGGAGAGGAGAGCGAGGCCGAGAGCGGGAGAGGAGAGGAGAGCGAGGCCGAGAGTGGGAGAGGAGAGGAGAGCGAGGCCGAGAGCCGGAGAGGAGAGGAGAGCGAGGCCGAGAGCGGGAGAGGAGAGGAGAGCGAGGCCGTGAGAGGGAGAGGAGAGGAGAGCGAGGCCAAGAGCGGGAGAGGAGAGGAGAGCGAGGCCGAGTGCGGGAGAGGAGAGGAGAGCGAGGCCGAGTGTGGGAGAGGAGAGGAGAGAGAGGGCGAGAGCGGGAGACGAGAGGAGAGTGAGGCCGAGAGCGGGAGAGGAGAGGAGAGCGAGGCCGAGAGCGGGAGAGGAGAGGAGAGCGAGGCCGAGAGCCGGAGAGGAGAGGAGAGGAGAGGAGAGGAGAGCGAGGCCGAGAGCGGGAGAGGAGAGGAGAGCGAGGCCGAGAGCCGGAGAGGAGAGGAGAGCGAGCCCGAGGGCGGGAGAGGAGAGGAGAGGAGAGCGAGGCCGAGAGCCGGAGAGGAGAGGTGAGCGAGGCCGAGAGTGGGAGAGGAGAGGAGAGCGAGGCCGAGAGTGGGAGAGGAGAGGAGAGCGAGGCCGAGAGTGGGAGAGGAGAGGAGAGCGAGGCCGAGAGCGGGAGAGGAGAGGAGAGCGAGGCCGAGAGTGGGAGAGGAGAGCGAGGCCGAGAGCCGGAGAGGAGAGCGAGGCCGAGAGCGGGAGAGGAGAGCAGAGCGAGGCCGAGAGCGGGAGAGGAGCGGAGAGCGAGAGAGGAGAGGAGAGCGAGGCTGAGAGTGGGAGAGGAGAGGAGAGCGAAGCCGAGAGTGGGTGAGGAGAGGAGAGCGAGGCCGAGAGCGGGAGAGGAGAGGAGAGCGAGAGAGGAGAGCAGAGCGAGGCCGAGAGCGGGAGAGGAGAGGAGAGCGAGGCCGAGAGCTGGAGAGGAGAGCAGAGCGAGACCGAGAGCGGGAGAGGAGAGGAGAGCGAGGCCGAGAGTGGGAGAGGAGAGGAGAGCGAGGCCGAGAGCGGGAGAGGAGAGGAGAGCGAGGCCGAGAGCCGGAGAGGAGAGCAGAGCGAGGCCGAGAGCGGGAGAGGAGAGGAGAGCGAGGCCGAGAGTGGGAGAGGAGAGGAGAGCGAGGCCGAGAGCGGGAGAGGAGAGCAGAGCGAGGCCGAGAGCCGGAGAGGAGAGCAGAGCGAGGCCGAGAGTGGGAGAGGAGAGGAGAGCGAGAGAGGAGAGGAGAGCGAGGCCGAGAGTGGGAGAGGAGAGCGAGGCCGAGAGCAGGAGAGGAGAGGAGAGCGAGGCCGAGGGCGGGAGAGGAGAGGAGAGTGAGGCCGAGAGTGGGAGAGGAGAGGAGAGCGAGGCCGAGAGTGGGAGAGGAGAACAGAGCGAGGCCGAGAGCGGGAGAGGAGAGGAGAGCGAGGCCGAGAGCGGGAGAGGAGAGGAGAGCGAGGCCGAGAGAGGGAGAGGAGAGCAGAGCGAGGCCAAGTGCGGGAGAGAGAGGGCAGCGAGGCCGAGAGCGGGAGAGGAGAGGAGAGCGAGGCCGAGAGATGGAGAGGAGAGGAGAGCGAGGCCGAGAGCGGGAGAGGAGAGGAGAGCGAGGCCGAGAGCAGGAGAGGAGAGGAGAGCGAGGCCGAGAGAGGGAGAGGAGAGGAGAGCGAGGCCGAGAGCGGGAGAGGAGAGGAGAGCGAGGCCGAGAGCGGGAGAGGAGAGGAGAGCGAGGCCGAGAGCGGGAGAGGAGTGGAGAGCGAGGCCGAGAGCGGGAGAGGAGAGCAGAGCGAGGCCGAGCACGGGAGAGGAGAGGAGAGCGAGGCCGAGAGCGGGAGAGGAGAGGAGAGCGAGGCCGAGAGCGGGAGAGGAGAGGAGAGCGAGGCCGAGAGTGCGAGAGGAGAGGAGAGCGAGGCCGAAAGCGGGAGAGGAGCGCAGAGCGAGGCCGAGAGCGGGAGAGGAGAGCGAGGCCGAGAGCCGGAGAGGAGAGGAGAGCGAGGCCGAGAGTGGGAGAGGAGAGGAGAGCGAGGCCGAGAGTGGGAGAGGAGAGGAGAGCGAGGCCGAGAGTGGGAGAGGAGAGGAGAGCGAGGCCGAGAGTGGGAGAGGAGAGGAGAGCGAGGCCGAGAGCCGGAGAGGAGAGGAGAGCGAGGCCGAGAGCCGGAGAGGAGAGGAGAGCGAGGCCGAGAGTGGGAGAGGAGAGGAGAGCGAGGCCGAGAGTGGGAGAGGAGAGGAGAGTGAGGCCGAGAGCCGGAGAGGAGAGGAGAGTGAGGCCGAGAGCGGGAGAGGAGAGGAGAGCGAGGCCGAGAGCGGGAGAGGAGAGGAGAGCGAGGCCGAGAGCAGGAGAGGAGAGGAGAGCGAGGCCGAGAGCGGTAGAGGAGAACAGAGCGAGGCCGAGAGCAGGAGAGGAGAGGAGAGCGAGGCCGAGGGCTGGAGAGGAGAGGAGAGTGAGGCCGAGAGCGGGAGAGGAGAGCAGAGCGAGGCCGAGAGAGGGAGAGGAGAGGAGAGTGAGGCCGAGAGCGGGAGAGGAGAGGAGAGCGAGGCCGAGAGCGGGAGAGGAGAGGAGAGCGAGGCCGAAAGCGGGAGAGGAGAGGAGAGCGAGGCCGAGAGTGGGAGAGGAGAGGAGAGCGAGGCCGAGAGCGGGAGAGGAGAGGAGAGCGAGGCCGAAAGCGGGAGAGGAGCGCAGAGCGAGGCCGAGAGCGGGAGAGGAGAGCGAGGCCGAGAGCCGGAGAGGAGAGGAGAGCGAGGCCGAGAGTGGGAGAGGAGAGGAGAGCGAGGCCGAGAGTGGGAGAGGAGAGGAGAGCGAGGCCGAGAGTGGGAGAGGAGAGGAGAGCGAGGCCGAGAGCGGGAGAGGAGAGGAGAGCGAGGCCGAGAGCCGGAGAGGAGAGGAGAGCGAGGCCGAGAGCCGGAGAGGAGAGGAGAGCGAGGCCGAGAGTGGGAGAGGAGAGGAGAGCGAGGCCCAGAGTGGGAGAGGAGAGGAGAGCGAGGCCGAGAGCCGGAGAGGAGAGGAGAGCGAGGCCGAGAGCGGGAGAGGAGAGGACAGCGAGGCCGAGAGAGGGAGAGGAGAGGAGAGCGAGGCCAAGAGCGGGAGAGGAGAGGAGAGCGAGGCCGAGTGCGGGAGAGGAGAGGAGAGCGAGGCCGAGTGTGGGAGAGGAGAGGAGAGCGAGGCCGAGAGCGGGAGACGAGAGGAGAGCGAGGCCAAGAGCGGGAGAGGAGAGTAGAGGAGAGCGAGGCCGAGAGCGGGAGAGGAGAGGAGAGCGAGGCCGAGAGCCGGAGAGGAGAGCAGAGCGAGGCCGAGAGCGGGAGAGGAGAGGAGAGCGAGGCCGAGAGAGGGAGAGGAGAGGAGAGCGAGGCCGAGAGCGGGTGAGCAGAGGAGAGCGAGGCCGAGAGTGGGAGAGGAGAGGAGAGCGAGCCCGGGAGTGGGAGAGGAGTGGAGAGCGAGGCCGAGAGCGGGAGAGGAGAGGAGAGCGAGCCCGAGAGCGGGAGAGGAGAGGAGAGCGAGGCCGAGAGCGGGAGAGGAGAGGAGAGCGAGGCCGAGAGTGGGAGAGGAGTGGAGAGCGAGGCCGAGAGCGGGAGAGGAGAGGAGAGCGAGGCCGAGAGCGGGAGAGGAGAACAGAGCGAGGCCGAGAGCGGGAGAGGAGAGGAGAGCGAGGCCGAGAGCGGGAGAGGAGAGGAGTGCGAGGCCGAGAGCGGGAGAGCAGAGGAGAGCGAGGCCGAGAGCGGGAGAGGAGAGCAGAGCGAGGCCGAGAGCGGGAGAGGAGAGGAGAGCGAGGCCGAGAGCGGGAGAGGAGAGCAGAGCGAGGCCGAGAGCGGGAGAGGAGAGGAGAGCGAGGCCGAGAGCGGGAGAGGAGAGGAGAGCGAGGCCGAGAGCGGGAGAGGAGAGGAGAGCGAGGCCGAGAACGGGAGAGGAGAGGAGAGCGAGGCCGAGGGCGGGAGAGGAGAGGAGAGCGAGGCCGAGAGCGGGAGAGGAGAGCAGAGCGAGGCCGAGAGCGGGAGAGGAGAGGAGAGCGAGGCCGAGAGCGGGAGAGGAGAGGAGAGCGAGGCCGAGAGCGGGAGAGGAGAGGAGAGCGAGGCCGAGAGCAGGAGAGGAGAGGAGAGCGAGGCCGAGAGCGGGAGAGGAGAACAGAGCGAGGCCGAGAGCAGGAGAGGAGAGGAGAGCGAGGCCGAGGGCGGGAGAGGAGAGGAGAGCGAGGCCGAGAGCGGGAGAGGAGAGCAGAGCGAGGCCGAGAGTGGGAGAGGAGAGGAGAGCGAGGCCGAGAGCGGGAGAGGAGAGGAGAGCGAGGCCGAGAGTGGGAGAGGAGAGGAGTGCGAGGCCGAGAGCGGGAGAGGAGAGGAGAGCGAGGCCGAGAGCGGGAGAGGAGAGGAGAGCGAGGCCGAGAGCGGGAGAGGAGAGGAGAGCGAGGCCGAGAGCGGGAGAGGAGAGCAGAGCGAGGCCGAGAGCGGGAGAGGGGAGGAGAGCGAGGCCGAGAGCGGGAGAGGAGAGCAGAGCGAGGCCGAGAGTGGGAGAGGAGAACAGAGCGAGGCCGAGAGCGGGAGAGGAGAGGAGAGCGAGGCCGAGAGCGGGAGAGCAGAGGAGAGCGAGGCCGAGAGCAGGAGAGGAGAGGAGAGCGAGGCCGATAGAGGGAGAGGAGAGGAGAGCGAGGCCAAGAGCGGGAGAGGAGAGGAGAGCGAGGCCGAGTGCGGGAGAGCAGAGGAGAGCGAGGCCGAGAGCGGGAGAGGAGAGGAGAGCGAGGCCGAGAGCGGGAGAGGAGCGGAGAGCGAGGCCGAGAGTGGGAGAGGAGAGGAGAGCGAGGCCGAGCGCGGGAGAGGAGAGGAGAGCGAGGCCGAGAGCGGGAGAGGAGAGCAGAGCGAGGCCGAGAGCTGGAGAGGAGAGCAGAGCGAGGCCGAGAGCGGGAGAGGAGAGGAGAGCAAGGCTGAGAGTGGGAGAGGAGAGGAGAGCGAGGCCGAGAGCAGGGGAACACCTTGCCTGATTTTAAGTTCCATTGAAGTCATTCAAGGTCAGCTGGTCCGATCCTGTCAGTTTCCCGCCAGGCGGGGTTAGGTTAAAATGACCCCACACTCTATCAGAGCAAGGCTCAGACTAGAAAGCAACGGTTGAATTTATTTAACATTAAACAGGTAAATGAACAGTATTCAGTACAAGCAGGATAGTTACAGCAGTTGCAACCTTTACTTGTCCCTTCAAAAGGCCAAAGCAACAATTTTCTTCTCATGTGCTACCTGACATGAATCAGTCATTCATGAAAAAAGACTTATGAAATAATATTGAGCGGCCTACGGGTGGCGCTGTCCAGGGAGAGTATAAATACTCGGGCACGGGCCCAGCTTGCGCAGGACATTCTTAACAGGAACTAGTGAAGGACACAACTGGACCTCCTGTGGTAAACCACGTTCACTATTGTATCACTGTTAGTAGTTAGCACTGTTCACCACTGTTCGTTATAACTGTATCACTGACCACTATTGTATCACGGTACGAGGTCGCCTCTTGCCACACTGCTATACCTGGGATGACCACTGCCGACTCCGCCTTGGCTCCACCCACCAGGCCAGGTATAAAGGTGAGCGACTGGCTGGTATTCCTCCTGCTTGGATCGGATCACCCACGAGAGTGGGCTCTGTTATTTAGTCAATAAAAACCTTTAGTCACCTTCGTAACTCTTCGCCTTTTATTGGAGGAATTGATAGGTATATCAATTTTATTGACTAAATTTAATGATGTCCAACAACGAGTCACAACCGGCGGAGGAGCCACCAGCGCAGCTCCCAGGAGCACAGCCACACCAGCCAGCTTGGCTGCGAGCCCTCAGACCGCCGTACCTGGACCTGAACCCACGAGCAGCAAACTCAGCCGCAGACTTTAAACACTGGCTGGTCTGCTTCGAATCATACCTGAGAGAATCCAGCGTCCCTCAGGCATCCAAACTAAGTGTCCTGCAGGCACAACTGAGCCCGAGAGTATACACTCTCATCGAGGACATGACTACCTACGAGACCGCCATCAACCTGCTGAAACAGAAGTACCGGACCCCGGTAAACTACATGTACGCTAGGCACCTCCTAAGATCACGGCCGCAACAGCCAGGAGAATCAGTAGCCGAATTCTCACAGGCGCTATATGCACTCGCCAGGAACTGTGAGTTTAAATCGGTGTCGGCAGCCGAAAATACTGAAGATAATATCCGCGACGCATTCCTGAAAGGCCTACGGTCCGAGTACTCACGGCAAAGACTGCTGGAAGCTAAAGACCTCAGCATGGAAAAAGCTGAAGCCCTCGCTATCTCCCTGGAAGTGGCCCACCAAGATCAGGAAGCATTCACCAGGTACTGCTCGCGACCCTGGGACTCGGGCCCGACCCCTACCACAGCACCCTTCCCAGCGCCGCCCCCGGGACCTACCTCTGCGTCGGCGTCCCGGACCCGACCGGCCCCGCCACCCCCGGCACCGGCCCCGACATCGGGCATCCGCGATCGGGCCGCCGGCTGTTTTTTTTGTGGCCAGGAGAAGCACCCGAGGTCGCGCTGCCCAGCCAAGAACTCCATATGTAAAACCTGCCTGAAGAAAGGCCACTTCTCCAAGGCCTGCAGGAGCGGATCCTCAGAGGCCAGCAGTGCCGCATGCGAACTATGGGGGCGGCCATCTTCGTTTAGGGCAACTGAGGCCAGCATCCCCACACATGAGTCATGGGGGCGGCCATCTTTGTTTAGGGCAACTGAGGCCAGCATCCCCACACATGAGTCATGGGGGCGGCCATCTTTGATTAAGGCAACCGACCCCAATAGTGCCTCATGGGGCCCTACCTCGTGGGAGACGCCATTTTACTCACCACGCCCGACCGCCTCGCCCGCAGATGACAACGACTCGCTCGGCTACACACTAGCTTCCGTCACCCTGGACCAAGCCCGCCCGCACCATCTGTCCAAGTCAATGATGGACATCAAAGTGAACGGCCACGCCACGACCTGCCTGTTCGACAGCGGAAGCACGGAGAGCTTCATCCACCCAGACACGGTGAGCCACTACTCCCTCTCTGTCCTACCAACGCGCAGCCGAATCTCGATGGCATCGAGGTCCCACGCCACGGACATCAGCGGCTACTGTGTCGTGACCCTGTCGGTTAAGGGCACGGAGTATAAAAACTTTAAACTCCTCGTCCTCCCCCATCTCTGCGCTGCCGTCCTACTAGGGCTGGACTTCCAATCCCACCTCCAAAGCGTAACCCTAGCATACGGTGGACCCCTCCCCCCACTCACAGTCAACAACCAGCAAACGTTAAACCGCCCACCGCGTAACACCTGCAGCCTCTCCACCCTCAAGGTCCCGCCACCCTCTCTGTTTGCTAACCTTACCCCTGACTGCAAACCCGTCGCTACCAAAAGCAGGCGGTATAGCGCCGGGGACAGAGCCTTCATTAGCTCTGAGGTGCGGCGCCTCCTGAAAGAGGGCATTATCGAGGGGAGCAGCAGCCCCTGGCGTGCCCAGGTCGTAGTCGTAAAGACCGGCGATAAAAACCGCCTGGTCATCGACTACAGCCAGACCATAAACAGATATACCCAGCTGGACGCATACCCCCTCCCCCGCATATCTGACATGGTCAATCAGATTGCACAGTATAAAGTATTCTCGACCATCGACCTGAAGTCGGCCTACCACCAACTCCCTATCCACCCTGAGGACCGCCAGTATACCGCCTTCGAGGCGAATGGGCGCCTATACCACTTCCTTAGGGTCCCCTTCGGTGTCACTAATGGGGTCTCGGTCTTCCAAAGGGAGATGGACCAGATGGTTGACCAGAACGAACTGCAGGCTACATTCCCCTACCTAGATAACGTCACTATCTGCGGCCGCGACCGGCAGGAACATGACGCGAATCTGGAGAAATTCCTCCGTACGGCCCAACGGCTGAACCTCACCTACAATAAGGAGAAATGCGTGTTTAACACCACGCGCCTTGCCATCCTCGGCTGCGTAGTGGAGAACGGAATCATCGGCCCCGACCCAGAAAGAATGCGCCCCCTCATGGAGCTACCCCTCCCCCACTGCCCTAAAGCACTTAGGAGAACCCTGGGGCTTTTCGCCTACTATGCCCAATGGGTACCCAATTACGCGGACAAAGCCAGACCCCTCCTGAAAGCCACTTCCTTCCCCCTCACGGAGGAGGCGTGCGCGGCCTTCTCCCTCATTAAGGGAGACATAGCCAAGGCCACGATGCACGCAGTGGACGAGTCCATCCCCTTTCAGGTGGAGAGCGACGCATCCGACTTCGCCTTAGCCGCCACCCTAAACCAGGAGGGGAGGCCAGTGGCCTTCTTCTCAAGGACCCTACAGGGCCCCGAGATCCGACATTCGTCGGTCGAGAAAGAGGCCCAGGCGATCGTGGAGGCAGTACGGCGCTGGAGGCACTACCTGGCAGGCAAACGATTTACCCTCCTCACCGACCAGCGTTCGGTGGCTTTCATGTTTAATAACAAGCTGAAGGGCAAAATCAAGAATGACAAGATTTTGAGATGGAGAATCGAGCTCTCCACCTACGATTATGAGATCTTGTACCGGCCAGGCAAGCTGAACGAATCCCCTGATGCCCTTTCACGAATGACATGCGCCAGCGCGCATATCGATAGGCTTCAGACCCTCCACGACCAGCTCTGCCACCCCGGAGTCACCAGACTCTACCATTTCATTAAGGCCCGCAACCTGACCTACTCCATCGAGGAGGTCAGGACCATGACCAGGAACTGCCAGACCTGTGCGGAGTGCAAACCGCACTTCTATAGGCCGGACCGAGCAAGCCTGATCAAGGCCACCCGCCCCTTCGAGCGCCTGAGCATCGACTTTAAGGGGCCCCTCCCGTCCTCTGACCGTAATGTGTACTTCCTCAACATCGTTGATGAGTACTCCCGTTTCCCCTTTGCCTTCCCCTGCCCCGACATGACCAGTAGCACGGTCATTAAGTGCCTGAATGCCCTCTTCGCCTTGTTCGGGTTCCCGAACTATATACACAGCGACCGGGGCTCCTCCTTCATGAGCGAGGAACTCCGGCAATTCCTCCTAGAGAGAGGTATTGCAGCAAGCAGGACCACCAGCTACAACCCCAGAGGTAACGGTCAGGTGGAAAGAGAGAACGCGACGGTATGGAAGGCCGTCCTCTTAGCCTTAAAGTCTAAGGGCCTCCCAACCTCCCGCTGGCAAGAAGTCCTCCCGACAGCGCTGCACTCCATCCGGTCATTACTTTGCACGGCCACTAACACCACCCCCCATGAACGAATGTTCGTTTTCCCCAGGAAGTCGACTACGGGAACCACTCTACCAACCTGGCTGACCGCCCCGGGGCCGGTCTGGCTGCGGAAACACGTGAGGACCCATAAAACGGACCCCCTGGTCGAGAGGGTGAACCTCCTGCACGCCAACCCCCAGTACGCCTACGTGGCGTACCCAGACGGGCGGGAGGACACTGTCTCCCTACGAGACCTCGCACCCTCAGCCGATCCGGAAACACCGCCACCACCCCCCCCAACCTCAGTCCAGGTAGACGGCATGCCGGAACCCCACGAGCCCTCGCCGACCACGCAAACACCAGCATCAACACCGGATAAGGCACCAGCACCGGATAAGGCAACACCACCGCTGCGGCGATCGGAGAGGCTTACGAAGCCTCCGGACAGACTGACCTACCAGAATTGGTAGTACACTTCACCCCGCCGGACTTAATTCTAAACAAGGGGTGAATGTGGTAAACCACGTTCACTATTGTATCACTGTTAGTAGTTAGCACTGTTCACCACTGTTCGTTATAACTGTATCACTGACCACTATTGTATCACGGTACGAGGTCGCCTCTTGCCACACTGCTATACCTGGGATGACCACTGCCGACTCCGCCTTGGCTCCACCCACCAGGCCAGGTATAAAGGTGAGCGACTGGCTGGTATTCCTCCTGCTTGGATCGGATCACCCACGAGAGTGGGCTCTGTTATTTAGTCAATAAAAACCTTTAGTCACCTTCGTAACTCTTCGCCTTTTATTGGAGGAATTGATAGGTATATCACCTCCATGTTGTAAAACAGTTGATTAAAGCTTTGTTTAACGCTTAGACCAAGTGCCCAGTAGTTTTCTTACGTCACTACCCCTTAACATAAAATTAATGATTGAAACATGAATGCTCACTTCCTACTTGGCAAAGCACAGAGTGTTTAGCTTAGTGTCTGCTGGCTTTAGGCTGACTCTGAGTTAGATCAAAGCAGCCAAATATAAATCCACAATTGGACACTTCTGGCCACACGGTTGCCCATCAAAAAATCATTGGCTCTGCCCCTCTCACTGGCCCAATGCATAGCTTCAACCCAGATACAGCTGTCAATCAAAACCACTACTCCCAGGATCTCAATTGCCTGGGATGTTTGGATGGCTTCATTCAGTCAATGCCAGATGCTTGGATTGATCGCCATCCAGGTATAAGGTGCGCAATCAAAGTAAGCATAAGGCTTCCTTAACTACACAGCTGTCTTGCCCTGAGGTGTGAAAATTCACTACACCGTAATAAAAGAAGGAAAGAAAGACTTGCATTTAAATAGCACCTTTCACAACCTCAGGGCATTCCACGTTGGATGCCGTCTTTCAGATGAGACGTTAAACCGAGGCCTCGTCTGTCCGCTCAAGTGGACATAAAAGATCCCACGGCACTATTTCGAAAACGAGCAGGGAACTTCTTCCCAGAATACTGCCCAACCTTTGTCCCTCAACCAGCATCACTAAAACAGACCATCTGGTCATTTATTTAATTGCTGTTTGTGGGAGCTTGCTGTGCCAAAATGAACTGCCGTGTTTCCTACATTACAACGGTGACTACACTACAAAAGTACTTAATTGGCTGTAAAGTGCTTTGGGATGTCCTGAGGCCATGCAAGATGCTATATAAATGCAAGTCTTTCTTTCTTATTGCCTAAACAATAACTCATAGCAGCCAAGAACCCTCTTAAGAGTTTTACAGCTGCCCATGACACAGAACAATTTAACTATAGGTGCTCTTTACATTTGGTGCTCTGAAGAACTTATATTCAATTCATCTGCAGCATCTTTTCAAAAATGTCATCTGCTATTCAATCCAGTCAAAGCAACGCCATTAAAACTATAGTCTGGGGATTGGTTGCTCTTGCTAAGGGGACTGTGCAGGAGTCAACCTACGAAAGAGGAGATTAAATAAAATAGAGTATTCTCCAATGTTATTAAAAGAGCTCAAATCCCAACTAATCTCAGACCTTTAAACCTATCTATCCATTTTTGTAAAATTAAATTTAGTTCAACCAACTTAAGGTCAATGAAACGGTTCTCTAGATATATGTGAGATGTGGTCTCTGTTGTAGACAGTATTCTATAGTCCAGTAAGGAGATCACTACTACAATGGCTTAATTCTAATTATCTTACTTTATAGTTTTAACGTCAGACAGTATAAGAAGATTACGGGTCAATGACCTAAATTAGACATTTGCATACATTAGAATGAATCCAGACATAATAAACATACATTCTCCATTTATATGGATTCAAAGGAGAATCTGTCCCTGTGTCCAAATTCGAGTGCACTCTTTCGTTGGCGCACTTAAGTTGGAGCTCATGGTATGTATAATGTCTGCAAGACTTACGACTCCGAACCCCTTCGTTGAATTCTCTTCACGATCACTGAATCCCACTTTGAGTTCTGGATGCAGAGCTACTAATACGAAGGGCGGCGGCCGAGTTTGGAAGCCCGGGACGGGATGCGGCAGCCATTTGCCTCCTGAGTCCTCTTTTCAGAGCTCCTGCCCTCTTTTCTTCCAGTCGCTCGCGTTTTCCGCTCGAAAAACCCCCGACTCCACCCCTTCCTCCTGGGGTTTCTGCCTGGAGACTGCGCAGCCTCACTGTCTGCAACAGTTGATACTGGTGCAGAATTATGGAAAGTCTGCTCTTAGTCACATTGTGTCCTTAAAAGTTCTTGCCGTACCTTCACATGGGCAACTTTAACCCAGGGATTTATAACAATGATAATACAGTGTCTAAGTTAAAGATTGATAACCATACTTAGCGTACATAACATTTCCAGTGGGTATTACACTTGAAAGAAGAATCCATTAATTTCTACTATTTATGCAGGAATCATAAGCAGTCTTGAATAAAACTTCTTGCTGTGTTTTTGGGGCCTGTACAATGATTTGGTGTTTTTGCACTAGATACTCTCTCTGGTTCTATGTGACCGGTCACTGCTGTAAGTGGACCCAGCGCCCCCTAAGATACAGAGAGCACCTTTCAGTCAGCCATGGCTCAGTAGGTGGCACTCTCGCCTCTGGGTCAAACCCCACTCCAGAGACTTGAGCATAAAATTTAGGCTGACACTCCAGTGCAGTACTGAGGGAGAACTGCCGGAGGTGCCGTCTTTCAGAAGAGACGTTAAACCGAGGCCCTGTCTTCACTCTCAGGCGATGTAAACGATCCCATGGCACTATTTCGAAGAAGAACTGGGGAGTTCTTCCCGATGTCCTCGCTAATATTTATCACTCAACCTACATCACTAGAAAACAACAGATTATCTGGTCATTAACACATTGCTGTTTGTGGGAGCTTGCTGTGCGTAAATTGGCTGCCGGACTTCCTGCTTTACAACAGTGACTACACTTCAAATGTACTTCATTGACTGTAAAGCACTTTGGGACAACCTGATGCTGTGAAAGGCGCTATACAAATGCGAGTCTTGCTTTCTTTTCCAGCCCAATATCTTGTTAAACAATAGTATGACCCACGGATTGTAGGTTGGTTTGTGAAATATCACGGTTAACCATGTGAAGCCTCCTCTCTTTATAGATAGAATCATAGAATCACAGAATGGTTACAGCACAGAAGAAGGCCATTCAGTTACTCAGACACACACACACACATACACACAGACACTGAGACACACACAGACACTGAGACACACACACAGCCACTGCGACACACACACACAGACACTGAGACACACAGACAGACACACACACAGACAAACACACACACACAGCCACTGAGACACACAGACACACACACAGACAGACAAACACACACACACACACAGACACATACAGACACACGCACACAGACAGACAGACACACACACATACACACACAAAGGCACACACACACACACAGACAGACACACACACACACACACACACACACACACACACAGACACACACACAGGCACACACACACACACAGACAGACCCACACACACACACACACAGACACACACACAGGCACACACACACACACAGACAGACCCACACACACACACACACACACACAGACACAGACAGACAGGCAGACACACACAGACACAGACACACACACAGACACACACACACACACAAAGACAGACACACACATACAAACAGACACACACATACAGACACACACACAGACAGACACACACACACAGACAGACACACACACACACACACACAGACACACACACAGACAGACACACAGACAGACAGACAGACACACACACACACACACACACACACAGACAGACACATACAGACACACGCACAGACAGATAAACACACACACACAGACAGACACATACAGACACATGCACACAGACAGACAGCACGATGGTCTGAGGAGCGAGTTGGGTAGGATTGATTGGGGAATGGCACTCAAAGGGTTGACGGTGGATAGGCAATGGCAAACATTCAAAGACCGAATGGATGAACTACAGAAGTTGTTCATCCCAGTTTGGCATAAAAATGAAACAAAAAAGGTGACTCAACCGTGGCTAACAAGGGAAATTAGGGATAGCATAAGATCCAAGGAGAGGACATACAAATTGGCCAGAAAAAGCAATAATCCTGAGGATTGGGAGCAGTTTAGGATTCAACAAAGGAGGACAAAGGGATTAATTAAGAAAGGGAAAATAGAATAGGAGAGTAAGATTGCAGGGAACATAAAAACTGACTGTAAAAGCTTTTATAGATATGTAAAGAGAAAAAGATTGGTGAAGTCAAGCGTAGGTCCCTGCAGTCAGAATCGGGGGAATTTATAATGGGGAGCAAAGAAATGGCAGACCAACTAAATACATATTTTGGTTCTGTCTTCACAAAGGAGGACACAAATAACCTCCCAGAAATACCGCGGAACATAGGGCCTGATGAAAGGGTAGAACTGAAAGAAATCAGTATTTGTAGGGAAATGGTGTTAGGAAAATTGATGGCACTGAAGGCCGATAAATCCCCAGGGCCTGATAATCTACATCCCAGGGTACTTAAGGAAGTGGCCCAAGAAAGTAGATGCATTGCTGGTCATCTTCCAGAACTCAATAGACTCTGGAACAGTACCCATGGATTGGAGGGTAGCTAATGTTACACCACTATTCAAAAAAGGTGGCAGAGAAAAAGTGGGGAATTATAGACCGGTAAGCCTGACATCGGTAGTGGGGAAAATGCTAGAGTCCATTATAAAAGATGTAATAGCAGAGCACTTGGAAAGCAGTGACAGGATCGGACAAAGTCAACATGGATTTACAAAAGGTAAATCATGCTTGACTAATCTACTGGAATTTTTTGAGGATGTAACTGGTAAAATAGATAAGGGAGAACCAGTGGATGTGGTGCATTTGGACTTTCAGAAGGCTTTTGATAAGGTCCCGCATAAGAGGGTAGCGTGCAAAATTAAGGCACTTGGGATTGGGGGCATGGTATTGACTTGGATAGAGAACTGGTTGGCGGACAGAAAGCAAAGAGTTGGAATAAACGGGTCGTTTTCCGAGTGGTAGGCAGTGACTAGTGGGGTACCGCAAGGATCGGTCCTAGGACCCCAGCTGTTCACAATATATATTAATGATCTGGACGAGGGAATTGGATGTAATATCTCCAAATTTGCAGACGACACAAAGCTGGGTGGGAGGGTATGCTGTGAGGAGGATGTCATGAAACTCCAGTACGATTTGGACAGGTTGGGTGATTGGGCAGAAACATGGCAAATGCACTATAATGTGGATAAATGTGAGGTTATCCACTTCGGTGGCAAAAACAGGAAGGCAAATTATTATCTGAATGGCAATAGATTGGGAGAAGGGGAAGTGCAAAGAGACCTGGGTGTTCTTGTGCACCAGTCGCTGAAGGTAAGCATGCAGGTGCAGCAGGCGGTTAAGAAGGCAAATGGTATGTTGGCCTTCGTAGCAAGAGGGTTCGAGTACAAGAACAAGGATGTCTTGCTGCAGTTGTACAGGGCCTTGGTGAGACCGCACCTTGAGTATTGTGTGCAGTTTTGGTCACCTTACCTGAGGAAGGACGTTCTTGCCATGGAGGGAGTGCAGCGAAGATTCACCAGGCTGATACCTGGGATGGCAGGAATGACGTACGAGGAGAGATTGTGTCAATTGGGCTTATACTCACTGGAGTTTAGAAGATTGAGAGGGGATCTCATCGAAACCTAAAAAATTCTGTCAGGTCTGGACAGACTAGATGCAGAAAGGATGTTTCTGATGGCCGGGGAGTCCAGAACCAGGGGTCATAGTCTAAGGATAAGGGGTAAGCCATTTAGGACTGAAATGAGGAGGAATTTCTTCACCCAGAGAGTGGTGAACCTGTGGAATTCTCTGCCACAGAGGGCGGTGGAGGCCAGTTCATTAAATATATTCAAGAAAGAGTTGGATATATTTCTTGAGGCTAAAGGGATCAAGGGATATGGGGAGAAGGCAGGGACAGGGTACTGAATTTGGATGATCAGCCATGATCTCATTGAATGGCGGAGCAGGCTCGAAGGGCTGAATGGCCTACTCCTGCTCCTATCTTCTATGTTTCTATGTTTCACACAGACAGACACACACACAGACACACACACACACAGACACACACACAGACACACACACAAAGACAGACAGACACACATACACACAGACAGACACACACACAGACACACACACACAAATACAGACACACACACACACAGACAGACATACACACAGACACACACACAAAGACAGACAGACACACACACACACACACACACACACACACACAGACAGACACACACACACAGACACACACACACAGGCACTGAAACACACACACACACAGACACACACACAGTCACTGAGACACACACACAGACAGACACACACACACAGACAGACGCATACACACACACAGACAGACACACACACACACAGACAGACAGACACACACACACAGACACAGAGACACACACACACACACACACACACACGCAGAGGAGGTATTTTAACTTTTGGCGATAGTGTCCAACATGTGATATCGGTTCGGCCATCCATTATACATCTCTTCTGATTTGACATCAATGGAAATAAGAATCAGGAGAGGTGCGTAACAGCGGCCGAGCCAATACCGTCAATTTTACACTATCACCCAAAGTTACCATGACCCCCCTGCACTCTGAGTTGAAGTGGGGATGTGTAAATCCAATCACAAATCTAAAATTGGAAAACAGAAACCCAATTCTCATTCCCCACTCCCTTGTAATTACATCAGATCAATCGGGGACATTCTCTGTTGTATTGTGAATATGAGAGCTGAAATGTTAAGCACCAGCTCCAGTGTATTTCTGGATATTTATACAGTAGCTCGGACTCTCCAGGCATAGAGGCTCCAGTCTGATTCAAGAGTTTCTATCAGGAACGCAGTTTTCTTTATTGTAGTTTGAACTCCACTCCTGTTTCACTCTGTGTGATGTGTGCTGAGTGAAGGGAGCCCAGGTGGCTGAGTGGAAACATTGGGTCAGGACTTTTCCCAAAAACCCCAAAGCTGGTAGTGACAGCCTTCTCACGTTGATGAACAGAATACGCGGCCCCTCCAATTAAACTAAAATATCAAAAGTACTGTTAGCCAGGACAGTGCAAGTGGTGAAATCAGGGATTAAGTGGAGGTCAGATACACAAAGCCTGCGAGCTGTTCGAGCTGCCGTTATCTAACATAAGGCCCCTGGTGTCATCCCACAGCATACAATCAATACTTGGCGATGTCATGGGCCAGACTTTGTCCCATGAAACAGCAGCTGATGTGGATCAGGCGGGACTGTCGGAATCTTCAAACACTTTCACCAACATTCAGCTCCATCCTCACATTCAACACGTTCCCTGAACTACAGTTCCACCCCCCTCCACCCGCACCATACTTCATCGAGACCACCCTCCAATAGTGATACAATCACTGAAAAAATCTCCACACACCCAACATATGGCCGGGATTTTTGCGGTCAGCGGCGAAGGAATGGCGCTCGCCCTTCACCTCGCTGACAGCTGCCGACAGACTTGTTGCGGGCTGAGCGGAGACTTGCTCTAATTGGGCGTCAGATCCAACTAGGCGCCCGCTACAGGAGATCTGTGAGCGGGACAATAAACAGCGAGGCTCTTCAACCAATCAGATTGCAGAACCTGCTCTGAGACACTGCGGGGGCGATTTTAGCCCTACTCGCTCAGCAGAAACCTGGTGGGTGGGCATTTAAAATCGCCCTAGTTCTTGCCTGTCCGAAAGTCGCCATGTTTGCAACGTCTGCAATTTTAACCTGCGCTCGTGAGCAGGCAGCAGGGACACGCGCCGGGAGCCAACAGGGTCCTTCTTTACCTTTGCATGTTGCGGCCCAATTACATAAGAACATAAGAAATAGGAGCAGGAATAGGCCACTTGGCCCCTCCAGCCTGCTCCGCCATTCAATAAGATCATGGCTGATCTTGGGCTCAAAGCCACTTCCCCGCCCGCTCCCCATAACCCTTCAGTCACTTATCTTGCAAAAATCTGACTATCTCCACCTTAAATGTATTTAATGACCCAGCCTCCACGGCTCTCTGGGGCAGAGAATTCCACAGATTTACGACCCTCTGAGAGAAGAAATTCCTCCTCATCTCAGTTCTAAAAGGGTGACCCTTTATTCTGAAACTATGCCCCCACGTTCTAGATTTCCCCACGAGGGGAAACATCCTGTCTGCATCTACCTTGTCGAGCCCCCTCAGTATCTTATATGTTTCAATAAGATCACCTCTCATTCTTCTAAATTCCAATGAGTATAGGCCCAACCTGCTCAACCTTTCCTCATAAGTCAACACCCTCATCTCTGGAATCAACTGAGTGAATCGTCTCTGAACTGCCTCCAATGCAAGTATATCCTTCCTTAAATAAGGAGACCAAAACTGTACGCAGTACTCAAGGTGTGGTCTCACAAAGTGACTGAGACTCACATACACACAGAAACACACTCACACACACACACACACACACACACACACACACACACACACACAGACAGAGACACACACAGACACAGCCACTGAGACATACACACACACACACAGACAGAGACAGACACAGACACAGACATTGAGACACACACACACACACACACACACACAGACAGAGACACACACAGACACAGACACTGAGACACACACACACAGACACACAGACAGACAGAGACACACACAGACACAGCCACTGAGACACACACACATACAGGGGCACACACACACACACGCACACACAGACACACACATACACATAGACAGACACACACACACAGGGGTTATTTTAACTTTTGGCGATAGTGTCAAACATGTGATATCGGCTCGGCCATCCATTATACATCTGTCCTGATTTGACATCAATGGAAATAAGAATCAAGAGAGGTGAGTAACAGCGGCCGAGCCGATACTGTCAGTTTTACACTATCACCCAAATTTTCCATGACCCCCCTGCACTCTGAGCTGAAGTGGGGATGTGTAAATCCAATCACAAATCTAAAATCTACCCCCCACCCCATATATTATACATTGGCCCAGAAATTCGGGTCGGGGGCTTCCCGCGGGTGCAAGCCCCCGACCTACACTTACATATCGCGCTGACATTTGAAGACTGGGCCTGCTTGGATTTCCGGTCTGTGGCCCGGTTCAGCTCCCGGCGCGCTGTGCGTGCGTGATCCTGCGGCGTACTTAGTGCGATGAGCCGGCTGGGATCACGTGAGCACTGGGCAACCAATGGGAGTTTACAAAAGTCCATTCATGAGTTAGGCATAAGACCTGTCAAACTCATGAAAAGTACGGGCGCCCAAAACACTACTTAAACTTTAAATAAAAGTTTTTTAAAATTCCAATAATTAAATTAACTATTAATAACTTAAAAAAATAATTTAAACAATTATTCAAATTTCTGCCAAAAATTCTTTTTCAAGAAATCGGGTCCAAAAATTAACTTACCTTACTGTAAATTCTTTAAAAATAATAAACCTGTGGAAAAAAAATTCTAACTTTAATTATTAGACCACTTACCTTATAAAACTAAGTCCTTACTGTTAGATCCGTGTATTTTTGATGTTGTGTGTCCTTCAATAATTAGACACGAGACTGCAGGGAACAATCAACAGGTATTTACTGGATGAGGGTTACTCTAAAACTAATGTACAAATCCCTACTCAGGGTTTATATACAGGTGTGGTCACTGCCGGTACTACAGTATACAGGAGCTGTAAAAAGTAGTTCTCCCCTTAAAGGTACATACACTACAATTCCTCCCCTTTTAGATTGACAGTACCATAACATTCATTTAACAATTAACACTTTTTAACATGCACATTAACTGAAAATAGTCCATTTATAAATTCAGTCTTTGGGGCGGCTTCCTGATCCTTTCTGGATAGCGCCTTTCCTGAGTGTCTTGTTCTTGGTGCGGAGGCCCCCTGTCGTCAGTTGGTTCATCAGCTTCCGATGCTACTGTTTCTGGGGTAGATGCTACCTGTATGTCGGGTTCATCACCAGGTGCGCGAGACATGGGGTTGACTCGTTCCTGTGACTCTAGGATCTGGTCGACATGGCGTCTCACAATGTTCTCCCCAACATCCACTGTGTACATTAGTGGCCCCTGCCGTGTGCATATCGTTCCTGGTTGCCATTTCTCTGTTCGGTAGTTGCGGGCCAAGACTGGTTGCCCTACATTGAAGCTGCTTGCCGGCTTCTCATTGATGTGCTGGAATTGCTTATTCTCAACATCTCTTCGTACATTTGGTCTGAGCAAATCCAGACGAGATCTCAACCTTCAGTTAAAGAACATCATGGCCGGGGTCTGGTTGGTGACTGCATGTGTCACATTTCTGTAGGCTAACAGGAAATTGTCCACCTTATGCTGTAGTAGAATGTCGTCATCGCACATGGCCCTTACTGCTTTCTTAAAGGTTTGTACGAACCTCTCAGCCAATCCATTTGTGGCTGGATGATATGGGGCGGATGTGTAATGCCTTACCCCATTCCTTTTCATGAATCTTCGAAACTCTTCGGACACAAACTGTGGTCCGTTATCAGAGCAAATCTGCTCTGGCAAGCCGTTCCTGGCAAATATGGTCCGTAGGACTGCAATAGTTTTCTCCGTGGTGGTGGACGACATTTTGATCACCTCAGGCCATTTCGAGTGCGCATCCACGGCTATTAGAAACATTGAGTCCATGAATGGACCAGCAAAATCAATATGCACCCGTTGCCATGGAGATGAGGGCCACTCCCATGGGTGTAGAGGGGCATGTGGTGGTGCATTTTGGACCTTCTGGCATCCTGAACAGCTCTTTGTCAGGTCCTCAATTTGCTGATCGATCCCCGGCCACCACACATAAGCCCTAGCAAGGCTTTTCATTTTCACCCCTCCCAGATGGCCTTCGTGAAGCTCATTTAGCACTCTCTCCCTTAACTTGGGTGGAATTACCACTCGGGATCCACACATCAAGGTCCCCTGGCATACTGACAGCTGTTCTCTTCTGGATGAGAATGCTGGCAAAAGTGAGTCGCCATGTGTTGGCCATCCCTTCACCATCAAGTCATATACCCGAGAAAGTGTCGTGTCATTTCGGGTCTCCTTCTCTATATCAGCGTTAGTTACTGGCAAGCGTTCAATTATAGTCGAATGAAATATTTTGACAGGGTCCACTGCTGGTGCTTCCTCCGCAGTAGGCAGTGGCAGGCATGATAGCCCATCAGCGTTTCTATGCTGTTTCGTGCCCTTATACTCGATTTCATATTGGTTCGCCCCTAGAAAAAGGGACCATCTTTGTAGCCGTTGCGCAGTCATCACTGGCACGCCCTTCTTTGGATTAAAGATGGAGACAAGTGGTTGGTGGTCAGTCAGCAAGGTGAACTTCTGCCCGTGCAGATAGCGGTTGAACTTTTTTACTCCCCACACTAGGCTGAGGACCTCCCTGTCAATCTGGGCGTAGTTACGCTTGGCTGAGGTTAGTGCCCAAGACGCAAAGGCTACCGGCCTCTCCGAGCCGTCCGGGAACTTGTGCGACAGCACCGCTCCAATGCCATAGGGTGATGCATCACACGCCAACCGAATTGGTAGTGCTGGGTTGAAATGAGCCAACACCTCTTTTGATGTGATCAATTCTTTGTACTTCTGGAAAGCTCGTTTACATTCGTCATTCCACTTCCATGGTACCCCCGTTTGCAGTAGGGTGTTCAGTGGGTGTAGTACTGTAGACAAATTCGGCAAGAACTTATGGTAGTAGTTCACCAGCCCGAGGAACGACCTCAGTTGTGACACATTTTCCGGTGCTGGACCCTTGACTACTGCCTCAATATTTTCAGGGGACTTATGTAACCCCTCTTCATCAATAACGTGGCCACAATACGAGATCTGCTTCTGGAAAAACTCGCATTTGTGGCGATTTGCTCGGAGCCCATATTCCTTCAATCTAGTGAGCACCTGCTCCAGGTTGGCAAGGTGATCACTGTCATTTTCGCCCGTGACCAGGATGTCGTCCAAATAACACTGGATCCCTGGAATCCC
The DNA here is from genome assembly GCF_052327205.1 of Somniosus microcephalus. Taxonomy (NCBI): domain Eukaryota; kingdom Metazoa; phylum Chordata; class Chondrichthyes; order Squaliformes; family Somniosidae; genus Somniosus; species Somniosus microcephalus. The sequence continues at coordinate 20,921,180 of NC_141006.1, read as the reverse complement.
TTGCAGGACTTGATCCATTGCCCTTTGCCAAATAGCCGGAGCTGATGCTACCCCGAACACCAGCCGGTTGTACTGGTACAGACCTTTATGAGTGTTGATCGTGAGGTACTGTTTCGAGGCTTCTTCTACCTCCATTTGCAGGTACGCCTGGGCCAGATCAAACTTAGTGAAGTGTTTCCCTCCAGATAGCGAGGCGAAAATATCTTCAATCCACGGAAGCGGATATTGTACCGTGTGAAGGACTGCGTTCACTGTCACCTTAAAGTCCCCACAGATGCGAACTTTCTTTGGTTCCCCAGGCGTATTACTCAACGACCTCTTCATTACAGGAACGACGGGTGTGGCCCACTCGCTCCAGTCCACTTTGGACAGTACTCCTGAACGTTCCAAACCTTCCAGCTCTGCTTCGACGGCTGGGCGGATCGCATAAGGCACCGATCTGGCCTTAAAAAACTTTGGGCTTGCATTTTCCTCTATTTTGATTGTCGCTGTTATGCCTTTTAGTGTTCCGAGTCCCTCCTGGAACACTTCTTGTGCGTCAGTTAGCATTTTTGACAGTCGTCCAGGTGTGGCATCGTCATCCTTTTTGGCAGCTACAGTCAGTGCTTGTATGGAATGCCAATCTAGCTGTATCTTCCGGATCCATTCACGTCCTAGTAGTGGTGGTCCTCCATCTGGCAATACATATAGATCCATTTTTGGTGTTTCCTTACCGTTATATACAATGTTCACCCTTATTTTTCCTTTGGGGTAGACTTTTGCCCCGTGTACGTCTTCAAGACAATCTCTGTATCTCTCAAGGGTATATGTGAGAATAGCCGCTTGTAGTCCCTTCGGTTTATGACTGTTAGGGCTGATCCTGTGTCCAATTCCATTTTCACTTGGACTCCAGCTATCTTGAGTGTGACCCAGATAGCTTGATGATCCTCCGTTTGGATCACCTTATGTAGTTTCAGACAACCCAGCTCCTTGCTTTCGGAGTCTGTATCACTTTTCTGTTCGTCTGAACTACTCTCCGTCACCTTATGTACCTTCTTGTACTTCTCCTGTGGCGATTTCTTGCTGCTGGTTTTCTTTCCCGACCTGCAGACTCTTGCTATATGTCCTACTTTTCCACACTGTCTGCACACTTTGTCCTTAAACCAGCAATCATTATGGTCATGTGTTGTTCTGCCGCAGCGATAGCACTTCACTGTTCCGTATGACATTTCATTTGTGCCATATTCTTGCGGTCTCCATTGTATCTCTGCAGCGCCCCGTGCGGCTGCTTCATGTGATACTGCCATGCTGAAAGCCTTGTCCAGCGTAAGATCCTTTTCTGATAGAAGCCGTTTCTGGGTTCCTTCACTTTGAAGTCCACACACAAACTTGTCCCTTAAATTATCTGCTAGTCCCGTTCCAAACTGGCAGTGTTTCGATAGCTTGCGCAGTTCCGTTAAATACTCAGCATTGCTTTCATCTTTATGCTGGTTTCTTTTGTGAAACTTAAATCTTTCTGCTATCAGCAGCGGTGTGGGGTTTAAGTGGCTCTGCAGGATTGACACTATGTTTCCAAAATCCTTTTCCACTGGCTTCTCTGGGGTTACTAGGTTTCGCAGTAAGCCATACGTTTTTGCACCCATGGAATTCAACAATATCAGTGCTTTCCTCTCATCTGGCACTTCATTCGCGTTGCAATACACTTCTATACGTTTGACATATGTCGTCTAATCTTCGACTTCATTGTCGAACGCTGTGATACTGCCACTCTTCGGCATCCCTGGGTGTGGTTAGACTGGCTCAAAATGGCGTTTTCCGGCGCTCTCCCTTCTTCACCGCTGCGGCTCAAAATAGCGTTTTCCCGTGCTCTCCCTTCTTCTCTGCTGCGGCTCAAAATGGCGTTTCCCGCGCTCTCCCTTCTTCTCCGCTGCGGCTGCTCAGCCCTTGAACACCGGCGGCGCTCTGCACGTTTCCCTTTCTTCCCCGCTGACGCTGCTCATCCCTTGAACACCGGCTGCGCTCTGCGCGTTTTCCTTCGCGCCTCTCTCTCTTCTCCCGTCGACGCCGTTCGGTCCTGAACACCGGCTGCGCCCTGTGCGCTCTACCCTCTCTCTTCTCCCGTCGACGCCGCTCGGTCCTGAACACCGGCTGCGCCCTGTGCGCTCTACCCTCTTTCTTCTCCCGTCGACGCTGCTCGGCCTTTTCTGTGCCGTCGGTCGGCTCTAGCCGCCTCTGTCCGGGAATGGTCTGCGCCGTATCTGTTGCCAGCCCGTTTTGCTGGACCACCGTGACTGGAGAACCAAGCCCAGCTCTCAACAGCCTCCCCTGCGATGCTCAAATCTCCGCTGGATGACTGGGCGGTTGCTCGTGGTCGATGCCCGTGCTTCTGGCCTCAACTTTCTTCCACTGTTCTCCAGGAGCGAATCCCTGGGAGGTAATGCAGAGTTGCAGGTAGGTTAGAATCTGCCTCGTCGCCAATGTTAGATCCGTGTATTTTTGATGTTGTGTGTCCTTCAATAACTAGACACGAGACTGCAGGGAACAATCAACAGGTATTTACTGGATGAGGGTTACTCTAAAACTAAAGTACAGATCCCTACTCAGGGTTTATATACAGGTGTGGTCACTGCCGGTACTACAGTATACAGGAGCTGTAAAAAGTAGTTCTCCCCTTAAAGGTACATACACTACACTTACGTCTGCTTTTTACATTCGTCAAAAGTGGAGGCCTTCACGCACGGACAAACCCGTCAAAAAAAACGAAGTTCAACGCGAACGCGCTGCCTCAACCGTCGCTAGGGAACCGCCTCTTAACCCCTTGGTTCAGAGGAGAGGAAATGCCGGTTTTCCGCGCATGCGCTGTGCATGCTGAAATCCGGCACTTCCAACGGGCCCACGCGTGAGTACCCCGTCCGTACTCACGCGTTGGGACCGGAATTACTGGGCCATATTGTATTATGGAAACTTTGCACTAGCTATTCTAAATACGGTACCTCACATCAACAATAGACTAAATACTATATAAAGAGGGCAATATATCGAGTAAACTAGCACTGTTTTTTTTAGAAAGATCAGCAAATGCCAGACAGAGAGTTTGAACCAGCCAATGATTCTCGAAGTTCTTGTGGGTTCATGACATCACACACACAGTGCCGAATTCTTTGGCATACCTTCTGGAGTTTTACTGTTTACACATAATATTAGTCATTCTCACACTGCACTGCTCATGGTGAATCCAAGCAGTCTTTCTCTTATCTGTCTTTTGTCTTCTTCCTGCTGCTTCTTTCTGTCACCTGTCCTTCTTCTCTCTGCTCTCCAGTTTCTCTCTTTTCTCCTCTCTGTGTTCTTCCGTCAGCCGTGGCTCAGTTGATGGCACCTCCCTCTCTAATTCAGAAGGTTGTGGGCTCAAGTCCCACTCCAGAGGCTTGTGCACATATTCTAGGCTGTGGGAGGAGCTGTCTTTCGGATGAGATGTTAAACCGAGGTCCCGTCTGCTCTCTCAGGTGGATGTAAAAGATCCCACAGCACTAATTTGAAGAAGAGCAAGGGCATTCTTCCCAGTGCCCTGGCCAATATTTATCCCTCAACCAAAATCATTAAATCAGGTGATCTGGTCATTATCACATTGCTGTTTGTGGAAGCTTGCTGTGCGCAAATTGGCTGCCACATTTCCTACATTACAACAGTGAGTACACTACAAAAGTATTTTATTGGCTGTAAAGCGCTTTGGTGGGTCCTAAGTTTGTGAAAGGTGCGACATAAATACAAGTCTTCCCTTTCCTTTTTCCCCCTTCTTTTATGTTTGGCTGGAGAGTGGTGGGCAGCAGATTGTTGGTTGGGTGGAGCGATCCAACCAAGGCCTCAGACCAGCAGGACCTAGCTGGTGCCAGGTTTCCCCTGAAGGCAAGGGAAGGATCGAGCCAGGGCCACAAGATGTGGCAGGTTGCTGAAAGGGGAAAGAATCTGGCCAGAACCTCATGCCAGTGGCATGTCGCAGGCTGCTGGTATGGGGAGGGACCCAGCCAGCGTCACAGCTGGTTATGAATGTGGGGATGCATCTGGCAATGCCCAGAGGCCTGGATTGTAGAGGGAAAGTAAGGCAGGTGGAGTTGTGGCCATACCTCAGCATCAATAGAATGTAAATGTAATGGTAAGTATGCATATCTTATGACTTAAATGTAACACTCAGGCATGGCAGAAATAGCATGACAGATACATTGTGACACAGAAAGTAAGCACAAATCGAACATGAAAGCTCAAAGCTTTTAACATATTTAATACATCCCCTGTGGTTTTGCTGACAATGAGCTGAAGGAGTCTTTCTTTTACAATCTCTTTTGTCTTCATGCTGATGCTTCTCCTTCACTCGGTCTCCTGTTCTGCTTTTCTCACTCTCTCCCATTCTTCTTTTCAGTTCTGCTTCTCTCTCGTGGTCTTGTGCTGGTCTCTGGCTTTGTATTTCTTCCTCTGGTCTCTCTCTCTCTTCTATTTTTCTGTCTCTCTTTTCACTCTTTGTCTTCTCTTGCCTTGGCTGAATAGTGGCTCAATGGTGCGGGGCCTGGTGGTACATGGTGTGTTTACAGTGGGAGGAAGGACCTGACCAGGGCAGCTAGCCAGCAGGACGTGGTGGGTGTCAGGTTGTCCATGGGGAAAGTGAGCTGGCCAGGATCTCAGGCCAATGGGATGGGACAGGTGACAGATTGTGGATGGGGCAAGGGATCTGGCCAGAACCATAGGCTCAGCATTTTGAGTCATACACGCTGAGGCATCCAGTGAGGACAAGCCAGGACTGCAGAAGTAGAGTAAAGACACAGTAAAACAGGTGATGGACTGAAAGGAAAGCATAAGTGTTAAGTGAGCTTAAAGCTAACACCTAGAGGCGACATGCTGGCACAATGAAAATAGTGCGATAGCCAAATCACGACACAGTATATAGTTCGGCTATCAGTCTCAGGGTTAACCGTCATAGTACAAAATGCAATTATAAGGAACAGGCTCCTCCACCCTCAGTGCAGGAGATAAGTAGGCTTGTTGATGCAATGTATTGTATGCTGAGTGTCTGTCAGCATGGAAATATCAACGGCAGTCACATTACTCATAAAGTCAATGGACAGCGTGTCACATGTTGCTGTGTCTGACCAAAGTACAAAAGTGTTTGTTGATTGAGTTCCTTTCCCTGTTTAGTTTGCTACAATAATTATTACATAGAATTACATAGAGCGTACAGCACAGAAACAGGCCATTCGGCCCAACTGGTCTATGCCAGTATTTAAGCTCACCACGAGCCTCCTCCCACCCTTCTTCATCTAACCCAATAGCATATCTTTCTATTCCTTTCTCCCTCATGTGCTAATCTAGCTTCCCCTTAAAGGCATCTATGCTATTTGTGTCAACTGCTTCCTGTGGTAGCGAGTTCCACATTCTAGCCACTCTCTGGGTAAAGAAATTTCTCCTGAATTCCCTATTGGATTTATTAGTGATTAATTTATAGTTAAGGCCCCTAGTTCTGGTCTCCCCCACAAGTGGAAACATCTTCTCTACGTCTACCCCTTTAAACCCTTTCATAATCTCAAAGAGCTCTATCAGGTCACCCCTCCGCCTTCTCTTTTCTAGAGAAAAGAGCCCCAGCCTGTTCAACCTTTCATCACTTGTTAATGCAGATTGCACCTCTGGTTACCTGTTTAATTGTCAGCTGTGCCAAAGGATGACCTGGCAGTCTGTTGCAATGGTACAGTATGTTCACTGATGTTTACGCTGACTAAGAAAGGCTCTCCCGGTGCCTCAGAGGCTAAAGCATCATCTAGTGAGAAACCGAACCACACGTCCCTCGGATCTCAGCTGATCTCAGTCATTGGGATGCTCCAAAGAGCCTTAGTGTCACTGAGCTAGGAAGGGGAAAATCAGTCAAGCAGAGTCCTGCACCCAATTGCTATCCATGACATACAGTAAAGTGCAGGTGTGTGCACTTCGGGTGAAAATGGGGTTGGGCTTGGCGGAGCCATTCTCCATGGTTGAATAGCCTGATAGGATTCTTTTCCAGGGGAGTGAGCCTTTGGTTCGGTGGTAGTCTTCCTGCCTCTGAGTCAGAAGGCTAAGGGTTCAAGCCCCACACCAGAAAGCCCCGGCCAATTGAGACTAGAATATGGTTTCTAAATACTGGAGGTGCTCACATCTGGACATGGTGACCACTGACTCAGTGCTAATATTCCCACCTTTGAGTCAGGAGGGTTGTGTTCAGGCCCCTCTCCAGACAGCCCCAGCGAGCAGAGACCAGGGCACAGCCTCTGAATACTGGGTTGATGGCCAGCGGAGGTACTTATGTCTGATGGGTGCAGATACCTTCCATCGTAAAGGGTTGGTGGATCGTCGTCGTTGTACGTGTCTTCACACTGTTCCCTTTGGGGAACTGTATGAAGTGGTGGAAGGATTTCTGCCCGCGTTAACGCTCCTTCCGTGACTGTAACCATCTACATACCAGCCATTAGGGTGGTTAGTCCTATGGCGGGAGGGTTTTACGGGCTCCCACAACCCATACGAGGGGGGGGTCCGCCCACACCCACGGACGCAAGTATCCCGCTGGATGTCAACCCAGAATTTAGAGCCGGAGCTCCGGCTCCACTTGCCGGGACTGTCTGGAGCGGGGTTCGAAACCCTACACTTTCTGGCCCAGCGGCGGGGATGCTACTGCTACGCCAAAGGCCCACTCCAGGGTTGGTGGGTCTCTTCAGCCTTGGTTGCAGCCCACCTTGGAGAAGATACTCCAAAGATAAAAACCATGAGGAAGGCAACGGGAAACCATCGGATGTAGATCCCTCCCCCATCCACAATCTGTTATCTGCCCCTTACTCTTCCCGAGTAAGTGGTTCAAGAATCTCATGTGTAGCAGATTTGAGTTAGGGCCTGCCCTGGAGGCAGAATGCATCGGAAGGAGAGACACTCTTTTCTAGACTGACTTTATGGGTTGTGAAAAAGTTGGTTACCCCAACAAAAGTTAGCATTTCCAACATAAATTGAATCCAGAAAATACTTTAAATTTCCTAGGAAATCACTGACAATGAGTGCTAGAAGCAAAGGGACGGCGAGCTGGGTCACCTGGCACGTATAAACCCCCCTCCACAATTGTTTGGAAGACCTGTCAGTTTATGTGCCATGCAAGACCAATTACATCTCCCACACACACTGTGCACAAGCTGCATTCAAGGGACGTCATAGTGCTCACCAGTTGGAGTGTTTGTATCGCAATCTGCTGCAATGGGGAAGGATTTCTGGGATAGATTCCATAATATTTACCTGATGTCACTTTTTAAAGCATTATTTGCTGAATTTATCTTTTGCATTTATCCATTTTGTAACTACCCACCCGCCAGCCCACCCACCAGCCCACCCAGCACACCACCCAGCACACCAACCAGCCCACCCACCAACCCACCCAGCACACCCAGCCCACCCACCAACCCACCCAGCACACCCAGCCCACCCACCAACCCACCCAGCACACCCAGCCCACCCACCAACCCACCCAGCACACCACCCAGCCCACCCAGCACACCACCCAGCCCACCCAGCACACCACCCAACCCACCCAGCACACCACCCAACCCACCCAGCACACCACCCAGCCCACCCAGCACACCACCCAACCCACCCAGCACACCACCCAACCCACCAACCAGCCCACCCACCAACCCACCCAGCACACCCAGCCCACCCACCAACCCACCCAGCACACCCAGCCCACCCAGCACACCACCCAGCCCACCCAGCACCCCACCCAGCCCACCCACCCAGCCCACACACCAGCTCACCCAGCACACCACCCAGCCCACCCAGCACACCACCCAGCCCACCAACCAGCCCACCCACCAACCCACCCAGCACACCCAGCCCACCCACCAACCCACCCAGCACACCCAGCCCACCCACCCAGCACACCCACCAACCCACCCAGCACACCCACCAGCCCACCCAGCCCACCCACCAACCCACCCAGCACACCACCCAGCCCACCCAGCCCACACACCAGCTCACCCAGCACACCACCCAGCCCACCCAGCACACCACCCAGCCCACCCACCCAGCACACCCACCAACCCACCCAGCACACCCAGCCCACCCACCAACCCACCCAGCACACCCACCATCGGATATAAGAGAGAGAGTTTTATAACTGATAGCCTTATACCGAGGTTGGTGTGTAATTCTCTCCCTCCTGCCCTGCAGTTACTGAGATACCATTCCTCTGGCACTGCCAATGTCCCAAAGCACATTACAGCCGATGAAGTTTCTTTGAAGTGCAGTCACTGTTGTAATGTGGGAAACCCAGCAGCCAATTTGAGCACAGCAAGCTCCCACAGACAGCAATGTGATAATGACCAGATAATCTGTTTTAGTGATATTGGTTGAGGGATAAATATTGGCCAGGACACCGGGGAGAACTCCCCTGCTCTTCTTCGAAATAGTGCCGCGGGATCTTTTACATCCACCTGAGAGGACAGACTGGAATATCAGCCTAGATTATGTGCTAAAATCTCTGGGGTGAAAGTTGACCCCACAATCTTCTGACTCAGGGAGAGAGTGTTACTGACTGAGCCATGCCTGATACCTTACACCTTTCTTTGCCCAATGTGCACATTTCGGCAGTGGTTAGCCACTGGAGGTTGGGAACCCTGGTAGAAGTGCGCCTGTGTTAAATGTAGCTCCCCTACAGCCACTGGACAGCTGAATTGTTTTGGCATCTCTCAACTCACAACCGAGATACATGTAGGAAGTCTTTCATGGGAGATCTCATGCAAAAAGCTTTCTGAAAGTGTAAACAAACCTGGTCTCATAGCATTGCTAACTTGAGACACTGACCCGGAAGAATATAAAAGCAATTTACACAAGGTTTTTTTGTCACACTGGTGATTTTAGCCTTCTCAGCTGAATGGTACTCACCACTCAGCCTCCTGAGTGCTGCATCTCGCCATCGCTCTTCCTCCTCGCTGATTGTAAACAGGCCTCTGAGACTCGGTGTGGACAAGCAGTGCCGATCGGACGTCCTCTTCAGTCTCTTTCCTTGCCTGGATGCTCCCGTTGCAAGGTGCTGCATGTTAGCGGGGCAGGGTAGCAGGATGGGTCACGCATCTGTTCCAATCTTGTGCAGGTTCAGCGGGGAAATAAAGAATTCATTGCAACAAAAAAAAAACAATGAATAAAAAAAATAGCAGCCCTGGCAAGCACAGGAGAGACGGAGCCCAGCCTTTCCAGTGGCTCTGTTACAGAGACGTCACTGCTGCTCCTGAAATATTCAGCCTACTGCTTTGTGTGGGCCCAGCTGAAAATGAAATGCCTTCAGCCTGGATCAAGTTCTCCGTCTTTCCTGCTTTCAAAACAGCCGCAGGCAGAAAACGCATTTTACACCTTAAGGCACAGATTGAGGAAAGTTACTGCACTGGTTTCCCTGGCAACAGCGGCACAAATAACACATTGGAGTGTATCTCTTGCTGTCTCTCTGACTCTGGAATGTTCCTTCGCTAACTGAGGCTTTCTGTCTTACTCAGAAGTGTGTTGCGATTCTACTTTGAATTTTCTTTTTTGCTGACTTTTGTGTTTGTTCAGTCGGGTGAAGGGTGGGGTGGCTGTCGGTGCTGGAAAAGTCCACTGGCTGCTCTGAATGATTCCCACCTCAAGGGGAGGGCAGCTGGTTGCAGGTTAAAAGTGCCCCTTCCTGCCCATCAGTGTCCCGCAAGCCCAAACCCCAAAGTTCCACCACCACCTTCTCGAGGGCAACTAGGGATGGGCAACAAACGCCAGCCTTGCCAGCGATGCCAATATCCCGGGAACGAATAATTAAAAATGTGTCGTACAATCCATCCTCATCATCTCTCAAGGATGTAATATCTCCAAGTTTGCAGACGACACAAAGCTGGGTGGGCGTGTGTGCTGTGAGGAGGATGCAGAGAAACTCCAGTACGATTTGGACAGGTTGGGTGATTGGGCAGATGCATGGCAAATGCAGTATAATGTGGATAAATGCGAGGTTATCCACTTCGGTGGCAAAAACAGGAAGGCAGATTATTATCTGAATGGGAATAGATTGGGAAAAGGGGAAGTGCAACGAGACCTGGGTGTCCTTGTGCACCAGTCGCTGAAGGTAAGCATGCAGGTGCAGCAGGTGGTTAATAAGGCAAATGGTATGTTGGCCTTCATAGTGAGAGGATTTGAGTACAGGAGCAAGGATGTTTTGCTGCAGTTGTACAGGGCCTTGGTCGTCGTCGTACATGGCTTCACACTGTTCCCTTTGGGGAAATGTATGAAGTGGTGGAAGGATTTCAGGCCGCGATTAACGCTCCTTCCGTGACCGTAACCATCTTCGTACCAGCCATTAGGGTGGTTAGTCCTATGGCGGGAGGGTTTTACGGGCTCCCACAGCCCATACGAGGGGGGGGGGCCACCCACACCCACACCCACACCCACGGACGCAAGTATCCCGCTGGATGTCAACCCAGAATTTAGAGCCGGAGCTCCGACTCCACTTGCCGGGACTGTCTGGAGCGGGGTTCGAAACCCTACGCCTTCTGGCCCAGCGGCGGGAATGCTACCGCTACGCCAAAGGGCCTTGGTGAGACCACACCTTAAGTATTGTGTGCAGTTTGGTCGCCTTATCTGAGGAAGGATGTTCTTGCCATGGAAAGAGTGCAGCGAAGATTCACCAGACTGATTCCTGGGATGGCAGGAACGATGTATGAGGAGAGATTGGGTCGATTAGTCTTATATTCGCTAGAGTTTAGAAGAATGAGAGGGGATCTCATTGAAACTTATAAAATTCTAACAGGACTAGACAGACTAGATGCAGGAAGGATGTTCCCGATGGCGGGGAGTCCAGAACTAGGGGTCACAGTCTAAGGATAAGGGGTAAGCCATTTAGGACAGAGATGAGGAGGAATATCTTCACCCAGAGAGTGGTGAACCTGTGGAATTCTCTGCCACACAGGGCAGTTGAGGCCAATTCATTAAATATATTCAAGAAGGAGTTAGATATATTTCTTAAGGCTAAAGGGATCAAGGGATATGGGGAGAAAGCAGGGACAGGGTACTGAATTTGGATGATCAGCCATGATCTCATTAAATGGTGGAGCAGGCTCGAGGGGCAGAATGGCCTACTCCTGCTCCTATCTTCTATGTATCTATGTTTCTATGAGATTGCCAATTTAGTGCTGATTGGTGAACATTTTTTTGTCTCTCTCTGTAAGTTCGTGCCCACTGAGGGCTAGATTAAAACTGCCCAAATGCAGGATCCTTACAAGCAGGAGATTCGAACACAAAGCCGAGAACTTCTCTCTCAGATAAATACTCCTCTCCCTCCCCCTCAACTTGCTTCATAAAACTGTTCCACACCACGGAGGAGGTGTAACAAGTCACTGCAGCTGACATGCTGTGTACAGAAAAGGGAAGGGAGCTGTAATCAGCTTAACAAGAGACACGACTGAAGCCTGAGAACGGGCAGGATATCTGGGGGGGTATCAAATCTTTAGAAGCGGTGAGGGAAACATATTGGGGGAAGGGTAGTGTCACTAGTAAGAAGATCTGAGAGTAATCGAAAGAGATTATTGAAGTTCAGAGAGGAGCGAAGGTTGAGAGGGGAATGTGTACTGAGGAAAAAAAGTTTGGACACTGAGGGGAATAAATATCAATAATTGGGAGCTGAAACGGAGCATCACTGAAAGAAATCTATTCAGAGAAGGGGAAGACACGATTCATGGACCACTTTAAGTATCTGGAAATTAAATTGAATGATGGTAGGGATCTTTCTAAAACTCAGGGCTGCTTCTTGAGGCAGTATGTTAAAGGGTCCATAGTTAGCTCTTCTGATGGGAGGTTGGGTAAATGTACTACATGGGGTAGTCCTGAGCCACACAGACCAGGAACAGCCCAAATTGGTTCTTTACCTGCTGTAGTTGGCCAATTTCAACTGGGTTGGCAGTATGGACGAGGACAGTGTCGGTCTCAGCTGTGATGCCCTCACAGTCAAATAGCCCGCTGACACTCACTGTCGAGGCTGATACACCAAGCACGGCAACTGGGGCAAGGTACCAGAGGGTTGCAGGGGTCTGTGAAAATGTACTGTTCATTGAGCCAGCACTTTAAGAAATGGAAGGGGAAAAGAATATAGGCGAGGACATACTTGATGTTGAAGTAAAAGTCATGCCAGGCAGGAGGTGGAGGGAGCTGAGATCAAATACAGGGAAATTAGAGCAAGGAGAAATGTGTCATTAATCAGGGGAGTGAGAGGAGGAGCGAGTGGTGCTGTGGATGGAAATGCTGCCCTTTGTCACTTGGTCCTTGCCTCAGATCACTCCAGGTCCTGAAGTGAAATGAGTTTGGGGCAGGTTTGTCATAGTTCTTGCTGAACACGGATACATAACTCAAAAACTGGCTACAATTGGGGCACTAAATTGGAAATCTCACGATGGGAGCCCACCAGGATGGTGTGGGACATATGCCAATTCTCAGCAGGATAAGGCACATCGTTGGCACTGAGTCGAGGGAGCTTTGCCGTTCGTCCTGAATTTACAGTGAACAGATTCGAGTAATGTTCGAGGGATATCTGACCACACAAACATTAGAATGTAAGTAAAGTATCTGGAACTCTCCTCCCCAAAAAGCTGTTGAGGCGAGGTCAATTGAAAATTTCAAAACTAAGATTGACAGTTTTAGCTGGGTGAGGGTATTAAAGGATACAGAACCAATGTGGGTAAATGGATATCAGCCATGCTCTAATTGAATGGTGGAAAAGGCTCGAGGGGCTGAATTGCCTCCTCCTGTTCCTATGTTCATAAAAACCCAGGCCTAGAAATTCGTCTCGGGCGATGGCGCAAATCGAGCGGTATCAGATCGGCCCCCCGTTATACGCAGCGCCCGAGATTCAGCTCCACTGCAGTCAATAGAACTGACTATCGGGCGCTGTGTATAACAGGCGGAAAACTGACTATCGGGCGCTGTGTATAACGGGCGGAGAACTGACTATCAGGCGCTGTGTATAACGGGCGGAGAACTGACTATCGGACGCTGTGTATAACAGGCGGAAAACTGACTATCGGGCGCTGTGTATAACGGGCGGAGAACTGACTATCAGGCGCTGTGTATAACGGGCAGAGAACTGACTATCGGGCGCTGTGTATAACGGGCGGAAAACTGACTATCGGGCACTGTGTATAACGGGCGGAGAACTGACTATCAGGCGCTGTGTATAACGGGCGGAGAACTGACTATCGGGCGCTGTGTATAACGGGCGGAGAACTGACTATCGGGCGCTGTGTATAACGGGCGGAGAACTGACTATCGGGCACTGTGTATAACGGGCGGAGAACTGACTATCGGGCGCTGTGTATAACGGGCGGAGAACTGACTATCGGGCGCTGTGTATAACGGGCGGAGAACTGACTATCGGGCGCTGTGTATAACGGGCGGAGAACTGACTATCGGGCGCTGTGTATAACGGGCGGAGAACTGACTATCGGGCGCTCTGTATAATGGGCAGAGAACTGACTATCGGGCGCTGTGTATAACGGGTGGAGAACTGACTATCGGGCGCTGTGTATAATGGGTGGAGAACTGACTATCGGGCGCTGTGTATAATGGGCGGAGAACTGACTATCGGGTGCTGTGTATAACGGGCAGAGAACTGACGATCGGGCGCTGTGTATAACGGGCAGAGAACTGACTATCGGGCGCTGAGTATAACAGGCGGAAACTGACTATCGGGCGCTGTGTATAACGGGCGGAGAACTGACTATCGGGCGCTGTGTATAACGGGCGGAGAACTGACTATCGGGCGCTGTGTATAACGGGCGGAGAACTGACTATCGGGCGCTGTGTATAACGGGTGGAGAACTGACTATCGGGCGCTGTGTATAACGGGTGGAGAACTGACAATCGGGCGCTGTGTATAACAGGCGGAGAACTGACTATCGGGCGCTGTGTATAATGGGCGGAGAACTGACTATCGGGCGCTGTGTATAACGGGCGGAGAACTGACTATCGGGCGCTGTGTATAACGGGTGGAGAACTGACTATCGGTTGCTGTGTATAACGGGCGGAGATCTGACTATCGGGCGCAGTGTATAACGGGCGGAGAAATGACAATCGGGCGCTGTGTATAACGGGCAGAGAACTGACTATCGGGCGCTGTGTATAACGGGCGGAGAACTGACTATCGGGCGCTGTGTATAACGGGCGGAGAACTGACTATCGGGCGCTGTGTATAACGGGTGGAGAACTGACTATCAGGCGCTGTGTATAACGGGCGGAGAACTGACTATCAGGCACTGTGTATAACGGGCAGAGAACTGACTATCGGGCACTGTGTATAACGGGTGGAGAACTGACTATCAGGCGCTGTGTATAACGGGTGGAGATCTGACTATCGGGCACTGTGTATAACGGGCGGAGAACTGACTATCGGTCACTGTGTACAACGGGCGGAGAACTGACTATCGGTCGCTGTGTATAACGGGCGGAGAACTGACTATCGGGCGCTGTGTATAACGGGTGGAGAACTGACTATTGGGCCCTATGTATAACGGGCGGAGAACTGACTATCGGGCGCTGTGTATAACGGGCGGAGAACTGACTATCGGGCGCTGTGTATAACCGGTGGAGAACTGACTATCGGGCGCTGTGTATAACGGGTGGAGAATTGACTATCGGGCGCTGTGTATAATGGGCAGAGAACTGACTATCGGGTGCTGTGTATAACGGGCAGAGAACTGACTATCGGGCGCTGTGTATAACGGGCAGAGAACTGACTATCGGGCGCTGAGTATAACAGGTGGAAACTGATTATCGGGCGCTGTGTATAACGGGCGGAGAACTGACTATCAGGCGCTGTGTATAACGGGTGGAGAACTGACTATCGGGCGCTGTGTATAACGGGCAGAGAACTGACTATCGGGCGCTGTGTATAACGGGCAGAGAACTGACTATCAGGCGCTGTGTATAACGGGTGGACAACTGACTATCGGGCGCTGTGTATAACGGGCAGAGAACTGACTATCGGGCGCTGTGTATAACGGGCAGAGAACTGACTATCGGGCGCTGGGTATAACAGGCGGAAACTGACTATCGGGTGCTGTGTATAACGGATGGAGAACTGACTATCGGGCGCTGTGTATAACGGGCGGAGAACTGACTATCGGGCGCTGTGTATAACGGGCGGAGAACTGACTATCAGGCGCTGTGTATAACGGGTGGAGAACTGACTATCGGGCGCTGTGTATAACGGGCCGAGAACTGACTATCGGGCGCTGTGTATAACGGGCGGAGAACTGACTATCGGGCGCTGTGTATAACGGGCAGTGAACTGACTATCGGGCGCTGTGTATAACGGGCGGAGAACTGACTATCGGGCGCCGTGTATAACGGGCGGAGAACTCACTATCGGGCGCTGTGTATAACGGGAGGAGAACTGACTATCGGGCGCTGTGTATAACGGGCGGAGAACTGACTATCGGGCGCTGTGTATAACGGGCGGAGAAGTGACTATCGGGCGCTGTGTATAACGGGCGGAGAACTGACTATCGGGCACTGTGTATAACGGGCGGAAACTGACTATCGGGCACTGTGTATAACGGGCAGAGAACTGACTATCGGGCACTGTGTATAACGGGTGGAGAACTGACTATCAGGCGCTGTGTATAACGGGTGGAGCTCTGACTATCGGGCACTGTGTATAACGGGCGGAGAACTGACTATCGGTCGCTGTGTATAACGGGCGGAGAACTGACTATCGGGCGCCGTGTATAACGGGCGGAGAACTGACTATCGGGCGCTCTGTATAACGGGCGGAGAACTGACTATCGGGCGCTCTGTATAACGGGCGGAGAACTGACTATCGGGCGCTGTGTATAACGGGCGGAGAACTGACGATCGGGCGCTGTGTATAACGGGTGGAGAACTGACTATCGGGCGCTGTGTATAACGGGCGGAGAACTGACTATCGGGCGCTGTGTATAACGGGCGGAGAACTGACTATCAGGCGTTGTGTATAACGGGCGGAGAACTGACTATTGGGCGCTGTGTATAACGGGCAGAGAACTGACTATCAGGCGCTGTGTATAACGGGTGGAGAACTGACTATCGGGCGCTGTGTATAATGGGCGGAGAACTGACTATCGGGCGCTGTGTATAACGGGCGGAGAACTGACTATCGGGCACTGTGTATAACGGGCGGAAACTGACTATCGGGCACTGTGTATAACGGGCAGAGAACTGACTATCCGGCGCTGTGTATAACGGGCGGAAACTGACTATCGGGCGCTGTGTATAACAGGCGGACAACTGACTATCGCTGCTGTGTATAACGGGCAGAGAACGGACTATCGGTCGCTGTGTATAATGGGCAGAGAACTGACTATCGGGCGCTGTGTATAACGGGCGGATAACAGACTATCGGTCGCTGTGTATAACAGGCAGAGAACTGACTATCGGTCGCTGTGTATAACAGGCGGAGAAAACACTATCGGGTGCTGTGTATAATGGGCAGAGAACTGACTATTGGGTGCTGTGTATAACGGGCGGAGAACTGACTATCGGGTGCTGTGTATAACGGGCAGAGAACTGACTATTGGGCGCTGTGTATAACGGGCGGAGAACTGACTATCGGGCGCTGTGTATAACAGGCGGAGAACTGACTATCGGGCGCTGTGTATAACGGGCAGAGAACTGACTATCGGGCACTGTGTATAACGGGCGGAGAACTGACTCTAGGGTGCTGTGTATAACGGGCAGAGAACTGGCTATTGGGCGCTGTGTATAACGGGCGAAGAACTGACTATCGGGCGCTGTGTATAACGGGCGGAGAACTGACTATCGGGCGCTGTGTATAACGGGCGGAGAACTGACTATCGGGCGCTGTGTATAACGGGCGGAGAACTGACTATCGGGCGCTGACTATGATGGGCGGAGAACTGACTATCAGGCGCTGTGTATAACGGGCGATGAACTGACTATCGGGCGCTGTGTATAACGGGCGGAGAACTGACTATCGGGCGCTGTGTATAACGGTCAGAGAACTGACTATCGGGCGCTGTGTATAACGGTCGGAGAACTGACTATCGGGCGCTGTGTATAACGGGCGGAGAACTGACTATCGGGCGCTGTGTATAACGGGCGGAGAACTCACTATCGGGCACTGTGTGTGACGGGCGGAGAACTGACTATCGGGCGCTGTGTATGACGGGTGGAGAACTGACTATCGGGCGCGGTGTATAATGGGTGGAGAACTGACTATCGGGCACTGTGTATAACGGGCGGAGAACTGACTATCGGGCGCTGTGAATGACGGGTGGAGAACTGACTATCGGGCGCTGTGTATAACGGGTGGAGAACTGAATATCGGGCGCTGTGTATAACAGGCGGAGAACTGATTATCGGGCGCTGTGTATAACGGGCGGAGAACTGACTATCGGGCGCTGTGTATAACGGGCGGAGAACTGACTATCGGGCGCTGTGTATAACGGGCGGAGACATGACTATCGGGCGTTGTGTATAACGGGCGGAGAACTGAGTATCGGGCGCTGTGTATAACGGGCGGAGTACTGACTATCGGGCGCTGTTTATAACAGGCGGAGAACTGACTATCGGCAGTTGTGTATAACCGGCGGAGAACTGACTATCGGGCGCTGTGTATAACGGGCGGAGAACTGACTATCGGGCGCTGTATATAACGGGCGGATAACTGACTATCGGGCGCTGTGTATAACAGGCGGAGAACTGACTATCGGGCGCTGTGTATAACGGGTGGAGAACTGACTATCGGGCGCTGTGTATAACGGGCAGAGAACTGAGTATCGGGCGCTGCGTATAACGGGCGGAGAACTGACTATCGGGCGCTGTGTATAACGGGCGGAGAACTGACTATCGGGCGCTGTGTATAACGGGTGGAGAACTGACTATCGGTTGCTGCGTATAACGGGCGGAGATCTGACTATCGGGCACTGTGTATAACGGGCGGAGAACTGACTATCGGGCGCTGTGTATAACGGGTGGAGAACTGACTATCAGGCGCTGTGTATAACGGGTGGAGATCTGACTATCGGGCACTGTGTATAACGGGCGGAGAACTGACTATCGGTCGCTGTGTATAACGGACGGAGAACTGACTATCAGTCGCTGTGTATAACGGGCGGAGAACTGACTATCGGGCGCTGTGTATAACGGGTGGAGAACTGACTATCGGGTGCTGTGTATAACGGGCGGAGAACTGACTATCGGGCGCTGTGTATAACGGGCGGAGAACTGAATATCGGGCGCTGTGTATAACGGGCGGAGAACTGACTATCGGGCGCTGTGTATAATGGGCAGAGAACTGACTATTGGGCGCTGTGTATAACGGGTGGGGAACTGACTATCGGGCGCTGTGAAAACGGGTGGAGAACTGACTATCGGGCGCTGTGTATAATGGGCAGAGAACTGACGATCGGGTGCTGTGTATAATGGGCAGAGAACTGACTATCGGGCACTTTGTATAACTGGCAGAGAACTGACTATCGAGCGCTGAGTATAACAGGCGGAAACTGACTATCGGGCGCTGTGTATAACGGGTGGAGAACTGACTATCGAGCGCTGAGTATAACAGGCGGAAACTGATTATCGGGCGCTGTGTATAACGGGTGGAGAACTGACTATCGGGCGCTGTGTATAGCGGGCGGAGAACTGACTATCGGGCGCCGTGTATAACGGGCGGAGAACTGACTATCGGGCGCCGTGTATAACGGGCGGAGAACTGACTATCGGGCGCTCTGTATAACGGGCGGAGAACTGACTATCGGGCGCTGTGTATAACGGACAGAGAACTGACTATCGGGCGCTGTGTATAACGGGTGGAGAACTGACTATCGGGCGCTGTGTATAACGGGCGGAGAACTGACTATGGGGCGCTTTGTATAACGGGCAGAGAACTGACTATCAGGCGCTGTGTATAACGGGTGGAGAACTGACTATCGGGCGATGTGTATAACGGGCGGAGAACTGACTATCGGGCGCTGTGTATAAAGGGCGGAGAACTGACAATCGGGCACTGTGTATAACGGGCGGAAACTGACTATCGGGCACTGTGTATAACGGGCAGAGAACTGACTGTCCGGCGCTGTGTATAACGGGCGGAAACTGACTATCGGGCGCTGTGTATAACGGGCGGACAACTGACTATCGGTGCTGTGTATAACGGGCAGAGACCTGACTATCGGTCGCTGTGTATAATGGGCGGAGAACTGACTATCGGGAGCTGTGTATAACGGGCGGAGAACTGACTATCGGGCGCTGTGTATAACGGGCAGAGAACTGACTATCGGGCGCTGTGTATAACGGGTGGAGAACTGAGTATCGGGCGCTCTGTATAACGGACGGAGAACTGACTATCGGGCGCTGTGTATAACGGGCGGAGAACTGACTATCAGGCGCTGTGTATAACGGGCGGAGAACTGACTATCGGGCACTGTGTATAACGGGCGGAGAATTGGCTATCGGGTGCTGTGTATAACAGGCGGAGAACGGACTACCGGGCGCTGTGTATAACGGGCGGAGAACTGACTATCAGGCGCTGTGTATAACGGGCAGAGAACTGACTATCAGGCGCTGTGTATAACGGGCGGAGAACTGACTATCGGGCGTTGTGTATAACGGGCGGAGAACTGACGATCGGGCGTTCTGTATAACGGGCAGAGAACTGACTATCGGTCGCTGTGTATAACAGGCGGAGAAAAGACTATCGGGCGCTGTGTATAACGGGCAGAGAACTGACTATCGGGCGCTGTGTATAACGGGCAGAGAACTGACTATCGGGCGCTGTGTATAACAGGCGGACAACTGACTATCGCTGCTGTGTATAACGGGCAGAGAACGGACTATCGGTCGCTGTGTATAATGGGCAGAGAACTGACTATCGGGCGCTGTGTATAACGGGCGGATAACAGACTATCGGTCGCTGTGTATAACAGGCAGAGAACTGACTATCGGTCGCTGTGTATAACAGGCGGAGAAAACACTATCGGGTGCTGTGTATAACGGGCAGAGAACTGACTATTGGGTGCTGTGTATAACGGGCGGAGAACTGACTATCGGGTGCTGTGTATAACGGGTAGAGAACTGACTATTGGGCGCTGTGTATAACGGGCGGAGAACTGACTATCGGGCGCTGTGTATAACGGGCGGAGAACTGACTATCGGGCGCTGTGTATAACGGGCAGAGAACTGACTATCGGGCACTGTGCATAACGGGCGGAGAACTGACTATAGGGTGCTGTGTATAACGGGCAGAGAACTGACTATTGGGCGCTGTGTATAACGGGCAAAGAACTGACTATCGGGCGCTGTGTATAACGGGCGGAGAACTGACTATCGGGCGCTGTGTATAACGGGCGGAGAACTGACTATCGGGCGCTGTGTATAACGGGCGGAGAACTGACTATCGGGCGCTGATTATGACGGGCGGAGAACTGACTATCAGGCGCTGTGTATAACGGGCGATGAACTGACTATCGGGCGCTGTGTATAACGGGCGGAGAACTGACTATCGGGCGCTGTGTATAACGGTCGGAGAACTGACTATCGGGCGCTGTGTATAACGGTCGGAGAACTGACTATCGGGCGCTGTGTATAACGGGCGGAGAACTGACTATCGGGCGCTGTGTATAATGGGCGGAGAACTCACTATCGGGCACTGTGTATGACGGGCGGAGAACTGACTATCGGGCGCTGTGTATGACGGGTGGAGAACTGACTATCGGGCGCGGTGTATAACGGGTGGAGAACTGACTATCGGGCACTGTGTATAACGGGCGGAGAACTGACGATCGGGCGCTGTGAATAACGGGTGGAGAACTGACTATCGGGCGCTGTGTATAACGGGTGGAGAACTGAATATCGGGCGCTGTGTATAACAGGCGGAGAACTGATTATCGGGCGCTGTGTATAACGGGCGGAGAACTGACTATCGGGCGCTGCGTATAACGGGCGGAGAACTGACTATCGGGCGCTGTGTATAACGGGCGGAGAACTGACTATTGGGCGCTGTGTATAACGGGCGGAGAACTGACTATCGGGCGCTGTGTATAACGGGCGGAGAACTGACCATCGGGCGCTGTTTATAACGGGCAGAGAACTGACTATCGGGTGCTGTGTATAACAGGCGGAGAACTGACTATCGGGCGCTGTGTATAACGGGCGGAGAACTGACTATCAGGCGTTGTGTATAACGGGCAGAGAACTGACTATCAGACGCTGTGTATAACGGGCGGAGAACTGACTATCGGGCGTTGTGTATAACGGGCGGAGAACTGACGATCGGGCGTTGTGTATAACGGGCGGAGAACTGACTATCGGGCGCTGTGTATAACGGACGGAGAACTGACTATCGGGCATTGTGTATAATGGGCGGAGAACTGACTATCGGGCGCTGTGTATAATGGGCAGAGAACTGACTATCGGGCGCTGTGTATAACGGGCGGAGAACTGACTATCGGGCGCTGTGTATAACGGGTGGAGAACTGACTATCGGGCGCTGTGTATAACGGGCGGAGAACTGACTATCGGGCGCTGTGTATAACGGGCGGAGACATGACTATCGGGCGTTGTGTATAACGGGCGGAGAACTGAGTATCGGGCGCTGTGTATAACGGGCGGAGTACTGACTATCGGGCGCTGTTTATAACAGGCGGAGAACTGACTATCGGCCGTTGTGTATAACGGGCGGAGAACTGACTATCGGGCGCTGTGTATAACGGGCGGAGAACTGACTATCGGGCGCTGTATATAACGGGCGGATAACTGACTATCGGGCGCTGTGTATAACAGGCGGAGAACTGACTATCGGGCGCTGTGTATAACGGGCGGAGTACTGACTATCGGGCGCTGTTTATAACAGGCGGAGAACTGACTATCGGCCGTTGTGTATAACGGGCGGAGAACTGACTATCGGGCGCTGTGTATAACGGGCGGAGAACTGACTATCGGGCGCTGTATATAACAGGCGGATAACTGACTATCGGGCGCTGTGTATAACAGGCGGAGAACTGACTATCGGGCGCTGTGTATAACGGGTGGAGAACTGACTATCGGGCGCTGTGTATAACGGGCAGAGAACTGAGTATCGGGCGCTGCGTATAACGGGCGGAGAACTGACTATCGGGCGCTGTGTATAACGGGCGGAGAACTGACTATCGGGCGCTGTGTATAACGGGTGGAGAACTGACTATCGGTTGCTGTGTATAACCGGCGGAGATCTGACTATCGGGCGCTGTGTATAACGGGTGGAGATCTGACTATCGGGCACTGTGTATAACGGGCGGAGAACTGACTATCGGTCGCTGTGTATAACGGACGGAGAACTGACTATCAGTCGCTGTGTATAACGGGTGGAGAACTGACTATCGGGCGCTGTGTATAACGGGTGGAGAACTGACTATCGGGCGCTGTGTATAACGGGCGGAGAACTGACTATCGGGCGCTGTGTATAACGGGCGGAGAACTGAATATCGCGCGCTGTGTATAACGGGCGGAGACTTGACTATCGGGCGCTGTGTATAATGGGCAGAGAACTGACTATCGGGCGCTGTGTATAACGGGTGGGGAACTGACTATCGGGCGCTGTGAAAATGGGTGGAGAACTGACTATCGGGCGCTGTGTATAATGGGCAGAGAACTGACGATCGGGTGCTGTGTATAACGGGCAGAGAACTGACTATCGAGCGCTGAGTATAACAGGCGGAAACTGACTATCGGGCGCTGTGTATAACGGGTGGAGAACTGACTATCGGGCGCTGTGTATAACGGGCGGAGAACTGACTATCGGGCGCTGTGTATAACGGGCGGAGAACTGACTATCAGGCGCTGTGTATAACGGGTGGAGAACTGACTATCGGGCGCTGTGTATAGCGGGCGGAGAACTGACTACCGGGCGCCGTGTATAACGGGCGGAGAACTGACTATCGGGCGCCGTGTATAACGGGCGGAGAACTGACTATCGGGCGCTCTGTATAACGGGCGGAGAACTGACTATCGGGCGCTGTGTATAACGGACAGACAACTGACTATCGGGCGCTGTGTATAACGGGTGGAGAACTGACTATCGGGCGCTGTGTATAACGGGCGGAGAACTGACTATCGGGCGCTGTGCAAAACGGGCGGAGAACTGACTATCAGGCGTTGTGTATAACGGGCGGAGAACTGACTATTGGGCGCTTTGTATAACGGGCAGAGAACTGACTATCAGGCGCTGTGTATAACGGGTGGAGAACTGACTATCGGGCGATGTGTATAACGGGCGGAGAACTGACTATCGGGCGCTGTGTATAAAGGGCGGAGAACTGACAATCGGGCACTGTGTATAACGGGCGGAAACTGACCATCGGGCACTGTGTATAACGGGCAGAGAACTGACTGTCCGGCGCTGTGTATAACGGGCGGAAACTGACTATCGGGCGCTGTGTATAACGGGCGGACAACTGACTATCGGTGCTGTGTATAACGGGCAGAGACCTGACTATCGATCGCTGTGTATAATGGGCGGAGAACTGACTATCGGGCGCTGTGTATAACGGGCGGAGAACTGACTATCAGGCGCTGTGTATAACGGGCAGAGAACTGACTATCGGGCGCTGTGTATAACGGGTGGAGAACTGAGTATCGGGCGCTCTGTATAACGGGCGGAGAACTGACTATCGGGCGCTGTGTATAACGGACAGACAACTGACTATCGGGCGCTGTGTATAACGGGTGGAGAACTGACTATCGGGCGCTGTGTATAACGGGCGGAGAACTGACTATCGGGCGCTGTGCAAAACGGGCGGAGAACTGACTATCAGGCGTTGTGTATAACGGGCGGAGAACTGACTATTGGGCGCTTTGTATAACGGGCAGAGAACTGACTATCAGGCGCTGTGTATAACGGGTGGAGAACTGACTATCGGGCGATGTGTTTAACGGGCGGAGAACTGACTATCGGGCGCTGTGTATAAAGGGCGGAGAACTGACAATCGGGCACTGTGTATAACGGGCGGAAACTGACCATCGGGCACTGTGTATAACGGGCAGAGAACTGACTGTCCGGCGCTGTGTATAACGGGCGGAAACTGACTATCGGGCGCTGTGTATAACGGGCGGACAACTGACTATCGGTGCTGTGTATAACGGGCAGAGACCTGACTATCGATCGCTGTGTATAATGGGCGGAGAACTGACTATCGGGCGCTGTGTATAACGGGCGGAGAACTGACTATCAGGCGCTGTGTATAACGGGCAGAGAACTGACTATCGGGCGCTGTGTATAACGGGTGGAGAACTGAGTATCGGGCGCTCTGTATAACGGACGGAGAACTGACTATCGGGCGCTGTGTATAACGGGCGGAGAACTGACTATCAGGCGCTGTGTATAACGGGCGGAGAACTGACTATCGGGCACTGTGTATAACGGGCGGAGAATTGGCTATCGGGTGCTGTGTATAACAGGCGGAGAACGGACTATCGGGCGCTGTGTATAACGGGCGGAGAACTGACTATCAGGCGCTGTGTACAACGGGCAGAGAACTGACTATCAGGCGCTGTGTATAACGGGCGGAGAACTGACTATCGGGCGTTGTGTATAACGGGCGGAGAACTGACGATCGGGCGTTGTGTATAACGGGCAGAGAACTGACTATCGGTCGCTGTGTATAACAGGCGGAGAAAAGACTATCGGGCGCTGTGTATAACGGGCAGAGAACTGACTATCGGGCGCTGTGTATAACGGGCAGAGAACTGACTATCGGGCGCTGTGTATAACAGGCGGACAACTGACTATCGCTGATGTGTATAACGGGCAGAGAACGGACTATCGGTCGCTGTGTATAATGGGCA
Source organism: Somniosus microcephalus (assembly GCF_052327205.1). Classification (NCBI taxonomy): domain Eukaryota; kingdom Metazoa; phylum Chordata; class Chondrichthyes; order Squaliformes; family Somniosidae; genus Somniosus; species Somniosus microcephalus. The sequence continues at coordinate 20,896,331 of NC_141006.1, read as the reverse complement.
GAGAACTGACTATCGGGCGCTGTGTATAACGGGCGGATAACAGACTATCGGTCGCTGTGTATAACAGGCAGAGAACTGACTATCGGTCGCTGTGTATAACAGGCGGAGAAAACACTATCGGGTGCTGTGTATAACGGGCAGAGAACTGACTATTGGGTGCTGTGTATAACGGGCGGAGAACTGACTATCGGGTGCTGTGTATAACGGGCAGAGAACTGACTATTGGGCGCTGTGTATAACGGGCGGAGAACTGACTATCGGGCGCTGTGTATAACAGGCGGAGAACTGATTATCGGGCGCTGTGTATAACGGGCGGAGAACTGACTATCGGGCGCTGCGTATAACGGGCGGAGAACTGACTATCGGGCACTGTGTATAACGGGCGGAGAACTGACTATTGGGCGCTGTGTATAACGGGCGGAGAACTGACTATCGGGCGCTGTGTATAACGGGCGGAGAACTGACTATCGGGCGCTGTTTATAACAGGCGGAGAACTGACTATCGCGTGCTGTGTATAACAGGCGGAGAACTGACTATCGGGCGCTGTGTATAACGGGCGGAGAACTGACTATCAGGCGCTGTGTATAACGGGCAGAGAACTGACTATCAGACGCTGTGTATAACGGGCGGAGAACTGACTATCGGGCGTTGTGTATAACGGGCGGAGAACTGACGATCGGGCGTTGTGTATAACGGACGGAGAACTGACTATCGGGCATTGTGTATAATGGGCGGAGAACTGGCTATCGGGCATTGTGTATAACGGGCGGAGAACTGACTATCGGGCGCTGTGTATAACGGGCAGAGAACTGACTATCGGGCGCTGTGTATAACGGGCGGAGAACTGACTATCGGGCGCTGTGTATAACGGGTGGAGAACTGACTATCGGGCGCTGTGTATAACGGGCGGAGAACTGACTATCGGGCGCTGTGTATAACGGGCGGAGACATGACTATCGGGCGTTGTGTATAACGGGCGGAGAACTGAGTATCGGGCGCTGTGTATAACGGGCGGAGTACTGACTATCGGGCGCTGCTTATAACAGGCGGAGAACTGACTATCGGCCGTTGTGTATAACGGGCGGAGAACTGACTATCGGGCACTGTGTATAACGGGCGGAGAACTGACTATCGGGCGCTGTATATAACGGGCGGATAACTGACTATCGGGCGCTGTGTATAACAGGCGGAGAACTGACTATCGGGCGCTGTGTATAACGGGTGGAGAACTGACTATCGGGCGCTGTGTATAACGGGCAGAGAACTGAGTATCGGGCGCTGCGTATAACGGGCGGAGAACTGACTATCGGGCGCTGTGTATAACGGGCGGAGAACTGACTATCGGGCGCTGTGTATAACGGGTGGAGAACTGACTATCGGTTGCTGTGTATAACGGGCGGAGATCTGACTATCGGGCGCTGTGTATAACGGGCGGAGAACTGACTATCGGGCGCTGTGTATAACGGGTGGAGAACTGACTATCAGGCGCTGTGTATAACGGGTGGAGATCTGACTATCGGGCACTGTGTATAACGGGCGGAGAACTGACTATCGGTCGCTGTGTATAACGGACGGAGAACTGACTATCAGTCGCTGTGTATAACGGGCGGAGAACTGACTATCGGGCGCTGTGTATAACGGGTGGAGAACTGAATATCGGGCGCTGTGTATAACGGGCGGAGAACTGACTATCGGGCGCTGTGTATAACGGGCGGAGAACTGAATATCGGGCGCTGTGTATAACGGGCGGAGAACTGACTATCGGGCGCTGTGTATAATGGGCAGAGAACTGACTATCGGGCGCTGTGTATAACGGGTGGGGAACTGACTATCGGGCGCTGTGAAAACGGGTGGAGAACTGACTATCGGGCGCTGTGTATAATGGGCAGAGAACTGACGATCGGGTGCTGTGTATAACGGGCAGAGAACTGACTATCGGGCACTTTGTATAACTGGCAGAGAACTGACTATCGAGCGCTGAGAATAACAGGCGGAAACTGACTATCGGGCGCTGTGTATAACGGGTGGAGAACTGACGATCGGGCGCTGTGTATAACGGGCGGAGAACTGACTATCGGGCGCTGTGTATAACGGGCGGAGAACTGACTATCAGGCGCTGTGTATAACGGGTGGAGAACTGACTATCGGGCGCTGTGTATAGCGGGCGGAGAACTGACTATCGGGCGCCGTGTATAACGGGCGGAGAACTGACTATCGGGCGCCGTGTATAACGGGCGGAGAACTGACTATCGGGCGCTCTGTATAACGGGCGGAGAACTGACTATCGGGCGCTGTGTATAACGGACAGAGAACTGACTATCGGGCGCTGTGTATAACGGGTGGAGAACTGACTATCGGGCACAGTGTATAACGGGCGGAGAACTGACTATCGGGCGCTGTGCAAAACGGGCGGAGAACTGACTATCAGGCGTTGTGTATAACGGGCGGAGAACTGACTATTGGGCGCTTTGTATAACGGGCAGAGAACTGACTATCAGGCGCTGTGTATAACGGGTGGAGAACTGACTATCGGGCGATGTGTATAACGGGCGGAGAACTGACTATCGGGCGCTGTGTATAAAGGGAGGAGAACTGACAATCGGGCACTGTGTATAACGGGCGGAAACTGACTATCGGGCACTGTGTATAACGGGCAGAGAACTGACTGTCCGGCGCTGTGTATAACGGGCGGAAACTGACTATCGGGCGCTGTGTATAACGGGCGGACAACTGACTATCGGTGCTGTGTATAATGGGCAGAGACCTGACTATCGGTCGCTGTGTATAATGGGCGGAGAACTGACTATCGGGCGCTGTGTATAACGGGCGGAGAACTGACTATCAGGCGCTGTGTATAACGGGCAGAGAACTGACTATCGGGCGCTGTGTATAACGGGTGGAGAACTGAGTATCGGGCGCTCTGTATAACGGACGGAGAACTGACTATCGGGCGCTGTGTATAACGGGCGGAGAACTGACTGTCAGGCGCTGTGTATAACGGGCGGAGAACTGACTATCGGGCACTGTGTATAACGGGCGGAGAATTGGCTATCGGGTGCTGTGTATAACAGGCGGAGAACGGACTATCGGGCGCTGTGTATAACGGGCGGAGAACTGACTATCAGGCGCTGTGTATAACGGGCAGAGAACTGACTATCAGGCCCTGTGTATAACGGGCAGAGAACTGACTATCGGGCGTTGTGTATAACGGGCGGAGAACTGACGATCGGGCGTTGTGTATAACGGGCAGAGAACTGACTATCGGTCGCTGTGTATAACAGGCGGAGAAAAGACTATCGGGCGCTGTGTATAACGGGCAGAGAACTGACTATCGGGCGCTGTGTATAACGGGCAGAGAACTGACTATCGGGCGCTGTGTATAACGGGCGGAGAACTGACTATCGGGCGCTGTGTATAACGGGCGGAGAACTGACTATCGGGCGCCGTGTATAACGGGCGGAGAACTGACTATCGGGCGCCGTGTATAACGGGCGGAGAACTGACTATCGGGCGCTGTGTATAACGGGCGGAGAACTGACTATCGGGCGCTGTGTATAATGGGCGGAGAACTGACTATCGGGCGCTGTGTATAACGGGTGGGGAACTGACTATCGGGCGCTGTGTATGACGGGCGGAGAACTGACTATCGGGCGCTGTGTATAACGGGCGGAGAACTGACTATCAGGCGTTGTGTATAACGGGCGGAGAACTGACTATTGGGCGCTGTGTATAACGGGCAGAGAACTGACTATCAGGCGCTGTGTATAACGGGTGGAGAACTGACTATCTGGCGCTGTGTATAACGGGCGGAAACTGACTATCGGGCGCTGTGTATAACAGGCGGACAACTGACTATCGGTGCTGTGTATAACGGGCAGAGAACGGACTATCGGTCGCTGTGTATAATGGGCAGAGAACTGACTATCGGGCGCTGTGTATAACGGGCGGATAACAGACTATCGGTCGCTGTGTATAACAGGCAGAGAACTGACTATCGGTCGCTGTGTATAACAGGCGGAGAAAACACTATCGGGTGCTGTGTATAACGGGCAGAGAACTGACTATTGGGTGCTGTGTATAACGGGCGGAGAACTGACTATCGGGTGCTGTGTATAACGGGCAGAGAACTGACTATTGGGCGCTGTGTATAACGGGCGGAGAACTGACTATCGGGCGCTGTGTATAACGGGCGGAGAACTGACTATCGGGCGCTGTGTATAACGGGCGGAGAACTGACTATCGGGCGCTGTGTATAACGGGTGGAGAACTGACTATCGGTTGCTGTGTATAACGGGCAGAGATCTGACTATCGGGCGCTGTGTATAACGGGCGGAGAACTGACTATCGGGCGCTGTGTATAACGGGTGGAGAACTGACTATCAGGCGCTGTGTATAACGGGTGGAGATCTGACTATCGGGCACTGTGTATAACGGGCGGAGAACTGACTATCGGTCGCTGTGTATAACGGACGGAGAACTGACTATCAGTCGCTGTGTATAACGGGCGGAGAACTGACTATCGGGCGCTGTGTATAACGGGTGGAGAACTGACTATCGGGCGCTGTGTATAACGGGCGGAGAACTGACTATCGGGCGCTGTGTATAACGGGCGGAGAACTGAATATCGGGCGCTGTGTATAATCGGCGGAGAACTGACTATCGGGCGCTGTGTATAATGGGCAGAGAACTGACTATCGGGCGCTGTGTATAATGGGTGGGGAACTGACTATCGGGCGCTGTGAAAACGGGTGGAGAACTGACTATTGGGCGCTGTGTATAATGGGCAGAGAACTGACGATCGGGTGCTGTGTATAACGGGCAGAGAACTGACTATCAGGCGCTGTGTATAACGGGTGGAGAACTGACTATCGGGCGCTGTGTATAGCGGGCGGAGAACTGACTATCGGGCGCCGTGTATAACGGGCGGAGAACTGACTATCGGGCGCCGTGTATAACGGGCGGAGAACTGACGATCGGGCGCTCTGTATAACGGGCGGAGAACTGACTATCGGGCGCTGTGTATAACGGACAGAGAACTGACTATCGGGCGCAGTGTATAACGGGTGGAGAACTGACTATCGGGCGCTGTGTATAACGGGTGGAGAACTGACTATCGGGCGCTGTGCAAAACGGGCGGAGAACTGACTTTCAGGCGTTGTGTATAACGGGCGGAGAACTGACTATTGGGCGCTTTGTATAACGGGCAGAGAACTGACTATCAGGCGCTGTGTATAACGGGTGGAGAACTGACTATCGGGCGATGTGTATAACAGGCGGAGAACTGACTATCGGGCGCTGTGTATAAAGGGAGGAGAACTGACAATCGGGCACTGTGTATAACGGGCGGAAACTGACTATCGGGCACTGTGTATAACGGGCAGAGAACTGACTGTCCGGCGCTGTGTATAACGGGCGGAAACTGACTATCGGGCGCTGTGTATAACGGGCGGACAACTGACTATCGGTGCTATGTATAACGGGCAGAGACCTGACTATCGGTCGCTGTGTATAATGGGCGGAGAACTGACTATCGGGCGCTGTGTATAACGGGCGGAGAACTGACTATCAGGCGCTGTGTATAACGGGCAGAGAACTGACTATCGGGCGCTGTGTATAACGGGTGGAGAACTGAGTATCGGGCGCTCTGTATAACGGACGGAGAACTGACTATCGGGAGCTGTGTATAACGGGCGGAGAACTGACTATCCGGCGCTGTGTATAACGGGCGGAGAACTGACTATCGGGCGCTGTGTATAACGGGTGGGGAACTGACTATCGGGCGCTGTGTATAACGGGCGGAGAACTGACTATCGGGTTCTGTGTATAGCGGGCGGAGAACTGACTATCAGGCGTTGTGTATAATGGGCGGAGAACTGACTATTGGGCGCTGTGTATAACGGGCAGAGAACTGACTATCAGGCGCTGTGTATAACGGGTGGAGAACTGACTATCCGGCGCTGTGTATAACGGGCGGAAACTGACTATCGGGCGCTGTGTATAACAGGCGGACAACTGACTATCGGTGCTGTGTATAACGGGCAGAGAACGGACTATCGGTCACTGTGTATAATGGGCAGAGAACTGACTATCGGGCGCTGTGTATAACGGGCGGATAACAGACTATCGGTCGCTGTGTATAACAGGCAGAGAACTGACTATCGGTCGCTGTGTATAACAGGCGGAGAAAACACTATCGGGTGCTGTGTATAACGGGCAGAGAACTGACTATTGGGTGCTGTGTATAACGGGCGGAGAACTGACTATCGGGTGCTGTGTATAACGGGCAGAGAACTGACTATTGGGCGCTGTGTATAACGGGCGGAGAACTGACTATCGGGCGCTGTGTATAACGGGCGGAGAACTGACTATCGGGCGCTGTGTATAATGGGCAGAGAACTGACTATCGGGCACTGTGTATAACGGGCGGAGAACTGACTATAGGGTGCTGTGTATAACGGGCAGAGAACTGACTATTGGGCGCTGTGTATAACGGGCGGAGAACTGACTATCGGGCGCTGTGTATAACGGGCGGAGAACTGACTATCGGGCGCTGTGTATAACGGGCGGAGAACTGACTATCGGGCGCTGTGTATAACGGGCGGAGAACTGACTATCGGGCGCTGAGTATGACGGGCGGAGAACTGACTATCGGGCGCTGTGTATAACGGGCGATGAACTGACTATCGGGCGCTGTGTATAACGGGCGGAGAACTGACTATCGGGCGCTGTGTATAACGGTCGGAGAACTGACTATCGGGCGCTGTGTATAACAGGCGGAGAACTGACTTTCGGGCGCTGTGTATAACGGGTGGAGAACTGACTATCGGGCGCTGTGTATAACGGGCAGAGAACTGAGTATCGGGCGCTGCGTATAACGGGCGGAGAACTGACTATCGGGCGCTGTGTATAACGGGCGGAGAACTGACTATCGGGCGCTGTGTATAACGGGTGGAGAACTGACTATCGGTTGCTGTGTATAATGGGCGGAGATCTGACTATCGGGCGCTGTGTATAACGGGCGGAGAACTGACTATCGGGCGCTGTCTATAACGGGTGGAGAACTGACTATCAGGCGGTGTGTATAACGGGTGGAGATCTGACTATCGGGCACTGTGTATAACGGGCGGAGAACTGACTATCGGTCGCTGTGTATAACGGACGGAGAACTGACTATCAGTCGCTGTGTATAACGGGCGGAGAACTGACTATCGGGCGCTGTGTATAACGGGTGGAGAACTGACTATCGGGCGCTGTGTATAACGGGCGGAGAACTGACTATCGGGCGCTGTGTATAACGGGCGGAGAACTGAATATCGGGCGCTGTGTATAACGGGCGGAGAACTGACTATCGGGCGCTGTGTATAATGGGCAGAGAACTGACTATCGGGCGCTGTGTATAACGGGTGGGGAACTGACTATCGGGCGCTGTGAAAACGGGTGGAGAACTGACTATCGGGCGCTGTGTATAATGGGCAGAGAACTGACGATCGGGTGCTGTGTATAACGGGCAGAGAACTGACTATCGGGCACTTTGTATAACTGGCAGAGAACTGACTATCGAGCGCTGAGTATAACAGGCGGAAACTGACTATCGGGCGCTGTGTATAACGGGTGGAGAACTGACTATCGGGCGCTGTGTATAACGGGTGGAGAACTGACTATCGGGCGCTGTGTATAACGGGCGGAGAACTGACTATCAGGCGCTGTGTATAACGGGTGGAGAACTGACTATCGGGCGCTGTGTATAGCGAGCGGAGAACTGACTATCGGGCGCCGTGTATAACGGGCGGAGAACTGACTATCGGGCGCCGTGTATAACGGGCGGAGAACTGACTATCGGGCGCTCTGTATAACGGGCGGAGAACTGACTATCGGGCGCTGTGTATAACGGACAGAGAACTGACTATCGGGCGCTGTGTATAACGGGTGGAGAACTGACTATCGGGCGCTGTGTATAACGGGCGGAGAACTGACTATCGGGCGCTGTGCAAAACGGGCGGAGAACTGACTATCAGGCGTTGTGTATAACGGGCGGAGAACTGACTATTGGGCGCTTTGTATAAAGGGCAGAGAACTGACTATCAGGCGCTGTGTATAACGGGTGGAGAACTGACTATCGGGCGATGTGTATAACGGGCGGAGAACTGACTATCGGGCGCTGTGTATAAAGGGCGGAGAACTGACAATCGGGCACTGTGTATAACGGGCGGAAACTGACTATCGGGCACTGTGTATAACGGGCAGAGAACTGACTGTCCGGCGCTGTGTATAACGGGCGGAAACTGACTATCGGGCGCTGTGTATAACGGGCGGACAACTGACTATTGGTGCTGTGTATAACGGGCAGAGAACTGACTATCGGTCGCTGTGTATAATGGGCGGAGAACTGACTATCGGGCGCTGTGTATAACGGGCGGAGAACTGACTATCAGGCGCTGTGTATAACGGGCAGAGAACTGACTATCGGGCGCTGTGTATAACGGGTGGAGAACTGAGTATCGGGCGCTCTGTATAACGGACGGAGAACTGACTATCGGGCGCTGTGTATAACGGGCGGAGAACTGACTATCAGGCGCTGTGTATAACGGGCGGAGAACTGACTATCGGGCACTGTGTATAACGGGCGGAGAATTGGCTATCGGGTGCTGTGTATAACAGGCGGAGAACGGACTATCGGGCGCTGTGTATAACGGGCGGAGAACTGACTATCAGGCGCTGTGTATAACGGGCAGAGAACTGACTATCAGGCGCTGTGTATAACGGGCGGAGAACTGACTATCGGGCGTTGTGTATAACGGGCGGAGAACTGACGATCGGGCGTTGTGTATAACGGGCAGAGAACTGACTATCGGTCGCTGTGTATAACGGGCGGAGAACTGACTATCGGGCGCTGTGTATAACGGGCGGAGAACTGAATATCGGGCGCTGTGTATAATCGGCGGAGAACTGACTATCGGGCGCTGTGTATAATGGGCAGAGAACTGACTATCGGGCGCTGTGTATAATGGGTGGGGAACTGACTATCGGGCGCTGTGAAAACGGGTGGAGAACTGACTATTGGGCGCTGTGTATAATGGGCAGAGAACTGACGATCGGGTGCTGTGTATAACGGGCAGAGAACTGACTATCAGGCGCTGTGTATAACGGGTGGAGAACTGACTATCGGGCGCTGTGTATAGCGGGCGGAGAACTGACTATCGGGCGCCGTGTATAACGGGCGGAGAACTGACTATCGGGCGCCGTGTATAACGGGCGGAGAACTGACGATCGGGCGCTCTGTATAACGGGCGGAGAACTGACTATCGGGCGCTGTGTATAACGGACAGAGAACTGACTATCGGGCGCAGTGTATAACGGGTGGAGAACTGACTATCGGGCGCTGTGTATAACGGGTGGAGAACTGACTATCGGGCGCTGTGCAAAACGGGCGGAGAACTGACTTTCAGGCGTTGTGTATAACGGGCGGAGAACTGACTATTGGGCGCTTTGTATAACGGGCAGAGAACTGACTATCAGGCGCTGTGTATAACGGGTGGAGAACTGACTATCGGGCGATGTGTATAACAGGCGGAGAACTGACTATCGGGCGCTGTGTATAAAGGGAGGAGAACTGACAATCGGGCACTGTGTATAACGGGCGGAAACTGACTATCGGGCACTGTGTATAACGGGCAGAGAACTGACTGTCCGGCGCTGTGTATAACGGGCGGAAACTGACTATCGGGCGCTGTGTATAACGGGCGGACAACTGACTATCGGTGCTATGTATAACGGGCAGAGACCTGACTATCGGTCGCTGTGTATAATGGGCGGAGAACTGACTATCGGGCGCTGTGTATAACGGGCGGAGAACTGACTATCAGGCGCTGTGTATAACGGGCAGAGAACTGACTATCGGGCGCTGTGTATAACGGGTGGAGAACTGAGTATCGGGCGCTCTGTATAACGGACGGAGAACTGACTATCGGGAGCTGTGTATAACGGGCGGAGAACTGACTATCCGGCGCTGTGTATAACGGGCGGAGAACTGACTATCGGGCGCTGTGTATAACGGGTGGGGAACTGACTATCGGGCGCTGTGTATAACGGGCGGAGAACTGACTATCGGGTTCTGTGTATAGCGGGCGGAGAACTGACTATCAGGCGTTGTGTATAATGGGCGGAGAACTGACTATTGGGCGCTGTGTATAACGGGCAGAGAACTGACTATCAGGCGCTGTGTATAACGGGTGGAGAACTGACTATCCGGCGCTGTGTATAACGGGCGGAAACTGACTATCGGGCGCTGTGTATAACAGGCGGACAACTGACTATCGGTGCTGTGTATAACGGGCAGAGAACGGACTATCGGTCACTGTGTATAATGGGCAGAGAACTGACTATCGGGCGCTGTGTATAACGGGCGGATAACAGACTATCGGTCGCTGTGTATAACAGGCAGAGAACTGACTATCGGTCGCTGTGTATAACAGGCGGAGAAAACACTATCGGGTGCTGTGTATAACGGGCAGAGAACTGACTATTGGGTGCTGTGTATAACGGGCGGAGAACTGACTATCGGGTGCTGTGTATAACGGGCAGAGAACTGACTATTGGGCGCTGTGTATAACGGGCGGAGAACTGACTATCGGGCGCTGTGTATAACGGGCGGAGAACTGACTATCGGGCGCTGTGTATAATGGGCAGAGAACTGACTATCGGGCACTGTGTATAACGGGCGGAGAACTGACTATAGGGTGCTGTGTATAACGGGCAGAGAACTGACTATTGGGCGCTGTGTATAACGGGCGGAGAACTGACTATCGGGCGCTGTGTATAACGGGCGGAGAACTGACTATCGGGCGCTGTGTATAACGGGCGGAGAACTGACTATCGGGCGCTGTGTATAACGGGCGGAGAACTGACTATCGGGCGCTGAGTATGACGGGCGGAGAACTGACTATCGGGCGCTGTGTATAACGGGCGATGAACTGACTATCGGGCGCTGTGTATAACGGGCGGAGAACTGACTATCGGGCGCTGTGTATAACGGTCGGAGAACTGACTATCGGGCGCTGTGTATAACAGGCGGAGAACTGACTTTCGGGCGCTGTGTATAACGGGTGGAGAACTGACTATCGGGCGCTGTGTATAACGGGCAGAGAACTGAGTATCGGGCGCTGCGTATAACGGGCGGAGAACTGACTATCGGGCGCTGTGTATAACGGGCGGAGAACTGACTATCGGGCGCTGTGTATAACGGGTGGAGAACTGACTATCGGTTGCTGTGTATAATGGGCGGAGATCTGACTATCGGGCGCTGTGTATAACGGGCGGAGAACTGACTATCGGGCGCTGTCTATAACGGGTGGAGAACTGACTATCAGGCGGTGTGTATAACGGGTGGAGATCTGACTATCGGGCACTGTGTATAACGGGCGGAGAACTGACTATCGGTCGCTGTGTATAACGGACGGAGAACTGACTATCAGTCGCTGTGTATAACGGGCGGAGAACTGACTATCGGGCGCTGTGTATAACGGGTGGAGAACTGACTATCGGGCGCTGTGTATAACGGGCGGAGAACTGACTATCGGGCGCTGTGTATAACGGGCGGAGAACTGAATATCGGGCGCTGTGTATAACGGGCGGAGAACTGACTATCGGGCGCTGTGTATAATGGGCAGAGAACTGACTATCGGGCGCTGTGTATAACGGGTGGGGAACTGACTATCGGGCGCTGTGAAAACGGGTGGAGAACTGACTATCGGGCGCTGTGTATAATGGGCAGAGAACTGACGATCGGGTGCTGTGTATAACGGGCAGAGAACTGACTATCGGGCACTTTGTATAACTGGCAGAGAACTGACTATCGAGCGCTGAGTATAACAGGCGGAAACTGACTATCGGGCGCTGTGTATAACGGGTGGAGAACTGACTATCGGGCGCTGTGTATAACGGGTGGAGAACTGACTATCGGGCGCTGTGTATAACGGGCGGAGAACTGACTATCAGGCGCTGTGTATAACGGGTGGAGAACTGACTATCGGGCGCTGTGTATAGCGAGCGGAGAACTGACTATCGGGCGCCGTGTATAACGGGCGGAGAACTGACTATCGGGCGCCGTGTATAACGGGCGGAGAACTGACTATCGGGCGCTCTGTATAACGGGCGGAGAACTGACTATCGGGCGCTGTGTATAACGGACAGAGAACTGACTATCGGGCGCTGTGTATAACGGGTGGAGAACTGACTATCGGGCGCTGTGTATAACGGGCGGAGAACTGACTATCGGGCGCTGTGCAAAACGGGCGGAGAACTGACTATCAGGCGTTGTGTATAACGGGCGGAGAACTGACTATTGGGCGCTTTGTATAAAGGGCAGAGAACTGACTATCAGGCGCTGTGTATAACGGGTGGAGAACTGACTATCGGGCGATGTGTATAACGGGCGGAGAACTGACTATCGGGCGCTGTGTATAAAGGGCGGAGAACTGACAATCGGGCACTGTGTATAACGGGCGGAAACTGACTATCGGGCACTGTGTATAACGGGCAGAGAACTGACTGTCCGGCGCTGTGTATAACGGGCGGAAACTGACTATCGGGCGCTGTGTATAACGGGCGGACAACTGACTATTGGTGCTGTGTATAACGGGCAGAGAACTGACTATCGGTCGCTGTGTATAATGGGCGGAGAACTGACTATCGGGCGCTGTGTATAACGGGCGGAGAACTGACTATCAGGCGCTGTGTATAACGGGCAGAGAACTGACTATCGGGCGCTGTGTATAACGGGTGGAGAACTGAGTATCGGGCGCTCTGTATAACGGACGGAGAACTGACTATCGGGCGCTGTGTATAACGGGCGGAGAACTGACTATCAGGCGCTGTGTATAACGGGCGGAGAACTGACTATCGGGCACTGTGTATAACGGGCGGAGAATTGGCTATCGGGTGCTGTGTATAACAGGCGGAGAACGGACTATCGGGCGCTGTGTATAACGGGCGGAGAACTGACTATCAGGCGCTGTGTATAACGGGCAGAGAACTGACTATCAGGCGCTGTGTATAACGGGCGGAGAACTGACTATCGGGCGTTGTGTATAACGGGCGGAGAACTGACGATCGGGCGTTGTGTATAACGGGCAGAGAACTGACTATCGGTCGCTGTGTATAACAGGCGGAGAAAAGACTATCGGGTGCTGTGTATAACGGGCAGAGAACTGACTATCGGGCGCTGTGTATAACGGGCAGAGAACTGACTATCGGGCGCTGTGTATAACGGGCGGAGAACTGACTATCGGGCGCTGTGTATAACGGGTGGAGAACTGACTATCGGGCGCTGTGTATAACGGGCGGAGAACTGACTATCGGGCGCCGTGTATAACGGGCGGAGAACTGACTATCGGGCGCCGTGTATAACGGGCGGAGAACTGACTATCGGGCGCTGTGTATAACGGGCGGAGAACTGACTATCGGGCGCTGTGTATAATGGGCGGAGAACTGACTATCGGGCGCTGTGTATAACGGGTGGGGAACTGACTATCGGGCGCTGTGTATAACGGGCAGAGAACTGACTATCGGGCGCTGTGTATAACGGGCGGAGAACTGACTATCGGGCGCTGTGTATAATGGGCGGAGAACTGACTATCGAGCGCTGTGTATAACGGGCGGAGAACTGACTATCGGGCGCTTTGTATAACGGGCGGAGAACTGACTATCGGGCGCTGTGTATAACGGGCGGAGAACTGACTATCGGGCGCTGTGTATAACGGGCGGAGACCTGACTATCGGGCGTTGTGTATAACGGGCGGAGAACTGAGTATCGGGCGCTGTGCATAACGGGCGGAGTACTGACTATCGGGCGCTGTTTATAACAGGCGGAGAACTGACTATCGGCCGTTGTGTATAACGGGCGGAGAACTGACTATCGGGCGCTGTGTATAACGGGCGGAGAACTGACTATCGGGCACTGTATATAACGGGCGGATAACTGACTATCGGGCGCTGTGTATAACGGGCGGAGAACTGACTATCGGGCGCTGTGTATAACGGGTGGGGAACTGACTATCGGGCGCTGTGTATAACGGGCGGAGAACTGACTATCGGGCGCTGTTTATAACGGGCGGAGAACTGACTATCGGGTGCTGTGTATAACAGGCGGAGAACTGACTATCGGGCGCTGTGTATAACGGGCGGAGAACTGACTATCGGGCGCCGTGTATAACGGGCGGAGAACTGACTATCGGGCGCTGTGTATAACGGGCGGAGAACGGACTATCGGGCGCTGTGTATAATGGGCGGAGAACTGACTATCGGGCGCTGTGTATAACGGGTGGGGAACTGACTATCGGGCGCTGTGTATAACGGGCGGAGAACTGACTATCGGGCGCTGTGTATAACGGGCGGAGAACTGACTATCAGGCGTTGTGTATAACGGGCGGAGAACTGACTATTGGGCGCTGTGTATAACTGGCAGAGAACTGACTATCAGGCGCTGTGTATAACGGGTGGAGAACTGACTATCGGGCGCTGTGTATAACGGGCGGAGAACTGACTATCGGGCGCTTTGTATAACGGGCAGAGAACTGACTATCCGGCGCTGTGTATAACGGGCGGAAACTGACTATCGGGCGCTGTGTATAACGGGCGGAGAACTGAATATCGGGCGCTGTGTATAACGGGCGGAGAACTGACTATCGGGCGCTGTGTATAATGGGCAGAGAACTGACTATCGGGCGCTGTGTATAACGGGTGGGGAACTGGCTATCGGGCGCTGTGTATAACGGGTGGAGAACTGACTATCGGGCGCTGTGTATAATGGGCAGAGAACTGACGATCGGGTGCTGTGTATAACGGGCAGAGAACTGACTATCGGGCACTTTGTATAACTGGCAGAGAACTGACTATCGAGCGCTGAGTATAACAGGCGGAAACTGACTATCGGTGCTGTGTATAACGGGCAGAGAACGGACTATCGGTCGCTGTGTATAATGGGCAGAGAACTGACTATCGGGCGCTGTGTATAACGGGCGGATAACAGACTATCGGTCGCTGTGTATAACAGGCAGAGAACTGACTATCGGTCGCTGTGTATAACAGGCGGAGAAAACACTATCGGGTGCTGTGTATAACGGGCAGAGAACTGACTATTGGGTGCTGTGTATAACGGGCGGAGAACTGACTATCGGGTGCTGTGTATAACGGGCAGAGAACTGACTATTGGGCGCTGTGTATAACGGGCGGAGAACTGACTATCGGGCGCTGTGTATAACGGGCGGAGAACTGACTATCGGGCGCTGTGTATAATGGGCAGAGAACTGACTATCGGGCACTGTGTATAACGGGCGGAGAACTGACTATAGGGTGCTGTGTATAACGGGCAGAGAACTGACTATTGGGCGCTGTGTATAACGGGCGGAGAACTGACTATCGGGCGCTGTGTATAACGGGCGGAGAACTGACTATCGGGCGCTGTGTATAACGGGCGGAGAACTGACTATCGGGCGCTGTGTATAACGGGCGGAGAACTGACTATCGGGCGTTGTGTATAACGGGCGGAGAACTGACGATCGGGCGTTGTGTATAACGGGCAGAGAACTGACTATCGGTCGCTGTGTATAACAGGCGGAGAAAAGACTATCGGGTGCTGTGTATAACGGGCAGAGAACTGACTATCGGGCGCTGTGTATAACGGGCAGAGAACTGACTATCGGGCGCTGTGTATAACGGGCGGAGAACTGACTATCGGGCGCTGTGTATAACGGGTGGAGAACTGACTATCGGGCGCTGTGTATAACGGGCGGAGAACTGACTATCGGGCGCCGTGTATAACGGGCGGAGAACTGACTATCGGGCGCCGTGTATAACGGGCGGAGAACTGACTATCGGGCGCTGTGTATAACGGGCGGAGAACTGACTATCGGGCGCTGTGTATAATGGGCGGAGAACTGACTATCGGGCGCTGTGTATAACGGGTGGGGAACTGACTATCGGGCGCTGTGTATAACGGGCAGAGAACTGACTATCGGGCGCTGTGTATAACGGGCGGAGAACTGACTATCGGGCGCTGTGTATAATGGGCGGAGAACTGACTATCGAGCGCTGTGTATAACGGGCGGAGAACTGACTATCGGGCGCTTTGTATAACGGGCGGAGAACTGACTATCGGGCGCTGTGTATAACGGGCGGAGAACTGACTATCGGGCGCTGTGTATAACGGGCGGAGACCTGACTATCGGGCGTTGTGTATAACGGGCGGAGAACTGAGTATCGGGCGCTGTGCATAACGGGCGGAGTACTGACTATCGGGCGCTGTTTATAACAGGCGGAGAACTGACTATCGGCCGTTGTGTATAACGGGCGGAGAACTGACTATCGGGCGCTGTGTATAACGGGCGGAGAACTGACTATCGGGCACTGTATATAACGGGCGGATAACTGACTATCGGGCGCTGTGTATAACGGGCGGAGAACTGACTATCGGGCGCTGTGTATAACGGGTGGGGAACTGACTATCGGGCGCTGTGTATAACGGGCGGAGAACTGACTATCGGGCGCTGTTTATAACGGGCGGAGAACTGACTATCGGGTGCTGTGTATAACAGGCGGAGAACTGACTATCGGGCGCTGTGTATAACGGGCGGAGAACTGACTATCGGGCGCCGTGTATAACGGGCGGAGAACTGACTATCGGGCGCTGTGTATAACGGGCGGAGAACGGACTATCGGGCGCTGTGTATAATGGGCGGAGAACTGACTATCGGGCGCTGTGTATAACGGGTGGGGAACTGACTATCGGGCGCTGTGTATAACGGGCGGAGAACTGACTATCGGGCGCTGTGTATAACGGGCGGAGAACTGACTATCAGGCGTTGTGTATAACGGGCGGAGAACTGACTATTGGGCGCTGTGTATAACTGGCAGAGAACTGACTATCAGGCGCTGTGTATAACGGGTGGAGAACTGACTATCGGGCGCTGTGTATAACGGGCGGAGAACTGACTATCGGGCGCTTTGTATAACGGGCAGAGAACTGACTATCCGGCGCTGTGTATAACGGGCGGAAACTGACTATCGGGCGCTGTGTATAACGGGCGGAGAACTGAATATCGGGCGCTGTGTATAACGGGCGGAGAACTGACTATCGGGCGCTGTGTATAATGGGCAGAGAACTGACTATCGGGCGCTGTGTATAACGGGTGGGGAACTGGCTATCGGGCGCTGTGTATAACGGGTGGAGAACTGACTATCGGGCGCTGTGTATAATGGGCAGAGAACTGACGATCGGGTGCTGTGTATAACGGGCAGAGAACTGACTATCGGGCACTTTGTATAACTGGCAGAGAACTGACTATCGAGCGCTGAGTATAACAGGCGGAAACTGACTATCGGTGCTGTGTATAACGGGCAGAGAACGGACTATCGGTCGCTGTGTATAATGGGCAGAGAACTGACTATCGGGCGCTGTGTATAACGGGCGGATAACAGACTATCGGTCGCTGTGTATAACAGGCAGAGAACTGACTATCGGTCGCTGTGTATAACAGGCGGAGAAAACACTATCGGGTGCTGTGTATAACGGGCAGAGAACTGACTATTGGGTGCTGTGTATAACGGGCGGAGAACTGACTATCGGGTGCTGTGTATAACGGGCAGAGAACTGACTATTGGGCGCTGTGTATAACGGGCGGAGAACTGACTATCGGGCGCTGTGTATAACGGGCGGAGAACTGACTATCGGGCGCTGTGTATAATGGGCAGAGAACTGACTATCGGGCACTGTGTATAACGGGCGGAGAACTGACTATAGGGTGCTGTGTATAACGGGCAGAGAACTGACTATTGGGCGCTGTGTATAACGGGCGGAGAACTGACTATCGGGCGCTGTGTATAACGGGCGGAGAACTGACTATCGGGCGCTGTGTATAACGGGCGGAGAACTGACTATCGGGCGCTGTGTATAACGGGCGGAGAACTGACTATCGGGCGCTGAGTATGACGGGCGGAGAACTGACTATCGGGCGCTGTGTATAACGGGCGATGAACTGACTATCGGGCGCTGTGTATAACGGGCGGAGAACTGACTATCGGGCGCTGTGTATAACGGTCGGAGAACTGACTATCGGGCGCTGTGTATAACAGGCGGAGAACTGACTTTCGGGCGCTGTGTATAACGGGTGGAGAACTGACTATCGGGCGCTGTGTATAACGGGCAGAGAACTGAGTATCGGGCGCTGCGTATAACGGGCGGAGAACTGACTATCGGGCGCTGTGTATAACGGGCGGAGAACTGACTATCGGGCGCTGTGTATAACGGGTGGAGAACTGACTATCGGTTGCTGTGTATAACGGGCGGAGATCTGACTATCGGGCGCTGTGTATAACGGGCGGAGAACTGACTATCGGGCGCTGTCTATAACGGGTGGAGAACTGACTATCAGGCGGTGTGTATAACGGGTGGAGATCTGACTATCGGGCACTGTGTATAACGGGCGGAGAACTGACTATCGGTCGCTGTGTATAACGGACGGAGAACTGACTATCAGTCGCTGTGTATAACGGGCGGAGAACTGACTATCGGGCGCTGTGTATAACGGGTGGAGAACTGACTATCGGGCGCTGTGTATAACGGGCGGAGAACTGACTATCGGGCGCTGTGTATAACGGGCGGAGAACTGAATATCGGGCGCTGTGTATAACGGGCGGAGAACTGACTATCGGGCGCTGTGTATAATGGGCAGAGAACTGACTATCGGGCGCTGTGTATAACGGGTGGGGAACTGACTATCGGGCGCTGTGAAAACGGGTGGAGAACTGACTATCGGGCGCTGTGTATAATGGGCAGAGAACTGACGATCGGGTGCTGTGTATAACGGGCAGAGAACTGACTATCGGGCACTTTGTATAACTGGCAGAGAACTGACTATCGAGCGCTGAGTATAACAGGCGGAAACTGACTATCGGGCGCTGTGTATAACGGGTGGAGAACTGACTATCGGGCGCTGTGTATAACGGGTGGAGAACTGACTATCGGGCGCTGTGTATAACGGGCGGAGAACTGACTATCAGGCGCTGTGTATAACGGGTGGAGAACTGACTATCGGGCGCTGTGTATAGCGAGCGGAGAACTGACTATCGGGCGCCGTGTATAACGGGCGGAGAACTGACTATCGGGCGCCGTGTATAACGGGCGGAGAACTGACTATCGGGCGCTCTGTATAACGGGCGGAGAACTGACTATCGGGCGCTGTGTATAACGGACAGAGAACTGACTATCGGGCGCTGTGTATAACGGGTGGAGAACTGACTATCGGGCGCTGTGTATAACGGGCGGAGAACTGACTATCGGGCGCTGTGCAAAACGGGCGGAGAACTGACTATCAGGCGTTGTGTATAACGGGCGGAGAACTGACTATTGGGCGCTTTGTATAAAGGGCAGAGAACTGACTATCAGGCGCTGTGTATAACGGGTGGAGAACTGACTATCGGGCGATGTGTATAACGGGCGGAGAACTGACTATCGGGCGCTGTGTATAAAGGGCGGAGAACTGACAATCGGGCACTGTGTATAACGGGCGGAAACTGACTATCGGGCACTGTGTATAACGGGCAGAGAACTGACTGTCCGGCGCTGTGTATAACGGGCGGAAACTGACTATCGGGCGCTGTGTATAACGGGCGGACAACTGACTATTGGTGCTGTGTATAACGGGCAGAGAACTGACTATCGGTCGCTGTGTATAATGGGCGGAGAACTGACTATCGGGCGCTGTGTATAACGGGCGGAGAACTGACTATCAGGCGCTGTGTATAACGGGCAGAGAACTGACTATCGGGCGCTGTGTATAACGGGTGGAGAACTGAGTATCGGGCGCTCTGTATAACGGACGGAGAACTGACTATCGGGCGCTGTGTATAACGGGCGGAGAACTGACTATCAGGCGCTGTGTATAACGGGCGGAGAACTGACTATCGGGCACTGTGTATAACGGGCGGAGAATTGGCTATCGGGTGCTGTGTATAACAGGCGGAGAACGGACTATCGGGCGCTGTGTATAACGGGCGGAGAACTGACTATCAGGCGCTGTGTATAACGGGCAGAGAACTGACTATCAGGCGCTGTGTATAACGGGCGGAGAACTGACTATCGGGCGTTGTGTATAACGGGCGGAGAACTGACGATCGGGCGTTGTGTATAACGGGCAGAGAACTGACTATCGGTCGCTGTGTATAACAGGCGGAGAAAAGACTATCGGGTGCTGTGTATAACGGGCAGAGAACTGACTATCGGGCGCTGTGTATAACGGGCAGAGAACTGACTATCGGGCGCTGTGTATAACGGGCGGAGAACTGACTATCGGGCGCTGTGTATAACGGGTGGAGAACTGACTATCGGGCGCTGTGTATAACGGGCGGAGAACTGACTATCGGGCGCCGTGTATAACGGGCGGAGAACTGACTATCGGGCGCCGTGTATAACGGGCGGAGAACTGACTATCGGGCGCTGTGTATAACGGGCGGAGAACTGACTATCGGGCGCTGTGTATAATGGGCGGAGAACTGACTATCGGGCGCTGTGTATAACGGGTGGGGAACTGACTATCGGGCGCTGTGTATAACGGGCAGAGAACTGACTATCGGGCGCTGTGTATAACGGGCGGAGAACTGACTATCGGGCGCTGTGTATAATGGGCGGAGAACTGACTATCGAGCGCTGTGTATAACGGGCGGAGAACTGACTATCGGGCGCTTTGTATAACGGGCGGAGAACTGACTAACGGGCGCTGTGTATAACGGGCGGAGAACTGACTATCGGGCGCTGTGTATAACGGGCGGAGACCTGACTATCGGGCGTTGTGTATAACGGGCGGAGAACTGAGTATCGGGCGCTGTGCATAACGGGCGGAGTACTGACTATCGGGCGCTGTTTATAACAGGCGGAGAACTGACTATCGGCCGTTGTGTATAACGGGCGGAGAACTGACTATCGGGCGCTGTGTATAACGGGCGGAGAACTGACTATCGGGCACTGTATATAACGGGCGGATAACTGACTATCGGGCGCTGTGTATAACGGGCGGAGAACTGACTATCGGGCGCTGTGTATAACGGGTGGGGAACTGACTATCGGGCGCTGTGTATAACGGGCGGAGAACTGACTATCGGGCGCTGTGTATAACGGGCGGAGAACTGACTATCAGGCGTTGTGTATAACGGGCGGACAACTGACTATTGGGCGCTGTGTATAACGGGCGGAGAACTGACTATCGGGCGCTGTGTATAACGGGCGGAGAACTGACTATCGGGCGCTGTTTATAACGGGCGGAGAACTGACTATCGGGTGCTGTGTATAACAGGCGGAGAACTGACTATCGGGCGCTGTGTATAACGGGCGGAGAACTGACTATCGGGCGCCGTGTATAACGGGCGGAGAACTGACTATCGGGCGCTGTGTATAACGGGCGGAGAACTGACTATCGGGCGCTGTGTATAATGGGCGGAGAACTGACTATCGGGCGCTGTGTATAACGGGTGGGGAACTGACTATCGGGCGCTGTGTATAACGGGCGGAGAACTGACTATCGGGCGCTGTGTATAACGGGCGGAGAACTGACTATCAGGCGTTGTGTATAACGGGCGGAGAACTGACTATTGGGCGCTGTGTATAACTGGCAGAGAACTGACTATCAGGCGCTGTGTATAACGGGTGGAGAACTGACTATCGGGCGCTGTGTATAACGGGCGGAGAACTGACTATCGGGCGCTTTGTATAACGGGCAGAGAAGTGACTATCCGGCGCTGTGTATAACGGGCGGAAACTGACTATCGGGCGCTGTGTATAACGGGCGGAGAACTGAATATCGGGCGCTGTGTATAACGGGCGGAGAACTGACTATCGGGCGCTGTGTATAATGGGCAGAGAACTGACTATCGGGCGCTGTGTATAACGGGTGGGGAACTGGCTATCGGGCGCTGTGTATAACGGGTGGAGAACTGACTATCGGGCGCTGTGTATAATGGGCAGAGAACTGACGATCGGGTGCTGTGTATAACGGGCAGAGAACTGACTATCGGGCACTTTGTATAACTGGCAGAGAACTGACTATCTAGCGCTGAGTATAACAGGCGGAAACTGACTATCGGGCGCTGTGTATAACGGGTGGAGAACTGACTATCGGGCGCTGTGTATAACGGGCGGAGAACTGACTATCGGGCGCTGTGTATAACGGGCGGAGAACTGACTGTCAGGCGCTGTGTATAACGGGTGGAGAACTGACTATCGGGCGCTGTGTATAACGGGCGGAGAACTGACTATCGGGCGCCGTGTATAACGGGCGGAGAACTGACTAACGGGCGCCGTGTATAACGGGCGGAGAACTGACTATCGGGCGCTCTGTATAACGGGCAGAGAACTGACTATCGGGCGCTGTGTATAACGGACAGAGAACTGACTTTCGGGCGCTGTGTATAACGGGCGGGAACTGACCATCGGGCGCTGTGAATAACGGACGGAGAACTGACTGTCGGGCGTTGTGTATAACGGGCGGAGAACTGACTATCGGGCGCTGTGTATAACGGGCAGAGAACTGACTATCGGGCGCTGTGTATAACGGGCGGAGAACTGGCTATCGGGCGCCGTGTATAATGGGCGGAGAACTGACGATCGGGCGCTGTGTATAACGGGTAGAGAACTGACTATCGGGCGCTGTGTATAACAGGCGGAGAACTGACTATCGGGCACTGTGTATAACGGGTGGAGAACTGACTATCGGGCGCTGTGTATAACGGGCGGAGAACTGACTATCGGGCGCTGTGTATAACGGGCGGAGAACTGACTATCGAGCGCTGTGTATAACGGGCGGAGAACTGATTATCGGGCGCTGTGTATAACGGGCAGAGAACTGACTATCGGGCGCTGCGTATAACGGGCGGAGAACTGACTATCGGGCGCTGTGTATAACGGGCGGAGAACTGACTATCGGGCGCTGTGTATAACGGGCGGAGAACTGACTATCGGGCGCTGTGTATAACGGGTGGAGAACTGACTATCGGGCGCTGTGTATAACGGGTGGAGAACTGACTATTGGGCGCTGTGTGTAACGGATGGAGAACTGACTATTGGGCGCATTGTATAACGGGTGGAGAACTGACTATCGGGCGCTGTGTATAACGGGCAGAGAACTGACTATCGGGCGCTGTGTATAATGGGCAGAGAACTGACTATCGGGTGCTGTGTATAATGGGCGGAGAACTGACTATCGGGCGCTTTGCATAACGGACGGTGAACTGACTATCGGGCGCTGTGTATAACGGGCGGAGAACTGACTTTCGGGCGCTGTGTATAACGGGCGGGAACTGACCATCGGGCGCTGTGAATAACGGACGGAGTACTGACTATCGGGCGTTGTGTATAACGGGCGGAGAACTGACTATCTGGCGCTGTGTATAACGGGCAGAGAACTGACTATCGGGCGCGGTGTATAACGGGCGGAGAACTGGCTATCGGGCGCCGTGTATAATGGGCGGAGAACTGACGATCGGGCGCTGTGTATAACGGGCAGAGAACTGACTATCGGGCGCTGTGTATAACAGGCGGAGAACTAACTATCGGGCACTGTGTATAACGGGCGGAGAACTGACTATCGGGCGCTGTGTATAACGGGCGGAGAACTGACTATCGGGCGCTGTGTATAACGGGCGGAGAACTGACTATCGGGCGCTGTGTATAACGGGTGGAGAACTGACTATCGGGCGCTGTGTATAACGGGTGGAGAACTGACTATTGGGCGCTGTGTGTAACGGATGGAGAACTGACTATTGGGCGCATTGTATAACGGGTGGAGAACTGACTATCGGGCGCTGTGTATAACGGGCAGAGAACTGACTATCGGGCGCTGTGTATAATGGGCAGAGAACTGACTATCGGGTGCTGTGTATAATGGGCGGAGAACTGACTATCGGGCGCTTTGCATAACGGACGGTGAACTGACTATCGGGCGCTGTGTATAACGGGCGGAGAACTGACTTTCGGGCGCTGTGTATAACGGGCGGGAACTGACCATCGGGCGCTGTGAATAACGGACGGAGTACTGACTATCGGGCATTGTGTATAACGGGCGGAGAACTGACTATCGGGCGCTGTGTATAACGGGCAGAGAACTGACTATCGGGCGCGGTGTATAACGGGCGGAGAACTGGCTATCGGGCGCCGTGTATAATGGGCGGAGAACTGACGATCGGGCGCTGTGTATAACGGGCAGAGAACTGACTATCGGGCGCTGTGTATAACAGGCGGAGAACTAACTATCGGGCACTGTGTATAACGGGCGGAGAACTGACTATCGGGCGCTGTGTATAACGGGCGGAGAACTGACTATCGGGCGCTGTGTATAACGGGCGGAGAACTGACTATCGGGCGCTGTGTATAACGGGCGGAGAACTGACTGTCGGGCGCTGTGTATAACGGGCAGAGAACTGACTATCGGGCGCTGCGTATAACGGGCGGAGAACTGACTATCGGGCGCTGTGTATAACGGGCGGAGAACAGACTATCGGGCGCTGTGTATAACGGGCGGAGAACTGACTATCGGGCGCTGTGTATAACGGGCGGAGAACTGACTATCGGGCGCTGTGTGTAACGGGCGGAGAACTGACTATCGGGCGCTGTGTATAATGGGCGGAGAACTGACTATCGGGCACTGTGTATAACGGTCGGAGAACTGACTATCGGGCGCTGTGTATAACGGGCGGAGAACTGACTATCGGGCGCTGTGTATAACGGGCGGAGAACTGATTATCGGGCGCTGTGTATAACGGGCGGAGAACTGACTATACGGCGCTGTGTATAACGGGCGGAGAACTGACTATCGGGCGCTGTGTATAACGGGCGGAGAACTGAATATCGGGCGCTGTGTATAACGGGCGGAGAACTGACTATCGGGCGCTGTGTATAACGGGCGGAGAACTGACTATCGGGCGCTGTGTATAACGGGCGGAGAACTGACTATTGGGCGCTGTGTATAACGGGTGGAGAACTGACTATCGGGCGCTGTGTATAACGGGTGGAGAACTGACTATCGGGCGCTGTGTATAACAGGCGGAGAACTGACTATCGGGCGCTGTGTATAATGGGTGGAGAACTGACTATCGGGCGCTGTGTGTAACGGGTGGAGAACTGACTATCGGGCGCATTGTATAACGGGTGGAGAACTGAATATCGGGCGCTGTGTATAACGGGCGGAGAACTGACTATCGGGCGCTGTGTATAATGGGCGGAGAACTGACTATCTGGCGCTGTGTATTACGGGCGGAGAACTGACTATCGGGCGCTGTGTATAATGTGCAGAGAACTGACTATCGGGCGCTGTGTATAATGGGCGGAGAACTGACTATCGGGCGCTGTGTATAACGGACGGTGAACTGACTATCGCTGCTGTGTATAATGGGTGGAGAGCTGACTATCGGGCGCTGTGTATAACGGGCGGTGAACTGACTATCGGGCGCTGTGTATAACGGGCGGAGAGCTGACTATCGGGCGCTGTGTATAACGGACAGAGAACTGACTATCGGGCGCTGTGTATAACGGGTGGAGAACTGACTATTGGGCGCTGTGTATAACGGGCGGAGAACTGACTATCGGGCGCTGTGTATAACGGGCGGTGAACTGACTATCGGGCACTGTTTATAACGGGCGGAGAGCTGACTATCGGGTGCTGTGTATAACGGGCGGAGAACTGACTATCGGGCGCTGTGGATAACGGACGGAGAACTGACAATCGGGTGCTGTGTATAACGGACGGAGAGCTGACTATCGGGCGCTGTGTATAACGGGCGGAGAACTGACTTTCGGGCGCTGTGTATAACGGGCGGGAACTGACTATCCGGCGCTGTGAATAACGGACGGAGAACTGACTATCGGGCATTGTGTATAACGGGCGGAGAACTGACTATCGGGCGCTGTGTATAACGGGCAGAGAACTGTCTATCGGGCGCTGTGTATAAGGGGCGGAGAACTGACTATCGGGCGCTGTGTATAACGGGCAGAGAACTGATTATCGGGCGCTGTGTATAACAGGCGGAGAACTGACTATCGGGCACTGTGTATAACGGGCGGAGAACTGACTATCGGGCGCTGTGTATAATGGGCGGAGAACTGACTATCGGGCGCTGTGTATAACGGGCGGAGAACTGACTATCGGGCGCTGTGTATAACGGGCGGAGAACTGACTATCGGGCGCTGTGTATAACGGGCAGAGAACTGACTATCGGGCGCTGCGTATAACTGGCGGAGAACTGACTATCGGGCGCTGTGTATAAAGGGTGGAGAACTGACTATCGGGCGCTGTGTATAACAGGCGGAGAACTGACTATCGGGCGCTGTGTATAATGGGTGGAGAACTGACTATCGGGCGCTGTGTGTAACGGGTGGAGAACTGACTATCGGGCGCATTGTATAACGGGTGGAGAACTGTATATCGGGCGCTGTGTATAACGGGCGGAGAACTGACTATCGGGCGCTGTGTATAACGGGCGGAGAACTGACTATCTGGCGCTGTGTATTACGGGCGGAGAACTGACTATCGGGCGCTGTGTATAATGTGCAGAGAACTGACTATCGGGCGCTGTGTATAATGGGCGGAGAACTGACTATCGGGCGCTGTGTATAACGGACGGTGAACTGACTATCGCTGCTGTGTATAATGGGTGGAGAGCTGACTATCGGGCGCTGTGTATAACGGGCGGTGAACTGACTATCGGGCGCTGTGTATAACGGGCGGAGAGCTGACTATCGGGCGCTGTGTATAACGGACAGAGAACTGACTATCGGGCGCTGTGTATAACGGGTGGAGAACTGACTATTGGGCGCTGTGTATAACGGGCGGAGAACTGACTATCGGGCGCTGTGTATAACGGGCGGTGAACTGACTATCGGGCACTGTTTATAACGGGCGGAGAGCTGACTATCGGGTGCTGTGTATAACGGGCGGAGAACTGACTATCGGGCGCTGTGGATAACGGACGGAGAACTGACAATCGGGTGCAGTGTATAACGGACGGAGAGCTGACTATCGGGCGCTGTGTATAACGGGCGGAGAACTGACTTTCGGGCGCTGTGTATAACGGGCGGGAACTGACTATCCGGCGCTGTGAATAACGGACGGAGAACTGACTATCGGGCATTGTGTATAACGGGCGGAGAACTGACTATCGGGCGCTGTGTATAACGGGCAGAGAACTGTCTATCGGGCGCTGTGTATAAGGGGCGGAGAACTGACTATCGGGCGCTGTGTATAATGGGCAGAGAACTGACTATCGGGCGCTGTGTATAACAGGCGGAGAACTGACTATCGGGCACTGTGTATAACGGGCGGAGAACTGACTATCGGGCGCTGTGTATAACGGGCGGAGAACTGACTATCGGGCGCTGTGTATAACGGGCGGAGAACTGACTATCGGGCGCTGTGTATAACGGGCAGAGAACTGACTATCGGGCGCTGTGTATAACGGGCAGAGAACTGACTATCGGGCGCTGCGTATAACTGGCGGAGAACTGACTATCGGGCGCTGTGTATAACGGGTGGAGAACTGACTTTCGGGCGCTGTGTATAACGGGCGGAGAACTGACTATCGGGCGCTGTGTATAACGGGCGGAGAACTGACTATCAGGCGTTGTGTATAACGGGCGGAGAACTGACTATCGGGCGCTGTGTATAACGGGCAGAGAACTGACTATTGGGCGCTGTGTATAACGGGCAGAGAACTGACTATCGGGCGCTGTGTATAGCGGGCAGAGAACTGACTATCGGGCGCTGTGTATAACGGGCAGAGAACTGACTATCGGGCGCTGTGTATAACGGGCGGAAAACTGACTATCGGGCACTGTGTATAACGGGCGGAGAACTGACTATCGGGCGCTGTGTATAACGGGCAGAGAACTGACTATCGGGCGCTGCGTATAACGGGCGGAGAACTGACTATCGGGCGCTGTGTATAACGGGCGGAGAACTGACTATCGGGCGCTGTGTATAACGGGCGGAGAACTGACTATCGGGCGCTGTGTATAACGGGTGGAGAACTGACTATCGGGCGCTGTGTATAACGGGTGGAGAACTGACTATCGGGCGCTGTGTGTAACGGATGGAGAACTGACTATTGGGCGCATTGTATAACGGGTGGAGAACTGACTATCGGGCGCTGTGTATAACGGGCGGAGAACTGACTATCGGGCGCTGTGTATAATGGGCAGAGAACTGACTATCGGGCGCTGTGTATAATGGGCGGAGAACTGACTATCGGGCGCTGTGCATAACGGACGGTGAACTGACTATCGGGCGCTGTGTATAACGGGCGGAGAACTGACTTTCGGGCGCTGTGTATAACGGGCGGGAACTGACCATCGGGCGCTGTGAATAACGGACGGAGAACTGACGATCGGGCGTTGTGTATAACGGGCGGAGAACTGACTATCGGGCGCTGTGTATAACGGGCAGAGAACTGACTATCGGGCGCTGTGTATAACGGGCGGAGAACTGGCTATCGGGCGCCGTGTATAATGGGCGGAGAACTGACGATCGGGCGCTGTGTATAACGGGCAGAGAACTGACTATCGCGCGCTGTGTATAACAGGCGGAGAACTAACTATCGGGCACTGTGTATAACGGGCGGAGAACTGACTATCGGGCGCTGTGTATAACGGGCAGAGAACTGACTATCGGGCGCTGCGTATAACTGGCGGAGAACTGACTATCGGGCGCTGTGTATAACGGGTGGAGAACTGACTATCGGGCGCTGTGTATAACGGGCGGAGAACTGACTATCGGGCGCTGTGTATAACGGGCGGAGAACTGACTATCAGGCGTTGTGTATAACGGGCGGAGAACTGACTATCGGGCGCTGTGTATAACGGGCAGAGAACTGACTATTGGGCGCTGTGTATAACGGGCAGAGAACTGACTATCGGGCGCTGTGTATAGCGGGCAGAGAACTGACTATCGGGCGCTGTGTATAACGGGCAGAGAACTGACTATCGGGCGCTGTGTATAACGGGCGGAAAACTGACTATCGGGCACTGTGTATAACGGGCGGAGATCTGACTATCGGGCGCTGTGTATAACGGGCAGAGAACTGACTATCGGGCGCTGCGTATAACGGGCGGAGAACTGACTATCGGGCGCTGTGTATAACGGGCGGAGAACTGACTATCGGGCGCTGTGTATAACGGGCGGAGAACTGACTATCGGGCGCTGTGTATAACGGGTGGAGAACTGACTATCGGGCGCTGTGAATAACGGGTGGAGAACTGACTATCGGGCGCTGTGTGTAACGGATGGAGAACTGACTATTGGGCGCATTGTATAACGGGTGGAGAACTGACTATCGGGCGCTGTGTATAACGGGCGGAGAACTGACTATCGGGCGCTGTGTATAATGGGCAGAGAACTGACTATCGGGCGCTGTGTGTAATGGGCGGAGAACTGACTATCGGGCGCTGTGCATAACGGACGGTGAACTGACTATCGGGCGCTGTGTATAACGGGCGGAGAACTGACTTTCGGGCGCTGTGTATAACGGGCAGGAACTGACCATCGGGCGCTGTGTATAACGGGCGGAGAACTGGCTATCGGGCGCCGTGTATAATGGGCGGAGAACTGACGATCGGGCGCTGTGTATAACAGGCAGAGAACTGACTATCGGGCGCTGTGTATAACAGGCGGAGAACTAACTATCGGGCACTGTGTATAACGGGCGGAGAACTGACTATCGGGCGCTGTGTATAACGGGCAGAGAACTGACTATCGGGCGCTGCGTATAACTGGCGGAGAACTGACTATCGGGCGCTGTGTATAACGGGTGGAGAACTGACTATCGGGCGCTGTGTATAACGGGCGGAGAACTGACTATCGGGCGCTGTGTATAACGGGCGGAGAACTGACTATCAGGCGTTGTGTATAACGGGCGGAGAACTGACTATCGGGCGCTGTGTATAACGGGCAGAGAACTGACTATTGGGCGCTGTGTATAACGGGCAGAGAACTGACTATCGGGCGCTGTGTATAGCGGGCAGAGAACTGACTATCGGGCGCTGTGTATAACGGGCAGAGAACTGACTATCGGGCGCTGTGTATAACGGGCGGAAAACTGACTATCGGGCACTGTGTATAACGGGCGGAGAACTGACTATCGGGCGCTGTGTATAACGGGCAGAGAACTGACTATCGGGCGCTGCGTATAACGGGCGGAGAACTGACTATCGGGCGCTGTGTATAACGGGCGGAGAACTGACTATCGGGCGCTGTGTATAACGGGCGGAGAACTGACTATCGGGCGCTGTGTATAACGGGTGGAGAACTGACTATCGGGCGCTGTGAATAACGGGTGGAGAACTGACTATCGGGCGCTGTGTGTAACGGATGGAGAACTGACTATTGGGCGCATTGTATAACGGGTGGAGAACTGACTATCGGGCGCTGTGTATAACGGGCGGAGAACTGACTATCGGGCGCTGTGTATAATGGGCAGAGAACTGACTATCGGGCGCTGTGTGTAATGGGCGGAGAACTGACTATCGGGCGCTGTGCATAACGGACGGTGAACTGACTATCGGGCGCTGTGTATAACGGGCGGAGAACTGACTTTCGGGCGCTGTGTATAACGGGCGGGAACTGACCATCGGGCGCTGTGAATAACGGACGGAGAACTGACTATCGGGCGTTGTGTATAACGGGCGGAGAACTGACTATCGGGCGCTGTGTATAACGGGCAGAGAACTGACTATCGGGCGCTGTGTATAACGGGCGGAGAACTGGCTATCGGGCGCCGTGTATAATGGGCGGAGAACTGACGATCGGGCGCTGTGTATAACGGGCAGAGAACTGACTATCGGGCGCTGTGTATAACAGGCGGAGAACTAACTATCGGGCACTGTGTATAACGGGCGGAGAACTGACTATCGGGCGCTGTGTATAACGGGCGGAGAACTGACTATCGGGCGCTGTGTATAACGGGCAGAGAACTGACCATCGGGCGCTGCGTATAACGGGCGGAGAACTGACTATCGGGCGCTGTGTATAACGGGCGGAGAACAGACTATCGGGCGCTGTGTATAACGGGCGGAGAACTGACTATCGGGCGCTGTGTATAACGGGCGGAGAACTGACTATCGGGCGCTGTGTATAACGGGCGGAGAACTGATTATCGGGCGCTGTGTATAACGGGCGGAGAACTGACTATACGGCGCTGTGTATAACGGGCGGAGAACTGACTATCGGGCGCTGTGTATAACGGGCGGAGAACTGACTATTGGGCGCTGTGTATAACGGGTGGAGAACTGACTATCGGGCGCTGTGTATAACGGGTGGAGAACTGACTATCGGGCGCTGTGTATAACAGGCGGAGAACTGACTATCGGGCGCTGTGTATAATGGGTGGAGAACTGACTATCGGGCGCTGTGTGTAACGGGTGGAGAACTGACTATCGGGCGCATTGTATAACGGGTGGAGAACTGAATATCGGGCGCTGTGTATAACGGGCGGAGAACTGACTATCGGGCGCTGTGTATAATGGGCGGAGAACTGACTATCTGGCGCTGTGTATTATGGGCGGAGAACTGACTATCGGGCGCTGTGTATAATGGGCAGAGAACTGACTATCGGGCGCTGTGTATAATGGGCGGAGAACTGACTATCGGGCGCTGTGTATAACGGACGGTGAACTGACTATCGCTGCTGTGTATAATGGGTGGAGAGCTGACTATCGGGCGCTGTGTATAACGGGCGGTGAACTGACTATCGGGCGCTGTGTATAACGGGCGGAGAGCTGACTATCGGGCGCTGTGTATAACGGACAGAGAACTGACTATCGGGCGCTGTGTATAACGGGTGGAGAACTGACTATTGGGCGCTGTGTATAACGGGCGGAGAACTGACTATCGGGCGCTGTGTATAACGGGCGGTGAACTGACTATCGGGCACTGTTTATAACGGGCGGAGAGCTGACTATCGGGTGCTGTGTATAACGGGCGGAGAACTGACTATCGGGCGCTGTGGATAACGGACGGAGAACTGACAATCGGGTGCTGTGTATAACGGACGGAGAGCTGACTATCGGGCGCTGTGTATAACGGGCGGAGAACTGACTTTCGGGCGCTGTGTATAACGGGCGGGAACTGACTATCCGGCGCTGTGAATAACGGACGGAGAACTGACTATCGGGCATTGTGTATAACGGGCGGAGAACTGACTATCGGGCGCTGTGTATAACGGGCAGAGAACTGTCTATCGGGCGCTGTGTATAACGGGCGGAGAACTGACCATCGGGCGCTGTGTATAACGGGCGGGGAACTGACTATCGGGCGCCGTGTATAAGGGGCGGAGAACTGACTATCGGGCGCTGTGTATAACGGGCAGAGAACTGACTATCGGGCGCTGTGTATAACAGGCGGAGAACTGACTATCGGGCACTGTGTATAACGGGCGGAGAACTGACTATCGGGCGCTGTGTATAACGGGCGGAGAACTGACTATCGGGCGCTGTGTATAACGGGCGGAGAAGTGACTATCGGGCGCTGTGTATAACGGGCAGAGAACTGACTATCGGGCGCTGTGTATAACGGGCAGAGAACTGACTATCGGGCGCTGCGTATAACTGGCGGAGAACTGACTATCGGGCGCTGTGTATAACGGGTGGAGAACTGACTATCGGGCGCTGTGTATAACGGGCGGAGAACTGACTATCGGGCGCTGTGTATAACGGGCGGAGAACTGACTATCAGGCGTTGTGTATAACGGGCGGAGAACTGACTATCGGGCGCTGTGTATAACGGGCAGAGAACTGACTATTGGGCGCTGTGTATAACGGGCAGAGAACTGACTATCGGGCGCTGTGTATAGCGGGCAGAGAACTGACTATCGGGCGCTGTGTATAACGGGCAGAGAACTGACTATCGGGCGCTGTGTATAACGGGCGGAAAACTGACTATCGGGCACTGTGTATAACGGGCGGAGAACTGACTATCCGGCGCTGTGTATAACGGGTGGAGAACTGACTATCGGGCGCTATGTGTAACGGGCGGAGAACTGACTATCGGGCACTGTGTATAACGGGCGGAAACTGACTATCGGGCACTGTGTATAACGGGCAGATAACCGACTATCCGGGGCTGTGTATAACGGGTGGAAACTGACTATCGGGCGCTGTGTATAACGGGCGGACAACTGACTATCGGTGCTGTGTATAACGGGCAGAGAACTGACTATCGGTTGCTGTGTATAATGGGCAGAGAACTGACTATCGGGCGCTGTGTATAACGGGCGGAGAACTGACTATCGGGCGCTGTGTATAACGGGCGGAGAAATGACTATCGGGCGCTGTGTATAACAGGCGGTGAACTGACTATCGGGTGCTGTGTACAACGGGCGGAGAACTGACTATCGGGCGCTGTGTATAACGGGCGGAGAACTGACTATCGGGCGCTGTGTATAACAGGCGGAGAACTGACTATCGGGCGCTGTGTATAATGGGCGGAGAACTGACTATGGGGCGCTGTGTATAATGGGCGGAGAACTGACTATCGGGCGCTGTGTATAACGGGCAGAGAACTGACTATCGGGCGTTGTGTATAACGGGCGGAGAACTGACTATCGGGCGCTGTGTATAACGGGCGGAGAATTGACTATCGGGCGCTGCGTATAACAGGCGGAGAACTGACTATCGGGCGCTGTGTATAATGGGCGGAGAACTGACTATTGGGCGCTGTGTATAGTGGGCGGAGAAATGACTATCGGGCGCTGTGTATAACGGGCAGAGAACTGACTATCGGGCGCTGTGTATAACGGGCGGAGAACTGACTATCGGGCGCTGTGTATAACGGGCGGAGAACTGACTATCGGGCGCTGTGTAAAATGGGCGGAGAACTGACTATCGGGCGCTGAGTATAACAGGTGGAGAACTGACTATCGGGCGCTGTGTATAACGGGCGGAGAACTGACTATTGGGCGCTGTGTATAACGGGTGGAGAACTGACTATCGGGCGCTGTGTATAACGGGTGGAGAACTGACTATCGGGCGCTGTGTGTAACGGATGGAGAACTGACTATTGGGCGCATTGTATAACGGGTGGAGAACTGACTATCGGGCGCTGTGTATAACGGGCGGAGAACTGACTATCGGGCGCTGTGTATAACGGGCAGAGAACTGACTATCGGGCGCTGTGTATAATGGGCGGAGAACTGACTATCGGGCGCTGTGCATAACGGACGGTGAACTGACTATCAGGCGCTGTGTATAACGGGCGGAGAACTGACTTTCGGGCGCTGTGGATAACGGGCGGGAACTGACCATCGGGCGCTGTGAATAACGGACGGAGAACTGACTATCGGGCGTTGTGTATAACGGGCGGAGAACTGACTATCGGGCGCTGTGTATAACGGGCAGAGAACTGACTATCGGGCGCTGTGTATAACGGGCGGAGAACTGGCTATCGGGCGCCGTGTATAATGGGCGGAGAACTGACGATCGGGCGCTGTGTATAACGGGCAGAGAACTGACTATCGGGCGCTGTGTATAACAGGCGGAGAACTAACTATCGGGCACTGTGTATAACGGGCGGAGAACTGACTATCGGGCGCTGTGTATAACGGGCGGAGAACTGACTATCGGGCGCTGTGTATAACGGGCGGAGAACTGACTATCGGGCGCTGTGTATAACGGGCGGAGAACTGACTATCGGGCGCTGTGTATAACGGGCAGAGAACTGACTATCGGGCGCTGCGTATAACGGGCGGAGAATTGACTATCGGGCGCTGTGTATAACGGGCGGAGAACAGACTATCGGGCGCTGTGTATAACGGGCGGAGAACTGACTATCGGGCGCTGTGTATAACGGGCGGAGAACTGACTATCGGGCGCTGTGTGTAACGGGCGGAGAACTGACTATCGGGCACTGTGTATAACGGTCGGAGAACTGACTATCGGGCGCTGTGTATAACGGGCGGAGAACTGACTATCGGGCGCTGTGTATAACGGGCGGAGAACTGATTATCGGGCGCTGTGTATAACGGGCGGAGAACTGACTATACGGCGCTGTGTATAACGGGCGGAGAACTGACTATCGGGCGCTGTGTATAACGGGCGGAGAACTGAATATCGGGCGCTGTGTATAACGGGCGGAGAACTGACTATCGGGCGCTGTGTATAACGGGCGGAGAACTGACTATCGGGCGCTGTGTATAACGGGCGGAGAACTGACTATTGGGCGCTGTGTATAACGGGTGGAGAACTGACTATCGGGCGCTGTGTATAACGGGTGGAGAACTGACTATCGGGCGCTGTGTATAACAGGCGGAGAACTGACTATCGGGCGCTGTGTATAATGGGTGGAGAACTGACTATCGGGCGCTGTGTGTAACGGGTGGAGAACTGACTATCGGGCGCATTGTATAACGGGTGGAGAACTGAATATCGGGCGCTGTGTATAACGGGCGGAGAACTGACCATCGGGCGCTGTGTATAATGGGCGGAGAACTGACTATCGGGCGCTGTGTATAATGGGCGGAGAACTGACTATCGGGCGCTGTGTATAACGGACGGTGAACTGACTATCGCTGCTGTGTATAATGGGTGGAGAGCTGACTATCGGGCGCTGTGTATAACGGGCGGTGAACTGACTATCGGGCGCTGTGTATAACGGGCGGAGAGCTGACTATCGGGCGCTGTGTATAACGGACAGAGAACTGACTATCGGGCGCTGTGTATAACGGGTGGAGAACTGACTATTGGGCGCTGTGTATAACGGGCGGAGAACTGACTATCGGGCGCTGTGTATAACGGGCGGTGAACTGACTATCGGGCACTGTTTATAATGGGCGGAGAGCTGACTATCGGGTGCTGTGTATAACGGGCGGAGAACTGACTATCGGGCGCTGTGGATAACGGACGGAGAACTGACAATCGGGTGCTGTGTATAACGGACGGAGAGCTGACTATCGGGCGCTGTGTATAACGGGCGGAGAACTGACTTTCGGGCGCTGTGTATAACGGGCGGGAACTGACTATCCGGCGCTGTGAATAACGGACGGAGAACTGACTATCGGGCATTGTGTATAACGGGCGGAGAACTGACTATCGGGCGCTGTGTATAACGGGCAGAGAACTGTCTATCGGGCGCTGTGTATAACGGGAGGAGAACTGACCATCGGGCGCTGTGTATAACGGGCGGAGAACTGACTATCGGGCGCCGTGTATAAGGGGCGGAGAACTGACTATCGGGCGCTGTGTATAACGGGCAGAGAACTGACTATCGGGCGCTGTGTATAACAGGCGGAGAACTGACTATCGGGCACTGTGTATAACGGGCGGAGAACTGACTATCGGGCGCTGTGTATAACGGGCGGAGAACTGACTATCGGGCGCTGTGTATAACGGGCGGAGAACTGACTATCGGGCGCTGTGTATAACGGGCAGAGAACTGACTATCGGGCGCTGTGTATAACGGGCAGAGAACTGACTATCGGGCGCTGCGTATAACGGGAGGAGAACTGACCATCGGGCGCTGTGTATAACGGGCGGAGAACTGACTATCGGGCGCCGTGTATAAGGGGCGGAGAACTGACTATCGGGCGCTGTGTATAACGGGCAGAGAACTGTCTATCGGGCGCTGTGTATAACGGGAGGAGAACTGACCATCGGGCGCTGTGTATAACGGGCGGAGAACTGACTATCGGGCGCCGTGTATAAGGGGCGGAGAACTGACTATCGGGCGCTGTGTATAACGGGCAGAGAACTGACTATCGGGCGCTGTGTATAACAGGCGGAGAACTGACTATCGGGCACTGTGTATAACGGGCGGAGAACTGACTATCGGGCGCTGTGTATAACGGGCGGAGAACTGACTATCGGGCGCTGTGTATAACGGGCGGAGAACTGACTATCGGGCGCTGTGTATAACGGGCAGAGAACTGACTATCGGGCGCTGTGTATAACGGGCAGAGAACTGACTATCGGGCGCTGCGTATAACTGGCGGAGAACTGACTATCGGGCGCTGTGTATAACGGGTGGAGAACTGACTATCGGGCGCTGTGTATAACGGGCGGAGAACTGACTATCGGGCGCTGTGTATAACGGGCGGAGAACTGACTATCAGGCGTTGTGTATAACGGGCGGAGAACTGACTATCGGGCGCTGTGTATAACGGGCAGAGAACTGACTATTGGGCGCTGTGTATAACGGGCAGAGAACTGACTATCGGGCGCTGTGTATAGCGGGCAGAGAACTGACTATCGGGCGCTGTGTATAACGGGCAGAGAACTGACTATCGGGCGCTGTGTATAACGGGCGGAAAACTGACTATCGGGCACTGTGTATAACGGGCGGAGAACTGACTATCCGGCGCTGTGTATAACGGGTGGAGAACTGACTATCGGGTGCTGTGTATAACGGGCGGAGAACTGACTATCGGGCGCTATGTGTAACGGGCGGAGAACTGACTATCGGGCACTGTGTATAACGGGCGGAAACTGACTATCGGGCACTGTGTATAACGGGCAGATAACCGACTATCCGGGGCTGTGTATAACGGGTGGAAACTGACTATCGGGCGCTGTGTATAACGGGCGGACAACTGACTATCGGTGCTGTGTATAACGGGCAGAGAACTGACTATCGGTTGCTGTGTATAATGGGCAGAGAACTGACTATCGGGCGCTGTGTATAACGGGCGGAGAACTGACTATCGGGCGCTGTGTATAACGGGCGGAGAAATGACTATCGGGCGCTGTGTATAACAGGCGGTGAACTGACTATCGGGTGCTGTGTACAACGGGCGGAGAACTGACTATCGGGCGCTGTGTATAACGGGCGGAGAACTGACTATCGGGCGCTGTGTATAACAGGCGGAGAACTGACTATCGGGCGCTGTGTATAATGGGCGGAGAACTGACTATGGGGCGCTGTGTATAATGGGCGGAGAACTGTCTATCGGGCGCTGTGTATAACGGGCAGAGAATTGACTATCGGGCGTTGTGTATAACGGGCAGAGAACTGACTATCGGGCGCTGTGTATAACGGGCGGAGAATTGACTATCGGGCGCTGCGTATAACAGGCGGAGAACTGACTATCGGGCGCTGTGTATAATGGGCGGAGAACTGACTATTGGGCGCTGTGTATAGTGGGCGGAGAACTGACTATCGGGCGCTGTGTATAACGGGCAGAGAACTGACTATCGGGCGCTGTGTATAACGGGCGGAGAACTGACTATCGGGCGCTGTGTATAACGGGCGGAGAACTGACTATCGGGCGCTGTGTAAAATGGGCGGGGAACTGACTATCGGGCGCTGAGTATAACAGGTGGAGAACTGACTATCGGGCGCTGTGTATAACGGGCGGAGAACTGAATATCGTGTGCTGTGTATAACGGGCAGAGAACTGACTATCGGGCGCTGTGTATAACGGGCAGAGAACTGACTATCAGGCGCTGTGTATAATGGGCAGAGAACTGACTATCGGGCGCTGTGTATAACGGGCGGAGAACTGACTATCGGGCGCTGTGTATAACGGGCGGAGAACTGACTATCGGGCGCTGTGTATAACGGGCGGAGAACTGACTATCGGGCGCTGTGTATAACGGGTGGAGAACTGACTATCGGTTGCTGTGTATAACGGACGGAGATCTGACTATCGGGCGCTGTGTATAACGGGCGGAGAACTGACTATCGGGCGCTGTGTATAACGGGCGGAGAACTGACTATCAGGCGCTGTGTATAACGGGTGGAGATCTGACTATCGGGCACTGTGTATAACGGGCGGAGAACTGACTATCGGTCGCTGTGTACAACGGGCGGAGAACTGACTATCGGTCGCTGTGTATAACGGGCGGAGAACTGACTATCGGGCGCTGTGTATAACGGGCGGAGAACTGACTATCGGGCGCTGTGTATAACGGGCGGAGAACTGACTATCGGGTGCTGTGTATAACGGGCGGAAAACTGACTATCGGGCGCTGTGTATAATGGGCGGAGAACTGACTATCGGGCGCTGTGTATAACGGGCGGAGAACTGACTATCGGGCGCTGTGTATAATGGGCAGAGAACTGACTATCGGGCGCTGTGTATAACGGGCGGAGAACTGACTATCAGGCGCTGTGTATAACGGGCGGAGAACTGACTATGGGCGCTGTGTATAACGGGCGGTGAACTGACTATCGGGCGCTGTGTATCACGGGCGGAGAGTGACTATCGGGCGCTGTGTATAACGGACGGAGAACTGACTATCGGGCGCTGTGTATAACGGGCGGAGAACTGACTGTCGGACGCTGTGTATAACGGGCGGAGAACTGACTATCGGGCGCTGTGTATAACGGGCGGTGAACTGACTATCGGGCGCTGTGTATAACCGGCGGAGAGCTGACTATCGGGCGCTGTGTATAACGGACGGAGAACTGACTATCAGTGCTGTGTATAACGGGTGGAGAACTGACTATCGGGCGCTGTGTATAACGGGCGGTGTACTGACTATCGTGCGCTGTGTATAATGGGCGGAGAGCTGACTATCGGGCGCTGTGTATAACGGACGGAGAACTGACTATCGGGCGCTGTGTATAACGGGTGGAGAACTGACTATCGGGCGCTGTGTATAACGGGCGGAGAACTGACTATCGGGCGCTGTGTATAACGGGCGGTGAACTGACTATCGGGCGCTGTGTATAACGGGCGGAGAGCTGAATATCGGGCGCTTTGTATAACGGACGGAGAACTGACTATCGGGCGCTGTGTATAACGGACGGAGAACTGACTATCGGGCGCTGTGTATAATGGGCGGAGAACTGACTATCGGGCGCTGTGTATAACGGGCGGAGAACTGACTATCGGGCGCTGTGTATAATGGACGGAGAACTGACAATCGGGCGCTGTGTATAACGGCGGAGAACTGACTATCGGGCGCTGTGTATAACGGGCGGAGAACTGATTATCGGGCGCTGTGTATAACGGGCGGAGAACTGACTATCGGGCGCTGTGTATAACGGGTGGAGATCTGACTATCGGGCACTGTGTATAACGGGCGGAGAACTGACTATCGGACGCTGTGTATAACGGGCGGAGAACTGACTATCGGTCGCTGTGTATAACGGGCGGAGAACTGACTATCGGGCGCTGTGTATAACGGGTGGAAACTGACTATCGGGCGCTGCGTATAACGGGCGGACAACTGACTATCGGTGCTGTGTATAACGGGCAGAGAACTGACTATCGGTTGCTGTGTATAATGGGCAGAGAACTGACTATCGGGCGCTGTGTATAACGGGCGTAGAACTGACTATCGGGCGCTGTGTATAACGGGCGGAGAAATGACTATCGGGCGCTGTGTATAACAGGCGGTGAGCTGACTATCGGGTGCTGTGTACAACGGGCGGAGAACTGACTATCGGGCGCTGTGTATAACGGGCGGAGAACTGACTATCGGGCGCTGTGTATAACAGGCGGAGAACTGACTATCGGGCGCTGTGTATAATGGGCGGAGAACTGACTATGGGGCGCTGTGTATAATGGGCGGAGAACTGACTATCGGGCGCTGTGTATAACGGGCAGAGAACTGACTATCGGGCGTTGTGTATAACGGGCGGAGAACTGACTATCGGGCGCTGTGTATAACGGGCGGAGAATTGACTATCGGGCGCTGCATATAACAGGCGGAGAACTGACTATCGGGCGCTGTGTATTTTGGGCGGAGAACTGACTATTGGGCGCTGTGTATAGTGGGCGGAGAACTGACTATCGGGCGCTGTGTATAACGGGCAGAGAACTGACTATCGGGCGCTGTGTATAACGGGCGGAGAACTGACTATCGGGCGGTGTGTATAACGGGCGGAGAACTGACTATCGGGCGCTATGTAAAATGGGCGGAGAACTGACTATCGGGCGCTGAGTATAACAGGTGGAGAACTGACTATCGGGCGCTGTGTATAACGGGCGGAGAACTGAATATCGTGTGCTGTGTATAACGGGCAGAGAACTGACTATCGGGCGCTGTGTATAACGGGCAGAGAACTGACTATCAGGCGCTGTGTATAATGGGCAGAGAACTGACTATCGGGCGCTGTGTATAACGGGCGGAGAACTGACTATCGGGCGCTGTATATAACGGGCGGAGAACTGACTATCGGGCGCTGTGTATAACGGGCGGAGAACTGACTATCGGGCGCTGTGTATAATGGGCGGAGAACTGACTATCGGGCGCTGTGTATAACGGGCGGAGAACTGACTATCGGGCGCTGTGTATAATGGACGGAGAACTGACAATCGGGCGCTGTGTATAACGGCGGAGAACTGACTATCGGGCGCTGTGTATAACGGGCGGAGAACTGATTATCGGGCGCTGTGTATAACGGGCGGAGAACTGACTATCGGGCGCTGTGTATAACGGGTGGAGATCTGACTATCGGGCACTGTGTATAACGGGCGGAGAACTGACTATCGGACGCTGTGTATAACGGGCGGAGAACTGACTATCGGTCGCTGTGTATAACGGGCGGAGAACTGACTATCGGGCGCTGTGTATAACGGGCGGAGAACTGACTATCGGGCGCTGTGTATAACGGGCGGAGAAATGACTATCAGGCGCTGTGTATAACGGGCGGAGAACTGACTATCGGGCGCTGTGTATAACGGGCGGAGAACTGACTATCGGGCGCTGTGTGTAATGGGCAGAGAACTGACTATCGGACGCTGTGTATAACGGGTGGAGAACTGACTATCGGGCGCTGTGTATAACGGGTGGAGAACTGACTATCGGGCGCTGTGTATAATGGGCAGAGAACTGACTATCAGGTGCTGTGTATAACGGGCAGAGAACTGACTATCGGGCGCTGTGTATAACGGGCAGAGAACTGACTATCGGGCGCTGTGTATAACGGGTGGAGAACTGACTATCGGGCGCTGTGTATAACGGGCGGTGAATTGACTATCGGGCGCTGTGTATAACCGGCGGAGAGCTGACTATCGGGCGCTGTGTATAACGGACGGAGAACTGACTATCGGGCGCTGTGTATAACGGGTGGAGAACTGACTATCGGGCGCTGTGTATAACGGGCGGTGAACTGACTATCGTGCGCTGTGTATAATGGGCGGAGAGCTGACTATCGGGCGCTGTGTATAACGGACGGAGAACTGACTATCGGGCGCTGTGTATAACGGGTGGAGAACTGACTATCGGGCGCTGTGTATAACGGGCCGAGAACTGACTATCGGGCGCTGTGTATAACGGGCGGTGAACTGACTATCGGGCGCTGTGTATAACGGGCTGAGAGCTGACTATCGGGCGCTGTGTATAACGGACGGAGAACTGACTATCGGGCGCTGTGTATAACGGACGGAGAACTGACTATCGGGCGCTGTGTATAATGGGCGGAGAACTGACTATCGGGCGCTGTGTATAACGGGCGGAGAACTGACTATCGGGCGCTGTGTATAATGGACGGAGAACTGACAATCGGGCGCTGTGTATAACGGCGGAGAACTGACTATCGGGCGCTGTGTATAACGGGCGGAGAACTGATTATCGGGCACTGTGTATAACGGGCGGAGAACTGACTATCGGGCGCTGTGTATCACGGGTGGAGATCTGACTATCGGGCACTGTGTATAACGGGTGGAGAACTGACTATCGGACGCTGTGTATAACGGGCGGAGAACTGACTATCGGTCGCTGTGTATAACGGGCAGAGAACTGACTATCGGGCGCTGTGTATAACGGGCGGAGAACTGACTATCGGGCGCTGTGTATAACGGGCGGAGAAATGACTATCGGGCGCTGTGTATAACGGGCGGAGAACTGACTATCGGGCGCTGTGTATAACGGGCGGAGAACTGACTATCGGGCGCTGTGTGTAATGGGCAGAGAACTGACTATCGGACGCTGTGTATAACGGGTGGAGAACTGTCTATCGGGCGCTGTGTATAACGGGTGGAGAACTGACTATCAGGCGCTGTGTATAATGGGCAGAGAACTGACTATCAGGTGCTGTGTATAACGGGCAGAGAACTGACTATCGGGCGCTGTGTATAACGGGCAGAGAACTGACTATCGGGCGCTGTGTATAACGGGTGGAGAACTGACTATCGGGCGCTGTGTATAACGGGCGGAGAACTGACGATCGGGCGCTGTGTATAACGGGTGGAGAACTGACTATCGGGTGCTGTGTATAACGGGCGGAAAACTGACTATCGGGCGCTGTGTATAATGGGCGGAGAACTGACTATCGGGCGCTGTGTATAACGGGCGGAGAACTGACTATCGGGCGCTGTGTATAACGGGCAGAGAACTGATTATCGGGCGCTGTGTATAACGGGCGGAGAACTGACTATCAGGCGCTGTGTATAACGGGTGGAGAACTGACTATCGGTGCTGTGAAAAACGGGTGGAGAACTGACTATCGGGCGCTGTGTATAACGGGTGGTGAACTGACTATCGGGCGCTGTGTATAACGGGCGGAGAGCTGACTATCGGACGCTGTGTATAACGGACGGAGAACTGACTATCGGGCGCTGTGTATAACGGACGGAGAACTGACTATCGGGCGCTGTGTATAATGGGCGGAGAACTGACTATCGGGCGCTGTGTATAATGGGCGGAGAACTGACTATCGGGCGCTGTGTATAACGGACGGAGAACTGACAATCGGGCGCTGTGTATAACGGACGGAGAACTGACTATCGGGCGCTGTGTATCACGGGCGGAGAACTCACTATCGGGCGCTGTGTATAACGGGCGGAGAACTGACTATCGGGCGCTGTGTATAACGGGCGGAGAACTGACAATCGGGCGCTGTGTATAACGGGCGGAGAACTGACTATCGGGCGCTGTGTATAACGTTGGAGAACTGACTATCGGGTGCTGTGTACAACGGGCGGAGAACTGACTATCGGGCGCTGTGTATAACGGGCGGAGAACTGACTATCGGGCGCTGTGTATAACAGGCGGAGAACTGACTATCGGGCGCTGTGTATAATGGGCGGAGAACTGACTTTGGGGCGCTGTGTATAATGGGCGGAGAACTGACTATCGGGCGCTGTGTATAACGGGCAGAGAACTGACTATCGGGCGCTGTGTATAACGGGCGGAGAACTGACTATCGGGCGCTGTGTATAACTGGCGGAGAACTGACTATCGGGCGCTGTGTAAAATGGGCGGAGAACTGACTATCGGGCGCTGAGTATAACAGGTGGAGAACTGACTATCGGGCGCTGTGTATAACGGGCGGAGAACTGAATATCGGGCGCTGTGTATAACGGGCAGAGAACAGACTATCGGGCGCTGTGTATAACGGGCAGAGAACTGACTATCGGGCGCTGTGTATAACGGGCGGAGAACTCACTATCGGGCGCTGTGTATAACGGGCGGAGAACTGACTATCGGGCGCTGTGTATAACGGGCGGAGAACTGACAATCGGGCGCTGTGTATAACGGGCGGAGAACTGACTATCGGGCGCTGTGTATAACGTTGGAGAACTGACTATCGGGTGCTGTGTACAACGGGCGGAGAACTGACTATCGGGCGCTGTGTATAACGGGCGGAGAACTGACTATCGGGCGCTGTGTATAACAGGCGGAGAACTGACTATCGGGCGCTGTGTATAATGGTCGGAGAACTGACTATCGGGCGCTGTGTATAACGGTTGGAGAACTGACTATCGGTTGCTGTGTATAACGGGCGGAGATCTGACTATCGGGCGCTGTGTATAAAGGGTGGAGAACTGACTATCAGGCGCTGTGTATAACGGGCGAAGATCTGACTATCGGGCACTGTGTATAACGGGCGGAGAACTGACTATCGGTCGCTGTGTATAATGGGCGGAGAA
The DNA here is from genome assembly GCF_052327205.1 of Somniosus microcephalus. Lineage (NCBI taxonomy): Eukaryota > Metazoa > Chordata > Chondrichthyes > Squaliformes > Somniosidae > Somniosus > Somniosus microcephalus. The sequence goes on along the minus strand of NC_141006.1, from coordinate 20,851,495 downwards.
CTGACTATCGGGCGCTGTGTATAACGGGTGGAGAACTGACTATCGGGCGCTGTGTATAACGGACGGGGCACTGACTATCGGGCGCAGTGTATAACGGGCGGAGAACTGACTATCGGGCGCTGTGTATAACGGGCAGAGAACTGACTATTGGGCGCAGTGTTTAATGGGCGGAGAACTGACTATCGGGCGCTGTGTATAACGGACGGGGAACTGACTATCGGGCGCTGTGTATAACGGACGGGGAACTGACTATCGGGCGCTGTGTATAACGGGCGGAGAACTGACTATCGGGCGCTGTGTATAACGGGCAGAGAACTGACTATTGGGCGCAGTGTTTAATGGGCAGAGAACTGACAATCCGGCGCTGTGTATAACGGGCAGAGAACTGAGTATCGGGCGCTGTGTATAACGGGCACAGAACTGACTATCGGGCGCTGAGTATAACAGGCGGAGAACTGACTATCGGGCGCTGATTAGAACAGGCGGAGAACTGACTATCGGGCGCTGTGTATAACGGGCAGAGAACTGACTATCGGGCGCTGTGTATAACGGGCGGAGAACTGACTATCGGGTGCTGTGTATAACGGGCAGAGAACTGACTATCGGGCGCTGTGTATAACGGGCGGAGAACTTACTATCGGACGCTGAGTATAACGGGCGGAGAACTGACTATCGGGCGCTGAGTATAACGGGCAGAGAACGGACTCTCGGGCTTTGTGTATAACGGGCGGAGAACTGACTATCGGACGCTGAGTATAACGGGCGGAGAACTGACTATCGGGCGCTGTGTATAACGGGCAGAGAACTGACTATCGGGCGCTGTGTATAACGGGCGGAGAACTGACTATCGGGTGCTGTGTATAACGGGCGGAGAACTGACTATCGGGCGCTGTGTGTAACGGGCGGAGAACTGACTATCGGGTGCTGTGTATAACGGGCGGAGAACTGACTATCGGGCGCTGTGTATAATGGGCGGAGAACTGACTATCGGGCGCTGTGTATAACGGGCGGAGAACTGACTATCGGGCGCTGTGTATAACGGGCAGAGAACTGACTATTGGGCGCAGTGTTTAATGGGCGGAGAACTGACTATCGGGCGCTGTGTATAACGGACGGGGAACTGACTATCGGGCGCTGTGTATAACGGGCGGAGAACTGACTATCGGGCGCTGTGTATAACGGGTGGAGAACTGACTATCGGGCACTGTGTATAACGGGTGGAGAACTGACTATCGGGCACTGTGTATAACGGGCGGAGAACTGACTATCGGGCTCTGTGTATAACGGGCGGAGAACTGACTATAGGGCGCTGTGTATAACGGGCGGAGAACTGACTATCGGGCACTGTGTATAACGGGCGGAGAACTGACTATCGGGCACTGTGTATAACGGGCGGAGAACTGACTATAGGGCGCTGTGTATAACGGGCGGAGAACTGACTATCGGGCGCTGTGTATAACGGGCGGAGAACTGACTATCGGGCGCTGTGTATAACGGGCGGAGAAATGACTCTCGGGCGCTGTGTATAACGGGCGGAGAACTGACTATCGGGCGCTGTGTATAACGGACGGGGAACTGGCTATCGGGCGCTGTGTATAACGGACAGGGAACTGACTATCGGGCGCTGTGTATAACGGGCGGAGAACTGACTATCGGGCGCTGTGTATAACGGGCAGAGAACTGACTATCGGACGCTGTGTATAACGGGCGGAGAACTGACTATCGGTCGCTGTGTATAACGGGCGGAGAACTGACTATCGGGCGCTGTGTATAACGGGCGGAGAACTGACTATCGGGCGCTGTGTATAACGGGCGGAGAAATGACTATCGGGCGCTGTGTATAACGGGCGGAGAACTGACTATCGGGCGCTGTGTATAACGGGCGGAGAACTGACTATCGGGCGCTGTGTGTAATGGGCAGAGAACTGACTATCGGACGCTGTGTATAACGGGTGGAGAACTGTCTATCGGGCGCTGTGTATAACGGGTGGAGAACTGACTATCAGGCGCTGTGTATAATGGGCAGAGAACTGACTATCAGGTGCTGTGTATAACGGGCAGAGAACTGACTGTCGGGCGCTGTGTATAACGGGCAGAGAACTGACTATCGGGCGCTGTGTATAACGGGTGGAGAACTGACTATCGGGCGCTGTGTATAATGGGCGGAGAACTGACTATCGGGCGCTGTGTATAACGGGCGGAGAACTGACTATCGGGCGCTGTGTATAACGGGCAGAGAACTGATTATCGGGCGCTGTGTATAACGGGCGGAGAACTGACTATCAGGCGCTGTGTATAACGGGTGGAGAACTGACTATCGGTGCTGTGAAAAACGGGTGGAGAACTGACTATCGGGCGCTGTGTATAACGGGCGGTGAACTGACTATCGGGCGCTGTGTATAACGGGCGGAGAGCTGACTATCGGGCGCTGTGTATAACGGACGGAGAACTGACTATCGGGCGCTGTGTATAACGGACGGAGAACTGACTATCGGGCGCTGTGTATAATGGGCGGAGAACTGACTATCGGGCGCTGTGTATAATGGGCGGAGAACTGACTATCGGGCGCTGTGTATAACGGACGGAGAACTGACAATCGGGCGCTGTGTATAACGGACGGAGAACTGACTATCGGGCGCTGTGTATCACGGGCGGAGAACTCACTATCGGGCGCTGTGTATAACGGGCGGAGAACTGACTATCGGGCGCTGTGTATAACGGGCGGAGAACTGACAATCGGGCGCTGTGTATAACGGGCGGAGAACTGACTATCGGGCGCTGTGTATAACGTTGGAGAACTGACTATCGGGTGCTGTGTACAACGGGCGGAGAACTGACTATCGGGCGCTGTGTATAACGGGCGGAGAACTGACTATCGGGCGCTGTGTATAACAGGCGGAGAACTGACTATCGGGCGCTGTGTATAATGGGCGGAGAACTGACTTTGGGGCGCTGTGTATAATGGGCGGAGAACTGACTATCGGGCGCTGTGTATAACGGGCAGAGAACTGACTATCGGGCGCTGTGTATAACGGGCGGAGAACTGACTATCGGGCGCTGTGTATAACTGGCGGAGAACTGACTATCGGGCGCTGTGTAAAATGGGCGGAGAACTGACTATCGGGCGCTGAGTATAACAGGTGGAGAACTGACTATCGGGCGCTGTGTATAACGGGCGGAGAACTGAATATCGGGCGCTGTGTATAACGGGCAGAGAACTGACTATCGGGCGCTGTGTATAACGGGCAGAGAACTGACTATCGGGCGCTGTGTATAACGGGCGGAGAACTCACTATCGGGCGCTGTGTATAACGTGCGGAGAACTGACTATCGGGCGCTGTGTATAACGGGCGGAGAACTGACAATCGGGCGCTGTGTATAACGGGCGGAGAACTGACTATCGGGCGCTGTGTATAACGTTGGAGAACTGACTATCGGGTGCTGTGTACAACGGGCGGAGAACTGACTATCGGGCGCTGTGTATAACGGGCGGAGAACTGACTATCGGGCGCTGTGTATAACAGGCGGAGAACTGACTATCGGGCGCTGTGTATAATGGTCGGAGAACTGACTATCGGGCGCTGTGTATAACGGGTGGAGAACTGACTATCGGTTGCTGTGTATAACGGGCGGAGATCTGACTATCGGGCGCTGTGTATAAAGGGTGGAGAACTGACTATCAGGCGCTGTGTATAACGGGCGAAGATCTGACTATCGGGCACTGTGTATAACGGGCGGAGAACTGACTATCGGTCGCTGTGTATAACGGGCGGAAAACTGACTATCAGTCGCTGTGTATAACGGGCGGAGAACTGACTATCGGGCGCTGTGTATAACGGGTGGAGAACTGACTATCGGGCGCTGTGTATAACGGGCGGAGAACTGACTATCGGGCGCTGTGTATAACTGGCGGAGAACTGACTATCGGGCGCTGTGTTAAATGGGCGGAGAACTGACTATCGGGCGCTGAGTATAACGGGCGGAGAACTGACTATCGGGCGCTGTGTATAACGGACGGGGAACTGGCTATCGGGCGCTGTGTATAACGGACGGGGAACTGACTATCGGGCGCTGTGTATAACGGGCGGAGAACTGACTATCGGGCGCTGTGTATAACGGGCAGAGAACTGACTATTGGGCGCAGTGTTTAATGGGCGGAGAACTGACTATCGGGCGCTGTGTATAACGGGCGGAGAACTGACTATCGGGCGCTGTGCATAACGGGCGGAGAACTGACTATCGGGCGCTGTGTATAACGGGCGGAGAACTGACTATCGGGCGCTCTGTATAACGGGCGGAGAACTGACTATCGGGCGCTGTGTATAACGGGCGGAGAACTGACTATCGGGCGCTGTGTATAACGGGCGGAGAACTGACTATCGGGCGCTGTGTATAACGGGCGGAGAACTGACTATCGGGCGCTGTGTTAAATGGGCGGAGAACTGACTATCGGGCGCTGAGTACAACAGGTGGAGAACTGACTATCGGGCGCTGTGTATAACGGGCGGAGAACTGACTATCAGGCGCTGTGTATAATGGGCAGAGAACTGACTATCGGGCGCTGTGTAAAGCGGGCGGAGAACTGAATATCGGGCGCTGTGTATAACGGGCGGAGAACTGACTATCAGGCGCTGTGTATAACGGGAGGAGAACTGACTATCAGGCGCTGTGTATAACGGGCGGAGAACTGACTATCGGGTGCTGTGTATAACGGGCGGAAAACTGACTGTCGGGCGCTGTGTATAACGGGCGGAGAACTGACTATCGGGCGCTGTGTATAACGGACGGGGAACTGGCTATCGGGCGCTGTGTATAACGGACGGGGAACTGACTATCGGGCGCTGTGTATAACGGGCGGAGAACTGACTATCGGGCGCTGTGTATAACGGGCAGAGAACTGACTATTGGGCGCAGTGTTTAATGGGCGGAGAACTGACTATCGGGCGCTGTGTATAACGGACGGGGAACTGACTATCGGGCGCTGTGTATAACGGACGGGGAACTGACTATCGGGCGCTGTGTATAACGGGCGGAGAACTGACTATCGGGCGCTGTGTATAACGGTCAGAGAACTGACTATTGGGCGCAGTGTTTAATGGGCAGAGAACTGACAATCCGGCGCTGTGTATAACGGGCAGAGAACTGAGTATCGGGCGCTGTGTATAACGGGCACAGAACTGACTATCGGGCGCTGAGTATAACAGGCGGAGAACTGACTATCGGGCGCTGATTAGAACAGGCGGAGTACTGACTATCGGGCGCTGTGTATAACGGGCAGAGAACTGACTATCGGGCGCTGTGTATAACGGGCGGACAACTGACTATCGGGTGCTGTGTATAACGGGCAGAGAACTGACTATCGGGCGCTGAGTATAACGGGCAGAGAACGGACTCTCGGGCTTTGTGTATAACGGGCGGAGAACTGACTATCGGACGCTGAGTATAACGGGCGGAGAACTGACTATCGGGCGCTGTGTATAACGGGCAGAGAACTGACTATCGGGCGCTGTGTATAACGGGCGGAGAACTGACTATCGGGTGCTGTGTATAACGGGCGGAGAACTGACTATCGGGCGCTGTGTGTAACGGGCGGAGAACTGACTATCGGGTGCTGTGTATAATGGGCGGAGAACTGACTATCGGGCGCTGTGTATAACGGGCGGAGAACTGACTATCGGGCGCTGTGTATAACGGGCAGAGAACTGACTATTGGGCGCAGTGTTTAATGGGCGGAGAACTGACTATCGGGCGCTGTGTATAACGGACGGGGAACTGACTATCGGGCGCTGTGTATAACGGGCGGAGAACTGACTATCGGGCGCTGTGTAGAACGGGCGGAGAACTGACTATCGGGCACTGTGTATAACGGGTGGAGAACTGACTATCGGGCACTGTGTATAACGGGCGGAGAACTGACTATCGGGCTCTGTGTATAACGGGCGGAGAACTGACTATAGGGCGCTGTGTATAACGGGCGGAGAACTGACTATCGGGCACTGTGTATAACGGGCGGAGAACTGACTATCGGGCACTGTGTATAACGGGCGGAGAACTGACTATAGGGCGCTGTGTATAACGGGCGGAGAACTGACTATCGGGCGCTGTGTATAACGGGCGGAGAACTGACTATCGGGCGCTGTGTATAACGGGCGGAGAAATGACTCTCGGGCGCTGTGTATAACGGGCGGAGAACTGACTATCGGGCGCTGTGTATAACGGGCGGAGAACTGACTATCGGGCGCTGTGTATAACGGGCAGAGAACTGAATATTGGGCGCAGTGTTTAATGGGCGGAGAACTGACTATCGGGCGCTGTGTATAACGGACGGGGAACTGACTATCGGGCGCTGTGTATAACGGACGGGGAACTGACTATCGGGTGCTGTGTGTAACGGGCGGAGAACTGACTATCGGGCGCTGTGTATAACGGGCAGAGAACTGACTATTGGGCGCAGTGTTTAATGGGCAGAGAACTGACAATCCGGCGCTGTGTATAACGGGCAGAGAACTGACTATCGGGCGCTGTGTATAACGGGCAGAGAACTGACTATCGGGCGCTGAGTATAACAGGCGGAGAACTGACTATCGGGCGCTGATTAGAACAGGCGGAGAACTGACTATCGGGCGCTGTGTATTACGGGCAGAGAACTGACTATCGGGCGCTGTGTATAACGGGCGGAGAACTGACTATCGGGTGCTGTGTATAACGGGCAGAGAACTGACTATCGGGCGCTGTGTATAACGGGCGGAGAACTTACTATCGGACGCTGAGTATAACGGGCGGAGAACTGACTATCGGGCGCTGAGTATAACGGGCAGAGAACTGACTATCGGGCGTTGTGTATAACGGGCGGAGAACTGACTATCAGGCGCTGTGTATAACGGGCGGAGAGCTATCGGGCGCTGTGTATAACGGGCCGAGAACTGACTATCGGGCACTGTGTATAACGGGCGGAGAACTGACTATAGGGCACTGTGTATAACGGGCGGAGAACTGACTATCGGGCGCTGTGTATAACGGGCGGAGAACTGACTATCGGGCGCTGTGTATAACGGGCGGAGAACTGACTATCGGTCGCTGTGTATAACGGACGGAGAACTGACTATCGGGCGCTGTGTATAACGGGCGGAGAACTGACTATCGGGCGCTGTGTATAACGGGCGGAGAACTGACTATCGGGCGCTGTGCATAACGGGCGGAGAACTGACTATCGGGCGCTGTGTATAACGGGCGGAGAACTGACTATCGGGCGCTCTGTATAACGGGCGGAGAACTGACTATCGGGCGCTGTGTATAACGGGCGGAGAACTGACTATCGGGCGCTGTGTATAACGGGCGGAGAACTGACTATCGGGCGCTGTGTATAACGGGCGGAGAACTGACTATCGGGCGCTGTGTTAAATGGGCGGAGAACTGACTATCGGGCGCTGAGTACAACAGGTGGAGAACTGACTATCGGGCGCTGTGTATAACGGGCGGAGAACTGACTATCAGGCGCTGTGTATAATGGGCAGAGAACTGACTATCGGGCGCTGTGTAAAGCGGGCGGAGAACTGAATATCGGGCGCTGTGTATAACGGGCGGAGAACTGACTATCAGGCGCTGTGTATAACGGGAGGAGAACTGACTATCAGGCGCTGTGTATAACGGGCGGAGAACTGACTATCGGGTGCTGTGTATAACGGGCGGAAAACTGACTGTCGGGCGCTGTGTATAACGGGCGGAGAACTGACTATCGGGCGCTGTGTATAACGGGCGGAGAACTGACTATCGGGCGCACTGTATAACGGGCGGAGAACTGACTATCGGGCGCTGTGTATAACGGGCGGAGAACTGACTATCGGGCGCTGTGTATAACGGGCGGAGAACTGACTATCGGGCGCTGTGTATAACGGGCGGAGAACTGACTATCGGGCGCTGTGTTAAATGGGCGGAGAACTGACTATCGGGCGCTGAGTACAACAGGTGGAGAACTGACTATCGGGCGCAGTGTATAACGGGTGGAGAACTGACTATCAGGCGCTGTGTATAATGGGCATAGAACAGACTATCGGGCGCTGTGTATAACGGGCGGAGAACTGAATATCGGGCGCTGTGTATAACGGGCGGAGAACTGACTATCAGGCGCTGTGTATAACGGGAGGAGAACTGACTATCAGGCGCTGTGTATAACGGGCGGAGAACTGACTATCGGGTGCTGTGTATAACGGGCGGAAAACTGACTGTCGGGCGCTGTGTATAACGGGCGGAGAACTGACTATCAGGCGCTGTGTATAACGGGCGGAGAACTTACTATCGGGCGCTGTGTATAATGGGCCGAGAACTGACTATCGGGCACTGTGTATAACGGGCGGAGAACTGACTATAGGGCACTGTGTATAACGGGCGGAGAACTAACTATCGGGCGCTGTGTATAACGGGCGGAGAACTGACTATCGGGCGCTGTGTATAACGGGCGGAGAACTGACTATCGGGCGCTGTGTATAACGGACGGAGAACTGACTATCGGGCGCTGTGTCTAACGGGCGGAGAACTGACTATCGGGCGCTGTGTATAACGGGCGGAGAACTGACTATCGGGCGCTGTGCATAACGGGCGGAGAACTGACTATCGGGCGCTGTGTATAACGGGCGGAGAACTGACTATCGGGCGCTCTGTATAACGGGCGGAGAACTGACTATCGGGCGCTGTGTATAACGGGCGGAGAACTGACTATCGGGCGCTGTGTATAACGGGCGGAGAACTGACTATCGGGCGCTGTGTATAACGGGCGGAGAACTGACTATCGGGCGCTGTGTTAAATGGGCGGAGAACTGACTATCGGGCGCGGAGTACAACAGGTGGAGAACTGACTATCGGGCGCTGTGTATAACGGGCGGAGAACTGACTATCGGGCGCTGTGTATAACGGGCGGAGAACTGACTATCAGGCGCTGTGTATAATGGGCAGAGAACTGACTATCGGGCGCTGTGTATAACGGGCGGAGAACTGACTATCGGGCGCTGTGTATAACGGGCGGAGAACTGACTATCAGGCGCTGTGTATAACGGGCGGAGAACTGACTATCAGGCGCTGTGTATAACGGGCGGAGCACTGACTATCGGGCGCTGTGTATAACGGGCGGGGAACTGACTATCAGGTGCTGTGTATAACGGGCGGAAAACTGACTATCGGGCGCTGTGTATAACGGACGGAGAACTGACTATCAGGCGCTGTGTATAACGGGCGGAGAACTGACTATCGGGCGCTGTGTATAACGGGCGGGGAACTGACTATCAGGTGCTGTGCATAACGGGCGGAAAACTGACTATCGGGCGCTGTGTATAATGGGCGGAAACTGATTATCAGGCGCTGTGTATAACGGGCGCAAACTGACTATCGGGCGCTGTGTATAACGGGCGGAAACTGTCTATCGGGCGCTGTGTATAACGGGCGGAGAACTGACGATCGGGCGCTGTGTATAACGGGCGGAGAACTGACTATCGGGCGCTGTGTATTACGGGCGGAGAACTGACTATCGGGCGCTGTGTAAAACGGGCAGAGAACTGCCTATCGGGCGCTGTGTATAACGGGCAGAGAACTCACTATCGGGCGCTGTGTATAACGGGCAGAGAACTGACTATCAGGCGCTGTGTATAACGGGCGGAGAACTGACTATCGGGCGCTGTGTATAACGGACGGAGAACTGACTATCGGGCGCTGTGTCTAACGGGCGGAGAACTGACTATCGGGCGCTGTGTATAACGGGCGGAGAACTGACTATCGGGCGCTGTGCATAACGGGCGGAGAACTGACTATCGGGCGCTGTGTATAACGGGCGGAGAACTGACTATCGGGCGCTCTGTATAACGGGCGGAGAACTGACTATCGGGCGCTGTGTATAACGGGCGGAGAACTGACTATCGGGCGCTGTGTATAACGGGCGGAGAACTGACTATCGGGCGCTGTGTATAACGGGCGGAGAACTGACTATCGGGCGCTGTGTTAAATGGGCGGAGAACTGACTATCGGGCGCGGAGTACAACAGGTGGAGAACTGACTATCGGGCGCTGTGTATAACGGGCGGAGAACTGACTATCGGGCGCTGTGTATAACGGGCGGAGAACTGACTATCAGGCGCTGTGTATAATGGGCAGAGAACTGACTATCGGGCGCTGTGTATAACGGGCGGAGAACTGACTATCGGGCGCTGTGTATAACGGGCGGAGAACTGACTATCAGGCGCTGTGTATAACGGGCGGAGAACTGACTATCAGGCGCTGTGTATAACGGGCGGAGCACTGACTATCGGGCGCTGTGTATAACGGGCGGGGAACTGACTATCAGGTGCTGTGTATAACGGGCGGAAAACTGACTATCGGGCGCTGTGTATAACGGGCGGAGAACTGACTATCAGGCGCTGTGTATAACGGGCGGAGAACTGACTATCGGGCGCTGTGTATAACGGGCGGGGAACTGACTATCAGGTGCTGTGCATAACGGGCGGAAAACTGACTATCGGGCGCTGTGTATAATGGGCGGAAACTGATTATCAGGCGCTGTGTATAACGGGCGCAAACTGACTATCGGGCGCTGTGTATAACGGGCGGAAACTGTCTATCGGGCGCTGTGTATAACGGGCGGAGAACTGACGATCGGGCGCTGTGTATAACGGGCGGAGAACTGACTATCGGGCGCTGTGTATTACGGGCGGAGAACTGACTATCGGGCGCTGTGTAAAACGGGCAGAGAACTGCCTATCGGGCGCTGTGTATAACGGGCAGAGAACTCACTATCGGGCGCTGTGTATAACGGGCAGAGAACTGACTATCAGGCGCTGTGTATAACGGGCAGAGAACTGACTATCGGGCGCTGTGTATAACGGGCGGAGAACTGACTATCGGGCGCTGTGTATAACGGGCGGAGAACTGACTATCGGGCGCTGTGTATAACGGGCTGAGAACTGACTATCGGGCGCTGTGTATAACGGGCAGAGAACTGACTATCGGGCGCTGTGTATAACGGGCGGAGAACTGACTATCGGGCGCTGAGTATAACAGGCGGAGAACTGACTATCGGGCGTTGAGTATAACAGGCGGAGAACTGACTATCGGGCGCTGTGTATAACGGGCGGAGAACTGACTATCGGGCGCTGTGTATAATGGGCGGAGAACTGACTATCGGGCGCTCTGTATAACGGGCGGAGAACTGACTATCGTGTGCTGTGTATAACGGGCAGAGAACTGACTATCGGGCGCTGTGTATAACGGGCGGAGAACTTACTATCGGACGCTGAGTATAACGGACGGGGAACTGGCTATCGGGCGCTGTGTATAACGGACGGGGAACTGACTATCGGGTGCTGTGTATAACGGGCGGAGAACTGACTATCGGGCGCTGTGTATAACGGGCAGAGAACTGAGTATTGGGCGCAGTGTTTAATGGGCGGAGAACTGACTATCGGGCGCTGTGTATAACGGACGGGGAACTGACTATCGGGCGCTGTGTATAACGGACGGGGAACTGACTATCGGGTGCTGTGTATAACGGGCGGAGAACTGACTATCGGGCGCTGTGTATAACGGGCAGAGAACTGACTATTGGGCGCCGTGTTTAATGGGCAGAGAACTGACAATCCGGCGCTGTGTATAACGGGCAGAGAACTGACTATCGGGCGCTGTGTATAACGGGCAGAGAACTGACTATCGGGCGCTGAGTATAACAGGCGGAGAACTGACTATCGGGCGCTGATTAGAACAGGCGGAGAACTGACTATCGGGCGCTGTGTATTACGGGCAGAGAACTGACTATCGGGCGCTGTGTATAACGGGCGGAGAACTGACTATCGTGTGCTGTGTATAACGGGCAGAGAACAGACTATCGGGCGCTGTGTATAATGGGCGGAGAACTTACTATCGGACGCTGAGTATAACGGGCGGAGAACTGACTATCGGGCGCTGAGTATAACGGGCAGAGAACTGACTATCGGGCGTTGTGTATAACGGGCGGAGAACTGACGATCAGGCGCTGTGTATAACGGGCGGAGAGCTATCGGGCGCTGTGTATAACGGGCCGAGAACTGACTATCGGACACTGTGTATAACGGGCGGAGAACTGACTATAGGGCACTGTGTATAACGGGCGGAGAACTGACTATCGGGCGCTGTGTATAACGGGCGGAGAACTGACTATCGGGCGCTGTGTATAACGGGCGGAGAACTGACTATCGGTCGCTGTTTATAACGGACGGAGAACTGACTATCGGGCGCTGTGTATAACGGGCGGAGAACTGACAATCGGGCGCTGTGTATAACAGGCGGAGAACTGACTATCGGGCGCTGTGCATAACGGGCGGAGAACTGACTATCGGGCGCTGTGTATAACGGGCGGAGAACTGACTATCGGGCGCTCTGTATAACGGGCGGAGAACTGACTATCGGGCGCTGTGTATAACGGGCGGAGAACTGACTATCGGGCGCTGTGTATAACGGGCGGAGAACTGACTATCGGGCGCTGTGTATAACGGGCGGAGAACTGACTATCGGGCGCTGTGTTAAATGGGCGGAGAACTGACGATCGGGCGCTGAGTACAACAGGTGGAGAACTGACTATCGGGCGCTGTGTATAACAGGCGGAGAACTGACTATCAGGCGCTGTGTATAACTAGCAGAGAACTGACTATCGGGCGCTGTGTATAACGGGCAAACAACTGACTATCGGGCGCTGAGTATAACAGGCGGAGAACTGACTATCGGGCGCTGAGTATAACAGGCGGAGAACTGACTATCGGGCGCTGTGTATAACGGGCAGAGAACTGACTATCGGGCGCTGTGTATAACGGGTGGAGAACTGACTATCGGGTGCTGTGTATAACGGGCAGAGAACTGACTATCGGGCGCTGTGTATAACGGGCGGAGAACTTACTATCGGACGCTGAGTATAACGGGCGGAGAACTGACTATCGGGCGCTGAGAATAACGGGCAGAGAACTGACTATCGGGCGTTGTGTATAACGGGCGGAGAACTGACTATCGGACGCTGAGTATAACGGGCGGAGAACTGACTATCGGGCGCTGTGTATAACGGGCGGAGAACTGACTATCGGGCGCTGTGTTTCACGGGCAGAGAACTGACTATCAGGCGCTGTGTATAACGGGCGGAGAACTGACTATCGGGCGCTGAGTATAACGGGCGGAGAACTGACTATCGGGCGCTGTGTATAACGGGCGGAGAACTGACTATCGGGCGCTGTGTATAACGGGCGGAGAACTGACTATCGGGCGCTGTGTATAACAGACGGAGAACTGACTATCGGGCGCTGTGTATAACGGGCGGAGAACTGACTATCGGGCGCTGTGTATAACGGGTGGAGAACTGACTATCGGGCGCTGTGTATAACGGGTGGAGAATTGACTATCGGGCGCTGTGTATAACGGGCGGAGAACTGATTATCAGGCACTGTGTATAACGGGCGGAGAACTGACTATCGGGCACTGTGCATAACAGGCGGAGAACTGACTATCGGGCGCTTTGTATAACGGGCGGAGAACTGACTATCGGGCGCTGTGTATAACAGGCGGAGAACTGCCTATCGGGCGCTGTGTATAACGGGCGGAGAACTGACTATCGGGCGCTGTGTATAACGGGCGGAGAACTGACTATCGGGCGCAGTGTATAACGGGCGGAGAACTGACTATCGGGCGCTGTGTTAAATGGGCGGAGAACTGACTATCGGGCGCTGAGTACAACAGGTGGAGAACTGACTATTGGGCGCTGTGTATAACGGGCCGAGAACTGACTATCGGGCACTGTGTATAACGGGCGGAGTACTGACTATAGGGCACTGTGTATAACGGGCGGAGAACTGACTATCGGGCGCTGTGTATAACTAGCAGAGAACTGACTATCGGGCGCTGTGTATAACGGGCAAACAACTGACTATCGGGCGCTGAGTATAACAGGCGGAGAACTGACTATCGGGCGCTGAGTATAACAGGCGGAGAACTGACTATCGGGCGCTGTGTATAACGGGCAGAGAACTGACTATCGGGCGCTGTGTATAACGGGCGGAGAACTGACTATCGGGTGCTGTGTATAACGGGCAGAGAACTGACTATCGGGCGCTGTGTATAACGGGCGGAGAACTTACTATCGGACGCTGAGTATAACGGGCGGAGAACTGACTATCGGGCGCTGAGTATAACGGGCAGAGAACTGACTATCGGGCGTTGTGTATAACGGGCGGAGAACTGACTATCGGACGCTGAGTATAACGGGCGGAGAACTGACTATCGGGCGCTGTGTATAACGGGCGGAGAACTGACTATCGGGCGCTGTGTTTCACGGGCAGAGAACTGACTATCAGGCGCTGTGTATAACGGGCGGAGAACTGACTATCGGGCGCTGTGTATAACGGGCGGAGAACTGACTATCGGGCGCTGTGTATAACGGGCCGAGAACTGACTATCGGGCGCTGTGTATAACAGACGGAGAACTGACTATCGGGCGCTGTGTATAACGGGCGGAGAACTGACTATCGGGCACTGTGCATAACAGGCGGAGAACTGACTATCGGGCGCTTTGTATAACGGGCGGAGAACTGACTATCGGGCGCTGAGTATAACAGGCGGAGAACTGACTATCGGGCGTTGAGTATAACAGGCGGAGAACTGACTATCGGGTGCTGTGTATAACGGGCGGAGAACTGACTATCGGGCGCTGTGTATAATGGGCGGAGAACTGACTATCGGGCGCTCTGTATAACGGGCGGAGAACTGACTATCGTGTGCTGTGTATAACGGGCAGAGAACTGACTATCGGGCGCTGTGTATAACGGGCGGAGAACTTACTATCGGACGCTGAGTATAACGGACGGGGAACTGGCTATCGGGCGCTGTGTATAACGGACGGGGAACTGACTATCGGGTGCTGTGTATAACGGGCGGAGAACTGACTATCGGGCGCTGTGTATAACGGGCAGAGAACTGACTATTGGGCGCAGTGTTTAATGGGCAGAGAACTGACTATCCGGCGCTGTGTATAACTAGCAGAGAACTGACTATCGGGCGCTGTGTCTAACGGGCAAACAACTGACTATCGGGCGCTGAGTATAACAGGCGGAGAACTGACTATCGGGCGCTGAGTATAACAGGCGGAGAACTGACTATCGGGCGCTGTGTATAACGGGCAGAGAACTGACTAGCGGACGCTGTGTATAACGGGCGGAGAACTGACTATCGGGTGCTGTGTATAACGGGCAGAGAACTGACTATCGGGCGCTGTGTATAACGGGCGGAGAACTTACTATCGGACGCTGAGAATAACGAGCGGAGAACTGACTATCGAGCGCTGAGTATAACGGGCAGAGAACTGACTATCGGGCGTTGTGTATAACGGGCGGAGAACTGACTATCGGACGCTGAGTATAACGGGCGGAGAACTGACTATCGGGCGCTGTGTATAACGGGCGGAGAACTGACTATCGGGCGCTGTGTATAACGGGCAGAGAACTGACTATCGGGCACTGTGTATAACGGGTGGAGAACTGACTATCGGGCGCTGTGTATAACGGGCGGAGAACTGACTATCGGGCGCTGTGTATAACGGGCGGAGAACTGACTATCGGGCGCTGTGTATAACGGACAGAGAACTGACTATCGGGCGCTGTGTATAACGGGCGGAGAACTGACTATCGGGCGCTGTGTATAACGGGCGGAGAACTGACTATCGGGCGCTGTGTATAACGGGCGGAGAACTGACTATCGGGCGCTGTGTTAAATGGGCGGAGAACTGACTATCGGGCGCTGAGTACAACAGGTGGAGAACTGACTATCGGGCGCTGTGTATAACGGGCGGAAAACTGAATATCGGGCGCTGTGTATAATGGGCAGAGAACTGACTATCGGGCGCTGTGTATAACGGGCGGAGAACTGACTATCAGGCGCTGTGTATAATTGGCAGAGAACTGACTATCGGGCGCTGTGTATAACGGGCGGAGAACTGACTATCGGGCGCTGTGTATAACGGGCGGAGAACTGATTATCGGGCGCTGTGTATAACGGGCGGGGAACTGACTATCAGGTGCTGTGTATAACGGGCGGAAAACTGACTATCGGGCGCTGCGTATAATGGGCGGAAACTGACTATCAGGCGCTGTGTATAACGGGCGCAAACTGACTGTCGGGCGCTGTGTATAACGGGCGGAAACTGACTATTGGGCGCTGTGTATAACGGGCGGAGAACTGACGATCGGGCGCTGTGTATAACGGGCGGAGAACTGACTATCGGGCGCTGTGTATAACGGGCGGAGAACTGACTATCGGGCGCTGTGTATAACGGGCGGAGAACTGACTATCGGGCGCTTTGTATAACGGGCGGAGAACTGACTATCGGGCGCTGTGTATAACGGGCGGAGAACTGACTATCGGGCGCTGTGTTAAATGGGCGGAGAACTGACGATCGGGCGCTGAGTACAACAGGTGGAGAACTGACTATCGGGCGCTGTGTATAACGGGCGGGGAACTGAATATCGGGCGCTGTGTATAATGGGCAGAGAACTGACTATCGGGCGCTGTGTATATCGGGCGGAGAACTGACTATCAGGCGCTGTGTATAATGGGCAGAGAACTGACTATCGGGCGCTGTGTATAACGGGCGGAGAACTGACTATCGGGCGCTGTGTATAACGGGCGGAGAACTGACTATCCGGCGCTGTGTATAACGGGCGGAGAACTGACTATCAGGCGCTGTGTATAACGGGCGGAGAACTGAATATCGGGCGCTGTGTATAACGGGCGGGGAACTGACTATCAGGTGCTGTGTATAACGGGCGGAAAACTGACTATCGGGCGCTGTGTATAACGGGCGGAGAACTGACTATCGGGCGCTGTGTATAACGGGCGGAGAACTGACTATCGGGCGCTGTGTTAAATGGGCGGAGAACTGACTATCGGGCGCTGAGTACAACAGGTGGAGAACTGACTATCGGGCGCTGTGTATAACGGGCGGAAAACTGAATATCGGGCGCTGTGTATAATGGGCAGAGAACTGACTATCGGGCACTGTGTATAACGGGTGGAGAACTGACTATCAGACGCTGTGTATAATTGGCAGAGAACTGACTATCGGGCGCTGTGTATAACGGGCGGAGAACTGACTATCGGGCGCTGTGTATAACGGGCGGAGAACTGATTATCGGGCGCTGTGTATAACGGGCGGGGAACTGACTATCAGGTGCTGTGTATAACGGGCGGAAAACTGACTATCGGGCGCTGCGTATAATGGGCGGAAACTGACTATCAGGCGCTGTGTATAACGGGCGCAAACCGACTGTCGGGCGCTGTGTATAACGGGCGGAAACTGACTCTCGGGCGCTGTGTATAACGGGCGGAGAACTGACGATCGGGCGCTGTGTATAACGGGCGGAGAACTGACTATCGGGCGCTGTGTATAACGGGCGGAGAACTGACTATCGGGCGCTGTGTATAATGGGCGGAGAACTGACTATCGGGCGCTGTGTATAACGGGCGGAGAACTGACTATCGGGCGCTGTGTATAACGGGCGGAGAACTGACTATCGGGCGCTGTGTTAAATGGGCGGAGAACTGACGATCGGGCGTTGAGTACAACAGGTGGAGAACTGACTATCGGGCGCTGTGTATAACGGGCGGAGAACTGAATATCGGGCGCTGTGTATAATGGGCAGAGAACTGACTATCGGACGCTGTGTATAACGGGCGGAGAACAGACTATCAGGCGCTGTGTATAATGGGCAGAGAACTGACTATCGGGCGCTGTGTATAACGGGCGGAGAACTGACTATCGGGCGCTGTGTATAACGGGCGGAGAACTGACTATCAGGCGCTGTGTATAACGGGCGGAGAACTGACTATCAGGCGCTGTGTATAACGGGCGGAGAACTGAATATCGGGCGCTGTGTATAACGGGCGGGGAACTGACTATCAGGTGCTGTGTATAACGGGCGGAAAACTGACTATCGGGCGCTGTGTATAACGGGCGGAGAACTGACTATCAGGCGCTGTGTATAACGGGCGGAGAACTTACTATCGGGCGCTGTGTATAACGGGCGGGGAATTGACTATCAGGTGCTGCGTATAACGGGCGGAAAACTGACTATCGGGCGCTGTGTATAATGGGCGGAATCTGACTATCAGGCGCTGTGTATAACGGGCGCAAACTGACTATCGGGCGCTGTGTATAACGGGCGGAAACTGACTATCGGGCGCTGTGTATAACGGGCGGAGAACTGACGATCGGGCGCTGTATTTCACGGGCGGAGAACTGACTATCGGGCGCTGTGTATAACGGGCAGAGAACTGACTATCAGGCGCTGTGTATAACGGGCGGAGAACTGACTATCGGGCGCTGAGTATAACGGGCGGAGAACTGACTATCGGGCGCTATGTATAACGGGCGGAGAACTGACTATTGGGCGCTGTGTATAACGGGCCGAGAACTGACTATCGGGCACTGTGTATAACGGGCGGAGAACTGACTATAGGGCACTGTGTATAACGGGCGGAGAACTGACTATCGGGCGCTGTGTATAACGGGCGGAGAACTGAGTATCGGGCGCTGTGTATAACGGGCGGAGAACTGACTATCGGGCGCTGTGTATCACGGACGGAGAACTGACTATCGGGCGCTGTGTATAACGGGCGGAGAACTGACGATCGGGCGCTGTGTATAACGGGTGGAGAACTGACTATCGGGCGCTGTGTATAACGGGTGGAGAACTGACTATCGGGCGCTGTGTATAACGGGCGGAGAACTGACTGTCAGGCGCTGTGTATAACGGGCGGAGAACTGACTATCGGGCACTGTGTATAACGGGCGGAGAACTGACTATCGGGCGCTGTGTATAACGGGCGGAGAACTGACTATCGGGCGCTGTGTTAAATGGGCGGAGAACTGACTATCGGGCGCTGAGTACAACAGGTGGAGAACTGACTATCGGGCGCTGTGTATAACGGGCGGAGAACTGACTATCAGGCGCTGTGTATAATGGGCAGAGAACTGACTATCGGGCGCTGTGTATAACGGGCGGAGAACTGAATATCGGGCGCTGTGTATAACGGGCGGAGAACTGACTATCAGGCGCTGTGTATAACGGGAGGAGAACTGACTATCAGGCGCTGTGTATAACGGGCAGAGAACTGACTATCGGGCGCTGTGTATAACGGGCGGAGACTGACTATCGGGCGCTGTGTATAACGGACGGAGAACTGATTATCGGGCACTGTGCATAACAGGCGGAGAACAGACTATCGGGCGTTGTGTATAACGGGCGGAGAACTGACTATTGGGCGCTGTGTATAACGGGCGGAGAACTGACTATCGGACACTGTGTATAACGGGCGGAGAACTGACTATCGGGCACTGTGTATAACGGGCGGAGAACTGACTATCGGGCGCTGTGTATAACGGGCGGTGAACTGACTATCGGGCGCTGTGTATAACGGGCAGAGAACTGACTATCGGGCGCTGTGTATAACGGGCGACGAGCTGACTATCGGGCGCTGTGTATAACGGGCAGAGAACTGACTATCGGGCGCTGTGTATAACGGGCGACGAGCTGACTATCGGGCGCTGTGTATAACGGGCAGAGGCCTGACTATCGGGCGCTGTGTATAACGGGCGGAGAACTGACTATCGGGCGCTGTGTAAAATGGGGGGAGAACTGACTATCGGGCGCTGAGTATAACAGGTGCAGAACTGACTATCGGGCGCTGTGTATAACGGGCGGAGAACTGAATATCGGGCGCTGTGTATAACGGGCAGAGAACTGACTATCGGGCGCTGTGTCTAACGGGCAGAGAAATGATTATCAGGCGCTGTGTATAATGGGCAGAGAACTGACTGTCGGGCGCTGTGTATAACGGGCGGAGAACTGACTATCAGGCGCTGTGTATAATGGGCAGAGAACTGACTATCGGGCGCTGTGTATAATGGGCGGAGAAATGACTATCGGGCGCTGTGTATAACGGGCGGAGGACTGACTATCAGGCGCTGTGTATAACGGGCGGAGAACTGACTATCAGGCGCTGTGTATAACGGGCGGAGAACTGACTATCGGGCGCTGTGTATAGCGGGCGGGGAACTGACTATCAGGTGCTGTGTATAACGGGCGGAAAACTGACTATCGGGCGCTGTGTATCACGGGCGGAGAACTGACTATCAGGCGCTGTGTATAACGGGCGGAGAACTGACTATCGGGCGCTGTGTATAACGGGCGGAGAACTGACTATCAGGCGCTGTGTATAACGGGCGGAGAACTGGCTATCAGGCGCTGTTTATAACGGGCGGAGAACTGACTATCGGGCGCTGTGTATAACGGGCGGAAACTGACTATCGGGCGCTGTGTATAACGGGCGGAGATCTGACGATCGGGCGCTGTGTATAACGGGCGGAGAACTGACTATCGGGCGCTGTGTATAACGGGCGGAGAACTGACTATCGGGCTCTGTGTATAACGGGCGGAAACTGACTATCGGGCGCTGTGTATAACGGGCGGAGAACTGACGATCGGGCACTGTTTATAATGGGCGGAGAACTGACTATCGGACGCTGTCTATAACGGGTGGAAACTGACAATCGGGCGCTGTGTAAAGCGGGCGGAAACTGACTATCGGGCGCTGTGTATAACGGGTGGAGAACTGAATATCAGGCGCTGTGTATAACGGGCGGAGAACTGACTATCGGGCGCTGTGTATAACGGGCGGAGAACTGACTATCAGGCGCTGTGTATAACGGGCAGAGAACTGACTATCAGGCGCTGTGTATAACGGGTGGAGAACTGACTATCGGGCGCTGTGTATAACGGGCAGAGAACTGACTATCGGGCGGTGTGTATAACGGGCAGAGAACTGACTATCGGGCGCTGTGTATAATGGGCAGAGAACTGACTATCGGGCACTGTGTATAACGGGCGGAGAACTGACTATCAGGCGCTGTGTATAACGGGCGGAGTACTGACTATCGGGCGCTGTGTATAATGGGCAGAGAACTGACTATCGGGCACTGTGTATAATGGGCAGAGAACTGACTATCGGGCACTGTGTATAACGGGCAGAGAACTGACTATCGGGCACTGTGTATAACGGGCAGTGAACTGACTATCAGGCGCTGTGTATAACGGGCAGAGAACTGACTATCGGGCGCTGTGTATAACGGGCGGAGAACTGACTATCGGGCGCTGTGTATAACGGGCGGAGACTGACTATCGGGCGCTGTGTATAACGGACGGAGCACTGATTATCGGGCACTGCGTATAACGGGCGGAGAACTGACTATCGGGCGCTGTGTATAACGGGCGGAGAACTGACTATCGGGCGCTGTGTATAACGGGCGGAGAACTGACTATCGGGCATTGTGTATAACGGGCGGAGAACTGACTATCGGGCACTGTGTATAACGGGCGGAGAACTGACTATCGGGCGCTGTGTATAACGGGCGGAGAACTGACTATCGGGCGCTGTGTATAACGGGCAGAGAACTGACTATCAGGCGCTGTGTATAACGGGCAGAGAACTGACTATCGGGCGCTGTGTATAACGGGCGGAGAACTGACTATCGGGCGCTGTGTATAACGGGCAGAGAACTGACTATCGGGCGCTGTGTATAACGGGCGACGAGCTGACTATCGGGCGCTGTGTATAACGGGCAGAGAACTGACTATCGGGCGCTGTGTATAACGAGCGACGAGCTGACTATCGGGTGCTGTGTATAACGGGCAGAGAACTGACTATCGGGCGCTGTGTATAACGGGCGGAGAACTGACTATCGGGCGCTGTGTAAAATGGGGGGAGAACTGACTATCGGGCGCTGAGTATAACAGGTGCAGAACTGACTATCGGGCGCTGTGTATAACGGGCGGAGAAACTATCGGGCACTGTGTATAACGGGCGGAGAACTGACTATCGGGCGCTGTGTATAACGGGCGGAGAACTGTCTATCGGGCGCTGTGTATAACGGGCGGAGAACTGACTATCAGGCACTGTGTATAACGGGCGGAGAACTGACTATCGGGCACTGTGTATAACGGGTGGAGAACTGACTATCGGGCGCTGTGTATAACGGGTGGAGAACTGACTATCGGGCGCTGTGTATAACGGGTGGAGAACTGACTATCGGGCGCTGTGTATAACGGACGGAGAACTGACTATCGGGCGCTGTGTATAACGGGCAGAGAACTGACTATCGGGTGCTGTGTATAACGGGCGAAGAACTGACTATCGGGTGCTGTGTATAACGGGCGGAGAACTGATTATCGGGCACTGTGTTTAACGGGCGGAGAACTGACTATCAGGCGCTGTGTATAACGGGCGGAGAACTGACTATCGGGCGCTGTGTATAACGGGCAGAGAACTGACTATCAGGCGCTGTGTATAACGGGCAGAGAACTGACTATCAGGCGCTGTGTATAACGGGCAGAGAACTGACTATCAGGCGCTGTGTATAACGGGCGGAGAACTGACTATCGGGCGCTGTGTATAACGGGCAGAGATCTGACGATCGGGCGCTGTGTATAACGGGCGGAGAACTGACTATCGGGCGCTGTGTATAACGGACGGAGAACTGATTATCGGGCACTGTGTATAACGGGCGGAGAACTGACTTTCGGGCGCTGTGTATAACGGGCGGAGAACTGACTATCGGGCGCTGTGTATAACGGGAGGAGAACTGACTATCGGGCACTGTGTATAACGGGCGGAGAACTGACTATCAGGTGCTGTGTATAACGGGCGGAGAACTGACTATCGGGCACTGTGTATAACGGGCGGAGAACTGACTATCGGGCACTGTGTATAACGGGCGGAGAACTGACTATCGGGCGCTGTGTATAACGGGCGGAGAACTGACTATCGGGCGCTGTGTATAACGGGCGGAGAACTGACTATCCGGCGCTGTGTATAACGGGCGGAGAACTGACTATCGGGCACTGTGTATAACGGGCGGAGAACTGACTATCGGGCGCTGTGTATAACGGGCGGAGAACTGACTATCGGGCGCTGTGTATAACGAGCGGAGAACTGACTATCGGGCGCTGTGTATAACGGGCGGAGAACTGACTATCGGGCACTGTGTATAACGGGCGGAGAACTGACTATCGGGCGCTGTGTATAACGGGCGGAGAACTGACTATCGGGCGCTGTGTATAACGGGCAGAGAGCTGACTATCGGGCGCTGTGTATAACGGGCGGAGAACTGACTATCGGGCGCTGTGTATAACGGGCGGAGAACTGACTATCGGGCGCTGTGTATAACGGGCGGAGAACTGACTATCGGGCGCTGTGTATAACGGGCAGAGAACTGACTATCGGGCACTGTGTATAACGGGCAGAGAACTGACTATCGGGCACTGTGTATAACTGGCAGAGAACTGACTATCAGGCGCTGTGTATAACGGGCAGAGAACTGACTATTGGGCACTGTGTATAACGGGCGGAGAACTGACTATCGGGCGCTGTGTATAACGGGCGGAGAATTGACTATCAGGCGCTGTGTGTAACGGGCAGAGAACTGACTATCGGGCACTGTGTATAACGGGCGGAGAACTGACTATCGGGCGCTGTGTATAACGGGCAGAGAACTGACTATCGGGCGTTGTGTATTACGGGCGGAGAACTGACTATCGGGCACTGTGTATAACGGGCGGAGAACTGACTATCGGGCGCTGTGTATAACGGGCGGAGAACTGTCTATCGGGCGCTGTGTATAACGGGCGGAGAACTGACTATCAGGCGCTGTGTATAACGGGCGGAGAACTGACTATCGGGCACTGTGTGTAACGGGTGGAGAACTGACTATCGGGCGCTGTGTATAACGGGTGGAGAACTGACTATCGGGCGCTGTGTATAACGGGCGGAGAACTGACTATCGGGCGCTGTGTATAACGGGCGGAGAACTGACTATCGGGCACTGTGTATAACGGGCGGAGAACTGACTATCGGGCGCTGTGTATAACGGGCGGAGAACTGACTATCGGGCGCTGTGTATAACGGGCGGAGAACTGACTATCGGGCGCTGTGTATAACGGGCGGAGAACTAACTATCGGGTGCTGTGTATAACGGTCGGAGAACTGACTATCAGGCGCTGTGTATAACGGGCGGAGAACTGACTATCGGGCGCTGTGTATAACGGGCGGAGAACTGACTATCGGACGCTGTGTATAACGGGTGGAGAACTGACTATCGGGCACTGTGTATAACGGGTGGAGAACTGACTATCGGGCGCTTTGTATAATGGGTGGAGAACTGACTATCAGGTGCTGTGTATAACAGGCGGAGAACTGACTATCGGGTGCTGTGTATAACGGGCGGAGAACTGACTATCAGGCGCTGTGTATAACGGGCGGAGAACTGACTATCGGGCGCAGTGTTTAATGGGCGGAGAACTGACTATCGGGCGCTGTGTATAGTGGGCGGAGAACTGACTATCGGGCGCTGTGTATAACGGGCGGAGAACTGACTATCGGGCGCTGTGTATAACGGGCGGCGAACTGACTATTGGGCGCTGTGTATAACGGGCGGCGAACTGACTACCGGGCACTGTGTATAACGGGCAGAGAACTGACTATCGGGCACTGTGTATAACAGGCGGAGAACTGACTATCGGGCGCTGTGTATAATGGGCGGAGAACTGACTATCGGGCGCTGTGTATAACGGGTGGAGTGCTGACTATCGGGCGCTGTGTATAACGGGCGGCCGATTCTATACTGTCCGTTTTGCCCCATCACCTGAGACAGATTTCTGGGCCCAAGTATCCAAGACGCTCCCACGGTGACTTGATGTGGCTGATCAGACAGATGTCCCCTGCGGTGGCTTGGGAAGATCGAGAAGCATCAGAGCTTTATGCTATGGTCAGCTTCACCGCTCTGGGAAGAGCCTCCTTCCCTGTGGTGCAGGTTCCCTGTAGCTCAGCACTCAGCCCACGGCAAAGCTCAAGGACAAACCTCTCTCGTAGGGCGGAGGTGTTGAAGAGAGATTGGCGTAGTTGCAAACCATATTTTGGTGTTGGAATCGAACTCCTTACAAGGGGAGATGAGATTTTTTTTTACGCAGCGAGTTGTTGTGATCTGGAATGTGTTGCCCGAAATGGTGGTGGAAGCAGGTTCAATTGCAAATTTCAAAAGGGAATTAGATAAATACTTGAAAAGGAAAAAAGGAATCAGGGCTACGGGGAAAGAGCAGGGGAGTGAGAGTTAATTGGATAGCTCTTTCAAAGAGCCGGAACAGACACGGTGGGCCAAATGGCCTCCTTCTGTGCTGTATCATTCTATCATTCTATATTCTATATTACAGACTAATGAAACCATCTATTATATCCTGTGTCATGGGCAAATACACTCCTGTGTATCATACACATGGTGTTACGGAACAATGACACTCCCTTATATATATATGATGATGATGATACTCTGTTTTACAGGGCAGTAATAGTCACCTGTATATATTACACCCTGTGGTACAGGGTAATAACATTTCCCTGTATATATTATATACTGTGCATTGCAGCGCATCAACACTACACTATACACACTATATATTCTGTGTTACAGGGCAGTATAGGCAGCTGTACTACCCTCCTTGCGAGTCTATAGCTCCATGTTGCCAGTCACAATCTGTTATCTATCCAAATGGCTATTATTCATGTGCGAGTGTGTCAGGAAGCTTTAGTGGTGCTGCTGAAGCCACCACCTATCCAAGGGGGGTGGATGTGGGGATGGAGAGAGCTGCGAAACATAGCTACAGTGTAAATCGGCCCAAGGTCCCGGCCCAGTATTGGAAAGACATTTCCTGAAGTGCCACAAGGTGTTAAATGCCAATTTGGCGATTGATTGCATTGTCAAAAATCAGCCTCTCCCTACTTTGGAATTCCCT
Organism: Somniosus microcephalus; assembly: GCF_052327205.1. Taxonomy (NCBI): domain Eukaryota; kingdom Metazoa; phylum Chordata; class Chondrichthyes; order Squaliformes; family Somniosidae; genus Somniosus; species Somniosus microcephalus. The sequence continues at coordinate 20,825,613 of NC_141006.1, read as the reverse complement.
CCCTAAACTCTTCCAACTCTCTAACTCCCTCTCCGCCTGTAAGAACATATTTAAAACCCACCTCTTACACGCTCCTAATTGGCTTGGCATCCATTTTTTTTCCTTATGCCTTGGGAAATTTTTCTACATTAAAGGAGGTATATAAATAGAAGTTGTTGTTAAGTGGCTACAACGTCTGTGTTTTTCTGCTTTCTAATTGGTTCTTGTCCCAATTACATTGCACAAAAATGGTCAATCATATTTGTTTAAAATAAAAGCTCTGCTTTCAGATGAGCCAATCACATTCTACAAAAGAAACAACCAATCACATTTTACAAAAAGAAGCAACCAATCAAACTGTGAAGGTAATGCGATGTGCCACCACGACAGATCTTCACATGGGTTACACCTACCCTTCAAAAAGGGCCATAACTGTCCTTACACTCGCTCAGCCCTGGCACCACACTCTCTCATGGCTGAGCAGGAGTGTGACAGATGGAGGAACCTGATCCGCACACATTCATTAACAACATCACAGTAGATGTTCTCGGTTATATTTTTACATCGTCCCTTGCTGCTTCGAACAAATATTTTTTTTTACAGTGCTGTTTGAAGTCCTTGTTGACTATTTACTTGGGAAAAAATAAAGCACAAAGCTTGTTTTCTTGGGCTGCCCTTGGCTTGACCTGGCTCAGCAGTAAAGGATTGAAGTGATCTGGAGTGCGGCCGCATGACATCTCCTGGGTGTCAAATCTACAAAACAGGCTTTCACATTGCTCCGTCAGCAAGTAGACATTTTGGGTTCAACCACTCAATCCCCACCCGACAGGAGAAAAACACATCATCAGGGAGAATGGTGATTATAAGCCTCTACCGACCCAAAGTGCCAATTAAAAAGTGCAAAGAACTCCTTAAAAATATGTGCAGCAGCACAAATGTCATTATTTCAGTCCAGTTACTAATCCATAAATCCATACTCAATCCCCACCCCTGAGGTGAAGGTGCTCCCACAGTGCTGTTAGGTAGGGAGTTCCAGGATTTTGATCCAGTGACGATATATTTACAAATCAGGATGTTGTGTGACTTGGAGGGGAACTTGCAGGGGATGGTGTTCCCATGCGCCTGCTGCACTAAGGATGTGGAACTCGCTACCACGAGGAGTAGTGTAAGATTCGCAAAATTCCCACATTCCCCCAAGGTTATTAATAAAAGGGACCCTGCATGGACATTTTAAAAGGGGTACCCAAAGATGGCGTCCGCACCTCGTGACCAAAAGCCTGTAAGATTTTAAAAGCCTGAACTCTGCAGCACAGAGCAAGCAGCTTTGGGAAATTGAAACTTAAAATGCATTTCTGTGAAAAGGACTTCTGTGTTTGGAGGGCCAGACAGCTAAGCAAACATTTGAATAAGCATTTTCGTCAAATTGGAACAGATCAACCCAGTTAGGCCTAAACATGAGGTCATTAGTTTGTCCGCATAAATAATCGGAAACAGCTTAAGGAAGCCATCAAGGCTGGACAGGCCGATTAAAATGCATTAATGACAATACAGCCCGGACATCAGGCCATTAGGTGCGATAAACGGCCAGCTAAAAACAGTTATTCTAGATTGGTGTAATCATTTAAAACAGCCCGCCAAAATTGAAACAATGAACTAACCTGATTTGGCGCGCAGATAAGGGCCATCGAAAGGAGTATAACTGTAGGCCCTTGGTACCAATCACCCCTCTTTCTTCTCTCTGGTCGCTCTGCTCTTGTCAGACTTGGGGCTGCCGCTGCTCGCACTCGTGCCCATGCCTCGTGGCGGGTCTCTCCTCGCTCCCCGCAGTAAGATTTCAGCGGTCACGGACACCATACCAACCGCAGGGGAAAGGAACGAGACCCGAGTCCCTAGTCATCCAGGACACCCAGGCCGCAAAAAGGGGCGAGACGAAACTGAGCAGGTAGCCCAGGACTTGTATAGTAGCCCAACGAGGCAAGACGAATCGAGACGAAGAGTAAGGTAGACCCGACAAAGAGCAGAGAAGGGCAGCAGAAGACGTATTAATAATTAAAACACCGAGCGCCGAGTTATAAGCTGACGCTCGGGGAAGAAAGTATCTGAGGACAGTGAGGCAAGACCCTTGTTGAACACTGCGATAACGCAGGTGTCCACGCCACAACGAATATACTTTGTTACGACTGCCAACTGCCCTATAGGCATAACGTTACCGCCGACGACCGCCCGAGGGAGAAGAAGAGGAGAACCCATCGTGACAAGATGACGACGGTAGCCGAGGAGAAGAAAGGTGTGTCGCAGCAGCAGCTCCAGCACCGCGCCCCGAGACCACGTGGCGACGGGGTACCTAGAAGGACAGAAGACCAAACCTCAAAACCTGCATCCGTTAAAACAGCTGGCTTTGCTTTGGATTGGTGAGCATGAATTCTGGCCCCTCATAGCTTAATCTAGTTAGGTATAGGGGTGGGATAAGGATTAAGGGGATTGTTAAAGTAATTGTTTTTCTCTCGATGTGCCGTGTGTTCCCCATTCCCTGTATAATTATTGTTATATGCCTGTATTGTATACTAGTAATTTTCTCATAAGACTGTGTTCTCGTTTCTGTTTTAATAAAATTTGCGGTTTTCTTACACCAAACCACTTGTCTACTCGAGTCTTTCTGTATCGCCGCCTGTACCTAAGTCCGGTGTCTAGAACCCAGGGGTGTGGGAGCGATTCGAACCGCTCACAGACAGTCAGGGACATAACTGACTGGGCGCACGTGCCACCTGCCACCCCCTACAGTAGTTGAGGTGAATAGCACAGATGCATTTAAGGGGAAGTTAGATAAGCACATGATGGCAAAAGGAATAGAAGGATATGTTGATGGGGTTGGGAGGAAGCTCATGTGGAGCATAAAATACTGGCATGGAATAGTTGGGCCGAATGGCCTGTTTCTGTGCTGTAGACGCTATGGGCCTGATATTTACTTGGAGTCGGAGATCGGGGGTATTAGAGATCAGGGGGAGGGGTGATAGTCGGAGATCGCAGTGGGTGGGGGGGGGGGGCAGGGGGGGGGGAGTCCGAGATCGCGGGGCGGTGGGTCGAGTCAGATATCGCAGGGGGGTGAGCGGAGTCAGACATCGCGGGAAGATATTTGTTTGTTGGGCCTGGATGAAACCCTCCGGCTCCCCCTGGCCCACAAGAAGTGCGGTAAAGGCACTTCCCTCATGGATCCGCCCCTTCCCGTCTCCTTTTAGCTGCCGGGATTCCTGGGAAACCTGGACTCCATGGGTGAAAAATACAAATCCTGTTAAAACGGAGGCAGGCAGCCTCATTCAAAGCTTTTACTGACCGACCCGCCTCCTGAGAGCAGATTGGTCGTCCACCCGCCTCCGACTCGCTTCTGTTAAAACCAGAAGTGGGCGGGTTGGGGGCGGGTTGGGGTTGGATTTGAGATTTTAAAACTTTTACTTCCCACCCGCCCACAAACCACCAATCCTTGGGGGTTAAAATTACCCCCTATGTGACTCTATGTAAAAGCCTTACTCTCTCTTACCCTGGTCGTTCCCCCTGATATGGCCCCCAACTTTGCTCCCTCACGACCAAGAGCAACAGACTTGGTTTAACCATCCAACGCCAGATCTGCCTTAGCCCACATCAAACACAATCGGGCCTTGCTCTCCTCGCCTTGCTCTCCTTTGCCAAAGCCACTCACTACTCCAGGATCATCCTGGATTGCAAAAATAACCCATAGCTTCTTTTCTCCACTACCTTAAACCCCTCTCCCCTGCCCCCTCCACCCTCACCTCCAACAACCAGCAGTGCAAGTAGCTCACCGACTTCCTTGCCCCTAAGGTTGCGAGCATCCGTTCAGCTGCCGCTGCAAAATCCCTCCCTTCCATTCACCCACCAAGCCAAGGTACACCCCTGCCCTAGCCCTGAACTCGCACCTTTCTCGCTTCTCTCCTATCTCCCCTCATGACCTCGCCGAGCTCATCTTGTCAACGAGACCCACCTCCTGCTCTCTTGTCCCTGTTCCCATTAAACTGCTGACCACTCAACTTCCCTTCCTGACATCATTGGACCTGATCTCCATATTTAACACAGGACCCCGCTTCCTTCCTGCAGGTGTCCTGTTTACCTGCTCAAAAGAGCAGGGTAATATGGGGACACACTGGGGAGGAAGTGGGATTGGTAGGGGTAACTAACACTCGTTAATTTAACTATCGCCCTGCCTGGTTTCCACCAGGTGGGGGCAGTTAAAATCAAGGTGTCAGATTCCACGTGTATTCTGATGACACCCAGCTCTACTTCTCTTGACCCTCCACTGCCTCTGTGTTGTCGGGCTGCTTTGCTGACATGCAATAGTGGATGAGCTGCAATTTCCTCCGGTAAAACATTGGGAGACAGAAGCCATCGTCTTCGGCCCCCACCACAAACTCAGTATCCTCGCCACAGATTCCATCCCTTCCCTGGTCACTGTCTCAGGTTGAAGCCGACTGTTCGTTACTTCAACGTCCCATTTGACTCCAAGCTGAGCTTCTGATCCCTTGGTTTCTGCATCACAAAGACTGTCGACTTCCACCAATGCAACATCGCCCATCTCTGCCCCTGCTTTAGGCCATCTGCTGACAAAGCCTCATTCAGGTCTTGTCACCTCCAGACGGGATTATTCCACTGCTCTCCTGGCCACCCTCCATAAACATCGGTTCATAGAAACATAGAAAAATAGGAGCAGGAGAAGGCCATTCGGCCCTTCGAGCCTGCGCCGCCATTCAATATGATCATGGCTGATCCTCTACCTCAATACCATATTCCCGCTCTCTCCCCATACCCCTTGATGCCATATAAAACTCTGGTGCTGTTATCCTAACCCGCACCAAGTCCTGCTCACCCATCACCCTAGTGCTCGTAGATTGGTCCCGGTGCCCCAACTCCACCACTTTAAAATTCTCAACATGGTTTTCAAATCCCTTCATGGCCTAACCACCGCACCCACCCGCCTCCTCCATCTCTGTAACCTCCTCCAGCCCAACAACCCTCCAAGATCTCTACATTCCTCCAACACTGACCACTTGTGCAACCCCCACTCCCTTCACCTCACCATTGCTGGCCATACCTTCAACCTCCTAGGCCCTAAGCACTGGAATTACCTTCCTAAACCTATCAGCCTGTCTAGCTCTCTCTCCTCCTCTAACACCTTCCTTAAAACCCATCTCTTTGGCCAAGCTTTTAGTCACCCCTCCTAATGTCTCCTTCTTTGGTTCGGTGTCAATTTTTTCTCTGATTACACTTCTGTAAAGCACCTTGGGACATTTTCCTATTTTAAAGTCGCTATATAAATAGAAAGACTGCATTTATATGGTACCTTTCATGACCTCAGGATGTCCCAAAGCGCTTTATAGCCATCAAGTACTTTTGAAGTGCAGTCACTGTTGTAATGTAGGAAACACAGCAACCAAATTGCTCACAGCAAGGTCCCACAATCAGCAACGAGATAAATAACTGGTTAATTTTTTTTGGTTGAGAGGTACTTATTAGCCAGGACACCAGGCAACCTCCCCTGCTCTTCTTCAAATAGTGCTGGGTAATATTTTACCTGAGGGGATAGCCAATCCCTCAATTTAACATCTCATCTGAAAGACGGAACCTCTGACAGTACAGCACTCCCTCAGTACTGCACTGGAGTGTCAGCTTAGATTATGTGCTCAAGTCATTGGAGTGGGGCTTGAACCCCACAACCTTCTGACTCAAGAGGTGAGAGTGAGTGAACTGAGCCAAGGCTGGCAGCTTGCTTTGCAATACACTTGTACTCGGATATACAATCTGCTGCAGAAAGAGCAAACGAACCTGCAGGCTCACAAGAAGCACACTTACACTGAAACTGAGGCACCAGTCTGGCCGGTTGCAGGATACGAAAACTCCCTGTTAAGCCCAATGAGTCTCTGTTCTTCATTGAAGAATCAACCATTGGAAAGAACTGTGATTGACTAACATTTCATTTTGCAGGTCTGTCTCTCTGGTGAATCCCGTTGATGGTGTGGATGAAGTGGTTGATGAGTTAATGATATTCAGCAGTGAGGTTATTGATTAGTGGGGGCTGGGGTGGAGATATCCGGTCAGTAAGTGTTTTTGTGTTCTTAGCACTCAGAGGAAAATGGTGCATTTTTTTTAAAGAGGGGAAGCGTTAAGTCTAACTTGGCTTGTATGTGACTCCAGACCCACAGCAATGTGGTTGACTCTTAACTGCCCTCTGAAATGGCCTAGCAAACCTCTCAATTGTACCAAACTGCTACAGAAAACAATAATAAGAATAAAACCGGATGGACCTAGGTACCGGCTTCGCAACACGACAAAAGCACACCCAGCCCAGTCGACCCTGCAAAGTCCTCCTCACTAACATCTGGGGAATTGTGCCAAAATTGGGAGAGCTGTCCCACAGACTAGTCAAGCAACAACCTAACATAGTCATGCTCACAGCCAACTTCCCAGACTCCTCCTTCACCATCCCTGGGTATGTCTTGTCCCACCGGCAGGGCAGACTGATCAGAGGTGGCGGCACAGTGGTATACAGTAGGGACAGAGTGGCCCTGGGAGTCCTCAACATTGACTCCGGATCCCATGAAGTCTCATGGCTTCAGGTCAAGTTTGGGCAAGGAAGCCTCCTGCTGATTACCACCTACCGCCCTCCCTCAGCTGATGAATCAGTACTCCTCCATGTTGAACACAACTTGGAGGAAGCACTGAGGGTAGCAAGAGCACAGAATGTACTCTGGGTGGAAGGCTTCAATGTCCATCACCAAGAGTGGCTCGGTAGCACCACTACTGACCGAGCTGGCCGAGTCCTGAAGGACATAGCTGCCAGACTGGACCTCCGGCAAGTGGTGAGAGAACCAACATGAGGGAAAAACCTACTTGACCTCATCCTCACCAATCTACCGGTCGCAGATGCATCTGTCCATGACAGTATTGATAGCAGTGACCACCGCACAGTCATTGTGGAGACAAACTCCCATCTTCACACGGAGGACACCCTTCATCATGTTGTGTGGCACTACCACCGTGCTCAGTGGGATAGTTTCAGAACAGATCTAGCAGCTCAAAACTGGGCATCCATGAGGCGATGGGGGCCATCAGCAGCAGCAGAATTGTATTTTACGACAATCTGTAACTTCACGGCCCGGCATATCCCTCACTCTACCATTACCATCAACCAAGGGGACCAACCCTGGTTCAATGAGGATGCCAGGAGCAGCACCAGGCATAGCTAAAAATGAGGTGCCAACCTGGGGAAGCTGCAACACAGGACTACATGCATGCTAAACAGAAGAAGCAGCATGCTATAGACAGAGCTAAGAGATCCCACAACCAACGGATCTGATCAAAGCTCTGCAGTCCTGCCACATCCAGTCGTGAATGGTGGTGGACAATTAAATAACTAACGGGAGGAGGAGGCTCCATGAATATCCCCATCCTCAATGATGGTGGAGCCCAGCACGCGAGTGCAAAAGACAAGGCTGAAGCGTTTGCAACCATCTTCAGCCAGAAGTGCCGAGTTGATGATCCATCTCGGCCTCCTCCTGAGGTCCCTAGCATCACAGAAGCCAGCCTTCAGCCAATTTGATACATTCCACGTGATATCAAGAAATGGCTGAGCGCACTGGATACAGCAAAGGCCATGTGCTCCAGAACTAGCCGCGCCTCTAGCCAAGCTGTTCCAGTACAGCTACAACACTGGCATCTACCCGACAATGTGGAAAACTGAGCAGGTATGTCCTGTCCACAAAAAGCAGGACAAATCCAATTTGGCCAATTACCGCCCCATCAGTCTACTCTCAATCATCAGCAAACTGATGGAAGGTGTCATCGACAGTGCTATCAAGAGACACTTACTCATCAATAACCTGCTAACCAGTGTTCAATTTGGGTTCCGCCAGGACCACATGGCTCCAAACCTCATTACAGCCTTGGTCTAAACATGGACAAAAGAGCTGAATTCCAGAGGTGAAGTGAGAGTGACTGCCCTTGACATCAACGCAGCATTTGACAGTGTGGCACCAAGGAGCCCCAGTAAAATTGAAGTCAATGGGAATCAAGGGCAATCTCTCCACTGACTTGAGTCACACCAAGCACAAAGGAAGATGGTTGTGGTTGTTGGAGGACAATCATCTCAACCCCAGGACATAGCTGTAGGAGTTCCTCAGGGCAGTGTCCTAGGCCCAACCATCTTCAGCAGCTTCATCAATGACCTTCCCTCCATCATAAGGTCAGAAGTGGGGATGTTCACTGATAATTGCACAGTGTTCAGTTCCATTCGCAACTCCTCAGATAATGAAGCAGTCCATGCCTGCATGCAACAAGACCGGGACAACATTCAGGCTTGGGCTGATAAGTGGCAGGTAACATTCGCACCACACAAGTGCCAGGCAATGACTATCTCCAACAAGAGGGAGTCTAACCACTGCCCCTTGACATTCAATGACATTACCATCGGCAAATCTCCCACCATCAACATCCTGAGGGTCACCATTGACCAGAAACTTAACTGGACCAGCCACATAAATACTGTGGCAGTAAGAGCAGGTCAGAGGCTGGGTATTCTGTGGCGAGTGTCTCACCTTCTGACTCCCCAAAGCCTTTCCACCATCTACAAGGCACAAGTAAGGAGTGTGATGGAATACTCTCCACTTGCCTGGATGAGTGCAGCTCCAACAACACTCAAGAAGCTCGACACCATCCAGGACAAAGCAGCCTGCTTGATTGACACCCCATCTACCACCTTAAACATTCACTCCCACCACCACCGGCGCACCATGGCTGCAGTGTGTACCATCTACAAGATGCACTGCAGCAACTCGCCAAGGCTTCTTCGGCAGCACCTCCCAAACCCGCAACCTCTTCCACCTAGAAGGACAAGGGCAGCAGGCGCATGGGAACACCACCACCTCCAAGTTCCCCTCCAAGCCACACACCATCCTGACCTGGAAATATATTACCGTTCCTTCATCGTCGCTGGGTCAAAACCCTGGAACTCCCTCCCTAACAGCACTGTGGGAGTACCTTCACCACACGGACTGCATCAGTTCAAGAAGGCGGCTCACCACCTTCTGAAGGGCAATTAGGGATGGGCAATAAATACTGGCCTCGCCAACGATGCCCAAATCCCATGAACGAATAAAAAAAATTACCACTAACCCGAATCCCAGGCAAAGCAAATCACCAGTTAAACCAAGAATTAAAGGTTGGAACTGACTAGAAACAAGTTGAGGAGCAGTTCCACCTTGGACGTAGGAGCTTGTCTCTGCAAGTGAATTAGATCGGCCAGCTAGCACAAATCAGGAAGTGCTCACATGGGACTTATTCCCATCTCTAATTTCAATGTGATTGTTCTCGTCACATTCAGAAGAACGAACAAACAAATGAAATCAGTATTTGTAGGGAAATGGTGTTAGGGAAATTGACGGGATTGAAGGCCGATAAATCCCCAGGGCCTGATAATCTACATCCTAGGGTACTTAAGAAAGTGGCCCTAGAAATAGTAGATGCATTGCTGGTCATCTTCCAAAATTCTATAGACTCTGGAACAGTTCCCATGGATTGGAGGGTAGCTAATGTTACCCCACTATTTAAAAAAGGTGGTAGAGAGAAAACGGGGAATTATAGACCGGTAAGTCTGACATCGGTAGTGGGGAAAATGCTAGAGTCCATTATAAAAGATGTAATAGCAGAGCACTTGGAAAACAGTGACAGGATCGGACAAAGTCAACATGGATTTACAAAAGGTAAATCGTGCTTGACTAATCTACTGGAATTTTTTGAGGATGTAACTGGTAGAATAGATAAGGGAGAACCAGTGGATGTGGTGTATTTGGACTTTCAGAAGGCTTGCGATAAGGTCCCGCGTAAGAGCAAAGTTAAAGCACATGGGATTGGGAGTAAGGTACTGTCTTGGATAGAGAACTGGTTGGCAGACAGGAAGCAAAGAGTTGGAATAAACGGGTCTTTTTCTGAGTGGCAGGCAGTGACTAGTGGGGTACCACAGGGATCGGTCTAGGACCCCAGCTATTCACAATATATATAAATGATCTAGACGAGGGAACTAGATGTAATATCTCCAAGTTTGCAGATGACACAAAGCTGGGTGGGCGTGTGTGCTGTGAGGAGGATGCAGAGAAACTCCAGTATGATTTGGACAGGTTGGGTGATTGGGCAGATGCATGGCAAATGCAGTATAATGTGGATAAATGCGAAGTTATCCACTTTGGTGGCAAAAACAGGAAGACAGATTATTATCTGAACGGCAATAGATTGAGAAAAGGGGAAGTGCAATGAGACCTGGGTGTCCTTGTGCACCAGTCGCTGAAGGTAAGCATGCAGGTGCAGCAGGCGGTTAAGAAGGCAAATGGTATGTTGGCCTTCGTAGCGAGAGGGTTTCAGTACAGGAACAAGGATGTCTTGCTGCAGTTGTACAGGGCCTTGGTGAGACCACACCTTGAGTATTGTGTGCAGTTTTGGTTGCCCTATCTGAGGAAGGATGTTCTTGCCATGGAGAGAGTGCAGCGAAGATTCACCAGACTGATACCTGGGATGGCAGGAATGACGTATGAGGAGCGACTGGGTCGATTAGGCTTATATTCGCTAGAGTTTAGAAGAATGAGAGGGGATCTCATTGAAACTTATAAAATTCTAACAGGACTAGACAGACTAGATGCTGGAAGGATGTTCCCGATGGTCGGGGAGTCCAGAACCAGGGGTCACAGTCTAAGGATAAGGAGTAAGCCATTTAGGACTGAGATGAGGAGGAATTTCTTCACCCAGAGAGTAGTGAACCTGTGGAATTCTCTGCCGCATAAGGCAGTTGAGGCCAATTCACTAAATATATTCAAGGAGTTAGATATATTTCTTAAGGCTAAGGGGATCAAGGGATATGGGGAGAAGGCAGGGACAGGGTACTGAATTTGGATGATCAGCCATGATTTCATTAAATGGCGGAAGAGGCTCGAGAGGCTGAATGGCCTACTCCTGCTCCTATCTTCTATGTTTCTATGTTTCTAAACCTGCATCCATACCGCACCTCAGGACGTTCCAAAGCACTTCACAGCCAATGAAGCACTTTTTGAAGTGCAGTCACTGTTGTAAGGTAGGAAACGCGACTGCCCAATTTGTGCACAGCAAGCTCCCACAAACAGTAATGAAATAAATGATCAGTTAATCTGTCGTGGGTGGTGTTCGTTGAGGGATAAATATTGGCCAGGGCACCAGAAGAACACCCCTGCTCTACTCTCCGAAAAGACCAGAATATTGAAGTAAAGAAAAATAGTTTTTGTTTCACAAAATATTCCATAAAAAGATAAATTTTATATTTTTACAGCGTGTAAAATTGAAAAAAAATTTTGTAAAGAAAATAGTGCCACAGGAGCTTTTATGGTTTAACATTTCATCCAAAAGAGGGCAGCTCCGACAGTGCAGCACTCTCTCAGTACCGCACTGACGTCTCAGCCCGGAATATGTGCTTTTCCTCGAGTGGGGCTCGAACCCAACACCTTATGACTCAGAAGTGAGAAGGCGGAGGTCAAGTTGATAATTTCATATGAATCTGCTGTGATTCACAGAACTACTACAAATCGTTAATAAGTGCGATGTGTGAGGAGTCTGGGATTAAGTGATGTGTCTTTTGAGTGAGTTTTTTTTCATACGTTCTCGCTATCTGGGTGTCACTGGCCAGTCCGGCATTTATTACCCACCCCTAGCTGGTAATACAACTGAGTGGCTGGCTAGGCTACTTCAAAGGACAGTTAAGAGTAAACCACATTGGTGTTGGACTGGAGTCACATATAGGCCAGCCAGGGTAAGGACGGAGAGTTTCCTTCCCTAACGGGCATCAGTGAACCAGTTGGGCTTTTACGACAATCCGACAGCTTCACGGTCACTTTTGCTGGCAGCAGCATTTTATTTCCCCATTTTGTTATTCAATCCGAATTCAGATTTGAACTCAAATTTCACTGGATTATTAGTTTAGGCTTCTAGATTACTCATCCAGTAACATGATAACTGTTAGTGCTGCTGTACTAACCATTTATCACAATTATTTAAGTATTGTGTACCACACAGTATAGTTACAGACATTAGCAAACGTCACCTGGTTAGACACTTCCCTCCATTCAACTGCTTCAGCAGACTTCTACACTGTTCCAATGAAGCTCATGAGGAACAGCACCTCATCTTTCGATTAGGCACTTTACAGCCTTCCGGACTCAACAATGAGTTCAACAATTTCAGATCATAGGGGTTTGCCGGGGCGCTAAGCGTTCCTGTGGCCGATTTTTCCAGGTAGTGCCCCCACGTCCCTCTTGGGGCGCTGCGAGTCAATATCACGGCGCTACGTGCCGCGATACTGCAGGCCTTTCTCCCCTTATTAAAGGGGAGGGGCCTGGCGCAGTGCGTCCCGGCGCCCAGCTGGGCCACCAGGGATCCGGAGTGCCGGGCTCACGGAGAGCAGCTGGCACCCCACGAGAGGGACTGCACGGGGGCCGGGGACGGCAACAGGGGCAGGTGCTGGCAGGCGACCAGCAACAAAAATTGCCGCCCGCCACCTCCTCTTTAACTAGCACCGCCCCGGCCGCAGGTAGGGCCCCCTGACCCTGGCGGACATGGTGTCCGGCGGTAAGTCAAGGGGCGCCACCCAATATTACAGCCGGGGCGAGAGCGGGGCGCTGCGCATGGCGCTCGTTGATTTGCTCCCCATTAGCACCCCCTTAGAGCGCTAACAGGTGGTGCAAATCAACCAAATTTAGCCCCCATAATCTCGGCCCCTATTTTTTTTGGACAGTAGCTGTTGCTGATGATTCTGCCATTCCCATTTACAACTCCTCTAGACTCATCTGTTGTCTCTTAACTTGTCCCATTACCATCTCCTTTCGTCTTGCACCATCATCCATTTTGTCATTTAATCTCTCCTGCCTTCCATCCTATCACAGACCATCTTTTGTTCTTTCCTCCCCCCCCCCCTTTCCCTGCCCCTGCTTAAAATCTGTTACATCTCTAACTTTTCCAGTTCTGATGAAAGGTCATCGACCTGAAACGTTAACTCTGTTTCTCTCTCCACAGATGCTGTCTGACCGGCTGAGTGTTTCCAGTATTTTCTGTTTTGATTTCAGCGAACATGCCACAGTGTGAGAGAGCAACACACGGACCCAGCTCACAGCACTGCCTCCATTTGAAATGGTCGCTGGTTTTCTAGCACCGGCGAGAAAATAAAAGGCCAGAATGTTGAAGTAAAGAAAAATAGTTTTTATTTCACAAAATATTCAATAAAAAGATAAATTTTATATTTTTTTACAGCGTTTAAAGGAAAAATTAAGTCATACCAACATTTATTATTTCCAAGAGAAAAAAACTTGCATTTGCATCCCAGCTTTCATGGCATCAGGATGACCCAAAGCACTTCACAGCCAATGAAGTACTTTTTTGTGAAGTGCAGTCACTAATGTCGTGAAACACGGCAGCCAGTTTGTGCACAGCAATGTCCCACAAACAATATAAATGACCAATTAAACTGTTTGAGTGATGTTGGTTGAGGGATAAATATTGGCCAGGGCACCGGGAGAACTCCCCTGCTCTTCTTCGAAAGAGTGCCGCGGGATCTTTTACGTCTGCCCGAGACGGCAGACGGGGCTTCGGTTTAACAGCTCATCCGAAAGACGGCACCTCCGACAGTGCAGCGTTCCCTCAGCACTGCACTGGAGTGTCAGCCTGGATTATGTGCTCAAGTCTCTGGAGTGGGGCTTGAACTCACAACCATCCCAGCTGACACTGAAAAGTTGAATCTGAGGGCTGGATGGAGTCACTATTTTAACAATTCTTTACAAGGTGCGCCTCTGAAAGGGGTAGCACTTAGTGTCGATCGAAAATAAGAAGATAAGGAGTAGGAACAGGAGTCGGCCATACGGCCCATCGAGCCGGCTCCGCCATTCAATAAGATCATGGCTGATCTTCTACCTCATCTCCACTTTCTCAACTTATCCCCATATCACTCGAATCCCTTAGTGCCCAAAAATCTATTGATCTCTGCCTTGAATATACTCAACGACTGAACCTCTGGGGTAGAGAATTCCAATGATTCACAACCCTCTGAGTCAAGATATTTCTCCTCATCTCAGTCTTAAATGGCCGACCCCTTATCCTGAGGTTATGACCTCTAGTTCGAGACTCTCCAGCCAGGGTAACCAGCCTCTCAGCAGCTACCCTGTCAAGCCCTCTAAGAATTTTTATACGTTTTAATGAGATCCCCTCTCATTCTTCTAAACTCCAGAGAGTATAGGCCCAGTCGACCCAATCTAAAGTCCCATAGCCCTATTCTGAGGAAGAGTGGAGCTCTCCCAGTGTCCTGGCCAACCTTTATCCCTCGACCAGCATCACCGGAACAGTCTAATTGGTCATTTATCTCATTCCTGTTTGTGGGACGTAGCTGTGCATCCCTCTGGGCTGACTGTCAGAGGAGGGAAACAAGATCTGCCCAATGCCATCCCTGTAGAGGATGGCAACAGGTGGCAGGTCAGTGTTACTGAAGAGCCAACCTGCTGGGCTTACTGTGCCCAGCCTACTGGTCTGTTGTGATACAACGAGGGGCCGGAGATAATATTGGAAATCAAACGGGACTGCTTAGAAGAAAATCCGGAGAAAATTAAAACCCTTCACAGAAAGAGCTGTGAGACTGAGATCGACAGGTTTTTGTTGGATAAGGGTATCGAGGGATATGGAGCAAAGGCTGGTAAAGTGGAGTTGAGGAACAGATCAACCATGATCGAATTGCATGGCAGAACAGGCTTGAGGGGCTGAATGGCCTATTCCTGCTCTTATGTTCGTATCAAAGTATTCACACAGAATCACAGAAACCCCACAGTGCAGATAGAGGCCATTTCGGCCCATCGAGCCTACACCGACACATATCCCACCCGATCCCCGTAACCCCTGCACCGACACATATCCCACCCGATCCCCGTAACCCCTGCACCGACACATATCCCACCCGATCCCCGTAACCCCACGTATTTAATCCCCCTAACACTAAGGGTCAATTTATCATAGCCAATCAACCTAACCCGCACATCTTTGGACTGTGGGAGGAAACCGGAGCACCCGGAGGAAACCCACGCAAACACGGGGAGAATGTGCAAACTCCACACAGACAGTCACCCGAGGCCGGATTCGAACCCGGGTCCCTGGCGCTGTGAGGCAACAGTGCTAACCACTATGCCACAGTGATCTAAAAGATAAGGTTACTAACCAAGTGGCAAAGCAGGCTGAATGGGCCAGACGGCCTAATCCCAGCATCTTATGTAAGATGGATCAACCACCAGCTGAGTGCAGATAACAGCAAGTAGAGCAAAAAAGCATTAAACGTGCGATGATGCGAGATCATGCGTCCAAATGGTTCAGGGTCAGATCTGAGCTTGTGCGGGATTCAAATTCCAGCTGTGTGTTACTAGCTGTACAAATGGTTTAACTTTCCAGATATGCTGTATAAAAACCACTGGATCCTCCCCAGCCGGATGCTGGATGCCCCTTTAATACACTGCCTTATAGGCCCAAATAACAACAACAGCAGGAGGATTGTTGGGAAGGCTCCCCCTGGGGGCTCGGGTTGGTAAGAGCGTTTCCCAGTGCGGTTCTGGGTCATGGACACCAGAAAGGTTAAAGGTTGCACTTCTGGTCTGTGTTGAGTTATTCTGAGTTGAGTGAGTTTAAGTGAAAGACAATCCGTTATCCTAGTTGGAAATCAAGTGCTTGTCAGGAATCTAGATCACCTCCATTAAAGAATTTTTATTAATTTATAAAATATTTTAATATACTGTTTTAATACATATGTTTTTCTAATATAATAAATGTCACTGCTGCGGACATATCTCCCTCTATTACAACTAGGAGTTGCCAAGCCCCCAGGATTGTCCTACAGTCTCCAGGGATTGAAGGTTAATCTCCTGGACACTGAACAACCCAGGAGAAAAATCATATTAAAAAAAAACTGTATTCTTTTCATTTCTTTGAACACTTTTGTTCATTAGTTATCAAGGTATTGGAGATGAGGAAAAAGGCTGTTTGACTGGGAGGGCCGGCTGGAGGTCATGCAAACCTCCAGGAATACGTCCCACCAGATTCGGCAAATCTAGTTATGACGCAAGGAAATCAGAGAATTCCGATCTTGGAATGTGTTTTAGATCCCCTGGAACATTTCCCTTTTTGAAACCGAATGAGAATAAAGTGTCTGTTCACCCTCCCTAATGTGGGACGACAAGGGGAGAACCCGCCGGGATTTGGGGGTAAGTGGAAAGTTCCAGCCCAGGGCCAGCTCAGACTTGTGTGTACCTGCCCTGTGGCCCTGCTGAACAATCCTACCGCTGCACACACGCGTGTCAGTCGTGAACATCAAATCAGTCGTGAACATCATAGAGTGTCAGTTGTGAACATCACAGCGAGCGTCAGTCGTGAACATCACATCGAGTGTCAGTCGTGATCATCACAGCGAGTGTCAGTCGTAAACATCACATCGAGTGTCAGTCGTAATCATCACAGCGAGTGTCAGTCGTGATCATCACAGCGAGTGTCAGTCGTGAACATCACAGAGTGTCAGTCGTAAACATCACAGCGAGTGTCAGTCGTAAACATCACATCGAGTGTCAGTCGTGATCATCACATCGAGTGTCAGTCGTGAACATCACATCGAGTGTCAGTCGTGATCATCACAGCGAGTGTCAGTCGTAAACATCACATCGAGTGTCAGTCGTGATCATCACAGCGAGTGTCAGTCGTGAACATCACAGCGAGCGTCAGTCGTGAACATCACATCGAGTGTCAGTCATAAACATCACATCGAGTGTCAGCCGTGACCATCACATCGAGTGTCAGTCGTGAACATCACATCGAGTGTCAGCCGTGGCCATCACATCGAGTGTCAGTCGTGAACATCACAGCGAGTGTCAGCCGTGACCATCACATCGAGTGTCAGTCGTGAACATCACATCGAGTGTCAGTCATAAACATCACATCGAGTGTCAGTCGTGATCATCACATCGAGTGTCAGTCGTGAACATCACAGCGAGTGTCAGTCGTGATCATCACATCGAGTGTCAGTCTTGAACATCACAGCGAGTGTCAGCCGTGACCATCACATCGAGTGTCAGTCGTGAACATCACATCGAGTGTCAGTCGTGAACATCACATCGAGTGTCAGTCGTGAACATCACATCGAGTGTCAGTCGTGAACAGCACATCGAGTGTCAGTCGTGAACATCACAGCGAGTGTCAGTCGTGACCATCACATCGAGTGTCAGTCGTGAACTTCACATCGAGCGTCAGTCGTGAACAGCACCGAGCGTCAGTCATAAACATCACATCGAGTGTCAGTTGTGAACATCACATCGAGTGTCAGTCGTGATCATCACATCGAGTGTCAGTCATAAACATCACATCGAGTGTCAGTCGTGATCATCACATCGAGTGTCAGTCGTGAACAGCACATCGAGTGTCAGTCGTGAACATCACATCGAGTGTCAGTCGTGACCATCACATCGAGTGTCAGTCGTGATCATCACATCGAGTGTCAGTCGTGAACATCACAGCGAGTGTCAGTCGTGAACATCACATCGAGTGTCAGTCCTGAACATCACATCGAGTGTCAGTCGTGAACATCACATCGAGTGTCAGTCGTGATCATCACATCGAGTGTCAGTCGTGAACATCACATCGAGTGTCAGTCGTGAACAGCACATCGAGTGTCAGTCGTGATCATCACATCGAGTGTCAGCCGTGATCATCACATCGAGTGTCAGTCGTGAACATCACATCGAGTGTCAGTCGTGAACATCACATCGAGTGTCAGTCGTGATCATCACATCGAGTGTCAGTCGTGAACATCACATCGAATGTCAGTCGTGAACATCACAGCGAGTGTCAGTCGTGATCATCACATCGAGTGTCAGTTGTGAACATCACAGCGAGCGTCAGTCGTGAACATCACATCGAGTGTCAGTCGTGAACATCACAGCGAGTGTCAGTCGTGAACATCACAGCGAGTGTCAGCCGTGATCATCACATCGAGTGTCAGTCGTGAACATCACAGCGAGTGTCAGCCGTGATCATCACATCGAGTGTCAGTCGTGAACATCACATCGAGTGTCAGTCGTGAACATCACATCGAGTGTCAATCGTGAACATTACATCGAGTGTCAATCGTGAACAGCACATCGAGTGTCAGTCGTGAACAGCACATCGAGTGTCAGTCGTGAACATCACATCGAGTGTCAGTCGTGACCATCACATCGAGTGTCAGTCGTGATCATCACATCGAGTGTCAGTCGTGATCATCACATCGAGTGTCAGTCGTGAACATCACATCGAGTGTCAGTCGTGATCATCACAGCGAGTGTCAGTCGTAAACATCACATCGAGTGTCAGTCGTGATCATCACAGCGAGTGTCAGTCGTGAACATCACAGCGAGCGTCAGTCGTGAACATCACATCGAGTGTCAGTCATAAACATCACATCGAGTGTCAGCCGTGACCATCACATCGAGTGTCAGTCGTGAACATCACATCGAGTGTCAGCCGTGGCCATCACATCGAGTGTCAGTCGTGAACATCACAGCGAGTGTCAGCCGTGACCATCACATCGAGTGTCAGTCGTGAACATCACATCGAGTGTCAGTCATAAACATCACATCGAGTGTCAGTCGTGATCATCACATCGAGTGTCAGTCGTGAACATCACAGCGAGTGTCAGTCGTGATCATCACATCGAGTGTCAGTCGTGACCATCACATCGAGTGTCAGTCTTGAACATCACAGCGAGTGTCAGCCGCGACCATCACATCGAGTGTCAGTCGTGAACATCACATCGAGTGTCAGTCGTGAACATCACATCGAGTGTCAGTCGTGAACATCACATCGAGTGTCAGTCGTGAACAGCACATCGAGTGTCAGTCGTGAACATCACAGCGAGTGTCAGTCGTGACCATCACATCGAGTGTCAGTCGTGAACTTCACATCGAGTGTCAGTCGTGAACATCACATCGAGTGTCAGCCGTGGCCATCACATCGAGTGTCAGTCGTGAACATCACAGCGAGTGTCAGCCGTGACCATCACATCGAGTGTCAGTCGTGAACATCACATCGAGTGTCAGTCATAAACATCACATCGAGTGTCAGTCGTGATCATCACATCGAGTGTCAGTCGTGAACATCACAGCGAGTGTCAGTCGTGATCATCACATCGAGTGTCAGTCGTGACCATCACATCGAGTGTCAGTCTTGAACATCACAGCGAGTGTCAGCCGCGACCATCACATCGAGTGTCAGTCGTGAACATCACATCGAGTGTCAGTCGTGAACATCACATCGAGTGTCAGTCGTGAACATCACATCGAGTGTCAGTCGTGAACAGCACATCGAGTGTCAGTCGTGAACATCACAGCGAGTGTCAGTCGTGACCATCACATCGAGTGTCAGTCGTGAACTTCACATCGAGCGTCAGTCGTGAACAGCACCGAGCGTCAGTCATAAACATCACATCGAGTGTCAGTTGTGAACATCACATCGAGTGTCAGTCGTGATCATCACATCGAGTGTCAGTCATAAACATCACATCGAGTGTCAGTCGTGATCATCACATCGAGTGTCAGTCGTGAACAGCACATCGAGTGTCAGTCGTGAACATCACATCGAGTGTCAGTCGTGACCATCACATCGAGTGTCAGTCGTGATCATCACATCGAGTGTCAGTCGTGAACATCACAGCGAGTGTCAGTCGTGAACATCACATCGAGTGTCAGTCCTGAACATCACATCGAGTGTCAGTCGTGAACATCACATCGAGTGTCAGTCGTGATCATCACATCGAGTGTCAGTCGTGAACATCACATCGAGTGTCAGTCGTGAACAGCACATCGAGTGTCAGTCGTGATCATCACATCGAGTGTCAGCCGTGATCATCACATCGAGTGTCAGTCGTGAACATCACATCGAGTGTCAGTCGTGAACATCACATCGAGTGTCAGTCGTGATCATCACATCGAGTGTCAGTCGTGAACATCACATCGAGTGTCAGTCGTGAACATCACAGCGAGTGTCAGTCGTGATCATCACATCGAGTGTCAGTTGTGAACATCACAGCGAGCGTCAGTCGTGAACATCACATCGAGTGTCAGTCGTGAACATCACAGCGAGTGTCAGTCGTGAACATCACAGCGAGTGTCAGCCGTGATCATCACATCGAGTGTCAGTCGTGAACATCACAGCGAGTGTCAGCCGTGATCATCACATCGAGTGTCAGTCGTGAACATCACATCGAGTGTCAGTCGTGAACATCACATCGAGTGTCAATCGTGAACATTACATCGAGTGTCAATCGTGAACAGCACATCGAGTGTCAGTCGTGAACAGCACATCGAGTGTCAGTCGTGAACATCACATCGAGTGTCAGTCGTGACCATCACATCGAGTGTCAGTCGTGATCATCACATCGAGTGTCAGTCGTGAACATCACATCGAGTGTCAGTCGTGAACATCACATCGAGTGTCAGTCGTGCACATCATAGTGAGTGTCAGTCGTGATCATCACATCGAGTGTCAGTCGTGAACATCACATCGAGTGTCAGTCGTGAACATCACATCGAGTGTCAGTCGTGATCATCACAGCGAGTGTCAGTCGTGAACATCACAGCGAGTGTCAGTCGTGACCATCACATCGAGTGTCAGTCGTGATCATCACATTGAGTGTCAGTCGTGAACATCATAGTGTCAGTCGTGACCATCACATCGAGTGTCAGTCGTGAACATCACAGCGAGTGTCAGTCGTGAACATCACATCGAGTATCAGTCGTGAACATCACATCGAGTGTCAGTCGTGACCATCACATCGAGTGTCAGTCGTGAACAGCACATCCAGTGTCAGTCGTGAGCATCACAGCGAGTGTCAGTCGTGATCATCACAGCGAGTGTCAGTCGTGAACATCACATCGAGTGTCAGTCGTGACCATCACATCGAGTGTCAGTCGTGAACAGCACATCGAGTGTCAGTCGTGAGCATCACAGCGAGTGTCAGTCGTGATCATCACAGCGAGTGTCAGTCGTGAACAGCACATCGAGTGTCAGTCGTGATCATCACAGCGAGTGTCAGTCGTGAACAGCACATCGAGTGTCAGTCGTGAACATCACATCGAGTGTCAGTCGTGATCATCACATCATTACCGGCTGTCTGGCGTTGCAGAACCGGGCCTAAACGTATCCGAAATGGGAGCAGCTCCGAGTGTTAATCCTGCGAAGGGTCTCGGCTGCACCATTCCCAGCAACGGGAGTCAATCTGCAGCCCCCGCCTCAGTCTTTTCACTGTCATTATGGAGCAGGCTGCGTGCTCCCACAGCGCAAGCCTTTTGCCGGCGTCTCTGTCAGTTCCATAGCGTGATGTTATGTCTAACCCTAGTGTTCAACGGCATCTGCTTTTCGAAAACACAGCACATCTGAGCGGCGAGTGCCCAGTGCCTACTGCTCACCCTCCATCCTCCTGTGGGCACTGATCGCAGCCCAGAGCCTGCACAACATTCCACCCCTAACACAGAAAGAAACCCTTTTAGTGACTGCCAAGACAGGTCACATTTCACATAAATGCACAGTGCTCCCTCTCTCGTGTGCACACACACACATAATTTTATATACACACACAGACACAGACACACACACACAGTCCTGGAGTTTGCTGGAGTGGGGCATCGTTAGTTCAACGTTTTGCTGCACCCTTCAGCTCAAACAATGTTGCTCGAAGTGCCAGCAGCGAGGAGGGCATCCGGGACCTTGGTGAACAACGGGACCAACAGTGTATCTCCTTAACCAATGAGATTTAAGGACTGAGACTCCCCAGTTTCAACTGTTCCTTTTCTGGGCCGGAGCAGTTAAGTGGCATAGCAGGAACATAAATCTCCTCATTTAAAGGGTATTTACGTTGTTAGGTATCAGCCCGAACTTTCTGCGGCGAGTTTTAATCTGTTTTAATGCCGCAAATGCAGCAATTCCTTGAAACTGACGGGGACATTGAGGGTGAGCTCCTGTTTTCGCGAGGCTAATGGCGGAGCAGCGTGAATCATCCAGCAACTTGTGGCGATTCACGAACTCACGGGGAATCTCTTCCTCGCCACAAGTTGCCGGGCTATTTACACACCAATAACGGCGAGCGTATTAAGCTCGCTGGCCCGTTACATATCTTATTACAGTCCCCACTGCTTACACCGTTTCCTGGGCAACCGCCTCCATTGGGCAAAGGGCGCTGACCAATGCTCCCTCTAATTTGTTTTGGGCGCACGGTTCCTTTAAGTGGCTGCGCGGCCGATTCAAGTTTTTGATTCTGCGCGGTTTCTCCCATTGAAAAGCCGGTAAGCGGCCTGCGTGGGATCTCCAGACCTCTGTGCGGCCGCGCGGCTTAGCGGGAACGTTGGCACTGACCACTCGCCATCACCATCAAGTACAAAGGCACAGCTTAAACCGTACTAAGCTGGCCGGCTATTTCGGGCAGTTCAAGCAGCTGTTCAACACATAGTTAAAGTGCGATTACCCGTCATTAACCCATCATGAGGTCAGAACTGGGGATGTTCGCTGATGATTGCACATTGTTCAGTTCCATTCACAACTCCTCAGATAATGAAGCAGTCCATGCCCGCATGCAACAAGACCTGTATGACGTTCAGGCTTGGGCTGATAAGTGGCAGGTAACATTCGCGCCACACAAGTGCCAGGCAATGACTATCTCCAACAAGCGAGAGTCTAACCACTGCCCCTTGATATTCAACGGCATTACCATCATCGAATCCCCCACCATCAACATCCTGGGGGTCAACATTGGCCAGAACCTTAACTGGACCAGCCACATAAAGACTGTAGCAACAAGAGCAGGTCAGAGGCTAGGTATTCTGCGGCGAGTGTCTCACCTCCTGACTCCGCAAAGCCTTTCCACCATCTACAAGGCAGAAGAGTAAGGAGTGTGATGGAATACTCTCCACTTGCCTGGATGAGTGCAGCTCCAACAATACTCAAGAAGCTCGACACCATCCAGGACAAAGCAGCCCGCTTGATTGGCACCCCATCTACCACCTTAAACATTCACTCCCTCCACCACCAGCGTACCGTGGCTGCAATGTGTACCATTTACAAGATGCATTGCAGCAACTCGCCAAGGCTTCTTCGGCAGCACCTCCCAAACCCGCGACCTCTTCCATCTAGAAGGACAAGGGCAGCAGGCGCATGGGAACACCACCACCTCCAAGTTCCCCTCCAAGTCACACACCATCCTGACTTGGAAATATATCGCCGTTCCTTCATCATTGCTGGGTCAAAATCCTGGAGCTCCCTCCCCAACAGCACTGTGGGAGTACCTTCACCACAGGGACTGGAGCGGTTCAAGAAGGCAGCTCACCACCACCTTCTCAAGGGCAATTAGGGATGGGCAATAAATGCTGGCCTCAACGTCAATATCCCATGAACGAATTTTTTTTTAAAACCCACCCGTAGCCTCTACAGCTCATGTCCCTGCTGGACACGGTTTGAAAATTAATGCGACAGTCTGACCACCTCTCAAACCTATCCAGGATTTGAATCTATTTGTTATTAAATTGAGATAGGGCTGACTTATTGTCCCATACGCTGTTTCAAATTCTGGGATCTAACAATTACTCCTCACACTGTAACCAGGGATTAAGTAAGCGTTGCTTATTCTGGTTCACTGTTGCAATGCGCATAGTCAATCTATAATCTCTGCAGCCGTTTCACTGTCATTAATTCTGAATTTTGTCTTAATTAGTGCATGTAACGATGACTTGATGTAAAATACACATTCGGTAATACCAGTCTTTAGCCACTTGATTCTGCAATGTCTCTTAAAATAAACAAATCAGTAACTTTGAGCCAGCAATAAAAAGACTCTTTAAGTACCGGTTTAGTAACCTGGGACTACCCTGGCCACGTTACACCGGACACCACGTATAGCGGGCAATTTGCGTTTGCACGACTGCGCCCGCTATACGCGGTGGGGGGTGTTCTCCGGATGTGGGCGCCATTGGCAATGCCAACATTTATTGCCCATCCTTGAGAAGGTGCTGGTGGGCCTTCTTCTTGAACTGCCACAGTCTTGTGGTGTTAGTGCTCCCAAGATGGTGTTAGGTAGGGGATTCCAAGATACTGACCCAGTGACAATGAAGGAACAGCGATACGTGTCCAAATCATGGTGTGTGACTCATTTCCGCACTTCACTGATGATTGACAGGAGGCTGATAGGGCAGTAATTGTGCGGGTTAGACTTATCATCCCTGTTTTTTGTGGATAGGACATGCCTGAGCAGCCTTCCACATTGTTGGGTAGATGCCAGTTTCGTAGCTTGGCTAGGGGAGCAGATTGCTCTGGCACACAGGTCTTCAGCACTACAGCTGGGAGGTTGTCAAGGCCCACATCCTTGAGGTATTTAAATATAGCAACACATAGGGTGTCAGCCATGGCTCAGTTGGCAGCACGCTTGCCTCTGAATCAGATGGTTGTGGGTTCAAGTCCCACTCTAGAAACTTGAGCACATAATTCAGACAGTGCTGTTCTGAGGGAGTGCTGCACTGTCGGAGGTACCATCTTTCAGATGAGCCGTTAAACCGAGGCCCTTCTCGGGTGGATGTATAAGACCCCATGGCACTATTCTAAGAAGAGCAGACGTGGTGTCTTGGCCAATATTTATTCTTCAACCAACACCTAAAAAAACCCAGATTATCTGGTCATTAATCACATTGCTGTTTGTGGGAGCTTGCTGTGCGCAAATTGGCTGCTACATTGCCTACATTACAACAGTGACTACACTTCAAAAGTATTTTATTGGCTGTAAAGCACTTTGGGACATCCTGAGATCATGAAAGGCGCGATATAAATACAAGTCTTTCTTTCTTTTACACTCATATACGCACAGATTAAGCAATTTAAATAAAACAACACGGGGGGGGGGGGCCTTTATTGCAGAATTTCAATTTGAATTAACAGATAATCTGATTTAAGCAACTTTGAATGAAGAGTAGATGCACACATACATACGCACACACGTGTACACCCACACGCATGTATTATCAAACATACATCATTAAACACACACACAGCTCTTTAGAATTTATAAACCCAAACATTGTTAATTTGCTGACACAGTAATAAAAAGAGCCTTGCCTAACAATCTTCTCAGCATGCAGACTAGCTAAACTGAGACAACAAAGGCCAAAGAATTACCACATCATTTAACACAGCACGGTGTTTAACAACAGCCCACGCACGCTGTTTGGGAAGCAGCCAGTCATGTCGTTACACTACCTCTATGAAAACCGTGGCTTCTGGGCTGCTTCATAATCAAAGGGACCAAAGAGAAGTTCACAGAGAAACAAGGGAAAACTAATTACACAAAGTGTGCTGTGGCTCAAGAAGCAGTCCAATCATATTAAAATGTCTGTGAGCTCGCATTACACCTCCCTTCATAATGGTTTTGAGCATGGGCGCAACCACTTGGGGTTGAGGGGGCAACCAGTTTGTGTGGCATAGATTGTGTGGTCTCGCCCCAGCTCGAAATCCCAGGAATGTCCCTCATGTCCCCCCCAACTCTGTATGTGTTTGCGTCTCTTGCTCCCCGTGTACAATGGGATGTTGTAACTCATGAAATGAAGGGCTAACTATTCACGGAATGGCCACTTATGTCTTGGATTGCACGTGAGGGTCTTCCCATGGTTGATCTTCCTATGGTGCCGCTGGGTGGTTTCACCAAGGCCACAGTTGACACATGTACCATATATATGGTGCAGTATTGAGCCGTGCAGATCAGAAAGCTCCCAGGTCTGATCCCTGGTCGGTGCTGCTTTAGCTGACCTTGAGAAGGAGAGCTGTGTGTGACTGGCATCCCTGGGCTAGGGAGGGGGCAGTAACCAGTGTTCCCACTCCTGGTGGAAGCACATGTGTGTGTGTGAAGGTTGGCTAAGGAACTGGCTACATGCACTACTCCCTATGGTCAAACAGCCCATCGACACCGACTGTCAACATTTACACATGTATAAAGGGCGAGGTACTGAGCACAGAGTCAACAGCTTCAGGAACAGAGGGAGCGAGAAAAAATGGGCCGGCAAACGAACACAAGTTGGTACGAAGGTTCACTAAGGGGCCAGTGGATAACTACTGTGCGTAGTGTGCAAGTGGTGTGCGTGCCATTGGTGGTGTATGTACAGTGGGCACAGTACACAAGGTGGGCAGTGCGGTACTGCGTCAGTCCCTGGCTCCAATACTGACTGTGCCGAGTTAACTGATCGCAGGTGTTGGCAGGATCGGGCTTGGCTCAGGCATGAAGGACTCCGATTTGGGTGAGATGGCAGAGGGCGCCCGGTGCCAACTGAACCTCAGTGACAGTCTGCTCCTTCGGGAGAAAATTGGAGAAAAGAATTGGGGTAAATTCAAAGAGAATCCTCTTGAAATCTTTGAAAGGTCAATTTCAGGTTCTCATGATTGAAGGGAGTAACTGGTGAGCTTTCACCACCAGGAAAAGGAGACTCCATTCAGTAAGATCTGTACCTAGGTTGCAGCCTGCCTGAAGGGGTCCCAAGGCACCTGGTCAAGTGCTGTCCTTCCAGGTCTCTCTACCTCATGCACTTGTGAGACCCAGAGGCTGATTTTATGAGTTTGAGTTCCTGACCGGAACAATTACCCGCTACCAAGGCTTGCAAATCTGGATGCTCATTGCCCCATCCCTCTGTCCATTAATGCACCGGGAACGCAAGTTGGGAAAATTCTCCTCTAAGGTCTGGGCTATGCCTTCTGCCTGTTAAACCTTCAGTCTCTGGGGGAATAATGTCAAACTGCTTCAGGTCGGTTAGTATTTGGGACACATTCAGAGCAAGCAGTGGATTGAGCCTGAGAACTCGGTATGTGGAGCAAGGTATCTGTCCCTATAAAACTATACGAGTACCCCGTGCAGAGACCACATTGCTGCTATTGCTAACACTAAGATACGGAAGGCGAAATTGGTCTTCCACGTTAGCGCAAATTGGGCGATAGCAAATCGGCTGCCTGTTTTCCAATCTGTCCAATTTCCTTTTCCGTTTAAGTCAATGAGTGCAGTGTGACACTGGCTGCCGGTTCCTGTCCTGGATATTGGAATACAGAGTAGAATTTCTAAATTTGCCGATGACACCAAACTTGGGGGGTGTGGCAAAGTGAGGATGATACCAATCGACTGCAACATGACATAGAAAGGCTAGCAGAATGGGCAGACAAGTGGCAGATGAAATTTAATACAGAGAAGTGTGAGGTGGTGCATTTTGGCAGAAGGAACAGGGAGAGGCAATATACACTTAATGGCACAGTTTTAAAGAGTGTGCAGGGACAGAGGGTCCTGGGAGTTAATGTGCATAGGTCCCTGAAGGTGGCAGGACATATATAGAGAGTGGTTAGCAAAGCATATGGGATCTTGGGCTTCATAAATAGAGGTATTGAGTACAAAAGTAGAGAAGTTATGCTGAATCTTTATGAAGCGTTGGTTAGGCCACAACTGGAGTATTGCGTCCAGTTCTGGTCACCACACTTTAGGAAGGATGTGAAGGCCCTTGAGAGGGTGCAGATGAGATTTACCAGAATGGTTCCGGGGATGGGGGATCTTAGCTACAAGGACAGGTTGGAGAAACTGGATTTGTTTTCATTAGAGCAAAGGAGGTTGAGGGGTGATTTGATAGAGGTGGACAAGATTATGACGGGTTTGGATAGGCTAGACGGGGAAAGGCTGTTCCCACTAGTTGATGGTACAAGGACTAGTGGACACAGATTGAAGGTTTTGGGCAAGAGATACAGGGGGAACGTGAGAAAAAACTTTCTTGCTCAGCGAGTGGTGAGGACCTGGAACTCGCTGCTGACGGAAGTGGTGGAAGCGGAGACACTCAGTGTTTTCAAGGGTAGACTGGAGAGACACTTGAGGGAAATAAACTTGCAGGGCTACGGGGATAGAGCGGGGGAATGGGACTGACTGGATTGCTCTGCAGAGAGCTGGCACCGACTCGATGGGCCAAATTGCCTCCTTCTGTGCCATTATGACTCTATGACTATCGCCGGTTTTACACTAACATGGAAGACCAATTTCAACCCCATTATTTCCAATATATTCACAATGTTGAGGGAATGAAAAGAAAGAAAACTTGCATTTATATAGCGCCTTTCACATCCTCAGGATGCCTCAAAGCGCTTTACAGTCAATTAATTACTTTTGGAAGTGTTTTAATGTAGGAAACATGGCAGCCAATTTGCAAGATCCCACAAACAGTAATGAGATAAATCAGGCAATCTGTTTTTGGTGGTGGTGGTCGAGGGATAAATATTGGCCAGGACATCGAGTGAACTCTTCCAATAGTGCCATGGGATATTTTATATGAACCTGAACGGACAGACAGGGCCTCGGTTTAACATCTCATTTGAAAGACGACACCTCGGACAATGCAGCGCTCCCTCAGCTCTGCACTGGAGTGTCAGCCTGGATTATGTGCTCAAGTCTCTGGAGTGGGACTTGAACCCACAACCTTCTGACTCCAAGGTGGGAGCGCTGCCCACTGAGCCATGGCTGACCTGGAACGGGAAGATTTCTTAGAAATGAAACTGCAATTCAGGATAAACAACTGCCGACAGAATCCCAGTTACCTTATTTGGGCGTATTTCAAATCATCCCTCGTTGCATCAGTCAGAAGATCCTGCAGTGTGTAACCATTGGCTACAATCTGTAACATTAACACAGCAGACCTCATGAGAGCTAACGTTATGTTATTGTCATGCAACCTCACAGCTTAGTCTGGGCCCATGTTCCCCTGTCCCCTTCCTCTTCTCTCCTGAGGGTGTTGAGTCCTGACTTGGGTGCGGTTTCATGAGCTCCAGCGTCCTCTGGTAACCACCCCCAAGTCACCATTCTCCATGTATTGACCTAAGCAGGCAGCATCAGTGGCTATTTGCCCTTAGGAGCATCGCAGTTGAACCTGACCGTGTCCTCACGTGACACCCTCACACGTAGGAGTCACCGGCTAGCAATCAGCAGTGGGACCTCTGGCTGATTTTTCTCTCAGTAGCTAAATGTAGGATCTCAGCTGAGATCAGGTAAATTAGATCAAGAATTGAGCGGGGGGGTGGGGCGGAGGTCTATGTTGGCTGTGGACAACCTTGCCATCGGAGGAGGAAATCATAGCCCAACCAGACCTATCACCAACCAACAACAAAGTGCACACAGCCATTGCCTCCCTGGAGCTGGGTAAATACGACCATCTTCAAATAACTTTCCCACCTGAGACACACCTCCCTCATCAGTCCCAGCGTTTACATCCAGGAAACCCGTCTCCTTCAATTAGGTGCGCTGGGGATTTTCCGCACGAGGCACATTGGGTCAGTTGTAGTAACTGCTGCCCCAGCTCAGGCCAGCACCGACCGGAGATCAAACCTGGGACATTCCTGGTCTGTATGGGCATTCCTGGTCTGTATGGGCATTCCTGGTCTGTATGGGCATTAGGAGACTCCCATCAGTGAGGGCAAGCCTCCTTCTTTAAGCATTTAAATTAAACTGAAAACCTCTTTGGAACTACAAGGGCAATACTTTGTTTTGTGTACGGACATCTTTGATGCACACATTGCTGATCCTTTGCAGTACGTTAATAAAACTGCAAACAGCTGCCAAAGGGCCCAGGAGTGCTGATAGGACCCATATGCGCAATATACATTCCAGTGTGAATTCACAGGCTGTTGTATTCCTTCAGGGTCCAGTTCAAAAGCACAACTTTATTTTACAATACTTTATTGTTGTGATGTATACATATCATTTGTACGCCGGTGCACAACAGTGGCCTAAGGCTAAGAGGAACGCAAGCATTTAGTGTCCGCTGTTGAGCCCATCAAGGTCGCCTGCCAGCATTCGCAATCGTACAGCACTTAACAAGGACAGGTCCACAACACAAAGCACGGGCAGTTAAACAGTGCTGCTGGACACTGATGGATCTGACTTCTAGGAGTTACCATGGCAATGTAGATATATATTCAGGAACCTGCGGTTAGGAAGGGTAGAGATTGACCATTGACCCTGTCCACGTAGATATTTTCAAATTGCGTACCCTAACAGGAGAGGTTAATGTGCTGGCTGGTAAGCCTGCCAAAAGAATGCCGTCAGCAAACTGGGAGCATTATGGCTCTGGTTTAAGATGGCTGCCTTTCCTGCTTTTTCTGTTCTTCTCCTAGCTTTTTCAATCGCATTCCCAAGTTACTCACTTCCTCATCCAGCCTTTTTTCTTGTCTTATTCTCGTCTTCTCACTTCCTCTGCCTTCTGCTTGCGTGCTCTCTCTCTCAATCTCTCTCTGCAGGTCAGAGAGATAACTATGGTTGCTGGAGTTCACTCAGTCTCCTGAGAAGTGATGACACCACCGTATAGAACGGCTCGAGCACGAGAGCATTGAGCTCCCATTCAAAAGGTGTGGTAGCTCCAAGAGAGTGCTGCACTCCCATTCAGAGAGTCCGCTAATTCTAGTGGTACAATGTACGACTTCTACTGCAAGAACAAAGTCTGAAGCAAGAACTTTCAATCTATCAAATCAGCTCCACCCCCAATCTATGTTTGAATTCTTTAACCTGAGCTCTCTCACGCCAACTGTTGATTTAATCTTTTAGTGAAAACTACATTCCTTCTTCTAGGTCTCTTGAAAAGAATCAATGCAACACTGTTACTATCTTGAACCCTCAATCCCTCTTCTCAACGGATATCAACCGGCTCCCTTACTAAGGCTTCAATTGACCCCGAATCTATTACTGGAAGAAGAAGAACTCCCATTTATATACTGCCTTTCACAATCTCAGGACATCGCAAAGCGTTTTATAGCCAATGAAGTACTTTTGAAGTGTAGTCACTGTTGTAATGTAGGAAACGCGGCAACCAATTGGCGCACAGCAAGGTCCCACAAACAGCAATGTGATAATGACCAGATAATCTATTTTAGTGATGTTGGCTGGGGTGTAAATATTGTTCAGGATACCGGGGAGAACTCACCTGCTCTTCTTCGAAATAGTCCCATGGGATCTTTTATATACCCCTGAGAGAGTAGACGGGGCCTCTGTTTAATGTCTCATCTGAAAGACGGCACCTCTGACACTGCAGCACTCCCTCAGTACTGCACTGGAGTGTCAGCCCAGATCTTGTGCTCGGAATCTATTCTCCATGTCCACTAACCTGAGGGATTTTTTTTCTAATCTCTAACCTTGCTGAAGGTTTATCATGTGCTTCATTAATTGTTTTTCCCTTGCTGCCTGTATCCTAACGCACGTAAAGTCCCTGTACTCGCTGACCTACACTGGCTCCTGGTCCGGCAACGCTTTCGATTTTAAAATTGTTATCCTTGTTTTCAAACTCCTTCATAGCCTCGTCCCTCCCTATCTCTGTAATCTCCTCCAGCCCTACGACCCTCCGAGATATCTGCACTCCTGCAATTCTGGCCTCTTGTGCATCTCTGATTTTAATCGCTCCATCATTGGCGGCCATGCCTTCAGCTGCCTTGGCCCTAAGCTCTGGCATTCCCTCCTTAAATATTCCATCTCTCTACCTCTCTCTCGTCCTTTAAGACGCTCCTTAAAACCTCCCTCTTGGACCAAGTTTGGGTCACCAGTCCTAAAGTCTCCTTCTTTGGCTCGGTGTCAATTTTTGCCCGATTAAGCTCCTGTGAAGCACCTTGGGACGTTTTAATGCGTTAAAGGCGCTATATAAATGTAAGATGTTTTTGTTATCTCCACTTCTCTTCTGATGCTGTTGACTCCCGTTAGGGTACAGTTCCACTGTTAAGCCCACCCCTCTAGTACATCATGCGAATGGCCACTCATTATGTATGTGCACAGGTACTGGCAGACGCCCCATAGAAAGGGTAGAGCCAGCAAAGCCTCACCCGGCAAACCTGAACACCTACGCATGCTGGATAGCGATGAGGAGCAGAACTTGGTCGCATTCTTCACTTCCCTAGATCAAGGCTCTGAGACCCATTGCAACACTCCCAAAGCTGCTCCGGCAGTAATCTCTCATCTCTCCCTGTCCTCTGTATGATGCCCTCTTGACACACTTGCTTGGTAACTCACTATAAAAACATCTCAACATGCCATCCCCTTGTTAGCCCCCTCCCGCCCCCTCTCAGGGTCCCACCTTGAACCTTGTAACATCTGTAAACATCTCTCCCTCTGAATGCCTCCCACTATAAGCCCATAACACCATACACAAACCTCAATACTTCTTCTTACCTTGTCAATTGTCCGTTGATCGATTTGTTTTGTCGACAGCCACCGTGTGAGTTCCTCGGTTTCAGAATCCACCGAAGCCGACTGGAGGTTGCAAAGAGCAACTGAAAGGACATATGGCCAAGAACATTGAAGAGAACTTTAACAAGCTGTTCCATTTTCACATTTGAGAGACAGAGATATGATTTTCAATCTGAATTAGCACAGGGAACAGTCAACATGTCCAACCTTTCTTGATCGATCTCAAAACAACCTATCCCTCAATCCAATCTCACTCCAGAAACACATCCAATGTCGCTTGAACCCATTTATCCATTCATTTTAAAGATTGTTTCTAGTGTACTACCTTAAAGAAAAAAGTTCTGAAGAAGTCCTTTTTTACTCCTCCGCTCGAGTCACCTGGATTTTGGACCCTTCGCCATCAGTGGCACACTGGATCAATCAATCACCCATAAATCCGAAAAAACTTCCATTGTGGCAACTCAAAGTCTCCGCTTTTCCAAAGAGAATAAGTCCAACTTCCTTAACTCTTCTTTATAACTTAGAGTCCCGACACCTGGGATCCAGTTTGTTGTCCCCCCCAAACCCATCTCAAGGGCAGTAATATACTTCCCATGATTCCAAGATGAATCTATACACAGTTCTCCAGATGGAGTAAGTCATTAAGCCAGGGATTAAAGGCAGGGAAGATTGTTTCTCAGGCCCAGTCAATTCAAATTTACTCCATATTATTGACTGGATGAAATCCTTCTAATTCTCCACCTTTTCTCTCCTAACAGCTCGCACCATTGGTGCACTTCCCACGGCGAAGAGCACTCCCAGGCCTCCCAATTCTGCTCTTCAGCTTGGCACTAGGGGCTGAGTGACAGCAGCAAGGTTGACCCTGCCCTTGATCATCTCTCGCTGCTGTGCGGTGGGGCTGAGTCGAGGCCAAGACATGTGCCCAGTGCAATACCTGCTGTACCCCGCAGGGGCATCGAACTCCTGCCCTTCCACTCTGTGACCCGGTCCTATGGGCCACTTACACTGCGGGAATGTTTACAGTTCAGTGTATTTCAGCAAAATAGATTAACACGGTCCCTCATCCTTCATTTCTGGGGTAAAACAACATTTCTGTGGCGTTAGGAACTTGTGTGCAGCCCCCTTATGATGCCCTAAAGCCGACAATACGAGAGAGACAGGAATGAACTGCCTCAATGTAGACATTGCAAAACCAAATCAGAAGGAAAGAGAAAGAGAAGCAGTTAATCTATGTTTGGTGATGTTGGTTGAGGGAGGAATGTTGGCCAGGGAGATCGCGCCTGCTCCTCTTCAAATAGTGCCACGAGACTTTCAATTTCTACCTGTACATCTCATCTGACAGACGCACCTCCGACCCCTCAGCACTGCACTGAGGCACTGGCCTGCTCCTTTAAGGCCCTCCTTGAAACCCACCTCTTTGGCTCGGGATCCATATCCCTTCCACTTCTGTGAAGCACCTTGGGACGTTTCTCTGTCTGAAAGGTGCTGTATAAATGCAAGTTGTTGACAGTGTGCTTAAGACCCGGGGTGGGACTTGAACCCACAACCATTTCTGTGAGGCAAGAGTGCACCCGGCTGACACTGGCGGTGGTAGTTTCCTTCCTTCTGGTGCGGGGTGGGTGGGGGTGGGGTTGGCGGCGGTGGAGGAAGAGCAACTGTAATTTGACCAGGAATAACAACAGAAAATGCTGTGGACTCACTCAGCAGGACAGGCAGCATCCGGGGAGAGAGAAACAGGGTTAACGTTTCAGATCTATGACCCTTGAAGGGTCCCAGACCTGAAACGTTAACTCTGTTTCTCTCTCCCCGGATGCTGCCTGTCCTGCTGAGTGTTTCCAGCATTTTCTGTTGTTATTTCAGATTTGCAGCATCCGCTTTATTTTGCTGTTGTGATTGGACAAGTTGAGTTCAATTGCTAAACCCTGGCGCGCATCCTCATTGAAATCTGAAAACAAAAGGCTCTTGAAGAAACAAAAATGAGCTCTCGGCATCTTTGAAGTGACAGGTGTGAGGGACGCAGTTGTTCCTGTTTCTCCCGGGGCAGCTGCCACAGTTGCCTCAATCTAGACCGTGGTGCCACACCGGGTGGTTTCGTTGAAGAGAGGAAAGTGAAGGCCAAACCACAACTATCCACTCAAAATTTATAACGCCACCGACCGGGTGGTTATCCGGTGGAGCGGATCGCCCGCCCTTTATAGGACCCTCCTGATTTTCGTTCCACTGAGATTGAAAACCCCAGCTGCCTCGACACCGTTCCAACCGGCTCACTCGTGGATGGTTTAATACGCTAGCCTTTCATCTCCTTGAAGCGCAAATGTGCGTTTAAAAGGAACACGATGGAATGAAACTCATACACTGACTTTATATAAAATGTAATTTTACATATTACTGAACTGAAAGGTAAGCTCACCGATCCCACGCTGTCGGCGGGGAGCTGCACTCCAAGTGAGTGCCGATCGGAGGCCCTGCGCTCTAGCAGTGTAGGCCCTTACTCCGAACTCACGCTCCCTTCCAGCACAGCGCTCTGCCGGGAAACGTGGGATCGGTGCACTGACCCAATACTCGCCATTTCTCCCCACAAACTCGCTCCAGTTCAGCCCTCATGGCCGCAGCCCACATTGCTCAATATTTATATCGAAGTGGGTTACAGGGAATTTACAGCACAGAAACAGGCCATTCGGCCCAACTGGTCCATACCGGTGTTTGTGCTCCACACGAGCCTCCTCCCACCTTTCTTCCTCTCACCCTATCAACATATCCTGTTATTCCTTTCTTCCTGTTGTGCTTCTCTAGCTTCCCTGAAATCCATCTATGCTAGTTGTCTCAACTACGCCACATGGTAGCAAGTTCCACATTCTCACCACCCTCTGGGTAAAGAAGTTTCTCCTGAATTCCCCATTGGATTTATTAATGACGATCTTATTATATCAATGGCCCCTAGTTTAGGACGCCCCCCACAAGTGGAAACATCTTCTCCACATCCAACAGATTACTGTCTGATTACGTCAATGCCCACTCGATTTTTGTGAATACATAAAAGGCATTTAAAACTCACTTTCAATGGAATGGAAATCAGGAGGGTCCTATAAAGGGCGGGCGATCGGCGCCACCAGATAACCACCCAGTCGGTGGTGTTATAAATGGCACCCCGATGAGTCTTCATGGGACGAGCAAAAGGAAACAAAATAAAAACAAACTGTTCTCATGTCTAAATACATCCTTGTTCTCGACCTGAATTTGGGCCACTCATGATAGTAGCGAGCACGCAGCAACTTGCAAGGGCCCCGCACCCCGCCCATCACACCTGCCCCTTTCACTGACTGGCGCACACCCTGGCACTGTGATCTCACTCTGTCTACACAGCTGCAGTAATCAAGCCTGCAGTTGGCACCGTGCCACCTTATAAGTTCAACAGCATTATTCCGGAGAAGAGCAGGGGAGCTCCCCCTGGTGTCCAGGCCAATAATTATCCCTCAACCATCATCGCTAAAAACAGATTATCTGGTCATTATCACAGTGCTGTTTGTGTGACCTTGCTGTGCGCAAATTGGCTGCCGCAACACTGACTCACCCTTCAACAAAAGTACTTCATTGGCTGTGAAGCGCTTTGGGACGTTCTGAGGTTGTAAATGCAAGTCTTTCTTTTTAATATAACAACAGAAAATCCGTGGATGCTGCCTGGCCTGCTGAGTGTTTCCAGCATTTTCTGTTGTTATTTCAGATTTCCAGCATCCACAGTATTTTACTATTGTCTTTCTTTTTAATGGTGGATGATCTCAGACACAATCCTTTTTCCGTTCTATCTCCCCCTCGCTCAACAAATCCAACAAACTAAACATGCCACAATTTAATCAGTAACAGTACAAGGTGATACATAGGAAAATGTCAGACAGGAAAAGACCCTCTGGTCCATCCAACCTGTCTCACACAGCTGTGATGCCTTATGCGTCACGATACAGACATTTCCCTCCTCCTCCCCTCACTCAGAGTCATGTAATCCCCTGGGAGAGGCAAAACAAAACCAGATAAAAACCCGGGCTAATTAGAGAAAAGAAATCTAGAAAATTCCTCGCTGACCCTCCCCTCCACGCCCCCCCTTAAGCGGTCAAAACTAGTCCAGGAGATCACATTGGCCCTTATTACGTTACAGGAATCCTACCTATCGTGCAAGGTGATCTCCACCCCAGCCAGAAATAAGTCTAGCTCTCGCTCGAAGGAATTCAGTGAATCAGCGTCCACCGCACGAGCCGGCAGCCTGCTCCACAGGTCCACTATTCTCTGGAGGCACCAGCGAGGCCAGAGCACTCGGAGCAGGGGGCAGCGTGGTGAGGAGCCCGGTATAAAAACCGGAGGCACCAGCGAGGCCAGAGCACTCGGAGCAGGGAGCAGCGTGGTGAGGAGCCCGGTATAAAAACCGGAGGCACCAGCGAGGCCAGAGCACTCGGAGCAGGGAGCAGCGTGGTGAGGAGCCCGGTATAAAAACCGGAGGCACCAGCGAGGCCAGAGCACTCGGAGCAGGGAGCAGCGTGGTGAGGAGCCCGGTATAAAAACCGGAGGCACCAGCGAGGCCCGACCAACTCAGCAGCGGGGAGAGAGGTAAAAAGTAATCAGTGTGTGACGTCACCAGGGAGCAGGTAGGTGATTGGTTGGTGAGTATTTCTCTTTTTTCAATACAAGCTTGAATTCTGTGGTGTAAATTTCTGTGGTGTAGTGGGGATAGTTGGTAAATAAAGCGCCCTAGAGTATACCTGTAACTGGGGTATTGAATAAATTATTAAATTAATTAAAGGAGTAAGTCATGGCAGGAGAGTTCAGACCCGTGTTCTGCTCCTCTTGCTCCATGTGGGAAGTCAGGGATGCTGCCAGTGTCCCTGACGACCATGTGTGCGGGAAATGCATCCAGCTGCAGCTACTTGTAGACCGCATTGCGGCGCTCGAGCTGCGGGTGGATGAATTTTGGAGCATGCGCGATGCTGAGAGGCTCGTGGATAGCACGTTTAGCGAGTTGTTCACGCCTCAGGGTAGGGCAGCACAGGGGGTGACCATCAGGCTGAGCAACAAAGGCAGGCAGGTAGTGCAGGGAACCCCTGCGGACATCCCCCTTTCAAACAAGTATACCAAGTTGGATACTGTTGAGGGGGATGACTCACCAGGGGAAGGCAGCAGCAGCCAACTTCCTGGCACTGGGGGTGCTCCTGCTGCCCAGGAAGGGGGGAAAAAGAGTGGGAGAGCAACAGTGGTAGGGGATTCTATAGTAAGGGAAACAGACAGGCGTTTCTGTGGCTGTAGACGTGAATCCAGGATGGTTTGTTGCCTCCCTGGTGCCAGGGTCAAGGATGTCACTGAGCAGCTGCAGGGCATTCTGGAGGGGGAGGGTGAACAGCCAGTGGTCGTGGTCCACATTGGTACCAACGACATAGGTAAAAAGAGGGATGAGGTCCTGCAGCAAGAATTTAGGGAGCTAGGTGAAGGATTAAAGAGCAGGACCTCAAGGGTTGTAATCTCTGGATTACTCCCAGTGCCACGTGCTAGTGAGTATAGGAATAGGAAGATAGAACAGATGAATGCGTGGCTAAAGGGATGGTGCAGGGGGGAGGGCTTTAGTTTCCTGGATCACTGGGTCTGCTTCTGGGAAAGGTGGGATTTGTACAAGTCGGACGGTTTACACCTGAACCAGAGGGGAACCAATACCCTTGCGGGGAGGTTTGCTAGCACTGCTGGGGGGGGTTTAAACTAACTTGGCAGGGGGATGGGGTACAGAGTGGAGCTATAGTAGGGGGTGATTTACAGCCAAATACAGAGGGAAAAACAAGTCAGCTGGGAAGGCAGAGCAAATATGTGAAGGCAAAAGAGAATATGGCAGGGCTGGAAGGCATTTATTTTAATGCAAGGAGTCTTGCAAATAAGGTGGATGAACTGAAGTTGTTGTTGAACACATGGGAGTACGATATTGTTGCTATCACGGAGACATGGTTGAGGGAGGGTCAGGACTGGCAGCTCAATATTCCGGGGTATAGAATCTTCAGGAGAGACAGAGGGGGGTGTAAAAGGGGAGGGGGTGTTGCAATATTAATTAAGGAGTCAATTACTGCTGTAAGGAGGGATGATATATTAGCGGGTTCCTCTAATGAGGCCATATGGGTAGAACTTAAAAACAAAAAGGGGGCAAGCACTTTGCTGGGAGTGTACTATAGGCCCCCAAACAGTCAGGGGGAGATAGAGGAACAGATATGTAGGCAA
Source organism: Somniosus microcephalus (assembly GCF_052327205.1). Taxonomy (NCBI): domain Eukaryota; kingdom Metazoa; phylum Chordata; class Chondrichthyes; order Squaliformes; family Somniosidae; genus Somniosus; species Somniosus microcephalus. The sequence continues at coordinate 20,787,071 of NC_141006.1, read as the reverse complement.
ATCTCAGAAAAGTGCGAAAATAATAGGGTAATAATAGTGGGGGATTTCAACTTCCCCAATATAAATTGGGATAGTCAGAGTGTGAAAGGCTTAGAGGGTGCAGAATTCTTAAAGTGCATCCAGGAGAGCTTTTTGAGCCAACATGTAGAAAGTCCTACAAGAGAGGGGGCGGTACTGGACCTAATTCTGGGGAATGTAGCCGGGCAAGTGGTGGAAGTGTCAGTAGGAGAGCATTTTGGCGACAGTGACCATAATTCGGTGAGATTTAAGGTGGTCATGGAAAAAGACAAAGACGGCCCGGAAATAAGGGTTCTAAATTGGGGGAAGGCCGATTTTAATATGATAAGGCAGGATCTGGCCAAAGTGGACTGGGAGCAGCTACTTATAGGAAAATCCACATCAAAACAGTGGGAGACTTTCAGAAGGGAAATAGAGAGAGTACAACGCCAACATGTTCCTGTAAAGGTCAAGGGTGGGACCAACAAGCAAAGGGAACCTTGGATGACAAGGGATATACAAAAATGCATTAGAAATAAAAGGGGGGCTTTTGGCAGTTACAAAAGACTAAAGGCGGAAGAAGCCCTAGAGGAGTATAAAAAGTGCAGGGGCATACTTAAAAAAGAAATTAGGAGGGCGAGGAGGGGTCATGAAATAACACTGGCGAGCAAAATAAAGGAAAATCCTAAGATGTTTTATAAGTATATTAAGGGCAAGAGGATAACCAGGGAAAGGGTAGGGCCCATTCGGGACCAAAGTGGCAATCTGTGTGTAGAGCCAGATGATGTAGGCGGGGTTTTAAATGAATTTTTTGCATCTGTGTTCACTATGGAGAAAGACGATGCAGACATAGAAATCGGGCAAGGGGACTGTGACATACTTGAACATATTAGCATCGAGAGGGGGGAGGTGCTAGCGGTTTTAGCAGGCCAAAAAGTGGATAAATCCCCAGGCCCGGACGAGATGTATCCCAGGCTGCTGTGGGAGGCAAAGGAGGAGATTGCAGGGGCTCTGACACAAATTTTCAGAACCTCTCTGGCCACAGGGGATGTACCAGAGGACTGGAGAACAGCTAACGTAGTACCATTATTCAAGAAGGGTAGCAGGGATAAACCAGGGAATTACAGGCCAGTGAGCCTAACATCTGTGGTAGGGAAATTATTGGAAAAAATTCTGAGGGACAAAATTAGTCTCCACTTGGAGAGGCAAGGATTAATCGGGGACAGTCAGCATGGCTTTGTCAAGGGTAAATCATGTCTGACAAATCTGATTGAATTTTTCGAGGGGGTGCCTAGGGGGGTGGATGAGGGAAATGCTGTGGATGTGGTTTACATGGACTTCAGTAAAGCTTTTGACAAAGTCCCGCATAGGAGACTGGTCAAGAAGGTAAGAGCCCTTGGGATCCAGGGTGCCTTGGCGCGTTGGATCCTAAACTGGCTGAGTGGCAGGAGGCAGAGGGTGATGGTCGAAGGTTGCTTTTATGACTGGAAGCCTGTGTCCAGTGGGGTACCTCAGGGATCGGTGCTGGGTCCCTTGTTGTTTGTGATCTACATAAATGATTTGGATGAGAATGTAAAAGGTATGATCAGTAAGTTCACAGATGACACGAAAATTGGTGGGGTGGTAAATTGTGAGGAGGAAAGCCTCAGGCTACAGGACGATATAAACGGGTTGGTCAGATGGGCGGAAAAGTGGCAAATGGAATTTAACCCTGAAAAGTGCGAGGTGATGCATTTTGGACGGACAAATAAGGCAAGGGAATACACAATGAGTGGTAGGACCCTAGGAAGTACAGAGGGTCAGAGGGACCTTGGTGTACATGTACATAGATCCCTGAAGGCAGCGGAACAGGTAGATAAGGTGGTTAAAAAGGCATATGGGATACTTGCCTTCATTAGCCGAGGCATAGACTATAAGAGCAGGGAGGTTATGATGGAGCTGTACAAAACGCTGGTGAGGCCACAGCTGGAGTACTGTGTGCAGTTCTGGTCGCCTCACTATAGGAAGGATGTGATTGCTTTGGAGAGGGTGCAGAGAAGATTCACCAGGATGTTACCTGGGATGGAGTGCCTCAGCTATGAAGAGAGGCTGGACAGGCTGGGGTTGTTTTCCTTGGAGCAAAGAACGCTGAGAGGGGGACCTGATTGAGGTGTACAAAATGATGAGGGGCATAGATAGGGTAGATAAAGAGGAACTTTTCCCCTTAGTAGGGGGGTCAATAACAAGGGGGCATAGATTCAGGGTAAGGGGCAGGAGATTTAGAGGGGATTTGAGGAGGAACTTTTTCACCCAGAGGGTGGTTGGAATGTGGAACTCAATGCCTGAAAGGGTGGTAGAGGCAGGAACCCTCACAACATTCAAGAAGCATTTGGATGAGCACTTGAAATGCCATTGCATACAAGGCTATGGACCAAATGCTGGAAAATGGGATTAGACTGGACAGGGATGGATGGGCGGCGCAGACACGATGGGCCGAAGGGCCTCTTTCTGTGCTGTAAAACTCTATGACTCTGGGAAATGAAGAACCAACATCCAACCTAGTTCTGCCCTTATATAACTTGTAAGTGTGACCCCTGGTCCCCTCAATCAATCCAGTTGAAATAATTGGTATACATAAACACAGTGCTTCATTAGTTTATAAACTTTACAAATCATCCCTTCTTCTTCTTCTTTCGTATGGCAGTAGCAAAGCAAAGTAAATGTCAATATCGAAGTCAGATATCCAGGCCAAAGCTCCCGGTGTAACAGCGTGGATATCTTGTAGGCTGCCTGTGAATTTCCTCTGAGGGCAGTGCTCAATGATGTGCTCCAGGGTCGGATTAGGAGCTCCGCAGCCACATTGCTAAGTCTACGCTTCTCTAAAGTATATTGATGAGCCTTTCTAGGTAACTAAGGTGTTTTGAACTGGGAATTAGTCTTGGAGCCCTCCTCTGCACCTTTTCCAAAGACTCAATATCCCCCACCATATGAGACCATCAAAACTGAGCACGGTATTCTAATGGAGGCCGAACCAAGGTCTTGTACAAGGACAAAATGGTCTACTTTGGTTCAATTTTTAAAAATGTTTTAGCAAAATTTGCTTTCTGCTCACCCATTTTTTGCCCACTTGCTCTTAAACAAGGAAAGAGCTTGCATTGATATACCATCTTTCATGTCCTCGGGACATCGCAAAGCACCTCACAGGCAATGAATTACTTTTGAAGTGCACTATTGTAATGTAGGCAAACGCAACAGCCAATTTGCGCCCAGCAAGGTCCCACAAACAGCAATGTGATAAATGACCAGATATTCTGTTTTTAGGTATGGGTTGAGGAACGTTTCTCTGGCTAAAGAAGCTTCTCCTGAATTCCCTTTTGGATTTATTAGTGGATATTTTTTATTAATGGCCCTAGTTTAGGAATCTCCACAAGTGGAAACGTCTTCTCTATGCCCACCGGATTAATGCCCGGTTACGTTAGTGCTTGTTGTGTATGTACCTTTAAGAGAATAACTGGTCTCAGACTGCAGTACTGGCAGTGACCACCCCTGTATAAAAGGCGCTAGTGAGCCTCTGTGTTTTCAGTTTCCCTATTGACTTCAATCAGTAAAGGCTTGTTTTGTTCAACTCCTGCTGTCCGTGTCTCAATCATTCACGGACATAATACTGGCGACGAGCAGATACGAACTTACCTACAGTCTGCACCACCTCCTGGGATCCATTCCTGCAGCGACGTGAGCAGAGGTCGAGGCCAGAAGGAAGAAAGAAGCAGTAGAAACGGGCGTCGACCGTGGGCATCCGCCCCTGTGTTAGCGGAGTTGAAGATTGCTGGAAAAGCTGTCGAAAGCGGGGCCTGATTCCTGTCGACGGTGCTTCAGCTAATCGGGCTGGTGGCAGGTAGTACTGATCCTTCCTGGGCTGCGGCGTTTGCGAACTTGAGCGGGTGGCTTGCAACGGGGCCGAGCAGCGTTGTCGGGAAGAGGAGAGAGAGAGGGTGGAGCACACAGGGCGCGGCCGGTGCTACGAAGCCGGGCTGCGTATAGACCCGAGAAGAGGGAGCCAAGAGTCCCACAGGGTTGTTCCACGACGGGAAAATAATAAAAAAAGAAATATTAAACGCGCAAGAAACCGCGAGGAGCTGCAGGTTGCAACGGGAACCGCGGAAAGCAGCACTAGCAACAGCGGGGAAGAAGGCAAAGCGCGGGAGGCGCCATCTTAATCAGCGGGGAATGAAGGCAAAGCGCGGGAGGCGCCATTTTAGATTTTCAAGATGCCGAAGACTGGCTGTATCACTGCCTTTGATAATACAATAGAGGACTGGACCACGTATGTGGAAAGAGTCGAGGTATATTGCGAGGCAAACGAAATAGCCGATGAGAAAAAGGCATCGGTATTGCTAAACTTAATGGGCGCTAGAACGTACGGCCTATTGCGGGACCCGATTACTCCAGCCAAACCGAAGGCGAAGAGTCTTAACGAAATTGTTGCTGTCCTACAGGAACACCTAAACCCTGCACCGCTGTTGATAGCAGAAAGATTTAAATTCCACAGGAGAACTCAGCATAAAGATGAGAGCAATGCTGAGTACCTTACGGAACTACGCAAGCTATCAAAGCACTGCCAGTTCGGAGCAGGACTGGCAGATACCCTGCGGGACAAATTTGTCTGTGGACTCCTGAGTGAAGGAACACAGAAGAAGTTACTCTCAGAGAAAGAGCTGACGCTAGATAAGGCTTTCAGCGTGGCAGTATCGTACGAAGCAGCAGCCAGGGGAGCTGCAGAAATTCAACAAAAGCCACAGGAATACGGCAGCCACGAAATGACACGGGGATTTGCAAAATGTTATTGCTGCGGCAGAACTAACCATGACCAGAAGGACTGCTGGTCCAAAGACAAAATATGCAGGCAATGCGGAAAGATGGGACACATTGCACGAATTTGCAGGTCTGGGAAGAAGACCAGCGACAACAAAAAGGCTACTAAGGAACCGTACAAGAAAGTACAAAAGATGACGGACAGTAGTTCCGAAGACCAGATGAGCGATAGTGAATCTGGGAACAGGAGACTAAGCTGTCTCAAACTTCACAATGTAGTCGCAAAAGAGGATCACCGAACCATTTGGGTCACCCTCACGATAGCAGGGTCCCAAGTTAAAATGGAATTGGATACAGGATCAGCGCTAACCATCATCAATCGACGAGACTACGAGCGGCTATTCTCACACATACCCTTGAGAGAGACATCCATCGTCTTGACGACGTATACGGGGCAAAAAGTATACCCCAGAGGAAAAATAAGGGTGCCTGTCGAATACAACGGCAAGAAAATACGGAAATTGTATCTCTACATACTGCAAAATGGTGGACCACCGTTATTGGGACGTGAATGGATCAGGAAGATAAACTTAGATTGGCACTCCATTCATGCAATGACGGTGGACTGTAAAAAAGATGACGACGTCACTCCTGGACGATTGTCAACAATCTTAGCTAACGCCAAAGAGGTATTTCAACAAGAACTGGGCACTCTTAAAGGCGTAACCGCCTCGATAAAAATAGAAGAGAATGCAATTCCCAAGTTTTTCAAAGCAAGACCGGTACCATATGCAATTCACCCAGCCGTCGAGGCAGAGCTGGAGAATCTGGAGAAGGCAGGCGTGTTGTCTAAGGTCGACTGGAGCGAGTGGGCGACACCCATCATTCCTGTCATGAAGAAAACTGTAGTGTATGTAACTATTCTACCTTTAAGAGAACTACTGTATGTAACCGTCCACCTTTAAGAGAACTATTTTATGTGTGGCACTACTTTGCCTTGGCTGCTGTATACTGTAATACCAACGGTGACCACACCGGTATATAAGTGCGGTGTCAGGATTTATTGGGCAGATTCGCCCTGACCTTCGAATAGTAAAGTCCTGTTAAAGTTACTCTTGTAGTCTGTGTATTACTTCGCTATACAACCCACAGACTTTACAGTGGCGACGAGTTCGATCTTACCCTGCGTGCAGCAATACGTCCGAAGCAGTTAACGAAGCGTCGAGAAGAGGCAACCGCCCTCGTCGTTCTGCTGAGAGAAAACTCGAGTCTGCACAGCAAGAAAGAAGGAAGACTTCAGACACGCAGCCTTCCATCAGCAACAGGCACGGATTGTCCCTTCTGCCACGGTGGTGCTTGAGCCGAGCAGCACGAGAAGCAAGTCGGCCATGGTGACTGTGAGTAAAGGGAAAATAAATAAAATCAATGAAGGAGAAGGGCGGTGAACTCGACCACGGTCGGGGGGGAAAGGAGCCGGACAGAAGTCGGGCCCAGAGGCGCTGAGACGGGGGCAGCGTGGAGCACGGAAGCCGCGGTACAAGCGGGCTGGGAGACGCAACGGCGTCGTGAGACAGTTAGACCGCGACCGGTGAAAAAGGCCGGCAGCGACCGGGGCCACGAAAAGCGGCGACCGGGATCGTAGGGCGCGGGAAGAGATAAAATAAATAAACCGCGGAGAACTCAGCCGCAGCCGGGGAGGGAAGCACCGGACTGCGAGAGGGCTGGGAGGCGCGATTGGGAGCCCGAGCGAGCGGGAGAGACAGAGCCCGAGCAAGGAAGGCCGAGCGAGAACCAGCCCAGCGGCTGAAACTGTTCGCCGCCAACGGGTTGTACCCAGCGCCGGTTGCCCTGCCGAGAGAAGGGAACGCGCTGAAGCCGACGCACAGGCTGCGAACCGCGAAAGCCAGCGGCCGTCGCCCGAGGGAAAGCTTACCCCTCCCGCCAGGGGAAGAAACGCGGGAAGCCGCCAGTAGGCGGGGAAGAAGACAGAAGCGGGAACCGCCATTTTGAAATTGGGCAGGGAAAGAAGATAAGCGCGGGAAACCGCCATCTTGGAAAAAGAAAAAAGAAAAAGTTAAAGAATATTGTTGTTGTTTCTCAGGAAGAGGTGAAGATGCCTAAGCGTAGTAACATCAACGGGTTCGATGCCGAGGTGGAAGATTGGCCCACGTATGTAGAACGCATCGAGATATATTGTACGGCCAATAAGTTAGCAAATTATGAAAAAGCTCTAACCTTACTAAACTTAATGGGTGTGAGAATATACGGGTTATTGAAGCATCTTCTATCACCAGCTAAACCGGCAGATCAGTCTTTCGCTAATATTGTTGCTGTCCTGAAGGATCATTTTAACCCCGCACCGCTGATGTTAGCGGAACGATCTAAATTTTATATGAGAATGCAACGAAAAGAGGAAAGCAACGCGGAGTACCTGGTTGAACTGCGGAGGCTAGCAAGATACTGCCAGTTTGGGGTAAATCTGCCAGAGGCACTGAGAGACAAGTTCGTGTGCGGAATGTCGAAGGAAGGAACACAAAAACGACTGCTCGAAGAGAACGATCTTACACTTGATAAGGCTGTCCTTATTGCAGCATCGCACGAAGCCGCAGCGAGAGGCACGGCGGAAATGCAGCGGAAGGCAGCGGTACTCAGAGTGGATCAAATGACTTCGAGTACAACGAAATGTTATCGTTGTGGGAAGACAACACACGACCAGAACCAATGCTGGGTTAAAAACCAGGAATGTAGGAAATGTGGCAAGCTTGGCCACATAGCTAAGGTATGCCGGGCAGGAAAGATGACCAGCAATAATAAGTCACCGCAGAAGAAGTACAGAAAGGTACATGAGGTGACTGGGAAGAGTCCAGATAAACAGAATTCAGACGCAGACTCCAACAGCAAGGAACTGGGTAGTCTGAGGATTCACAATGTGAGTAAAGAAGCTGACCGACAAACTATCTGGATCACACTACAGATTGCAAAAGTCCAAGTGAAGATGGAAGTGGACACCGGATTGGCGCTGACGGTCATGAATAAGCATGATTACAAAAAGTTATTCAAACATATTCCCCTACGGGATACAGAGATGGTATTGCAGACATACACGGGGCACAAAGTATATCCCATCGGAAAGATAGAAGTCAAGGTGAGATACAAGGACAAAGATCACCAAAGGATGGACATGTATGTGCTGCCCGAGGGAGGTCCACCACTTCTGGGACGGGAATGGATCAGGAAAATAAAGATAGACTGGCATTCGCTAAACACAATGACGGTAGATTCTGGAAAGGAAGGGGTCAAACCTGAACGGTTGTCCAGAATATTGGACGAAGCTAAAGAGGTATTCCAGCAAGGACTGGGAACACTGAGAGGAATTAAAGCAAAAATCAAGATTGCAGAACATGCAAGCCCAAAATTTTTCAAAGCCAGATCGGTACCTTACGCGATACGACCTGCTGTGGAGGCAGAACTGGAAGAGCTTGAACGTTCAGGGGTGCTGTCTAAGGTGGACTGGAGTGAGTGGGCCACGCCCATTGTTCCCGTCATGACGTCTTCATCAAGTAACAAGCCAGGGGGACTGGGAAAGGTCCGCATCTGTGGAGACTTCAAGATCACAGTTAATCCGGTGCTTCACACGGTACAATACCCGCTTCCACGGATTGAGGATATCTTTGCTTCATTGTCTGGCGGGCAACACTTCACCAAGATAGACCTGGCACAAGCATACTTACAAATGGAAGTCGAGGAAGAGTCGCGCCAGTATCTCACAATCAACACGCACAGAGGCTTGTATCGTTATAATAGACTGGTTTTTGGAGTAGCTTCGGCTCCAGCAATTTGGCAGAGGGCAATGCAGCAGGTCTTACAAGGTATTCCAAGCACGCAGTGTTACTTGGACGATATCGTGATTACGGGAGAAGACGAAGAGGAACACCTCACAAATTTGAAACGGGTGCTCACCAGGTTGAAGGAATACGGCCTTCGAATTAATCGCCAGAAATGTGAGTTCTTCCAGAAACGGATCTCGTACTGCGGTCATGTCATTGACCAAGAGGGGCTACACAAGTCGCCTGACAAAATAGAAGCTGTCGTGAAGGCCCCCGCTCCGGAAAACGTATCACAGTTGAGATCGTTTCTGGGGTTGATTAATTATTATCACAAGTTTCTGCCAAATTTATCCACGGTGTTGCATCCGCTGAATACTCTGTTGCGGAAAGAAGTGCCATGGAAGTGGAGCGAGGACTGTAAAAAGGCCTTTCGCAGAAGCAAGGCGTTGATTACCTCTGAGGAAGTGTTGGCTCATTTCAACCCAACGTTACCTCTTCGGCTAGCTTGTGATGCTTCCCCTTATGGAATTGGAGCAGTACTTTCACGCAGGTTCCCAAATGGCTCGGAAAGGCCAGTCGCATTTGCGTCCTGATCATTGACCTCCGCTGAGCGAAATTACGCCCAGATAGATAGGGAGGCCCTCAGCCTTCACACAGAAATCACAGAAACCCCACAGTGCAGATAGAGGCCATTTCGGCCCATCGAGCCTGCACCAACACATATCACACCCGATCCCCGTAACCCCTACACCAACACATATCCCAGTAACCCCACGTATTTAATCCCCCTAACACTAAGGGTCAATTTATCATAGCCAATCAACCTAACCCGCACATCTTTGGACTGTGGGAGGAAACCGGAGCACCCGGAGAAAACCCACGCAAACACGGGGAGAATGTGCAAACTCCACACAGACAGTCGCCTGAGGCCGGATTCGAACCCGGGTCTCTGGCGCTGTGAGGCAACAGTGCTAACCACTATGCTTGTGTGGGGAGTAAAGAAATTCAATCATTACCTGCAGGGCAAGAAGTTCACATTACTGACAGACCACCAGCCGTTGGTGTCCATATTCAACCCTAACAAGGCCATTTCCACTATGACAGCGCAAAGGTTACAGAGGTGGTCCGTGTTACTTGGGGCACACCAATATGACATCGAATACAAAAGCTCCAAACAGCATGGAAATGCTGATGGGTTATCGCGCCTACCGTTGCCGGTAGTTGAAGAGGCGGCTGCAGTGGACCCGGTAGAGATGTTCCACTCGTCCATAGTAGAATGTCTACCAGTGACAAATTCGATGATCGAGAATGAAACAAGGAATGACCCGACTCTCTCACGAGTCTACGATTTAACAGTGGAGGGATGGCCAGCACATGGCGAACCAACGCTGCCAGCATTTTCGCAAAGAAAAGAACAGCTGTCAGTGTGCCGAGGAACCTTGATGTGTGGATCGAGAGTGGTGATTCCACCCAAACTTCAGCATAAGGTGCTAAAGGAGCTTCACGAGGGGCATCTGGGTGGAGTGAAAATGAAGAACCTAGCAAGAGCGTTTGTGTGGTGGCCAGGTATTGATGGAGACATCGAAGAAATAACCAAGAGCTGTCTAGGATGCCAGAAGGTCCAAAACGCGCCACCACAAGCTCCTCTGCATCCATGGGAGTGGCCCTCATCTCCTTGGCAAAGGGTACACATCGACTTTGCTGGTCCATTTATGGACTCAATGTTTCTAATAGCGGTGGATGCACACTCCAAGTGGCCGGAGGTAATAAAGATGTCCTCCACCACCACGGAAAAAACCATCACAATATTAAGGACCATGTTTGCCAGGAATGGGCTGCCAGAACAGGTCTGTTCTGATAATGGACCGCAATTTGTGTCCGAAGAATTCAGGAAATTCTTAAAAAGCAATGGGGTCAAGCACTACACGTCAGCCCCATACCATCCCGCCACCAATGGATTAGCTGAAAGGTTTGTCCAGACCTTCAAGAAGGCCATGGATAATGAAAACATCAACTTACAACATAAAGTAGATAACTTCTTGTTGGCGTACAGGAATGCAACACATGCGGTCACAAATCAAACTCCCGCCATGATGTTTTTCAATAGAAGACTGAGATGCCGGCTGGATTTGATTAAGCCAAACGTCAGAAGGGACGTAGAGAACCGTCAATTCCAGGGCATGAATGAAAGGCCAACTAGATCTTTTCAGATAGGTCAACAAGTTTTGGCCCGGGACGACCGTACCGAGAAATGGCAGCCTGGAACTATTGTAAAAAGGCTAGGGCCGCTGCTGTATACCGTGGACATTGGTGACAGCATAATAAGGCGCCATGATGACCAGATCATAGGGTCATCCACAAAGAGCCAACCTACTCCACAACCTTACACTGCTAATGTTGAAGCAGAGATACCCAGAACACCTACCTCCGATCTGGTGATACTGGAATCAGATGAACCTGACACTGTCCTTCAAGCCGACTCGACCTTACCAGAAGAACCTACTACCCCGCCGAAAACTACTACACCACTGAGGCGTTATCCGGATAGAGTCAGGAAACCTCCAGAGAGACTGAATCTGTGAACTGTTTTGCATAAAGTTGTATATATGTTATGATGTTATGTTAATGGGGAATAAGTATGTTGTAAGCTAAAAAGGGAGGATTGTAGTGTATGTAATTATTCTACCTTTAAGAGAACTACTGTATGTAACCGTCCACCTTTAAGAGAACTATTTTATGTGTGGCACTACTTTGCCTTGGCTGCTGTATACTGTAATACCAACGGTGACCACACCGGTATATAAGTGCGGTGTCAGGATTTATTGGGCAGATTCGCCCTGACCTTTGAATAGTAAAGTCCTGTTAAAGTTACTCTTGTAGTCTGTGTATTACTTAGCTATACAACCCACAGACTTTACAAAAACGTTAAGCAATAGGTCTGAGGAGCCAAGGAAGGTTCGCATCTGTGGGGATTTCAAGGTGACGGTGAACCCAGTCCTTCACACAGTACAATATCCTCTTCCAAGGATAGAAGACATCTTCGCCTCACTGTCTGGAGGGAAGCGTTTTACAAAAATTGACCTAGCACAAGCATATTTGCAGATGGAGGTTGATGAATCCTCTAGGAAGTATCTCACGATAAACACTCACAAAGGTCTTTACCAGTCTCATCGATTGGTATTCGGAGTAGCATCGGCTCCGGCGATATGGCAAAGAGCGATGGAACAAGTCCTGCAAGGGATTCCGGGGACTCAGTGTTACTTGGACGACATCCTTGTGACAGGTGAAGATGACAGTGAACACCTTAACAACCTAGAACAGGTGCTCACTAGACTACGGGAACATGGGCTACGAGCCAACCGCCCCAAGTGCGAGTTTTTTAAGAAACAGATATCGTATTGTGGCCACGTGATTGATGAAGAGGGGTTACACAAGTCCCCTGACAAAATTGAAGCGGTTGTTAAGGCCCCAGCGCCTGAAAATGTGTCACAACTGAGGTCATTCCTCGGATTGGTGAATTACTACCATAAGTTTTTGCCGAATTTGTCGACAATTCTGCACCCACTGAACGCCCTGCTACGAACGGGAGTAGCATGGAAATGGAGCAATGATTGTAAGCGGGCCTTTCAGAAGAGTAAGGACTTAATCACTTCAAGAGAAGTGTTGGCTCACTACAACCCAGCACTGCTGATTAGACTGGCGTGTGATGCGTCTCCCTACGGCATTGGGGCGGTACTGTCACATAAATTCCTTGATGGTTTAGAGAGGCCGATAGCTTTTGCGTCACGCTCGTTAACTTCTGCCGAGCGTAACTACGCCCAGATTGACAGAGAGGCCCTCAGCCTAGTGTGGGGGGTGAAGAAGTTCAATCACTACCTGCATGGTCAAAAATTTACTCTACTAACCGATCATCAACCTCTTGTCTCCATTTTCAACCCTCAGAAGGGCGTACCGATAATGACAGCACAACGGCTGCAGAGGTGGTCCCTTTTCCTAGGGGCACACCAATATGACATCGAGTACAAAGGAACTAAACAGCATGGGAATGCTGATGGATTGTCACGCCTACCGTTGCCGATGGTGGAAGAAGACGACCTTGCAGTGGATCCAGTGGAGTTATTCCACTCGACCATAGTCGAATGTCTCCCTGTGACGAATGCAAACATAGAAAAGGAAACACGGAATGACCCGACACTATCACGGGTCTATGATTTAACGGTGAAGGGATGGCCAGCACATGGCGAACCACTGCTGCCAGTATTCTCGCCGAGAACAGCTGTCAGTGTGCAGAGGAACCTTGATGTGTGGATCCAGAGTAGTAATTCCACCTAAGTTGACGGATAGAGTGCTCAATGAGCTTCATGAGGGTCATCTGGGTGGGGTAAAAATGAAGAACTTAGCCAGAGCGTTTGTGTGGTGGCCGGGAATCGATAGAGAAATCGAAGAGATGACCAAGAGCTGTGCAGGATGCCAGAAGGTCCAAAACGCCCCACCACAAGCTCCTCTGCATCCATGGGAGTGGCCCTCATCTCCATGGCAAAGGGTGCACATTGATTTTGCTGGTCCCTTCATGGACTCGATGTTTTTAATTGCGGTGGATGCACATTCAAAGTGGCCAGAGGTAATAAAAATGTCCTCAACCACCACGGAAAAAACTATCGCAGTTTTACGAACCATATTCGCCAGGAATGGGCTGCCTGAACAGATTTGCTCTGACAATGGACCACAGTTTGTGTCTGAAGAGTTCCGGAGGTTCTTAAAGAACAATGGTGTTAAGCATTACACATCTGCCCCATATCATCCAGCCACTAATGGATTGGCCGAGAGGTTTGTTCAAACATTCAAGAAGGCTATCAAGGCAATGTGTAATGAAGATATACCCCTACAACACAAGGTGGACAACTTCTTGTTTGCGACACATGCGGTTACCAACCAAACTCCAGCCATGATGTTCTTCAATCGAAGACTACGATGCCGCTTGGATTTGGTTAAGCCAAACGTCCGAAGAGATGTGGAGAACAGGCAGTTTCAGAATATGAATGAAAGGCTGACCAGGAGTTTTAAGATAGGTCAACCAGTTTTGACCCAGGACTACCGCACTGAGAAATGGCAGCCAGGAACGATTTGTACACGGCAAGGACCTCTCATGTATACCGTGGACATTGGAGAGAGCATTGTAAGACGCCATTCTGACCAGATTCTAGAGTCACTGGAAAACGTCAACTCCACACCACGATCTGATACACCTGGCAATGAAATCGACGTACCAATTGCAGCTACCGCAGAATCGGTGATATTGGAAGCAGATGAACCAAACAACGACATTGATCCCGACTCAACCTTGCCAGAAGAACCTGATATCCCAAAGAGGCGTTATCCAGACAGAATCAGGAAGCCTCCTCAAAGACTGAACTTATAATTGCTTAAACTTAACCAATGTATCTAGCAACCGTAATTGTGATTGTAATTAGTTATCATTTAGTTGTTAAATGAATGTTATGTACTGTTTATCTAAAAGGGGAGGAATTGTTGTGTATGTACCTTTAAGAGAATAACTGGCCTCAGACTGCAGTACCGGCAGTGACCACCCCTGTATAAAAGGCGCTAGTGAGCCTCTGTGTTTTCAGTTTCCCTATTGACTTCAATCAGTAAAGACTTGTTTTGTTCAACTCCTGCTGTCCGTGTCTCAATCATTCACGGACATAATAGTGCTAACTTGATTTTTGTGAATACATAAAAGGCATTTAAAACCCACTTTCAATGGAACGATAATCAGTCGGGGCACCGGGGAGAACACCCCTGCTCTTCCAATAGTGCCATGGAATCTTTTACGCCCACCTGAGAGGTGGGTTTAACGTCTCAACTGAAAGGCGGCACCTCCGACAGTGCAGCACTCCCTCAGTACTGCGCTGGGGTTTTAGCTTAAATTATATGCGGGAATGGGACAAATTACTATTGGTTCTTCCTGGGTGACACACAGTTCCCTGGCCAAGAGGATGATCAGTTTTCATGCCTTTGCCAACATTTCATCCTATAAGGTGGGTCCTACCCTCCTGATTTACCCTCCCTCCTTGCCCACCCACCACCCAACACAGTGGCATAGCTGAGATCAGTGGTTTTCCCGTGAAGAAAATGTGACCCTTAACACACTGTGCAATTTCACATTGACATTACAAAGTGCTACCCACCCTTTGCCTCCCAATGCAACCAGTTAAACAATCTGATGGCTGGTCAACAGATGGATTACACTGGCATGGTGGAGGGTGGGTGCTCTTTGCCCATTTTCAACCATCCTCAAACCGGAAAGGACCAAACATTCCTCTGCCCGTCCGACAGTCCACCAGTAACCTGCCACCTGCTTCAAGCGGCTATTTGCTGACTCTTACACTCACCCATGGATTCGGATTTTCTTTGTAGTGACTCAATGTCGTGGTCCTTCTGATGGAGGGCTTGTAATAGCAACTGTTGGCTCATTCTCTCTTTCTCTGCAAGGTCTTCCAGAAGGCTGCAAAGTAGAAGGCCCAGTAAATTAACAGAGGTTACTTATTTGGCTAATTCTCTATTTACCATTCCATTGCCCATTGCCAGGGTCGATGTGAGAGCAGGCCCAAAGGGCAGTGCATGTTCTCATTCAGCCCTCTCCCCCAAAGTCAATAAAAAGATAAGGGGGGAGAAATTTGGTGGGCTGCGCCACCAGTTAGCGCCTAAAGAGGGCACTCAGTGGCTTTAGCGCCACTGGCCACGCCTCCCGCGATATTTAGCTGGGGCGCCAATGGCGGCGTTAGCCTGTTGCGCTGCGCCGCCACCGATGACGTCATCGGTGTGCGCAGCGCCCCGCTACCGCCCCGATCGCGATATTTGGCAGCGACCGCCTCTGTAGCGCCGCTCGCTAATCGCGCCCGGTTCACGGGGCCTACCTGTGGCGGCAGTGGCGCAAATTAAGGTGGAGGTGCGGGGCGGTCGTTTTTTTCGGCGGCCGCCTGCCAGCACCTCCGTCCCCGGCCTCATGTTCTCCCCCCGCGGCATTGCCGGCTGTTTTCCGAGAGCCCGGCACGTCTCCTCAGTGCCGGGCTCTTTTGCCAGCACTCGCGATCGGTCATCGCGCTGGTGCTGGCCCCTCCCCCTTAAGAATGGGAGGAAGGCCTGCAGTACCGCAGCGCACCGTGCCGCAGCGTGTGGCGCTGTGGCACGTTGCGCTGCGATATTCAGTTTCAGCGCCCTAAGAGGGACGCAGAGCGCCTCGAGCCTCGCCCCGTGTCCCTCTTGGGGCGCTCAAGCTGAATTTCCGGCGATCGCTGCTGCTCCGATCGCAGCGCAAAATCCGGCGCCCAGGCGAGCTTGGCGCCCCGTTTGCGGCTCCACCCAATTTCTCCCCCAAGAACTTGCATTTATATAGTGCCTGTCACGTAGCAAAATGTGCCAAGGTGATTCACAGGAGTGTTATCAGACAAAATATGACACCGAGACAAAGAAGGAGACATTAGGACAGGTGACCAAAAGTTTGGTCAAAGAGGTAGGTTTTAAGGAACATCTTAAAGGAGGAGAGATAGGTGGAGAGGTTTATTGAGGGAATTCCAGAGCTTCGGGCCTAGACAGCTGAAGGTACAACCGGCAATGGTGGAGCGATGAACATCAGGGATGTGCAAGAGGCCAGAATTGGACGACCGCAGAGTTCTCGGAGGGTTGTAGGGTCAGAGGAGGTTACAGAGATAGGGAGGGGCGAGGCCATGGAGGGATTTTAATACAAGGAGCAGGATGGGTAATGATATAAAAAAAATTTAAAATCTAGCCCTCTGCTAGTTTTCAATTACACAATTCATATCCAGGAATTTCAGAATCTGATGAAATATAGCCCCCAGACCAGCAAATGAGATAATGTTACAAGTGGACATGTGGAGCAGTAAGAAGTGTTCTGAGGCTGGGACTGAAATCTCTCATCGGGGCAGTGTAAGTGGAATCAGAGCATACATCTAACCTGCAATTGTACCTGGCCCTGGGACAGTGGAGAGGGACCTTTACTGTGTGACTGCAGCTTTTTACAGGTGAATATTGTCAATTAGCCTGAAAATTAGAGAGCTTTTAATTTGGCCTTTTTATGTGGAATTAATTATCTCTTGCGTTGAATCTGTAATTATGAGATTTGCAATAACCAGTCATGAGACACAGACTGGTTTTGAAAAAGCCCCCACCTGGTGTGCCCATGAATACAGACACACGAACAATCCCTGGGTGCTGCTCGGGCTGCTAACTCTGGTTGGGCATATCCCTCGAGGTGTCATCACGTGACCCCTGCCTCCTACCGCTCCGCCCCCCACGCTCCCGCCATTGGGTGCCCGACACGCCCAAAGCTGCGGTGCCCCACCTTCCCACAGCCAATCGGCAAGTGAACAGACCCTTCACTACCCCATTGGACGATCTTGACTGTCAGTCAAACAGCCTTTTCCCCCCCGTGTCTGATAATTTTATAACTGATAAACAAAAGCGCTCAAAGAAAATTAAAAAACCCCACAATTTTTAAGGCTGTGATTTTTCTCCTGGGTCGCTCTTCAATTCCTGGAGACTCCAGGGCAATCCAGGACCATACAGGTACAGCAAGCAATTAGGAAAGCAAATGGTATGTTGGCCTTTATTACAAGAGTATTTGAGTATAAGAGTAAAGACATCTTACTGCAATTATATAGGGCCCTGGTGAGACCGCACCTGGAGTATTGTGTACAGTTTTGGTCTCCTTACTTAAGGAAGGATATACTTGCCGTAGAGGGAGTGCAACGAAGGTTCACCAGACTGATTCCTGGGATGGGGGGATTGTCCTATGAGGAGAGATTGAGTAGACTAGGCCTATATTCTCTAGTGTTTAGAAGAATGAGAGGTGATCTCATTGAAACATACAAAATTCTTACAGGGTTTGACAGGGTAGATGCAGGGAGGATGTTTCCCCAGTCTGGGGAGTCTAGAACCAGGGGTCACAGTCTCAGAATAAGGGGTCAGTGAAATTTCTTCACTCAAAGAGGGTGGTGAACCTTTGGAATTCTCTACCCCAGAGGGCTGTGGAGGCTCAGTCGTTGAGTATATTAAAGACAGAGATCGATAGATTTTTGGATATTAAGGGAATCAAGGGATATGGGGATAGTGCAGGAAAGTGGAGTTGAGGTAGAAGATCAGCCATGATCTTATTGAATGGCGGAACAGGCTCGAGGAGCCAAATGGCCTACTCCTGCTCCTATTTCTTATGTTCTTATTGGCAACTCAAACGGGTCTACATGTAAATTCGAAATCTCTAACACTGCCTGATGTACGGCCTCATGTTCAGGGAGGCGGCTTGGTGGGGGGGGATCCGAGGCGGGTGGGACACCCGGGAGGCCGCGTTTCCCGCTGGCCTAGCCGATTTTACCGGGAATGTGATCGGAAACCTCGTTGGGGGGTGGGGGCGGTGGTGGTGGGTCTCCGATCGCAGCGGGTAGGTTAGTTAGGGATCCTGGATCCAGGAGGTAGGTATAAAGCCACTTACCTCCTGGATGCAGCAGTCCCCCTCTCTGTTTAACTGCCGGGTTTCACGAATTGTGTGAAACCCGTCCACAGGCAGTTAAACACAACATGGAGGGGAAATAGAGGCTTCCGGCCTCCTTATATTTAAATTATGGTAACGCCCCCTGGGAGGGGGTTGGCTGTCCTGCCCCGTCCCGCCTCCGGGGAAATCGGAAGTGGGCGGGTTGGAGGCGGGATCAGGTCGGGATTGACATTTTTAACACTTTAACTGCCCCCACACTCCAAACTCACCCGTTTTTTGATGGGAAAACTCCGGCCACTGAGTGGGATGGGGTATAATAAGTGGAATGGGATATTCTCACTGGGATAGATAACCCTCATAGGAATACCCTCACTGGGCTGGGATAGTCTTGTAGAACCGACAGATTCACAGAGAATGGTTTGGACTGACACAGACTCTATACCACCATTATTCTTTGAATTACTTACTATCAGATCCAATAATGGACAGGCCACAGCTGCTGCAACAAACTATTAAAATTCTTAGATGATCATTACTCGATTTCTAAAGTGGCCTCACATTTACTCGGACACGAATTCCCTTTGTCACGAGGGCAAAGCAAACAGATAGTTGCCCCAGTGATGGAGCTAATTATGACCTTTTGAATGGGTGCAGAGTTAAGAATCTACCGTTATTAGGGTCACTGCAGGTTGCTCCCTTCTCCCTGAGCCTCTACAGCATGCCAGTCCACCCCACCCCCAGCTGCTGCAGCCAAACTGACTGCCCTCTGGTTTAGCAAACAGCCTGGTCACAGCCAGCCCAGTGTTTCCTGACTGGCCGATGGGCAAGTGACCACAGTGTAGGTCAATTAACCAAGAATTAATGCTCAAAATATGTTACAGGTACTGTCAAAGGAACATTGGAACAGGAGGAGGCCATTAGGCTTCTCGGGCCTGCTCCGCAATTCAACTAGATCATGGCTGATCTGCACCTCAGCTATATTTACCAGCCTTTATCCCATATTCCTTGATACCCTTGCCTCACAAAACTCTATTGACCTCAGTCTTGAAAGCTCCAATTGACCCCTACATCCATGGCCTTTTGCAGGAGAGAATTCCAGATTTCTACTACCCTTTGTGTGAAAAAGTTCTTCCTGATTTCACTCCTGCACGGCATAGATTTTCCGTATCGACCCTATTGAATCCCTTTATCATTTTAAGCACCTCGATCAGATCAGCCCTCAATCTTCTAAGCTGAAGGATACAGCACTGAAGTGACTAACCAGAGGAGAGCAGCTCCCGAGGAGCATGTTATATGGAAGATATCACATGGGTAGCAAGGGTGTCGTTGCATCGTTGCGACTGATGAATTATGGCCCTGTTAGACGTGCGCAATAACATTTCCTTTAAATGCGGGGGAAAAAAGCTGGTTTAAAAAAATGTGACGCTTTAGTGACTTGTGACTTGCTGAGGCAGCAGTCAAGGAAGTTTTCATGGGAGACGGACTGAGGGCTTGTCCCGCCAGTGCTGTTTTGTTCTCGAAAGGTCACCGTACACAGGATCACTCCGTTTGGTGAAATGGGCTGAATATCGTCAGACGGAGAGTTGGGGGGGGAGTATCACTCAGAGGGATTGTGTAATACCAGTAACCAACGTTCGCTTTAAGCCGTGCGGCCACGCAGTTATCTCAAGGTCCCGCGCAGCCGATGAGCCGGCTACACAATGCAAAAAAACGCGCATGCACGGAAGTTTGAATGGGCCACACAGCCCGCTAAAGGGGCCGTCCCGCCCCCCCCCCCAAAAAATAGAGGGAACATTGTCAGTTACCTGATATAATATGATGTATGCATTACACATTCACGCTCGCTCTGAATAGAATGCCCAGAATGATACCGGGGCGCAGAGGGTTGAATTATGAGGGCAGGTAGCTTAAACTTGGCTTGCGTATAGAAGATTGAGGGGTGATCTGATCGAGGTATTTAATATGACAAAGGTAGATACAGAGAAACTATTTCCTCTGATGGGGGAATCAAGAACGAGGGGACGTAATCTGAAAATTAGAGCCAGGTCATTCAGGAGTGAAATCATGAAGCACTTATTCACAAAAAGGGCAGTGGAAATCTGGGGCTCTCTCCCCCACAAAGGCTGTGGGTGCTGGGGGTCAATTGGAGCTTTCAAGACTGAGGTCGCTAGAATTTTGTTGTGTAAGAGTGTCAAGGGATATGGGGCGAAGGTGGGTAAATGGAGTTGATGTGCAGATCAGCCATGCTCTGACTGAACGGTGGAGCAGGCTCGAGGGGCTGCTCCTATGTTGCTAAGGCAACAAACTTAGACACCTGGAAGGTTTATAAAAGAGATTTCACTATGTTATTATCTGTTTGGCCAGTAGCAGCCGATGTCCTTTATACATTCACGGGATGTGGGCATCGCTGGCACTTATTACCCATGAGAAGGTGGTGGCCTTCTTGAACCGCTGCAGTCTGTGTGGTGAACTTTGTCGTAGTGGTTTTTTATAACTGAGTGGCTTGTTAGGCTATTTACGAGGGCAGTTAAGAGTAAACCACATTGCTGTGGGTTCGGAGTCACATATAGGCCAGATTGGGTAAGGACGGCAGATTTCCTTCTCTAAAGGACATTAGTGAACCAGATGAGTTTTTACCACAATCCGATATTTTCATGGTCAACATTACTGATGCTAGCTTTTATATTCCAGATTTATTTAATTAACTGAATTTAAATTTCCCAGCTGCTGTGGTGGGATTTGAATTCATAGCTTGCAGATTATTAGTCTGGACTCATCTGGATTACCAGTCCAGTAACATAACCACTATGCTACCGTTCCGTACCGGTTTGTGTCTGCTCTCAGTCGGCTGAGCTGCATGATGAGGGGGCAGGTGTTTTGGTGGGAATCATAGGACAAGGAACGACTGAGCGTGCTCACACCCGAGGTTTCTGCGCCATCGTTCTGCAGCTCCAGTGCTTCCGGTTCCCTCAAGTCGGGGTCACTCCCTCTCCACTTCTCCGGAATGTTGTCCGTGCCTTGTTCGTCTGTCTCTTGATCAAAGGAGGCCTGGAACTGCAGCTTCAGTTCTGAAGAAGGAAATCAAAGTAAGGTCCCTTGTCAAGCTGCTTTAGTCTCCGCCCCTCCTTCATCCTTCTCCCCACTTCTCCTCAAGGTGCCGACTCACGCTAGGTCCCAGGCCCATGGGCGCTGGTTGTTCACAAGTACCTTCACCCAAGTAGCTATCCCTCACGTGTCAGCTTAAGACAGTAAACATCAGCATCAAAGCTGACCCCAATCCTGGCGTCTAACCACATCGACTTTCCTGTGCAATCGTCCCTGCATGATAATTGGGAGCGAGAACCCTGGGTTTCTTTTCCTGTTTTTTTGCCTCTCCCGGGAAATTACATGGCTGTGGGGGTTGATTGGGGGGGGGGGTACTTACTTTAGAGCAGCATAGATTTGGAGGCGACCTGATCGCGGTTTATAAAATAATTAAAGGGAGACCCCATTGATAGATTATTCCAGTTTACCTGATTGGGGAGGACCAGGGGACAGGAGTTTGAGCTATGTAAGAGTAGGAATAGACGGGGTGTTGGGTGGTTCTGCTTTACTCAGAGAGTAGTGAGTCTCTGGAACACGTTGTCGGCTGGTGCGGTGGGTGCGGATTCTCTGTGAGCCTTCAAGAGGGAACTGGGCCTGTTCCTGACTGGGGCAGAGCTCGCATCATAAAGAACGTACCTGTCTTTAAGAGAACACTTGGGCCATGTGATTTCCTGGACTGGTTTCCATCATCTGACGGTGTCGGACAGGAATTTTCCAGAGTATTTTTTCCCTTATTGGCCCTGGGTTTTTAATTTTGTTTTCCTCTCCCAGGGGATTACATGGCTGCGGAGGGCCGCGGGGAGGTGGGTGAGCGAGGGTAGGAAGTGTCTGGTCACGAAGCTCCAGCCATCATGGTGGGTGGGGCAGGCTTGATGGACCAGCTGGCATTTTCCTGCCCGTCATTTCCGTCTGTATGTTAATCGAGGGCAACTGTATCACCCTGGCTGAGATCAGCTGGGTTGTGGGTCAGATCTCTTGCCTCCCTGGTCCCCATGACTCCATACCACAGGGTGGCAGTGTGTTCACCCACTCAGCCAATGGGGAGCAAGGCGCTGCCAAATTCTTTGACTCAGGCAATCCTCTGGGACGATGGCTCTGTGCTTTAGACGTTTCTTCTACTCCTCTAAAGCAGAAAACGTGTGGCATTGCCTCAACTGAAGCACTGTGACAGAAAGATGCTCAGCAGTGGTAATGGGCATAGTAATGAATGGGACTGGCACAGGCCTGGCTTTGGTAGCACGGCCCTTGGCTGCTGTGGGATTTGAGTTTTGCATTTAACGCCTATCTCCATTTTGTTTCCTCCAATGACCATCTCAACTGGCAAGAAGCCAGGGTTTGGGGCAGCAATTTCCCAGTGATGATGACTGCCGCTCTTTAAGAAGAAAGAACGAACTTGCATTGATATAGCGCCTTTCATGACCTCAGGACGTCCCAAGGTGCTTCACAGCCAATGAAGTACATTTGAAGCATAGTCACTGCTGTAATGTAGGGAAACGTGGCAGGTAATTTGCGCACAGCAAGGTCCCATGAGATAATCATAGAAATTTACAGCACAGAAGGAGGCCATTCGGCCCATCTTGTCTGCGCCGGCTGACAAAGAGCTATCCACCCAAATCTCACTTTCCAGCACTTGGTCCGTAGCCCTGTAGGTTACGGCACTTCAAGTGCATATCCAAGTACTTTTTAAATGCGAGGGTCTCTGCCTCGACCACTCTTTCAGGCAGTGAGTTCCAGACCCTCACCACCCTGGGATGACCAGATAATGTTTTATTGATGTAGGTTGAGGGATAAATATTGGCCAGGACACCGGGGAGAACTACCCTGCTCTTTTTCGAATAGTGCCATAGGATCTTTTACACCCACCCGGGAGGGCAGACAGGGCCTCCATTCAACGTCTCATCCAAAAGGTGGCACCTCCGACAGTGCAGCACTCCCCCAGTACTGCACTGGAGTGTCAGCCTAGACATAAGACATAAGACGTGGGAGCAGGAGTAGGTCATTTGGCCCCTCAAGCCTGCTCCACCATTTAATAAGATCATGGCTGATCTGATCTTGGCCTCAACTCCACTTCCCTGCCCGCTCCCCATAACCCTTGACCCCCTTACCATTCAAAAATCTGTCTAGATTTTGTGCTCAAGTCTCTGGAGTGGGACTTGAACCCACAACCTACAGACTCAGAGGCAAGAGTTCTACCCACTGAGTCAAGGCTGACACCTCAGGGTTCAGAGGTAGATTTTACAAGATTGTTGCAGTGATCCTTGTTGTGTATGTAATATGTGTGCTACTTTGAACCTATGGACAGGACTGCACTACTTGTTGGGCGTAGTGATACGCAGTACCACTCCTGGCCATAGGGGTATAAATAGTACTGTGGGTAGTGATTCCCCTCAGTTCCCGCCTGTGGGCATGAAGTAAAGACCTATGTGCAGTCCCTACCTCCAACCAGTAAAGGCCTGTTTGAGTTATACGTTTAAGTCTTTGTGTTAATTGTTCAATACAATACACATACTTAACACTGGCGATGAGTCAGGCTCTTACCCTGCGGCAGTTATTCCAGGCGGCTTCGTCCAAAGACAGGACGTTGAAGAGAGGTTTCAATCCTCAACACCCCACTCAAAACTGAAGGGCAGCAGAAATCCTGACAGCTTCCAGCAACTGGAAGCGACAGGCATTAGGACCCTGAAGCCTCCATCAGCTTGTGAACCGGAGTAAAGACAGGACTGGGGAAGAGAGAGAGGTAGGGCGATAGCGATCGGCAGATAAGGGCCGGGCCGCTTTGAAGTGAGGGGCGCAGCCGGGCCAGCGATCGGGACCAAAGATAAGAGCCGCACTCGGACTGAAAGGCGCGGCGGCTGCAGAAGCTCAAGGTGCGAGAGTCGCGGTGCACAGCGCGGGCTATCGATCGCGGCGAAGATAAGGGCCGCACTCGAGGGCTGAAGGGAGACGGCGTCGGGGGACGGGTGAAGACCGCCAAGCGCGGGAAAACCGCCATTTTGTGGGCGGAGGACGACGGCAAGAGCGGGAAGCCGCCATCTTTGATAACAAGTAAAGAAAATAAAATCTGAGAAATTGCAAATCTACAATGCCTAAACACGGGAATATTAGCACCTTTGATAGTGACCTCGAAGATTGGGCCATATATGTTGAAAGAGTAAAAAATTATTGTAAGGCCAATAAAATTCGTGACCAAGATAAAGCTCTAACATTATTAAATTTAATGGGTGCGAAGACGTACGGGCAATTGAAACACCTGTTATCACCAGATGAACCGGCGGATAAGACGTTCGATGAGATTGTTACTGTCCTGAAAGATCATCTAAACCCCACGCCGCTGATGCTAGCGGAACGATTTAAATTTTACGACAGAAGGCAGCTACAGCATGAAAGCAATGCTGAATATTTGCTGGAATTGCGTAAATTAGCGAAATATTGCCAGTTTGGAACGGGATTGACAGATGCACTACGAGACAAATTTGTGTGTGGTTTATTTAAACAGGATACACAAAAGCGACTGCTCGAGGAGAATGAGCTGACGCTTGAGAAGGCGGTCACTATGGCAGCAGCACACAAAGCCGCAGCGAGAGGCACGGCAGTAATGCAGCTACGGTCACCGGAGCTCAGTGCACACAAATTGGGTGTGAGTTCTGGCAAATGTTATCGTTGTGGAAAGACAACGCATGATCAGAACCAGTGTTGGTTTAAAAACCAAGAATGTAGAACTTGTGGTAGGCTTGGACATATAGCTAGAGTATGCAGGTCAGGGAAGAAGACCAGCAACAAGAAGTCACCGCAAGGAAAATACGCAAAGGTACACAAGGTGACCGAACAGGAGTCCGATTCAGACGCTAGCAGTAATGAACTGGCTAGCTTAAGCTGTAATGAACTGGCTAGCTTAAGAGTACTCAACGCTGGTAAGGGTGCAGACCTCCAGACAATTTGGGTCACTCTTCAGATAGAAGGAGTCCAAGTAAAACTGGAATTGGACACTGGATCGGCATTGACGGTCATAAATAAGAAAGATTACGGAAAGTTATTCCAACATATTCCCCTACAGGATACGGGGATTATATTGAAAACATACACGGGGCAAAGAGTGTACCCCATCGGGAAAATAGAGGTTGCAGTGGCCCACAAGGGCGAAGACAGTCAAATAATGGACTTATATGTGATATCTGAAGGAGGTCCTCCACTACTAGGACGGGAGTGGATTAGGAAAATGAATATGGACTGGCATTTCCTACAAACAATAACGAGTGAGAACTCGGTGAAGATAGTCGGCCCAGACTCTGGAACGGATGATGGTAAGCCCAACTCAGGTGCAAAAGACAAAGTTTCAGCACAGAATTCCACTGAGCAACAACAACATAGTTTAACTGTGGATTCTGAGTCTGGCAAGTCTACTGATGTGCCCATTTCTGAGGGACACCGGGCTCGAACTCAACTCCATTTCAAACTACAACAGCAATTAGAACAAATGCTTCGCCGTTTTGAGCAAGAGTTGAATGCAACGAAAGAGTTCTTTGATATAGAGTTGGAGAATCTGGAAAGACAACAGAAGCAGCTGATGGAGAAAATGGAGCAGGAGCACACAAAACGTCTGATGTCAGAGGAGTTAACGGTCAGCCAACTCCTGCATATGCTGAAGGACAGGACTCTGAAATGGGAAAAACTTGAACATGAACTTCAATATTCAAACGAAAGGGGTTCGGAGCTCTCAAAGGTTATTGGAAGAGCTGAGGTGGCAACACAGACTGAGATGACTGCAACAGAGCAGCCCTTGGATGCCAAAAGTACGCTGACTCACGTCAACGTAGAACAACAGACCGCTGAAACAGCTGCTCCGGTAGAGGGATTGCATAGTCCGATCAATCAATCTCCAAAGGAAGTTGAAGTATTAAAATCACAAATGAGGTCACTAGTAAACGACTTGCTGAAAGCCCAGAAAAAGCTGGATGCAGAGGTACACATGAAGAAGTCTCTTCAGGAAAGATGTCTGGATTTGGAACAAGAGCTGGCTAACGTCCAGCTAGGTATGGAGGAAATAGACGACCCTCTCACTGGTCTAGCTCAGGACGACACCGAATATTACGATGTCCTGTCCTGCCCAGCTTGTAACTTCGACTCCCAAAGTGCAGAAATCATGGAGGAGCACCAAAAGTCTACGGAACATCGGGAGAAGCTGGCTCTACGACGGAAACAGGAGGAAGAGAAGGAGGAACTGCGCATGCAGCTGGCAGCTGTGGCAGCTGACAATGGAGCCCAGAGAGTCTCCAAGAAGCAGAAAAGGAAAAGTAAAAACAGAAGATGACCCATCTGAACCATTATCACCTCTACCAGATCACACACGTGGTCCCTCCGAACGGAGCCAATTCAGTTCGGAAGTTTAAACTGTTAAATCCATGGAAGGACTATTGAATGAGTCACTCTAGCAACGTGAACCGACTACACCACAGAGATTGAATCTGTGAACTGTTTTCCGCAGAGACTGAATCTGTGATCTGTTTTTGACATGAAGTTATCTATGTATCTATGTTATTCTGTTATGTAAACCTGAAGTTATATATGTATATATGTTATTACGTTATGTTAAATGGGGAGATGACTGTAAAGCTAGGAAGGGAGGAATGTTGTGTATGTAATATGTGTGCTACTTTGAACCTATGGACAGGACTGCACTACTTGTTGGGCGTAGTGATACGCAGTACCACTCCTGGCCATAGGGGTATAAATAGTACTGTGGGTAGTGATTCCCCTCAGTTCCCGCCTGTGGGCATGAAGTAAAGACCTATGTGCAGTCCCTACCTCCAACCAGTAAAGGCCTGTTTGAGTTATACGTTTAAGTCTTTGTGTTAATTGTTCAATACAATACACATACTTAACAATCCTAGCCAATCCTCCAATGCTGAGAGGCAGAAGCTTTGTCCCTCTGAGGGCTCTGTGCGGCATGGAGCTGGTACAACTCAACAGCACAGGGTGAGTTGGGCTTAAATATCCATTGAGGCTGGATTTCAAGATGGGGCTCTGAATGGGAGAGAGCATTCTAACCCAGAGAGGCTCTCCACTCTGGCACTCGCTGTGGGGGAGGAGAGCTGCTTTGTCTAAGGACTCACCAGCGCGGGGGAAGCTACAAAATAAATTCCACTCTGAGGTGCAGTAGTTGGGAGGAAACAGTTGCTTGTAATGAAGGAGCTGGCGGAGGAGTTCAGACTTACTACGAATCAGTTGCTCTGCCACGTACCTGGGATGAGAATGGTGAAGGCTATCTGCATGGCCTTGCGAATGATGTTGTCCAGGGCAAACATCCAGTGCGGTTTAATCTGGCGGAGTCGAAGGACTTTTTTCACCTAGAGAGAAAACCCCTATTAATAAAGGAAAAGTAGTTCCTCGGTGTGAGCTGCCTGACGTAAGAAAACTACGAGGCACTTGGTCTAAGCGTTAAACAAAGCTTTAATCAACTGTTTTACAACATGGAGGTCTAGTTGTGTTCTTCACTAGTTCCTGTTAAGAATGTCCTGCGCAAGCTGGGCCCATGCCCGAGTATTTATACTCTCCCTGGACAGCGCCACCCGCAGGCCGCTCAGTTGATTCATGTCAGTGCCCTTTGATATCTCAAGGACAAGGCATTGGCCAAAAGGTATCTGACTCTCCAGGCCGGCCTCCCATCTTCCACCCTCCATAAATCTTGAGCTCCTCCAGAACTGCTGCCTGTATCTTAACTTGTATTACGTCCCGTTCACCCATAACCCCCGTGCTCGCTGACTTACATTGACTCCTGGTCCTGCAAGGCCTGGATTCTTAAATTCCCATCCTTGTGTTCAAATCCCACCGTGGCCTCGTCACTACCCTGTGAAGTGCCTTGGGATGTTTTACTACATTAAAAGTGCTATATAAATGCAAGTTGTTGTTGTAGACACTTCTCCTCCCCTCAATCCCCAGTACAGCCCTGTGTGACTCAGCCCCCCCAGTACAGCCCTGTGTGACTCAGTGTCCCAGTACAGCCCCAGTACAGTGTCCCAGTACAGCCCCGTGTGACTCAGCCCCCCAGTACAGCCCTGTGTGACTCAGTGTCCCAGTACAGCCCCAGTACAGTGTCCCAGTACAGCCCCATGTGACTCAGTCCCCAGTACAGCCCTGTGTGACTCAGTCCCCAGTACAGCCCTGTGTGACTCAATTCCCCCAATACAGCCCTGTGTGACTCAGTCCCCAGTACAGCCCTGTGTGACTCAGTGTCCCAGTACAGCCCCAGTACACAGTGTCCCAGTACAGCCCCGTGTGACTCAGTCCCCAGTACAGTCCCATGTGACTCAGTCCCCAGTACAGCCCTGTGTGACTCAGTGTCCCAGTACAGCCCCAGTAGTGTCCCAGTACAGCCCCATGTGACTCAGTCCCCAGTACAGCCCTGTGTGACTCAATTCCCCCAATACAGCCCTGTGTGACTCAGTCCCCAGTACAGCCCTGTGTGACTCAGTGTCCCAGTACAGCCCCAGTACACAGTGTCCCAGTACAGCCCCGTGTGACTCAGTCCCCAGTACAGTCCCGTGTGACTCAGTCCCCAGTACAGCCCTGTGTGACTCAGTGTCCCAGTACAGCCCCAGTACAGTGTCCCAGTACAGCCCCATGTGACTCAGTCCCCAGCACAGCCCTGTGTGACTCAGTCCCCAGTACAGCCCCGTGTGACTCAGTCCCCAGTACAGCCCTGTGTGACTCAATTCCCCCAATACAGCCCTGTGTGACTCAGTCCCCAGTACAGCCCTGTGTGACTCAATTCCCCCAATACAGCCCTGTGTGACTCAGTCCCCAGTACAGCCCTGTGTGACTCAGTCCCCAGTACAGCCCTGTGTGGCTCAGTGTCCCAGTACAGCCCCAGTACAGTCCCCAGTACAGCCCCGTGTGACTCAGTCCCCAGTACAGCCCCGTGTGACTCAGTCCCCAGTACAGCCCTGTGTGACTCAGTCCCCAGTACAGCCCCAGTACAGTGTCCCAGTACAGCCCTGTGTGACTCTGTCCCCAGTACAGCCCTGTGTGACTCAGTCCCCAGTACAGCCCTGTGTGACTCAGTCCCCAGTACAGCCCCGTGTGACTCAGTCCCCAGTACAGCCCCGTGTGACTCAGTCCCCAGTACAGCCCCGTGTGACTCAGTCCCCAGTACAGCCCCGTGTGACTCAGTCCCCAGTACAGCCCCAGTACAGTGTCCCAGTACAGCCCTGTGTGACTCTGTCCCCAGTACAGCCCTGTGTGACTCAGTCCCCAGTACAGCCCTGTGTGACTCAGCCCCCAGTGCAGCCCTGTGTGACTCAGTCCCCAGTACAGCCCTGTGTGACTCAGTCCCCAGTACAGCCCCAGTACAGTGTCCCAGTACAGCCCTGTGTGACTCAGTCCCCAATACAGCCCGGTGTGACTCAATCCCCAGTACAGCCCCAGTACACAGTGTCCCAGTACTTGGGACATTTACTCATTGAACCACTATGGATTTTTTTTAGTCAACATGGAATACCGGTGTGATGGAGAAGGAACTGGGGGCCTAGTGGTTAAAAGTGAACAAGTCCAGCCATGTGTGTACCTCGTGGCTGCCTCACTGAGTTCACACTTACAGCATCTTGGAAGCTGAAGATGACGATCTGGATCTCGTTGAGAGCTCCCTTGTCAAAGTGTAGCTCGCTCTTCAGGCTGGACACGGCTTTGACGATCAGCTTGTGGTCCGGAGATCGAATGTAGTCCTTCAGACAGGTGACCAGCTGCCAGACGTGTTCACTTGTTAACTTGGAGTCGGAGTTCTGGTTTCAAGGCAGGAAGGAATAAAATTGCATGAACTGTGTGGGGAGCAACGCAAGAGACTACACGAAGCAGGCTCCTCAAAGCTCGGGCACCATTTTTCAAGCAGGAAGAAGGAGCAGATAGATGGCCATCGCCTGGCGATGGCGCTGCAGAGGTGACCATCAGTGTTGGGGAAGGGACTGAGGGGCAGCCGTCTCGCTTATCTTCCATCCCAGAAGAGAAAGCTTCAGGCTTGGCTCACTACCACTCCCTAATAGGCCAGACAAAAAGATAGATAGATCGAAAGAGCTTGCATTTACATAGCGCCGTAGGATGTCCTAAAGCACTTTACAGCCAACGATGTACTTTTGAAATGTTTTTACTTTTGTAATGTCGGGCACGCGGCAGCCTATTTCTGCACAGCAAGATCCCGTTAAACAGTATTTAGATAAATGACCATTTAAGCTGTGATAATGATGTTGGTTGAGGGACAAATATTGGCCAGGAGACCTCCCCTGCTCTTCTTCGAATAGTGGCCGTGGGATCTTTTACACCCACCTGAGGGAGCAGACAGGGCCTCGGTTCAACGTCTCATCTGAAAGACGGACAAGACTGGAGAATAATGAGGGGAAACTGACGTGATGCCCTGCCCCTCGCGTGGCACACGGTGTTGGTGCGCTGACGTACGGTACGGAGATCGGGTTTGTTTGAATGTCTGCCTGGCAGCATCACAACGCCAACCAAACACGGGGTTTAAACCCTCCGGATCCAAACACATGGAAAACGCCAGACAGGAAAAGACCAGCTGGACCAGCTAGCCTGTCCCATACAGTCACGATGCCTTATGCATCATGTAGAGTTTGAGGAGAATAAGAAAGGAAAGTGAGAGGGAAGTGACTGAGTGAAATAACTAACAAGTGCGAGTGGCTCCTCATTGACAGAACAGCTAAAAAGGCGACATGTAACCTTGTAACCATCGGCAGCACCTCCCAAACCCACGACCTCTTCCACCTAGAAGGACAAGGGCAGCAGGCGCATGGGAACACCACCACCTCCAAGTTCCCCTCCAAGTCACACACCATCCTGACTTAGAAAGATAGCGCCGTTTCTTCATCGTCGCTGGGTCAAAATCCTGGAACTCCCTCCCTAACAGCACTGTGGGAGTACCTTCACCACACGGACTGCAGCGGTTCAAGAAGGCGGCTCGCCACCACCTTCTCGAGGACAACTAGGGATGGGCAATAAATGCTGGCCTTGCCAGCGACGCCCAGGTCCCAGGAACGAATAAAAAATTTTTTAAAAACCGAGCCATGAACACCAGGACGTCCCTGAAATCAACAAATTCAACACAGGCCGGGGGCAACATTTACCAAGTTACCTCCAGGGGTCCCTCAGAGCACCGTATCGTGCACTGGGTTAGAATAGCGAGGGATGAAAATATCCCCTCTGCAAGGATCCTACGCTAAATGAGTTTTGCCGGCCTCAATCTAACATCGGCCCACAGTGCAAAGCTGCCCATAAATCCGCATCAGTCTCACTCAGAGGCCATAAGGACGTCTGCTGTGGGATATGGAAGTGTACACACATACAGTACGGGGTCTTCATCTTGAGTTGGGCTTGAGATATATTGGGGATCCAGGAATACTCAACTCTGCATCTAGCACATGCTAGACTGACCTGCGACTGCACTTTATCTATTCACGGGGTGTGGGTGCCGCTTGGCATGGCCGGATTTATTGCTCACGCTCGAAGCTGGTGGTGGGCCTTTTTCTTTCAACTGTCGCAGTTCTTGTGATGATAGTGTAGAACGTTTGACCCAGTGATGATGAAGAAGCAGCGAGAGATAGTCCAAGTCAGGGCGGTATGTAACTTGGAGGTGACCATTGCTGTTCTTGTCCTTCTTGGTGGTAGAGATCACAGGGGAAGGAGGTGCTACTGGAACATAGAAACAGGAGGAGGCCATTCAGCCCCTCGAGCCTGCTCCACCATTCAACTAGATCAGGGCTGATCTGTACCTCAAAGCCATTCACCTGCCTTTGCTCCACGTCACTTGATGCCCTTACCTTAAAAAAAATCTAGCAATCTCAGTCTTGAAAGCAACAAATGTCCCAGCATTTGGGGGACTATAAATGTAAGCTTGTGGATCATACATACTGTAGCAGGATGGAAGGGGTGGCAATTGAGTCCTGTGGCAAGGCGCCAATCATGTTCTGAATTGACTGCCTGATGGGGAGGGGTGGGGTGGGGTGGGGTGGGGTGAGGTGGGGAGGGGTGGGGGGGCTTAACGCTGCATGTGGTGCTCATTATTCTTGGAGTTGGACCTATCACTGCTGACACTGGGTGCAAAACGTGGAAAGTGTTCCCTTCTGCAACACTGACACCTCTCACTGCGATGACATAAAAACTCGGCAAGTAGTAAAACAACACAAAAATGAAAAGAAGCTCAATGGAATGGGCCTCGGCCTGGTGAGGAGCAAAGCTTACTGTCCACGCAGCGGGGAGATATAAACCGAGCACATGGGCTTCCCAGATCAAAACAAAAACACAATACTGCGGATGCTAGAAATCTGAAATAAAAACAGAAAGTTCTGGAAAACACGCAGCAGGTCAGGCAGCAGGTGTGGTGAAAGAAGCAGAGTTAGCGCCTCAGGTCGATGGCCTTTCATCAGATCACCCCGGAGCAGTCCAGTTTAGGTGAATGCTGTCGCTCACTCTCACTAAGTGTATAATCCATCAGTTATTTACCTCAGGAGTGATATTTTGCGTACCTGCGCCTGGGCTTCTAGAATGTTCTGGACCACAGTTTTGCAGTCCTCCGTCAGTATCTTGAACAGTGCAGCTCTACGCTCGCTGTCCTTCTTTAACAGGAACAGTCCGGCATTTTCTTCCGGTGAGGATGGGATGCTGAAGTCATCCACCTGTTCCTCAAGCACGCTGGGAGAAGGAAGACGGGAATACCGATTAAAACAATCCCGGGAAATGCAGAGTCACCCCGCTTCTCACCGTGTAAAGTAGTGGTACGATAAGCACTAAAGGTGAGAGGTTACCTCAGAAACTCCTGTTTTGGGGAGCCGCTCTTGCCGCATTGGCTTGGGATCGAGCAGCTTCGAGACAGGAAGGGAACGTCGTGTTGGAAGTCCAAGGGATGCCGGCTCTCACTCCCGTCCTTCAGGTGCCCAGACACAGGGACCGACAGACTGTGATAAAATTCACCTTGATAAAGAAGAGATCCTAATCAAATCAAGGAAGAGCGTATTCAAGCAATGGGGTTAAGGAGATTAAAGGTTGCACAGTCACAGAAAACACGTCAGGAGTTGGCTGAGGTTCCAAGATGTCTGGAGATTGGCTGGAGACAGGATGTAGGGTGCTCTAATGAGTTGAGAGAGAGGGAGGACTTGCATTTATATCGCACCTTTCATCTCAAGCCATCCCCAAACACTTCAGAGCCAATGAATTACTTTTGAAGCGTAGCCACTGTTGTAATGTAGGCAAACACAGCAGCCAGTTTGCGCACACCAAGGTCCCACAAACAGCAATGAGATAATGACCAGATAAACATTCTAGTGCTGTTAGTCAAGGAACAAACATTGGCTAGAATACTGGGAGAATGAGCCTGCTTGTCTTCAAATAGTGGCACGGGATCTTTTACATACACCTGAACTGGGAGATGGGGGTCTTAGTTTAACATCTTATCTGAAAGTGGCCCATATAAACATAGAAGATAGGAGCAGGAGTAGGCCATTCGGCCCCTCGAGCCTGTTCCGCCATTTAATGAGATCATGGCTGATCATCCAAATTCAGTACCCTATCCCTGCTTTCTCCCCATATCCCTTGATCCCTTTAGCCTTAAGAAATATATCTAACTCCTTCTTGAATATATTTAATGAATTGGCCTCAACTGCCTTCTGTGGTAGAGAATTCCACAGGTTCACCACTCTCTGGGTGAAGAAATTCCTCCTCATCTCAGTCCTAAATGGCTTACCCCTTATCCTTAGACTGTGACCCCTGGTTCTGGACTCCCCGCCATCGGGAACATCCTTCCTGCATCTAGTCTGTCTAGTCCTGTTAGAATTTTATAAGTTTCAATGAGATCCCCTCTCATTCTTCTAAACTCTAGCGAATATAAGCCTAATCGACCCAATCTCTCTTCATACGTCATTCCTGCCATCCCAGGTATCAGTCTGGTGAATCTTCGCTGCACTCCCTCCATGGCAAGAACATCCTTCCTCAGATAAGGCGACCAAAACTGCACACAATACTCAAGGTGTGGTCTCACCAAGGCCCTGTACAACTGCAGCAAGACATCCTTGCTCCTGTACTCGAATCCTCTCGCTATGAAGGCCAACATACCATTTGCCTTCTTAACTGCCTGCTGCACCTGCGTGCTTACCTTCAGCGACTGGTGCACAAGAACACCCAGGTCTCGTTGCACTTCCCCTTTTCCCAATCTATTGCCATTCAGATAATAAGCTGCCTTCCTGTTTTTGCCACCAAAGTGGATAACCTCGCATTTATCCACATTATACTGCATCTGCCATGCATCTGCCCAATAGCCCAACCTGTCCAAATCATACTGGAGTTTCTCTGCATCCTCCTCACAGCACACTCGCCCACCCAGCTTTGTGTCGTCTGCAAACTTGGAGATATTACATCTAGTTCCCTCGTCTAGATCATTAATATATATATTGTGAATAACTGGGGTCCTAGCACCGATCCCTGTGGTACCCCACTAGTCACTGCCTGCCACTCGGAGAAAGACCCATTTATTCCAACTCTTTGCTTCCTGTCTGCCAACCAGTTCTCTATCCAAGTCAATACCTTGCCCCCAATCCCATGTGCTTTAACTTTGCACGCTAATCTCTTATGCGGGACCTTATCGAAAGCCTTCTGAAAGTCCAAATAAACAACATCCACTGGTTCTCCCTTATCTATTTTACCAGTTACATCCTCAAAATATTCCAGTTGATTAGTCAAGCATGATTTACCTTTTGTAAATCCATGTTGACTTTGTCCAATTCTGACACTCTTTTCCAAGTGCTCTGCTATTACATCTTTTATAATGGACTCTAGCATTTTCCCCACTACCGATGTCATAATTCCCCGTTTTCTCTCTACCACCTTTTTTAAATAGTGGTGTTACATTAGCTACCCTCCAATCCATGGGAACTATTCCAGAGTCTATAGAATTTTGGAAGATGACCAGCAATGCATCTACTATTTCTAGGGCCACTTCCTTAAGTACCCTAGGATGTAGATTATCAGGCCCTGGTGATTTATCGGCCTTCAATCCCGTCAATTTCCCTAACACCATTTCCCTACAAATGCTGATTTCTTTCAGTTCCTCCCTCTCATTGGACCCTATGTTCCCCAACATCTCTGGGAGGTTATTTGTGTCCTCCTTTGTGAAGACAGAACCAAAGTATGTATTTAATTGGTCTGCCATCTTTTTGTTCCCCATTATAAATTCCCCCGATTCTGACTGCAAGGGACCTACGCTTGACTTCACCAATCGTTTTCTCTTCACATATCTATAGGAGCTTTTACAGTCAGTTTTTATGTTCTCTGCAAGCTTACTCTCATACTCTATTTTCCCCCTCTTAATTAATCCCCTTGTCCTCCTTTGTTGAATCCTAAACTGCTCCCAATCCTCAGGTTTGCTGCTTTTTCTGGCCAACTTATATGTACTCTCCTTGGATCTTATGCTATCCCTAATTTCCCTTGTTAGCCATGGTTCAGTCACCGTTTTTGTTTTATTTTTATGCCAAACAGGAATGAACAAATTCTGTAGTTCATCCATGCGATCTTTAAATGTTTGCCATTGCCTATCCACCGTCAACACTTTAAGTAACGTTCCCTCCGACAATGCAGCACTCCCTCAGTACTGCACTGAAGCGTCAGCCTAGATTATGTGCTCAACTCTCTGAAGCGGGGATTGAAACCATGATCTTTGTGATTCAGGGGCGAGAGTGTTACCATGCTGCAGTGACACTGAGTACCTGCAGGCGGCGCTATGCTATGACTGATTGCCTTTGGTTATCCAGCTAGCTCAACATCACCACCAACAGGCGCTTGGTGTTACTGCAGCTATGAGCAACTCCAAGAAGATCAGTGAGAAAAAAAAAGACTTGCGTTTACGTAGCACCTTTCACGTCCTCAGGACATCCCAAAGCACTGCACAGCCAATGAAGCACTTTTGAAGTGCAGTCACTGCTGTAATATGAGGAAACACTGCAGCCAATTTGCACACAGCAAGCTCCCACAAACAGCAATGAGATAAATGACCAGATAATCTGTTTTTAGGTGTTGGTTCAGAGATAAATATTGGCCAGGTACACCAGGGAGAACTCCTATGCTCTTCTTCGAATAGTGCCATGGGACCTGTGAGAGCAGGCGGAGCCTCGGTTTAACGCCTCATCCGAAAGACGGCACCTCCGACAGTGCAGCACTCCCTCAGCACTGCACTGGAGTGTCAGCCTGGATTATATGCTCAGGTCCCTGGAGTGGGGCTTGGACCCACAATTTCTGACTCAGCGGGGAGAGTGCTACAGTGCAGGTTGTGTGCGTGTAAGTGAACACTCTCCCTCTACTGTTTTGTGCAAGCTTTAATCACTTACACGGATGCCCTGATTTGATAGGTCTCCAGCGTGTGTTGGGGCTTCTACCTTGTAGCAGATGCACTGCGTTAATGTAGGTGAGCAGGAACAACGGACAGTGCGTCCTGTCGGATGGATAACAGGGAATGTCATATCCGGGCTTGATGGCCGACTGGAAGCTACGACCTGTTCTGTAACCCTGTGTTGGCCAAGATTAGTTTATTCCTGGTTTACTGAGGAGGGTACAGACCTGGACCAGTGCAGGCGTATCAGACAAAATCAGACAGCGGAGCACAGCACACGCTTCTCTCTCCAGACACTTCCTGCTCCCTGCTCCCGGCACAGAGTGACACTGGAATTTAGCCACGGTTATGAAATGCCAGGAGTACAACTGCTGCCTGAACAGGCATATCCCAAAATGAGATAACT
Organism: Somniosus microcephalus; assembly: GCF_052327205.1. NCBI lineage: Eukaryota > Metazoa > Chordata > Chondrichthyes > Squaliformes > Somniosidae > Somniosus > Somniosus microcephalus. Next base: position 20,750,088 of record NC_141006.1, on the reverse strand, counting down.
TACATTTCTACAGCCCTCATTACATACGGAGAATCTTCAGAACACGTAGAGGGCGATAGAGAACCATAAACCATAAGAAACACAGGGGGGCGGAGCTGGGCCGTACTTACAGTGAAAGCTCCCTCACCCATACCAGCCATCTCCTGTAATCGTGCAGTAACCTCCAAAATCAGCTTAATCCAACATATCAATGGATACTTATTATCCTGTGCTGCTTTCTCCAACATCCCATGCAGTCCTATTCCTGTACATTCCATTCTCCTGCATCCCATTTAGTCCTCTTCACCTGCTTCATTTTCCTGCTCAGTCCCATTTACTTTTATCACATTCAGTTTGTTTCCCCTCCATTCTATTTCCATTCAGTCCCATTCCTCTGATCCAATTCCCATTCAATTCCATTCCCCTACATCTAGCACCTAGTCTCAGTCATGCCTTTTCCGTTCCCCATTCAGTTCTATTCCCCTCCTTCCCAGGCAGTACGTTTCCTCTCCATTTTATTCCCATTTAGTTTCAGTCCCTGCCTCCTATTCCGGTTCAGTCCCACTGCTTCACCTCTTTTCCATTCAGTCCAATTTCCACCCCTCCAATTCCTGTTCAGTGCATTACCTGTGGTTCCCTTTTCATTCAGTCCGATTCACCTCCATTTCATTCACCCGGCTTCCCTTTCCCATTCAATCCAATTCCCATCTATCCCGTTCAGCTCTTTACCCCTGCTTCCCATTCCAATTCGGTCCCATTCCCTTACTTCCCATTCAGTCCAATTCCTGTGCCACCCAGCCAATGTAAGAACACAGGAACAGGAGGAGGCCATTTAGCCCCTCGAGCCTGTTCTGCCACTCAATGAGATCATGACTGATCTGCGACCTAACTCCATATACCCACCTTTGCCCCGTATCCCTTAATACCTTTGGTTACCAATAATCTATCAATCTCAGATTTAAAATTAACAATTGATCCAGCATCAATTGCTGTTTGTGGAAGAGAGTTCCAAATTTCTACCACCCTTTGTGTGTAGAAGTGTTTCCTAATTTCACTCCTGAAAGGTCTGGTTCTGATTTTTAGACTATGCCCCCTAGTCCTAGGCTCACCAAGCAGTGGAAATGGTTTCTCTCTATCTACCCCTTAACTGCCTAAATTCTAGAGAATACAACCCAACGTGAATCTTGTCATTCATGTGGAAATGACTTATGAAATAATACTGGGTGGCCTGCTGGTGGCGCTGTCCAGGGAGAGTATAAATACTCGGGCACAGGCCCAGCTTGCTCAGGACATTCTTTAACAGGAACTAGTGAAGGACACAACTAGTGTCCTCAGAGTCCACATCACGGAAGACCTCTCCTGGTCCCTCAATACCTCCTCTCTGGTGAAGAAGGCCCAGCAGCGCCTATATTTCCTAAGGAGGCTGAAGGGATGTAACCTGTCACCCCTGATCCTCTCTAACTTTTACCGCTGCACAATAGAGAGCATCCTGATGAATTGTATCACAGTATGGTATGGCAGCTGTAGCTACTATGACCGGAAAGCCCTGCAGCGGGTAGTCAAAACTGCCCAACGCATTACCGGCACCCGGCTACCGACCATAGAGCACATATACCAGAAACGCTGTTTACGGAGGTCACGGACCATCATCAAAGACCCTACCCACCCCAGCCACAGTCTGTTCGCCCTCCTGCCATCTGGGAGACGCTACAGATGCATTCGCACCCATACGACCAGATTTAGGAACAGCTTCTTTCCCAGGGCTGTCATCCTACTGAACTCCACAAATAAACTCTAAATCCTGCACATCTGCCAATGCACTTTATTATGGTTATGGTTATGTTAATGTATTACAAGCCAAATGTATGTTGAATGTTTAAATGTCTTAATCTAAATGTACTCTCTCGGGAGCCGCAAGCCTACATTTCGTTGTACTGCACTTGTGCACTAACAATGACATTAAAGTTGATTATGATTAGATCTCCATGTTGAAAAACAGTTGATTAAAGCCTTGTTTAATATTCAGACCAAGTGCCTAGTAGTTTTCTTACATCACAACCCTAATTTGTGTAATCTCTCCTCGTAATTTAACCCTTGAAGCCTGGGTATCTTTCTGGTAACCCTACGCTGCACTCCCGCCAAGACCATTATATCCTTCCTAAGATGTGGTGCCCAGAACTGCTCACAGTACTCCAGATGTGGTCTAACCGGGGTTTTGTATAGCCGCAGCATAACTTCTACCCCCTTGTATTCTAGTCCTCTAGATATAAAGCCCAGCATTCCATTAGCCTTTTTGATTATTTTCTGTACCTGTTCATGACATTTTAATGATCTATGTACAGGAAACTCATTGGTATCCGGCACCGACGGGACCGGCGTGTTGCCGGTTGATCAAAAATTCCGGATGACGGAGAGGGTTATCTACCGAGGCTATTTTTAACAAAGAAAAATTAAAAAATCAAGAAATGTGCAGTATACAGTAATTGGGTACTCACCTACAGAATGTTGTGTTAAATGGATGCTGGAAGATGCTGGATTAAGCACAGTACTGCCAGTTGAGGGTAATGCAATGCATTGACTACCAGCAGCGTGGGAGACACACAGTACCCCTGTAAAATGACGGATCAGAAGAGACTACCGGCAGCGCGGGAGAGTCAGACTCCTGTTACAGGGGTATTGAGGTGTTCAGACTTCTGACAGCACCAAGAAGCCGAGTCGTGGCAGTTTGGAGAACTACCCCCACTGACTAACTCGGCCACCGCGGGAGACTCGGACTCGGCAACATTGCCGGTTATTGAGGTGTTGTTTTTGGAGTGAGAATTTTGCCGGTTAATAGAGAATTCTGGATATTTAGGAGCCATTTGAACGAGAGTTTCCTGTACCTAGACCCCCAAGTCTCTTTGGACCTCCACTGTTTTTAGCTTTTCACCATTTAGAAAGTACCCTGTTCGATCCTTTTTAGGTCCAAAGTGGATGACCTCACTTTTGCTTACATTAAAATCCATTTGCCACAGTTTTGCCCATTCACTTAATCTATTAATATCTCTTTGTAATGTTATGCTTTCATCTACACTGCTTACAATGCCGCCTATCTTTGTATCATCGGCAAACTTGGATATGTGGCTTTCTATTCTATCATCTATAATAATAATAATAATCATAATCAACTTTTATTGTCATTGTTAGTGCACAAGTGCAGTACAACGAAATGTAGGCTTGCGGCTCCCGAGAGTGTACAGTTAGATTAAGACATTTAAACATTCAACATACATTTGGCTTGTAATACTTTAACATAAACATAAACATAATAAAGTGCATTGGCAGATGTGCAGGCTTTAGAGTTTATTTGTGGAGTTCAGTAGGATGACAGCCCTGGGAAAGAAGCTGTTCCTAAATCTGGTCGTACGGGTGCGAATGCATCTGTAGCGTCTCCCAGATGGCAGGAGGGCGAACAGACTGTGGCTGGGGTGGGTAGGGTCTTTGATGATGGTCCGTGACCTCCGTAAACAGCGTTTCTGGTATATGTGCTCTATGGTCGGTAGTCGTTAATAAATACAATGAATAGTTGAGGCCCCAACACAGATCCCTGCGGGACACCACTAGTCACATCCTGACAATTTGAGTACCTGCCCATTATCCCTACTCTCTGTCTCCTGTCACTCAGCCAATTTCCTAACCAGGTCATTAATTTGCTTTCAATTCCATGGGCTTTAACCTTAGTTAACAGTCTCTTATGTGGGACGTTATCAAATCCCTTCTTTAAGTCCATACAAGTAACATCCATAGACATTCCCCTGTCCACTCCTTTAGCCACCTTTTCAAAAAATTCAATCAGGTTCGTCAGACATGCCCTACCCTTTACAAATCCATGCTGGCTCTCTCTGATCAGCTGAAAATTTTCAAGGTGTTCAGTTACCCCGTCCTTAATTATGGACCTTAATTAATTAATGTAGTTGCTCTTGTTTCCTGTTCCCACTCGGTCCTATTCCTACTGCAACCTGTTCCCATCCATCTCATTCAGCTCCATTTCCATGATGGCGCTCAGCCCCGTTCCCGTTCCCAGTCATTCCTGTACCTGGCTTTGGGGTGGGCTTTGTTTTCCTCCGGCTCAGAAACGTGTCTTTGAGGAGCTCCCCAGCCGTGGCCCGTTTGTCAGGATCCGGCTCAAAGCCACACAGGAGGAAGGCCTTCGCCTCGAGGGACATGGACTCTGGGATCTCCGGGTGGATTTTAAACATTCCCACCTGTAGTCAAACAAACAGGGAATCAAACCAAAGAAGGAAGCCGCTCACGAGGTGCAAACGGAGATGTGAAACAGGCTCAAACCATTACAAGATCAATTTGCACCATTAAGCCACTATATTTGACGCCATAGCTTCACAATTATTATGCTGTGAATGGTAGACAGGACACTTCTGTGCACACCTGTCCCACCAAGTTACTTTCACCCTCCAGTGCCACGTGAGGGTGCACACACAGGGTCACACCTCTGTCCTTGCACGAGTACGCTGGGGGTGAGACACTCTCCTCACTTTGCTGCTCTGTAATTCATCCGGATACTGGATCCATGAACGCACCAGGCGAGAAATATTGTCTGAAAACCAGCATTACGTTTAGTCGCTAACACCAGTAATGTATTTTAAACTGGATTAAAAAGATAATTGTCCTGGGTGTAATTTGCCATTGAAGATATCAACTCCTCCCCATTCCCTCCCGAAACAGTTGACACCAACTGGGGTACAGGCCCATAGGCACCCGATTCTAGTGGCCATTTTTCCTGTGCATGCTTAGATAGTAAGCATTACTGGGATATTCATCCATGGGGGATGTCAGAGCCAGGGCCGATTCTGTCCTCAGGAGATGCACACGTCACACAGCTGGTGTCACGGAGAGTGAGGCCCTTGTTGGTATTTCCCCAGGGGTCCAAGCCTTGCCCCTTTGTTCGCCTCGGGGCGAGACACTCAGCCCTAGGGTGACCAAAAACAATCACGCTGTCAGTTCTCTTACCTTAAACATAGCGGCCTGGGGCTCTCCCAGTTCGAAGAAGGGTGGTTTTCCGGTGGCCATTTCAATGACGGTACAGGCCAGCGACCAGATATCTGCAGGCTTCCCGTAACCTCTTGGTCCCTTGTCAATGATTTCAGGAGCCATGTACTGAAGAGTTCCTGGGGTAGGAAGAACACAGAAAAACTGACAGAGACCGACACCACACCCACCCCACCCACACCCCCACCCACACCAAACACAACGACACCCACCCCACCCACACCGACCCCACCCACACCAAACACATCGAAACAAATCCCACCGACTCCAATCCCACCGACACAGAGACCGATAGCCACTCTCTGTCCTCTACCTCGCCTCCCAGTCGCACACCTGTGAACGTTTCTGTACAAGGATTGATGCCTGCAAGCCTCTTTGATGTCCCGAAGTCCGAGATTTTCAGCACTCCACTGTATGTGTTTATCAATACGTTATCTCCCTTTGAAGATAGACAACATGATTTCAATAAAAAACAAATGCAAAACTCTAGTCCAATTATTATTAAATTAAAATGCTTTCCCGCACTGCTGTTAATGACAACAGAAGTGAGAACGAGGCACTGAACACCGCAAGTGCCATCTTATCAAACATTCCTCACATCACTGGCAACTTCTCCCCTCCCCCCTCATCGTAAACCTCCCCATCCTCACTGCAGCCCATTTACTGATAAGCTGCGGAGATCAATCACCAACAGGTAACCAAATGCTGATGTGCATGGCAACGCGAATCACCCGATCAGCATTTGGTCTCCCCACCGTAGAGCGTACAGCACTCTGAGCATCAGGTCCAGTTTACTTTGCAGAATGTACCTGTAAATTGGTGTCTCACACGGAAGGAGTGTTTGGGGGCCCTGGGCAGTGGTGTGTGAGGAGGTGAAAGGGCAGGTGTTGCATCTCCTGCAGCTGCACAGGACGGGTTCAGGGCAAAGGCAGCTGGAACTGGAGGTTGGTGAAGGAGTGAATCAGCGGCTCACACAGGGAACCATCTCCCCAGAAATCAGAGAGCTGAAGGTGTTAATCAGTGGTGGGATCGCGCTGCCCATGGTGGGTAAGGCGGAAGATGATGGCGTGAATGCAGAGGCTGGTGGGGTGGATGGTGAAAAGAAGGCGGGTGGGGGGCCAGTCGTGGTTCTGAGAGAGGGAGAGGAGGGCAGAGCAGATGAACAGGAAATAGGATGGAGCAGCTTCAAGGGTCCAGTCAAGCCTTTGCTATTCGCAATGACCATGATTTCTTTAACACTTCCCTGGGTCTGACTGAGGTGACCTTTGATATCATCCAACACTCTGTGTTTTTTCCAGTAAGTTGTGGGCCATCCAACCCATGGTTTTCCTCTCAGTGCCGGGAGGTTTTCCCCCTCCGCACCAGGGTGGCCAACTCTGGAGGCATGATCACGTGACATTCTGACCCTATGATACCCGATCACGTGACATTTGTTCGCGGGACTTCTGCAAATGTTGTTGCATTTCCCGTATAACGGTTGGGTCCGCGGTAGTTAACTATTTTTATTCGTGGTTTCGCACCAGCAGCCATTGTGCGACAAGTTCCGAGAAACGGGAGGCCCCCCCCCGTGAGTAGGAGGAGCGGGGAAACTGAGGATGGAGGGGCCACCGAGGGAGGGAGAGAGGGGAGACCGAGGGCGGGGAGAGGGGAGACCGAGAGCGGGGACCGAGGGCGGGAAGAGGGGAGACCGAGGGCAGGGAGAGGGGAGACCGAGGGCGGAGACCAAGGGGAGACCAAGGGTGGAGAGAGGGGAGACCGAGGGCGGAGAGAGGGGAGACCGAGGGCGGAGAGAGGGGAGACCGAGGGTGGGGAAGAGGGGATCTGAACTCTCACACTCCCCGGGGTCAGTCTCTGAACTCTCACACTCCCTGGGGTCAATCTCTGAACTCTCACCCCCCCTGGGGTCAGTCTCTGAACTCTCACAACCCCCGGGGTCAGTCTCTGAACTCTCACACTCCCCGGGGTCAGTCTCTGAACTCTCACCCACCCCGGGGTCAGTCTCTGAACTCTCACACTCCCCGGGGTCAGTCTCTGAACTCTCACACTCCCCGGGGTCAGTCTCTGAACTCTCACACTCCCCGGGGTCAGTCTCTGAACTCTCACCCCTCCCGGGGTCAGTCTCTGAACTCTCACCCCTCCCGGGGTCAGTCTCTGAACTCTCACCCTTCCCAGGGTCAGTCTCTGAACTCTCACACACCCCGGGGTCAGTCTCTGAACTCTCACACTCCCCGCGGTCAGTCTCTGAACTCTCACACTTCCCGGGGTCAGTCTCTGAACTCTCACCCCTCCCGGGGTCAGTCTCTGAACTCTCACCCCTCCCGGGGTCAGTCTCTGAACTCTCACCCTTCCCGGGGTCAGTCTCTGAACTCTCACACACCCCGGGGTCAGTCTCTGAACTCTCACACTCCCCGGGGTCAGTCTCTGAACTCTCACACTCCCCGGGGTCAGTCTCTGAACTCTCACACTCCCCGGGGTCAGTCTCTGAACTCTCACCCCTCCCGGGGTCAGTCTCTGATCTCTCACCCCCCCCGGGGTCAGTCTCTGAACTCTCACCCCACCCGGGGTCAGTCTCTGAACTCTCACACACCCCGGGGTCAGTCTCTGAACTCTCACCCTTCCCGGGGTCAGTCTCTGAACTCTCACACTCCCCGGGGTCAGCCTTTGAACTCTCACACTCCCCGGGGTCAGTCTCTGAACTCTCACACACCCCGGGGTCAGTCTCTGAACGCTCACCCCCCCCCCCGGGGTCAGTCTCTGAACTCTCACACTCCCGGGGTCAGTCTCTGAACTCTCACCCCCCCTCCCCCGGGGTCAATCTCTGAACTCTCACCCCCCCCGGAGTCAGTATTTGAACTCTCTCGCTCCTCAGTCAGTGCCTATTGTATTGGGCCTGTACTTAGACCCCTTTCTGCAGCAGCAAGACCAATGCCAACTCAACCAAACAGTAACTGACTGACGGTTGGGTTGACTAACGTACAGCCTCTCTCACACCACATTCTTCTCCTTACCTTAATGTCTCTGTGCACTATCTGATTCTCGTGTAGGTATTTCAGGCCCTCCAGGATCTGCCTCGTGTAGAAAATGATCGTGGCTTCGTTGTCCTTGAGTGGGCCCCACTTGGAGCGCAGCAACGCAGAGAGGCTTCCTGGTTACAAAGTGACACACGGTCTACCGTTTTATCATCACCATTAACTGAAGAGAAAGACAACAGACTACGGACAACAGAATTGGCCCAGAGAGTGCGCAGAATGCAGAGCAAAGGAAAAATGGACAGTACACAGATATAGCCAGGGATCTCTGGGAAGATCACAGGTGTGTGTATACAATCGCACACACACACGGAAAATTACTTACGCACACACACACACACGCGCACACACACACACACACACACACACACACACACGCACGCACGCACACACACACACACACACGCACGCACGCACACACACGCACGCACACACGCACACATGCAGATTACTCTGTGTTAACAAGTGCTCTCAGGCTCTAATAATGAATACGACGATCAAAGTGTTGGTGCAGTCCTCAGTGCTCAGATTAAACACTCAGATTGCTGTGGAGGAACAAAGGCATTGGGGTAAAAATTGGGGTTATTTTAGCTCCCCAAAAAAGTTAGCGCCCCTGCAGCCGATCTTCCCAGGTAGCGCTCCGAGAGAGAGGAGGGGGCGCTGCGAGGCAATATCGCTGCCGCACGTCGCGCCGCGATACTACAGGCCTTCCTCCCCTTATTAAAGGAGAGGGGCCTGGCGCAGCGTGTCCCGGTGCCCAGCTGGGCCACCAGGGATCGGGAGTGCCGGCAAACGAGCCCAGCACTCAAGAGGAATGCCGGGCTCACGGAGAGCAGCCGTCACCCCATGGGGGGGCTTCACAGGGGCCAGGGACAGCAACGGGGGCAGGTGCTGGCAGGCGGTCAGCGACAAAAATGGCCGCCCGCCACCTCCCCTTTAACTAGCGCCGCCCTGGCCGCAGGTAGGGCCTCCTTGACCCCGGCGGACATAGCGTCTGGTGGTCAGTCGGGGGGTGCCACTCAATATTACAGCCGGGGCGTGAGCGAGGCGCTGCGCACGGCAATGACATCATCACCGGTGGCGCAGCTCCGCTCAGCGCTAACAGTTAGCCCCGCCGCTAACCTCCTGCTGAATTTTGCGGGAGGCGTTAGCTGCGCCGTGCCCAGGCGCTAGTTGATTTGCGACCCGTTAGCGCCCTCTTAGAGGCTCCCTACTGGGAAACAGTGCCGGGACCGGCCATAACTCTACTGGGAAACAGTGCTGGGACTGGCCAAAATGCTACTGGGAAACAGTGCCGGGACCGGCCATAACTCTACTGGGGAACAGTGCTGGGACTGGCCATAACTCTACTGGGAAACAGTGCTGGGACTGGCCATAACTCTACTGGGGAACAGTGCTGGGACTGGCCATAACTCTACTGGGAAACAGTGCTGGGACTGGCCATAACTCTACTGGGGAACAGTGCTGGGACTGGCCATAACTCTACTGGGGAACAGTGCTGGGACTGGCCATAACTCTACTGGGGAACAGTGCTTGGTTATACCAAAGCTCTACTGGGAAGCTCTACTGGGAGGTGCAAATCAACCGAATTTAGCCCCCATTGACTTCTGATTTATTTGTGTTACAGAAATACAACTGCTTCGTCAAAATGGTGTTACAAGATGCTAACCAGCAAAGCACCATGGTTAGGAAGACACCCACACTTTAAGGAACATTGGAATTGTTGGATGAAAAAAGGCCAAGGTCCATCTAGATCGCCTTCTACCTCCTGGTAGCCACACGATACAATGATCGTGGAGTTGTTGACTTATCCTAGCGCTCAATCTCTATCCATTAGTCTACAACAGACCCAGACATAACACGAAGAAACCCCAGTGGTGGAGAGTTTTGGGAACCACAGGCCCAAAGTCACCTGTTCCCCCCGAGCACGCTACACTCACCACACGTTATCTCAAATTCCTCAAATACTGTATCCCAAAATGTTTCTTTTGGAAAAAAGAGGCTGACCTCCTGGGACCTCCTCCATGAAGATTTTGATGTATCCGTCCTGACTAACTGATCCCATGTACTGGACAATATTCCGGTGTTTCAAGCGCTTGTGGAGAGCGATTTCTTCATGAAGAGGCTGTGAGTACCTGTCCAGGGGGCAGAAGAAGATTTCATGGGAAACGGAGTAAGAGGGATTGGCAAAAGGGAACCAAGAATGGAAGCGGCAGTATGCAGCTCAAGGTGTCTTCCACTTGGTAACCCCTCCCAATGACCTGTTATAGCCATAGCATTCTAAACATTCTGTACACTATATAGGATGTAAGGTGCAGGGTCATTGGGAGGGCAGTGGGCGGGCGGTTGCAAGTGTCACTACAGGACCATCTCTGATGGCCGCCTGCTACATATGGCCAGACACTCTGGCACCCACCCATTACTGGGGAGCCGGGGGCAATGTGGAGCTGCCACGTTCACCTCAGCCCCTTAAGGGGGCTGATCTGGAATTTTCTTTCTTTTCTGTCGGGGAAGGGGGTCCAGGCCACCTCCCCACTGGTGGGACCCACACCTACCACGAGGCAGACAGTGTACCTCACCTCGCTCGGCGTACCGGCATCCAGAGATATACCGGGTCCCGACCGATCCACTAGGGTGAGAACCTCTGGAGTAACGAGTGCCTGGCCCCGGACAACATTTGCTTGGTTAGGACCACAGGAAGGCGGGGGGGGGAGGTTCCGTCCCTCCAGAGGCAAATCAATTAATCCCGGAGACCGGGCCCCAATGGGTCACTGTTGTTTTCTAAGCCTTTCCGCCGGTCTCCCAAACAGAGTGTCAGCGGGACATCAGTGGAATGCCCGAGGATTCTTGACCCCATCATCTGTACACTATATCCATCTGTACCTCTATATTAAAAGCTTTGCGGGCAGCATGCATTTCCTGTACGTTTCACACTTCCTGCCTCATGGTCTTTCTGTCGTGGCACTTCCACCATGTCTGCATGTTACGCCTCTTTGTCACGCTCTCAGTCACTTATTTTAAAACTCCTCCCCAAGTCTGCTGCTTATACTTATCTGTGTCTGGTTGCTTCTTCCCATGTGACCTCTAGTTTTCCCATCTCCCACCCACCTGAGGGACAATGCTTCAACCAAATGGCCTCCAGCTCCCAAGGCTGAGAATTCGGTGTTCCCCATAACACAACGCTTCCAGTTCTTATAAAGCCTTGGCTACACCATGAGCAATGCCAAGGGAGGTCTGCTAGCAGGGTGTATAATCTACATTATCTATTATTCCCTCACAACTCAATCATACAGACAAAAGCTTTTATTTGACACAGCCTAAATATACACCCCTTCCACCACCGGCGCACCGTGGCTGCAGTGTGGACCATCGACAAGATGCACTGCAGCAACTCGCCAAGTCTTCTTCAGCAGCACCTCCCAAACCTGCGACCTCTTCCACCTAGAAGGACAAGGGCAGCAGGTGCATGGGAACACCAGCATCTCCAAGTTCCCCTCCAGGTCACACCCCATCCTGACTTAGAAGTATATCGCCGTTCCTTCATCGTTGCTGGGTCAAAATCCTGGAACTCCCTCCCTAACAGCACTGTGGGAGTACCTTCACCACACGGACTGCAGCGGTCCAAGAAGGCGGCTCATCACCACCAAGGGCAACTAGGGATGGGCAATAAATGCCGGTCTTGCCAGCGACACCCAGATCCCATGAACAAATTTTAAAAAAACAACAAAGTGGACTGTTTCTCCAATTTACGTTACGTTAAAAAAGGCAATTTGCATAAATCCGTTAATGAAACTCGTTCACTTGAAAATATTATTGTATGAGCAGTGCTCATTAATAGCACCTTTATTCTAGTAAAAACACCAATTTCAGAATTAAATCGGTTGCAGTCTGGTGTTATTAAGTGCACATAAAGCACTATTGGGCCCTGCTCTCTCTGACAAAACTGCTCATGATTCCAGGATCACCTTGGAATGCAAAGAGAACCCTTGGCTTCTCTTCTCCACTACAAACCATCTTCTTAAACCCCTCTCCCCTGCCCCTTCCAGCCTCACCTCCAACAACAAGTGCGAGGAGTTCATGGACTTCTTTGTCACTAAGATTGAAACCACCAGTTCAGCTGCCTCTGCCACTCCCTGCCTTTCCCCTAGTCCACCGGGCCAAACTTCACCTAAGGTTCCTCCCAGCTCTACCTCTGAACTCGCATCTTTCTCTAATTTCCCTCCGATCTCCCCATATGCCCTCTCCAAGCTCATCTTGTCCATGAGACCCATTTGCTGCTCCCTCAACCCTATTCCCTCTAAACTGCTGACCATCCAACTTCCCTTCCTGGCCCCCATGTTACCTGATGTTAACGGTTCTCTCTCCTCCGGTACGGTCACCCTCACCTTCAAATATGCTGTCACCACCCTCCTCCTCAAAAAACCTACCCTTGACCCCTCTGTCCTTGCAAACTCCCGCCCCCCTCTACAAACTCCCTTTCCTCTCCAAGGACCTTCAATGTGTTGTTGCCTCACAAATCCGTGCCGATCTTTCCCAGAACTCCATGTTTGAACCCCTTCAATCTCGTTTCCTCCCCACCACAGCACTGAAACGGCCCTTATCAAAGTCACAAATTACATCCTATGTGACTGTGACCATGGTAAGCTATCCCTCCTCATCCTTCTTGACCTGTCTGCAGCCTTTGACACAGCTGACCACACCATCGCTCCTGCAATTTTTAAAAAGTTTATTTATTCATTCACGGGATGTGGGCGTCGCTGGCAAGGCCAGCAATTATTGCCCATCCCTAATTGCCCTCGAGAAGGTGGTGGTGAACCGCCTTCTTGAACCGCTGCAGTCCGTGTGGTGAAGGTACTCCCACAGTACTGTTAGGTAGGGAGTTAACATAAGAACATAAGAAATAGGAGCAGGAGTAGGCCATACGGCCCCTCGGGCCTGCTCCGCCATTCAATAGGATCGTGGCTGATCCGAATCTAGACTCACGTCCACTTCCCTGCCTTCTCCCCGTAACCCCTAATTCCCTTATCTGCTCGGAAACTGTCAATCTCCGTTTTAATTTATTTAATGTTGCAGCTTCCACAGCTCTCTGGGGTAGCAAATTCCATAGATTTACTACCCTCTGAGTGAAGAAGTTTCTTCTCATCTCAGTTTTGAAAGGGCAGCCCCTTATTCTTAGACTATGCCCCTTAGTTCTAGTCTCACCCATCAGTGGAAACATCCTCCCCGCATCCACCCGATCAAGCCCCCTCACAATCTTATATGTTTCGATAAGATCGCCTCTCATTCTTCTGAACTCCAATGAGTATAGTCCCAACCTACTCAACCTTTCAACCTTTCCTCGTACGTCAACCCCCTCATCTCCGGAATCAACCGAGTGAACCTTCTCTGAACCGCCTCGAGAGCAAGTATATCTTTTCTTAAATATGGAAACCAAAACTGCACGCAGTATTCCAGGTGTGGCCTCACCAATACCCTGTATAACTGCAGCAAGACTTCCCTGTTTTTATACTCCATCCCCCTTGCAATAAAAACCAAGATTCCATTGGCCTTCCTGATCACCTGCTGCACCTGCATACTAACTTTTTGTGTTTCATGCACCAGGACCCCCAGATCCCTTTGTACTGTAGCACTTTGCAGTTTCTCTCCATTTAGATAATAACTTGCTCTTTGATTTTTTCTGTCAAAGTGCATAACCTCACACTTTCCAACATTATATTGCATCTGCCAAATCTCTGCCCACTCACTTAGCCTGTCTATGTCCTTTTGCAGGATTTTATGTCCTCCTCACTCATTGCTTTCCCTCCCATCTTTGTATCGTCGGCAAACTTGGATATGTTGCACTCGGTCCCTTCCTCCAAATCGTTAATATAGATTGTAAAGTGTTGGGGTCCCAGCACTGACCCCTGCGGAACACCACTAGTTACTGATTGCCAGCCCGAGAATGAACCATTTATCCCAACTCTTTGTTTTCTGTTAGATAGCCAATCTTCCACCCATGCCAGTATATTACCCCCAATCCCGTGATTTCTTATCTTGATCAGTAATCTTTTGTGTGGAACCTTGTCAAATGCCTTTTGGAAGTCCAAATACACTACATCCACTGGTTCCCCTTTATCCACCCTGTATGTTACATCCTCAAAGAATTCGAGCAAATTTGTCAAACATGACTTCCCCTTCATAAAACCATGCTGACTCTGTCCTATTAAATTATGTTTATCCAAATGCTCTGTTACTGTTTCCTTAATAATGGACTCCAACATTTTGCCAACCACAGATGTTAGGCTAACTGGTCTATAGTTTCCAGCTTTTTGTCTACTTCCCTTCTTAAATAAGGGTGTTACATTAGCAGTTTTCCAATCTGCCGGGACCTTTCCTGAGTCCAGGGAGTTCTGGAAAATAATCACCAATGCATCCACAATCCCTACCGCCACTTCTCTCAAGACCCTAGGATGTAGGCCATCAGGTCCGGGGGATTTATCCGCCTTAAGTCCCATTATTTTACTGAGTACCATCTCCTTAGTGATTTTAATCGTGTTTAGCTTCTCCCCCTCCATTGCCCCCTGTTTGTCCAGTGTTGGGATATTTTTAGTGTCCTCTACTGTAAAGACTGATACAAAATATTTGTTCAGCGTTTTTGCCATCTCCATGTTCCCCACCACTAGTTTCCCAGTCCCATCCTCTAAGGGACCAACGTTCACTTTAGCCACCCTTTTTCTTTTTATATAGCTGTAGAAACTCTTGCTATCTGTTTTTATACTTTTTGCTAGTTTACTTTCATAATCTATCTTCCCTTTCTTAATTAATCTTTTAGTTATTGTTTGCTGGCTTTTAAATGCTTCCCAATCTTCTATCCTCCCACTAGGTTTGGCTACTTTATATGCCCTTGTTTTCAGTCGGATACTATCCTTTATTACTTTACTAAGCCACGGATGGCTGTCTTTTCTTTTACTCCCCTTTTTCCTCAGTGGAATATATTTATCTTGAAAGATGTGAAATATCTCCTTGAATGTAGACCACTGCCCTTGTACCGTCTTACACTTTAATCTGTTTTCCCAGTCCACTTTAGTCAATTCTACTCTCATACCTTCATAGTCTCCTTTATTTAAGCTCAGTATGCTGGTTTGAGATCCAACTCTCTCACCCTCAAACAGAATTTGGAATTCAACCATATTATGGTCACTCATTCCAAGGGGATCCTTTTACTAGGACATTTTTTATTAATCCTGTTTCATTACACAGGACCAGATCTAAGATTGCCTGCCCCCTGGTTGGTTCAGTTACATACTGCTCAAGGAACCCGTCCCTAATACACTCTATGAACTCTTCCTCAAGGCTGCCATGCCCAATTTGATTAGTCCAGTCAATATGAAAGTTAAAATCCCCCATGATTATAGCTGTTCCCTTATTACAAGCCCCAACAATTTCCTGATTTATACTCCGACCAACAGAGTTGCAACTGTTAGGAGGCCTATAGACTATGCCCACTAGTGACTTTTTCCCCTTCTTATTCCTTATCTCCACCCAAACTATTTCACTATCCTAATCCTTTGACCCAATATCATTTCTGACTATTGCAGTGATTCCATCCTTGATTAACATAGCAACCCCACCTCCCTTTCCTTCCTGTCTGTCCTTCCTAATTGTCAAATACCCTTGTATGTTTAGTTCCCAGTCATGATTATCTTGCAGTCATGTTTCCGTAATGGCCACCAGATCATACCCATGTGTAGTTATTTGTACTGTCAACTCGTCAATTTTGTTACGAATGCTGCGTGCATTCAGATAAAGAGCTTTGAAATATGTTTTCTGACAATTTATTCCTGCTTTTACCCCTTTTACTACTTTACCTTTATCATTATACATTCTGTCCCTTCCTGACACGCTCTGGTTTTTAATTCCCCCACTGCTACCTTGCTCTATTGCCTTCTCCGCTGTCATTTTTATTTTTCGCTCTCTTAAAACCTCCCCCCCACCAATTAGTTTAAAGCCCTCTCTACAGCCCTAGTTATTCGATTCGCCAGGATTCTAGTCCCAGCACTGGCCAAGTGAAGTCCGTCCCAACGGAACAGCTCTCTCCTGTCCCAGTACTGATGCCAGTGTCCCAGGAAGCAAAACCCATTTCTCCCACACCAGGCTTTGAGCCACGCATTTAACTCTCTAATTTTATTTACCCTAGCCAAATTTGCACGTGCCTCAGGTAGTAATCCAGAGATTACTACCCTTGTGGTTCTGCTTTTTAATTTGGCCCCTAGCTGCTCAAACTCCCTCAGCAGAACCTCCTTCCTTGTCCTATCTATGTCGTTGGTACCAACATGGACCACGACAACTGGATCCTCCCCCTCCCACTCCAAGTTTCTCTCCAGCCCAGAGGAGATGTCCTTAACCCTGGCACCGGGCAGTTCCAGGATGTTGACCCAGCGACGACGAAGGATCGGCGATAAAGTTCCAAGTCAGGATGGTGTGTGACTTGAAGGGGAACTTGGAGGGGAACTTGGAGGTGGTGGTGTTCCCATGCGCCTGCCACCCTTGTCCTTCTAGGTGGTAGAGGTCGCGGATTTGGGAGGTGCTGCCGAAGAAGCCTTGGCGAGTTGCTGCAGTGCATCTTGTAGATGGTACACACTGCAGCCATGGTGCACCGGTGGTGGAGGGAGTGAATGTTTACGGTGGTGGATGGGGTGCCAATCAAGCTCTGGAATTCCCTCCTTAAACCTCTCTGCCTCTTTATCTTTCCCTCCTCCTTTAAGTCACCTTTCCTAATATCTCTTTACATGACTAGTTGTCAAAATTTGTTTGATAACGCTCCTGTGAAGCGCCTTGGGATGTTTTACTATGTTAAAGGTGCTATATAAATGCAAGTTGTTGTTTTTACAGAAGGGTGCACAATGTCCAAGCTGTTGGATTGTCCAGGTGCAGAGTCCGCAGCATTACCTGTTGTCCCTTTCTGGAATCTCTTTGATGGCAATGCGGACTTGATTGCTGAGGTCCCGCCCGGCGTACACAACCCCATATGTTCCTTTCCCCAGGATTAGCCGCTCTCCGTCCTCCGTGTATTCATAATTGTACTGCACAGGAAGAAAGAAAGAAAGAAAGACTTGCATTTATACAACGCTTTTCACAGCCTCAGGATATCCCAGAGTGCTTTACAGCCAATGAAGCACTTTTGAAGTGTAGTCACTGTTGTAATGTGGGAAACGCAGCAGCCAATTTGCACACAGCAAGCTCCCACAAACAGCAATGTGATAATGACCTGATAATCTGTTTTTGTTATGTCGGTTGATGGATAAATATTGGCCATAGGATACCGGGGATAACTCCCCAGCTCTTCGAAATAGTACCATGGGATCTTTTACGTCCACCTGAGGGGGCAGACGGGGCCTCAGTTTAACATTTCACCCAAAAGACGGCACCTCCGACAGTGCAGCACTCCCTCAGTATTGCACGGGAGTGTCAGCCTAGCTTTGTGTGCTCAAGTCCCCGGAGTGGGACTATGAACCCACAACCTTCTGCCTCAGAGGCGAGAGTGCTACCAGAGCGCCACGACTGACACAGAAGGGAGATTAGTAATTTGTGCACTTCTGCCAGCTCTGTTCAAAGTATTTAGCACACGGTTTTCTCCCATCCTCTCCTGAAGGCCCCAAATTGTGCTGGGGGTTTGGGGTTTGGGGCGGGGGTAGGGGGGTTACTGATCAACACCAATGACCCCCCTCAAGTATTCCTGCCTGCTGTGAGCCCAGATAGTAAACGTCACACACTATTCCCCACAGGGTCATCTAAGCTCGATTCCCAGGTGGCAATACGTCATATGTGAGCCTGGACATTGAGTGTGGACAGGATATTTTACAGCTGAGCCCAATCCTTTCCTCGCCCAATGTCCAAGCACCAAGAACCTCCCACTAAGAGTCACTGGACTAATAATCCAGAGAACTCGAGTTCAGAGCCCACCATGGCAGTTTAAAAAGATCAGTGAAAGTGACCGTGAAGCTGTCAGACTGTCGTAAAAGCCCAACTGGTTCGGTCATGTCCTTTAGGGAAGGAAAGCTGCCGTCCTTACCCGGCCTGGCCTCTATGTGACTTCAGTCCCACGCCAACATGGTTGACTCTAAAGTGGCCAAGCAAGCCACTCAGTTGTATCGAACCGCTGTAGCAGTTCAAGGCGGCCCACCACCACCTTCACAGGGCAACTTGGGATGGGCAATAAACGCTGGTCTTGCCAGCGAGGCCCACATCCCGATAATGATTTTTTTTGAAAAGCTGGAGTGGGATCCCTTGCTGACTTTTCCCCTCCCTAACCCAGGAGTCCTCAGCTCTTCTGCAGGACCCCGACGGCCACCTTGTTTGGGATTAGCTAGCACAGCACAGATTGGGGATCAAATCGGAGGCCTTCCTGCTTTGAATGGCTCAGTACCAGCCCGGGTGGTGCATTTACAAACTGATCCACTGGCGGGAGCAGGAATATTCTTCCTCATTACACTGCCTCATCGAAAGCTTCCTGCGGTCTCTGCGCTCTTCCAGTTCTGGCCTCTTGCACATCCCCGACTTTCATCGCTCCACCATTGGCAGACATGCCTTCAGCTGCCTAGGCCCTAAGCTCTGGAATTCCCTGCCTAAACCTCTCTGCCTCTCCCTCCTCTTTTAATACACTCCTTAAAACCTAGCTCTTTGGCCAAGCATTCAGTCATCTGTCATAATATCGCCTTCCTTGGCTCGGTGTCAAACTTTGTCTGATTACACTCCTTGGGATATTTTACTATGTTAAAGGTGCTATAAAATTAGTTGTTGCTTTTGCTGTTGCTGCCCTGTCCTGTCCTCATAGAGGAACAGTCAGGTGCTGGGATCCGATACAGACTAGTTCTACAGCGAGCTATTAAGGTCCTGGCAGCACAGCAGTTGTGGGCCTGTTTACATTGTATTGAGTAATGAAGGACTTTGCATGGTCGCTCCGTGTCTCGCTCACCTCCAATAGTTCCTCCATCAGTCTCATCCCATCATCTGTGTTCAACTTGGTTTCCTCCGTGAAAGAATTCAGCAGCTCACAGAACCTGACAAAGAGGAACAAACACATCAACAGAGAGACGTCAGTGTCACAGAGCGGCCACCAGCGCGGGACTCTGCCTCAATGGCTGGAGAAGTGCATAGCAAAATGGCGGCAGTTCTTACCCATGCTCCTTAGCGTCGCTGAAAGCACTCTATAAGAATGAGAGAACTGTTTAAGGTGTGCTGAGGATTAGGATAAAGAATAGCCACCAGTCACAGTGCCGGCTTGTGAGGGGAGAGGAAACCTTAACTCGTGTAAAAATAACTCTGGGTCAGAAGGTTATAAATCTATCAGTGGCAATCGGACATTGTACACCTGTTGACAGCCAGTCCAGGTAGGGTGGAGAATTTCAGAAAAGAATGTTTTAATCTCATCTTGGATTGCAGGGTAAATGAAGGAGCGGGGCTGTGCTCTCCTGGGGCCCACGTTCCAGCTCCTACAGCTGGCCTTTTCAATAACACCTTCCTTAAAAAGAAAGATTACTTTCAGCAGTTTTAAAACCCACTTCGAACTGGCCTGAACTCTGCTCTGTGATTGGGTGCAAGAAGTTGGGAAAGCATTCTTGCTCGACACAAAGTGAACACAGGACCATCGGCGAGTACTGGTTGAACCATATTCCAGGAGGTTTCATCACAAGACCTCCCATCCCCACGCTCTCGCAATGGATGCTCGATACAATGGGTTAGTAATGGCGGCTAAAATACCTACAATCCTCTGCGCTCCAGAAATC
This sequence comes from Somniosus microcephalus, assembly GCF_052327205.1. Taxonomy (NCBI): domain Eukaryota; kingdom Metazoa; phylum Chordata; class Chondrichthyes; order Squaliformes; family Somniosidae; genus Somniosus; species Somniosus microcephalus. The sequence goes on along the minus strand of NC_141006.1, from coordinate 20,730,269 downwards.
GCTCTATCCATCGCATGGTTTTACCTGAGCGTGCGTGCACCAGGGCCCCATTGTCTCATGGGTGCACCCGTGGCCCTGCTGTGTGTCCTGAGCCTGGTCAGAGCGACTGAAGAGAAAGTCTCTTTCTTCCCTGATTGCTCACAGGAGTGTCCGGGAGATTAATCTTCAATTCCGGGAGCCTCCAGGACATTCTGGGAGGGTTGGCGACCCTACCACAAGCACCCAGTGGGACGGGCATGTGGAGTTACCTTGGCAGCACCAAGTGCCAAAGAGGCAGTAAGCTCACTGGCCCTCTGAAGAGTCTTAAACAGCAGGTCAGGTGCGCAAGGGAGCAAAAGTAAGAACCGGACTTCCAGTCTGTAAAATATATAAGAAAGACTTGCATTTATATAGCGCCTTTCACAATTACAGGACATTCCAAAGTGCTTTACAGCCAATGAAGTACTTTTTGAAGTGGAGTCACTGTTGTAATGTGGGAAACGCGGCAGCCAATTTGCGCACAGCAAGCTCCCACAAATAGCAATGTGGTAATGGCCAGATAATCTGTTTTAGTGATGTTGATTGAGGGATAAATACCAAATAGGACATGTAAGAATATACCGTTTGACTGAATCTAAAAGTGACCAAATGTACCGACAAGCTTTGAGGGCAAGAGACTGATTGACTCAAAATTTGTAAAATAAATGATGGGCTGGTTTTTTCCTCCAAAAGATAAGGGGGGAAAAATTCGGTTGATTAGCACCTCCCCTTAGTGCCTTAAGCTCATGTGATGTCAGTTAGCAATGGAACACAGACACACTGGCGCCGGCCAGTTCTTAAAGGGGAGGGTCGATCTTGCTCTCCAGGGCATGGGGAGAAAGCAGGGACTGGGTACTGAATTTGATCAGCCATGATCGCATTGAATGGCGGAGCAGACTCGAGGGGCCGAATGGCCTACTCCTGCTCCTATCTTCTATGTTTCACACCCTGCTCATTGCAGCCTTGAATCTTGGCCTGGAGAGACCTGTACATCAAATCTGCTGGAAAGAACAATGGAGAGGCCCAGGGAAAGAGCTCAGAGTGCAGCCCCCAAGCCTCTTCTAAATCGATGCAAGGAAGGTCAAATCAAAATGAACCTGCAAAGTGCCGCTCAGTACCCAAAATTCCTTTACACAGCGTTGAATCTCTCCAGAAGTCTCTCTCTCTCTCTCTCAGAATGCGTGGTGCAAAAATATCCCTGACAAAAAAAGGCAGGAAGCGGCCGCCTTTAAATAGCGCTCCCCCAGTCCCTTTCTGAGGGCACTAACGGGGTACAAAGCAACTAGCGCCTGGGCACGGCGATGTTTGCGCCGCTCGCGAAATTGACCAGACATCTTGTGGCGGTGCTAAACACTACCGCCACGATCTCCTGCACCCGCAGAACATGACATCAGTTGAGCGTGCAACACCCCGGACCGGATATTAAGTGATGCCCCCTGCCTTTCCACCTGCCGCTAGCAACGACAGGTAGAGGAGAATATTTTACAGTCGGGAAGGGACTGGGGGAGCGCTATTTAAAGGCAGCCGCTTCCTGCCTTTTTTTGTCAGCGACATTTTTGCATTACGCATTCTGAGAGAGAGAGAGACTTCTGGAGAGAGCAAGATCGACCCTCCCCTTTAAGAACTGGCCGGCGCCAGTGTGTCTGTGTTCCATTGCTAACTGACATCACCTGAGCTTCGCCCGTGCTCTGAGGTAGCGCCTCGCTCCTCCATGTTAGCATCTTAAGAGAGGTGTGTAGTGCCTGATTTAGCGCTCCCATCACCTCCAGGGGTGAAAGAAGCCAAGTTTGCAGTCGGAGGCGATAATTAGCGCCTGGCACTAAACTTTGCGCCCGGCCGATAATTGCACCCCAAACAGGGCGATACCGAATTTCTCGCCCTTGGTCTAGAAAATTCTGTAAGAACCAGGAGTCAACAACCTTCAGATGTGAAAACGACTCCTCTCTCCAACCCCTGAACGTCTGGCCTAAGTGATGCTGTAGACTGATACCCGTGGCTGCAGTCGAGGGCGACCTGGTCAGTTGCAAGTTAAAGTCAGACGTCTAGTCATCACTGAATTGACCTCTCACTGGGGTTAGTATGTATATGGTGTTGCTTATGATCACCTGAGCTTAAAGTAAACAATTTTAGATTTGTGCATGCTTGCTTGTAATAAGTAAATGAATTGAGTGCGGTTTGTATTTGGTGCTTACTTGTAACCACTTGCTGATTTTCAGTAAAGAATCGTTTACCCTGAAATCTTTGTCTCGAGTTGTCTGTTCCACAGGTCTGAACTCTATAAACTGTCACACAATTTGAACGTCTTACAGACAACAGGGATCACTCCCCAGCTTTTCTTTGAAATAGTGCCATGGGATCTTTTACGTCCACCTGGGAGAGCAGACAGGGCCTCGGTTTAACGTCTCATCTGAAAGACAGCACCTTCGACAGTGTAGCACTCCCTCAGCACTGCACTGGAGTGTCAGCATAGATTTTTGCCCTCAAGTCTCTGGAGTGGGACTTGAACCCACAACCTTCTGACTCAGAGGCGAGAGTGCTACCCACTGACACCTATATAGAGAAGTTTCAACTTTGCAAGGAGCATGGCTGAGACCTGTAGCCGTTTTGCCTTAAATTGACAGATGGACTGAAGTGCTGGAAAGCAGGGTCCTACTTGAAGTGAGTTTGTGCAGACTCAGGCCAGGTCTCTGTGGGAATGGGACCACACACAAAAGATTCCCATAATTGGCAGGAATTGGCCATCTCACTCAAAGAGGCCACAGGATGTCTGGTGTGTGAAAGAGGAAGTGCCACACTGGAGTCGTAGTGAGTGTTTACCTGGAGTTTGGGGTGAGGCACCTTGTTGGGGTTGGAGGGAGGGACCTTTGCTCTGTATCTAACTTGTGCTGTATCTGACCTGGAAGTGCTTGATTTTGTTGGCGCCCAAGACTAGGTTGATCTCCTGCTGCCGAGACAGCACCAGAACTGCACTACCGCCTGCCGGGAACTGGGCAATTCTGCTCAGTGCACCTCTGCTAAATAGGCAGGGCAGGCTCCCAGCGCCCTTTGCCCCCTCTGTAGGGGGTCTGCCTCGGATGAGGGTGGAATTCTGCCCTCCTGCAGCTATAGAAAGCTCCGTCATTTGGATGAGACGTTAAACCGAGGCCCCGTCTGCCCTCTCAGATGGACGTAAAAGATCCCACGACCACTACAAGTGAAATTAGGAAGTGCTTTTCTTTTTACACAATCGGTAGTGGAAATCTGGAACTCTCAGCCCCAAAAGGCTATGGATGCTGGGGGACACTTGGAACTTTCAGGACTGATGAACCTTTATAAAACACTGGTTCGCCCTCAACTGGAGTGTTGTGTCCAATTCTGGGCATCGCACTTTAGGAAGGATGTGAAGGCCTTAGAGAGGGTGCAGAAAAGATTTACAAGAATGGTTCCAGGGATGAGGGACTTCAGTTACGTGGGTAGACTGGAGAAGCTGGGGTTGTTCTCCTTAGAGCAGAGAAGGTTGAGAGGAGATTTGATAGAGGTGTTCAAAATCATGAGGGGGTCTAGACAGTAGAGAGAGAGACTGTTCCCATTGGTGGAAGGGTCAAGAACCAGAGGACACAGATTTAAGGTGATTGGCAGAAGAACCAAAGGCGACATGAGGAAAAACATTTTTTACGCAGCGAGTGGTTAGGATCTGGAATGCACTGCCTGAAAGGGTGGTGGAGGCAGATTCAGTCGTGGCTTTCAAAAGGGAATTGGATAAGTACCTGAAGGAAAAAAATATGCAGAGCTACAGGGAAAGGGTGGGGGAGTGGGATTAGCTGGAGTGCTCTTGCAGAGAGCCGGCACGGGCTCAACGGGCTGAATGGCCTGCTTCTGTGCTGTAACCGTTCTCTGATTCTATTGATAGATTTTTGTTGGTAAGGGTATCAAGGGATATGGAGCTAAGGCGGGAAAATGGAGTTAAGGTACAAATCAGACATGACCTCATTGAATGGCAGAATAGGCACGAGGAGATGAATGGCCTCCTCCTGTTCCTATGATCCCTGGTCTGTTTCAAGAGTTCTCCATGCATTTGAATTTTAGCAGCAATACTAGAGAGGGACTATGGGTGGGCAACAGATTCCTATTCAGTGAGCCACAATCCAAACCACTGCCAAATGCGTGGGAAGCTTTCTGGGGCGTCAACAAGATAACAGATGATTTATTTTGTGGCAGCAGACAGTTGTTATTATTTTAAGTTCATTAACTGATAAATGACAGCTGTTTCTTTTTCTTGGAAATGATCTGATGAAATCAGGAACTCGTCATGCTAATTTGTAAAATTCTTTAATTCCGTCTGCGGCGATGGTGCAGAATTAGGCTGGAATCCAGAGCACGTGTTTCACATTTCACTCTATTTTGGGGAAGAGGCTTCTTCAGGGATATAAACAAAAAGAGCATTTCTGGTTGAAAGAGGACCCGCTGGCGAGGAGTCAGTCGCAGGGTCAGAGAGTGCTTCTGACGTTTGGTCAAAGAGGTGGGTTGTAAGGAGGCTCTTAAAGGAAGAGAGGGTTAGGGAGGGAATTCAAGAGCACAGGACCTAGAGGGCTGAAGGCACGGCCGCCAATGGTGGGGCAAAGGGATGGGGATGGTGCACAAGAAGCCAGAGACAGAAGGGGTGGAGAGTTCCCGGGAGGGTTGTAGGGCTGGAGAAGGTTACAGGGAGGGGCGTGGCCATGGAGGGATTTGAACACAAGGGTGAGAATTTTAAATTGGAGTCATTTGGGGACCGGGAGCCAATATAGGTCAACGAGGACAGGGGTGATGGGTGAGCGGGAGCTGGTGTGGGCAGAGGATACAGGTAGCAGAGTTTTAGATGACCTGAGGTTTACGGAGAGTGAAGGATGGAAGGCAGGCCAGGAGAGCATTGGAATAGTTGAGTCTGGAGGTAATGGATGAATGTTTCAGCAGCAGGTGGGCTGAGGAAGGGGCGGAGACTGGCGGTTTTACAGAGGTAGAAGTCGGCGGTTTTGGTGATGGAGAGGATATGGGCTTGGAAGCTCAGCTTAGGGTCAGATAGGACACCGAGGGTGCCAACATTCTGGTTCAGCCTTATGACAGTGGCCAGGGCGAGGGAATGGAATCGGTGGCTAGGGAACGGAGTTTGTGGCAGGGACCAAAGACAATGGCTTCGATCTTCCCAGTGTTTAATTGGAGGAAATTGTGTCTCATCCAGGACTGGATGTCGGGCAAGCAAGCTGACAACAAGGAGGCAGTGGAGGGATTGAGAGAGGTGGTACAGAAGTAGAGCTGGGTGTTGTCAGCATACATGTGGAATCTGACTCCACAGAATCTGGCTCCATGCCTGTGAATGACATCTCCAAAGGGCAGCATGTAGACGAGGAACAGGAGAAGGCCAAGGATAGATTTGCAAGGATACTAGAACTGAAAGGTTATAACTATCAGGAAAGACTGAACAGGCTGAGGCTCTTTTCTCTAGAAAAGACGGAGAGGTGACCTGATAGAGATCTTTAAAATTATGGAGGGATTTGATAGGGTAGATGTAGAGAGGATGTTTCCACTTGTGGGGGCTGTCCGAAACTAGGGGCCATCAAGATAATATAAGATAGTCACTAATAAATCCAAGAACAAATTTAAGAGAGACATCTTCACCCAGAGTGGTGAGAATGTGGAACTCGCTACCACATGGAGTGGTTGAAGCGAATAACATAGATGCATTTAAGGGGAAGCTCGATAAGTACATGAGGGAGAAAGGAATAGAAGGATATGTTGACGGGGTTAGATGAAGAAGGGTGGGAGAAGGTGCATGTGGAGCATAAACGCTGGCATAGTCCTGTTGGGTCAAATGCCCTGTTTCTGTGCTGAAAATCCGATGTAATTCTGTGTAATTCTGTGTAATCCTGTGTAATTCTGTGTAATCCTGTGTAATTCTGTGTAATCCTGTGTAATCCTGTGTAATTCTGTGTAATTCTGTGTAATCCTGTGTAATTCTGTGTAATCCTGTGTAATCCTGTGTAATTCTGTGTAATTCTGTGTAATCCTGTGTAATCCTGTGTAATTCTGTGTAATCCTGTGTAATTCTGTGTAATTCTGTGTAATCCTGTGTAATTCTGTGTAATTCTATGTAATTCTGGGTAATCCTGTGTAATTCTGTGTAATCCTGTGTAATCCTGTGTAATTCTATGTAATTCTGTGTAATTCTGTGTAATCCTGTGTAATCCTGTGTAATCCTGTGTAATTCTGTGTAATCCTGTGTAATTCTGTGTAATTCTGTGTAATCCTATGTAATTCTGTGTAATCCTGTGTAATTCTGTGTAATCCTGTGTAATTCTGTGTAATTCTGTGTAATCCTGTGTAATTCTGTGTAATCCTGTGTAATTGTGTAATCCTGTGTAATCCTGTGTAATTCTGTGTAATTCTGTGTAATCCTGTGTAATTCTGTGTAATTCTGTGTAATCCTGTGTAATTTTGTGTAATTCTGTGTAATTCTATGTAATTCTGTGTAATTCTGTGTAATCCTGTGTAATTCTGTGTAATCCTGTGTAATCCTGTGTAATTCTGTGTAATTCTGTGTAATCCTGTGTAATTCTGTGTAATCCTGTGTAATTCTGTGTAATTCTGTGTAATCCTGTGTAATTCTGTGTAATCCTGTGTAATTGTGTAATCCTGTGTAATTCTGTGTAATCCTGTGTAATTCTGTGTAATCCTGTGTAATTTTGTGTAATTCTGTGTAATTCTATGTAATTCTGTGTAATCCTGTGTAATTCTGTGTAATCCTGTGTAATCCTGTGTAATTCTGTGTAATCCTGTGTAATTCTCTGTAATCCTGTGTAATTCTGTGTAATCCTGTGTAATTCTGTGTAATTCTGTGTAATCCTGTGTAATTCTGTGTAATTCTGTGTAATCCTGTGTAATCCTGTGTAATTCTGTGTAATCCTGTGTAATCCTGTGTAATTCTGTGTAATCCTGTGTAATTCTGTGTAATTCTGTGTAATCCTGTGTAATTCTGTGTAATCCTGTGTAATTCTGTGTAATTCTGTGTAATCCTGTGTAATTCTGTGTAATTCTGTGTAATCCTGTGTAATTCTGTGTAATCCTGTTTAATTCTATGTAATTCTGTGTAATCCTGTGTAATTCTGTGTAATCCTGTGTAATCCTGTGTAATTCTGTATAATTCTGTGTAATCCTGTGTAATCCTGTGTAATTCTGTGTAATCCTGTGTAATTCTGTGTAATCCTGTGTAATCCTGTGTAATCCTGTGTAATCCGGTGTAATCCTGTGTAATTCTGTGTAATCCTGTGTAATTCTGTGTAATCCTGTGTAATTCTGTGTAATCCTGTGTAATTCTGTGTAATCCTGTGTAATTCTGTGTAATCCTGTGTAATTCTGTGTAATCCTGTGTAATCCTGTGTAATTCTGTATAATTCTGTGTAATCCTGTGTAATTCTGTATAATTCTGTGTAATCCTGTGTAATCCTGTGTAATTCTGTGTAATCCTGTGTAATTCTGTATAATTCTGTGTAATTCTGTGTAATCCTGTGTAATCCTGTGTAATTCTGTATAATTCTGTGTAATCCTGTGTAATCCTGTGTAATTCTGTGTAATCCTGTGTAATTCTGTGTAATCCTGTGTAATCCTGTGTAATCCTGTGTAATCCGGTGTAATCCTGTGTAATTCTGTGTAATCCTGTGTAATCCTGTGTAATTCTGTGTAATTCTGTGTAATCCTGTGTAATCCTGTGAAATTCTGTGTAATTCTGTGTAATTCTGTGTAATCCTGTGTAATTCTGTGTAATCCGATGTAATCCTGTGTAATTCTGTGTAATCCTGTGTAATTCTGTGTAATTCTGTGTAATCCGATGTAATCCTGTGTAATTCTGTGTAATTCTGTGTAATTCTGTGTAATCCTGTGTAATTCTGTGTAATCCTGTGTAATCCTGTGTAATCCTGTGTAATTCTGTGTAATCCTGTGTAATTCTGTGTAATCCTGTGTAATCCTATGTAATTCTGTGTGATTCTGTGTAATCCTGTGTAACAATGAGCCCTACCTTTTGCTGTGTAATCCGATGTAATTCTGTGTAACAGTGAGCCCTACCTTTTGCTGTGTAATCCGATGTAATCCGATGTAATCCTGTGTAACAGTGAGCCCTACCTTTTGCTGTGTAATCCGATGTAATCCGATGTAATTCTGTGTAACAGTGAGCCCTACCTTTTGCTGTGTAATCCGATGTAATTCTGTGTAACAGTGAGCCCTACCTTTTGCTGTGTAATCCGATGTAATCCGATGTAATTCTGTGTAACAGTGAGCCCTACCTTTTGCTGTGTAATCCGATGTAATCCGATGTAATCCTGTGTAACAGTGAGCCCTACCTTTTGCTGTGTAATCCGATGTAATCCGATGTAATCCTGTGTAACAGTGAGCCCTACCTTTTGCTGTGTAATTCTATGTAATCCTGTGTAATTCTGTGTAACAGTGAGCCCTACCTTTTGCTGTGTAATTCTATGTAATCCTGTGTAATTCTGTGTAATTCTGTGTAACAGTGAGCCCTACCTTTTGCTGTGTAATCCTGTGTAGTTCTGTGTAATTCTGTGTAACAGTGAGCCCTACCTTTTGCTGTGTAATCCGATGTAATCCGATGTAATCCTGTGTAACAGTGAGCCCTACCTTTTGCTGTGTAATCCTGTGTAGTTCTGTGTAATTCTGTGTAACAGTGAGCCCTACCTTTTGCTGTGTAATCCGATGTAATCCTGTGTAACAGTGAGCCCTACCTTTTGCTGTGTAATCCTGTGTAATCCTGTGTAATTCTGTGTAACAGTGAGCCCTACATTTTGCTGTGTAATCCGATGTAATCCTGTGTAATCCTGTGTAACAGTGAGCCCTACCTTTTGCTGTGTAATCCTGTGTAATCCTGTGTAATCCGATGTAATCCTGTGTAACAGTGAGCCCTACCTTTTGCAGTGTAATTCTGTGTAGTCCTGTGTAATTCTGTGTAACAGTGAGCCCTACCTTTTGCAGTGTAATTCTGTGTAGTCCTGTGTAATTCTGTGTAACAGTGAGCCCTACCTTTTGCTGTGTAATCCGATGTAATCCGATGTAATCCTGTGTAACAGTGAGCCCTACCTTTTGCTGTGTAATCCGATGTAATCTGATGTAATTCTGTGTAACAGTGAGCCCTACCTTTTGCTGTGTAATCCGATGTAATCCGATGTAATTCTGTGTAACAGTGAGCCCTACCTTTTGCTGTGTAATCCTGTGTAGTCCTGTGTAATTCTGTGTAACAGTGAGCCCTACCTTTTGCTGTGTAATCCGATGTAATCCGATGTAATTCTGTGTAACAGTGAGCCCTACCTTTTGCTGTGTAGTTCTATGTAATCCGATGTAATCCTGTGTAACAGTGAGCCCTACCTTTTGCTGTGTAGTTCTATGTAATCCTGTGTAATTCTGTGTAACAGTGAGCCCTACCTTTTGCTGTGTAATCCGATGTAATCCGATGTAATTCTGTGTAACAGTGAGCCCTACCTTTTGCTGTGTAATCCTGTGTAGTCCTGTGTAATTCTGTGTAACAATGAGCCCTACCTTTTGCTGTGTAATCCGATGTAATCCTGTGTAATTCTGTGTAACAGTGAGCCCTACCTTTTGCTGTGTAATCCGATGTAATCCGATGTAATTCTGTGTAACAGTGAGCCCTACCTTTTGCTGTGTAATCCTGTGTAGTTCTGTGTAATTCTGTGTAAGTGAGCCCTACCTTTTGCTGTGTAATCCGATGTAATCCGATGTAATCCTGTGTAACAGTGAGCCCTACCTTTTGCTGTGTAATCCTGTGTAATTCTGTGTAACAGTGAGCCCTACCTATTGCTGTGTAATCCGATGTAATCCTGTGTAATCCTGTGTAACAGTGAGCCCTACCTTTTGCTGTGTAATCCTGTGTAGTTCTGTATAATCCTGTGTAATCCTGTGTAATCCTGTGTAATCCGATGTAATCCTGTGTAACAGTGAGCCCTACCTTTTGCAGTGTAATTCTGTGTAGTCCTGTGTAATTCTGTGTAACAGTGAGCCCTACCTTTTGCTGTGTAATCCGATGTAATCCTGTGTAACAGTGAGCCCTACCTTTTGCTGTGTAATCCGATGTAATCCGATGTAATTCTGTGTAACAGTGAGCCCTACCTTTTGCTGTGTAATCCGATGTAATCCGATGTAATTCTGTGTAACAGTGAGCCCTACCTTTTGCTGTGTAATCCTGTGTAATCCGATGTAATTCTGTGTAACAGTGAGCCCTACCTTTTGCTGTGTAATCCGATGTAATCCGATGTAATTCTGTGTAACAGTGAGCCCTACCTTTTGCTGTGTAATCCGATGTAATCCGATGTAATTCTGTGTAACAGTGAGCCCTACCTTTTGCTGTGTAATCCTGTGTAATCCGATGTAATTCTGTGTAACAGTGAGCCCTACCATTTGCTGTGTAATCCTGTGTAATCCTGTGTAACAGTGAGCCCTACCTTTTGCTGTGTAGTTCTATGTGATTCTGTGTAATCCTGTGTAACAGTGAGCCCTACCTTTTGCTGTGTAGTTCTATGTGATTCTGTGTAATCCTGTGTAACAGTGAGCCCTACCTTTTGCTGTGTAATCCTGTGTAATCCGATGTAATTCTGTGTAACAGTGAGCCCTACCTTTTGCTGTGTAATCCTGTGTAATCCGATGTAATTCTGTGTAACAGTGAGCCCTACCTTTTGCTGTGTAATTCTGTGTAACAGTGAGCCCTACCTTTTGCTGTGTAATTCTGTGTAACAGTGAGCCCTACCTTTTGCTGTGTAGTTCTGTGTAATCCTGTGTAATTCTGTGTACTCCTGTGTAATTCTGTGTAACAGTGAGCCCTACCTTTTGCTGTGTAATCCGATGTAATCCTGTGTAATCCTGTGTAACAGTGAGCCCTACCTTTTGCTGTGTAATCCTGTGTAATCCTGTGTAATTCTGTGTAACAGTGAGCCCTACCTTTTGCTGTGTAATCCGATGTAATCCTGTGTAATCCTGTGTAACAGTGAGCCCTACCTTTTGCTGTGTAATCCTGTGTAATCCTGTGTAATTCTGTGTAACAGTGAGCCCTACCTTTTGCTGTGTAATCCGATGTAATCCTGTGTAATTCTGTGTAACAGTGAGCCCTACCTTTTGCTGTGTAATCCGATGTAATCCTGTGTAATTCTGTGTAACAGTGAGCCCTACCTTTTGCTGTGTAATCGTGTGTAATCCGATGTAATTCTGTGTAACAGTGAGCCCTACCTTTTGCTGTGTAATCCTGTGTAGTCCTGTGTAATCCTGTGTAACAGTGAGCCCTACCTTTTGCTGTGTAATCCGATGTAATCCTGTGTAATTCTGTGTAACAGTGAGCCCTACCTTTTGCTGTGTAATCCGATGTAATCCTGTGTAATTCTGTGTAACAGTGAGCCCTACCTTTTGCTGTGTAATCCGATGTAATCCTGTGTAATTCTGTGTAACAATGAGCCCTACCTTTTGCTGTGTAATCCTGTGTAGTCCTGTGTAATCCTGTGTAACAGTGAGCCCTACCTTTTGCTGTGTAATCCTGTGTAGTCCTGTGTAATCCTGTGTAACAGTGAGCCCTACCTTTTGCTGTGTAATCCTGTGTAATCCTGTGTAATTCTGTGTAACAGTGAGCCCTACCTTTTGCTGTGTAATCGTGTGTAATTCTGTGTAACAGTGAGCCCTACCTTTTGCTGTGTAATCCTGTGTAATTCTGTGTAACAGTGAGCCCTACCTTTTGCTGTGTAATCGTGTGTAATTCTGTGTAATCCTGTGTAACATTGAGCCCTACCTTTTGCTGTGTAATCCTGTGTAGTCCTGTGTAATCCTGTGTAACAGTGAGCCCTACCTTTTGCTGTGTAATCCGATGTAATCCGCTGTAATTCTGTGTAACAGTGAGCCCTACCTTTTGCTGTGTAATCCGATGTAATCCGCTGTAATTCTGTGTAACAGTGAGCCCTACCTTTTGCTGTGTAATCCTGTGTAATCCGATGTAATTCTGTGTAACAGTGAGCCCTACCTTTTGCTGTGTAATCCTGTGTAATCCTGTGTAACAGTGAGCCCTACCTTTTGCAGTGTAATTCTATGTAATCCTGTGTAATCCTGTGTAACAGTGAGCCCTACCTTTTGCTGTGTAATTCTATGTAATCCTGTGTAATTCTGTGTAACAGTGAGCCCTACCTTTTGCTGTGTACTCCTGTGTAGTCCTGTGTAATTCTGTGTAACAGTGAGCCCTACCTTTTGCTGTGTACTCCTGTGTACTCCTGTGTAGTCCTGTGTACTCCTGTGTAGTCCTGTATAATTCTGTGTAACAATGAGCCCTACCTTTTGCAGTGTAGTTCTATGTAATCCTGTGTAATCCTGTGTAATCTGATGTAGTCCTGTGTACTCCTGTGTAACAATGAGCCCTACCTTTTGCAGTGCAGTTCTATGTAATCCTGTGTAATCCTGTGTAGTCCTGTATAATTCTGTGTAACAATGAGCCCTACCTTTTGCTGTGTAATCCTGTGTACTCCTGTGTAATCCTGTGTAACAGTGAGCCCTACCTTTTGCTGTGTAATCCTGTGTACTCCTGTGTAATCCTGTGTAACAATGAGCCCTACCTTTTGCTGTGTAATCCTGTGTAGTTCTATGTAATCCTGTGCAATCCTGTGTAACAATGAGCCCTACCTTTTGCTGTGTAATCCTGTGTACTCCTGTGTAGTCCTGTGTAATCCTGTGTAACAATGAGCCCTACCTTTTGCTGTGTAATCCTGTGTAGCTCTATGTAATCCTGTGTAACAATGAGCCCTACCTTTTGCGGTGTAATCCTGTGTAATCCTGTGTAATCCTGTGTAATTCTGTGTAATCCTGTGTAATCCTGTGTAACAATGAGCCCTACCTTTTGCAGTGTAGTTCTGTGTAGTTCTGTATAATTCTGTGTAACAATGAGCCCTACCTTTTGCTGTGTAATCCTGTGTAGTTCTATGTACTCCTGTGTAATTCTGTGTAACAGTGAGCCCTACCTTTTGCAGTGCAGTTCTGTTGGAAAGTAGAGCTGGAAATCGTCCGAGTTGTGTAACACGTAGAGGAAACAGCAACGCTCGTTGAACTTTGAGACACTGGAAAGGAACAGATATGACAGCTCACGTTCTACGTTATCTTATCACAACTGCCACTTGTGCGAGCTTGGCCTGGACCTTTCAGCGATAGACTGAGTGGACACAGGCTAAAACACACCTGGTGCTGGCACCATATGGGTCCATGAATGAGTGACAGCCATTGAGCCCTCATACTACTCACTGCTTCTATTAGCTCAATCTCTGACCATCACTAGGCCCTAAGCCTTTCTTCCTGCTATATCTGGCATCGATACACCGACCCAGTAAATGCTACAACTCAGCATCAAATGTTTGAGAGTCCAGCCCCTAAGGTAAACATTAACACAAAGAGATTACTCTTGGAGTTACAGTTGGCTCCTTTTTGTTTACTTGTCTTATCTGCCCCATGCTTTCGTTCTCCGTTCAAGGTCACAATACCTGTTATCCATTGCATTCCTTCGTAAAAACTCGTATCATTTCCAGCCTTAACCTTGTTCAGTTGGGAACAGATTGTTCCTCCTGTTCAGCCCTGCAAGGAAGGTTGCCAATCCTCCAGGGAAGATTAAAGATTAATCTTCTGGACATTGCTGCGAGCGACCCCGGGAGAAAAATCGTCGAGGCATTAATAAACATGGTGTGTTTTCTTTTGCTTTCTTTGAACATTTTTGTTCATTAGTTACAAAAATATTGAAAATGGGGAAAGGCTGTTTGACTGGGCGGGGTTGTTGGATGGTCATGTGATAAAACCTCCAGGCATATATCCAAGCAGAGTTGGCAACCCAACCTGGAACACACCATAGCGCAAGGCCCAGAAGCCTGGATGTAGTTTCAGGATAACACTCTGTAGTTAGTTAAACGTTTCACTGGAAAGCCTTTCCGAGGTCGTCCCAATCACTGGGCCGGTCTCTCCTTGCACTTACCTCACTCCACGGATGGAAGCCGCGTCGAAGGTCCACATGTGGATTCCGTTCTGTCAATAAAACAAACGCCATCAGAGGCCGCGCTCAAACTGTGCAGATTAAAGACATCCGTTAGTTCAACCTCGTTATCCATTGCTGTTGTAATTTCCTACATCACTACAGTGGCTACACTTCAAAAGTACTTCGTTGGCTGTAAAACACTTTGGGGCGTCCTGAGGTGGTGAAAGGCGTTCTATAAATGCAAGTCTTTCTTTTATTACAACAGAAATGGGTAAACTGGAAAGAGCTGTTGAAATGAATGCTTTTCACTATTACAATTATTAACCTGAAATCAAAAATTTGCAGGGCTTTGGGGATAGAGCTCTTTCAAATAGCCAGCATAAGCATGATGGGCCGAATGGCCTCCTTCTCTGCTGTAAAGAAAGACCTTGCATTTATATAGCGGCATTCACAAACAATGGACGTCCCAAAGCGCTTTACAGTCACGGAAGCACTTTTGAAGTGTAGTCACTGTTGTAATGTAGGTTTTTTTAAATTCGCTTATGGGATCTGGGCGTCGCTGGCAAGGCCAGCATTTATTGCCCATCCCTAGTTGCCCTTGAGAAGGTGGTGGTGAGCCATCTCCTTGAACCATTGCAGTCTGTGTGGTGAAGGTACTCCCACAGTGCTGTTAGGGAGGGAGTTCCAGGATTTTGACTCAACGACGATGAAGGAACGGCGATATACTTCTAAGTCAGGATAGTTTGTGACTTAGAGGGGAACTTGGAGGTGGTGGTGTTCCCATGCGCCTGCTGCCCTTGTCCTTCTAGGTGGAAGAGGTCACAGGTTTGGGAGGTGCTGCCAAAGAAGCCTTGGCGAGTTGCTGCAGTGCGTCTTGTGGATGGTACACACTGCAGCCATGGTGCGCCGGTGGGGGAGGGAGTGAATGTTTGAGGTGGTGGATGGGGTGCCAATCAAACGGGCTCCTTTGTCCTGGATGGTGGCGAGCTTCTCGAGTGTTGTTGGAGCTGCACTCATCCAGGCAAGTGGATGAGTGCAACTGCAACAATTCTACGTGAATACGATTCTATGATTCTATTGAAGGAAAAGTTTATTATTGGGATTTACGTACAAAATACTGGAGATACCTCTACACTCACTGCAGCCCATTAATCACCTCTTGGTAGCATGTTTGACATGAATCAGTCATTCATGAAAGAAAAACTTATGAAATAATACTGAGCGGCCTGCGGGTGGTGCTGTCCAGGGAGAGTATAAATACTCGGGCACGGGCCCAGCTTGCGCAGGACATTCTTAACAGGAACTAGTGAAGGACACAACTAGACCTCCATGTTGTAAAACAGTTGATTAAAGCTTTGTTTAACGCTTAGACCAAGTGCCTAGTAGTTTTCTTACGTCAATGTTTATGTTTTAAAACCGCTACTCAGAAGCAGCCAGGATTTTCCTGGGAAATTCTACCCTCCATCACAACCCCTTCTCCCAGTTTCCTGGTTGGGGATCTTTTTTGATGGTTAGCTCCGGGCGGGATTCACACCAGTAGCATGGTGGGTCTTTCCACTGCAGCACCCGAGGGGGTGAGAGCGGCATTAAAGGGGGCCAAACCCCACCCCCCCTCCCCCCCCCCCGCCTTGGAATGGAGGAGCTCAGTGACTGAAGGTCGAAACCTTCAACAGGGAAGTGACCAAGAGGTAAGGAGGCCCCTTGACCCATATCCCTTGATACCCTTACCTAACAAAAGTCTATCAACCTCAGTCTTGAAAGCTCCAATTGTCCCAGCACCCACAGCCTTCTGGGGGCGAGAGTTCCAGATTCCCACTACCCGTGTGTTAAAAATACAAGCCAGGTTTATGCACCATTTAACCCTTTAAGCCCCACTATCATTTCCTGACTGACCCATCTCACAATTCACAGGACTTTACAAGAGAGGAGCAGAGAGCACGCGCCAGTGTCCCATTACCAGCGGAACAGTTTGGTTGTGATATTCAGATACCTTTTCATCGGGTGAAACGTGCCGCAAGGTCACAGCCCTGTCCGTATCGCTGTCGCTCACAGTGAGGTGGGTTGGTTGGAAGATCTTTGTTGGCTCCAGGATAAGGACCTGTTGGAGAAAGTAAAGATTGAGGTTTCAAACAGCCTGCTGGGATTGTGAAGGAATGAGCCATATAACCTAGTCAGAAAAATACACGATTCTATGAAAGAATTCTGGCTTTATTGAAACATGACAAACTGCGTTTGGAAATCTGGAAGCCTCAACAATCTAAAGCTGTTACAGCTTTCTGGCTATAGAGATAAGATAGTTGTTGACACTGAATCAATAACCTTATTGAAACAGAAGGTTAAAGGCTCCTAACAGTCTGAATCTTTCGGAACAAGACAAAGATTCACCCTGTTAAGGTGTTCTAATTTACACTTCGTAAAAAGGCACAAACAGAAGGGCTTAGTAAAAATGACAGCAAATGAAATGCACCTGCTGTTACACCGTTTTTTAGGTAAGCTTCGAACACCTGGAGAAGAGACACGAGTTTGTATTGCTACCAGTTGAGGCGACTGTAAGAATAGCAGGGGTCAGCAGAAAAATGACTGGAGATAATTAGCTTACACCAGCAGAAAACCTCAAAGGATATACCACTGAAAAGGGGTATAAATATTGAACTTTTAAATGGGATAATAGATTCGCTGTAAAGGGGCAAAGCGATTCTCAGGCTTCAGAGGCAGCTCTGTAAGTCTACAACTCTTTGTATCTCAGAGATCAAGGTATTGTATTTGATTTTGGTGGATATCCTGAATAAGACTAAGAACTGTAAAACTGTAGCAAAGTTAAGATTTGAGAATAAGGATCTCTGATAATAAGATTGTAAAGGCTTTCTCTTTTTGGAACTGTTAATGTTGCGATTGAATCACCAACTGTAATTACATGTCGGTTCTTTAATAAATCTATATATTTTTAGAATTGTCTCACATAATACTTCTGTATCAAATTCGCGAACTCAATTTCTGTATGCTCTTTGGTGAGGAGTTGCAGAATTCTGGGGGAGTTTTCCGGACCCTCATAATATCCGGAACGTTATAGTCTAGCTAAACTTATTAAAAGTGCTATCTGGAGGACGGTAACATTTTCAGGTTGTTCCTTTCCTTTAGGGAGAGATAGTCCAGACCTTTAGTCCCAATTAAGCGTGTTTAGGATTCAGCTACCTCAAACTTTAGTTGAAAGTGAACGTCTGAGGAATACGCCTGATCCGGGGCAGCCCTAAAGGGGCTAGGACTAGTAATTATCTCTTCAGGGTCTCTCGAGCAGAAGGACGCAGAGTGGTTTGTCAAGTTGCTCAGTATTCAGATTTGGACCATTGCCCACCCAGTGAGAGTTAACTCAGCCCAAACCGGGGATGAAACCTGGGATCTTCCTGATTCTGTACCACAGCAGGCCATCGGGGAAACCCAACTCGGGGCGTTTCTAACAGTGGCAGAAATTCTCTGTATTGTGTATACAGTGGCCCCAGACAATCGTGTGTACAATGTACCTGGTCATAGTGTCCACAGCATACCCAGCCTGTGCAGCGTCGGCCAGCTGTGTGCAATGGTCCCTGGAATTTTTTTTGGGGCCTCGCGGCTCCTTTAACGGGCTGTGCGGCCCATTCAAAACTCCGCGCATGTGCGGCTCTTGCATTTAACAGCCGGTGAGCCGGCTGCGCAGGTCTTCCAGAAAAGAACACTGGTCGTGTGTGCTATGAGCTCAGCTAGTAGCATGTTCCCAGACAGTAGAGTGTGCCCATCCAAAGTGTGTGCCCAGCTGGCAGCGTGTTCCCAGCTGGCAGCGTGTTCCCAGCTGGTAGCGTGTTCCTAGCTGGTAGTATGTGCCATGCGTCCAGCCGGTACCATTTGCCCAGCCATTAACGTGTCCCCAGATGGTGGCGTGTGCCTAGCCAGTAACGTGTCCCTAGCCGGTAGCATGTGCCCAGCCATTAGCGTGTCCCCAGATGGTAGTGTGTGCCCAGCCAGTAGCGTGTCCCCAGCCAGGTAGCGTGTGCCCAGCCATTAGCATGTCCCCAGCCGGTAGCGTGTGCTGTGTGCTTTTCCCCTCACCAGGAATTTGTCCACGGGTGCCGTGTTTCTGCAGATTGACAGTAAGAATTCCATCCAGAAGTCCACCAGCTCCTGTTTGGCCAGATGCTGCTCGCTGCTGTCAGTCTTGAAGCGTTTGTAGAGTAGGTAGGTTTCCATTGCTGATGCCAGGTACCTTGGGAAGAAAGGTAAAGGCAGGGGCGTGGGGATAGTCAAAACTATAAGCATAAAATGGGTTTTTATTAGCCCATAAAACTCATTCTCACTCTTAGGTGAATTGAGATGCTGAGCAAGGTGAGAGAGGTTAGTGCTGGGGAATGGAACTCTATCTATTTTGGGAAACCAGTGTTAGCATCAAGAAATCCAAAGTCAGATGCAGAGTGAAGCTCCTTCTACTCTGCCCCAACATGACTAAGCTCCAACCTCAGAAGAACGCCCCCTACTGCACCAGCGTGGGACATTTCCACTGCCGCCCTGAGGCAGGTTGCTAATTTTATGTCAAGTGGTGTAAAGATGGGGCAGTTTTGAAAGAAAAGAAAGACTTGCATTTATATAGCGCCTTTCATGACTACCGCACATCCCAAAGTGCTTTACAGTGTGTAGTGAAGTCACTAAAAAAAAATTCTAAAAATATTGGTGATGGGGGAAAACAAAGACCATTCGACTGATAGTCAAGATTCATCTAATCGGGTAAAGAAGAGTCTGTTTACTTTCCGATGTAGGAAACGCAGCAGCCAATTGCGCACAGCAAGCTCTCACGTACAACAATGTGATAATGACTAGATAATTTGTTCTTTAGTGACGTTGATTGAGGGATAAAAATTGGCCAGGACACCGGGGATAATTCAACTGCTCTGCTTCGATATAGTGCCTTGGGATCTTTTACGGCCACCTAAGGGGGCCTCCGTTTAACGTCTCACCCGAAAGACAGCACCTCCGACAGTGCAGCACTCCCTCAGCACTGCACTGGAGTGTCAGCATAGATTTTTGTGCTCAAGTCTCTGGAGTGGGACTTGAACCCACAACCTTCTGATTCAGAGGCGAGAGTGCTACCCACTGACATCCATATAGAGAAGTTTCAATTTTGCAATGAGCATGGCTAAGACTGTAAAGTCTGTGAGTCGTTTAGTTAATTAATACACAGACTACCAGAGTAACTTAAAACAGGACTTTACTGTTCGAAGGTCAGGGCGAATCTGCCAAATAAATCCTGACACAGCACTTATATACCGGTGTGGTCACCGTCGGTATTACAGTATACAGAAGCCAACAAAGTAGTGCCACACCTAAAATAGTTCTCTTAAAGGTGAACGGTCACATACAATGGTTTTCTTAAAGGTAGACGGATACATACACTACAATCCTCCCTTTTTAGCTTACAACATACTTAGTCCCCCATTAAACATAACATATATTCAACTTCATGTAAAACAATGCACAGGTATAATCTATGCGGGAAACAGTTTACAGATTCAGTCTCTGCGGGAACAGTTCACAGATTCAGTCTCTGGTCTTGACTCGGTCCGAACAACATCTCTGTGGTGTAGCCGGTTCACATTGCTAGCGTGACTCATCCAATAGTCTTTCCCTTGACTTAACAGCTTGAACTTCCGTCCTGCTGAACCAGCAGTGCTGACTTTTACAAACAGCTGGACTGCCTTGGTAATTTTTCCTACTTGCCAACTGATTTGGCTCCCTTCGTAGGGCCCACGTACATGATCTGGTAGAAGTGATAATGATTTAGATGGTTATCACCTTCTGCTTCGTCTTTTTCTTTTCTGCTTCTTGGAGACTCTCGGGGCTCCCTTATCAGCTGCCAGCTGTAGCACCACCATCTCCCTATGTTCCTTAGACTTTAAGTGCTTCATCCTGATTTCTGCACTTTGGGAGTTTTCATCACAAGCTGGGCAGACCAAGTCCTCGTAATATTCCGTGTCACTCAACAGGTCATGGGAATATTCGGTGTCGTCCTGAACTAGTCTAGCGAGAGGGCCTGCTACTTCTTCCTTACCCAACTGGACGTTAGCCGACTGTTGTTCCCTCCCTAGACATCTTTCCTGAAGAGACTTCCTTATGCGTTCATATTCATCCCACTCTTCCTGGGTTTCCTGCAAATCCTTCACTAATGACTTCAATACTTCCCCTTCCATCGGAGATTGATTGATCGGGCTATTCAATCCTTCTACTGGAGCATCTGTTTCAACATTCTGTTGTTCCCATTGACGTGATTCAGCGTACTTTTGGCATCCCAGTAAAATCCGTGTTGCAACCTCAGCTATTTCCATAACTTTTGAGAGCTCCGAACTCCTTCCCTTTGAAGATTGAAGCTCGTGTTCAGATTGTTCCCATTGCAGAGTCTTGTCCCTCAGCATATGAAGGAGTTGGCTGACCGTTAACTCTTCCACGGGAACACTGTGGATCAGAGTCTTCTCCATTTCATCCACCTTTTCCTCCAATGCTTTCACCTTTTCCTCTTGTACTTTGGCTTTCAGCGCTCGGAGAAGTTGCGCCTTGATGCTCTCTAGCTCATGTTCAGGGGCCATTCTTACAGTCACTGTGTTTCTTACAGTTTCCTTTTCTTCCACTGAAAGGATTCCCAGTTGAATCTGTTCTTCAAGTTGTTGAACCTCGGTCATTGCCGCCTCATATTTGTCTTGGGTTTCCTTCAATATTTTTATGAGTTCTTGGACATCTTGTCTTTCATGTTCTGCCATGTCTTTCACCTCTAATTTCTCATCTATGGATGGAACTTCTACCGATGAGTCTGTCTTGACCTTGAGCTCATCAAGAATTTCCTGCAGCCTTTGGACTTCTTGCTCATGTTCAACCTTTAGTTGCTCATATGCTTCTACTGAAACTAGCTTTTCGGAGGTTGCCGAGTTAATCCCCTCCAGGATTGTAGCCTGGGCCTGTTCATACTGTTCCTTCAACTTCTCAAACTCTGCTTGTAAGGAGTCGTAGAGAAGAACGGGAATAAAATCCTGGCTTCCTGAAGATTCCTCTTCATTTGCTCCTTCCTGCAAATATTCTAACTCCTGAACAGCATAAGGGAGATATGATCCGTAATTGGTCACAATGGCTCTATGGTCGCTCTCTGCTTGAGCTAGCTGCTTCTGTTGTCTTTCCAGATTCTCCCATTCGGTGTCATAGAACTTTTTCATTGTTTTCATCTCTTGTTCGAGACGGTAACTCACTTGTTCTACTTGCTGTCGTAATTTGAAATAAAGTTGAGTCCGAGCTCGGTGTTCGTCAGTCATGGATATGTCCGTAAACTGAACAGACTCAGAATTCTCTGTCAAACTATGTTGTCGTTGTTCGGTGGAGTTCTGTTCTGAAACTTTGTTCTTCTCTGGAGCATAAGCCTTTATGCATGCCTTCGTTCTTCCAACCTTAGTTGGCAAGTCCATTTTAGCCTTGTCTTTCATATTTGGGTTGGTCTTATCGTCATCCGTTTCAGAATCTGAGCTGATTGTCTGCACCGAGTCCTCACTCGTTATGGCTTTTAGATAGTGCCATTCCATGTCTATTTTCTTGATCCACTCCCGTCCCAGAAGTGGTGGTCCTCCCTCAGGTAGTACGTATAAGTTCATTCTTGGGTGTTCTTTACCCCCATCTCTCACCTTGACTCTTATCTTCCCCATGGGGTATACTTTATGCCCCGTGTATGTCTGCAATACGAACTTGGTATCTCTTAAGGGTATATGTGAGAATAGCCGGTGGTAATCCCTTCGATTTATGACTGATAGAGCTGATCCAGTGTCCAACTCCATTTTCACTTGGACTCCAGCTATTTTTAGCATGACCCAGATAGTTTGTAGGTCAGCTTCCTTACTCACATTGTGAATTCTCAGACTGCCCAGCTCCTGGCCGTTTGGGTCTGAGTCCGAATTCTGTTCGTCTGAACTCTTCTCAGCCACCTTGTGTACCTTGTTGTACTTTTCCTGTGATGGCTTCCTTTGGTTGTTGGTCTTCTTCCCTGACCGGCATACCTTAGCTATGTGACCCAGTTTGCCACATTTCCTACATTCCTGGTTCTTAAACCAGCATTGGTTCTGGTCGTGTGTTGTCTTCCCACAACGATAGCATTTTGTTGTACTCGAGGTAATTTGATCCACACTGAGTGCCGCTGCCTTTAGCTGCATTTCCGCAGTTCCCTTCGCTGCGGCTTCGTGCGATGCTGCAATAAGGACAGTCCTGTCAAGTGTAAGGTCGTTCTCTTCGAGTAGTCGCTTTTACGTTCCTTCCTTTGACAACCCGCACACAAACTTGTCTCGCAATGCCTCTGTCAGATTCCCTCCAAACTGGCAGTGTTTCGCTAGTCTACGCAGTTCGACCAAGTATTCTGCGTTGCTTTCGTCTTTCCTTTGCGTTCTCGCATAGAATTTGAATTGTTCCGCCAACATCAACGGTGTGGGGTTCAAGTGATCCTTCAGAACAGTCACAATATCATCGAAAGTCTGATCCGCCGGTTTAGCTGGTGCTAGTAGATGCTTCAAGAGCCCGTATGTCTTCGCGCCCATCGAGTTTAGCAAGGTTATAGCTTTGTCATCTTCTTCTATTTTATTGGCCTCACAATAGATCTCAATGCGTTCCACATACGTGGCCCAGTCTTCTACCTCAGAATTAAAATCGTTGATGTTACCACGCTTAGGCATCTTCCTCTCTTCCTGATAACACCACGAATTATTTCTTTAAATTTTCTTTTATTTTTTTTTTCCCAAGATGGCGGTTTCTGCGAAAATGGCGGTTTCCCGCGGTTATCTTCTCTCCCCGCCCACTTCAATGGCGGTTTCCCGCTTCTGTCTTCTTCCCCGCCTAATGGCGGCTTCCCGCGTTTCTTCCCTAGCGGGAGGGGTACACTTTCCCCACGGGCGACGGCCACTGGCTTTCAGGTTCACAGCCTGCGCGTCGGCTTCAGGGCTTTCCCTTTTCTCGGCAGGGCAACCGGCGCTGGGTACACCCCGTTGACAGCGAACAGTTTCAGCCGCTGGGCTGGCTCTCGCTCGGTTCCCCTTGCTCGGGCTCTGTCTCTCTCCCGCTCGCTCGGCTCTACCGGCGCTGGGTACACCCCGTTGACGGAGAACAGTTTCAGCCGCTGGACTGGCTCTCGCTCAGTTCCCCCTTGGTCGGCTCTGCCTCTCCCGCTCACTCGGCTCCCAATCGCGCCTCCCAGCCCTCTCGCAGTCCGGTGCTTCCCTCCCCGGCTGCGGCTGAGTTTATCTCTTCCCGCGCCTACGCTCCCGGTCGCAGCGCTTCGTGGCTTCGGTCGCTGCCCGGCCTTTTTCGCCGGTCGCGGTCTAGCTGTCTCACGACGCCGTTGCGTCCCCCAGCCTGTCTGTACCGCGGCTTCCTTGCTCCACGCTGCCCCAGTCTCAGCGCCTCTGGACCCGACTTCTGTCCGGCTCCTTTCCCCCTCGACTGTGGTCGAGTGCACCGCCCTTATCCTCCGGTTATTCTTTTTACTTTCCCTTACTCACAGTCACCGTGGCCGCCTTGCTTCTCGTGCTGATCGGCTCACTCCTCACCGTGGCAGAAGGGACAGTCAGTGCCTGTTGCTGATGGAAGTCTTTGTCTCTAACTTCTTCTTCCTTTCTAGTTCTGCAGCCTCGAGTTTTCTCCCAGCAGAACGACGAGGGCGGTTGCCTCTTCTCGACGCTCGTTAACTGCTTCGGAAGTATTGTTGCCGCAGGGTACGATCGGACTCGTCGCCACTGTAAAGTCTGTGAGTTGTTTAGTTAATTAATACACAGACTACCAGAGTAACTTAAAACAGGACTTTACTATTCGAAGGTCAGGGCGAATCTGCCAAATAAATCCTGACACAGCACTTATATACCGGTGTGGTCACTGTCGGTATTACAGTATACAGAAGCCAACAAAGTAGTGCCACACCTAAAATAGTTCTCTTAAAGGTGAACGGTCACATACAATGGTTTTCTTAAAGGTAGACGGATACATACACTACAAAGACTTGTAGCCATTTTGCCCTAAATTGACAGACGGATTGAAGTGCTGGAAAGCAGGGTCCTATTTGAAGTGAGTTTGTGCAGACTCAGGCCAGGTCTCTGTGGGAATGGGACCACACACAAAAGGTCCCCATAATTGGCAGGAATTGGCCATCTCACTCAAAGAGGCTACAGGATGGCTGGTGTGTGGAAGAGGAAGTGCCACACTGGAGTCGTAGTGAGTGTTTACCTGGCTAGCAACTGAACCACGGCTGCCACATTTGCACTGTGGATGCACATTTAGTAGGGATCAGGCTGGGTTGGGCCTGCACCAAACATCTTCCCTAAAGGTGTTACACCATCTCCCCTCCCCTCCTAGGCAGTCCCGGCATCCCCAGGAACATTCATCTCTCAGACACTGTCACAAGCAACCCGGGAGAAAAAACCATAGGGGCATTAAAAAAATCATTCTAAAATTATTGGTGATGGGGGAAAAAAAGACAGTTCGACTGATGGTCAAGATTCATCCAATCGGCCATTCACTTTCCGATTGGTGCGGGCAGGCAGTGGGCTGTGAGGATTGGCGAGTGCGGTGACCACTGGCGGGAGCGTGGGGGCAAGATGGTTGGAGATCATGTGATGATGTCTGGTTAACATCCAAATAGACTTGGCAACCACAACAGCAACTGAGGAACTCACTCACTCCCTTGTGCAGATGTAGCAGAGAGTGAGCGCATAAACTGATCGTGATCCTAGCACAAAGTTCCATATCTGCCATCTCCAGGAACAGAACTTCCAATATTTGAACACTCCCCCCCCCCCCCCCCCCCCCCCCGGTGCTATCATACTACTGTACAGCATTCTCTAATGCAGTTTCTAAGACCAACAGTGAGATGGCCCAGGGATTGGTTACTGAGCCCAACAGTTAGATTGACCTGGGACTAGTTACTGAGTCCAACAGTGAGATGGCCCAGAGACTAGTTACTGAGTCCAACAGTGAGATGGTCCAGAGACTAGTTACTGAGTCCAATAGTGAGATGGCCCAGGGACTAGTTACTGAGTCCAACAGTTAGATTGACCTGGGACTAGTTACTGAGTCCAACAGTGAGATGGACCTGGACTAGTTACTGAGTCCAACAGTGAGATGGACCTGGGACTAGTTACTGAGTCCAACAGTGAGATGGACCTGGGACTAGTTACTGAGTCCAACAGTGAGATGGACCTGGGACTAGTTACTGAGTCTAACAGTTAGATTGACCTGGGACTAGTTACTGAGTCCAACAATGAGCTGGACCAGGGACTAGTTACTGAGTCCAACAGTGAGATGGCCCAGGGACTAGTTACTGAGTCCAACAGTGAGATGGCCCAGGGACTAGTTACTGAGTCCAACAGTTAGATTGACCTGGGACTAGTTACTGAGTCCAACAGTGAGATGGACCTGGGACTAGTTACTGAGTCCAACAGTGAGATGGCCCAGGGACTAGTTACTGAGTCCAACAGTTAGATTGACCTGGGACTAGTTACTGAGTCCAACAGTTAGATTGACCTGGGACTAGTTACTGAGTCCAACAGTGAGATGGCCCAGGGACTAGTTACTGAGTCCAACAGTGAGATGGCCCAGGGACTAGTTACTGAGTCCAACAGTGAGATGGACCTGGGACTAGTTACTGAGTCCAACAGTGAGATGGACCTGGGACTAGTTACTGAGTCCAACAGTGAGATGGCCCAGGGACTAGTTACTGAGTCCAACAGTGAGATGGCCCAGGGACTAGTTACTGAGTCCAGCAGTGAGATGGCCCAGGGACTAGTTACTGAGCCCAACAGTGAGATGGACC
The DNA here is from genome assembly GCF_052327205.1 of Somniosus microcephalus. Classification (NCBI taxonomy): domain Eukaryota; kingdom Metazoa; phylum Chordata; class Chondrichthyes; order Squaliformes; family Somniosidae; genus Somniosus; species Somniosus microcephalus. The sequence continues at coordinate 20,704,398 of NC_141006.1, read as the reverse complement.
TGGACTAGTTACTGAGTCTAACAGTTAGATTGACCTGGGACTAGTTACTGAGTCCAACAATGAGCTGGACCAGGGACTAGTTACTGAGTCCAACAGTGAGATGGACCTGGGAAGGTTTACAAGTTCGATAGTGTAAGGGAGCTGAAGGAAAATGAGAAAAATTGTTCCATGGGGTACTTGAAAGATCACATAATTTCAAGCATGAACATTAAACATTGGCAAGTTTAGGCAATTCCCCGATAATATTAGTGCATATTGGAAGAAAAATATTCAAAAAATGCTCCCACAGGAGACTGGAAAGGGATGAAGGAAAGAACTTCGATGAACCACAATTTATTTCAGCTGGTTTCTAAATGACACTGTGATGGTTATCTCTTTGAAATACATTGTGAAATCGCAGCAATCCTTCCAGATCCAACTGCTGGCTGTCTGCTGACTTACCAGACAGGCGCATTCAGTCTGTACAGCTTTTCCGAGGCCTGAATGATTTTCGTTTGGTCGTTGAATAAGATGCTGGCGCCCAAGAAAAACCCCACGTCCCAGTAGAACTGGATCTTTTCCAGACATCCCTTGCGTCCCAGCAAGCTGCTCAGTTTGACACCTGCGTGAACCCAAAAGCAGTTCCATTAGGACACAGATCCCAAGAAGGACCCCTCGCATACGCGCGATTCAGACCGAAGAGGTCCACCTTGGTCATGGCTGGAGTTTAATGCCTCACAAATAAATGGCGAAAAGTCTGTGCTCGGATCTTAAAAAGAGAATTATCAGTAAGTCTGATCTGACTGATTGCTATTCACTAACCAATCTCTATTAGAAGGAAGTTATTGTATAACACATCCAGGAATACTATATATTCTCAGAACTCTGAGTGCGTTTACAAGATAAGGGTCAGAATTTGCTGAAAAAATAGTGGGGTGTGAACTGTGCACGTCATTACTAATGTGCAAATCGCCCAGCAACGTGTGGTGAGGAAGAGATGCCCCGTGAATTGCGATTCATCACAAGTTGCTGGCCGATTTGTGCCACTCCGCCGTCAGCTTCACAAAAACAGCATCTCGGACCTGACGTCATCAAGCCGCGACTTTTGGAGCCTCAGCCAGGGCCTGAATCACCACCATTAATATTACGGCAGATGGGAATGCAGGGATTGGAGGCAGGATCACGATTTTCAAGGTTTTAACCCCTCGCCCCATCCTTTATCTGCCCGTCGGAGCGGGGTTGGGCCAGGGAGAGGGGGGGTGGGGGGTGCGGGGTGCGGGTGAGGGGTTAAAATCGACGTCTGTATGTTTCAACTTTGGGTGAGGGGAATTCGGATCTGGCCTTCTTATACTTTATGCATTAATGAAGAATATTACCATATGGGAGAAAAATGAGGTGGCATAGTACAATATAATGCAGGACATCTATCGCCGTTCCTTCATCAGTGTTGGATCAAAATCCCGGCACTCCCTACCTAACAGCTCTGCGGGAGTACCTTCACCACACCGACTGCAGGGGTTCAAGTAGAAAGCCCCCATCGTCTTCTCAGGGCAATTAAGGATAGGCAATAAATGCTGGCCTTACCAGCGATGCCCACAGCCCCAGAATGAATTAAAACAAAGGAGGAGTGTACTTTAGAATATGGAGCTGTATTCGAAGGAGCAAAATACTGAACTAAGGCTCTAAATCAGTCGAATAAAAGTCACAAGATGTTACGCTGAAAGTGTATCGTGCTCTGCTCAGACTACACCTTGGGTACCATCCAGTCTTGGGCACCAAGAAGCAAGGGAAATATTAAGTAACTTGAGGTGGTCCAGGGAATCACAAAATCAATGCCTAACATCAGAAGGCTGACTGATGAGGCAAGAGCAGAGTAGCCTTGAAAGAAGGTGACTGCAGAAGGGTCCTTTATAGGAGGACATATCACCTATATATAGAATTATACAGAAACAGGCTATTCGGCCCAACTGGTCTATGCTGGTGTTTATGCTCCACACGAGCCTCCTCCTACCCTATTTCATCTAACCCTATCAGCATATACCTTTCTCCCTCATGTACTTACCTAGCTTCCCCTTAAATGCATTTGTGGTATTCACCTCAACTACTCCATGTGGTACCAAGTTTATGACCCCCAAGCGTTGGACTCTACACAAGTGGAAATATCTTCTCTACCTCTACCCTATCGAACCCCTTCGTTTTAAAGACCTCTATCAGGTCACCTCTCAGCCTTCCCTTTTCTAGAGATAAAGCCTCAGCCTTTCCTGATAGCTAGAACCTTTCAGTTCTGGTACCATTCTTGTGAATATTTTTTACACCTTCTCCAGGGCCTCTATATTCTTTTTGTAATACGGTGACACATTAAGACGGAACACATTACCTTGAACAGTACTTCAAGATGAACCACGACAGTCAGGCAAAGGGGCACAGGCTCAAACTGCTGAAAAGTGAACTGATGTCTGGAAGAGTTTCTTCACTCAAAGAGTCATGAATGCTTCGGATACACTTCTAGGGATGGTAATGGAGCAGAAATGCTCTGGTTGGGGAAATTTGGGACATGCAAATATTTCTTTGTGAACAAATGAGCTGAAAAGGGCTATTTGGTCTTTTCACATCAGTATTTATCTTGGGGTCAATTAACATTTACCATGTGGGTACAAAGTATTTTGATGTATACTTCATTTTGAGCAGATATATATAAACACTTTGTTGACTTGGCCCCATTTATATAAAGCCTTAACAGCAGTGCAACTCAAACAAACACTTCAATATGCTGCAGAATCATTTCCTGATCATGCAAATATGTAAGATTTCTAGTGGTTGATGAGCGCCAACATGAAATCGGATATTAAAACCCAATTTATGAGGGTTTACTGCAGCTTAATTCTGATGGGTCTTGTGCACATGGGTGAACATATAACATAATTGGAAATATGTGAAGTCTATTTGCAGACTGCAGGTGCACTAATTGAAATTTAAAAAAAAAATTCATTCTTGGGATGTGGGTGTTGCTGTCCGTTTATTGCCCATCCCTAGTTGCCCAGTGGTTTAATAAAACTGAGTGGGGGCAATTTTGACTTCAATGGAAATGAATACCTGGAGAGATCTGGAGGGGGTACCTGAACAGAGACCTGGGGGTTGAAGGTGGCAGGGCAGGCTGAGAGTGGGGTTAAAAAAGCATACGGGGTCCTGGGCTTTATAAATAGAGGCATAGAGTACAAAAGCAAGGAAGTTTTGATGAACCTTTCTAAAACATTGGTTTGGCCACAACTGGAGTATTTTGTCCAATTCTGGGCACCGCACTTTAGGAAGGATGTGACGGCCTTAGAGAGGGTGTAGAAAAGATTTGCTAGAATGATTCCAGGAATGAGGGACTTCAGTTACGTGGATAGACTAGAGAAGCTGGGGTTGTTCTCCTTAGAGCAGAGAAAGTTGAGAGGAGATTTGATGGAGGTGTTCAACATCATGCGGGGTCTAGACAGAGTAGATAGAGAGAAACTGTTCCTATTGGCGGAAGGTTGTGGGTTCAAGTCCCATTCCAGAGACTTGAGCACAAAAATCTATGCTGACGCTCCAGTGCAGTGCTGAGGGAGTGCTGCACTGTCGGAGGTGCCGTCTTTCGGGTGAGACGTTAAACGGAGGCCCCCTTAGGTGGCCGTAAAAGATCCCAAGGCACTATATCGAAGCAGAGCAGTTGAGTTATCCCCGGTGTCAAAATTACCCCCCACTCTGTCCCCTTGGAGCTTGCTAGGTTACTTCAAAGTCAACCACGTTGGTGTGGGACTGGAGTCATATATTGGCCACACTGGGTAAGAACGGCAGGTTTCCTTCCTTAAAGGACATTAGTGAACCAGTTGGGTTTGAATTATATTCACTCAGATCCTACTTTATGGAAGAACACAGTACAAAAGTAGGATTCGATAGGTCCAGTTGAAGAGCTGTCACCAGTGTAGTCACGATGAGCCTCCTTGTGTAATTTCTAGGATTCTATTGCAACTCGGAATGCAATCCCCATAGTGCATAAATGGCGTAGGCTTCAGACAGAATGTGCAGGAGCTCACGTTACAGGTAACAGGCAAGTTACCAGACTGCAGACCCATCATCAAGAGTGGTGGAATGTGAGGGTGGAATGTGAGTGATGTACTAGCATTAAAATAGGTTGCGATTTCCACTTAGTATCTATTACATAGAATCACACAACATTTACAGCACAGAAACAGATCGACTGGTCTGTGCTGGTGTTTTATGCTCCACACGAGCCTCCTCCCACCCATGTCCATCTCACTATCAGCATATCCTTATATTCCTTTCTCCCTCATGTACATCTAGCTTCCCCTATTATGGTGGCAATAACAAGTGTAATTACTGTGAGGTACATCTGTAGCACTGGACAAACTTTCTCTGAAAGCAAGTTGCTTGCAAGAAGTGGACAAGAATCATGCATTCCCCAGAATTGCCATTCAGTAATCCACCAATATCCCAAGCGTTAGGTTTAGTCATTTCCAGGCTAATATTATCACCGCCATACTTGATGAATGCCATCCAACTTGGGGCTGAAATGGTCAAAAAAAACTGTGTTTAGCCAAGTTTTTCCAGTAACCATCCTGATGTTGATTCAAATAGCATCCTACGAACAGTCTTTGTATTTATGTTAAACTAATTAAAGGAACAAGATCAGCATTTACAGCTATTCCTTTTTAACACTGATTATGGCGAGGTAAATCTCTATTACAAGTCAGGCATTATTGACTATTCCTGTCCTATGGAGACGATTCATGCAGTAAATGTTACCTATTTTTCGGAGATCACATGAGGTGTCAAATTGATGTCCTGCTGCCATGAGGAACACAGCGACATTAATCCCCGAGTGTAGCGTGGGCTCGTGCTCAAAGGCCATTCTATACCTGCACAGAGAGAATGGCAAAATTATAAAGGTCTGCAGCATTTGCCCAGTTACTGATGTGCCCTGCTCCGTGTCGCTGGAGTGTCAGTGCTCCATGTCACTGGTGTGCTGTTCTGTCTGTGAGAAAGCTGGCCAGATTGTAGACACTGTGATTGGTCAGGAATGGGGAGATCTTGTTTGTATGACGGGCAGGTGCTGTATTGTCAACGACGTTTAACAGGTGCTGGGTATATGAAGCTTGGATGAGAGGTAAACCTTTGTACTTCAAGTGGCATCATGTTCAAGACCCGCCCGCCATTGTGTCCTTGAAAATGACTTGAATAACAACAATGCGCTTGGCATCCTCTCAGGCTGTGATACTCTACAGCCCTCTGGACTCAACATAGAGTTCAACAATTTCAGATCATAACCTTGGCCCCTATCACACACACACACACACACACACACATATATAATATATTTTCTCTTTTTTTTTAATCCACTTTTGTCTGGGCTTTTTTCTTCCCTCCCACATGGCAGCTGTCCTTCATTCTGCTAGCACCATTCACACTTCATCTAGAGCCACCCTTTGTTCCTTGAATATCTCTCAATGTCTCTCAATGTCTCTTAATCTCTCCTGCTTTCTATCCTATCACTGACCTTCCCTTTTGTTCTTTCATCCCCTCCCCCTTTTCCCAGCCCCCACTGGCTTTAAAATCTATCCCTTTTCCTGCTTTTTTTCCAGTTCTGACAAAAGGTCTTCGACCTGAAACGTTGACTCTGTTTCTCTCTCCACGGACGCTGCCCTGGCCTGCTGAGTTTTTCCAGTGTTTTCTGCTGTTATTGTGATAAATACTTGGTCAGTTCCATAGTTCACTCAGTTCAGCCATATTCCAGGCAGTTACAGTGAAACAAACTCTGTAAACGCAGAGGAGTGAGCTTATGTTAGAAAGCTGGCCAAAAGTCAATTTGGAGGACTTTGAGAATTTAATAAATGTATTATTTTGTTCAAGAAAAAAGTTTACAATATCAGAGTTTCAAGTATTATACTGCTATTTGGTCTAATTTACTTTTGTTTCTGTAGAATTTTATGTCATACAATACATTTAAATGAGCAGCAGTCATAACCTGAGTTATATATTGTGTCAGAGACACTGGGCAACAAGTACTATATCTGATATAACTGAGTAAATTGTTAACCCTGAGACACACTACATCTCATTCGCAAGTTTAAATTCTGGTTGGTAGGAGGTGTAGGCCTGTCTACGGAAGTTGTCCTTTGCAGCAAGCACAAGGGTGTTGCAGGATGGCACTAATCAGAAGGGTGCTCCGTCAGCTGAAGATTATCAATAAGCATCGGTGTTTGTTTTGCTACAGTGTGTTGGTACTTTTAGAAACATAGAATGATGCAGCACAGAAGGAGGCCATTTGGCCCATTGTGCCTGTGCCGGCTCTTTGAAAAGAGCTGTCCAATTAGTCCCACTCCCCCGCTCTTTCCCCCATAGCCCTGCAAATTTTTTCCCTTCAAGTATTTATCCAAGTACTTACTGGTAGAATTTTTGACTCAATATTGACACGTTTTCTTCGATTGCCGCAAGCTAATCGATCAATGAATCAGTTTTATAGGAAGCTGTCGCAAATGATTTACAGATCACATTTTGTACCAAGCTCTTTCATCTTCAACAGCTTCCATTATTTACTAACCATTTCTCTCTCCAATTTCCCTTCAGCTCTACCACTGAACTATGGAACTGTGTCAAAAACTCGAATCTACAGGCCACATGAAAATGAACAAATTCCTCTTGCTTTCTAAATTTACTAGTTAGCAGTCATTCTCACGTGAAATCCCTTGGCACCCTACTGTTCACTGTTTACGTAAATGCCTGACATTTAATCAAGTGTGTATAGCAGAATGAAGCTAATGGTCAGCACATCATGAACTACGGTCCACAGCAGTCACTGCTCTACCTGGCTCTACTCAGGCAGCCTTGTTACTGATTTACAGAAGCTGCTCTGTAATTAAATCCCTCCTTGGCACTGGGCTCATCCTGTGCAATATATTTCCTCTTGTTGATTTTCTCACGACTGATTCAATGTGAATTGGAAAAATCTGGAAGAAAATCATCCAGTTGAGTGAAAAACCATCCTCAGCCCTCCATATGGGCCAGCTCATCACGATGTCAATACTACAAGGCACATATTCAGTTCCACCAAACAAATTTAATTGTAATTATTTTTTTCTTTAAGGATGTACTAAGGTGGCACCCAATAGCTCAGTGACTTTGTCCACTGAGGGGCTGAGTGTCCGATTCAATCCTCGGTCCGTGCTAGCCTCAGCAGGCCTGCTCGCTATTCAGTGACTCCTGCAGATGTTGGGCGCGGAGGGCGGGCTGGGCGCGAAGAGGGGGCTGGGCGCAGAGGGGGCTGGGCGCAGAGGGGGGGCTGGGCGCAGAGGGGGGGGGCTGGGCGCAGAGAGGGGGCTGGGCGCAGAGGGGGGGCTGGGCGCAGAGAGGGGGCTGGGCGCAGAGAGGGGGGCTGGGCACAGGGGGGGCTGGGCGCAGAGAGGGGCTGGGCGCGGAGAGGGGGCTGGGCGCAGAGAGGGGGCTGGGCGCAGAGAGGGGGCTGGGCGCGGGGGGGGCTGGGCGCAGAGAGTGGCTGGGCGCAGAGGGGGGGCTGGGCGCAGAGGGGGGGCTGGGCGCAGAGGGGGGCTGGGCGCGGAGAGGGGGCTGGGCGCAGAGAGGGGGCTGGGCGCAGGGGGGGGCTGGGCGCAGAGAGGGGCTGGGCGCAGAGGGGGGGCTGGGCGCGGAGAGGGGGCTGGGTGCAGGGGGGGCTGGGCGCAGAGGGGGGCTGGGCGCAGAGAGGGGGCTGGGCGCAGAGGGGGCTGGGCGCAGAGAGGGGGCTGGGCGCAGAGAGGGGGCTGGGCACGGGGGGGGCTGGGCGCAGAGAGGGGGCTGGGCGCAGACTGGGGCTGGGCGCAGAGAGGGGGCTGGGCGCAGAGAGGGGGCTGGGCGCAGAGAGGGGGCTGGGCGTGGGGGGGCTGGGCGCGGAGAGGGGGCTGGGCGCAGAGGGGGCTGGGCGCAGAGGGGGGGCTGGGCGCAGAGAGGGGGCTGGGCGCAGAGAGGGGGCTGGGCACGGGGGGGCTGGGCGCAGAGAGGGGCTGGGCGCAGAGGGGGGGCTGGGCACAGAGTGGGGGCTGGGCGCGGAAAGGGGGCTGGGTGCAGAGAGGGGGCTGGGCGCAGAGAGGGGGCTGGGCGCGGAAAGGGGGCTGGGTGCAGAGAGGGGGCTGGGCGCAGAGAGGAGGCTGGGCACAGAGAGGGGGCTGGGCACGGGGGGGCTGGGTGCAGAGAGGGGGCTGGGCGCAGAGGGGGGGCTGGGCACAGAGTGGGGGCTGGGCGCGGAAAGGGGGCTGGGTGCAGAGAGGGGGCTGGGCGCAGAGAGGGGGCTGGGCGCAGAGAGGGGGCTGAGCACGGGGGGGGGCTGGGCGCGGAGAGGGGGCTGGGCGCAGAGAGGGGGCTGGGCGCAGAGGGGGGGCTGGGCACAGAGGGGGGCTGGGCGCGGAGAGGGGGCTGGGCGCAGAGGGGGCTGGGCGCAGAGGGGGGGCTGGGCGCAGAGAGGGGGCTGGGCGCAGAGAGGGGGCTGGGCGCAGAGGGGGGCTGGGCGCAGAGAGGGGGCTGGGCGCAGAGAGGGGGCTGGGCACGGGGGGGCTGGGCGCGGAGAGGGGGCTGGGCGCAGAGGGGGCTGGGCTCAGAGGGGGGCTGGGCGCAGAGAGGGGGCTGGGCACGGGGGGGGGCTGGGCGCAGAGAGGGGCTGGGCGCAGAAGGGGGGCTGGGTGCAGAGAGGGGGGGCTGGGCGCAGAGGGGGGGCTGGGTGCAGAGAGGGGGGGCTGGGCGCAGAGAGGGGGGCTGGGCACGGAGAGGGGGCTGGGCGCAGAGGGGGGGCTGGGTGCAGAGAGGGGGGGCTGGGCACAGAGAGGGGGCTGGGCGCAGAGGGGGGGGCTGGGCGCAGAGAGGGGGCTGGGCGCAGAGAGGGGGCTGGGTGCAGAGAGGGGGGCTGGGCGCAGAGAGGGGGGGCTGGGCACAGAGAGGGGGCTGGGCGCAGAGACGGGGCTGGGTGCAGAGGGGGGGCTGGGTGCGGAGGGGGGCTGGGTGCGGAGGGGGCTGGGTGCGGAGGGGGGGCTGGGTGCAGAGAGGGGCTGGGTGTGGAGGGGGCTGGGTGCGGAGGGGGCTGGGTGTGGAGGGGGCTGGGTGCGGAGGGGGCTGGGTGCGGAGGGGGTTGGGTGTGGAGGGGGGGCTGGGTGCGGAGGGGGGGCTGGGTACGGAGGGGGGGCTGGGTACGGAGGGGGGGCTGGGTGCGGGGGGGGTTGGGTGTGGAGGGGGGGTTGGGTCTGGAGGGGGGGTTGGGTGTGGAGGGGGGGTTGGGTGTGGAGGGGGGGTTGGGTGTGGAGGGGGCTGGGTGCGGAGGGGGCTGGGTGCGGAGGGGGCTGGGTGCGGAGGGGGTTGGGTGTGGAGGGGGGCTGGGTGCGGAGGGGGGGCTGGGTGCGGAGGGGGCTGGGTGCGGAGGGGGTTGGGTGCGGAGGGGGGGTTGGGTGTGGAGGGGGCTGGGTGCGGAGGGGGTTGGGTGTGGAGGGGGGGCTGTGTGCGGACGGGGGCTGGGTGCGGAGGGGGCTGGGTGCGGAGGGGGGGCTGTGTGCGGAGGGGGGGCTGTGTGCGGAGGGGGGGCTGTGTGCGGAGGGGGGGCTGTGTGCGGAGGGGGGGCTGGGTGTGGAGGGGGCTGGGTGCGGAGGGGGGGCTGGGTGCGGAGGGGGTTGGGTGTGGAGGGGGCTGGGTGCGGAGGGGGCTGGGTGTGGAGGGGGATTTGAGTGTGGAGGGGGCTGGGTGCGGAGGGGGGGCTGGGTGCGGATGGGGGGCTGGGTGCGGATGGGGGGCTGGGTGCGGAGGGGACTGGGTGCGGAGGGGACTGGGTGTGGAGGGGGGGCTGTGTGCAGAGAGGGGGCTGGGCGCGGAGGTGGTTGGGTGTGGAGGGGGCTGGGTGCGGAGGGGGCTGGGTGTGGAGGGGGCTGGGTGTGGAGGGGGCTGGGTGCGGAGGGGGCTGGGTGCGGAGGGGGTTGGGTGCGGAGGGGGCTGGGTGCGGAGGGGGCTGGGTGCGGAGGGGGTTGGGTGAGGGGGTTGGGTGTGGAGGGGGGGCTGGGTGCGGAGGGGGGCTGGGTGCGGAGGGGGCTGGGTGCGGAGAGATGTGATGCACCCTGCGATTATTGCCAACACTCGCCTGTCAATGATCACATGTTAATAGTGATCTCCTTGGTTGAGATATTTTGGGTCGGGGGCAGGACCTGTGAAACTGTAGGGAAGAAAGGAACCAGTACATTTCATGTTTCCCACTTTACTGCAGCGAATACACTTCAAAAGTACTTCATTGGCTGTAAAGTGCCGTGGGATATCCCGAGGTCGTGAAAGGCGCTATATAAATGCAAGTTCTTTCTTTCTCTTCTTCAACAGCTTCAGGAGGAGGGGGAAGAGTAGAGAAAGATGGTGAGAGAGGGGAAAGGTTGATATTGTATTGCAGATCTGGTTGTTACTGACAATTTGATTCAATTGCAAATCAAATACATCATGTGGTATTACCCAGGATTCTTACGGAACCAAGGGCAAGAAACAATTCAGCAGTCGGTCCGCCAAGAGAATTTTTTCCCCTCTGACCAACATTCAGTGTTCAAGACCCATTACATGGCATTGGACTGGGTTTGAGATTGTGTTGGCTACAAAGTTGATTCAATGAGGCTATCTGCTACAAATATGCAAGAGAGATAGAGATAGAGACAGTGATACAGATAGAGATATGGAGAGAAGGTGTAACTGAGAAGGAGATGTGGCTTGTGCCAGAGGGGGAGACTGAAAGTAAATGTGCCAGAGACAGAGTCAGAGTCTGAGAAATTCTAGCCAACTGAATGTTTCCATGCTCAAGGGCTGCTGTAAGGAGTTTCCGCCTGTAGCTGTCACCACACTCCATGCTGATGCCATGAACCAGAACCCCACATAGTTTGGTAGTGGACTCCTCCACACTCACCCACATGTTTTGGAAGCTCTCAGGCAGGCAGTCCAGTACATTCAGCAATTGCTAATGCAAAGAAAGGGTCTTCCTTTTAAAGGTTGGGCCCCTCAAGTCTACACCTCTGTCCTCTTCAGCAGAGCTAGCACCTGAGCTTGCCCTCTGGTGAGCTGTGTCCTCAACCGGCCTTCTCACCTGCATCTGTTCACTTGTGCTCAGTGAATCGCCCAGTGCTAACCCCTCGAACTCATTCTCCACACCACCCGAAGTGTTGATTTCTGTGCTGGTGCTTGGAAGTGGGAGAGCAAGTGGCTGTGCATCTTTGGGAGGGTGCTCCCCCTCAGTCTCTTATGTAGCACAATCCAGCAGCATGTTGTTATGGAGTGTGTGTGTGTGTGTGTGCGTGTGTGTGTGTGGGAGAGAAGGAGAAAGATAAGTGAAAAGGGAAAATGCCCAAATACCCTGCTGTGCCCAGCCTCCCAACATCTCCTAAAATTGATCGTGCCTTCCACAGATGTCATTGGGTGAGCAAAGTGGTGGGGCCCCGCCCACCCGATATAAGCCAGAGGCAGAAACTGTTAAATGATTTAACAAAGGAATGAGCTTCTGGTGTCTGTGCTCAAGCTGGGCATTTCTTTGTTCTGAACGCTGCCCCACTCACTGTTGCAACATTTCCCAGGAGAGCCTCATTATCGAGCCGCGTCAAAGGGCCAGCTTCAATACAACGTGTCGTCTGGTCCCAATGTGCTTCACAAATTAAAGGACTGCGTCACTCGAGAGGCAATAACACATGGAAACTTTTCCATTCTTGCGTAACTTGGGTAATCAGTCATTAGGGTTATTTTTTAAAGGGCATTTTGCTTTTTGAAAGCAGCAACATTGTTTTGTGTTTTTCCATATGTGGATCTTAAGCAATCTGGGTTGGTCATTTTGAGAGTACAGAATTCTATCAGGTATCAAACTCAGCCCGGCAGAATTTGAAACTCACCAACCTGATTGGATTGATATTTAGAACATGAAGAACATAAGAATTAGGAGCAGGAGTAGGCCATTCGGCCCCTCGAGCCTGCTCCGCCATTCAATAAGATCATGGCTGATCTTCGACCTCAGTTCCACTTTCCCGCCCTATCCCCCTTTCCCTTGATTCCCCAAGAGTCCAAAAACTTAGCACAGGTTCCTCAGTGATCACAGTTACTGACTAACAGCAAGAAAGGTAAATGTGCAACAACCCTGAATTTTGACCAAATCTAGCCCATGTAGAACTATGATGCATCACTTCATAGTAAGCGTTAGGTGTCAGCCGTGGCTCGGTCGGTAGCAGCCTCGCCTCGGAGTCAGAAGGTTGTGCCATGCCAGAGACCTGAGCACAAAAATCTAGGCTAACACTCCAATACAGTACTGCAGGAGTGCTGCACTGTCAGAGGTACGTTCTTCAGATGAGATGTTAAACCAAGGCCCCCGACTGCCCTCTCAGGTGGAGGTAAAAGATACCATGACATTATTTTGAAGAAGAGTAGGGAAGTTCTCCCCGGTGTCCTGGGCGATATTTATCCCTCAACCAACATCACCTAAATAAAAACAGATTATCTGGTTATTATCATGTTGCTGTTTGTGTAACCTTGCTGTGCACAAATTGGCTGCTGCGTTTCCTACATTACAACAGTGCTGTTCAAAAACTACTTCATTGGTGGTTGGCTGTGACGCGCTTTGGGACATCCGGAGGTCATGAAAGGCGCTATATAAATGCAAGTACTTTCTTTGTTTCCGTTGTAAAAGGATTCCAATGGACCAAACCCTTTCCCATTCGTTTCCAGTATATACAATGTAATGGACCAAAATCAGTCCCATTCATTCCCAACGTATATCATTCCAATAGATCACAACCATTTCCTATTCATCCTAACCCTTTTTTTCTATGTTTAGTCACACAGCTTCTGCATCCAGGGAAAACTGTAACAAGGACAGATCCTTCGTGATACTGACCCCGGCGATGGTTGGGAACAGACCAAGACTTAGCAAGTGGTATTGGAGACCACAACAGACAACCTAAAGCTTTCCCGTCTCGAGCGTGCTGCAGCAAAGACTGTTCAGTAAAGGGTGGTCAGCTCTGTGTCTGAACTGGTGGGGTCGGGGAGGTCAGCGAGGAAGTTGCCATGGGCGTTAAACCCGGAGGCAACAAAAGTGTGGCGCCGAGGTAGGCGCAGCGTCATGGAGATGGAAGTAAGCAGTCTAGGGGACGGACTGGATATGGGGTTTGAAGCTCAGCTGAGGGTCAAACTGCCCGTTAAGGTTGCGCACAGCTAAGGGATGCAGTCGGAGGCAAGGGTGCAGCATTACCATTGGGATTGCTTTGGCTGGGTTGTTGTCAAATTGGAGAGTGTTTCGGCGCATCCACAACTTGATGAGTCAAATGAGCTGAAAAATGGATCTAACTACACTCCCATGTTACTTATTTCCCTGTCCCTCAGATGTTTTGATTCAATGAGGTTTTACAGCAATGTTATGAAGTAGAAGTCGTGGCTCAAGTCTCTAGTTCGGAAATCTCGATCCAAGGACATTTCCTGCCAAGCAAGTCATTTGTTTACCAGGATTCTGGTGTATCTCCAAGGCACTGTTTAAGACCTCCCAGTTTAACCATTCACTGTATTTTTACCCAACCAATTGAGATTTAAATTAACAATAACCATCGGTTTTTATTTAACGATGGCGCAGCATTGCCCGGTGCATAAGTCACACCTTCCCGCCAGTTCTTATGACCCAGATTTATACACTGACATCTGGTACACCACCCAGTACTGCTTTGTAGTTTTTTAAAAATGAAGCTTCTCTATTTTTAATGACCACATAATGCTCCATGAAAGGCACATTTCAAAGACTGATAGGATGTGATTTGAACCCACAAATTGATTAAATGGATGACTCACAGTAAACAAAGTCAATAGTGCATCCGGGACAGAGAAGATTAATCATATTGCACAAGTTTATTATATATTTTGTGTATACAACACAATAATAAAATTAGATAGGTGGTTAAAAATGGGTGTCGTGTTTCCAACGTTCCTCCTCGACTTGGCTCCAGTGCAACTGGAGATTATGAAGAGAAGTTTATAAAGTGAATGCTTCAAACATTCCTCTTAAAACAACTCTTTCTTTTGCCCAATTTTCTGCCAACCTTCTTTCTGAGCTTTCTAAAGACAAGTTGCACATGAGTGAGAAAGGCTTCAAATGAAGCTCTTGCTTCACCTCAGAAAGTCAGGCCGATTGCGACGTCCGGAGTCAGGGCCTGCGCGCGCTGTAAATCAGGATCAGTTGAGCCTGCTTTGGCGGAGGTTTCTGTTCTCGGCGCGGGAGTTTATTTTTTTTTTAAAGACAATTTAATCTGCCCTCAATTCCCAGGAGAGTCGCAGTTCCTTTTCCAGCTGCAGTGTGCTCAACCCACAAACCTGCTGCCATTTGTGAGGGAGAGGGACACTCCACTCCCAATTTATTCATAAAAAAAAACATTGGCAGGATGTTGGTGGAATGATAATATTAAACCAAGCACGAGAATAGGCAGCATTCTGTGTTGTTCGATTATCAATAGACTTGTTTGGGGCACATTGGTAAATGCAAGACAGCAAGGTGTCATAAAAACACTGCCATTCGCATTAAAAAAATTATTTTCATGAGGCTTAATAATGTTTGCACTTCTCTAGTGTCGAGCAACTGGGGAACAATGTGAGGTGTTTCTTAGTGCAGGTAAACAGATTAAGGTTACACGTTGGGTCTATTAATCTGCAGTACACTGTGTAAACTGATGACCAGTGTTGGTGCTTAATCTTTACCCTGCACAATAAACAGCCATCCACACAATGACATAACCAAATGCCAAGAGTTAATCTTTATCCCAAGAGCTATACGCTGGTTCACCATTCAGTTAGGAAGCAAAGGGCAGAAACAGACCATCTACAAGTCAGTTATAGGAGGGCTCCTGAGGCACCAACAGCGGGGCAAGTCCTCCCTAAGAAACAGACAGTCGCGATCATCATCAGACCATCCTGGTTACTCTAGAAGGTCCTCTGTGCTGTACACCCATGTTACGCGTGCCATATGCCCATGTTACGCTGTGAGTTACGCCAGTGTTACGCTGTGAGCTACGCCAGTGCTACGCTGTGAGTTACACCAGCGCTACGCTGTGAGTTACGCCAGTGCAACGCTGTGAACTACGCCAGTGTTACGCTGTGAGCTACGCCAGTGTTACGCTGTGAGCTACGCCAGTGTTACACTGTGAGTTACGCCAGTGTTACGCTGTGAGCTATGCCAGTGTTACGCTGTGAGCTATGCCAGTGTTACGCTGTGAGTTACACCAGTGTTACGCTGTGAGTTACGCCAGTGTTACGCTGTGAGCTATGCCAGTGTTACGCTGTGAGTTACGCTGTGAGTTACGCCAGTGCTACGCTGTGAGTTACGGCAGTGCTATGCTGTGAGCTACACCAGTGTTACGCTGTGAGCTACGCCAGTGCTACGCTGTGTTACGCCAGTGCTACACTGTGAGCTACGCCAGTGTTACACTGTGAGTTACGCCAGTGTTACACTGTGAGCTACGCCAGTGGTACACTGTGAGTTACACCAGTGTTACGCTGTGAGTTACACCAGTGTTACGCTGTGAGCTACGCCAGTGTTACGCTGTGAGTTACACCAGTGTTACGCTGTGAGTTACGCCAATGTTAGGCTGTGAGCTACGCCAGTGTTTCGCTGTGAGTTACGCCAGTGCTACACTGTGAGTTACGCCAGTGCTACACTGTGAGTTACGCCAGTGTTATGCTGTGAGTTACGCCAGTGTTACACTGTGAGTTACGCCAGTGCTACACTGAGAGTTACGCTGTGAGTTATGCCAGTGCTACGCTGTGAGCTACGCCAGTGTTACGCTGTGAGTTACGCCAGTGTTACGCTGTGAGCTACGCCAGTGTTACGCTGTGAGCTACACCAGTGTTACGCTGTGAGCTACGCCAGTGTTACGCTGTGAGTTACGCCAGTGTTACGCTGTGAGCTACGCCAGTGTTACGCTGTGAGCTACGCCAGTGTTACGCTGTGAGCTACGCCAGTGTTACGCTGTGAGTTACGCCAGTGCTACGCTGTGAGCTATGCCAGTGTTACTCTGTGCCGCACGTCTGTGGCACACGGTGCCGCATGCCCGCTACACAGAGCCGCATGCCCGTTACATGGTGCCACATGCCCCGGTTACACTGTGCCTACGCTGCACTCCCTCCAAGGCCAATATATCCTTCCTAAGGTGTGGTGCCCAGAACTACTCACAGTGCTCCAGGTGTGGTCTAACCAGGGCTTTGTATAGCTGTAGCATGGCTTCTACCCCCTTGTATTCTACTTTATTAATATCTCTTTGTAATTTTATACTTCCATCTACACTGCCGCCTAACTTTGTGTCATTGGCAAACTTGGATATGTGGCTCTCTATCCCGTCATCTATCGTTAATAAATAGTGAATAGTTGAGGCCCCAAACAGATCCCTGTGGGACACCACTAGTCACATCTGCCAATTAGAGTGCCTGCCCATTATCCCCACTCTCTGGCTTCTGCCACTCAGCCAATTTCCTAACCAGGTCAATAATTTGCCCTCAATTTTTTAATTCGTTTTTATGGGATGTGGGCTTTGCTAGCAAGGCCAGCATTTATTGCCCATCCCTAATTGCCCTTGAGAAGGTGGTGGTGAGCCGCCTTCTTGAACCGCTGCAGTCCGTGCGGTGAAGGTACTCCCAGGGTGCTGTTAGGGAGTGAGTTCCAGGATTTTGACCCAGTGACAATGAAGGATCGGCGATATACTTCCAAGTCAGGATGGAGTGAGACTTGCAGGGGAACTTGGAGGTGATGATGTTCCCATGCGCCTGCTGCCCTTGTCCTTCTAGGTGAAAGAAGTCACGGGTTTGGGAGGTGCTGTCAAAGAAGCCTTGGCGAGTTGCTGCAGTGCATCTTGTAGATGGTGCACAGTGCAGCCATGGTGCACTGGTGGTGGAGGGAGTGAATCTTTAAGGTGGTAGATGGGGTGCCAAGCAAGTGGGTTGCTTTGTCCTGTATGGTGTTGAGCTTCTTGAGTGTTGTTGGAGCTGCACTCATCCAGGCAAGTGGAGAGTATTCCATCACACTCCTTACTTGTGCCTTGTAGATGGTAGAAAGGCTTTGGGGAGTCAGGAGGTGAGACACTCGCCGCAGAATACCCAGCCTCTGACCTGCTCTTGTTGCCACAGTATTTGTGTGGCTGGTCCAGTTAAGTTTCTTGTCAATGGTGACCCCCAGGATGTTGATGGTTGGGGATTTGGCGATGGTAATGCTGTTGAATGTCAAGGGGCAGTGGTTAGACTCTCGCTTGTTGGAGATGGTCATTGCCTGGCATTTCTGTGGCGCAAATGCAACCTGCCACTTATCAGCCCAAACCTGAACGTCGTCCAGGTCTTGTTGCATGCGGGCATGGACTGCTTCATTATCTGAGGAGTTGTGAATGACACTGAACACTGTGCAGTCATCAGTGAACATCCCCATTTCTGACCATTCCACGAGCTTCAACTTTAGCTAACAGTTTCTTAAGAGGGACTTATTGAATGCCTTCTGGAAGTCCATATAAATAACATCCAGAGATACTTCCCTGTCCACTACTTTCATCACCTCTCCAAAAATTCAATCAGGCTTTTTTTCTTGCCATGAACTTTTTTATGATCTCGAGCCATCAGGTAGGAAACATGCCAGAGAAACTGGTTGTCTGATTTTGACCCCTTGTGTGGGGAACGACCTGGCTTTTTTTGGCAATTACCTTAAATCTATATCCATTGTTTACCAACCCTCCTGATCAGTAGAAACAGTTTCTCCCTATCTACTCTATCAAAACCCTTCATGATTTTGAACATCTTTATTAAATCTCCCCTTAACCTTCACTGCTCCAGTGAAGATCAAAGAGACTCTTTCACCCAAATGCTCACTCTGTGTTTAAGGCTCTCCTCTGTTATCAATATCATGCAAAGCAAATAAAATCCTGTCAAACACAAACCACAAACCTCAAACCTGCCACTTGTGGTTAAGAGAGGGCAGGCACTAACGAAACCGCTTAGCAACAACATGAATCCAGCAGAATGGCATTTAACCAGGGCAGAGCATGTCATGTGACTAATTTGATGTCCTCACTATGTGACTGGCTGAATGATGCAATCACCTCATTCCGAGTGCTCGCCTCTACAATCAGCACACCTTACGGTCATCACACAGCACAAAGCACTACCTTGAACCAATGAAGAGGGAGGCAAATGAAAATGGAGAGATTAGAATGCACCACAACCTGATTTAAATAGAAAGTGTCAAACTCAAAATTTCCTTTACTCATTCCTCGTTGTTACAGACTTTCTTGCCAAAAAAGAAATAATCGCGTTACCAATTTTAGGTCTGCGTAAACAATTCCTTGGGCTCTGGCAGCAGGGTGGGGGGTGGTGTCAGCTCTCACTTCTGTAAGCGGACCCCATGTCCCTTACAATCTGGAGTGCACCTTTACTGCCCAATATTTAACAAAACGATCGCATCACTTGGAAATCATAATAAGACCCCCGTTGTGTGTACTGGATTCTATGATTGTGCATACTCCAGTCTTTTCTACATTACAACAGAGACTACACTTCAAAAAGTACTTCATTGGCTGCAAAACGCTTTGGGATGTCCGATGGTCATGAAAAGTGATCCATAAATGCAAGTCTTTCTTTTCTTTTCATAAGGTAGACTGAAAAGTATCTAGTGAGATGAGGCCTGTGGAGATAACTTTTTATATGAAATGTATGAATGAATGCAGTACTTTCTGACAACAAGATTTACCAGTCTCCTATTGTGCCTCATTCTATCAAATTAATAAAATACGTTACTTTGCCCTTTTTTAAAAAATGGGCTAAATTCACCTTACATGTTTGCAATCGTCAAAGTGACCGACATTAAGCTTCTTTCTTAAAGGCTGTATATATTCCTATCTCAGCCTGGAGTCTCACTCAGCCTCCTTCTCTGGCCAATGAGAAAGCAAGACCTCTCTGCTTCGAGAGAGAGAGAGAGAGAGCGAGGGAGAGAGAGGTTAACCTCCGATCTCTCCCATGGTTCTCTGTATTGACTACCGGCTCACTGAATTGCCAATCAAAAGCTACCACCTTGAATGAGAAGCTCTGGTGTGGAGGTCCATGACAACTACATTGCTTGCTTAGCTAATCACCCTGCCGGGCTTATTGAATGGCACCTGTTCTAGCAGTACAGCTCTAGCATGTGCTGGACTACTCCCCATTGTTTCAAAACCGAAGTGGTAGGTGAGGCACACACCTTTGATGGACAATTTATCTGGTATTCTAGCTAATAGTCCTAATCAACATTCCTGGACGACTTCTCGCTCTTTGGGAGTTAACCCTTGTCACCTGAATTTGACTTGTTTCGGTAACATTGGCCTAGATTTTCAGTGTGCCGTGAGGCGGGCTTTTAGGCGGGCGGGGTGCAAAAATCCCGAATTCAGGGGTCCTGACACCATCCCGCCCAAAACTCGCCTCCACAGAAGTTTCAGAGGAGGGGGGTACCCGCCCCACACTGGGACCCGCCGACCCGAGGCGGGAAGATATTAGTGCCAATTAACTGCCTGTTAACAGGTAGTTAACAGGCAGTTTTTAGCCTAATCCCTATTTTGAGGGGTGTCGTGTGGGATTCCCGACGGCTCCAAACCACGCCAGGTTAGAGCAGGCGGGCCGTCAGGTTGAAGGACTTGGAGGGGTCACGATGTCGGTGTTCAGGTGAGTGATGGGTGCATGAGTGCAAAGGTAAGTGTGTTTGGTGTGTCTAAAGTGTGTAAAGAAGTTTAAATTACCTGTACTTACCTTAGCAGCCTTTCTTCTTGTAGGCGTCGGGAGTCCATCACTCAGCCGGCACTGAAAGCCGAATGGCTGCGATCTCTCAAAAGTGACAGCCTTCCGGTTTTAGTGCCGGTGAGAGTTCTAACTGAGTCTGTGTAGAAGGACTCAGGTTAGAAGTCAGACTGTCAGTGTTTGACAGCTTCAAACAGCTGTGAAACACTGATATTACATCTGTCAAGACCTCGACAGATGAAATTACAATCTGTGACGTCACCTGTTGCCGGGTGGCCCTTAATTGGCCTGCTGAGCCCACTGGGCGGGCTCAACAAGGTCAATCAAGGGAAAATCACGTGGATTGGCCGGACGTTGATGTAGGCGGGACTAAAACCCGAAAGTTGTAGTCCCGCCTCCTTCCCGACAGCTTTATGAAAATTGACCCCATTATATAAATGAAACCAAAAATCCCTTCTTGACCAAATAGAGAAAATCTCAAAATTTTACAATTTGCAATTATTATCTATTTCCAGGGTACAAGAGAGTTAGCTACCATAGGTAGACCCTTTAGGATGCATTTTAATGAGTTCTGATAGCTCATTTACAAAAGGAAATGCTGAGCCAGATAAACCAGAAGGTCCCAAGTCCAATGCTTGATCTGTGCTGTGTTTGTTGATCTCAGAGGGAATTACAGTAGGGACGCAAGAATTGGCTGCATTGCCCCTGGGTTTGGAGAAAATCAGGAGGCATCCCACTCCTTTGTTTTTGGTTGTTCTCAGGATGTGGGCAATGTGGTATTTATTGTCCATCTCTAGTTGCTCTGAGTAGGTGGTGGTGGACCTTCTCCTAGAACGACTGCAGTCCTTGCACTAATGGTGCTCCCTCTCCTGACTTGAGCCTTGTAGATGCTTTGGAGGTGAGGGCGGGGGGGTGGGGGGGTTGGATGGAGGGTCAGGAGGTGAGCCACAAGTTGCAGGGTAGCTCTGCTCTGTTCTTGTAAGCATGGTGTCGATAGGGCTGGTCCAGTTAAGCTTCTGGTCAGTGGTGACCACCCAGGAGGAATGCAATGTCCATCATTCATGTCAACACTGCGCCGGTTAAACACCAGCCCTTATGTTCTGCTTTTGCGCTCTCTTCTTTAGCACGTTAAACATTTTTAAGAAGGGTGTGCCAGCATTGAGATCAGAAAGAATCATTCATCTCGTCCTGATAACTAACTTCAGAAACAATAAATATCGCATGACATTAACGTGGGATTCATTCCAATCTGCAGCAGTAGGTGGGGTCAAACTAGCTCATTGGCTGCTCGTTCCTCCCGAGCCTCAGAAAGAGAGAGTCGTTCAATCAGGAGGAGGGGGGCGGGGCGCGAGAGAAGGGACGACGAACTTCAACTTTTGTTCTCATCAGGGTACCTGGGAATGATATTATTTCCTGCCTTTCGCAGCCAGAGTCAGTATCAAACACCTCCAGGTCAGGGAGGGTGCGCGTGGCAACTCTCCGATTCCCCAACAGCTGCGCGGTGAAAGCAGCAGCGAGGATCTAACAAATGAGAGCTGATCAGTTCCCCTCCGCTTCACCCAGCACCTGCACACACACTCAAGTCTAAAAAGAGTGGCGTATGCACGCAAACTGGTTTAAAAAGATCTAAATGCACAAATTGTAACCTCACTGGCGACAGGCAGCCCCAGGCACAGACTGGAAGCAGGGGGCAGCACAGTCAGGGGGCCAACACTGAGTCAATAATGAAACCTTTTATTCTGCATTTATGGCAACATGGCACCAATTCAGAAGCTGTTTTGTGCACTTACAGTCTTCCCCCTCTTGCTGATGAAATTTTCATTAGGTTAGGGTATCAAGGGATTATGGATGGGTTCCCAACCCTCTAGGATTGCCCTGGAGTCTCCAGGAATTAAAGATTAATCTCCCAGGTTTAAATCATACGGGCATTAAAAATAGCTTTTAAAAAAAAATTTCTTCGAACGCTTTGGTTTACTAGTTATAAAAATATTGGATGTGGAAAAAAGGCCACTCGACTGGCGGTCAAGAATCATCCAAATTGGGTAACGAAGAGTCTGTTCGCTTCCCAGCTCGCTGCGGGGAGGCAGTGCACTGTAAGGACGGACATGTTGGGCGACCCATGGCTGGAGTGTGGAGTAGGGGTTGCCAACTCTGGTTTGGCGCATTCCTGGAGATTTGGTCATGTGACATTTGATCTCATGGCATTCGATCAGGTGACACCGCTCATGTGCTGCTTAATGACGAGACACTTGCCCACTGTCTGCGAATGTTATTGCATTTACCTCAGTGTCACCAAGCCCCGAATAAAATATTGAACTCTTTGTTTTATAGCGAGGTGAATAACATAATTTAGAAGTCAAAGAAAGCACACAAAAGAATAGAAAGATTTAAGGATTAAGGCATGTTTAAATAAAAACTACTTCTGTAAACTTTCTACAGTATCGGATGCAATGAGAAACACCAAGTAAATACCACTGATTCAACAAAAACATTATCAATATAAGTAATTTGTAACTAGTCAGAACCAAAACCAAACCTAATTCAATTCACTGACTCCCACACTCCACCGCTGAAGCCCAGCTTCAGGGAGAGGGTCGGTCCTCAGGGAGGGAGGGGGAGGTTCAGTCCTCAGGGAGGGGGAGGGGAAGGCTCAGTCCTCAGGGAGTAGGGGGGAGGCTCAGTCCTCAGGGAGGGGGAGGTTCAGTCCTCAGGGAGGGGGAGGTTCAGTCCTCAGAGAGGGAGAGGTTCAGTCCTCAGGGAGGGAGAGGTACATTCCTCAGGGAGGGGGAGGTTCAGTCCTCAGGGAGGGGGAGGCTCAGTCCTCAGGGAGGGGGAGGTTCAGTCCTCAGGGAGGGGGAGGTTCAGTCCTCAGGGAGGGGGAGGTTCAGTCCTCAGGGAGGGGGAGGTTCAGTCCTCAGGGAGGGGGAGGGGGAGGTTCAGTCCTCAGGGAGGGGGAAGTTCAGTCCTCAGGGAGGGGAGTATTATGTCCGTGTATAATTGAGACACGGACTGCAGGAGTTGATAATAACAAGTCTTTACTGAATGGAGACAACCTGGAAACTGAAACTACAGAAGCCTGCTAGGGCCTTTTATACAGGGGTGGTCACTGCCGGTACTGCAGTCTGAGACCAGTTATTCCCTTAAAGGGACATAGACAACAATTCCTCCCCTTTTAGATAAACAGTACATAACATTCATTTAACAACGAAATAATAACTAATTACAATTAAAACTACGGTTGCTAGATACATTGGTTGAAGTTAAGCAATTATAAGTTCAGTCTTTGAGGAGGCTTCCTGATTCTGTCTGGATAACGCCTCTTTGGGATATCAGGTTCTTCTGGCAAGGTTACGTCGGGATCAATGTCGTTGTTTGGTTCGTCTGCTTCCAATATCACCGATTCTGCGGTAGATGCAATTGGTACTTCGGTTTCATCGCCAGGTGTATCAGATCGTGGTGTGGAGTTAACGTTTTCCAGTGACTCTAGAATCTGGTCAGCATGGCGTCTTACAATGCTCTCTCCAACGTCCACGGTATACATTAGAGGTCCTTGCCGTGTACAGATCGTTCCTGGCTGCCATTTCTCTGTGCGGTAGTCCCGGGCCAAAACTGGTTGACCTATCTTAAAACTCCTGGTCGGCCTTTCATTCATATTCTGAAACTGCCTGTTCTCCACATCTCTTCTGACGCTTGGCTTAACCAAATTCAAGCGGCATCGTAGTCTTCGATTGAAGAACATCATGGCTGGAGTTTGGTTGGTAACCGCATGTGTCGCATTCCGGTAGGCAAACAAGAAGTTATCCACCTTGTGTTGTAGGGGTATATCTTCATTACACATTGCCTTGATAGCCTTCTTGAATGTTTGAACAAACCTCTCGGCCAATCCATTAGTGGCTGGATGATATGGGGCGGATGTGTAATGCTTAACACCACTGTTCTTTAAGAACCTCCGGAACTCTTCAGACACAAACTGTGGTCCATTGTCAGAGCAAATCTGTTCAGGCAGCCCATTCCTGCCGAATATGGTTCGTAAGACTGTGATAGTTTTTGCTGTGGTGGTTGAGGACATTTTTATTACCTCTGGCCACTTTGAATGTGCATCCACCGCAATTAAAAACATCGAGTCCAAAAAGGGACCAGCAAAATCAATGTGCACCCTTTGCCATGGAGATGAGGGCCATTCCCATGGATGTAGAGGGGCTTGTGGTGGGGCGTTTTGGACCTTCTGGCATCCTGTACAGCTCTTGGTCATCTCTTCGATTTCTCTATCGATTCCCGGCCACCACACAAACGCTCTGGCTAATTTCTTCATTTTTACCCCTCCCAGATGACCCTCATGAAGCTCATTGAGCACTCTATCCTTCAATTTGGGTGGAATTACTACTCTGGATCCACACATCAAGGTTCCTCTGCACACTGACAGCTGTTCTCTTCTCGGCGAGAATGCTGGCAGCAGTGGTTCGCCATGTGCTGGCCATCCCTTCACCGTTAAATCATAGACCCAGGAGTGTGTCGGGTCATTTCGTGTTTCCTTTTCTATGTTTGCATTCGTCACAGGGAGACATTCGACTATGGTCGAGTGGAATAACTCCACTGGATCCACTGCCAGTTCTTCTTCCACCGTCGGCAACGGTAGGCGCGACAATCCATCAGCATTCCCATGCTGTTTAGTTCCTTTGTACTCGATGTCATATTGGTGTGCCCCTAGGAAAAGGGACCACCTCTGTAGTCGTTGTGCCGTCATTATCGGTACGCCGTCATTATCGGTACGCCCTTCTGAGGGTTGAAAATGGAGACGAGAGGTTGATGATCAGTTAGTAGAGTAAATTTCTGACCATGCAGGTAGTGATTGAACTTCTTCACCCCCCACACCAGGCTGAGGGCCTCTCTGTCAATCTGGGCGTAGTTACGCTCGGCTGAAGTTAACGAGCATGATGCAAAAGCTATCGGCCTCCCTGAACCATCAAGGAATTTATGTGACAGACCGCCCCAATGCCGTAGGGAGATGCATCACATGCCAGTCTTATCGGTAGTGATGGGTTGTAGTGAGCCAATACTTCTCTTGAAGTGATTAGGTCCTTACTCTTCTGAAAGGCCCACTTACATTCATCGCTCCATTTCCATGCTACTCCCGTTCGTAGTAGGGCGTTCAGTGGATGCAGAATTGTGGACAAATTCGGCAAAAACTTATGGTAGTAATTCACCAATCCGAGGAATGACCTCAGTTGCGACACATTTTCAGGCGCTGGAGCCTTAACTACCGCTTCAATTTTGTCAGGGGACTTATGCAACCCCTCTTCATCAATCATGTGGCCACAATACGATATCTGTTTCTTAAAAAACTCGCACTTGGGGCGATTGGCTCGTAGCCCATGTTCACGTAGTCTAGTGAGCACCTGCTCTAGGTTGGCAAGGTGTTCACTGTCATCTTCACCTGTCACTAGGATGTCGTCTAAGTAACACTGAGTCCCCGGAATCCCTTGCAGGACTTGTTCCATCGCTCTTTGCCATATCGCCGGAGCTGATGCTACTCTGAATACCAGTCGATTATACTGGTAAAGACCTTTGTGAGTGTTTATCGTGAGATACTTCCTAGAGGATTTTTCAACCTCCATCGGCAAATATGCTTGTGCTAGGTCAATTTATGTAAAACGCTTCCATCCAGATAGTGAGGCGAAGATATCTTCTATCCTTGGAAGAGGATATTGTACTGTGTGAAGGCCTGGGTTCACCATCACCTTGAAGTCCCCACAGATGCGAACCTTCCTTGGCTCCTCAGACTTATTGTTTAACGTTTTCTTCATGACAGGAACGATGGGTGTCGCCCACTCGCTCCAGTCTACCTTAGATAACACGCCTGCATTCTCCAGATTCTCCAGCTCTGCCTCGACGGCTGGGCGAATTGCATATGGTACCGGTCTTGCTTTGAAAAACTTGGGAATTGCATTCTCCTCTATTTTTATCGAGGCGGTTACGCCTTTAAGAGTGCCCAGTTCCTGTTGAAATACCTCTTTGGCGTCAGCTAAGACTGTTGACAATCGTCCAGGAGTGACGTCGTCATCATTTTTACCAGCCACCGTCAGTGCCTGAATGGAGTGCCAGTCTAAACTTATCTTTCTGATCCATTCACGTCCCAATAACGGTGGTCCACCATCTTGCAGAATGTAGAGATACAATTTCCGTATTTTCTTGCCTTTGTATTCGACAGGCACCCTTACTTTTCCTCTGGGGTATACTTTTTGCCCCGTAAACATCCTCAAGACAATGGATGTCTCTCTCAAGGGTATGTGTGAGAATAGCCGCTCGTAGTCTCGTCGATTCATGACGGTTAGAGCTGATCCTGTATCCAATTCCATTTTGACTTGGGACCCTGCTATCGTGAGGGTGACCCAAATGGTTCGGAGATCCTCTTTTGCGATTACGTTGTGAAGTTTGAGACAGCTTAGTCTCTTGTTCCCAGATTCACTATCGCTCATCTGGTCTTCGGAACTACTGTCCGTCATCTTTTGTACTTTCCTGTACGGTTCCTTAGTAGCCTTTTTGTTGTCGTTGGTCTTCTTCCCAGACCTGCAAACTCGTGCAATGTGTCCCATCTTTCCGCATTGCCTGCATATTTTGTCCTTGGACCAGCAGTCCTTCTGGTCATGGTTTGTTCTGCCGCAGCGATAACATTTTGCAAATGTCCATGTCATTTCGTGGGTGCCGTATTCCTGTGGCTTTTGTTGTATTTCCGCAGCTCCCCTTGCTGCTGCTTCGTACGATACTGCCACGCTGAAAGCCTTATCTAGCGTCAGCTCTTTCTCTGAGAGTAACCTCTTCTGGGTTCCTTCACTCAGGAGTCCACAGACAAATTTGTCCCGTAAGGTATCTGCCAGTCCTGCTCCGAACTGGCAGTGCTTTGATAGCTTGCGTAGTTCTGTAAGGTAATCAGCATTGCCCTCATCTTTGTGCTGATTTCTCCTGTGGAATTTAAATCTTTCTGCTATCAGCAGCGGTGTAGGATTTAGGTGTTCCTGTAGGATAGCAACAATTTCATTAAAACTCTTCGCCTTCGGTTTGGCTGGAGTAATCAGGTCCCGCAATAGGCCGTACGTTCTTGCGCCCATTAAATTTAGCAATACCGATGCCTTTTTCTCATCAGCTATTTCGTTTGCCTCGCAATATACCTCAACTCTTTCCACATACGTGGTCCAGTCTTCTATTGCATTATCGAAGGCAGTGATATCGCCAGTCTTTGGCATCTTGAAAATCTAAGATGGCGCCTCCCGTGCTTTGCCTTCGTCCCCGATGGATCAAAATGGCGCCTCCCGCGCTTTTCCTTCTTCCCCGCCGAGTTAAGATGGCGCCTCCCACGCTTTCCCGCCGCTGCAGCCAACGCTGTTGCTGGCGATTATATTTATTTTTCTATCGCGCTTCAATATTTGCTCCGTTAATTGAAGAACCGTTCCCGTCGTGGAGCGGACCCTCTGGGACACTTCCCTCCCTCTTCTTAGGTCCGAACGCTGCCCGGCTTCGAAGCACCGGCCGCGCCCTGTGTGCTCCACCCTCTCTCTCTTTGCTTCCCGACTCGCTGCCCGGCCCTGTTGCAGAGTCACCCGATCGAGCTCTAGCCCACCGCAGCCCAGGAAGGATCAGTGCACTACCTGCCACCAGCCCGATTAGCTGGGAAACCACAGACTGGAGAACCAAGCCTGGCTCTCGACATCTCTCCTGCAACTTTTCAATTCGATGATTTGGAGGGCGGTTGCCCACGGTCGACGACCGTTTCTCGAGTTTCTTTGGATTATTTTTTTTTTTCTTTCTTCTGGCTCCGACCTTCAATAACGTCGTCTGAAGTGCTGCCAAGTTGCAGGTAAGTTCGTTTCTTACTCGTCGCCAGTATTATATCCGTGTATAATTGAGACACGGACTGCAGGAGTTGATAACAAGTCTTTACTGAATGGAGACAACCTGGAAACTGAAACTACAGAAGCCTGCTAGGGCCTTTTATACAGGGGTGGTCACTGCCAGTACTGCAGTCTGAGACCAGTTATTCCCTTAAAGGTACATACACAACAGGGAGGGCTCAGTCCTCAGGGAGGGGGAGGTTCAGTCCTCAGGGAGGGAGGGGCTCAGTCCTCAGGGAGGAGGAGGCTCAGTCCTCAGGGAGGGGGGGGCTCAGTCCTCAGGGAGGGGGAGGCTCAGTCCTCAGGGAGGGGGGGGTTCAGTCCTCAGGGAGGGGGAGGCTCAGTCCTCAGTGAGGGGGAGGGGGAGGTTCAGTCCTCAGGGGGGGGCGGTGCAGTCCTCAGGGAGGGGGAGGCTCAGTTCTCAGGGAGGGGGAGGGGGAGGTTCAGTCCTCAGGGAGGGGGGGTGCTCAGTCCTCAGGGAGGGGGGACTCAGTCCTCAGGGAGGGGGAGGGGGAGGTTCAGTCCTCAGGGAGGGGGAGGCACAGTCCCCAGGGAGGGGGAGGGGGAGGCTCAGTCCTCAGGGAGGGTGGGGGCTCAGTCCTCAGGGAGGGGGGTGCTCAGTCCTCAGGGAGGGGGAGGGGGAGGTTCAGTCCTCAGGGAGGGGGAGGTTCAGTTCTCAGGGAGGAGGAGGGGGAGGGTCGGTCCTCAGGGAGGGGGAGGGGGAGGGTCGGTCCTCAGGGAGGGGGAGGGTCGGTCCTCAGAGAGGGGGAGGGTCGGTCCTCAGGGAGGGGGAGGGTCGGTCCTCAGAGAGGGGGAGGGTCGGTCCTCAGGGAGGGGGAGTGTCGGTCCTCAGGGAGGGGAAGGTTCAGTCCTCAGGGAGGGGGAGGGGAGGTCCTCATGGAGGGGGAGGGGGAGGGTCAGTCCTCAGGGAGGGGGAGGTTCAGTCCTCAGGGAGGGGGAGGGGGAGGGGGATTCCTCAGGGAGGGGGGAGGTTCAGCCCTCAGGGAGGGGGGGTTCGGTCCTCAGGGAGGGGGAGGGTCGGTCCTCAGGGAGGGGGAGGGTCGGTCCTCAGGGAGGGGGAGGGTCGGTGCTCAGGGAGGGGGAGGGGGAGGTTCAGTCCTCAGGGAGGGGGTTTCAGTCCTCAGGGAGGGGGAGGGTCGGTCCTCAAGGAGGGGGAGGGTCGGTCCTCAGGGAGGGGGAGGGTCGGTCCTCAGGGAGGGGGAGGGTCGGTCCTCGGGGAGGGGGAGGGTCGGTGCTCAGGGAGGGGGAGGGGGAGGGGGAGGTTCAGTCCTCAGGGAGGGGGTTTCAGTCCTCAGGGAGGGGGAGGGTCGGTCCTCAGGGAGGGGAGGGTCGGTCCTCAGGGAGGGGGAGGGGGAGGGTCAGTCCTCAGGGAGGGGGAGGTCAGCCCTCAGGGAGGGGGAGGGGGAGGGTCAGTCCTCAGGGAGGGGGAGGTTCAGTCCTCAGGGAGGGGGAGGGGGAGGTTCAGTCCTCAGGGAGGGGGGGTTCAGTCCTCAGGGAGGGGGAGGGTCGGTCCTCAGGGAGGGGGAGGGGGAGGTTCAGTCCTCAGGGAGGGGGAGGGTCAGTCCTCGGGGGGGGGTCAGTCCTCAGGCAGGGCGGGGGGGAGGTTCAGTCCTCAGGGAGGGGGAGGGTCGGTCCTCAGGGAGGGGGAGGTTCAGTCCTCGGAGGGGTAGGGGAGGCTCAGTCCTCAGGGAGGGGGAGGGTCGGTCCTCAGGGAGGGCGGGGGGGGAGGTTCAGTCCTAAGGGAGGGGGAGGGTCGGTCCTCAGGGAGGGGGAGGGGGAGGCTCAGTCCTCAGGGAGGGGGAGGGTCGGTCCAGGGGGAGGGGGAGGGTCGGTCCTCAGGGATGGGGAGGGGGAGGGTCGGTCCTCAGGGAGGGGGAGGTTCAGTCCTCAGGGAGGGGGAGGGTCGGTCCTCAGGGAGGGGGAGGGTCGGTCCTCAGGGAGGGGGAGGGTCAGTCCTCAGGGAGGGGGAGGGGGAGGGTCAGTCCTCAGGGAGGGGGAGGGGTAGGTTCAGTCCTCAGGGAGGGGGAGGTTCAGTCCTCAGGGAGGGGGAGGGGGAGGTTCAGTCCTCAGGGAGGGGGGGTTCAGTCCTCAGGGAGGGGGAGGGTCGGTCCTCAGGGAGGGGGAGGTTCAGTCCTCAGGGAGGGGGAGGGGCAGGGTCGGTCCTCAGGGAGGGGGAGGTTCAGTCCTCGGAGGGATAGGGGAGGCTCAGTCCTCAGGGAGGGGGAGGGGGAGGGTCGGTCCTCAGGGAGGGGGAGGGGGAGGTTCAGTCCTAAGGGAGGAGGAGGGTCGGTCCTCAGGGAGGGGGAGGGGGAGGCTCAGTCCTCAGGGAGGGGGAGGGTCGGTCCAGGGGGAGGGGGAGGGTCGTTCCTCGGGGATGGGGAGGGGGAGGGTCAGTCCTCAGGGAGGGGGAGGTTCAGTCCTCAAGGAGGGGGAGGGTCGTTCCTCAGGGAGGGGGAGGTTCAGTCCTCAGGGAGGGGGGAGGGTCGGTCCTCAGGGAGGGGGAGGGGGAGGTTCAGTCCTCAGGGAGGGGGAGGGGGAGGTTCAGTCCTCAGGGAGGGGGAGGTTCAGTCCTCAGAGAGGGGGAGGGTCGGTCCTCAGGGAGGGGGAGGGGGAGGTTCAGTCCTCAGGGAGGGGGAGGGGGAGGTTCAGTCCTCAGGGAGGGGGAGGGGGAGGTTCAGTCCTCAGGGAGGGGGAGGGGGAGGTTCAGTCCTCAGGGAGGGGGAGGTTCAGTCCTCAGAGAGGGGGAGGGTCGGTCCTCAGGGAGGGGGAGGGGGAGGTTCAGTCCTCAGGGAGGGGGAGGGGGAGGTTCAGTCCTCAGGGAGGGGGAGGGGGAGGTTCAGTCCTCAGGGAGGGGGAGGGGGAGGTTCAGTCCTCAGGGAGCAGCACCAAAGCTGCCTGACTCCTGGAACAAAACACATTATACAACAGCCCACATCACAGGCTGGCATGAACTCTCCCTCCCTCCAGTTTGTGTTTCTCTCTCCCTCCCGCCCTAGGTTTCTCTCTCAGGAGTCACGAAGTTTCCAAGCGATTTTCGTTGGCCTCGATGACGTCATCCTCACAACTGGTAAGGAAGCGATGTTTCCGAACAGTGGGGTGATCAGCAGGGCCAGACATCGTGGTTTGGTTGCAAGCCACGACAGCCGTGGTACTGCGTGAGCACAAACCACGCAAACAGGGACCGTTCCTTCCGAGTCGCCAACAGCAGCACTCAGGAGACCCATTGGCTATTCTGGTAGACTCCCGCCCAAAGCAGGAGGGTTGGGAACCCTAGTGTGGGGGCAGGGCGGTTGGCGGCATGAGGTCACGTGATGACACTCCAGGATTATGTCCAACCAGAGTTGGCAACCCTAGATATGGAGTTTAAGGTGGGTAAATGGAGTTGAGGTGCAGATCAGCCAGGATCTAATTGAACGGCGGGAGCGGGTTCGAAGGGCTGAATGGTCGACTCCTGTTCCTAATGTTCCTATGAACCCACCTTTGAATGTTTCACCAGCAGGAAGCGAGAAAACAAAATGGCTACTGCCCCATATCCAGCTGATAATGTGCAATACAACTGCTGGCTGCAATACGGGCAGTGACTGTGTGGAGGAGCACTATAAGTAGACTGTTCAATATGAGCTAATAGAGTGTGTTTAAAACTGGAGGTTAATAAAGACTGTAACATTGCTCACCTGGAATTTCCCTGATCAGTTAAAACCAAGAATCGTATGTACTCATGGAGCGATTACACTAAATAGGTCAAGAAATTTGCACATTACCTTTACTGGAGTTTGAGTCATACTGTCCTGTATACACTTAAACGCTGCGATGTGCAAACAGGATTGGACTTGGCTTTTACATTATGCTTGCCCACAATCACAGACCAGGTTCACGAATGGAGAATGGTAGCTCAGGGAAGGTACTAGTGTCAGCTGTGGCTCAGTGGGTAGCACTGTTGCCTCTGAGACACAAAGTCGTGGGTTCAAGTTCCACACAAAAGATACGAGCACAATCAAGGCTGACGCTCCAGCGCAGTGCTGAGGGAGTGCAGCACTGTCAGAGGTGCCGTCTTTTGGATAAGACGTTAAAACGAGGCCCTGTCTGCTCTCTCAGGTGGACGCAAAAGATCCCAGGGCTCTATTTTGAAGAAGGGCAGGGGAGTTATCCCCGGTGTCCTGGCCAATATTTATCCCTCAACCAACATCACTAAAAAACAGATTATCTGGTCATTATCTCATTGCTATTTGTGGGAGCTTGCTGTGCGCAAATTGGCTGCCGCGTCAGGAGAGGAGAGGGAGTGTAGTAAGGGAGAATATTGTGGGAGATAAAATGAACGAGGCAGTGTTCAAGTTACATCTAATTGTGCCTCTCGAGGCTCAGTTTTACAAGGTGAAGGCAGGTGGTGAGAGTTGGACAACAGGCTCTATTTGTTGGAATTCAGCCAGTAATTCAATCTTGTGGTTTCTCATGACGGGAGCGCTAAGCTTGAATGGTTCATGACGTAGTCAAAGCTGTTCGACTGAATTCTTCCAGATCATTACCAGCTGGCTATTAGCTATATTTCTACCTCGGTTAGAAGGCAGCCGCCCGCCTAATCTGGCTATAGATTTGCTGACATTTGGTGCCTTGAAATCTAGACCTGAAGACACGAGGGGTAATAAGTCAAAAACAGGGTCACGGCGGGAGGGAGTTAAAAAAAAATTGGTCACTGAATTCCCCAAGATTGGAAAAGGTAGCAGCACGTGCGAGACGCACAGCGGGCCCAGCACTAAGAGGAGATAGGTGGAGTGCTATCTCTCACCAGAGCTCTCACAAAGGGGCTCCTCCAATTCTGGAGAAAACAATTCGTTCTTCTGAAAAGTCTTCTGTGAAGCATTGACCTCTTTTCCGTCTCTCAATGCTGGCTGACGTGCCGTGTATTTCCACCATTCTGTGGTTTTTTTCTCCTTCGGAATACCAGCATTTCCAGTTTGGTCTCTCCCAAGATCAGAAAACAACAGGGACTCCCGCGGAACAAAAGTGTTGTAAATCGAGACTGCGCCTCATAAATTCATGACAGTCGAGTACAACGTTACTGCGCTCTGCAACATTCACATGCAACAGGCAAAGGGTCATTTATTAGAATGATGATCAGGCAGTGCGTGTTAACTGCCTGGCAGCATTGCAGAGCAGTCATCCAGAGCTAAAGTGATGGTTATAACCTAGTTTATACTCTTCCTGCTGAGCCCAGCCCCACACAGCTGCCTATCTCAGGACATGTACAGGCTTGCAATCCTAAATTGCGGCCACAAAGCGCACACAGTGAGGCAAATCCTCGTCAACACTGGTAGAATAGTAAAGATGTTGATCGCTAAATGATTAATGTGACCTTTTTTGAGTGACAAACGATGACCCGCGTTGGTAGGCCATGCAGAATTCGGCATCCTCAACTCTGAACTGGCCTCATTCCCAAGTCTGCTTTTAAACTGTATGAACCATTAAGAGCTGGATCACGATCGCCCAGAGTAGTAAACCACACAGATCGCAGAGGTCCCACATCCGATCCCTGGTCTGTGCTCGGTTGATGTTAGCTAGGGCAGAAGGAGTGTCACAATTAGGGGCTTATGGGTTGTTGGAGAGGAGGAAGAGGAAGAGGAGATCAGAAGAGATCAGCCAGTGATCCCGTTGCTGATCATTATCCAGTGATCCTTGCTAGAAACGTAGCTGTCTGGACATCTGGTGACAACATGATTCAGCCGCCAGCCTGTCACACTCATTGTCGAGGCTAGAACATGAATAATGGGAACTAGCGAGCTGAAAAAACTGCTAGAGAACTTTTTAAAAAGAGCATGAGACAGTCTAAAATTAAGTGTGCAAATATTGTGGTCATAATTCTCAAAATAATAACTCACCAGTGTTTTGTTTCACTGCTGGTTCTATTATGTACGGTTAATATATCAGGAGTGTGATGGAATACTCTCCACTTGCCTGGATGAGTGCAGCTCCAACAACACTCAAGAAGCTCGACACTATCCAGGACAAAGCAGCCCATTTGATTGGCACCCCATCCACCACCTTAAACATTCATTCCCTCCACCACCGGCGCACCGTGGCTGCAGTGTGTACCATCTATAAGATGCACTGCAGCAACTCGCCAAGGCTTCTTCGGCAGCACCTCCCAAACCCATGACCTCTTCCACCTAGAAGGACAAGGGCAGCAGGCGCATGGGAACACCACCACCTGCAAGTTCCCCTCCAAGTCACACGCCATCCTGACTTGGAAGTATATCGCCGATCCTTCATCATCGCTGGGTCAAAATCCTGGAAATCCCTCCCTAACAGCACTGTGGGAGTACCTTCACCACACGGACTGCAGCGGTTCAAGAAGGCAGCTCACCACCACCTTCTCAAGGGCAACTAGGGATGGGCAATAAATGCTGGCCTTGCCAGCGACGCCCACATCCCATAAGCGAATTTAAAAAAAATACTTGGCTCCAAGTTGGAACATGCACAGCTACCGAGTGAGGAAGGACCTGGAGTTGGGGGGGTGGGGGGGGGGGGGGTGGAGAGGGTGATGGGGAGTTGTCTCGGTGCAGACTAGATTCTCGTAACCCTTAAGGTACTGCTGATAAGTGAGCTGCCTTAGACGCTGACAACACTGGCGATTAGGTCATTTGAGCCGCACTGGGGAGGGCTGTATGAATAAAACCCGCCAGACCTCAATGTCAAGTCTCCAATCGTGTGCGGAAGGTAGTTTTCAGTCACAAAGGATTTGGGCGCCAACTCCGTGATAAAATGCTGGTCGGCCTCGGAGGAGGCGGAAGGGGAACTTTGAGAGCAAAATAAGTTGGGTGAAAAACTGTAAACAAAGATTTAATATAGACAGCACAAGTAAGAAATAAACAGGAAAAAAAATAAAGACTTGCATTTGTATAGCATCTTTCACGACCTCTAGGACATTCCGAATTGCTTTACAGCCAATAAAGTACTTATTTTTTTTGAAGTGTAGTCACTGTTGTAATGTAGGAAACGCAGCAACCAATTTGTGCACAGCAAGTTCCCACAAACAGCAGTGAGATCATGACCAAATAATCTGTTTTAGTGATGTTGGTTGAGGGATAAATCTTGGCCAAACTAGTCTTCAAATAGTACCACAGAATCTTTTACACCGACCTCATTTAAATCTCCCTTTAACTTTATCTGTTCTATGGAGAAAGATCCCAGTTTCTCTAATCTACTACAACAACTTGCATTTATATAGTGCCTTTAACATAGTAAAACATCCCAAGGCGCTTCACAGGTAAGTCATCAAACACCGAGCCACATAAGGAGATATTAGAACAAGTAACCAAAAACCTGGCCCAAGAGGTAAGCATAAAGCAGTGTCTTAAAGGAGGAGAGATAGGTAGAAAGGCAGAGAGGTTTAGGGAGGGAATTCCAGAGCTTATGGCCTAGGCAGCTGAAGGCACGGCCGCCAATGGTAGAGCGATTAAAAGTGGGGATGTGCAAGAGGCCAGAATTGGAGGAGCACAGAGCTCTTGGAGAGTCTCTCCACATAACTAAAGTCCCTCATCCCTGTAAATCTCCTCTGCACGCTCACCAAAGCCTTGGTATTCTTCCTGAAGTGTGGTGCCCAGAATTGAACACATTGGGCCAGAAATTCGGGTCGGAGGCTTCCCGCGGGTGTAAGCCCCGACCTGCACTTATCTAGCGCGCCGGCCGTTGTGCTGTGGGCCCGTGTGGGATTCCGATCCTGGGCCTGCTCCAGCTAAAGGCTCGCAGTGCTTGCATATCCCGGGGGTGCAGTTAGTTCGAAGCGTCCCCTGGGATCACGTGGGCCATGGAGAGCCAATCGTAGCTGTAGTGTATGTACCTTTAAGAGGAACTATGTTTTTGAAGCCCCTGTATACTGTAGTACCAGTAGTGACCACTCGGGTATATAAGCCTGTGTAGCATCTTGTGTAGTTAGTTCACCTCCAGACTTTGTTCAGTAAACACTTGTTAAATCAACTCCTGCATTCCGTGTCTCCATTAACACACGGATCTAACAGTGGCGACGAGTTAGAAACGAACTTACCTGCAATTCGGCAGCACCTCAAGGGGATCGATTCCTCAGATGAAGGTCGAAGCCAGAGCAAGAAAAAATAAATAAATAAATAAATAACTCGAAGAAACTCGAAAACGAGGGCCAGGCTTGGTCTCCAGTCTGTGGTTTCCCCAGCTAAACGGGCTGGTGGCAGGTAGTGCACTGATCCTTCCTGGGCTGCGGCAGGCTAGAGCTCGATCGGGTGGCTCTGCAACGGGGCCGGGCAGCGATTCGGGAAGCAGAAGCAAAGAGAGAGAGAGGGTGGAGCACTCAGGGCGCGTCCGGTGCTGCAAAGCAGGTCGGCGTTCGGACCGAGCAGAGGGAGGGGAAAGTCCCAGAGGGTCCGCTCCATGACGGGAACGGTTCTCCAAGTAACGGAGAAACTATTGAAGCGATATATAAAAAAAAAATAGAAATACCGCGAAAAACTGCAGGTCGCAACGGGAACTTCGGAGAACAGCGTTGGCAGCCGCGGCAGCGGCGGGAAAGCGCGGGAGGCGCCATCTCAACTCGGCAGGGAAGAAAAGCGCGGGAGGCGCCATTTTGATCCATCGGGGATGGAGGAAAAGCTCGGGAAGCGCCATTTTAGATTTTCAAGATGCCGAAGACTGGCAATATTACTGCTTTCGATAGTGATATAGAAGATTGGACCACATATGTGGAAAGAGTGGAGGTATATTGCAAGGCGAATGAAGTAGCGGATGATAAAAAGGCATCGGTACTTCTAAATCCGATGGGCGCAAGGACATACGGGCTGTTACGAAACTTGATCACTCCAGCCAAACCGATGGACAAGAATTTTAAGGAGATTGTTGATACCTTACAAGAGCACTTAAACCCAACACTGCTGCTGATAGCGGAACGATTCAAATTCTTCAGGAGGAATCAGCACAAGAATGAAAGTAACGCTGATTACCTCACCGAATTACGAAAGCTGTCAAAGCACTGCCAATTCGGGGCAGGACTGGCAGATTCTCTACGAGACAAATTCGTCTGCGGTCTCCTAAGCAAAGGAACACAGAAAAGACTACTTTCTGAGAAAGATTTGACACTGGACAAGGCTTTCAGCGTGGCTGTATCATACGAAGCAGCAGCAAGAGGAGCTGCAGAGATACAGCAAAAGCCACAGGACTTCGGCACCCATGAAATGACACGGGGTTTCGAGAGATGTTATCGCTGCGGCAGATCCACCCATGACCAGAAGGACTGCTGGTTCAAGGACAAAGCATGCAGGCAATGCGGAAAGATGGGACACATTGCACGTGTATGCAGATCTGGAAAGAAATCCGCTGACAGTAAAAAGGTCAATAAGGAAAAGTACAGAAAGGTACAAATGATGACGGACAGTAGCTCCGAAGACCAGAAGAGCGATAGCGACTCCGGAAACAAGAGACTAAGCTGTCTCAAATTACATAATGTAATTGCCAAAGAAGATTACCAGACCATTTGGGTTACCCTCACGATAGCGGGGTCCCCAGTCAAAATGGAGCTAGATACAGGATCAGCTCTGACCGTCATGAGTCGACGGGATTACGAGCGGCTATTTCCGCATATACCTTTGAAAGACACATCCATTATCTTGAAGACATATACGGGGCAGAAAGTATACCCCAGAGGGAAAATAAGGGTGCCTGTTGTATACAACGGCAAGGAAATACAGAAGTTGTATTTATATGTTCTGCAAGATGGTGGTCCACCGTTGTTGGGACGTGAATGGATCAGAAAGATACGTTTAGACTGGCACTCCATTCAGGCACTGACGGTGACCAGTAAGAAAAAAAACGATGATGACGTCATACCTGGACGATTAAAAGAAATCTTGGCTAACGCCAAAGAAGTGTTTCAACAGGAACTAGGAACCCTGAAAGGTGCCACCGCCTCAATAAAAGTGGAAGATGCGGCAATTCCCAAGTTTTTTAAGGCAAGGCCGGTGCCATACGCAATTCGTCCAGCCATCGAGGCAGAGCTGGAGAATTTGGAAAAAGCAGGCGTGTTATCCAAGGTAGATTGGAGCGAGTGGGCAACACCCATCGTCCCGGTCATGAAGAAAACGTTGAATAATGATAAATCTGAAGAACAGAGAAAAGTTCGCATCTGTGGGGACTTCAAGGTGACTGTAAACCCGGTTCCTCACATGGTACAGTATCCTCTTCCGAGGATAGAAGATATTTTCGCCTCACTATCCGGAGGGAAACGTTTCACCAAAATTGACTTAGCACAGGCATATCTACAGATGGAGGTTGAGGAGGCCTCTAAAAAGTATCTCACGATAAACACACACAAAGGCCTGTACCAGTACAATCAACTGGTTTTCGGAGTGGCATCAGCTCCGGCTATCTGGCAAAGAGCTATGGAGCAAGTCCTGCAAGGGATTCCGGGGACTCAATGCTACCTAGACGATATCCTTGTAACAGGAGAAAATGACAATGAGCACCTTGCCAACTTGGAGCAGGTGCTCACGAGGCTGAGAGAACGGGTCCTACGAGCAAATCGCCCCAAGTGCGAATTTTTCCAGAAACAAATATCATATTGTGGCCATGTCATTAATGAAGAAGGATTGCATAAGTCACCTGAAAAAATTGAAGCGGTCGTAAAGGCCCCAGCGCCTGAAAATGTCTCACAATTAAGGTCGTTCCTGGGATTAGTAAATTACTATCATAAATTTTTACCAAACTTGTCGACGGTTCTGCACCCGCTTAACGCACTGCTAGAAACGGGAGTAGTTTGGAAATGGAGCGAAGACTGTAAACGTGCCTTCCATAAATGCAAAGGCTTGATCACGTCCAGGGAAGTGTTGGCTCATTACAACCCATCACTGCCAATCAGACTGGCGTGCGATGCATCCCCTTACGGCGTGGGAGCGGTATTATCGCATAGATTCCCTGATGGCTCAGAGCGGCCGATAGCTTTTACGTCACGCTCATTGAACTCAGCTGAGCGTAACTATGCCCAGATCGACAGGGAGGCACTCAGTCTGGTGTGGGGGGTGAAGAAATTCAACCATTACCTACACGGACAAAAATTTACCTTGTTGACTGACCATCAACCCCTCGTCTCCATGTTCAACCCTAAAAAGGGCGTTCCCATTATGACAGCGCAAAGGCTACAGAGGTGGTCCCTTTTCCTAGGGGCACACCAATATGACACAGAATACAAAGGAACAAAACAGCATGGGAATGCTGACGGGTTATCGCGCCTACCGTTGCCAACGGTGGAAGAGGCGCCTACAGTGGACCCAGTGGAGATGTTCCACTCGACCATAGTGGAATGTCTACCGGTGACAAATTCTACCATTGAAAAGGAAACGCGAAATGACCCGACTCTCTCACGAGTCTATGATTTAACGGTGAAGGGATGGCCAGCACATGGCGAACCACTGTTGCCAGCATTCTCGCAAAGAAGAGAACAGCTGTCAGTGTGCCGAGGAACCTTGATGTGTGGATCCAGAGTGGTGATTCCACCCAAACTCAAGGATAGAGTGCTAAAGGAGCTTAACGAGGGGCATCTGGGTGGAGTGAAAATGAAGAACTTAGCCAGAGCGTTTGTGTGGTGGCCAGGTATCGATGGAGACATCGAAGAAATGACCAAGAGCTGTCTAGGATGCCAGAAGGTCCAAAACGCCCCACCACAAGCCTCTCTACATCCATGGGAGTGGCCCTCATCTCCATGGCAAAGGGTACATATCGACTTTGCTGGTCCATTTATGGACTCAATGTTCTTAATCACGGTGGATGCACACTCCAAGTGGCCGGAGGTAATAAAGATGTCCTCCACCACCACGGAAAAAACCATCACAGTATTAAGGACCATATTCGCCAGGAATGGGCTGCCTGAACAGATCTGTTCTGATAATGGACCGCAATTTGTATCCGAAGAATTCAGGAAGTTCTTAAAAAAAATGGGGTTAAGCACTACACGTCCACCCCATACCATCCCGCCACCAATGGATTGGCTGAAAGGTTTGTCCAGACCTTCAAGAAGGCCATAAAGGCCATGGGTAATGAAGACATAAATCTACAACATAAGGTAGATAACTTCTTGTTTGCGTACAGGAATGCAACATATGTGGTTACAAACCAAACCCCCGCCATGATGTTTTTCAATAGAAGACTAAGATGCCGGCTGGATTTGGTCAAGCCAAACGTCAGAAGGGACGTAGAGAACCGGCAATTTCAAAGCATGAATGAAAGGCCAACTAGAACCTTCCAGATAGGTCAACCAGTTTTGGCCTGGGACTACCGTACCGAGAAATGGCAGCCTGGAACTATTTGCACACGACTAGGACCGCTGATGTATACCGTGGACATTGGAGAAAGCATAATAAGGCGCCATGCTGACCAGATCATAGAGTCATCCGAAAAAGGACAACCTACACCACAACTCTAAACGCCTAGTGATGAAGCAGAGATACCCATAGTATCTACCTCCGATCCGGTGATACTGGAAGCAGATGAACCCGACACTGGCATTGAAGCCGAATCGACCTTGCCAAAAGAACCTACTGCACCACCGAAACCTACTACGCCACCGAGGCGTTATCCGGACCGAGTCAGGAAGCCTCCAGAGAGACTGAATTTGTAATGATTAACTTCAGCAAATGTGTATATTATTGTTCTTGTAAAAATGTTATTTAATGATTACTTAAAATGTTATGTACTATTTATCTAAAAGGGGAGGAATTGTAGTGTATGTACCTTTAAGAGGAACTATGTTTTTGAAGCCCCTGTATACTGTAGTACCGGTAGTGACCACTCGGGTATATAAGCCTGTGTAGCGTCTTGTGTAGTTAGTTCACCTCCAGACTTTGTTCAGTAAACACTTGTTAAATCAACTCCTGCATTCCGTGTCCATTAACACACGGATCTAACAGTAGCAGGGAATCTGTATTCATAGATTTGACAAGAAGACCTGTCAAATCTATGAATAGAAATCGGCCCCAAAACATAACTAAAACATCAAATAATTTTTTTTAAAAACATCACATTTTTAAAATAACTATAAATTACATAAAATAACTATTTTAAACAATAATTTAAATTTTTGAAAAAATTAATTACAGTTTTTAACGGGGCTAAAATAAACTTACCTTTCTTTAAAGTATTTAAAAGTAATAAACCTGTGGAAAAAATGTTTTAATTTTACTTAATTCACCACTTACCTTGTTAAAAGCAGGCCTTGCGACTGCTTTTTTAAAACGTAGCTGCTGGAGACTTACCCTCCTGGAGAAACCTGCAAAAAAAACGGAGGTTCCAGGCGTTCGCGCTGCCTCTCCGACGCACGCGTTCGACCTGTGAACCCCTTCTTTCAAGTGCATGCACGAAACCGGCACTTTCGTTGGCCTTACGCATGAGAATCCAGCGCATACTCACCCGTGGGGACCCGAATTTCTGGCCCAAGACTTCAGCTGAGGCCTAACCAGTGATTTTTAAAGGTTGAGCATAGTTTCCTTGCTTTTGTACGCTCTGCCTCCATTTATAAAGCCCAGGTTCCAATATGCTTTTTTAACAGCCTTATCAACTTTAGGAGTTGGGTAGCATAGTGGTTAGATTACTGGACTAGTATTCCTGAGACCTGGACTAATGATTCAGAGACGCAAGTTTAAATCCCAACACGGCAACTGGGGATCTTAAATTCAGTTAATTAAATAAATCTGGAATTAAAAAGCTAGTGTCAGTAATGGTGAGCATGAAACTACCGTTTTGTCATAAAAAACCATCAGGTTCACTAATGTCCTTTAGGGAAGGAAATCTGCCGTCCTTACCCGGTCTGGCCTACACATGACTCCAGACCCACAGCAATGTTATTGAATCTTAACTGCCCTCTGAAATGGCCTAGCAAGCCACTCAGTTGTACCAAACCGCTATCTTCACCACACAGACTGCAGTGGTTCAAGAAGGCGGTTCACCACCACCTTCTCAAGGGCAATTAGGGATGGGCAATAAATGCTGGCATCGCCAGCAACGCCCACATCCCATGAACAAATATATTAAAGAAAACTTGTCCTGCCACCTTCAAAGATTTGTGTACATATGCCCCCAGCTCTCTCTGTCCCTGCACCCCCTTTATTAAAATTGTA
Source organism: Somniosus microcephalus (assembly GCF_052327205.1). Lineage (NCBI taxonomy): Eukaryota > Metazoa > Chordata > Chondrichthyes > Squaliformes > Somniosidae > Somniosus > Somniosus microcephalus. The sequence continues at coordinate 20,662,604 of NC_141006.1, read as the reverse complement.
TAATTTAGTTCATTCTTCCTACCAAAATCCACCACTTCTAGGAATGTAGGAACAGGAGGAGGCCCTTCAGCCCTATCAAGCCTGTTTCGCCATTCAATGAGATCATGGCTGATCTGTAGCTTAACTCCATCTACCCACCTTGGTTCCGTAACCTTTAATACCCTTACCGAACCAAAATCTAATTCCAAATGCGGAAATCTTGAAGTTGCGGTGTTATTTCGACTCTGGTTGTGCTGTGCCGCCCCCCCACCCCCCCGCCAACACAAGCCGGCAAACAGTGTGATCAGTGAAATCAATGAAACTGACAAAAGCTTGGGCTTTTCCACGGTAATATCGCTGTTAATTACCCCATTAAAAGTTAGACCTTGCTGGATTAGGTGTAACCAGGTTTTAAGAACATATCGACTGCTAAACAAACGTTCTGGCCCTGAAACACTAATTTTAATTTTGTGGAGTGTCAAATTTCTCCATTTTAATAAAAAGTACAATTTTTAAGAAACTTAAAAAATATATACAGGTATATATGTTTTAAAAAGATCGTTATTCTTTATTTCAGGTTTACCTTTTCCCCATGTGAGAGCCCCAATCTTTGTTTTGCTCTCCGTAACATTTTTAAAAAGTCAGGATAAAAGGAGCTTCTTCACTTCCTGGTTCCCGGTCTTTGAGAATTCTGCATTGTGATTGGCTGCTTAGACAGCTTGCTGACGTCACAGCAGCTCGCACTATGGATTTCCCACTACACTACACTGATCTCAAGTGAATGTCGGAAAAGCCAAACTTCTCCCCAGAGATGGCGAGATCTTTGTGGGAAGCTTTCTTCGGGGCCAGCGGCGAGCGCCTTTGCTTCTCCGCTGACTGCAAATTACGGGCCAATGTCATAAGGTTTACCACAGTTGACTAAGGTTGTCCCTTCCTCAAAGAAATCAAGGAGGTTGATCAGGCACGTTCTTCCCCAACTAAAGCCATCTTGACTGCTGTTTACTGGGTTAGTGTTGTATGGATAATCCCCAAGATCTCCCGATGATCAATCCATTATTTTACACAGAATGGAAGTACGACTCTGGAATGGATGAGCTGGAGCAAGGTCAGAGGTCAAGTCTTTAGCTTGCTGTCTAACTGAGACAAGCTGACACAAAGCCTGCAGTGATCTGGAATGAAAGTCGGACACAGAGGGCAAGAACTCCCTTTCTGAGTGAAGTACTGAATGGTCTCAGAGAATTGCTCGTCACATCAGTGTATTTAGCCCACCAAGAGGGATTATATTTCAGTAATCACAAGCAAGAGTGTTGAGAACAAGCTGGCTTCTTACCAGTAACATGACTTTTCTCGGCTCTCACAATCCGTGAAGTTGGAGCCGATGAAGATATCCTTGTATATGCGCCCGCACAGGCAGTAAAGATCGGATGAGATCTGCTCCCCAGTCTCCAAGACTGGCAGGATCACCGAGAGGGCTGTCTCCCGATCTCCAGGTTGGTTCCGCCTGTAGGAAAGATGCACGATGTCATCTCAATAGTCAGAGAAAACGGACCAGATACAGCAGTGCTTTGTGTCACCACACTTGCTTTACCTTCACAGAAGCACAGAAAGCAGCCATTCGGCCCATCGTGCCTGTGCTGGCTCTTTCAAAGAGCTCTCCAATTAGTCCCACTCCCCCGCTCGTTCCCCATAGCCCAGCAAATTTCTCCTTTTCAAGGGGCTTGATCGGGTGGATGCGGTGAGGATGTTCCCAATGATGGGTGAAACTAGAACTAGGGGGCATAATCTTAGAATAAGGGGCTGCTCTTTCAAAACTGGGATGAGGAGAAACTTCTTCACTCAGAGGGTGGTAGGTTTGTGGAATTTGCTGCCCCAGAAAGCTGTGGAAGCTACATCATTAAATACATTTAAAACAGAAATAGATAGTTTCCTAGAAGTAAAGGGAATTAAGGGTTACGGGGAGCGGGCAGGAAATTGGACATGAGTCTAGGTTCGGAATGGTCATGGCCCTGTGGGTAGTGGAGTGGGCCCAGGGGCCATGTAGCCTGGTTCTGCTGCTACTGTGTTCTAATTCTGTGTTAGGTTTCAGGAGATGGTTTTATTCCTGTTCCTGGCTGGGGTGGAGATCGCCTTTACAGAAGGCAAGTACTGTAGAAAATATAGGGACAGAGTGATCTCCTGGAAGAATTTCGATCGCCTAGATGGGTCGGAGAGGAATTTCCCAGATTTTTTTCTCCCAAATTGGCCATTGGGTCTTTTATCTGGTTTTTCGCCTCTCCCGGGAGATCACATGGGTTCGGGTGGATGGAGAGTGATGGAAGATTTGAGGTTAGGATCAGATCAGCCATGATCTTATTGAGTGGTGGAGCAGGCTCGAGGGGCCGATTGGCCTACTCCTGCTCCTATTTCTTATGTTCTTATTTATCCAATTCCCTTTTGAACGTTACTGTTGAATGTGCTTCCACCGCCCTTTCAGGCAGCGCATTCCAGATCACAACAACTCGCTGCGTAAAAACATTTCTGCTCATCTCCCCTCTGGTTCTTTTGCAAATTACTTTAAATCTGTGTCCTTTGGTTACCGACCCTTCTGCCACTGGAAACAGTTTCTTCTTGTTTAATCTATCAAAACCCCTCATCATTTTGAGCACCTCTGTCAAATCTCCCTTAACTGTCTCTGCTCTAAGAAGAACAACCCCAGCTTCCCTGGTCTCCCCACGTGACTGAAGTCCCTCATCCCTCACACCAGGTGTGTAGTTTGGATAGGCAGAGCCCCTTATTGCGCTTGGACACATGCGTCGAGTGCTGCCTGCTGTCCCCCAACTGCCTGTCTGATTTTAACTGACCGAGGCGGCCAGATCTGCAATCATTAAGATGTGACCGATGGTGTAGCAGGCTGCTAGTGTGTGATTTTAATTTTATAAACTGTGCCTTTGTTCTCGTAGACTTTGCACCAGTCACTTTTAGACTGTAGCTGACGTGTATCCTGACCAGCGAGGGAACCACCTCTTCATGCTGGTCTCACTAACAGGGCACTGAAGGACGAGTGTCAGGTTTTCTTCAAATTAATTTTTGGGCTGTGGGAGTCGCTGGAGAGGCCGGAATTTATTGCCCATCCCTAGCTGCCCTTGAGAAGGTGGTGGTGAGCCGCCTTCTTCTTGAACCGCTGCAGTCCATGTGGTGAAGGTGCTCCCACAGTGCTGTTAGGGAGGGAGTTCCAGGATTTTGACCCAGCGATGATGAAGGATCGGTGATATATTTCCAAATCCGGATGGTGTGTGACTTGGAAGGGAACTTGAAGGTGATAGCATTCCCATGCGCCTGCTGCCCTTGTCCTTCTAGATGGCGGAGGTCGCGGTTTTGGGAGGTGCTTCCAAAGTAGCCTTGGCGAGTTGCTGCAGTGCATCTTTTCATGGTACACACTGCAGCCACAGTGTGCCAGTGATGGAGGGAGTGAATGTTTAAGGTGGTGGATGGGCTGCCGATCAAGCAGACTGCTTTGTCCTGGATGGGTGTATATTACACTTCTTGCATTGGATTGGCATTTCAAACCAGTAGCAAAAGTGAAGCAGAAAGGCACCAAAAGATACAATCACTGGTCCCACCGAGGAGCTCTGAAAACATATTTCATGGGACCTTCGAGATGGGCTCGATAATTCTGCTGTCCGGCAACATAAAGTTTCCATTAGCTGGCTGGGTGAGAGGGGGAAGTTGGGGCAGGACACAATGTAGGTTCCAAACTACTGGCTGGATTATCTGCTCATTATCACATTGCTGGTTGTGGGGTCTTGCTGTGCGCAAATTGGCTGCCACTTTTCCTACATTACAACAGAGACTGCACTTCAAAAAGTACATCATTGGTTGTAAAGCAATTTGGGAGGTCCTGAGGTGGTGAAAGGCGCTATAGAAATGCAAGTCTTTCTTCCTAATATTTCTCTCCCTGAGCCACACCTTGACCAAGGCTGGTAGACAGGTGACAACCTCTATACAAGGTCGCCAACCCTCCTGGATTGCCCGGGAGTCTCCAGGAATTGAACATTAATCAATTAAATACACTGCTGCGAGCGACCTGGGAGAAAAATCATAGGGGTATTAAAACGTGTGTTTTTCCATTTTCTCTGAACACTTTTGTTAGTTAGTTATTAAAATATTGGCGATGGGAAAAGAATGTTGTTTGACTGGAGGTGGGAGGTCATGTGGAATACATCCAACCACCTTCTGGAATACGTCCAACCAGAGACCAGAGTTGGCAACCCTACAGTTTTACTTTGCTTGTTACGTACAAACAGAATGCTTTACAATTTAGTGGATAGCAAGGGGAAACTGAGCTGGGGGTGGGGGGGGAGAAAGAAAGTCAGGAGGAGACACAAGCATGGTCCACAAGGAGCGTCTTCAGAAGTTAGTGGTGTTGGGGGAGGAAGTTCCAAAGGGTGGAGGGTGGAGAATGATGGCTGAAGGAGCAGTCAATGATGGTCGCAGACTCCCTAAGATTGGTCGGTGCGGGAAATGCAAGATGCCACACTGGTGCAATCACCCGTTTATTATTGAGGTAGGGAGCTTTGCTCTGCATCCAACTGTTGCTCCAACTCACTAGGGTTGAACCATACAAGGTAGCAGATGGAGGCCATTCGGCCCATCGTGTCTATGCCAGCTCTTTGCTAGAGCAATCGAAAACAAGCCCCACTGCTCTGCTCCCTCCCATAACATTGTATCTTCCTTGGTTTCAAATATGTATCCTAATTTCCCATAAAAGGTCCTCTGCCTTAGCCAGTCCATATGACCAAGCATTCCATGCTCCAACAACCCTCTGTGCAAAGGAATTTCTCCTAACCGGTCTCCTCGCTCTCTTAGTGACAATTTCAAACTGATGACCCTTTGTCAGTGACTTTCCAACAAGACAAAATAGTCTTTCCATGTTCACCCCATCAAAAACCCTCATAATTGTAAAAACCTCGATCAAATTTCCTCTTAGTCTTCCTTGTTGTGGTGTAAACAGTCCCAGTATCTCATGTGTCTCCTTATAACTGTAGTCTTCATCCCTACCACCGCCTTGGTGAATCTACGCTGTACGCTCTCTTTGGCTTTAACCTTCTTTCCATATTTTGGAGCCACCAAAACTGCCCACAGTGCTCTGACCGTGGCCTGGCCAATGCTTTATACAAACTAATCATGCCTGTTTGAAATGAGAAAGTCATTCTTTCCCCAGAGCAAAGCTTCTTCAATCCTTCACTTCCGCCACTTTTTCACCACTTTTTTTATTTTTAATACGTCGGTAACCACAAACCAAGGGTAAGTCAAGTCATGCCCAGCAGCACGTCATGCCCAGGATTTTTACAGGTCCTTTGGAAGTAGGCTGGTAGTTACTTATTTGAGCAAGAGGTTAATGTTTAAATATTATTCAAATCTGACTGTTTATCAAGACTCAAGCTGGCTGACTGCTAAATTACAGCCTGCTGAACACAATACCTTACAGGAAAACACTTCCCATGGTCAGAAAAACAAGTCTATTCAGATATGGATACTGTCTCAGTTCCATTCTCTCTCTCTCTCCCTCTTCTTTCTTCTTTTTTCTCCCTCCCTCTCTTTCCCTCCCTTCCTCTCTCCCTCCCTCTCAATCCTTCTCCCTCCCCTCTCTCTCCCCCCTCCCTCCCCCCTCTCTCTCCATTCCTCCTCCTCACACTCTCTCCCTCTTCTTCCTCCCTCCCTCTCTCTCACCCCCTTCCTTTCTCCCCCTCTGCAGTGAGGTCATCTCTGTAGGTTCCATTTACTCTTCCTTGCTAAAAGTTTCCTGTTTCTCTCTGTTTTTAAATCTGCCTTGCTCTCTGTTTCTCACTCCTCCTTTTGTCTTGCTGGGCCAAGAGATTCCATCTGCCTCGCCTTAATATGTCCAGGAGCTCCACAGGGAGAGCGATGCCAATGTTTGTTTTTTTTCTTTGCTGGGCTCACACGTACCATGCAATGGTCGTATATCTGTCTGAGTTCAGAGAATGCAGTTAAATCTCCACTTTCCAAGCTGCTGATTGATTTTTTTCAGTCAGGTGAGAGTTCCTAGCCCTGAGAATACACAGAAGGGTTCCAATGCCAGAATACGCTGGCAATGTAAACAGCGTCAGAACTGCACCCTCCCTGAAAAGGGGTCGAAGGAGAAGCTGGTGAAAACAATTGTAAAGATTTTGAGAATTACACGGACTTGGAAATGTCGCTGTTAACTAAAGGCTACTTGATCCTCTGTACACTCATTTTAAACCCAAATCTAAAACAAGGAAACATCATTTTATACTCACTACAACCTGCAAACAGGGGCAATAATATCAAGGAAAGAATGAAATTGTATTTAAATAGCGCCTTTCACAACCACCGGACGTCCCAAAGTGCTTTGCAGCCAATGAAGTACTTTTGAAGTGGAGTCACGGTTGTAATGTAGGAAGCACAGCAGCCGATTTGTGCACAGCAAGCTCCCACAAAAGGGACTGGAGATTCATAGAAGCACAGAAGGAGGCCATTCGGCCCATCTTGTCTGTGCCTGCCGAAAAAGAGCTATCCAGACTTTCCAGCTCTTGGTCCGTAGCCTTGTAGGTTGCAGCACTTCAAGTGCATACCCAATACTTTTTAATGTGATGCGGGTTTCAGGTAGTGCGCTCCAGACACCCACCACCCTCTGGGTGAAAAGATTTCTCCTCACCTGCTCTCTAATCCTTCTACCAATTACTTTAAATCTATGCCTTCTGGTTATTGACCTCTCTGCTAAGGAAAATAAGTCCTTCCTATTCACTCTAGGCCCCTCATAATGTTATACACCTCAATTAAATCTCCAAGATTACAGGCAATCAATCAACTACTCCATTGAACATGATGAATCTCTGCTGCAGGGGTGGATAATGATAGAATCATACAGTGCAGGAGAAGGCCATTTGGCCCATCGTGCCTGTGCCGGCTCTTTACTAAGAGCTATCCAATGAATACTACGTTTCTGCTCTTTCCCCATAGATGTGCAATTTTTTCTTTTCAATTATATATCCAATTCCCTTTTGAAAGTTACCACTTAAACCTGCTTCCACCACCATTTCAGATCATAACAACTCGCCGCATAAACAAATTTCTCCTCATCTACCCCCCCCCCCGCCCTCGGTTCATTTTGCCAATTATCTTAAATCTGTGTCCTCTGGCTACCGACCCACATCAGTGGAAACAGTTTTGACATTCCTGTCAGTGGAAACAAGAGAGAGAGGTGGAAATGTCTGTGGCGGGCAAGAGACCAAGGATGAATCATTGGGAGATGTGGTAGGATGAATATTTCATTGCCTTTTGGGATCAGGGAGTTTTTAAACAGGATTTAACCTCAAGGGATTAAACGGGTGGGGCAGATTGAACATTGCCTGTTTCCGGGCATAGCATTTTAAGGAAATAAGTTAGACTGTTTCATTACAAGCTTAATCCTCTCCCCATCTCTCCTGAAGACTCCTTGCTGGGGTACAGTTCATTAAGCACCATCTCACCCAACTGGATATTCTTTGTGTGTGACCCCAGTGAATGCCAGCAGAATATTTGATCACAGGGGCAATCCCAGCACAGGCCCAATCCTGTTGTCACCCAACAGCCACACACACAGATTCTTCCAGTAGAGCTTGCTGGAAGTGTGTATGGATGCTACGTCCGGGTTGGGGCGGGTTGGGGTCACCAATGCTTTTACTGAAAAGGGGTGAAGGTAACTATCCCCAGAATCAGCCGCGCCAGTCACGGGCTGGTACTTCTTTACAATGTGCTTGATGGGTCGTCTGTGGACCTGGGAGAGCTGGCCTTCTATGTGCCAGCAGCTGAGGGAGTTCCAGAAACATCCTCCAAGTCCCAGGAAATGCTGCTGCTTTTTACCCACAGCATTTCATACTTCAGATTTTCCAGGGACTCATGTGAAAGAAAGAAGAACTTGTCGGCCATGGCTCAGTGGGTAGCCCGCTCGGCTGAGTCAGAAGGTTGTGGGTTCAAGTCCCACTCCAGGGACTTGTGCACGAAAAGCTAGGCTGACACTCCAGTGCAGTGCTGAGGGAGCGCTGCACTGTCGGAGGTGCCGTCTTTCGGATGAAACGTTAAAGCGAGGCCCTGTCTGCTCTCTCAGGTGGACGTAAAAGATCCTGAAGAAGAGTAGGCGAGTTATCCCCGGTGTCCTGGCCAATATTTCTCCCTCAACCAACATAACAAAAAAAAAACAGATTATCTGGTCATTTTCACATTGCAGTTTGTGGGAGCTTGCTGTGTGCAAATTGGCTGCCACGTTTCCCACATTACAACAGTAACTACACTTCAAAAGTACTTCATTGGCTGTTAAAGTGCTTTGAGACATCCGGTGGTCGTGAAAGGCGCTATATAAATGCAAGTCTTTCTTTCTTTTCACATTTCACCACCTCAGGATGTCCCAAAGCGCTTTACAACCACTGAAGTATTTTTTGAAGCGCAGTCACTTGTAATGTAGGAAATACGGCAAGCGCAATGTGACAATGACAAAATCATATTTTTTTAGTGGTGTTGGTTGAGGGAAAAATATTGGCCAGGACACCGGGGAGAACTCCCCTGCTCGTCTTCAAAATAGTGCCACAGGGTCTACTACACCCACCTGAGGGCAGACAGAGCTTTAGTTTAACATCTCATCCTAAAGACAGCCCTTCCGACAGTGCAGCACTCCCTCAGTACTGCATTGCAGTGTCAGCAGAGATTTTCCAGAAATTCCGGTCGGAGGCTTCCCATGGGCACAAACGAACCGCGCCGATCGTAATGCTCTGGGCTGGTATAGAATTTCGTTGATGTGCCTCCTCAAACTGCCGGCGTGCAGTGCTTGCGTATCCCAGGGGCGCAGCTAGTTCGCAGCATCCCTGGGATCACGTGGGCCATGGGGAGCAGGGAATCTCCATTCATAGATTTGACAGGAAGATCGGTCAAATCTATGTATAGAGATCAGCCCCAAAACACAAGTAAAACTTCAAAAAAAAATTTTTTAAATCACATTTTTAAAATGACTATAAATTACATAAATTAACTATTTTAAACAAAAATTTAAAATTTTGAAAAAAATAATTAAAGTTTTTAATGGGGCTAAAAATAAACTTACCTTTCTTTAAAGTATTTAAAAATGATAAATCTGTGGAAATTTTTTTTTACTTTTACTTTCTTCACCTCTTACCTTGTTAAAAGCAGGCCTTGAGCCTTGAGCCTGCTTTTCCAGGCGCAGCTGTTTCAGACTTACCTGGACTGAAGCAATTACTGAAAAAAACAGAAGTTGCAGCCGTACGCGCTGCCTCTCCGGTGCAGGCATTTGTCCTCTGAAGACCTTTCTCCTTTGAAGGAAGTTCCGGTTTCCAGCGCATGCATAAAACCGGCACTTCCGTTGGCCCTACGGGTGAGTACACATCACGTACACACCCGTAGGGAACAGAATCTCAGGACCTATGTGCTCAAGTCACTAGAGAGGGGCTTGAACCCACAATCTTCTGACTCAGAGGCAAGAGCGCTACCGCTGAGCCCCGGCTGACACCTGTGACTCAAAACAAAGTTAGGTCTACAAGTTGCAGGCCCCGGCTGCCCCCACCTCCCCCAATACTTAGGGGGTGTAAGTAAAGAGGGAGTGAATTATACACATTACAGGATATCATTGCCTGTGAAGAAATATCGAGACAAAGCTGTTTATGGGTCGTCATTGTACAACTGAGTGTGAAAGGAAAAGTGTTTGTGAACAAGTGGCTGTGTTCCTCCTACCTGTTTAATGCAAAGCAGTAATGAAACTTGACATTGGGCAGCTCAGCCACATTACAGGTCGGCAGCTTTTGCAGGGTCTCCACCAGCTTGATAGTCGCATTAAGATCCTTCGAAACAAAAGTATCACAGAGTCAACCTTCCTCAAATATTGTATAGTGTTGCTCAGCAAGTGTTAATAAGAGTGGATACAGAGAGAATGTTTCCACTTGTGGGGAAGAGCATAACTAGAGGCCATCAATACAAGATAGTCACACCAAGAGATCCAATAGGGAATTCAGAAGAAACTTCTTTACCCAGAGAGTGGTGAGAATGTGGAACTCGCTACCTGTGATGAAATAACTGTGTTCTGATATTTGTACTTGTACTGTAATGTCTGGAATGTTCCACCGGGGGGAACCACTAATGCTCCTCCCTGGCCCCGCCCCTCTTCTGGTATGTTCTACCAAGGGCTCGGTCGATGATGTACTCTGTTAACTCTGCCATGATTCTTATTTAATAAAAGGCTTCTGTCTTAAGCTTTAACTTCACGGATTCGGGCAGTTATTTGGCACATCACTACCACAGGGAGTGGTTGAAGCGAATAGTATAGATGCATTTAAGGGGAGGATGGACAAGCATATGAGGGAGAAGGGAATGGAGGGTTATGCTGATAGATTTAGATGAGGAAAGACGGGAGGAGGCTCGAGTGGAGCATAAACGCTGGCATGGGCCGAATGGCTTGTTTCTGTGCCGTATATCCTATGTAATGTAATCCTATGTATTTATCCCACCGGTACTGGCACCAGTTCATACTGAAAACCTTCTTTACTATTTCACACTGTGTAGTTTGGCCTCTATTCAGGAATTATTTGTATTGTGTGTCTGTCTGAGTTCCATTCTCTCTCTCTCTCTCTCTCTCTCTTCCCCCCACCCCCCCCCCCCCCACCCCCACTCTCCCTTCCTCTCTCTCTTTCCTGGGATGAGGGCTGTCCTATGAGGAGAGATTGGCTAGAATGGGACTCTACTCTCTGGAGTTTAGAAGAATGAGAGGTGATCTCGTTAAAACGTATTCGATTCTTAGAGGGCTTGACAGGGTAGATGCTGAAAGGCTGTTTCCCCTGGCTGGAGAGTCTAGAACTAAAAGAGCGAGCACAGGTGCGATGGGCTGAATGGCCTCCTTCTGTGCTGTATCATTCTATCAATCTATGATCTCTGTAGGTTCCAGTTATTCTTCCTTTCATTGCTGGAAGTTCCCCTACCCTTAGTTGTTTCTTCTTTCTGTTTTTAAATCTGCCTTGCTGCCTGATTCTCACTGCTCCTTTTGTCTCACTGGGCCAAGAGATTCCATCTGCCTCGCCTTACGATGTCCAGGAACTCCCACAAGTTCTCTGAACTTGACAGTTCTGCCTCCCGGCAAGTTCATCGAAGGAAGCTTTCAAACCAGTTCAGCAGCCTGCTCAGCTCATTCAGAATCTCTGAGAAAGGCACTCGGCCTGGGTGTTGTGATATTATTGCTCAACATTGCAGCTTGTGTTTTACTGAAATTCTTACTGAATTACATATTTTGTTTAAACAGAAAGAAGCAACGAATGGGGCTGAAAACAAAAAAAAGAAATAATTTACATTTATATAGCGCCTTTCACAACCCCAGGATGTCCCAAAGTGCTTTACAGTCAATGAATTACTTTCGAAGTGTAGTCACTGTTGTAATGTTGGAAACGCACCAGCAAATTTATGCACAGCAAGCTCCCATAGAAACATAGAAGATAGGAGCAGGAGTAGGCCATTCGGCCCCTCGAGCCTGCTCCGCCATTTAATGAGATCATGGCTGATCATCCAAATCCAGAACCCTGTCCCTGCTTTCTCCCCATATCCCTTGATCCCTTTAGCCTCAAGAAATAAATCCAACTCCTTCTTGAATATATTTAATGAATTGGCCTGAACTGCCCTGTGTGGCAGAGAACTCCACAGGTTCATCACTCTCTGGGTGATGAAATTCCTCCTCATCTCAGTCCTAAATGGCTTACCCCTTATCCTTAGACTGTGACCCCTGGTTCTGGACTCTCCCGCCATCGGGAACATCCTTCCTGCATCTAGTCTGTCTAGTCCTGTTAGAATTTTATAAGTTTCAATGAGATCCCCTCTCATTCTTCTAAACTCTAGCGAATATAAGCCTAATCAACCCAATTTCTCCTCATACATCATTCCTGCCATCCCAGGTATTAGTCTAGTGAATCTTCGTTGCACTCTCTCCATGGCAAGAACATCCTTCCTTAGATTAGGCGACCAAAACTGCACACAATACTCAAGATGTGGTCTCATCAAGGCCCTGTACAACTGCAGCAAGACATCCTTGCTCCTGTACTGAAATCCTCTCGCTATGAAGGCCAACATACCATTTGCCTTCTTAACCGCCTGCTGCACCTGCATGCTTACCTTCAGCGACTGGTGCACAAGGACACCCAGGTCTCGTTGCACTTCCCCTTTTCCCAATCTATTGCCGTTCAGATAATAATCTGTCTTCCTGTTTTTGCCACCGAAGTGGATAACCTCGCATTTATCCACATTATACTGCATTTGCCATGCATCTGCCCAATCACCCAACCTGTCCAAATCATACTGGAGTTTCTCGGCATCCCCCTCACAGCACACACGCCCACAAACAGCAATGTGATAACGACCAGATAATCTGATTTAGTGATGTTGGTTGAGGGATAAATATTGACCAGGACACCAGGGAGGACTCACATGCTATATTTCAAAATAGTGCCATGGGATCTTTTACGTCCACCTGAGGGGGCAGACAGGACCGGTTTAATGTCTCATCCGAAAGACGGCACCTCCGACAGTGCAGCAACTCCCTCAGCACTGCACTAGATTATGTCAGCCTAGATTATGTGCTCAAGTCTTAGCCTAGATGGTGACAATGTAGGCTAGTATCAGGAGTGGCATTTACTGGGATAGTGGCATTAGACCAGCTGAGGTTCCGGCAAGTCTTTTCACGTCTCACTGAAGACAGAAAGCAAATAAGGAACTTTTTAAGAAGTGCATTAAAAAAATTTTAATGTTCTGAAAGGCAGAGAGTGGGGAAAGAGAGGTTATGTTAAACTTGTATAGAACCTTGGTTGTACCACACTTGAGACAGTTCTGGTCTCCATATTACAAGAATGATACAGAGACACTGGAGAAGGTGCAAAAATGATTTACAAGGATGATACCAGAACTGAGCGGGTACAACTGTCAGGGAAAGCTGCACAGGCTGCGGCTCGCTTCTCCAGGAAAGAAAAGGGTTACCTAATAGAGGTCTTCAAAATGATGGTAGGGTAGATGTAGAGAAGATGTTTCCACTTGTGATGAGTCCAAAACTAGGGGCCATAAATATAAGATAGTCACCAATAAATCCAATGAGGAATTCAGGAGGAACTTCTTTACCAAGGGAGTGGTTAGAATGTGGAACTCGCTACCACTTGGAGTAGATGAGGCGAATAGTACAGGTGCATTTCAGGGGAAGCTAATAAGTACATGAGGGAGAAAGGAATAGATGGATTTGCTGATAGGGCGAGATGAACGAGGGTGGGAGGAGGCTCGTGTAGAGCATAAACACTGGCATAGACCAGTTGGGCCAAATGGCCTGTTTCTGTGCTGTAAATAGTATGTAATTCTATGTAAAGTTGGGCTTGCAACTAGAGAGGGTGAGCAGGATTAATAAAGTTGTTGGAATGGAACCAGAAGGCTCAACTAAAATATCAATCAATCAATCAAACGAGGCCATGAGGTAGTGAGATAAAAACAGTGTTGTAGAAGTGTGGGGTGGGGCAAGGAATGTCAAAATATTAAACAAGAAAACCAAGAAAGAGAATAAGGGTCAACATTCCAAACAAAACCGAGGCAGGATTGGTTGGTCTCTACGTGAAGGCAACCATCTTCAGCGAGACGTGCCGAGTGGATGGTCCATATCGGCCTCCTCCTGAGGGCCCCACCACAACAGAAGCCAGTCTTCAGCCAATTCGATTCCACGTGATATCAAGAAATGGCTGAGCACACTGGATGCAGCAAAGGCTGTGGGCCCCGACAACATCCCGCCTGTCGTGCTGAAGACTTGTGCTCCAGAACTAGCTGCGCCTCTAGCCAAGCTGTTTGAGTACAGCTACAACACTGGCATCTACCCGACAATGTGGAAAATTGCACAGGTATGTCCTGTCCACAAAAAGCAGGACAAACCCAATCCGGCCAATTACCGTCCCATCAGTCTACTCTCAATCATCAGCAAAGTGATGGAAGGTGTTGTTGACAGTGCTATCAAGCAGCACTTACTCACCAATGCTCAGTTTGGGTTCTGCCAGGAACACTCGGCTCCAGACTTCATTACAGCCTTGGTCCAAACATGGACAAAAGAGCTGAATTTCAGAGGTGAGGTGAGAGTGACTACCCTTGACATTAAGGCAATGTGGCATCAAGGAGCCCTAGGAAAATTGAAGTCAATAGGAATCAGGGGGAAATCTCTCCACCGGCTGGAGTCATACCCAGCACGAAGGAAGATGGTTGCGGTTGTTGGAGGCCAATCATCTCAGCCCCAGGACATTGCTGCAGGAGTTCCTCAGGGCAGTGTCCTAGGCCCAACCATCTTCAGCTGCTTCATCAATGATCTTCCCTCCATCCTAAGGTCAGACGTGGGGATGTTCGCTGATGAGTGCACAGTGTTCAGTTCCATTCGCAACTCCTCAGATAATGAAGCTGTCGCTGCCCACATGCAACAGGACCTTGACAACATTCTGGCGTGGGCTGATAAGTGGCAAGTAACATTCGCGCCAACAAGTGCCAGGCAATGGCTATCTCCAATGAGAGAGTCTAACCTCCCCTCCCCTTGACAATCAATGGTATTATCATCATCGAATCAGCCACATAAATACTGTGGCTACAAGAAAAATCAGAGGCTAGGTATTCTGTGGCAAGTGGCTCACCTCCTGACTCCCCAAAGAATTTCCACCATCTACAAAGTATAAGTCAGGAGTGTGATGGAATGATCTACATTGCCTGGATGAGTGCAGCCCCAACAGCACTCAAGAAGCTCGACACCATCCAGGACAAAGCAGCCCGCTTGTTTGGCACCCCATCCGCCACCTTAAACATTCACTCCCTCCACCACCGGCGTACCATGGCTGCAGTGTGTACCATCTACAAGATGCACTGCAGGAACTCGCCAAGGCTGCTTCGGCAGCACCTCCCACACCCGCGACCTCTTCCACCGAGAAGGACAAGGGCAGCAGGCGCATGGGAACACCACCACCTCCAAGTTCCCCTCCAAGTCACACACCATCCTGACTTGGAAATGTATCGCCATTCCTTCATCGTCACTGGGTCAAATCCTGGAACGTTCTTCCTAACAGCACTGTGGGAGTTCCTTCACCACACGGACTGCAGTGGTTCAAGGTGGCGGCTCACCACCACCCTCTGAAGGGCAACTAGGGATGGGCAATAAATGCTGGCCTTGCCAGCGACGCTCGCATCCCATGAACAAATATTTTTAAAAAAACACAGCCTACAAAACAAACCTGGAGAGTTAGAGGTTCATGTGGACAAGTGTGAGGCAAGACTTTTTGGCAAGAAATCCAAGCAATGGGTGTATACACTCAATGGAAAGACACTGAACAGTGCGTATCACCCGAGACCGATGGATTCAAATACATCATAGCCTTAAAGTGTGAGTGCAAGTAGATATGGCCATAAAAAAATGCCAACAGCATTTTAGAAACATAGAAACATAGAAGATAGGAGCAGAAGTAGGCCATTCGGCCCCTCGAGCCTGCTCCGCTATTTAATGAGATCATGGCTGATCATCCAAATTCAGTACCCTGTCCCTGCCTTCTCCCCATATCCCTTGATCCCCTTAGCCTGTTTTTATCTCATTACCTCATGGCCTCGTTTGATTGATTGATTGATATTTTAGGCTTTATAAATAGAAGCACAGAGTACATGAGTAAAGTTGTAATCATATTTTTTTTACAAAAGCATCGGTTGGGTCCATGTGTGCAATTTTGGTGCCCAATTATAGAAAGGACATTAAAGCCATAGAGAGCGTGCCGTGTAGATTCACCAGGATAATGCCAGGGGCGGGGAGCTATAATTATATGGAGCGACTGGGACTGTTTCTACTGGAACAGTGAAGGCTAAAAGAAGATTTACTTGAGGTTTTAAAATGATCACGCGTTTTTGATGGGGTGGAGAGGGAGAGACTGTTCCCTTTGGTTAGGGAGTCTGTAACATGGGGTCACTAAGACAGTGGAAAGAGTTTGGGAGAAATCTCTTCACACAGAGGGTTGCTGAAGCAAGAGATGTCGTGCTGCAGGAAGTGGTCGAGGCTGAGGCCATTGCAGCTCTTAAATATGGGCTCATATTTGGAGCAGAAGAAGTTACAGGGATATGGAAAGAGAGAGAAAGAGCAGGGCAGTGGGATTCGTTTTGAATTGCTCGAGAAGAGAGCCGACACCAGCACAATGAGCCGAATGGCCTCTTTTTGTGCTATAAGTTTCTATAGTTCCACCATGTTTCCAGAAGCCAGCTTGCCTGAGGAAGCAGTCTGAAAGAAGGTTGAGCTTTGTAGCCAGCGGCTCAAGAGCTCTGTGTTTCTAAGACTGTTCCAGCCAGTAGAGAAACTGAGTGAGTTCCACTTCAGCTGTTCCACAGGGTAAGAAATCTACATTTGTTTGAAAGTCGGTCTTTAAAGAGATATCAGGGAGATTATGTAGAGAAGCATTGTTCATTCATCCAGTTTATGTAAATAATAAAACCACTTGTTGGAACAGAGCCCGAGCTCTGGTCTGGTAAGAGAGCACATTCAGTCGACTTGTCGAAGGAGGAGAATCACACGATACACGGGATACATTCCAGTGGCCAGAGTAAGAGTTCTCTGTTACGATCCAGGGGTCTCACTATCATCTACCTAGATATTGGGCAAGAAAAGATGTCTTCTTCTTAGGCAGTCCCTCAGAACCGAGGATGACTTGCTTCCACATTAAAAATGGGTTTGCAGGTGACTGATGAGCCCAATGCGGGACCTACAGTCTCTGTCACAGGTGGGGCAGACGGTGGTTGAAGGGGCGGGTGAGTGGGGTGCTTGGGTTGACGTGCGCTCCTTGCGCTGCCTGCGCTTCGCTTCCGCTTGCTCCCGACGAAGAGACTCGAGATGTTCGGCGCATTCCCGAATGCTTCTCCTCCACTTTGTGCGGTCTTGGGCCAGGGATTCCCAGGTGTCGGTGTACTCCAGAATGTAAAGGATATGAAGTCCACTTATGCAAGCGGCTAGAGTCACTGCAGCAGAGAAAATATCGACCGCAAAAACCCTAAACTGGGACAGCCTTTCAAAAAATTCCTCATTTATTTTCTGTTTTTCAATGAGAAGTGAATCGTTGCAAGAATCCATGCCATCCAACAAAAGCACATACAGTAAATAAAATCAGGCATGCAGTAGCCATTTGTGAAATGAAGGCCCATCGCAACCTCAGAAGCAAAGAGAAGCTAAAATAGAAAAATGTACTTCACGGGTGAGAGGAATTAGCTAACCATTTATAAAGCTCAAAAATAAATGTGAAAAAAGAAAATAAACATTAGTGTTTAGGTTTGCATGAACTTTCTTCCAGATCCCACTCCTAATTTTTTTAATTCATTCTCAGGATGTGGGCATTGCTGGCAAGGCCGGTATTTATTGTCCATCCCCGCTTGCCCGGAGAAGGTGGCTTTCTCCTTGAACCACTTGTAATAGCAGGTTTGATGCAACTGATGTACTTCAGAGGACAGCTACAAGCCTATCACGTTGGTGTGGGACTGGAGTCACATATAGGCCAGAGGTGGTAAAAGGTAGGTTTCCTTCCCGAGTGAGCCAACTGGGTTTTATACAACAATCCGACAGCATCATGGTCACGGATACCAACTTTTTTGGGGAAAAATTGAGTCGCGCAGCTTCCCGAAAAAATTAGTGCCCCCGCGGCTGAAATTAATTGGTAGCGCCCCAAGAGGGAAGCGGGGCACTATGGGAAGCGGGGCGCTGCCTCCCTCTTGGGGCGCTGCGAGGAAATATTGCGGTGCTATTGCAGGCCTTTCTCCCCTTCTTAAAGGGGAGTGGCCTTGCGCAGCACGACCCAGGGCCCAGCTGGGCCACTGGGATCGGAGTGCCGGCAAAAGAACCCAGCACTCAAGCAAAGTGCCGGGCTCATGGAGCTCAGCCGGCACTCCGCGGGTGGAGGGGGGGGAGGGGGTTGCTCAGGAGGCCAGGGATGGCAACGGAGGCAGTTGCTGGCAGGTGGCCAGCAACAAAAATGACCGCCCGGTACCTCGCCTTTAATTAGCACCGCCCCGGAAATGCAGGTAGGACCCCCTGACCCCGTCAGACATAGCGTCTGGCAGTAAGTCAGGGGGCGCTACCGAAGATTGCGGCCGGGGCGCTGCGCTCGGTGATGATGTCATCGCCAGCGGCGCAGCACCACTAACGGTTGCTGCCATCGCTAACCTCCCACTGAATTTCACAGGAGGCGCTGGCGACGCTAGTTGCTTTGCGCCTCGTTAACGCCCTCTTTAACGGGAGGCACAAAGCAACTGAATTTCTCCCCCTTTATCTCCAGATTCTTAAAACTGACTTGAAATTCTCAAACTGCTAGGGTGTGGATTATGAACTCAGATCCTTGAGGATTACTAGTCCAGTCACATAACCACTACACTAACGTACCTCTAACATGACACCCCTGTTTCCATGGCTACCTTCAGTTTTCTTTTTGGATTCTAGGAACCTTAAACAGAGTTACATGCTTGGCTAACTCCCTGTACATTTTGTTGACAGTGCTGGCAGTTCTACACAGATAAATTGGATATCTGGATGTACTTGGACGGTATTACTTACCGGGGGGAGGGGAGGGGTGTGGTTTGGATAGTTTGTTTACGTGTTGTGACTGCAATGGATGTTTTCAAAAGTAAGGTGAACTTAACATGGACAAAGATTACAATCAAAAATCAACAGAGGACAGAGAGATGTTTGGAGAGATGGCCATTCAGCCCCTCGAGCCTGTTCTGCCATTCAATTAGATCAGTCATCTCAACTCCATTTACCCGTCTTGGCTTTGTAACCCTTACTCAACAAAAACTCATAGATTCCAGTCTTGAAATTTTCAATTGACCCCCAGCCTCAACAGCCTTTTGGGGGAGAGAGTTCCAGATTTCCACTACCCTTTATGTGAAGAAGTGCTTTCTGACATCACCCCTGAACAGCCAAGCTCTAATTTTAAGGTGATGCCCCCTTGCTCTGGACTCCCCACCAGAGGAAATAGTTTCTCTCCATCCACCCGATCAAATCCTTTAACGATCTTAAACACATCGATCAGATCACCCCTTAATCGTACCCATGTGGGGAAAAACAAATGGGCGCAGGAATGTAGTGTGAGAGCTTCTGTACGTGAACTTTGCTGATCGGAAGTTCTGCCCCGTTAACAGAGCTGGAACCTGGTGCTGGTCGTCCCCAGTGAGGTTGGCACGAGTGAAGTAACAGCTCGGATTACATTTGTACGGATTATCCACAGCTAACTAATCGCTGATCCAATTTGAGTTGCATAATATTCAATTATCAAATTATACCCCTTTGACTAGTCAATTATTATTTACGATCCATAATTTGAAAGATGTTTATAATCTCTTTGCCCTGCATGGAATTGATACATCCCTGGTTTCAGTAGATGAACACAGTGCCACGCGAGTGGTTTTCCCTCTGAGTTCCCTAAAGACCCTGGCCTGCAGCGACCGAGGCCGAGCGAGGAGGGCCCAGTGAGTGATAGGATGAGGGCTCCCGCTAGGGTTGCCAACTCTGGCTGGAGGCATTCCTGGAGGTTTGCTCATGTGACATTCTGACCATATGACATCTGATCGCGTGCCATTCCTTGGCGTGACATTCGTTCAGGTGACTTCTGCATTTCCCCTATAATGGTTGGGTCCGCTTTAGTTGACTTTTTTTGCTCGTGGTTTTGCACCAGCAGCCATTGTGCGACGAGTTCCAAGAACCAGAAAGTCCCCCCGTGAGCAGGAGGAGTGGGGAAACCGAGGGCGGGGAAGAGGGGAGACCGAGGGCGGGGAAGAGGGGAGACCGAGGGCGGGGAAGAGGGGAGACCGAGGGCGGGGAAGAGGGGAGACCGAGGGCGGGGAAGAGGGGAGACCGAGGGCGGGGAAGAGGGGAGACCGAGGGCGGGGAAGAGGGGAGACCGAGGGCGGGGAAGAGGGGAGACCGAGGGCGGGGAAGGGGGTGACCGAGAGCGGGAAGAGGGGAGACCGAGGGCGGGGAAGAGGGGTGACCGAGAGCGGGAAGAGGGGAGACCGAGGGCGGGGAAGAGGGGAGACCGAGGGCGGGGAAGAGGGGAAACCGAGGGCGGAAAAGTGGGGAAACCGAGGGTGGGAAGGGGGAGACCGAGGGCGGGGAAGAGGGGAGACCGAGGGCGGGGAAGAGGGGAGACCGAGGGCGGGGAAGAGGGGAGACCGAGGGCGGGGAAGAGGGGAGACCGAGGGCGGGGAAGAGGGGAGACCGAGGGCGGGGAAGAGGGGAGACCGAGGGCGGGGAAGAGGGGAGACCGAGGGCGGGGAAGAGGGGAGACCGAGGGCGGGGAAGAGGGGAGACCGAGGGCGGGGAAGAGGGGAGACCGAGGGCGGGGAAGAGGGGAGACCGAGGGCGGGGAAGAGGGGAGACCGAGGGCGGGGAAGAGGGGAGACCGAGGGCGGGGAAACCGAGGGCGGGGAAGAGGGGAGACCGAGGGCGGGGAAGAGGGGAGACCGAGGGCGGGGAAGAGGGGAGACAGAGGGCCAGGAAGAAGGGAAACCGAAGGCTAGGAAGAAGGGAAACCGAGGGCGGGGAAGAGGGGAAACCGAGGAACAATATTCCCTCTAATTTTTTGGGGTGCGTGACCCCTTCAATTGGCTGTGTGGCCCATTCAAATCCCCACACATGCAATTTTTTTCCATTTAAAAGCTGGTGAGCCGGCTGCGCGGGACCGCCAGACCTCTGCACGAACACGCAGCTTAACGGAAACATGGCCACGGAACCTGCCCATTTCAGAGATGCCCCCCATTGCTGAGACCCCTCCTCCTGAATGCCGCACTCGCGATTCCGGATTCCCCAGCCCCTCCACAAGGTCGTGGTTCTCTGCAGGTGACGTCGCGAAGTGGGAAATTCAAATCCCTGATCTCCCGGGCTGCTGGAGGCAGCGATCGGGGGAGGGACCAAAATTATGTGCTAAATCCAGACTTTCAAACAGGCGGGTCTTATTAGCACAGTGTTATAAATCTCATCATCATAAAGAAACTACTCATGAAATAACACTGGACGGCCAGCTGGTGGCGCCATCCAAGGAGTATAAATACTCGGGCGTGGGTCCAGCTTGCCCAGGGACATTTTGTAAGACAAGGAACTAGTGAAGTACAACTAGACCTCCATGTTCTGAAACAAGTTGATTAAAGCCTTGCTTTATTCTCAAACCAAGTGCGTAGTGAGTTTTATTACGTCACACAGCACCCACTTAGCACCTGTTTTCACCCTTTTAGCCAAAATGAAGATGAAAACAAAAACAACATTGAAAAAGGGTGCCGCTGGCGAGAGAGTTTCAGTCGGAGAAGCAGACCGATCACAACACTTGTGTCATTGTGGCCTGCCAGGCACAACAGCGTAATGTCTCAGCTACACTGCACCACAGTAAGACTCAAAGTCAAGAAGACACTGAAAATAGCCAGGTGGGCAGTGTACTTGCTGGGGACACTGTGCTTGGACACTTCCACGTCTAGTGCAGCAGGGGGCAGGGTCTTCTCAGTTTGGGGTTAAGGAGCACTGTGGAAGTTTCATTCTATATCTGAGCTGTGCTATACCTTTTACATCTAATACGTACACAATGTCTGCAGCCCAATTAGTAAATGTAAAAGAAAAAGAACTTGCATTTATATAGCGTCTTCTACAATCTCAGGACGTCCCAAAGCGCTTTACATTGAATGAAGTACTTTTGAAGTGTAGTCACTGCTGTAATGTAGGAAATACAGCAGCCAATTTGCGCACAGCAAGCTCCCATAAACAGCAATGTGATAATGACCAGATAATCTGTATTAGTGATGTTGGTTGAAGGATAAATATTGGCCAGGACACCGGGAATAACTCCCCTGCTCTTCTACCAATAGTGCAATAGGATAATTTACATCCACCTGAGAGAGTAGACGGGGCCTCGGTTTAACGTCTCATCTGAAAGACGGCACCTCCAACAGTGCCGCACTCCCTCGGTGCTGAATTGAAGTGTCAGCCTGGATTTTGTGCTAAAATCTCTGGAGTGGGACTTGAATCCACAAACTTCTGACTTCTGAGGCGAGAGTATTACCCACTGAGCCATGGTTGACACCAGACCAGCTGTACCCTGGCAAAGCTGGCAGCAGGAACAGGCCATTGTATTCTGCTTAAATTGTGGGCACAATGGGAGCTGGGGAAATACATTCCAGGATGGAGGTGGCAAGACGCAGACTGCATTAGCTGATCTGCAATTGTGGAATAGCAGTGAGCAGGAAGACAGGCAGAGGGGCTGCTGCTTTTTCTGGCTCTCCCAGTTGGAGTAACTGAGCTCACTGTCTTTTACTTGAATAACTCACTCTCTGCCATTAGGACAACACATCCCTCAGGGGGCCCGCGAATTGTTTCTTAAAACATCTCGTACAAAACATGTACTAACATGCAAATATTGGCTGGCCAGCAGGAGTCTTATAGTGAGCAGGGTGTGTAACAGAGATGTTACAGTGGAGAGCCTTATAGCGAGCGGGGCGTGTAACAGAGATGTTACAGTGGAGAGTCTTATAGCGAGCGGGGCGTGTAACAGAGATGTTACAGTGGAGAGCCTTATAGCGAGCGGGGCATGTAACAGAGTGTTATAATGGAGCCAATGTTCCCTCTAATTTTTATTTTAGATGCACGATCCCTTTGAATTTGCTGCGCGGTATCTTTTCCAGCATTACAGCTGGTGAGCGGCCTGCACAGGACCTCCCGATCGGCACGCAGCTTAGGGGGAACGTGGAATGGAGCTCCTTGTAGTGAGCAGGGCGTGTAACAGTGTTATGGTGGAGCTCCTTATAGTGAGCAGGGTGTGTAACTGTGTTATGGTGGAGAGTCTTATAGTGAGCAGGGCGTATAACAGTGTTATGGTGGAGAGCCTTATAGTGAACAGGGTGTGTAACAGTGTTACACAAATAAACACTAAAGCCTGCACATCTGCCGATGCACTTTATTATGGTCATATTTATGCTAATATATATGTACAAATGTATGTTGAAATGTTTAAGTGTCCTAATCCAAATTGTACACTCTCGGGGGCCGCAAGCCTACATTTCGTTGTACTGCACTTGTGCACTAACAATGACAATAAAAGTTGATTTGATTTGATTTGGTGGAGAGCCTTATAGTGAACAGGGTGTGTAACAGTGTTATGGTGGAGAGCCTTATAGTGAGCAGGGTGTGTAACAGTGTTATGGTGGAGAGCCTTATAGTGAGCAGGGCGTGTAACAGGGTTATGGTGGAGAGTCTTTAGACGCACCTGTACATCCCGGTATGATAGCAGCAGGTTCATTACAACGTCTGCACTCAGAAGCTCAACGCTGTCTAGACGCTGTTGTATCTGTGCGAGTGCTTCCCGCAGCTCTTTCCCACTGTACATTTCCCTCGCTTTGCGGATTTCATTCCGAATGGTTTCCCGAAAATACTCGCTGCAGAACAGAAGACGAAGTGGCCTTAGCAAAGACAGCAAACAGAACCAATCTCAATGCTCCAGCATCTATTTAAACTCACACATCCCAGCCTCTTCATAATCGGACATCTATTAATCCTTCTCACTAGTTTCTCCTGTTAGGCAAGATCTGCAAGAGACTCGTAGATTTTAATATCGGAAGCATGAGGGTCTATCACTTCACTGAGAGTTCCCCACAGCTTCAGATCTCGGGATGTAGTACTCTGCAGCCTTTGGGGAGACTCAGTCCCTTTCGATGGAGTACCCAGGTCAATGATGTTTGAGGGCACGGAGTTCAAGTATTGCTGCAAGGATGTGACATTGACCAATACTTGGTCATAAAAACCTCGAATAGTTGTATCATAATTCATGGGTGCCCATTCTTTGGTGCTAATTTACCCCCTCTCCTGTCCGACAGGCACTGACCTATCCTGGGCATAGTTTCACAAACACTATGACCCTCCGTATCTTGCTCAATTGCCCTTCTACCACGTACAAGCCTAGATGGTAAGCTTGGGCAGGTTGTTTAATCATACCAGAGGCTGAACCCAACCTCATCCAACACAAACGTAGAATCATAGAATCTTACAGCACAGAAGGAGGCCATTCGGCCCATCGTGTCTGTGTTGGCTCGTTGAAAGAGCTTTCCCCCTGCTCTTTCCCCATAACCCTGTAAATGTTTCCCCGACAAGTATATATCCAGTTCCCTTTTGAAATTTACGACTGAATCTGCTTCCACTGCCCTTTCAGGTAGTGCATTCCTGATCACAATAACTCGCTGCGTAAACATTTATATAGTCATTCCCCCCTCTGGGCATTGATCAGAGCGTGACCAGATACAAGGCCTGGTAGGTCCCTCCTTCTGGCTCCACCTCTACTCTAGTTTCAAACCCTGCTCTGCTTGCAAGTCAGAGCGGAACAAATATTACTGAATGTGGGGCAGGTTCAGAGGTGATTGGAACCAATCCCAACTGAGCAGACCCCAGTTGACTGCATCCAATAAACAAGACGGTGAAGAATTTGGGCAGATGCATTTACATGAGCCAATTGGAGTACAGAGCGCAGGACAGAAAAGCAACTGAAATATAGTCGGTCCCCCACCACCCCCTTCATTACCTACATTTTTTACAGGGGCGATGGAAGGTTTATTGCAAATTCAAAACCAAAAAGATTCTCTCTGCATCATTAGATCTTTCCATTTCCCAGATATGCTGTGACCAATTTTAACACTCCCATCACTGAGATCAGCTCACTCAGCACAGGATGGGTCTTGAAACTGAGACCTTCCTGGTCAATGTGGGTCAGTTCCTCACTGGATAAACTCAGAACACACTGACGTTGGTGCGCCTATCCTGCCAATGGATTACAGGATCTTGCAAATCTTGAGGTACCACCAACGCTGCAAATCCACTGGCAGGATAGGTGCACCAATGTCAGTTTTCTCGCTCAGGCCAACATCCCCAGCATCGAAGCTTTGACCACGCTCAATCAGCTCCGATGGATGGGTCACATCGTCCGCATGCCCGATACGAGACTCCCAAAACAAGCGCTCTATTCGGAGCTCCGACACGGCAAGAGAGCCCCAGGTGGGCAGAGGAAATGCTTCAAGGGCACCCTCAAAGCCTCCTTGAAAAAGTGCAACATCCCCACCAACACCTGGGAATCCCTGGCCCAAGACCGCACAAAGTGGGGGAGAAGCATCCTGGAAGGCGCCGAACACCTCACGTCTCTTCGCCGGGAGCAAGCGGAAGCCAAGCGCAAACAACACAAGGAGTGCATGTCAACCCAAGCACCCCACACACCCGCCCCTTCAACCACCGTCTGCCCCACCTGTGACAGAGACTGTAGGTCCCGCATTGGACTCATCAGTCACCTGCGAACTCATTTTTAATGTGGAAGCAAGTCATCCTCGGTTCCGCCTAAGAAGAAGAAATTCAGAACCATCGAGGGACAGGAACCTTGGTATTTTTAAATCCCCAAATCACTCACACATCCACCTTGCTCAGAGATCGGTCTGATTATATTAACATGTGAGTGGAAATGAGATCAGAGTTGATTTCCTCAAACACAACTTGTCCTCCGGCACAGTTGAAGGGATGGGATCCTCTCACCAGGAATTGATCTGGGTCTCCTCCAGCAGCTTAGTAAGACGGTCAACCAAGGGCATGAGGAGAGGCTCCAGGTTAAAGTGCGGCTGGAACATCTCGGTCAGACATTCCATCATACTGGCTTCACAGCAGAAGACCTTTCCACTGGGCGTCACTATGTACGGAATGAACATGTAGTTCCCATAACACCCCTGGAAAAAACAGAATGAGAGAGAGAGACAGTCAGTTTAGTTCTGATCGGAGGGGTTATTGTCACCACAGTGGAGAGCTTTCAAAAATGCTCTGATTGAAAACTCCACTCAGTGTCGGCCAAGTTGTGTTGCAGGTGGCCACACAATCATTCCACTCTTGCACATTCTTTGCCGAAATGGTTTTGTTTCCCATCTTTTGACTTTTTGTGTTTTTTTGTGCTCATTAAGTTGAGATATGTTAGTAGTCAAGAACATTGCCAATCTGATGCCAATTTAGGCTCAACTTTGTCCTGTGCTCCCACGGCCAACAACAACTTGTATTTATCTAACGTCTTTAACATAGTAAACAGTCCCAAGGTGCTTCACAGGAGCGTTATCAAGCAAAATTTGACACCGAGCCACATAAGGAGATATTAGGGCAGATGACCAAAAGCTTGGTCAAAGAGATAGGTTTTAAAGGAGAGAGGCGGAGAGGTTTAGGGAGGGAATTCCAGAATTTAGTGCCTCAGCAGCTGAAGGCACGGCCGCCAATGGTGGAGCGATTAAAATCGAGGCTGTGCAAGAGGCCCGAATTGGAGGAGCGCAGATATCTCAGAGGGTTGGAGGGCTGGAGGAGATTACAGAGATAGGGAGGGGCGAGGCCGTGGAGGGATTTGAAAGCAAGGAAACAAATCGGGGCGTGGCTTAACCGGGAGCCAATGTAGGTCAGCGAGTACAGGGGTGATGGGAGAACGGGACTTGGTGCAAGTTAGGACACTGACAGCTGAGTTTTGGATGACCTCAAGTTTCTGGAGGGTGGAAGATGGGAGGTCGGCCAGCCAGTGCGTTGGAATAGTCAAGTCCAGAGGTAACAAAGGCATGGATGAGGGTTTCAGCAGCAGATGAGCTGAGGCAGGGGTGGAATTGGGCGAGGTTACGGAGGTGGAAATAGGTGATCTTAGCGATTGTGCAGATATGTGATCGGAAACTCATCTCAGGGTCAAATAAGACACCAAGGTTGCGAACAGTCTGGTTTAGCCTCAGACAGTTTCCAGAGAGGGAGATGGAGTTTGTGGCGGGCGGAACAGGCTTGAGACTGCCCACTCATTCTATGCCAGATGCTTACACGGGAACAGGAGTAGGCCATTCAGCCCCTCGAGCTATTCTGTTAGATCACGGCCAACTTGTACCTCAATCCCAGCCTGATGTCCAGCCAGAAGACAGAGGCAACCCTTGACCCAGTAGTCTGTGCGGAATTTGACCCCAGGTCCCAGACATGAGAACACAGAGTCTAACCCATTGCACGACCCAGACCCCTGCCAATGCTTAGTTTAACAAAAAAGGTTCCATTGTGTGTTCAGGATGATACAATGCCTTGCAAACCACTTGATGTTGTTAAATGAGCAGTGATGACGTCATTAGTAAGGGGCGCTGCCAGCGGCACCTAGTTGGTAACGGTTGCTATGGCGTTGAACTAAACCAGCTGTTGTAACACAAATCTGCCACAGCTGAGCACACCAGCGAAGGAGCAGGGCTTCTAGAACACTCCACAGCTTCTTAAAAATGCAGACGCTACAAAGTGCCTGTGTTACAAGTCAGTCATTACACACAGCCCTGCCTTTGCAGCAATATGTGTGGCTCTGTGACAGGGGCCAAGGCCTTCTCAATTGAGCAGAATTTTTCACCATACCCACTGCATTCACCTGCCAATGCCTAGTTACTAAACCTTCCTCCTGCCACCTGCACCACAACCGCCCCGCCCCCAACCCGCCACCTGACCCCATTCCAGAAGTTTGGATGGGAAGAGGCGTTGTTTTTACAGACGCAGAGACAGGCACCATAAATATACAAGACCAGCACCGCCAAAAATATCTTCAAGCCCAACTGAGTCAGGAATGTGGCTGGTCTTCAAACTGGCTCCTTCACCTCTGCCCAGTCCATAGGAAAAAGCACTGCACCCTTGAATGAAGAACCCACTCAAAACCACAAATAGCTCTCCTACTTCCTGTTCCCTACCTGCCAAAAAGCAAAAACCAAAATTAAGTTGGAAATGTGCCTCTCTCTCTTTCCCCTCCCCTCTACCCGCTAACTCTCTCCCCTCCCCCCTCTCACACGACCATCTCTCTCTCCCCTCCTCTCTCTCCCCCACACCTCTCTCACCCCCACCCCTGGATAAGACACTGCTTCGGTCTCGTGCGTGGAAGCTCTCCAATCGCTGCCACTGGTTGCCTTTACAGAGTGACTAGAGCTTTCGGTAAACAACCCTTCAACGTGTTGAATCTGGTCCACACTGAATTACACGCTGTTGTCACAGCCTTTGAAGTGTGTTAAAAGTTTCAACTGAGACGCCAAACTAAGATCACAGGATATGCCAAGGAACACAATCCATTTAATGCCCTACCCAACCTGCCAAGTTGTATACATTCCAGAGTATGGTATGAAATGTAGCAATAAAAGATATTAATTTACCTGGTTTCACATGCAAGGACTCTTAATTTGTAACGTGCGCCCGGTATGGATTCAGTGCTGGAAATTCTCTGCCACATTCCTCATTTTTCTCTCCCCAGCCCTGGGAGAGGGTCACCTGCCCTACCCTGGACTAGAAGGTCAGGGTACTGACCCTCTCCCGGGTACCCACCAATGCCCGTCTGTAACTGGATTCAGGAGGAGTGCGAGAGTGGGGCAACTTGGCTTGTCTACTCTGTTACTTCCTACTGGTGAAGTAGTTTGCATTCACTCTGCCCAATGCCTCCTCACTTACTAGCTCACGAATGCAGCCCTGCCCGACAATTGTGATGTGAGGTCAGCTTCGACTTTAGAAGGGGCAAGGGGAAAAAATGCTTCATGTCAGTCACTGACGACAAGTTATTTTATAATTTTTCAGAATTTTATAGAGATCTATCTCATCTTTGTCCCATTAAGATTCTGCATTTAGTGTAAATCTCGGCTTACTCAATACCTGTTGCAGAACCCCAATGCACAGTCACAGGAAGCATTAATTGGGCAAACATATATCTAGACAGCGCAGTAATCCTGGCACATATCTGAGGAGGCTAGATTCAGCCATCCTGTACACAGGCCCCGACATGTCCTGCCATAGTGCCATCAAGCATGGGTTAGATACAGAGTAAAGCTCTCTCTACACTGTCCCATCAAACACTCCCAGGGCAGGTACAGCACGGGTTAGAGTCAGAGTAAAGCTCTCTCTATACTGTCCCATCAAACACTCCCAGGGCAGGTACAGCACGGGTTAGATAGAGAGTAAAGCTCCCTCTACACTGCCCCATCAAACACTCCCAGGGCAGGTACAGCACGGGTTAGATAGAGAGTAAAGCTCCCTCTACACTGCCCCATCAAATACTCCCAGGGCAGGTACAGCACGGGTTAGAGTCAGAGTAAAGCTCTCTCTAAACAATCCCATCTAGCATTTTTAGGTCAATAATAGCACACGTTGGATACAGAGACTGATAATGCAGCTATGAGCAGCTTCATATTGTGGATTGTGCCCATTTGGAACTATTGAGACTACTTCACATTCAGTTCATATTGGACTGTTACAGCCAGAGAGAAGAGACTTCATTCCATCTGTCAGGGTGGACGTGAACCCTGGTCCTAGGGTGCGTTCACCTCACATCACTTTGTTCTTTAATCGTTATTGCTACAGCTTTAACAATCATACTCATTTTTAATGGTTGACATGGAAACGTACCATATTTCTCTGGCAAATGATGTCCTGCAATTAAAACAGGAAATGATCAATAAAAAGTCAATTTTAAAAATTTACTTCAAAGAACAGTTTGGAAAGAGCAATGCTCCAATTTTATATTTTCAAACATCAAGAGTTATTTACCCATAGACCTCCTGAGGAGAGGTACTAATATTTATCAGTGAGTGAAGGGTTAAATGACCACCTCCTCTCGTCAGATACAGTGGCCGGCAGGAATAGTGGGCCTACAGTAGCATGGCCCCGCTGGATGCGGAGTGAAGCAGAGAGAGACTCCCTACTCCAGGGGATCCAATTCCACTTCCCTCCATTGTCAGGTCAGGGCCCAACTCCAGATTCAGGTTGTATTTACATTGTAAATACTATGGTTGAGAAACTGCTGCCGCAGTCGTCAGGGTGATCCTGAGCTCCCTGAAGGGGGCCACACTCCAAGGGAGCACAGGCTGGAGATCACTAGTAGTGCCAATTCCGAGGCCCCACTAGGCACACAAGTGCACCTTTGGACTGGCCCTCCAGCTCAACACTGCCCGTGTTAGTAACACCGATATGCTGGCTGTCCCCTGCCGTGCTGTTACCTGGGAACTAGGTGAGGGAGCGAGTCCACGCAAGAAATCCTTCAGCAAGTTGAACAATTATGTTAAAAGCAATTTAGTTCGGCACATTGTTCCCAGATGAGGCCTGATATTAATGAGCCAACCGGCATTGAAAGTACATTGCACGGTTCACAGCCAGGTCCCCACAGAACAGGCTTGTGGTCAAACAGTTTGAACGTAACACGCAAAAACATCACGACAAGCAACAGCTGGGATAATGCCAGCTAGACACCAACAATATATCAATTCTCAAATAATTATAGCACTTACACATCAGTGTAATATCTGTTATACAGGACTTGTGAGCCAATTAGTTGCTGAGTCAAACACACTAATTTATTCTAGTTTGGGTTAGTACAGTACAGCGGGACCTTCAAGAGCTCTCATCGCCAACTGAAGGGATGTTCATTCTGGGAAATTTTATTCACTATCTTGGAAACTTCATTAGCAGGGACTAAATGTACAGCCGAGGCTCATCACATCACTTGTTACCCATCTAATTCAGAGTTGGAATTCCTCTACTTTTAATAAAGAAAGACTTGCATTTATATAGCATCTTTCATGACCTCGGGATATCCCAAAGCGCTTTACAGCCAATTTTTACTTTTGAAGTGTAGTCAGTGTTGTAATGTAGGAAACGCGGCAGCCAATTTGCGCACAGCAAGCTCCCACAAACAGCACCGTGATAATAACCAGATAATCTGTTTTAGTGATGTTGGTTGAGGGATAAACATTGGTCAGGACACCGGGGGGAACTCTTCTGCTCTTCTCCAAATAGTTCCATGGGATCCTTTACATCTCCAATAAGACAGATGGGGCCTTGGTTTAACATCTCATCTGAAAGATGGCATCTCCGACAGTGCAGTGCTCCCTCAGTACTGCACTGGAGTGTCAGCCTAGATTTATGTGCTCAAGTCTCTGAAGTGCAACTTGAAGCCACAACCTTCTGACTCTGAGCCGAGAGTGTCACCACTAAGCCAAGGCTGACATATTACCCTGAACATTAAACTTCATCAGCCTTCCCAGACAGCTTCACCACAAAACACTGGCTACACAGACACGCTCCACACTTCCCAAAAATTAAAAAAATATATTTACAATGGCGCTGAGTCATGGAGATTGACGTTTTAGTCCAGTGCAGCGGCAAATCATTAGAATACATTTTTGTATTGGTGGTGGGGTAAGGGAAAGGCAGCGATGGGCAGTTTTGCATGGATGGTTTTGCTGGTGAATAGGATGTGGAGTTTGAAGTTTAACTCGGAGTCAAACCAAGGATGAGAACCATCTGTTCAGCTTGACTAAGGAGTCAAGAAGGGGAAAAGGACGTGGCTGTGTGGTTTTTGGCAGGAGCCAAATAGGATGGCTTCAATCTTCCTGACATTCAAATTGGAGGAAGTTCTGGCTCATCCATGACAATGTCCGACAAAGATTCCGATAGCACCGAGGTGGTCCTGGAGCAACGTTCCCCGCGCAGCATTGACAATGTTAAAGTTCGCGTAAAAACAAATTACGGGGAACATTGTCTTGGAGTCCAGGGTGATGGAGAGTTAGAGCTGGGCAACGTTGACATACAATTAGCTGTGACTCAGTCGGTAGCACTCTCGCTTCTGTGTCAGTAGGTCGTGGGTTCAAGTCCTACTCCAGTGGCTTGAGCACGTAATCTAGGCTGACACTTCAGTGCACTACTGAGGGAAATATTAAGATCCCATGGCAGTATTTGAAGACGAGCAGGGGGGTCCTCCCTGGTGTCCTGGTCATTACTTAGCCCTCAACCAACATCACTAAAAAATAGATTATCTGGTCATTATCTCATTGCTGCTTGTGGGACCTTGCTGTGCGCATATTGGATGCCGCGTCTCCTACATTACAACAGTGACTACACTTCAAAAAGTACTTCATTGGCTGTAACGTGTTTTGGGATGTCATGAGGTTGTGAAAGCCGCTATATAATTGCAAGTTCTTTCTTTTCTTTAATGTGGAAAATAACACCATCCTGCAAATAATGAAGAAAAGAAGGGGACTAAAGATAGAATGTTGGGGTAATGCAAATAGGACAGGAAGTGAAGCCATTGCTGGAAATGAACTGGCTGTGGTGGGACTGAAGCTGGACGAGGGCAGTCCAGCTGAGAAGAACCACAGTGAAAAGGTACTAGAGGAGGATGGAATGTTCGACTGGGTCAACAGCGCAGAGAGATTGTGGAGGACAAGGAGGGATAATGCACCATGGTCACAAGTACAGAAGCTGACTTTCACCAGGCTGGTCTCTGTGTTGTGGTGTGGGCAGGGCAGAAACTGGACAGGAGGGGCTCACACAGGGAGCTGTGGCAGAGGTCAGCACAGAGGTGAGTGGCTGACGAAGCTGTCAAGGAACTTGGGAGACGGACAGCGGTCTCAGATGGGCCAGTAGAATGACAGGACGGACGTGTTGAAGGTGGGCTTTTTCATAAGGGAGAATGACTACGGCAATCATGAACACAACACTAGTTGATCCTGACCTTGGATTGGTAGAATTTTTTACCCATGACAGAATATTGTATGAGTAAAGGGAGTGATTTTCTATGTGCTTTACCAGCTGGGATTGAGAGGGCCTTCAGTTTTCAGCTACAGCTATTCTCACAACACAGGTGCTGACTCACCCCAGTGAAGAGAATTTTAACATAACCTTCAGACAAATGTCCTTCAGCCCCAGTCCACAGGAAGGAATCTGGAGCTCACAAGTTGTGGCACACAGCTCAACCCAGTGATACGAGAGAATGAAGGTAGCGGCACGACTTGTTTGAGGTATATGGACCCTCTTACCTGTAGTGACTGCAGCGTTGTCAGATTGCTATCGCAGCAAAGGACCACATTGTTCGTCATGCTGAAACTCTCCCGTACGCCAAGATGATAGAAGAGTGAAGGCTGACAGTAAGGGTCACTCATCTCCACCACTGCAACATCTGTAAAGAACAGCACCTTTAATGGAGCACTGAGAATATCCGATCAGCCAAGGCTGGGTTACATTCCTTTCAGTTGAAGGATATGTGACTCTTTAATCTTTTTCCCCTCATTTTGTTCCCTCTCCCCACTTTTGACCTCCTGGAGCCATACACCCCCCAACCCCTGTGGCTTGGAGGGCCTAAGAGTGACCTACTCCCGACTGCCCATCAGCCAACTGAGAGGATGCTCGCAATACTGGACTCTTTCTATTGGGAATGGGCCTGGCTTCCACTTCTAGTCTCATGGCCAAGATCAGCAACTCAGTATAGGGAGGGGAAAGAGAGGGACTGAACGGACACGTCACTGGTAACATACTGCCATAGTTTTACACAAGCCCGAGAGAGTTCCTGAAATTAATGTTTGAATGGATTAATGCATTAGTTAATTAATGCGTTCATGTATTCATTCATAATTAATTCATTCATTCATTCATAAATCATTCATTCATTCATAAATCATTCATTCATTCAGGTTCTATATCACAAACCAAACACTGAGAGAATCCAGCTCCCGAGCCTCAGCCCCACAAACCACGTTCAATCTGCACCATCAGGAAATTTCCCCAACTTATTGAAATTACTGAGGGAAATGAACGCCACCATAGAAATACCAAGCCAAATCACACGGTAGATCTAGAGGAAGTAATAATGAAGGATGTAAGATTAGAACTGTTGTGTATGTAATATGTGTGCTACTTGAACCTATGGACAGGACTGCACTACTTGTAGGGCGTAGTGATACGCAGTACCACTCCTGGCCATAGGGGTATAAATAGTACTGTGGGTACTGATCTCCCCTCAGTTCCCGCCTGTGGGCATGAAGTAAAGACCTACGTGCAGTCCCTACCTCCAACCAGTAAAGGCCTGTTTGAGTTATACGTTTAAGTCTTTGTGTTAATTGTTCAATACAATACACATACTTAACACTGGCGACGAGTCGGTTCGAACCCTGCGGCAGTTATTCCACGGCGGCTTCGTCCAAAGACAGGACGTTGAAGAGAGGTTTCAATCCTCAACACCCCACTCAAAACTGAAGGGCAGCAGAAATCCTGACAGCTTCCAGCGACTGGAAGCGACAGGCATTAGGACCCTGAAGCCTCCATAACCTCGTGGGTAAGCCAGAGCCCGGGAGGGAGCGAGCAAGAGCCGCGCGAGCGGGTGAGCCAGAGGCCGGGAGCCGCTTCAAGTGCGAGGCGCAGCGCGGGCCAGCGATCGGGACCAAAGATAAGGGCCGCACTCGGACTGAAAGGCGCGGCGGCTGCAGAAGCTCAAGGTGCGAGAGCCGCTTCGGTCGGGAGCCACTTCACGATCCAGCGATCGCATCCGCTGATAAGGGCCGCACTCGGGGGCTGAAGGGAGACGGCGTCGGGGGACGGGTGAAGACCGCCAAGCGCGGGAAAACCGCCATTTTGTGGGCGGAGGACGACGGCAAGAGCGGGAAGCCGCCATCTTTGATAACAAGTAAAGAAAATAAAATCTGAGAAATTGCAAATCTACAATGCCTAAACACGGGAATATTAGCACCTTTGATAGTGATCTCGAAGATTGGGCCATATATGTTGAAAGAGTAAAAAATTATTGTAAGGCCAATAAAATTCGTGACCAAGATAAAGCTCTAACATTATTAAATTTAATGGGTGCGAAGACATACGGGCAATTGAAACACCTGTTATCACCAGATGAACCGGCGGATAAGACGTTCGATGAGATTGTTACTGTCCTGAAAGATCATCTAAACCCCACGCCGCTGATGCTAGCGGAACGATTTAAATTTTACGACAGAAGGCAGCTACAGCATGAAAGCAATGCTGAATATTTGCTGGAATTGCGTAAATTAGCGAAATATTGCCAGTTTGGAACGGGACTGACAGATGCACTACGAGACAAATTTGTGTGTGGTTTATTTAAACAGGATACACAAAAGCGACTGCTCGAGGAGAATGAGCTGACGCTTGAGAAGGCGGTCACTATGGCAGCAGCACACGAAGCCGCAGCGAGAGGCACGGCAGTAATGCAGCTACGGTCACCGGAGCTCAGTGCACACAAATTGGGTGTGAGTTCTGGCAAATGTTATCGTTGTGGAAAGACAACGCATGATCAGAACCAGTGTTGGTTTAAAAACCAAGAATGTAGAACTTGTGGTAGGCTTGGACATATAGCTAGAGTATGCAGGTCAGGGAAGAAGACCAGCAACAAGAAGTCACCGCAAGGAAAATACGCAAAGGTACACAAGGTGACCGAACAGGAGTCCGATTCAGACGCTAGCAGTAATGAACTGGCTAGCTTAAGCTGTAATGAACTGGCTAGCTTAAGAGTACTCAACGCTGGTAAGGGTGCAGACCTCCAGACAATTTGGGTCACTCTTCAGATAGAAGGAGTCCAAGTAAAACTGGAATTGGACACTGGATCGGCATTGACGGTCATAAATAAGAAAGATTACGGAAAGTTATTCCAACATATTCCCCTACAGGATACGGGGATTATATTGAAAACATACACGGGGCAAAGAGTGTACCCCATCGGGAAAATAGAGGTTGCAGTGGTCCACAAGGGCGAAGACAGTCAAATAATGGACTTATATGTGATATCTGAAGGAGGTCCTCCACTACTAGGACGGGAGTGGATTAGGAAAATGAATATGGACTGGCATTTCCTACAAACAATAACGAGTGAGAACTCGGTGAAGATAGTCGGCCCAGACTCTGGAACGGATGATGGTAAGCCCAACTCAGGTGCAAAAGACAAAGTTTCAGCACAGAATTCCACTGAGCAACAACAACATAGTTTAACTGTGGATTCTGAGTCTGGCAAGTCTACTGATGTGCCCATTTCTGAGGGACACCGGGCTCGAACTCAACTCCATTTCAAACTACAACAGCAATTAGAACAAATGCTTCGCCGTTTTGAGCAAGAGTTGAATGCAACGAAAGAATTCTTTGATATAGAGTTGGAGAATCTGGAAAGACAACAGAAGCAGCTGATGGAGAAAATGGAGCAGGAGCACACAAAACGTCTGATGTCAGAGGAGTTAACGGTCAGCCAACTCCTGCATATGCTGAAGGACAGGACTCTGAAATGGGAAAAACTTGAACACGAACTTCAATATTCAAACGAAAGGGGTTCGGAGCTCTCAAAGGTTATTGGAAGAGCTGAGGTGGCAACACAGACTGAGATGACTGCAACAGAGCAGCCCTTGGATGCCAAAAGTACGCTGACTCACGTCAACGTAGAACAACAGACCGCTGAAACAGCTGCTCCGGTAGAGGGATTGAATAGTCCGATCAATCAATCTCCAAAAGAAGTTGAAGTAGTAAAATCTCAAATGAGGTCATTAGTAAACGACTTGCTGAAAGCCCAGAAAAAGCTGGATGCAGAGGTACACATGAAGAAGTCTCTTTAGGAAAGAGGTCTGGATTTGGAACAAGAGCTGGCTAACGTCCAGCTGGGTATGGAGGAAATAGACGACCCTCTCACTGGTCTAGCTCAGGACGACACCGAATATTACCATGACCTGGTGGACGACACCGAATATTACGATGTCCTGTCCTGCCCAGCTTGTAACTTCGACTCCCAAAGTGCAGAAATCATGGAGGAGCACCAAAAGTCTACGGAACATCGGGAGAAGCTGGCTCTACGACGGAAACAGGAGGAAGAGAAGGAGGAACTGCGCATGCAGCTGGCAGCTGTGGCAGCTGACAATGGAGCCCAGAGAGTCTCCAAGAAGCAGAAAAGGAAAAGTCGAAACAGAAGATGATCCATCTGAACCATTATTACCTCTACCAGATCACACACGTGGTCCCTCCGAACGGAGCCAATTCAGTTCGGAAGTTCAAACTGTTAAATCCATGGAAGGACTATTGAATGAGTCACTCCAGCAACGTGAACCGACTACACCACAGAGATTGAATCTGTGAACTGTTTCCCGCAGAGACTGAATCTGTGATCTGTTTTGACATGAAGTTATCTATGTATCTATGTTATTCTGTTATGTAAACCTGAAGTTATATATGTATATATGTTATTACGTTATGTTAAATGGGGAGATGACTGTAAAGCTAAGAAGGGAGGAATGTTGTGTATGTAATATGTGTGCTACTTGAACCTATGGACAGGACTGCACTACTTGTAGGGCGTGGTGATACGCAGTACCACTCCTGGCCATAGGGGTATAAATAGTACTGTGGGTACTGATCTCCCCTCAGTTCCCGCCTGTGGGCATGAAGTAAAGACCTACGTGCAGTCCCTACCTCCAACCAGTAAAGGCCTGTTTGAGTTATACGTTTAAGTCTTTGTGTTAATTGTTCAATACAATACACATACTTAACAAGAACACTGTCGAGTTCTGTTTGATTTACCTTTGTGGGGGCCAGGGGGAGTGTTTACAGAACCACTCCCAGGAATCTAAATGAGTTGGGATCAATTCCATGATTACTTACAGTTCAATTTCCATAACCATTTAAAATAAAGATTTTGACATTGTTTTACATAGGAACATTAGGACCAGGAGTAAGCCATTCAGCCCCTCGAGCCTGTTCCGCCGTTCAACTAGCTCATGGCTGATCTGCACCTCAACCCCATTTACCCGGCTTTGCTCCATATCCCTTGACACCCTACCCAACATAAATCTATCAACCTCAGTCTTAACAGCTCCAATTGTCCCCCAGCATTCACAGCTTTTTGGGGGAGGGAGTTCCAGATTTCTA
Organism: Somniosus microcephalus; assembly: GCF_052327205.1. Classification (NCBI taxonomy): domain Eukaryota; kingdom Metazoa; phylum Chordata; class Chondrichthyes; order Squaliformes; family Somniosidae; genus Somniosus; species Somniosus microcephalus. Next base: position 20,624,863 of record NC_141006.1, on the reverse strand, counting down.
CGACCCTTCATGTGCAACAGTGCTTCCTGATTTCACCCCTGAATGGCCTGGCTCTAATTTTGAGATTATGGCCTAGAAATTCAGTTGTTTGCGCCAGCCGCTAGCGCCTTAGGAGGAGGAGATGTGGGGCGCTAGGCGGCTAGTGGCCGGGCGCAGCACGATCTGCGCCTCTCCCCAACTTCAGTAAAGATTTAGCGGTGGCGCAAAGCCTTTGCGCGCGCTCAGCTGCGCGCACAGATCCTGACGTCATTTCATCGTGCAACGCCCTTTGTGCGCCCCAAACCGGAAATTCAGTGGCGCCGGCCTATTGTGCGCCTGGCGCCCCTAGCGACTGGTAGAGGGGAACGGTTCCCAGTCGCTGCGGGGCGAGGGGGGCGCAAATTAAAGGGCACTCCTCCTGCAGTAGACATGGCAGCCATTTTGCAACACTCCTTCTTTGTGAGAGACGGATCTTTGCAGAGAGACAAAGGTAGAGAGCTTTCTGGTTTGGCTCAACACTCGCACAGGTACTTGTGGCTTCAGGCCACAGCTTTGCACTTGTCTTTAACTTCAGAGCCATAGCATTGATTGGAAACATATAATGGGGGCTGCAATGGGTGCAAACGTTGGCCTTCTCCATAGTCCTGGGCGTTGTACAGATCAAGCAGCAGTGGTCAGGCCTTGCTTCAGGGCTGCAGTGTGCAGGGCGTGGCAGGCAAACAAATCCACCCTCCCCCTTTAAGAGCTCACCGGCGCCAGAGAGTGTCTGCCGTCAATCAGCAACTCGCCGAACCTGCGCTGCGCCCGCCCTCGGGGGTATCGCCCTGGGCCGCCGGCTTAGCGCCTAATGATAGTCGTGCATCGCCTGTTTTAGCGCAGCAGCAACCTCTTGGGGCGATGCCACTGAATATCAGCGAAGGTGGCGCAAAGTTGCGCCGGGCACAAACTTTAGCGGCCACCCGGCTGTAGCGCCCCAAACGTGGCTATACTGAATTTCTAGGCCTATGTCCCCTTGTTCTGGATTCTCTATAGTTTCTCTGTATCTACCCTATCGAATCCTTTTAACATCTCAATCAGATCCCCCTTAATCTCCTATACGCAAAGGAATACAAGCCAAGTTTATGCAACCTGTCCTCATAATTAAACCCTCATAATTACAACCCAAATTGTAGTCCCCAACACTACAACTGCAGCATCATTGCAGAATAGCGATATCATTGTAGGTAGAAAGAGTTTGGAAACAAGCAGCTGGTCCTCTACAGTGTACCACTGAAACAGGCAACAGGTTTTTAAATTCCACACCTTAGGTTCTTAAACCCCTGATGGTTATAGTGTGATTGAACAATGGAAACTATGTCAACCATGACACTTTGCAATCCACAGATAACGTTTCATGGGCCATGAGGCACAGAAACAATTGCATTTGATAGTTTATTTAGTCATCCATGTCTGTCCTTAACCCTATAAACACTCAACATTTGCATATTGAATTATCATTGGCCCGCAGGCATCTGTAAGGAATACCTATTATATTCACATGTGATCACATGCTGAGTTGTCATTGGCCTGCAGGCATCTGTAAGGACTACTATTGTTTGGAAGACCCAGGCTAGGGGTCCTAATACCAGGCTTTTCCCCACTGGTGCTGTATGATTAAGATCACAGACCTAATGCTTAATAAAAGAGTTAAACTGTAATACTCCGTTGTCCTGCAATTTATTATTTTTGTACAAAGTGTGCAAAACAAGACACCCTCAATATCATTCTGTACCACATACTTATTCTTTATAACAAAGCCCTTCAGCACAGCTTTAAGCAGGTATCTGGAATCATAGAATCATACAGCACAGGAGGAGGGCATTCGGCCCATCATGGCTGTGCCAGCACCAATTAGTCCCACTCCCCTGCCCTTTCCCCAATTGCACTGCAGATTTGTCTTTTTCAAGTATATATCCAATTCCCTTTTGAAAGTTATTATTGGATCTGTTTCCACCTCCTTTTCCACAGGGCATTCCAGATCATCATAACTTGCTGTGTGAAAAAAATTCTCCTCATCTCCCCTCTGGGTCTTTTGCCAATTATCTTAAAATCTCTAGTATTCCTCTGTTTAATAATTCTTCTGATTTCTCATCATTTTTGAGGATGATCATTTTGTACTTATCCTCCAATTCTGCCATCATAATTTAAGTCAAACAACCTGCTTGCAACATCACTTTATCTTCAAATGAGCTTTTTTCTCTCTCCTCCCAATGTCCCCTGAAGGTGTTGACTCCTTACTGAGCAATGGTTCCACCATCTTGGTCACACTCCATCACCTCACTTAAGTAGCCATTATTCCTTGGCGACTGAAGACAGCAGCCAGGCTATTTTACTGGAGATACATAGGAAAATGACAAGACAGGAAAAGACCAGCTGGTCCATCAAGCCTGTCTGCTACAGTCATGTTGCAACTAAGCATCATGACATTGAATGCTCCCACCCACCACCAACCATATAATCTCTTTGGAAAGGCAAAAAAAACCCAGAAGGACAAAAAAAAGCCTAGGCCAATTCAGTGAATGAGCGATCTGGGAAATCCCTCTCTGAACGCCCCCCACAACCACCCCCCCCCAACACCACACCCCCCCAAGGCCATCAAAACGAGTTCAAGGGACCACAGTGCCCATGAGGGTATATTACCCAACATCCCACCTACCTTGTGTACACAGTGATATCAGCCTCAGTCAGGACCTGGTTCAGCTCCCATTTGAACGTTTCAGTATCAGGGCCAAGCCCAATGCTGTCCTCATTTGACATTCACACACGTACCCTTCCAGCAGCAGCTGCTGAGAAACAATCAGCAGCTGAAAACCTGCCCATTTTACCCTCTCCAACAACATGAGTAGAGATTAACTGTGCCCACAGGTCAAGCACAGCACAGGTTAGATGGACAGTGAACCTGCCTCTTCCCACAAGAAGCAGCTTAAATCACAAACCCAGCTGCACATGGGTGGCATTTCCATTGCCCACACCAAGCACCCTTGGGACCCGCTTTGATTCCCTGGGTGCTGCAGTAAAGTAGCCCCGACCCCATCACCAAACCAGTCAAACCATCTCCTCAGCTGACATCACTGCAGTGTGTCTGTTTCAGTGAGAAAGTAAACAAAATAACTTGCATTTATATGGAACCTTTCCCGACCACAGCAAGTCCCCAAGCGTTTCAAAGCCAAAAAAGTACTTTTTAAAGTGTAGTCACTGTTGTAATGTACGAAACGCAGCAGACATTTCGCACACAGCAAAGTCCCACACACAGCTATCTGATAATGGCCAGATAATCTTTTTTTAGTGATGCTGATTGAAGGATATAGGCTGGCCAGGGAAGAACTCCCCCGCTCTTCTATAAATAGTGCCTGAAAGATGGCACCTCCAACAGTGCAACACCTCCATCAGTACCACACTGGAGTGTCGGCCTAGGTTTCGTGCTCAAGTCTCTGGAGTGGGGCTTGATCCCATAACCTCCAAACTGGGAGAATATTCAGGACTCCACAACACTAACCTAGTTTGGCTTCCAAACCAACTGCCATATTAAATGGATAGCTGGGAAACATCTCAGGCCAAGTACTGTAAGAATATACCGTTTGACTGAATCTAAAGTGACCAAATGTACTGACAAGCTTTGAGGTTAAGAGATGGCTTGGCTAAAACATTTGTAAAATAAATGATGTGTTGGTTTTTTTCCTCCAAAAGATAAGATCTTGAAAATTCTGTGAGAACTAGGAGTCAACAACCTTCAGATGTAAAAACAACAACTGTTTCCAACCCCTGAACATCTGGACTTGGTTAACTAAGCGTCAAAACAGATAGGAGAGTAAACAACGCAATTCACACAGTGCGGGACATGAATTCTGTGGGCGAGTTGCCAAGTTTTGGGGTATAAATGATGCTGTAGATTGACCACTCACGGCTGCAGTCAAGGGCGACCTGGTCAGTTGCCAGTTAAAGTCAGACGTCTAGTCATCGCTGAATTGACCTCTCACTGGGGTTAGTACATATGTGGTGTTGCTTATGATCACCTGAGCTTAAAGTAAATGATTTAGATTCCTGCGTGCTTGCTTGTAATAAGTAAATGAATTGAGTACGGTTTGTATTTGGTGCTTACTTGTAACCACTTCCTGATTTTAAATAAAGAATCGTTTACCCTGAAATCTTTGTCTCGAGTTGTCTGTTCCACGGGTCTGAACTTTGAAAACTGTTTTGACGGGCCGAGGGCCGAGTTCCACACGTCTTACAGATTTGGTGCCCGATCAGGGATCCGTTCGGAAAAAAAATGGCAAAGATGATGGAAGCGTTAGTCATGAAACATGTGACAAGCAAAGTTACCCCTTAAAGAGGAATGGGTACGGGTCATTATAGACGGTGATGATCCAGTATTGGAGGCTGAACAGTGGACCCAAGGGTCCATGTGACAGCAAAGGTTAAGGCAATCCTTTTGTTTATTGGCCTATCAGAAGCAGGTTAAATCTGATGAAAGGGTAAAGATCAAGTTAAGGAAAGAAACAGGCTCGAGGAAAAGTTAGAACAGGAGGAGAGGTGGTGTAATAAAGAACAACAACTCGAGAGCCAGTGTATAAGTAATCAGAATCTGTGCGATGCCTTGTCAAAAGAACTATCCAAAAAGAGACATCGGGCAGAGCAGGCAGAAAAGGTCAATGAGGACCTGAGGGTTGCGTTTAGGGTCACCCAGAAACAGGCTCTAGAGGGTCGTGGGGACCACACTGAATGTACAAAGGGAGGGAAAGTTGCTGAGACAATGATTTAAAAGAAGGAATCAAAGAAACTTAAAATTTTACCGACACAGATGCTATTAGCGTCTGTGCCGAAGCAAATAAAACACAAGATTTGCTGAGTGAAAGGAACTTTAAAGGATGCTGGAATTTCAGTTTGTGTGAAGATGTGTGTTAAAGAGCAGAAGTTTTCCTGACTATGAATTTTAAGAAGTTACAGTATTTGTTTTGTCTGAAAGTCTGTCTTCAAATGAAAGTGTCTGTTGTGTTTGTTTTAGCTCCACCCACTTTTCTGTGCAAGCAGTTAAAGCCGTTTAACCCTTTGTTGGATGCTGGAAGTTTTAAGAATGTGGATGTGTTGAATACGTTCATTTCAATTTAAGATTGTGCACCTAGAAGTGGGAGAAACTTTGTGATTTGCATTTTTAAGTTAAAGACACTGCTGTGAATATATATTTTGACTGGTGCTGCTTGTACAGCAAAATGTGGAGGCAATTTGTTTTACAATAGATAAGCTTCAGCTTTGAAGTTACAGCTGCCATGGTTTCTAACCATGTCTTGTAGAAAATTAATTTAGACTTTTTGAAAATATTTTGTTTTGATTGGATTACAAAAAATAGCTATTGTTTGATTTTACTTTAAATCAATTTGAACATTTACAAGGCACTGTCCGAGACGCCCACTTTCTAAGATTTTGACAAGTAGCCTATGGTGAAATAAAGGCAGGAGGGAAGGAAAGGTAAGGTTCTGTCCCTTTTCTACTTTCAGTGTAGTGATGTCTGAAAAAAACTTGTATGAATGTTTCGAAGCCAGAAGCTGAGGGAAGCTCCTCCCTCTTTTTCAAGTGGTACTGGTTAGTTTAAGATATTGGTTTGAATTATTGGAGTTATTGAGGTTAATTAGCCTGTTTAAACCATGCTTTTATAGTGGCCACAGTGAAATTCTGTGAAAGCCTCTAGTTCCGGACATGAAGCGATCACATCAACAAATTGGTATTTTTGAAATTTCTGACCAATTTCAAGTGTGTGTGACCAGGAAAAAAAATAGAAATGCTATTGTTGTGTGTGGAGCTGTTTTACAGAATGTTTGTAGTGGTGTTACTAATTTTAAAGGCACAAAGATTTTGCAAAACTAAGTTTTTTTATTGACGAGTTTTAAATTTATCTGAAAGCTGCGGAATCTGTGTGACACTAGCTGACATTAATTGATGGTACCTGGGTTTGTCTCTTTTGAAAAAAAAAGTTAACTAACCTATTAAATTGTGAAAACCCAACTGTCTTTTTTTCGATTGGGAAAGTTATTTTTTTTTAATTTACGTGAAGTGACGCAATTGCATGCATTTGACAATTTGCTCCGCCTTCTTACAAACCTGCAAAGAAGTTAACCCTTTCTGCTGACAAGCTTTTTAAAAATTCACCACACAACTTTTTACTGCTGAATTAAATTTAAAGATATTGGGCATTATTCAATTTAAGTTTCTTAATTTTAAGTGAATATTTCCCAACAGTGACAGAAGGGAATCAGGAATTAACGAATTAACCCATTGGGCACTAGGAAAGCCACAATGGATTGTCTGTTTTTTCTTTTAAGCAGGGAGCCAGATGAGTGTTGATGGTGCCAGATTACCAGGTGGGTAGAAGCTTTCCCGTGCAAGTTGGCCACAGCATTATGAACAGCCAAGACCCTATTTAGGGAGGTATTCTCCAGATGGGGTAGAGTCAGGCCAGGGAAGTCATTTCACAGGTCAGGTAATGCAAGCCACGCTGAAATTGTTTGGAATTGAAGGGAAATGGCATGTGACCCGCAATCCACAATCATCGTGGAATTGTGGAAAGAATGAACCGTATGTTGAAGTCGGCCCTGCAAAAAGAATTAAATGAACAGCACACGAAGTGGGATGAGGTACTTCCCCATATCCTTATGGGGATACATAGTAACAGATCCAAAGGAACGGGCTGCTCCCCTCATGAATTGGTAACGGGGAGACCCATGCAAACCACCCCACACCTGTTGGTCCCCACTCTGACTGATAAACAAATTAAGGAGGTGATTCGGGACCAATTCTTGAGCGACCTGTGGGGAACTTTAAAGGAACTGAACTTGAGGGCCACCCACAACATTGGAAAGCACAGCAACACAACTGACTACACCTGGCTCAGAGTATACCCCAGGAGTGGGAAGAAGAGAGCCAGGTAATGGTGCGAAATTATGCGAGGTTGGGAGTCTTTGAACCCCTCTACAAGGGGCCGTTTAACATTGTTGACAAAGCCAGTCCTATGGTGTATGCGATTCAGTTACCTAAGAAAATTAAATGGTTTCATATTAACCAGATGAAGCTTTTTTCAGCCCACTAGCAGGTCCAAAACAAGCCAAGATTATGAGTATGGTGAGCCGGATTTATCCTCTCCAGTGGGATGATGAAGAAGGGGTGTCTAATGGGACACCCCACCCAATGAGGCACCCTTGCCTGAAGTGGCGCCTCCACAGGTACAGTATGATCCAAATGAAGGTGGACAGGACATGGGAGCTGTAGAAACCTCCTCGCCCCAGATCCGGAACCACCTCCTGTCCACAGACGAGTCCAACAGACCCCTCCTACCCCACGACGTAGTAAAAGAAATACAAAGACATCCTTGAAGTATCGTCAGTGGTAGGAGTCGAAAATTGCCCTCTACAGAAAAAGAAAAGTAGGAAGACCCGTTTTGTTTTGTTTGAAGGGATTAATCTGGCAAATGGTTGGGATTCTGCTCAATCTCGAAGATTCCACATCAGCCTATTCAGCATACTGGACCACCACTAACAATTTTCCCTATAATAGTTTGATTGCAGTTGCCCCAAAGACACCACACCGGGACGTCACCGGAAACATCGCCTCACATCACCCTCCAGTGCATCAAGGGTGAATGAGAAACCGCGTGATCAGGGACAGTATGGGTTAATGCAAAGATCGTCCCACCAGGCCAAGGGTGTGGTTCTTGCAAGTAGAACCAGGTAACCATTCAAAGGCATTATCAGATAGGAAACCCTCGGGGAAACGTAGGAAGCCCAACCCAATCCCGAGCAGCGGGATGGGGTAGGGGTAGAATGGAACTGCACCATGGAAGTAGTTGCAGGACATCTTTTCCCTGTACGATCTGCGTACCGAGGGAAAGGTGAGTATTGTGTCACCACCATACACCGGGAATACCAGTACGGTAACAACCTGACTTGTCCCATTGCGGCGGGAACTTTTTGCTTTACCCCAGTCCAACCTGTAAGACTTGGGCGCGGGTTTTATTAAGCATTTATTCACATGGGCAAGTAGATATCGCTGTAGAAGATGAGTTAAAAGAACAGTTACACCAGTATGTGACTCGGTTCAGCGATGACATTCCACCTCTTCCAGAACACCTGGCGGAGTTAATGAAATGAGTTAGTCAGTCTCAAAAGCACTTTTATACCCTGGCCCAGAAAAACCGGAACCTGCACAAAGAAATATCTAAGATTGGGGATGATGCATCTTGGTGGGATATCGGTAAGAATATCGAGGTTCACCCCTGGATAAGAATTACCTCCCATGTTTTAGTCGTTGTTCAGTTGGTGATTGTGTTATACTTACTGATAATAACTTGTCGAGTCAACAGACGCCACAAGCAGCAAGCATTGGTCAAGCGGTTACAGAAGACCCGGAAAGAAGAGGACGACAACAACGTATAAGTGCCTGTGACCATAAATTCAGGTTCAGACACTTGAGGGTGGACTATGTAAGAATATATCATTTGACTGAATCTAAAGTGGCCAAATGTACTGACAAGCTTTGAGGGCAAGAGATGGCTTGGCTAAAACATATGTAAAATAAATGATGTGCTGGTTTTTTTCCTCCAAAAGATAAGGACCCAGAACTTTGGGTCTCCACGGGTGAGTACGCACGGGGTACTCACCCGTAAACCCAATGGAAGTGCCGGTTTCCTGCACGCACTGCGCATGCGCAGGAAACCAACACTTCCGTTCCCCTGAAAGCAGGGGTTCAGAGGTCGAACGTGTGTGCAGGAGAGGCTGCGCGTGCGCATCGAACTTACGTTTTTTTTACAGGTTTTCCCAGGAGGGTAAGTCTGCAGAAGTTAGACATTAAAAAGCAGGCGTAAGGCCTGCTTTTTACAAGGTAAGTGGTGAATTAATTAAAATTAAAACATTTTTTCCACAGGTTTATTATTTTAAAATACTTTAAAGAAAGGTAAGTTTATTTTTAGCCCCGTTAGAAAATAAAATTATTTTTTTCAAAAATTTAAATTATTGTTTAAAATAGTTATTTCATGTAATTTATAGTTTATTTAAAAAATGTGATTTTTAAAAAATGTATTTGAAGATTTAGTGATGTTTTGGGGCCTGTAGTATTTCTAAGTTTTGACAGCTCTTCTTGTCAAACTTATGAATGGGCATTTCCCTGCTCCGATTGGCTCGCCATGGCTCATGTGATCCCAGGGGACGCATCGAACTAACTGCGCCCCTGGGACACGCAAGCACAGTGCGCCGGCAGCTGGAGCAGGCCCAGGATCGGAATTCCACGGGGGCCCACAGCTCAATGGCCGGCGCGCAAGGTAAGTGCAGGTCGGGGGCTTGTACCCGCGGGAAGCCCCCGACCCAAATTTCTGGGCCAAGATCTTGAAAATTCTGTGAGAACCAGGAGTCAACAACATTCCGATGTGAAAGCGGCGACTCTCCCCAACCCCTGAATGTCTGGCCTTGGTTAACTAAGTGTCAAAACAGATAGAAGGAGAGAAAGTGAGAGAGAGAAAACAACGCAATTCACACAGTGCAGGACATGAATTCTGTGGGTGAGTTGCCAAGTTTTGGGGTATAAATGATGCTGTAGATTGACCACTCGCAGCTGCAGTCAAGGGCAACTTGGTCAGTTGCCAGTTAAAGTCAGACGTCTAGTCATCGCTGAATTGACCTCTCACTGGGGTTAGTATGTATGTGGTTGCTTATGATCACCTGAGCTTAAAGTAAATGATTTAGATTCGTGCGTGCTTGCTTGTAATAAGTAAATGAATTGAGTACAGTTTGTATTCGGTGCTTACCTCTTGCTGATTTTAAGTAAATAGTTTATCCTGAAATCTTTGTCTCCAGTTGTCTGTTCCATGGGTCTGAACTTTGGAAACTGTTTGATGAGGCGAGGGGCAGTTTTCGCACGTCTTACAGTACTCAAGATTCTTGACACTTAAAGCATACCTTCCCCCTCCATTAAAGGAGCAGAACTACTTTTTCCACGTTGAACATAGAATCGTTAACATTGAACCACCTATGAATACACAGAGCAGACGCAGCACTAAAATTAGAATTGAAAGTAAATAAATACATTTACTTTGGGTCATGGCCATACCAGCCGTATTGAAATGCCGATCATTCAGCAGACTGAGGTGGAGCATTCCCAGGTAGCCACCAAATACTGGGCTGGCCATTCTGGTGCACCTGACCTGGAAATAGGCCTGGCTCAGTACTGGGTGCAGCTGCACTGGTGCAAAAATTGCACACACAGGTTTGCATATCATACAAACTGAATTTTAAAGCCTATCAAACTATGTGTTGGCTGTGGCTCAGTGGTTAGCATGTTGGCCTCTGAGTCAGGATGTTGTGGGTTCAAGTCCCACTCCAGAGACTTTAGCACATAATCTAGGCTGACACTCCAGGGCAGTGCTCCGAGAGTGCTGCACTGTTGGAGGTGCCGTCTTTCAGATGAGATGTTAAACCGAGGCTCTATCTACCCTCTCAGGGGGATGTAAAAGATCACTATTTTGAAGAAGCACAGGGAAGATCTCACCGGTGTCCTGGCCAATATTTATCGCTCAACCAACATTCACTAAAAAAAAGATTATCTGGTGATTATCTTACTGCTGTTTGTGGGAGCTTGCTGTGCGCAATTTTGCTGCTACGTTGCCTACATTACAACAGTGACTACACTTCAAAGGTACTTAATTGGCTATAAAGCGCTTTGAGACATCCTGATGTCATGAAAGGCACTATATAAATGCAAGTCCTTTCTATCTTCTTTCGGTATAACATCAGACGTAATGAGGGTTAACCTGAAATGAAAGCCTTAAATTTGAAGTTGTACGATTTAAAATCACTGCCATGATTTTTTTTTAAATTTCATTTCAAGACGAGTGGCATTCCTGTCATTCTGAATGAGGGCAGAAAATGGGTTTCTGATTCCGGCCTAGCCTCAACCCTGACCCAGTGAGAAACAGATTCCCAATCATAGCTTTCCTTCCGGAGGATCGCTGGAGTGAGGCGGGAAGAGTTTGATGAGGAAACCTGTTCCCTAACAATCCACAAAATAAAATAATAAATCTAACAACAACTTGTATTTATACAGCGCCTTTAACATAGTAAACAGTCCCAAGGCACTTCACAGGGGCGTTAGCAAGCAAAGTTTGACACTGAGCCACATAAGAAGATATTCGGGCAAAGCTTGGTCAAAGAGGCAGGTTTTAAGGAGTATCTTAAAGGAGAGAAGAGAGGTAGAGAGGTTTAGGCAGGGAATTCCAGAGCTTAGGGCCTTGGCAGCTGAAGGCACGGCTGAGCACTTAAAACCGGGGATATTCAAGAGGCTGGAATTGGAGGAGCGCAGACATCTCGAGGGGGTTGTGGGACTGGAGGAGGTTACACAGATAGGGAGGGGCGAGGCCATGGAGGGATTTGAAAACGAGGATGAGAATTTTGAAAACGAGGCGCTGCTTAACCGGGAACCCATGTAGGTCAGCGAGCACAGGGGAGATGGGTGAACGGGATTTGGTGCGAGTTAGGACGCGGGTGGCCGAGTTTTGGATAATCTCAAGTTTATGGAGGGTGGAAAATGGGAGGCCAGCCTAACTGTGCTCTCACTGGGAATGATATCAAACTTTAGATTCATTAATGTAAGCATATAGTGCTTTGAGCCTTGTTGAAAGCTTCCAAGCCCCTTGATATAGTTTTGCAGCAATAGAATATTGTTATTCTGCCTTTGCAAATGTCAAAACTTATACTATGTTGACAAATCTTATATCCGCATTCTCAAAATTGAGAATGGCAAAACTTTCCACAACAGAAACTGCTAATACAATAACTAAATTAAAAACTTCAATTGGAGCAACTTGTGTTTTTTTGACACCACAGGAGGGAAAGAAATCCAAACTCCGCCTACCCCTGCATCATCACTCACTGACAACAACTGGCCAACATGGCAGCACAGCGAAGTCAGCACCAGGGAATGAATTAATTAATCTTCTTCTTCTTAGGCAGTCCCTCGGAACCGAGGATGACTTGCTTCCACATTAAAAATGAGTTCGCAGGTGACTGATGAGTCCAATGCGGGACCTACAGTCTCTGTCACAGGTGGGGCAGACGGTGGTTGAAGGGGCGGGTGGGTGGGGTGCTTGGGTTGACATGCGCTCCTTGCGCTATCTGCGCTTGGCTTCCGCTTGCTCCCGGCGAAGAGACTCGATTAATTAATGGAGCAACAAGCACCACTCAATCAATAAAATCATACAGCATCTGGCACCAGCAACTTAAACGGAGAAGCGGCAGCAATGAATTAACAAAGTCATAGACCGGCAAACACACCAAACCAATAACTGGATGGGGCAGTGAGCACAGCAACAAATGAATAGATTAAAGGAGCAACAGGTGCACCAACAAATCAATAAGGGAACGACAAATTAAATAAACTAATGCAACTGTGGGCATCAGTGAATCAGTAAATTAACATAGCTGCAGGCACCAGTTAATAACTCGATAGACAGCGGGTACACAAAATCAGTAAATTAAAACGGACATCAGTGAATACTTTGCTGCCAGTGATTCCCGCGCTATGGCTGTGAACTGACTCATCAATGTCACTGGCTGTTGAATTTTCAAAGTATTGTCGGTAATTATCATGTGCTTGCTGGCTGTAAATGGCAAGCTAAAAAAAATACTACGAGGCTCTTTATCTAAAAACAAGTCTTTTGGCTTGCAAGGGCACTCAAACAATTATTAAGTGTCGATTCGTACAATATAATGAGCTTAAGTGCTTGAAAGAAAAAATCCTGATCTGATCCACCACAAAGATAGGCTCCCAGGCAAAAGGAGAGTGAGGAATTAAGGGTGGGGGCCACCATAGGTCAGAGGTTCGGGAAGTTATTATTACAAGCAGTTAAAGTGGTAATTTAATTTTGCTTTTATATAGAAAATCATCAATACAATGCAAAGCATGCAGTTTGGAATCTTATCTGAAGTAAGTCTCATAGGAACATAGGATGTTGGTTATTATATTCAAGCAGCAGATATTTATTTAGCAAATACAGAATGTTACATGCACATTTGCCCATTTAAAACAGAGATGAGGAGGAATTTCTTCTCTCAGAGGGTCGTGAATCTTTGGAATTCTCTACCCCAGAGAGCTGTGGAGACTGGGTCATTGAATATATTCAAGGTGGAGTTAGACAGATTTTTGAAAAACAGGGGAGTCAAGGGTTATGGGGAGTGGGCAGGAAAGTGGAGTTGTGGCCAAGATCAGATCAGTCACGATCTTATTGAATGGCAGAGCAGGCTCGAGGGGCCAAATGGCCGACTCCTGCTCCTATTTCTTATGTCCTTACAAGGAGTGAAATCTTGTACTTTGAAATGTTGCCATGTTTAAAACATTTGTAATCGAAATTATTAGAACAGTTGAATTTATTTTATTTGTTTCTGAGAAAGAACTCAAAAATAGCAGCAGAAAGATTTGCAACTTCTGAAAGGACAGTATCATTATTCAAGTTTGGGGGAGATTCTGAATGAAGGTCCTGAATTGAAATACATTTATTTTATCAAATCTTTTTGGTAACTTGGGAGTACTTTTGCATAGATATTTGGTAAAGAAGGAAATATGCAAAGTAAATTAATTTTTTAAGTTTTATATATTTCTTGGTCCTCAATATAAAAACCCATATCCTAAACAGATGAACAGTAAAGATCCTCCAGGTTACATACAGAGATTTATTAATATAACTGTGGTACAAGAGTTATTTACCGAGCTGCTTGGGTAGGCAAAATAATATGTCTTTATTTTCTAGAAACCAAATCAAAAAGTACAATTCGTTAACTTTTTCGGAGATCACTTACATACTTTTTTCCAAAATCTTTCAGTGGATATACGAACCTCTCCCCACTTGCTCAGCCCAGCATCCCCTTGCAACACCATAACCTCCGACACACCATTAGCAATACCATGTAAGAGGTGCTAACGCACTCCAATGTCCACTATACAAGGCATTTAACCTCAGGCGTCACCAGGGACGGCCTTACAGATGGGTGACATGGGTGACCGCCCAGGGTGCCGTGGCCAAGATGGTCTGACATTAACGGCGTCAACCACACGGACTGCAACGGTTCAAGGCGGCGGCTCACCACCACCTTCTCAAGGGCAATTAGGGATGGGCAATAAATGCTGGCCTTGCCAGTGACACCCACATCCCATAAACGAGTAAAAAAAAACCTCTGCGAAGAACTTGGCTATCTCCAAAGTCTGCTTCCAGCAGACTGTTGTGCTCAACAAGAGCAAACTTCAAGTTTCAAGCGCAAGTCCACATGGATAGCACTCCGGATCCTGTTAACCATGCCTGTATCGGTGGCCAGCAGTGAATGAAGCTTCTCAAAGTTGAAGCTCATAAAAACATATTTGCGATCGACCATGGGAGATGACAGGCTATCTTCACTGGCCATCCTGCCTATCAAGAACGATGTGGCTCAAAATACCTTGGTGCACTGTTCGCTCCAATCTTTTATTGGGCCGCGCAGCCCATTCAAAAATTTGATGCATGTGCAGTTTTTGCATTTAAAAGCTGGTGAGGCGGCTGCGCGGGAGATCCAGACCGCTGCGCGGCCACACAGCTTAAAGGAAGCATTATCTTGGTGAACAAAGTTTTTTATTTGTTATTGTTATTTATTAGTATAGTGATTAATTTAATGTTGTGTTTGTTTGTTGCTTAGCTATATTATTATTAATGACATATCGTTTATTATTTAAATTATTTAAAAAAAATTGAGATTACAGCTTTATTTCTGAAACTTTTGCTAATACTGCTACATACTTACACTCAAAGAAATGGCTCCAAAATACAAGTTCGCCCAGGGCGCCATTTTCCCCAGGTCCGCCCTGGGCATCACATTTGGCACGCAAAGTACGCATCACGCATGCACCCGATTGTCTCAAGTTTTATACGCATAGAACAGTGACAACCTGCTGCGTAAAAGAAATCTTCTCATCTCCCTTCTGGTTCTTTGCCAGTTATCATAAATCAAGGTCCTGCATTATATGGCCTAATGCTCTTCTACCTATAAAAAGACTGCATCATTCAACTTACTATCAGTGAATTTCCTGACCATCACGCTACTGGCACACTTTAAATGTTACATTTTTAAAAGGTTTGAATAAACAAAGGCACAGGACCAAACGTGTCTGTGCCTGACTGAGCTTAGCAATCAGACTTAAAAAACAAAGCCAGTTATTTGACACTAGACCGAGAATGTCTGTAACCTCTCAGTAAGCTTGCTTAAAAAAAAGAGGTAAGGTTGTGACCCAACACCTAAACAGCAATTAAACTCAAACTCCACCCAATACTTACTTAACTGCAATTAGAATTTATGACCTTAAAAGGGAAAGAGACTCCCTTAGCAGCAGAATAATACACGGCGTAACATGGTCCGCATAAAACAGCATATCATTTGATTTATCATGAGCTATGCCTCCTGTAATATAATAAAAATGGCGGCCTAGAAATTCGGCTCGGGGGCTTCCCGCGGGTGCAAGCCCCCGACCTGCACTTACCTTGCGCGCCGGCAGTTGAGCTCTGGGCTCCCGTGGAATTCCGCTCTGGGGCCTGGCCCGGCTGCCGGCGCGCTGTGCTTGCGTGTCCCAGGGGCGTAGTTAGTGCGATGCGTCCCCTGGGATCACGTGAGCTATGGGCAGCCAATCGGAGGAGGGAAAAGCCCATTCATAAGATTGACAGGAAGACCTGTCTAAACTTATGAATACTCCGGCCCCAAAATAGTAATAAACCTTCAAATAAATTTTTAAAAATCATCACACTTTTTAAATAAACTATAAATTACATTAAATAACTATTTAAAACAATAAGATAAATTTTTGAAAAAAATAATTTTATAAAAAAACAGGGCTAAAAATAAACTTAACTTGCTTTAAAGTATTTAAAAATAATAAACCTGTGAAAAAAATATTTTAATTTTAATTAATTGACCACTTACCTTTTAAAATGTAGGCCTTATGCCTGGTTTTTACATTTCTAAAATCTAAAGACTTACCCTCACGGAAAAACCTGTAAAAAAAACGTAAGTTCAAAGCGCACGCGCAGCCTCTCCCGCGCACGCATTCGACCTCTGAACCCCTTCGTTCAGGGGAACGGAAGTGCCGGTTTCCTGCGCATGCGCAGTGCATGCAAGAAACCGGCACTTCCATCGCGTCCACGCGTGAGTACCCCGTGCGTACTCACGCGTTGGGACCTGAATTTCTGGGCCGGCATATGCGCATAGATTACCTTTCCACAGCATTCAATGTCACACTTCCCGTCACACTTGGCATGCAAAGTACGCATCATGCATGCACCCAATTGTCTCAAGTTTTATATGCATAGAACAGTACAAACTTTAGCACATTTCTTGCAGCTAATTAACATATAAAAATCAACAATCTGTACAAACGAAGAGAAAGAAAACCAGTCATTTGGGATGGTTTTGGGTATGCTGACAAACTCCTCCACCAACACAAAATACTTATTAACACAGGTGTCACAATATCTGTACCCTCTAACTTCAAAAATAATCTTAGCAATCATACTTAAAAAGATAAAGAAACCCGGATGTTTCATCCTTGGCTCTGACAAGGAGAAAACAGTCTTAAAATACTAGGTCCTTCTGCACTGCAGGCTCAAACTGACAAGCATATTCCCATCTCAAACCGATTAAACAACAATTACACTCTGAATGACCTTTGAGCCTATTTTTACTTAACAATTAGACTTTGCGGCCTTAAAGGGGCAAAGCTCCACCTTACATGACCCAACATTCCTGTCCTTCTAAAGTAAAGCATCATCTGACTTGCTGTGATCATCGCCACGGCAGATCTGTACCCGTGTGGGTACGTAAAATGTTGCAACGAGCATGTGCTTTGTCCATTACATTACCTGAATCATGCTTCAATGTCACACTCGGGCGTCACACTGTGCGACTGATGTAAATGTATGTGCTACATACAGGCTTGACGAGTCCACATTTATAGTATTCATAAAATAGCAATAAATCACAACTGATTAGGAAGGGAAAGCATTTGACAAGGTGCCACACAAAAGATTACTGCACAAAATAAAAAATCACAGGATTGGGGGTAATATACTGGCATGGGTAGAAGATTGGCTATCTAACAGAAAACAGAGAGTTGGCATAAATGGTTCATTCTCGGGTTGGCAATCAGTGACTAGTGGTGTTCCGCAGGGGTCAGTGCTGGGACCCCAACTCTTTACAATCTATATTAACGATTTGGAGGAGGGGACCAAGTGCAACGTATCCAAGTTTGTCGACGATACAAAGATGGGAGGGAAAGCAGTGAGTGAGGAGGACATAAAAAACCTGCAAAAGGACATAGACAGGCTAAGAGGGTGGGCAGAAATTTGGCAGATGGAATATAATGTTGGAAAGTGTGAGGTTATGCACTTTGGCAGAAAAAATCAAAGAGCAAGTTATTATCTAAATGGAAAGAAACTGCAAAGTGCTACAGTACAAAGGGATCTGGGGGTCCTGGTGCATGAAACACAGAAGGTTAGTATGCAGGTACAGCAGGTGATCAGGAAGGCCAATGGAATCTTGGCTTTTATTGCAAGGGGGATGGAGTATAAAAGCAGGGAAGTCTTGCTTCAGTTATACAGAGTACTGGTGAGGCTACACCTGGAATACTGCGTACAGTTTTGGTTTCTATATTTAAGAAAAGATATACTTGCTCTCGAGGCAGTTCAGAGAAGGTTCACTCGGTTGATTCTGGAGATGAGGGGGTTGACTTATGAGGAAAGGTTGAGTAGGTTGGGCCTCTACTCATTGGAATTCAGAAGAATGAGAGGCGATCTTATCGAAACATATAAGATTGTGAGGGGGCTTGATCGGGTGGATGCAGGGAGGATGTTTCCACTGATGGGTGAGACTAGAACTAGGGGGCATAATCTTAGAATAAGGGGCTGCCATTTCAAAACTGAGATGAGGAGAAACTTCTTCACTCAGAGGGTAGTAAATCTATGGAATTTGCTACCTCAGAGAGCTGTGGAAGCTGCGACATTAAGTAAATTTAAAACGGAGATAGACAGTTTCCTAGCTGATAAGGGAATTAAGGGTTATGGGAAGTGGGCAGGGAAGTGGACGTGCGTCTAGGTTCGGATCAGCCATGATCCTATTGAATGGCGGAGCAGGCCCGAGAGGCCATATGGCCTACTCCTGCTCCTACTTCTTATGTTCTTATGTGCTGTTCCAAAGCAAGTACAGGTTGAGCGTCCTGAATCCGGCAACCTCAGGACCGAGGCCGAGCCGGTTTTGGGGTTTTTCCAGACTCTGGAATGTGTTTCTGATGTCCGAAGTCCGGAAATGCCCGGGCCCAGGTTGCACTATTTCCAGTTTTTGGTAAGCCTCTCTCAGGGTGTCCGGATTCCAGAACATTTTACGGATTCCGGACCCCTGCCACCAATCGTCCCGGAGTCCGGATTCCGGAACTCCGGATTTGGGACGCTCAACCTGTACATAAATTTCAATGGAAACAGCCAATTAGCAAACAGCCAAAGTTACTAATAAAGGTGAATCAATCACATTGCTCAAGATATTCATGAAATTCCATTCACCATATTGGACTCACTCAACTGAAAAGTTTAGTTAAGGAATTTTAAAAAATAATGATCAACAGGATGATTACAGAGAAACTATTTTTAGTTGCCAGTTTAAAAAAATATAAAAATGTAATAAAAAAATAAAGCATGACCGTTTAAACTTTCTGTGAGGTGATTTGTGACGGGATAAATGGTGTGTACGCAAAGGGCTGTTTATGCATTTTCTGTTTATTGAATCAGCTGTGTGTTTATCTAATGTTCCAGGTACAGACTCGTGGCCCTCCACAGTCACTCTCCTGACAGTCACTGTCAGGAATGGTTGTCTGGTTTGGGTGTTAGTTCCAGCATGGGTTTAGGTACGTGTGTCTCCCTACATACTCTCTCAGTCTGATCAGCAATTGCAAAAGAACCAGAGGGGAGATGAGGAGAATGTTTTTTTATGTAGCGAGTTATTGTGATCTGAAACGCACTGCCTAAAAGGGTGGTGGAAGCAGATTCAATAATAACTTTCAAAGGGAATTGGATAAATACTTGAAAAGGAAAAATTTGCAGGGCTATGGGGAAAGAGCAGGGGTGAGTGGGACTAATTGGAGAGCTCTTTCAAAGAGCCGGCACAGGCACAATGGGCCGAATGGACCCCCTCTATGCTGTATCATTCTATGAATTGAGCACATTACCACTTTGCCCATCCCTTATGCAAATCCAATGGAAAAAGCAATTGTCAAATGGTCCAAAGCTGTCTTTGTACCCCGAGCTGCTCTTCTTGCCATGTCACTTGAACAGATATTTGTGTATGCAATTACAATTTGTGACGAGAACAAATTTATTTCTTTATCTACCGGCAATGGGTGAAGAAAATTCTATTTATTTTCCAGAAACCAATTAAATAATACGTCACTGCTTCTGAGTAGATCACTCACAAGCTTCTTTCCAAATTCTTCCAGCAAAAATGTGCATTACCTCCTCTTGGTCAGCCTTGGCTCAGTGGGTCGCACTCTCACCATGGAGTCAGAAGGTTGCAGGTTTAAGTTCTACTCCAGAGCACAGAAACTAGACTGACACTTCAATGCAGTGCGGAGGGAGTGGTGCATTGTTGGAGGTGCCTTCTTTTGGATGAGACGTTAAACCGAGGCCCCGTCCGCTCTCTCAGGTGGACGTAAAATGTCCCACGGCACTATTTCGAAGAAGAGCATGAGAGTTCTTCCCCAGTGTCCTGGCCAATATTTATCCCTCAATCAGCATCAAAAAACACACCTCAAAACAAAGTACTTAATTGGCTTAAAAGCGATTTGGGATTTGCTGAGGTCGTGAAAGGCGCTATATAAATGCAAGTCTTTCTTTTTATCTCTGATCCGTTCCTACAGCTAAGTATAAACAATACCACAAAAATCTGCTAATTTTTGTACAAATATGTTGTGCAATGGTATCACTTTATTCTACAGGGGATTGGGGTAGGGGGGAAGTGGTAAGGGATGGGGTAGGAGTTGGGCAGTGGGTGGGTGAGAAAGGGGGTAGAGCGGTAAGGGGTAGGGGGTAAGTGGTAGGTGGGAAATAGGGGGTAGAGAGATAAGGAGCAGAGAGGGGTAAGGGGTGGGGTTAGAAGGATATGGGGTAGAGGGGTTAGGGGTAGGGGGTAATGGGGTAAATGGTGAGGGGTACAGCAGTTTGGGGTAAGGGATAGAGAGGTAAGGGGTAGAGGGGTGGGGGTAGAGAGGTAAGGGGGTAGGGGGGTAAAGGGTAGGGGGTAGAGGGGGGTAAAGGGTAGGGGATAGAGGGGTAAGGGGTGGGATAGGGGGTAGGGGATAGAGGGGTAAGGGTGGGATAGGGGATAGAGGGGTAAGGGTGGGATAGGGGATACAGGGGTAAGGGGTGGGATGAGGGTAGAGGGGGGTGGGATGAGGGTAGAGGGGTGGGGGGTAAAGGGTAGGGGATAGAGGGGTAAGGGGTGGGATAGGGGGTAGAGGGGTGAGGGTAGAGGGGTGGGGTAGAGAGGGGTAAAGGGTAGGGGATAGAGGGGTAAGATGTAGGATAGGTGGTAGGGGATAGAGGGGTAAGGGTGGGATAGGGGATACAGGGGTAAGGGGTGGGATGAGGGTAGAGGGGTGGGGGGTAAAGGGTAGGGGATAGAGGGGTAAGGGGTGGGATAGGGGGTAGAGGGGTGGGGGTAAAGGGTAGGGGATAGAGGGGTAAGGGGTGGGATGGGGTGGAGGATTGGAGGGGTGGCTCACCTGCGTTGTAGAAGCTGTCCAGGGTACTAGTCTCTCCCAGCACCAGCCTGCCGAAGGGTACGGTCTCCAGGACGGCGTGGGCATCTTCACAAGCCTCCCGGAGGCAGCGGAGCGACAGGCTGCCCTCGGACTGCGGGCTCGCCGTCTCGTTGACCACATACACGGCCTTGACCGCCCTGCTGCGGACCTTGGGAGCCGGCACGGCGCTGCGGCTGATGTCGATGGCCAGCGGGTCCTGCCAGTAGCTGCCGGCGGACACGGAGCGCGGCTCGCCGCCCGGGCACTCCGGAGCTCCGCCGCTGCTGGCACTGCTGGCCCGGTGGCTGGAGCCCCCCTGCTCGCCGCCCAGCCGAGCCGAGCCGCTCATCTCTTCCCCACCACCTTCGCCAAGAAACTTCTTCTGCCACAATTAGACGGCACAACTTTCCGCTCCGCCCAGACTCTGCGCTTTCCCTTCCTCGCCCACGGCAGGGACTCCGCACCGTCCCGGGCGCGGCTCTTGCACCGCCTCCCGTCCGAGCTGAGAAAGGCAAGGGGACCTGCCACCGGCTCAGTCTCACCAGCAAACCATCCCATCGACCCAAACCTTCACCCCAAACCATCCCATCGACCCAAACCTTCACCCCAAACCATCCCATCGACCCAAACCTTCACCCCAAACCATCCCATCGACCCAAACCTTCACCCCAAACCATCCCATCGACCCAAACCTTCACCCCAAACCATCCCATCGACCCAAACCTTCACCCCAAACCATCCCATCGACACAAACCTTCACCCCAAACCATCCCATCGACCCAAACCTTCACCCCAAACCATCCCATCGTCACAAACCTTCACCCCAAACCATCCCATCGACCCAAACCTTCACCCCAAACCATCCCATCGACCCAAACCTTCACCCCAAACCATCCCATCGACCCAAACCTTCACCCCAAACCATCCCATCGACCCAAACCTTCACCCCAAACCATCCCATCGACCCAAACCTTCACCCCAAACCATCCCATCGACCCAAACCTTCACCCAATCAACCCTTCACCCCAAACCATCCCATCGACCCAAACCTTCACCCCAAACCATCCCATCGACCCAAACCTTCACCCCAAACCATCCCATCGACCCAAACCTTCACCCCAAACCATCCCATCGACCCAAACCTTCACCCCAAACCATCCCATCGACCCAAACCTTCACCCAATCAACCCTTCACCCCAAACCTTCACCCCAAACCATCCCATCGACCCAACCTTCACCCCAAACCATCCCATCGACCCAAACCCTCACCCAATCAACCCTTCACCCCAAACCATCCCATCGACCCAAACCTTCACCCAATCAACCCTTCACCCCACACCATCCCATCGATCCAAACCTTCACCCAATCAACCCTTCACCCCACACCATCCCATCGATCCAAACCTTCACCCAATCAACCCTTCACCCCAAACCATCCCATCAACCCAAACCCTCACCCAATCAACCTTTCACCCCTTTATCATCCCATCGACCCAAACCTTCACCCAATCAACCCTTCACCCCACACCATCCCATCGACCCAAACCTTCACCCAATCACCCAATCACCCCAAACCATCCCATCGACCCAAACCTTCACCCAATCAACCCTTCACCCCACACCATCCCATCGACCCAAACCTTCACCCAATCACCCAATCACCCGAAACCATCCCATCGACCCAAACCTTCACCCAATCAACCCTTCACCCCACACCATCCCATCGACCCAAACCTTCACCCAATCACCCAATCACCCCAAACCATCCCATCGACCCAAACCTTCACCCAATCAACCTTTCACCCCTTTATCATCCCATCGACCCAAACCTTCACCCAATCAACCCTTCACCCCAAACCATCCCATCGACCCAAACCCTCACTCACTCACCCAATCAACCCTTCACCCCATAACCATCCCATCGACCCAAACCCTCACTCACTCACCCAATCAACCTTTCACCCCAAACCATCCCATCGACCCAAACCCTCACCCAATCAACCCTTCACCCCATAACCATCCCATCAACCCAAACCCTCACCCACTCACCCAATCAAGCCCTTCACCCCTTTATCATCCCATCGACACAAACCCTTACCCACCCACCCAATCAATCCTTCACCCCTAAACTATCCCATCGACCCAAACCTTTGTGAAGGAATCGCCACAATTCAGAGAAATACACGATACCATGAACAGATTTCTAATATTATTAATAAAAGATATACTGGGTTTAAAAATCTAAAGCCTCAAAGACCCAAGTCTCAGCAGACAGGCTGTAAACAGAGAACAGGCTTCTGAGAAAAGATCAGTTGATAACAAAGCTGTAAACAAGCTTTGAAATGGAAATGAGTTAAATATTCTAAAACAATGAAAGATTGAAGCAAACCATTGGTGGTTCCGAAAGGTCTACGGTTTGCAGCGAACACAATGAGAAGGCCCAGTTTACGGTGTTACAAACTAACACGTTGAAACAGAAATACAAACATTAAAAGAGGCATGTGCCTTTGAAACATGACATCAAGAAAATAAACATCTGCTGGTCAAATAGTTTTATGTTAAACTTGGAAAACAGGAATCATATGCAACCAATTGAGATAGCTAGAAATGCATGAAACATTCAGTTGAAATGTCTTTAATTTAGATATAATAAAAACCATACCAACAAGACTTTGAAGATATAACTTCAATAGAGACACCAAGCAATTGCATTGTGCTTGTATTGAAAATGGAGCAGTAAGGAAAGACACAATGGCCTAGAAATTCAGTTGCGTGCGCCAGCCGTTAGCGCCTTAAGAGGAGTAGACTTCGAGCGCTAGCCACTTAGCGGCCGGGTGCAGCGAAATCTGCGCCTACGCCCAACTTCAGTAGACATTTAGCGCCGGCGCAAAGTGTTTGCGCGCGCTCAGCTGCGCGCGCAGCTTATGACGTCATTTCGTCGTGCAACGCCCTTTGTGCGCCCCAAACCGGAACTTCAGTCGCGCCCGCCCAATGTGGGCGTGGCGGTGTTAAGAACTGTGAAGTGGAACGCAGCAGAGGCCCTACGGGCCTCGGGGAGCGCTAATTAAAGGGCACTTACACTGAACTATAAAGGCCAGCCATTTTGCTGCAATGACTTTTGTGCAACGGATTTCTGGACAGAGACCAAGGAAGAGACCTTACTGATTTGGCCCAACATAGGAGAGGTATTTTTGGCTTCTGGCCAGAGCTTGGAAATTTGCCTCATTGTGATTTCATTGTTTGCAAGTATATTATGGGGGCTGCATGGGGTGCCAACCCTCAGTTCCAGCATTATGTGCGAAAGGCTCGCAGACGCTGTGTGAGAGGGGCAGCCATGTCTAGACGCAGAGGGGGCATCAGGCGTCGGCAACGTAGGCCTTACCCACTCAGGGAATACCGCCAGCAGGTGTCCTATCTCACCATGACTGCCGCGCAGTGTGTTAAGAGGCTGCGCTTCAGAAGGGAGGTGGTTGCAGAGATCTGCCAGCTGCTTCACAGAGATCTGCGTCCACAGCTGATGTGCAGGACGTCTCTGTCGGTGGAAGTGAAGGTCACGGTGGCTCTGAACTTTTATGCAAGCGGCTCCTTCCAAGCCGCTGCTGGGGACATAGCTAGCATATCCCAGTTCGCCGTGCATCGCTGCATCCGGCAGGTCACCGATGCCCTTTTCACAAGGAGACACCAATTCATCTCCTTCCCCATGACCCTGGAGAGGCAGGAGCAGCGTGCAGTCGGATTTGCGAGGATCGCGGACTTCCCCATGGTGCAGGGCGCCATTGACTGCACGCATGTGGCTTTGCGGGCACCTATCGACAATGCCGAGGATTACCGCAACCGGAAGGGCTACCGTTCCCTCAATGTACAGCTGGTGTGTGACAACAGGCAGCGCATCCTAGCTGTCAATGCCCGCTTTCCAGGCAGCAGCCACGATGCATTGATCCTGCGCCAGACTACTGTGGCTGACATGTTCCAGGCACAGCCTCCCCCAAGAGGATGGCTTATCGGGGACAAAGGCTATCCTTTGTGTACATGGCTCATGACCCCGCTCCGCGCGCCCAGGACCCCTGCTGAGGAGGCATACAACGAAAGCCATCAAGCCACAAGGAACATCATAGAGCAAACGATTGGCGTCCTCAAGCAACGGTTCCGCTGCCTGGATCGCTCCGGCGGATCTCTGCAGTATTCGCCGGATAGAGTCTCCCAGTTCGTCGTCATTTGCTGCATGCTGCACAACCTGGCTATCCGCAGGACTCAGGCACTGCCACCTCACGTTGGACCACCACCTCAGGAGGAGGAGCAGGAGGACCATGAGGAGGAGGAGGAGGAGTACCAGCCCAGTAGGGAGCCACAAGGTCCAAGGGCCGTCCGTCCGCGGCTTATTGAACGACACTTCTAGGCCCCCTGTTAGGGAATGGCTTGTGGCAATGAAGGGACATGAATGCAGCCGCTCCGCAAGCCCTTAGCCGGTTAACGCAACAACCACTTCAAACATCAAACATGGACAAGCTGAATAAAGAAAAAGCTTTATTGAACAAACTCAGGGCCCTTCCCACATGAAACCCAAAAACAGACAACACCCCCAAAAAACAGTCAAACACATGACTCACTCCCACAACCTGGGGAGGAATAACAAAACTTTTCCATCCAAATGGCCTTCATCCTCGGCCTTACCAAAACAACCCCCCCCCATAGACAACACAACCACCCCCATATAAAAAAACATTTGGCAACACACTCTACTTTGTGTGCCGAGAGGGCGAGTCCTTGTCCAGCCTTTTCCGGCCCCTGGCCGACCTGCTGCTCCACCTCAAACTGGGCCCTGTGGGTGCTGCAAGGCTGGGGGAAGGCTCCTGAGGGGCACATTGCGTGACGGCAGATGCCCTTGGGGGTCGGCCTAGACGAGCTCTGGCCCTCGAGGGGCCGGCTGCTGACTGCTGCAGCTGTGGCTGGGCAGCATCAGTCTCTCCAGCAGCTCGTGGCAGCTTCGCTGGGGGAGTGGCAGTGGCGGCTGCAGCAATGGGGGCAAGCTGGCTGATGCCAGGCGCTCGCTGCTCGCCTGAGACACTGGCACTCGGCCGGGCTGGCACTGCAGCAAGCGCAGCAATCTGCTGAAGGCCAGACCGCTGTGCTGCTGCAGCGCGGCGGGTGCCCTGGCGATGCCTGCCTGACACAGCGAGTGTGGCAGCAGTGAGTGCTCGTACTGCCCTGGTCTGTGCCCGCATCAGACCAGCCAGTGACTGCACGGCACCACTGATCAACTGGCCACTCGCTGCCTGTGCTGCCCTGAAGTCGTCCCGACTCGCATCCTGTGCTGCCCTGAATTCGGCCCGACTCGCGTCCTGTGCTGCCCTCAATTCGGCCCGACTCGCATCCTGTGCTGCCCCGAATTGTTCGAGACCCCTGGCCTGTGCTGCCCCAAGTTGTTCGAAACCCCTGGCCTGTGAGGCCCCGAAATTGGACACACTATGAGCCAGGGACTCGATGGCCACAGGCAACCGTGCCACAACCCCCATGAACTCGGTGTGCCGACGATCCGAGTCCGCGGACATTTGATCGAGGAGGCGCACCTCCTGGGCGAGGACCATCTCCGGACTGGAGGCCGGACTCTCCCTCTGGGGAGAAGGCCGCCGAGCTGGCCGACCCTTCCCGCGTGGCTGGACGCCACTGGGCCCAGCAACTACACTCCCCTGCAACACTTCCCCCCTCTGGGGAGAAGGCTGCCGAGCTGGCCGACCCTTCCCGCGTGGCTGGACGCCACTGGGCCCAGCAACTACACTCCCCTGCAACACTTCCCCCCTCTGGGGAGAAGGCCGCCGAGCTGGCCGACCCTTCCCGCGTGGCTGGACGCCACTGGGCACAGGAGCTACACTCCCCTGCAACACTTCCCCCCTCTGGGGAGAAGGCCGCCGAGCTGCCCGACCCTTCCCGCGTGGCTGGACGCCACTGGGCACAGGAGCTACACCCCCCTGCAACACTTCCCCCTGGCTCTCCTCCAGGGAAGACGTGTCCCCTCCATTGCCATCCCCTGGCGCGGATGAGGGTTCCCCCGATGGGCCGCCTTCCTCTTGCTCCTCCTCGTCCTCCTCTTCCGAGGGACTGTCACTGGCAGCTTCAGGGACCTCCTCCTCACCAGCTGAAAGCAGGAAGGCACAAGAGTAGCTTTAGAGTGAGGACAGGGCGTCAGCGAGGGAGGCATGAGTGGTGGCATTCAGCGCATTGGTCGGACAGTGGCAAAGGATGTAGATCTGAAGCGCAAGGGGAACGAGAGAGGTCCAAAAGGTCATGTCCTTACCATTGGGGCCCAGCACAGGGTCGGCATCTCCACATGCAACGGGGCCAATCAGCCGGCCACCCATGAGTCGACCCACGCGCTCCTCCAGGTCACTGAGCTGCTGGAACTGGGGACGGCCTCCCCCGGTGTCAGTCCGGCTCCTCAGATTCTGGGCCAGCTTGGCCTGCAAGAGAAAGGACGGCCTCTAAGTACAGTGTGGTGCCCTGTTGTTGTGTGTACTGCCTCCCATGGTCGAATAGCTTGGCCAGTGTGGTGCCCTGTTGCTGTATGCACTGCCTCCCATGGTCGATTAGCTTGGCCAGTGTGGTGCCCTGTTGTTGTATGCACTGCCTCCCATGGTCAAATAGCTTGGCCAGTGTGTAAAGTGCAGAAAATGCAATTGATGTTCATGCCAGTGCCATAGCTGCTGGATGAGGGCTGGCCATTAGGGCTTTGAGGTCCCTTTGCCCATAGTGTGAGGTGCACATGCAAGGATGAGGAGGACACTGGAAAGGGTACTCACCCTGACAATCCGAGTGAGGTCGTTAAACTTTTTCCGGCATTGGACACCAGTCCTGGGGACATCGCAGGTGGCTGTGACCCTCTGGGCGATATCCCTCCAGGCTCTCCTGTACACCCTGGTGGCAGGCTTCTTGCCACTGTCCGGGAACAAGATATGGCGTCTCCTCTCCAAAGCCCTAACCAGCACCTTTAAATCATGGGCAGAGAAGCGCTGCGCTCGCTCACGGGCCCTCTGCATCCTTCCTGGCGCTATTTCTCTCCAGCAGCAGTGTTTAGGCCTAGCTGGAGGGCTGCAGTATCCAGGGTGTGGCAGCAGACCAAGTCGACCCTTCCCCCTTTAAGAGCTGACTGGCGCCAGGGTGTCTGCTGTCAATCAAGAAATGACCGCACCTGCGCTGCGCCCGGCCTCGGCGGTATCAGTCTGCACCACCGGCTTAGCGCCTAAAGATAGCCGTGCATCGCCAGTTTTAGCGCTCGAGCAAACTCCTTGGCCAAAGCTACTGAATATCGGCGAAGTGCCCTCCACTTTGCGCCGGGCGCAAACTTTAGCGGCCGCCCGACTTTACCGCCCCAAAAGTGGCTATACTGAATTTCTAGGCCAATGTCTGCTAAAAAGCAGTTAAGCCAATATTAAGAAATGAATGAAGAATCTTCAATAAGAATGGCATCAAACAAAAACCATTGCTGTCATTGTTTTTATGATGGTTTTTGGAACACCTAAAAGTAGATAAATAATTATGCATGCAATAGTTAAATTGATAGTAACATAGAAAGCATTCGAAAGAGGTATCAATAAAGACAATTAGCTGACATCAGCAGAGAACATCAAAGAAGAAACCAATGCCAAAAGGGTATAAAAATAAGACCATTTTTAACAGAACGTCAGAACACACTGAACGGGCAGGGCGTTTCTCAACTTTCCAGAGGCATCTCTGTAAGTTTTAACTATGAGTCGCGGGTAAATCAAAGTGATTGATTTTTGGTGGATGTTCTGGATTTAGAAATAAGAAATAAAAAATTGAAGGATGTTCTGGATGTAGAAATAAGAAATAAGAAATATAAGGATTTAGAAATAAGAAATAAGAAATGTAGGGATGTTCTGGATTTAGAAATAAGAAATAAGAAATGTAATGATGTTCTGGATTTAGAAATAAGAAATAAGAAATGTTCTGGATTTAGAAATAAGAAATAAGAAATGCTCTGGATTTAGAAATAGAAATAAGAAATATAACGAAGTAAAGATTTGAGATTAAGGATCTCTGAGAAATAAGAAATGTAAGCTAATTGTACTTTGAATTGTTAATGTTGCGACTGATTCAACAGATGTTAACTGAATGCTGGCTCCTAAATAAAACTATATATTTCTAGAATTGTCTCAAAGAGTAATTCTGCATAGACTTGCGAACCCACAAATTCTGTACACTCTTTTGTAAGGAGTGCAGAAATCTGGGGGGGTATTCCTTATAATATCCAGAAGGTTCCAGTCTAGTTCTACTTATTAAAAGTACTATCCGGAGGATGGTAACATCTTCAGTCGTTCCGTTCCTTTAGGGAGAGATAGCCTGAACCTTTAGACCCATTTAAGCATCTTATGGAATTCGGCTATCTCTAACTTAAGTTGAAGGTGAACATCTGGGGAATACGCCTGATCTGGGGTAGCCCAAAAGGGCTAGGACTGTAATTAACACTTCACCTTCACCCACCCAATCAACCCTTCACCCCTAAACCACCCCATTAACCCAAACCCTCACCCACTCACCCAATCAAATCAACCCTTCACCCCTAAACCACCCCATTAACCCAAACCCTCACCCACTCACCCAATCAAATCAACCCTTCACCCCTAAATCATCCCATCGACCCAAACCCTCACCCACTCACCCAATCAAATCAACCCTTCACCCCTAAATCATCCCATCGACCCAAACCCTCACCCACTCACCCAATCAACCCTTCACCCCTAAACCGTCCCATTGACCCAAACTCTCACCCACTCACCCAATCAATTCAACCCTTCACCCCTAAACCATCCCATCTGGTCAGCCAGTGGCTCAGTGGGCAGCACTCTCTCGACTCTGAGTCAAGAATGTCTTGGGTTGAAGTTAAAGTTCAGTATGCGTATTGAAGAGATTAGAAAATGCTACATTAGATTGTGATAAAGGACCTTCATTAAATAACAGGAGGGCAGGCTAAGAATGAGAAATGTGGCATGTCAGAAAAAGTCACTGGTGAAGGAGAGCTCAAGGTGGTTGAAAGAGAAATCAAGATTATAGAGACAGTTCATGTGGTTACTGAATGGAAGGCCGGAGAAATGTCTGATCATGATTCTATACTGTACTACGCAACACTACTACACTCGATACTGCACCGTACTACCCAATATTAGGCTACACTATACTCTGCTGCACTGCACTATTCTGTATTATACCATTCTATACCCTGCTGTACAATATTCGACTGTTCTAGAAGAATCAGCTGTGGGAACCAGCTTGATTCATTGATAGCGCTCCTGCCTCTGAGTCAGAAGGTTGTGGGTTCAAACCCCACTCCATGAGACTCAAACACAAAATCTAGGCTGGCACTCCAGTACAGTGCTGAGGGAGTGCTGCACTGTCGGAGGTGCCGCCTTTCGGAGGAGATGTTAAACCGAGACCTCGCCCGCTCTCTCAGGCGGACGTAAGAAATCCCATGGCACTATTTCGAAGAAGAGCAGGGGAGTTATCCCCGGTGACCTGGCCAATATATATCCCTCAATCAACAAAAGCAGATTACCTGGTCATTATCTCATTGCTGTTTGTGGGAGCTTGCTGTGCGCAAATTGGCTGCCGCATTTCCCTAAATTACAACAGTGACTACACTTCAAAAAGCACTTCATTGGCTGTAAAGTGCTTTGGGATGTCTGGTGGTTGTGAAGAGTGCTATATAAATGCAAGTCTTTCTTCCTTTTCATCTACCCAACCCTTTACCTCAAACAACCCACCCACCTTTCAGCCCTAAAAAAATCTAACAAATCAACCTTAAACAAAAAACCTACCTACACACCCACCCTACCAACCGAGCCTTCACACCAAACCACCTACCCTACCCTTCCCCCCAAACAAACCCACCAACCCACCTACCCTACTCTTCCCCCTAAACAAACCCAACCCACCTACCCTTCTGTAAAGTCCGCACCTCAATAATACACGGACTTCGGGAGAACAGTTTAACAGGTACTTTACTGAACGGAGGGTAACGTCAGACTGAAATACAGAAGCCTGCTAGGGCCTTTTATACAGGGGTGGTCACTGCCAGTACTGCAGTCTAAAACCAGTTCTTCCCTTAAAGGTACACACACAACAATTCCTCCCCTTTTAGATAAACAGTACATAACATTCATTTAACAACTAAATAATAACTAATTGCAATTACAATTTTCTGGGTATTATATACATCAACTGAAATAATCATTTATAAGTTCAGTCTTTGAGGAGGCTTCCTAATCCTGACTGGATAGCGCCTTTCCCGAGTATCCTGTTCTTGCGGTGGAGTCGATTCTGGCTCATTGTCATTGGTTGGTTCGTCAGCTTCCAATACCACTGCTTCTGAGGTAGATGCAATCTGTACTTTGGGCTCATTACCAGGTGCACATGCTCGCGGTATGGGTTTGGCTTGTTCCTGAGACTCCAGAATCTGGTCAGCATGGCGTCTCACGATGCTCTCTCCAATGTCCACTGTGTACATTAGTGGTCCCTGCTGTGTGCATATCATTCCTGGCTGCCATTTTTCTGTTCGGTAGTCACGAGCCAAGACTGGTTGCCCTATCTTGAAGCTCCTGGTTGGCCTCTCGTTGATGTGCTGGAATTGCTTCTCCTCAACATCTCTCTTATGTTTGGTTTGAGCAAATCCAGGCGACATCTTAGCCTTCGGTTGAAGAACATTATGGCTGGAGCTTGGTTGGTGACTGCATGTGTTGCATTCCGGTAAGCAAACAAGAAATTATCTACCTTGTGTTGTAGTGGTATGTCGTCGTTATACATCGCCTTTATGGCCTTTTTAAAGGTCTGAACAAACCTTTCAGCCAATCCATTTGTGGCTGGATGATATGGGGCAGATGTGTAATGTTTCACCCCATTATTCCTCAGAAACCTCCGGAAATCCTCAGACACAAACAGTGGCCCATTGTCGGAGCAAATCTGTTCTGGCAACCCACTCCTGGTGAAGATGGTCCTTAGGACTGCAATAGTTTTCTCCGTGGTGGTGGAGGACATTTTAATGACCTCTGGCCATTTCGAATGGGCGTCCACAGAGATTAGAAACATTGAGTCCATAAATGGACCAGCAAAATCAATGTGTACCCGTTGCCATGGAGATGAGGGCCACTCCCATGGGTGTAGCGGGGCCTGTGGTGAAGCGTTTTGGACCTTCTGGCATCCTGTGCATCTCTTGGTCATATCCTCGATTTCTTTATCGATTCCCGGCCACCACACAAACGCCCTGGCTAGGCTCTTCATTTTTACCCCTCCCAGATGACCCTCATGAAGCTCATTGAGCACTCTATCTCTCAACTTGGGTGGAATTACCACTCGGGATCCACACATCAAGGTCCCCCGGCACACTGACAGCTGTTCTCTCCTTGGCGAGAATGCTGGCAACAGTGAGTCGCCATATGCTGGCCATCCCTTCACCGTCAAATCATAGACCCGAGAGAGTGTCGGGTCATTTCGGGTTTCCTTCTCTATACTTGAGTTTGTAACAGGCAGACATTCGACTATGGTCGCATGGAATATCTCAACAGGGTCCACTGCAGGTGCTTCTTCTACCGTAGGCAACGGTAGGCGCGACAGCCCATCAGCGTTTCCATGCTGTTTCGTACCCTTGTACTCTATGTCGTACTGATGTGCCCCTAGAAAAAGTGACCATCTTTGCAGCCGTTGCGCCGTCATCACCGGAACGCCCTTCTTTGGGTTAAAAATAGAGGCCAGGGGCTGATGATCAGTCAGTAGGGTG
Organism: Somniosus microcephalus; assembly: GCF_052327205.1. NCBI lineage: Eukaryota > Metazoa > Chordata > Chondrichthyes > Squaliformes > Somniosidae > Somniosus > Somniosus microcephalus. The sequence continues at coordinate 20,592,237 of NC_141006.1, read as the reverse complement.
AATTTCTGCCCGTGCAGATAGTGATTGAACTTCTTTAGCCCCCACACCAGGCTGAGAGCCTCCCTGTCAATCTGGGCGTAGTTATGCTCGGCTGAGGTTAACGAGCGCGACGCAAAGGCTATTGGCCTCTCTGAACCGTCACGGAATTTGTGTGACAGCACCGCTCCAATGCCGTAGGGTGATGCATCACACGCTAACCGAATCGGTAGTGTTGGGTTGTAGTGGGCCAATACGTCTTTTGAAGTGATTAGGCATTTACATTCCTGAAAGGCACGCTTACACTCATCACTCCATTTCCATGTTACTCCAGTTTGCATCAGGGCGTTCATTGGGTGCAGAATTGTAGATAAATTCGGCAAGAACTTATGGTAGTAGTTCACCAACCCGAGGAACGACCTCAGTTGCGACACATTTTCCGGTGCTGGAGCCTTGACTACAGCCTCAATCTTGTCCGGCGACTTATGCAACCCTTCCTCATCAATCATGTGGCCACAATACGAGATTTGTCTCCTGAAGAACTCGCATTTGGGGCGGTTGGCTCGTAGCCCATATTCCTGTAATCTCGTGAGCACCTGCTCCAGGTTGGCAAGGTGTTCACTGTCATTTTCGCCCGTAACCAGGATGTCGTCCAAATAACACTGGGTCCCCGGGATCCCTTGTAGGACTTGTTCCATCGCCCTCTGCCAAATAGCCGGGGCTGATGGTACCCTGAATACCAGTCGATTGTACTGGTAAAGGCCTTTGTGAGTGTTTATCATGAGGTATTTCCTAGATGCTTCTTCCACCTCCATTTGTAGATACGCTTGGGCCAGATCAATCTTTGTAAAACGTTTCCCTCCAGATAGTGAGGCAAAAATATCTTCTATCCGTGGAAGTGGATATTGTACTGTGTGCAGGACTGGGTTCACAGTCACCTTGAAGTCCCCACAGATACGAACCTTCTTCGGCTCCCCAGGCGTGCTGCTCAATGCTTTCTTCATTACAGGAACGATGGGTGTGGCCCACTCGCTCCGGTCCACCTTGGACAGCACACCCGAACGCTCCAGACTCTCCAGTTCAGCTTCAACAGCTGGGCGGATCGCGTATGGCCTTAAAAAATTTTGGGTTTGCGTTATCTTCGATCTTTATCGTTGCCTTTACTCCTTTTAGAGTCCCAAGTCCTTGTTGGAACACCTCTTCCGCATCAGTTAGAATTTGTGACAGACGTCCAGGTGCGACGTCATCATCATTTTTGTCAGTCACAGTTAGCGCCTGAATGGAATGCCAATCCAATTGTATTTTTCGGATCCATTCACGTCCCAATAATGGTGGTCCTCCATCTTGTAGTATATACATATATAGTTTCTGTGTTTCCTTGCCGTTATATTTAACTGGCACCCTTATTTTTCCTCTGGGGTAGACCTTTTGCCCCGTGTATGTCTTCAATACAATGGACATGTCCTTTAAGGGTATGTGTGAGAATAGCCGCTCATAGTCTCGTCGATTCATGACAGTTAGGGCTGACCCTGTGTCCAATTCCATCTTTACTGGGGCCCTGCTATCATGAGGGTGACCCAAATGGTTCGGTGATCCTCCTTTGTGATCACGTTGTGTAACTTTAGACAACTTAGTCTCCTGCTCCCGGAGTCCTTATCACTCTCCTGATCTTCCAAACTACTGTCTGTCAATTTCTTTACTTTCTTGTACTTTTCCTTAGTAGTTCTTGTAGTGTTGGTTTTCTTTCCCAACCTGCAGACTCTTGCTATATGTCCCATTTTCCCGCATTGCCTGCATACTTTGTCCTTAAACCAGCAGTCCTTCTGCTCATAGGTTGTTCTGCCGCAGCGATAGCACTTTTCTGCTCCATGCGCCATTTCATTAGCGCTGTATTCTTGTGGTTTCTGTTGTATTTCCGCAGCTCCCCGTGCTGCTGCTTCATAGGATACTGCCACACTGAAAGCCTGTTCTAGCGTTAGGTCCTTTTTCGAAAGTAGTCGTTTCTGGGTTCCTTCACTCTGGAGCCCGCAGACAAACTTATCCTGTAAGTTGTCTGCCAGTCCTGCTCCGAACTGGCAGTGCTTCGATAACTTGCGTAGTTCCGTAAGATAGTCAGCATTGCTCTCATCTTTGTGCTGGTTTCTTTTATGGAACTTAAATCTTTCTGCTATCAGCAGCGGTGTAGGGTTTAGGTGTTCCTGTAAGATATTAACAATCTCCTCAAAACTTTTCTCCATTGGTTTAGCTGGGGTAATTAAATCCCGCAATAGGCCGTACGTACTCGCGCCCATCAAATTCAATAATACCGACGCCCTCTTTCCATCGGCCACCTCATTTGCCTTGCAGTACACTTCAATTCTTTCCACATACGTGGTCCAGTCTTCTACCTCATTGTTGAAAGCAGTGATACTGCCACTTTTCGGCATTTTGGGTGATTTAAAATGGCGCCTCCCGCGCTTTTTCTTCTTCCCCAGTGGAATAAAATGGCACCTCCCGCGCTTTCCTTCTTCCCCAACGGGATAAAATGGCGCCTCCCGCGCTTTTCCTTCTTCCCCTTGCTGCCACGCTGCTCCTAGCATTCTACAGGGTAATGGCGGCGACCCGCGGCTTCGGCGCGTCTCACTTTCCTTCCCCCCGTTTATTTTCTCTCCGCTGCCTGGTTCTTGAGCACCGACCACGCCCTGTGCGCTCCACCCTCTTTCTCTCTTTTTTTTCCCCCGGCGACGCTGCGCGGCCCGTTTTGTAGAGCCGCTCGATCGAGCTCGAGCCCGCCGCAGTCCGGAAGGGTCAGCGCACTACCTGCTACCAGCACGATTTGCTGGAACACCTTAACTGGGGAGCCAAGCTCAGCTCTCCACAGCCTCTCCCGCAATTCTCCGAACACCGATGAATCCTTGGGCGGTTGCCCGCGGTCGACGCCCATTGCTCAGACTTCGACCTCCAAGAAACCTCCTCTCAGGGTGAGGTCCCCGTGAGATGATGCAACACTGCAGGTGAGTTCGAACTTACTCGTCGCCACTGTAAGGTCCGCGCCTCAATAATACACGGACTTCGGGAGAACAGTTTAACAGGTACTTTACTGAACGGAGGGTACTCTTTTAGTTTGAACCAAAAAAAAACAAATTGGACTGAAAATGAACAAAAGTTCAACTAAAACTTAACAAATCAAATTAAAATTTGGTTTTCCGGGTTGACGATGCACTCCAGTCCCCGCGGCGCCCACCGGTCGCGGAAATACTCAAGCGCACCGGCGGACACCGCGTGCTCCATCTCCAGGGCCACCTGGGCGCGAACATGGCCGCGGAAGAGAGGCAGGCAATCTGGCTGGACGACCCCCTCGACCGCCCGCTGCCTGGACCAATTGATGGCTCTCTTGGCCAGGCCCAGGAGCAGTCCCACGAGGAGGTCCTCCAACCTGCCCGCTCCCCTCCGCACCGGGTGACCGTAGATCAAGAGCGTGGGACTGAAGTGCAACCAAAAATCAAGGAGCAGCCCCTTCAAGTAGTGAAAGAGGGGCTGCAACCTCCCACACTCGACATAAATGTGAAACACGGACTCCTCCAGGCCACATAAAATGCAGGTGGCCTGGGAGTCCGTGAACCTATTTAAAACCTTATTGCACGGGACCGCTCCGTGCAACACCCTCCAGGCCAAGTCCCCGATGGAACAAGGGAGGACTCCCGCGTAGAGAGCCTTCCATTGGGGACCTCCGCCTCCGCCGGTCAGCAAGACGCCACGCCAAGGCGTGTCCGGACAGCAGACGAAGATGGCAAAGTGGAAAGTGTGCAGGAGCAGCCCGTACAGGAAACCCCTCTGCGCGGAATGAAAAGGCACGGAGGGTATTTCCTCAAGATGGCTCAAGTTGTGAGGCGCCGGTTCCCGAGGGGAGTTTCGGGGCCGGGCGCCGATGAGGAATTCCGTCCGAACGGGGGTAAGCTTGGACGGGATCGCCCCACATGCTTGAGCCGCCTCAATACACCTAGTGGAGCTGAGGCCCAGTGCCACTTTCACCGACTCGATGGCTTCGACCGCGAGCCGGACGTTGGCCCAGGACAGGCGCCGCGCCAGCATCTCCGGCGCCATCCAGCCCGCTCCTCCGCCATCGAGCAGGTCCCCGACTCTGGTCACCTTGCCAGGCACAGCCCTGCCCTCCGCCAGCTGCCCGAACCCGCGGTCGTGGAGGTGCGGATTCCTGAGCAGCGGCTCCCGAAGGAGAGCCGCCGCTCCTGACGGGGGAGAGCTCCGCCTGGAAGCGACGTAGTTCCAAACCCATAGCAGTTCCTGGTAGAAGACAGGCAGCTCCCGCAGGCCGGCACGCCTGCTGCCCACTTTCACAAACAGGAGCTGCGTGTCGTAATTGAGGCCGTGCAGCTGGCGGAAGAAATACGTCGCCAGCGCACACCATCTCGGAGGATTCTCGACATACAGGTACTTCTGCAGCGTCTGAAGACGGAAAGTCGCAGACTGGGTGCGAAGGCACACCAGCGCCTGACCGCCCTCCCTAAGCGGGAGACTCAGAACCACGGCAGAGACCCAGTGCTTCTTTTTGTCCCAGAAGAAGTCGATGAGCTTCTTCTGCATCTTGGCGACAAACGCAGGGGGAGGGATCAAAGTGACCAATCGGTACCACAACATGGTGGCCACCAGCTGGTTTATGACCAGCGCTCGACCCCTGTAGGACAACACTCGGAGCAGTCCTGTCCAGCGTCCTAGGCGAGCGGTGACTTTGGCCTCCAGCTCTAGCCAGTTCGCCGGCCAGGCATCCTCGGCAGGGCTAAGGTAGACTCCCAAATAGAGGAGGTGCGTGGTGCTCCAGGCGAAAGGCCTGAACTCCTCCGGCAGGGAGTCCACCCGCCACTGACCCACCAGGTGTCCGGAACATTTCTCCCAGTTGATCTTGGCGGAAGATGCGTCCGAGTAAATCTGCTGGCATTCCCGCATCCTCCGCAAGTCAGCAGGATCCGTGACCATGAGGAGCACATCATCGGCATAAGCCGAGAGGACCACCTCCACGCCCGGTCCTTGCAGAGCCAGTCCCATCAACCTCTTCCACAAGTGGCGCAGGAAAGGCTCCACGCAAACGGCGTATAACTGACCGGACATGGGGCATCCCTGACGCACACTCCTCCCGAAGCGAAGGGGCACCATCAAGGACACGTTAACTTTAATCAGACACTCCGCAGCGGTGTACAGAAGTCGGATCTGGGCGACGAAATGCGTCCCGAACCCGAATGCGCGCAGAGTCCCGAAGAGATACTCGTGATCCACCCTGTCGAACGCCTTCTCCTGATCCAGGGAAAGGAAGGCGACCGACAGACCAGCCCTCTGGGAGTGGTGGACCAGGTCCCGGACCAGATGGATGTTATCGTGGATGGTCCGGCCCGGGACTGTGTAGGACTGGTCGGGGTGGATCATGTGGGCCAGCACAGTGCCAAGGCGAGCAGACATGGCCCTGGCAAAGATTTTATGGTCTGTGCTGAGGAGGGAGACCGGGTGCCAGTTCTTAAGGAGGCAGAGATCACCCTTCTTAGGCAGCAGGACAATGACCGCCCTGCGCCAAGAGAGGGGCATCTCCCCGGTCACCAAACTTTCCCCCAGGACCCGCGCATAGTCGCCCCCCAAGACATCCCAGAACGCCCTGTGGAACTCCACGGTCAGCCCGTCCAGCCCCGGGGACTTTCCCTGGAGAGCTGGCGGAGGGCGCCGGTCAGCTCCGCCAGGCTTAGCGGAGCGTCCAATTTTTCGGCGCCCTCTGGGCTGACCTTCGGCAGGTCCTCCCACAAATCTCTGCGCGCATCCTCGCTGGGCGGATCCGGAGAGAACAGAGCCCCGTAATAGGCGCGGGTCTCCGCGCAGATTCCCTCCGGATCCGAGACCAGAGATCCGTCGTCGGCCAGCAGCCCCAAGAGCTGCTTACGGACCCCCCGTCTTTTTTCCAGCGAGTAGAAGAAGGGGGAGCCGCGGTCCAGGTCCCGCAGGAGCTGGATCCGCGACCTCACGTACGCGCCTCAGGACCCGACGAGCTGCAGGTCCTTCAGCGCGCCCTTCTTCTCTTCGTACACCTTCCGCAGGGCTGGGTCCTCGACGACCTGACCGAGACGGGACTCCAGGTCGAGCACTTCCTTCTCCAACCGCCCGACCCGGGCCTCCCGCCTCTTGGTCGACCCCTTCGCGTACTCCTGACAGAAGAGATGGACGTGAGCCTTGCCCACGTCCCACCATAGCCTCAAGGAGGGGAAGCCCCCCCCGCTTCCTTCTCCAGTCGGCCCAGAACCGACGAAATGAATCCCAGAACCGCGCGTCCTCCAGCAGCAGGTTGATAAAATGCCAGTACGCGGACCCCCATCGCGCGCGTAGCGGAGCGAGCTCCGCCCACACCAAGTGGTGGTCCGTGCACGGCACCGGCCGCATGGAAGCCGCCGGAATGCAGGGGATGTACGCCCGGGAAATGTAGAGGTGGTCGATTCTGGACTTCCTCCCCCAGAACTCATGCTAGTGAAGGCGCTGGAGTCGGGGTGGAGATTTCGCCAGACGTCCACCAAGTCGAAGGACCCGACCAGGTCCCTCAACTTCTCCATCGCCGCCGGGCTTCACGGGGGACCCGAACGGTCCCTCGCTTCGAGGGTGCAGTTAAAATCCCCCCCGAGGATGACGCACTCGCCCACGTCGACGGAGCCCAAAAGAGCGGACACTTCTTCGAAGAAGCGCACTTGCTGCGCACCGGTCTGAGGGGCATACACATTCACTAGATGGAGCGGCACACCCCCCAGGCGAACAGTGACCTGGAGCAAGTGGCCCGGCACGTGCTCCTTGACCCCCAAGATCTCCGGCTGAAAATGCGGGGCCAGCAAGATAGCCACCCCGCTGGAATTGTTGGAGAGGTGACTCATGCTGACCCCTCCTTGCCACTCCAGGAGCCACGTGGCTTCGTCTCCCGGAACGGTGTGGGTTTCTTGCAGGAAGCACACCGCATACTTCCCGTCCCGAAGGACAGAGAAGTTATTGAATCTGCGACGCGCCTCCCTGCTGCCGTTGATGTTGAGGCTGGCTATGGTTATCTTCATGTCAGAAACATAGTGCAACCTCTACCTACACCTAATGGGGGGAGGAAGCGCAGCCGCTGGTCAGCCGCCACTTCCTCAGCAGCCCAGCGAGGAACGTTCTGAGCCGACGCAGCTCGAGCGGGTCCACACCCTCGTCCGCGCCCATGATTTTAACGGCGGCGCAGACGGACACGACGAGCAGCGCCAGCTCCGACCACCTGTCGAGGGCCAGCCGGATCTTATTGTGCCGACCCAGGCACGTGGCCATAAAGTCCCGGTGTTCCCTTACGGGAATGAGGGGAGACTCGGCAAGGGGCACGAGGTCATCCAGCGCCTCGTCGGCGTTGGTGTCCAAATCGGCCTCCGTGCCCATCACCGAGTCCCCATCCTCCTCCAGGGGGTTGTCACCAGCGGCTGGCCCGTCCGTCGTGCAGTGCGCAGCGAACGGCTCGGCCGCACCAGCCGGCCCCGCCTCCGCCCGGATCCCACCCCCAGGATCGGCGGCAGAGGATTCCTCCCTGTGCTCCTCTAGGGGCGCTGGGCCAGAAGATGGCGGCGGTTTGGAGTCCCCCCCCGCCCCAGACGCTAGAACGACCGGAGAAACCGGGGAGAGAACAATTCCCAGCTCCTCCAGTACGTCCGGCACCAGTGACGCAGCCAGGGGGCCATCCTCCTCCCCGCCACCAACCTCCGACCCAGCGGATGGGCTGTTTTGAATTAAAACCTCTACCAGGTCGAGCAGCCCCTGGGAGATGTCTGGGTCGCATTGGGTGAGCTCATTTTCCTCGAGCTCGCCTGACCCAGACCCCAGACCGCCCGACCCGGCGAGGGGTAACGGCACCGATAAAATGTCAATCTCCGCCGCGGGTTGTTCCGCACCCACCCCCATGGGCAGGGTCCCGTCCCCATCCCCGGGGGGCACGTGCCGGACAGACACATCTGCCTCAGCCTCCCGAGGGACAGGCGGCCCCTGCCGATCGCTGGTGATGACGACAGCGGGGGGGGGGGCGCAGTACCTGCGGCGGGCGACGACTCCCCCTGCTCGGAGGGACCTTCCTCCTCCCGGTCCTCCTCCTCTTCCAGGGGGTCGCGCCTTCTTTTCAGCGCGGAGGGAGCAAGGGAGACCTCCATGTCTGCAGGGGCCTCCTCGTCTGCTCCCTCCGGCGCAGCAGGTTTGTCGGGTTCCTCGGGCCCGAGCCCGGCCGCAAGTACCAGCGTTTCCGCTACGGCGGTCGCGGCCACAGGCTCGGGCATGAGTCCCCTCCCACTCGCGTCTGCCCCGATTAACTCTGCGAGGAGTGCGGGTGTAAGGGGCACAAGGGGCAAGGGCTGGCCCTCCACGGGGGGACCCGCCCTAAGGTGTTTTATTTTCTACCGCGCCTTCTTTATGGCCAGACGTGCTCCCTCTCCCCCGCCGGAGGCCTTGGTGGCATCGGCCCCCGACGTCAACCGCGCATCAGATGTTCCCAACGCGCGGGCAGATCCAGGGGGAGGAGCGGCGGCGGCGCCAGCCTCGGCCGCACTAGACGATCTGGTGGCCTTGGAGGCGGGGCAGTTTTTCCCGATGTGCCCCACCTCCTTGCAGGCGTGGCACCGCACACCATCTGACGTCCAAAAGACGCGATAGGCGGTCCCCTCATGAAGGACGACGAACGCCCCGTCGGTGTCCTCCTCCCGCGCCAGCTGGATGAATAGCTGGCGCCAGAAGGAGATGACGTGGCGAAGGCTGGCTTCCCGGAAGCCGAGCGGGATGGGCGTAATCCCCGACCTCACCTCCCCAACTTGGCGTAAATGGGGGAGGAGGAGCTCACCAGGAACATAGGGCGGGACGTTCGAGATGACAATTCTCTGCGCGGTGGCCTCGAGAGGATCCACCGGCAGGAAGGTCCTGCCCATGGTGAGCCCCTTGGCGACGGCCAGGGACACCGCCCGCTCTGACCCCAGGAAGAACACAGCCTTCCCGTACATTTTTGAGGCCGCTACGATGGCTGAGGGGCCGACAAACCTAGCCATGGCTTTTACGCAGGCCTCAATGGTCATAGTGGGGTGAGTGTAGCTCTTCACCCCAAGCTTTTTTGTGATTAATCTAAAAGGTGATGGGGCAGCAGAAGCAGCGGGAGCAGCTGTGGCTGTGGCTGCCACTCCCGCATAAGTCCTGGCTGGCCCCGCCACCGGCGAAGATGCAGTCGCCATTTTGGGGTGTTTTCTAAAAAGGGCTACACTCACCCCAAGTCACAGGCCTGAAGGTGTTAATGGCCTCAGTTATTTGTATGTCTTCTATTTGAGCAGAGGGAGCCGTTTAGATTGAAGGCACACCTCTCCCATTGATTGAAACTGGGAGAGGGGCCTTCTCCCCTCTGCTCAATAGGCAATTAATAAATAGAGTAAATTGAGGTGCCTCAGAGAAAGAGGCAGAGAGAGAATAAAGAGAGAGAGAGAGGGGGTGAGAAGGAGGGAGGCCACAAGGGCAGGGTCGCCACTCAGGATGGTGGGTGGGTGGGTGTCGGCAGGGGTGCACTCTCCGATGGAAATAAGGTAAAGTCTTTGGTGGTCTTCTGGCAGGGGGAGAAGATGTCTTCACCTGGGAAAGCTGGAGATGCCCCAGGCTCAGTCCCACACCAGGTCTTAACGATGTTTAGTTGAATTGGACTTCACCTAGGCAGCTCCAGCTGTCCCAGGTCAGGCAATAGAAGGGGTGTTTAATAGTGGTGTGTGTGGCCTAGTTTTTAACAAGAGCCACACACACACACAAACACCCCTTGATGATCCGGCCTTGTTTCTTCTTTCCTCCCCCCACCTGCAAAACAAAGTCTTTAGGAGAGTGCACCAGATAACACCCACCTGTAGATGTTCAAAAGATGTTATCCTTCCCTCCTTCCAAACAGTTGGTGGTTGTTGGTTGTTTCTCTCCCCTCTCTCTTTCTCCTGAGGTGGAGGCCAATTTGGGGAGGCAGTGATAGGAAAGGCCTCTCCCCTGGTTGGTGTTGTTGCTGGCCTCCCTTCTCCTTCTCCTCCTCTGTCCTCTCTCTCCAGGCACCCCAGTTGTTATGATGATGATGGTGGAGGTGGTGGTGGTGGTCTTTCGTTGTCCTCCTCTTCCTGGTCAGGAGACCACCACTTTCCACTCTCCTCCTTCTCCTGGTCTGGCTTCTCCTTCTCCTTCTGCTTGCTGAGGCAGCTGCACAGCCAGCAATGCTGAGAATGAGGTCTGAACAGGAGGGTAACAGCAGACTGAAATACAGAAGCCTGCTAGGGCCTATTATACAGGGGTGGTCATTGCCGGTACTGCAGTCTAAAACCAGTTGTTCCCTTAAAGGTACATACACAACACCTTCCCTTCCCCCTAAACACACCCAACCCACCTACCCTACCCTTCCCCTAAACAAACCCAACCCACCTACCCTACTCTTCCCCCTAAACAAACCCAACCCATCTACCCTACCCTTCCCCCTAAACAAACCCAACCCACCTACCCTACCCTTCCCCCTAAACACACCCAACCCACCTACCCTACCCTTCCCCCCAAACAAACCCAACCCACCTACCCTACCCTTCCCCCTAAACAAACCCAACCCACCTACCCTACACTTCCCCTAAACCCAACCCACCTACCCTACCCTTCCCCCTAAACCAACCCAGCCCACCTACCCTACCCTTCCCCTCTAAACAATCCCAACCCACCTATCCTACCATAAGAACATAAGAAGTAGGAGCAGGAGTAGGCCATATGGCCCCTCGGGCCTGCTCCGCCATTCAATAGGATCATGGCTGATCCGAACCTAGACTCACGTCCACTTCCCTGCCCGCTCCCCGTAACCCCTAATTCCCTTATCAGCTAGGAAACTGTCTATCTCCGTTTTAAATTTATTTAATGTCGCAGCTTCCACAGCTCTCTGAGGTAGCAAATTCCATAGATTTACTACCCTCTGAGTGAAGAAGTTTCTCCTCATCTCAGTTTTGAAAGGGCAGCCCCTTATTCTAAGATTATGCCCCCTAGTTCTAGACTCACCCATCAGTGGAAAAATCCACCCCGCATCCACCCGATCAAGCCCCCTCACAATCTTATATGTTTCGATAAGATCGCCTCTCATTCTTCTGAATTCCAATGAGTAGTTGACAAGGTACAGACTTAGAGAACATAGCCTGGCCATCGAAAAAGGCAGACACAGACAGACCCGGCTGCCAAGAGGGGACAGGATATGCTCTCACTGCAGTCAGGGAGTGGTGGAGACAGAGAGGCACTTCCTCACAGCTTGTGGAAAATATCAGGGCATCAGGGAGAATTTCTACCAAAAATTCACAAAATTATGCCCTGAATTCAGAAATTTGAATGACGACCAAAAACTCCCATACCTACTAGGGGAACAGAGAAATTGTGTAACCTTAGCGGCACACTATGTTACAGCTTGCCATAAACAGAGGGACAACCAGTAAAGCTAAGAAAAGAGTATATACAAATTATACGAATGCATATTTATATACTCAGGGATATATCTGTTTATACACTGTATGAATAGATCGGCGTTTATGTGTTCAACCATAAATGTTTTTCGATGCTTTGGCAACATAAGATATACCTTATCATGCCAATAAAGTGATTTGAATTGAAATTGAGTAGAGGCCCAACCTACTCAACCTTTCCTCATAAGTCAACTCCCTCATCTCCGGAATCAACCGAGTGAACCTTCTCTGAACTGCCTCGAGAGCAAGTATATCTTTTCTTAAATATGGAAACCAAAACTGTATGCAGTATTCCAGGTGTGGCCTCACCAGTACCCTGTATAACTGAAGCAAGACTTCCCTGCTTTTATACTCCATCCCCCTTGCAATAAAAGCCAAGATTCCATTGGCCTTCCTGATCACCTGCTGTACCTGCATACTAACCTTCTGTGTTTCATGCACCAGGACCCCCAGATCCCTATGTACTGTAGCACTTTGCAGTTTCTCTCCATTTAGATAATAACTTGCTCTTTGATTTTTTCTGCCAAAGTGCATAACCTCACACTTTCCAACATTATATTCCATCTGCCAAATTTCTGCCCACTCACTTAGCCTGTCTATGTCCTTTAGCAGGTTTTTTATGTCCTCCTCACTCACTGCTTTCCCTCCCATCTTTGTATCGTCGGCAAACTTGGATATGTTGCACTTGGTCCCCTCCTCCAAATCGCTAATACAGATTGTAAAGAGTTGGGGTCCCAGCACTGACCCCTGCAGAACACCACTAGTTACTGATTGCTAACCCGAGAATGAACCATTTATCCCAACTCTCTGTTTTCTGTTAGACAGCCAATCTTCCACCCATGCCAGTATATTACCCCCAATCCCGTGATTTTTTATCTTGTGCAGTAATCTTTTGTGTGGCACCTTGTCAAATGCCTTTTGGAAGTCCAAATACACCACATCCACTGGTTTCCCTTTATCCACCCTGTTTGTTACGTCCTCAAAGAATTCGAGCAAATTTGTCAAACATGACTTCCCCTTCATAAAACCATGCTGACTCTGTCCGATTAAATTATGCTTATCCAAATGTCCTGTTACTGCTTCCTTAATAATGGACTCCAACATTTTACCAACCACAGATGTTAGGCTAACTGGCCTATAGTTTTCAGCCTTTTGTTTACCTCCCTTTTTAAATAAGGGCGTTACATTAGCAGTTTTTCAATCTGCTGGGACCTTTCCTGAATCCAGGGAGTTTTGGAAAATTACCACCAATGCATCTGCAATCCCTACTGCTACTTCTCTCAAGACCCTAGCATGTAAGCCATAAGGTCCAGGGGATTTATCCGCCTTAAGTCCCATTATCTTACCGAGTACCATCTCCTTAGTGATTTTAATCGTGTTTAGCTCCTCCCCCCCTATAATCCCCTGTTTGTCCAGTGTTGGATATTTTTAGTGTCCTCTACTGTAAAGACTGATACAAAATATTTGTTCAGCGTTTTTGCCATCTCCATGATCCCCACTACTAATTTCCTGGTCTCGTCCTCTAAGGGACCAACATTCACTTTAGCCACTCTTTTTCTTTTTATATAACTGTAGTAACTCTTGCTATCTGTTTTTATATTTTATTGCTAGTTTACTTTCATAATCTATCTTCCCTTTCTTAATTAATCTTTTAGTTATTCTTTGCTGGCTTTTAAATGCTTCCCAATCTTCTATCCTCCCGCTAGATTTGGTTACTTTATATGCCCTTGTTTTCAGTCGGATACTATCCTTTATTACTTTACTTAGCCACGGATGGCTGTCTTTTCTTTTACGCCTTTTTTCCCTCAGTGGAATATATTTTACTTGAAAGTTGTGAAATATCTCCTTGAATGTACACCACTGCTCATGTACCGTCTTACACCTTAATCTATTTTCCCAGTCCACTTTAGTCAACTCTGCTCTCATACCTTCATAGTCTCCTTTATTTAAGTTTAGTACGCTGGTTTGAGATCCAACTCTCTCACCCTCCAACTGAATTTGGAATTCAACCATGTTATGGTCACTCATTCCAAGGGGATCCTTTACTAGGACATTTTTTATTAATCCTGTCTCATTACACAGGACCAGATCTAAGATTGCCTGCCCCCTGGTTGGTTCAGTAACATACTGCTCAAGGAACCCGTCGCTAATGCACTCTATGAACTCTTCCTCAAGGCTGCCCTGCCCAATTTGATTTGTCCAGTCAATATGAAAGTTAAAATCTCCCATAATTATAGCTGTTCCCTTATTACAAGCCCCAACTATTTCCTGATTCATACTCCGACCAATAGAGTTGCAACTGTTAGGAGGCCTATAGGCTATGCCCACTAGTGACTTTTTCCCCTTATTATTCCTTATCTCCCCCCAAACTGTTTCACTATCCTGATCCTTTGACCCAATATCATTTCTCACTATTGCAGTGATTCCATCCTTTATTAACATAGCCACCCCACCTCCCTTTCCTTCCTGTCTGTCCTTCCTAATTGTCAAATACCCCTGGATGTTTAGTTCCCAGTCATGGTCACCTTGCAGCCATGTTTCTGTAATGGCCACCAGATCATACCCATGTGTAGTTATTTGTACCGTCAACTCGTCTATTTTGTTACAAATGCTGCGTGCATTCAGATAAAGAACTTTTAAATATGTTTTGTGACAATTTATTCCTGCTTTTACCCCCTTTACTACTTTACCTTTATATATTCTGTCCCTTCCTGACACGCTCTGGTTTTTAATTCCCCCACTGCTACCTTGCTCTATTGCCTTCTCCGCTGACATTTTTATTTTTCGCTCTCTTGAAACCTCCCCCCCACTAATTAGTTTAAAGCCCTCTCTACAGCCCTAGTTATTCGATTCACCAGGATTCTAGTCCCAGCACCGGCCAAGTGAAGTCCGTCCCAACGGAACAGCTCTCTCCTGTCCCAGTACTGGTGCCAGTGTCCCAAGAAGCAAAACCCATTTCTCCCACACCAGTCTTTGAGCCACACATTTAACTCTCTGATTTTATTTACCCTAGCCAAATTTGCTCGTGGCTCAGGTAGTAATCCAGAGATTATTACCCTTGTGGTTCTGCTTTTTAATTTGGCCCCTAGCTGCTCATACTCCCTCAGCAGAACCTCTTTCCTTGTCCTATCTATGTCGTTGGTACCAACATGGACCACGACAACTGGATCCTCCCCCTCCCACTCCAAGTTTCTCTGCAGCCCAGAGGAGATGTCCTTAACCCTGGCACTGGGCAGGCAACACAGCCTTCGGGACTCTCGCTCTCCGCTGCAAAGAACCCTATCTATCCCCCTAATGATACTATCCCCTACCACTACAACATTTCTTTTTACTCCCCCCACTTGAATGGCCCCTCGTTCCATGGTGCTGTGGCCAGGTTGCTCATCCTCCCTGCAGTCCCCGTTCCCGTCCTCACAGGGAGTAAGAACCTCGAACCTGTTGGACAAGAGCAAGGGCTGCGGCTCCTCCAACACTACCTCCTGGATCCCCGTACCTGCCTCACTCATAGCCACACCCTCCTGTCCCTGACCACGGGCTACATCTGAATTAGTTAATCTAATTGGTGTGACTACTTCTTGGAACACAGAGTCCAGGTAACTCTCCCCCTCCCTGATGTGTCGCAGTGTTTGAAGCTCGGACTCCAGCTCATCAACACGGAGCCGGAGTTCCTCGAGCAGCCAACACTTACTGCAAATGTAATCACTGTGAACATCAATGGTGTCCACCAGCTCCCACATATTGCAGCAGTAACACATCACCTGCTCTGCCACTCTATGTAATTAATTACATTTATTATTATTATTTTTAAATACCCTCTGCCCCGATTCTAGATGATGAATATCACACTTCTATTTAATTGAACTTACCAACTTATAAAGGTTTAAAAGGGAAGGAAAAGTACTCACCAACCAACCAATCACCTACCAGCTTTCTGGTGACGTCACGCTTCGATTAATTTTTACATCTCTTCTTCCCTCTGAGTTCCGAGTTCGGAGACTGGTAGGCCTACCTGGGTCTCTGGAGCCTTTTATAGCCCCGCTGCTGCCGCTGAAATTCCCACCGACGCACTGAGGCCTACCTGGGTCTCTGGAGCCTTTTATAGCCCCGCTGCTGCCGCTGAAATTCCCACCGACGCACTGAGGCCTACCTGGGTCTCTGGAGCCTTTTATAGCCCCGCTGCTGCCGCTGAAATTCCCACCGACGCACTGAGGCCTACCTGGGTCTCTGGAGCCTTTTATAGCCCCGCTGCTGCCGCTGAAATTCCCACCGACGCACTGAGGCCTACCTGGGTCTCTGGAGCCTTTTATAGCCCTGCTGTTGCCGCTGAAATTCCCGCCTAAATACCCTTCCCCCTAAACACACCCAACCCACCTACCCTACCCTTCACACTAAACAACCCAACCAACCTACCCTACCCTTCACACCCTAAGCCCTGCCCTGTAATACTTTCTATGGTAAACTTGACTGAATCTAAAAGTGACCAAATGTAGTAACAAGCTTTGAGGGCAAGATACTGTTTGGCTAAGCATCTGTAAAATAAGCGATATGCTGGTTTTTTCCTCCAAAAGATAAGATCTTGAAAATTCTGTGAGAACCAGGAGTCAACAACCTTCAGATGTGAAAGCGGTGACTCTCCCCAACCCCTGAATGTCTGCGGATGCTGGAAATCTGAAATAACAACAGAAAATGCTAGAAAAACTCAGCAGGCCAGGCTGTTTCTTTACCTATCCTATTACTCTCTTGTCTCACCTTGAATATCTAGGGACAGGGTCACTGGCAAGGCTTGGAAGCTAAGCAGAGCTCAGGCCTGGTTAGTACCTGGAGGGGTGACCATCAGGGAAGACCAGGTGCAGAAGGTCACGGAAGGAGCCCCAAGGAGGGGCGGTTGGTGAGAAGGTCACGGAAGGAGCCACGGGAGGAGTGGCTGGTGAGCAGGCCTGGGCGTTGGGCTGAAGATAGGAGGAATGGTGGAAATGGAATGGCGGCGCGCACTGACGCAGCGGCTTTGCTTCTCCCAGTCATGGGAGCTTGCAAGATCACATTTCGTTGTTCATGTACTTGTGCAATGACAATAAAGTTGAATTATTATTATTATTAATGTCTCTTCTTTCATCCCCTCCCCCATTTCCCAGCCCCCAAACTGCCTTTTGTTTCATTTCCTGCCTTTTCTCTCAGTTCTGTAGAAGAGTTTTGACCCGAAACGGTGACTCTATTTCTCTCTCCACGGATGTTGCCTGGCCTGCTGAGCTTTTCCAGCATTTTCTGTTGTTATTACCCTGAATGTCTGGCCTTGGTTAACTAAGCGTCAAAACAGATAGAAGGAGAGAGAGAGAGAAAAACAACGTTAATCACACAGTGCGGGACACGATTGCTGTGGGCGAGTTGCCAAGTTTTGGGGTATAAGTGATGTTGTAGACTGATACTCGTGGCTGCAGTCGAGGGCGACCTGGTCAGTTGCCAGTTAAAGTCAGACGTCTAGTCATCGCTGAATTGACCTCTCACTGGGGTTAGTACGTATGTGATGTTGCTTATGATCACCTGAGCTTAAAGTAAATGATTTAGATGCTTACTTATAATAAGTAAATGAATTGAGTGCGGTTTGTATTTGGTACTTACTTGTAACCTCTTGCTGATTTTAAGTAAAGAATAGTTTACCCTGAAATCTTTGTCTCGAGTTGTCTGTTCCACGGGTCTGAACTTTGGAAACTGTCACACAATCAGAACGTCTCACAGCCCTCAGCACCATTTAAAGGGGAAAACCCGTCCAACTCATCAACTGAAACTGACCCATCACTCACTTAGTGTAGACGTGTACCAGGGCTTAAAGGGTCAAATTATGGGGACAGGTTACAAAACCTTGGTCAGACCCAATCTGGAGTACTGCGTTCAGCTCTACATTAGTTAATCAATAAGGGTGATTAAATCATCAAACGGAAACACTTAAACGCTTAAACCATAAGTGCCCCCTTTTTAGGGGGGCACAAACAATAAGTTCCAAATTCTGACAAAACTAACATAAAAGAATTTTCAAATTATGCTTTTGTTCCGTGTCCACGGAGCCCTCCAGTCCCTCCAGTGCCCACAGGTCATGGAAAGCATCATGCATACCGGGGGTGTAAGACACGCGGAAATCGCCCTTCGCCCCGTCAAATAGTTTCCACAGTTCAGACAACACAAAACCCAATGAATCTGTGAAATTTCTTTTACTTAAAAATCAGCAAGAGATTACAAGTAATCCGATAGTCTTGTATTGTATAATAATTTCCAATTATACCTCAGCATACACAGAGCTATCCTTTTACTTTAAGCTCAAGCAAAACAAAACCACAAACGTACTAACACCAGCGAGTGGTCAATCCGGCAGTGACTAGACATATGATTTCTGACAACTGACCAGGTCGTCCGGCTGCAGCAGTGAGTGGTCAATTTACAGCACCTTTTATACCCAAAACTTGGAAACCCTCCCACTGCATATGTGTCTCTAACTAGGCGGATAATGGTCATCAGTGTTTATCAGTTCTTCTTATCAATAGTTCATTGAACATCCGTGGGTTTCAAGGCCAGTTACATTCCATAGTTTGAAGATGTTTCTGTTTTTGCACTGATGCCACAGCTCAACAGTTTGTTCCCACAGAACTTTAAAAGTCTGTTTCCCTTATCTGTTGAAAGACAATTGGCAGCTTTTACAGCTTACAACCACATCATCTTATTTTTGCAAAGTTCTCACTGCAACCAGTCTTTTGTCCTTGCGAAGCATGATGGTACATAAAAATGTCGTCAACTTTTTAAGTTTCAGCAAAGTTTGCAGCAAATAGTGCATTCTACAGTCCACCCTCAAGTGGCTGTGCACTCGAATCAAGGGTCACAGGTACTTACAACTCATAGGCGTTGTCTTCTTCCTTCGGCATCTTCTGTAATAGTTTAATCCATTCTTGTTGCTTACGTCTCCTGTTGACTTGACAAGTTATCATTAGTAAATATAACACAATCACCAACTGAACAATGACCAAAACGTGGGAGATAGTTCTTATCCATGGATGAACCTCAATACTCATACCAATATCCCACCATGTCGAATCGTCCCTGACCTTAGAGATGATTTTACGCAGTTCACTTCCATCACCACATCCCCTTACGTGATAGTTGCTAATACCGGTATCGTTGCTATGCCATTGATAAAGTTCCTTGGCTCTATTGTGTGCAAACATCGTAGAACTGGTCAAATCCCTTTCAATCATGGACTAGCTGTATGAATCATCCGACTAGAACCCGTCTGTCACTCAACTTGGGCTCACACATCTGTAAATTCCCTCATGAATTTTCCACCATCGGGGCCAACATAACAGAGTCTCCCGCTGCTTGGGGTTGGGTTGGGCTTCTTCTACGGCGCTGTCGGGTTAACCCTTTTCATTTTTATCATTGGTCAATTTTCAACTCCTACCACTGATGGCCCTTAAGGTGTCTTTTTATTTCTTTGACTACGCTGCCGTGGGGTAGGAGGGGTCTGTTGGACTCGTCTGTGGACAGGAGGTGGTTCCAGATCTGGGGCGAGGAGTTCTCTACAGCTCCCATGCCGGTCCACCTTCATTTGGATCATACTGTACCTGTGGAGGCGCCACTTCAGTCAAGGGTGCCTCATTGGGTGGGGTGTGTTAGATCCGTGTATCTTAATGTTGTGTCCTTCAATAATCAGACAAAAGACTGCAGGGAACGATCAACAGGTGTTTACTGAATGAGGGTTCAAACTGCAACTGACTGTACAGATCACTACTCAGGGTCCATATACAGGTGTGGTCACTGCCGGTACTACAGGATACAGGAGCTGTAAAAAGTAGTTCTCACCCTTAAAGGTACATACATTACAATTCCTCCCCTTTTAGATTAACAATACCATAACACTCATTTAACAATTAAATATCAAACTAATTACAATTAACACTTTTAACATGCAACATTAACTGAAAATAGTCTATTTATAAATTCAGTATTTGGGGAGGCTTCCTGATTCTTTCTGGATAACGCCTTTCCCGAGTGTCTCGCTCTTGGTGCGGAGACAATTCTAACACCCTGTCGCCGGTTGAAACAAGTTGATTAAATTGAAGTAATAAAACTCACTAGGCACTTGGTTTGAGTATAAAGCAAGGCTTTAATCAACTTGTTTCAGAACATGGAGGTCTAGTTGTACTTCACTAGTTCCTTGTCTTACAAAATGTCCCTGGGAAGCTGGGCCCACGCCCGAGTATTTATACTCCTTGGACGGCGCCACCAGCTGGCCATCCAGCGTTATTTCACGAGTAGTTTCTTGATTGATGATGAGATTTATAACAGGGGCGTGGCCAGTTTTGTGGGTGGATACTGCTCCGGGCGAATTGAATCTCAAGCCAGTGTAAAAGATCGCGGAAAACGTGATCGGCTCCGGGCTCCTCACCTCAGTAAGCATATATTGGCTTTGGAGGGGGTGCAGCCCAGGTTCACCAGAATGTTACCGAAACTTAAAGATGTTGTGGTAGAGTTTCCACTTCGGGTGCAATTGCGCTGGAATTTGAATGCAAAACTAATGGAAACTGTACCCCATTGAATTATGAGGACAGGCTGCATGTTAGATACCAGCTTTTCACTTTTTGAACCGCTAAGCCTATTTCGGGAGTAGTTTAGACATTTGAGGGGTGAGCTAATCGAGGTATTTAAAATGATAAAACTGGATAAAGTGAAACTAATTCCTCTGGTGGGGCAATCCAGAACAATTGGACATAGAGTCATAGGCCTAGAAATTCATTGACGCCACTTTTGGAGCGCTAAAGTGGGGCGTCCGCTAAAGTTTGCGGCCGCCGCCAAATCTATGCCACTTCTCCGATATTCATTAGCTTCGCCCTACTAGTTCGGGCGAGCGCTAAAACTGCTGCTGGACACCTCTCTTTGGGCGCTAAGCCGGAGGTGGTGATCGATAGCGCCGAGGCCGGGCGCAGCGCAGGTGCGGCCATCTCGTGATTGACAGCAGACACCCTGGCGCCGGCCAGCTCTTAAGGGGGAAGGGTCGACTGTGTCTGCTGCCACGCCCTGGATAGTGGAGCCCTCCAGCTAGGCCTGAACACTGCTGCTGGACCCAAATAGCGCCTGAAGACATGGAGAAGGCCCGTGAACGTGCGCAGCGCTTCTCAGAGCGTGATCTGAGTGTGCTGCTTGCTGCTGTGGAGAAGAGGCGCCATGTTTTGTACCCGGACAATGGCAAGAAGGCGACGGTCCGCGTCTACAGGAGAGCCTGGAGGCATGTCGCCAGCAAGCTGTCAGCCAACAGCGACGTCTCCAGGACCGGTGCCCAATGCCGCAAAAAGTTAAATGACCTCACACGCATTGTCAGGGTGAGTACCCTTTCCAGTGACCTCCTCATCCTTGCATGTGCACCTCACATTATGGGCAAAGGGACCTGAAAGCTCTAATGGCCAGCCTTCATCCAGCAGCTATGGCACAGGCATGAGCATCAATTGCACATTCTGCACTTAACACACTGGCCAGGCTATTCCACCATGGGAGGCATTGCACACCAGATCATGGCGACACACTGGCCAGGCTATTCCACCATGGGAGGCAGTGCACACCAGATCATGGCGACACACTGGCCAGGCTATTCCACCATGGGAGGCAGTGCACACCAGATCACGGCGACACACTGTACTTAGAGGCCATCCTTTCTCTTGCAGGCCAAGCTGGCGAATAATCGCAAGAGCCGGACTGCGACCGGGGGAGGCCGACCCCATATCCAGCCACTCACCGACCTGCAACATCGCGTGGAGCGCCTCATGGGTGGCCGGGTGATTGGGCCTGTTGCATGTGGAGATGCCGACCCTGTTCTGGGCAGCAATGGTAAGGACATCACCTTTTGCACCTCTCTCGTCCCACTTGCGCATCAGATCTACATCCTTTGCCACTGTCCGACCAATGCGCTGAATGCCACCACTCATGCATCCCACACTGACGCCCTCTCCTCACTCTAAAGCTACTCTTGTGCCTTCCTGCTTTCAGATGGTCAAGAGGAGGTCCCTCAACTTGCCAGTGACAGACCCTCCGAGGAGGAGCAGGAGGAGGAGCAAGAGGAAGGCGGCCCATCAGGGGAACCCTTAGCCGCGGCCACCCAGGCCAATGTAGGGGACACGTCTTCCCTGGAGGGCAGCGTGGCGGAAGTGTCGAAGGGGAGGGGAGCTCCTGGGACCTGCGTGCTGCAGAAAGGCGGGAGGGGGTGGAAGCTCGGCGGCCTTCTCCCCAGAGGGGGGATGCGTCTGAGGGGAGTCCAATTGCTGGGCCCAGCGGCCTCCAGCAACGCAGGAAGGGTCGGCCAGCTCGGCGGCCTTCTCCCCAGAGGGAGAGTCCGGCCTCCAGTCAGGAGATGCTCTTCGCCGAGGAGATGGAACGCCTCGAAGACTTGTCCGCAGACTCGGAGCGCCGGCACACGGAGCTCATGGCGGCAGTGGCACGGTTGCCTGAGTCCATCGATTCCCTCTCTCGGAGTGTGGCCGAGTTCGGGCCCTTAGAGGCCACCAGTCGGGCGGAATGCCGGGCAGATCTGTCAGCGACTGGCCAGGTGATCAGTGGTGCCGTCCAGTCACTGGCTGCTCTGCTGCGGTCAGTGAACAGGTCAACACGGGCACTCACTGCTGCCACACTCGCTGTGTCAGCCAGGCATCGCCAGGGCACCCGGCGCGCTGCAGCAGCACAGCGGTCTGTCCCTCGGCAGATTGGTGCGCATGCTGCAGTGCTGGCCCGGGCGAGTGCCAGTGTCTCAGGCGACCAGCGAGCGCCTGCCATCCGCCAGCTTGCCGCCATTCCTCCAGCCGCCACTGCCACTCCCCCAGTGGAGCTGCCAGGAGCTGCTGCAGCGACTGATGCTGGCCAGCCACAGCTGCAGCAATCAACAGCCGCCCGCTCGACGGCCAGACCTCAACTAGGCCGACCCCCAAGGGCATCTGCCGTCACGACATGTGCCCCTCAGGAGCCTGCTCCCAGCCTTGCAGCAGCCAATGGCCTTACTTTGAGGCGGAGCAGCAGGGCGGGCAGGGGCCACCCAAAGATGGCCAAGGCATCACCCTAGCGGGCCAAATAGTCGAATGTGTGGCCATTTGTGTTTGTTTCTTGAGGCCGAAAATTGGATGTTTGTTTTTTGAAGGCCGATGATGTGATGTTTGTTTTTGACGAAGGCCGAGAATGACGGCCATTTTAGTTGCCCTCTTTTGTTAATCCTCTCCAGGTTGTGGGAGCGAGTAATGTGTTTGAGTGTTTTTTGGGGGTTTCGTCTGTTTTTGGTTTTCATGTGGGAAGGGCCCAGAGTTTGTACAATAAAGCATTTTATTTATTCACATTGTCCATGTTTGATCTTTGAAGTGTTTGTTGCCTTAACCGACTGAGGGCTTGCGGAGCGGCTGCAATCATGTTCTATCATTGGCACAAGCCATTCCCTGACAGGGGGCCTAGAAGTGACGTTCAATAAGCCGCCGACGGGCGGCCCTTGGACCTTGTGCGTCCCTCCTGGGCTGGTACTCCTCGTCCTCGTCGTCCTCATGCTCCTCCTGCTCCTCCTCCTGAGGTGATGGTCCAACGTGAGGTGGCAGTGCCTGAGTCCTGCGGATAGCCAGGTTGTGCAGCATGCAGCAAACGACGACGAATTGGGAGACTCGATCCTGCGAATACTGGAGGGCTCCCCCGGAGCGATCGAGACAGCGGAACCGTTGCTTGAGCACGCCGATTGTTTGTTCTATGAGGTTCCTCGTCGCTTGATGGCTCTCGTTGTATGCCTCTTCAGCAGGGGTCGTGGGTGCGCGGAGCGGGGTCATGAGCCAGGTACACAAAGGATAGCCTTTGTCCCCGATAAGCCATCCTCTTGGGGGAGGCTGTGCCTGGAACATGTCAGCCACAGTTGTCTGTCGCAGGATAAAGGCATTGTGGCTGCTGCCTGGAAAGCGGGCATTGACAGCTAGGATGCGCTGCCTGTGGTCACACACCAGCTGTACATTGAGGGAATGGTAGCCCTTCCGGTTGCGGTACTCCTCGGCATGCTCAAGAGGTGCCCGCAAAGCCACATGCGTGCAGTCAATGGCGCCCTGAACCATGGGGAAGCCCGCTATTCTTGCAAACCCCACTGCACGCTGCTGCTGCTTGTCCAGGGTCATGGGGAAGGAGATGAATTGATGTCTCCTTCTGAAAAGGGCTTCGGTCACCTGGCGGATGCAGCAATGCACGGCGAACTGGGAGGTGTTAGCGATGTCCCCAGTAGCGGATTGGAAGGAGCCGGAGGCATAGAAGTTGAGAGCCACCGTCACCTTCACTGCCACCGACAGAGACGTCCTGCGCATCAGCTGTGGCTGCAGATCTCTCTGAAGCAGCCGGCAGATGTCTGCAACCACCTCCCTTCGGAATCGCAGCCTCCTAACACACATCGCGGCAGACATGGTCAGATAGGAGGTCTGCTGGCGGTATACCCTGCGTGGGTAAGGCCTCAGTTGGCGACGCCTGTTGCCCCCTCTGCGTCTAGCCAGGGCTGCCACTCTCTCACGGCGTCTGTAAGCCCTTCTGGCATAAGGCTGAAATTCAGCGTTGCCACCCAATGCAGCCCCCATTATATGCTGGCAAACACTGAGCTCTGAATGAAGGCAAAGATAATTGGTAAGCTCTGGCCTGAGCCAAAAATACCTGTCCAAGTGTTGGTCCAAACCAGTAAACTCTCTTCCTTGGCCTGTGTCCAAAAAACCGTTGCACAAGAGTGAATGCTGCAAAATGGCTGGCCTTTATACTGCTGGGTAAGTGCCCTTTAATTAGCGCTCCCCGTGGCCCGGCTGGCCTGTGTACCGTTCCACTTCACAGTCGCTCGGGCCGCCCGGCGCACAATGGGCCGGCGCGAGTGAAGTTCCGGTTTGGGGCGCACAAAGGGCGTTGCACTATTAAATGACGTCATGATCTGCGCGCGCAGCAGGCCGCGCGCTAAGACTTTGCGCCGGCGCTAAATGTGTCCTGAAGTTGGGGAGAGGCGCAGATCGCGCTGCGCCCGGGCGATAAGCGCCTAGCGCTCGAGATCTACTCCTCCTAAGGCGCTAACGGCTGGCGCGCCCAACTGAATTTCTAGGCCATAGAGTCATAGGGCTAAAAATTCGGTATAGCCGCGTTTGGGGCGCTAGTCCTGGCGAAGCGCAAAGCTTAGCGCCAGGCGCACTTTCGTGCCACCTAGCGCGATATTGGGTCGTTGCGCCCCTGAGGGTGATTGCGGCGCTAAATCAGGTGCTGCATGAGACTCCTAAGGTGCTAACCCGGCGACGCAACCCAATTTCGCGGCGGCGGGGCGCAGCGCAGGTGCTGTCAATAATCACTTACCCCGAGACACACTGGCGCCGGACAGCTCTTAAAGGGATGGGTCAATTAGGATTACCAGACACAGCGCTTCCTGGCAGGCCTGAAATTCGGCGCTAACTTACCTGAGCCGCTCCAGCCTGTCAAGACATGGAGAGGGTGAGGCAGAGGGCGGAGTGCTTCACAGATGTGGCCCTGGAAGCTTTGGTTGGTGCTGTGGAGTGCCGGCGTGATATTCTGTACCCTGAGGATGGGAGGAGGGCTCAACATGCTGATTACCAGCGAGCTTGGAGGGATGTGGCCACCAGAGTGACCTGCAGAAGCGTGGTGCCCAGGAGTGCAGTTCAGTGCAGGAAGAAGTTCAACGACCTCACTTGGGTCGTCAGGGTGAGTGCCTTTTCCACGATCATCTTCATCCCTCCATCTGCACCTGACTTTATGGCTAGAGGGTGCCCGAACCCCCAAAGGCCATCTGTCAGCCAGCATCCATGGCCCTTTCAGGAAACACACACGCACATGCTGCTCACTGCATGATGCAAGGGCTATTCAACC
Organism: Somniosus microcephalus; assembly: GCF_052327205.1. NCBI lineage: Eukaryota > Metazoa > Chordata > Chondrichthyes > Squaliformes > Somniosidae > Somniosus > Somniosus microcephalus. Next base: position 20,566,876 of record NC_141006.1, on the reverse strand, counting down.
ATGGGGGGCAGGTGATGTCTGCTCAGTGCATGATGCAAGGGCTATTCAACCATGGGGGGGCAGGTGATGTCTGCTCAGTGCAGCATGTTTCAACACTTCCCGTCCTTTCTCCTGCAGGCGAAGCTGGCCAGGAACCGGCGTGAGCAGATGGCCACCGGAGGAGGCCGGCCTGACCTGCACATCCTCAGCGACCTGGAGGAGAGAGTCCAGAGGATTATGGGTAACTGGCTGACTGGTCCTGTCGCCTCTGGAGCTGCCGACCACAGAGTGGCCAGCGATGGTAAGGCTATCACCTTTTTGATCTCTCTCCTACCACTTGTTCCCCCCACCAGCATGATTTTTCACTGCCGATCCACTACAGTACATTGCAGCACTTATGCCTCCCTCGCTGCCACCCTGTCCTCACGCTAAAGCCACTCCTGTACCTCCCTGTTTTCAGATGCTGATTCGCCAGGTGAGGAGGCGGGCCCTCAAGCTGCCACTATGAGTGACTCTGAAGGCGACGACCAGGAGGAAGCCGGAACATCCCAAGCACCCTCAGGTGAGCCAGCCCAACGGCAGACTGGGGGCACAACTTCCCTGGAGGGGGGCGGGGGGTGGGACAGCTCTGAGGAGGAGGCAACTCCAGGCACCAGCGGGCTGCAGCAACACGGGGGGGGGGAGGGAAGCTCGGGTGCCGTCTCCCCGGAGAGCGAGTCAGGCCGCCAGTGCTGCTGCACAGAACGCAGAGGAGGTGCGTGCCCTCGCAGAAATGAGTGCCCAGGCTGGCCGGAGGCACACTGAGCTCATGGCTGCAGTGGCAAGGTTGGCTGAAACCATCGAGACACTGGCGAGGAGTGCCCAAGACATCGGCGCAGCACAGGCCCGGAGTGCGCTGGACTTCGGGTCAGCATTGGAAAGGTCTGTCCAGGGCTTCAGCGAAGCAATGGAAAGGAGTGTCCAGGGCTTCGGCGAAGCAATGGAAAGGAGTGTCCAGGGCTTCGGCGAAGCAATGGAAAGGAGTGTCCAGGGCTTCGCCGAAGCACTGACACCTGCCACGCAAGTGCTGAGTGCTGCCAAGCAGTCACTCGCTGGTCTCCTGCATACGCAGATTGAGGCCACGCGACCAGTGACTGCTGCCACCCTCGATGGCTCAGCCAGGATTACCCGGGGCCCTCAGAGCACCACAGCAGGCCAGCAATCTGTGCTCCATCAGATTGCTCCGGATGCTGAAGTGCTGCCCCGTGGGAGTGCCAGTGTGTTGTTGGAGCAGGGAGGTGCTGTCCTCTCTCAAGATGACAGCATTCTTGCTGCCACCACTGGAACTTCTCCACTGCAGCTGCCACCACCTGCAGGACTGACTGCTTCCACCCATGCACAGGTGGAGCAGTCAGCAGCTGGGCCCTCAAGGCCCTGAGGTCATCCAGGCCGCACCTCAGGGGCATCTGCGCTCAAGGACAGTCAGCAGGCCTCCCCCAGCCTTGCTGCAGCCACTGGGGTCACATTAAGGAGGAGCTGCAGGGAGGGAAGGGGCCAGAGCCGAAAGAGACCCAGATCCCCATCAGGGGGCAAAGAGTAAAGGGTGGTGATGTAGCCTCTGCTGAGGTGGAATCAAGGCCAAGGAGGATGCCATGATTGTACTTTATGTTTTAGCCAGTCTCATGGGAGGGAGAGACAGCTCTTATTATTGTACTTTGTTATGCCCAGTCTCACGGGAGGGAGAGACAATAATGTGTCTGTGTGTTATTTAAGCTTTCTGTTCCTATTGCTTTTTCATGTTGGAAGGAAGCACATTTTTTGTAATAAAACACTTTATTCATTTACAATGGCCATGTCTGCTATTTACATGCATATTGCCCTTCACAGGCTTGGGGGTATGAGGGCGGTTCCAGTCCTGTTCTTGGAATGGCTACAAGCATTCCATGAGAGGGGCCTAGAAGCAACTTGCGATCAGCCTCTGATGCACGGCCCTTCCAGTTAGTACCTCCCTCCCATCTTGGTCCTCCTCCTCCTCCTCCTCCTCCTCTGCTGGTGCATCAATGTCTGGTGGCATTGGCTGGGTACATAGGATAGCGAGGTTATGGAGCATGCAGCAAACAACGACGAAGTGCGAGACTCGCTCAGGCGAGTACTGCAATGCTCCCCCGGAATGGTCCAGACAGCGGAACCACTGCTTCAGCACGCTGATTGTGTGTTCCACAATGTTCCTCGTCGCCTGATGGCTCGCATTGTAGCGTTCTTCAGCAGGGGTACTGGGCATCCAGAGTGGGGTCATCAGCCACGGGCACAGAGGATAGCCCTTGTCCCCGAGAAGCCAGCCTTCTGGGTGAGCCGGGGCCTCGAAAAGGTCTGCTACAGAAGTCTGGCGCAGGATGAAGGCGTCGTGGCCTGGGAACTGCGCATTCACTGCGAGGATCTGCTGCCGGTGCTCACAGACCAGCTGGACATTCAAGGAATGGAACCCCTTGCGGTTGCGGAACTCCTCCGGATTGAAAACAGGTGCCCGCAAAGCCACGTGCGTGCAGTCAATGGCACCCTGCACCATGGGGAAGTCCGCTATTGCTGCGAAGCCCTCTGCGCGCTCCCGCTGCTTGTCCGGGGTCATTGGGAAGGAGATGTACTGCCGCCTCCTTTTAAACAGGGCATCAGTCACTTGACGGATGCAGCAATGCACCGCAAACTGCGAGATGCTGGCTATGTCCCCAGATGTGGCCTGAAAAGAGCCGCTCACGTAGAAGTTCAGGGCAACAGTCATCTTCACAGCCACCGACAGAGATGTCCTGCACCTTATCTGAGGCTGCAGATCTGGCTGAAGCAGGTGGCACAGCTCAGTCACCACCTCCTTTCTAAATCGCAGCCTTCTGACACACTTCTCCTCCGACATGGTCATGTAGGAAAACTGCTGTCGGAAAACCCTGCCAGCGTAAGGTCTGGTGTGGCGACGTCTGTTGGCCCTCCTCCGTCTGGCCATGGCCGCCCCCCCTTTCCCTGCATCTCAGTGCCCTTTCCAGATGATTCTGCAGCAGGACGTTCCCCTCCAATGCAGCCCCCATAATAAGTGCGCACAGGAAGTTTTCCCGTTGTAAATGCTCACCAACATCAAGGCGATGATCAGAAGGCTGAAGTTCCTCTGCCTGCGTGGGCTCAGTGGTCAAAAGGCTCTCTGTGTGCAGCTCAGCAACTCTTTGTAACTCACAAAGAAGTTGTGCTCCAGAAATGGCTGCCGCTTTTAAACCACACCAGTCCACTTTAACTAACGCCCCCCCAGGCCGAGAGCGATTGGGTAAGGTTCCATGTAAGCTGTCACTATTAGCGCCAGGCGCTACGGAGGGGGGCGCCACTGAATTTACGGTCCGGGGCGCCCAAAAGGCGTTGCACACTCAAATGACGTCATAATCTGCCTGCGCCCATGATTGGGCGCTAAGATTTTGCACCGGCGCTAAATGCATGCTCAATATGGGGTGAGGCGCTAGGCTCCCTGCGCCCGGTCGGAAATTGGCTAGCGCCCCACTTCCCGGCCTCTTTAGGCGTTAATCGGTGGCACTACCAACCAAATTTCTCCCCCATAGAGTCATAATGGCACAGAAGGAGGCCATTCGGCCCATCGAGTCCGTGCCGGCTCTCTGTAGAGCAATCCAGTCAGTCCCATTCCCCCGCTCTATCCCCGTAGCCCTTCAAGCTTATTTCCTTCAAGTGCCTATCCAGTCTCCCCTTGAAAACATTGACTGTGTCCGCTTCCACCTCTTCCATCGGCAGCGAGTTCCAGGTCCTCACCACTCGCTGCGTAAAAAAGTTTTTCTTCACATCCCTCCTGTATTTCTTGCCCAAAACCTTAAATCTGTGTCCACTAGTCCTTGTACCATCAACTAGTGGGAACAGCCTTTCCCCATCTAGCCTATCCAAACCCGTCATAATCTTGTACACCTCTATCAAATCACCCCTCAACCTCCTTTGCTTAATCTTAAAATTACTGCTTGGCCGTTCAGGGGTGAAATCAGGAAGTGCTTTCTCATGCAAAGGCTAGTGGAAATCTGGAACTCCCTCCCGCTAAAGGCTGTGGAGGCTGGGGCCAAATTGAAACTTTCAAGCCTGAGGTCGATAGATTTTTGTTGGGTCAGGGTATCGAGAGATATGGATCAAAGGCGGGTAAATGGGGTTAAGAGACAGATCAGCCATGACCTAATAGAATTGTGGAACAGGCTCGTGGGACTGAATGGCCTCCTCCTGTTCCTATGTTCTTATGACTCAAAACTGGCTGAGAATTTCCTCAGCGTTGTTCCTGCTCCAGCACCGCAACTTCATCGGAAGTGCAGCAGAAACCCTGATTACTGGGGGGGCTGGTTTTCCATCGATCGTTAGCTTTGAGGCCTTCTGAATGCTGTCCATAAACAGCAGTGTATGACTAAAATCTCCAGCTTTTGATGATGAGCTGAAGGGTTACAACTGAGCCCTGCTGAGTAATACCAGCCTTTTGGGGTATTTTATTTCAGAATTCCACCACTTTCTTGGTCCTCTATTAAATATTTTCTTTGGGACATTTTAGCTCAGTTAGTTACACGCTGGGACCTGGAGACCTGGAGTTATTGAACCCGACAGCGAGACAGAGCTGGTGCAAACGTCAGTAACGATGCAGCTTGTTACTCAGGTCACGTCATGTCACGTCACGCGACCGCAGGTGTGTCGGTTTATCAGCCCTCAGGTTTAGTGGCTCCTCCCAGCTCAATCGCATGACAGGCCGAGCAACTCCGAGCCGGTTCATTGGTGGCGCTGGCTTCACCTTTGTGGCAGTGGAAGTTCCAATCACTCTGCACTGGGAGTAAACACACAAAACACACACACGGCAACCGAAACAATCCGCAGGGCCTGCATGTGCTTTATGTAATTGCAGAGCATGTTCTAAAGCACCGTCACCAAAAACAGAAGGGACTCGTTGCCACCAAAGTAAGAGCAACAGTCCTTCCTCAACCGGTCACTAATTAACTGACCTTTCACCTGTTGCTGCTCGTGCAACCTTGCTGTAAGCAAATACATTATTTTTAATGATTGACAGCAAGAGGGCCCACTTACAGGACTCCCTGTTGATAAGCCCCACCCCTCCCCGGTGTCCATTGATGGAAAAGGGCTGCTAGCAATAATAATGAAAACAGGAAGCCATTATAGAGACACTGAATGCTGTGAACGCTTTTATTTTGTACGAGTGCATCAAAATAAAGATGTGACTGTAGATATTCTCTCAAGCTCAGCATCACTGCTCACTCTTGTCAGTGGACCTCACATCCCTTATGATCTGGAGAACATCTTTACTGCCTAGTATCTAGTTAAAGGACAGCGTGACCCAGGAATCATAACCTGGGCCCCCTTGTGGTGTGTACTGGATGCTATGATCTTGCACACGTCCTCATGTACATTCCCCTGACCTTTCAGAAGGCAGACTGAAAACTAACAAACTGGCTTACTTTACATGAAATATATGAATGAGCAGAATATAGTTTTCACAGTGAGATTCAATTGATTCCCATATATATACATATATATGACTTTGTCACATTCTAGGCAGAACTGACTTACAGGCCAGCAGTCCCTAGAGTAGCTGGCCCTGATTTCACCTGTTATAGGATTTACATGTTCATACCTCAGTCTGAAATCTCCCTCACTCTGATTGACTGGAGAAAGGGATCTCTCTGTCTCAAACTGACACTTTGGTAGAAGACAGAAAGAAATGAAGACTGTCTTCTGACCCTTTCCTCACCTTGAATGAAAAGCTGCCCCCATTCGCTCAGCTAAGCCCCCTGCCAAGTATATTGAATGAAAACGCATTCTATCATAATGGCATGAAGCACATAGGACCAAGCATTAATGAGTTAAATTGTCCTAAAACTAATGCAATATGCAAAGTAAACAAGAAGATGCCTATGTTGACTGCTCCACATGAGCTCCCCTTCGCCCAGAACCATCCTGAGAACATTCTAAATGACTTCTGTACCTCAGGGAGTTAACGCTTTGTAAGCTGAATCTGACTGTGTATCAATAACATAACATTAATTAAAACATGCCATATGGGTAACATAACGTTCCAGTGACTTTTGAACTTTATATAAGGTAACTGTGGCAGGAATAATTATGTAACTAACTACACATAAATTATGCAAAGATTTGCTTATTTCTGTTATTATGTGCTCAATTTGTTTTTCTTATCTATTAAGTGTGCCATGAAAGATTTCCCCACACACACATATATACAATCCTGATTGGCTCAGATGAATGTAGGGACAGTGATCTCCTGGACGAGTTTCGATCGCCTAGATGGGTCGGAGAGGAATTTCCCAGATTTTTTTCTCCTAAATTGGCCATTGGGTTTTTTTATCTGGTTTTTCGCCTCTCCCAGGAGATCACATGGGTTCGGGAGGGATGTAGAGTGATAGTAGATTTGAGGTTAGGATCAGATCAGCCATGATCTTATTGAATGGCAGAGCAGGCTCGAGGGGCCGATTGGCCAACTCCTGCTCCTATTTCTTATGTTCTTATGTCCAGGTGCTTCAAGCACCAGGCACCATCTCCTAGCCTTGAGCGTGGGATTAGCCACAGCTACTGTCTTCCCTCAAACTCCGTCCTCTTCATTCCTACGAGGAGCAAGTGTTGGAGTCAGGTGTTAGCCCTGGCTCAGTGGTCGAGCTCTCGCTCTCTCAACTCCGACTCCAGAGAATTGAACTCAAAGTCTAGGCTGGCACTCCAGTGCAATGTGCCACTGTTGGAGGTGCCGTCTTTCAGATGAGATGTTTAGACCGAGGCCCTGTTTGCCCTTTCATGTAAAAGATCCCATGGCACTGTTTTGAAGAGGATGAGGGGAGATTCCCCCCAGTGTCCTGGCCAATATTTATGCCTCAACCAACATAAAATAAAACAGCTGATCTGGTCATTACCTCATTGCTGTCTGTGGGATCTTGCTGTGCGTAAACTGGCTGCCGCAATTCCTACATTACAACAATAACCACACCTCAATAGTACTTCATTTGTTGTAAAGCACTTTGGGACGTCTTGAGATTGTGAAAGGTGCTATATAAATGCAAGTCTTTCTTTATGTTCTCCTCGGAAGGCAGAAAGGAGGGAATTGGAGACAGGAAATTGGAAGGCAGGAGCCAGCTTCAGATCCATCAGGGATCTGAGCTGATCAGAGAGCCAACATGGCTTTGTTAAGAGTAAGTCATGTCTGACTAACCTAGTTGAATTTTTTGTGGCGGCCACTAATAAGGTAGGTAAGGGAATGTCTATGGGTGTTACCTCAATAGACTTCCAGAAGGCATTTGATAAGTTTCTATACAACAGATTATGAGCAAAAATGAGTGCACAGAATCGGAGGTAGCCTTTTGACTTGGGTTGTAAATTGATTGTGAGGTAGGAGACAGAGAGTGGGGATAAAGGGTAGGAATTGTGATTGGCGGGACGTTACAAGTTGTGTTCCCCAAGCATCTGTTCTGGAGCCTCAACTTTTCACCATACTTGGATGAAGGAATAGAGAGTTGTAAATCCAAGTTAGGAGGGACAGTAAGTAGTGTGGATGGGAGCCAAAAGTTGCAAAAGGACATAGACAGATTGAGTGAGTGGGCAAAACTGTGGCAGATGGAGTTCAATGTGGGCAAGTGTGAGGTCATCCACTTTGGACTGAAGAAAGATAAATCAGGGAATTTTCTAAATGGTGAGAAACTAGGAACGGTGGAGGAGCAAAGAGATTTGTGATCCCAAGTACACAAATCATTAAAAGCCAGTAGACAGGCACAAAAAGTAATCAAAAAGGCTAACGGAATGTTAGCCTTTATTGCAAGAGGGCTGGAACACAAAGGGGAGGAATTGATGCTTTGGTTGTATAAAGCTTTGGTCAGAACACATCGAGATTACTTTGCTCAGTTCTGAGCACCGCACCGCAGGAAGGATAGATTGGCCTTGGAGGGGGTGCAGCGCAGATTCACCAGAATGATACCCGGGCTAAAAGGGTTAAATTATGAGGACAGATTGCATAGACTAGGCTTGTATTCCCTCGAGTTTAGATGATTGAGGGGTGATCTGATCGAGGTGTTTGAAATGATAAAAGGATTCGATAGGGTAGATACAGAGAAACTGTTCCCTCTGGTGTGGGAATCAAGAATAAGGGGACATAATCTTAAAATTAGAGCCAGACCATTCAGGGGTGAAATTAGGAAGCACTTTTTCACACAAAGAGTAGTAGAAATCTGGAACTCTCTCCCCCAAAATGCTGTGGGTGCTGGGACAATTGGAACTTTCAAGACTGAGATTGATAGGGATATGGAGCAAAGGTGGGTAAATGGGGCTGAGGTGCAGATCAGCCATGATCTAATTGAATGGTGGAGCAGGCTCGAGGGGCTGAATGGACTACTCCTGCTCCTATGTTCCTGTATTCTACTTTTCTTCCTTCTTCCTGCTTTAACTGTCAGCACACTCTATAAAGAAACTATCCAGTCACTCCTATTCTGTGAGCTCTGCTCCTCACCAAGCCACTCCGCCCTTCCTTCACCTCTTCTAGTTGTGATATAGGGAGAAGCAGAGGCCGCACCAGGCACAGCCACACACCGCAGTACTGCACCGCAGCCAGGAGAGGGAGTAGCACTGTCAGGTGTTGCAGTACTGTGCAGTGGCCAGAGGAGGGAGCAGCAGTACCACACACACCTAGCCTGCAGAACAAACACACACAGAGGGAGGGATTTTAACCCAACCCGCCCAGTGGGAACCAGCTGGGAGTTAAAATCAATCCCTGAGACTGGGGGCCCCAACCCTCCCGGTTCCTCTCCTGAGCGCTACTACTGGCAAATTTGGAGAAAAATTTGTTCTATTGCCAGTCAGTTCCCCGTGCGGTCCGTTCCCCGTGCGGTCAGTTCCCCGTGCGGTCCGTTCCCCGTGCGGTCCATTCCCCGTGTGGTCTGTCTCCGTGCGGTCCGTTCCCCGTGCGGTCCGTCCCCATGCAATTCCTTCACATGCGATCTTTCCCCATCTTCCTGTAGAAGTGATTAACCTCACATTATACTCCATCTGCCACCCTATTGCCCACTCACTTAACTGGTCTATATCCCTTAGCAGGCTCTTTGTGACCTTCTCACAGCTTACTTTCCCACCTAGCTTTGTATCGTCAGCAGACTTGGATACATTACACTCGGTCCCTTCATCTAAATCATTAATATAGAGTGTGAATAACTGATCCTTGCGGCACCCCACTAGTTACAGCCTGCCAACCTGAAAATTACCTGTTTATCCCTACTCTCTATTTTCTGTCCTGGAGCTGACGATTGCTGGACAGACCACCGCCTAATCCGCTCTGTCATCTCCATCAATGTAGCCCCAAAACAGCGGCGGCAACAGAAACAATGCCGCAGGAAAATCAACGCTAGAGCACTCAAAGACCCTGCTAAGAAAGTCCTATTCAGCCTGCGCCTCACAACCAACCTGACGACTCCCAGTGATGCAGAGACACAGAGTGCCCACAGCACCTGGTCTGCACTCAAGGCCTCCATAATCAGCACCTGTGAAGAGACGCTCGGTCACTCGACCAGGAAACACCAAGACTGGTTCGACGAGAACGACCAGGAGATCCAGGAGCTAATAAGCCGCAAGCGCAAGGCATTCCTGATCTGGAAACAGCAACACAACTCAAGAGCAAGAAAGCAGCTCTACAGACGCCTGAAGGCCGAATTCCAACAAAAAACTCGCGACCTAAAGAACAGATGGTGGGTGGAGAAAGCGCAGGAGATCCAGCAGCTAGCCGACAACCACGACGTGCGTGGATTCTTTAGCGCAGTTAAGACCACCTATGGCCCAAGCACCCAAGGCCCTACCCCACTGTGAGCCAAGAATGGAGAGGTACTCATCAAGGACAGAGAGGCAGTCAGTGCCCGCTGGAAGGAGCACTTCGAAGATCTCCTTAACCGAGACTCTGTCTTCGACGCGAGTGTCCTCAACTCCATCCCGCAGCATGCTACCCACCACCTTATCACAACCCCAGCCTGGCATGAGGTTGAAAAGGCCATCTGACAACTGAAGAACAACAAGGCCTCAGGAGCAGATGGAATCCCCGCCGGGGCGCTAAAACATGGCGGAGAAGCACTATTGGTGCGAATACATGAACTCATTTCTCTTATTTGGAAGGAGGAGAACATGCCAGGGGATCTCAGAGACACCGTAATTGTGACCATCTTCGAGAAAGGTGACAAGTCCGATTGCGGTAGTTACAGAAGAGTCTCCCTGCTGTCTGCCACAAGGAAAGTTATCACAAGAATCCTCCTCAATTGCCTTCTTCCAGTGGCTGAAGAGCTCCTCCCAGGGTTGCAATGCGGATTCTGACCACTAAGGGGCACAATGGACATGATCTTCACCACGCATCAATTACAAGAGAAATGCAGGGAACAGCACCAACCGTTGTATATGGCCTTCTTTGAACTCATTTAGAACCCTAGGATGTAGGCCATCAGGTCCAGGGGATTTGTTGGCTTTTAGTCCCATTAGTTTCTCAAGTACCTTTTCTCTACTGATATTAATTACTTTAAGTTCCTCACTCTCATTAGCCCCTTGTTTCCCCATTATTTTTTGTATCTGTGAAGACAGATACAAAATATTTGTTTAAAGTCTCTGCCATTTCCTTATTACCCATTATAATTTCACCTGTCTCAGCCTCTAAGGGACCAATGTTTACTTTTGCTACTCTCTTCCTTTTTACATACTTGTAGAAGCTCTTTTAATCTGTTTTTATATTTCTTGCTAGTTTACTCTCATTCTATTTTCTCCCTTTCATCAATTTTTTGGTCATCCTTTGCTGGTTTCTAAAGCTCTCCCAATCTTCAGGCTTACTACTATTCTTCGCAACGTTATCAGCCTCTTCTTTTAATCTAATACTATCCTTAACTTCTTTGGTCTGGCCAACAGTGTGCTCTTCACCTTTAAGGCCTGTCTGAACCTGTCCACCTGCTCCAGCACCTTCTCCCCATTTGAGCATCTTAAAGTCCTCACTGTCTGAAGTCCTCCCAAGGCCCACAGCAACTTCCACATTGAGTTTTCTTCCTCCGACATCTTCACCCTCTTCTCCTCACTCAACCTCACCCAGCCCATCAACTCCCCACCCAAAGTTATCCCCTCAATTTTGCCATCACGAGGCCGAGGCACCTCTGAAGGTTTTGATCACTGACAAAGGCCATCTTTGATCATTTCCTCGCCTCCCTCCCCCATCCATGACTCCTACTCTTCTCTAATCCCACTGCCTTCACTATTTGGACAGGGGCAAGGCTGGAGAAAGGCTATAAAACTATAACAGCCAATGCTGTGAAACTCTGAAGTCAGTTTAACCCACACCGCCTGGCAGGAACAGGGCTGGTTCAGGTTGGAGGGTCATTTTCTACCCTGCCCAATTTTACACTTCCTTGAATTCGATGTTGTGTTTTGTTATGTAGTATGTTATCAGGGAAGAGCATTACATCAGGGGCAGAATGCTGTTATTATAAGTTATTATCATTCAGGTTTCTACTTGTGACAATCTCCCCAGATTTCACATACAGTGGGGTACTCACATCTGGACGGAGTGACCACTGGCTCAGTGGTAGCATTCCTGCCTCTGAGTCAGGACTGTTGCATTGGGACCCCTCTTCAGACACCCCCAGCGAGTGAAGACCAGAGGGTTGGTTCTGGATACTGGGCTGATGTCCAGTAGGGGTACCTGCATCAGATAGGTGCAGGCACCACCCACCTCCACCCTACCCCCCACCATCGTAAAGGGTTGGTGGGCCTCTTCAGCCTTGGTTGCAGCCATCTTGGAAGATACTCCAAAGAAAAAAACCGTGAGGAAGGCAACGGGAAACCACATCAGCTACTCTTCCCTCGTGAGTGGCTCAGGGTTCTCATGTGTGAGACTTAAGTTATGGCCTGCTCTGCGGGCAGAACACAAGGACCAGGTGGACCTGCCCTGGGGATAGAACACAAGGACCAGGTGGACCTGCCCTGGGGGCAGAACACCAAGACCAGGTGGACCTGCCCTGGGGGCAGAACACAAGGACCAGGTTGACCTGCCCTGGGGGCAGAACACAAGGACAAGATGGACCTGCCCTGGGGGCAGAACACAAGGACCAGGTTGACCTGCCCTGGGGGCAGAACACAAGGACAAGATGGACCTGCCCTGGGGGCAGAACACCAAGACCAGGTGGACCTGCCCTGGGGGCAGAACACAAGGACCAGGTTGACCTGCCCTGGGGGCAGAACACAAGGACCAGGTGGACCTGCCCTGGGGGCAGAACACAAGGACCAGGTGGACCTGCCCTGGGGGCAGAACACAAGGACCAGGTGGCCATTACTTTCCAAAGTGACACTTGTTGAAAACCTCCCTCAGGTAAATAGGGGAAAGCAGCCCCGATACATTACTGTTGATCACTTGCTGCACGGACCAGTCAGATCACTCAGTCACAATCACTGAAGGCTCTTTATTTACATATGTAGCTAAGATTACATATTATAATGAAAACATCAGAAAACAAGTAGGTAAATACAATGTTTTCATTGTTACATGAAAGAATTTTACCAGGAAGTATTTCCCAAGTCTGCAATCTGTACATGAAGTATGAAATGTAACACCAAAAGATGTTTAAAACCTCACATTATTGGGTTTGTTTATGGAGTGTGAAATATGGTGAATGTCCTCATAAGAAATAGGAGCAGGAGTCGGCTATTCGGCCCTTCAAGCTTGCTCCGCCATTCAATAAGATCATGGCTGATCTTCTGCCTCAGCTCCATTCACCGGCCCTTTCGCCATATCCCTTGATGCCTTTACTAGTCAGAAATCTATCGACTTCAGTTTTGAATATACCCAATGACTGAGCCTCCACAGCCCTCTGGGGTAGAGAATTCCAAAGATTCACCACCCTCTGTGTGAAGAAATTTCTTCTCATCTCAGTCCTGAATGGCCGAGCCCTTTATCCTGAGGTTGTCTTTGCACTGAGGATACCATCCATCGTGTTGTGTGGCACTACCACTGTTAAGTATGTGTATTGTATTGAACAATTAACACAAAGACTTAAACGTATAACTCAACAGGTCTTTACTGGTTGGAGGTAGGGACTATACTGAATACAAGATTACTGCACAGTGCTTATATACCGGTGTGTTCACCCCCGGTATTACGTCTACAGCAGCCTGAGAAAGTAGTACATCTCTTAAGGTGGAACAGGCTTAAGCTCTCTTAAGGTGGAACAGGTTACATACACAACACTCCTCCCTTCTTAGCTTTATAGTCATCCCCCCCATTTAACATAACGTAATAACATATATACATATATAACTTCATGTTTAACGTAACATATCACAGATTCAGTCTCTGCGGAAAACAGTTCACAGATTCAATCTCTACGAACAGTTGCAACATACTCTTAGTGGGAACAGTTTACAGGTTCAGTCTCTGTGGGAACAATTCGTAAATTCAGTCTCTGATCTTAATTCGTTCCAGACAGCATCTTTTCGTAGTGTTCGGCCGGAGGTAGTAGAAGTAACAATATTTTAAACAATTATTATTTTCGGCCTCTTCTTTTTCTTTTCTGCCTTTTTACAACTCTTGTCGTTCCCATCTTCTCGGCGGACAGCTGTAATGCTACCAACTCTCTATGTTCTTTAGACCTTAAGTGCTTCCTCCGGATTTCAGCACTTTGGGAGTTTCCATCACAATTTGGGCATACCACATCCTCGTAGTATTCACTATCACTCAACAGGTCGAGAGGCCCTTCTACTTCTTCCTTACCCAACTGGACGCTATCCGATTGCTGTTCCTTCTCTATCTCTCTTACTTCCCGTAGTAGAGCCACCTTCTTCCGATGTTCCGTAGACTTTTGGTGCTCCTCCATGATTTCTGCACTTTGGGGGTCGAAGTTACAAGCTGGGCAGGACAGGACATCGTAATATTCGGAGTCGTCCGACAGGTCATGGTAATATTCGGTGTCGTCCTGAGCTAGGCCAGCGAGAGGGTCGTCTATTTCCTCCATACCCAGCTGGACGTTAGCCAGCTCTTGTTCCAAATCCAGACATCTTTCCTGAAGAGACTTCTTCCTGTGTACCTCTGCATCCAGCTTTTTCTGGGCTTTCAGCAAGTCGTTTACTAGTGACCTCATTTGTGATTTTAATACTTCAACTTCCTTTGGAGATTGATTGCTCGGACTATGCAGTCCCTCTACCGGAGCAGCTGTTTCAGCGGTCTGTTGTTCTACATTGACGTGAGTCAGCGTACTTTTGGCATCCAATGGCTGCTCTGTTGCAGTCGTTTCAGTCTGTGTCGTCACATCAGCCATCTCAATGACTTTTGAGAGCTCCGAACCCTTTTCCTTTGAAGATCGCAGCTCGTGTTCAAGTTTTTCCCATTTCAGAGTCTTGTCCCTCAGCATATGAAGGAGTTGGCTGACCGTTAACTCTTCTGACACCAGATTATGGCACGCACCTTCAGAACCTGAATCAGCTTTGATTCGTTCGGCCTCCTCGCGCAGATGGTTGGTGTGCTCCTGCTCCATTTTCTCCATCAGTTGCTTCTGTTGCCTTTCCAGATTCTCCCACTCTGTAACAAAGAACTTTTTTATTTCATTCATCTCTTGCTCAAAACGGCGAATCATTTGTTCTAATTGCTGTTGTAGTTTGAAATGGAGTTGAGTTCGAGCCCAGTGTCCCTCAAAAATGTGCATATCAGTAGACTTGACAGACTCAGAATTCTCTGTTAAACTATGTTGTTGTTGCTCAGTGGAATTCTGTGCTGAAACTTTGTCTTTTGCACATGGGTTGGTCTTACCATCATCAGTTCTAGAGTCTGGGCTGATTATCTGCACTGAGTTCTCACTCTTTATGGCTTTTAGCGAATGCCAGTCCATATTTATGTTTCTAAACCACTCCCGGCCTAGTAGTGGTGGACCTCCCTCCGGTAGCACATATAAGTCCATTATTTGACTTCCTTCGCCCTTGTTGGCCACTGCAACCTTTATTGTCCCGATGGGGTACACTCTCTGCCCCGTGTAGGTTGTCAATATAATCTCCGTATCCTGTAGGGGAATATGTTGGAATAGCCTTCTGTAATCTTTCTTATTCATGACCGACAATGCCGATCCAGTGTCCAATTCCATTTTTACTTGGACTCCTTCTATCTGAAGAGTAACCCAAATTGTCTGGAGGTCTGCACCCTTACCAACGTTGAGTACCCTTAAGCTAGCCAGTTCAATACTGCTTGCGTCTGAATCGGACTCCTGTTCGGCCACCTTGTGTACCTTTGCGTATTTCCCTTGCGGTGACTTCTTGTTGCTGGTCTTCTTCCCTGACCTGCATACTCTAGCTATATGTCCAAGCCTACCACAAGTTCTACATTCTTGGTTTTTAAACCAACACTGGTTCTGATCATGCGTTGTCTTTCCACAACGATAACATTTAACAGAACTCACACCCAATTTGTGTGCACTGAGCTCCGGTGACCGTAGCTGCATTACTGCCGTGCCTCTCGCTGCGGCTTCGTGTATTGCTGCCATAGTGACCGCCTTCTCAAGCGTCAGCTCATTCTCCTCGAGCAGTCGCTTTTGTGTATCCTGTTTAAATAAACCACACACAAATTTGTCTCGTAGTGCATCTGTCAGTCCCGTTCGAAACTGGCAATATTTCGCTAATTTACGCAATTCCAGCAAATATTCAGCATTGCTTTCATGCTGTAGCTGCCTTCTGTCGTAAAATTTAAATCATTCCGCTAGCATCAGCGGCGTGGGGTTTAGATGATCTTTCAGGACAGTAACAATCTCATCGAACGTCTTATCCGCCGGTTCATCTGGTGATAACAGGTGTTTCAATTGCCCGTATGTCTTCGCACCCATTAAATTTAATAATGTTAGTGCTTTATCAGCCTCACGAATTTTATTGGCCTTACAATAATTTTTAATTTGTTCAACATATATGGCCCAATCTTCGATGTCACTATCAAAGTTGCTAATATTCCCGTGTTTAGGCATTGTAGTACTTTATCAGATTTGCAATTTCTCAGATTTTTTTTTTTACTGCTATCCAAGATGGCGGCTTCCCGCTCTTGCCGTCGTCCTCCGCCCACAAAATGGCGGTTTTCCCGCGCTTGGCGGTCTTCACCCGTCCCCCGACGCCGTCTCCCTTCAGCCCCCGAGTGCCGCCCTTATCTTCGCCGCGATCGATAGCCCGCGCTGTGCACCGCGGCTCTCGCACCTTGAGCTTCTGCAGCCGCCGCGCCTTTCAGCCCGAGTGCGGCCCTTATCAGGGATTTCGATCGATGGCCCGGCTGCGCCTCGCACTTGAAAGCGGCCCGGCCCTTATCAGCGGATGCGATCGATGGCCCGGCTGCGCCCCTCACTTCAAAGCGGCCCGGCCCTTATCTGCCGATCGCTATCGCCCTGTACCTCTCTTCCCCAGTCCTGTCTTCTACTCCGGTTCACAAGCTGATGGAGGCTTCAGGGTCCTAATGCCTGTCGCTTCCAGTGGGGTGGTGAGTGGTGAGGTTTGAAACCTCTCTTCAACCGCCGTGGAATAACTGCCGCAGGGTAAGAACCTGACTCGTCGCCAGTGTTAAGTATGTGTATTGTATTGAACAATTAACACAAAGACTTAAACGTATAACTCAACAGGTCTTTACTGGTTGGAGGTAGGGACTATACTGAATACAAGATTACTGCACAGTGCTTATATACCGGTGTGTTCACCCCCGGTATTACGTCTACAGCAGCCTGAGAAAGTAGTACATCTCTTAAGGTGGAACAGGCTTAAGCTCTCTTAAGGTGGAACAGGTTACATACACAACAACCACTATGCTAAATACTCAAAACTGGGTATCCATGAGGCGCTGTGGGCCATCAGCAGCAGCAGAATTATATTCCACCACAATCTATAAACTCATAGCTCTGCATATCCCTCACTCTACCTTTACCAGCAAGCCAGGAAAATGATTGCGGTTGTTTGAGGCCAATCATCTCAGCACCAGGACATCCCTGCAGGAGTTCCTCAGGGCAGCATTCTAGGTCAAACCATTGTACAAAATCGTACATATCAGCAAACGGCTCAAAGTCCTCCATCACCATCTCTGGGTATGTCCTGTCCCACGGCAGGACAGAGCCGTGCAGAGGTTGCGACACAGTGGTATACATACAGTCGGGAGGGAGTGGCCCTGGGAGTCCTCAACATTGACTCCAGACCCCATAAAGTCTCATGGCTTCAGGTCAAGCATGGGCAAGGAAACCTCCTGCTGATTACCACCTACCGCCCTCCCTCCGCTGATGAATCAGAACTCCTCCATGTTGATCACCACTTGGAAGGAGCACTGAGAGTAGCAAGGACACAGAATGTACTCTGGGTGGGGGACTTCAATGTCCATTACCAAGAATAGCTTGGTAGTTGTAGTGTCCGAGTAGCAATAATACACGGACTGCAGGAGAACAATAATAACAGGTATTTACTGAACAGAGGGTAAGTTAAAACTGAAAGTACAGAAGCCTGCTATGGCTTTATATACAGGTGTGGTCACTGCCGGTACTACAGCATAAAGTCAGCTCTCTCTTAAAGGTACATACACAGCAATTCCTCCCCTTTTAGATAAACAGTACATAACATTCTTTTAACAATTAAATAATAACTAATTACAATTACAATTTTCTCTGCACTATATACATCAAATGAAATAATCATTTATAAGTTCAGTCTTTGAGGAGGCTTCCTGATCCTGACTGGATAGCACCTTTCTCGAGTATCCTGTTCTTGCGGCGGAGTCGATTCTTGCTCATTGTCATTGGTTGGTTCGTCAGCTTCCAATACCACTGATTCTGAGGTAGACACAATCTGTACTTCGGGTTCATTACCAGGTGCACATGCTCGTGGTGTGGGTTTGGCTTGTTCCTGTGGCTCTAAAATCTGGTCAGCATGGTGTCTCACGATGCTCTCTCCAACATCCACTGTGTACATTAGTGGTCCCTGTTGTGTGCATATCGCTCCTGGCTGCCATTTTTCTGTTCGGTAGTCGCGGGCCAAGACTGGTTGCCCTATCTTGAAGCTCCTGGTTGGCTTCTCATTGATGTGCTGGAATTGCTTATCCTCAACATCTCGTCTTATGTTTGGTTTGAGCAAATCCAGGCGACATCTTAGCCTTCAGTTGAAGACATTATGGCTGGAGCTTGGTTGGTGACTGCATGTGTCGCATTCCGGTAAGCAAACAAGAAATTATCCATCTTGTGTTGTAGTGGTATGTCGTCGTTATACATCGCCTTTATTGCCTTTTAAAGGTCTGAACAAACCTCTCAGCCAATCCATTTGTGGCTGGATGATATGGGACAGATGTGTAATGTTTCACCCCATTATTCCTCAGAAACCTCCGGAAATCCTCGGACACAAACTGTGGCCCATTGTCGGAGCAAATCTGTTCTGGCAAGCCATTCCTGGCGAAGATGGTCCGTAGGACTGCAATAGTTTTCTCCGTGGTGGTGGAGGACATTTTGATGACCTCTGGCCATTTCGAATGGGCATCCACGGCGATTAGAAACATTGAGTCCATAAATG
Organism: Somniosus microcephalus; assembly: GCF_052327205.1. Taxonomy (NCBI): domain Eukaryota; kingdom Metazoa; phylum Chordata; class Chondrichthyes; order Squaliformes; family Somniosidae; genus Somniosus; species Somniosus microcephalus. The sequence goes on along the minus strand of NC_141006.1, from coordinate 20,548,342 downwards.
GACCAGCAAAATCAATGTGTACCCGTTGCCACGGAGATGAAGGCCACTCCCATGGGTGTAGCGGGGCCTGTGGTGGAGCGTTTTGGACCTTCTGGCATCCTGTGCATCTCTTGGTCATATCCTCGATTTCTTTATCGATTCCCGGCCACCACACAAATGCCCTGGCTAGGCTCTTCATTTTTACCCCTCCCAGATGACCCTCATGAAGCTCATTGAGCACTCTATCTCTCAGCTTGGGTGGAATTACCACTCGGGATCCACACATCAAGGTCCCCTGGCACACTGACAGCTGTTCTCTCCTTGGCGAGAATGCTGGCAACAGTGAGTTGCCATGTGCTGGCCATCCCTTCGCCGTCAAATCATAGACCAGAGAGAGTGTCGGGTCATTTCGGGTTTGCTTCTCTATACTTGAGTTTGTAACAGGTAGACATTCGACTATGGTCGAATGGAATATCTCAACAGGGTCCACTGCAGGTGCTTCCTCCACCATAGGCAACGGTAGGCGCGACAGCCCATCAGCGTTTCCATGCTGTTTTGTACCCTTGTACTCTATGTCGTACTGATGTGCCCCTAGAAAAAGTGACCATCTTTGCAGCCGTTGCGCCGTCATCACCGGAACGCCCTTCTTTGGGTTAAAAATAGAGATCAGAGGCTGATGATCAGTCAGTAGGGTGAATTTCTGCCCATGCAGATAGTGATTGAACTTCTTCACCCCCCACACCAGGCTGAGGGCCTCCCTGTCAATCTGGGCGTAGTTACGCTCAGCTGGGGTTAACGAGCGTGATGCAAAGGCTATTGGCCTCTCTGAACCGTCAAGGAATTTGTGTGACAGCACCGCTCCAATGCCGTAGGGAGACGCATCACATGCCAACCGAATCGGTAGTGTTGGATTGTAGTGGGCCAATACTTCTTTTGAAGTGATTAGGCATTTACATTTCTGAAAGGCACGCTTACACTCATCACTCCAATTCCATGTTACTGCAGTTTGCAGCAGGGCGTTCAGTGGGTGCAGAATTGTAGATAAATTCGGCAAGAACTTATGGTAGTAGTTCACCAACCCGAGGAACGACCTCAGTTGCGACAGATTTTCCAGTGCTGGATCCTTGACTACTGCCTCAATCTTGTCTGGGGACTTATGCAACCCTTCCTCATCAATCATGTGACCATAATACGAGATTTGTCTCCTGAAGAACTCGCATTTGGGGCGGTTGGCTCGTAGCCCATGTTCTTGTAATCTAGTGAGCACCTGCTCCAGGTTGGCAAGGTGTTCACTGTCATTTTCGCCCGTAACCAGGATATCATCCAAATAACACTGGGTCCCCGGGATCCCTTGCAGGACTTGTTCCATCGCCTTCTGCCAAATAGCCGGGGCTGATGCTACCCCGAATACCAGTCGGTTGTACTGGTAAAGGCCTTTGTGAGTGTTTATCGTGAGGTATTTCCTAGATGCTTCTTTCACCTCCATTTGTAGATACGCTTGGGCCAGATCAATCTTCGTAAAGCGTTTCCCTCCAGATAGTGAGGCGAAAATATCTTCTATCCGTGGAAGTGGATATTGTACTGTGTGCAGGACTGGGTTCACAGTTACCTTGAAGTCCCCACAGTTGCGAGCCTTCTTCGGCTCCCCAGGCGTGCTGCTCAATGATTTCTTCATTACAGGAACGATGGGTGTGGCCCACTCGCTCCAGTCCACCTTAGACAGCACACCCGAACGCTCCAGACTCTCCAGCTCTGCTTCAACGGCTGGGCGGATCGAGTACGGTACTGGTCTGGCCTTAAAAAATTTTGGGTTTGCATTATCTTCGATTTTTATTGTTGCCGTTACTCCTTTTAGAGTCCCAAGTCCTTGTTGGAACACTTCTTTCGCGTCAGTTAGAATTTTTGACAGTCGTCCAGGTGTGACGTCGTCATCCTTTTTGTCAGTCACAGTTAGCGCCTGAATGGAATGCCAATCCAATTGTATTTTTCGGATCCATTCACGTCCCAATAATGGTGGTCCTCCATCTTGTAGTATATATAGATACAGTTTCTGTGTTTCCTTGCTGTTGTATTTAACTGGCACCCTTATTTTTCCTCTGGGCTTGACATTTTGCCCCGTGTATGTCTTCAATACAATGGACGTGTCCTTCAAGGGTATGTGTGAGAATAGCCGCTCATAGTCTCATCGATTCATGACAGTTAGGGCTGATCCTGTGTCCAATTCCATCTTTACTTGGGACCCTGCTATCATGAGGGTGACCCAAATGGTTCGGTGATCCTCCTTTGCGATCACGTTGTGTAACTTTTGACAACTTAATCTCCTGCTCCCGGAGTCATTATCACTCTTCTGAACTACTGTCCGTCATCTTTTGTACTTTCTTGTACTTTTCCTTAGTAGTTCTTTTAGTGTTGGTTTTCTTTTCCGACCTGCAGACTCTTGCTATGTGTCCCATTTTCCCACATTGCCTGCATACTTTGTCCTTAAACCAGCAGTCCTTCTGATCATGGGTTGTTCTGCCGCAGCGATAGCACTTTTCTGCTCCATACGCCATTTCGTTAGCGCTGTATTCTTGTGGTTTCTGTTGTATTTCCGCAGCTCCCCGTGCTGCTGCTTCGTAGGATACTGCCACGCTGAAAGCCTGTTCTAGCGTCAGGTCCTTTTCCGAAAGTAGTCGTTTCTGGGTTCCTTCACTCTGGAGCCCGCAGACAAACTTATCCCTTAAGGTGCCTGCCAGTCCTGCTCCGAACTGGCAGTGCTTCGATAACTTGCGTAGTTCCGTAAGATAGTCAGCATTGCTCTCATCTTTTTGCTGGTTTCTTTTATGGAACTTGAATCTTTCTGCTATCAGCAGCGGTGTAGGGTCTAGGTGTTCCTGTAAGATATTAACAATCTCTTCAAAACTTTTCTCCATTGGTTTAGCTGGGGTAATTAAATTCTGCAATAGGCCGTACGTTCTCGCGCCCATCAAATTTAATAATACCGATGCCTTCTTTCCATCGGCCACCTCATTTGCCTTGCAGTACACTTCAATTCTTTCCACATATGTGGTCCAGTCTTCTACCTCGTTGTCGAAAGCAGTGATACTGCCACTCTTCAGCATCTTGGGTGGTTTAAAATGGCGCCTCCCGCGTTTTTTCTTCTTCCCCAATGGATTAAAATGGCGCCTCCTGCGCTTTTCCTTGTTCCCCAATGGAATAAAATGGCGCCTCCCGCGCTTTTCCTTCTTCCCCTTGCTGCCACGCTGCTCCTAGCATTCTACAGGGTAATGGCGGTGACCCACGGCTTCGGCGCGTCTCACTTTTCCTTCCCCTCATTTTATTTTCTCTACGCTGCCCGGTTCTTGAGCACCAACCGTGCCCTATGCACTCCACCCTCTCTCTCTCTCTTTTCCTCCCGACGACGCTGCACGGCCCCTTTGCAGAGCCGCTCAATCGAGCTCGAGCCCGCCGCAGTCCGGAAGGGTCAGCGCACTACCTGCTACCAGCACGATTTGCTGGAACACCTCGACTGGGGATCCAAGCCCAGCTCTCCACAGCCTCCCCTGCAATTCTCCGAACTCCGGTGGATTCCTGGGCGGTTGCCCGTCGTCGACGCCCGTTGCTCTGACTTCGATCTCCAAGAAGCTTCTCTTCAGGGAAAGATCCCCGTGAGGTGATGCAGTACTACAGGTGAGTTCGAACCTGCTCGTCGCCAGTGTAGTGTCCGAGTAGCAATAATACATGGACTGCAGGAGAACAATAATAACAGGTATTTACTGAACAGAGGGTAAGTTAAAACTGAAAGTACAGAAGCCTGCTATGGCTTTATATACAGGTGTGGTCACTGCCGGTACTACAGCATAAAGTCAGTTCTCTCTTAAAGGTACATACACAATAGTACCACCACTGACCGAGTTGGCTGAGTCCTGAAGAACATAATTGCCAGACTAGGATTAGGGCAGATGGTGAGAGAACCAACACGAGGGAAAATACCTACCTGAACTTGCCCTCACCAATCTACCTGTCGCTGATGCACCTGTCCATGACAGTATTGGTAGGAGTGACCACCACACAGTCCTTGTTGAGGAAGTCCCATCTTCACACTGAGGACACCCTCCATCGTGTTGTGTGGCACTGTCACCATGCTAAATGGGATAGATTAAGAACAGATTCATCAGCTCAAAACTGGGCACCCATGCGGCGCTGTGTGCCATCAGCAGCAGCATAATTGTATTCCACCACAATCTGTAACCTTATGGCCTGGCGTATCCCTCACTCTACCATTACCATCAAGCCAGGGGACCAACCCTGGTTCAATAAGGAGTGTAGAAGAGCATGCCAGGAGCAGCACCAGCCGTACCTAAAAATGAGGTGTCAACCTGGGGAAGCTGCATGCATGCTAAACAGTGGAAGCAGCATGCTACGGACAGGGCTAAGCGATCCCACAACCAACCGATCAGATCAAAGCTCTGCAGTCCTGCCACATCCAGTTGTGAATGGTGGTGGACCATTAAACAACTAACGGGAGGAGGAGGCTCCATGAATATCCCCATCCTCAATGATGGTGGAGCCCAGCAGATGAGTGCAAAAGACAAGGCTGAAGCGTTCACAACCATCTTCAGCCAGAAGTGCCAAGTGGATGATCCATCTATCGATTAAATGAGCCGTAGAATCCATGAGGTACTTGCTGGGTCGCCAGATTCCTCTAGTGACCGATCAGGCGCCCCTCTAGTAGATACAGTCTAACAAAGAAACAAGTGCCCGTGTTATCCGATGATTTTAGTCACTCCAGCCCTATTTTGAAGTGGAACACTGGGTGGGAGTAGCTCATGGGAACGCCAATGTCCTCTCCCAAGCATATTTCCCTAATTCTTTCCCTTTCATCGCTCTCATTTTATATTTACTTTTTCTTCTCATTTCCCTTTTTTCTATTTTGCTTCCCTTATTTTTCTCATCTCAAGTTTCTATTTCTCACTCTTTCTCTTTCTCAACTTTATTTGTAACGTTTCCTCTTCTCGTCTCCATCATTTTTCGACTTACTTTTGTTCACCTTCATATCTCTCAATTTTACACTCCCTTATCTCTTCATCTCTCACTTTCTACAGACCTCGCCCTCATTCTGTCTTATTTGTTCTATTTTCCTTTTTCTCTCCTTTCTTTCTTTTACTACTACGCAGGGTCCGCTCCTGTGATTGGGATGTTTCGTGCTCTCGTGCTGATTTCTGTGAGTGTGCAGAATGAACCTGATTTCAGGCCCGTGCTGGGTATGTGAATGAAATGGTCAATGAAGATGTCAGTCAGTCTCGTCGGGCAGTTCAAACCAAGAAGGAAGCTACTTACCCCAAAGGGCAAACTCCAACACTTGTTGGTCATCTTTGGGACGGGTGGCAGGAGGTTTAAAACCTTTTGCTGAAACTTTTGTCTCATATACTTCTTTCCATTCTCTGTTTGAACCTATGTCAGGTCAGTACCAGCAGAAGAGAACAGGGCCGATGTGTCATGGGATCGCCACCCTCCAGGGATGTACTGGGCCATCCTCAGTTTGGGCAGATTCCAACATGAAACCACAAAATTCTAAAACTAAGAAATCTAAATCTAAAAACCTTCTTCCCCAAGAACGGCGGAAGAATAATGGAAACAAAAGGTGTTTGCACTTCAAAGGGACTGAAGTCTGCTGCACTTGAGAGTTTCACACAGCAGCACATCACCAGAAACCTGTGGGTACAGAGGGACATTGCTTGTGGGGAGGAACTTGCAAAGTGTAGCCTTCCCGTATGGATATTTATAACTTATAAATATATGCTAATTAGCTGTCCTCCTTATCAAGACAAATCGCCCATTTCCTTCATTCCCAGCAGGCTGCTGGAGGCCCTGCCGTGTCATCTCTCTGAGCTGCCAGAGCACAGCAGGTCCATGAGGGAGGGGCTCCCATTGAGGACTGGGGTCAGGTTTAGACACAAAGGCAACAACCCAAGCTCTGGGAGTGGTGCTGAGATGGGCCAGCAGGCTGATCCCTTGTGTCAGTGGACTGTGTTGTGAGGGAAGGTCAGAGAGACTGAGGACCTTCAACCATGAAAGGACAGATATATGACAGGAAGTGGGATAGAATAGGTTAATCCAGAGCGCTGCTCGAAGTTCAGTCACGATTGCAGGAAGTGTGTATGAATTGGTAGATAGCGAGTTCAGGACTAACATCAGGAAGGAACTCTTCACGTAAACAGTGATTAAGGTGGGTTTGTGGAGGCGCATGCCGGGAATAGCCTTGCTGGTTCTCTTGCTCAACCATTGGTGAGATTGGCAGAAATCACAAATGCTGTTGGATCGAGGCAAGGATATTGCAACTTCCTCTGTGCTCTGAAACCAGCCTATTCCCTCTACCAGCAAGGGAAGTCTGAGACAATATGTAGAGGGATCATCAGGGGTATGAAGTGGTGGGACCATCAGGGGTATAACTGGAGGTGGCATCATGGGCATTAATGGGAAATAGCATCAAGGACAGGTCCAGTACAGAGTAAAGAACCCTCTGCAATGTTCCATTGAACACTCCCGGGTCAAATGGAAGGTAAAGTTCTTTCATCAAGCCATAGCTGGACAGGGTTTCAATCGATTAGATGCTGCGTCCAGTTAGATGGCCAGGTCAGATACAGCACGGGTTAGATACAGAGTAAAGCTCCCTCTACACTGTCCCATCAAACACTCCCAGGTCAGATACAGCACGGGTTAGATACAGAGTAAAGCTCCCTCTACACTGTCCCATCAAACACTCCCAGGGCAGGTACAGCATGGGTTAGATACAGAGTAAAGCTCCCTCTGCACTGTCCCATCAAACACTCCCAGGGCAGGTACAGCACGGGTTAGATAGAGTAAAGCTCCCTCTGCACTGTCCCATCAAACACTCCCAGGGCAGGTACAGCACGGGTTAGATAGAGTAAAGCTCCCTCTACACTGTCCCATCAAACACTCCCAGGGCAGGTACAGCACGGGTTAGATAGAGTAAAGCTCCCTCTACACTGTCCCATCAAACTCTCCCAGGGCAGATACAGCACGGGTTAGATACAGAGTAAAACTCCCTCTGCACTGTCCCATCAAACACTCCCAGGGCAGGTACAGTACAGGTTAGATACAGAGTAAAGCTCCCTCTAAATTGCAACATCAAAGGGCGAGCCTTATGGCAGATGTCGAACAGCTTCCAGTATCTGATTAGGCTCTCACTGTGGCAAAATCCTGGACTGATGAGATCCTCAGTAAAGTTCCGTACCTTTTCAATTAATATTGACGCTTCCTGTTTTATCTCATCTTCGACATTGGGAGGCTTGTTCCCACCAGATCTGTTCTGTGAACCCAGTGATGTTCCTCCAGTCCCAGGTAGTGTCATGAAGATTTGATTTCTCTCTCTCCACCTTCCTGAGATACTGCTCACTCCAAGAAACTTTTAACTACAAAAATGATTAATATTAATTCTAAAATCTGTAACTGGAATACAATGGGACTATTTTAGTGACTATGATTATATTCGCAATTAGTGACATTTGGTTGTTTTACTTACTTGAATATTAAATTGTTCTTTCCTTTCTTTTTCCATATTTCATGGACTAAATTCACCCACAATATCTGCTGCCAACTCCAGCTCCCCCCACAGTGACTCCCACTGATGTTGTGTAACCAGGGCTGTAAACCTGTCTCCAGGTGACATCACAAAGGAGCGAGTAGCCAATCACACAGCAGCCAGGAATGATGTCACAAAGCAGCCCAAGCCCCTCCCACTTGAGGTGTTACAGGGTCACATGACCAGACTCTGCTCCGAGTGTGCAGTCTCACTGGGCATGAACGCAGGTTGTAGAATCAGCCCTGTCTCCGACCCTGCTCCCTTGTACTGAGACTCCAGACAGGGAGAACAGCCTCCCCAAATTGTCCCTTATGAATATTCTCTCCCATTCTCCAAATGTGAGAACTCACTATTCAATGGCCCCCATGTCCACCTCTTGCTTTATACACCCCAAAGTTTCCTTTCTCTTTATGTCAATCAGGCAGTGATTGGTCATTGAGGAATGCAGCTTCAGGGAATGGTGCTGGAATGAGGCAGTTATATTACAACCTCCTCTGTATCCTGAAGCCAGTCTAATTAATGTAACAGGAAGGGGCAACAGTGGCAATGGCCACGATTTTGCCATCACTCAGCGGATCCGATTGGTGGCGGGTCAGCTGTGAAATTTAAAATGATTGACAGCGGGTCAGGAACCAACTGTCAAAACATGCACACCTGCATTTCCCGATGTTGGGTCTGCCAGCGCTGAGCAGACCCGACAGGCAGTGGCGGGGGACCCAATTTAAATCATTTGTGGCTTGTTTACAACCACTTAATGCTTTTTCCCTAGCTTATTGAATTTGGGTGAAGGTGCAAGGTGAGTTGGTGTGAGTAAGGATGTGCAGGAGTAGGGTAGGGAAGGCAGAGTGATGGGGATGTGATGAGTGGCACAGCAGGATGAGGTTGAGTGTGGCTTGGCAGTAATGCTTCATGATCTACTGAGATAATTGAAAGGTTTGCGCCACTGCAGCCTGGTCCTCCTGATGACATCCCTGCTTGTGTCCTCCTGTGCAATGTGCAACCAGGCGGCGTTGTTCTCCTGGGGAGGAAAGGTAAAGTAACTGCACATGTTCCTACCTCAGGTGCGCCTGGATCTCGGGCCCCGGCCTCCCACAGCACCCACGCAGGACAAGAAGACACGGCACCAGCAGGTAGAAAGCCAAGCGGACACGTGTCTGACCGTTGGTCACCTCGTTTGGACATTCAAATGAGCAAAAGGTGCAAGCCAGTGAAGAGATTTCAGCATTGATTGATTGACTCATTCAATGTGTGTCGAACTGAATCAATGAGGAGAAGGAAGGAGGAAGAGATAAAACAGCAAAAAAGAGCAGGATAAATGAGACAAGGCAGCTGTTTACCCGAATAATACATTAAAAAACAATGTCTACAATAGGTTCCTTCTTTCTGTTGCATGTATGAAAATAGTCTTTTGGACTGTAAACCAGTCACTCCATAAGTCTTCTCAAACCCCTCTCCCCATCTCCTCCAGCCTCACCTCCAACAACAAGTGCGAGGAGTTCATGGACTTCTTGGTCACTAAGATTGAGACCATTCGTTCTGCTGCCTCTGCCGCTTCCCTCCCTTCCCTGACGGCTATAAACATATTTGTGTTGTGTAACAAGGGGTCCCTGGAATTTTTATAACACGTGGTGGTGACCTTAGAAGCAAAAATGTTGAGAACCCCTGACATACAGCTCGTGTAAGATATAAAGCTCCCTTGACACTGTCCCATCAAACACTCCCAGGGCAGGTACAGCACAGGTTAGATACAGAGTAAAGCTCCCTCTACACTGTCCCATCAAACACTCCCAGGGCAGGTACAGCACAGGTTAGATACAGAGTAAAGCTCCCTCTACACTGTCCCATCAAACACTTCCAGGGCAGGTACAGCACGGGTTAGATACAGAGTAAAACCCCCTCTATAATGTCCCATCAAACACTCCCAGGGCAGGTACAGCATGGGTTAGATACAGAGTAAAGCTCGCTCTACACTGCCCCATCAAACACTCCCAGGGCAGGAACAGCACAGGTTAGATACAGAGTAAAGCTCCCTCTACACCGTCCCATCAAACACTCCCAGGGCAGGTACAGCATGGGTTAGATACAGAGTAAAGCTCCCTCTACACTGTCCCATCAAACACTCCCAGGGCAGGTACAGCACGGGTTAGATACAGAGTAAAGCTCCCTCTACACTGTCCCATCAAACACTCCCAGGGCAGGAACAGCACAGGTTAGATACAGAGTAAAGCTCCCTCTACACTGTCCCATCAAACACTCCCAGGGCAGGTACAGCATGGGTTAGATACAGAGTAAAGCTCCCTCTACACTGTCCCATCAAACACTCCCAGGGCAGGTACAGCATGGGTCAGATACAGAGTAAAGCTCCCACTAAATTGGTGCAAGGAAGCATGCAGATGATTCAAGACACAGTTCCACTGGGCAGCCTATGGAACAGAATCACTCATTGGTACGCTTGCCGACTGTAAGGAAATACCTTTAAACCCAATTAAATGATTCCTCACGGTTCAGGCTCGAGCATTATGCCCAAATGCAAGTTTAATACTCAGACACCAATAGTATAATAACTATTACAGTTATACGACAGACTCAAACAACCTAGTTTCCTGCAGACCCGAGGTGATCAAGCTTGGCTTCCCCAGGTGTTGGACGTCCAACTGTCCCATGAGCTCCAAATACAAGAAGACTGCTACCCATTCTTACCTTTCCCTCTTTTACTCATCTGTCACATGTCCAAAGACCTTCCATGCATCCTTAAAGGATCTTCCCATTTAATGTGAGTCATATCACATGATGCCCTGAATGTATATTGAAACGAGATTCCTTCTCATCAAATTGCCAGACCTTGACATAATGACCATCTCGATGGTTTACCTGCTAATCAATGTAACCTGCTGTTTCCTGCCTGACATTACAAAGGAGCAGGAGATGCCCTGGCAATCCCAGATAATTAATGTGGCCTTGCAGCTAGTCTATGTGTCAGTTTTGGTGCCTCCATTGTTCTTGCCAATCTGATATTAGCGCCTCACATGAGATGTTGCTGACCCGTCTGTTTGTATCTACTCCCCCATTGTCCTGACAAATCTCCAATATTAGCCACTGCTTGTCTGTGTCGTGCTGGGAAACGTTGGCGCGTGCACTCTGCTATCCTGTGCGTCAGTCACTCTGAAACTGCTCAAAGGGTGGTGACATACAGCGGGACACAAGTACCACAAACCACACGTAGGATCCAGAGAGAAACAAGTTCCAACAAGGGCCTGACAGATGCAAGATCTTGAAATAAGAACTGAAAATGGTACAATTTTAAAGAGGATGCAGGAACAGAGAGACCTGGGGGTGTCTGTACACAAATCTTTGAAGGTGGCAGGACAAGTTGAGAAGGCTGTTAAAAAAGCAGACGGGATCCTTGGGTTTATTAATCGAGGAATAGAGAACCGAGGCAAGGTAGCTACGCTAAACCTTTATAAAACACTGGTTAGGCCTCAGCTGGAATATCTGCCTGAACTTTAATCGGGAGGCGGGTTGGGAGCTGGTGGGGGGGTGCTCGGAAGCGGTCGGGAAACCCGGATGAATGGGTTACCCACAGGCGCTGCCGAATTTAATGGCAGGGTTTGATTTGCATTGGACACCCCAATTCCGACTCGCAGCCAGCCAGAATGAGAAGCTGTGGCAAGTAGGCCTGTGGCACTAGGCCGCAGAGAGGGAGGGAGGTGGGGAGGGATTGCGCAGGGGCTGGGGGATGTTCAGCGGGGAGGCCGGGTGAGCAGGTGGGGGGCCAGCGGAGCATCGGAAGGCCAGAGGAACAGGGGGCAGGGCCGGAGGAGCGGGAGGGGGGGCTGGGGCGCTGGGTGAGCATCAGAAGGCCAGGAGTGGCTTATCGGGGGGACAGGTGATTATCGGGGTCCAGGTGATCATCGGGGGTCCAGAAGCAGGACATTGGGCCGGAGCAGCAGCACGGGGGTGCCAGAGGAACATGGGGGTGGCGGGGGTTGAGGCCTTGTGGGGGCGGTCTCTGATCGCAGGGGTGGGTAAGGCAGGCACTTAACTCCTGGATCCAGCAGTCCTCATTTTACTTTAGCTGGTGGATTTCACGAGGCCTGCAAATCCGACCAGCTGAAGTTAAATTTAAAATGGATGTTAAATCTGAGGCATGCCAGCCTCATTATAATATTTAATTGGGTCACCTGCCTCCTGGGACACCTCTGTTAAAACCAGACTTGGGTGGGTTGTGGGCAGTGTGGGGTCGGGATTCAGACTTTTAATACAATAACTACCCACCCGGCCGCAACCCATCCATTTTATTGGGTTAAAATTCCCACCATTGTATCCAATTCTGGGCACTACACTTTCGGAAGTGTATCACGGCCTTAGACAGAGTGCAGAAGAGAATTGTACCAGGGATGAGGTACGTCAGTTATGTGGAAACATAGAAACATAGAAGTTAGGAGCAGGAGTAGGCCATTCGGCCCCTCGAGCCTGTTCCACCATTTAATGAGATCCTGGCTGATCATCCAAATTCAGTACCCTGTCCCTGCTTTCTCCCCATATCCCTTGATCCCTTTAGCCTTAAGAAATATATCTAACTCCTTCTTGAATATATTTAATAAGTTGGCTTCAACTGCCTTCTGTGGTAGAGAATTCCACAGGTTCACCACTTTCTGGGTGAAGAAATTCCTCCTCATCTTAGTCCAAAGTGGCTTACCACTTATCCTTAGATTGTGACCCCTGGTTATGGACTCCCCCGCCATCGGGAACATCCTTCCTGCGTCTAGTCTGTCTAGTTCTGTTAGAATTTTATAAGTTTCAATGAGATCCCCTCTCATTCTTCTAAACTCTAGCGAATATAAGCCTAATCGACTCAATCTCTCTTCATACGTCATTCCTGCCATCCCAGGTATTGTTAGATCCGTGTATCTTGATGTTGTGTGTCCTTCAATAATTAGACAAGAGACTGCAGGGAACAATCAACAGGTGTTTACTGGATGAGGGTTACTCTAAAACTAACTGTACAGATCCCTACTCAGGGTTTATACAGGTGTGGTCACTGCCGGTACTACAGTATACAGGAGCTGTAAAAAGTCGTTCTCCCCTTAAAGGTACATACACTACAATTCCTCCCCTTTTAGATTAACAGTACCATAACATTCATTTAACAATTAAATATCAACTAATTACAATTAACACTTTTAACATGCAACATTAACTGAAAATAGTCTATTTATAAATTCATTCTTTGGGGCAGCTTCTTGATCCTTTCTGGATAGCGCCTTTCCTGAGTGTCTTGCTCTTGGTGCGGAGATTATTCTGGCCCCCTGTTGTCGGTTGGTTCATCAGCTTCCGATGCTACTGTTTCTGGGGTAGATGCTACCTGTATGTCGGGTTCATCACCAGGTACGCGAGGCATGGGGTTGGCTCGTTCCTGTGACTCTAGGATCTGGTCAACATGGCGTCTCACAATGTTCTCCCCAACATCCACTGTGTACATTAGTGGCCCCTGCCGTGTGCATATCGTTCCTGGTTGCCATTTCTCTGTTCGGTAGTCGCGGGCCAAGACTGGTTGCCCTACATTGAAGCTCCTTGTCTCATTGATGTGCTGGAATTGCTTATTCTCAACACCTCTTCGTACATTTGGTCTGAGCAAATCCAGACGAGATCTCAACCTTCAGTTAAAGAACATCATGGCCGGGGTCTGGTTGGTGACTGCATGTGTCGCATTTCTGTAGGCTAACAGGAAATTGTCCACCTTATGCTGCAGTGGAATGTCGTCATCGCACATGGCCCTTACTGCTTTTTTAAAGGTTTGTACGAACCTCTCAGCCAATCCATTTGTGGCTGGATGATACGGGGCGGATGTGTAATGCCTTACCCCATTCCTTTTCAGAAATCTTTGAAACTCTTCGGACACAAACTGTGGTCCGTTATCAGAGCAAATCTGCTCTGGCAAGCCGTTCCTGGCAAATATGGTCCGTAGGACTGCAATAGTTTTCTCCGTGGTGGTGGAGGACATTTTGATCACCTCAGGCCATTTCGAGTGCACATCCATGGCTATTAAAAACATTGGCCCAGTAATTCCGGGCACAACACGTGAGTATGGACGGGGTACTCACGCGTGTGCCCGGAGGAATTGCCGGTTTTCAGCATGCACAGCGCATGCGCTGAAAACCGGCATTTCCTGTCCTCTGACCCAAGGGGTTAAGAGGCAAAACGCGCGTGCCTGCACAGGCAGCGCGTGCGCAGTAAAATTCCTTTTTATTTTCAGAGTTGCGCGCGTGTAAAGGCCTCCGGTCTTTACGCGTGGAAAAACAAGACGTAAGTATTTAGTTTTTCAGGTAAGTGGGCTTTTAGTACAATGTAGAAATTTTTTTTCCACAGGTTTGTTATTTTTAAAGAATTTACAGGATGGTAAGTTTAGTTTTAGACCCTATTTATTAAAAATTTATTTTTTTCAAAAAATTGATTAATTGTTTAAAACATTTTTTACAACTTATTTATAGTTAATACAATCAGTGGGATGTTTTTTAAAATTTTATTTAAAGTTAAAGTAGTGTTTTGGCAGCCCATACTTTTCATGAGTTTGACAGCTTTTACTGTCAAACTCATGAATGAGTTTCCCCTCCCCTGATTGGCTGCACAGTGCTCACCTGATTCCAGCCGGCACATCGCACTAACTACGCCACTGGATCAGGTAAGCACATCGTGCCGACATCGGAACCGGGCCTGTGACAGGAAATGCAAGCAGGCCCGGGCTTCAGATGTCGGCGCGCAGGGTGAGTGCAGATCGGGGGCTTGCACACGCGGCAAGCCCCCGATCCTAATTTCAGGGCCATTGAGTCCATGAATGGACCAGCAAAATCAATATGCACCCATTGCCATGGAGATGAGGGCCACTCCCATGGGTGTAGAGGGGCATGTGATGGTGCATTTTGGACTTTCTGGCATCCTGAGCAGCTCTTTGTCAGGTCCTCGATTTGCTGATCGATCCCCGGCCACCACACATAAGCCCTGGCAAGGCTTTTCATTTTCACCCCTCCCAGATGGCCTTCGTGAAGCTCATTGAGCACTCTCTCCCTTAACTTGGGTGGAATTACCACTCGGGATCCACACATCAAGGTCCCCTGGCATACTGACAGTTGTTCTCTTCTGGATGAGAATGCTGGCAACAGTGAGTCGCCATGTGTTGGCCATCCCTTCACCGTCAAGCCATATACCCGAGACAGTGTCGGGTCATTTTGGGTCTCCTTCTCTATATCAGCATTAGTTACTGGCAAGCGTTCAATTATAGTCGAATAAAATATTTCGACAGGGTCCACTGCTAGTGCTTCCTCCGCAGTAGGCAGTGGCAGGCGTGATAGCCCATCAGCGTTTCCATGCTGTTTCGTGCCCTTATACTCGATTTCATATTGGTTCGCCCCTAGAAAAAGGGACCATCTTTGTAGCCGTTGCGCAGTCATCACCGGAACGCCCTTCTTTGGATTAAAGATGGAGACAAGTGGTTGGTGGTCAGTCAGTAAGGTGAACTTCTGCCCGTGCAGATAGTGGTTGAACTTTTTCACTCCCCACACTAGGCTGAGGGCCTCCCTGTCAATCTGGGCGTAGTTACGCTCGGCTGAGGTTAGTGACCGAGACGCAAAGGCTACTGGCCTCTCCGAGCCGTCCGGGAATTTGTGCGACAGCACTGCTCCAATGCCATAGGGTGATGCATCACACGCCAACCGAATTGGTAGTGCTGGGTTGAAATGAGCCAACACCTCTTTTGATGTGATCAATTCTTTGCACTTCTGGAAAGCTCGTTTACATTCGTCATTCCACTTCCATGGTACCCCCGTTTGCAGTAGGGTGTTCAGTGGGTGTAGTACTGTAGACAAATTCGGCAAGAACTTATGGTAGTAGTTCACCAGCCCGAGGAACGACCTCAGTAGTGACACATTTTCCGGTGCTGGAGCCTTGACTACTGCCTCAATCTTTTCAGGGGACTTATGTAACCCCTCTTCATCAATAACGTGGCCACAATACGAGATCTGCTTCTGGAAAAACTCGCATTTGTGGCGATTAGCTCGGAGCCCATATTCCTTCAATCTAGTGAGCACCTGCTCCAGGTTGGCGAGGTGATCACTGTCATTTTTGCCCGTGACCAGGATGTCGTCCAAATAACACTGGGTCCCTGGAATCCCTTGCAGGACTTGATCCATTGCCCTTTACCAAATAGCCGGAGCTGATGCTACCCCGAACACCAGCCGGTTGTATTGGTAGAGACCTTTATGAGTGTTGATCGTGAGGTACTGTTTCGAGGCTTCTTCTACCTCCATTTGCAGGTACGCCTGGGCCAGATCAATCTTAGTGAAGCGTTTCCCTCCAGATAGCGAGGCAAAAATATCTTCAATCCGCAGAAGTGGACATTGTACCATGTGAAGGACTGGGTTCACTGTCACCTTAAAGTCCCCATAGATGCGAACCTTCTTTGGTTCCCCAGGCGTATTACTCAACGACCTCTTCATTGCAGGAACGATGGGTGTAGCCCACTCACTCCAGTCCACTTTGGACAGTACTCCTGAACGTTCCAAACCTTCCAGCTCTGCTTCGACGGCTGGGCGGATCGCATAAGGCACTGGTCTGGCCTTAAATAACTTTGGGCTTGCATTTTCCTCTATTTCGATCGTCGCTGTTATGCCTTTTAGTGTTCCGAGTCCCTCCTGGAACACTTCTTGTGCATCTGTTAGCATTTTTGACAGTCGTCCAGGTGTGACGTTGTCATCCTTTTTGGCATCTACAGTCAGTGCTTGTATGGAATGCCAATCTAGCTGTATCTTCCGGATCCATTCACGTCCTAGTAGTGGTGGTCCTCCACCTGGCAATACATATAGGTCCATTTTTGGTGTTTCCTTGCCCTTATATATAACGTTCACCCTTATTTTTCCTTTGGGGTAGACTTTTTGCCCCGAGTACATCTTCAAGACAATCTTTGTATCTCTCAAGGGTATATGTGAGAATAGCCGCTTGTAGTCCCTTCGGTTTATGACTGTTAGGGCTGATCCTGTGTCCAATTCCATTTTCACTTGGACTCCGGCTATCTTGAGCGTGACCCAGATAGTTTGATGATCCTCCGTTTTGATCACATTATGTAGTTTCAGACAACCCAGCTCCTTGTTTCCGGAGTCTGTATCACTTTTCTGTTCGTCTGAGCTACTCTCCGTCACCTTATGTACCTTCTTGTACTTCTCCTGTGGTGATTTCTTGCTGCTGGTTTTCTTTCCCGACCTGCAGACTCTTGCTATGTGTCCTACTTTTCCACACTGTCTGCACACTTTGTCCTTGAACCAGCAATCATTATGGTCGTGTGTTGTTCTGCCGCAGTGATAGCACTTCACTGTTCCGTATGACATTTCATTTGTGCCATATTCTTGCGATCTCCATTGTATCTCTGCAGCGCCCCGTGCGGCTGCTTCGTGTGATACTGCAATGCTGAAAGCCTTGTCCAGCGTAAGATCCTTTTCTGATAGAAGCCGTTTCTGGGTTCCTTCACTTTGAAGCCCACACACAAACTTGTCCCTTAAAGTATCTGCTAGTCCCGTTCCAAACTGGCAGTGTTTCGATAGCTTGCGCAGTTCCGTTAAATACTCAGCATTACTTTCATCTTTATGCTGCTTCCTTTTGTGAAACTTAAATCTTTCTGCTATCAGCAGCGGTGTGGGGTTTAAGTGGTCCTGTAGGATTGACACTGTTTTCAAAATCCTTTTCCACTGGCTTCTCTGGGGTTACTAGGTTTCGCAGTAAGCCATACGTTTTGCACCCATTGAATTCAACAATACCAGCGCTTTCGTGTCATCTGGCACTTCATTCGCCTTGCAGTACACTTCTATGCATTCGACATATGTCGTCCAATCTTCGACTTCATTGTCGAACGCTGTGACACTGCCACTCTTTGGCATCCCTGGGTGTGGTTAGACTGGCTCAAAATGGCGTCTCCCGCGCTCTCCCTTCTTCTCCGCTGTGGCTCAAAATGGCATCTCCCGCGCTCTCCCTTCTTCTCCGCTGCGGCTCAAAATGGCGTCTCCCGCGCTTTCCTTTCTTCCCCGCTGACACTGCTTGGCCCATGAACACCGGCTGCGCTCTGTGCGTTTTCCTGCATGCCTCTCTCTCTCGTTGACGCTGCTCGGCCCTTGAACACCGGCTATGCTCTGCTCTCTCTCGTTGATGCCGCTCAGTCCTGAACACCGGCTGCGCCCTGTGCGCTCTACCCTCTCTCTTCTCCCGTCGACGCCGCTTGGTCCTGAACACCGGCTGTGCCCTGTGCACTCTACCCTCTCTCTTCTCCCGTTGACACTGCTCAGCCTTTTTCTGTGCCGTCGGTCGGCTCTAGCCGCCGCTGTCCGGGATGGGTCTGTGCCGTACCTGTTGCCAGCCCGTTTCGCTGGACCACCATGACTGGAGAACCAAGCCCAGCTCTCAACAGCCTCCCCTGTGATGCTCAAGTCTCCGCTGGATGGTCGACGCCCGTGCTTTTGGACTCGGCCTTCTTCTTTCACTGTTCTCCAGGAGCGAATCCCTGGGAGGTGATGCAGAGTTGCAGGTCAGTTTGAATCTTCTCGTCGCCAATGTTAGATCTGTGTATCTTGATGTTGTGTGTCCTTCAATAATTAGACAAGAGGCTGCAAGGAACAATCAACAGGTGTTTACTGGATGAGGGTTACTCTAAAATTAACTGTACAGATCCCTACTCAGGGTTTATATACAGGTGTGGTCACTGCTGGTACTACAGTATACAGGGGCTGTAAAAAGTAGTTCTCCCCTTAAAGGTACATACACTACAGATATCAGTCTGGTGAATCTTTGCTGCACTCCCTCCATGGCCAGAACATCCTTCCTCAGATAAGGCGACCAAAACTGTACACAATACTCAAGGTGTGGTCTCACCAAGGCCCTGTACAACTGCAGTAAGACATCCTTGCTTCTGTACTCGAATCCTCTCGTTATGAAGGCCAACATACCATTTGCCTTCTTAACCGCCTGCTGCACCTGCATGCTTACCTTCAGCGACTGGTGCAGAAGGACACCCAGGTCTCGTTGCACTTTCCCTTTTCCCAATCTATTGCCGTTCAGATAATAATCTAACTTCCTGTTTTTGCCACCAAAGTGGATAACCTCGCATTTATCCACATTGGACTGCAGAACCTGGAATTGTTCTCCTTCGAGCAGAGAAGGTTAAGAGGAGATTTGATTGAGGTTTTTAAAATCAGAGTAAATAAGGAGAAACTGTTTCCAGTGGCAGAAGTGTCAGTAACCAGAGGACACAGGTTTAAGGTAATTGGCAAAAGAACCAGAGGCGACATGAGGAAACTTTTATTTTACGCAGCGAGTTGTTGTGATCTTGAACACACTGCCTGAAAGGGTGGTGGAAGCAGATACAATAGTAACATTCAAAAGAAATGGTATAAAAACTTGAAGGGACAAAATTTACAGGTCTATGAGGAAAGAGCAGGGGAGTGGGTTTAATTGGGTAGCTTTACCAATGAGTCAGCACAGACACGATGGGCCGAATGGCCTCCTCCTGTGCTGTACCATTCTATGATTCTGAGCCTAATGGCACATGTTGAACAGTTCCCTTTAGCTGGTTAGACTCTCACTGTGGCAAAATCCTGGAATGATGGGATTCTCAATAGAGTTCCGTACCGTTTCAGTCATTGTTGACACTTCCTGTTTTAACCCGTCTTCGACACTGGGGGTCTTGCTCCCACCAGATCTGCTCTGTGAGCGCAGCAACATTTCTCCATTCCCAGTTAGTGTGATGATGATTCGACTTCTCTTTGGCCACCTTCCTGAGATACTGCTCACTCTAAGAACTTCAATTACAAAAATGGTTAATATTAATTCTAGAATCTGTAACTGGAATAAAATGTGACTATTTTTGTAACTATAATTATATTTCATTTGAAATTACTGTCAGTTGGTTGAATTACTTTATATTAAATGGCTCTTTTTTTTCCTTTCCCATATTTATATTGACTAAACTCACTCACAATATCTGCTGCCAACTCCAGCTCCTCCCGCAGTGACTCCCACTGATGTTGTATAACCAGGGCAGTAAGGAGCCAGGAGCCAATCACAACAGCAGCCAGGAACGATGTCACAAAGCGGTCCAAGCCCCTCCCACTCAAGGTATTACTGGGTCACATGACCAGGCTCTGATCCTGGTGTGCAGTCTCACTGGGCAGGTTGTACAATCAGTCCTGTCTCCGACCCCACTCCCCTGTACTGAGACTCCAGGAGGGAGCATCGCCGCCCAAAATTACCCTTTATGAATTCTCTCTTCCATCCTCCAAATGTGAGGTCTCACTATTCAATGGCCCCCATGTCCACCTCTTGCTTTATACACCCCAAGGGCGCTGACACTTTATATCAGGCAGTGTGTCTCCCTCCTGATTTGTCAGTAGAGGCAATTTGAGTGAATGATGCTGGGATGAGGCAGTTATGTTACAACCTCCTCTGTGTCCTGAAACCAGCCTATTCCCTGTAACAGGAAGGGGCGTTAGAGGCAATTAGTGGAGCGATCATCGGGGGTATCAAAGTGTTGGGACCATCAGAGCAATAATTGGAGGGGGCATCATGGGCAATAATGGGTAAGGCTGCCTATACACAGTCCCATCAAACACTCCCAGGGCAGATACAGCAGAGATTAGATACAGTGTAAAGCTCTCTCTAAATTGGTTCATCAAGCATAACTAACTCAGAGACAGCATGTATTAAATGCAGCGTACAGCTCCCTTGACACTATCCGATGAAGCACACCAGCTCAGGTACAGCAGGGGATGAATGCAGAATAACAATCCCTCTATGGAGAAGGTACATACGAGTTAGGCTCCAGTCAACTTGCCGCATCAAAGGCCAAGCCTTATGGCAGATCTTGAGTAGCTTCCATTCGCTGGTTAGACTCTCACCTTGGCAAAATCCTGGACTGATGGGACTCTCAATGACCTTTTCAATCATTGTTGAAGCTTCCTGCTTCATTGCGTCTTCAACACTAGGGCTGGAATTTTACGGGAGGGTCAGCGGGCGGGATTGGTGGCAGGTCGGTGGGAAATTTGACATTTTTGACAGTGGTTTGGGAACCTGCTGTCAACTTGCTCCCACACGCCTTCCCCAATGTCGGGTCTGTCAGTGCTGACCAGACCCGACAGGCAGCAACGGGCGAGCCAATTCAGGTAATTAGTGGCTTGTTAACAGCCACTTAAGAATGATTTTCAGCTTACCGTTTGCATTTGACAGCTCACCCACGGGGTCCATGCTGGCTGTGAACCAAGTCCGTCAAACTGAGGCAGGAGTTCAGTGGCCATTGAATCAGCTGATGAGTTGACAGCTTCAAATGTACAATAAAAGCTCCCACCTCACAGAGATATCATCCCTCAGCCACAAGCTGTTCCGCATTGCATTTCCACAACAGATTCAGCATGCTGCAAGTCTTTACACAAGTCTCCATCCAGCCTGACATCATTACCTCTCTCACCATTAACAGATCGATTCTGTCATCTCTACTTCACCTGCCATCTATTCCATCAGCATGGGGGTCCTTTATACTCTCTCACCTTGGTCCTCAGAATCCCACCACGATCAGCCTCAACACCAGCAGCACCAGGCTCACCAGCAGCACCAACAACAACACCAACCTTCTCCACAATCAACTGATGCTGCACAGGACAGAGAGCATCAGCACCCGAGCACATTGCTGCCCGGGAGGCCAGGGATGGCCTCACCATGGCCAGATTTACTTCACTTGATGCTGTACACCCTGGCTGCCAGATGATGCACCAGGTTGGCACCACCCCACACCAACAACATAAAGCATCCCTACAATGACCAAGCCATTCCTTTCACACGCATCACCATTGTGGGGGGTACTGTTATGTCTCACCATTCACTGCAACTCATTAAGCCAGTTCCAAAGGTGCACACAAATCTGTCCAAGAACACAAAGGGGTCGATTTTCCTGGAGCAGTCAGGCGGGGTTTCAGGCATGTGGGGGGGGGGGGAATCCCGATTTCGGGGGTCCCGACACCAGCCCGCCCAAAACCCGCCTCCACGTAAGTTTCAGGGGAGGCGGGTACCCGCCCCGCACTGGGACCCGCCGACCCGAGGCGGGAAGGGATTAGTGCCAATTAACTGCCTGTTAACACCTTAGAGCTTCACACTTGCAGGAAGCATCTCGGAGCGCTTCACAACAAGGAGGAGAGGAATATTGTGGACACCAAGTGTGAGGAAAGGTGAGGGCAATGGAGAGGCTAGGATGGTCAATAGAAGGTACAGTGCAGGGCACTGGATAGAGAATTCCAGAGTCCTGGAGTGTGGGGACTGACTGATAAAGAAGCTGCCGATAGTGGAGTGGAAGGAGCGAGGGGCACGGAGAGTTAATTTAATTTCAACCAAAAGGCAATACATTTACAAGCTTAAAATAAAGGTCAATTTAATTTGTAATTTGACCTCATTTAGAAAGAAAGAAAACACCAGATCAATTGGCCTGAGAGGGAGTAACGATGGCATTTACTGAGGCCCGAACTTCATAAGAACATAAGAAATAGGAGCAGGAGTCGGCCATTCGGCCCCTCGAGCCTGCTCTGCCATTCGATAAGATCATGGCTGATCTAGTCTTGGCCTCAACTCCACTTCCCTGCCCACTCCTCATAACCCTTGATTCCCTTATCGTTCAAAAATCTGTCTATCTCCACCTTAAATATATTCAACGACCCAGCCTCCACAGCTCTCTGTGGCAGAGAATTCCAAAGATTCACGATGTAGGGTTTGGCCGGTGCCAACATCAATGGGTGCATGTGCCTGAAGGATTTTTGGACTTTTAAAATGGAGACGCACTTGGGCTGCGTTTCAAAATGGCTTCAAACGGTGACGAGGGCCCGCTCCAAAACGACTGCGTGGTCACATTCACGAGTCCTCAGCTCCAAACGATGGTGGAGGGGCTGATGGGGTAATTATTAATCCTAGCCCCTTTAGGGCTACACCGGATCAGGCATATTCCTCAGACGCTCACTTTCAACTAAAGTTTGAGGTAGCCGAATCCTAAAGATGCTTAATTGGGTCTAAAGGTCCAGACTATCTCTCCCTAAAGGAAAGGAACAACCTGAAAATGTTACTGTTCTCCAGATAGCACTTTTAATAAGTTTAGCTAGACTGTAACATTCCAGATATTATGAGGGTTTGGAAAACTCCCCCAGAATTCTGCAACTCCTCACCAAAGAGTGTACAGAAATTGAGTTTGCAAGTTTGCTACAGAAGTCTTATGTGAGACAATTCTAAAAATATATAGATTTTTTAAAGAACCGACATGTAATTTACAGTTGGTGAGTCAATCGCAACATTAACAGTTCCAAAAAGAGAAAGCTTACAATTCTAGTATCAGAGAACCTTACTCTCAAATCTTAACTTTGCTACAGTTTTACAGTTCTTAGTTTTCTACAGGATATCCACCAAAATCAAATACATTTGATCCCCGAGGTACAAAGAGTTGGAGACTTACAGAGCCGCCTCTGAAGCCGAGAATCGCTTTGCCCCTTTAAAGCGAGTCTACTATCCCATTTGAGAGTTCAATATTTATACCCTTTTCCAGTGGTTTTTCCTTTAAGGTTTTCTGCTGATGTAAAATAATTATCTCTAGTCATTTTTCTGCTGACTCCTGCAATTCTTACAGTCACCTCAGCTGGTAGCATTACAGAATTATGTTTCCTCTCTAGGTGTTCAAAGTTTACCATAAAAAAATGGTGTAACAGCAGGTGTGTTTTATTTGATGTCATTTTTACGAAGGCAGATGTTTGTGCTTCTTTACGAAATGTAAATTAGAAAACCTTGTCCAGGGTGAATCATTGTTTGATTCCGAAAGGTTCAGACTACCCGAGCGTATAGCCTTCTGTTTCAATAAGGTTATTGATTCAGTGCCAACAACTACCTTAGCTCAATAGCCAGAATGCTATCACAGCTTTTTCATCGTTAGGTTTCTAGATTTCCAGACCCACTTTGTCATGTTTCAATAAGGCCAGAATACTTCATAGAATGGTGTATTTTTCTGAACAGGTTATTTGGCTTATTCCTTCACAGGACTGAAAAAACTTAGCATCAAAGGGGACCCCACAGACCATTTCGCTAAGGTAGAAGAGATAGGGGGCTTAAACGAGTGTAACGATGTGGAAACGCATAAGTTATTTTTATTCTCCCTAGAAGGGACACTATACCAAAGCCTGTCCGCTGCCTCTAAGGTGGGATGAGGCACTATAGTGGGGCTCAAGGAGGAAATCCTACGAGCCATGGGCCATACACAGGGGAGTCCATTTTCCCTCGTTGAGAACACCCTGCAGATGCCTGGAGAAGCGCCGATTGCGTTTGCCGACAGGCGCTGGCCCGTCTATGCTAAGACCACGGTGGGCACACCGGACTGAGCGCAACTGCTAGGGGAGGTCCGTAATCACTGGCTAAGGACCCTGGTTGTGAAAAGCCTCCCAGTTATTCGAGATAAGGCCGACGCCTGGTTCAATTCCGAGGACCTCGCTAACACAGAGGCTGGGGTGTTTAGAAAGCTCACCATGGCTTTCCAGTCCCTGGGTGGGGAGGAGGTGAAGCAATGGGCGAGGGTCAGTGAGATGAAGGCCGGTAAGGGGGAAAGGAAGGAATGGCGTCAGGAAGGGCCCCACACTAATGTTTTCAGTGTGGACAGATGGGGCATTGGAGGCGGGAGTGTCCAACCCAGAAAGCGGTACTCGGCCAAGGAGAGTCTCCAGGGAAGAAATCCCCAAACACCGACACGAGGGAGGCCAGCCAGCAGTCAGGATACGAGGCCCTAGTGGCTGCCCTCCATATGGTGATGGGCAAGGACACCGGTAGACTTGATGCTGCAGTCAGCGAGGTCATACCGAACGCTCCAGTGGGCTCCCCGTCACCCTGACTAGAGCGTGCTCAGTCTGAGTACCTGTGCCCGCTCATCTACGATGAGTGGGGCAGGCCCTGTGTGCAGATTGCGGTGGAAACGGTCATGGTGACACCCACCTGGTGGACACCAGAGCCTCGAGCACGGTGATCCATTCCAAGGACCCAGCCAATTCACCCTGGTCCAGTAAAGTGCCCTTCAGTTTGATGGGGTACACCGGGGATGAGCAGGCGGGAGCAAGGTCTACTCCCCTTACCATTAAGCTAGGTTCCCTCACCACTAAATAGGAGTGCGTTCTCCTGAAATGGGATCAGCCCAGGTGGGGAGTCCTTTGGTCCGACTTCATGTTGGCCCACAGGATCATTGTAGATTTTAGGAACCATTGCTTGTGGGGAGCGGTGGGTTCCGATAAGGTGGATGAGGTAGTGGTAACACCCAGAGGCAAGGGGGGAGGAGGGAGCATCTGCAGCATGAAGCCCTGGGGTAGTTACGACCTAGAGGTTTTGGTCAGTAACACCCCGCTCCAGAACCAGGCAGAGGTGCGGAGCAATTTAGATACTTTTGCCACTCACAAGCACGACTGCGGACGGGTGACTGGGGTAGAGGTTAGAGTAGATGGGGATCCCATGCCTAGGCCCCAAAAACAGTATAGTTTTCCCAGGGAAGTGGAGGCACACTTGGAGACGGCACTGGGTTCCCTGGTAAAGCAGGGTGTGTTGAGGCTGATTGCCACCCATGTTGTAGTGTCCAAGTATAAATAATACACGGACTGCAGGAGAACAATAATAACAGGTATTTACTTGAACAGAGGGTACTCTTTTTGTTTGGACCCAAAAAAAAACAAAAAAAAACCCAATTGGACTGTAAATAAACAAAAGTTCAACTAAAACTTAACAAATCAAATTAAAATTTGGTTTTCTGGGTTGATAATGCACTCCATTCCCTGCGGTGCCCACCGGTCGCGGAAATACTCAAGCGCGCCGGCGGACACTGCGTGCTCCATCTCCAGGGCCACCCGGGCGCGAACATGGCCGCGGAAGAGAGGCAGGCAATCCGGCTGGACGACCCCCTCGACCGCCCGCTGCCTGGACCAATTGATGGCTCTTTTAGCCAGGCCCAGGAGCAGGCCCACAAGGAGGGCATCCAACCTGTCCGCTCCCCTCCGCACCGGGTGACCGTAGATCAAGAGCGTGGGACTGAAGTGCAACCAAAAATCGAGGAGCAGCCCCTTCAAGTAGTGAAAGAGGGGCTGCAACCTCTCACACTCCATATAAACGTGAAACACGGACTCCTCCAGGCCGCAAAAAATTCAGGCGGCCTGGGAGTCCGTGAACCTACTTAAAACCTTATTGCACGGGACCGCTCTGTGCAACACCCTCCAGGCCAAGTCCCCGATGGAACAAGGGAGGACTCCCGTGTAGAGAGCCCTCCATTGGGGACCTCCGCCACCGCCAGTCGGCAAGACGCCACGCCAAGGCGTGTCCGGACGGTAGACGAAGATGGCAAAGTGGAGAGTGTGCAGGAGCAGCCCGTACAGGAAACCCCTCCGCACGGAATGAAAAGGCACGGAGGGTATTTCGAGGCGGCTCAAGTTGTGAGGCGCCGGTTCCCAAGGGGAGTTTCGGGGCCGGGCGCCGATGAGGAATTCCGTCCGAATGGGGGTAAGCTCGGGCGGGATCGCCCCACGTGCTTGAGCCGCCTCGATACACCTAGTGGAGTCGGGGCCCAGTGCCGCTTTCACCGATTCGATGGCTTCGACCGCGAGCCGGACGTTGGCCCAGGACAGGCGCCGCGCCAGCTCCTCCGGCGCCATCCAGCCCGCTCCTCCGCCATTGAGCAGGTCCCCGACTCTGGTCACATTGCCAGGCACAGCCCTGCCCTCCGCCAGCCGCCCGAACCCACATTCGTGGAGGTGCGGATTCCTGAGCAGCGGCTCCCGAAGGAGAGCCGCCGCTCCTGACGGGGGAGAGCTCCGCCTGGAAGCGACGTAGTTCCAAACCCATAGCAGTTCCTGGTAGAAGACAGGCAGCTCCCGCAGGCCGGCACGCCTGCCGCCCACTTTCGCGAACAGGAGCTGCGTGTCGTAATTGAGGCCGTGCAGCTGGCGGAAGAAAAACGTCGCCAGCGCACACCATCTCGGAGGATTCTCGACGTACAGGTAACTCTGCAGCGTCTGAAGATGGAAAGTCGCAGCCTGGGTGCGAAGGCACACCAGCGCCTGACCGCCCTCCCTAAGCGGGAGACACAGAATCGCGGCAGGGACCCAGTGCTTCCTTTTGTCCCAGAAGAAGTCGATGAGCTTCTTCTGCATCTTGGCAACAAACGCAGGGGGAGGGATCAAAGTGACCAACCGGTACCACAACATGGCGGCCACCAGCTGGTTTATGACCAGCGCTCGACCCCTGTAGGACAACACTCGGAGCAGTCCTGTCCAGCGTCCTAGGCGAGCGGTGACTTTGGCCTCCAGCTCTAGCCAGTTCGCCAGCCAGGCGTCCTCGGCAGGGCTAAGGTAGACTCCCAAATAGAGGAGGTGCGTGGTGCTCCAGGCGAAAGGCCTGAACTCCTCCGGCAGGGAGTCCACCCGCCACTGACCCACCAGGAGTCCGGAACATTTCTCCCAGTTGAACTTGGCGGAGGATGCGTCCGAGTAAATCTGCTGGCATTCCCGCATCCTCCGCAAGTCAGCGAGATCCGTGACCGTGAGGAGCACGTCATCGGCGTAAGCCGAGAGGACCACCTCCACGCCCGGCCCTTGCAGAGCCAGTCCCGTCAATCTCTTCCGCAAGAGGCGCAGGAAAGGCTCCACGCAAATGCCGTATAACTGACCAGACATGGGGCATCCCTGACGCACCCCGCTCCCGAAGCAAAGGGGCGCCGTCAAGGACCCGTTAACTTTAATCAGACACTCCGCGGCGGCGTACAGAAGTCGGATCCGGGCGACGAAATGCGTCCCGAACCCGAATGCGCGCAGAGTCCCGAAGAGATACTCGTGATCCACCCTGTCGAACGCCTTCTCCTGATCCAGGGAAAGGAAGGCGACTGACAGACCAGCCCTCTGGGAGTGGTGGACCAGGTCCCGGACCAGATGGATGTTATCGTGGATGGTCCGGCCCGGGACCGTGTAGGACTGGTCGGGGTGGATCATGTGGGCCAGCACGGTGCCAAGGCGAGCAGACATGGCCCTGGCAAAGATTTTATAGTCTGTGCTGAGGAGGGAGACCGGGCGCCAGTTCTTAAGGAGGCGGAGGTTGCCCTTCTTAGGCAGCAGGACAATGACCGCCCTGTGCCAAGAGAGGGGCATCTCCCCAGTCGCCAAACTTTCCCCCAGGACCCGCGCGTAGTCGCCCCCCAAGACGTCCCAGAATGCCCTGTGGAACTCCACGGTCAGCCTGTCCAGCCCCGGGGACTTTCCCCTAGAGAGCTGGCGGAGGGCGCCGGTCAGCTCCGCCAGGCTTAGCGGAGTGTCCAATTATTTAGCGCGCTCCGGGCTGACCTTTGGCAGGTCCTCCCACAAAACTCTGCGCGCATCCTCGCTGGACAGATCTGGAGAGAACAGAGCCCTGTAATAGGCGCGGGTCTTCGCGCTGATTCCCTCCGGATCCGAGACCAGTGATCCGTCGTCGGCCAGCAGCCCCAAGAGCTGCTTACGGACCCCCCGTCTTTTTTCCAGCGAGTAGAAGAAGGGGGAGCCGCGGTCCAGGTCCCGCAGGAGCTGGATCCGCGACCTCACGTACGCACCTCGGGACCCGACGAGCTGCAGGTCCTTCAGCGCGCCCTTCTTCTCTTCGTACACCTTCCGCAGGGCCGGGTCCTCGACGACCTGACCGAGACGGGACTCCAGGTCGAGCACCTCCTTCTCCAACCGCCCGACCCGGGCCTCCCGCCTCTTGGTCGACCCCTTCGCGTACTCCTGACAGAAGAGATGGATGTGAGCCTTGCCCACATCCCACCATAGCCTCAAGGAGGGGAAGCCCCCCCGCTTCCTTCTCCAGTCGGCCCAGAAGCGACGAAACGAATCCCGGAACCGCGCGTCCTCCAGCAGCAGGTTGTTAAAATGCCAGTACGCGGACCCCCCACTGCGCGCGCAGCGGAGTGAGCTCCGCCGACACCAGGCGGTGGTCCGTGCATGGCACCGGCTGCATGGAAGCCACCGGAACGCAGGAGACGTACGCCCGGGAAATGTAGAGGCGGTTGATTCTGGACCTTCCTCCCCCAGACCTCACGCTAGTGAAGGCGCTGGAGTCGGGGTGGAGATTTCGCCAGACGTCCACCAAGTCGAAGGACCCGACCAGGTCCCTCAACTTCTCCATCGCCGCCGGGCTTCGCGGGGGACCCGAACGGTCCCTCGCCTCGAGGGTGCAGTTAAAATCCCCCCCGAGGATGACGCACTCGCCCGCGTCGACGGAGCCCAAAAGAGCGGACACTTCTTCGAAGAAGCGCACTTGCTGCGCACCGGTCTGAGGGGCGTACACGTTCACTAGATGGAGCGGTACGCCCCCCAGGCAAACAGTGACCTGGAGCAAGCGGCCCGGCACGTGCTCCTTGACCCCCAAGATCTCCGGCTGAAAATGCGGGGCCAGCAAGATAGCCACCCCGCTAGAATTGTTGGAGAGGTGACTCATGCTGACCCCTCCTTGCCACTCCAGGAGCCATGTGGCTTCGTCTCCCGGAACGGTGTGGGTTTCTTGCAGGAAACACACCGCATACTTCCCGTCCCGAAGGACCGAGAAGTTGTTGAATCTGCGGTGCGCCTCCCTGCTGCCGTTGATGTTGAGACTGGCTATGGTTATCTTCATGTCAGAAGCATAGTGCAACCTCTACCTACACCTAACGGGGGGAGGGAGCGCAGCCGCTGGTCAGCCGCCACTTCCTCAGCAGCCCAGTGAGAAACGTTCTGAGCTGGCGCAGCTCGAGCGGGTCCACGCCCTCGTCCGCGCCCATGATTTTAACAGCGGCGCGGACGGACACGATGAGCAGCGCCAGCTCCGACCACCTGTCGAGGGCCAGCCGGATCCTATTTTGCCGACCCCGGCATGTTGCCATAAAGTCCCGGAGTTCCCTTACGGGAATGAGGAGAGACTCGGCGAGGGGCACGAGGTCATCCAGCGCCTCGTGGATGGTGGAGTCCAAATCGTCCTCCGTGCCCATCACCGAGTCCCCATCCTCCTCCAGGGGGTCGTCACCAGGGGCCGACCCGTCCGTCGCGCAATGCGCAATGAACGGCTCGGCCGCACCAGCCGGCCCCGCCTCCGCCCGGATCCCACCCCCAGGATCGGCGGCAGAGGATTCCTCCCTGGGCTCCTCTAGGGGCGCCGGGCCAGAAGACGGCGGCGGTTCGGAGCCCCCCTCCGCCCCAGACGCCAGAACGACCGGAGAAACCGGGTAGAGAACAATTTCCAGCTCCTCCAGTACGTCCGGCACCAGAGACGCAGCCAGGGGGCCATCCTCCTCCCCGCCACCAGCCTCCGACCCAGCGGATGGGGTGTTTTCAATTAAAACCTCCACTGGGACGAGCAGCCCCTGGGAGATGTTCGGGTCGCATTGGGCGAGCTCATTTTCCTCGAGCTCGTCCGGCCCAGACCCCAGGCCGCCCAACTCGGCGAGGGGTAATGGCACCCATAAAATGTCAATAGCCGCGGGTTGTTCCGCGACCCCCCCCACGGGCAGGGTCTCGTCCCCATCCCCGGGAGTCACGTGCCGGTCAGACACATCTGCCTCAGCCTCCCGAGGGACAGGCGACCCCTGCCGATCGCTGGTGATGACGACAGCGGGGGGGGGGGGCGCAGTACCCGCGGTGGGCGACGACTCCCCTTGCTCGGAGGGACCTTCCTCCTCCCGGTCCTCCTCCTCTTCCAGGGGGTCGTGCCTTCTTTTTAGCACGGAGGGAGCGAGGGAGACCTCCATGTCTGCAGAGGCCTCCTCCTCTGCTCCCTCCGGTGGAGCAGGTTTGTCGGGTTCCTCGGGCCCGAGACCGGCCGCAGGTATTGGCGTTACCGCTGCAGCAGTTGCGGCCACAGGCTCGGGCACGAGGCCCCTCCCACTCGTGTCTGCCCCGATTAACTCCGCGAGGAGCGCGGGTGTAAGGGGCGCAAGGGGCAAGGGCTGGCCATCCACGGGGGGACCCGCCCTAAGGTGTTTATTTTTCCGCCGCGCCTTCTTTCCAGCTGGACGCGCTCCCTCCCCCCTGCTGGAGGCCTTGGTGGCATCGGCCCCCGACGTCGACCGCGCATCAGACGTTCCCGACGCGCGGGCAGATCCGGGGGGAGGAGCGGCGGCGGCGCCAGCCTCGGCCGCACGAGATGATCCGGCGGCCTTGGAGGCGGGGCAGTTTTTCCGGATGTGCCCCACCTCCTTGCAGGCATGGCACCGCACACCGTCCGACGTCCAGAAGACGCGATAGGCGGTCCCCTCGTGGTGGACGACGAACGCCTCGTCGGTTTCCTCCTCCCGCGCCAGCTGGATAAACAGCTGGCGCCGGAAGGAGAAGACGTGGCGAAGGCTGGCTTCCCAGAAGCCGAGCGGGATGGGCGTAATCCCCGACCTCACCTCCCCAAGTTGGCATAAATGGGGGAGGAGGAGCTCACCAGGAACATAGGGCAGGACGTTCGAGATGACGATCCTCTGCGCGGTGGCCTCGAGAGGATCCACCGGCAGGAAGGCCCCGCCCACGGTGAGCCCCTTGGCGATGGCCAGGGACACCGCCCGCTCCGACCCCAGGAAGAACACAGCCTTCCCGTACATTTTTGAGGCCGCGACGATGGCTGAGGGGCCGACAACCCCAGCCATGGCTTTAACGCAGGCCTCAATGGTCATAGTGGGGTGAGTGTAGCTCTTCACCCCAAGCTTTTTTGTCATAAGTTTTAAAGGTGATGGGGCAGCAGAAGCAGCGGGAGCAGCTGTCGCTGTGGCTGCCACTCCCGCATAAGTCCTGGCTGGCCCCGCCACCGGCGAAGATGCAGTCGCCATTATGGGGTGTTTTTATAAGGGCTACACTCACCCCAAGTCACAGGCCTGAAGGTGTTAATGGCCTCAGGTATTTTTTGGTCCTCTATTGAACAGAGGGAGCTGTTTAAAATGAAGACACACCTCTCCCCTTATTGATTGAAATTGGGAGAGGGGCCTTCTCCCCTCTGCTCAATAGGCAATTAATAAAAAGAGATGAAATTGAGGTGCCTCAGAGAAATAGGCAGAGAGAGACAAAGAGAGAGAGAGAGGGGGGTGGTGGGAAGGAGGGAGGCTGCAAGGGCAGGGTTGCCACTCAGGATGGTGGGTGGGTGGGTGTTGGCAGGGGTGCACTCTCCGATGGGAATTTAAAGTCTTTGAAGGTGGGCTTCTGGCAGGGGGAGAAGATGTCTTCACCTGGGAAAGCTGGAGATGCCCCAGGCTCAGTCCCACACCAGGTCTTAACGATGTAATTGGACTTCACCTAGGCAGCTCCAGCTGTCCCAGGTCAGGCAATTGAAGGGGTGCTTATTAGTGGTGTGTGTGGCCTAGTTTTTAACAAGAGCCACACACACACACAGACACCCCTTGATGATCTGGCCTTGTTTCTTCTTTTCTCCCCCCACCTAAAATACAAAGTCTTTGGGAGAGTGCACCAAATAACACCCACCTGAAAGATAATGTTGTTCTTCCCTCCTTCCAAACAGTTGGTGGTTGTTGGTTGTTTCTCTCCCCTCTCTCCCTCTCCTGAAGTGGAGGCCAATTTGGGGAGGCAGTAATGGAAAGGCCTCTCCCCTGGTTGGTGTTGTTGCTGGCCTCCCTTCTCCTTCTCCTCCTCTGCCCTCTCTCTCCAGGCACCTCAGTTGTTGTGATGATGGTGGAGGTGGTGGTGGTGGTGGTGGTCTATCGATATCCTCCTCTTCCTGGTCAGGAGACCACCACTTTCCACTCTCCTGGTTTGGCTGCTCCTTCTCCTCCTGCTGACTGAGGCAGCTGCACAGCCAGAAATGCTGACTTAAGACTGACGTACAGAAGCCTGCTATGGCTTTATATACAGGGGTGGTCACTGCCGGTACTGCAGTATAGAATCAGTTCTTCTCTTAAAGGTACATACACAACACATGTGAACTCTCCCCTTTGGCCGGTCAAGAAACCTGACGGGTTATGGAGAGCCACGGTGGACTCTCGGGTCCTCAACAATAATATCCCAGCCTGCGCGCCCACAGTCGCAGCTGTAGCGGACCTAATTGGAAATATTCCAGCCACCTTGACCACGTTCTCGGTGCTGGATGTTTGGACGTGTCTTCACCAGGGGTTTCATAACAGCCCCTCCATCTTCCACCAGAGCATGGCTAATGCTCTGAAGAATTTTGGCCAGCCCCAGCAGATCATTCAGTATGTGGACGACATTCTCCCCTGTAGTGATAGAGAAGAGCACGGGCCACTGCTGAGCGAGCTACTAAAGTTACTCAGGAATGCCGGTTTCAAAGTCAACCCAAAGAAGGCTCAGGTCGTTCAGAATGAAATAAAATTTCTCGGGCTGACCGTCCGAGCAGGTGAAAGGGCGATCGATGATGCCCAACGAAAGGCAGTACAGGAGCTCCCAGCCCCCAAGACGGTGTCGGGGTGAGGTCTTTTCTGGGGCTCACAGGGTACTGCCGGGATTTCATCGAGGGATATGCAGCCACAGCAGCCCCTTTACTTCGGCTCCTCCGCAAGGGAGTCAAATGGGAGTGGGATTCCAACTGCCAGGCCGCATTCACCCAGCTGAAAAGGGACCTCCAAACGGCACCTGCGTTGGGTGCGATTAACCAGGGGGAAGAGTTCTCTCTGGAGGTAGCAGCCAGCGGGGACAGCTTGAGCTCGGTGTTGCTCCAGGAGTGACACGGCAAGCTGAGACCCATGGTGTACTCCTCCAGGGTGCTCACAGATGTGGAGAGAGGATACTTTAATTGTGAAAGGCACCTTTTAGCCACACATTGGGCCGCGAAGCACTCGCAGCTCTTCACGGGATCCTCCCCGCTCGTCCTCCTAATGCACCACATGCCAACCCAGATACTTTTGGATGGGCAGATTAAGGACGGGACAGTGAGCAGTGCCCGCATTGCTCGCTGGACCCTACTGCTCTCGCAGCTTAATCTCAGAGTGCAGGGGTTGACTGAGCCCAAACTTACAGGAAACATGGTGTACCCTGGGACAGCACACACATGCACAGTGGAAGGGGTATGGGACGTGGAGGAGGGACTCAGGGCCGGGATACACCCGACGGGCCGGGATATCTACGTGGATGTTTCCAGTACCGTGTCCAATGGGGAGCGGCTCACAGGTTGCGGGATTTATGACCCGACTACTCAGGTAGTGAAGGTCATAAAACTCCCCAGCACCATGAGTGCTCAGCACGCTGAACTGGCGGCCGTGGCCTACGTGGTGACCCACCCCGAAGAGTTCCCCCCTCCATATACCATTTGCTTGGATTCAACGTTCACGTGCAACTCTTGCACTGAATATTTGGCAATCTGGGTAAGACAAGGGTTTAAATCCACCGACAGGAGACCCTTGGCCACAGCATGGTTGCTCCACAAAATCTTAGAGGCCACTAAGAATAGAGGGGATTATTACATCCACAAGGTAAAGGCCCATTCTAAGACAGAGCCCCGTGGGGAGGGGAACCAGAGGGCAGACGAATTAGCAAAGAAGGGAGCTAGAGAGTGAGCCCTGTGGGATCCGGGTGAAATGGCCCCAGTAGCAGCCATCCGGGACAGGGGAGACACACCAGGGATCGCTCTAGCCCCGGACCTTAAACAGGCACAGGCACAGGACCCCATTCTCAAGGCCGTCCTATTAGGTAGGGAGAAGGGGGAGGCAATAGAAGGTCCCTTTGGCGCTGCTGACATCAGCGTTAAGGACAGGATGTTGTTTAAGGGGGATCGGTGGGTGGTCCCAGTGCAGCATCGGGAGGACTTTCTCCAGCTAGCTCACGGGAGCCCCGGGGTGGGACACCCAGGACCAGAGACCACTTGGCAGCGGGTAGAAGAGGCAGGGTGGAGGCTGCAGCTAAGGGAGGATGTAAGGGGTTTCTGCACACATTGTTTAGTGTGCGCAGCTAACAATCCCGACCCTCAGCGCAGGAAGGCTCCTTTGGGACACACCAGGAGGGTAGAGGGACCATGGCGATCGGTGCAGATCGATTTTATTGGGCCCCTACCCACCACAAAATCCAGGAATAAGTACTGCTTAGTCCTGGTGGATGTGTTCTCCAAGTGGGTGGATGCTTTTCCTTGCCGGGCAGCTACAGCCCTGGCCACTGCTCGCATACTGGTCAAGGAAGTGTTCTCAAGGTGGGGGCTGCCCCAGGTAGTGGAATCCGACCAGGGGAGGCATTTTACAGGGCAGGTCATGCAGACGACCCTCAAGCTCTTGGGGATAGAAGGGAAGTGGCATGTGGCTCACAACCCCCAGTCATCGGGGATTGTGGAGCGCATGAACCGGGCCCTGAAGGAACGGTTGAGGAAGGAGGTGGGCCAGTTCCCAAAGTCATGGGACGAGGTCCTGCCTCTGATCCTCATGGGGGTCTGGGCCAGCCCTTCCAGGAGCACAGGGTATTCCCCATATGAGGTAATGGCCGGGAGGACCATGTGTACCCCAACCCACGTGTTGGCGCCGGTCCTCACCGAGTCTCAGCTCCAGCAGGTCGACCAGGATAGGTTCGTTCAGAACTTGTACACGACCTAAAAACAGGTCTACGGGTGGGCAGCCCACAACGTGGGGATACAACATCAACAGAACAAATTGTTGTTAGAGCTTCAGCACACACACGAATGGGAGGTAGGGGATCAGGTCATGGTCCGTAACTATGCTCGGATAGGGGTGTTTGAGCCTTTATACATGGGACCATACGCGATTGTGGACAAAGCCAGTCCTACGGTCTATGCCATACGGTCAATCTGTGCAAGCTGTTTAAGCCCGAGGAGGGAACCACGTGGGCCATGCGCCACAAGGGTACAATTATGAGCATGATTGAGACGAGTCTCCCTCCCTGGATGTGGGATGAGGGTGACCCACTACCGGACGATCCGGTAGCAGGGGTAGTAAGAAGGGGCAGTCGAGTCCGGCGGCCGAGGGCGCCGTGGACGCCACCTTACTCACCCCCAGTCAGCCGCAAGAGGCCCTGGACGTAGGTCGTGGGGCTCTCCAGGGCTGGGGACAGTAGGCCCAGCTTTGTACATTTTCTGTTCTTTAAGGCTGCGTTTGCGGCTGTTTTCTTTGTTGTATGTTTTGTTTTGTGACCTGCAGGCAACGAGGGGAGGCAGTTCGAGATCGATGGCTGAGACTGCTGCGTTATCAGCCCCGGAATCCACAAGCTGTTCCACCGTTGCTATAAATGAGTTGCGCGATGTACTGTCGGATGTATGCGTTCACGGGTGGACCGGTGAGGCCGACCCAGTCTGTTGTATATGTTGCGTCGGATACTGTTGCGCGGGTTTTAATGCGTTTACGGGAATGTACAAGGGTGCCTGGTCGTCTAGTGTAATTAAAATTGGTGGCCGTGGGAGAGGGTACCCGCTTTAAGTTCATTTCTGAGAAATGCTGTGGGGAAAAACGACTTACCTTTTCCCATGTATTGTTATGAATGTGGTCACAATTACTGAGGGAGACAGGTTTTTCTGTCGCCACCTTGTAACGAGTTTTAAAGATTTGGGGACATTGCACTTTCGGGGAACTGTTTCGTTGTTCAAGTTTTGGGAACAGTTTGTTTTAGTTTAGGAAACTCCCGGGAAGCTAGGTTTGGTTTGGTCTGAAGACATACCGGGGCCTCCATACACACACCGGTTACGTGATAATTCTGCCGTAGGTTTGACGGTGTTATCACAGGGGGGTTGTGATGAAATATTTCCATTCATCACTGCCTGTGACTGAGATCGGTTTCAGTGTCATTTCCCTTCCCCCAGACCTCATTGTATTGTGTACTGGAATGTGCTGTATTGTATACTGGAATGTGCTGGAATGTGCTGTGTGTAGGGCTCCGCCCATACCTGGCCCCGTTTGTAAGCTAGCTTCAGTCTAGCCCCAATCTCCAGAAGGACGACATCTCTCTCGCTTACGTGTTTCGTTCTAAGTTAATAAAAGCCTTGTTTTGTTCTGCTACCTTCGAGTCTCGGAATTATTGAGGCACATCAATTTTATTAACTTAATTTTTCAACACTATGGATCAACTCCCGAAACCCGAACGTTTGGATTTGGATCAATATGCTCCGGACGCATCAGCACGCTTCGGACACTGGTTTGAGTGTATGGAATTCTTCCTGGACAATTCCGCAGCCGTCAAAGACGCTACGGACGCTGCAAGGATGAGACTCGGAGTTCTGCGGAATTGGGTAAGCCACCGGGTTTACCCCCTCATCCAAGACGCCGAGACGTACCTGGCCGCCTGCGACATCTTAAAGGCGCATTACCAGCAGCCTACGAATGAGGTGTATGCTAGGCACCTGCTCGCCACCCGCGCACAGCGACCTGGGGAATCGGTGGAGGAGTTCCTAAGCACCTTGAAAATGCTTGGCAAAGACTGCAAGTGCCGAGATGTAAAAGCCGCGGTGTACACTGACGAGCTTGTTCGCGATGCCTTCATCACAGGCCTCAGCTCCACTTACATCCGGCAAAGACTGCTGGAAAAAACGGGGTTGGACCTGAAACAGGCTGCGGACACCGCGCGATCCCTGGATGTGGCCCAGAGAAACTCGGACGCCTACTCTTCAGCCCGCGCCGTCCACGCCGCCATGTGTGCACCGAGGGCGCCGCCATCTTGGAAGGCATCTTCCCCGCCCGACAGCCCGACACCGGCTGGGCCCCGCTCTCCCCCCAGAAGCCCTACGACAGCCGCGACGCGTCAGGGACCCAACTGCTACTTCTGCGGGCAGCCAAAGCACACCAGAAACCTGTGCCCGGCGAAAGGCACCACCTGCTTTAAGTGCGGTAAGAAGGGGCACTTCGGGAAGGTGTGCAGAGAGAACACCGCCGGAAAACCCGCCACCGCCACGTGTGCGCCGTGGGAGCGGCCATCTTGGACGCCATCTTGCCCGACCTCGTGGGGTCCGCCATCTTGTGAGCAGACAGCGTGGACGCCATCTTGTATCGATCAGGGCCCTACAGTGGCATCGGTCACAGTGGACCAGACCAGGCCGCACCCGCTATCCAGATCAATGGTGGACATCGAGGTAAACGGGTGCCGGGTTAAATGCTTAATTGACAGTGGAAGCACGGAGAGCTTTATCCACCCAGAACTGGCACAACAACTCTCCCTAAAGGTGGTCCCTACTCAGGGTACCATCTCTATGGCTGACAAAACCCAGACATCGACCATTCTGGGTTACTGCACGGTACAATTGTGCGTTAACGGAACTGTATATGATAATTTTAAAGTATTAATCATGAAGAACCTATGTGCGAGCGTGATCTTGGGCCTGGATTTCCAGTGCAACCACCAAAGCATCACGCTCAAGTACGGTGGGTCCCAGCCGCCCCTCACAGTGTGCGGTCTGGCTACCCTGAAGGTAAAGCCACCTTCGCTATTCGCGAACCTTACCCCTAACTGCCGGCCAATAGCGACCAAAAGCAGGAGGTACAGCTGGGAGGACAGGCGGTTCATCGCGACCGAGGTAGACAGGCTCCTGAAAGAGCGCATTATTGAACTCAGCAACAGCCCGTGGCGCGCCCAAGTGGTAGTGGTAAGGGGTAGCGAGAAGAAACGGATGGTGATCGACTATAGTCAAACGATCAACAGGTACACCCTACTAGACGCCTACCCGCTACCCCGCATATCAGAAATGGTGAACCAAATCGCCCAATACCGGGTGTTCTCCACCATCGACCTCAAGTCAACGTACCACCAGCTCCCTATCAGACCAGAGGACCGCCCGTACACTGCCTTCGAGGCGAACGGACGCCTCTACCAATTCCTCAGAGTCCCCTTTGGGGTGACGAATGGGGTCTCGGTCTTCCAGAGGGAGATGGACCGCATGGTCGATGACCACCACTTGCAGGCAACCTTCCCCTACCTCGACAACGTCACCATCTGCGGTCACAACCAGCAGGATCACGACTCGAACCTCAAGAGGTTCCTGAAAACTGCACAAAAACTCAACCTCACCTACAACGAGGACAAGTGCGTTTACAACACCACGCGCCTCTGCATACTAGGCAGCGTGGTGGAGAATGGGGAAATCGGACCAGACCCCGACCGATTGCGCCCCCTACGGAAGCTGCCCCTGCCCAACACTCCCAAAGCCCTGAAAAGATGCCTGGGGTTATTTTCTTATTATTCCCAATGGGTCCCCAACTACTCCGACAAAGCCCGCCCCCTCTTGAAAGCATCCTCTTTCCCGCTCTCTGCTGAGGCCCACGCCGCCTTCAAAAGCATTAAGCAGGATATTGAGCGGGCCACGCTACAGGCAGTGGACAAGAACACTCCATTTCAAGTGGAAAGTGATGCGTCTGACTTCGCCTTGGCGGCCACCCTCAACCAGGCGGGGCGGCCCGTAGCTTTCTTCTCGAGGACCCTCCAAGGGCCCGAGATCAGACACTCCTCCGTGGAAAAGGAGGCCCAAGCCATCGTGGAGGCAGTGCGCCACTGGCGCCACTACCTAGCCGGCAAACGCTTCACCCTACTTACCGACCAGCGGTCGGTAGCGTTTATGTTCAATAATAAACAGAGGGGGAAGATTAAAAATGATAAGATTCTTAGGTGGCGGATCGAGCTCTCCACCTTCGAGTACGACATCATTTACCGGCCAGGGGCCCTTAACGAATCCCCTGACGCCCTCTCACGAGGGATGTGTGCCAGCGCCACCGGGGATCGGCTACAGACCCTCCACAACGACCTCTGCCACCCAGGGGTCACGCGGCTGTTCCACTTCATAAAGTCCCGTAACTTACCCTACTCAATTGAGGAAGTTCGGTCCCTGACCAGGAACTGCCGCACTTGCGCTGAGTGCAAGCCTCGGTTCTACCGCCCAGATAGAGCCCACTTAATCAAAGCTACACGGCCCTTTGAGCGGCTCAGCTTAGATTTCAAGGGCCCCCTCCCGTCCGTCGACCGCAATGTTTACTTCCTGAACATTGTGGACGAATACTCCCGGTTCCCATTCGCCTTCCCCTGCCCAGACATGACCAGCGCCACGGTCATTAAATGCCTCAACAGCCTGTTCTGCCTGTTCGGTATGCCGAGCTACATCCATACGGATAGGGGGGCATCCTTCATGAGTGAAGAGCTACGCCAGTACATGCTGTCCAGGGGGATCGCCACGAGCCGTACCACCAGCTACAACCCCCGGGGTAACGGCCAAGTGGAGCGAGAGAACGAGACAGTATGGAAAGCAGTCACTCTAGCTTTAAGGACCAAGGGCCTCCCTATCTCCCGCTGGCAGGAAGTCCTCTCGGATGTGCTCCATTCGATACGGTCGCTATTGTGTACGGCCACTAATACCACGCCTCATGAACGAATGTTTGTCTTTCCCCGGAAATCCACCTCAGGCGTATCCATGCCGTCATGGCTCTCCACCCCAGGTCCGGTACTCGTGCGAAGGCATGTGAGGGGCCACAAGACAGACCCTCTCATGGAGCCAGTACACCTACTCCACGCCAACCCCCAATACGCATATGTCCGGCACGCCGACGGAAGGGAGGACACCGTGTCCATAAAAGACGTCGCCCCAGCCGGCATCGACAACAACCACGGCAATAGCGGCAACGACGATCACAGCAACTCTTACCCACCCACTACTCTTTCATCACCCCCGGAAGAACACCGACCAACGGCACCCCCACCAACTACCCCTTCAACAACCCTGGCGGCACCCCCGGCAGAGACCCAGGAGGCTACCGGGGACACCCAGCCGACACCCGCGGCACCGCAACAGCCACGTCGGTCGCAGAGGACTATCAAACCCCCGAACAGACTAAATCTATAGAAGGGGTGAATGTGATGAAATATTTCCATTCATCACTGCCTGTGACTGAGATCGCTTTCAGTGTCATTTCCCTTCCCCCAGACCTCATTGTATTGTGTACTGGAATGTGCTGTATTGTATACTGGAATGTGCTGGAATGTGCTGTGTGTAGGGCTCCGCCCATACCTGGCCCCGTTTGTAAGCTAGCTTCAGTCTAGCCCCAATCTCCAGAAGGACGACATCTCTCTCGCTTACGTGTTTTGTTCTAAGTTAATAAAAGCTTTGTTTTGTTCTGCTACCTTCGAGTCTCGGAATTATTGAGGCACATCAGGGGTGTAGGGTTTGGCCAGTGCCAACATCAGGGGGTGCATGTACCTGAAGGATTTTTGGACTTTTAAAATGGAGACACACATGGGCTGCGCTTTAAAAATGGAGTTTGGACTTTTGGACTTTAAAAAAGGACTGACTGTTTGTTTCTGTGAAGATAGCAGGAACAGTCTGTCTTTTGGGTTGCCATAGGACCAGTCTCAATGCTGATGTCATGAAAGGCAAGGGCCTTTTCATATTCGAACTTGTGTGATTTGTGGAAAAACATGGAGCTGGGAAAAGCTGCTGTCGTCCAAGGGAAACAACCATGGAGCCGGGATGTCTGGACGGACGATGAGGTTTGCAGGCCAAAATTAACACCTCTGGACTCTTTCAATGAAGGAGCAGTCAAGAAATTAACAAACAGTTAGCACTTCGAGAACTGCTCATCTACAGTAATGGCCTACCATTGTTTCCTTCAAGATGACCAATCCAGGACAGAGACGTCACCAGGAAGACCAACTAGCGTCTCTGCGACCATGGTAACCAGGAATCGCCTAGCCAGTTTGGTGTATTATACGGGGTATAAACATGCTGAACTTTGGGGATTCAGGGCTTGCTTTTCTCTACCATCTGTAACGGGGTTCTCCGCATAACATACGCATCCATCAACTCTCCAGGAACGCCCGAAGTGAGCGCCTCGTCGTAC
Organism: Somniosus microcephalus; assembly: GCF_052327205.1. Classification (NCBI taxonomy): domain Eukaryota; kingdom Metazoa; phylum Chordata; class Chondrichthyes; order Squaliformes; family Somniosidae; genus Somniosus; species Somniosus microcephalus. The sequence continues at coordinate 20,506,967 of NC_141006.1, read as the reverse complement.
TGCCTGAACGTAACTCTCTAGGCCTCATCGCATGCCTCCGTTAGGCACGGTTTTGCCTCTAGAGTCGAACGGAGCCGGGACCGCGTGAAACAACGACAAGGGCTGGTAATTATATCCAGCATACACCTCTAGAAATCCCCAGGACCGCCCATGTGTTTGGCTGCTGAGGAACTGCAAGTGTCCAAGACACAGGCTAACGTAGGTGTGTGTGTGTGAGGAGGCTTCCAAGTGTGAGTTCTGACCAAACCGGGAGAGGGGTTTAGTTAGAAGGGTTTTTCCATTATCTAGGCGCAGATACTGGGAAGGGGTTGGTTTGGCGTAACCAACAGGGTGGGTATTTTAGTCTAAGGTCATAAGCGAGTGTCCACGGTCACCTACTCGTTGTGCCATAAGTGAGAGGAGTAGGGATTGTCGTTCTGTGAGTGTAATAAAAAGGAATCGATCTTTGACCAACCTGAACAGTTTCGTTTTGCCTGAGTCAATTATAATCTATCCATAGTAACTCCTTGAGTCCGAACTTGGGGGTTGTGGGGCTTGTGGTTCGCGGTATAATTCGGAAGACCAACCGGGTGGCATCCGGTTATGGCCGGGTTACACAGTAATCCTGCTGGGGACGCTACGCATCGGGCATAGGAGAAGACCTATCTAGCCTTGGTCTCTCTCTCTGTGTGGGATTACCCGCTAATCGACGGGCTGGGCAGGGACTATTGGCATAAGCTCCTGCCGCCCAAGGGAAACAACCCAAACCAGGGAGGTTTTTTTTAATGCACGGGTCGACTCAAGGGAGAGTCATAAAAAAACGGGGCACGCAAAAACACCCTACAACGACCCTCTGAGAGAAATAATTTCTCCTCATCTCCGTTTTAAATGGGCGACCCCCCCTTAGTCTGAAACTATGCCCCCTAGTTCTACATTCCCCATGAGGGGAAACATCCTCTCTGCATCTACCTTGTCGAGTCCCCTCAGAATCTTATATGTTTCAATAAGATCCCCTCTCATTCTTCTAAATTCCAATGAGTATAGTCCCAACCTGCTCAACATTTCTTCATAAGACAACCCCTTCATCTCAGGAATCAGCCTCGTGAACCTTCTCTGAACCGCCTTCAATGCAAGTATATCCCTCCTTAAATAAGGAGACCAAAACTGTACGCAGTACTCTAGGTGTGGTCTCACCAACGCCCTGTACAGTTGTAGCAAAACTTCCCTACTTTTATACTCCATCCCCCTTGCAATAAAGGCCAACATTCCATTTGCCTTCCTAATTACTTGCTGTACCTGCATGCTAACCTTTTGTGATTCATGTACAAGGGCCCCCAGATCTCTCTGTACCGCAGCATTATGTAGTCTCTCTCCATTTAAATAATAATTTGCTTTTTTATTTCTCCTACTAAAGTGGATAACCTCACATTTTCCCACATTATAATCCATCTGCCAAATTTTTGCCCACTCACTTAACCTATCTATATCCCTTTGCAGACTCTTTGTGTCCTCTTCACGACTTGCTTTCCCACCTACCTTTGTATCATCAGCAAATTTGGTTACATTACACTCGGTCCCTTCATCCAAGTCATTAATATAGATTGTAAACAGCTGAGGCTCCAGCACTGATCCCTGTGGCACCCCACTAGTTACAGTTTACCAACCTGAAAATGACCCATTTATCCTGATTCTCTATTTCCTGTTAGTTAGCCAATCCTTTATCCATGCTAATATATTACCCCCAACCCCATGAGCTCTTATCTTGTGCAGTAACCTTTTATGTGGCACCTTATCGTATGCCTTCTGGAAATCCAAATACACTACATCTACTGGTTCCCCTTTATCCATCCTGCTCGTTTCATCCTCAAAGAACTCTAGCAAATTTGTCAAACATGATTTCCCTTTCATAAAACCATGTTGACTCTGTTTGACTGTATCATGATTTTCTAAATGTTCTGCTATTACTTCCTTAAGAATGGACTCCAGCATTTTCCCAATGACAGATATTAGGCTAACTGGTCTATAGTTTCCTGCTTTCTGTCTCCTTCCTTTCTTGAACAGGGGTGTTACATTTGCAGTTTTCCAATCCGCTGGGAGCTCTCCAGAATCCAGGGAATTTTGGTAGATTACAACTAATGCATCCACTATCTCTGCAGCCACTTCTTTTAAGACCCTAGGATGCAGGCCATCAGGTCCAGGGAACATGTCCACCTTTAGTCTCTAGTGATAGTGATTGTTTTAAATTCACCCCTGCCTATAGCCCCTTGATTATCAATTATTATTGGGATGCTTTTAGTGTCTTCTACCGTGAAGACCGATACAAAATATTTGTTCAAAGTGTCTGCCATTTCCCTATTTTCCATTATTAATTCCCCAGTCCCATCCTCTAAGGGACCAACGTTTACTTTAGTTACTCTCTTCCTTGTTTTATACCTGTAGAACCTCTTACTGTCTGTTTTTATATTTCTTGTTAGTTTACTCTCATAATCTATCTTCTCTCTCTTTATTGTTTTTTTAGTCGTCCTTTGCCGGTTTCTAAAGATTTCCCAATCCTCTGGCCTACCACTAATCTTTGCATAATAGTATGCCTTTGTTTTCATTTGATGCCATCCTTAATTTCCTTAGTTAGCCACGGATGGTTCATTCTTCTCCTAGAGTCTTTCTTTCTCACTGGAATTATCTTTGCTGAGAGTTATGAAATATCTCCTTAAATGTCTGCCACTGCTTATCTACCGTCTTACCCTTTAATCTATTTTCCCAGTCCACTTTACCAACTCTGTCTTCATATCTTTGTAATTGCCTTTATTTAAGTTCAGGACACTAGTTTGAGACCCAAGTTTCTCACCCTCAAACTGAATTTGAAATTACAACATGCTATGATCACTCTTCCCTAGAGCATCTTTTACTATGAGATCATTAATTAATCCTATCTCATTATACATTGCCAGATCTAAAATAGCCTGCTTCCTGGTTGGTTCCATAGCATTGTGTTCTAAGAAACCATCCCGAATACACTCTATGAACTCTTCCTCAAGGCTACCATTGCCAATTTGATTTGTCCAATCTATATAAAGATTAAAATCACCCATGGTTATTGCAGTACCTTTCTTACAAGCCTCCATTATTTCTTGATTTATACTCTGTCCTACAGTGTAGCTGCTGTTAGGGGGCCTATAAACAAATCCCACCAGTGACTTCTTTCCCTTACTATTACTTATCTCCACCCAAACTGATTCTACATCTTGTCACAAAACATATTTAAAAGTTCTTTATCTGAATGCACGCAGCATTCGTAACAAAATAGACGAGTTGACGGTACAAATAACTACACATGGGTATGATCTGGTGGCCATTACAGAAACATGGCTGCAAGGTGACCATGACTGGGAACTAAACATCCAGGGGTATTTGACAATTAGGAAGGACAGACAGGAAGGAAAGGGAGGTGGGGTGGCTATGTTAATAAAGGATGGAATCACTGCAATAGTGAGAAATGACATTGGGTCAAAGGATCAGGATAGTGAAACAGTTTGGGTGGAGATAAGGAATAATAAGGGGAAAAAGTCACTAGTGGGCGTAGTCTATAGGCCTCCTAACAGTTGCAACTCTGTTGGTCAGAGTATAAATCAGGAAATAGTTGAGGCTTGTAATAAAGGAACAGCTATAATCATGGGGGATTTTAACTTTCATATTGACTGGACAAATCAAATTGGGCAGGGCAGCCTTGAGGAAGAGTTCATAGAGTGCATTAGGGGCGGGTTCCTTGAGCAGTATGTTACTGAACCAACCAGGGGGCAGGCAATCTTAGATCTGGTCCTGTGTAATGAGACAGGATTAATAAAAAATGTCCTAGTAAAGGATCCCCTTGGAATGAGTGACCATAACATGGTTGAATTCCAAATTCAGTTGGAGGGTGAGAGAGTTGGATCTCAAACCAGCGTACTAAGCTTAAATAAAGGAGACTATGAAGGTATGAGAGCAGAGTTGACGAAAGTGGACTGGGAAAATAGATTAAAGTGTAAGACGGTACATGAGCAGTGGTGTACATTCAAGGAGATATTTCACAACTTTCAAGAAAAATATACTCCACTGAGCAAAACGGGGCGTAAAAGAAAAGACAACCATTCGTGGCTAAGTAAAGTAATAAAGGATAGTATCCGACTGAAAACAAGGGCATATAAAGTAGCCAAATCTAGTGGGAGGATAGAAGATTGGGAAGCATTTAAAAGCCAGCAAAGAATAACTAAAAGATTAATTAAGAAAGGGAAGATAGATTATGAAAGTAAACTAGCAAAAAATATAAAAACAGATAGCAAGAGTTTCTACAGTTTAATGAAAAGAAAAAGGGTGGCTAAAGTGAATGTTGGTCCCTTAGAGGATGAGATCGGGTAATTAGTGGTGGGGAACATGGAGATGGCAAAAACGCTGAACAAATATTTTGTATCAGTCTTTACAGTAGAGGACACTAATAATATCCCAACACTGGACAAACAAGGGGCTATAGGGAAGGAGGAGCTAAACATGATTAAAATCACTAAGGAGGTGGTACTTGCTAAGATAATGGGACTAAAGGTGGATAAATCCCCTGGACCTGATGGCTTACATCCTAGGGTCTTGAGAGAAGTAGCGGTAGGGATTATGGATGCATTAGTGGTAATTTTCCAAAACTCCCTGGATTCAGGAAAGGTCCCAGCAGATTGGAAAACTGCTAATGTAACACCCTTATTTAAAAAGGGAAGTAGACAAAAGGCTGGAAACTATAGACCAGTTAGCCTAACATCTGTGGTTGGTAAAATGTTGGAGTCCATTATTAAGGAAGCAGTATCAGGACATTTGGATAAGCATAATTTAATCGGACAGAGTCAGCATGGTTTTATGAAGGGGAAGTCATGTTTGACAAATTTGCTCGAATTCTTTGAGGACGTAACAAACAGGGTGGATAAAGGGGAACCAGTGGATGTGGTGTATTTGGACTTCCAAAAGGCATTTGACAAGGTGCCATACAAAAGATTACCGCACATGATAAAAAATCACGAGATTGGGGGTAATATACTGGCATGGGTGGAAAATTGGCTATCTAACAGAAAACAGAGAGTTGGGATAAATGGTTCATTCTCGGGTTGGCAATCAGTGACTAGTGGTGTTCCGCAGGGGTCAGTGCTGGGACCCCAACTCTTTACAATCTATATTAACGATTTGGAGGAAGGGACCGAATGCAACGTATCCAAGTTTGCCGACGATACAAAGATGGGAGGGAAAGCAGTGAGTGAGGAGGACATAAAAAACCTGCAAAAGGACATGGACAGGCTAAGTGAGTGGGCAGAAATTTGGCAGATGGAATATAATGTTGGAAAGTGTGAGGTTATGCACTTTGGCAGAAAAAATCAAAGAGCAAGTTATTATCTAAATGGAGAGAAACTGCAAAGTGCTACAGTACAAAGGGATCTGGGGGTTCTGGTGCATGAAACACAGAAGGTTAGTATGCAGGTACAGCAGGTGATCAGGAAGGCCAATGGAATCTTAGCTTTTATTGCAAGGGGGATGGAGTATAAAAGCAGGGAAGTCTTGCTTCAGTTATACAGGGTACTGGTGAGGCCACACCTGGAATACTGCGTACAGTTTTGGTTTCCATATTTAAGAAAAGATATACTTGCTCTCGAGGCAGTTCAGAGAAGATTCACTCGGTTGATTCTGGAGATGAGGGGGTTGAATTATGAGGGAAGGTTGAATAGGTTGGGCCTCTACTCATTGGAATGCAGAAGAATGAGAGGCGATCTTATCGAAACATATAAGATTGTGAGGGGGCTTGATCGGGTGGATGCGGTGAGGATGTTTCCACTGATGGGTGAGACTAGAACTAGGGGGCATAATCTTAGAATAAGGGGCTGCCCTTTCAAAACTGAGATGAGGAGAAACTTCTTCACTCAGAGGGTGGTAAATCTATGGAATTTGCTACCTCAGAGATCTGTGGAAGCTGCCACATTAAATAAATTTAAAACGGAGATAGACAGTTTCCTAGCTGATAAGGGAATTAGGGGTTACGGGGAGCGGGCAGGGAAGTGGACGTGAGTCTAGGTTCAGATCAGCCATGATCCTATTGAATGGCGGAGCAGGCCCGAGGGGCCGTATGGCCTACTCCTGCTCCTACTTCTTATGTTCTTGTGTTCTTATGTTCTTATGATGATCTTCTGAGCCAATACCATTTCTCACTACTGCACTGATCTCATCCATTATTAACAGAGCTACCCCACCTCCTTTCCCTTTCTGCCTATCCTTCTGAAATGTCATATACCCCTGAATATTCAGTTCCCAGCCTTGGTCACCTTTCAACCACATCTCTGTAATGGCTATCAGATCATACCCATTTATTTCTATCGGTGCTGTCAACTTATCTATCTTGTTACAAATGCTGCGTGCATTCAGATAAAGAGCCTTAAATTTTGTCTTTATACCATTTTTCCCTACTCTGACCCCACTTTCTGATGCACTCTTATGTTTACACTCTCTGTCCCATCCTGTCACACTCTGGTTAGCATTACCCCTATTGCTACCCTGCACTATTGCCTTCTCCTTTCTCTTTGACTTTTGAAATTTCCCCTCGCATGAACTCTCCCCCCCACTATTTAGTTTGAAGCCCTATCTACAGCCCTAGTTATTCGATTCGGCAGAACACTGGTCCCAGCATGGTTCAAGTGAAGCCCGCCCCAACAGAACAACTCCCTCTTTCCCCAGTACTCGTGCCAGTGCCCCATGAATCGAAGCCCATTTCTCACACACCAATCTTTGAGCCATGCATTCTTCTCTCTGATCTTATTTAACCTATGCCAATTTGCTCGTGGCTGAGGTAGTAATCCAGAGATTATTACCTTTGTGGTTCTGCCTTTTAATTTAGTTCCTAGCTGCTCATACTCCCTCAGCAGAACCTCTTTCTTTGTCCTACCTATGTCATTGATGTAGTGTATGTACTTTGCAGAAGGAACTATATTCTGCAGCCCCTGTATACTGCAGTACCAGTAGTGACCACCCCTGTATATAAGCCTGTGTAGTAACTTTGCATAGTAGTTCCAGTTTTGTCTCCATTCAGTAAACACCTGTTGTAACCAACTCCTGCAGTCCGTGTCTCAATTACACACGGACATAATACTGGCGACGAGCAGATCCGAACTTACCTACAGTTCTGCACCACCTCATGGGGATCCATCCCTGAAGCGAAGTTGTTAGAGGTCGAGGCCAGAAGGAAGAAAGAAAAAAAAACAAACAGAAGAAACGGGCGTCGACTGTGGGCAACCGCCTCTGATTCATCGGAGTTGAAGATTTGCAGGAGAGGCTGTCGAGAGCGGGGCTTGGTTATCCTGTCTATGGTGTTCCAGCTAATCGGGCTGGTGGCAGGTAGTACACTGATCCTTCCTGGGCTGCGACGGGCTAGAGCTCGATCGGGTGGCTTTTCAACGGGGCCGAGCAGCGTTGTCGGGAAGAGGAGAGAGAGAGAGAGGGTGGAGCACACAGGGCGCGGCCGGTGCTACGAAGCCGGGCAGCGTACAGAACCGAGAAGAGGGAGGAAAGTGTCCCGTAGGGTTTGCTCTGACGACGGGAAAATAAAAGAAATTAGAAGCGCAGAAAGCCGCGAGGAGCTGCAGTTTGCCACGGGGACCGCGGAGAGCGGCGTTAGCAGCAGCGCGGGGGGGGAAGAGCGCGAAGACCATAGGGCGTCGCCATCAAGGCATAAAAACGCCAGCAACAGCACTAGCAGCAGCGGAGAAGGCAAAGCGCAGGAGGCGCCATTTTGTTCAATCGGGGAAGAAGGCAAAGCGCGGGAGGCGCCATCTTAGATTTCCAAGATGCCGAAGATTGGCAATATCACTGCCTTCGATAATGCAATAGAAGACTGGACCATGTATGTGGAAAGAGTCGAAGTATATTGCAAGGCAAACGAAGTAGCCGATGAGAAAAAGGCATCGGTACTACTAAACTTAATGGGCGCAAGAACGTACGGCCTATTGTGGAACCTGATCACTCCAACCAAACCGATGGCGAAGAGTTTTAACGAAATTGTTGATATCCTACAGGAACACCTAAATCCTACACCGCTGCTGATAGCAGAAAGATTCAAGTTCCATAAAAGAAACCAGAACAAAGACAAAAGTAATGCTGACTGTCTTATGGAACTACGCAAGTTATCAAAACACTGCCAGTTTGGAGCAGGACTGGCAGATACCTTAAGGGATAAGTTTGTCTGCGGGCTCCAGAGTGAAGGAACCCAGAAACGACTACTTTCGGAAAAGGACCTTACGCTAGAAAAGGCTTTCAGCATTGCAATATCCTACGAAGCAGCAGCACAGGGAGCAGCGGAAATACAACAGAAACTGCAAGAATATAGCACCAATGAAATGGCATATGGAGCAGAAAAGTGCTATCGCTGCGGCAGAACAACCCATGACCAGAAGGATTGCTGGTTTAAGGACAAAGTATGCAGGCAATGTGGAAAAGTGGGACACATAGCACGAGTCTGCAGGTCGGGAAAGAAAACCAACACTAAAAGAACTACTAAGGAAAAGTACAAGAAAGTAAAAAAAATGACAGACAGTAGTTCAGAAGATCAGGAGAGTGATAATGACTCCGGAAGCAGGAGACTAAGTTGTCTAAAGTTACACAACGTGATCGCAAAGGAGGATCACCGAACCATTTGGGTCACCCTCATGATAGCAGGGTCCCAAGTAAAGATGGAATTGGACACAGGATCAGCCCTAACAGTCATGAATCGACGAGACTACGAGCGGCTATTCTCACACATACCCTTGAAGGACACATCCATTGTCTTGAAGACATATACGGGGCAAAAAGTCTACCCCAGAGGAAAAATAAGGGTGCCCGTTAAATACAACGGCAAGGAAACACAGAAACTGTATCTATATATACTACAAGATGGAGGACCACCATTATTGGGGCGTGAATGGATCTGAAAAATACAATTGGATTGGCATTCCATTCAGGTGCTAACTGTGGCTGACAAAAAGGATGACGACGTCACACCTGGACGACTGTCAAAAATTCTAACTGACGCGAAAGAGATGTTCCAGCAAGGACTTGGGACTCTAAAAGGCGTAACGGCAACGATAAAAATTGAAGATAATGCAAACCCAAAATTTTTTAAGGCCAGACCGGTACCGTATGCGATCCGCCCAACCATCGAAGCAGAGCTGGAGAGTCTGGAGCGTTCGGGTGTGCTGTCCAAGGTGGACTGGAGTGAGTGGGCCACACCCATCGTTCCTGTAATGAAGAAATCATTGAGCAGCATGCCTGGGGAGCCGAAGAAGGTTTGCATCTGTGGGGACTTTAAGGTAACTGTGAACCCAGTCCTTCACACAGTACAATATCCACTTCCGCGGATAGAAGATATTTTCGCCTCACTATCTGGAGGGAAATGCTTTACGAAGATTGATCTGGCCCAAGCGTATCTACAAATGGAGGTAGAAGAAGCATCTAGAAAATACCTCACGATAAACACTCACAAAGGTCTTTACCAGTACAACCGACTGGTATTCGGGGTAGCATCAGCTCCGGCTATTTGGCAGAGGGCGATGGGACAAGTCCTGCAAGGGATCCCGGGGACCCAGTGTTATTTGGACGACATCCTGGTTACGGGCGAAAATGACAGTGAACACCTTGCCAACCTGGAGCAGGTGCTTACTAGCTTACAAGAATATGGACTACGAGCCAACCGCCCCAAATGCGAGTTTTTCAGGAAACAAATCTCGTATTGTGGCCACGTGATTGATGAAGAGGGGTTACGTAAGTCCCCAGACAAGATTGAGGCAGTCGTCAAGGCTCCAGCACCGGAAAATGTATCGCAACTGAGGTCGTTCCTTGGGTTGGTGAACTACTACCATAAGTTCTTGCCAAATTTGTCTACAATTCTGCACCCACTGAACGCCCTGCTGCAAACTGGAGTAGCATGGAAATAGAGTGATGAGTGTAAGCGTGCCTTTCAGAAATGTAAATGCCTAATCACTTCAAAAGAAGTATTGGCTCACTACAATCCAACACTACCAATTCGGTTGGCATGTGATGCGTCTCCCTATGGCATTGGAGCGGTGCTGTCGCACAAATTCCTTGACGGTTCAGAGAGGCCAATAGCTTTTGCGTCACGCTCGTTAACCTCAGCCGAGCGTAACTACGCCCAGATTGACAGGGAGGCCCTCAGCCTGGTGTGGGGGGTGAAGAAGTTCAATCACTATCTGCACGGACAGACATTCACCTTACTGACTGATCACCAGCCTCTTGTCTCCATTTTTAACCCAAAGAAGTGCGTTCGTGATGACGGCGCAACGGCTGCAAAGATGGTCCCTTTTTCTAGGGGCACATCATTACGAAATAGAGTATAAGGGCACGAAACAGCATGGAAACGCTGATGGGCTGTCGCGCCTGCCGTTGCCTAAGGTGGAGGAAGCACCTGCAGTGGACCCTGTTGAGATATTCCATTCGACCATAGTCGAATGTCTACCTGTTACAAACTCAAGTATAGAGAAGGAAACCCGAAATGACCCGACACTCTCTCTGGTCTATGATTTGACAGTGAAGGGATGGCCAGCACATGGCGACTCACTGTTGCCAGCATTCTCGCCAAGGAGAGAACAGCTGTCAGTGTGCCGGGGGACCTTGATGTGTGGATCCCGAGTGGTAATTCCACCCAAGTTGAGAGATAGAGTGCTCAATGAGCTTCATGAGGGTCATCTGGGAGGGGTAAAAATGAAGAGCCTAGCCAGGGCGTTTGTGTGGTGGCCGGGAATCGATAAAGAAATCGAGGAAATGACCAAGAGCTGCACAGGATGCCAGAAAGTCCAAAACGCTCCACCACAGGCCCCGCTACACCCATGGGAGTGGCCCTCATCTCCATGGCAATGGGTACACATTGATTTTGCTGGTCCATTTATGGACGCAATGTTTTTAATCGCCGTGGATGCACATTTGAAATGGCCAGAGGTCATCAAAATGTCCTCCACCACCACGGAGAAAACTATTGCAGTCCTACGGACCATCTTCGCCAGGAATGGCTTGCCAGAACAGATTTGCTCCGACAATGGACCACAGTTTGTGTCCGAGGATTTCCGGAGGTTTTTGAGGAATAATGGGGTAAAGCATTACACATCCGCCCCATATCATCCAGCCACAAGTGGATTGGCTAAGAGGTTTGTTCAAGCCTTTAAAAAAGCAATAAAGGCGATGTATAACGACAACATACCACTGCAACACAAGGTGGATAATTTCTTGTTTGCTTACCGGAATGCAACACATGCAGTCACCAACCAAGCTCCAGCCATGACATTCTTTAACCGAAGGTTAAGATGTCGCCTGGATTTGCTCAAACCAAACATAAGACGAGATGTTGAGAATAAGCAATTCCAGCACATCAATGAGAAGCCAACCAGGAGCTTCAAGATAGGGCAACCAGTCTTGGCCCGTGACTACCGAACAGAAAAATGGCAGCCAGGAACGATATGTACACGGCAGGGACCACTAATGTACACAGTGGATGTTGGAGAGAGCATCATGAGACGCCATGCTGACCAGATTCTAGAGTCACAGGAACAAGTCAAACCCATGCCACGATCATACGCACCTGGTGATGAACCCGAAGTACAGATTGCGTCTACCTCAGAGTCAGTGGTATTGGAAGCTGATGAACCAACCAATGACAATGAGCCAGAATCGACTCCGCCGCAAGAACAGGATACTCGAGAAAGGCGCTATCCAGACAGGATCAGGAAGCCTCCTCAAAGACTGAATTTATAAATGATTACTTTCAGCTGATGTATATAGTACAAAGAAAATTGTAATTGTAATTAGTTATTATTTAATTGTTAAATGAATGTTATGTACTGTTTATCTAAAAGGGGAGGAATTGTAATGTATGTACCTTTAAGAGAGGAACTATCTTTTGCAGCCCCTGTATACTGCAGTACCAGTAGTGACCACACCTGTATATAACACCGTGTAGTAATTTGTACAGTTAGTTCCAGCGTACCCTCTGTTCAGTAAACACCTGTTATTACCGTTCTCCTGCAGTCCGTGTGTTATTTATAAGTGGACACTACAGCTCACACTGCAATATTCGAATTGCAACCACAAGAAAATCCTACAGTAAAAGGGGAGTGGACAGGGGCTGATGTCCAGAGGTTGCTAATGTACCTGGACAGCTAGTGCTGCACCTTCCCAGGGTCTGCTCCTGTGATTGGGATGTTTTGTGTTCTTGTGCTGATTTCTGTGAATGTGCAGAATGAACCTGATTTCAGGCCCGTGCTGGGTATGTGAATGAAATGGTCAATGAAGATGTCAGTCAGTCTCAATGGACAGTTCAAACCAAGAAGGAAGCTACTTATCCCAAAGGGCAAACTCCAACACTTGTTGGTCATCTTTGGGACGGGTGGCAGGAGGTTTAAAACCTTTTGCTGAAACTTTTATCTCATATACTTCTTTCCATTCTCTGTTTGAACCTATATCAGGTCAGTGCCAGCAGAAGAGAACAGGGCCGATGTGTGATGGGATCGCCACCCTCCAGGGATGTACTGGGCCATCCTCAGTTTGGGCAGATTCCAACATGAAACCACAAAATTCTAAAACTAAGAAATCTAAATCTAAAAACCATCTTCCCCAAGAACGGCGGAAGAATAATGGAAACAAAAGGTGTTTGCACTTCAAAGGGACTGAAGTCTGCTGCAATCGAGAGTTTCACACAGCAGCACATCACCAGAAACCTGTGGGTACAAAGGGACATTGCTTGTGGGGAGGAACTTGCAAAGTGTAGCCTTCCCGTATAGATATTTATAACTTATAAATATATGCTAATTAGCTGTCCTCCTTATCAAGACAAATCGCCCATTTCCTTCATTCCCAGCAGGCTGCTGGCGGCCCTGCCGTGTCATCTCTCTGAGCTGCCAGAACACAGCAGGTCCATGAGGAAGGGGCTCCCATTGAGGACTGGGGTCAGGTTTAGACACAAAGGCAACAACCCAAGCTCTGGGAGTGGTGCTGAGATGGGCCAGCAGGCTGATCCCTTGTGTCAGTGGACTGTGTTGTGAGGGAAGGTCAGAGAGTCTCAGGACCTTCAACCATGAAAGGACAGATGTATGACAGGAAGTGGAATAGAATAGGTTAATCCAGAGTGCTGCTCGAAGTTCAGTCACGATTGCAGGAAGTGTGTATGAATTGGTAGATAGCGAGTTCAGGACTAACATCAGGAAGGAACTCTTCACGTAAACAGTGATTAAGGTGGGTTTGTGGAGGCGCATGCCGGGAATAGCCTTGCTGGTTCTCTTGATCAACCGTTGGTGAGATTGGCAGAAATCACAAATGCTGTTGGATCGAGGCAAGGATATTGCAACTTCCTCTGTGCTCTGAAACCAGCCTATTCCCTCTACCAGCAAGGGGAGTCTGAGACAATATGTAGAGGGATCATCAGGGGTATGAAGTGCTGGGACCATCAGGGGTATAACTGGAGGTGGCATCATGGGCATTAATGGGAAATAGCATCATGGACAGGTCCAGTACAGAGTAAAGAACCCTCTGCAATGTTCCATTGAACACTCCTGGGTCAAATAGAAAGTATAGTTCTTTTACCCCATTCAATCAAGCCATAGCTGGACAGGGTTTCCATTGATTAGATACTGGATAGAGCCTCCTTTGCATAAAATACCCCCTGCTCAGATACAACCTGAGTTAGATACAGAGTAATAGTCCTTCTACACTGTCCCATCAAACATTCCCAGGTCAGCTACAGTATAGGTTAGATACAGACTAAAATTCCCTCTAAATTGCTGCATCAAACAAAGCTAACTCAGATACAGCAGGTGTTAAACACAGCGTACAGCTCCCTTGACACTATCCAAAAGGCACACCAGCTCAGGGATGGCATGGGACGACTACAGAATAAAAATCCCTCTACATGTAAGTGCCAAGCACTCCCAGGTGAAGTATGGGCAAAACTCACATACGAGTTAAGCTCGGGTCAACTTGCCACATCAAAGGGCAAGCTTTATGACAGATGTTGAACAGCTCCCAGTAACTAATTAGACTCTCCCCATGGCAAAATCCTGCACTGATGGGATTCTCAGTAAAGTTCCACACCTTTCCAATCATTGTTGAAGTTTCCTGTTTTATCCTGTCTTCGACAATGGGGGGGGGCGGGGGGGGAGAAATTCGGTTGATTAGCGCCTCCCGTTAACACCCTAAGAGGGCGTTAACGGGGCGCAAAGCAACTAGCGCCCGAGCGCGGCGATGTTTGCGCCGCTCGCGAAATTGACCAGGCATTTTGCGGTAGCGTTAAACACTACCGCCGCGATCTCCTGCGCCCGCAGATCGTGATGTCAGTCGTCATCGTACGTGTCTTCACACTGTTCCCTTTGGGGAACTGTATGAAGTGGTGGAAGGATTTCTGGCCGCGATTAACGCTCCTTCCGTGACTGTAACCATCTTCGTACCAGCCATTAGGGTGGTTAGTCCTATGGCGGGAGGGTTTTACGGGCTCCCACAACCCATACGAGGGGGGGGCCACCCACACCCATGGACGCAAGTATCCCGCTGGATGTCAACCCAGAATTTAGAGCCGGAGCTCCGACTCCACTTGCCGGGACTGTCTGGAGCGGGGTTCGGAACCCTACGCCTTCTGGCCCAGCGGTGGGGATGCTATCGCTACACCAAAGGCCCACTCCTGTGATGTCAGTCGAGTGTGCAACACCCCGGTACCACCCCGGACTGGATATTGAGTGGTGCCCCCTGCCTTTCTGCCTGCCGCTAGCAACGACAGGTAGAGGGGAACGTTTTGCAGTCGGGAGGGGGCTGGGGGAGCGCTATTTAAAGGCGGACGCTCCCTACCTTTATTTTTCAGTGACATTTTTGGACCATGCATTCTGAGCAAGAGAGAGACTTCTGGAGAGATTCAACGCTGTGTAAAGGAGTTTTGGGTACTGAGCAGCACTTTGCAGGTTCATTTTCATTTGACCTTCATTACAGCGATTTAGAAGAGATTATAGGGGCTGCACTGGGTTCAGGGCGTTGTCCTGCACCTGCAGAATCGGAGGCAGCAGAGACGCAGAGAGAGAGTGTCAAATATGGCCAGAGGGAGGAGGGCCAACAGGCCTCTGCACAGGAGATCTTACCCTCCCAGGGTATTCAGGGAGCAGTTCTCACACCTTCATTTGTCTGAGGAGCAGTGTTTGTGAAGGCTGCGCTTCAGCAAGGAGTAAGTTACTGAGCTCTGCCACTTGCTGCAACCAGATCTGCAGCCTCAACTGAGGACCAGGACTTCTCTGTCGGTGGCAGTGAAGGTCACAGTGGCTCTGAATTTTTATGCCAGCGGCTCCCTTCAAGCATCTACTGGGACATCGCCAATATCTCCCAGTTCGCAGTCCATTGCTGTATCCGGGAGATGACAAATGCCATGTATAAAAGGAGACACCAGTACATCGCTTTCCCCATGACCCAGGCCAAACAGCATGAACGCGCATGTGGCTTTGCTAGGTTAGCGGGCTTCCCCATGTGCAGGGCGCCATTGACTGCACGCATGTGCCATTGCGGGCACTGCATGAAAATGCAGAGGTATTCCGAAACCGCAAGGGCTCCCATTCCTCAAATGTACAGTTGATCTGTGACCACACACAGCTCATACTCACCATCAATGCCCGCTATCCTGGCAGCAGCCACGATGCTTTCATCCTGCGCCAGCCTGGTGTGCCAGACCTTTTCCAGGCACCGCATCAGCCATGTGGATGGCTCCTCGGGGACAAGGGTTATCCACTCTGCACCTGGCTGATGACACCGACCCGTAACCCAACACCCCTGCCGAGCTGTGATATAATGAGAGCCATATCGCCACCAGGAACATCATTGAGCAGACGATCGGCGTACTCAAGCAACGGTTCCGCTGTCTGGACCACTCAGGAGGAGCCCTGCAGTACTCTCCTGAGCGAATATCCCACTTCATATTTGTGTGCTGCATGCTTCACAGCCTGGCAATCCTGAGGACCCAGCCAATGCCACCAGGGATTGGTGCACCACCTGAGGAGGAAGAGGAGGAGGAGGAGGATGAGGAGGATGAGGAGGAGGATCAGCAGCAGCACCAACGCGGGAGGGAGGCACACAATGTTGCCACTGCAAGGGCCGTCCGTGAACAGCTGATAAGAAGCCGCTTCTAGGCCCCTACTCAGAAGATGGCTTCTGGCATGGAGAACAACATCATGGAAAGCAACCCGCACCCACTATTGCCAGCCAAAGCTGGAATGATTCCAAAGGCCAAAAATGTAAATTTTGTTACAACAATTTTTTCTTTAACAAACTCTGTGTGTGTCATTTATTCAGGACAAACAATTAGAAACAAACAAAACAAATCATGAATTAACAGAACTGGTTCTCACAAGATGGCAATAAACACCAAAACATAAAGAAATGTAATCACACTGTTGTGTATGTAACCTGTTCCACCTTAACAGAGCTTAAGCCTGTTCCACCTTAAGAGATGTACTACTTTCTCAGGCTGCTGTAGACGTAATACCGGGGGTGAACACACCGGTATATAAGCACTGTGCAGTAATCTTGTATTCAGTATAGTCCCTACCTCCAACCAGTAAAGACCTGTTTTTGATTGTTATTAATTAGTCTGTGTCTTAATTAACTAGATAACTCACAGATTTAACACTGGCGACGAGTCTGATTCGGACCCTGCGGCAGTCACTCCACGGCAGCTTCGTCCACAGCCAGGACGTTGCAGAGAGGTTTCCACCCTCTCCACCCCACTGGAAGACATCCTGACCTCGGAGCCTCCATCGGCGACCGTCAGCTTCTTCTCCAGCTTGGTGGTGGGTAAGCCGTTGTCTGAGCCGGGCAGCGACGCGACAGGCAGTCGACCGCGTTGGCCGCACGAACGGGGCTGGGGGAGCCGGAGGAATAGGGCGCGAGAGCCGCTTCGAGCGGGAGGCGTTTCAACAGAGCGATCGCATCTCCTGATAAGGGCCGAGAGCCGCGAGAGCGATCGCATCTCCAGATAAGGGCGGAGAGCCGCTTCGGTCGGGAGCCACTTCGCGATCCAGCGATCGCATCCGCTGATAAGGGCCGCACTCGGGCGATCGTGGCGAAGATAAGGGCCGCACTCGGGGGCTGAAGGGAGACGGCGTCGGGGGACGGGTGAAGACCGCCAAGCGCGGGAAAACCGCCATTTTGTGGGTGGAGGATGGCGGCAAGAGCGGGAAGCCGCCATCTTGGATAGCAGTAAAAAAAAAAAATCTGAGAAATTGCAAATCTGATAAAGTACGACAATGCCTAAACACGGGAATATTAGCAACTTTGATAGTGACATCGAAGATTGGGCCATATATGTTGAACGAGTTAAAAATTATTGTAAGGCCAATAAAATTCGTGAGGCTGATAAAGCACTAACATTATTAAATTTAATGGGTGCGAAGACATACGGGCAATTGAAACACCTGTTATCACCAGATGAACCGGCGGATAAGACGTTCGATGAGATTGTTACTGTCTTAAAGATCATCTAAACCCCACGCCGCTGATGCTAGCGGAACGATTTAAATTTTACGACAGAAGGCAGCTACAGCATGAAAGCAATGCTGAATATTTGCTGGAATTGCGTAAATTAGCGAAATATTGCCAGTTTGGAACGGGACTGACAGATGCACTACGAGACAAATTTGTGTGTGGTTTATTTAAACAGGATACACAAAAGCGACTGCTCGAGGAGAATGAGCTGACGCTTGAGAAGGCGGTCACTATGGCAGCAGCACACAAAGCCGCAGTGAGAGGCACGGCAGTAATGCAGCTACGGTCACCGGAGCTCAGTGCACACAAATTGGGTGTGAGTTCTGGCAAATGTTATCGTTGTGGAAAGACAACGCATGATCAGAACCAGTGTTGGTTTAAAAACCAAGAATGTAGAACTTGTGGTAGGCTTGGACATATAGCTAGAGTATGCAGGTCAAGGAAGAAGACCAGCAACAAGAAGTCACCGCAAGGAAAATACGCAAAAGTACACAAGGTGGCCGAACAGGAGTCCGATTCAGACGCTAGCAGTAATGAACTGGCTGGCTTAAGCAGTATTGAACTGGCTAGCTTAAGGGTACTCAACGTTGGTAAGGGTGCAGACCTCCAGACAATTTGGGTTACTCTTCAGATAGAAGGAGTCCAAGTAAAAATGGAATTGGACACTGGATCGGCATTGTCGGTCATGTATAAGAAAGATTACAGAAGGTTATTCCAACATATTCCCCTACAGGATACGGAGATTATATTGACAACCTACACGGGGCAGAGAGTGTACCCCATCGGGACAATAAAGGTTGCAGTGGCCAACAAGGGCGAAGGAAGTCAAATAATGGACTTATATGTGCTACCGGAGGGAGGTCCACCACTACTAGGCCGGGAGTGGTTTAGAAACATAAATATGGACTGGCATTCGCTAAAAGCCATAAAGAGTGAGAACTCGGTGCAGATAATCAGCCCAGACTCTAGAACTGATGATGGTAAGACCAACCCATGTGCAAAAGACAAAGTTTCAGCACAGAATTCCACTGAGCAACAACAACATAGTTTAACAGAGAATTCTGAGTCTGTCAAGTCTACTGATATGCACATTTTTGAGGGACACTGGGCTCGAACTCAACTCCATTTCAAACTACAACAGCAATTAGAACAAATGATTCGCCATTTTGAGCAAGAGATGAATGAAATAAAAAAGTTCTTTGTTACAGAGTGGGAGAATCTGGAAAGGCAACAGAAGCAACTGATGGAGAAAATGGAGCAGGAGCACACCAACCATCTGCGCGAGGAGGCCGAACGAATCAAAGCTGATTCAGGTTCTGAAGGTGCGTGCCATAATCTGGTGTCAGAAGAGTTAACGGTCAGCCAACTCCTTCATATGCTGAGGGACAAGACTCTGAAATGGGAAAAACTTGAACACGAGCTGCGATCTTCAAAGGAAAAGGGTTCGGAGCTCTCAAAAGTCATTGAGATGGCTGATGTGACGACACAGACTGAAACGACTGCAACAGAGCAGCCATTGGATGCCAAAAGTACGCTGACTCACGTCAATGTAGAACAACAGACCGCTGAAACAGCTGCTCCGGTAGAGGGATTGCATAGTCCGATCAATCAATCTCCAAAGGAAGTTGAAGTATTAAAATCACAAATGAGGTCACTAGTAAACGACTTGCTGAAAGCCCAGAAAAAGCTGGATGCAGAGGTACACATGAAGAAGTCTCTTCAGGAAAGATGTCTGGATTTGGAACAAGAGCTGGCTAACGTCCAGCTGGGTATGGAGGAAATAGACGACCCTCTCGCTGACCTGTCGGACGACTCCGAATATTACTATGTCCTATCCTGCCCAACTTGTAACTTCGACTCCCACCATACAGAAATCATGGAGGAGCACCGAAAGTCTACGGAACATCGGGAGAAGGTGGCTCTACTACGAAAAAAGGAGGAAGAGAAGGAGGAACTGCGCATGCAGCTGGCAGCTGTGGCAGCTGACAATGGAGCCCAGAGAGTCTCCAAGAAGCAGAAAAGGAAAAGTAAAAACAGAAGATGACCCATCTGAACCATTATCACCTCTACCAGATCACACACGTGGTCCCTCCGAACGGAGCCAAATCAGTTCGGAAGTTCAAGCTGTTAAATCCATGAAAGGACTATTGAATGAGTAACGTGAACCGACTACACCACAGAGATTGAATCTGTGAACTGTTTTCCGCAGAGACTGAATCTGTGATATGTTACGTTAAACATGAAGTTATATATGTATATATGTTATTACGTTATGTTAAATGGGGGGGATGACTATAAAGCTAAGAAGGGAGGAGTGTTGTGTATGTAACCTGTTCCACCTTAACAGAGCTTAAGCCTGTTCCATCTTAAGAGATGTACTACTTTCTCAGGCTGCTGTAGACGTAATACCGGGGGTGAACACACCGGTATATAAGCACTGTGCAGTAATCTTGTATTCAGTATAGTCCCTACCTCCAACCAGTAAAGACCTGTTTTTGATTGTTATTAATTAGTCTGTGTCTTAATTAACTAGATAACTCACAGATTTAACACACACGAACCTCAACCTTTACTACAAACATTCCCACCATTTATTTAGACCTCCTACTGTTTGCCCTTCGAGGGTGATCTCCATCCCCTGTGCATATCCCCTCTTCCCACCCGACTGCTCCTCCATAATGGGGCCCCAGTGGCTGCAGCAAGGCTGATGGAAGGCTGCTGAATGTCAGATGCTGAGACTACAGATGCCCTTGAAAGACGCCCTCGACCTGCTCTGGGCCTGGAGGGCCCAGCTGCAGACTGCACCAACTCTGCATGGGCGGCAGCAGTCTGGGCTACAGGTGGAGGCAAGTGCAGTGGGGAAGTGCCAGTGGTGGGAGCAGGAATGCTGTCATCCTGAGAAAGGACAGCACCTTCCTGCTCGACTGATACACTGGCACTCCCACGGGGCAGCACCTCAGCATCCGGAGCAATCTGCTCGAGCACAGATTGCTGGCCTGCTGCGGCACCGTGACATCCCCGGGGCAATGTGGTTGACCCAGCAAGGTTGGCAGCAGTCAGTGCTTGCATGACATCAATCTGAGACTGCACGAGAGCCGTCTGAGACTGGATGGCACCAGCCAATGACTAATTTGCAGCACTAAGCCATTGCGTTGCATCAGCCTGTGCTGCAGCGGACTGCTCCACACTCCTAGCCAGTCCATCCATGCTTTCGAGCACCCTTGCCATTGCACCCATGAGCTCAGTGTGTATGCTCAAGGCCTGGCTATTCATGGCCGCGATGACGTGTTCCTCCTCTGAGTCCTGTACAGCAGGACTCGCTTGCCTACTCCCCATCCGGGGAGAAGGCCCTCAAGCTTCCCTACCCCCATGGTGTTGCTGCAGCCCGCTGGGTTCAGGAGCTTTGCCCTCATCAGACCTTTTCCCCCTGCTCCCCTCTAGGGAAGACATGGTCCCAGTGTGGGCATGGGCTCCCTCGGGAGATGCAGGCAGTGAGGCTCCGGCTTTCTCTTCCTCTCCCCGGGGTTACGGGATAGGGCTTGGGTGGGATGGCTGTCGGTGTAGGGACCGAATGCTAGGGTTTGGATGATCAGCCATGATCTCGTTGAATGGCGGAGCAGGCTCGAAGGGCTGAATGGCCTACTCCTGCTCCTATCTTCTATGTTTCTATGTTGTTTCCTCGCCTGGGGCGTCGCTGCCACTGGTAATTTGAGGGACAGGCTGGTCAGCTGGTGGTTCACTATCTGAAAGCAGGGAGGTAAAAGAGTGGGAACACTGAGCATCAGCGGCAGTTTGAAATCAGTGGCAGTGAGTGAGGAGCGAGGCGAGGCCCGACCAATTCAATAGCGGGGGAGAGAGGTAAAAAGTAATCCAAGTGTGACGTCACCAGGAAGCAGGTAAGTGATTGGTTGGTGAGTATTTCTTTCTCCTTTACATTACAAGCTTAAATTCTGCGGTTTATATTTTCTTGGGTCTCTGTGGTGTAGCGGGGACAGTTGGTAAATAAGCGCCCCTAGAGTATATCTTTAACTGGTGGTATTGAATGAATTTAAAATAATTAAAGGGGTAAGTCATGCCAGGAGAGCCCAGCCCCATGTTATGCTCCTCTTGCTCTATGTGGGAATTCAGGGACGCTGCCAGTGTCCCTGACGACCACGTGTGCCAGAAATGCATCCAGCTGCAGCTACTAACGGGCCATATGAAGGCACTGGAGCTGCGGATGTATGGGTTGTGGAGCATTCACGATGCTGAGAGGGTCGTCGATTACACGTTTGATGAGTTGGTCACACCGTAGGGTAAGGCTGCACAAGCAGAAGGGAAATGGGTGACCACCAGGTGGAGCAATAGAAGCAGGCAGGTAGTGCAGGGGACCCCTGTGGCCATCCCCCTTTCAAACAAGTATACCAGTTTGGATACTGTTGAGGGGGATGACTCACCAGAGGAAGGCAGCAGCAGCCAAATTCTTGGCACCAGGGGTGCTGCTCAGGAAGGGAGGAAAAAGAGTGGGAGAGCAATAGTGGTAGGGGATTCTATCGTAAGGGGAACAGATAGGCGTTTCTGTGGCCGTAGACGTGACTCCAGGATGGTTTGTTGCCTCCCTGGTGCCAGGGTCAAGGATGTCACTGAACGGCTGCAGGGCATTCTGAAGGGGGAGGGTGAACAGGCAGAGGTCGTGGTTCACATTGGGACCAACGATATAGGTAAGAAGAGGGATGAGGTCCTGCAGCAAGAATTTAGGGAGCTAGGTAGCAGATTAAAGAGTAGGAACTCAAAGGTTGTAATCTCTGGATTACTCCCGGTGCCACGTGCTAGTGAGTATAGGAATAGAAGGATAGAACAGATGAATGCGTGGCTAATGAGTTGGTGCAGGAGGGAGGCCTTTAGTTTCCTGGATCACTGGGCCTGCTTCTGGGGAAGGTGGGACTTGTACAAGTCGGACGGGTTGCACCTGAACCAGAGCGGGACAAATATCCTTGCGGGGAGGTTTGCTAGCACTGTTCGGGGGGGGTTTAAACTAAAATGGCAGGGGGTTGGGAACCTGAGCAGGGAGACAGAGGAAAGGAAAACAGGGATAAAAGCAAAAGATAGGAAGGAGAAAAACAAAAGTGGAAATCAGAGAAATCAACGGTTTAAATCAAACATAGCCACAGTAAATAATAATTCTAATAGGTCTAAGCACGTTAAAAAAACAAGCTTGAAGGCATTGTGTCTTAATGCGAGGAGCATTTGTAATAAGGTGGATGAGTTGGCTGCGCAAATAGAGGTAAACGAATATGATTTGGTTGGGATTACGGAAACATGGCTCAAGGATGGCCAAGACTGAGAACTCAACATCCAGGGGTATTCGATATTCAGGAAAGATAGGCAAAAAGGAAAGGGAGGTGGGGTAGCATTACTGGTTAAAGAAGGGATTAATACAATTGCAATGAAGGATATTAGCTCTGATGATGTGGAATCTGTATGGGTAGAATTGAGAAATACTAAAGGGAAAAAAACATTAGTGGGAGTGGTATATAGACCTCCAAACAGTAAGGCGGAGGTTGGGGATGGCATTAAAAGGGAAATTAAAGAAGCGTGCAATAAGGGCACAGCAGTCATCATGGGTGACTTTAATCCACATATAGATTGGGCCAACCAAATTAGTAACAATACTGTGGAGGAGGAAATCCTGGAGTGTTTACGGGATGGTTTCCTGGACCAATATGTCGAGGAATCAACCAGAGATCAGGCCATCTTAGACTGGGTATTATGTAACGAGAAAGGATTAATTAGCAATCTTGTTGTACGAGGCCCCTTGGGTCGGAGCGATCATAATATGATCGAATTCTTCATTAAGATGGAGAATGAAGTAGTTGACTCAGAGACAAGGGTCCTCAATTTAAATAAAGGAAACTACGATGGTCTGAGGAGCGAGTTGGGTAGGATTGATTGGGGAATGGCACTCAATGGGTTGATGGTGGATAGGCAATGGCAAATATTCAAAGACCGAATGGATGAGCTACAGAATTTGTTCATCCCAGTTTGGCATAAAAATAAAACAGAAAAGGTGACTCAACCGTGGCTAACAAGGGAAATTAGGGACAGCATAAGATCCAAGGAGAGGACATATAAATTGGCTAGAAAAAGCAATAATCCTGAGGATTGGGAGCAGTTTCGGAGTCAACAAAGGAGGACAAAGGGATTAATTAAGAAAGGGAAAATAGAATATGAGAGTAAGCTTGCAGGGAACATAAAAACTGACTGTAAAAGCTTTTATAGATATGTGAAGAGAAAAAGATTGGTGAAGTCAAGCGTAGGTCCCTTACAGTCAGAATCAGGGGAATTTATAATGGGAAACAAGGAAATGGCAGACCAACTAAATACATACTTTGGTTCTGTCTTCACAAAGGAGGACACAAATAACCTCCCAGAGATGCCGGGGAACATAGGGTCTAATGAGAGGGAGGAACTGAAAGAAATCAGTATTTGTAGGGAAATGGTGTTAGGAAAATTGATGGGGCTGAAGGCCGATAAATCCCCAGGGCCTGATGGTCTACATCCCAGGGTACTTAAGGAAGTGGCCCTAGAGATAGTAGATGCATTGCTGGTCATCTTCCAGAACTCGCTAGACTCTGGAACAGTACCCATGGATTGGAGGGTAGCTAATGTTGCCCCACTATTCAAAAAAGGTGGTAGAGAAAAAGCAGGGAATCATAGACCGGTAAGCCTGACATCAGTAGTAGGGAAAATGCTAGAGTCTATTATAAAAGATGTAATAGCAGAGCACTTGGTAAGCAGTGACAGGATCGGACAAAGTCAACATGGATTTACAAAAGGTAAATCATGCTTGACTAATCTACTACAATTTTTTGAAGATGTAACTGGTAAAATAGATAAGGGAGAACCAGTGGATGTGGTGTATTTGGACTTTCAGAAGGCTTTCGATAAGGTCCCACATAAGAGATTAGCATGCAAAATTAAGGCACATGGGATTGGGGGCAAGGTATTGACTTGGATAGAGAACTGGTTGGCGGACAGAAAGCAAAGAGTTGGAATAAATGGGTTGTTTTCCGAGTGGCAGGCAGTGACTAGTGGGGTACTGCAAGGATCGGTCCTAGGACCCCAGCTGTTCACAATATATATTAATGATCTGGACGAGGGAATTGGATGTAATATCTCCAAATTTGCAGACGACATAAAGCTGGGTGGGAGGGTAAGCTGTGAGGAAGATGTCGTGAAACTCCAGTCCGTTTTGGGCAGGTTGGGTGATCGGGCAGAAACATGGCAAATGCACTACAATGTGGATAAATGTGAGGTTATCCACTTTGGTGGCAAAAACAGGAAGGCAGATTATTATTTGAATGGCAATAGATTGGGAGAAGGGGAAGTGCAAAGAGACCTGGGTGTCCTTGTGCACCAGTCGCTGAAGGTAAGCATGCAGGTGCAGCAGACGGTTAAGAAGGCAAATGGTATGTTGGCCTTCGTAGCAAGAGGGTTCGAGTACAAGAACAAGGATGTCTTGCTGCAGTTGTACAGGGCCTTGGTGAGACCGCACCTTGAGTATTGTGTGCAGTTTTGGTCACCTTACCTGAGGAAGGACATTCTTGCCATGGAGGGAGTGCAGCGAAGATTCACCAGGCTGATACCTGGGATGGCAGGGATGACATACGAGGAGAGATTGTGTCGATTGGGCTTATACTCACTGGAGTTTAGAAGATTGAGAGGGGATCTCATTGAAACCTATAACATTCTGTCAGGTCTCGACAGACTAGATGCAGAAAGGATGTTTCTGATGGCCGGGGAGTCCAGAACCAGGGGTCATAGTCTAAGGATAAGGGGTAAGCCATTTAGGACTGAAATGAGGAGGAATTTCTTCACCCAGAGAGTGGTGAACCTGTGGAATTCTCTGCCACAGAGGGCGGTGGAGGCCAATTCATTAAATATATTCAAGAAAGATTTGGAGATATTTCTTGAGGCTAAAGGGATCAAGGGATATGGGGAGAAGGCAGGGACAGGGTACTGAATTTGAATGATCAGCCATGATCTCATTGAATGGCAGAGCAGGCTCGAGGGGCCGAATGGCCTACTCCTGCTCCTATCTTCTATGTTTCTATGTTTCTATGTGGCTTTAGCGTGAAGACAGGGGGGCAGTAAGGGAGCAAGGACTGGAGACAGTTAGTAAGTTGGATTAAAAGTGTAAAAGGCTGGTGTTGTGAGGGGCAAGTGGAATGAGAGAGGAGAGAAAGCTGATGAACATACCATTGCTGTCCCCAAGGGGGTCGAGCTCTCCAGCGGGCACGGCACCTATGACCTGGCTGGCAACGATCCTGCGCATGCACGCCTCCAAATCGCTGAGGGTGTGTAGGTCGCCGGTCCTCCTCCCATGCGTTGCTGCTGCCGCCTGTTATGAGATAGCTTGGCCTGCAAGAAAAAGCCATGTGCTTGCCTGATGTGCCTCCTATAGTTGAATAGCCGTTAATATATGCAAGGTGTGGAATGTGTGTGTGTGTTTTATGAGATGGCCATAGGTCTTGGATGAGTGTTGGGCATTTGGGGTTTTTAAACCCTCTGGGCACAGAGTGAAGTTGAGATGGAGAGATGTAGAGGTATTGAAAAGCAGCCACTCACCCTGACCACCCGAGTGAGGTCGTTGAACATCTTCCGACATTGGGTGTGGGTCCTCGGCACCAGGCTCCTCGAGGAGACGTGCTGAGCCACCCCCCTCCAGACTCTTCTGTATTCGTGGGGCAATGGCCTCCTGCCACTCTGTGGGTAGAGCACTGTCCATTTCCGCTCCACAGCACCAACCAGAGCCACCAAGGCCCGGTCGCTGAAGTGCTGAGCTCTTTCCCTGGGCCTATCCATTAGTGGTTCCAGCACAATTGATGTACAGGTCTCTCCAGGCTGAGATTCAAGAATGCAATGAACAGGGTGTGGATAGAGAGCAATATCGACCCTCCCCTTTAAGAACTGGCTGGCGCCAGTCTGTCTGTGTTCCGTTGCTAACTGACATCACCTGAGCTTCAGCAGCGCTCTGAGGTAGTGCCTCGCTCCTCGGCGTTAGCACCTTAAGAAAGGTGTGTAGCGCCTGATTTAGCGTTCCAATCACCTCCAGGGGCGATAGAGGCCAAGTTTGCAGTCGGAGGCGATAGTTAGCGCCGGGCACTAAACTTTGCGCCCGGCCGATAATAGCGCCCCAACCGGGGCGATACCGAATTTCTCCCCCTGGGTGTCTTCATCACCACCAGATCTGCTGCATGAACTGGGTGATGTGCGAACAGAATCGGTGCGAGTTAGGATACGGGCAGCAGTTTTGGATGAGCACAAATTTACGGATAGTGGAAGGTGGGAGGCCAGCCATTAGAGTATTGGAATAATCCCAATTTTGGGACATAATGCAATATTGTAATAGTCAAATACTCCCAGGGCAAGTAAAGCACGGGTTAAATATCACGTAAAGCACGCTCTAAATTGGTTCATCAAACACAGCCAATTCATGTGTTCAATGTAGCATACACTCCCTGGGCACTACCCAATGGAGCACACCAAGTCGGGTACAAAATAGGCTCAATGCTGAATAAAAATTCTTCTAGATGTAAGAGTCAAGCACTCCCAGGCGAGGTATGGACAAGACTCACGTGAGTAAAAAGCTCTGTTCTACTTGCCACATCAAAGGCTGAGCCTTATGGCAGATGTTGAACAGCTCCCATTAGCTGCTTAGACTGTCCCCGTGGCAAAATCCTGGACTGATGGGACTTTCAATAGACCTTTTCAATCAATGTTAAATCTTCCTGTTTCATCCCATCTTCGAGACTGGGAGTCGTGATCCCACCAGATGTGTTCTGTGAACCCAGCGACATTTCTCCATTCCCAGTTAGCATGATGAAGATTTGACTTCTCGCTTTCCATCTTCCTGAGATACTGCTCACTCCAATAAACTTTTAATCAGATAATTCATGTTAATTCTAGAATGTATAACTGGAATACAAAGCACCTATGTTGTGACTGCTTACATTTAATTTGAATATATTTGCATGAATTACTTTAATTATAAATAGTTCCTTCCTTTCCCATATTTATATGGACTAAACTCACTCACAATATCTGCTGCCAACCCCAGTTCCTCCCACAGTGACTCCCACTGATGTTGTGTAACCAGGGGCGTAAACCTGTCTGCAGGTGACATCACAAAGCAACCAGGAGCCAATCATACAGCAGCCAGGAACGATGTAACAAAGTAGCCCAAGCCCCTCCCACTTGAGGTGTTACAGGGTCATATGACCAGACTCTGCTCCTGGTGTGCAGTTTCACTGAGCATTAAGGCAGGTTGTACAATCAGAAACATAAAAACATAGAAACATAGAAGATAGGAGCAGGAGTAGGCCATTCGGCCCCTTGAGCCTGCTCTGCCATTCAATGCGATCATGGCTGATCATCCAAGTTCAGTATCCGGCCCCTGCTTTCTCCCCATACCCCTTGATCCCTTTAGCCTTAAGAAATATATCCAACTCCTTCTTGAATATATTTAATGTATTGGCCTCTACTGCCTTCTGCGGTAGAGAATTCCACAGGTTCACCACTCTCTGGGTCAAGAAATTCCTCCTCATTTCTGTCCTAAAAGGCCTACCCCTTATCCTTAGACTGTGACCCCTGGTTCTGGACTCCCCGACCATCGGGAACATCCTCCCTGCATCTAGTCTGTCCAGTCCTGTCAGAATTTTATAAGTTTCAATGAGATCCGCTATCATTCTTCTAACTCCAGCGAGTACAAGCCCAATTGTTCCAATCTCTCCTCATACGTCATTCCTGCCATCCCAGGTATCAGCCTGGTGAATCTTCGCTGCACTCCCTCCATGGCAAGAACATCCTTCCTCAGATAAGGCGACCAAAACTGCACACAATACTCAAGATGGGGTCTCACCAAGGCTCTGTACAACTGCAGCAAGACATCCTTGTTCCTGTACTCAAACCCTCTTGCTATGAAGGCCAACATACCATTTGCCTTCTTAACCGCCTGCTGCACCTGCATGCTTACCTTCAGCGACTGGTGCACAAGGACACCCAGGTCTTGTTGCACTTCCCCTTCTCCCAATCTATTGCCATTCAGATAATAATCTGCCTTCCTGTTTTTGCCACCAAAGTGGATAACCTCACATTTATCCACGTTATATTGCATCTGCCATGCTTCTGCCCAATCACCCAACCTGTCCAAATCATCCTGTAGTTTCTCAGCACCCTCCTCACAGCGCACATGCCCACCCAGCTTTGTGTCATCTGCAAATTTGGAGATATTACATCTAGTTCCCTTGTCTAGATCATTAATATATATTGTGAATAGCTGGGGTCCAAGGACCGATCCCTGCGGTACACCACTAGTTACTGCCTGCCACTCGGAAAAAGACCCGTTTATTCCAACTCTTTGCTTTCTATCTGCCAACCAGTTCTCTATCCAAGTCAATACCTTGCCCCCAACCCCATGTGCCTTAACTTTACACGCTAATCTCTTATGTGGGACCTTATCGAAAGCCTTCTGAAAGTTCAAATACACCACATCCACTGGTTCTCCCTTATCTATTTTACTAGTTACATCCTCAAAAAATTCCAGTAGATTAGTCAAGCACGATTTACCTTTTGTAAATCCATGTTGACTTTGTCCGATCCTGTCACTGTTTTCCAAGTGCTCTGCTATTACATCTTTTATAATGGACTCTAGCATTTTCCCCACTACCGATGTCAGGCTTACCGGTCTGTAATTCCCCCGTTTTCTCTCTACCACCTTTTTTGAATAGTGGAGTAACATTAGCTACCCTCCAATCCATGGGTACTGTCTCCAACCCCACTCCCGTGTACTGAGACTCCAGGCAGGGAGCACAGCCTCCCAAAATTACCCATTGTGCATTCTCCCTCCCATCCTCCAAATCTGATGTCCCATTATTCAGTGGCCCCAATGTCCACCTCTTGCTTTACGCACCCCAAAGTCTCCCTTCTCTTTGTATCAGGCAACCTGTTAACCGATGTCCACTAAAGCAGATATTAGGATAGCTTCTTATTCAGAGAGTGTGAAATCCTCACAGCAATATGACATGCAAAATGATTAGGGGCATTAAAATGTGGTTCGATGCTAAGAGGGAGATTGAAGGTTTTAGAAAGATGAACTTTGAAGGAATGGTCTTTTCTAGTTTTTTTCTCATCTTTTAAAATTATTTCAGCTTGAGGTTATCAACACAAGGTGGCACAGTACACAGACTGAAGTGAAATGTGCTGTGCAAGATTCAGTGTCAGACTGACTTCCCAACTTTCTGAGCTGTGTTGGCATTACTACACAAGCAAAATCAATCTCACCCAAACACTCTGTACTCCCGGAATTCATTCTTTTTAAACTTGGGCCGAAAGAAGGACGATAAGTGTATACAGTATGAAAATACATCAGGTTACATAGAATATACGGTACAGAAACAGGCCATTCGGCCCAACCAGTCCATGCCGGTGTTTATGCTTCACTCGAGCCTCCTCCCGTCTTTCCTCATCTAACTCTATCAGCATAGCTCTCTATTCCCTTCTCCCTCATATACTTATCTAACCGCCCCTTAAATGCCTCTATACTATTTGCTTCAACCACTTCCTGTGGTAGCGAGTTCCACATTCTCACCACTCTTTGGGTAAAGAAGTTTCTTCTGAATTCCCTATTGGATTTCTTGGTGACTATCTTATATTGATGGTCTCTAGTTTTGCTCTTCCCCACAAGTGGAAACACTTTGCATCCACTCTATCAAAATCTTTCATGATTTTAAAGACCTCTATTCGGTCACCTCTCAGCCTTCTCTTTTCAAGAGAAAAGAGACCCAGCCTGTTCATCCTTTCCTGATAGATATACCCTCGCATTTCTGGTATCACCCTTGTAAATCTTCTCTGCATCCTCTCCAGTGCCTCTATATCCTTTTTACAATATGGCGACCAGAACTGTACACAGTACTCCAAGTGTGGTCTAACCAAGGTTTGATACAAGTTTAGCAAAACTTCTCTACTTTTCATTTCTATCCATCTGGAAATAAACCCTAGTGCTTGGTTTGCTTTTTTTATGGCCTTGTTAACCTGTGTTGATACTTTTCATGATTTGAGCAGTTGTATTCCGAGATCCTTTTGTTCCTCTACCCCATTTAGATTCTTATTTTCCAAGTAATATGTGACCTCCCTATTTTTCTTATCAAAATGTAATACCTCACATTTATCTGTGTTGAATTTCATTTGCCAATTATATGCCATTCTGCAAATTTATTAGTGTCTCCTTGCAATTTGTTGCAGTCCTCCTCAGTGTTAATTACCCCCCCCCCCAATTTGGTGTCGTCCGCAAATTTAGAAATTATGTTTTTGATTCCAAAGTCTAAATTGTTAATATAAATTGTGAACAACAGTGGTCCCAGCACTGATCCTTGTGGAACACCACTTCCCACCTTCTCCCACTCTGAATAACTACCCTTTACTCCCACTCTCTGCTTTCTGCCTTAGAAGCCAGTGAACTATCAATTCTGCTACTTGTCTCCTGACTCTGCATACTCTGACCTTATTTGTTAGTCTATTATGTGGTACCTTATTGAAGGCCTTTGAAAATCTAGATAAATTACATCTACTGCCTTACCCTTGTTTACTCTCTCTGTTGCCTCTTCAAAAAATTCAGTTAGGTTGGTCAAGCAAGACTTTCCCTTTTGAAATTCATGCTGACTATTATATTTTTGGTTTTGAGATGTTCTTCCATTTTCTCCTTTAGTAGGGATTCCATTATTTTTCCTACCACCGATGTTAAGCTGACTGGTCTATAGTTCTCTGGACATGTTCTATCTCCCTTCTTAAATATAGGTATTACGTTAGCTATCTGCCAGTCCTCTGGCACTACACCTTTTTCTAGCAAATTACTAACTATGTGTAGTAATGCCTCTGTTATCTCTTTCCTAGATACTTTTAAAATGCACGGATGTAATCCATCCGGACCAGGGGTTTTATCCTCTTTGCGTTTCATTTGTTTATTTAATATATCTCCTCGTTTTATTTTAAATGCAGTTATCTCATTTCTAATCTCATCATCCGATGTCATCTCCACCTGTTCTATCTCCCTGGTAAATGCTAAAAATAACATAGAATATTGGTTATACTGTTGCTGATTGTTAATGGAACAAAATTCGGAATGTAATATTTTCTATATGTTAGGATATTGCAAGGAGCTTGCCCATTTTACAGACAAGTACACTTTATTAAAAAGAAAAAGAAAGACTTGCATTTCTATTTCGCCTTTCACAACCTCAGGCCATCCCAAAGCACTTTACAGCCAATGAAGTACTTTTGAAGTGGAGTCACTGTTGTAACGTAGAAAAAGCAACAGCCAATTTGTGCACAGCAAGCTCCCACAAACAGCAAGATAATCTGTTTTAATGATCTTGGTTGAGAGAAAAATTTTGCCAGGACACCGGGGAGAACTCCCCTGCTCTTCTTTGAAAAAGTGCCATGGGATCCTTTATACCCACCTGAGAGGGCAGACGGGGCCTCAATTTAACATCTCATCCAACAGCGGAAACAATGCACAGCAGGCTTTGCGCCAGTCCAAGTTGTGCATGGCTGTACCTGCGCTAACTTCCTACTTCCTGCCTCCTTACCCATTTGAGGCAGGCTCCTGTTGGGAGAATCTGCCAGTTACAGGGAGCTCACTGATTTGAGAATGCAGCATCTGCATAAAGGGCTGCAGCAGCTATTTAAAAGGCAGGGCCTCTTTTTACAGGCAAACTTTGTGGAGAAATCGACAATTACAACAGAACTCCACATCAAGACAGAGCTCCGGATTCATGAATGCCGCCATGGAGATGGGGGAAAGGAGAAATGCAGTTCAGGGCTCCCTTCTCATAGGAGAGTGGTCAACAATGCCTGGCAGGAGGTAATGCAACATATTAATTTGGTCTGCAACACCCAGAGACACGAGCACCAAATCTGCAAAAACAAATTAGCCAAGGTGGGGAAACTGGAGCACAGGGCGCCGATATTCCTTCTACCCGACCTTTGTCTAGGTGCTCGACAGGCACAGTGTGGCCAAAGCCTCAGAGCTCCTTAGTTTGGGTCACCAGGAATCAATTGCTTGGGGTGGTCTGCACCACCGGGGGTCTACCTGCCTTATCTCCACCACATTCCGGGGCCATGGCAACCCTCGCCGCTTTGCCAGGTTTTCCACATCTTCCCTTCTCCCTTTGCTATTCTTCTGTAACCATTGTAGAAGCAAAAAGGTGCAAAGTGATTTTACACTTTAATTTGGGGAATTGCCTTTTGTTTTCCACATGATTTAATTTTATTTTTAACTTAATAGGCTCTATTTCCTAAAGAAACTTCAGGCGCAAACCATGGCTTTATAAAGAATACAATCATTTATTACTGATACAGTCGAAAATTGACATTTTTGTGAGGTAGCGAGCAGTCAGGAAGTTATGGTGTAGCAAGCAGTCAGGAAGATACCAAGTGAGGTGTCGCCACCAGAAAGCGAAAGGCATGTTTCACACAGTTGTGGTGGAGCTGTATCTTTTTCCACTCTGACTTCTGCCTACCTACCTTTTCAACATTGAACCACAGCTCTGGGGCGGTGTCTTGTTAACCAACAGGTTCCGAGAAATACAGCCCACGATTAATTGACAATTCACTTGTTTCGCTCACAACATAAGGCATGCAGGTGTTCAAAATGGCCTCCAGCCAGCCTGGACTCATTTTTGTTGCTATGGTGATTTATCCTCTGCTGTGTGGTCTTTTACAATGGGGGCGATTTTCTCACTGGAGGCGGGTTGGAGGCGGGTTTCGGTTTGGGTGGGTTCCAAACTCACCTCCACTGAGAGGTGGGAAAAAAATTGCGATTTTCCCCTAATTGGCCAGTTGATTTCAGAGGTGTGGGTTGCCGTTGGCCAATGGGACTGAAACTCGCCTCTGCTGACATCACTTATCCAGCCTCATTTAAGGGCTGCTTGCTGCCTTGGCTCATTCCATTGGGTTTCTGTCGATGCTGCACCGCCTGCAACATATTTTGAGAAACTACATTGGCTAATTCCAAGGCAAGGGCCTCCCCAAGGTTCTCGAATGATGCGCTGCAAATGTTTGTTGAGGGGGCGAGAGCCAGCAGGGAGGTGCTCTTCCCCTCATCTGGGAGGAAGAGGCCTCCCAAACAAACCGAGGCAATCAGGGTGCAGCTGGCAAGGGGGATCACCTCCGGATCGTTGTGCACCAGAACATGGATGCAGTGTCGGAAAAGGTTCAATGACCTTGTAAGATCAGGCAAAGTGAGTATACCTTCAGCTTGACCATCCTTCTGCTCCCCTCCTCCTCTCATCACCAGCACTCTGCATTGTCAACCTCCTCCTACACATCCCACTTTACCCTTACAACCCTTGCACCCTTCACCATCCCTCTCACTCTATGAACCCAATCACTTGGCTATTCGACTATGCTGCCCTCACACTCCCTTTCAATGTTATGCAATGACAATGACTAACAATGCACAGGGAGGGCCCTTGGACATGGAACCTCACTCCATCCTTCTAAGTATCTATGCTCTGGACTCTCTACACTCCATCATTCTCACTCCAACTCCACTTGTCTCCCTCACTGCAGGAAAAGAGAGCCCACAATAGAAGGGAAAGGGTGAAGACAAGAGGAGGGCCACTGTTGTGTATGTACCATTAAGGGAATAACTGGTCTCAGGCTGCAGTACCGGCAGTGACCACCCCTGTATAAAAGGCGCTAGCAGCTTTCTGTCGTTTCAGTTCCCGATTGTCTCCATTCAGTAAAGACTTGTTAAACCAACTCCTGCATTCCGTGTCTCCATTAACACACGGATCTAATAGCCACCTTCCCTAGCCATTCTCACCCAGGCTGAAGAGGTGGCCCTGGACATCACTGGCGCAGAGGTGGAGGTGGAAGTGGGGGACGGACAGACGGGCGAGGCAGAGCAAGCTGGTGACAGAATAGTTTTACCTCTCTCTCATTTACACTGCTTGAGTGACTGAAATGGCTGCTGGTATACATGCTTATACTGCCACTTGAGCATCTGCACTATTGCATGTGCATGCCACACTTCCGTCAAATGTCTAACCCATGCCCTTACTCCCCCACAGGACCATCCACAGAGCCCCCCTCACCCACTGTCCAGGAGGAAGAGGCTGGGCAGCAAGACTCCTCAGAGGAACCTGCGGCCTCTGAGGACGCAGCGTCAGCAGAATTAAGCACACCCAGCACCAGTGCAGACATGCGCACCTCGGTGAGACCTTCGGGACATAGATTAGTGTTGTCACCGTGTGTATTACATCTCACAGGTGCACATCAGCAGGTGGTGGAGACAGGGACAGCAGTGGAAAGTCCTCGGCGGAGGGCGCAGGACTCTCCTAGCTCTGCTAAGCTGCATATCGACCCTCTGCCTCTGGGTCCATCCAGAAATAGAGCAGTGCTGGAACTCCAGCAGCAAGTGCAGGAGTCTCTGACAGGTCTTGTCTCCAGGGTCACTGCGAGTGTGGAGAGGATGGAGGAGTCCAACACTAACCTGAGCAGTGCCGTTGGGGAGGCAATGGCGCATATACGCAGCACCACGGAAAGGATGGCAACCTCCATGGAAAGGCTGGCTACAGCCATGGAGGCAATAAGTCGCCAGAGTGAGGAAAACATGGTGATTGTTCAGAATAGACAGACATCTCTGGAGGAGCGATGGGCAGCTATTGAACAGAGAAACCAGAGCTTCATGGAAGTCCTTTTGAGTAGGACTGCCAGTGCAGAGACGGGTCCCAATGGCTCCCCTGATGTGCAGCAAGGTGCTTTCAAGCCACTTGCAAGCGCTGAGGTGAACCTGACCCATGAGAGGGAAGTTGATGGCAGAGAACAAGGAAGTGGGGGCTCCTCTCCAAGCGCTCACACTTCCATGCCACTGCGTAGCCCTCAGTCAGAGCCCCACCAGAGTCCGCACCCAACTGAGATGGGCGTCTCAGCCCCTGCACTGCCGCAGGGGGAGCAGATGTTTGGCAAGCCCTCATAGGCTTGTCAACCCAGAGGATGCCCGCCAAAGGTGTCGAAGCAGAAGCAGCATCAAAGTGAGCAAGGGGCCTCCACTTCTGCTGAAGCCACAGGGGGAGCACCACGTAGGAGCACGCGTAAGAGAAAAATAAAGCATCATTAGTCACAGGGGTAGCCACTTGGGTGAATGTTTATGTGTATTGAGGAAATGCCATCCTTGTTGGAAAGTTAAAAAATGATTTGAAGGCAAACTGTTGGCTTGATGGCATCTGTTATTTCGCCTCAGGCAGTTCCACATTGCGGGCTCTGTGACACTTGCGTGGTCAGGTTGGTGGCCAGAGTGAAAGGAGGCCAGAGAGTCATGTCCATTGTCTATCATGTCTTAAGATGGATCCAAGGACATGTGCCAACATGGGCAACCTATGCAAACCTGGCCAGGATAAGTGCTTGCCTTGCATCAGGGGCAGCCATGTGTTCGCGTGCTGCCACTGCTGCTGGTCGATAGGCCGGCACTCGGTCCTCCTCCTGCTCCTCCTCCTCCTCCTGCTCCTCCTCATCCTCATCCTCATCCTCCTACTCATCCTCCTCCTCCTCATCCTCCTCCTCCTCCTCATCTGAGGAGGCTAGGAACTGAGCCACTTGCTCATCAGGAAGCTGCAAGCCATGACGCTGTGCAATGTTGTGCAGTGCACAGCAGACCACGACCATTCTGGAGACCCTGGCTGCTGAATACTAATCTGTCAAGGTGTCGGAAGCGCATCTTCAGCAAGCCAATGGTTTGCTCGATGATGGACCTGGTCGAAGTGTGGCTGGCGTTGTAGCGCTCTTCAGCCTCATTAGCTGGCCTCCTTGTCGGCGTCATTAGCCACTTCTTCAGGGGTAGCCTTTGTCACCAAGGAGCCATCTGTTAAGTTGGTTTGGCGGATTGAAGAGCAGAGGAAAACTAGAGTTCCACAGGATGAAAGAGTCATGGCAACTACCACAGAACTTGGCGCAAACATGCAAATTCTCCTTCTTGTGGTTACACACCAGCTGTACATTGAGGGAGTGGAAGCCCTTGCAGTTGACAAAGATAGTTGGGTTGTGATGAGGTGCCCTCAGGGCCACATGTGTGCAGTCTATGATGCCCTTGCACCATTGGCATGCCTGCCATATTTGCAAAACCAACCGAACACGTGGTTACACTTGCTTGATCCCTTGAGAAGTGGATGTAATTGTGGGCCTTTGCGAAAAGGGCATCAGTAACCTGCATGATGCAACTGTGGGCGGCCGACTGGGAGATGCCACTGATGTCTGCTGATGATCCCCGGAAGGAGCCTGAGGCAAAGAAGTTGAGTGCGGTGGTGACTTTGACAGCCACTGGTAAGGGGTGTCCACCCATTCCTCTGGGCTCCAGGTGTAGGTGCAGCAGTGCGCAGATCTCTCGGACAACCTCTCGCGAAAGTCTCAGCCTCCTTTGGCACTGCTGCTCACTCATGTTGAGGTAGCTCATCCTCTGTCTGTAAACCCTGTGTTGGGGGTATCTCCTGCGGCGACGTACTTCCATGCGCTGGCGCCTTCTGCCCTGTGCAGCATCAGGTGGGTGAGCAGGAGGTTACGACTCCTGCTGATGTTGCTGCTGAGCTGCCTGGTTCTGCTGCTGCCATGGCTGCTCCTCATCCGAACCTGTAGTCCATGGTGAAAGGAAATAAATGATTCCCATGCTGCTGGCAGAAGCCTCCATTGGGGAAGTGCTCTGCCCAAGCAGGGAGAGGGTCTTCCAAGGAGGTCCCACAGTTGAGAGATAGAAGCTGCAGCACCTCCGATTTTGGTAGGCCTACTAAAAGTGCTGAAAGACCTTTTGAACCAAAGTTCTGCCACCTGCAACTATTCCCTGATGAAAGCTCCTTTTTAATGGTGGAGCTGCAGCTGTGAGGAGGCCACCCACTTGTCAACCCGCCAGGTTTAGCTGGCGTGGTTCAGGAGGGTCGTGGAACACGCAGAAAATGTAAAATAACAAAGGCCTGCCAAAATAGGATTCTAGAGGCCCTAAACTACCATTTAAGGGTCTTATCTACCTCTCTGGACTGCTGGAGGCGGGACCGAATCACACCCATCAAAAACGCCTCCGGCAAAATTGCACGGAGGCGGGTTGGAGGCGGGTTCCGAACACGCACTCAGTTTGTGCCATTTTGACAACTGTCCCGCCTCGAAACCTGCCTCCTCGGGGCTGGTAAAATCGCCCCCAATGTCTCCTTTGCAAGCTGAAAGCGATTTTGTATCAGGATTTTGTTTATCAGATGAATTTTCACCACACCATTTACACCTTCTCTTGACCCATCTTTTGTATCTATACTTGTCTCATTATTGCCTCCCTTTGCCTTGCCTCATAATGACTTCTGACATTTAATCACTCCTGCCCTCCACCCTATCACAGAACTCCCCTTTTGTTCTTTTCCTGCCCCTCCCCACCCCCACCACACACCTTTCTCGAGTTCTGCACTTGCTTAAAAACTGTTCATTTCTAACACGCCTGCCCTGCATGGGAAAGGTCTACTCATGCCAAGAAGATGGATGCCGTTCTGAATGCAAGCTGCCGATTTATCACAGGTTGCTTAAAACCAACAAACACCAACAGCCTATATATCCTGGCGGGTATCGCTCCCCCTGATATAAGAAGAACGGTAGCCAGCAAGAAAGAGCGACTCCGTCAAACATCAGATGAGAGATACCCTCTGCATTGTCATACACCTACACCCAGCCGCCTAAAGTCAAGAAAGAGCTTCATGAACAGTGTTGTTCCATTACAATCAACCTCATCTGAAGCCCGCATCGCCTTGTGGAAAGACCGGCTCGCCAGTCTTGAACAACCCCCAGCGATGGAAATTTTACTTGATGAAAGCCTTCTCCCAGGAGCTAATTGCAACTGGGCAACCTGGAAGTGTCTTAACAGACTTAGGACTGGTGTAGGTTGCTCAAAGGTGCCACTAAGCAAATGGGGATATTCAACCAGCCCGACAACTTGTGAATGTGGAACTGAGGCACAGACTATGCAACATCTCCTGCAATGCCCATCGTTAGAGGAACCCTGCACTGTTGCAGATCTTGCCGAATTCAACAACAAGGCGCAAAAATGTGTCCAGTTCTGGCTGGGCTATGTATAGACTGTCCGTGGACATGATAAGAAGAATCTCTAACATCTTCCAATTCTGATGAAAGGGCATCGACCTGAGATGTTAACTCTGTTTCTCTCTCCACAGATGCTGCCTGACCGGCTGAGCGTTTCCACCATTTTCTGTTTTCATACCAGGAAACAAGGCAAGAGCGCAGGTGCTGGACGAGTTACCAGTTTCAGGAGCAACATTTCAACAGTACTCCTCAACAAACATTTATATAGTGACTTTAATGCAGTAAAACATCCCAGTGCACTTCACAGGAGCGTTATCAAACGCAATTTGACAGCAAGCCACATAAGGAGATGTTAGGGCAGATGAGGTAGGTTTTGAGGAGTGTCTTAAAGGAGGAGAAAGAGGTAGAGAGCAGGTAAGGACCAGGGAAAGAATTCCAGAGCTTAGGGTCTTGGCAGATGAAGGCACGGCCGCCAATGGTGGAGTGATTAATATCGGGGATGCTCAAGAGGCCAGAATTGGAGGAGTGCAGAAATGTCGGAGGTTTGTAGGGCTGGTGGAGGTTACAGAGATAGGATGGGGCGAGACTGTGGAGAGATTTGAACACAAGGATGAGAATTTTAAAATCAAGGCGTTGCTTAACCAGGAGCCAATGTAGGTCAGTAAGCACAGGGGTGATAGGTGAACGGGACTTGGTACGAGTTAGGACATGAGCAGCTGAGCTTTGGATGAGCTCAACATGTTGAACAAGCTAGTTACATAGGATTACATAGGATTACATAGGATATACGGCACAGAAACAGGCCATTCGACACAACCAGTCCATGCCGGCACGAGCCACATGAGCCTCCTCCCATCTTTCCTCATCTAAAACTATCAGCATAACCCTCTATTCCCTTCTCCCTCATATGCTTGTCCAGCCTCTCCTTAAATGCATCTATATTTTTCGCTCCCTGTGGTAGCGAGTTCCACATTCTCACCACTCTCTGGGTAAAGACGTTTCTTCTGAATTCCCTATTGGAATTCTTGGTGACTATCTTATATTGATGGCCTCTAGTTAACTCTTCCCCACAAGTGGAAACATTCTCTCTGTATCCACTCTTCCAAAATTTTTCACAATTTTAAAGACCTCTATTAGGTCACCCCTCAGCCTCCTTTTTTCAAGAGAAAAGAGACCCAGCCTGTTCATCCTTTCCTGATATGTATACCCCCACATTTCTGGTAACGTCCTTGTAAATCTTCTCTGCACCCTTTCCTGTGCCTCTATATCCTTTTTTATAATATGGCGACCAGAATTGTACACAGTACTCTAAGTGTGGTCTAACCAAGGTTCGATACAGGATTAGCATAACTTCCCTACTGTTCAATTCTATCCCCCTGGAAATAAACCGTAGTGCTTGGTTTGCTTTTTTTATGGCCTTGCTAACCTGTGTCGCAACTTCTAGTTATTTGTGTATTTTTACTCCTAGATCCCTTTGCACCTCTATCCCACCCAGACTCGCACCCTCCAAGTGATAAGTGACTTCCCTATTCTTCCTACCAAAATGTAATACCTCACATTTATCTATGTTGAACTTCATTTGCCAATTATATGCTCATTCTGCAAGTTTATTAATGTCCTCCTGTAACTTGTTGCAGTCCTCCTCAGTATTGACTATCCCCCCCAATTTGGTGTCATCTGCAAATTTAGAAATTGTGTTTTTGATTCCTAAGTCTAAGTCGTTAATATAAATTGTGAACAGCAGTGGTCCCAGCACTGATCCTTGTGGAACACCACTACCCACCTTCTGCCACTGTGAATAGCTACCCTTTACTCCTACTCTCTGCTTTCTGTCCTGAAGCCAGCCAGCAATCCATTCTGCTACTTGTCCCCTGACTCCGCATTCTCTGACCTTGTTCATCAGTCTATTATGGGGTACCTTATCAAAGGCCTTTTGAAATTCCAGATAAATTACACCTACTGCATTACCATTGTCTACTCTCCCTGTTACCTCTTCAAAAAATTCAATAAGGTTGGTCAAGCAAGACTTTTCCTTTTGAAATCCATGTTGACTATTCATTATTATATTTTTGGTTTCTAGATGTTCTTCTATTTTCTCCTTTAGTAGGGATTCCATTATTTTTCCTATCACCAATGTTAAACTGACTGGTCTATAATTCCCTGGATATGTTCTATCCCCCTTCTCAAATATCGGTATTACTTTAACTATCCGCCAGTACTCTGGCACTATACCTTTTTCCAATGAATTATTAAGTATGTGTGGTAATGCCTCTGCTATAACTTCCCTAGATTCTTTCAAAATGCATGGATGCAATCCATCTGGACCAGGGGTTTTATCCTCTTTGAGTTTGATGAATTTATTTAAAAAAAAACC
Source organism: Somniosus microcephalus (assembly GCF_052327205.1). Taxonomy (NCBI): domain Eukaryota; kingdom Metazoa; phylum Chordata; class Chondrichthyes; order Squaliformes; family Somniosidae; genus Somniosus; species Somniosus microcephalus. Next base: position 20,465,968 of record NC_141006.1, on the reverse strand, counting down.
ATTTTTATTTTAAATGCACTTGTCTCATTACTAATCTCATCATCCAATGTCATGTCCACCTGTTCTATCTCCCTGGTAAATGCTGAAGTAAAATAATTATTTAATATTTCTGCCATCTCTCCATCGTTACCTGTGGTATTGTCCTGACTATCCCTTAATGGCCCTATTCTCCTCCCAACCTTCCTTTTTTATTGATGTGCCTATAAAATATTTTACTATTTTGTTTTATGTTCCTTGATAATTTAATTTCATAGTTCCTCTTTGCCTTCCTAATTGTTTTTTTGACTTCTCTCCTAATCTCTTCATATTCTCTCTTATCATGCACTCCCCTGCTGTCTGTGTACTTAATGTATGCCTCTTTCCTTACCTTCAATTGCTCCCTTTTGTCTTTATTCATCCATGGAGTCTCAGTATTGTTTAGTTTGATCAGCCATGATCGCATTGAATGGCGGAGCAGGCTCGAGGGGCCGAATGGCCTACTCCTATCTTCTATGTTTCTATGTTATTTCCTTTTAGTGGAGTATATTTTTCCTGTACTCTGTTGAGCACCATTTTAAATGTTTCCCATTGCTGTTCTACATCATTATTTGCCAATATTATTGCCCATTTTTGTTTCTCAAGTTCTATTCTCAGCCCCTCAAAATCAGCTTTTCTCCAATCTATTAACTTGGTTTTCATCATACTTATGTCCTTCTCAATTATCATCCTAAAGCGTATTATATTGTGGTCACTATTGCCTATACATTCCCCTACTTTTACTTATCTTATCTGCTCTGGTTCATTCCCCATTATTAGATCTAATATCGAATCCTCCCTTGTTGGGCTTTTTACATATTGGGTTAGAAAGGAGTCCTGTACACATTGTAGGAACTGCATTCCCTTATCCCCTTTAACTACCTTTTCTGTCCAATTAATATCGGGGTAGTTGAAATCCCCCATGATTATTATTCTATGGCCTAGAAATTCGGTATGGCCCCGCCAGGTCTTTTGCGCCCGAAATTTTGCGCTCGCCAGGATTCCCGTAGCGCCCGCCTAAAATTCAGTTGCGACGGGCCAAGACGGCGGCGGGCGCTATTGCAGGGTTTGGCCGCCTCGCTAGGGGCGATGAATGTCACTTTCAGGCGTCCAGCTCCCGCTGCGGCACCCGATCCTTCTCTTAAGGAGGAGCTGCCTGCAGCCGTCAGATCGCCGGTGGATTCCCCCGGCAAATGAGCCCGGCACCACGGAGAAGTGCCGGGCTCGCGGGACTCAGACATCAATGCCGCGGGGGGGTGGTGCAGGAGTCCGGGGAGGGAGGTGCGGGCAGGCGGCCGCCGGGAAAGCGGCCGGCCGCCGCTCCACCTTTATGCGCCGGCCTTTTGGAGCTGCAAGACCCCGTTTCACAAATGCTGTTTGCGGCTGCCACGGGCGAGGCGGCCGCAACTGAATTTGGCCATCGGGCCGGAATAGCATTGCAACCGGGGCGCTGCGCACACCGATGACGTCATCGGTGCCGGCGCGGCGCTACCGGCTAACGCCGATGTTAGGGTCCATCTGAATTTCGGGCGATAAAAAACTTCAGGTGCAAACCACTTTATAGCCAATAAGTGGGCGCAAACGCAACTGAATTTCTAGGCCTATGTTTTTTACTCATTTCCCTAATTTGTCTGCATATTTCTTCTTCCACCTCCCTTCCACTATTAGGTGGTCTGTAGACTATGCCTATTAGTGTGATTGATCCTTTATTATCTTTTATCTCTCTCCATATAAATTCTATTTTTGTCTTGCTGATAACTGCGTCACTTTTTTCTACTGCCGTTATGTTATTCCTAATAGGTACAGCTACTCCACCTCCCCTGTTTCCCTCCCTAACTTTTCTAAATATGTTATACCCTGCAATGTTTAATTCCCAGTCCTGATTTTTCTGTAGCCATGCCTCAGTAATCCCTACTATGTCTGGTTCCTCGCAACGTATGATTGCCTCCAGCTCCCCTGTTTTATTACGGACACTGTGTGCCTTGCTGAACAGACAGTTTAGCTAATTTTTAATAGGATTTCCTCTCACTTTATGTTTAACCAGCTTTTTAAATTTCTGTTCTATAATTCTATTTATTCCCTTGCCATGAATGTCCTCCCTTACCTTATGCTTTCCTGTGCTCACCTTTCCTGTTTTTTTTAATTTAGGCTGGTTACGTTTATTGTAGATCCCTCCCCCCCTCTTACTAGTTTAAAGCTTTTGCCACCTCCCTATTTACCCTTTCCGCTAGGACACGGGTCCCATTCCAGTTCAGGTGGAGCCTGTCTCATCGGTACAGCTCCTTCCTGTCCCAGAACTGGTGTCAGTATCCCATGAAAAGGAACCACTCTTTCTCACACCAACCCTTTAGCCACGTGTTAATTCACCTGATCTGTCTATAATTCCCTGCACGTGGCTCGAGCAATAATCCAGAGATTATTACCCTCGAGGTCCTGCTTTTTAATTTAGATCCTAACTCCTGATACTCTTTCAGCAGGACTTCCTCCCTGTCCTACCTATGTAATTTGTTCCAACATGGACCACGACAACTGGATGCACACCCTCCCTTTCCAAGTTCCTCTCCAGTCGCTGTGAGATATCCCTTACCTTGGCACCAGGTAGGCAACACACCATTTGGGATTCTCGTTCTTGGCTGCAGAGGACGCTATCTATCCCCTAATTATGGAGTCCCCTATCACTAACGCATTTCTGTTCTGCTCTTCCCCCCTTTGGACAGCCTTCTGAGCCACGGTGCCTTGGTCTGCATTGTGGCTGTCCTCCCTGCAGTCTTTCTCCTTGTCCTCACAGGTAGCGAGTACATCGTACCTGTTGGACAGGACCAGTGTCTGCGGAACCTCCTTCTCAACCTCTCCTAAATCCCGCTACCCATCTACCTAACAGTCACACTCCCCCCCCTTCCTGAACCTGTGCTTTCCTCTGGGATGTGACTGTATTCTGGATAAAACTGTTCAGAAATTCCTCCCCCTCCCTTATGTGTCGGAGTGTCTCCAACTCGCACTCCAGCTCAATGACTCTGAGCCGGAGAGATTCGAGATGGAGACACCTCCTGCAGATGTATTCGCTCGGGACAGTCTCACTGTCCACAAACTCCCACATACTGCAGTCCAGACACACAACCTGCCCTGCCATATCTTAGGCTTGAAGGGATAATTTCTAGTCCTAGCCCCTTTAGTGCTACCCCGGATCAGGCGTATTTCTCAAGACGTTCACTTTCAACTAAAGTTTGAGGTAGCCGAATCCTAAAGACGCTTAATTGGTTCTAAAGGTCCGGGCTATCTCTCCCTAAAGGAAAGGATCAACCCGATAATGTTACCATCTTCCAGATAGCACTTTTAATAAGTTTAGCTAGACTGTAACGTTCTGGATATTTTGAGGGTCCGGAAAACTCCCCCAGAATTCTGTAACCCCGCACCAAAGAGTGTACAGAAATTGAGTTTGCGAGTTTTTGGTACAGAAGTCTTATGTGAGATCATTCTAAAAATATATAGATTTATTAAAGAGCCAACATGCAATTTACAGTTGGTGAGTCAATCGCAACATTAACAGTTCCAAAAAGAGAAAACTTACAATCTTATTATCAGAGAATCTTACTTTTAAATCTTAACTTCACTACAGTATTAAAGTTCTTAGTGTTCTACAGGATATCCACCAAAATCAAATACCTTTGATCCCTGAGGTACAGAGTTGGAGACTTACAGAGCCGCCTCTGAAGCTGAGAATCGCTTTGCCCGATTAAAGAGAGTCTGTTATCCCATTTGAGAGTTCAATATTTATACCTTTTTCCAGTGGTATTTCCTTTAAGGTTTTCTGCTAATGCAAGCTAATTATCTCTAGTCATTTTTCTGCCGACCTCTGCAATTCTTACTGCCACCTCAGCCAGACTCGTGTCCCATTTCTAGGTGTTCTAAGTTTACCATATAAAAATGGTGTGATGGCAGGTGTTCCTTACTTTGTGTCATCCTTACGAGGGCAGATGTTCCTTATCTTATGTGCTTCTTTAAGAAGTGTAAATTAGAACACCTTAACCATGGTGAACCATTGTTTTTGTTCCCAAAGGTCAGCCTGTCGGAGCCCTTCACCTTCTGTTTCAATAAGGTTATTTATTCAGGGTCAACAACTGTCTTATCTCAATAGCCAGAATGCTTTCACAGCTATTTCATAGTTAAGTTTCTAAATTTCCGAACCCAGTTTGTCATGTTTTAATAAGGCCAGAACCCTTTCATAAGATAGTGTCTTTTTCTGAACAGGTTATATGGCTTATTCCTTCACAGGCTAGCCTAATATTATTTATTTAATTAGTTAAAGTCTTCAATCAAATTTTGCTTTATAACGCTCTTGTAAAGCACCTTGGAACATTTTACTATGTTAAAGATGCTATATAAATACAAGTTGTTGTTGTTGTTGACTTAAGCCCTTTCAGTAGGCCATGTTGGAAATCCTTGCGTTTGAAAACATAGCGGGAGTTGGACAGGGTGGTCCTCCCCAAGCTGGGCGCTAGTACCATCATTCTTATATTCTTTCTCTGCCTACTCACTCACTCAATCTCATCATTTTTTAGGCAAGCATACATTCAGGTGCATTAGCAAGGCACACAATATATATTGCCATGCATGTTTCTATAGGTGTTCTCATGAATCAGGCAAAGCTCGCAGTTGCCTTGTCTTTTAAGTAAGGAATATTGCTTTCCTCACCTGGCCTCCATGTAAATCCAGTCCTGCACCACTGTAGTTGATCCTTAACTGCTCTCCCAAGTAGCCTGGCAAGCCACTCAGCTACTCAGTGCGCCTGGGGATGAGCAATAAATACTGCACTTGCCGACATCCTGAGAATTTTTTTTAAAATTCCACCAACATCTGCAGAGAAGCTTCAGTGCCAGTGTTATTAACCATCTCTTCTGAATGTTTAGACAGTTGATATTGAGACCTTGGACTCTATCTTCCAGCTTGAACATGCTAGTTGATGGGATGGAGAGAACCTAGTGATGTTTCAGAAAACAAGTTTAACCAGGCAGGCCTGACAGCAGTGGACATGGCAGCGCCATCTCCTGACCTGGCGCAAGGAGTTAGAAGACCACACTCCATCTGATATGCTGATGGGGTTAGCTGAAGTAAGGTGAGAGGAGGCTCGTGTGGAGCATAAACACCGGCATAGACCAGTTGGGCTGAATGGCCTGTTTCTGTGTTGTGCTGTAAATTCTATTAAATATAATTTTAATTAGTTCTTTCCCCTCACTGGTGGGGAAACACCTAGAAGACATGCACTTCACACTGTCACCACATTGAGTGCACACTCATGATTAAATCAGTTGTGCTTTATTTCAAATTTTCCAGAGAGTTTCTTTCTGTTTGATTTTCAATTTGTTCTTGGGATGTGGGCAGTATTTCTTGCCAATCCATACATTCCCTGAGAGCATCACGAGTAACATAAGAACATAAGAAATAGGAACAGGAATAGGCCACTTGGCCCCTCGAGCCTGCTCCGCCATTCAATAAGATCTTGGGCTCAAAGCCACTTCCCAGCCTGCTCCCCATAGCCCTTCACTCCCTCATCTTGCAAAAATCTGTCTATCTCCACTTTAAATATATTTAATGACCCAGCCTCCATGGCTCTCTGGGGCAGAGAATTCTCAGTTCTAAAAGGGCAACCCTTTATTCTGAAACTATGCCCCGAGTTCTAGATTTCCCCACGAGGGGGAGCATCCTCTCTGCATCTACCTTGTCGAGCCCACTCAGTATCTTATATGTTTCAATAAGATCACCTCTCATTCTTCTAAATTCCAATGAGTATAGACCCAACCTGCTCAACCGTTCCTCATAAGTCAACCCCCTCACCTCAGGAATAAACCGAGTGAATCGTCTCTGAACTGCCTCCAATGCAAGTATATCATTCCTTAAATAAGGAGACCAAAACTGTACGCAGTACTCAAGGTGTGGTCTCGACAATACCCTGTACAGTTGTAACAGGACTTCCCTGCTTTTATACTCCAACCCCCTTGCAATAAAGGCCAACATTCCATTTGCCTTTTTGATTACTTGCTGTACCTGCATGCTAACTTTGTGTTTCATGCACAAGGACCCCCAGGTCCCTCTGAACTGAAGCATTTTGTAATCTCTCTCCACTTAAATAATAATTTGCTTTTTTATTTTTCCTGCCAAAGTGGATAAACTCACACTTTCCCACATTATACTCCATCTGCCAAATGTTTGCCCACTCACTTAACCTGTCTATATCCCTTTGCAGGTTCTTTGAGTCCTCTGCACAACTTGCTTTCCCACCCATCTTTGTATCACCCACAAACTTGGCTACATTACACTCGGTCCCTTCATCCAAGCCATTAATGTAGATTGTAAATAGTTGAGGCCCCACCACCAACCCCTGTGGCACCCCACTAGTTACCGTTTGCCAACCGGAAAATGATCCTTTTATCCTGACTCTGCTTTCTGTTAGTTAGCCAATTCTCTATACATGCTAATATATTACCCGCAACTCCGTGAGCTCTTATCTTATGCAGTAGCCTTTTATGTGGCACCTTATCGCATGCCTTCTGGAAATCCAAACACACCACATCCACTGGCTCACCCTTATCCACCCTGCTCATTACATCCTCAAAGAACTCCAGCAAATTTGTTAAACATGATTTCCCTTTCATAAAACCATGCTGACTCTGCTTGACTGCATTATGATTTTCCAAATGCCCTGCTACTGCATGAAGTACTTAATGAAGGATGCCAGCATTTTCTCAACAACAGATGTTAGGCTAACTGGTCTATAGTTTCCTGCTTTCTGTCTCCATCCTTTCTTAAATAGGGGTGTTACATTTGCGGTTTTTCCAATCTGCTGGGACCTCTCCAGAGTCCAGGGAATTTTGGTATATTGCAACCAATGCATCCACTATCTCTGTAGTCACTTCTTGTAAGACCCTAGGATGCAGGCCATCTGGTCCAGGGGACTTGTCGTCTTTTAGTCCCATTATTTTCCCAAGTACCTTTTCCTTAGTGATAGTGATTGTCTTTAGTTCCCCCCTCCCTGTGGTCCCTTGATTATCCATATTTGGGATGTTGTTAGTGTCTTCTACCGTGAACACAGATACAAAATATTTGTTCAGAGTCTCTGCCATTTCCTCGTTCCCCATTATTAATACCCCATTCTCATCCTCTAAGGGACCAATGTTTACTTTAGCTACTCTCTTCCTTTTTATATACCCGTAGGAGCTCTTACTTTCTGTTTTAATATTTCTTGCCAATTTACTCTCATAATTCATCTTCTCTCTCTTTATTATTTTTTTAGTCATCCTTTGCTGGTTTATAAAAATTTCCATCCTTTGGTCTCCCACCAATCTTGGCAACATTGTATGCCTTTGTTTTCAATTTGTTACCATCTTTTACTTCCTTAGTTAGCCACAGATTGTGATCCCTTCTCTTAAAATCTTTCTTTCTCACTGGAATATATTTTTGTTGAGAGTTATAAAATATCTCCTTAAATGTCCGCCACTGCATTTCAACTGTCTTACCCTTTAATTTATTTTTCCAGTCCACTTTAGCCAGTTCTGCCCTCATGCCATTGCAATTGCCTTTGTTTAAGATCAGGACACTGGTTTGAGATACAACTTTCTCATCCTCCAACTGAATTTGAAATTCAACCATGTTATGATCACTCTTTCCTAGAGGATCCTTTACTATGAGATCATTTATTAATTCTGTCTCATTACAGATCCAAGATAGCCTGCTACCTGGTTGGTTCCATTACATACTGTTCTAGGAAACCATCCCGGCTACACTCTATGAACTCCTCCTCAAGGCTACCATGGCCAATTTGATTTGTCCAATCAATATGGAGATTAAAATCACCCATGATTATTACCGTACCTTTTTTACAGGCCTCCATTATTTGTTGATTTATACTCTGTTCAACAGTATTGCTACTGTTCGGGGACTTGTAGACTATGCCCACCAGTGACTTTTCCCCCTTATTTTTTATCTGCACCCAAACCGATTCTACATCTTGATCTTCTGAGCCGATATCACTTCTCACCACTGCACTGATCCCATCCTTTACCAACAAAGCCACCCCACCTCCCTTTCCTTTCTGTCTATCCTTCCGAATTGTCAAATACCCTGGAATATTCAGTTCCCAGCCCTGGTCACCTTGCAACCATGTCTCTGTAATGGCGATCAGATCATACCCATTTGTATCTATTTGTGTTGTCAACTCATCTATCTTGTTACGAATGCTGCATGCATTTAGATATAAAGCTTTTAACTTTGTCTTTTTACCATTTCTCCTTGTTTTGACCCCATTTTCTGTTGCACTCTTATTTTTAAACATTCTGTCCCTTCCTGTCACACTCTGGTTATTATTTCCCCATCTCTATCCTGCTCTATTGCTTTCTCATTTCTCATTGACTTTTTAAATTCCCGCTCACCTGGACCCTACCCCCCACTATTTAGTTTAAAGTCCTCTCTACAGCCCTAGTTATTCGATTCGCCAGGACTCTAGCCCCAGCATGGTTCAAGTGAAGCCCGTCCAAACGGAATAGCTCCCTCTTACCCCAGTACTGGTGCCAGTGCCCCACAAATTGAAACCCATTTCTCCCACACCAGTCTTCGAGCCACTCGTTCATTTCTCTGATCTTATTTACCCTATGCAAATTTGCTCGTGGCTCAGGTAGTAATCCAGAGATTATTACCTTTGTGGTTCTGCTTTTTAATTAAGCCCCTAGCTTCTCATACTCCCTCAGCAGAACCTCTTTCTTTGTCCTACCTATGTCATTGGCACCTACATGGACCATGACAACTGGATCCTCCCCCTTCCACTCCAAGTTCCTCTCCAGCCCAGAGGAGATGTCCTTAACCCTGGCACTGGGCAGGCAACACAGCCGTCGGGACTCACGCTCTCGGCTGCAGAGAACAGTGTCTATCGCCCTAACTATACTGTCCCCTATCACTACAACATTTCTTTTTACTTCCCCCACCTGAATGGCTCCCTGTACCACGGTGCTGTGGTCAGATTGCTTATCCGCCCTGCAGTTCCTGCCCTCGTCCACACAGGGAGCAAGAATCTCGTACCTGTTAGACAAGACCAAGGGCTGAGGCTCCTCCATCACTATCTCCTGGATCCCAATACCTGCCTCGCTTGTAGTCACACCCTCCTGTCCCTGACCATGGGCCAAATTGGAAATAATTACTCTAGTGGGTGTGACGGCCTCCTGGAACTTAGTGTCCAGGTAACGCTCCCCCTCCCTAATGTGGCACAGTATCTGAAGCTCGGACTCCAGCTCATCAACTCTGAGCCGAAGTTCCTCGAGCCGCCAACATTTGCTGCAGCTGTGGTCGCCGTGGACCTCAATGGTGTCCACCAGCTCCCACATGCAACAACAACAACACATTGCCTGGTCTCCCATCTCAATTCATTAATTTAATTTTAAAATTTGGAACACGATTACCTTTTAATCTACACCAAGGCACTTAAATTTAGATGCCCAAGTTTGGAAAAAAACGAGAACGAGAGAAATACTCACCAATCAATCACTTACCTGCTTTCTGGTGACGTCACATTTCGATTACTTTTTACTTCTTTACACTCACCGGTCCGTTGTAGCTCCCGTGGGCCCCGCCCACCTTTAAATCAGCCGCCGCGGTCTCACGCTCTCCAACCGCTCCCATGGGCCCCGCTCACCTTTAATTCAGCCGCCGAGGTCTCGTGCTCTCCAGGTTTAAGTACTGCCACCGCTGATACCGCCTCCAATTAGGTCCGCGCTGCCCGGTCTCCCGCTGTTTTAAGTACTGCCACCACTGATATCACCTCCAATTATGTCCGCGCTGCCTGGTCTCCCGCTGTTTTAAGTACCGCCGCCGCTGATACCGCCTCCAATTAGGTCCGAGTAAACCACAGAGCATGAGACGGGGGTCACATGTAGCCCAGACCAGGCATTAAGTCCCTTTCTGAAGGACATTGGTGAACCAGTTAAGTTTTTACAAAAATCTAGCAGCTTTCATGGTTATTTTATGTGATGCCGGCCTACAAATGATCAGATTTATTGAATTCAATATCCCAACTTGCCTTGGTGGGGTTTGAACTCCTGACCTCTGGGCTGCTAGTCCAATACCATAGCCACTCGGCTACTGCTGAATAAAATAGCAGCAAGTGCTAGCATGGGCTTCCAAGGTAGGTGAGGTTGTGTAGAGGACAACGTTGGTGCCAATATTCTGACGTATCACATAATTCACATGTGGACAGGTCTGTACATGAGATGGGCAGGTCAGCCAGTTAGGTGAACTTGGGATACTACTCTTCCTGACTTCAGAGTTCCATGTCCCAATCCTCAGGGTTATTGTTCCGCTTCCTCTGAATGCTAGCTGCAGAATCTGTTTTAGGTGATGATTTTTTGAGGGATTAAAACTTGGCCAAAGCCCAGGGCGAACTCCGCTGCCCTTCTTTGAATTAATGCCGCGTGATCTCTTACATCCGCCGGAGAGGGGAGACGAGTCCTTGGTTTAAACGACTCATCCGAAAGTAAGCACCTTCGATAGTGCAACACTCCCTCAGCACTCAGTCCCTAGATTTTTGTACTCTAATCTCTGGAGTGAGATTTGAGCCCATAACTTTCTGACTCAGAGGCGAGAGCGCGAGCAGCTGAGCCATGGTTGGTCTCATTCTCTACTTCCTCCAGCAATATGCCCCTTTGAATGGCTAAAGTTGAAGAAATTGTGGAGCATGAAGCAGATAACATGACCTTGGAGACTCCAGTAGAGCTGTACTACATGTTTCTTGACTCATCCAGGCATCTGATGCCAATAGCTTGTTACATGATCAACGTGGTAGATGCATGGGTATCATTGTTGTATCTGTATTCATTTTGCCACAAGGGTATCATTAGCTTGGGCTTCCGATGGTAGCCTTTGTCTCTTAGGGGCCATCCTTCAAGTCTGCCTTCTCCTTCAAATAATCCAGGCACAGAGGATTGCTTCAAAATTTATTTCATTCTGCTGCTGCTTTTCCCTGGAGAAAATGATGAAAGGCCTTCGACCTGAAACGTTGCGGGGAATTTTGCCAGCACTGGGGAGGCGGGTATGGAGGCGGGACTGCCGGGAAAATGGCAGAAACTGGGAATGGGTATCAACCCCGCTCCCAAACCGCCTCCGTGCCATCTTCCCGGGAGGCGGGTCCCCGAGTCGCGCAGGGACCCGTCCTCTCGAGGGGGGGAAGGGGATTAGAGCCAACTAACTGCCTGCTAACAGGTAGTTAACAGGCAGTTTTGAGGCTTTTCCCCATTTTACACTTGCAATTGCGGGCTTCCCGACGGCTGCGAACCTCGCCAGGGTCAGCAAGGAGAGCAGTGCGCCTGCGGGGGTGAGAGGGATCGAAATGTAAGCTGTCGAGGTGAGTGATGGCTGCAAGTGTGGACAGGTAATTATGAGAGGTGAGTGCAAAGTGTTGGAAAAAGTTTCCTTACATTTGCTTCTTTCTGCAGGCTTCAATCTTTGAGGATCTGGAGGTGACTCATCTCAATGACAAGAGAAGTGCCGAGCTCTTGGAGCGCAATTGGCACTCCGCGGGGAGGGCGTTCAGGAGGCCGGGGATGGGAGCGCAGGCAGGTGCTGGCAAGCGGCCAGCAACAAAAATGGCTGCCCCACACCTTGCCTTTAAATTGCGCCTCCCCAGCCGCAGGTAGGCCCCCCTGACCCCGTCAGACATAGCGTCCGGCAGTAAGTCAGGGGGCGCTCCCACAGATCGCGGCCGGGGTGCAAGCGGGGCGCTGCGCATGGCGATGACATCATTGCCGGCGGCGCAGCGCCTTGGGGCGCTACGGTTAGCACCGCCGCTAACCTCCCACTGAATTTCGCGGGAGGCATGGGCGGCACCGCGCCCGGGCACTAGTTGCTTTGCACCCTCTTAGGGCGCTTACGGGAGGCGCAAAGCAACCCAATGTTTCCCCCTACAGGTTTTACTGCTGAACTGGGAACATATTCCTGAGACATCATTAGAGAGAGGACCTTATCCTATTTATGGTATTGGTGTTTGTCACAGCAGGATTTTAATGAGCTTGTATTTAGTTTTTTACAATTATTTTGATTTTTGCCGTGATTTGTGGTTTAAATGTGTTTTCAAAACCTGTGACTCCAGTTCCGAGTGCATAACCAGCACTAATTCTGTTACACTGTTATTCAACACTAATTCTGTTGCACTATTATTCAAGACTAACTCTTGCTGCAGAAGGTAAGTCATTCATCTACTGAAAAAGTACACGATTCTTCTCACGGTCATTATTCATTAATTTAGATTAACCTTTGTGTTGCACTTTAAGAACGTGAGTTTATTCACATAGTGCACGGATGACGGCCCTCAAACCAGTGACATCTAAAGTTACTGTTTAATTTACTAACCCCCTCCGCCCCCCCCCCCGTTTTCTCCCCTCCTGTCCGAAAGGCTGTTGTTTTTGTTGGAATAAAGTTCCAAAGGTGCCAACAGCCCTCCAGTGCAGTGGAAATTCATCATGTTTGAGAAGGTAATTTAACCGTGGAGACATCACAGCCAAGCATGGTCTTGCCCTCATACGCATCAGTAAATTATCCAGCTGGGATCACTGGAATAGTGATACCAGGAAACAAGGCAAGCACGCAGGTGCTGGACTAGTTACCAGTTCCAGGACCAACATTTCAACAGTACTCCTCAACAACAACAACAGCTTGCATTTATGTCAAATGTCGACACTTCAGCTGTCAAATTTTTTTTGACAGATGAAGCGTCATACGCTGACACCATCTGTCACCGGCTTTCCCTTAATTGGCTGGTAAGCCCGCAGGGCAGGCTTAACAAGGCCAATCAAGGGAAAATAGCGTGGGTTGGTCAGATGTCTCTGGGGTCCGGACTGAAAACTGGAAAACAGAAGTCCCGCCTCCAGCACGTCTCCATTGAGAAAATCCAGCCCGTTAATTTTGTTTCTCTCTCCACAGATGCTGCCTGACCTGCTGAGTAGCTCTAGCATTTTCTGTTTTAATTAAAGTGATAAAGGTGTTTCTCCTGGTGAACAAATCATCAGTGGCATTCTTGACACATCTGTGCACTGCTGTTTGATTGATATTGCAGATGTTTCCAGTGGCAGCCTAGAAGATCCCAGATTCATAGAAGTTAAGGGTGGTTGTAACTTTGACTGCCACTGGCAGTGCAGTCCCTGTACTTGAGGTTGTCTGTGGGCAAGCTTGCAGTAGATGATACAACCTGTGGAAAATAAATGTGCTTCTATATAGCTTTTAGCAGGTGGACGTAAAAGATCCCATAACACTATTTCGAAGAAGAGCAGGGGAGTTCTCCCTGGTGTCCCAGCCAATATTTATCCATCTCTAAGGGGTGGCGGGTGTGGCGCGTGCGCCCAGTCAGTTATGCCCCTGACTGTTTGTGAGCGGTTCGAATCGCTCCCATGCCCCTGGGTTCTAGACACCGGACTTAGGTACAGGCAGCGATATAGAAAACTCGGGTAGACAGGTGGTTTGGATGCAAACAAAACCAAGATTTTATTGAACAGGAAAATTTTAATACAGTCTTAAAAGAAATGACCACTACAATATTATAGGCAAATACACAGGGAATGGGGAACACACGGCACATCGAGGGAAAACAACAATCTTAACAATCCCCTTATCCTTATCCCACCCCTATACCTAACTAGATTGAGCTATGAGGGGCCAGAATTTATGCTCACCAATCCAAGTTCAAAGTCAACTGTTGGGTTTTGAGGTTTTGCTCTCTGTCCTCTTAGGTACCCCGTCGCCACGTGGTCTTCAGAAGCGCGGTACTGGAGCTGCTGCCGTGATACACCTTCTTCTCCTCCGCTATCGTCGTCGTCTCGCCCCGATGGGTTCTCCTCTTCTTCTCCCTCGGGCGGTCGTCGGCGGTAACGTTATATTTATCGGACAGTCACCAGTCGTTACCGTTTAGGCCTTATTGGCCATGCACCAAACGCCTGTGTATTCGTTGTGGCATGGAGACCTGCGTTAACACTGTGTTCAAGATGCTTGCTGTTATCGTCCCCCGGGACTTTCTCCCTCCCCTCAGGCGTCAGCTTATAACTAGGCGCTTGGGGGTTTAAATTACCGATACGGTTCTCGCTGCTCTGCTCTGCCCTTATCGAGATATTATCGTCTTCTTCATCTCATCTCATCTGTCTGACTACACTACAAGTCCTGGGCTACCTGCTCAACTTCGTCTCACCCCTTTCTGCGGCCTGGGCGTCCTGGATGGCTGTGAACTTGGGCCTCGCTCCCCTTCCCAGCAGTTGGTATGATGTCCCTGGCTGCTGAGAGTCTGTTCCGGGAGAGAGAGAGACCCCGCCACGAGGCCAGGGCACGAGTACAAGCGGCAGCCCAAGAGGCCGGAGCCACGAGAGCAGGGTCGAGGGCAAGAGCAAGAGAGCGTGACCGGGACTGCTACCCGGGGCCTTCGGTTATACCTTTTCGAAAAACCCTTATCTTCGCGCCAAATCTGCTTAGTTCTTTGTCTTAATTTTGGCGGGCTAGTTTTCAATAATGGTAGCAATCCATGTTAACTGTTTTTAGATGGCCGGTAATTGCATCTACCGGCCCGATAATTGACTTGTATTGTCCTGAAAGTTCTTGATGGGCTTGTCCAGCCTCGATGGCTGTGTTTAATCTGTTTCCGATTATGTATGCAGACTGTTTAATGGCTTTAACTATGGGCCTCACTGAATTTAGATCTGACTCCAATTCGGTCTGATACATTATTCAAAGTTCTGTCTGGTTTCAAAATACAAAGCCTGCAGCCTTAGTTTCGAGTCCTCCCAAGCTGTCTGCTCTGCAGAACCCACTTTTGAATCCCACAGGCTTTCTGCCACGAGGCCCGGAAGCCATCTTGCGTACCCTTTAATTTGAAAATGTCCATAGCAGGGTCCCTTTTTTATTAATAATAACCTTCTGGGAGATGTAGAAATTTTGCAATCTTACACATCAACCAACATCACTAAAACAGATTATCTGGTCATCATCGCATTGCTGTTTGTGAGAGCTTGCTGTGTGCAAATTGGCTGCTTCATTTCCCTACATTACAACAGTGACTGCGCTCCAAAGGTACTTGATTGGCTGTGAAGCACATTGGGACGTCCTCTGGTCGTGAAAGGCACTATAGAAATGCAAGTTGTTTTTTTGTCTTTTTTAAAAATGACAAAGTACCCAACACAGGCATCATGGGTAAACAAGGATAGTCTGCCTTAGTAAATACAGCAGGTCATAACAGAAACAAAACAGGTCAGGCAGCCTCTGTGGAGAGAGAAACAGAGTTAACGGGCTGGATTTTGTGAATGGAGGTGAGTTGGAGGCGGGACTACTGCTTGTCGTGTCAATGTCCTGTCTCCATCCTCACCTGACCAATCAGAGGGATTTTCCCCTGATTGAGCTTGTTAAGCCCGCCCTGTGGGCTCAGCAGGCCAATTAGGAAGAAAGTCACTGACAGATCACGTCAATGTCAGATGTGCTATCTGTCAAGACTTCTTGAAAGAAGAAATGACAGCGTTTGACAGTTCTGTGAAGCTGTCAAACACTGCCATTCTCTTTAGTTTGATGAGACTTTGTGGTGAGGACTCATCAAACCTTTCAACTTTGTAAATTTCACATGTCTGTAAGATCGGAGGATCCAACAGCCATTATGTGAAATTGACAAGGAGAATATCGGCTCTCCCCATCCAGCGTGGCTAAAGGCTGTAGAAAGAAAACAAGGTAAATACACACTTTTTAAAACTTATCACTCACCACTCCACACTTGCACCCATCACTCACCTCTACATCTTACTTCCAGGTGCCTCCGACCAGCGCAGACCTCCTCCACGTCTCCTCCAACCCGGCGGGGTTCTCCGAGGTCGGGAAGCCTTCACCTGTGAAGGTAAAATGGCACTAATCCTTTTTTCTGCCTGTTAACTACCTGTTAACAGGCAGTTAAAAGGATTAAATGCCTTTCCTGCCTCCAGGAGACGGGACCCGAAGCTGCACATCTTCCCGTCTCCTGGCAAAAGGGCACGGAAGCGGGATGGGGGCATGTTTGCCATCCTCCCCCACTTTCTCCGAGTTGACCAGCTGTTCCGCCTCCATGTCTACCTCCTCGGGGCTTGGAAAATCCAGCCCAACATTTCAGGTCGATGACCTTTCATCATTTTCTCCAGGGAAAAGCAGCAGCAGAATTAAATAAATTTTGAGGCACTCCTCTGTGCTTGGATTATTTGAAGGAGAAGGCAGACTTGAATTCTTCTCCCTGAAATCATCGACCAACAGGTGGTGGTGGTGGGGGGGTGGCGGGAGGTAAAGAGAAGAGAGAACATTTTAGCCTAACAGATATAAAGCCATGGGAAAACACTTTTTTTGAGCAAATCAGCCAGAATAGGAAGATAAGGTTAAGAAGCAGAAATGTAATAGAAAATATCGGACAAAGAAAAAAGTGGTGTAGTCTCCAACCTTGAGAAAGTAGAGATAAGAGTGGGGCCTCTGCAGAAGCTATGGTTCTACTCCTACATCAATGACCTGAGCAGCATCTTCATGCTCCATGAGGCCAAGGCGATCTCCTGCAAGAGAACTATTATCCCTGCATAAAAAGGACTACGGGCTAAAAATTGAGTAGTGCCCCATTTGGGGTGCTAACTTTGCCGGGGCGCTACTTTCAGCGCCCCAGAAAAATTAGCGCCCCCGCACCAGAAATTGTGTGGTTGCGCCCCAAGAGGGAAGCGGGGCGCTACTGGCAGCGTTCCACATCCCTCTTGGGGCACTGCGAGTCAATATCGCTGCAGTATTGCAGGCCTTCCTCCCCTTCTTAAAGGGGAGGGGCCTTGTTGGGGACGGGAGCGCAGGCAGGTGCTGGCAAGCGGCCAGCAACAAAAATGGCTGCTCCACACCTTGCCTTTAAATTGCGCCTCCCAGCTAGGCCCCCTGACCCCGTCGGACATAGCGTCCGGCGGTAAGTCAGGGGGCGCTCCTGAAGATCGCAGCCGGGGCGCAAGCTGGGCTCTGCACACAGCGATGATGTCATCGCCGGTGGTGCAGCGCCTCGGGGTGCTACGGCTAGCGTCGCCACTAACCTCCCACTGAATTTCGTGGGAGGCGTTGGCGGCACCGCGCCCGGGCACTAGTTGCTTTGCGCCCTCTTAGGGCGCTAACGGGAGGCGCAAAGCAACCCAATTTTTCCCCCTACAGGTTTTACTGCTGAACTGGGAACATATTCCTGAGACATCATTAGAGAGAGGACCTTATCCTATTTATGGTATTGGTGTTGTCACAGCAGGATTTTAATGAGATTGTATTTAGTTTTTTACCATTATTTTGATTTTTGCCGTGATTTGTGGTTTAAATGTGTTTTCAAAACCTGTGACTCCAGTTCCGAGTGCATAACCAGCACTAATTCTGTTACACTGTTATTCAACACTAATTCTGTTATACTATTATTCAACACTAATTCTATTATACTATTATTCAACACTAATTCTGTTACACTATTATTCAACACTAATTCTGTTACACTATTATTCAATACTAATTCTGTTACACTATTATTCAATACTAATTCTGTTGCACTATTATTCATCAGTAAATCTGAATACTCAGATTCATTTAACAGTTCAGCAGTGACAGATGGCTTGCAGCGTTCTGAAGTATTTTTGCGGCACCACTTCACATTCTCACTTCCACATTTCCCTGCTTAAAAAAGCCTGATTGCAAAGTTTGCACAAATAGAAATAACTGCTGCTACAGAAGGTAAGTCATTCATCTACTGAAAAAGCACACGATTCTTCTCATGGCCATTATTCATTAATTTAGATTAACTTTGTGTTGCTCTTTAAGAACGTGAGTTTATTCACATAGTGCACGGTTGACGGCCCTCAAACCAGTGACATCTAAAGTTACTGTTTAATTTACTAACCCACTCCCCCGCGCCCCCCCCCACCGTTTTCTCCCCTCCTGTCCTAAAGGCTGTTGCTTTTGTTGGAATAAAGTTCCAAAGGTGCCAACAGTCCTCCAGTGCAGGGGAAATTCATCATGTGTGAGAAGGTAATTTAACCGTGGAGACATCACAGCCAAGCATGGTCTTGCCTGCATATGCATTAGTAAATTATCCAGCTGGGACCACTGGAATAGTGATACCAGGAAACAAGGCAAGAGCGCAGGTGCTGGACTAGTTACCAGTTTCAGGACCAACATTTCAACAGTACTCCTCAACAGCAACAAACATTTATATAGTGACTTTAATGCAGTAAAGCATCCCAGTGCACTTCACAGGAGCGTTATCAAACACAATTTGACAGCAAGCCACAGAAGGAGATATTAGGGCAGATGAGGTAGGTTTTGAGGAGTGTCTTCACAGAATCACAGAAACCCCACAGTGCAGGTAGAGGCCATTTCGGCCCATCGAGCCTGCACCGACACATATCCCACCCGATACCTGTAACCCCTACACCAACACATATCCCACCCTATCCCCGTAACCCCATGTATTTAATCCCCCTAACACTAAGGGTCAATTTATCATAGCCAATCAACCTAACCCGCACATCTTTGGACTGTGGGAGGAAACCGGAGCACCCGGAGAAAACTCCACGCAAACACGGGGAGAATGTGCAAACTCCACACAGACAGTCACCCGAGGCCGGATTCGAACCCGGGTCCCTGGCGCTGTGAGGCAACAGTGCTAACCACTATGCCACCGTGCTCTTAAAGGAGGAGAAAGAGGTAGAGAGCAGGTAAGGACTAGGGAGGGAATTCCAGAGCTTAGGGTCTTGGCAGATGAAGGCACGGCCACCAATGGTGGAGTGATTAATATCAGGGATGCTCAAGAGGTCAGAATTGGAGGAGTGCAGAAATGTCGGAGGTTTGTAGGGCTGGTGGAGGTTACAGAGATAGGATGGGGCGAGACTGTGGAGAGATTTGAACACAAGGATGAGAATTTTAAAATCAAGGCGTTGCTTAACCAGGAGCCAATGTTGGTCAGTGAGCACAGGGGTGATGGGTGAATGGGACTTGGTGCGAGTTAGGTTACGGGCAGCCGAGCGTTGGATGAGCTCAACATGTTGAACAAGGTAGTTACATAGGATTACATATGATATACGGCACAGAAACAGGCCATTCGGTCCAACCAGTCCATGCCGGCATTTATGCTCTACTCGAGCCTCCTCCTGTCTTTCCTCATCTAAATCTATCAGCATAACCTCTATTCCCTTCTCCCTCATATACTTGTCTAGCCTCCCCTTAAATGCATCTATACTATTCGCTTCAACCACTCCCCGTGGTAGCGAGTTCCACATTCTCACCACTATTTGGGTAAAGAAGTTTCTTCTGAATTCCCTAATGGATTTCTTGATGACTATCTTACAGTGATGGTCTCTAGTTTGAGGCATTGGCATTCCAATGCCCCAAATGCTGTCCCAGCTGATATCAATTAACTCAGCACCAATGCAGCATTGCCTTATATAAAAAAAAATTTAAGCTATAGTTTCATTTTCCCTCTTGTTGGTTTCCATTTCTCTGCTCGGAGATGACAGACAGGCACAGCCTGCAGCTGCGTCTCTGTAACAACCATCCTTAGTGTTTGCAGTGTCCTTCCACACATGGTACGTGCGGAACTCAGTGTGTCGGAGACCCACTCTCACAGCCACAAGAAAAGAGAAGGCTATGTGCCAATGTTCCCCCCCCCTCCCCCTCCCCCCCCTCCTCCCCGCAGATTCGAACAGATCCATCCTTTTTCAGGACAGGAACAATGGGTGTGGCCCATTTGCTCACGCTCACAGGCTCCAGGACTCCATTCTCGGCTAAGGCCTCCAAGTTAGCCTCAACTTTTGGCCTAATTGCATAGGGTACATGTCGGGCTTTGTGAAACTTCGGCTTGCTGTCAGGTTTAATGTCCAGTCTCACGCTGATCTTTTTCATGCTCCCAAGTTCCCCATTGAAGAGTTCTGCATGTTTGTTTAACACTGCAGTCAGACCTGACTCCCCTTTTGACATCATGCGGACTGCAGGCCAGTCCAGCGTGATTTTCTCTAGCCACGCACGTCCCAGTAGTGATGGGTAATTTCCCTTTACCACATATAGTGGCAGTTTTGCAGTCTGTCCATTCAATTTAACTGTTACCTCAATGACGCCTCTCATGGCCACAGGTTCGCCGGTATACGTCTTTAGCACAATGTTTGTTGGCTGAAGGGTAAGATGCTTTAGCATTTTATTGTAGACAGTGTCTGATACAAGGGACACAGCCACGCCTGTGTCCACCTCCATCCGCACTGATTGTCCCTCCACCAGTGGTGACACCCAGTAGCCATTTGAATCACCTGCAACCATCAGCATGTGCACCTCTTCCTCCTCAGAGGTGTCGCTCCCCTGTTTTGCTTGTTCCATCATACTGCACTGAATGAACACTATTTTTCCTCTCTTGTCCAAATACAGACATTTTGCTTCCATGCTTCCCAGCTCTGTCTGTTCTTTTTTTACCTCTACAGGCACATTCAATGTGACCCTTTTTGCCACAATTTCGGCATTCCAGCTCCGTACACCAGCAGTCATTAGCGTGATGGCCCGTTTTCCCACAACGGTAACATGTGCCGTTCCGCGCACCTTTAGGCTCAGACGACACCTTGTGAACTCTCCCTGTTGCACTCAACTGGTGAGCCTCCTTTTCCGCCATCTCCATGGAGACACTAACTTCAATGGCCTTTTCAAGAGTAAGGTTGTCCTCAGTAAGAAGGCGCTTCTGTGTGTCTGCATTTTGCAGACCACACACGAGTCTGTCTCTAATGGTGTCCTTCAGCACCTCCTTGAACTCACAGTGTTCCGACAACCTTTTTAAAGCAGCAATAAACATCGTCACTGATTCCTCCTCCTCTTGATTCCGTTTGTGAAATCTAAATCTCTCAGCAATAACCAGAGGTTTTGGTGAAAAATGTGCTCCAAGAATTTCCACTAGTTGCTTATATGTTTTAGTTCCTGGCTTATCTGGCTGCACGAGGCTGCGAAGTAAATTGAATGTCTTCGGCCCGATTACACTCAAAAAGGTAGGCACAACCTTTTTATTTGCCACCGCATTCGCCAATACAAAATAGTCAAAACGTTCTGTATATGCGCTCCATTGCTCCACATTTTCATCAAAATCACCGATGTTTCCTAATATAGTAGCCATCTCATGTTTCAAATTAAAATTTCTGTTTTCTCACTGCACCCGTCTCTGTTCCGAGTGTTTTGTAGTTGAAAACAAGAAAGTTCCCACAACACAGCTTCATCCGATCCTCGT
The DNA here is from genome assembly GCF_052327205.1 of Somniosus microcephalus. NCBI lineage: Eukaryota > Metazoa > Chordata > Chondrichthyes > Squaliformes > Somniosidae > Somniosus > Somniosus microcephalus. The sequence goes on along the minus strand of NC_141006.1, from coordinate 20,444,688 downwards.
CGCCACTTGTTGTGTCGGTACCTTTCTACCTAGACACAATTTAGGACTCAGAACTCAGAGATTCAAACATGAAGTGCTTTATTGGAAGGAAAGGAAGTTCTGGAAAGTTCCGAACAAAGAGAGCTAAACGTAACCGAGAACACCCAACCATTTATCTCCTGTGACAACGCCACCACAGGTGGGAGGAGAACACACAATAGAACACACAATACATAACATAGTACAACTGGCCCATGCCTTGGAGAAGGTAGTAAGCCAGGCTGGAGGTAAATGTAATTCCTCCAAGGGAGGAGACAGAGGGGAACCTAAGCTGGAGTCCTCCGCACCCTCCGATCAATGAAGGGGCCGTAACAGCCAGCTAGCATACCTGTGCCCAATCAGGTATGACAGCCACGGAAGACTGACCATGGATTTAATAGTAGAAGGAAAGAAAGGGGAATACCTGGTAGATACAGGGCATTGCATACCGTGGTCCACGTGAAGGATCCGCGGTGGTCCAATTGGTCTAGCGGTGAACCCTACGTTTTGGGAGGATTTACAGGAAATACGTTGGCTGGCACAGTATCCCGCAGAGGCAATATAATTTCCCCAAAGAAGCAGAGAAGTATTTAGAGGTAGCGGTAAAGTTCCTCGTGGATCAAGGGGTCTCAAGACCTCTGGCGACACACGTAAATTCACCGATTTGGCCTGTTAAGAAACCAGCTGGATTATGGAGGATGGCGATCGATTATAGGGTATCAGGTAAGAACATTCCAGCATGTGCCCCAACGGTCGCTGCTGTGACGGATTTGATTGGTAGTATACCAAGCTCCGCGGAAGCGTACACTATGTTGGATATTTCTAATGGGTTTTGGTCCATTCCGATGAGAAAAGAAGATCAGTACAAATTTGCCTTCACCTTTAAAGGGCAGCGGTACACGTGGACATGTCTGCAACAGGTGTTTCATAATAGTCCATCAATATTCCACCAGCGAATGGCTAAGTGTTTCAAAGGGTTCTCCGGCAGGGACAAGCTGATCCAGTACATGGATGACTTGTTACTATTCGCAGAGACTCCTGAGGTGTTGCTGAAGGAGTTGTTGCAGCTCCTAACATGATGCGGGTTGAAGGTAAACCCTAAAAAGACTCAGATAGGGCAAAAGGTGGTACACTTTTTGGGGCTGACAATGAGAGCGGGAGAGAGAGGCATAGATGAGGCAAAAAGGAAAGTGGTACAAGAGTTACTGATACCGGAGGATGTTTCAGCTTTAAGATCATTTTTAGGACTGACGGGATATTGCCGTGAGTTTACAGAAAATGATGCAGGTATAGCGAGACCTTTGTACACATTAACAAGCAAGTCAGCCAAATGAGAGCGGGCAGAGGAATGTGAGAGGGCTTTTCACACACTTAAGGAAAAGCTGCAAACAGCCCCAGCGTTGGGAGCGAGGGACCCTACGCAGAATTTCTGGCTAGAGTGCGCAGCTACAAAAGGTCGTTTAAGTGCAGTACTGTTACAATCAGCCCAGGGGAAACTTACGCTTCTCAGACATTGGCCCAGAAATTCGGGTCGGGGGCTTCCCGTGGGTGCAAGCCCCCGACCTACACTTACCTAGCGTGCCGGCCGTTGACCTCTTGGTCTGCGTGGAATTCCTCTCCGAGGCCTGTCCCAGAGGCCGGCGCGCTATGCTGGCGTGTCCCAGGGGCGTAGTTAGTGCGAAGCGTCCCCTGGGATCACGTGAGCAACAGGCAGCCAATCGGAGCAGGGAATGCTCCATTCATAAGTCTTGACAGATAGACCTGTCAAAACGTATAAATGCTGAGGCTGTAAAACTGTACTTTACCTTCAAAACATTTTTTTTTAAATATCACACTTTGTAAATAAACTATAAATGACATTAAATAACTACTTTAAACAAAAATTTAAATTTTTGAAAAGAATAATTTTATAAAAAAACGGGGCTTTAAAGTATTTAAAAGTAAAAAACCTATGGAAAAAATGTTTTAATTTTAAATAATTGACCACTTACCTTTGAAAATGAAGTCCTTACGGCTGCTTTTTACATTTCTAAAATGTACAGACTTACCCGCACGTTAAAACCTGAAAAAAAAGGAAGTTCAACGCGCACGCGCAGACTCCCGCGCGCACGCGTTCGACCTCTGAACCCCTTGGTTCAGAGGATCGGAAGTGCCGGTTTCCCGCGCATGCGTAGTGCATGCAAGATTCCGGCACTACCATCGGGTCCACGCGTGAGTACTCCGTCGGTACTCACGCGTTGGGACCCGAATTTCTGGGCCATTAACTCTAGTACAAATGACATACTCATCATGCGAGAGACATCTGTTAGCAACCTATTGGGCAGTTAAGCACTTTGCTGTATTTACGGGACCCGCCACGGTAACCCTGAGAATGGTACATATGGCGACGAGATTATTGGTAGATGGGAGAATTAAAGAAGGGACGGTGTCCAGCCCTACTATTCGTAGATGGAGCGTGTTATTGGGGTCATATGATCTGAAGGTGAAACCATTGAACCACCCGCCCCTCGCCGTAAATATGGGGTAGATGGGAAAACCCCATCAATGTGCAGTAGAGGGGGTGTGGGAAACAGAAGAAGGATTTAAGAAGGGCATTCACCCGCAGGGGAGAGACATCCTTGTAGATGGATCCAGTTATATGGAAAAAGGAGAAAGGCAGACGGGATGTGGGGTTTGGGATCTGAGTAATGAGATAGCCGTGCCACTGAGATTACCGAATCATCTGAGTGCACAGCAAGCGGGGTTGGCTGCTGTTACATATATAGTAACCCACCCAACTGAGTTCCCACCACCATAGACGGTCTGTTCAGATTCTATGTTTGTTTGTAATTCACTGACAGAGTTTCTAGCGATTTGGGAAAAGCGAGGATTTAGATCAGCAGACGGGAAACCACTCTTAAGTGGCCCTCTGCTGAAGATGGTGCTGCAGGTGATCAGGAACAATGAAGGGAAATAGAACTATTTTATACACAAAGTGAAGGCTCACTCTAAGACAGAGCCGAGATGGGAAGGAAACGAGAAAGCAGACATGCTGGCAAAGAAAGGCGCTGTAGGAGCAGTGCCTTGGGATCCCATGGAAGGAATGGGAGAAATAGCAATGATGCCAGCGGTTGAGCCAGTGAGAGTGAGTGATCTTACGGAAGTGCAAAAGGTGGATCCAGTACTCAGGGAGGTGTTAGGCAAACTAGGAAAGGGGGAGACTGTTGAGGGACCCTATGGAAGACCTGAAGTGGGAATAAAAGAAGGGATGTTGTTTAAGAATGATAAATGCGTGGTGCCTACAGCCCAGAGGGAGGATTTTCTCAGATTAGTACATGGGGGACCGGGAGCAGGGCATCCTAGCGTAGAGGAAATGTGGAGAAGAGTAAATGCTGTGGGATGGTGGCCTCGTCAGAGAGAGGATGTGGAGAATTTTTGTCATAATTGTCTGATTGGTGCGGCCAATAACCCAGGCCCACATAGGAGAAAGGCACCTTTGGGGCACACCCGAAGATCAGAAGGGCCTTGGCAGTGTGTGCAGGTAGATTTTATAGGACCCCCCCTGTTGTGTATGTACCTTTAAGAGAGAACTGCTTTTATACTGTAGTACCGGCAGTGACCACACCTGTATATAAAGCCGTAGCAGGCTTCTGTACTTTCAGTTTCCAGCATACCGTCTGTTCAGTAAACACCTGTTATTACCGTTCTCCTGCAGTCCGTGTGTTATTGATACGCGGAAACTACAGTGGCGACGAGCAGGTTCGAACTCACCTGCAGTACTGCATCACCTCGCGGGGATCCATCCCTGAAAAGAAGCTTCTTGGAGGTCGAAGCCAGAGCAACGGGCGTCGACCGTGGGCAACCGCCCAGTGATCCATCGGAGTTCAGTGAATCACAGGGGAAGCTGTGGAGAGCTGGGCTTGGCGCCCCAGTCAAGGTGTTCCAGCAAATCGTGCTGGTAGGAGGTAGTGCGCTGACCCTTCTGGACTGCGGCGGGCTTGAGCTCGATCGAGCGGCTCTGCAAGGGGGCCATGCAGTGTCGTCGGGAAGGAAAAGAGAGAGAGAGGGTGGAGCGCACAGGGCGCGGTCGGTGCTCAAGAGCCGGGCAGCATTAAAGAAAATAAAAAGAGGGGAAGGAAAAGAGACACACAGTGGACAGCGTCGAAGAAGAATAAAACTAAGGAAATTAATGAACAAAAGAGAGACGTGCTGAAGCTGCGGGGCGCCGCCATTACTATTTAGAACGCTAGGAGCAGCATTGGCAGCAAGGGGAAGAAGGAAAAGCGCGGGAGGCGCCATTTTAATCCATTGGGGAAGAAGGAAAAGCGCGGGAGGCGCCATTTTAAACCACACAAGATGCCAAAGAGCGGCAGTATCACTGCTTTCGACAACGAAATAGAAGACTGGACCACGTATGTGGAAAGAATTGAAGTGTACTGCAAGGCAAATGAGGTGGCCGATGAAAAGACGGCGTCGGTATTATTAAATTTGATGGGCGCGAGAATGTACGGCCCATTGCGGAATTTAATTACCCCAGCTAAACCAATGGAGAAAAGCTTTGAAGAGATTGTCAATATCTTACAGCAACATCTAAACCCTACACCGCTGCTGATAGCAGAAAGATTCAAGTTCCATAAAAGAAACCAGCACAAAGATGAGAGTAATGCTGACTATCTTACGGAACTACGCAAGTTATCGATGCACTGCCAGTTCGGAGCAGGAATGGCAGATACCTTAAGGGATAAGTTTGTCTGCGGGCTCCAGAGTGAAGGAGCCCAGAAATGACTACTTTCGCAAAAGGACCTTACGCTAGAAAAGGCTTTCAGCGTGGCAGTATCCTACGAAGCAGCAGCACGGGGAGCTGCGGAAATACAACAGAAACTGCAAGAATATAGCACCAACGAAATGGCATATGGAGCAGAAAAGTGCTATCGCTGCAGCAGAACAACCCATGACCAGAAGGATTGCTGGTTTAAGGACAAAGTATGCAGGCAATGTGGAAAAGTGGGACACATAGCACGAGTCTGCAGGTCGGGAAAGAAAACCAACACTAAAAGAACTACTAAGGAAAAGTACAAGAAAGTAAAAAAAATGACAGACAGTAGTTCAGAAGATCAGGAGAGTGATAATGACTCCAGAAGCAGGAGACTAAGTTGTCTAAAGTTACACAACGTGATCGCAAAGGAGGATCACCGAACCATTTGGGTCACCCTCATGATAGCAGGGTCCCAAGTAAAGATGGAATTGGACACAGGATGAGCCCTAACAGTCATGAATCGACGAGACTACGAGAGGCTATTCTCACACATACCCTTGAAGGACACGTCCATTGTATTGAAGACATATACGGGGCAAAAAGTCTACCCCAGAGGAAAAATAAGGGTGCCCGTTAAATACAATGGCAAGGAAACACAGAAACTGTATCTATATATACTACAAGATGGAGGACCACCATTATTGGGACGTGAATGGATCCGAAAAATACAATTGGATTGGCATTCCATTCAGGCGCTAACTGTGGAAGACAAAAAGAATGACGACGTCACACCTGGACGACTGTCAAAAATTCTAACTGACACGAAAGAGGTGTTCCAGCAAGGACTTGGGACTCTAAAAGGCGTAACGGCAACGATAAAAGTTGAAGATAACGCAAACCCAACATTTTTTAAGGAGAGACCGGTACCGTATGCGATCCGCCCAGCCGTCGAAGCAGAGCTGTAGAGTCTGGAGCATTCAGGTGTGCTGTCCAAGGTGGACTGGAGCGAGTGGGCCACACCCATCGTTCCTGTAATGAAGAAATCATTGAGCAGCATGCCTGGGGAGCTGAAGAAGGTTCGCATCTGTGGGGACTTTAAAGAAACTGTGAACCCAATCCTGCACACAGTACAATATCCACTTTGTAAGATTCGCAATTTTCAGCAAAAATCACGCAAGAAAACTGGATAAAATAAGACTGTTTATTGACCAAAGTAAGCTTGCACAGAAAAACCTTTGATAAAAGGGCATACAAAATGGCCGCCAGGCCCCGTGATCAGTTTATGAACCATTTTATTTCTGTTACTGCAAGCCAGACAGGCTTGTGGATTGAAGACAGTGAGCCCACGAAAGCCAGTCTCTGGGAACCGAAACTCAGAGCAACAGCATACATATTCAATGGATTATAAGTACAGGATGGGGCCCATCAAGATATGGGCGGACAATGTAAAAACACTTATACCCATTTATCGTACAAAGGAAAAACCGTTTAGCAGCCATCAAGGAAAATGTCCGGACCGATCAATATGCGAACCGAGCCACGGTGACAATGCAAAAGACATTGAAAGACATTATCGGCCAGGAAGGCCAGTTTAAGTTATCACCGGCTCCGTTACAAGACAAAGCGCCCCTGCAGAGATTTCTGCCCGCCAAAATTAATACAAAGACAGGACTATGATTTGGCGGGAGATAAGACTGTCCCAAAAGAGTATAACTATGGATTGAAAGTCCATCTAAGTTACTTCGGACTCCGGGTTACTTGAACAACTTCTTCTTCACTGCCACGGCTTCTTGTTGGGCGACTTCAGGCTTCCATTTCTTCAAGAACTTTCTTCTACGAGGAACGAACGAAGGGCGGACGGTGCCCGGATCGGCGCCTCTTCCACTTCGGCAGATCGATGAAAACGTTTTCGTCTTTTTAAAGACGGACGGTTTCGGTAAAAGGACAACGTGGTCGGTGTTCAGCCAAACAAGGCTCGGCCACGACGAGAAGACGACGAGGGTGGCCCGGGTACTGGGGTCGGGAGATCATCGACGACCCAGGCCGACGGAGAAGAAACCCTCTGGAGAACCGGCGATCGATGCCACAAGATTCTCCCAAGTGCATAGCCTGCATCTGGGTCTGCTCCATGAACCCAAATTGACTTAGTGGATCTCAACCTTAACGAGCGCTCATCGAGGCTGGGTCTACCCCACCGCCTCGAGGGAGGAGAGAATATCGACTGCGCCAGAAGTTTCCAAATCCACGTGACGACGGAAAGCGGTGCCAAAAAGGCTGCGAACCCCCTTTCTCGCGATTTCGAGAGTGGTGAGCATGATCCCAAGTTCCCCAGGTCGAAACTTAGTTTAGGTATAGGGGAGGGAGTTAAGGGAAATCGTAATGTGTTTCCCCTTTTTCGATGTGCCGTGTGTTCCCCATTTCCATAGAGTCAAGTTCATAAATTTGTGCATGATTGTAGTAACTTTAATCTGTGCCTATAACATGTATTTTGTAATGCTTCAAACTGTTTAAAAATAAAAGCATCCATTTCGTGCTATTCAACCTGGTCTATTGAGTTCTTTCTCTGCACTACTGTTCTCTGCACCTAAGTCCAAGGTCTAGAACCGTAGGGGGGAGTGGGTCGAACCACTCAAGGGTAATTATTGCACGAAGCCTGGCAGGAGACCAGAAAGAGCAAGAGAAACCCCCTACAGAAATGGCGACCGCGGCAGGACCTTGGCAGCAGGAAAGTAGTGTGTTAGATCAAGATCTGAATAGACGAAATGTGATGGATGAAAGAATAGCAGATTATGTTTTCGGAAAAGTCAACCTCACAAAACAATGGATATCTGATCTACTAAGGGATAGACGCCCGCTAGACGCAGCCATCAAGTGGACAGCGGGTAGAGAGCATAAGAAATCTGTAGAAAAGGCGGTCTGGCTGATGTGCTACAAGAAGCAAGTCCAGCTTTTGGACCAGGTAGTTGCAGCACAGACAGTCCAGATCAACGGCTTGCTTAAAGGCGTGGAGGAAAAGGTTGCGGGAGGTCAAAAACTGATTGAATCACTTGACGCGCTGAACCAGGAACGCCGCTCTGTAATTCGCTGCCACGAAACCCGGGTAGAATATTTAAAATGTCAGGTCGTTGAGGCCAAGGCCAGTGAAGGTAGAATGAGAGAGAGGTGTTCCCGTCTAGCCAAACAAGTAGATGCCCAAGAGGAAAAGCTCCTGGGAGCCAGGGCAGCATATAAAATGGCCATGGAGGATAGATCTGAGAACACCGACCACAGCACTTGCCGCCGGGAGCTAGAGGACCTGAGAAAGGCCCTAGCGAAGGCAAACGGGTTGGTGTGTCTCATAAATCCACCAGCGAGTCAGCTGTTGCTAGCCAAGGAATTCAAAAGACCGATTCCACAAGAGGCAGTTGGGGTACCAACCCCCGAACCTTCTGCGCCTCCTGCCTATGAGGAGTCTTGGACTCCGGGACAGGAGACGGAGACGGTAGAGGAAGGGAGCCCTGAGGTAGAGCAACCCCAGACAGTAGAGTCGGGGTCGGCGCCAATGTGTCCAACGAGACACCGGAGGATCGGTCCAAATGAAGAAAATGGCGATGACGGACCCCTTGAGAGTCAGATCATAATGCCTCATAGCGCACGACAGCTAAGAGAGATGATAAGTCACATCCCAAAACTCTCCGAGTCAGGAGATCCCTCCGTGCATTTCAGGGACGTGGAGCAGACCGCAGCAGTCAATGACTGCGACGGGGTTGAACAGTCTAAAATGCTGCTGTTCTCCCTGGACAGTTCGCTCCTCCAGTGTCTCCCTGACGAGAGCAAGAGAGGGCACAGGGACTATGAGTTGCTACGGGATGAGATTCTGGAGATCATGGGAGAGGGGGACGGAACTCCGTTCCTCCGTTTAGAAAAGACAGTGCAGCTAGAGGGAGAACCCCCACGGGTTTTCGCCGACAGGTTGTGGCCAGTGTATCGGCGCAGCTGCCCGGGCGGGCCGGCCCGGGCCGGGCTGGATGGCGAACAAAGGGCTCACTGGCTTCGGTGCCTGGTAGCAGGTTGCCTGCCAGTAGTGAAGGAACAGGCCAAAGCATGGTTTGACCCCACTAACGCCCGCTCCACGGAGGAAGTAGTACTAGATCAGCTCACGATCAGTTATAGAAACAACAAGGGCAAGAAAACGCCTGTTGTGAAAGGAAAGGTGCATGAGGTGAGACCCGCAGCCTCTGCTAAAAAGGAATGGCGTCAGGAGGGAAATCGCCATCCCCAAGCAAATAGCAGTTGTTACGGGTGTGGGAAGGAGGGTCATTGGCGCAAGGACTGTAGGAATCCTTGGAAGGATAAGAGGGAGAGAGCGTTCGCCGCAGCCCAAGATCAAGCCCAAGCCCGAGTCGCCAACGGCCCGAGAGTTTACCCAACACCAGCACAACCACAAGTGCAGGCCGCTGCCCCAACACCAGTCCAGAACCCAACCGTAGCCTCTGCCCCGAATAAAGGGGGTGGTGCGGTTGTGGACCCCGCTGCGATCGAGTCAGTCTTGGAGACTATGCGGTCTCTGATGACCTGGCAGGGGAAGGTAACGGTTGCTAACAGCCCTATCGCCCCCGAGACCCCAGCCGAAACACCTAAATGACTGACGCCCGCGCAGCCCATCTACTTGTGTCCGCTCCGCTATGACGCTTGGAGAAGACCTGTGGTGGAGATGGAGGTGGAGAAACAAAGGGGTAGTTACCTGTTGGATACGGGAGCTTCGTGTACCGTGATCCACACGGACAAACCTTTTGCCTCACCTCTGTCCGCCCAGGCTCCATATTTAGTAGCGGGTTTCACAGGTAGAGCACAGGCTGGCGCGCACTCCCTCCCGCTCTCCATTCAGTTGGGAGCGCTCCACACCACATGGACGTGCATCCTATTGAAGTGGAAAGAGGGGGGGGGGAAAGGCATCCTCGGGGCTGATTTCTTGGTGGAACACGGGATCCTCGTGGACCTGAGAAATCACTGTCTCTGGGGAGCCGAGGGCAGTTTAGGTAAGGTAGTCGTAATCCCGGGGAAGGAAGAAAAGGGGGCCCTGTGCACTATGAAGCCATCAGGAGGTTACGATCTCGAGCTCATGATAACAAATGTCCCAACGGACTTGCAGGCGCGTGTGTCAGAAAATCTGACCGCGTTCGCCACCCACAAGCACGACTGCGGGAGAGTCACTGGGTTCGAAGTCAGCGTAGACGGGGACCCCATGATCCGACCCCAAAAGCAGTATAATTTCCCCAAGGAGGCAGAACCCGACATGGAGACAGCAATATCTTCATTGGTACAGCAGGGCGTGTTGAGGACGATAGCCACCCACGTGAACTCCCCATTATGGCCGGTAAAGAAACCGGACAATTCGTGGAGAGCCACGGTGGACTATAGAGTCCTCAATAGTAATATCCCAGCCTGCGCGCCCACGGTAGCAGCAGTTGCAGACTTAATAGGGAGTATTCCAGCATCGGCGACCACATTCACGGTGCTGGACATCTCGAACGGTTTTTGGTCCATTCCGCTGCGGCGGGAGGACCAGTACAAGTTTGCCTTTACTTTCAAAGGGCAACAGTACACCTGGAACTGCTTACCACAGGGTTTTCACAACAGCCCCAGCATTTTCCATCAGTGTATGGCGGGGAGTTTGAAAGAGTTCAGCCAGCCCAACCAGATAGTGCAGTATGTGGACGACTTACTCCTGTTCACAGATACAAGGGAGCAGCACGGCCCACTGTTAGCCGAATTGTTGGAACTGTTAGAAAGGAAGGGTTTCAAAGTAAACCCAAAGAAAGCCCAGATCGGCCAGCGGGAAGTTAAATTGGCCAGACGGGAATCTATACAAGATCTGCCGATTCCCAACACAGTAACGGGTGTAAGGTCCTTTTTGGGATTGACCGGGTACTGCAGAGATTTCATCGAGGACTATGCTGCCACAGCGGCCCCGCTACTTCGACTCTTACACAAGGGAGTCGAGTGGTCTTGGGACGAGGGGTGCCAGGCAGCATTCGAGAAGTTGAAAAGAGATCTGCAGACCGCGCCAGCCCTAGGGGCCATAGATGGGGGAGAGGAGTTCTTTCTGGAGGTAGCCGCTAGTGGGGACAGCCTGAGCGCAGTGCTGCTCCAAGAGCGGCACGGCAAGCTAAGACCAGTAGTTTATTCCTCCAGGGTGCTCACGGATGTGGAGAGGAGTTTCTCCAATTGCGAACGGCATCTCCTGGCCACGCATTGGGCTGTGAACAGATCAGTGATCTTCACAGGGACCTCTCCCATTACGCTCCTCACCCATCACACCCCCACGAAGATGCTTCTGGACGGGAGGATTAAGGATGGGACCGTAAGCAGCGCTCGGATTGCGCGCTGGACCCTCCTCCTTTCCCAGATGGATCTCAAAGTTAAAGGCCTCTGCGCGCCAAGGCTCGCAGCCAATATGGCATATCCCGGGACAGCCCATCAATGTTCCGTAGAAGGGGTATGGGAAGTTAACATAGGTTTACGGGCCGGGATACATCCCACGGGCCGCGAGATCTACGTAGACGGTTCTAGCACTGTAGCTGACGGCAAGCGACTCACAGGGTGTGGAGTTTATGACCCTGCGGCAAACATTGCCCTGGCAATTAAGCTCCCCAGCACTATGAGCGTGCAGCAGGCTGAACTGTCCGCGGTGGCGTACGTGGTTACCCACCCCGAGATTTTCCCAACCCCATACACGATTTGCTCAGACAGCATGTTCACGTGCAATTCGTGTACGGAGTACCTCGCCATCTGGTCCCGACGCGGGTACACCTCCGCGGACGGGCGGCCTTTAACAGTTAAGCCCTTGCTGGAGAAGATCCTAGCAGCTGTGGGGGAGAAAGGAGAGGTGTTCATCCATAAGGTGAAGGCTCACTCCATTACAGAACCCCGCAGTCAGGGCAACCAGCAGGCGGATGCACTAGCCAGGGAGGGTGCCCGCAACGGCATTCTCTGGGACCCATACGAACCCGGACCCGTGGCGGCGATCCAAGGCAGGGAGGGAATTCCCGGGAACACAGGGGTGACACCGCCCCCAGACCTAAAGACCGTCCAAACCCTGGATCCCGCCCTAAAAGCAGTCCTAAAAGCCATCACAGAGGGCAAACAGGTAGAAGGTCCGTACAGTACGGCAGCCCTCACAGTCAAAGAAGGTATGCTGTTCCGAAAGGAGCAGTGGGTTGTGCCGCAGCAGCACCGAAGGGAATTCCTGCAATTGGCCCACGAGGGTCCAGGAGCGGGACACCCCGGACCTGAGGTCACCTGGCAACGGGTGGAGCAGGCGGGATGGTGGCCGGGACTTCGGGACGATGTCCGCGAGTTCTGCGCAAGCTGTCTTGTGTGTGCTGCTAACAACCCAGACCCCCACAAAAGGAAGGTGCCCATGGGGCACATCAGGAGGGTAGAGGGACCATGGCAGTCGATTCAGGTCGACTACATAGGGCCCCTGCCCGCCGCCCAGGGAGGCTATAAGTACTGCCTTGTCCTGGTAGATGTGTTCACCAAATGGGTAGAAGCCTTCCCGTGCAGAACAGCTACGGCACTGGGTACTGCTAAGATCTTGATTCGGGAAGTGTTCTCACGGTGGGGACTCCCCCGTTTTGTAGAGTCCGACCAAGGGAGTCAGTTCACCGGTCAAGTAATGCAGAACGCCCTCAGGCTCTTGGGCATTGAGGGAAAGTGGCACGTAGCATACAATCCCCAGTCATCCGGGATTGTTGAGCGTATGAATCGGACCCTCAAGGAAAAGCTGAGGAAAGAGACAATGGGCTCGCCCCAGAAATGGGCGGAGGTCCTGCCTTTAGTCCTCATGGGGATCCGAGCCAGCCAGTCCAAAAGCACGGGGTATTCCCCGCACGAGTTAATGACTGGAAGGATCATGCGAACACCCACCCATGTGCTAGCCCCGGTGCTCACTGAGGGCCAGCTCCGAGAGGTGAAACGGGACAAATTCGCCCAAACCCTCTTGGAGCGCCTGAGACAGATTTATGGGCAGGCGGCTGGGAACATGGGAAGACAGCACCAGGGAAATAAACTGTTGTTGGAACCTCGGAAACAACAAGAGTGGGTAGTCGGGGACCAGGTCATGGTCCGAAACTACGCCAGGGTAGGGAGTTTTGAACCACTGTACATGGGGCCATACAGCATTGTAGACAAAGCCAGCCCCATGGTTTATGCAGTGAAGACGCCCCGACGTACCAAATGGTTTCACATCAACCAGTGTAAACTGTTTAAACCGGGTACACAAGGGCCACCAAAGGGGACCAGGTCTGAGAACAAAGATCCTCAGCCTGTAACAGAGTCACAGACCACACAGGCTGGAGCAGTAGCCTGCGTGAAGGGAGAGGCCATCCCATTGGAGTGGGAGGTCTCATCTTTTGAATGGGATTTAGGCAGGGGAGAGCCCGAACAGCTCAACCTCGCTTTAGACCCAATCACGGAGGAGGAAGAGTCAGAGGACGGCAGTCCCGCCCTCGACTCAAGCTTGGGGGAGGTAGGGAGTGGGGGTGGAGACTCGTTACCTGTAGGGACAGGTGAGGTGGAGTCGGAAGCCACAGATCCCGACCCCGGGGGGGCGGAGCCTGAGGAAGGGGAGCTGGAGCCGGCAGCTGTGGAGGAACCACAGGCTGTGACGGTAACAGTCACGACCCCAGGTCCATCGGCCCCGGGAGCCCAACCCAAAGCAGCCCCTCGTAGGTCAGCTCGAGCACCCCAGCCCAGAAAATTTTGGCCAGATTCTCCCCATCCTCCCCAACCACGGTTTAAAGCAGCCCCAGGAAGACATGATCCCCGTTCAGCAGCGACAGGCTGCGGGGGATCAAGGCCAAAGATCAATGCAGCCCCACCGCAGGGTGTGGCACGCGACAGACCTCACAGGGATTCGGAAAGCCGCCCCACGGAGGGCGGCGCTGTACATAAGTGAAGATAGGTAATTATGGTCATAGTTTAAGGAATGTAAAGTATATGGTGTTAAGAGTACAATTTTGAAGTCTGCCCGGTATGTGTGTTTGTTAGGGAGCGGGGTCCAGGAACCCGCGCGTCCAATTAATTTAGGCCAGCACCTATCGGGAGCCCGGCTACATCATTTTGTTGGTTACAGAAACCTGGGATACGATGGAAAGGATTGTCGTCGCGTTCATGGCGATCGGGTGCGGGTGGGCCTACCGAGGCCGCACCAAGGACGTCATCATTTTCGGGTGCTCCGGGGACACGGCCCCCATCGCAACGGATGGGACGGGGGAGCGAGAGGTAGAGGAAACCGCCACCTACTTCCACCAAGGGAGATGGCCAGGTTGGCTGGGAACGAATTCTACGGAATATTCCAGCAATTTCGGTTTTGCCTACCAAGAGACTTCATTAACGTGCCCTCGAGTGAGGATCCTAGCGCCCAGAGTCAGCGTCACCGTGGGAAAGAGGATTTGTCTGGTGTGCAATGGGAACGTACCACCAAGGCGATGGTGGTGGCTACGAAAGCTGGGAAAGGACATGAGAAACTCTACGGTCGAGTGGGAGCGACTGGGTAATAATACCCATCGGACTATTACGGGAACTCACGGACAATTACGTGTGTGTTGGGACAAATGGTGGGAACCGGATGAGGGAATATATGTCTGTATGTGGGGTTCGAGACGCGTCTGCCCCAAGGGCGTGTCCATCTTCTTCCAGAGGCAGTGGCAGGATGAAGGGAAGGGGATGAGATGGGATGTTAGCACTCGAGCGTGCGGAGCCCCATACTCCCCTATTCCGGTGAACGCCACTGAACTCATCACCCGCCCACGCAAGCCCCTGCCCACGCTTCCGGTAGCACTAGCCCAGAAAGGAGGGTGCCCAACCACCACCAAGGGACCCGGGAACGGTTTAGTATTGGTACCCACCGGTCAGGTGCTGTACCAAGGGGTACACTACGCGGTGGCCTCAGTGATTTTAAATCTCACTGAGGTAAGATTGCCGGAGTGGTGTCCCAAAGAAACGGAACAATTATACCAGGTCCTGTTAACCAGTATGTTTAGACAATTTTACGAATTTGACTTTGCCGACATCGACAGAGACAAATTATACACCACACCGCCAGAAGTTTTGGATCGAGTCGGGAGGCAAAGAAGGGGTACTGTAAATGACATATTCACTGCTTTTAATACCGGGACATCTGTTGTCAACGCTCTAGATAACGTGGAGCTGCAGACACAGATCAACGGTTTAAAAGCCCAGTTAAGGAACATATTGACAGACAAAAACAAGGTCGTGGGTTCTGAGTTGCATGAGGACCAGGCCATGACACTACACTTTAAGGACATAATTGCTGAGCTGGAGAAACACGCGAGAACGGTAAATGCACTCATTAAGGAGGATCGGAATGCGTCCGATCAAGCTGCGCAAAACGAGGCCTGTGTGCTGTACGGGGCGTGGTTATTGGGCGAGGGCCGCAGTAATCTTGAGGATTTAAAACAGGGTTTGGTCCCGTCCTGGATCAGCAACAAGCACTTGCAAGCGCTCCACCCTTTTGAGAATGCATTAAGCCCGTGCCAGCTCAGACTAGCCGCAGAAGCATACCCAGTTCCAGTGGACTGCGGACATTCGAATCACACTATTATGGGAATAGTAGTAAGAATGCCGGTGTTGGGTCCCGCAGCAAAGCCCGCCCCGGTATACAGAGTAGAGAACATTGGAGTCATTCAGGGGGGCGCACACATTCGTTACGCAGTGGTCCCGCCTTACGTCATCAGATGGGAGCGTACGATGACAGGCACCGACCTCTCGGGATGTCGGAGCCGGGGAGCACACATCATCCTGTGTCCCCAGCACTTGAATGCCTTTTTGAAACCACAGTGCGGGTTCAGAACCGCTAGCGCGAAGCCGGTGAATTGCACCATGGAGGCAATGGCAGAGGACCATGTGCCCCCACAGGTAGCATATATCGGGGGTGGGACATACTGCGTCACCACTGCAGCGCCTCAGTACCGATATGGACAACACGAGTGGTGTTCGGTCGGTGATAGCAGTTTCTGTTTCAAACCCAGGGCCGAGGTTCAAGTGGCACAACAACGAATTGTTCCCATTCCTGCGCCCTCCACTGTACACATCACTATCAAAGAGAATTTCACAGACTTACAACGATTTGTCGCGCATTTTGGTTATGTCATTCCCCCTCTTCCCGAACACCTCACCAAGGTTTTAAAAGCCGTTATAGTTTCGCAGAAACATTTCTATACACTGGAGCAGAAGACTTTAGAGATAGGAAAAGACATATTGGACATAACCATCCCACCATGGTGGGACTTGTTCACCAACATAGAGGTCCCCGCCTGGATTAGAATAGCATCCCATATCCTAGTGGTATGTCAGGTTTTGATTGTGATATTTTTGCTCTTCGTGCATTGCAAAAGAGGCAAACGCCTCCAGAGGCACGAGAACACAGGAGAATGGAGAGAACGCTATGTGCGGATGGGGGAAGCAGATACCCCACTCTAAGCTGCTAGTATAAGATTAAGCGTCCCTCCATTTAAAAAAAAATTTTTTTTTTGATTGTTTTGGGTTATAAGGAAATAAGTATTGTCATGTTATTAGTTGTTCTTAAGTTTTTTTGGATTAATAAAAGATGCATGCAGATGGCGCAAAAGGGTATCAACCCCTGCCCATCTGACAGGTGAAGGTGTTATAGTTTAAGATTTGCTGTCTATGATTCCAAATGTGCATGAGGTAATTTTCATTTTCTCCAGAAATGGGAACTGCATGTGTCGTGAGGGGCATAGATAGTTAAGTGCCAGGAATGTTTGGATGTGGGGAATCAGGGAAAATTTGCTCATCAAGGATTATTGATACTTTAAGCAAGCTATCAGTATCACAGGGGGGCCTGTAAGATTCGCAATTTTCAGCAAAAATCACGCAAGAAAACTGGATAAAATAAGACTGTTTATTGACCAAAGTAAGCTTGCACAGAAAAACCTTTGATAAAAGGGCATACAAAATGGCCGCCAGGCCCCGTGATCAGTTTATGAACCATTTTATTTCTGTTACTGCAAGCCAGACAGGCTTGTGGATTGAAGACAGTGAGCCCACGAAAGCCAGTCTCTGGGAACCGAAACTCAGAGCAACAGCATACATATTCAATGGATTATAAGTACAGGATGGGGCCCATCAAGATATGGGCGGACAATGTAAAAACACTTATACCCATTTATCGTACAAAGGAAAAACCGTTTAGCAGCCATCAAGGAAAATGTCCGGACCGATCAATATGCGAACCGAGCCACGGTGACAATGCAAAAGACATTGAAAGACATTATCGGCCAGGAAGGCCAGTTTAAGTTATCACCGGCTCCGTTACAAGACAAAGCGCCCCTGCAGAGATTTCTGCCCGCCAAAATTAATACAAAGACAGGACTATGATTTGGCGGGAGATAAGACTGTCCCAAAAGAGTATAACTATGGATTGAAAGTCCATCTAAGTTACTTCGGACTCCGGGTTACTTGAACAACTTCTTCTTCACTGCCACGGCTTCTTGTTGGGCGACTTCAGGCTTCCATTTCTTCAAGAACTTTCTTCTACGAGGAACGAACGAAGGGCGGACGGTGCCCGGATCGGCGCCTCTTCCACTTCGGCAGATCGATGAAAACGTTTTCGTCTTTTTAAAGACGGACGGTTTCGGTAAAAGGACAACGTGGTCGGTGTTCAGCCAAACAAGGCTCGGCCACGACGAGAAGACGACGAGGGTGGCCCGGGTACTGGGGTCGGGAGATCATCGACGACCCAGGCCGACGGAGAAGAAACCCTCTGGAGAACCGGCGATCGATGCCACAAGATTCTCCCAAGTGCATAGCCTGCATCTGGGTCTGCTCCATGAACCCAAATTGACTTAGTGGATCTCAACCTTAACGAGCGCTCATCGAGGCTGGGTCTACCCCACCGCCTCGAGGGAGGAGAGAATATCGACTGCGCCAGAAGTTTCCAAATCCACGTGACGACGGAAAGCGGTGCCAAAAAGGCTGCGAACCCCCTTTCTCGCGATTTCGAGAGTGGTGAGCATGATCCCAAGTTCCCCAGGTCGAAACTTAGTTTAGGTATAGGGGAGGGAGTTAAGGGAAATCGTAATGTGTTTCCCCTTTTTCGATGTGCCGTGTGTTCCCCATTTCCATAGAGTCAAGTTCATAAATTTGTGCATGATTGTAGTAACTTTAATCTGTGCCTATAACATGTATTTTGTAATGCTTCAAACTGTTTAAAAATAAAAGCATCCATTTCGTGCTATTCAACCTGGTCTATTGAGTTCTTTCTCTGCACTACTGTTCTCTGCACCTAAGTCCAAGGTCTAGAACCGTAGGGGGGAGTGGGTCGAACCACTCAAGGGTAATTATTGCACGAAGCCTGGCAGGAGACCAGAAAGAGCAAGAGAAACCCCCTGCAACTTCCGCGGATAGAAGATATTTTTGCCTCACTATCTGGAGGGAAATGCTTTACGAAGATTGATCTGGCCCAAGCGTATCTACAAATGGAGGTAGAAGAAGCATCTAGAAAATACCTCACGATAAACACTCACAAAGGTCTTTACCAGTACAACCGACTGGTATTCGGGGTAGCATCAGCCCCAGCTATTTGGCAGAGGGCGATGGAACAAGTCCTGCAAGGGATCCCGGGGACCCAGTGTTATTTGGACAACATCCTGGTTACGGGCGAAAATGACAGTGAACACCTTGCCAACCTGGAGCAGGTGCTCACTAGATTACAAGAATATGGGCTACGAGCCAACCGCCCCAAATGCGAGTTTTTCAGGAAACAAATCTCGTATTGTGGCCACGTGATTGATGAAGAGGGGTTACATAAGTCCCCAGACAAGATTGAGGCAGTAGTCAAGGCTCCAGCACCGGAAAATGTGTCACAACTGAGGTCGTTCCTCGGGTTGGTGAACTACTACCATAAGTTCTTGCCAAATTTATCTACAATTCTGCACCCACTGAACGCCCTGCTGCAAACTGGAGTAGCATGGAAATGGAGTGATGAGTGTAAGCGTGCCTTTCAGAAATGTAAATGCCTAATCACTTCAAAAGAAATATTGGCCCACTACAATCCAACACTACCAATTCGGTTGGCATGTGATGCGTCTCCCTATGGCATTGGAGCGGTGCTGTCACACAAATTCCTTGACGGTTCAGAGAGGCCAATAGCCTTTGTGTCACGCTCGTTAACCTCAGCCGAGCGTAACTACGCTCAGATTGACAGGGAGGCCCTCAGCCTGGTGTGGGGGGTGAAGAAGTTCAATCACTATCTGCACGGGCAGAAATTCACCCTACTGACTGATCACCAGCCTCTTGTCTCCATTTTTAACCCAAAGAAGGGCGTTCCGGTGATGACGGCGCAACGGCTGCAAAGATGGTCACTTTTTCTAGGGGCACATCAATACGAGATAGAGTACAAGGGTACGAAACAGCATGGAAATGCTGATGGGCTGTCACGCCTGCCGTTGCCTACGGTGGAGGAAGCACCTGTAGTGGACCCTGTTGAGATATTCCATTCGACCATAGTCGAATGTCTACCTGTTACAAACTCAAGTATAGAGAAGGAAACCCGAAATGACCCGACACTCTCTCGGGTCTATAATTTGACGGTGAAGGGATGGCCAGCACATGGCGACTCACTGTTGCCAGCATTCTCGCCAAGGAGAGAACAGCTGTCAGTGTGCCGGGGGACCTTGATGTGTGGATCCCAAGTGGTAATTCCACCCAAGTTGAGAGATAGAGTGCTCAATGAGCTTCATGAGGGTCATTTGGGAGGGGTAAAACTGAAGAGCCTAGCCAGGGCGTTTGTGTGGTGGCCGGGAATCAATAAAGAAATCGAGGAAATGACCAAGAGCTGCACAGGATGCCAGAAAGTCCAAAACGCTCCACCACAGGCCCCGCTACACCCATGGGAGTGGCCCTCATCTCCATGGCAATGGGTACACATTGATTTTGCTGGTCCATTTATGGACTCAATGTTTTTAATCGCCGTGGATGCACATTCGAAAGGGCCAGAGGTCATCAAAATGTCCTCCACCACCACGGAGAAAACTATTGCAGTCCTACAGACCATTTTCGCCAGGAATAGCTTGCCAGAACAGATTTGCTCCGACAATGGACCACAGTTTGTGTCCGAGGATTTCCGGAGGTTTTTGAGGAATAATGGGGTAAACCATTACACATCTGCCCCATATCATCCAGCCACAAATGGATTGGCTGAGAGGTTTGTTCAGACCTTTAAAAATGCAATAAAGGCGATGTATAATGACAACATACCACTGCAACACAAGGTGGATAATTTCTTGTTTGCTTACCGGAATGCGACACATGCAGTCACCAACCAAGCTCCAGCCATAATGTTCTTTAACCGAAGGTTAAGATGTCGCCTGGATTTGCTCAAACCAAACATAAGACGAGATGTTGAGGATAAGCAATTCCAGCACATCAATGAGAAGCCAACCAGGAGCTTCAAGATAGGGCAACCAGTCTTGGCCCGCGACTACCGAACAGAAAAATGGCAGCCAGGAACGATATGCACACAGCAGGGACCATTAATGTACACAGTGGACGTTGGAGAGAGCATCGTGAGATGCCATGCTGACCAGATTCTAGAGTCACAGGAACAAGTCAAACCCATACCACGAGCATGCGCACCTGGTGATGAACCCGAAGTACAGATTGCGTCTACCTCAGAATCAGTGGTATTGGAAGCTGCCGAACCAACCAATGACAATGAGCCAGAATCGACTCCGCCGCAAGAACAGGATACTCGAGAAAGGCGCTATCCAGACAGGATCAGGAAGCCTCCTCAAAGACTGAATTTATAAATGATTACTTCAGCTGATGTATATAGTACAGAGAAAATTGTAATTGTAATTAGTTATTATTTATTTGTTAAATGAATGTTATGTACTGTTTATCTAAAAGGGGCGGAATTGTTGTGTATGTACCTTTAAGAGAGAACTGCTTTTATACTGTAGTACCGGCAGTGACCACACCTGTATATAAAGCCGTAACAGGCTTCTGTACTTTCAGTTTCCAGCATACCCTCTGTTCAGTAAACACCTGTTATTACCGTTCTCCTGCAGTCCATGTGTTATTGATACGCAGACACTACACCTCTGAAAGAAGGGTCAAACCCGAAACGTCAACTCAAATTTCTCTCCACGGATGTTGCCTGACTTGCTGAGTTTTTCCAGCATTTTCTGTTGTTATTTCTCTAGATGGGGTCTACCACAGATCGTGGAATCAGATCAGGGAAGTCACTTTACTGGACCGATAATGCAAGCGACTTTGAAACTGATGGGTATTGAAGGGAAATGGCATGTAAGCCATAATCCGCAGTACTCAGGAATTGTAGAGCGCATGACTAGAACCCTAAAAGAAAGACTTAGGAAAGAACTGGATGAACAAAAGAAGAAATGGAATGAAGTGTTACCACTGGTGTTGATGAATATTAGGGGGAGTACTGCTCGTACAACAGGGTATTCACCTCATGAATTGATGACAGGGAGACCTAGGAGAACACCGCTACACTTATGGGTACCTGTTCTGACTGAAAGACAGGAGAAGGAAGTAACTCGGGATAGATTTGTGAGGGACCTGAAGAAACAGTTGGAAGAGCTCTGTAGACAAGCTGCAGGGAATATTAGCAGAAAACATCAAACCAATAAAATGAATTTAGAACCACACAAACCACAGGAATGGGACACAGGGGATCAGGTGATGGTCAGGAATTATGCTCGGGTAGGAGTGCTTGAACCGCTGTATAAGGGACCATATAATATTGTAAGGGGTGGTGTGTGTGGTCAGCTTTACCTCTGACTCCCTGAACGGTTTGAATCGCTCCCACTCCCTTGGTTCTAGACTTTGGACTTATTTGGGGGCTGTAATGAAATTGCAACAGACACCTGAGTTGGTCAAAAGAATTGAGATTTTTATTTTGAGACAGGAAAATATACAATACACTAAACCTTATACTCTAAAAGGGGGAACACTTCGGGATATGCGAGGGAGAATTAAAATAGACAAAAAATACCTTACCCTCCCAACCCCACTATCCTAACTAGGTTGAAATCCAGAGGACCAGGAAATGCTCACCAAACGACTTTCTTGACAGATTGTAGAGGTTCGCGATTTCGGGGTTCTCTTTAGTTGTGGTGGTTGGGGCTTGCCATACCCCGGACGTGGTGGAAGACCGCAACTGCGTTCGGTTTTCAGTCTTCGCCTGTCCGCTGATGCGGTTAGCTGCGTAGTTGGATTTATCGGGTAAGTACCCAATTTTCTTTGGTTAGGTAAAGTTTTAGAGTCTTTTGTGTCAAATCTTACCCAGGGGTAAGTCAGACTAGCCTGTAGAGTGGAAACAAGTTTTTGATTTTCGATTTCTCGGTGGTTGGTCTCTTGTTGGTCGCGGTGGCCCAAAATTACTTGGTTGGTAGTAATATTGGTAGTTGTTGGTTTCTTGAGGCCTTTGGTTGCCGCGATTTCCTTTTCCTTCCATTTCGTTCTTCTTTCTTCAAGTCTCTGATTCTCTGATACGGTGATGATGATATCTTTTTCTGAACTGTACTTTCTCTCCTGTACTGAACTTGAGCCTTCTTTCTGATCTGACCTCATCTCCTCTGATCTCAACGTACTGTTTCACTGAACAAGCAGGCCTCAATTATACTGTTTTGAGGCCTGGCTTATCTGACCGCCAAATCTCTGGTCCTTTTGTTAATTTTGGCGGGCTCGTTATTTTTAATATGTTTCAATCCTCATCGAGCTTTGGGGATGGTCCCATCTATCTTTAGGGTGAGGGAGCCGATCCAGACTCGGTGGAACCATGGTCGTTACGTGTCGTGTTGATTTGTAAGTCTTGTTAACAGCCTGACCACAGGAGTTCAATGGACAGGACAGTCAGTGAAATTTAAACAAACACCTGTCATTGTGTGGCCTGATTACTCCAGCTACTTCCTTGTTTAACATATTCCTAAAGTCAATCAATCGTGTCTGTGTCTCTGTGTGAATAATTTCCTCCTGCATGCCATTCAGCTCACAGCTTGTTTTAAAAGTTCATTTAAAAGTCCTGTTGGTTCCTCGAGGCATGCTGGGATACGAAGCTTGGTCAATTTCTTATGATTGGTCAATTTACAAAACTGTCTGCACAGTACAGCAGCTTAACCCTTTAATGTCAGTTTACTTTAAGTTAAGTGCGCTCCTGCTGCAGGACAGGCTACAGTTTATTTCCGTGACCAGAATTGGATACAGTTCTCAAGGTGCGGTCTGACCAGGGCACTGTTCATAGGAAAATAGAAACAGGAGTAGGCCATTCAGCCCATCGATCCTGTTCACAGAATCACAGAAACCCCACAGTGCAGATAGAGGCCATTTCGGCCCATCGAGCCTGCACCGACACATATCCCACCCGATCCCCGTAACCCCTACACCAACACATATCCCACCCTATCCCCGTAACCCCACGTATTTAATCCCCCTAACACTAAGGGTCAATTTATCATAGCCAATCAACCTAACCCGCACATCTTTGGACTGTGGGAGGAAACCGGAGCACCCGGAGAAAACCCACGCAAACACGGGGAGAATGTGCAAACTCCACACAGACAGTCACCCAAGGCCGGATTCGAACCCGGGTCCCTGGCGCTGTGAGGCAACAGTGCTAACCACTATGCCACCGTGCTGCCCATTCTGCCAGTTTAATCATGCCTTACTCCGACTTGTGTTCTACTCTTTCGGCTGTGTAATTCAACATTCTATTGGCTTTGCTGGTTGTTGTTGTGCACTGTTTGGATATGCTGAGCATTAAGTCTGCCCAGACTCCTAGGTTTCTTTTAACTGCATTGTTAGCTATCTCAAACATGGAGTAATTGTGAAGGAATAATCAAATCAAAGCTCTGCAATCCTGCCACATCCAGTCGTGAGTGGTGGTGGACAATTAAACAGTTAACAGGAGGAGGAGGCTCCAAAAATATCCCCATCTTCAATGATGGTGAAGCCCAGCACGTGAGTGCAAAAGACAAGGCTGATGCATTTGCAACTAACTTCAGCCAGAAGTGCCAAGTGGATGATCCATCTCAGCCTCCTCCTGAGGTCCCCAGCATCACAGATGCCAGTCTTCAGCCCATTCAATTCACTCCACGTGATGTCAAGAAACGACTGAAGACACTGGATACTGCAAAGGCTATGGGCCCTGACAACATCCCGGCAATAGTACTGAAGACTTGTGCTCCAGAACTAGCTGTGCCCCTAGCCAAGCTGTTCCAGTACAGCTACAACACTGGCGTCTACCCGGCAATGTGGAAAATTGCCCAAGTATGTCCTGTCTACAAAAAACAGGACAAATCTGACCCGGCCAATTACCGCCCCATCAGTCTACTCTCAATCATCAGCAAAGTGATGGAAGGTGTCGTCGACAGTGCTATCAAGCGGCACTTACTCAGCAATAACCTGCTAACTGACGCCCAGTTTGGGTTCCGCCAGGGCCACTCAGCTCCTGACCTCATTACAGCCTTGGTCCAAACATGGACAAAAGAGCTGAACTCAAGAGGTGAGGTGAGAGTGACTGCCCTTGACATCAAGGCAGCATTTGATCGAGTGTGGCATCAAGGAGCCCTAGCAAAACTGAAGTCAATGGGAATCAAGGGGAAAACTCTCCATTGGTTGGAATCATACCTAGCACAAAGGAAGTTGGCTGTGGTTGTTGTAGGTCATTCATCTCAATCACATGACATCACTGCAGGAGTTCCTCAGGGCAGTGTCCTAGGCTCAACCATCTTCAGCTGTTTCATCAATGACCTTCCCTCCATCATAAGGTCAGAAGTGGGGATGTTCGCTGATGATTGCACACTGTTTAGCACCATTCGAGACTCGTCAGATACTGACACAGTCCGTGTCCATATGCAACAAGACCTGGACAACATTCAGACTTGGGCTGACAAATGGCAAGTAACATTCGCACCACACAAGTGCCAGGCAATGACCATCTCCAACAAGCGAGACTCTAACCATCTCCCCTTGACATTCAATGGCATTACCATCACTGAATCCCCCACTATCAACATCCTGGGGGTTACCATTGATCAGAAACTGAACTGGGCCAGCCATATAAATACTGTGGCTACAAGAGCAGACCAGAGGCTGGGAATTCTGCGGTGAGTGTCTCACCTCCTGACTCCCCAAAGCCTTTCCACCATCTACAAGGCACAAGTCAGGGGTGTGATGGAATACTCTCCACTTGCCTGGATGAGTGCAGCTCCAACAACACTCAAGAAGCTCGACACCATTCAGGATAAAGCAGCCCGCTTGATTGGCACTCCATCCACCACCTTCAACATTCACTCCCTCCACCACCGGCGCACTGTGGCTGCAGTGTGTACCATCTACACGATGCACTGCAGCAACTCGCCAAAGCTCCTTCAACAGCACCTTCCAAACCCGCGACCTCTACCACTTAGAAGGACAAGGGCAGCAGACGCATGGGAACATCACCACCTACAAGTTCCCCTCCAAGCCACACACCATCCTGACTTGGACCTGTATCGCCGTTCCTTCACTGTCGCTGGGCCAAAATCCTGGAACTCCCTTCCTAACAGCATTGTGGGTGTACCTACACCATATGGACTGCAGCGGTTCAAGAAGGCAGCTCACCACCATCTTCTCAAGGGCAATTAGGGATGGGCACTAAATGCAGGCCTAGCCAGTGACGCCCACATCCCATCAATGAATAAAAAAAATAAAAAATTAAAAAAAATAAGCCATATAACCTATTCAGAAAAATACACCATTCTATGAAGTATTCTGGCCTTATTGAAACATGACAAACTGTGTTTGGAAATCTAGAAACCGAACGATGAAAAAGTTGTGATAGCATTCTGGCTATTGAGATAAGGTAGTTGTTGACACTGAGTCACTAACCTTATTGAAACAGAAGGTTAAAGGCTCCTGACAGGCTGACCTTTGGGAACAAGACAATGGTTCACCCTGGTTAAGGTGTTCTAATTTACACTTCGTAAAGAAGCACAAACATTTGCCATCGTAAAAATTACATCAAGTAAAACGCACCTGCTGTTACACCTTTTTTTATGGTAAACTTAGAACATCTAGAGGAGAGACATAATTCTGTAATACTACCAGCTGAGGTGACTGTAAGAATTGCAGGGGTCAGCAGAAAAATGACTGGAGATAATTAGCTTACATCAGCAGAAAACCTTTAAGGAAATACCACTGGAAAAGGGTATAAATATTGAACTCTCAAATGGGATAGTAGACTTGCTTTAAAGGGGCAAAGTGATTCTCGGCTTCAGAGGTGGCTCTGTAAGTCTCCAAATTCTTTGTACCTCGGGGATCAAAGGTACTGTATTTGATTTTGGTGGATATCCTGTAGAAAACTAAGAACTGCAAAACTGTAGCAAAGTTAAGATTTGAGAGTAAGGTTCTCCGATAATAGAATTGTAAGCTTTCTCTTTTTGGAACTGTTAATGTTGCAATTGACTCACCAACTGTAAATTACATGTCGGTTCTTTAATAAATCTATATATTTTTAGAATTGTCTCACATAAGACTTCTGTATCAAGCTCGCAAACTCAATTTCTGTACACTCTTGGTGAGGAGTTGCAGAATACTGAGGGAGTTTTCCGGACCCTCATAATATCCGGAATGTTACAGTCCAGCTAAACTTATTAAAAGTGCTATCTGGAGGACGGTAACATTTTCAGGTTGTTCCTTTCCTTTAGGGAGAGATGGTCCAGACCTTTAGACCCAATTAAGCGCCTTTAGGATTCGGCTACCTCAAACTTTAACTGAAAGTGAACGTCTGAGGAATACGCCTGATCTGGGGTAACCTTAAAGGGGCTAGGACTAGTAATTATCCCTTCAGTTGGCAACCAACGTGTGTGTTAACGAGTTGATACAGAACCCTATACTTATATTTATATTGCTTGTTAAGTATAGAAGGAGTGTTTTACTGACAGTGGTACTGAGACCCAGATTTAAGTCTCTAGAGATGACAATTCCCTGATCAGGCCCTGTAGAACTTAAATCAGAACTCCTTCAATATACCATTGAGGTCTAGAAATTTCTTATAAAGTTCATATTAAACCCTAACCGAGGTTAGGCCCTGACGAAATGGCAAACCCTGTCGAAATTGGCCAAGTCTTTTTATTAGGAAATTCAAATGATTGCTTTATTAGGGGAAATAATCTTACCCCTATACCTCCACAAGATCAAGTAATAATTTGTGATGGATTAGACAGTTAGATTTAAAAAAAGAAGTAACAGAGGCGATTCATCAAATTGATCAGAGGATAAGGGAGGCAAATAGGCAGAAAAAATTGACAAACAAAGCATAGCAACCCCTAGCAGGAGAATGGGTAGAGGAAAAGAAGTTCGAGCAAAATCCTGGTTTAAGACCGAAGTGGGAAAAACCTGTTCAAATACATTCTGTTATTAACGAAAGAACAGTTAAACTACATATTAATCAGCTGAATGGCAAGCATATTCTTAAAACTGTCTCCACAGACAATCTCAAAAGATGGCCTGCGGGATACCGAAATGGAGGAACAATACAAGGTGTAGTCATACACTGTCTTTCACGATCCAGCTTGGAGCCCGACACAGGAAATGGAAGTGAGTGGGCAAGAACATGGCAAATGGAATTTAATGTAGAGAAATGTGAAGTTATCCACTTTGGTAGGAAAAATAGAAAAGCAGACTATTTTTTAAACGGTGAGAGATTGGGAAATATTGGTGTTCAAAGGGACCTGGGTATCCTTGTACATGAATCACTGAAAGTTAACATGCAGGTACAGCAAGCAATTAGGAAAGCAAATGGCATGTTGGCTTTTATTACAAGAGGATTTGAGTATAAGAGTAAAGATGTCTTACTGTAATTATATAGGGCCCTGGTGAGACCACACCTGGAGTATTGTGTACAGTTTTGGCCTCCTTACCTAAGGAAGGATATACTTGCCATAGAGGAATGGGGGGATTGTCCTATGAGGACAGATTGAGTAGACTAGGCCTATAGAGTTTAGAAGAATGAGAGATGTAGTAAAACATCCCAGGGCACTTTACAGGAGAATTATAAGACAAAATACAATATGCAGGCTTTTAAAGCTCAAACTTGGCATCACCATATCACCACTTCCCAATATGCTTTGTCTTCTCTTCTACTCTTGGCGATGTGCTACATTATGATCCTTGGGCTCTATATGTAGCTTATCAGTACATTGTGACTTGCATTGTTCTGTGTGTTATATGATAGCATAAACACTGTTTGATTGTGATTCCCACTGAGATGCTCATATTCTGTGGGCTTTTGTCGCCTTCCTTTGGATTAGTTGTCTGAGTTTCATCCTCCGATTATGGTGAGAGGGTCTCTTTCTCCTTCCCTTGCCTGGGCTCTGGTTGATCTGCTGTTTTATTTAGGAGGGGGTGATAATTGGACTGAACAAGTAATTGCTTCATTTTTATCTGCTTTGTTTCCGCCCATCCCTTGTTGAATTTCCGGGAGCAGGGGAAGTGGGGACTGTGGGCAGGAAGGCTTGATGTACAATCAAGTTAGATTAAAAATTCACCCTCCCTTCTGCCTCACTTGCATTTAACTCTTAGCACAATTTATCTCATGTTTTAGCTGCTTCTCTCTAGCAAATGATCCCTTTCTTCCTTTTGCTGTAAGCGCAGTGCCTAGTGCCCTGTGTTGTTTATAGATGGGTGTGGGCCATTCACTATTTTTAGCATTTCCCAACAGCTTCTCTTTTTCCGTTATCAGATTGCATGTTGGTTTCGATACCTATTTGCGTTTTTTATTTTTGTGGTCATGTTGGCATGGTGACGGCCTAGCCCACACTTCAGAGGGAAGGACTAGCTGTTGCCTTGATAATGTTGTTAGGGTCCATCTCATTTTCTCCTCTATGCTCCTAGCGGTACAGCGTCAGTATATGATAAAAGTCAAGAATGAGAAATGGACATTTGACCCATTGAAGCTTGTCCTGCAACTCTCCCACTGAAGCTTGCTCCTCTAGGACCCTAACTCTCTGATCAAACTCTGCTCTTGGACCCTAACTCTCCCACTGAAGCTTGCCTCTCTAGGACCCTAACTCTCCAATTAAACTCTGCTGTAGTACCCTAACTCTCCCACTGAAGCTTGCTCCTCTAGGACCCTAACTCTCCAATTAAACTCTGCTGTAGTACCCTAACTCTCCCACTGAAGCTTGCCTCTCTAGGACCCTAACTCTCCGATCAAACTCTGCTGTAGTACCCTAACTCTCCCACTGAAGCTTGCCTCTCTAGGACCCTAACTCTCCGATCAAACTCTGCTGTAGTACCCTAACTCTCCCACTGAAGCTTGCTCCTCTAGGACCCTAACTCTCTGATCAAACTCTGCTCTTGGACCCTAACTCTCCCACTGAAGCTTGCCTCTCTAGGACCCTAACTCTCTGATCAAACTCTGCTCTTGGACCCTAACTCTCCCACTGAAGCTTGCTCCTCTAGGACCCTAACTCTCCGATCAAACTCTGCTCTTGGACCCTAACTCTCCCACTGAAGCTTGCCTCTCTAGGACCCTAACTCTCTGATCAAACTCTGCTCTTGGACCCTAACTCTCCCACTGAAGCTTGCTCCTCTAGGACCCTAACTCTCCGATCAAACTCTGCTCTTGGACCCTAACTCTCCCACTGAAGCTTGCCTCTCTAGGACCCTAACTCTCCGATCAAACTCTGCTGTAGTACCCTAACTCTCTTACTGAAGCTTGCCTCTCTAGGACCCTAACTCTCCGATCAAACTCTGCTGTAGTACCCTAACTCTCTCACTGAAGCTTGCCTCTCTAGGACCCTAACTCTCCGATCAAACTCTGCTGTAGTACCCTAACTCTCTTACTGAAGCTTGCCTCTCTAGGACCCTAACTCTCCGATCAAACTCTGCTGTAGTACCCTAACTCTCTTACTGAAGCTTGCCTCTCTAGGACCCTAACTCTCCGATCAAACTCTGCTGTAGTACCCTAACTCTCTTACTGAAGCTTGCCTCTCTAGGACCCTAACTCTCCGATCAAACTCTGCTGTAGTACCCTAACTCTCTTACTGAAGCTTGCCTCTCTA
This sequence comes from Somniosus microcephalus, assembly GCF_052327205.1. NCBI lineage: Eukaryota > Metazoa > Chordata > Chondrichthyes > Squaliformes > Somniosidae > Somniosus > Somniosus microcephalus. The sequence continues at coordinate 20,414,835 of NC_141006.1, read as the reverse complement.
GGACCCTAACTCTCTGATCAAACTCTGCTCTTGGACCCTAACTCTCTTACTGAAGCTTGCCTCTCTAGGACCCTAACTCTCTGATCAAACTCTGCTCTTGGACCCTAACTCTCCCACTGAAGCTTGCCTCTCTAGGACCCTAACTCTCCGATCAAACTCTGCTCTTGGACCCTAACTCTCTTACTGAAGCTTGCTCCTCTAGAACCCTAACTCTCCCACTGAGGTTTGCCTCTCCAGGACCCTAACTCTCCGATCAAACTCTTCCCTCTAGTACCCTAGCTCGCTTACTGAAGCTTCTCCTCCATCTAATACACTAACACTCCTATTACAATACGTTAGTTCATTTTGAATGCCCCAAATGTTTTTTGCCACCTCTACCACCTCATCTGTCAGATTATTCCAAGTATATATCAGCCCAAGTAAAGAAATACTTCCTGATATATTTTCTTGCTTTCCCTTCCTCCCTCCTCTTCCATTCTCTTCCCTTACCCTCCTTTCCTTCCATTTCCTTTCATCACAAAGGGCAGAAAAGAAGAGAAAAGGGACAGAGGCAGAAACTGGGCTGGAAGAGGGGCAAAGTTGTCATGGTGTTTTGGAGTGGGGGAGCAAGGAGTGAGCCAACATTAAATGAGGGGGAGGGGGAGGGGGAGGGGAAAGAGTGCCAGCATGATCTGCTTTGTCTGTTGAAAATCCTAGGCCGTGATTTTGCCGGCGCCCAGAGTGCGGGTTTGGAGGCTGGTTCGCTGTCAAAATCAAAATGATTGACAGTGGGTCGGCAGCCCACTCTGAACCCGCCTCCATGTAAGTTTCCAAAGTGGCGGGTCTGCGATTTCAGAACAGACCCGGCACCAAGCGGCGGGGGAGGCATTTACAATAGTTAACTGCTTGTTAAACGCTTGTTAACTACTACTTTGCCGGCCTTTTTCTATTTTCCCACATTTTGAATGGGGTTCACATCATTCGGCGATCATGTCAGGTAAGTAGGTCGGGCTCTCTATGTTGCCCCATTGCTGTGAATAGGTGACAGCTGCAAAAGTGGTATAAAAGCTACCATTTTACAGGTGGTCACTTTCCAATGTCAGAATCTTGAACCTTCAGAACTTGGAAGACACTTTTGAGCTTTATGCAGTTTGGAAGTGTTTGGAGTAAACTCTCTATCCACTGTCACCTCCTTGGAGCAAGCTCTCTCACCATTGGCAGATTGCTTCTGTCATCTCAACTTCAGCTGCCCTCTATTCCAGCAACATCGGTGCCCTTGAATAAATCTGACCTTGGTCCTCAGAATCCCACCATGATCAGCCCCAACACCAACATCACCAGGCACACCAACATCACCAACAACAACACCAACCTTCTCCACAATCACCTGATGCTGCACAGGACACAGGGCATCAGCACCCAACCACATTGCTGCCTGGGACACCAGCGATGGCATCACCATGGCCAGATTTAGTTCACTTGACGCTGTATACCCTGGCTGCCACATGATGCGCCAGGTTTACACCACCCCACACCAGCACCATAAAGCATCCCTACAATGACCAAGCCATTCCTTTCACACTCATCACCATTGCAGGGGGTACTGTTATGCCACACCATTCACTGCAACTCACTAAGACACTTCCAAAGGTGAGCACAGATCTGTACAATAAGGCAAAGTGTTGAAAATAAAGATTTCAATGTTTGACAACGCATAAACAGAAAATTTACATAAACATTGCATAACATACCCAAGTGTCTACCCTTGTGTGTTGCTGGTTGGTATGATTGCACTAGGATGAGGATGAGTGTGAGGGGTGGCTACTGAGATGGAGAAGTGATAATGTAGATAGAGAGGGATGGGTGGCGGTGCAAGGTAAGTTGGTGTGACTAAGGATGTGCAGGAGTAGGGTAGGGAAGGCAGATTGATGGGGATGTGATGAGTGGCACAGCAGGATAAGGCTGAGTGTGGCTTTGCAGTAACATTTCGTGATCTACTGAGATTATTGAAAGGTTTGCGCCACTGTAGCCATGTAATCCTGACGAAATCCCTGCTTGTGCCCTCCTGTGCAATATGCAACCAGGCTGTGTTTGTGTCCTGGAAAGGCCTCTTCCGCTCATGGGAAGGGAAGAGGACCTCCCTGCGTGCTGGGAGTCATGGGAGAGTTTGGGTGCAGCCGTGCACCTCTGTGCAGTGATTGTCAGTATTTGCAGCAACTCAATGCTGCAGAACACTGACAGCACAACTGTCAAAATCAATGTGGACATGGTCCATTTAAGGAAACCAGCTGATGACGTGTCATCAAATGATGTCATCAGACCCGCTTCCTTTTAATTGGTCAGGAGCCCCACAGGGCGGGCTTAACAAGCCCTATTAACAGAAAATCCTTTTGACAGAGCGGCTGAAGGCGGGAGTGGGACCGGAACCTGCCAACTACCTCTCCCGCCGCGATCCCACCTCCGCTGGGAAAATCCAGCCCCAAGTGTCAATTTGTCTTTAGATATTTGGAAAATTCTGTTAGTGCCTCCACTATCTCCTCCCTAACCATCGGGGCCTGGCAATTTTTCTCTTTTACTCCTGTTAATATTTTTAATACAGTTTCCCGTTTGAATATTTATCTCCAGTGGCAACTCTTCCCCATCCACCTCGGGCACTTCTACAGTACATTTTCACCTGGTTCTGTAAAAATTGAGGCAAGGCCCTTACTAACGATCTGCACCATTCCCTCAGTATAAGATGGTGTCTTTACCTCTGAGTAGTCCCACCCTTTCTTTGATTATCCTATTACTTCTTATGTATTTACAAAAGCTCTTGCTATTTCTCTTTATGTTACCCGACAGCCCTCTTTCATGATCCCTCTTACCCATGAAAATCCATTTGCTTCCCTTCTATACTTTTTATATTTCTTATACTTTTCTTCTTTTTACCCTTTGTATATTTATCATATGGTTCTTTTTAAAGCAGAAATTTTGCTTTAATTTCTCCATTTGTCTATAGAACCCTAGCCTTTGAAGTGTTTACTTTGACATATTTTGAACACTGTCTCACGTTGGTGACTGTGACAGCCATTTTTTTCAAACGAGCAGCAATGAAATGACAGAACAGTTCATCTATATTTTTGGAGGTGTTGATTGCAGGAAGAATGTTGATCAGGACTGGGAGGACTCCCTGCTCTTCTTCAAACAGTGCCTTAACATTCACCTGAACCACCAGAAGAGCCAGGGCTAACGGTTTAATTTCTCATAGAAGGATGGTGCCTCCAACAATGCAGCACTCCAGAGGTACTGTACTGAAGTATCAGCCTACATTATGTGCTTGAATGAAACTTGAAACTACAGACTCAAAGGCAAGAGTGCAGTGGGTTATATCCTTCCACATTTGGGAACTGATTTTGAATCTCGTTGGACTGGCAGTGAGGGACATTATTCAACACAGTTCCTCGTGGGTATAAAACCACAGCATCAAACAGCAAACAATTTAACCATCTAAATAAAAGAAACAATATCTAACCCGTGCTGTACCTACTCTGGGAGTGTTTGATGGGACAGTGTAGAGGGAGCTTTACTCTGTATCTAACCCGTGCTGTACCTGCCCTGGGAGTGTTTGATTGGACAGTGTAGAGAAAGCTTTACTCTGTATCTAACCTGTGCTGTACCTACCCTGGGAGTGTTTGATCGGACAGTGTAGAGAAAGCTTTACTCTGTATTTAACCCGTGCTGTACCTACTCTGGAAGTGTTTGATTGGACAGTGTAGAGGGACCTTTACTCTGTATCTAACCCATGCTGTGCCTGCCCTGGAGTGTTTGATGGGACCGTGGAGAGGGAGCTTTACTCTGTAACTAACCCGTGCTGTACCTGCCCTGGAAATGTTTGGGACAGTGTAGAGGGAGCTTTATTCTGTAGCTAACCCATGCTGTACCTGCCCTGAGAGTGTTTCATGGGACCGTGGAGAGGGAGCTTTACTCTGTGTAAGATTTAGATCACAGGTCACACACAGATTACCCAAAGGGTCTTAGGAGTTGTAAGGCTTTTTATTAAAGAGCTTGGCCTAGAAATTCGGTGGAGCCGCAAACGGGGCGCCCAGCTCACCTGGGCGTCGGAATTACCGCTGTGATCGGAGCAGTTGCGACCGCCGGAAATTCAGCATGAGCACCCCAAGAGGGACACGGGGCGCTGCTCGAGGCGCTCCGCATCCCTCTTGGGGCGCTGAAACTGAATATCGCAGCGCAACGTGCCGCAGTGCCACACGCTGCATCACAGCGCACTGCGGTACTGCAGGCCTTCCTCCGCTTCTTAAGGGGGAGGGGCCTGCACCAGCGCGATGACCAATCGCGAGCGCCGGCAAAAGAGCCCGGCACCGAGGAGAAGTGCCGGGCTCTCGGGACACAGCCGGCACTGCCCAGGGGGGGATCAGGAGGCCGGGGACGGAGGTGCTGGCAGGCGGCCACCGAAAAAAATGGCCGCCTCGCACCTCCACCTTAATTTGTGCCACTGCCGCCACAGGTAGGCCCCGTGAACCGGGCGCAATTTGCAAACGGCGCTACAGAGGCGGGCGCTACCAAATATCATGATCGGGGCGGTAGCGGGGTGCTGCGCACACCGATGACATCATCGGTGGCGGCGCAGCGCAACAGGCTAATGCTGCCATTAGCGCCCCAGCTAAATATCGCGGGAGGCGTGGCCAGTGGCGCTAAAGCCACTGAGTGCCCTCTTTAGGCGCTAACTGGTGGCACAGCCCACCGAATTTCTAGGCCCTACACTTTAAAGCATAATCAGATATTACTACATGCGATTGACATAGATAGAGTAGACATACAACCCATGACAGATGAGGGCGATCTATGGCCCTGGAATGGAACGAAACAACCGGATGGACGGTTGTTGGAGGTGTTAGGCCGTCAGCCACCTCAGAGGCTTTCTCAACTTGGGCGTTACTTAGTAGGGAGTCTCGAAAATGAAGATTACCCCCTTCCTTACAGTCCATTCCTTTGAGTGGGTGGAGCAACCTCTGACCCCTTACTCAAATTCAATTCACTGTTCCGGTGTTCCAATTCTGCTTCGTCTGGAGTATCTTTGTTTCTTCTATCTTTCCTGATCTTACCCCGCCTGGGGTCTCCTCTACGTTGCTTCGGATCTTCTCTTTCAGTGTGCTCAATTAATTTGTTGGTGCTGATTAGTCATAAGCATGAGTACCCAATTGACTTATGTATCAAAGTCTTACTACATAGCATAGGGTATACATATATCAAATACACTATAATTACAAGTTGGAGAACTACCATAGTGTGTGAAATAATACGAACCTAAGGGTGTGCTGATATATTAAGCCCAATATCCCACCAGTGTAAGTTGTCCCCTATGCTGTCAATTTCAATATCCATTCTCGAGTTGTCTTGCTCTAAAACATAAAAATGCTTTAGGGAGGATTTCAGTTGCATCACGAGCTCGCTGAAACCTTCAAACAACAGGGGAATGTCGTATCCGAATTGTGCCACATAATTGTGCAGCTCATACTTAAGTATCTCATTTACTGTCAGTTTCACTTGAGCATAGGTTTTGATACTGAGTAAAATGTGTTGGTTGATGGGACAGGTCCTGTTAGACCCGTAAAGCATGGTAGTTGTGGTAGTAGTGACACAGGAGGCACTACCAAAATAATATATATAATACAATTCAACTTTATTGTCATTGCACAAGTACATGAACAACGAAATGTGATCTTGCAAGCTCCCATGACTGGGAGAAGCAAAGCCGCTGCATCGGTGTGCGCCGCCATTCCATTTCCACCATTCCTCCTGTCCGACAATCTTCAGCCCACCGCCCGGGCCTGCTCAAAATAATATATATAATATAATTCAACTTTATTGTCATTGCACAAGTACATGAACAACGAAATGTGATCTTGCAAGCTCCCATGACTGGGAGAAGCAAAGCAGCTGCGTCGGTGTGCGCCGCCATTCCATTTCCACCATTCCTCCTGTCCGACAATTTTCAGCCCACCGCCTGGGCCTGCTCACCAGCCGCTCCTCCCGTGGCTCCTTCCATGACCTTCTCACCAACCGCCCCTCCTCAGGGCTCCTTCCGTGACCTTCTGCACCTGGTCTTCCCTGATGGTCAACCCCTCCAGGTATTAACCAGGCCTGGCTCTAGCTTAGCTTCCAAGCCTTGCCAGTGACCCTGTCTCGAGTCCCAGGAACAGGGACTACCTCATACTGGATGCGTATTGGTTTTTCCCACGCTCTGTTACCTACAAAACACAATTATTACAGTTACAAGTTATAATTCAGTCTTTCAATCATTTCAAGCGACACTACAGTTTAACATCTAATCAACAAATCATGGACTTAAAAGTTTCTCCAGATGTCTTTTACTCATATCCATCTTGTGGATAATTCTTGCTAAACATAATTTCTCCATAGCCCTCAATTGTCCCAATCCAAATTCTTCAACTTCAATTTCAATCCCTCTAACAGGTACCAGTGTGCTTAACTCTATTCTGATTGTTCCATTAATTAGATAGTTTCTCAATGGAGTATGTGTCAATGCTTTAAAAGTTGTCTCACTCTCCTGAGCCACATTAATCATTTCATGTCTTGCTGTTGTCAAGTAACTGAGCATTTCTGAGACCCATTCTTCAGTGCAGATTCACCATGCATTTCCAGATGGTAATTGCTTCATACGTAACAAATCACATTTGCACACTCATACCGGTATCTCATTATATTGCCACACGTGCCATCCAATACAAGCCATTCTCGGACTTTCAGGTATCAAAAAATTGTAATCGTCTGGAGATCTTTGCTCATCTTCTTCTGCATGGTCCCAATATCTTGGGTAGTGGCCAGGCTATCAAATTCAGTTTTCTTAAAAGGTTCATTATAGACAGGGATGCAAATGTCTCCAAGAGAAAGCTATCAATTTTCTATTCTTAACTACACTTTCCAGACTTTCACTGGAAAGTTTGGAAAATTCCTATTTGATGGTGTAATTCTCCTGTTTCTATCTTACACCCTCAATCACTTCCTCTCTCCATTTTACACATCCCATTAATTACCATTCATATCTCATTCATGAGCCCTGGAGGAACTTTACTGTCTAGTATAATATTTAAGATAGAAAATATAGATCAAATGTTCTCACTTGGTCCAAGTTATTAACACTTTTTATTTATCATTATTTTAGGGGATCTTTTATTTTCCCAAAAGTAATCCAATATATAGTGCCTGAGCCTATTTTGTTAATTCAAAATTATCCCAAAATCCAAACAGCAGTATTGTTGAACTGACAGGTTTTGTCAATGTTCAATTTCATTTCTATCAATTTATCTTCCATTTCCAATTTTAGAAACGGGTGATTCCCAGGCTAGGTGGTTTACACAGTGTTTTAACATTAGAGATAGAAGTGCTGCAATTAATTTAAAAGGTAACTTCCATATAACAAAAGAAAGAAGAGAATCCATTGTGACTCTGCTTAAGAGACCAAGGGGTTAATTTATCAAATCATAATTTTCCTTCTGTCACTGTGGAGAAATATTAACTTAAAATTAAGAAACTTAAATTTAATAATTTCCAATATCTTTTAATTTCATTCAGCAATACTAAGGTTGTTGCTTGGTGAACTTAAACAGCTGTCAGTGGAAAGGGTTAACTCCTTTGCAGGTTTTTAAGAAGGTGGAGCGAAACATTGTCAGGCACACGCAATTGCGTCACTTCATGTAAATTTAAAAAATCTTTCTTGATTGAAAAAGACAGTTGTGTTTTCACAATTTAATAGGTTTGTTACCCTTAATAATTCCAATTTAATTCAGACCAATACTGTATTAACTAAACACAGAACAGATAAAACAAAACAAAATAGCACATGTTTTGCAGAAAACAGTAAATTACATCATATTTCTTATTGTCCTTTCTTCAGATGCTTTTCCAAATGACTGTAAAAACATTGAATACAACTGGAGAAAAATTAGCTTTTCACATTTAAACAAATCAAATCAAACTGCTTTGGAAGATTTCACCATAGCAACCACAGCTCCAAGGTTAAATCTTAGACTGAAACTTAATCTTTTGTTAAACAAACTTTTTGTTGTTCTTCTCAGTTTTTACACACCAGCTTAACTTAAATTGTAGCTCAAAGTTTTTTTTCCAATTCTGTGTGCATAATCTTATTCGCACATTCTTAAAACTTCCAAAATCCAAGACAAGACAAAAGGGTTAAATGCTTTTAACACAGAGAAGTGGGTGGAGCTACAACACACATAACAGACACTTTTTGTTTTCAGAGAAAAGCAATACTGTAACTTCTTAAACATTCATAGTCAGGAAAACTTCCAAACTTTAACACACGCTTTCACACAAACTGAAGTTCCAGGATTTTTAAGGTTCCTTTCACTTAGCAAATCTTGTGTTTTATTTGTCTCGGCACAGATGTTAATAACTCCCATGTTGGTAAAACTTTAAGTTTCTCTTCTTTTTCCTTTTTTAAATGGGTATCTCAGCAGATTTTCCTGGCTTTCCAAATCCCTGTTTTTTTCCTTCTTTGCTGAGTTTTCAGATTGGTTAGCTGCAATTTAGATTTTTTTCCTTCTCTATCTCCCCCCTCTCTCTCCTGCACTTTATGCTTCATCACCTTCAGGCTATCTATCAACTGTTCCCGGTGGCATGCCAACGCCATTGTATTTCTGGTTTTACTTTTTAACACGCTCCTTCCCGCTCCCTTCTTTCAGAGAGAAAATACTCAGTCTAAGCAACGATTTTGTGCGTTTGACCGGTCCCTCCGGTCTCCCCAATCAGAACTTTACAACTCCCAACTCTGTGATCCCACTTCTGACTCCACTGTAAGATTTGGATCAAAGGTCACACAGAGATTACCAAAAGGGTCTTAGGAGTTGTAAGGCATTTTATTAAAGAGCTACAGTTTAAAGCATAATCAGATATTACGACATGCGATTGAAATAGATACAGTAGACATACAACCCGTGACAGATGAGGGCAATCTACGGCCCTGGAATGGAATGAAACAACAGGATGGACGGTTGTTGGAGGTGCTCGACCGTCAGCCACCTCAGAGGCTGAACGTGAACAAGGTGTTAGGCCGTAGCCACCTCGAGGAAGCCTTCGCCCCTAACTGCCTGATTTCCTCTCTCGGTCGTCTATATTTATAGCTCTTTTGGTGGGCTTGTGATTACCTGGTGTCAATCATTTGTTCCCCATCCTATTGTTCAATTGGGAAGCGGGAAGGCATCCTTCGCCGTCCCTTTCTGCATGGCTGACGAGCCTCCCTATTATCTTTCTGAGGAATGTTTTGTTATTTTCTTTAAGGACATTTTATGACTTTTCGGCTCCATTTTGTCTAACTATTATCCCACCACCCTGTGTTGGTTTGCATTTTACAATTCCCTTATCACTTCTATTTGTCTTTTGGTGCTTGTTATTCGACCTCGCTGGCATTTCTGCCATCTATTCCCGGCTGCATGTTGTCAGTCTCTAAGAATTAAAACCCTATCTTTGAATCTAACAGCTATTTTGTACATCTGTATCTAACCCGTGCTGTACCTGCCCATGGAGTGTTTGATGGGACAATGTAGAGGGAGCTTTACTCTGTATCTAACCCATGCTGTACCTGCCCTGGGAGTGTTTGATGGGACAGTGTAGAGGGAGCTTTACTCTGTATCTAACCCATGCTGTACCTGACCTGGGAGTGTTTGATGGGACAGTGTAGAGGGAGCTTTACTCTGTATCTAACCCATGCTGTACCTGCCCTAGGATTGTTTGATGGGACAGTGTAGAGGGAGCTTTACTCTGTATCTAACCCGTGCTGCACCTGCCCTGGGAATGTTTGATGGGCCAGTGTAAAGGGAGCTTTACTCTGTATCTGCAGAGAGCTGCACCACAGAGCGTATCCACAGATCGTAACATGAATGCAATGTAAACAGTGGGAACTTGAGGACTTAGTGATTTGGCTAAATAGGGTAGAATGACAGTGAGCTGGAAGCCGACTGAGCTGTTGTAATGTGGGTGTGGCTCAAAAGGAGTATGAAAGTAGAAGATTGATGCTGCAGCACAGAGCGTAACCACAGATCACAGCGTGAGCAGAGTGTGAAGTTGAGAATTTGGTGAGAGTGGGAATTCAGTGCAGAGGGTGACGGAGGTGCTACTTTTGGCCATTAACGCTTGCAGTGGTTTGTGTAAGCTTGAGGCAGTAAGTATTTACAATTTTGTTCAGTGTTTTAGTGCTTAGTGCAAGTTTGTGTGTAAAAATAAAACTTTAAAACAGACTAAAAGGTAAATACTCACAAATAAATATCCAGTAAGATAAGGTAAGGACCAAAGGTAAAGAACTAGGATAACTGAACCAGGTTTCAAAAAGTGTGAAATTTTCCAATTGCATCCATTCAGCTGGGGTAAACCACTCCCGGACCCGATGAATCCACCGGACAGTTGGCTAGTGAGTAATACTGTTTTTTCTCTCCAACCTAGGAGAGTGGTGTAAACTAGAAAGCTTTAATGAATGCTTTATTAAATTAATAATTGAAACTAGTTACATTTTTGACTTTAAAAATAACTAAGTAAATTAATTACATAAATCTTTAATTAATTAGGTATAGAAAACAAGGTTAGATAGAGATGGCCATGCAGTAAGTGCATCACATCTGCAGCATGTCGGAGTTTGTGGAGAGCAGCGTGAGCCCACGCAACCACATCCACAGTAAGTGTCTGCAAGACAAGATAAGAGCACACGGGGCTGCAGGTAATGGGGGAAAAATTCAGTATCGCCCTGTTTGGGGCGCAATTATCGGCTGTGTGCCAAGCTTAGCGCCTGGTGCTAATTATCGCCTCTGACAGCAAACTTGGCTTTTATCGCCCCTGGAGGTGATTGGAGCGCTAAATCAGGCGCTTCACACCTGTCTTAAGGCGCAAAGGCAGAGGAGCGAGGCGCTACCTCAGAGCGCTGGCGAAGCAAGGAAGGGCAAATCAAAATGAACCTGCAAAGTGCTGCTCACTACTCAAAACTCCTTCACACAGCGTTGAATCTCTCCAGAAGTCTCTCTCTCTCTCTCTCAGAATGCGTGGTGCAAAAATGTCACCGACAAAAAAAGGCAAGGAGCGGTCGCCTTTAAATAGCGCTCCCCTAGTCCCTTTCTGACAGCAAAACGCTCCCCTCAACCTGTTGTTTCTAGCGGCAGGCGGTAAGGCAGGGGGTGCCACTCAATATCCGGTCCGGGGCGCTAACGGGCTGTTGCGCACTCGACTGATGTCACGATCTGCCGGCGCAGGAGATCGTGGCGGTAGTGTTTAGCGCCGCCGCAAAATGTCATTAATTTCGCGAGCGCCGCAAACATCGCCGCGCCCGGGCGCTAGTTGCTTTGTGCCCCAATTGGCGCCCTCTTAAGGCACTAACGGGAGGCGCAAACAACTGAATTTTCTCCCCAATATATGGATAGAGGATTGGCTAACTAACAGGAAACAGAGAGTTGGGATAAATGGGTCATTTTCAGGTTGGCAAACTGTAACTAGTGGGGTGCCGCAGGGATCAGTGCTGGGGCCTCAACTATTTACAATCTATATTAATGACTTGGATGAAGGGACTGAGTGTAATGTAGCCAAATTTGCTGATGATACAAAGATAGGTGGGAAAGCAAATTGTGTGGAGGTCACAAAGAATCTTCAAAAGGATATAGATAGGCTAAGTGAGTGGGCAAAAATCTGTCAGATGAAGTTTAATGTGAAGAAAACATGAGGTTATCCACTTTGGTAGGAAAAATAAAAAAGCAAATTATTATTTAAATGGGGAGAGATTACAAAATGCTGAGGTACAGAGGGATCTGGGGGTCCTTGTACATGAATCACAACAAGTTAGCATGCAGGTACAGCAAGTAATTAGGAAGGCAAATGGAATGTTTGCCTTTATTGCAAAGGGAATGGAGCATAAAAGTAGGGAAGTCCTGTTACAACTGTACAGGGCGTTGGTGAGACCACACCTGGAGTACTGCGTACAGTTTTGGTCTCCTTATTTAAGAAAGGATATACTTGCATTGGAGGCAGTTCAGTGAAGGTTCACAAGGTTGATTCCGGAGATGAAGGGGTTGGCTTATGAAGAAAGGTTGAGCAGGTTGGGCCTATGCTCACTGGAGTTTAGAAGAATGAGAGGGGATCTTATTGAAACATATAAGATTCTGAAGGGGCTTGACAGGGTAGATGCAGAGAGGATGTTTCCCCTCGTGAGGGAATCTAGAACTAGGGGGCATAATTTCAGAAGAAGGGGCACACTTTTAAAATGAAAATAAGGAATTTCTTCTCTCAGAGGGTCGTGAATCTTTGGAATTCTCTTCCCCAGAGAGCTGTGGAGGCTGGGTCATTGAATATATTTAAGGTGGAGATAGACAGATTTTTGAATGGTAAGGGAGTCAAGGGTTATGGGGAACGGGCAGGGAAGTGGAGTTGAGGCCTAGATCAGATCAGCCATGATCTTATTGAATGGCGGAGCAGGCTCAAGGGGCCAAATGATCTACTCCTGCTCCTACATCTTATGTTCTTATGTAACTCGAGGAACTTCGGCTCAAAATTGTTGAGCTGGAGTCCGAGGTACAGACATTGCAATGCATCAAGGAGGAGGATAGTTACCTGGACATTTTGACCCAGAAGGCAGTCACGCCCCTTAGCTTAGGTAGTGGTTTAGATTTAGTTAGTGGTCAGGGACAGGAGGATATGACTGTGACTCAGGCAGGTAAGGGGATCGCAGATGTGGCAGTGGCGGTGCCTCAGACCTTGCCCTCATCCAACAGGCACGAGGTAATTGCTAACAGTGTGGATGAGACTAAAGACTGCAGGGCGAATGGACAAATTGACCATGGCACCGTGGTGCAGGAGGCCATTCAAGTGCGGGGAGTGAAAAGGAATGTGGTAGTTTTAGGGGATAGTATATTCAGGGGGATAGATACTGTTCTCTGCATCCGTGACTGGGGGTCCCGAAGGCTGTACAGCCTGCTCGGTGCCAGGGTTAAAGACATCTCCTCATGGCTGGAGAAGAATTTGGAGGGGGAGGATCTACTTGTTGTGGTCCACGTAGGAACCAACGACGTAGGTTAAACTAGGAATGAGGTTCTGTTGAAAGAGTTTGAGGAGTTAGGTAGTAATTAAAATGCAGAACCTCACATGTAATAATCTCTGAATTGTTACCTGAGCCATGTGCAAATTGGCATAGGGACAAACAGATTAGAAGATTAAATGTGTGGCTGGAAGAGTGGTGTAGGAAGCAAGGGTTTCAATTCATGGGGCATTGGCACCAGTGCTGGGGAAAGAGGGAGCTGCTCCACTGAGACGGATTCCACTTAAACCAGGCTGGGAACAGTGTCCTGGCGAATCAAATAACTAGGGCGGTAGATAGGGCTTTAAACTAATTCATCGGAGGGAGGGTTCAGGTAAGGGTAAAGTTAACATGCAGGTACAGAAAGCAATTTGGAAGCCAAATGGTATGTTAGTCTTTATTGCACCTGGGTTGTAGTATAAGAGTGGGCTAGAAATTTGTTTGCACCTGAAAACGGCCGCAGGGATTGCAATGCGGGATCAACCCGCGCCCATTCAAAGTAACACAGGCAGTACGCTAACTCCATGCTGCCTGCTGATTAACATGATTGTGGCATTCAGCCCAGCGCTGAACGCACTGCTGAGTGGCTGAACACTTAGCAGGGGTCCCAAGTTCGTGCGAGGCTAGTACCAATTAAAGCTCGCCTGCACTTCTTAAAGGCAGTCTGCACCGCTTAAAGGGGAGGTGCATTCTACCTGCAGGAAATGACTCAACTGGCTGGGGAACAGAGTCAGAACAGCAAAAAGGACTACTGAAGTCACAACAGGGGAGAGAGCATGCTTCAATTTTCTCCGATGCAGCACAGGAGGTCTTGGTGCAGGAGATGAACATAAGGAGAGAGGTCCTGTTTCCACAGGGGGCTAGGAGGCCCTCCAGGCAAATGCAGAAAAGACTTTGGGAGCAGATAGCCATCATGGTGAATGCCAGCAGTGTAGACCCAAGGACCTGGACGTAGTGCAGGAAGAAGATAACCTCACATGAGTGGTCAAGGTGAGTGAATGCATCTTCAAATGCCATATCCCACCATCTGCACCATAAGCCTCACACACTGCTCAATGCACCACACCCCTATCACTCACCTACCAACAATCTCTACCAAACATGACTCACACTTCATATTCATAGCTTCACCTCACCTTCACACACTTACCACTGCTACAAGCCTCACACCCACATCTCACAGCTTGCACACACTGTCAGCTATTCAACCATGACAAGCACATCAGCCAATCACATTGCATCACACTCACTGACACACTTCCTGTTCTCTTGCAGGACAAGGTGGTGCACAACTGGAGGTAGCAGGACCTCACCGGCGGGGGCAGGCGCGCCTGCATAGCCTGACCCCGATGAAAGATACAGTGCTGGCCATTATTGGGGGGGCCATCGCTGAGCCCGTGGCCAGCAGGGAGGCTGAAGATGATGGTACCCTCATATATAATCCTCCTTCTCACATCCCACTTCTGTCTCATCCCACAAACTCTTCTGAAATACAAGCTGCACATGGTGTAAGCAGGCACCTCTTGCTTTCCGCCACCCTGCCCCCCCCACCCCACGCCAGCCCTCACCACAACCTTACCATTGTGCTTTTCTCCTTTCAGATAGCCAAGCACTGACACCTGGCCAGGCATGGATAGAGGAGCACGAAATATATGAACACCAAGGCACCCATGATGAAGACACGGCACCGTCACTCGATTTCACGCTCACAGTCACCAGCTCAGATAGTGACACTCTGTGTACCTTAGAGGCAGGATCTGCATGTGGTGAGACACCGGGCATGAGTGGCCTGCAGCCAGAGCAGGGGGAAAGGGTGAGGTCCACACGAGTCCTGCTGCGGAGGACTCAGATGAGGACTTCGATGGGGCGGTCTACAGAAGAACGCTGATGGGTTTGCACAACAAAATGCTTGGTGCATTGGCAAGCCTGCCAGAAAGCCCGAGTGCAATGTTAAGGAGCATGGAGGAGTCCGGCACCAACCTTGCACCAGGCTCTGCGCAGAGCTTGGAGCCCATGATTTCCAGCATGGAAGTGATGGGCAACTCCATTAGTGTACTTGTGGACCCAGCCATGATGCAGCGTCTGATGGCCGATGTCTCAGCTTCCATTGCAGCACAAGCAGAAGCCACCCATTGTCTGAGTGCTGCAGTGGAAGCTCAGACTCCTCTCACGCAGGCTCAGCTTGCTGCCACGCAAGCTCAGACTGCTGCCATCATGGCTGAGTTTACCAGTGTGGAAAGGTGTTTGCAGGGTGTCACAGCAGTCCAGCAATCTGTCCTACAGCAGATTACTAGGATTGCTGAGGCGCCGCTCCGGGGGAGTGGCAGTGGCCTCATGGGGGTCGAACCTGCTGTCCACTCTCAGGATGACAGCATTCGTCCTCCCACCACTGCCAGTCCACCAGTGCCCTGCTGTTGCTTGTCAGCCAGCCAGCCAGCCCAGACTGCTGCCGCCCATCCAAAGTGGTGCAGTCTAAAGCTGGGCCTTCTAGGCCCAGAGGTGCTCGAGGTCGCCCTGCATGGCCATCTGCAGTCTCCCCCTCTGAACATCAGCAGGCTTCCACCAGCCATGCTGCAGCCACTGGGGTAGCACTGCATAGGAGCATCAAGACAGGCAAAGGCACACGGAAGACGGGCACTAAGGGAATGCACAAGGGTGATTGGTTGATTTTGTTATGGAATATTGGATGGATTGATGTATAAAGTTGGGTTGGAATGTTTCTTTTGTGGTGGCTTTTATTTCAGCATTGTGGCCAAGAGGACGCTGTGATGGTCAGTCACGGAGGGAATATAAGGTGTGGGACGATTGTTGAATGGGGAATTGGGGTTGAGTTCACTGGTTCCGCAGTCGGATGAGTCGCTCACGGACAGCGTGGGCAGAAAGCACCTGTCTGGGTTGCCTTCTGCCTCCTCTCCTCCTCAGCTGGTCACCTGCTGGCGAGGGCTGGGCCCCCATGCTGGCGAGGTTGTGGAGCATGCAGCAGACCATGATGAATCTTGAGACGCTCTCTGGTGAGTACGGCAGGGCTCCTCCAGCGCGATCCAGGCATCGAAAGCGTTGTTTACGGATGCCAAATGTCTGCTCTCAGATTCCGTGTGGCAGCATGGCTTTCATTATATACCTGCTGCCCAGGTGTGTGTGGGTTGTGCAGCAGAGTCATGAGCCTGATGGTCAGCGGATAGCTCTTGTCGCCCTGTAGCCACCCTCTAGTTTGGCGTGGTGGCTCAAAGACTGAGTGAATAGCGGACTGGCACAGAATAAAAGCATCAAATGGCCAGGATACCAGGCATTCACCATCATGATGTGCTGAGCATGGTCGTTCACCATCTGCACATTCAGCGACTTTGGTAATGCTTACATCTCAGCATTTAGATGTGGCGCCCACAAAGCCACGTGCGGGCAGTCGATGGCGCCCTGCACCATGGGGAAGCCCGCTATCTTGGCAAAGCCACGTGCACACTCCGTCTGCTTCTCTCTGGTCAGAGAAAAGACAATGAACTCCCCTCTCCTGGCATAAAGAACGTCTGTCACCTCTCTTATGCAGCAGTGGACGGCGAACTGGGAGATGTTACAGATGTTGCCTGCTCCAGCCTGGAAGGATCCCGACGCAAAGAAATTCAGGGCCACGGTCACCTTCACAGCCACTGGCAGTGCTGTCCTAGCCCTGGTGTGAGTTTGTCTGCAGGTCTGGAGGTGGCAGATTGTCACCGTGTTTGCTGCCTCTGGGGGATGACAACTACAGCACCCATGAGTGAAGCAAGTGGTCTGGCCAGAACCCTTGAAGTCAGGACCAAGGCCTTCTCCACTTGCAGCACCACTCCCTGTCACCTCACCAACTTTAAACAACTCTAGAAAGCATCAAACACTTCTACAAACTTCCACAGAGCCAGTAGAAATTAATCAGCAGCTAACCTGAGAGTGGTTGCTGATCCATTTAAATATCGCTGGTGGGATGTCCTTGCTGCTGCTGAACGCATGTTCACCTGTACGAGGTTAAGACAGGGCGTTAACACTGAGGGTGAAAATGGCAGCGCTGGCATCAAGTCACTGTTGCACAGTGATTGACGTCACGATCTGCCCACACTACATACTTCAGGCGCATGCTCCTAACACCCGCCCCACCGCCCTCACCAAAATGGCGTCTGGTGCAGCCCGCACCAGAAGTGTGCGTGCACAACGTGGATGCCATTTTCAATACAAAATGGTACCCGTAGTGCTGAAAAATTCGGTGCTACGGAACCGGATTTCTAGCCCAGGAAGTCTTGCTGCAATATATAGGGCTTTGGTGAGGCCACATCTGGAGTACTGTGTACAGTTTTGGTTGCCTTACCTAAGGAAGGAAGGATATACTTGCCTCAGAGGGGGTGCAACGAAGGTTCGCTGGATTGATTCCTGTGATGAGAGGGTTGTCCTGAGGAGAGAATGAGTCCTGGCCAATATGGTCCTGGCCAATATTTATCTCTCAATCAGCATAACAAAAAGAAAAAAACAGATTATCTGGTCATTATCATATTGCTGTTTGTGGGAGCTTGCTGAGCGCAAATTGGCTGCCGCGTTTCAAAAGTACTTCATTGGCTGTAAAGTGCTTTGGGATGTCCTGATGTCGTGAACGGCGCTATATAAATGCAAGTCTTTCTTTCTTTTTCTTTATATTCTTTGGAGTTTAGAAGAACGAGAGGTGATCTCATTGAAACATATAAAATTCTTACAGGGCTTGATAGGGTAGATGCTGAGAGGATGTTTCCCCTGGCTGAGGAGTCTAGAACCAGGGGTCACAGTCTCAGAATAAAGGGTTAACCATTTAGGGCTGAGACGAGGAGAAATTTCTTCACTAAGAGGGCTGTGAATCTTTGGCATTCTCTACCCCAGAGGGCTGTGGAGGCTCAGTCGATGAGTATATTCAAGACTGAGATCGATAGATTTTTGGGCACTAAGGAAATCAAGGGATTTTGGGATAGTGCAGGAAAGTGGATTTGATGTAAAAGTTCAGCCATGATCTTATTGAATGGAAGAGCAGGCTCGAGGGGCTGAATGGCTGCCTCCTGTTCCTATTTTTCTTATGTTCTTGTGTATCTAACCCGTGCTGTACCTGCCCTGGGAGTGTTTGATGGGATAGTGTAGAGGGAGCTTTACTGTGTATCTAACCCGTGCTGTACCTGCCCTGGGAGTGTTTGATGGGACAGTGTAGAGGGAGCTTTACTCTGTATCTAACCCGTGCTGTACCTGCCCTGGGAGTGTTTGATGGGACAGTGTAGAGGGAGCTTTACTCTGTATCTAACCCATGCTGTACCTGCCCTGGGAGTGTTTGATGGGACAGTGTAGAGGGAGCTTTACTCTGTATCTAACCCATGCTGTACCTGCCCTGGGAGTGTTTGATGGGACAGTGTAGAGGGAGCTTTACTCTGTATCTAACCCATGCTGTACCTGCCCTGGGAATGTTTGATGGGACAGTGTAGAGGGAGCTTTACTCTGTATCTAACCCATGCTGTACCTGCCCTGGGAGTGTTTGATGGGACAGTGTAGAGGGAGCTTTACTCTGTATCTAACCCATGCTGTACCTGCCCTGGGAGTGTTTGATGGGACAGTGTAGAGGGAGCTTTACTCTGTATCTAACCCGTGCTGTACCTGCCCTGGGAATGTTTGATGGGACAGTGTAGAGGGAGCTTTACTGTGTATCTAACCCGTGCTGTACCTGCCCTGGGAGTGTTTGATGGGACAGTGTAGAGGGAGCTTTACTCTGTATCTAACCCGTGCTGTACCTGCCCTGGGAGTGTTTGATGGGACAGTGTAGAGGGAGCTTTACTCTGTATCTAACCCGTGCTGTACCTGCCCTGGGAGTGTTTGATGGGATAGTGTAGAGGGAGCTTTACTCTGTATCTAACCCGTGCTGTACCTGCCCTGGGAGTGTTTGATGGGATAGTGTAGAGGGAGCTTTACTCTGTATCTAACCCGTGCTGTACCTGCCCTGGGAGTGTTTGATGGGACAGTGTAGAGGGAGCTTTACTCTGTATCTAACCCATGCTGTACCTGCCCTGGGAATGTTTGATGGGACAGTGTAGAGGGAGCTTTACTCTGTATCTAACCCGTGCTGTACCTGCCCTGGGAGTGTTTGATGGGATAGTGTAGAGGGAGCTTTACTCTGTATCTAACCCCGTGCTGTACCTGCCCTGGGAGTGTTTGATGGGACAGTGTAGAGGGAGCTTTACTCTGTATCTAACCCATGCTGTACCTGCCCTGGGAGTGTTTGATGGGATAGTGTAGAGGGAGCTTTACTCTGTATCTAACCCGTGCTGTACCTGCCCTGGGAGTGTTTGATGGGACAGTGTAGAGGGAGCTTTACTCTGTATCTGACCCGTGTTGTACCTGCCCTGGGAGTGTTTGATGGGATAGTGTAGAGGGAGCTTTACTGTGTATCTAACCTGTGTTGTACCTGCCTTGGGAGTGTTTGATGGGACAGTGTAGAGGGAGCTTTACTCTGTATCTAACCTGTGTTGTACCTGCCCTGGGAGTGTTTGATGGGATAGTGTAGAGGGAGCTTTACTCTGTATCTGACCCGTGTTGTACCTGCCCTGGGAGTGTTTGATGGGATAGTGTAGAGGGAGCTTTACTGTGTATCTAACCTGTGTTGTACCTGCCTTGGGAGTGTTTGATGGGACAGTGTAGAGGGAGCTTTACTCTGTATCTAACCCGTGCTGTACCTGCCCTGGGAGTGTTTGATGGGATAGTGTAGAGGGAGCTTTACTCTGTATCTAACCCGTGCTGTACCTGCCCTGGGAGTGTTTGATGGGATAGTGTAGAGGGAGCTTTACTCTGTATCTAACCCGTGCTGTACCTGCCCTGGGAGTGTTTGATGGGACAGTGTAGAGGGAGCTTTACTCTGTATCTAACCCGTGCTGTACCTGCCCTGGCAGTGTTTGATGGGATAGTGTAGAGGGAGCTTTACTCTGTATCTAACCCGTGCTGTACCTGCCCTGGGAGTGTTTGATGGGACAGTGTAGAGGGAGCTTTACTCTGTATCTAAACTGTGTTGTACCTGCCCTGGGAGTGTTTGATGGGACAGTGTAGAGGGAGCTTTACTCTGTATCTGACCCGTGCTGTACCTGCCCTGGGAGTGTTTGATGGGACAGTGTAGAGGGAGCTTTACTCTGTATCTAACCCGTGCTGTACCTGCCCTGGGAGTGTTTGATGGGACAGTGTAGAGGGAGCTTTACTCTGTATCTGACCCGTGCTGTACCTGCCCTGGGAGTGTTTGATGGGACAGTGTAGAGGGAGCTTTACTCTGTATCTAACCCGTGCTGTACCTGCCCTGGGAGTGTTTGATGGGACAGTGTAGAGGGAGCTTTACTCTGTATCTGACCCGTGCTGTACCTGCCCTGGGAGTGTTTGATGGGACAGTGTAGAGGGAGCTTTACTCTGTATCTAACCCGTGCTGTACCTGCCCTGGGAGTGTTTGATGGGACAGTGTAGAGGGAGCTTTACTCTGTATCTAACCCATGCTGTACCTGCCCTGGGAGTGTTTGATGGGACAGTGTAGAGGGAGCTTTACTCTGTATCTAACCCGTGCTGTACCTGCCCTGGGAGTGTTTGATGGGACAGTGTAGAGGGAGCTTTACTCTGTATCTAACCCGTGCTGTACCTGCCCTGGGAGTGTTTGATGGGACAGTGTAGAGGGAGCTTTACTCTGTATCTAACCCGTGCTGTACCCGCCCTGGGAGTGTTTGATGGGACAGTGTAGAGGGAGCTTTACTCTGTATCTAACCCGTGCTGTACCTGCCCTGGGAGTGTTTGATGGGACAGTGTAGAGGGAGCTTTACTCTGTATCTAACCCGTGCTGTACCTGCCCTGGGAGTGTTTGATGGGACAATGTAGAGGGAGCTTTACTCTGTATCTAACCCGTGCTGTACCTGCCCTGGGAGTGTTTGATGGGACAGTGTAGAGGGAGCTTTACTCTGTATCTAACCCGTGCTGTACCTGCCCTGGGAGTGTTTGATGGGGCAGTGTAGAGGGAGCTTTACTGTGTATCTAACCCGTGCTGTACCTGCCCTGGGAGTGTTTGATGGGCCAGTGTAGAGGGAGCTTTACTCTGTATCTAACCCATGCTGTACCTGCCCTGGGAATGTTTGATGGGACAGTGTAGAGGGAGCTTTACTCTGTATCTAACCCATGCTGTACCTGCCCTGGGAGTGTTTGATGGGACAGTGTAGAGGGAGCTTTACTCTGTATCTAATCCATGCTGTACCTGCCCTGGGAGTGTTTGATGGGACAGTGTAGAGGGAGCTTTACTCTGTATCTAACTCATGCTGTACCTGCCCTGGGAGTGTTTGATGGGACAGTGTAGAGGGAGCTTTACTCTGTATCTAACCTGTGTTGTACCTGCCCTGGGAGTGTTTGATGGGACAGTGTAGAGGGAGCTTTACTCTGTATCTAACCTGTGTTGTACCTGCCCTGGGAGTGTTTGATGGGACAGTGTAGAGGGAGCTTTACTCTGTATCTAACCCGTGCTGTACCTGCCCTGGGAGTGTTTGATGGGACAGTGTAGAGGGAGCTTTACTCTGTATCTAACCCGTGCTGTACCTGCCCTGGGAGTGTTTGATGGGACAGTGTAGAGGGAGCTTTACTCTGTATCTAACCTGTGTTGTACCTGCCCTGGGAGTGTTTGATGGGACAGTGTAGAGAGAGCTTTACTCTGTATCTAACCCGTGCTGTACCTGCCCTGGGAGTGTTTGATGGGATAGTGTAGAGGGAGCTTTACTGTGTATCTAACCCGTGCTGTACCTGCCCTGGGAATGTTTGATGGGACAGTGTAGAGGGAGCTTTACTCTGTATCTAACCTGTGTTGTACCTGCCCTGGGAGTGTTTGATGGGACAGTGTAGAGGGAGCTTTACTCTGTATCTAACCTGTGTTGTACCTGCCCTGGGAGTGTTTGATGGGACAGTGTAGAGGGAGCTTTACTCTGTATCTAACCCGTGCTGTACCTGCCCTGGGAGTGTTTGATGGGACAGTGTAGAGGGAGCTTTACTCTGTATCTAACCCGTGCTGTACCTGCCCTGGGAGTGTTTGATGGGACAGTGTAGAGGGAGCTTTACTCTGTATCTAACCTGTGTTGTACCTGCCCTGGGAGTGTTTGATGGGACAGTGTAGAGGGAGCTTTACTCTGTATCTAACCTGTGTTGTACCTGCCCTGGGAGTGTTTGATGGGACAGTGTAGAGGGAGCTTTACTCTGTATCTAACCCGTGCTGTACCTGCCCTGGGAGTGTTTGATGGGACAGTGTAGAGGGAGCTTTACTCTGTATCTAACCCGTGCTGTACCTGCCCTGGGAGTGTTTGATGGGACAGTGTAGAGGGAGCTTTACTCTGTATCTAACCCGTGCTGTACCTGCCCTGGGAGTGTTTGATGGGACAGTGTAGAGGGAGCTTTACTCTGTATCTAACCCGTGCTGTACCTGCCCTGGGAGTGTTTGATGGGATAGTGTAGAGGGAGCTTTACTGTGTATCTAACCCATGCTGTACCTGCCCTGGGAGTGTTTGATGGGACAGTGTAGAGGGAGCTTTACTCTGTATCTAACCCGTGCTGTACCTGCCCTGGGAGTGTTTGATGGGATAGTGTAGAGGGAGCTTTACTGTGTATCTAACCCATGCTGTACCTGCCCTGGGAATGTTTGATGGGATAGTGTAGAGGGAGCTTTACTCTGTATCTAACCCATGCTGTACCTGCCCTGGGAATGTTTGATGGGATAGTGTAGAGGGAGCTTTACTGTGTATCTAACCCGTGCTGTACCTGCCCTGGGAATGTTTGATGGGATAGTGTAGAGGGAGCTTTACTCTGTATCTAACCCATGCTGTACCTGCCCTGGGAGTGTTTGATGGGACAGTGTAGAGGGAGCTTTACTCTGTATCTAACCCGTGCTGTACCTGCCCTGGGAGTGTTTGATGGGACAGTGTAGAGGGAGCTTTACTCTGTATCTAACCCATGCTGTACCTGCCCTGGGAATGTTTGATGGGACAGTGTAAAGGGAGCTTTACTCTGTATCTAACCCATGCTGTACCTGCCCTGGGAATGTTTGATGGGATAGTGTAGAGGGAGCTTTACTCTGTATCTAACCCGTGCTGTACCTGCCCTGGGAGTGTTTGATGGGACAGTGTAGAGGGAGCTTTACTCTGTATCTAACCCATGCTGTACCTGCCCTGGGAATGTTTGATGGGACAGTGTAGAGGGAGCTTTACTCTGTATCTAACCCGTGCTGTACCTGCCCTGGGAGTGTTTGATGGGACAGTGTAGAGGGAGCTTTACTCTGTATCTAACCCGTGCTGTACCTGCCCTGGGAGTGTTTGATGGGACAGTGTAAAGGGAGCTTTACTGTGTATCTAACCCGTGCTGTACCTGCCCTGGGAATGTTTGATGGGTCAGTGTAGAGGGAGCTTTACTCTGTATCTAACCCGTGCTGTACCTGCCCTGGGAGTGTTTGATGGGACAGTGTAGAGGGAGCTTTACTCTGTATCTAACCCGTGCTGTACCTGCCCTGGGAATGTTTGATGGGCCAGTGTAAAGGGAGCTTTACTCTGTATCTAACCCGTGCTGTACCTGCCCTGGGAGTGTTTGATGGGACACTGTAGAGGGAGCTTTGCTCTGTATCTAACCCGTGCTGTACCTGCCCTGGGAGTGTTTGATGGGACAGTGTAGAGGGAGCTTTACTCTGTATCTAACCCATGCTGTACCTGCCCTGGGAGTGTTTGATGGGACAGTGTAGAGGGAGCTTTACTCTGTATCTAACCCGTGCTGTACCTGCCCTGGGAGTGTTTGATGGGACAGTGTAGAGGGAGCTTTACTGTGTATCTAACCCGTGCTGTACCTGCCCTGGGAGTGTTTGATGGGACAGTGTAGAGGGAGCTTTACTCTGTATCTAACCCGTGCTGTACCTGCCCTGGGAATGTTTGATGGGCCAGTGTAAAGGGAGCTTTACTCTGTATCTAACCTGTGCTGTACCTGCCCTGGGAATGTTTGATGGGCCAGTGTAGAGGGAGCTTTACTCTGTATCTAACCCATGCTGTACCTGCCCTGGGAATGTTTGATGGGACAGTGTAAAGGGAGCTTTACTCTGTATCTAACCCATGCTGTACCTGCCCTGGGAATGTTTGATGGGATAGTGTAGAGGGAGCTTTACTCTGTATCTAACCCGTGCTGTACCTGCCCTGGGAGTGTTTGATGGGACAGTGTAGAGGGAGCTTTACTCTGTATCTAACCCATGCTGTACCTGCCCTGGGAATGTTTGATGGGACAGTGTAAAGGGAGCTTTACTCTGTATCTAACCCATGCTGTACCTGCCCTGGGAATGTTTGATGGGACAGTGTAAAGGAAGCTTTACTCTGTATCTAACCCATGCTGTACCTGCCCTGGGAGTGTTTGATGGGCCAGTGTAGAGGGAGCTTTACTCTGTATCTAACCCATGCTGTACCTGCCCTGGGAATGTTTGATGGGACAGTGTAAAGGGAGCTTTACTCTGTATCTAACCCGTGCTGTACCTGCCCTGGGAGTGTTTGATGGGCCAGTGTCGAGGGAGCTTTACTCTGTATCTAACCCATGCTGTACCTGCCCTGGGAATGTTTGATGGGACAGTGTAAAGGGAGCTTTACTCTGTATCTAACCCATGCTGTACCTGCCCTGGGAATGTTTGATGGGCCAGTGTAGAGGGAGCTTTACTCTGTATCTAACCTGTGCTGTACCTGCCCTGGGAGTGTTTGATGGGACAGTGTAGAGGGAGCTTTACTCTGTATCTAACCCGTGCTGTACCTGCCCTGGGAATGTTTGATGGGATAGTGTAGAGGGAGCTTTACTCTGTATTTAACCCGTGCTGTACCTGCCCTGGAAGTGTTTGATGGGACAGTGTAGAGGGAGCTTTACTCTGTATTTAACCCGTGCTGTACCTGCCCTGGGAATGTTTGATGGGACAGTGTAGAGGGAGCTTTACTCTGTATCTAACCCGTGCTGTACCTGCCCAGGGAGTGTTTGATGGGATAGTGTAGAGGGAGCTTTACTCTGTATCTAACCTGTGCTGTACCTGCCCAGGGAGTGTTTGATGGGATAGTGTAGAGGGAGCTTTACTCTGTATCTAACCCATGCTGTACCTGCCCTGGGAATGTTTGATGGGACAGTGTAGAGGGAGCTTTACTCTGTATCTAACCTGTGCTGTACCTGCCCAGGGAGTGTTTGATGGGACAGTGTAGAGGGAGCTTTACTCTGTATCTAACCCATGCTGTACCTGCCCTGGGAATGTTTGATGGGACAGTGTAGAGGGAGCTTTACTCTGTATCTAACCCATGCTGTACCTGCCCTGGGAGTGTTTGATGGGACAGTGTAGAGGGAGCTTTACTGTGTATCTAACCCGTGCTGTACCTGCCCTGGGAGTGTTTGATGGGACAGTGTAGAGGGAGCTTTACTCTGTATCTAACCCATGCTGTACCTGCCCTGGGAGTGTTTGATGGGATAGTGTAGAGGGAGCTTTACTCTGTATCTAACCAATGCTGTACCTGCCCTGGGAGTGTTTGATGGGGACAGTGTAGAGGGAGCTTTACTCTGTATCTAACCCGTGCTGTACCTGCCCTGGGAGTGTTTGATGGGGCAGTGTAGAGGGAGCTTTACTCTGTATCTAACCTGTGCTGTACCTGCCCAGGGAGTGTTTGATGGGACAGTGTAGAGGGAGCTTTACTCTGTATCTAACCCATG
The DNA here is from genome assembly GCF_052327205.1 of Somniosus microcephalus. Classification (NCBI taxonomy): domain Eukaryota; kingdom Metazoa; phylum Chordata; class Chondrichthyes; order Squaliformes; family Somniosidae; genus Somniosus; species Somniosus microcephalus. Next base: position 20,389,049 of record NC_141006.1, on the reverse strand, counting down.
CTGTACCTGCCCTGGGAGTGTTTGATGGGACAGTGTAGAGGGAGCTTTACTCTGTATCTAACCCATGCTGTACCTGCCCTGGGAGTGTTTGATGGGACAGTGTGGAGGGAGCTTTACTCTGTATCTAACCCGTGCTGTACCTGCCCTGGGAGTGTTTGATGGGACAGTGTAGAGGGAGCTTTACTCTGTATCTAACCAATGCTGTACCTGCCCTGGCAAGTATAGTCATTGTTGTAACGTAGGAAAACATTGTAGGATATAATAGGTATGTGATCAGTAGTGAGGCTTGCTATGGGACGACTTGTACTGCACTTGCGCTATATACATTGAAGTCATTGGAAATAAAAATGGGGAGCGATGTAAAACGGGCTGCCGGTTCATCTTCACCCATTTTACACTCACGCATATTCCAAATTACCCCCACTGACACTTGGTAAAATAGAGTTCCTCTGATTTAAAAAAAATACTTGCATTTATATAGCACCTTTTACAACCTCAGCATGTCCCAAAGCACTTTACAGCCAATGGAGTACTTTCTGAAATTTAGTCACTGTTGTAATCTAGGAAACTTGGCAGCCAATTTGTGCACAAGCAAGGTCCCACAAACAGTAATCTGATAATGACCAGATAATCTGTTTTAGTGATCTTGGCTGAGGGATAAACATTGGCCAAGGCAATATCCGTTCCCCTGTTCTTCTTCGAAATAGTGCCATGAGATTTTTACATACACCTGAGAAGGCAGACAGGACCTCAGTTTAATATCGCATCCGACAGTGCAGTGCTCCCTCAGTACTGCACTGGAGTGTCAGCCTAGATTGTGTACTTATGTCTCATGGAGTGGGACTTGAACCACACAGCCTTCTTTCTCCAAGGCGAGTGTGCTACCAACTGAGCCATAGCTGACATCTGATGCCATCTATCCTCTGGTAACTCCCCCAAGCAGTTACTTTGCATATGTGAGCCCAAACAGTTAGCGTTGGCAAGGTATTCGAGCCTGGAGTATCACAGCCGATCCTGAGCCTATCTTCACCCAGCAGCTAAGTGTGAATATGTCCGGCAGAAGCAAGTGGAATAGCAATCAGGAACGGGAAACCTGGCTGATATAACAACAGAAAATGCTGGAAAAACTCAGCAGGTCAGGCAACATCCGTGGAGAGAAATTTGAGTTGACGTTTCGGGTCGAACCCTTCTTCAAAACTGGAAAGAAAATCTGCGATCTGACAAAAGAAGTAAAAGAAACAAAAGCAGAGAAAGAGACAATAAAAGGTGTTTGAAGCTAGACGAGATGGTAATAGGCTGAGATTAGGTGTGGAGTGTACTGGCAGGGCAAGAGATAGCTGCCAGGTGTGAGAGAGAAACAAAAGGAAAGGGGGGGGGCGAAAAGGAGTGGAAAAATTACAAGAAAAATGTAATAGGGGCCGAGGTTATGATCTGAAATTGTTGAACTCGATATTGAGTCCAGAAGGCTGCAGAGTGCCTAATCGGAAGATGAGGTGCTGTTCCTCGAGTTTACGTTGAGCTTCCGTGGAACAATACAAGAGGCCGAGGACAGTGAGGTCTGAGTGGGAATGGAGCGGTGAATTAAAATGACAGGCGACCGGAAGCTCAGGGTCACCCTTACGGACTGATCGGAGGTGTTCCGCAAAGCGGTCACCCAATCTGCATTTGGTCTCCCCAATGTAGAGGAGACCGCATCGTGAGCAGTGAATACAGTATATTAGATTGCGAGAAGTACAAGTAAATCGCTGTTTCACCTGGAAGGGGTGTTTGGGGCCCTGGACAGTGGGAAGGGTGGAGGTATAGGGGCATGTGTTACATCTCCTCCGCTTGCACGGGAAGGTGCCAGGCAAAGGGGAAGGGCTGTTTGGGGTGATAGAGGAGTGGACTAGGGTGTCTCGGAGGGAGCGGTCCCTACGGAATGCTGAAAGGGGAGGGGAGGGGAAGATACGTTTGGTAGTGGGATCACTTTGGAGGTAGCGGAAATGCCTGGCTGATTATTTCCTTGCCAAGCCCAGGGGAATTAGATGGTATTTACAGCACAGAAACAGGCCATTCAGCTCAACAGGTCTAAGCCGGTGTATCTGCTGTCCTAGTTGAGATCACTGAACACAGCACAGGTTGATAGGTCAAACAGGGACATTCTGGTCTGCAGTGAGTTTAGTCATATGTGGGGTTACATCCTTTTTTTTTTTGTTTTCAAAATTAGATATAACTCTGATGTTTGGGGAATCTAACTGTTTGCTCATCAGAATATTTTGATTTGTTTTGCAGTCCGCCTGTGTCTCTTATCTTCTACCTAAAGGCATCAGTGCCACTACTCTCAAAGATGACATCGATGACTGTGATTATTCAGCAGCCTGGGGATCAGTTGAATGTAGGTACTGGACGCTGGAGCACAGGAATATGCAACGTTTGTGACGATATGCACGTCTGTAAGTCCCTCAATCATTGAATTCTTTACTGTGTAATCGTAGCAAGTTGAGTTCAAATTGCCTTTATAAGTAACCCTTTCCTTTAACTAAGCAGGAAAGAGAGCAAAGGTTCAGAGGAGTTGTTTCTGCAGGAGAATGACAGTCCCAGGGATATACTTTATGTTCAATCTATCCCCAAATGTTTATTTTTTTTAAATGGCAAAAGTATGCCGTGAGATTTTTTAAAGACACTTTTTAAATCTCATTGGAGACCCTCATGTTTTGAGCCACTGCAGCGACCTCACTGACCAAGAGGCATCCCAGAGAGAGACTCCAGTATTTTATAGGTGCCCACAAATTCAACTCCACCGAGACACAGAGCCAGAAGCACCTGACTCTATGGAACAACAACAATAACTTGCATTTACATACCAATTTTAATCTGATAAAACATCCCCAGGCACTTCAGACAAAAATTGACATCGAGCTAAAGAAGGAGACATTAGGACAGGTGACCAAACGCTTGGTCGAAAAGGTAGGTTTGAAGGAGTGTCTTGAAAGAGGAGTCAGAGGTGGAGAGGCAGATAGGTTTGGGGAGGGAATTCCTGAACTTAGGGCCTTGACAACTGAAGGCACGGCCACCAATTGTGAGGGGAAGGAATATGGGGATGCACCAGAGGCCAAAGTTGGAGGAGCTCAGAATTCTCAGAGGATTGTAGGACAGGAGGAGGTTACAGAGAAATGCCCCTCACAGCTGGGCACGTCGTTTACCCAGCCGTCAAAGCATATTCTAATCAAAGCAGATTTCCAAATTGAAAATAAGGTGGTGGTTTTGAATAAAGAATATCCCACCAAGACTTTCTATCCCCTTTGAGACAACGTTGATTGAATGGAAAGAAAATTCATCTACAGTGCAAAAGTGTCAAATTTTGTTTGATAATCACTCCTGTGAAGCGCCTTGGGATGTTTTACTACATTAAAGCCACTATATAAATGCAAGTTGTTGTTGTTTTCCATTCCCCATTTCCTGACTTTGGTGAGCAGAAACTTTTGCCCACACTATTTTTTGAAATGGTTGGGGTATACGTTGGGGAGTTCTTCGACCTCCTTGCCTGTATTGGACTGAGTTTGGGGCTCTTGATATAGTTCCTAATGGGTGTGGGTTCACTATACAAAGCAGCTGTAATCCAGTTTCAAATAACATTAAATTTGGCAAACTCACTTAGAAATACAAGCTGCTAGGTTGGGAAATAACAATGTTAACTTGGAATCGTTGATGGGCACATATTATGAGGGTGGGAATAAGTGATGCAGAGGAGGGACATTTCCTGTGTCTCTTATTCCTTGCTGTGTGGTATCTAATCTGGGAGTGCTTGGTTCTAATTAAACTATTTACAAGCTTTCACTTCTAACAATAAAGAGGAAGTCCTCAATACACAGCTGCACAGTTGCATTTCTGTTCCTTTTTTTAATAGATAAGTTATTTGTCACTTCTCTTGTTTTGATCAACCTTTCCTTGGTTGAGAGAAGAAGCCAATGGTGGCCAATCTATATTGCTTCCATTGTCTAACTGGGCTCCAGAACAGCCTGGGGGCAGCGCAGCATTGATTGCACCTCCATCTTTGTGGCACATCTGGTGCTCAGGCTTTAGCACCTGCAGTATCGTGTCTTTTTTGGGAGACTGGATGGTGTAGGGGATTTAGCTCAGCCCGCTTTGACAGTTGAGATTTGGGTTGAAATCTGGCTCAGACCAATCAGTTGAAGGACTTCTTTCTTCCAGCTGTAAGGGTACTACTTGAAATGACTCTGGGTGGAGGGGGGTAGGGGCTCCCCTGATAGTTCAGTAAGGTTGGTCCATAAGGTCCAGGTCTGATTCCCGGTCAATGCTGATTCCAGCCGGTGAGTCAGTAGCGGTCCTGCAATTGGCCATACAGAGGGGAAAATTCCTTGTTGGACATGTACATGTGTGGGGACAGTAACTGGCTTTGTGTGTGATGTCCATCTAGCCTGTTGACAGTCATGGTCAAAGGCTCACACAATATAATGGCCACTTGGGTGAGGTAAAACAGGGCAATCGGCTAGAATGGATCCTAACCACAATTAGAAGTCAATGCATTTGGAAGAGAAGGTGAAAACAAAATTAAAATTTAGAACTCTACAGTGGGAGTTCTCAACTTTGAGGGCTCAGTAGATGCAGAAAATTGCCTACAATTTGTCACAATTTATATTGTCACCCATGGAGGCCATGGGGAGAGGTGGAGTGGGGAATGGACAATGTCACACTCTTCTCTGTGCCTGACAGTGTTGTACCTGACCTGGTAGTGCTTGATATAGAGTTTTCCGCTCCCCATCTCCAGACTTTGATGAGCAGACACTTTTACCCGCACTATTTTTTTTGAAAAGGTTGGGCTATGCATTGAGGAGTTCTTCGGCCCCCTCATTACAGAGAGCGTTGCAGTGCAAAGATTTCCTAGGAGCAGACGCTGTAACCTTTAGGATGCAACATAGTTTTAGTCAAATTAGTGTTTATAAAAACTGTGGGAAACTGAAATGTGGCATGTAGTGTCATATTGTGATACTTGATTTACAAACCCAGGAAAATGGCTTACAAGCCACTTTCAGATCATGTTGTTCATCCCATGCATTCCCTAGGGAACAAAGATTAGAAAGAAGCCATTCCCCATTACCCTGGCTGCTCTGGTGTACCGTCCAGTGGCTGGCACCAGGGTCTAGCATCACTGGCAGAGGTTTGAAAGGCAGCACCAGTTTACTCACGTTACCGCGGAATTTTTTTTAATTAATTAATTTGGTCATCACTGGCAAGGCCGGAATTTATTGCCCATCCCTAGTTGCCCTGAGAAGGTGGTGGTGGTGGGCCGCCATCTTGAACCATTGCAGTTCGTGTGATCTAGCGGTTTTGATACAACTGAGTGGTTTACCAGGTCACTTCAAAGGGAAGTTAAGAGTTAACCATGTTGGTGTGGGTCTGGAGTCACATATAAACCAGACTGGATAAGGACAGCAGGTTTTCTTCCCTAAAGGACATGAGTGAACCAGTAGGTTTTTATGACAGCTTCATGGTCACTTTTACTGATGCCAGCTTTTTTATTCTTTCCAAATTTTTATAACTGAATTCAAATCCTCAATCTGTCGCAGGGGATTTGAACTCATGCTCTCTAGATTACTCGTTCAAAAACATCACTGCTACATTACTGTATGATAGTCAATTCATTTAGGGAGCAAAACAGTACTTTAAAAGTAATGTTTATTTTCACAGGCTGTTTTGGTCTCTTCTGCCCAATGTTTATGGGATGCCACTTGGCCAGTAGTTATGGAGAGAATTGTTGTGTGGGCATGTTGCCTGGAGGAATGCCTGCGCTGAGAACTCATATGCGTCTTTCGTACGGTATCCAGGTAGGTGTCACCCTTCCCCAACCCTTTTTCCCACGCACAGATCTTTCCATTACTGAGGCCACTTAAGATATTTATTAGCATTGCCGTTTCACCTCCGCAACCTGTGTTTGAATCCATCGCAGATTGTTGGGACAAAGGATTTCTCTCCTGTTGCAGTTTAATCGGTTAGGAGGCTTTGCACCAATTGTTCTGGCACTGCCATTGTTTGGGAGTATGGGAATCCTCCTGTAGGTATTTTTTTGGAGGAAGAAGAGAAGGTGCAATGGAGGGATGCCATGTTTAAGGTGCACCATAGGCAGATTTTACCCACCTGCACTGGTGGGCACCCCCCCCGGCCATCCATATTCACAGGCAGAGATGTGTGTGCCTGGCAATAACTGTGCAGAACTGCCAACACAGACTTGGGGACAGCCGACCACTAGCTGCAATGCTACCATTTAAAAAAATTCAATCTGGGGATATGGGTCTCTCCAGCAAAGCCAGCATTTATTGTCCAACCCTAGTTGTCCTTGAGAAGGTGGTGGTGAGCCGCCTTCTTGAACCGCTGCAGTCCATGTAGTAAAGGTACTCCCACAGTGCTGTTAGGCAGGGCGTTCCAGGAGTTTGACCCAGCGACGATGAAGGAATGGAAATATGTGTCCAGGTCAGGATGGTGTGTGACTTGGAGGGGAACATGGAGGTAGTGGTGTTTCCATGTGCCTGCTGCCCTAGTGCTTCTAGATGATAGAGGTTGTAGGTTTGGGAGATGCTGCTGAAGAAACCTTGGTGAATTGTTGCAGTGCATCCTGTGAATAGGACACACATGCAGCCATGGTGCGCCTACTGCAAGGACACCTGCAGCTAATGTGTAGCACAAAGCTGGCACTACCAGTGGCAGTAATGATCTTCCTCTGTTCCCTTCAGGCATGATGCAATACTGTACTATGGGGAAGGTGCTCTGGAGTGTGGTACTCCCTCATGCTGCCACCTCATTCTGCACCATTTCCGCTTCACCAGCTATTAAATAAAGGGTTGGTGTGTTGTGCCAGTGAGTAATTTTCCTACTCCCACATTTATTGTACCTCGCCACCTCCCGTGGCCTCTCTTCTACCATAGTCTCGATCACTGACAAGACCATCTCCAAACACTTCCATACATCCCTCACCACCCACATCTCCCTAACCCTTTCCAGCCACATTTCCTTCTGCATTCATTCCTGGAAATAACTCTCCCCTAAGTCGCTTATAAATTTCAAACTCCCAACTGTCTGGCCCTCCTATCACCACAATACCTCTGTAGCTGTTGATTTGCTCAACCGCTCACACACCTCCACATTTCATTAACATATCCCCAGCAAAATCTTCACTGTCTCCCATCTCAATCCTCCTCCCAGTAAAGATTCCATATTCCAGTCCATGGGGCGCAGACTTGAGTGTCTGGTGCACAATTGACTTATCCATCTATTGCCAGATCTGACTGGACCACATCAAACTCTACCGGGTGACACTCTGCTCTGCCAGAATTGCCTACTACTCCAGGAACATCCTGGAGAGCAAAGAAAACTGCCAGCTTCTTTTCTCCATCAACAACCTCCTCTTAAACCCTTTTCCTCTGTACCCTCCACTCTCCAGTGCAGGAAGCTCATGGACTTCTTTGTCAAGATTCAGCTGCTTCTGATTCTTCTCTGCTTTCTTCTAGCCCTCCAAATCAACCCTCCATCAGCTCTTCCCCTACCTTAACCCTAAACCTCAATCTCCCTCTAGTTTCTCTCTCATCTTCCCCATTGGTTCATCTGATTTTTGAGACCCACCTCCTAATCACTCGACCCCATTTCCACTAAACTGCTAACCACCCACATTTTCCTGCTCCCCATGCAAGCTGATATTGCAACTGGTTCCCTGTCCTCAGGCACTATCCCCTCTCAAGACTGCCATCATCACCATCTCCTCAAAACATCTACCCTTGACCACTTTGTCTTTGCAACCACTCAGCTTATCTTCAACCTCCCGTTCCTTTCCAACGGCCTCAAATGTGTTCTCACCTACCAGATCCATGCCCACCTCTTCCATAAACCCTTGCTTGAATCCCACCAATCATGTTTCCCACAGCACCAAAACAGTCCTAACAAAAATATCTCTCATTGTCCAGCTTGGTAGAACTGCCCTCACTTGGCTCCACTCCCTCTCCTTTCCAATCATAACCATAGCATCTCTACCAACAGCTACTCTTCCCACCCCCATTCCATCATTTAAGGAGTGCCCCAAGGATCCATCTTTTTCCCATTCTCTTCCTCATCTACATGCTGCCCTTGGCAATGTCAACCATAGAAATGGGGTCAACTTCCACGTGTATACTAATGACACCCAACTCTGCTTCTCCTCCACCTCTATCAACCCCTCTGTGCTTTCAGATCGCTTGTCTGACATCCAGTCTTGGATGAGTCACAATTTCCTTCAGCTAAACATTGGGAAGACCAAAAACATTATCTTTGGCCCCCGCCATAAACTCCATATCCCCTTCCCTGGCCACTGTTGCAATCTGAACCAGACTGTTCACAACCACAACATCCTATTTCACCCAGGACATAGCTTCCAACCCCATATACCCTCCATCACAAAGACTTCCATCTCTATAACATCACCCACCTCTGTCCATCTGCCACCAAAACCTTCAATCAGGTCTTTGTCACCTCCAGACTTGACTATTCCAATGCTCTCCTGCCAAACTTCCATCCTCCACCCTCCATAAACGTCCGCTTATTCAAAACTCTGTTGCCCCTATCCTATCCTGCACCCAGTCCTACTCATCCATCACCCCTGGCTTCAATGTCCCACATTGCCTCCAGTTCTCCCAATGGATAAAATTTAAAATTTTCATCCTTAAACCTCTCCAACTTCCACTCCTCCTTAAAACCCAGCTCCTTTTTAAAATTTGTTTATGGGATGTGGGCGTCGCTGGCAAGGCCAGCATTTATTGCCCATCCCTAATTGTCCTCGAGAAAGTGGTGGTGAGCCGCCTTCTTGAATTGCTGCAGTCTGTGTGGTGACGGTACTCCCACAATGCTGTTAGGGAGGGAGCTCCAGGATTTTGACCCAGCGATGATGAAGGAACGGCGATACACTAAGTAAGGATGGTGTGTGACTTGGAGGGGATCTTGGAGGTGGTGGTGTTCCCACGCGCCTGCTGCCCTTGTCCTTCTAGGTGGAAGAGATCGCGGGTTTGGGAGGTGCTGCCGAAGAAGCCTTGGCGAGTTGCTGCAGTGCATCTTGTGGATGGTACACATTGCAGCCACGGTGCGCTGGTGGTGGAGGGAGTGAATGTTTAAAGTGGTGGATGGGGTGCACATCAAGTAGGCTGCTTTGTCCTGGATGGTGTTGAGCTTCTTGAGTGTTGTTGGAGCTGCACTCATCCAGGCAAGTGGAGAGTATTCCATCACACTCCTGACTTGTGCCTTGTAGATAGTGGAAAGACTTTGGGGAGTCAGGAGGTGAGACACTCGCCACAGAATACCCAGCCTCTGACCTGCTCTTGTTGCCACAGTATGTATGTGGCTGGTCCAGTTCAGTTTCTGGTCAATGGTGACACCCCAGGATGTTGATGGTGGAGGATTCGGCGATGGTAATGCCATTGAATGTCAAGAGGACCTCTCTTAATAGTTCCTCTTTTGGCTCGGCATCCAATTTATTTCCTTGTGGCATTGTGAAGCACTTTTGGATATTAGTCTACGTTAAAGGTGCACAATAAATTGTTGATATTGATGTTGTTACAGCCATTTTTGTGCCCAACTAATCTATACAAAGGCTGAAAGAAACATTAAAAATATAGCACTTTGTAAAGGCTAGCAACATTTTTGACCCCATATTCCTTTAAATTTACCCATAATCCATTTAGGGGCTTCTTGCGTGTGATTTCACACCCTCTTGTTACAAACTCTCACCACCAGGCACAACATGTGCAGGAGCTTTGCCCACACTGTGCAAGAGCATTCTGCAAAATCAGCTAGGGTCAGCACACTAATAGTTCGAAGCTGCTAATAACGTATCCCCGCCACCACCAACTCCCCACCCCCAACAACTCATTAGGCCACTTTCCCACCAGGGAGTTAAAATTCTTCCTTCGGGATCAGTCTGGTGTCTGTTCTCTGAACTACCTCCAATGTTTGAATATCTCCCTTGTGTCTCAGTCACCCGAACTGGGCAGAGTGCGGTTTGACCAGAGGGCTGTACAGTTTGAGCATGACTTCTTCTGATCAATACCCTTCTACTTTGACTGTATAGTTCAGTATAGCTTCAGCTGTCTAGGCCCTAAGCTCTGGAATTCCCACCCTAAACCTCTCCGCCTCACTATCTCTCTTTCTTCCTTTAAGACGCTCCTTAAAACCTGTGTCCATCTGCCTTAATGTCTCCTTGTGAGGCTCGGTGTCAAATTTTGTTTGATAAAGCTCCTGTGAAGCACCTTGGGACGTTTTACTATGATAAAGGCACAATATAAATACAAGTTGTTGTTGTATTCTCTTTGCTTTGTTGACTGTTGCTCTGCAATGGTTGGACATCTCAAGTCAACTAAAACCCTTTCCTTCTCCATTGTACAGGGATCCATCTGTGAGGATGTGATGATGATATGCTGCTGTGGCATTTTTGAAGTTTGTCGAATGACTCGTGAATTCCGTAAACGCAATCGATAGCCCTGGGAAGATAAAAAATAAAAGGTGCCTCCTTTGTGAAAATAAAAGTCCCTCCTATTTTCTCTCCTCCTTGTTTTTATTTCTCAAGATGTGGGCAACACTGGCAAGGTTTTGACTCCTTACTGGCAAATGGTTGGCAAAGGGTCTTCTTGGTCCTTGTAAAAGTTGCTGTTCTTAAAAAGGTGACCCTAAACAGTGTGTGTCAGCAAACTGTTCAACTATGGGTCTGTGAAGGCTGAGTATAATCCTCTCCTCGCCAAGCGCCCACACGCTATTTTGTTCCTCTCAATTTCTCTTCCTCCTCCCATGAAGGTAGGGACTTCTTCAATGGGATATGGGGGTACACAAACAGCAGTCACCCTTTGGTACCATGTCCAGGTGACCATTATCCATGTGTGAACCTTCAAAGCGTGTACTGGCAGCTGCCCGACTGTACACAACATCAGAGTGAAGCCTGATCCTGTCCTCACACACGGTCTTTGACCAAGGGACGGTAAATAGCCATCGGGCCCAGGAACCCTGCTGGATTTACCCTTCACTAACCCAGGGGTAACTCTGACCAGTTGTAACACCCCTAGCCTCTGCCCTGGCTAAAATCAGCTGATTCAGCGCAGACCTGTGATTAAATCTGTGATCTTTGTGTGGCTCAGTTCCGCACCGGTATTTACAGAATAAACCACCAGGGACCAGAACATTTGGTTTTGACGAGAGAGAAGCACAGAGAGAAATAGAAATGGGAAGAGATGTAAAACGGGCTGCTGACTCGCTATCGCCCATTTTACACTATCCCACAAAGTCAAGAAATACCCCAAAAAGAGAATGGGGGTAATGTTGACATTGGGTGATGGTGTGAAAGGGGTGATATCAGATCATTGAATCTTACAGCATAGAAGGAAGCCATTCAGCCCATCGTGCCTGTGCCAGCTTTTTAATAGAGCTATCCCACTAGTCCCACTCCCCTTCTTCTTTCCCATAGCTCTGCAAATTTTTCCTTTTCAAGTATTTATTCAATTTCCTTTTGAAGGTTAATATCGAATCCGCTTCCACCACCCTATCGGGCAGTGCGTTCCAGACCATAACAACACGCTGCATAAAAAATCTTTTCCTCATCTTCCCTCCCCCCTCCTCGCTGGTTCTTTTGTCAACTATTGTATGGGTTCAATGGAATTGACAATCAAGAGAGATGTATAGCGGACAGCTGATTCGATTATCGACGGTTTTACATTATCGCCCAAAGTCAAAATTACCCGATACTTTTTTTTTACCAATTTGTCCCCTTTTCTTCCATTCCTCCTTTTCTAAAGCTAGCAACTCCCACTGGGGTACATTACATCAGGTGCTTGTATTGATTTCTATGTGGGTTCAATGACGACACATTGATGAAAGAGAATGTCTTTTAATCTAAAGTTTGTTCAACTAAATTAACAGCATTACAGGAGACACCATCTTAGAGATCCATCTAAAATGAAACTAAAACTAAACTGTCTCTCTCTCACGTGCCCTCTGCTGGTAAGGCATAAATAATCAAACAGGCAAATATGCTGGTAAGGCATAATAATCAAACAGGCAAATACCATCACTATTTGCTGATATCATTACATCTCCCTTTCTTAAAACAAAAGTATTTTACTTTTATCTAACAACATGTTTTTTTTGTATTACTCTGCATTTTAAGTGTAACCTTTAATGAACTTACATTATCATTATCATTATCAATGTTTTTTAACCTTGTTTTGTGTGTTCACATGAAATATGTAAATACACTAGAACTTGAAGAGAGAATAAGATAACATTACTTCCTTCTATAACAATAGTCCTTAAACTTGCTCAATGAGTCTCTCAGGAGGCTTCACGTGTCTTGAGGATTTTCTGATTAATTGTCCTTGAATCTGAGTTGTTGCCTCAGATGATGGTTTCTCAGCTGTGTGATCAGGTTGTTCAACAGTATCAGTCTTTTGACCTGCTGTGTGATCAGGTTGTTCAACAGTATCAGTCTTTTGACCTGCTGTGGCTGGTCCCATGAGAAGATCCCGATGATTTCTTCGCAGAACAGCACCCTCATCTGTCTGAATGGTGTATGATCTTGGTTGGACTTTACTCAGGACAGTTCCCTTCTGAGTCCATATGTTTGTTTTGTCTTTGAACCTTACTTGGTCACCAGTGTGGAGTTCAGGTAGGTTTTGTGTTCCTCTGTCATAGTAGTACTTTTGCTTTTCTTTCTGTTGTTCTTTGAACTTCCTCACTTTCTCCCCCTCTTTTGTTTTCAGGAGGTTCTCCGGGATGGGTAGGTTTGACCTTAGCTGACGTCCCATAAGGAGTTGGGCTGGTGACATACCACACTTGAGCGGCGTTGTGCGGTATACAAGCATGCTCTGGTAGAAGTCAGTTCCACTGTCTTTTGCCTTGTACATCAGTCTTTTCACTGTCTGGACCGATTTTTCCACTAGTCCATTGGACTGTGGAAAGTGAGGACTTGACATTGTGTGGACAAAGTCCCACTCTTTGGCAAAGTGTCGGAAACTTGCATTGTAAAACTGGGGTCTGTTGTCTGTGAAGACCTCACTTGCCACGCCATGTCTGGAGAATATGGCTTTCATACATGTTATCACAGCGTCTGCAGTGGTGGTGTACAGTCTACAAACCTCTGGATACAGGGAGTAATAGTCTGTGACTACAAGATAGTCCTTCCCTTGACATACGAATAGGTCAGCGCCTACCTTCTGGTAAGGTCTGTCTGGCGCTGGGTGTGGCTTTAGTGGTTCTACCGGATTGCTTGCTCGATATTTCAGGCATATTGTGCAGTTTGACACCTCATTTGTCACATCTTGGTTGATTCGTGGCCAGTACATCACCTCTCGTGCTCTTTTCTTACACTTTTCGATTCCCAGATGTCCTCCATGGATCCTTTTTAGCATCTCTTTTCTCAGACTCTTTGGGATAACTATTTTACTTCCTTTGTAGATGATGTCTTCGACCACTGATAGTTCCGCCCTGCAGTTCTAGTACTCTGCCATGTCAGGTGAGCAGTCTTGCTTCATGTTGGGCCATCCATCGAAGATGCTTTTCCTCAGTCGTCTCAGTGTTTCATCTTTGTTTGTCTCAGTCTTTATGAGCTCCATTTTTGCATCTGCTATGGGCAGTGCACTTGTGACCATGTCCACGTAGGCGTTCCCTTTTTCATCCATTTTGGTGTTTGCGGGCTCTCCTGGGTCAACAGCTCTGGACAACGTGTCTGCTGTATACATCAGCTTACCCGGTGTGTACGCAACATTCAATGTATAGCATTGCAGCCTGATCATCATTCTTTGTATTCTAAGCGGACAGCTATTTAGTGGCTTTTGGAACAATGCAATCAAGGGCTTATGGTCAGTCTCTACACTGATTGCTTGTCCTGACACAAACTGGTGAAGTCTTTCACAGGCGTATGTGATGCTGAGCAGCTCCTTTTCTATTTGAGCATATCGCGTCTCCGCGTCTGTCATTGAGCGCGATGCATATGCAATAGGTTGCCAGTAGTCATATTTTTGCAGAAGAACGGCACCGAGCCCACTCTATGATGCATCTGATGATATCTTGATGGGTCTTGCTGGGTCATAAAACCTCAGAACTGGTCCTCTGTGAGCAGTTTCTTTAGATCGCTCCATGACTTCTCATGCTCATGATTCCATTCCCATACTATGTTCTTTTCAGTTAGTTGTCTCAGTGGCGCCATCTTTTCTGAGAGGTTCGATATGAATTTACCCATGTAGTTGATCATTCCATTAAACCTCTGCACGTCCTTTTTGCATTGTGGCTTTGGCATATTCTCAATGGTGGACACCTTTCTGGGATCTGGTCTGATGCCCTCACTGCTAAGGATATCTCCCACGAATGTCAGTTCTGTCACCCCGAGCTGGCATTTCTCTCTATTCAGCTTCAGGTTTGTTTTCCTTGTTGCTTCCAGCACTTTTTTCAGTCTCTCGTCATGCTCAGTTCTCGTGGTTCCCCATACTATGATGTCATCCATTGATGTAGCAACTCCCTCCAGATGCTCATAGATCATATGGATAGTTTTGTGATACACTTCAGGAGCTGAGGCAATGCCAAATGGTAACCTTAGGAATCTGTATCTGTCAAATGGACTGTTGAACGTGCACAGTCTTGAACTTGCCTCGTCCAGTTTCATCTGCCAAAATCCTGATGATGCATCTAACTTGCTGAAATACTTTGCATTTGCAAACTGTGACATGATTTCCTCACGTGTAGGAAGCTTGAAGTGCTCTCTCTTTATTGCTCTGTTTAGATCTCTTGGATCCAAGCAAATTCTGAGCTTTCCATTCTTTTTGTCCACAATGACGAGGGAACTCACTCAGTTGGCTCATCTATCTTCTGAATCACGTTCAGGCTTTCCATCCTGTCCAACTCTGCCTTCAGTTGCTTTTGAAGAGCAAACGGAACTTTTCTGCATGGATGTATGACCGTTGGCATACTTTTATCTACTCTGATCGTGTGTTCTCCTGGAAGGCAGCCTAGACCCTGAAGAAGGTCATTGTACTCTTTCATGAGTTCACCATAGACTGTCTCTCCTTCACTTTCCACAACGAGGACTCTCTTTACCAGGTTCAGTCTCTCACAGGCTATTAAACCTAGTATGGCTTGCACATTCTTTGGCACCACGATTAATGCTAGCGTGTGCTCTCTGTCCTTGTGTGTCACTTTGACAATGCATTTTCCTTTCACTGGTGTATCAGTACCTGAGTATCCTGTCACTTTCACTTTTATTCCATGTATCTTTGGTTTGGGTCTAATTTTCTTAAAATCAGTCTCTGATATCACATTAACTTGTGCTCCAGTATCCAATTTAAATGGAATGTGTATGTCATTCACTTTTAGTGTCAACATCCAGTCTCTTTTTTCTTTTTTGTTTTCAGACACAACATCCACATAGAACTCCTCTATCTCGCTTTCATCTACTGTATGGACCTTGCTTTGTTGCGTTTGGTTCTTACAGCAACGGGCATAATGGTTGTTTTTGTTGCAACTATTGCATGTTTTACCATATGCTGGACACTTTTTTGGTGGATGCTGTGTACCGCATCGACTACATGACTTTCGATTGCCCCTTTCATTTTTGTTCGCTGGCCACGCCTCTTTTTTCACATTGGCGCTCTTTTTGTTAAACGGTTTGTGTCCGTTCATACTCACTGCATCCACATTGCAGCTACTGTCACTGAACAGCTCCTTTGCCTGCGACTTCACAGTCTCTGTAGCCCTACACAGTGCTATGGCTTTTCCCAGGTCTAGATTTTGCTCTCTTAGCAGTCTTTCCCTTAGACCATTATCTGGAATACCACACACCAGTCTGTCTTTTATCAGCGAGTCTGTCAGTCCCCCAAATTCACACGTTTTGCTTCTGTTTCTCAGTTCAGTCACATACTGATCAATAGTCTCTCCCGTTTTCTGTACACATGTGAAAAATCTGTGCCTCTCAAACGTCACGTTACGTTTAGGTATGCAGTAGGCCTCAAACTGTTCCATTATTTTATCCAGCTTCATTTTGTCTCCATCAACAGCGAATGTGAAGTTATTATACACCTCCAGCGCTTCATCACCCACGACATGTAAGAACACTGACGCTTTCAATTTATCACTTTTCTCGTCAGCTCCGATTGCCGCTAAATACAACTCCAAACGTTGTTTGAACCTCCTCCAATTTTCAGCCACATTACCTGTCAACTGAAGCTTCGCCGGTGGGTGTAATCCTACCATTTTTCACTTCGTTAGCTATTCTTCAAAGGTAAGTAACGATGTTCTCTTTTGGCTTGCTAATATGTGGAGAGCTGATTTAACTTCAGATTTTTCCTCTTCATCTCTTGGATCCCACTTCTGACACCATGTATTGATTTCTATGTGGGTTCAATGACGACACATTGATGAAAGAGAATGTCTTTTAATCTAAAGTTTGTTCAACTAAATTAACAGCATTACAGGAGACACCATCTTAGAGGTCCATCTAAAACGAAACTAAAACTAAACTGTCTCTCTCTCACATGCCCTCTGCTGGTAAGGCATAAATAATCAAACAGGCAAATATGCTGGTAAGGCATAATAATCAAACAGGCAAATACCATCACTATTTGCTGATATCATTACAGTGCTGGCTGCCCTTCGCTTCATTTCCCGAGTGACCATTCTACAGGACAGTGAGCCTCAGTGAGCTATTCGCCTTGAGCTCATCATAGTTCAGCATGTTGCATACACTAGAGAGAGGGCAGACAGCAGCAAAGCACTATGATCAAAATGCAGAAGAGGAAGGCAAGCAGGGTGGCCATTTTGAAAAGTAACCTCCTTCCAGGAAAATATTTCTCTTCTCTCCAAACCTCCGCTTCAGTCCCCGTTGAGAACAGATGCTTGGCGGCACGAGCCTCCAAAGTCAAGTTTTGGACTCAAAGTTCAATTTAACTCGAGTGTTATTCTTTATTTTGCCTGAAAAGTAAGGAGGCGGCCAATTGGGGAGGCGAGCGGTTTCTCGCATTTGATTGTGCACGCTTTCGGGCACAAAGGCAGGAATGAGGGCGCAACACATGCCCGAACTCGGGAGGCCTGAGCTCAGGTGAAAATTGGGCCTCTTCTTAACTCCTGTTTTAGGTGGCCACCTGAAAAACTACCCGATACAATCAGTGTCCCAACTGGGACGTTAGTCTCCGAAATTGGCCCTTGTGGCCCACAAGGTTCAATTGCTACCCCATTAGGTGCTCAGCTCCCCCTGGTTGCCCAGGTGGTCAAAGGCACCAACTGCTGTGGTGCTGAGCCATCGGCCAGTCGGTCCCATGCTCCAGCCGCAGTCTGTGCTTGAGTTAGCTAATCTGCAGTGCGGAGGCTGCAATCGGTCTCCAGAGCTGAAAGTACTATCAGCAGGGATCCTCTGGCTGGAGGACATTGAGAGACTCCTGCTGGGATGTACATGCGTGCGGAGATTGGGTGAGTAGCGAGCTTGGATGTGATGCCCCCGCATTCAAAAAGTCGGCAGTCACTCCCGAAGAAAGACCATGCCAGGAGATACTGGGAGAGGCAGCCCACCATGAGTCAGTTCCGTTTGAAGAGGTGGGGAGAAAATTAGGAAAATTGTAATTCTTTTTGACAGTGCTTTTTTTTAAAATTTGTTACAGATAGCTACATGGAAGAAATACTTCTTCGCCTCAAGACTGATGTGTGCCCTGATGCAGCGGCCCTGTGCTTTGCCCAGAATATTTTTGGCTGGTAAACAATGCAAAGCTTTAGTAATGCGAGCTTTATTTGATTGATTTAAACATTTCATGCTTGTGCAACACTTTGCGAATGCAACAGTAATAAATTAGATGCAATTTAACTTGGGATAAAGCAATGTTCACAGATAATTACACAATAAAGAGAATTTAATCTTGTCTTTAGTGTTTATGTCAGAGAGTCTGACCCTGGGTCAGCATGTGGGGGAATGGCAGTTCAGCCTTGGCTCAATGGTAGCGCTCTTGCCCGTGAGTTATTAAGTTATAGGTTCAAGCCTGACATCCAACTTGAGCAGATAATCTCGGCTGATTATGAGATGAGGGGGGAAAAATTGGGTTGCTTTGTGCCTCCCGTTAACACCCCGGGTGGGGTGAAAAGTGGGAGGTTAGCGGCGGCGGTAGCCGGTAGCACCCCGCAGGGCTGCGCCTCCAGCAATGACATTATCGCTGTGCGCAGAGCCCTGCTCACACCCTGGCCGCAAACTTCAATTGCGCCCCCTGACCTACCGCCAGACGATATGTCTGACAGAGTCAGGGTGGCGATTTGCGGCTGCCTGCCAGCACCTGCCCCCTTTCCGTTCCCTCCTGCGGGGTGCCGGCTGCGATCGGTCAGCCCAGCACTCCTCTTGAGTGCCGGGCTGTTTCCCAGCACCCCACTCCTCGGTGGTCCAGCAGGGCCCCGGTGCGCGCTGCGCTAGGCCCCTCCCCTTTAATCAGGGCAGGGAGGCCTGTAATGGCGCTTTTGCACATAGCGCCGTGATATTGAATGGTAGCGCCCCAAGAGGGAGGGGGAGCGCTTCTAGTAGTGCCCTGCCTCTTGCTTGGGGCGCTACCACTCAATTTACAGCACGGGGATGCTAACTTTTTCGGGGCATTAAAAGTAGCGCCCTGGCGAAGTTAGCACCCCAAAGGGGGCGCGACCGAATACCCCCCACCCCCGAGATGTTTAAGGAGGCCCCATCTGCCCTCTCAGGTGGTCGTAACAGATCTCAAGGGACTATTTGAAGAAGAGCTGGGGACGTCTCTCCGGTGTCCTAGCCAATATTTATCCCTCAACCAACACCATCAACACAGATTATCTGCTCACTTATATCTCATTGTGGGAGCTTGCTGTGCGCAAATTGGCTACTGCATTTCCTACATTACAACAGTGACTACATTTCCAAAGTACTTAATTAGCTGTAAAGCACGTTGGGACGCCCTGAGGTTATGTATAGCATTATATAAATGCAAGTCCTTTCATTCTTCTTTCGTTTTACTCGCTCTTCACGTTTGAACAGCCTGCTGATACTGTGTGGATCAGAATCAGAAAGATTGCTGCTTGGGGGAGGCCCCACATGGAGCTTGTGGAACCGTACCCCAACAGGAATCCATATCTTCAGGACAGAGAGGAAGACAACCAATACAAAAAAATCAAGGCTGAACCTGTCGCAACATTGCCAACAGTTTTCACTTTGCACGAAGAGTCAGCCATTTTGGAGCACTGATTGCATCAGCTGTCAGCGGTTCCTGATCAAAGACACATTTTATTAATGGCATCCAGCATCCTGAGCTGGTTTGGTCCAGAACGCCCTGAAAGTTGCTTCTGCAGACGCACCATCTCTAGCGCGTACTCAGTGGAATTTAGAGCACGTGTGGGTCCTGTGCAGGCTTCGCATATCTTCCGCTGGACTGGGGAGACCTGCTCGGTTTCAAACTATAAAGTCAGGTTTTGTTTTTTAATTCATTCTGGGAATGTGGGCGGCTCTGGCAAGGCTGGCATTTATTGCCCATCCCTAGTTGCCCTTGAGAAGGTGGTGGTGTTGGGCCTTCTTAAATGGCTGCAGTCCATGTGGTGAAGTTGCTCCCACATTGCTGTTAGGTTTTGGGGTGGCTGCCCAACAATCTCGAACAACAAAAAACAGGCGGGAAAATCTGGGTGCGTGACAGGTGCCTTTAATAAAAATCTGTCAGATTCAGCAGTGGGCTTCCTCACAGTCACGGTCACAGAGTGGTCTGACTAAACAGATTTGCAGACAGCCGCCTCACCCCGCCCCGGACCTGATCACAAGAGTGTTCCTGTTGAGGAATATGTAGGAGAGCCATCAGTGGGGAGCAACAATCTTTCAGCTATGTAGAATAAAACCTCTGCTGTGACACATTGAGATGCAGTGTGTGAACTTTGCGAGACTTCTATTACGCATTTAAAATAGTAAAATGTCCCAAGACACTTAACAAGAGCGATATCAATAAGAAACATTTTGACACCAAGCCACAGAAGGAGATATCAGGCAGATTACCAAAAGCTTGATCAAAGAGGTAGGTTTAAAGAACATCTTAAAAGAGGAGAGGTAGAGGCGGAGAGGTTTAGGGAGGGAATTCCAGAGCTTAGGGCCTTGGCAGCTGAAAGCATGACCGCCAATGGTGGAGCGATTAAAATCGAGGATGCACAAGAGGCCAGAATTGGAAGAGCGCAGACATCTCGAAGGCTTGTACGGCCGGAGGAGGCTACAGAGATAGGGAGGAGAGAGGCCATGGAGAGATTTAAAAACACGGATGAGGATTTAAAAATGGAGGTGTTGTCGGACCAGGAGCCAGCGAAGGTCAGCGAACACAGGGGTGATGGGTGTACAAGATTTGGAGCAAGTTAAGATACAGGCAGCGGAGTTTTGGATAAGCACAAGTTTATGTAGGATGGCAGATGGGAGACTGACCAGGAGACCATTGGAATAGTCAAGTCTAGAGGTAACAAAGGCATGGATGAAGGTTTCAGCAACAGGTGAGCTAAGGCAGGGTCAGAGTCAAGTAATGCTATGGAGGTGGATGTAGGCAGTCTTGGTGACGGCGCGGATATGTGGTCGGAACACATCTCGGGGTCAAATACAACACCAAGGTTGCGAACGGTCTTGCTCAGCTTAAGACAACAAGAAGTTGTATTTATATAGCACCTTTAACATAGTAAAACGTCCCAAGCCACTTCACAGGAGTATTAAAAGACAAAAAATTTGACACCGAGCCACATAAGGAGAAATTAGGGCAGGTGACCAAAAGCTTGGTCAAATAGGTTTTAAAGAGCGTCTTAACATAGAAATATAGAAGATAGGAGCAGGAGTAGGCCATTCGGCCCCTCGAGCCTGCTCCGCCGTTCAATGCGATCATGGCTGATCATCCAAATTCAGTACGCTGTCCCTGCCTTCTCCCCATGCCCCTTGATCCCTTTAGCCTCAAGAAATATATCCAACTCCTTCTTGAATATATTTAATGAATTGGCCTCTACTGCCTTCTGTGGTAGAGAATTCCATAGGTTCACCACTCTCTGGGTGAAGAAATTCCTCATCTCTGTCCTAAATGGCTTACCCCTTATCCTTAGACTGTGACCGCTGGTTCTGCACTCCCCGACCATTGGGAACATCCTTCCTGCATCTAGTCTGTCCAGTCCTGTCAGAATTTTATAAGTTTCAATGAGATCCCCTCTCATTCTTCTAAATTCCAGCAAGTGTAAGCCCAATCGACCCAATCTCTCCATACGTCATTCCTGCCATCCCAGGTATCAGCTTGGTGAATCTTCGCTGAACTCCTTCCATGGCAAGAACATCCTTCCTCAGGTAAGGCGACCAAAACTGCACCCAATACTCAAGATGTGGTCTCACCAAGGCCCTGTACAACTGCAGCAAGACATCCTTGTTCCTGTACTCAAACCCTCTTGCTACGAAGGCCAACATACCATTTGCCTTCTTAACCGCCTGCTGCACCTGCATGCTTACCTTCAGCGACTGGTGCACAAGGACACCCAGGTCTCGTTGCACTTCCCCTTCTATTGCCATTCAAATAATCTGCCTTCCTGTTTTTGACACCAAAGTGGATGACCTCGCATTTATCCACGTTATATTGTATCTGCCATGCTTCTGCCCAATCACCCAACCTGTCCAAATCATTCTGGAGTTTCTTGGCATCCTCCTCACAGCACACACGCCCACCCAGCTTTGTGTCGTCTGCAAACTTGGAGATATTACATCTAGTTCCCTTGTCTAGATCATCATTAATATATATTGTGAATAGCTGGGGTCCAAGGACCGATCCCTGCGGTACCCCACTAGCCACTGCCTGCCACTCGGAAAAAGATTCGTTTATTCCAACTCTTTGCTTTCTGTCTGCCAACCAGTTCTCTATCCAAGTCAATACCTTGCCCCCAATCCCATGTGCCTTAACTTTACACGCTAATCTCTTATGCGGGACCTTATCGAAAGCCTTTTGAAAGTCCAAATACACCACATCCACTGGTTCTCCCTTATCTATTTTACGAGTTACATCCTCAAAAAATTCCAGTAGATTAGTCAAGCATGATTTACCTTTTGTAAATCCATGTTGACTTTGTCCGATCCTGTCACTGTTTTCCAAGTGTTCTGCTATTACATCTTTTATAATGGACTCTAGCATTTTCCCCACTACCAATGTCAGGCTTACCGGTCTGTAATTCCCCGTTTTCTCTCTACCACCTTTTTTGAATAGTGGGGTAACATTAGCTACCCTCCAATCCATGGGTAATGTTCCAGGGGGAAAGAGAGGTAGCGAGGTGGAGGTGTTTAGGCAGTCAATTCCAGAGCTTAGGACCAAGGCAACAGAAGGCACGGCTACCAATGGTTGAGCGATTATAATCAGGGATGCTCAAGAGGGCAAAATTAGAGGAGCGCCGATATCTCGGGGAGTTGTGGGGCTGAAGGTGATTACAGAGATAGGGAGGGGCGAGGCCATGGAGGGATTTGAAAACAAAGATGAGAACTTTGAAATCGAGGCGTTGCTTAACTGGGAGCCAATGTAGTTCAGCGAGCACAGGCGTGATGGGTCAACGAGACTTGGTGCGAGTTAGGACACGGGAAGCCGAGTTTTGGATGACCTCAAGTTTACATAGGGTAGATTGTGGGAGGCCAGTCAGGAGTGCGTTGAAATAGTCAAGTCTAGAGGTAACAAAGGCATGGTTGAGGGTTTCAGCAGCGGATGAGCTGAGGCAAGGGCGGAGATGGGTGATGTTACGGAGGTGGAAATAGGCGTTGTTAGTTATGCTGCAGATATGTGGTCAGAAGCTCATTTCAGGGTCAAATATGACACCAAGGTTGCGAACAGTGTGGTTCAGCCTCAGATAGACGTTAGGGAGAGGGATGGAGTCAGTGGCTAGGTAACAGAATCTGTGGCGGGGACCGAAAACAATGGCTTCAGTCTTCCCAATATTTAATTGGAGAAAATTTCTGCTCATCCAGAACTGGATGTCGGACAAGCAGTCAGACAATTTAGAGACCGTGGAGGGGTTGAGAGAAGTGGTAGTGAGGAAGAACTGGGTCTCGTTGGCATACATGTGGAAACTGACACTGTGTTTTTGGATGATGTCACCCAGGGGCAACATGTTGATGAGAAATAGGAGGGGGCCAAGGATAGATCCTTGGGGGACACCAGAGGTAACGATGCGGGAGCGGGAAGAGAAGCCATTGCAGGTGATTCTCTGGCTATGATTAGATAGATAAGAATGGAACCAGGCAAGTGCAGTCCCACCCAGCTGGACGACGGTTGAGAGGCATTGGAAAAGGATGGAGTGGACAACCGTGTCAAATGCTGCAGACAAGTCAAGAAGAACAAGGAGGGATAGTTTACCTTTGTCACAGTCACAAAGGGTGTCATTTGTAACTTTGACGAGAGCCGTTTTGGTACTATGGCAAGGACGGAAACCTGATTGGAGGGATTCAAACTTGGAATTGCGGGAAAGATGGGCACGGATTTGGGAGGCGACAACATGTTCAAGGCCTTTGGAGAGGAAAGGGAGGTTGGAGATGGGCCGGTAGTTTGCAAGGACAGAGGGGTCAAGGGTTGTTTTTTTGAGGAGAGGGGTGATGACGGCAGATTTGAGGGCAAGGAGGACAGTGCCTGAGGAGAGAGAACCATTAACAATGTCAGCTAACATGGGAGCCAAAAAAGGAAGTTGGGTGGTCAGCAGTTTCGTGGGAACCTTAGAAGAAGTTTGGCCCGGTGGGCTTCGGAAAGGAAGGGAAGTGATAGAGGCAGCTGAACAGATGGTCTCAATCTTAGAGACAAAGTCGTCCATAAACTCCTCACACTTGTTGGAGGTGAGGATGGAGGAGACAGTGAAGAGGGGTTTAAGAAGACAGTTAGCAGTTGAGAATAGGAGCCGGGGTTTATCTTTGCATTCCAGAATGATTCTGGAATAGTGAGCAATTTTGGCAGACGAGAGCAGGACCCGATAATGCTTTATGTGGTTCAGCCAGATCTGGTGATGAATGGCTAAACCAGTTGTCCGCCATATCCGTTCAAGTCTGGACTTAAGGGAGCAGAGAGGAGGGCTGTACCGGGAGGAATAGCCAGGGTGAGAGAGTAATTATTTTAATAGGGACTAAGGCATCAAAGGTGGTGGTGAGGGTGTGGTTGAGCAGATCGGTAGCTGCAGAAATGTTATGGTGAATGGAGGGCCAAAGGCTGGACAGTTGTGATTTTATCAGTGCAGTTGTAAGAGAGATGGGAGAGAGTTTTTTCCAGGGGCAGACACAGAAGTAGGGTTGGGGGTGGGGGAGGTGGAAGGGGGATGTTGGTGGAGAGCAATATGAGGAAGTGGTCAGAGATGGCCTTATCCGCGATTGACACGATGGGAGTAGCGAGGCCATGAGAGATGGCAAGGTCGAAGGGGTGGCCGTCAATATGGGTTGGGGACTTTACATGGAGGGAAAGATTAAGGGTGGATAGGTGGCTAGTGAACTCAGAGGAGAGAGAGCATGATGAATTGAGATGGAGGTTGACATCACCAAGGATGAGAAGTCGTTTGGTGCAGAGGCTGAGGGAGGATAGCAGTGAAGATGTCTCGGTAATAACATTTTATGGTACTTGGGTGGGCGGTAGAGAACAAGAATTTTAAATGAGAGGTGAGAGAGGTGGGCTAAGGTGAGATGCTCAAAGGAGGAGAAAGTGCCGGAGGAGGAGGGGGACAGACCAAGGTGTGATTTGGTGATGAGAGCCACACCGCCACCACGGCGATCTGAGCAGAGCAAGTGGTGGAAGGTATAGCCAGGTGGGAAGGCTTCATTTAAGGGTAAGGTGTCATCACCCTCAACCAAGTTTCCATCAGGGCCATGATGTCGATACAATTATCCACGATAAGCTCATGGGTGGCAAGGGCCTTGGTCGCAAGTGAACGGACATTGGGGAGGGAGATGCGCAGAGGGTCGGTGATGGCTGCCCCACTGCCAGCGTTGCCAGCGATGGAAATGGTAGTCAGGGAATGCAGTTTGTGGTGGGGACCAAAGACAATGGCTTCAGTCTTCCCAATACTTAGCTGGAGGAAATTTCTGCTCATCCAGTACTGGATGTCGGAGAAGCAGTCTGACAAATCAAAGACAGAGGAGGGGTCCAAAGAGGTGGTGGTGAGATAAAGTTGAGTGTCATCTGCATACATGTGGAGCTTGATATATTTTTGGATGCTATTACTGAGGGGTAGCATGTAGATGAGAAATAGAATGGGGACCAAGGACAGATCCTTGGGGGACGCCAAAGGTCACAGTGCAGAATTGGGAAGAGAAGCCAATGCAGGTGATTCTCTGGCTATGATTATAGATAACGTAGAAAAACATCGCAACGTGATTTGCCGAGGTATAATCAGACAGAAATGAACACTGAGGCATAGAAGGACAGCTGAGCAAAAGCTTAGTCAGAGGTTGGTTTTAAGCAGCAATCTTAAAGGAGGAGCGAGAGGTAGAGAGATGAAGCGGTTTGTGGAGGGATTTTCAGAGCTCAGAGCCGAGGCGGCTAAAAGCATGATTGCCAAGTGTGTGGGGGCGAAGAAAGTGGGCACAAGAGGCCAGAGCTGGAGGTGCGCCGAGATCTCGGGGGGGGGGGTGCCGGGGTTGTGGGGTCGGAGGAGGTTACAGAGATAGGGAGAGGGGCGAGGGCACGGAGGGATTTGAAAACAAGAGTGAGAATTTAAAAATCGAGGCGTTGCTTCACCTGGAGCCAAAGTAAGTCATGGGTGGCAAATCATGGGTGAACGGGACTTGGTGCGGGTTCGGATACGGGTGGCTGAGTTTTACGAACATCAGGACTCAACCACTGCCCCGCAAAATAAACACCTGCTTGTGACCATCAGCAAACTGTGGTTGACATGGCCCTCGACCGGGTCCATTCTATCTCCCGCACTTCTGCCCTCACCCCTACCCCTCCCTCCCAGAACCTTGTACTCACCTTTCACCCCACCAGCCTCCACATTCAACGGATCATCCTCCGCCATTTCCGCCACCTCCAATGTGATCCCACCACCAAACACATCTTCCCCTCCCCTCCCCTTTCAGCATTCCGTAGGAACCGCACCCTCCGAGACACCCTAGTCCACTCCTCTATCACCCCCAGCACCCCTTCCCCTTCGCCCGGCACCTTCACGTGCAAGCGCAGGAGATGCAACACCTGCCCATATACCTCCCCCCCTTCCCACTGTCCAGGGCCCCAAACACCCCTTCCAGGTGAAACAGCGATTTACTTGTACTTCTTGCAATCTAATGTACTGAATTCGCTGTTCACGATGTGGTCTCCTCTACATTGGGGAGACCAAATGCAGATTGGGTGACCGCTTTGCAAAACACCTCCATTCAGTCCGTAAGGGTGACCCCGGGTTTCCGGTCGCCTGTCATTTCAATTCACCATTCCATTCCCACTCAGACCTCACCGTCTGCAGCCTCTTGCATTGTTCCACGGAAGCTCGAGGAACAGCATCTCATCTTCCGATTAGGCACTTTACAGCCTTCCGGACTCAATATCGAGTTCAACAATTTCAAATCATAACCTCGGCCCCTATTATATTTTTATATTTTTTATCCACACTTTTGGTTTGTGCCTTTTCCTTTTTTTTCTCTCTCCCACATGGCAGCTGTCTTTCACTCTGCCAGCGCATTTCACACTTCATCTAGAGCCATTGTTTGTTTCTTTACCTGTCCTATTACCATCTCGTTTCACCTTGAATATCTCTTAATGTCTCTTCTTTCATCCCTTCCCCCATTTCCCAGCCCACAAACTGCCTTTTAATCTGTTTCATTTCCTGCCTTTTTTTCCTCAGTTCTGACGAAGGGTTTTGACCTGAAACGTTGACTCTGTTTCTCTCTCCACGGATGTTGCCTGGCCTGCTGAGTTTTTCCAGCGTTTTCTGTTGTTATTTTGGATTTCCAGCATCTGCAGTATTTTGCTATTGTGTAGGAATGTCTAGTTCCTATCCAAAAGACTGAGGTCCACTCAGGCGATCAAATAAACGAGGTTTAATGAAAACTAACAGAGTTTAACGGATAACTACAGGAGAACATCGAATATAGGTCTAGTCAGTTCGGAGGCTCCACGAGGACAGCTTGGGCGGTCCCGTGGCTGACGTCATGATGGCATCACGTTTTTCCCACCGGTGGGGGATCACGTGATGAACGGCGTGACGTCATCGCGTTTACCCGCGCTATTAAAATGATCGCGCTCTGTACATGTAAACAGTGAAAACAAAGATACAGACTCAGGCTGCAGCTAACATATTGGCCCAGAAATTCGGGTCGGGGGCTTCCCGCGGGTGTAAGCCCCCGACCTGCACTTACCTTGCGCGCCGGTAGTTGAGCTGTAGGGCCCCGTGGAATTCCGCTCCGGGGCCTGGTACAGCTGCCGGCGCGCTGTGCTTGCGTGTCCCAGGGGCATAGTTAGTGCGATGCGTCCCCTGGGATCACGTGAGCCATGGGCAGCCAATCGGAGGAGGGAAAAGCCCATTCATAAGATTGACAGGTAGACCTGTCAAAACTTATAAATACTACGGGCCCAAAATAGCAGTAAACCTTCAAATAATTTTTTTTTTTTTTAAATCACACTTTTTAAATAAACTATAAATTACATTAAATAATTATTTTAAACAATAATTTACATTTTTGAAAAAAATAATTTTATAACGGGGCTAGAAATAAACTTACCTTGCTTTAAAGTATTTAAAAATAATAAACCTGTGGAAAAAATGTTTTAATTTTAATTAATTGACCACTTACCTTGCAAAAAGCAGGCCTTACGCCTGCTTGTTAGATGTGTAAATCCTGCAGGCTTAACCTCGTGTGAAAACCAGCAAAAAAAAACTAAGTTCAAAGCGCACGCGCAGCCTCCCCTGCGTGCGCGTTCGACCTCTGAACCCCTTCGTTCAGAGGATCGGAAGTGCCGGTTTCCCGCGCATGCGCAGTGCATGCTGGAAACCGGCAATTCCATTCGGCCAAAAATAACAACAGAGAATGCTGGAAAAACTCAGCAGGTCAGGCAACAGCCGTGGAGAGAAATTTGAGTTGACGTTTCGGGTCGAAACCCTTCTTCAAAACTGGAAAGAAAAGAAAATAGATCGAAGGCAAGGCTGCGATTGAACAAAAGAGACAATAAAAGGTATTCGAAGCCAGACGAGATGGTAATAGGCCCGTGGAGACAAAAGGCAGCTGAGATTAGGTGTGAAGTGTACTGCCAGGTAAGAGACAGCTACCAGGTGAGAGAGAGAAACAAAAGGAAAGCGGGGGGGGGGGGGGGTGGGGGGAAGGAGGACCCAAAACAAAGGGGTGGAAAAAATTATAAGTAAAAAAGTAATAGGGGCCGAGGTTATGATCTGAAATTGTTGAACTCGATATTGAGTCCAGAAGGCTGCAAAGTGCCTAGTCGGAAGATGAGTTGCTGTTCCTCGAGTTTACGTTGAGCTTCCGTGGAACAATACAAGAGGCCAAGGATGGTGAGGTCCGAGTGGAAATGGAGCGGTGAATTAAAATGACAGGCGACCGGAAACTCGGGGTCACCCTTACGGACTGAACGGAGGTGTTCCGCAAAGCGGTCACCCAATCTGCATTTGGTCTCCCCAATGTAGAGGAGACCGCATCGTGAGCAGCGAATACAGTATACTAGATTGCAAGAAGTACAAGTAAATCGCTGTTTCACCTGGAAGGGGTGTTTGGGGCCCTGGACAGTGGGAAGGGGGGAGGTATAGGGGCAGGTGTTACATCTCCTGCGCTTGCACGGGAAGGTGCCAGGCGAAGGGGAAGGGCTGTTTGGGGTGATAGAGGAGTGGACTAGGGTGTCTCGGAGGGAGCGGTCCCTACGGAATGCTGAAAGGGGAGGGGAGGGGAAGATGTGTTTGGTGGTGGGATCACTTTGGAGGTAGCGGAAATGGCGGAGGATGATCCGTTGCATGTGGAGGCTGGTGGGGTGAAAGGTGAGGACAAGGGGAACCCTATCGTGGTTCCGGGAGGGAGGGGCAGGGGTGCGGGCAGAAGTGCGGGAGATAGAACGGACACGGTCGAGGGCCGTGTCAACCACAGTAGAGGGGAATCCTCGGTTGCGGAAAAAGGAAGACATGTCGGAAGCACTGGTGTGGAAGGTGGCATCGTCGGAGCAGATACGACGGAGACGGAGAAACTGGGAGAATGGAATAGAGTCCTTACAGGAGGCGGGGTGGGAGGAAGTGTAGTCCAGGTAGCTGTGGGAGTCAGTGGGCTTGTAGTGAATATTGGTCGATAATCTATCCCCGGAGATGGAGACGGAGAAGTTGAGGAAGGGAAGGGAAGAGTCAGAGATGGACCATGTGAAGGTGAGGGAAGGGTGGCAATTGGAGGCAAAGTGAATGAAATTGTCTAGTTCGGGGCAAGAGCAGGAAACGGCACCGATACAGTCATCAATGTATCGGAAAAAGAGGTGAGGGAGGCGACCTGAGTAGGACTGGAACAAAGATTTTTCCACATAGTCCACGAAAAGACAGGCATAGCTAGGACCCATGCGGGTACCCATAGCAACACCTTTGATTTGGAGGAAATGAGTGGAGTTAAAGGAGAAGTTGTTCAATGTGAGAACAAGTTCAGCCAGGCGGAGGAGGGTGGTGGTGGATGGGGACTGGATGGGCCTCTGTTCAAGGAAGAAGCGGCGTGCCCTCAGGCCATCCTGGTGGGGGATGGAGGTGTAGAGGGATTGTACGTCCATGGTGAAAAGGAAGCGGTTGGGGCCAGGAAACTGGAAACTGTTAAAGTGGCGGAGGGCGTCCGAAGAGTCGCGGATGTAGGTGGGAAGAGACTGGACAAGGGGAGAAAAGATAGAGTCGAGATAGGAAGAGGTAATTTCCGTGGGGCAAGAACAGGCTGAAACGATGGGTCTACCAGGGCAGTCCTGTTTGTGGACCTTGGGAAGGACCTTGGCCTCTTGTATTGTTCCACGGAAGCTCAACGTAAACTCGAGGAACAGCAACTCATCTTCCAACTAGGCACTTTGCAGCCTTCCAGACTCAATATCGAGTTCAACAATTTTAGATCATAACCTCGGCCCCATTACTTTTTTACATATAATTTTTTCCACCCCTTTGTTTTGGGTCCTCCTTTCCACACCCCCTCCTTTCCTTTTGTTTCTCTCTCTCACCTGGCAGCTGTCTCTTACCTGCCAGTACACTTCACACCTAATCTCAGCTGCCTTTTCTCTCCATGGGCCTATTACCATCTCGTCTGGCTTCGAATACCTTTTATTGTCTCTTTTGTTCGATCGCAGCCTTGCCTTCGATCTATTTTATTTTCTTTCCAGTTTTGAAGAAGGGTTTCGACCCGAAACGTCAACTCAAATTTCTCTCCACAGATGTTGCCTGACCTGCTGAGTTTTTCCAGCATTTTCTGTTGTTATTTCGGATTTCCAGCATCCGCAGTATTTTGCTATCGTAATTCCATTCGGCCTACGGGTGAGTACCCAGCGCGTACTCACCTGTGGAGACCCGAATTTCTGGCCCATTAATATTAAAGGCAATTATATACAATTGATGGGAGGTCCTTAGTGGCTCCGCCACAATCGTAGCAAATTGAGAGGAATGGTCGGCTAAATATAAATAGGTGACGTTCCCATCCCTTTAATCAAACCTAACAGTGAGAATGATGCTGATTGGAGTAATGGGGGATTGCGTCACTGACCTGGCAACGGGAGGGTCAAGGCAACAGAGAGCGAGACCTGGACACCCCGGTCCAGGACAGCCCGGCCCGGCCTCAGGACCCCGCTCCAAGACAACGCAGCCCGGCCCCCGCTCCAGGATAACTCCGGCCCCAGCTCCCCCGCTCCAGGATAACCCAGCCCGTCCTCAGGCCCCAGCTCCCCCGGTTCAGGATAACCCAGCCCGGCCTCAGAGCCCCAGCTCCCCCGGTCCAGGATAACCCAGCCCGACTTCAGGCCGCAGCTCTCCCGGTCCAGGACAGCCTCAGGCCGCAGCTCCCACGGTCCAGGACAGCCTCAGGCCCCGGACAGTCCAGCTCCCCCGCCGAGATGTCGCTGCGGACGCTGCCGCTGCTCTTCATTAACCTGGGCGGGGAGATGCTCTACATCCTGGACCAGCGGCTCCGGGCCCAGAACATTCCGAACGATAAGGCCAAGAAAGGTACTGAGGCCCGCGGTCTGTGGGGGGGGAGGGTAGCGAGTGGCGAGGCCGGGGGTCGAGGGCCGAGAGCAGCATCACGGCGCAAAATCGGATCCCTCCCGCCCCCCCGGTCAGTAATCTGTCTACAATATACACCCGGCTCCCCCGCACCCCGGGTCAGTAATTTGTCTGCAATATACACCCGGCTCTTTTCCCCCCCCCCCCCAGTCAGTGATCTGTCTACAATATACACCCGGCTCCCCCGGGTCAGTAATCTGTCAGCAATATACACCCGGCTTTCCCCCCGCCCCCGCCGTATCCCGGGTCAGTAATCTGTCTACAATATACACCCGGCTTCCCTGTGGATGTGGTGTATTTGGACTTTCAGAAGGCTTTCGATAAGGTCCCACATAAGAGATTAGCGTGCAAAATTAAGGCACATGGGATTGGGGGCAAGGTATTGACTTGGATAGAGAACTGGTTGGCGGACAGAAAGCAAAGAGTTGGAATAAACAGGTCATTTTCCGAGTGGCAGGCAGTGACTAGTGAGGTACCGCAAGGTTCGGTCCTAGGACCCCAGCTATTCACAATATATATTAATGATCTGGATGAGGGAATTGGATGTAATATCTCCAAATTTGCAGACGCCACAAAGCTGGGTGGGAGGGTAAGCTGTGAGGAGGATGTCGTGAAACTCCAGTACGATTTAGACAGGTTGGGTGATTGGGCAGAAACATGGCAAATGCACTATAATGTGGATAAATGTGAGGTTATCCACTTTGGTGGCAAAAACAGGAAGGCAGATTATTATTTGAATGACAATAGATTGGGAGAAGGGGAAGTGCAAAAAGACCTGGGTGTTCTTGTGCACCAGTCGCTGAAGGTAAGCATGCAGGTGCAGCAGGCGGTTAAGAAGGCAAATGGTATGTTGGCCTTCGTAGCAAGAGGGTTAGAGTACAGGAACAAGAGTGTCTTGCTACAGTTGTACAGGGCCTTGGTGAGACCACACCTTGCGTATTGTGTGCAGTTTTGGTCGCCTTACCTGAGGAAGGATGTTCTTGCCATGGAAGGAGTGCAGCGAAGATTCACCAGGCTGATACCTGGGATGGCAGGAATGACGTATGAGGAGAGATTGTGTCGATTGGGCTTATACTCACTGGAGTTTAGAAGATTGAGAGGGGATCTCATCGAAACCTATAAAATTCTGTCAGGCCTGGACAGACTAGATGCAGGAAGGATGTTTCTGATGGCCGGGGAGTCCAGAACCAGGGGTCATAGTCTAAAGATAAGGGGTAAGCCATTTAGGACTGAAATGAGGAGGAATTTCTGCATCCAGAGAGTGGTGAACCTGTGGAATTCTCTGCCACAGAGGGCGGTGGAGGCCAGTTCATTAAATATATTCAAGAAAGAGTTGGATATATTTCTTAAGGCTAAAGGGATATGGGGAGAGAGCAGGGACCGGGTACTGAATTTGGATTAACAACAGAAAATGCTGGAAAAACTCAGCAGGTCAGGCAACATCCGTGGAGAGAGAGAAATTTGAGTTGACGTTTCGGGTTGGACCCTTCTTCAAAACTGGAAAGAAAAGAAACTACATCGGAGGCAGGGCTGCGATCGGACAAAAGAATAAAAGAAACAAAAGAAGTAAAAGAGATTAGAAGCTAGACGAGATGGTAATAGGCTGGGATTAGGTGTAAAGTGTACTGGCAGGGCAAAAGATAGCTGCCAGGTGTGAGAGAGAAACAAAAGGAAAGGGGGGGGGGGGGAAATGAGTGGAACAATTACAAGAGAAAATGAAATGGGGGCCGAGCTTATGATCTGAAATTGTTGAACTCGATATTGAGTCCGGAAGGCTGCAGACTGCCTAATCGGAAGATGAGGTGCTGTTCCTCGAGTTTACGTTGAGCTTCCGTGGAACAATACAAGAGGCCAAGGACGGTGAGGTCCGAGTGGGAATGGAGCGGTGAATTAAAATGACAGGCGACCGGAAGCTCGGGGTCACCCTTACGGACTGAACGGAGGTGTTCCGCTGAACTTGTTCTCACATTGAACAACTTCTCCTTTAACTCCACTCATTTCCTCCAAATCAAAGGTGTTGCTATGGGTACCCGCATGGGTCCTAGCTATGCCTGCCTTTTCGTGGGCTATGTGGAACAATCTTTGTTCCAGTCCTACTCGGGTCCCCTCCCTCACCTCTTTTTCCGATACATTGATGACTGTATCGGTGCCGTTTCCTGCTCTCGCCCCAAACTTGACAATTTCATTCACTTTGCCTCCAATTTCCACCCTTCCCTCACCTTCACATGGTCCATCTCGGACTCTTCCCTTCCCTTCCTCGACTTCTCCATCTCTGGGGATAGGTTATCGACCAATATTTACTACAAGCCCACTGACTCCCACAGCTACCTGGACTACACTTCCTCCCACCCCGCTTCCTGTAAGGACTCTTCCATTCTCCCAGTTTCTCCGCCTCCGCCGTATCTGCTCCGACGACGCCACCTTCCACACCAGTGCTTCAGACATGTCTTCCTTTTTCCGCAACCGAGGATTCCCCTCTACTGTGGTTGACACTGCCCTCGACCGTGTCAGTTCTATCTCCTGCACTTCTGCCCTCACCCCTGCCCCTCCCTCCCGGAACCACGATAGGGTTCCCCTTGTCCTCACCTTTCACCCCACCAGCCTCCACATTCAACGGATCATCCTCCGGCATTTCCGCTACCTCCAAAGTGATCCCACCACCAAACGTATCTTCCCCTCCCCTCCCCTTTCAGCATTCCGCAGGGACTGCTCCCTCCGAGACACCCTAGTCCACTCCTCTATCACCCCAAACAGCCCTTCCTCTTCGCCTGGCACCTTCCCGTGCAAGCGGAGGAGATGTAACACCTGCCCCTATACCTCCTTCCCCCCCCCCCCCCCCCCCCCCTTCCCACTGTCCAGGGCCCCAAACACCCCTTCCAGGTGAAACAGCGATTTACTTGTACTTCTCGCAATCTAGTATACTGTATTCGCTGCTCACGATGCGGTCTCCTCTACATTGGGGAGACCAAACGCAGATTGGGTGACCGCTTTGCGGAACACCTCTGTTCAGTCCGTAAGGGTGACCCCGAGCTTCCGGTCGCCTGTCATTTTAATTCACCGCTCCATTCCCACTCGGACCTCACCGTCCTTGGCCTCTTGTATTGTTCCACGGAAGCTCAACGTAAACTCGAGGAACAGCACCTCATCTTCCGATTAGGCAGTCTGCAGCCTTCCGGACTCAATATCGAGTTCAACAATTTCAGATCATAAGCTCGGCCCCCATTTCATTTTCTCTTGTAATTGTTCCACTCATTTCCCCCCCCCCCCCCTTTCCTTTTGTTTCTCTCTCACACCTGGCAGCTATCTTTTGCCCTGCCAGTACACTTTACACCTAATCCCAGCCTATTACCATCTCGTCTAGCTTCTAATCTCTTTTACTTCTTTTGTTTCTTTTATTCTTTTGTCCGATCGCAGCCCTGCCTCCGATGTAGTTTCTTTTCTTTCCAGTTTTGAAGAAGGGTCCAACCCGAAACGTCAACTCAAATTTCTCTCTCTCCACGGATGTTGCCTGACCTGCTGAGTTTTTCCAGCATTTTCTGTTGTTATTTCGGATTTCCAACATCTGCAGTATTTTGCTATCGTACTGAATTTGGATGATCAGCCATGATCTCATTGAATGGCGGAGCAGGCTCGAAGGGCCTACTCCTGCTCCTATCTTCTATGTTTCTATGTACCCCGGGTCAGTAATCTGTCTACAATATACACCCAGCTCCCCCGTACCCCGGGTCAGTAATCTGTCTACAATATACACCCAGCTCCCCCCACACCCCGGGTCAGTAATCTGTCTACAATATACACCCAGCTCCCCCCGTACCCCGGGTCAGTAATCTGTCTACAATATACACCCAGCTCCCCTGTACCCCGGGTCAGTAATCTGTCTACAATATACACCCGGCTCCCCCGTACCCCGGGTCAGTAATCTGTCTACAATATACACCCAGCTCCCCCGTACCCCGGGTCAGTAATCTGTCTACAATATACACCCAGCTTTCACCTGCCCTTGGTCAGTAATCTGTCTGCAATATACACCCAGCTTTCACCTTCCCTTGGTCAGTAATCTATATTACATAATATTTAAAGCACAGACACAGGCCATTCAGCCCAACAGGTCCATGTCAGTGTTTATGCTCCACGTCTCCTAACCTCATCAACTTATCCTAATATTCCTTTATCCTCATATGTTTATCTAACTTCCCCTTAAATGCATCTATGCTAGTCACCTTAACTACTCCTTCTGGTAGCGAGTTCCACATTCTAACAGCTCTCTTGGTAAAGAAGTTTCCCAAGATCCCTATTGGATTCATTAGTGACTATCTTATATTTATGGCCCCTAGTTCTAGTCTTGCCTGCAAATGGAAATATCTTCACTCCAACGACCCTATAAAACCCTTTCATAATCTTAAAGACCTCTATCAGTTTCCTCTCAGTCTTTTTTCTAGAGAAAAGAGCTCCAGCCTGTTCAACCTTTCCTGATAGATATAACCTCTTAGTTCTGGTATAATTTTAGTACATCTTTTTTGTACCTTCTCCAATGCCTCTCTATCCTTATTATAATTGGGAGCCCAGAACTGTTCACAGTACTCCAAGTGTCGTCTAACCAAGTTTCTATATAAGTTTAACATAACTTCCCTGCGTTTCAGTTCTATCCCTCTAGAAATGAACCCCAGTGTTGTTTGATTTTTTTATTGCCTTATTAACCTGCGTCACTACATTTAGTGATTTGTATGTCTGTACCCACAGATCCCTCTGTTCCTCTACCCCATTTAGACTAATTTTCCAAGCCTCCTTATTCTTCCTACCAAAATGTACTACCACACACTTATGTATACTGAAGTTAATTTGCCAATTACACAGCCATTCTGCAAGTTTATTCATATCTTCCTGTATTTTGTCACCGTGCTCCTGTATTTACTACACCCAATTTGGTGTAATCCGCAAATCTTAATTTTATTTGTGAGTCCAGATCGTTTATGTAAATGGAAATGGTGAACAACAGTGGTCCCAGCACTGATCCTTGTGGATCACCACTTTCCCACCTTTTGCCAATTGGAGTAACTACCTTTAACCCCTGTTTCTGTCTTGTAGACGGTTGCTATCCATTCTGCTACTTGTCCTCTGGCACCACATATTCTGACCTTGGTCATGATATTATGTGGTACCTTATCAAAGGCCTTTTGAAAATCCAAATATATTACATCTACTATTTTACCCTTATCTACCCTTTCTGTTACTACTTCAAAGAATTCAATAAGGTTGGTCAAGCATGACCTGCCTTTTTGAAATCCGTACTGACTACTCTTTATCACATTTTCAGTTTCTAGATGTTTTTCTATTACATCTTTGAGTAAGGATTCCATTGTCTTTCCTACCACCAATGTTAAGCTAATTGATCTATAGTTCCCTGGACTTGTTCTATCTCCCTAGGTCTACAATATACACCCACTTCCCCCCCCAACCCCCATTCTCCAGGTCAGTAAACTGTCTACAATAAATACCCTGTTCTCCCCGTACCCCAAGTCTGCAATCTGTCTACAATATACACTTGGCTCTCTTTCCCCCCCCCCCCATACCCCAGGTCTGTAATCTGTCTGCAATATACACCCAGACCTCCCACTATTGCACAGAATTTGCAATCTGCCTGCTTTGGTGCTGTTAGCAGTTGTGGAAATGTTAGGGCTGGCTTTGATGATCATAAAGAGCCATACAGATTGCAACCTATTTGAACAAATAGCGCAGAATATATCTGAGTAAGATGCACCACAATAGGTTAAATCAATAGCAATGATTGTCACTTGTGATGCGTGGCACTTGGGAGGTGTTGTAAATGAGCTTCTTCCCCAGAGCGATTTAACAAATTGGCTGTAATGTTGGGCTTGACTACCTCTGACTTTAGCTGCTGTTGAAGATTTGCAGCAAAAGGGCAGAGGTGAAATGCAAAGAAATAATATCCATGCAACAAAGGCCCAATTTACAGCTGTGTTCTATTCACTACATTTGCATTTGTTTCGCTGTGAAATAGTTTTCAAGTCTATCTAAGGAATATAAACCACCTCTAGTCTTTTCCATGGATTTACAATTGCCCGCTCTTCATTTTGATGGCGTTTCAATCAATCACTGGATATTGTCTCAGCTCTCACCATTCAGCCAGATTGTAATCATCTTTACTCCAAGCCATGAGTAGCTCTTTGTTTCAATGGGTTTGCACTCTGCCTCATACTTTCCTTTTCCTTGTCAAATTCCCAGTGTTAGCAATGCTGTGATTTTGGTAACTACGCTTACTTTTGTGGATTTTGGTTATGGATGGGGAGGGTGAGCTTTCTCTTTTAAAGGGGCAGTGTTGCTGTGTAAAGGTACTCTAACATTACACTGGTATGTGCAATGGAGTTAACCCATCCCAGATTGCATCAGTTTCTGCATTAGGAAAAAATTCTGCAACGGTTGCTGCTGCTATATCTATGCAATCCCGGTTTAGCCAGCGTGGTGCCATTGGAAATGGATTTGCTTGCCTTTCCTGGTGGTTCATTTGGTAAAGGCAGTGCATTTGATCTTTCGTCTGTGCTGAGCTAGCTGATAGTTGGTAGGACTGCTCGAATTGGCTTCAGTATCCCTGAGCTAGGGAGAAGAAAATTATCCTGGCTTTGTGCTCCTGATTGCTAGCCACTAATTTCTGTTGGAGAGTGCATGTTTGTGGGTGTTGGATGAGGGGAAGGGAGGCTTCAGATAAGTACTGCCAGCATTTTCTGTGTTTATTTCTGATTTCCGGCATCTGCACTTGTAGCTTGCAGTCTCAGCACTGCTACCTCCGAGATTGGAAATGGGATCGAAGATGTACAGCGGCACTGAGTTGGGACAGACGCAGCAGAAGCATCGCCAGTGAGGGGGGAGGGTTGAGGAGGGTAAATTGGATCTGGGTGGACTTGGGCACCTTTTATAGTGGCTGCTTCATAACAGCACTGGTAGCAGCCTGAGAGCTTGCTCTGTCCCTGCCCCTCTTGGCTGCAGGTGTTAGCCTTAACCCCATTAAAGTCATTGTCATTTTGTATCTCTGCACTCTTCTCCTTGGAGAGTACTGTGAAGTGGTGGAAGGATTCGTGGGCTGATCAGACAGGCCATGAAGTGGACATCCCTTCCATCTTGGGTTGAGACAGGAGGGTTATACGGGCTCCCACAGCCCAAACAATGAGGGGGAAGGGTGGTATCCACACCCACCGGACGTGAGTACCGGCTCTTGTCGCCACTCGTCTAGACTGTCTGGAACAGGGTTCAAACTCTGCACCTTCTAACAGAGGTGGGAGTGTTGCCACTAATCAAAAGGCTCGCTCCACTCCATTAAAGTAAAGTTTAAAAAAAAAAGAATAGCAAGCAGAGGATGCAGGATTAAAGGATGTGAAAGCTGTTCACTTGTGACTGAGATACAACACTTGACACAATCACAAGCAAATGTGGGTTAGTCTGCTGATGACAATAACCTCCATTTCCCATACCTCGTATCGCATTGTTTCTCATTGCACTTTAATTGCCATTTCTATCCATGGTGGCCTGTGCACTATGCCAGTGACATCAGAACAGTTCAATGTGGCAAAAGTGTGAAATGCAACACCTGATTTCATCTCTCAAACTGATCCTGAAATAGTCGGGCTGCATTATTTTTTAGTTGGGTTTTTTCTATTGCATTTCTCCTCTTGCCCTTTCTCCAAGCTTCTGACTTGCATTAGGGAAATGGTTATGCTGGTCACATGTGGGGACATCACAGCTGAGCTCACTGACCCGACTGCAAGTGTTATGGGTGTGAATGCCCAGGACAGGATGAGGCTCGGCTGTGCTCAACACCTCTCCTGATCAAATACCTGGGGCACATCATAAACGCCACTTGGGTGGGGCACTAGAGAGCCACCAGTTTTTAAGGTGTAAGAGGTCCTGCCTTCAGGACAAGAGAGGCAACAGGAGAAAACCACAAACAAGTGATAAATGAAAAGCTAGAACCCGGTCTTCCACAGTTCCTCGACAGTCGTCTGCTTGAGCTGTGTTGGGAATGGGATCGACCTTTGGAAAGCGAGCAGGGCTTGCACAAACGAGTTGGTTAATGAAGGAAGACCTTGCAGGTAAATACTGTAGGCTTGCAAGAGTGAACATCCTGCAGAAATGTGGAGTACTGCACAGCAGTCGTGAGCACCAGCTTAAAAAAAAACCTGACGAACAAAAGGGTGGGGAAGGAGGGCTAGATTGGCATCAAGAACTGTGAATTCCTCCGTGCTGTCACTAGGATTTCAGTAAAGCATTTTGAAAGGCGTGTGAAATGTTGGCGCCCTGTCCACTTGAACTGTGGAAATCCCAAAGCACAATTGTAGAATCTGCCTTTCCAAGCGTGGGTTTTATTCAGAACAGTTTGAACTGCATGTAATACTGGGATGAAGTACTGGTCATTGCAGGCCTGTCATCGCAGGTGAGAACAATTGAGGTGACAAATTTAGCGTATCAAACATTAAAACAACAACAACTTGTATTTATATAGCGCCTTTAACGTAAAATGCCCGAAGGCGCCTCACAGGAACATTGTAAAACAAAATTTGACACCGAGCCACAAGATACTGGGACAGATGACCAAAAGCTTGGTCAAAGAGGTAGGTTTTAAGGAGCGTCTTAAAGGAGGAAAGAGTGGTAGAGAGGCAGAGGGGTTTAGGGAGGAAATTCCAGAGCTTAGGGCCTTGGCAGCTGAAGGCATAGCCACCAATAGTTGAGTGATTAAAATCGGGGATGCTCAAGAGGCCAGACTTAGAGGAGCGCAGAGGGTTATGGGGCTGGAGGAGTTGAGATAAGGTGGGGCGAGGCCATGGAGGGATTTGAAAACCAGGATAAGAATTTTAAAAACATTAACGGATAAGGCTGGAGACACTCAGCAGGTCAGGCAGCATTCGTCGAGAAAAAGCCCTTCTAGCATTAACCTGCAGGCCTGTCCCATGGGATTCCTTCTTAAATGCTGTTCATCTGGAATATCTTCCAGCTCTGAGGACGGGTTTACACCTGAAATGCTAACTGACTCGTGTTTTCGCCACAGATGCTGCCTGGCCTGCCGAGTGTCTCCAGCATGTTTTGTTTCAGATTTCCAGCACCTGCAGTCTTTTGCTTTTCGTTCAAGCTACATTTAAGGTGTATTGACTTCGGTGTCACATCTTCTAAAACATATTGGCACTAACATAACATTAAATAAATGTGGTGACACCACTACTGAGTGTAAAATTTCTCCACTAAATGGGTCCCCATTTTACCATAACACAAGTTGACAAACCACCTCCCATTTGCACTGGTTTTACCTGCTTTATACCTTGGCACTAAACTCTGGAATTCTCTCCCTAAACTTCTCCACCTCTCCTTTAAGATGCTCCTTAAAAACTGCCTCTTTGACCAAGCTTTTAGTCACCTGTCTTAATATCTCCTTATGTGGCTCAGTGTCACTTGTCTAATAAAGCTTCTGTGAAGCACCTTGGAACGTTTTACTATGTTAAAGATGCTATATAAATGCAAGTATTCTTTTTTACATAGAATTACATATAATGTACAGCACAAAAACGGGCCATGTGGCCCAACTGGTCTGTGCTGGTGTTTATAAAATTCTACACGCGTCTCCTCCCATTCCATCTACCTCCTCTCAGCCTTTCCGCATAGCTTTATATTCCCTTTTCTATCATGTTCTCGTCTAGTTTCCTTTTGAAAGCATCTAAGCTATTTAACTCAACCATTTCCTGTGGTAGCGAGTTCCACATTCTAACCACTCTGAGTAAGAAAATTTCTCCTTATTTCCCATTGGATTTATTAGTAACTATCTTGTGTTCATGGCCCCTAGTTTTGGATTCTCCCACAAGTGGAAACATTCTCTCCGAATGTACCCTGTCCAACCCATTCATAATTTTAAAGCCACCTATCAGGTCTCCTCTAAGTCTTCTCTTTTCTAAAGGGGAAAAAAAGCCCTAACCTGTTCAATCTTCCCCAGTAGCTGTGATCTCTCAGTTCTGATATCATCCTTGTAAATCTTTTTGCACTTTCTCCAGTACTTCTGTGTCCACGAGGAGACTAGCACTGTGCACAGTACTCTAGTGCGGCCTGACCAGGGTCCTACACAAGTTTAACATAACTTCACTGTTATGTTCATTAATAACTAGACATTCTTATTATGAACACAGCTAGCTTCTAGCTAGTCATTTATTCAGTACACGTTCTTTAGGTACAGTATCTGTAGAGATGCAGCATATGTGCTCCTGTGTGTAGGCTGCCATCTTGACTGTTGCCTTCTGGGTAGCCTAGCCTCATGGGTAATGTAGTCTTAATATATATACAGCTGTGTAGTGTAGTCTTATACAAACAGCTATCTACAGCTCTACTGCTCCACCTAGTGTCCACTATAGAATGACATATTATTGATCATTACATTCACTACTTTTAAATTCACCCCTAGAGCTAAATCCCAGTGTGTTGTTAGCATTTTGAATTGCTTTGCTGATCTGTGATGCTGCTTTTAATGATTTGTTCACCTGTATCCCTAGATCCCTTTGCACTCCTACCCCATGCAATTTATTATTTTCTACAGTGTAGGTGATGTTTCTGTTTTTCCTACCAAAGTGCATCACCTCACATTCATCTATTATTCTTGGTATCCATGTTAATTAGTTGAGGACAGCTCAATCTAATGTCAACCTGTTGGTTCCTTTTTACCCCTTAAATCACATTCACTTGACTTTTTTGCTCTTTTGCAAGCACTTTTTAACACTGATTATCCAAAACTACAATCCTTCCTTTGATTTTCAAGTACAGGAGGGGCATCCAGCTGTGACATTTCAATACTGCAAACTCCACTCTTTACACTTAGGCTGTGCCGGGCGGTGGCGGGCTGGGCGGTGGGGGATCTGTACCGGGGGGTAGGACCTGTACCTGGACCTGGAGCCGGGCGGTCAGTCTGCCTGTTCCAGAATAGTAGACGTTTTGCTGCCTCCAGATACCTTTTTTTGAATTCATCCTTGATATTTTCCAAGCAAAAAACTAGTTTGAATTAACAAATAGACTGACAGGTTGCACAGCTGTAAAGCTGGGTGGAGTGGCGGCATGGTTGGTAAGGGAAAGATATAACAGCTATCAAAAGCATGGATATAATGTTAGTAATCAGTAATGGTAGGAATAGCACAGTAATAATTGCCAACTGCTTTCAATCAGGATTTCAAAGTGAACAGATAGAGTTGTACAGCCAGGGATAGAGAGGTTGCAGGAAATTGTGTTGTGATAATCCTGGGGCAGTATCGGTATCAGAGATAAAGTGGTCAGACCTGGGACAACTAGAAGGGAGGTATGAAAGTACAAGCAACTTCATAAAGGTAATCAGTGACTGTGGCTTAACACAGCAGGTGAAGCAGAAAACGTAAACATGTACTAGATTAGATTTATTGGCCCAGATTTTGCTGTCAGCGGCAAAGGAAAGGCACTCGCCGTTCACTACACTGACAGCTGCCCACAAACTTTCAGTCTTTTGAGCGGAAACTTGCTGTTATCAGGCATCCGATCCATCGAGGCGCCCTCTACAGCAGATGTGTAGCGTCTGTGAGCAGGGAAAGCAACAGCGTGAAGAATCCTCACCTGGACACGCAGAGTCTAAACCAGGAAGTATAAATTAGATTTAAATCATGTACAGAAAGTGAAATAAAGATTGGGAAGAAAGATGGGATTAAGAGAGAATTATAAAAGAAACAGAAGGAAAAAGTTTTAAAATGTTTTATTTTAATTTGTATTTTTTTTTAAATCTCCAACACTAATTAAATTCTGAAGGAATGAGACTCCACACTTGAGATTACATTTTCAGTGCAATAATTGACTTATCACGCCATAAAAAATTCACTTACACCTGAATGCACCAGCCCTAACTTTTCTGCTGTGTATAGTGGGTAAGTACCATAACTTCACACCCTTCCATAGATTTCAACGCCGAGTCTATCGGCGAGATACAGTTTTAGCGCAGCCTGTGGAGGAGCAGAGTAACTCTGACAGCAACTTCTGAATTTCCGCGTTTAACTGCGCATATGCGTACTCTGGAAGTTGCTGTCTGATTTACTCCATAATAACAGTGAGTGCTGTTAGCCTCAACGTTATTCTCAATGGAAAGTCTGGGCCAGTATGTTCTCCCTGGAAGCATTCAGAGATCAGCAACCTTGCTGCACTGCTTTCTCATGTTTACTTTATCTGTTGCCATCGTTTCTGTTTGAGACCTTTTGGAGGCTATAGACCTGTGATGCACATAGCTTAAAGCGAGGGAATCCAGCATTACAATTCAGGCTTTTAAAAGAAATGTTTTCTCTTTGAACAGTTGTGTAGCATGTTACGTGAGTAGACCATGTCCCTCGCGAAGCAAAAGCGGTTTTTTTTTACCAGTTCTTGCAGAAGCTAAAATGGCTCAGATCGAACAACCAACAATTAATGTCAGTGAAGTTAACTCTGTACTGCAATTTGCATCGCATTCATTACATCTTTAGTCTGTTCAGTGCAGAAATGTCATTCTCGGGACAAAAGCCTGGAAATTATGCTAAACCTTTATGAAACACTAGTTTGGCCCCAGCTGGAGTATTGTGTCCAACTCTGGGTACCACATTTTAGGAAGGATGTGAAGGCTTTGGAGAGGGTGCAGAAGAGATGTCCTAGAATGGTTCCAGGGATGAGGGATTACAGTTACATGGATAGACTGGAGAATCTGGGGTTGATCATCTTAGAGTAGAGAAGGCTAAAAGGAGATTTGATAGAGGTGTTTAAAATCATGAGTTTAGATAGAGTAAATAAGGAGAAACTGTTCCCATTGGCTGAAGGGTCGATAACCAGAGAGCACAGGTTTAAGGTGATTGGCAAAAGAACCAGAAGCGACCTGAGGGGAAACTTTTTTTTTATGCAACGAGTGGTTAGGATTTGAAAGCACAGCCTGAGTGGTGAATACAGATTCAATAGTAGCTTTCGAAAGGGACTTGGATAAATTAAGGTGAAAAAAATTGCAGGAATATGGTGAAAGAGCAGGGAAGTGGGACTAACTGGAGTGCTCTTTGAAAGAGCCGGCGCAGACTCGATGGGCCGATTGGCCTCCTTCTGTGCTGTACTATTCTATGATCCACACAAGGTGATATTGTCATACAGACACCAAATAGAAAAGTCCTGTTAAACAGACCCTCGCACACTCCGGTTCCTAAAATTTCTTAAAAAAAAAATACATGCTGCTAAACGCCTGCTATATAATGCCATTGAAAAATTGGCATTGGTTTGCCACTCGGTATGTAAGAAAA
Organism: Somniosus microcephalus; assembly: GCF_052327205.1. Taxonomy (NCBI): domain Eukaryota; kingdom Metazoa; phylum Chordata; class Chondrichthyes; order Squaliformes; family Somniosidae; genus Somniosus; species Somniosus microcephalus. The sequence continues at coordinate 20,344,560 of NC_141006.1, read as the reverse complement.
CTGAATCCATTTTGGATGTGAATTAAAGCAGCTTCCACAAATATATTTACATACCAGACTAGCAAAGCAACATTGCTACTGTTACATTCAGCTCCATGGGTTTAGTTTTGAGTGGAGATATGACGGCAGCTTGCGAGACCCACAGTAATTGTGGTCTTCAATGCTGCCAGGTCTTCAAAGATCATTAGAGAGCTATCGATGGCAGGATTTGTGTGCACACTAACTGTGCCTCACTCTCCATGTAATAGTGGCATTTGTGTTTAGCAATTTGCCGGAACTGGTCAGCAATTTGGAAACATTTGGGCTCTGGTGCGCAGTTAGACTTGACATTGTATTCACGGCTAAAGCCAGAAATAACAACCTAGATCAGCTCTTGAAATAGGAAACTTTGCAGTCATGAGTGGAATTCCAGGATGGATTCAGTGAGACACAGACTAGAAAGTAAAACCGACACTGCGTTGGAGGTTTTGGTAGAGGAGGTCAGCAGGAAGACAGGCCAGCAGGAAGACATCATGGCAAGCTGCCTGGCATGAACAGGTCAGTGCCAGGAAAGGCTGAAAGAAGTTCAATTACCTTACAAGGATTGCTAAGGTAAGCCTCCTCACTCATATCTCATTATTCTCTGCTTAGCCTTGCATTACCTGTTGCCCCAGCACACTCAACCCTTCCCTTCTCTGATTACCAGTACTCTCCTCCAATCATCACAGTACACTTTACTCCACCTGCTTCTGCAGCACTCTGTACCTGCTACTCTCCTCACTATTACTTCCTTCACCTCCTCACGCCTCTGCCATCTCTCTCACACCGGCAACACACTTTTATCCTCACATACATGTCCTTTCTCAAGTAACATTTTGCTACTCACACTGACACACTTCCTTTTTTTATTGGAGGATAAGCTTGCATAATGAGGAGCAGGCAGCCACAGGAAGAAGGCGACACTTGAAGAACAGGTGATGGATATTGTGGGCAGAGGGCATGTCAGGAGTGTGGCGTCTGGCGAGGCTGGAGGACAAGTCCAGGGTTTTAAACCACCTTTCTTTCCTTCCCTTCTCGCTTAAATTTCACCCTTGCACACACTGCATGACAAATTGCTGCTGCTTTCCGAAGCCACTCGTCTGTCTCTGCTTACCCATGCCACTAAATGCGAACTCCTGTCTCTTCCATTTCAGGTCCAGAAGCTCCACTCAGCCCTCGGGGAGCAGAAGAGGGCAGCACTGCAGAACAGAAAGCGTCACTCTACCTTACACTTGCTCAGAGACTGGCACCAAGTGTAGTTCAGAGGGTAGCATACAGGGTTCGTCACGTGCCGATGCACCAGGGTACAGGATGCTAGCCAGTGGATAGGATGGCCCAGGAAGCAGCTTGGCGGAGGGAGACATCACATACTAGCCCTGCTGCACAGGGTACAGATGAAGACATCGAGGGACCGCCGTACATAAGACTGATGGCAATCCACACGGACCTTCTAAGTGCGCTGGGCTGCCTGCCAGAGAGGTTGCACACAATGTCGGAGAGCATGGAGGAGCCCAGCTCCAACTTGTGTGCTGTCTTTGTGCATGGCATCGAGACCATGCAGTCAAACATGGAGAGAGTAGTCAGCTCTGAGAGCTCTGCAGGGGCCCCCACAGTGATGGAGCCTGTGGTGACAGCGCTCTCAGCTTCGATAGCTCCGACTACTGCCATTTTGGTACTTGGCTCCAGCATCTCCTCTAGCTTACAAAGCCTGAAGGAAAGTGTTGATGGGGGCTTTGAGAACCTCTGTAGGAGCACCAGAATAGGTAACCGAGTTCACAAAACATGCACTAAGGCTCGGTGATTTGTAGATAGGCATTAGTCATGTAACCATTTGTCAAATCAAGTCTGGAGTAGTGAAGTAAAACATTTTGGCCTGTAATTTCCGATGCCTACGGGTGTGTACACAAGTGCCGATTTCAGGCACTTGACAGATCGCACGCTTGCCCTGGCGAAGGGCCTCTGCGGGTGGAGTGTTCCGGTGAGACAGGACATACCCAAGGATGGTGATGGAGGAGTTTGGGACATTGGCTGAAAGGTAAGATTCTGTGAGTATGACTGTCTGTGAGACAGCTCTCCCAATTTTGGCACAAGTCCCAGATGTTGGTGAGGAGGACGTTGCCGTGTCCGCAGCCAGTGCCATGGTCAATGCCGTGTGGTCTGTCCGGTTTAATTCTTATTGTTTTTCATGGCGGTTTTTTTACAACTGAGTGGCCATTTAAGAGTTGCATATAGGCCAGGCGGCAGATGGGGTTTTTACGACAATCCGATAGGTTCATGGTTACCATTACTGATACTAGCTTTTTATTCCAGATTTATTTATCTGAATTTAAATTCCCCAGCTGCTGTGGTGGGATTTGAACTTGTGTCTCTGGATTATTGGTCCAGGACCCTGGATTACTAGCCCAGCGACATTACCACTGTGCTACCATTCCCATATATGTACTATGAAATAGAAGTGACTGGCAATGCCTTGTACTCATTCTCAGATATCCATGATTCTGTATCTGATGAATAGAGAATAACTAATGAGTTACATGATGGTAATTCAAGGATTCTGAGATTACAATGCTTCTTTCAATCTGGTTGCAGACATTTGCCATTTTTTAGAATGTATAATTTTTTTTTTCTTGGGAGGGGAGCATTTTATATTTTTATTTTTTCTTCAGTGTGGCAAAAGTGATGTTGCTGGAAGAAAGTAAATGTAATAGTGGCATAGGACATGAAGATTTGTGGTGATGCATCATAATAAAATATACACTGGGCATACTATCCCTGCTGAATTATCTGGTAATGAACTAGAAACATGGAAACATAGAAGATAGGAGCAGGAGTAGGCCATTTGGCCCCTCAAGCCTGCTCCGCCATTCAATGCGATCATGGCTGATCATCCCAAGTTCAGTACCCAGTCCCTGCTTTCTCCCCATACCCCTTGATCCCTTTAGCCTTAAGAAATATATCCAACTCCTTCTTGAATACATTTAATGTATTGGCCTCTACTGCCTTCTGTGGTAGAGAATTCCACAGGTTCACCACTCTCTGGGTGAAGAAATTCCTCCTCATTTCTGTCCTAAAAGGCCTACCCCTTATCCTTAGACTGTGACCCCTGGTTCTGGACTCCCTGACAATCTGGAACATCCTCCCTGCATCTGGTCTGTCCAGTCCTGCCAGAATTTTATAAGTTTCAATGAGATCCCCTCTCATTCTTCTAAACTCCAGCGAGTACAAGCCCAATCGTCCCAATCTCTCCTCATACGTCATTCCTGCCATCCCAGGTATCAGCCTGGTTAATCTTCGCTGAACTCCTTCCTTGGCAAGAATATCCTTCCTCAGATAAGGCGACCAAAACTGCACACAATACTCAAGATGTGGTCTCACCAAGGCCCTGCACAACTGCAGCAAGACATCCTTGTTCCTGTTCCTCTAACACAAATAAAAGAAAATGCTGGAAACACTCAGGAGGTCAGACAGCATATGGAGAGAAACAGTTAATGTTTTGGGTCGATAATCTTTCATCAGGATTGGAAGCTGTTAGAGAGGGACAGCTTTTTAAGCAAGTATAGAGCCATAAAGAAAAAAAGAAAGCATTTATATAGCGCCTTTCATGACCACTGGACGTCTCAAAGCGCTTTACAGCCAATGAAGTACTTCTGGAGTGCAGTCATTGTTGTAATGTAGGCAATGCAGCAGCTAATTTGCGCACAAAGTCCCACAAACAGCACTGTGATGATGACCAGATAATCTATTTTTGTTATGTTGATTGAGGGGTAAGTATTGGACAAGACACCGGGAATAACTCCCCTGGAGTGATTTAACGACAAAAGTGATGATGGTGCAAGCCAAAGGGAGGTTATAATGAAGCAAGTATAGAAACAAAAGATGCATCCAAAGGATGTGTAAATGATTACAGCAGAGGGGGAGGAAAGCATGGAAAATCCGGCAATGAGTAAAAGGCTCCTGTAGCCCAGTAATGTGGCGGAAGATTGGTGATAGACCCCAGGGTGCAGACCATCCTGCCGGCTGTGTACCAATAGATGATTCCCACCCCAAGCAGCAGCCCATACCTCCTACTCTCCCAGTGACTCTGGTGCAACCATCCTCCATTACCAGCACCTGCTGTCTGAGAAGATTTGAGCGGTGGTTAAGGTCTAAAGTTGTTAAACTCGATGTTTGGGGATGGCATTAAATGGGAAATTAGAGACGCGTGCAATAAGGGCACAGCAGTTATCATGGGTGACTTTAATCTACATATAGATTGGGCTAACCAAATTAGTAACAATACTGTGGAGGAGGAATTCCTGGCGTGTATACTGGAGATGGTTTCCTGGACCAATATGTCGAGGAACCAACTAGAGCTCAGGCCATCTTAGACTGGGTATTTTGTAATTAGAGGAATAATTAGCAATCTTGTTGTGCGAGGCCCCTTGGGGCAGAGTGATCATATGATAGAATTCTTCATTTAAGATGGAGTGTGAAGTATTTGACTCCGACTAGGGTCCTGAATTTAAATAAAGGAAACTACGATGGTCTGAGGTGCGAGTTGGGTAGGATTGATTGGGGAATGTCACTCAAAGGGTTGACTGTGGATAGGCAATGGCAAACATTCAAAGATCGCATGGATCAACTACAGAATTTGTTCATCCCTGTTTGCCATAAAAATAAAACAAAGGGTGACTCAACCGTGACTAACAAGGGAAATTCGGGATAGCATTAGATCCAAGGAGAGAACATATAAATTGGCCAGAAAAAACAGCAAACCTGAGGATTGGAGCAGTTTAGGATTCAGCCATGGAGGACAAAGGGATTAATTAAGAGGGGGAAAATAGAGTATGAGAGTAAGCTTGCAGGAACATAAAAACTGACTGTAAAAGCTTCTATAAATATGTGAAGAGAAAAAGATTGGTGAAGTCAAGCGTAGGTCCCTTGCAGTCAGAATCAGGGGAATTTATAATGGGGAACAAAGAAATGGCAGACCAACTAAATACATTGGTTCTGTCTTCACAAAGGAGGACACAAATAACCCCCCAGAGATGTTGGGGAACATAGGGTCTAATGAGAGGGAGGAACTGAATGAAATCAGTATTTGTAGGGAAATGGTGTTAGGGAAATTGATGGGATTGAAGGCCGATAAATCCCCAGGGCCTGATAATCTACATCCTAGGGTACTTAAGGAAGTGGCCCTAGAAATAGTAGATGCATTGCTGGTCATCTTCCCAAATTCTATAGATTCTGGAACAGTTCCCATGGATTGGAGGGTAGCTAATGTTACCCCAGTATTCAAAAAAGGTGGTAGAGAGAAAACAGGGAATTATAGACCGGTAAGCCTGACGTCGGTAGTGGGGAAAATGCTAGAGTCCATTATAAAAGATGCAATAGCAGAGCACTTGGAAAACAGTGACAGGATCGGACAAAGTCAACATGGATTTACAAAAGGTAAATCGTGCTTGACTAATCTACTGGAATTTTTTGAGGATGTAACTGGTAGAATAGATAAGGGAGAACCAGTGGATGTGGTGCATTTGGACTTTCAGAAGGCTTTCGATAAGGTCCCACATAAGAGATTAGCGTGTAAAGTTAAGGCATATGGGATTGGGGGCAAGGTACTGACTTGGATAGAGAACTGGTTGGCAGACAGGAAGCAAAGAGTTGGAATAAACGGATATTTTTCCAAGTGGCAGGCAGTGACTAATGGGGTACCGCTAGGGCCCCTGCTATTCACAATATATATTAATGATCTGGACGAGGGAACTAGATGTAATATCTCCAAGTTTGCAGACGACACAAAGCTAAGTGGGGCGTGTGTGCTGTGAGGAGGATGCCGAGAAACTCCAGTATGATTTGGACAGGTTGGGTGATTTGGCAGATGCAGTATAATGTGGATAAATGCGAGGTTATCCACTTTGGTGGCAAAAACAGGAAGGCAGATTATTATCTGAACGGTAATAGATTGGGAGAAGAAGTGGTGCAACGAGACCTGGGTGTCCTTGAGCACCAGTCGCTAAAGGTAAGCATACAGGTGCAGCAGGCGGTTAAGAAGGCAAATGGTATGTTGGCCTTCGTTGAGAGGGTTTGACTACAGGAACAAGGATGTCTTGCTGCAGTTGTACAAGGCCTTGGTGAGACCACACCTTGAGTATTGTGGGCAGTTTTGGTCGCCCTATCTGAGGAAGGATGTTCTTGCCATAGAGGGAGTGCAGCGAAGATTCACCAGACTGATACCTGGGATGGCAGGAATGACATATGAGGAGAGATTGGGCTGATTGGACTTGTACTCGCTGGAGTTTAGAAGAATGAGAAGGGATCTCATTGAAACTTATAAAATTCTAACAGGACTAGACAGACTAGATGCAGGAAGGATGTTCCCGATGGTCGTGGATTCCAGAACCAGGGGTCACAGTCTAAGGATAAGGGGTAAGCCATTTAGGACAGAAATGAGGAGGAATTTCTTCACCCAGAGCGTGGTGAACCTGTGGCATTCTCTACCACAGAAGGCAGTTGAGGCTAATTCATTAAATATATTCAAGAAGGAGTTAGATATATCTCTTAAGGCTAAAGGGATCTGGGGAGAAGGCAGTGACAGGGTAGTGAGTTTGGATGATCAGCCATGATCTCATTGGATGATCAGCCATGATCTCATTGAATGGCGGAGCAGGCTCGAGGAGCTGAATGGCCTACTCCTGCTCCTATCTTCTATGTTAAGACTGGAAGGCTGTAAAGTACCTAATAGAAAGATGAGGTGTTGTTCCTCGAGCTTGCGTTGAGCTTCATTGGAACTGTGTAGGAGGCCAAGGACAGAGTGGGATGGAGAATTATCTGGCAAGCGACCGCAAGCTCAGAATCACACTTCATGGAATCGTATAATTATAGAATGATACAGCACAGAAGGATGCCTATCGGCCCATCGTGCCTGTGTTGGCTCTTTGGTAGAACGATCCAATTAGTCCCACTCCCCTGCCATTTCTAGTAAATCTCTTCTGCACTCTCTCGAAGGCCTTGGGATCCTTCTTGAAGTGTGGTGCCCAGAAGTGAACACAATACTCCAGCTGCAGACTGAACGGAGGTGTTCAGCAAAACGATCACGCAATATGTGTTTGGTCTCCCCACTGTAGAGGAAACCGCATCGTTAACAGTGAATTGGAAGTAGTACAAATAAATCGCTGTTTCACATGGAAGAAGCATTTGGGGCCCTGGATGGTGGGTAGGGAGGAGGTGAAACAGCAGGTGCTGCATCTCCTACTAGGCACTTTACAGTCTTCCAGCCTTAACATTGAGTTAACAACTTCAGTTTATAACCACTGCTCCCATTTTCTCTCAGACAGCAAGTGCTGGCAATGTAGGATGGTTACACCAGAGCCACTGGGAGAGTAGGAGGTATAGGCTGGTGCTTTGGGTGGAGATCCCCTATCGTACATGGCCAGGGGGTGGTTGTGGGCTGGTGCTTGGGGTGGGGATCACCTATCGTACATGGCCAGGGGGTGGTTGTGGGCTGCTGCTTGGGGTGGAGATCCCCTATCGTACATGGCCAGGGGGTGGTTGTGGGCTGGTGCTTGGGGTGGAGATCCCCTATCGTACATGGCCAGGGGGTGGTTGTGGGCTGGTGCTTGGGGTGGGGATCCACTCTCGGTACATGGCTGGGGGAGGGGTGGGCTGGTGCTTGGGGTGCGGATCCCCATCGGTACACGGCCGGCGGGTGGGCTGGTGCTTGGTGAGGATCCCCATCGGTACACGGCCGGCGGGTGGAGGAGGGGTGGGCTGGTGCTTGGGGTGGGGATCCACTCTTGGTACCCGGCGGGTGGGGGAGGGGTGGGCCGGTGCTTGGTGAGGATCCACTATCGGTACCCGGCGGGCGGGGGAGGGGTGGGCTGGTGCTTGGGGTGAGGATCCCCATCGGTACACGGCCGGCGGGTGGGGGAGGGGTGGGCTAGTGCTTGGGGTGAGGATCCCCATCGGTACACGGCCGGCGGGTGGGGGAGGGGTGGGCTGGTGCTTGGGGTGAGGATCCCCATCGGTACACGGCCGGCGGGTGGGGGAGGGGTGGGCTGGTGCTTGGGGTGAGGATCCCCATCGGTACACGGCGGGTGGGGGAGGGGTGGGCTGGTGCTTGGGGTGGGGATCCACTATCTGTACACGGCCGGCGGGTGGGGGAGGTGTGGGCTGGTGCTTGGGGTGGGGATCCACTATCGGTACACGGGTGGGGGCGGTATGGGCTGGTGCTTGGGGTGAGGATACCTTATCGGTACACGGCCGGTGGGCTGGTGCTTGGGGTGGGGATCCACTATCGGTACACGGCTGGGGGAGGGGTGGGCTGGTGCTTGGGGCGAGGATCCCCATCGGTACACGGCCGGCGGGTGGGGGAGGGGTGGGCTGGTGCTTGGGGCGAGAATACCCATCGGTACGCGGGTGGGGGAGGTGTGGGCTGGTGCTTGGGGTGAGGATGCCCATTGGTACGCAGGTGGGGGAGGTGTGGGCTGGTGCTTGGGGTGAGGATACCCATCGGTACGCGGGTGGGGGAGGGGTGGCTGGTGCTTGGGGTGAGGATACCCTATCGGTACGCGGGTGGGGGAGGTGTGGGCTGGTGCTTGGGGTGAGGATACCCATCGGTACACGGCTGGGGGGAGGGGTGGGCTGGGGCGAGGATCCCCATCGGTACACGGCGGGTGGGGGAGGGGTGGGCTGGTGCTTGGGGCGAGAATACCCATCGGTACGCGGGTGGGGGAGGTGTGGGCTGGTGCTTGGGGTGAGGATGCCCATTGGTACGCAGGTGGGGGAGGTGTGGGCTGGTGCTTGGGGTGAGGATACCCATCGGTACGCGGGTGGGGGAGGGGTGGCTGGTGCTTGGGGTGAGGATACCCTATCGGTACGCGGGTGGGGGAGGTGTGGGCTGGTGCTTGGGGTGAGGATACCCATCGGTACACGGGTGGGGAGGTGTGGGCTGGTGCTTGCGGTGAGGATACCCATCGGTACGCGGGTGGGGAGGGGTGGCTGATGCTTGGGGTGAGGATACCCATCGGTACGCGGGTGGGGGAGGTGTGGGCTGGTGCTTGGGGTGAGGATACCCATCGGTACGTGGGTGGGGGAGGTGTGGGCTGGTGCTTGGGGTGAGGATCCACTATCGGCACTCAGCCGGCGGGTGGGGGAGGTGTGGGCTGGTGCTTGGGGTGAGGATCCACTATCGGTACTCAGCCGTAGGGGTGGTCTTGTCTCCTGGGATCTATCTGCCTTCCGTCATGTTACCCAGGCCACGGGAGCAATCTCCTCTTTGCCAGATTTTCCATGCTTCCCTTCCCTCTGCTATTCTCTGCTGTAACCATTTACACCTCCTCTGGACGCATCTTTTGTTTCTATACTAGTCTCATTATCATCCCTTTTGCTTTTCACTGTCATCACTTTTGTCATCTAATCACTCCTGCCCTGCACCCTATCACAGACCTCCCCCTTTGTTCTTTTCCTGCCCCCCTTTCCATGCCTCTGCACGTGCTTAAAAGCTGTTCATCTCTAATATTTTCCAGATCTGATGAAAGGTCATCGACTTGAAACATCTCTCGCCGCAGGTGCTTCCTGACCGGTTGAGTATTTCTAGTTTCATTTCCGATTTCCAGCAGCCGCAGTATTTTGCTTTTTGTTTTTGATATTAATAGTCAACGATTGTTTCATTTCCCTCCCCAGGGTCAGAAAGGCTAAGTGGGCATGTTTTTTGAATTCATGCGCATGCTTGTGTCCACTTGACCCAAGTTCCACAGGCTGGTGTCTCTCCCAGGCTGAACGCAGCACCACCAGCAGTCGCTATAAGTGACCCAAATGTAGCATGGCCCAAAGACTCGGTGTGCACACAGATGAGTTTTATAACCCGTGGTTGTGTACCACCCAATAAAATGGCGTAGAGTGTGGGGGCTAAGGAGACTGAGACAGAAAGTGTGGAACTCATGATGTACATTTTGAAATCTCCTGAAATAAGTGTGGGTGTGAGGTAAATTCACCTTTGTCTGTTTTATACAATCAAAGAAAAACTGTTGGCTAAGTGTGTGTATAAACCCAGAATCCTTCACAGTGCTTCACTTGTTTGAAAGCAGATTTGCTGTTTTCTTTTTATCTGTTACTTACTCTGTGTCGCGCACATTCCCTGGGCTGGTAACCTACTCCCAACCCTCTGCTTGGCCTGCTCCCGACCTTGGTTGGTACGAGGTGTACAACCCGTGGACGTAGTGCTATTCTTTTTATCTTTGTGCCCTCCTCACGCCCTGCAAGGATAGCTGCTCAGTACACTGTTGGCAGGTGAGGAATGATGGACATGAATCTGGGTCCTGCCTCACCGCAGCTCAACACATTGGAGCTCCAACACACAGTGCCACCACGCTGCACCTCCTCACCTTGTTTGATTAGGTTTTTGTTAGTTCATCTAATTTATTCCCCTCCTTTGCTAAAGGCACTGACTCTCAATTCGATGCATAGTTCCTCTCCAATGGCCATCTTTACACATGAGCTTAGACTTTGAGTCTTGGCGGGCTTTCTGACTATGTGAGCATCATAACTGAACTTGATCCTACACACTCGCACTCACACTCACTATTGTAATCAGGTTAATTGTAATTGACACATTCCCTACTGTCACCCCAGCCTACATCAACTAACTCAGGACGGAGTAAGGATTGAATCTGCGGTTAGTCCTAGGTCCATGTTGTTCCGTTCTACCCTGGGCAGTCCCTTTACCCACTAGGCCAATATAAGGGATACTTATGAATTATTAATTAAATTATATATAACTCTGCTTTTTTTTCAGTAATGAATGACATCATCAGTACTATGTTTAATAAGAAGTTCATGGAGGAATTGTTTCAAATCTCAGGAACTGTATTCCAAGAAAGCCCTAAGAACCGTGTTCGATCGACTGGCTCACGCCTCCATCATGAGACTGAATCAGGCTAGCATGGACAAGGTAAATGAATCACTCCAGTGTAATTGCCAATGTTTAATCCTTCAGCAATATGGGAGCATTTTGGGTACAAAGAAACGTAAATACAGATTCTGGTTTTATTCAGAAAATATGAATTTAAAAGTGGTTTGTGGTCACATCTACCATCTCTGATTTGAGCCAAACTGCTGGGAACAGCCACTCTTCTCAACTATGCCCTTTTGGATGCCCCGACATTAAACAGCACCATGGAAAGAAAACAGCAGCGACAGGCAATACTCTCAATCAATGGAAATTCACACTCCTGGCTCGAGCACGGGCCCAACTCCATCCTTTCACGTATTGCAGTTTAAAAGATGTGGGAGCAGTCACTTATAGCCAAAGCTAGCTGGTTTCCCACAGATCATGCAAAAACCAAAGGGAGGACCCTCACTGTTTGCATACTCTAGGGCACCTCTTGGCAATGGATTCAGAGTGAACGGGCAGCTTGCTTCCCCTCACCAAGGTAGTTATGGGGGAGGAATCAAGTCCTAGGATGACTCAAGGAAAGGGAACGGTGAAGAGGAAGTCTTAGGGCCACAACTCAAGTGGGGGGAAGAGGAGGAAAGAATTCTGAAGTGATTCTTGGTTGCAGAAAAGAATATTGTTTATTTAACCCTGTGTGCATTAGGTATCTATAATTTGTTTCCATATATCCCCCAGCTCTATGACCTGATGACAATGGCATTCAAGTACCAAGTGCTGCTCTGTCCACGGCCTAAAGACATCTTATTGGTCACGTTCAATCATATGGATGCAGTCAAGGAATTTATACGTGACTCCCCGAGCATTCTCAACCAGTTAGATGAGACATTCCGACAGCTGATGGAGGTGAGTGTTGTCTTCACTCAATACTAAGTCTCCGTGTAACTAAAGCAAATGTTGGACCAAAGGACAATTCAGTCTTGCATGTGAACAAGAAAGTCCTGCAACAGTGGGCTGCAGGTATCATTCGGTGAACTACCTAGCAGGAGTTACTGAGACAGATGGTGGGAGGCACTGTGTCTGGGACAGGTTCCTTTGTCTGACAACATGAGGGAGCTTGGGAAAGGGGGTCAAGGGTGGCTTTTTTTGAGGTGGGTACTGATGACAGATTTGAAAGGGAGGGGGGACTGTACCTGAAGAGGGAACCGGTTACAATATCAGCTGGCATGGGGGCCAGGAAGGGAAGTTGGGTGGTCAGCAGTTTAGTGGGAATAGGTTCAAGATGAGATCATAGAGGGGCATATGGGGCAATAGGAGAGAAATTGGAGAAAGATGCAAGTTCACAAGGGCAAAGAGGGAACCTTGGGGGAAGTTTGGCTTGGGCAAGGGGAAGAGGGATGTGGCAGAGGCAGCTGCACAGATTGTCATAATCTTAGTGACAGAAGTCCATGAGTTTCTCACACTTGTTGGAGGTGAGGGTGGAAGGGGGCAGGGTAAAGGGGTTTAAGGAGACGGTTGGTAGTGGAGGAAAAAAAAAGGGGGTTATCTTTGGATTCCAGGATGATCCTGGAGTAGTGAGCGGTTTTGGCAAAGGAGAATAGGGCCCAATAGTGAATGTTGTGGTCCAGCCAGATCTGGCGATGAATGGCTAAACCAGTCGTGCGCTTTAAATTTCAAATCTGTGTCCCTTGGAATTAAGGGAGTGAAGATGGAGGCCGTACCAAGGGGAACGACCAGGATGGTGAGCGTATGATTTTACTGATGACAAGGGTGTCAAAGGTGGAGCCGAGGGTGTGATTGAGCTATGTCATCCCACATAAGATGACACAGAAATGCAAAACAACCCCCCACCCCCGACAACGCACAAAAGTACTATTTTCCCAATACACACACAAATTAGCTGCTCATGCACAAAAATTCCAAGCAGCATAGACAGAAAAATTCATGTCCTCCCCTCCTCCATCACATCCCCTGTCTCCACCCCCCCCCCCCACATGATGCTTTCTCCTCCCATCTACCCCCTCCCCCAAAAGCTTGAACTTGGAAACTGCAGTTGTTTAAACGTCTGAGTTTGGAGAACCTCATTGGTTAATTTAGACCAATCAGTGAGCCACCTTTTTGCGCCATGCAAGGACAGTTTTTTCCTGCCCTCCAGGCACGGAAAGTTTAAAGAGCTACCTCATTTTAAAAAAAAGTCAGATAGTTTTATGCACAGGCATGCAAAGATGAAAGGAACCAGCAAAGGTTCATGTGCCGGCTAAGAGGAGCTCAGCTCTTGAATATCCCCATGCCAAGCCATTGGAAGATCTCCATAAATTGCTGACTTGGATACGAGGCTGCATCTGAAACAAATTACAGAGGGACAGCCCCAGTCTAGCTGGGACATCTATTCAACTGGGCTTAGTACTGTGAAACAGACTGTGTGTTTGATTTGCAAGGTTGAAATTTAATGAATGTCTTTTTGCCTTTCTCCGATTGACAGACGTACAGCTGCCTACCTGCGGGGGAGTTTCAGCTCATCAGGCAAACCCTGCTCGTTTTCTTTCAGGACCTCCATATCCGAGTAAGTGCACCCCAAGTCCCTCCTAGGTCAGTGATACACCATGTACACAGCGGATGGAACCTACTGAGACTGCAGCTTCACAGTTGTATTGCAAAAGTGTTTAATGTCTAGACAAGGTGTAGATGACAACTTTATGCCTTTGTTTTTTGGGCCCTTGCAACTATAGGGGAATAATGTCCGTAAAGAGAAAGGGGATCATTTTAAATTTGGCCCATGGTGTAAAGTGGGCAATATCGAATTGGCTGCCTCTTATAAACCCTGTCCAATTTTCCTTTCGATTGAAGTCAAAATTTGGGAGTGGCAAAAACACAGGAAAATATCATAACCAGTTTAGGGAAAACTCTGGGAAATTCCTCTTCGACACGGCCCCCCCCCCCCCCCCCCCCCCCCCCCCCCCCCCCCCCCGGAAGGCAATAAAGCAAGCTCCAGGAGACTACAGTAACTAATAATACCAATCACAGCTAGCCCCACCTACATAGAAACATAGAAGCAGGAGTAGGCCATTCGGCCCCTCGAGCCTGCTCTGCCATTCAATGCGATCATGGCTGATCCTCCAACTTCAGTACCCTGTCCCTGCTTTCTCCCCATACCCCTTGATCCCTTTAACCTTAAGAAATATATCCAACACCACCTTGAATATATTTAATGAATTGGCCTCTACTGCCTTCTGTGGTAGAGAATTCCACAGGTTCACCACTCTCTGGGTGAAGAAATTCCTCCTCATTTCTGTCCTAAATGGCTTACCCCTTATCTTTAGACTGTGACCCCTGCGACCATCGGGAACATCCTTCCTGCATCTAGTCTGTCCAGTCCTGTCAGAATTTTATAAGTTTCAATGAGATCCCCTCTCATTCTTCTAAACTCCAGCGAGTATAAGCCCAATCGACCCAATCTCTCCTCGTACGTCATTCCTGCCATCCCAGGTATCAGCCTGGTGAATCTTCGCTGAACTCCTTCCATGGCAAGAACATCCTTCCTCATAAGGCGACCAAAATTGGACACAATACTCAAGATGTAGTCTCACCAAGGCCCTGTACAACTGCAGCAAGACGTCCTTGTTCCTGTACTCAAACCCTCTCGCTACAAAGGCCAACATACCATTTGCCTTCTTAACCGCCTGCTGCACCTGCATGCTTACCTTCAGCGACTGGTGCACAAGGACACCCAGGTCTCGTTGCACTTCCCCTTCTCCCAATCTATTGTCATTCAGATAATAATCTGCCTTCCTGTTTTTGCCACCAAAGTGGATAACCTCACATTTATCCACGTTATATTGCATCTGCCATGCTTCTGCCCAATCACCCAACCTGTCCAAATCATCCTGGAGTTTCTCGGCATCCTCCTCACAGCACACACACCCACCCAGCTTTGTGTCGTCTGCAAACTTGGAGATATTACATCTAGTTCCCTTGTCTAGATCATTAATATATATTGAGAATAGCTGGGGTCCAAGGACCGATCCTTGCGGTACCCTACTAGTCACTGCTTGCCACTCGGAAAAAGACCCGTTTATTCCAACTCTTTGCTTTCTTTCTGTCTGCCAACCAGTTCTCTATCCAAGTCAATACCTTGCCCCCAATCCCATGTGCCTTAACTTTACACGCTAATCTCTTATGCGGGACCTCATCGAAAGCCTTCTGAAAGTCCAAATACACCACATCCACTGGTTCTCCCTGATCTATTTTACCAGTTACATCCTCAAAATTCCAGTAGATTAGTCAAGCACGATTTACCTTTTATAAATCCATGTTGACTTTGTCCGATCCTGTCACTGTTTTCCAAGTGCTCTGCTATTACATCTTTTATAATGGACTCTAGCATTTTCCCCACTACCGATGTTAGGCTTACCGATCTGTAATTCCCCGTTTTCTCTCTACCACCTTTTTTGAATAGTGGGGTAACATTAGCTACCCTCCAATCCATGGGTACTCTTCCAGATTCCATCGAATGTTGGAAGATGATCAGCAATGCATCTACTATTTCTAGGGCCACTTCCTTAAGTGTACCCTAGGATGTAGATTATCAGGCCCTGGGGATTTATTGGCCTTCAATCCCGTCAATTTCCCTAACACCATTTCCCTACAAATACTGATTTCTTTCAGCTCCTCCCTTTCATCAGACCCTATGTTCCCCAACATCTCTGGGAGGTTATTTGTGTCCTCCTTTGTGAAGACCGAACCAAAATATGTATTAAATTGGTCTGCCATTTCTTTGTTCCCCATTATAAATTCCCCTGATTCTGACTGCAAGGGACCTACGCTTGACTTCACCAATCTTTTTCTCTTCGCATATCTATAAAAGCTTTTACAGTCAGGTTTTTATGTTCCCTGAAAGCTTGCTCTCATATTCTATTTTCCCCTTCTTAATTAATCCCTTTGTCCTCTTTTGTTGAATCCTAAACTGCTCCCAACCTCAGGATTATTGCTTTTTCTGGCCAATTTATATGTCCTCTCCTTGGATCTTATGCTATCCCTAATTTCCCTTGTTAGCCACGGTTGAGTCAACTTTATTGCTTTATTTTTATGCCAAACTGGGATGAATAAATTCTGTAGTTCATCCATGTGGTCTTTGAATGTTTGCCATTGCCTATCTACCATCAACCCTTTGAGTGCCATTCCCCAATCAATCCTACCCAACTCGCGCCTCAGACCATCGTAGTTTCCTTTATTTAAATTCAGGACCCTAGTCTCTGAGTCAACTGCTTCATTCTCCATCTTAATGAAGAATATGATCGCTCCGACCCAAGGGGCCTCGCACAACAAGATTGCTAATTAATCCTTTCTCATTACATAATACCCAGTCTAATATGGCCTGATCTCTGGTTGGTTCTTCGACATATTGGTCCAGGAAACCATCCCGTAAACACTCCAGGAATTCCTCCTCCTCTGTAGTGTTACTAATTTGGTTAGCCCAATCTATATGTAGATTGAAGTCACCCATGATGACTGCTGTGCCCTTATTGCACGCTTCTCTAATTTCCCTTTTAATGCCATCCCCAACCTCCGCATTACGGTTTGGAGGTCTATATACCACTCCCACTAACGTTTTCTACCCCTTGGTATTTCTCACTTCTACCCATACAGATTCCACATTATCAGAGCTAATATCCTTCCTTACAATTTTTAATCCCTTCTTTAACCAGTAATGCTACCCCACCTCCCTTTCCTTTTTGTCTATCTTTCCTGAATATTGAATACCCCTGGATGTTGAGTTCCCATCCTTGGCCATCCTAGAGCCACGTTTCCATAATCCCAATCAAATCATATTCGTTTACCTCTTTGCACAGCTAATTCATCCACCTTATTACGAATGCTCCTCGCATTAAGACACAAAGCCTTCAGGCTTGTTTTTTTAACGCTTGGACCTATTAGAATTATTATTTACTGTGGCCATGTTTGATTTAAACTGTTGATTTCTCTGACTGCCACTTTTGGTTTTTCTCCTTCCTATCTTTTGCTTTTATCCTTGTTTCCCTTTCCTCTGTCCCCCTGCTCAGGTTCCCAACCCCCTGCCATTTTAGTTTAAACCCTCCCCCAGAGCACTAGCAAACACTCCCCCTAGGACGTCGGTCCCGGCCCTGCCCAAGTTGAAAACCATCCGTTTTGTACTTGTCCCACCTCCCCCAGAACCGGTTCCAATATCCCAGGAATTTGAATCCCTCCCCCTTGCACCATTCCTCTAGCCACGTATTCATCTGAAATATCCTTCTATTTCTAATCTGACTAGCACATGGCACTGGTAGCAATCCTGAGATTACTACCTTTTTGAGGTTCTATTTTTTAATTTACCTCCTAACTCCCTATATTCAGCTTTTTGGACCTCATCCTGGTTTTTACCTATATCGTTGGTGCCTATATGCACCACGACAACTGCACCCTCCCCTTCCAAAATGTTCTGCAGCCGCTCTGAGACATCCTGACCCTTGCACCAGGGAGGCAACACACCATCCTGGAGTCTCGTTTGCGGCCGCAGAAACACCTATCTATTCCCCTTACAATAGAATCCCCTATAACTATAGCTCTCCGACTCTTTCCTCCCGTCCTGTACAGCAGAACCACCCCTGGTGCCAGGAAGTTGGCTGCTGCTGCCTTCCCCTGGTAAGCCATCCCCCTCAACAGTATCCAAAGTGGTATATCTGTTTGAGGGGGATGTCCACAGGGGACCCCTGCACTACCTGCCTGCGCCTACTACTCTGTCTGTTGGTCACCCCTTCCCTTTCTGCCTGTCCAACTTTTGACTGCGGTGTGACCAACTGCTTAAACGTGATATCCACGATGTCTTCAGCATCGCAAATGGTCCAGTATGTATCCAATCGCAGCTCCAGTGCCGCAATGCGGTCTGCCAGTAGTTGCAGCTGGACACACTTCCTGCACACATGGTTGTCAGGAACACAGGAAGTGTCCCTGAGTTCCCACATAGTGCAGGAGGAGCATACCACGGGGCCGGGCTCTCCTGTCATGACTTACCCTTTAATTGGAATTAAATTTAAATCAAATCAATCCCACCAATTACACTACAGTTAAATGAGATATTTATGGGCCCTGGTTTACCAACAGTCCCCGCTACACCACAGAGACCTTAAACTATAAACCACAGCGTTACCTTCTACAACTTAAGATGTCCTCGACTCTCAGGAACTCATTCAGTCCCTTTTTGAAGGACTGCAGTGAATCCAGTTAGTGCACTTTTTGGTGATCTATTCCAGGAGTTGAACCCTGAAAACAAATACACCTTGGCATCTAACCTAACTTTTTCTTGATGCCTGTATAGTTGAATAGCCTTTTGACATGCTGTTTTGCCTCACATGAAGAATGAGTGAGGAGCGGGTACTTGAGGGTGGTGGTTACTGTACATCAGGAATCAGCAACTGAAGGATAGGAGGGATGAAAGAAAAATTAATGGCACTGTACACTTGCAGATGTGATTTTATCACTATTTAACATGTTATCATTTATCATTATTTAGCGAGCTATAATTTATCTCCACAGGTATCCATCTTTCTGAAGGATAAAGTTCAGAATTCTAATGGCCGATTCGTGCTCCCAATTTCTGGGCCTGTTCCTTGGGGAACAGAGGTCCCTGGACTGATCAGGTAAGTTAGATGGTCTCACTCCCACAACTGTCTGCCCATTGTGACTCTTCCATTCATGCTTCCCTGTACACACTCCCACCAGTTTGGCTTTTATCTTCACTGTGGAAGAAGGAAAACTATTTGCTTCAATTGTTTATGTTCTCTTATTCCTTGCTCCTGTCCAACTTCCACGGTTTTGGGCCCTCACACATCTTTCCACGGCTATAGGTGAGTAAGTGATCTGTTTAGCTTTATGGCATTTTTCTGCTATAAGTCTTTGTTGAATGTTATTTAATCATCATTCTGTGGCGCAGACGCAACGTCACAAGACAAATACAGATGAGACCATCTGGTCTGTCTTAGCTCATCCATCCACAAAAAGAAACTTGCATTCCCCATCACATCATTGGAGCTGCTCTTCAAATGAATCTAAAGTTTTTGTTTCCACTACCCTACCCCAAAGGCCATTCCAAATGTTGATCACTCTTTTTGTATGAAGAAATCCTTCCCAATATCTGCGTAAAATAGTCAGTTATCAAGAGTAAACTTGAGGATTATCTGTACAATAATAGCTTGGTAAACAGCAGCCAACATGGATTCAGACGGGGTGAAGATCCTGCCTGACCAATTGACTGGACTTCCTTGAGGCAGTGAACTATGGCACATCCTACGATGTGGTGTTCCTAGACTTCCAAAAAGCCTGTGACAAAACTCCGCACAAAGGGTTACTCGATAAGCAGTGGGGATTTGGGTAAGAATTTTGCTGAAACTTGGGAAGCAGTGAACAGTAGTCAAAGGAGTTACGTCCGGGTGAAGGGAGGTGGTAATAAGGCTGGGATCCAGGGATCATTGTTGACATCCCTGCTGTTTCTAATTTACATCAGTGACTTGGATTCAGAAACTCGGTGCCAATTGGCAAAGGAGGTTATTGGATTAGTTTGCTCCTGATTGATTCTATTATTTTACCAGGTACTCATGTTAGACTGATGTCCAACTTCTGTAGTTTCCTGGATGAGATTGGTGCCCTGTCTTGTATATGGGTTTGTTGATGTGGATTACCTCCTCGTCCTTCTGATGGAACTCCAGCACTTCTGGTGCATGAGATGTTGAAGGAGATGCATGTTTGCAAATCTCCTTTTTGGAACTTTGTGAATAACGGCTATTCAAAGAGTAACGTGACTTTGGGCTGTCTCACTCCAGTTCCCAGTGGGTGTGTGCCCATAGTGCGAAACTGCCCTAATTAGCACTTAATTGGAAATCTCAGAGGTATTCGCTTATAAAATGGAAAAATGACATCCTTCTGAGGTTGGGATGAGGTTCACTGAGGTATTGCAGAGGGAGCTTTACTCGGCATCTATGCTGTGCTGTACCTGATTCAGGAGTGTTTGATGGGACAGTGCAATGAAAGCTTTTTTCATATCTAACTTATGCTGTACGTATCCTAGGAGTATTTGATGCTGACACTGAAATGGGAAAGTGTTCCACCCCTATGATCTGGGTTTGAATCCAGCCCACACTGATGGGATAAAGATCTCCATTTTCTCATAGCTGGTGGGGACCCATGTGCACTGACTCTGGGCACATTAACCCAGTTCCTTGTGGGTCTGAGGCTGCAGGGTAAAACTGCCCACAATTTGGTAGCCTCATTTAAAAAGCCCATAAGGAGCGCTAGTGTGGGAAATGAAACATTTCATTTGGGTGAGGTGGGGTGAGAGGCGCATTGTTGTGGTTTTACTCTGTATCTAACAATGCTGGGAGTGCTTGACGCTGACAGTGGGGGTGAGGCGGCAATTTTAATATATCGTAAATCGGGAGGGCAGTGGGCAGGGTGTTTGGTCTAGCAAGCACAGCATCAGTCACCTGCTTAATGCAAGCATGAACTGCAGATTGACTGATGTTACTGATATCCCCTGTGACAGCCTGGTAGGAGCCAGAGGCAAAGAAGTTCAGGGTGACATGGTGCATAGTATTTACAGCACAGAAACAGGCCAACAGCTCTGTGCCAGTATATCTGCTCCAAGAGCCTCCTCCCATTTTTCTTCATCTAGCCCCATCAACATATCCTTCTATTCCTTTCTCCCTCAAGCCTCAAGTGCATCAATGCTATTTGTTTCAACTACTCCTTGTGGTAGCAAGTTCCACATTCTAGCCACTCTGGGTAAAGAAGTTTCTCCTGAATTATTGAATTTATTAAAGACTATCTTATATTTATGGCCCCTAGTTCTGGTCTTCCCCACAAGTGGAAACATCTTCTCTATATCTACCCTGTCAAACCCTTTAAGATTATGAAAGACCTCTATCAGGTCACCCCTCAGTCTTTTTTCTAGAAAAAAGAGCCCCAGCCTGTTCAATCTTTCCCGATAGGTATAACCTCTCTGTTCTGATATCATTCTCCTAAATCTTTGCACTTTCTCAAAGTCTGGTAAAGCATGGGAAAGTTTTGAGAAACATTTTGCTTGCATTATATTGTGGTTTTTGCTATTGTCAATTTCCAAAGCTTGTAGAGGCTGTGGAATGTTCTGAGCTCTTGCTCCTTGACTACAACAGGCTGTGCTGTGGCAGTTGGTTGCAGGTCTTGTTGTGGGGCGATGCAACTCTGACAGCCTCAAGAGAAGCACAGCCTCCTTATACACTGCTCCTCAGAGAACTGCAGGTATGTTGTCCTGGGCATGTACACTCTGTTGGGTGGGTGAGGATTCCAGCGAGCTCGTCTCTTTCTATTTGCTCTCGCTGCAGCTCTGATTTCTCCTTCCTCTTTCTCCTGCTCTTCCTCCTCTGGCTAGTGTGGAATTGCCAGAAGGATTCCTATGAAGATAAAAGCGCTTTGCCAGAAATCCCTCGAGTTCAGAACGTTCTACAGCCACCACAAGCACTTTGAAATTGTCTTATAGTAAAAAACCACAATATAATTCAAGTAAAATGTCTCCCAAAACTTTCCAGCGCTTTACCTGAGAGCAGTTGAAGATCCTTTTAAATATTGCTGGAAATGACTGTTCTCCGTCTTGGTTTGTGGGTGGGATCAAGGACGAGCGGTAGCAATGCGGGCAGAGACCAGTATTCCTGAGGCCCTTGCCTGTTTCCTAAACCAAGGTCCGCCCAAAAATCAGAACGGGCAGACAACCAGCGATTCTAGATGCCGTACGATTGCGGTCCCACTAACGTCCTGTTTTTCAATGCAAACAGGGCAATAGACACAGGAAAATCACCCTCTGTGTACGCAAATGGGATAGTGCTCCATTCCCAGTACTAACATCTATTAAATTAAAACTTCCAAACATGATGTGTTCCACATTATTTTTAAATAACTTATGATGCAATGATATGTAAAATAAAAACTTTCCAAATAATGTGGGACGAATCAGCTTCAAGGCCAGTTTCACACAACTCTCTGCATGTCTCTGAGTCCAGTCCTGTACACACGGTAAAAGGGAAGAACCAGCTTTTACTGTACGGCTCGTGTGTCACTAAGTACCAGCTCCTGTAAGTGTATAGTCCACACTGGGTAAAAGGGAGTTGTTTGCCCATGTTGGCACAGCTTATGTGACTTTTGCACATTGTAATTCTGCATGTACAAGAATTAGCCCCAAGAGATATTCATATCATACACTAGCGACAATGACTGAATTGTCTGAACTTAACAATATAGAAATTACTGGAAATACACAGCAGGGAGGTCAGCACCTGAAAGGAAAATAGGTAAACGTTCCAGGCTGAGATACCTTTGTGGGAATCATCTCGATGAAGACTGCCCACCCAAAACATTAGTCTTTCTTCTGTTCGATGCTGACTGGCCTGCTCTGTAGTTCCAGCATTTGCAGCTTTTCCTTTTTAACTCCGCACTGTTTTTATATAAAAAAAAATTTAAAAGAAAAGTTGTCCCCTCAGCCCACCTGTGATAGATTTGTGGCTGCACTGAATGTGTGGATGTGCATGAGCTGTACATTTTATAATGTATAAATCCTGCTTTTAAGGAACATCAAACTTTACACAGCCTCTCCTGCATAATCCGAAAAAATATAAACATCTACTGAAGTTCAATAATAAAGATCAATAGGAATTTTAATGTTTGGAAATAATGTGCTATTTAATTGTAATTTTTTTACATAAGGAAAATACTGACTTCTGGTCTTTCTCTGCTTGTCACAGAATGTTTAACTATAATGGAGAAGAGGTGAAGCGAGCAGACTTCCCAGCCAGCGGCAGTTACACCAGTGCACTGACAGAAGGATCTTTCGACCTCTATGGCGACAGAGTTATTAAGCTTGGCAACAATATGCAAGTATCCCATGTCTGCTCTCTAAGGATCTCTTGGGCACCAGTCCCAGAGAGTGTAAACTGAGCCAACTCTCTCCATCTGCCTTACAAAAAACTCTCAAATGAACTACAACCAAGAAGGGTTATTTGAAAATGACCCATTGGGCATTCTCGATTGCCTGGTGGGTAAAGGCTGTGTAGCACTCAGCTATGCAGAGCAGAAGGTTGCAGGTTTGATTGCTGCACTGTATGCCTCAGTGCTACAATGGCTGGTGACCTTACCCACCAATTAACTTATCATTCTCAGCACTACAATTGGCCCCAGCATCTATGGGCTCGGAAGGTTAAAATCAAGCATATCCAATGGGGTGTGTGTCTGTGTGTGTCTGTGTGTGTCTGTGTCTCCCTCCCACTGGTGAATATCCTGCCAGCACTCTCACTGTTTAGTCTTGTACATGAAGAGAGGGGTCTTCATTGAGCCATAACCTAGGAGAGGAGGAATCGAACTGTTGAGGACTGGGAGTTGCACAAAAGTCAATTGAATACAGTTAAAATGAGTTGAAGCAGGACTTAAATGACAGTAGAGAGGCAAGTTATAGGGAGCAGTTAGAGGGAACCAAAGATATGTTCAAGTTATACATGGAGTAGGTGATTAAAGATCAGATGGGTCCTTTAAGGGATAAATTAAGCAGCGACTGATCAAATCATTTGAAAACACTGACTGAGCTGCATTGGTCATCATTTATCCCAGGAAACTTCAATGATTGTTACTTCAACTACTGTATTTCACTTCGACCCTCTTACACTGTTACTCTCACTGCCTTCCATGCCATAGTGCCAGTGTGTCAGGAACCACTACTGGTTTGTCTATCATCCTTGTAGGCATGATAGCTGCGTACATTGCACCTCTTACCCAAATGCGGTACAGTTCCCCAGGTAATTGAGCCACGGTGTGGGGTTCAGGTAGTAAGGGTATTGTCCAGTGTAGAATTGAGCCATACTGACCAGAGCCCAACTCCATCTTTACCTATGCTGAGTCAGTTGATCTAAGCTGGGGCAGTAGCCTGGATGCTGCAGTTTCACTTCGACCTTCGATTGTGTTCAATTGACTGCGACCAGAGAAGGGAAAAATCAGCCAGGATTCTCTCGCCTGATCGCAATCCAGTAACCCCTCCTGGAAAGTGTGCGTTGGGTGAGACGGCGTCAGGCTGTGCTGTGATTCCCCTCGTGCCCTGTCAACCCTTGGTGCTGTCCAAACCCGCACACAGAGTGACCACTTAACGAGTTCCTGTAGGATGCCCGGCATTTTGTGAAGAGTAGAACCGTATCCCCAGGCATGAGTCAGCAGCTTCAGAAGAGAGAAGGAGAAAATAAACAGCATAGCTTGTTCAACAAGGTCACTGATGCCTTTTAATGTGGCCTGGCCAGCCTGTCGATTCAGAAAGCAGCGACGGTGAGATAAAATGCCATGCATGAGGTTCTAATGTCGCCGCTGTTTTGTTTACCAACACAAGTCAGTTCATGACTTAGTAAGTATTCATAAGAAATTATGTCGTCTTCAAACCAACGCACACAAAAACAATCCACTCTGAAAATGTCGTGTGCATTAAGGGAATAAATGGGATGAAAGTGATGGCAGGCTCCCACAACTGTTACTATTAGTGTAGCTAATAACAGGACCTATTTTGTGCTATAAACACTGATTATTTCATATTTGTTACTGATTCCTACATTCAAAAAAAACAACAAAGACGCAATGAGCAATGCCCTACCTGCACTTCACAGTAGGTGGGCGCGGGGGATGCTACTTGGGTGATCATTGTTCCAGGGAGCTGTGAGTGGTGCCCGCTCACTATATAAGCTGTGCTTCTGAAGATCTGAGCCCAAGACACCAGACTGTTTTTGTTATTGTTGATGTTGCGCTGTGTGCCTTTTTACTGACACTTGTGCATTTGCTGAACGGTCACAGGTACAGCGTTTCTCGTCCTGTGGAGACGCACATGTCGGGGACCTTGAAGAGCTCAGCTGCGCGCACAAAGGTCAGTGTTTCTAGCGGCAAAGGTCGGCGCTGTTTCTAGCGGCAAAGGTCGGCGCTGTTTCAAGCTTCCTCTTGATTTTATTGGCTATTCCCATTTTTTCATTTATCTCCTGCACACCCAATACTAATTTATATTTTTGTATTATATTTAATATATGCACAGCAGGCCAGTCAGCAGTTTAAAGGTAAAGATGAGCTAATAAAACAACAATTTGTATTTATATAGCACCTTTAACATAGTAAAACGTCCCACGGTGCTTTACAGGAGCTTTATGAAACAAAATTTCACACCGAGCCACAAAGACACCAGGACAGATGACCAAATGCTAGGTCAAAGAGGTAGGTTTTAAGGAGCGTCTTAAAGGAGGAGAGGTAGGTAGAGAAGTTTAGGGAGGGAATTTCAGAGCTTAGGGCCTTAGCAGCTGAAGGCACGCTTGCCAATGGTGCAGTGACTAAAATTGGGTATGCTCGAGGCCAGAATTGGAGGGTTGTAGGGCTGAAGAGGTTAGAGATAGGGAGGGGTGAGGCCATGGAGGGATTTTAAAACAAGGATGAGAATTTTAAAATCGAGCCATTGCTTAACCGGGAGCCAATGTAGGTGAGCGAGCACAGGGGAGATGGTTTCCAGGTGACGAGCTTCAGACAGTCTTCTTTGGAATGTTGACTTCTACTCTTTCTGATGCTGACTGTGCATTTTCAGCATTCACATTTTTTTCTTTTTATCTCAACCTTATTTTAACCTACTGCTATATATTTTTTAAAGTTACCTGCTCCTAGTCCTCTGCCAGAGGTGCACGGGAGTACCCTGGAAGGACTAATCGCTTCTTGTGTTTTATGTTCAACCTTTTTTTTGGTTGGGTGGGTGGGCTAGAGACAGCAGCACCAGGTGGGTGGGCTAGCACCAGACAGCAGCACCAGGTGGGTGGGCTAGCACCAGACAGCAGCACCAGGTGGGTGGGCTAGCACCAGACAGCAGCACCAGGTGGGTGGGCTAGCACCAGACAGCAGCACCAGGTGGGTGGGCTAGCACCAGACAGCAGCACCAGGTGGGTGGGCTAGCACCAGACAGCAGCACCAGGTGGGTGGGCTAGCACCAGACAGCAGCACCAGGTGGGTGGGCTAGAGGCAGCAGCACCAGGTGGGTGGGCTAGAGGCAGCAGCACCAGGTGGGTGGGCTAGAGGCAGCAGCACCAGGTGGGTGGGCTAGAGGCAGCAGCACCAGGTGGGTGGGCTAGCACCAGGCAGCAGCACCAGGTGGGTGGGCTAGAGGCAGCAGCACCAGGTGGGTGGGCTAGAGGCGGCAGCACCAGGTGGGTGGGCTAGTACCAGGCGGCAGCACCAGGTGGGTGGGCTGGTACCAGGCGGCAGCACCAGGTGGGTGGGCTGGTACCAGGCGGCAGCACCAGGTGGGTGGGCTGGTACCAGGCGGCAGCACCAGGTGGGTGGGCTGGTACCAGGCGGCAGCACCAGGTGGGTGGGCTGGTACCAGGCGGCAGCACCAGGTGGGTGGGCTGGTACCAGGCGGCAGCACCAGGTGGGTGGGCTGGTACCAGGCGGCAGCACCAGGTGGGTGGGCTGGTACCAGGCGGCAGCACCAGGTGGGTGGGCTGGTACCAGGCGGCAGCACCAGGTGGGTGGGCTGGTACCAGGCGGCAGCACCAGGTGGGTGGGCGGGCGGGTTAGAGGCAGCAGCACCAGGTGGGTGGGTGGGCTCGGGGCGGCAGCACCGGGTGGGTGGGTTCGGGGCGGCGGGCTAGTGCTGGCAGCACCGGGTGGGTGGGCGGGCTAGGGGCGGCGGGCTAGTGCTGGCAGCACCGGGTGGGTGGGCTAGGGGCGGCAGCACCGGGTGGGTGGGCTAGGGGCGGCAGCACCGGGTGGGTGGGCTAGGGGCAGCACCGGGTGGGTGGGCTAGGGGCAGCACCGGGTGGGTGGGCTAGCGGCGGCAGCACCAGGTGGGTGGGCTAGGGGCGGCAGTATTAGTTGCTGAAATCAGAAACTTTCACTACATGGGGAATTTGTGGAAGACAACATCCTACCACCCCGAGGCGCAGTACGCTGGAGTAACAGTGCTCTACCACTATCCTGCCAGTAATTTCTGTGGGTCAATCAGAACTGCACTGCTAAGAGTGTAACGAACTGTCCACAGAACCTCAGACAGAAAGAGGGAGAGTAACGGCAACACAAAAATAGAGAAACAGAGGGATTGAGGAGAATGATGGGGTAACAGAGAAAGAAGGAAACTAATGGAGAGAAGAACTTAAATATACAGAGTGGGAGTAACAGACACAGGAGGGGATTAACAGAGAAACTTGGAGAAAGAAAAGTAACAGACACAGGGAGACAGTAACAGACAAGAGATGGGGAGGACTGGAGGAAATGCCACGTAAACCGCCCTGTAATATCTTCCTAAAATCAGTGAAAATCACAAGTCGAGGCCCTGTGGGAGAGTCACATTTTCCCTCTCTCTAACAGACAGGGAGAGTAACAGATGAGTTACTAACAGAAAGAAGGGGGAGAAGGACCAAGAAAGGAGCGAGTGACACGACTACTGGAAAAGAATAACGGGAAAAGAGGAGAGCAGTAGAAATAGGGGAAGTAGGAGAGTAACAAATGCAGAAAGTGGAAATTAATGAGGACGTAGAGAGAAAAGGGAAAGTAATGGGTACAGGGAGAGGAACAGAAAGGGGAAAGAGCAACAGATACAACAAAGACTGAGACAGAAAGGAGTTAGCAGAGACAGGGGGAAAGTAACAGAGAAAGGGGGAGAGTAGTACAGACTGGGAGGAGAAACAGATAGGGAGAGAGTAACAACAATGGCTAGAGATAGGGAAAAGTAATATGGGCGTGGAGAGAGAGGGAGACATAGTAAGAGGGGGAGAGTAACATACACGGAGAGACTAACGGACAAATTCACCAATCGCACAGTCCCACTGGGGAGCCATGGTCAGAGCGCGTGAGGATTAGAGAATTGGCAGTACAGTGTTGCAGCTCTGTCCCCATCCAATGCTTCCTTCAGGAATCTGACTTCCTCGAAGTGTGAGACCAATGGATTTACCTTTTAATAGAGATGCTACTGTTGACCCTATGAGAACAGGATTGAGGAAGTGTTCCATTCAGACTTGGGTACGATCGTTGAAGATTCTTGTGTGAATATAATTCGAGCCCCAACCCTTGTGTTGTGTGGTGCCCTTGAACAAAAATAAATCAATCAATACAGGATTCAATTTAACATCTCATCTAAAAGATGGCACCTCCAACAATGTAGCACTCCTTCTGTACTGAATTGAGGTGTCAGCCTAGGTTTTTTTCACTCTACAGAAGGGGAGGACTTTGATGGAAAGTATTCTTCCCAGACTTTTGTATCCGTCAATAAACTTGTAATCCTAAGTGTTCTAAATGGAGAGATCTCTGCACTTGCTGGTTCCTCTCTATCACCCCTGGAGCTTTCAAACTGCTGGAGTTGTGCTGGGATCATCCATTTTGTGGGGCACTGGGTGTTTCCAGATGATCGGGCTGGTAACGAACAGTTTTACAATGTAAAAGAAGGTAGCAATGGACTAAATGAGCGAGGCATGAATAACGTTCAGGGCTATGTTGAAACACAGCTTCCCTTTAAATGAAGTAAAATATTCAGGTTTAGGGGTTCTGATGTAAAGCTTGAAATTAAATTCTTGTGTGCAAACATCCTTAATATTTTTCTCCCCTTCTTTGACTTTATTGTTAAATATATTTTTCCCCCCTGAAATGTTTAGATATATCCTTAGCTGAAGCCAGGCAGGGAATCTGTCCACAGGGTTGTCTCAGGGGTATCACTTCTGAGCTGCTCACGTGAAGGCACGTGCAAGTGGAGTGAGTGGCCCTGTGCTGACTTCCTTTTCTCCGTGTTGGGAATGCCTCGGCTTCTCTTGGTGATGGGATTGGGGACCTCTGGTTACTTATAAACCATTTCAGTTTTCAATTGAGGTTTGTATTCTACGGTGTCAGCTGTGGCTCAATGGCTGCACTCTCTCTCCTCCGAGTCAAGTTTGTGGGTTCAAGTCCCGCTCCAAGGACTTGAGCACAAAATCTAGGCTGACACATTAGTGAAGTACTGAGGGAGTGCTGCATTGTCACTGCTGTTTGTGGGACCTTGATGTGCATAAATTGGCTGCTGCATTTCCAACATTACAACCAGTGACTACACTTCAAAAGTACTTCATTGGCTGTAAAGCGCTTTGGGATGTCCCAAGGTCGTGAAAGGCGCTATATAAATGCAAGTTTGGTCGTTCTTTCTCTTTTTCTCACTTTCTTTATTTCTCTTTCTTTCTCTCATTCTTGTCATTTTTCTATGTATTCTCCTACATCCCTGTCTAGAACCTTGATACCATCGAGTACTGGATGATCTGTCCATGCTGAGAATCCAATCAGACCCAATTGTTACCTGATACTGCTGCTGTCACAATAGTTCAGTCTGTGTGTCAGTACTGAGCGATGCCTACCTATAATCTACCTGTTCTTCTTGTTTTACTCTGCCGTTTTTGGCTTTTCATTTCCTCCTGTCTTTTGCTGCAGGAGAATGCAGCCCCCAACCCACTGGCGAAAGAGGAGCTGAACCTGCTGGCACATTTAATGGGAGGTCCGGAGATCAAGAAGCCTGTGGCCAGTGAGCCAGGATTTCGGCTCAATCTGTTTGGCACAGACGAGGAGGAAGAGTAAGTTGATGCCATTTTATCAATTGTGTTTCTTTCACGGGAACAAGATTTATAACCACACACGCACACACCTCTATACACGCACCCACATCCACACACTCCCTCCTACACACACCCACATCCACACATTCCTTCCCACACCCACCTCTATACACACACGCACATCCACACACTCCTTCCCCCACACACCCCTGTACACGCACCCACATCCACACATTCCTTCCCACACACACCTCTACACACGCATCCACACTCCCTCCCACACACACCTCTATACACAAACCCACATCCACACATTCTTTCCCACACACACCTCTATACACGCACCCACACACACCTCTATACATGCACCCACATCCACACATTCTTTCCCCAGACATACCTCTATAGACGCGCGCACACGGGCCAAATGGCCTCCTTCTGCGCTGCAAGATTCTATGAAAATGAATTTTTCACATCTCACCCCTGTGCCTTTGGATGAAGGCCCAGCACATCCCTACAGCAGAAAAGGAAAGTTACAACTGAGTCAGCTTGGACTAGTGCCTTGCACCTCCTAGTGACTGCCTTAAGGGTAGCACTGCAGAGGGCAGGAGATAATAAAACTTGTAGTGATTTAATCCTCCACACAGGAATTGTGTTGGTGTTGCACCATGTGGGAAGATCACGGGGCCAGTGTCTCTAAGAAAGGGCAGTCTTGTCCAGTGGAGGCAGCAGTAACACAAAAGGACTGAGCTTCAATATTACTGTAAAACATTGCCAATAAATCACAAACATTACCGTAAAACAGCAAAATTAACCAAGTACCAGTGAGAACAGAAGCTCGGCTCCAGACTACGTCGGGCGAGTGGGGAAGAATTGTTTGTGGAAGTTTAACTCCTCCTAAAGAATGGGGTAGGCTCTTAGCCACAGCAAGTTACATTTTGATCTATTTTTGTGTTCTAGCCATGCAGCGACCATAAGGTCTGCAGAACTTTCTGATGAAGTCATCAACATACAGGCCACAAAGGTGAGCGGGATGTCGGATTGCTATTTGCAGCAGTTGCGCAACGCTTTTTAATTAATTTGTGCATTTGCAATTCCCCTCCCTCCCACCTCGGCTTTCTCACCTGAAGGCGCTGACTCAACAGAGTTTAATACCCGTGGGCACCAGCAGGCCGTTGCTAATTCAGCTAAATGGGCACATTCAACCATGGGGGGAGGGATCACAAAAACCCCAATCCTGTCTTGTGCTGCATCAGATGTACACACTCTCCAGCAGAGGTCACTGGATAGCACTCAGGTCACAAACCAGCTGGGGTCCCCACTCCTATCTCAACAGTGAAGGCAGTAGTGCCAACCCGGCTGAGAAGGGCCTGCTCAGCAACAGACCCAGGGATCTAACCTCGGGCCCGGTCTCCAAACAATACCACACTGCGCACAGTGCATTTATCCACTCAGCCCATCAAGGATCTTGCTTTATTTCTTTTGACAAAGCAGCAGACCGTCAGTCAGATTATGTGCCTTGTCCCCCTCTACAGGACCAGCAGCAGCACGAAGAGCTAGCTCGAATTATGGTAGAATTCCATGTCCAGGAGCAGCCCAGGCACAGCCGCAGTAAAGGGGATGACCTCCTGGCCATGATGGACGACCTGTGACCTACCAGTGAGCAGCTGTGGCGTCACCATCTTTTCCACGTGACCTTCCTTGGCACAACATCCGTCGCTGGGTGTCTGGCTTTCAACCCTCTGAGCGAATTCTTTTTGTTAACGACTCACTCAATTCCTGTACCAAGAGCTGAACTCCCATTCTGTACAGTTTTGTGCACCAACGCAGTTTTATCACTGTACATAGAAAATATTAAATGAGCCAGAGTGTGATCGTATTCACCAACGTTTGTGACCCTCAACCTGGATGGGGGATTGGAAATGCAATGGGGCAGGGTCGCAACATGAAGTGGGGGAGACACAGGGAAATGATTTGGCTCAGCTGTGAATTTTTGCTGATCAGTGAGCTGGAGACAGATTTGTATGGGATGCAAGTGGTTTTTTTTAATGTATTTTTGAGTGCACCTGTGAAAATCAAGTCACACCTAGGTAAAACTGGGACTGTGGCTGATTAGGTAGTCATTGGTGGGGGGGTCAGGGGAGGGCGTAAAAATGATAAAGATGGTTGGCAAGAATGTCATACCATTGAAACCAGTCAGTGTAGGTTATAGTGGGGCCACGGTGTGTGACAGTGGGGCATTGTGTTTGACAGTGGGGTCACAGTGTCACGCTATGGTACACTGACTGTGGGTGACATTGGGGTGACTGTGTGTGACCGAGGGGTCATGGAGCCATGCTATGGAACCCTGCCAGCAGTTGTATGAAAATCTGCCAATCTTCTTGGACAGTTCAGATTCATACATCCAATCAAACAGGCACAAAGCTTTGGTTCTACTTTGAATGTTAAAGGGCAGAACTGGCCTCAGGATTTTGGGCCTCTGCACCAGAATTTCTAAAGAGCAACTATTAATTGCCACAATTAAATGTTATTTAATAATTTTAAACACTGACTACTTCATTAAAATATTACATTCAAATTGAGTGTCGGTATTAATTTGCATTTAGCATGTGTTCCCTGTATATTCTCAGTCTGTTATTCATTATTACTTTAAAATTTTCTGAGGTATCTTCATCCCACGCAGTTTTCTTCTTTCCTATCTTGGACTGGCTCTGATTAACTTTGTAATTAATTCACTTGCTGAGGTGATCTGTTTTAATATCTTAACATTTTTACAATATTTCCCTTGACATTCGCTCTCCAATAGCACTTCCTTCCTTTGTGTTTCCTTATCTCTATTCTCATTAATCTGGCTTTCTGCTGATCGGCCACATTCCTTTCCACCTCTTTATTTACAGCTCTTACATCCTTTGCCTCCAGACTTGTGGTGACTGCAGCATTTACCAGCGGACCGGGAACCTCACCTCAGCCCCCTCCCCCAGTAGCGATGGGCTTTCAGGAGGCCTAAAGCTGGCTGTGTGACAGGAAGGTGCTCCATTGTCGGGTGAAACTGTTGCAGGATATGTTTGCTTTCTATTTACTGTGCCTGCTTACATATCACAGGTTGCCCGAGGTGCTGCAGATGATTAATCCAGTTGGGAGGCCAGTTGGTGCACTGACAGAAAGCAGAGCAGGCTTATCTCGACGGCTGATGTGCCAAGGCAATCCTATATAGATGTTAGCAGAATGCCTCTAAGGAGCCGTTATCCGCTCGGCATTCTGTGCGTTAACACTTTTCAGTGGAAATCTTCAGATTAACCTGATCCCTTGGCAGGTTTAATCCAGTGTACCATTCATGTCAATCAGAAAGCAGATTGCTGGTGGTGCTAAAGGCTCAGTGTACACTCTGGTACGCCACTGACTAGATGTTCTTTTTGGGGGTGGGGTGCACACTCAGTTCATGCTGCTGGGGCGATGGTTTGGGAGCGGCACTATTAAACGGGGGCTACTAACCTAAGGTTATTGTGTAGTAGCAGGAAGAAGTGAAACCTGTATGCGTGTTGTAAACCTTAGTGATATATCACTACTCCTGACTGGTGTGCGATTTACAGCTGATCTCACAGCTCCATAACCACCTTAAAGAAAATTGCCTCTACTCAAAGCTCAGTTCAGTTACTTCAGGAAATAAAGGAGATCAGCAGTAAAAGTTATTTTTTAATATGTAAAAAGCTCCTCTTTCAGCTTTGCTCCTACTTGAATTCTTAACTACACAATATTAGAAATAACAAGTGCTGTTTGCTGAAGGTCAGTCTCCTCCAGTGTCTCAGTGGGTGTAGGGCAGTGCTGCAGTAGGTGATTTACTAATGCAGGTACTCTGACAGACGGGCTTGTGGGACTGGGTGATAGAGATTGATGTCGGAGTATCCTGATGGGGGCACCATTTCACCTCAAACAAGATAATTACACATGAGGGAAGGTCGTTCAGCCTAGCAGAGAGATCTTAATGTCACTCACCCCCAACACATTGTAGCATCAGTTGTTTGCTGAATGACTCCAGGGTTTTTGCTTCCACTACACTCTAGAAGTTTATTCCACATGTTGATCACTCTTTTATGTGAAGAAGAAGAATTTCCTGTTATCTGTCCTAAAAATACCTATCACTAGTTTGAGCCTATGTTCTCTAGTTATACTCCCATAATTTCATTTAAAGTGATTGATGTGCCTCAATAATCCCGAGACTCGATGTTAGCGAAACAAAACAAGGCTTTTATTAACTTAGAAGATAACACGCAGTGGAGAGAGGTATCTTCCCTGGAGGTCTGCAGTACTGGCTGTAAGGCCAGACTGAGCTGGCTTACATAGAGGCCAGGTATGGGCGGAGCCCTACACACAACACATTCCATACATTCCAATACACAATACAATGGTGAGGAGAAACCTGAAACCAACCACAGTCACAGGCAGTACAATGGTAAGGGGGAACCTGAAACCAACCACAGTCACAGGCAGTGATGAATGGAATATTTCATCACATTCACCCCTTCTATAGATTTAGTCTGTTCGGGGGTTTGGTAGTCCTCTGCGACCGACGTAGCTGTTGTGGTGTCGGCTGGGTGTCCCCGGTGGCCTCCTGGGTCTCTGCCGGGGGTGCCGCCAGGGTTGTTGAAGGAGTAGTTGGTGGGGGTGCCGTTGGTCGATGTTCTTCCGGGGGTGATGAAAGAGTAGTGGGTGGGTAAGAGTTGCTGTGGTCGTTGTTGCTGCTATTGCCGTGGTTGTTGTCGTTACCGGCTGGGGCGACGTCTTTTATTGACACGGTGTCCTCCCTTCCGTCGGCGTGCCGGACATACGCGTATTGGGGGTTGGCGTGGAGTAGGTGCACTGGCTCCACGAGAGGGTCCGTCTTATGGCCCCTCACATGCCTTCGCACGAATACCGGACCCGGGGTGGAGAGCCATGACGGCATGGATACGCCTGAGGTGGATTTCCGGGGGAAGCTAAACATTCATTCATGAGGCGTGGCATTAGTGGCAGTACACAATAGCGACCGTATCGAATGGAGCACATCTGAGAGGACTTCCTGCCAGCGGGAGATAGGGAGGCCCTTGGTCCTTAGAGCTAGAGTGACTGCTTTCCATACTGTCCCGTTCTCTCGCTCCACTTGACCGTTACCCTGGGGGTTGTAGCTGGTGGTACGGCTCGTGGCGATACCCCTGGACAGCATGTACTGGCGTAGCTCTTCACTCATGAAGGACGCCCCCCTATCCGTGTGGATGTAGCTCGGCATGCAGAACAGGCTGTTGAGGCATTTAATGACCGTGACGCTGGTCATGTCTGGGCAGGGGAAGGCGAATGGGAACCGGGAGTATTCGTCCACAATGTTCAGGAAGTAAACATTGCGGTCGACGGACGGGAGGGGGCCCTTGAAATCTAAGCTGAGCCGCTCAAAGGGCCGTGTAGCTTTGATTAAGTGGGCTCTATCAGGGTGGTAGAACCGAGGCTTGCACTCAGCGCAAGTGCGGCAGTTCCTGGTCAGAGACCGAACTTCCTCAATCGAGTAGGCTAAGTTGCGGGACTTTATGAAGTGGAACAGCCGCGTGACCCCTGGGTGGCAGAGGTCGTTGTGGAGGGTCTGTAGCCGATCCCCGGTGGCGCTGGCACACATCCCTCGTGAGAGGGCATCTGGGGATTCGTTAAGGGCCCCTGGCCGGTAGATGATGTCATACTCGAAGGTGGAGAGCTCGATCCGCCACCTAAGAATCTTATCATTTTTGATCTTCCCCCTCTGTTTATTATTGAACATAAACGCTACCGACCGCTGGTCGGTAAGTAGGGTGAAGCGTTTGCCGGCTAGGTAGTGGCGCCAGTGGCGCACTGGCTCCACGATGGCTTGGGCCTCCTTTTCCACGGAGGAGTGTCTGATCTCGGGCCCTTGGAGGGTCCTCGAGAAGAAAGCTACGGGCCGCCCCGCCTGGTTGAGGGTGGCCGCCAAGGCAAAGTCAGACGCATCACTTTCCACTTGAAATGGAGTGTTCTCGTCCACTGCCTGTAGCGTGGCCCGCTCAATATCCTGCTTAATGCTTTTGAAGGCGGCGTGGGCCTCAGCAGAGAGCGGAAAAGAGGATGCTTTCAAGAGGGCTTTGTCGGAGTAGTTGGAGACCCATTGGGAATAATAAGAAAATAACCCCAGGCACCTTTTCAGGGCTTTGGGAGTGTTGGGCAGGGGCAGCTCCCGTAGGGGGCGCAATCGGTCGGGGTCTGGTCCGATTTCCCCATTCTCCACCACGCTGCCTAGTATGCAGAGGCGCGTGGTGTTGAAAACGCACTTGTCCTCGTTGTTGGTGAGGTTGAGTTTTTGTGCGGTTTTCAGGAACCTCTCGAGGTTCGAGTCGTGATCCTGCTGGTTGTGACCGCAGATGGTGACGTTGTCGAGGTAGGGGAAGGTTGCCTGCAAGTGGTGGTCATCGACCATGCGGTCCATCTCCCTCTGGAAGACCGAGACCCCATTCGTCACCCCAAAGGGGACTCTGAGGAATTGGTAGAGGCGTCCGTTCGCCTCGAAGGCGGTGTACGGGCGGTCCTCTGGTCTGATAGGGAGCTGGTGGTACGCTGACTTGAGGTCGATGGTGGAGAACACCCGGTATTGGGCGATTTGGTTCACCATTTCTGATATGCGGGGTAGCGGGTAGGCGTCTAGTTGGGTGTACCTGTTGATCATTTGGCTATAGTCGATCACCATCCGTTTCTTCTCGCTACCCCTTACCACCACCACTTGGGCGCGCCACGGGCTATTGCTGCATTCAATAATGCGCTCTTTCAGGAGCCTGTCTACCTCGGTTGCGATAAACCGCCTGTCCTCCCAGCTGTACCTCCTGCTTTTGGTCGCTATTGGCCGGCAGTTAGGGGTAAGGTTCGCAAATAGCGAAGGCGGCTTTACCTTCAGGGTAGCCAGGCCGCACACTGTGAGGGGCGGCTGGGACCCACCGTACTTGAGCGTGATGCTTTGGTGGTTGCACTGGAAATCCAGGCCCAAGATCACGCTCGCGCATAGATTCTTCATGATTAATACTTTAAAATTATCGTATACAGTCCCGTTAATGGACAATTGTACCGTGCAGTAACCCAGAATGGTCGATGTCTGGGTTTTATCAGCCATAGAGATGGTACCCCGAGTAGGGACCACCTTTAGGGAGAGTTGTCGTGCCAGTTCCGGGTGGATAAAACTCTCCGTGCTTCCACTGTCAATTAAACATTTAACCCGGCACCCGTTTACCTCGATGTCCACCATTGATTTGGATAGCGGGTGGGGCCTGGTCTGGTCCACTGTGACCGATGCCACTGTAGGGCCCTGATCGAGACAAGATGGCGTCCGCGCTGTCTGCTCACAAGATGGCGGACCCCACGAGGTCGGGCAAGATGGTGTCCAAGATGGCCGCGCACACGCGGCGGTGGCGGGTTTTGGTTTTCCAGCGGGGTTCCCTCTGCACACCTTCCCAAAGTGCCCCTTCTTACCGCACTTAAAGCAGGTGGTGCCTTTCGCCGGGCACAGGTTTCTGGTGTGCTTTGGCTGCCCGCAGAAGTAGCAGTTGGGTCCCCGACGCGTCGCGGCTGTCGTAGGGCTTCTGGGGGGAGAGCGGGGTCCCGACGGTGTCGGGCTGCCAGGCGGGGAAGATGCCTTCCAAGATGGCGGCGCCCTTGGTGCACACGTGGCGGCGTGGACGGCGCGGGCTGAAGAGTAGGCGTCCGAGTTTCTCTGGGCCACATCCAGGGATCGCGCAGTGTCCGCAGCCTGTTTCAGGTCCAGTCCCGTTTTTTCCAGCAGTCTTTGCCGGATGTAAGTGGAGCTGAGGCCTGTGATAAAGGCATCGCGAACAAGCTCGTCGGTGTACACTGCGGCTTTTACATCTCGGCACTTGCAGTCTTTGCCAAGCATTTTCAGGGTGCCTAGGAACTCCTCCACTGATTCCCCAGGTCGCTGTGCGCGAGTGGCGAGCAGATGCCTAGCATACACCTCATTCGTAGGCTGCTGGTAATGCGCCTTTAAGATGTCGCAGGCGGCCAGGTACGTGTCGGCGTCTTGGATGAGGGGGTAAACCCGGTGGCTTACCCAATTCCGCAGAATTCCGAGTTTCATACTCGCAGCGTCCGTAGCGTCTTTGACGGCTGCGGAATTGTCCAGGAAGAATTCCATACACACAAACCAGTGTCCGAAGCGTGCTGATGCGTCCGGAGCATGCTGATCCAAATCCAAACGTTCGGGTTTCAGGAGTTGATCCATTGTGTTGAAAAATAAGTTAATAAAATTGATGTGCCTCAATAATCCCGAGACTTGATGTTAGCGAAACAAAACAAGGCTTTTATTAACTTAGAAGATAACACGCAGTGGAGAGAGGTATCTTCCCTGGAGGTCTGCAGTACTGGCTGTGAGGCCAGACTGAGCTGGCTTACATAGAGGCCAGGTATGGGCGGAGCCCTACACACAACACATTCCATACATTCCAATACACAATACAATGGTGAGGAGAAACCTGAAACCAACCACAGTCACAGGCAGTGATGAATGGAATATTTTATCACAGTGATTTTCCTGTGTCCTTGTCAATCTTATGTACCCGTATAACTGCACCTCTCGGACACCTCCTGTCCAAGCTGAAACATGAATTCTTCCACAGCCTCGTCCTTCAGTAGACCGCCCCCCCCCCACCTTTTGCGTCGTCAGAGATGCGAAGATTTGTGGAGAATCCAAAAAATCTCCACATCCTGATTTAAACAAAGTGCAAGTTGACTGGCATCTGAAAGAGAAAAGACAGGCTGACTTTTCCCTTCAAGGCTTGTAAGATGAGGGCTTGACGGAGTGAAGAACATCGTGTGCTCTGGGAGATGCTTTCAATTCCAAATGCTGAGTATCTCGGCCAGCTTTTCTTTCTCTAAACTCTAGCGTGACGAAGCTGATACCAGCTAATACCACACGTACTAACTTCCTGCACCAGTGCTGAACATGAGCATCCCTATCTCGCTTCTCCCTCCAGAGTTCTGTGTGTGGTGATAACCAGTGAAACGACAAATGCACATTGTGTGAAAAGGCTGGTTAATGTTTCCGATGAGATCTTGGTCAACGTTCTTAACTACTTTAAACGGTAACCTGTTCTCTTTCAGCTGCTGATTGACCTATACACTTCCAGCAGTTCTGATATGGTAGTATTAGTCCAGAGATAAATTCAGTGTATATATATCTAATAATATGATTGTGTTCATAATTTTGCATAATAACAGAAAGCAATGCCTAAATATTTCTTTGAAACAGTTAACCGTAGTAAATGCATGAAAAGCTAGTGTCAGTAATGGTGACCGTGAAACTACCGGATTGTCGTTAAAAACCCATCTGGTTCACTAATGTCCTTTAGGGAAATCTGCCGCCCTTACCCGGTCTGGCCTATGCATGACTCCAGACCCACAGCAATGTGGTTGACTTTTAACTGCCCTCTGAAATGGCCAGGCAAGCCAAACCACTACAACAAAGTCAGCACTGTGGGAGAACCTTCACCTCACGGACTGCAGCGTTTCAAGAAGGCAGCTCACCACCACCTTCTCAAGGGCAATTAGGGTTGGGCAATAAATGCTGGCCTTGCCAGCAATGCCCACATCCTATGGACGAATACATTAAAAAAAATAGTAAGACTGGTCAGTCAGTGGAACATCCAGGCTAATGTAATGCCATCTTTTGTGAAATAATTGTTTGAAATTAGAAGATACATTCATAATTTTTACATGAATATTTTTAATATTTGTAGTTAGCCAAATAGTGAATGCTGATATCATCTGGTTTACTGGCTTGGAAGGTAAGTATACAGAGTCCAGCAGTAGGAGGGAGCTAAATTAAGATATACAATGATGTTGAATCATCCTTTGGTGTATATCCACTTATGTTAATTCAGTCCCCCCCATCCCCCCGTTATGCTCAATAACCTTTCCACAGCCAGTGCTCCTGATGGTGTCATCAGTGTTTGGCCAAAATAAAGTCCAGCTTTGACAGAATTGTATAGAATAAATATCTGCAAAGTATCTTAATGCTGAGATACCCTCTTTCGTTGGGGTGAGCTGGGATAGATAGCCTGGTAGCTGTTCTCTCCACCAACATCTGCTCTATTTTCAGAGGTGCCTGGGGAGGAATTCACCTTGAATGTTCAAGGGGCAGACTGATGTCCTCACACCTGCCCTGATGATAAATGCACATTGCTCCAGTCCACTGCTCAGTCTTTATAGAGCTTTAGGTAAAGCATCTGAAGTTCAGTTTTGGGTTCACTCATGTCTGTTGATTTTGGTAGCATAGGCACAGTAGTCTAGCGGTTATGGTACTGGACCAGCAACCCAGAGGTTTTTGTAAACCATCTGGTTCACGAATATCCTTCAGGGAGAGGAACTGCCACGCCTACTTGGTCTGGCATACATGTAACTCCAGTCCCATACTACGTAGTTGACTTTTAATTCCGTAAGGACAACTAGGGATGCTCAATAAATACTGCTTTGTCAGTGTCGCCCATATCCCAAGAACAACTTTAAAAAAAAATTTAAAAAAAACATTTGATTGGAGTGAAGTTGCATTTCCAGGGATTTTTTGCTTGATTTAATACATTCAAACAAATTGTTCAGGACATCTGAAACCTGAAATATTCCACTTTGAACAGCAGAAATTCCTGAACACTGAAGAACAGGAAATGCTGAAGAATGCACTTTGCTTGTCAAACACCAGAGTCTTACGAGTGATCGATGAATGTCTGTGTGCATCAGTGTTTGCTGAATAAACGGATGGGTTAGTGACACGAGCAGTCACTGCCCCCTCGCCCAAGAAGTGAATGGTGTTGAGAAGAGTAAATATAAATACTTTAAATTGTCCAAAAAATAAAATTCTGTCAAACTTGAGGTTGTGAATTCGAGTCTGATCTGAGACAGACGTAGATTGTTATCTCTTGTCCAGTCCCAAACCAGGCAGGTAGGGGGTGGGAGTGCGACATGAGTTCTATTTCTTCTCCTGTTCACAGTTCCTTGGAAACCTTAATGCTTGCACATTATAAGAGATAGAAGTAAGCAGGGACAAAATGGGCTTCAATTTAAAATCAGACTATCATTTACAATTTAGCAAGTAACCCTCTCAAAAATCTAGGCTGTGGTGAAGTTTACTGCAGTCTCTGGGAGCCGAGAAGAGCTGCTACAATCTGGCTCACTGGATTCGAGAGATTTCCACATTCGACATAATTGATGTATGTACCAGCACTACTTTCCTACAGGAATGTATTTTCAGGAATCCCTCAGCAGGTAGGGAGCAGCCATTGTCCCTCCCCCAAAGGATGGAGATGCAATGGAGAGGAGCTCACAAAATGAGACTGGGTGTACTCAACATATGTATTTTATTAAATAACAACAGAAAATGCTGGAAAAACTCAGCAGGCCAGGCAGCATCCGTGGAGGGAGAAACAGAGTTAACGTTTCAGGTCTGGGACCCTTCCAGACCTGAAACGTTAACTCTCTTTCTCTCTCCACGGATGCTGCCTGGCCTGCTGAGTTTTTCCAGCGTTTTCTGTTGTTATTTCAGATTTCCAGCATCCGCAGTATTTTGCTATTATATGTATTTTATTGTCCATTGAAAATCAAAGTCTGTGAAATATATATGCTTAAAAATGTTAACCATTGATCTAGTGAAACTATAGTGGATTAGAAGCATTTGAAGTTTTTTTTTAAGTTACTGTGCATTGATGCAAAATATGTATTATACTTATTTAAAATCTTTGTCGTTTGAGGCCAGAT
This sequence comes from Somniosus microcephalus, assembly GCF_052327205.1. Lineage (NCBI taxonomy): Eukaryota > Metazoa > Chordata > Chondrichthyes > Squaliformes > Somniosidae > Somniosus > Somniosus microcephalus. Next base: position 20,303,295 of record NC_141006.1, on the reverse strand, counting down.
TGTCAGTACAGTATTTCTCATTCCTGCTTCTCATCTACATGCTGCCCCTCGGCAGCATCATCCAAAACACAATATCACGTTCTACATGTACGCTGATGACAACCAGCTCTACCTCATCACTACCTTTCTCGACCCCTCCATCGTCTCTGATTTGTCAGACTGCTTGTCCGACATCCAGTACTGATTGAGCAGAAATTTCCTCCAACTAAATATTGGGAAGACTGAAGCCATTGTCTTCGGTCCCCGCCACAAACTCCGTTCCCTAACCACCGACTCCATCCCTCTCTCTGGCAACTGTCTTGAGGCTGAACCAGACCGTTCGCAATCTTAGTGACGTATTTCATCCGGAGTTCCCGATCACATATCTGCTCCACCACCATCACTCCATCCCTGCCTCACCTCATCTGATGCTGAAACCCTCATCCATGCCTTTGTTACTTCTAGACTTGACTATTCCAACGCACTCCTGGCCGACCTCCCAGCTTCCACCCGACATAAACTTCAGCTCATCCAAAATTCTGCTGCTCGTATCCTAACTCGCAGTAAGTCCCTTTCACCCATCACCCCTGAGCTCGCTGACCTACATTGGCTCCCGGTCCGGCAATGCCTCAGTTTTAAAATTCTAATTGTTTTCAAATCCCTCCATGGCCTTGCCCCCTCCCTATCTCTATAACCTCCAACGGGGGGGAGGAGCTAAATACGATTAAAATCACTAAGAAAGTGGTACTCGGTAAAATAATGGGACTCAAGGCGGATAAATCCCCTGGACCTGATGGCTTACATCCTAGGGTCTTGAGGGAAGTGGCGGTAGGGATTGTGGATGCATTGGTAATAATTTTCCAAAACTCCCTGGACTCAGCAAAGGTCCTGGCAGACTGGAAAACTGCTAATGTAACACCCTTATTTAAAAAGGGTAGTAGGCAGAAGGCCGGAAACTATAGACCTGTTAGCCTAACATCTGTGGTTGGTAAAATTTTAGAGACAGTAACGGGACATTTGGATAAACATAATTTAATAGGACAAAGTCAGCATGGTTTTATGAAGGGGAAGTCATGTTTGACAAATTTGCTTGAGTTCTTTGAGGAAGTAACATACAGGGTGGATAAAGGGGAACCAGTGGACGTAGTGTATTTAGACTTCCAAAAGGCATTTGACAAAGTGCCACACAAAAGATTATTGCTCAAGATAAAAAATCATGGGATTGGGGGTAATATTATGGCATGGGTGGAGGATTGGCTATCTAACAGAAAGCAGAGAGTTGGGATAAATGGTTCGTTCTCAGACTGGCAATCAGTAACTAGTGGTGTTCCGCAGGGGTCCGTGCTGGGTCCCCAACTCTTTACAATCTATATTAATGATTTGGAGGAGGGGACCGAGTGTAACATATCAAAGTTTGCAGATGATACAAAGATGGGAAGGAAAGTAGTGAGTGAGGAGGACATAAAAAACCTGCAAAGGGACATAGACAGGCTAAGTAAGTGGGCAGAGATTTGGCAGATGGAATACAATACTGGAAAGTGTGAGGTTATGCACTTTGGCAGGAAAAATCATAGAACATGTTATTATCTTAATGGCAAGAAACTGGAACGTACTGTAGTACAAAGGGATCTGGGGGTCCTGGTGCACGAAACTCAAAAAGTTAGTATGCAGGTGCAGCAAGTGATCAAGAAGGCCAATGGAATGTTGGCTTTTATTGCTAGGGGGATAGAATATAAAAACAGGGAGGTATTGTTGCAGTTGTACAAGGTATTGGTGAGACCGCACCTGGAATACTGCATACAGTTTTGGTGTCCATACTTAAGAAAAGAACATACTTGCTCTCGAGTCAGAACAAAGAAGGTTCACTTGGTTAATCCCGGGGATGAGGGGGTGGACATATGAGGAGAGGTTGAGTAGATTGGGACTCTACTCATTGGAGTTCAGAAGAATGAGAGGCGATCTTATTGAAACATATAAGATTGTGAAGGGGCTTGATCGGGTGGATGAGGTGAGGATGTTCCCAATGATGGGTGAAACTAGAACTAGGGGGCATAATCTTAGAATAAGGGGCTGCTCTTTCAAAACTGAGATGAGGAGAAACTTCTTCACTCAGGGTAGTAGGTCTGTGGAATTTGCTGCCCCAGAAAGCTGCGGAAGCTACATCATTAAATAAATTTAAAACAGAAATAGACACTTTCCTAGAAGTAAAGGGAATTAGGGGTTACGGGGAGCGGGCAGGAAATTGGACATGAGTCTATGTTCGGAACGGTCACGGCCCTGTGGGTAACGGAGCGGGCCCAGGGGCCGTGTAGCCTGGTTCTGCTCCTACTTCTTGTGTTCTAATTATGTGTTAGATTTCAGGAGATGGTTCTATTCCTGTTCCTGGCTGGGGTGGAGATCACCTTTTACAGAAGGTAAGTACTGTAGAAAATATAGGGACAGTGATCTCCTGGACGAGTTTCGACCGCCTGGATGGGTCGGAGAGGAATTTCCCAGACTTTTTTCTCCCAAATTGGCCATTGGGTTTTTTATCTGGTTTTTCGCCTCTCCTAGGAGATCACATGGGTTCGGGAGGGATGTAGAGTGATAGTAGATTTGAGGTTAGGATCAGATCAGCCATGATCTTATTGAATGGTGGAGCAGGCTCGAGGGGCCGATTGGCCTACTCCTGCTCCTATTTCTTATGTTCTTATGTAGCACTACAACCCTCCGAGATCTCTGTGCTCCACCAATTCTGGCCTCCGCATTCCCTGAAAACTTTAGATTTCTCGATGTTAAACTAATTGAAGTGCTGTCAAAAGGGAATCCATAGGGTAGAGCAGCAGTGATGTCATCAAGCTGTCTAAGCAGCCAATCACAGACAGCAAACCAGGAAATAAAAAGCACTGATTCAATTCACTTTTTAAAAATTTTAGAGAGCGAAATAAAGATTGGGACATACACATGGGGTTAAGGTAGAAGCTGAAATATCATGAACAAACTTAGAAAATTACTAGATTTTTTAAATATATATATTTTTTATCATAATGGAGAAATTTGACATTCCACAAATATAAAATTAGTTTTTCAGGGCCAGAACAGTTGTTCAGCAGTCAATACGCCATTAAAACCCCAGTTACACCTATTGCAACAAGACTTAATTTTTTATGGGGCATTTAACAGCGTAATTAGATTGGAAAAGCTTAAGTTTTCATCAGTTCAACTGATTTCACTGATTGCCGGCTATGGGGCGTTCCACAGTGCAGCCTGTGACGGAGCAGGGAATAACTGACCACAACTTCAGAATTTCCACGTTTAGTTGTGCATGCGCTAAATCCAGAAGTTACGGTCATTTCAGAGGGGTAATGACGGCAAACGCTGACGGTTTGACATTATTACCACCACAAAATCCAGGCCAATATCTGCTTATGTAGCTCGATGTCAAATTTTGTTTGATAACAAAAGCGCCTTGGAACGTTTTACTACGCTAAAGGTGCTATTTAAATACAAGTTTTTGTTGGTATTATTGTTTGGCTTTTACATTCAATAAACAGTTGATAGTAAAAGGCTACTGTTTGCATTAATTTGTGTCTGCAGAAAACAGACGGCAAGGTTGCTGGAGCGTGTCGTTTATGAATAATTTCTACCCACGTTTAGGATTCTTCCAGGATTTAAATGGGACACATCTTTTAGGATGCAAATTTTAAAGTGGGGATCTGGGAGCCAATGTAAGTCAGCAAGGACAGGGGTGATGGGTGAGTAGGACTTGGTATGGGATAGCATAGGGCCAGCAGTCATGGATAGGCTACAGTTTACAGAGGGAGAACATTGGAATAGTCCAGTCTGGAGCTGAACAAAGCACAGATGAAGGTTTCAGCAGCAGATGCACTAAGGCAGGGATTTTCAATGTTAAATGTTAACATAAAAACCAGACAGGAAATCTGTGCAAACACCAGATTTTTATATAGGGAACAGCAATGGCAGTGGGTTTGAAGTCTATTCTTTTGCCTCTGGGACTCAGATTCGAATTGAGTGCAGACTATTAGTTGATGGCCAATTTTATCTGCTGCTGTAAGGGTTTTGTTAATAAAGTTTGGGTAGTCTGAATCCAGTTCACATTGGATATGGGCCACGGATCAAAAATTCCCCATATTTTGGCACTAATTAGTACGGCACGGGGTGTGCAGGGAATTGAAATGTCACAATGAACCAGTAAGGAGTGTACTCGAGGTGAGGCAGGGTAGAGGAGATGAAGCTTTGCTCTTCATCCAGCAAAGGTCTCCCTGAACCAGGTGTTGTTGCCTTTCCTCATATGGGTCATGTGGAGTTAATGTGTCCTTCAGTGTGCCTGTACTCACAGCAGGCATTCAGTTGGATGACCCCGAGCTTCCGGTCGCCTGTCATTTTAATTCACCGCCCCATTCCCACTCAGACCTCACCGTCCTCGGGCTTTTGCATTGTTCCACAGAAGCTCAGCGTAAGCTCGAGGAACAGCACCTCATCTTCCGATTAGGCACTTTACAGCCTTCTGGACTCAATATCGAGTTCAACAATTTCAGATCATAACCTCGGCCCCCATTACATTTTTACTTATATTTTTTATCCACATCTTTGTTTTGGCCCTTCCCCCCCTTTTTTTTCTTCTCTCCTCCACATGGCAGCTGTCTCTCATTCTGCCAGCGCATTTCACACCTAATCTAGAGCCGTCTTTTGTCTCCACTAGTCCTATCACCATCTCGTCTCATTTTGAATACCTCTTAATGTCTATTCACTTCTCTCCCAGCCCTCAAACTGGCCTTTTAATTTGTTTCATTTCCTGTGCTTTTTCAGTCTTGACAAAGGATTTCAACCCGCAACGTTGACTCTATTTCTCTCTCCACAAATGTTGCCTGGCCTGCTGAGCTTTTCCGGCATTTTCTGTTGTTATTCAGTTAGGCTGGTTGCTAAGGTCGGGAGTTGTTTGAAGGAACAAGGCTCCCGGAGGCTGCACATGGCGCCACTCACTTCCGGGTGCAGAGCCCCGTCTGCGTCACACTGAGGGGCGGGACTTACTGCAATCACGTGGTCTCCAGCATTCAGGCCTGGACGGAAGTTGCCGTAACCAGGGAGACGGGGCCTTCTAAAGAAGGCTGTCAGTGGCGGCCGCTGTGTGACTCGGCGGTAAGTTAGTGAGCGGGGCGTCTAGTGAGGAGCTCCGATCCCCCGCTTGCTTACTGGGGTGGCGATGTACTCGAGGTTACGATGCCGTGCGGCCTAGTCCCTGTGTCAGTGGGGCCGGGCATTGAGACTGTGAGGGCCGCGGTCACTGGCCGTCCCTCGGGGACCAGCGACCGCTCACTGCCCACCGGGTAATGGGAGGAGTGACCAGGCCATCTGCTTGCATTTTTGGAGCGCCTTTAGAATAGTAAAACGTCCCAAGGCCCTTCACAGGAGCAATTATCTGACAAATTTGACACCGAGCCACATATAAAGGAGATATTAGGACAGGTGACCCAAAAGCTTGGTCAAAGAGGGTAGGTTTTAAGGAGCGTCTTAAAGGAGATGGAGAAGTTTAGGGAGACAATTCCAGAGCTTAGAATGTGGGCCCTTTAATGACAGACACGAGTGATATCTGCCCGGAATTTGCGGTGGGTAATAACAGCAAACAGACCGCTCGCTGTTACTACCCCTTTGAAAGTGACCGCAACTTCAGGATGTAGCACAAGTGCTTCTTAACGTGGAAATCCCGAAGTTTCGGTCAGTCATTCACTGCTCCAACATTGGCTGCGCTCTGCCCCCACATAGCCGAAAATCGGTGAAACTGATGAAAACGTGGGCTTTTCCGTGGTAATATTGCTGTTAAATACCCCATTAAAAGTTAGACCTTGTTGGATTAGGTGTAACTGGGGTTTTAATAGTGTATTGACTGCTAAACAAGCATTATAGCCCTGAAAAACTCATTTTCATTTTGTGGAATGTCAAATTTCTCCATAATAAAATTACAATTTTTAAGTAACTTTTTTTTTTAAAATTATAATTTTTAAAAGTTTGTTCTTTACTTCAGGTGTACTTTTTCCCCATGTGAGAGCTCCAATCTTTGTTTTACCCTCTAACAGTTTAAAAAGTCAGGATAAAAGCAACAGCTTAATTTCCTGATTCCTGGTTTGTGAGAATTCTGCATTGTGATTGGCTGTTTAGACAGCTTGTTGCTGTCACTGCAGCTCACACTCGGAGTTACCCACTATTCTACAGTGATCTGACTTGCACATCGAGAAAGGCAAACTTCTCGCCACAGAGATCGCGAGATCTTTGTGGGACGCCTTCTTCGGAGCCTGTGGCGGCGAGCGCCTTTGCTTCTCCGCTGACTGCAAATTCCAGGCCATTGCCATTGGAAATGGTGGCTAAATAGCCACTTTGTATCTGTCTTCACAGTACAGGAAGAGGATAAAGTACCAGCGATATGAGTGAAACTAAATCAAGGGGAGGAACTAACTAGATTCAATACAAGTTTATAAAATGATGATGGAGAAATTAATGAAATTAAAGATTGACAAATCTCCAGGACCCAATGGTTTCCACCTCCCGGGTACTTAAAGAAGTAGGTGATGAAATTGTTGATGCGTCAGTCATGATCTTCCAAAAATCTTGAGGAATTGTCCCCTTGGATTGGAAAATTTAAGAAGGGTAGGGGAGATAAACTAGGACATTATAGGCCTATTAGTCTAATGTCTGCTGTGGAGAAGTTACTAGAATCTGTTATTAGGGACAAGGTGACTGAGCACTTGGAAAAACATGAGCTGATCAGAGAGAGCCAGCATGGCTAAGTCATGTCTAACTAACCTAGTTTAATTTTTTGAGGAGCTAACCAACATAGTGGATAAGGGCGTGTCTATGGATGTTATTTTTATGGACTTCCAGAAGGCTTTTGACAAGGTTTGACATAAGAGACTGTTGACAAAAATGAATGTGCATGGGATTGGAGGCAACCTATTGGCTTGGAAATTGGTTAAGAGGGAGGAGACAGAGAGTAAGGATAATGGGTCTGTACTCAGATTGGCAGGATGTAACGAGTGGCGTCCCCTCAGGGATCTGCACTAGGGCCTGAGCTTTTCACTATATATTTATAAATGACTTGGGTGAAGGAATAGAGAGCCGTATATCCCAGTTTGCTGACAACACTAAGTTAGGTGGCACAGCAGTGTAGATGGGAGCAGAAAGTTACAACGGGCCATTGATGGATTAAGCCATAGTTATACAGCACAGAAAGAGGCCCTTCGGCCCATCGTGTCTGCACCGGCCATCAAGCCCTATCTATTCTAATCCCATTTTCCAGCACTTGGTCCGTAGCCTTGTATGCTATGGCATTTCAAGTGCTCATCTAAATGCTTCTTGAATGTTGTGAGGGTTCCTGCCTCTACCACCCTTTCAGGCAGTGAGTACCAGATTCCAACCACCCTCTGGGTGAAAAAGTTTTTCCTCAAATCCCCTCTAAACCTCCTGCCCCTTACCTTGAAACTATGCCCCTGGTTATTGACCCCTCTACTAAGGGGAAAAGTTCCTTTCTATCTACCCTATCTATGCCCCTCATAATTTTGTACACCTCAATCAGGTCCCCCCTTGGCCTTCTCTGCTCTAAGGAAAATAACCCCAGCCTGTCCAGTCTCTCTTCATAGCTGAAATGCTCCAGCCCAGGTAACATCCTGGTGAATCTCCTCTGCACCCTCTCTAATGCAATCACACCCTTCCTGTGGCGTGGTGACCAGAACTGCACACAGTATTCCAGCTGTGGCCTAACTGGTGTTTTGTACAGCTCCATCATAACCTCCTTGCTCTTGCCTTCATTAGCCGAGGCATCGAATATAAGTATCCCATATGCCTTCTCAACCACCTGTCCTGCTGCCTTCAGGGATCCATGTACATGCACACCAAGGTCCCTCTGATCCTCTGTCCTTCCTAGGGTCCTACCATTCATTGTGTATTCCCTTGCCTTGTTAGTCCTCCCAAAATGCATCACCTCACACTTTTCAGGGTTAAATTCCATTTGCCACTGTTCTGCCCATCTGACCAACCCGTCTATATCTTCCTGTAGCCTGAGACTTCCCTCTTCGCTATTTACCACACCACCAATTTTCTTGTCATCTGCAAACTTACTGATCATACCTCCTACGTTCATATCTAAATCAGTAATGTACACTACAAACAGCAAGTGACCCAGCACCGATCCCTGCAGTACACCACTGGACACAGGCTTCCAGTCACAAAAACAATCTTCGACCATCACCCTCTGCCTCCTGCCACTAAGCCAATTTTGGATCCAATGTGCCAAATTGTCCTGGATCCCATGGGCTCTTACCTTCTTGACCAGTCAAAAGCCTTACTGAAGTCCATGTAGACTACATCAACTGCACTACCCTCATCCACACACCTAGTCACCCCCTCGAAAAATTCAATCAAATTGGTTAGACATGATCTCCCCCTGATAAAGCCATGCTGACTATCCTTGTTTAATCCTTGCCTCTCCAAGTGGAGACTAATTCTGCCCCTCACAATTTTTTCTAATAATTTCCCTACCACTGATGTTAGGCTCGCTGGCCTGTAAATTCCCTGGTTTATCCCTACTACCCTTCTTGAATAGTGGTACTACGTTAGCAGTCCTCTGGCACCTCCCCTGTGGCCAGAGAAGTTCTGAAAATTTATGTCAGAGCCCCTGCAATCTCCTCCCTTGCCTCACACAGCAGCCTGGGATACATCTCGTCTGGGCCTGAGGATTTATCCACTTTTAAGCCCGCTAAAACCGCTAGTACCTCCTCCCTCTCGATGCTAATTTGTTCAAGTATATCACAATCCCCCTGCCTGATTTCTATGCCTACATTGTCCTTCTCCATAGTGAACACAGATGCAAAATATTAATTTAAAACCTCACCTACATCTTCCGGCTCTACACACAGATTGCCACATTGGTCCCCAATGGGTCCTACTCTTTCCCTGGTTATCCTCTTGCCCTTAATATATATTTATAAAACACCTTGGGATTTTCCTTTATTTTGCCCACCAGTGTTTTTTCATTCCCCCTCTTCGCACTCCTAATTTCTTTTTTAAGTACCCCCCCTGCACTTTCTATACTCCTCTAGGGCTTCCACTGTTTTTAGTCCTTTGTATCTGCCAAAAGCCTCCCTTTTTTTCCTAATCCATTCTTGAGTGGGCAGAACTGGCAGATGGAGTTTAATGTGGGAAAGTGTGAGGTCATCCAGCGGACCTAAGAAAGATAGATCAGAGTATTTTCTAAATGACGAGAAGCGAGGAACTGTGGCTGATTGGAGAGATTTAGGGGTCTAAGTACAGAAATCACTAAAAGCTAGTGGACAGGTACAAAAAATAATTAAAAAGGCAAATGGACTGTTGGCCTTTATCTCAAGAGGGCTGGAATACAAAGGGGAGGAAGTTATGTTACTGTAACATAACGCTCTGGTCAGACCCCATTTAGAGCACAGTGTTCAGTTCTGGGCACCGCACCTCAGGAGGGATAGATTGGCCTTGGAGCGGGTGCAGCGCAGATTCACCAGAATGATACCGGGGCTAAAAGGGTTAAATTATGAGGACAGGTTGCATAGACTAGGCTTGTATTCCCTTGAGTTTAGAAGATTAAGGTGTGATCTCATTCAGGTGTTTAAAGGATTAGATGGGGTTGTTGGAGAGAAACTATTTCCTCTGGTGGGGGAGCCCAGAACAAGGGGACAGAACCTTAAAATTAGAGCCAGGCTGTTCAGAGGCAGTGTCTGAAAGCACAAAGGGTAGTGGAAATCTGGAACTCTCTTCCCCCCCCAAAATCTGGCGAGCTTAAAAATGTCAAAACATAGATTTTTGTTAGGCAAGGGCATTGACATTATGGAACCGAGGCGGGTGGCTGGTGTTAAGATACAGATCAGCTATGATCTAATTGAATGACAGAACAGGTCCGAGGGGCTAAATGGCCTTTTGCTGTTTTTGCGTTCCAGTCACTGCGAATGTTCCCTTTAAGCTGCGTGGCGCTCTGGAGCACCCACACAGCCGGCTCACCGGCTTTTAAATGGAAAAAAACAGCATGTGCGTGGTATTTTGAATGGGCCGCGCACCCAAAAAAAATTAAAGGGAACATTGGTCACTGCCCCCCCGTCCCGGGTAACGTGTGTCTGGTCACACCCGTCCCGCAGGGCAGTAATTGTCCAGTCACACTGCTCCCCTCCATGTGAACCGGTTCTGACATGGGCACAGATCCCACTCCATGTTGTTCAGTAGTTTGCTGAACTCCCTGTTTAGACCCACACATAAAGACAGACCATTTGGAACAGGTGCCAGCTGTCCGTGAAGCCCTACCCCAGTCCAGAGGCAGAACCTTGATTGAAATGGGGAGAAAAATAGAGATGGGATAAACAAGCAACCCTCTCTCGCTAATTGCTGAGCATCGTTATCTTCAAGCTCTGTTTGTTTTTCATGAACTAGTTTTCTTTTCAATTCTGATTCTGATGCAGTTCTATCGGGGGAAGCGTGTGAGCTGGACTTGATCTTCCTCCTCTTAAGCTCATTGCAGGGAGTTGCAAATGAGCATCATGTCGGTGAGCCACTCCATTAAAGAGCGGACGATTGCAGAGAACAGCCTCATCATCCTTCTCCAGGGAGTGCATGGCCACATCACCACCGTGGACCTGAGAGACGAGAGCTCGGTGAGGGGGCGAGTCGTTAACGTTGATGCGTTCATGAATGTCCGGCTTTCTGAGGTGACATACACCGATAGGCGGGGCAGAGTCTTGCACCTGGACAACTTCTTTGTGACCGGCAGAAACGTCCGTTATGTTCACATCCCAGAGGAGATCAACATCATCGAGACCATCCACAGCCAACTGCAGAAAATCCACCGAGTGCGTAACTTCGGGGGGAAAGATCGGGGGAGAAAAGAATTCCCATCAAGAAAATAACAATGTGCTGATCCTGGAGAAGGAGCGTCCGGACTGGGTGGTGTCTGTGGGGGTGGGGCAGACTGGGTGGTGTCTGGGGGGACAGACTGGGTGGTGTATGGGGGGGGACAGACTGGGTGGTGTCTGGGGGGGGACAGACTGGGTGGTGTATGGGGGGGGACAGACTGGGTGGTGTATGGGGGGGGACAGACTGGGTGGTGTATGGGGGGGGACAGACTGGGTGGTGTATGGGGGGGACAGACTGGGTGGTGTATGGGGGGGGACAGACTGGGTGGTGTCTGGGGGGGACAGACTGGGTGGTGTCTGGGGGGGGGACAGACTGGGTGGTGTCTGGGGGGGACAGACTGGGTGGTGTATGGGGGGGGTCAGACTGGGTGGTGTCTGAGGGGGGGGACAGACTGGGTGGTGTTTGGGGATTCAGGACTGGGTGGTGTCTGGGGATTCGGGACTGGGGTGGTGTCTTGGGGGGAGGGAGACTGGGTGTTGTATGGGGATTCAGGACTGGGTGGTGTCTAGGGGGGTGGAGACTGGGTGGTGTATGGGGATTCAGGACTGGGTGGTGTCTGGGGATTCAGGATGACCGTGGGCACGGGCACTGATGGGGAAGACCCACACTGCCAGCTTGACTCAGTTGGCAGCATCCTCACCGCCGAGTTCGAAAGCTGTAGGTTCAAGCTCCGCTGCACAATACGTGGGCCTGCACCCCAGAGCAGTACTGAGAGAGTGCTGCATTGTTGAAGGTGCCGTCCTTTGAATGAGACATTGAACCACAATCCCAGCTGCTTGTTTTGGTGGTTTGCGTGGACAGTGCAGGGCCCTGGCACTCCTGGGGTCCCGGACAGAATTCTCAACCAGCAGCACCAAATCATCAATTTCACCGTGGGATCTGTGCAGAGTAGCTGCTGTACTCAGCTACATAACAGTGACCACACTTTACAGTAATTCATCGGGACTGTGTGATGTATGTGGGTATGGGAGGGGGAAATCAGGACTGGGTGGTGAAGCGTTTTCGGAAATCTGAGATGTGACATGGTGATCTATAAAATGCAAGTTCTTTCTCTCACACTGCCACTGTGTTTATCTATACTGACTCCTAATAAGTGATTGGAATAAGTGCGCATCAGATCTACTGAAGCACTTGAAAGTTGGTCAGTGCTGTCGCACACACAGTTTCTGTCTCTCTATTGTGATTGCCTAGATCAGCAGGATCCTGGGTACATGTGAATCAAACGCTGCCAATAGCAGGTGGTGATGCCGAGTGCACTCACCAGATGCTGACTTTATCCTCTTCAATCGGTGCTTGTTACATAGAATGAATGGCAGAAGAGTGCTCCCACCACTCGGCACTTACCCCAGTGTGGTCACTGGTACCATTACACTACAGGCGGGTCATGCCTGACACACTTTAATGTAGTGTAATATGCTACTTATGTGAATCTCTTAATTCATTATTTAAAATTGCTCTCGCCACAAGTGACCGACGTGCCCACCAGCACTTCCCCATGAGTTACACAGTAAAGTGCTCTGTCCAGAGCCCACGTTTGGAAGGACAGATTCACTAATGTTTGTCACAAGTGCAAACATTTCATTCATCTACCATTATGCATTGCTATCCCAATAACTGTGCGGAACAGCCTTGGGAATTCCGCAGTTACTGTACACACTTGCAGCTCAACACAAACCTGCATTAATTATTTTCTCTTCTCCTTCTGAAGACGGTGACTCCTGCTGGGATATGGTTCAGTGTTCACTCCTGCTGGTGGTGGGGGTTTGGGGGTGGGGGGGGGGGGGGGTTGGCGGTTGGGTCTCCCTTTGGGATTCAGTTGAGTCACACCTGCTGTGGTATGGCTCTGTGTAAATGGAAGCGGCAAATGACAAGGGAAATAAAAATAAAAACAAAATGCTGGAAATACTCAGCAGGTCAGGCAACATCTGTGGAGAGAGAAACAGAGTTAACGTTTCAGGTCGATGACCCTTCGTCAGAACTGGAAAAAGCTGGAGATGTAACAGATTTTTAAGCAAGTGTAGGGGCAGGGAAAGGGGGAGGGGAGGAAAGAACAAAAGGAAAGGTCTGTGATAGGATGGAAGGCAGGAGAGATTATAAGACAAAAGGGATGGTGCAAGGCAAAATGAGATGATAATTGGACAAGTTAAGAAGCAAAAGATGAGTATAGATGAGGTGTAAATGGGAATGGCAGAATCATCAACAGCTGATGTGGAAAAAAATAGTGGCAGAGGTTATGGTCTGAAATTGTCGAACTCTATGTTGAGTCCAGAAGGCTGTAAAGTGTCTAATCGAAAGATGAAGTGCTGTTCCTTGAGCTTGCATAAGAACATAAGAAATAGGAGCAGGAGTAGGCCATATGGCCCCTCGAGCTTGCTACGCCATTCAATAAGATCATGGCTGATCATCGACCTCGACTCCACTTTCCCGCCCGATCTCCATACCCCTTTATTCCCCTAGAGCCCAAAAATCTATCTATCTCTCAGCCTTGAATATACTCAAAGACTCAGCATTCACAGCCCTCTGGGGCAGAGAATTCCAAAGATTCACAACCCCTGAGTGAAGAAATTCCTCCTCATCTTGGTCTTAAATGGCCAACCACTTATTCTGAGACTATGCCCCCTAGTTCTAGACTCTCCAGCCAGGGGAAACAATCTCTCAGCATCTACCCTGTCAGTCCCCTTTAGAACCTTGTATGTTTCAATGAGACCACCTCTCCTGAACTCCAGAAAGTATAGGCCCATTCTACACAATCTCTCATCCTAGGACAGCCCTCTCATCCCAGGAATCAATCTAGTGAACCTTCGTTGCACCGCCTCCAAGGCAAGTATATCCTTCCTTAGACAAGGAGACCAAAACTGCACAGTACTCCAGGTGTGGTCTCACCAAAGCCCTGTACAATTATAGCAAGACTTCCTTACTCTTATAATCCAACCCTGCTGCAATAAAGGCCAACATGCCATTTGCCTTCCTTATTGCTTGCTGTACCTGCATGCTAGCTTTCTGTATTTCTTGCACGAGGACATCCAAACCTCTCTGATCACCAATATTTAAAAGTTTCTCACTATTTAAAAAATATTCTGTTTTTCTATTCTTCCTACCAAAGTGATAACCTCACATTTCCCCACATTATACTCCATCTGCCACCTTGCTGCCCACTCACTTAGTCTATCTATATCCCTTTGCAGACTCTGTGTACTCATCACAGCTTACTGTCCCACCTAGCTTTGTATCGTCAGCAAACTTGGATACGTTACACTCTGTCCATTCAGCTAGGTCATTAATATAGATTGTAAATAGCTGATGCCCCAGCACTAATCCTTGCGGCACCCCACTAGTTATAGCCTGCCAACCTGAAAAAGACCCGTTCATCCCATCTCTGTTTTCTGTGTTAACCAATCCTCTATCCATGCTACTATATTACCCCCAACCCCATGAGTCCTTATCTTGTGTAATAACCTTTTATGTGGCACCTTATCGAATGCCTTTTGGAAATCCAAATATACTAAATCCACTGGTTCCCCTTTATCTACCCTGCTAGTTACATCCTCAAAAAACTAATACATTTGTCAAACACAATTTCCCTTTCATAAAACCATGCTGACTCTGCCTAATCTTTATGATTTTCTAAGTGCCCTGATACCACTTCCTTAACAATGGATTCCAGCATTTTCCCAACTACTGATGTCAGGCTAACTGGCCTGTAATTCCGTGTTTTTTCTCTCCCTCCTTTCTTGAATAGTGGTGTTACATTCGCTACCTTCCAATCCGTTTCTCACCCTCATTAGACCCTTGGTTCCCCACCATTTTTGGTATGCTTTTTGTGTCTTTTATTGTGAAGACAGATATAAAATATTTATTTTTAACGTTTCTGCCATTTTCTTATTCCCCATAATAATTTTTCCTGTCTCAGCCTCTAAGGGACCAACATTTACTTTTGCTACTCTCTTCCTTTTTACATACTTGTAGAAGCTCTTATAATCTGTTTTTATTATTTCTTGCTAGATTCCTCTCAATTTTTCCTTTTTTATCAATTTTTTGGTCATCCTGTGCTGGTTTCTGAAACTCTCCCAATCCTACTATTCTTCACAACATTATAAGTTTCTTCTTTCAATCTAATGCTATCCTTAACTTCTTTAGTTAGCCATGGATGGATCACTTTTTCCGTGGAGTTTTTGTTTCTCAATGGAATGTATTTTTGTTGAGAATTATGAAATATTTCTTTAAATGCTAGCCGCTGCTTATCTGCTGCCATACCTTTTAATCTATTTTTCCAATCTACCTTAGCCAACTCGCCCGTCACACCTATGTAATTGGCTTTATATCAGTTTGACTCTAGTTTCGGACTTGGGCAAGTCACTCTATGTAATTGCGGTCTCCTCTACAAGGGTCACCCCGAGCTTCCGGTCGCCTGTCACTTTAATTCTCCACTTCACTCCCACTCTGACCTCGCCGTCCTCGGCCTCTTACACCGTTCCAACGAAGCTCAACGTAAGCTCGAGAAACAGCACCTCATCTTTCGATTAGGCACTTTACAGCCTTCTGGACTCCACATCGAGTTCAACAATTTCAGACCATGACCTCTGCCACTATTTTTTTTTTCACATGGCAGCTGTTGATGATTCTGCCATTCCCATTGTTTTTTTATTCGTTCATGGGATCTGGGCGTCACTGGCATGGCCAGCATTTATTGCCCATCCCCAGTAGCCCTTGAGAAGGTGGTGGTGAGCCGCCTTCTTGAACCGCTGCAGTCCGTGTGGTGAAGGTACTGCCACAGTGCTGTTAGGTAGGGAGTTCCAGGATTTTGACCCAGTGATGATGAAGGATCGGCGATATACTTCTAAGTCAGGATGGTGTGTGACTTGGAGGGGAACTTGGAGGTGATGGTGTTCCCATGCGCCTGCTGCCCTTGTCCTTCTAGGTGGAAGAGGTTGCGGGTTTGGGAGGTGCTGCCGAAGAAGCCTTGGTGAGTTGCTGCAGTGCATCTTGGAGATGGTACACATTGCAGCCACGGTGCGCCGGTGGCGGAGGGAGTGAATGTTTAAGGTGGTGGATGGGGTGCCAATCAAGCGGGCTGCTTTGTCTTGGATGGTGTTGAGCTTCTTGAGTATTGTTGGAGCTGCACTCATCCAGGCAAGTGGAGAGTATTCCATCACACTCCTCACTTGTGCCTTGTAGATGGTGGAAAGGCTTTGGGGAGTCAGGAGGTGAGACACTCACCGCAGAATACCCAGCCTCTGACCTGCTCTTGTTGCCACAGTATTTATGTGGCTGGTCCAGTTAAGTTTCTGGTCAATGGTAACCCCCAGGATATTGATGGTGGGGGATTCGGCGATGGTAATGCCATTGAATGTCAAGGGGCGGTGGTTAGACGCTCACTTGTTGGAGATAGTCATTGCCTGGCACTTGTGTGACGCGAATATTACCTGCCACTTATCAGACCAAGCCTGAATGTCGTCCAGGTCTTGCTGCATGCAGGCATGGACTGCTTCATTATCTGAGGGGTTGTGAATGGTGCTGAACACTGTGCAGTCATCAGCAAACATCCCCATTTCTGACCTTATGTTGGAGGGAAGGTCATTGATGAAGCAGCTGACGATGGTTGGGCCTAGGGCACTGCCCTGAGGAACTCCTGCAGCGATGTCCTGGGGCTGTGATGATTGACCTCCAACCACCACAATCACCTTCCTTTGTGCTAGGTATGACTCCAGCCAGTGGAGAGTTTTCCTCCCGATTCCCATTGGCTTCAGTTTTACTAGGGCTCCTTGATGCCACACTCGGTCAAAGGCTGCATTGATGTCAAGGGCAGTTGCTCTCACCTCACCTCTGGAATTCAGCTCCTTTGTCCATGTTTGGACCAAGGCTGTAATGAGGTCTGGAGCCGAGTGGTCCTGGCGGAACCCAAACTGGGCATCAGTGAGCAGGTTATTGGTGAGTAAGTGCCGCTTGATAACACTGTCGATGACACCTTCCATCACTTTGCTGATGATTGAGAGTAGACTGATGGGGCGATAATTGGCCGGATTGGATTTGTCCTGCTTTTTGTGGACAGGACATACCTGTGCAGTTTTCCACATTGTCGGATAGATGCCAGTGTTACAGCTGTACTGGAACAGCTTGGCTAGAGGCGCGGCTAGTTCTGGAGCACAAGTCTTCAGCATGATAGCCGGGATGTTGTTGGGACCACAGCCTTTGCTGTATCCAGTGCACTCAGCCGTTTCTTGATATCACGTGGCGTGAATCGAATTGGCAGAAGACTGGCTTCTGTGGTGGAGGTGACCTCAGGAGGAGGCCGATATGGATCATTCACTCGTCACTTCTGGCTGAAGATGGTTGCAAACGCTTCAGCTTTGCCTTTTGCACTCGTGCTGGGCTCCACCATCATTGAGGATGGGGATATTCATGGAGCCTCCTCATCCTGTTAGTTGTTTAATGGTCCACCACCATTCACGACTGGATGTGGCAGGACTGCAGAGCTTTGATCTGGTCCGTTGATTGTGGGATCGCTTAGCTCTGTCTATAGCATGCCGCTTCCGCTTTTTCGCATGCATGTAGTCCTGTGTTGCAGCTTCCCCAGGTTGGCACCTCATTTTTAGATGTGCCTGGTGTTGCTCCTGGCATGTTCTCATTCACTCCTTATTGAACCCCTGGCTTGATGGTAATGGTAGAGTGAGAGATATGCCAGGCAATGAGGTTACAGATACATAAGAACATAAGAAATAGGAGCAGGACTAGGCCAATCAGCCCCTCGAGCCTGCTCCACCATTCAATAAGATCATGGCTGATCTGATCCTAACCTCAAATCTTCTATCACTCTCCATCCACCCGAACCCATGTGACCTCCCGGGAGAGGCGAAAAACCAGATAAAAAACCCAATGGCCAATTTGGGAGAAAAAATCTGGGAAATTCCTCTCCGACCCATCTAGGCGATCGAAACTCATCCGAGACCACTCGGAGCAGGGAGGAGCAGCGAGGAGGAGCCCGGCTTAAAAACCGGCGACCAGCGAGGCCCGAGACCACTCGGAGCAGGGAGGAGCAGCGAGGAGGAGCCCGGCTTAAAAACCGGCGACCAGCGAGGCCCGAGACCACTCGGAGCAGGGAGGAGCAGCGAGGAGGAGCCCGGCTTAAAAACCGGCGACCAGCGAGGCCCGAGACCACTCGGAGCAGGGAGGAGCAGCGAGGAGGAGCCCGGCTTAAAAACCGGCGACCAGCGAGGCATACCAACTCAGCAGCGGGGAGAGAGGTAAAAAGTAATCAGAGTGTGACGTCACCAGGGAGCAGGTAAGTGATTGGTTGGTGAGTATTTCTCTTTTTTAAACTTTAACTCTGTAGTTTATAGTTACTAGGGTCTTTTTTGGTATAGCAAGGACTGTTGGTAGACTATACAAGCGCCTTAGAGATATCTTTAATTGGTGATAGTAAATTAATTTAAAGTAATTAAAGGGAAGGTCATGCCAGGAGAGCCCAGCCCCATGAGATGCTCCTCTTGCTCTATGTGGGAATTCAGGGACACTGCCGGTGCCCCTGATGACCACGTGTGCCAGAGATGCATCCATCTGCAGCTACTAGCAGACCGCATTGAGGCACTGGAGCTGCGGGTGGATGGGTTGTTGAGCATTCACGATGCTGAGGGTCGTGGATAACACGTTTAGTGAGTTGGTCACACCGCAGGGTAGGGCTGCACAGGAAGAAAGGAAATGGGTGACCACCAGGCAGAGCAATAGAAGCAGGCAGGCAGTGCAGGAGACCCCTGTGACCATTCCCCTCTCAAACAAGTATACTGCTTTGGATACTGTTGAGGGGGATGACTCACCAGGGGAAGGCAGCAGCAGCCAACTTCCTGGCACTGGGGGTGCTCCTGCTGCCCAGAAAGGGAGGAAAAAGAGTGGGAGAGCAATAGTGGTAGGGGATTCTATAGTAAGGGGAACAGATAGGCGTTTCTGTGGCCGTAGACGTGAATCCAGGATGGTTTGTTGCCTCCCTGGTGCCAGGGTCAAGGATGTCACTGAGCGGCTGCAGGGCATTCTGGAGGGGGAGGGTGAACAGCCAGAGGTCGTGGTCCACATTGGTACCAGCAACATAGGTAAAAAGAGGGATGAGGTCCTGCAGCAAGAATTTAAGGAGCTAGGTGGAAGATTAAAGAGCAGGACCTCAAGGGTTGTAATCTCTGGATTACTCCCAGTGCCACGTGCTAGTGAGTATAGGAATAGAAAGATAGAACAGATGAATGCGTGGCTAAAGGGATGGTGCAGGAGGGAGGGCTTTAGTTTCCTGGATCACTGGGTCTGCTTCTGGGAAAGGTGGGACTTGTACAAGTCGGATGGTTTACACCTGAACCAGAGGGGGACCAATATCCTTGCGGGAAGGTTTGCTAGCACTGTTGGGGGGGGTTTAAACTAACTTGGCAGGAGGATGGGATACAGAGTGGAACTATAGTAGGGGGTGATTTGCAGCCAAATACGGAGGAAAAAACAAGTCAGCTGGGAAGGCAGAGCAAATATATGAAGGCAAAAGGGAATATGGCAAGGCTGGAAGGCATTTATTTTAATGCAAGGAGTCTTGCAAATAAGGTGGATGAACTGAAGTTGTTGCTGAACACATGGGAGTACGGTATTGTTGCTATCACGGAGACATGGTTGAGGGAGGGTCAGGACTGGCAGCTCAATATTCCGGGGTATAGAATCTTCAGGCGAGATAGAGGGGGGTGTAAAAGGGGAGGGGGTGTTGCAATATTAATTAAGGAATCAATTACTGCTGTAAGGAGGGATGATATATTAGCGGGTTCCTCTAATGAGGCCATATGGGTAGAACTTAAAAACGAAAAGGGGGCAAGCACTTTGCTGGGAGTGTACTATAGGCCCCCGAACAGTCAGGGGGAGATAGAGGAACAGATATGTAGGCAAATCTCAGAGAAGTGCGAAAATAATAGGGTAATAATAATGAGGGATTTCAACTTCCCCAATATTAATTGGGATAGTCAGAGTGTGAAAGGCTTAGAGGGTGCAGAATTCTTAAAGTGCATCCAGGAGAGCTTTTTGAGCCAACATGTAGAAAGTCCTACAATAGAGGGGGCGGTACTGGACCTAATTCTAGGGAATGTAGCCGGGCAAGTGGTGGAAGTGTCAGTAGGAGAGCATTTTGGCAACAGTGACCATAATTCGGTGAGATTTAAGGTGGTCATGGAAAAAGACAAAGACGGCCCGGAAATAAGGGTTCTAAATTGGGGAAAGGCCGATTTTAATATGATAAGGCAGGATCTGGCCAAAGTGGACTGGGAGCAGCTACTTATAGGAAAATCCACATCAAAGCAGTGGGAGACTTTCAAAAGGGAAATAGAGAGAGTACAACGCCAACATGTTCCTGTAAAGGTCAAGGGTGGGACCAACAAGCAAAGGGAACCTTGGATGACAAGGGATATACAAAAATGCATTAGGAAAAAAAGGGGGGCTTTTGGCAGTTACAAAAGACTAAAGACGGAGGAAGCCCTAGAGGAGTATAAAAAGTGCAGGGGCATACTTAAGAAAGAAATTAGGAGGGCGAGGAGGGGCCATGAAATAACACTGGTGAGCAAAATAAAGGAAAATCCTAAGATGTTTTATAAGTATATTAAGGGCAAGAGGATAACCAGGGAAAGGGTAGGGCCCATTAGGGACCAAAGTGGCAACCTGTGTGTAGTGCCAGATGATGTAGGCGGGGTTTTAAATGAATTTTTTGCAGCTGTGTTCACTATGGAGAAAGACGATGTAGACATAGAAATCGGGCAAGGGGACTGTGACATACTTGAACATATTAGCATTGAGAGGGAGGAGGTACTAGCGGTTTTAGCAGGCCAAAAAGTGGATAAATCCCCAGGCCCGGATGAGATGTATCCCAGGCTGTTGTGTGAGGCAAAGGAGGAGATTGCAGGGGCTCTGACACAAATTTTCAGAACCTCTCTGGCCACAGGGGATGTACCAGAGGACTGGAGAACAGCTAATGTAGTACCATTATTCAAGAAGGGTAGCAGGGATAAACCAGGGAATTACAGGCCAGTGAGCCTAACATCTGTGGTAGGGAAATTATTGGAAAAAATTCTGAGGGACAAAATTAGTCTCCACTTGGAGAGGCAAGGATTAATCGGGGATAGTCAACATGGCTTTGTCAAGGGTAAATCATGTCTGACCAATCTGATTGAATTTTTCGAGGTGGTGACTAGGTGTGTAGATGAGGGAAATGCTGTGGATGTGGTTTACATGGATTTCAGTAAAGCTTTTGACAAAGTCCCGCATAGGAGACTGGTCAAGAAGGTAAGAGCCCATGGGATCCAGGGTGCCTTGGCGCGTTGGATCCTAAACTGGCTGAGTGGCAGGAGGCAGAGGGTGATGGCCGAAGGTTGCTTTTGTGACTGGAAGCCTGTGTCCAGTGGGGTACCTCAGGGATCGGTGCTGGGACCCTTGCTGTTTGTGATCTACATAAATGATTTGGATGAGAATGTAAAAGGTATGATCAGTAAGTTTGCAGATGACACGAAAATTGGTGGGGTGGTAAATTGTGAGGAGGAAAGCCTCAGGCTACAGGATGATATAAACGGGTTGGTCAGATGGGCGGAAAAGTGGCAAATGGAATTTAACCCTGAAAAGTGCGAGGTGATGCATTTTGGACGGACAAATAAGGCAAGGGAATACACAATGAGTGGTAGGACCCTAGGAAGTACAGAGGGTCAGAGGGACCTTGGTGTACATGTACATAGATCTCTGAAGGCAGCGGAACAGGTGGATAAGGTGGTTAAAAAGGCATATGGGATACTTGCCTTCATTAGCCGAGGCATAGAATATAAGAGCAGGGAGGTTATGATGGAGCTGTACAAAACGCTGGCGAGGCCACAGCTGGAGTACTGTGTGCAGTACTGGTCGCCTCACTATAGGAAGGATGTGATTGCTTTGGAGAGGGTGCAGAGAAGATTCACCAGGATGTTACCTGGGATGGAGCGCCTCAGCTATGAAGAAAGACTAAACAGGCTGGGGTTGTTTTCCTTGGAGCAAAGAAGGCTGAGGGGGGACCTGATTGAGGTGTACAAAATGATGAGGGGCATAGATAGGGTAGATAAAGAGGAACTTTTCCCCTTAGTAGGGGGGTCAATAACAAGGGGGCATAGATTCAAGGTAAGGGGCAGGAGGTTTGGAGGGGATTTGAGGAGGAACCTTTTCACCCAGAGGGTGGTTGGAATCTGGAACTCACTGCCTGAAAGGGTGGTAGAGGCAGGAACCCTCATAACATTCAAGAAGCATTTGGATGAGCACTTGAAATGCCATTGCATACAAGGCTATGGACCAAATGCTGGAAAATGGGATTAGACTGGACAGGGATTGATGGTCAGCGCAGACACGATGGGCCGAAGGACCTCTTTCTGTGCTGTATAACTCTATCTATGAGGAGATCACTCTGTCCCTATATTTTCTACAGTACTTACCTTCTGTAAAGGCGATCTCCACCCCAGCCAGAAACAGGAATAAAACCATCTCCTGAAATCTAACACAGAATTAGAACACAAGAAGTAGGGGCAGAACCAGGCTACACGGCCCCTAGGGCCATGACCATTCCGAACCTAGACTCATGTCCAATTTCCTGCCTGCTCCCCGTAACCCTTAATTCCCTTTACTTCTAGGAAACTATCTATTTCTGTTTTAAATTTATTTAATGATGTAGCTTCCACAGCTTTCTGGGGCAGCAAATTCCACAAACCTACCACCCTCTGAGTGAAGAAGTTTCTCTTCATCTCAGTTTTGAAAGAGCAGCCCCTTATTCTAAGATTATGCCCCCTAGTTCTAGTTTCACCCATCATTGGGAACATCCTCACCGCATCCACCCGATCAAGCCCCTTCACAATCTTATATGTTTCAATAAGATCGCCTCTCATTCTTCTGAACTCCAATGAGTAGAGTCCCAATCTACTCAACCTCTCCTCATATGACCACCCCCTCATCCCCGGGATTAACCGAGTGAACCTTCTTTGTACTGACTCGAGAGCAAGTATGTCTTTTCTTAAGTATGGACACCAAAACTGTATGCAGTATTCCAGGTGCGGTCTCACCAATACCTTGTACAACTGCAGCAATACCTCCCTGTTTTTATAATCTATCCCCCTGGCAATAGTGAGTATAGGAATAGGAATAGGAAGATAGAACAGATGAATGCGTGGCTAAAGGGATGGTGCAGGAGGGAGGGCTTTAGTTTCCTGGATCACTTGGTCTGCTTCTGGGAAAGGTGGGACTTGTACAAGTCGGACGGTTTACACCTGAACCAGAGGGGAACCAATATCCTTGCGGGGAGGTTTGCTAGCACTGCTGGGGGGGGTTTAAACTAACTTGGCAGGGGGATGGGGTACAGAGTGGAGCTATAGTAGGGGGTGATTTACAGCCAAATACAGAGGGAAAAACAAGTCAGCTGGGAAGGCAGAGCAAATATGTGAAGGCAAAAGAGAATATGGCAGGGCTGGAAGACATTTATTTTAATGCAAGGAGTCTTGCAAATAAGGTGGATGAACTGAAGTTGTTGTTGAACACATGGGAGTACGATATTGTTGCTATCACGGAGACATGGTTGAGGGAGGGTCAGGACTGGCAGCTCAATATTCCGGGGTATAGAATCTTCAGGCGAGACAGAGGGGGGTGTAAAAGGGGAGGGGGTGTTGCAATATTAATTAAGGAGTCAATTACTGCTGTAAGGAGGGATGATATATTAGCGGGTTCCTCTAATGAGGCCATATGGGTAGAACTTAAAAACAAAAAGGGGGCAAGCACTTTGCTGGGAGTGTACTATAGGCCCCCAAACAGTCAGGGGGAGATAGAGGAACAGATATGTAGGCAAATCTCAGAAAAGTGCGAAAATAATAGGGTAATAATAGTGGGGGATTTCAACTTCCCCAATATTAATTGGGATAGTCGGAGTGTGAAAGGCTTAGAGGGTGCAGAATTCTTAAAGTGCATCCAGGAGAGCTTTTTGAGCCAACACGTAGAAAGTCCTACAAGAGAGGGGGGCGGTACTGGACCTAATTCTAGGGAATGTAGCCGGGCAAGTGGTGGAAGTGTCAGTAGGAGAGCATTTTGGCGACAGTGACCATAATTCGGTGAGATTTAAGGTGGTCATGGAAAAGGACAAAGACGGCCCGGAAATAAGGGTTCTAAATTGGGGGAAGGCCGATTTTAATATGATAAGGCAGGATCTGGCCAAAGTGGACTGGGAGCAGCTACTTATAGGAAAATCCACATCAAAACAGTGGGAGACTTTCAGAAGGGAAATAGAGAG
Organism: Somniosus microcephalus; assembly: GCF_052327205.1. NCBI lineage: Eukaryota > Metazoa > Chordata > Chondrichthyes > Squaliformes > Somniosidae > Somniosus > Somniosus microcephalus. Next base: position 20,279,117 of record NC_141006.1, on the reverse strand, counting down.
AGTACAACGCCAACATGTTCCTGTAAAGGTCAAGGGTGGGACCAACAAGCAAAGGGAACCTTGGATGACAAGGGATATACAAAAATGCATTAGGAATAAAAGGGGGGCTTTTGGCAGTTACAAAAGACTAAAGACGGAGGAAGCCCTAGAGGAGTATAAAAAGTGCAGGGGCGTACTTGAAAAAGAAATTAGGAGGGCGAGGAGGGGCCATGAAATAACACTGGCGAGCAAAATAAAGGAAAATCCTAAGATGTTTTATAAGTATATTAAGGGCAAGAGGATAACCAGGGAAAGGGTAGGGCCCATTAGGGACCAAAGTGGCAATCTGTGTAGAGCCAGATGAGGTAGGCAGGGTTTTAAATAAATTTTTTGCATCTCTGTTCACTATGGAGAAAGACGATGCAGACATAGAAATCGGGCAAGGGGACTGTGACATACTTGAACATATTAGCATCGAGGGGGAGGAGGTGCTAGCGGTTTTAGCAGGCCAAAAAGTGGATAAATCCCCAGGCCCGGACGAGATGTATCCCAGGCTGCTGTGGGAGGCAAAGGAGGAGATTGCAGGGGCTCTGACACAAATTTTCAGAACCTCTCTGGCCACAGGGGATGTACCAGAGGACTGGAGAACAGCTAACGTAGTACCATTATTCAAGAAGGGTAGCAGGGATAAACCAGGGAATTACAGGCCAGTGAGCCTAACATCTGTGGTAGGGAAATTATTGGAAAAAATTCTGAGGGACAAAATTAGTCTCCACTTGGAGAGGCAAGGATTAATCGGGGATAGTCAGCATGGCTTTGTCAAGGGTAAATCATGTCTGACAAATCTGATTGAATTTTTCGAGGGGGTGACTAGGGGGGTGGATGAGGGAAATGCTGTGGATGTGGTTTACATGGACTTCAGTAAAGCTTTTGACAAAGTCCCGCATAGGAGACTGGTCAAGAAGGTAAGAGCCCATGGGATCCAGGGTGCCTTGGCGCGTTGGATCCTAAACTGGCTGAGTGGCAGGAGGCAGAGGGTGATGGTCAAAGGTTGCTTTTGTGACTGGAAGCCTGTGTCCAGTGGGGTACCTCAGGGATCGGTGCTGGGTCCCTTGTTGTTTGTGATCTACATAAATGATTTGGATGAGAATGTAAAAGGTATGATCAGTAAGTTCGCAGATGACACGAAAATTGGTGGGGTGGTAAATTGTGAGGAGGAAAGCCTCAGGCTACAGGACGATATAAACGGGTTGGTCAGATGGGCGGAAAAGTGGCAAATGGAATTTAACCCTGAAAAGTGCGAGGTGATGCATTTTGGACGGACAAATAAGGCAAGGGAATACACAATGAGTGGTAGGACCCTAGGAAGTACAGAGGGTCAGAGGGACCTTGGTGTACATGTACATAGATCTCTGAAGGCAGCGGAACAGGTGGATAAGGTGGTTAAAAAGGCATATGGGATACTTGCCTTCATTAGCCGAGGCATAGAATATAAGAGCAGGGAGGTTATGATGGAGCTGTACAAAACGCTGGCGAGGCCACAGCTGGAGTACTGTGTGCAGTTCTGGTCGCCTCACTATAGGAAGGATGTGATTGCTTTGGAGAGGGTGCAGAGAAGATTCACCAGGATGTTACCTGGGATGGAGCGCCTCAGCTATGAAGAGAGGCTGGACAGGCTGGGGTTGTTTTCCTTGGAGCAAAGAAGGCTGAGGGGGGACCTGATTGAGGTGTACAAAATGATGAGGGGCATAGATAGGGTAGATAAAGAGGAACTTTTCCCCTTAGTAGGGGGGTCAATAACAAGGGGGCATAGATTCAGGGTAAGGGGCAGGAGATTTAGAGGGGATTTGAGGGGGAACTTCTTCACCCAGAGGGTGGTTGGAATGTGGAACTCAATGCCTGAAAGGGTGGTAGAGGCAGGAACCCTCACAACATTCAAGAAGCATTTGGATGAGCACTTGAAATGCCATTGCATACAAGGCTATGGACCAAATGCTGGAAAATGGGATTAGACTGGACAGGGATGGATGGGCGGCGCAGACACGATGGGCCGAAGGGCCTCTTTCTGTGCTGTAAAACTCTATGACTATGACTCTATAAAAGCCAACATTCCATTGGCCTTCTTGATCACTTGCTGCACCTGCATACTAACTTTTTGAGTTTTTGATTGTGGTGGAATATAATTCTACTGCTGCTGATGGCCCACAGCGCCTCATGGATGCCCAGTTTTGAGCTGCTAGATCTGTTCTGAATCTATCCCATTTAGCACAGTGGTAGTGCCACACAACACGATAGAGGGTGTCCTCAATGTGAAGATGGGACTTCATCTCCACAATGACTGTGCGGTAGCCACTGCTACCAATACTGTCATGGACAGATGCATTTACGACAGGTAGATTGGTGAGGACGAGGTCAAGTAGGTTTTTCCCTCGTGTTGGTTCTCTCGACACCTGTCGCAGGCCCAGGACTCGGCCAGCTCAGTCAGTAGTGGTGCTACCGAGCCACTCTTGGTGATGGACATTGAAGTCCCCACCCAGAGTACATTCTGTGCCTTTTACACCTCATCTAGACTCATCTTTTGTTTCATAACTTGTCCCAGTACCATCTCCTTTTGCCTTGCACCATCATCCCTTTTGTCATTTAATCTCTCCTGCCTTCCACCCTGTCATAGACCTTCCCTTTTGTTCTTTCCTCCCCTCCCCTCTTTCCCTGCCCCTGCACTTGCTTAAAAATCTGTTACATCTCTAACTTTTCCAGTTCTGACGAAGGGTCATTGACCTGAAACGTTAACTCTGTTTCTCTTTCCACAGATGCTGCCCGACCTGAATATTTCCAGCATTTTCTGTTTTTATTTCAGATTTCCAGCATCTGCAGTATTTTGCTTTGGTGACAATAGGGGGAAGATGGGATAATATACTGTACAAAAAATAATAAATCAATGATAATGGGAGTAAGAAGAATTAGAAAAGGAATAGGCATGGGATAATTGAAAGGATCTTTGGGTTCATTGCCAGGAAAGTATTTAAAAATGAGGGGGCCTATCAGTAATGAGAGGCCTGAAAGATTAACAGGGAAGTGTATTTGTTTCAGTAATTGTTCTTGCAGAAGATGCTGTGGGTGATCTCACTAGATTGGGTGCATTTTGTGTTAATGGAGAAAACAGTGGTAGAGAATGAACTAGTTGATGAATAAAAACTGATGAGGTTCGAGCTGATAAAGCATCGTGGGCAGGGGTCCCTCAGAAGAGAGAGAAGTAGGAGGGAGGCTGTGGGAGAAGCTTACAAAGTAAATTGAATGATGCACAGGGCTTTACCAGAGAGCCGAGGACAGGAAATGCTCCAGCTTATAAACAGGGTCAGAGTATGTGCTGGGAACGGTTCTGTTGGTTTGACATCGACAGCATTGGAGTTTGTAATAAAAGAAGCGAGCCTGTGAAGGATATCTGATCAAAATGATGGCAGTAAATCCAAGATAGGGTTAGCCTATAAAAGGAAAGGTGTGTCTGACAAACTCCGCTAAAACAGAATCTGTAAATGTTTTTCTGCAGATATATTTATGCAACTTTGCTAGCCATTGAGGTTACCCATGCAGCAGAGAATCATACAGCAGAGTGGGGGCCATTCAGCCCATCATGCCTGTGCCAGGCTCTGTGAAGGAGTTATTCAATTAGTCCCACTCAGCCGCTCTTTCCCCACAGCCCTGCAATTTTCTCCCCATCAAGTATTTACCCAATTCCCTTTTGCAAGTTACTTATTGAATCTGCTTCCTCCACCCTTTCAGGCAGCACATTCCAGATCACAACTGACTGGGTAAAAAAATATGCGAGCAGTGAGTGCGAGAACTGCAGTGTACGATGTTGCTGACCTTCAGATTATACGCAGCTACAATGATTTGGATTTACCTGTATAGACCTTAAAGACACAGAGCAGGTTAGCAGTGAGACATCACGACTGTGCTCCAGCGCGCCCCCCCCCCCCCTTCCCCTGATCACGCCACAGGAAATCCATTCATTTTAGAAATTTCTGAACAGTCTGCTTAATAAACATCCAAACCTCCACAGGTGACAGCTCTGATCCAGTGTCCTTCAAGCTTTAATTTAGCCGCAGTCTGATCAGGTTTTTTATGGCATTTAATTTTACACTTTTCAGCTATTTGCCACATGGTGGCACCAAATCTGATTGGTTCACTGACATCTTGCAATCAGCTGGAGTACTCCCCTAATAGTAAGAAGTCACACAACACCTGGTTATAGTCCAACAGCTTTATTTGAAATCACAAGCTTTCGGAGCGCTGCTCCTTCGTCAGGTGAAGTGGAGAGATGCATATAGACACAGCATATATAGTCAGAGAATGCTGCCAGATACTCCCCTAATAGTTGGCAGCTCGTTTTCTTTTAAGAATGAGTTATCGTTGCCATTGGTACAGTCACACTTTAGAAAAGTCGTGTGTTTATTGTGCAGTGCTCTGAATTCAGCACCTCAAATAGTTGATGGACACTCCATGTTTAGCAGCCAAACTGCTCTGGCTGACCTGAAGTATCAGGTTTCCATAAAGGTGCAGCAGAATACTGAAAAGGAAGAGTTATTCTGGCAGGCAGGGAAGCTTTAAAATGGCTTTGGTACCACAATGAAATTTGAGGGAGAAGGGAGGGGGAGGAGAAGAGTACTTCGTATTGCAAATACTCCCGTCGCCTTACCACAATGATGCCCCCATTAAACACATTCACGAGTTCTGTATGATCCTATTCTGCTGTAACCATTTACACCTCCTCCAGACCCAGCTTTTGCTTCTTGTCCCATTGCCACCCACTTTTGCCTCGCACCATCATCCCTTTATGTCGTTTAATCACTCCTGCCTTCCACCCTATCACAGACCTTCCCTACCTCGCAACCCCCCCACCCCCTGCCTTTTCCCTGCCTTGTACTTGCTTAAAAACTGTTCATCCCTAATGAAAGTCTACTCTGTTTCTCTTTCCACAGATGCTGCCTGACCTGCTGAGTATTTCCAGCATTACCTGTTTTTATTTCCCTCATTTTACTTTGTGGTCAGCATTTCGTGTAAGTGAGGAATCATGTTTGTACACCGTGTTGATGTTGTATGTTAATTCAGCAGCTAGTTATTAAACAGGGCGAGACAGCTGCGGAGCGTTCACTGATGTAGAACAGCCCGAATTCGGATCGGAAATCTCTGCATATTTATGACGCCCGATGTTTAACCAAGGCAGCAGAGCGAGTTATTTACAAGTCACTCCGTATATTATTAACATGCTTCCCTTTTTGACTGACTTCCATTTAACATTCTGGAAATCACATCGCCTGCTGTGCAGCCTTGTCACAGAAAAAGCATACTCGTACACGTGCTTGTGTGTACAGACGCAAGCACACTCAGCTGTGCACACTGAACAGACACACAAGCGCCCATGCATGGTCACTAGGGCCGCCAACCTTCCAGGATTGTCCCCGGAGACTCCAGGAATTGAAGATTAATCTCAGCTGTGGCTCAGTTGGTAGCACTCTCGCCTCTGAGTCTGAAGGTGGTGGGTTCAAGTCCCACTCCAGAGACTTGAGCACATAAAGCTAGGCTGACACTCTAGTGCAAGTGCTGAGGGAGTGCTGCACGGTCGGAGGTGCCTTCTTTCGGATGAGACGTTAAACTGAGGCCCCATCTGCTCTCAGGTGGACGTAAAAGATCCCGTGGCACTATTTCGAAGAAGAGCAGGGGAGTTATCCCGGATGTCCTGACCAATATTTATCCCTCAACCAACATAACAAAAACAGATTATCTGGTCATTATCACTTTGCTGTTTGTGGGAGCTTGCTGAGCGCAGATTGGCTGCCGCATTTCCTACATTACAACAGTGACTACATTTCAAAAAGTACTTCATTGGCTGTAAAGCGCTTTGAGACGTCCGGTAGTCGTGAAAGGCGCTATATAAATACAAGCCTTTCTTTTTTCTCAGGAACACTGCAGTGAGCAACTTGGGAGAAAAATCATAGGGCATAAAAAATTGTTATATATTCATTTTCTTTGAACACTTTTTTGTTTCTTGGTTATTAAAATATTGCGATGGGAATTAGGCTGTTTGACTGACAGCGAAGAATCATCCGCGTCCCAATTGGAGTGGGAAGGCAGGGCACAGTGAGGATGGACATGGCGGGCAACCAATGGCAGGAGTGTGGGGGAGGGGCCGCTCACGCGACAAAAACACCTGGAATACATCCAACCAGAGCTGGCCACTCACATTCAGGATATCACACCATGGCTCGGCTATTAACGGAACGTACTGAGTCGCACAGAACAGAAAGATCCCAGTCTGATCTCAGTCACAGTACTGTGGGGGCCCTGCAGTCAGTCTCTGTACTCCGGAGCTGACCAGGGGAACTATCAACTGCTATCCAATGGTTCCCGCTGTGTGGATATCAGGTGGGGGATAAAACTGGGCTCGGTTATGATTCGCACCCCCCTCCCATGACACTCCCTGTCTAACCTTGCATATGACAAATGGCCTTACGGGTGAGGTTGATGGGAACTGTGCCTCGGCAAAACTCACTGCCTTCAGGAGAAAGCTGGGAGAGAACCAACAAAAATCATGTTGAGTCCCTCCTTTTAATTCAATAATGCAAATATTCCAGACCCCTTAACTACTGGAAACAGTCTGCTCCTAGGTATCCTGTTCCATCCGTTTATAATTTAAAATTTATCCCATAATCTGCGCTGTTTGAACAAAAAGACCCAATTTCTCAAGTCTTTTTTCGTATTGTGTGTGTCTTGATTCAGGTGCCATGCCGTCTAAAACAGATCTTCTCATCTAGCGAAAAAGTTTAATTGAAATGTGTGAAAACTGGAGGTGGCGAGCACATTCTTCCCATTGTTCACTGACATTATACTGTTAACATTGTGCTTTCTTTATGATCTTCAAAGAAATTATGGGCTTCAAGTAGGAAATTAGAATTCACTCCTTAAACCTGTCCACCTCTCTAACTCTCTCTCCTCCTTTAAGATGCTCTGTAAAACCTATCTGTTCGACCAAGCTTTTGGTCACCTCCTTGTGGCTCGGTGTCAAATTTTGTTTGATAACGCTCCTATGAAGCGCCTTGGGACATTTTACTACTTTAAAGACGCTATATAAATGCAAGTTGTTGTTGAACTAAGCAAGGGTTCTTGTCAACAAATAGGATTCGGGGGTTATTGGAAATGCTCCAAGGAAATACTGTGGTTCGATGGATGGAAGGTCTTCTGCCTGAAACTCTTTCTATGTAGTCGACAAAATTATGGCCAGGATTTTCTGTTTGTATGCTCACCAGCCTTCGCTGCCAGATTCTGGCAGGTCAGTTTGGGGTCCGTGCCAGGGATTGACTCCAGTGATTGACTCGTCCCAGGCCTTGTTTCTGCCAAGCGCCCTGTGCATTGGGATGAACACGACATATCTGAATGCCAGATATGGGACCCACCTGGACCCCCAAACAAAATGCCAACTCCATACTCCATATTGGCTTGGTGACTAACATGTTTCCCATGCCCCCTCTTCTGGCAAGATGTATCCATAAGCAGGTGAACTCCCCTGCTCTTCTTCAAATAGTGCCATGGGATCTTTTACCTCCACCTGAGGGGGCAGACGGGGCGTCTGTTTAACGTCTCATCTGAAAGACGGCACCCTCCGACAGTGCAGCAACCCCTCAGTACTGTACTAAAGCATCAGCCTGGATTATTTGCTGACGAATCCAGAACTGCCTCACTCAGGAGAGAGAGTGCTACCACTGAGCCACAGCTGACACCTTAAGGAATGATATGACATGGAACTTACAAGATGTAAAATCATGCAATGTTTGTCTGTGGTGATGATCCAAATGTAATGTGTGCCTTTTTGGACCCAGTTTTCAGTGTCAAATTCTCTCAGTGAAGAACCATCTTGAGGTGAGTTCTGGCTCCTGAGTTATGTAGCAGTGAGAAGCGTGTAGACTGGCTACATTGTGCTTGACTTCATAAATAATTAGACTAATGGCCCTCGAAAGACCATAGCACTGAAACTCTGGTCTGTTACAAGGGCGCAGAGCGGGTGCATTATGTGGTGGGGCCCCAGTTTTGGGCGGAACCTGGATCTGCTGGGATTGTGCCCCATCTAAAAAAAACAACCCAAATTCTGATCTGGGGATGGGAGAGAAAATCGTCCAGCTGCCCCCCTACTTCAGAAGATATGCTTTGGGGCCATGTCTGGGGCCGTTTCCAGACTACTCAAAGAATTCTGGCCAGCACCTGCTGTGTGGGCCCCAGCTGGCAGGAGCTCCACAGGCCTGTCCAAAATAAACATTGGCACCTTCTACTCAGCCTTATAAAGGGCTCTTATCTCACCTTCAGAGTGGCATGGAGCCACTTCGATGTTCCAGTCGACAGTTTGGACGGGCACAGGCCGCCAGTCCTTGCGATTTGAGTCGTCCCGGGACACAGGAACAGGAGGAGGCTGTTCAGCCCTCGAGCCCTCTCCGCCATTCAATTAGACCATGGATGATCTGCATCTCAACTCCATTTACCCACCTCCGCTCCGTATCGCTTACTGAACAAAAGGTGGGGTCCCTGTCCTTTGTTGGAGCAGGGACCCCGGGAGTTTGGGACGCTTCTGTTCCTGCTAATCGTAGTGCCTCCTTTAAATGGTTTAGAAAAACTTACTGAACTAAATCTGTTGCTTTTTCTTCCCCCAAATCTGTTGCACTACCTCGTTCTTTACCTCAAACATGGTGCCTGTGACAGTGAGATGTGCTGGGGGGTGTTTTACCTGCGTTGTGTGTCACTGTTAGAACTGTTTTGATTTGCTGACAGGCAACTTGCAACTCCATTTAGATACCTGGGAATGGTTACTCTGATATCCCAAATAAAATGTCATTTTTACTGATATTTCTCCAAATTTACCTGAGTTTTTGGGGTCCAATTTTTCCCTGATTTTTGATTTAAAAAATAAAACCAGTAAAACACCCACAGTTTTAAAATCAGCAATAAAAACTTTAGTTATCCCTAATTTTCATGTCATTGGTGTTCCTTGATCATGTTAGACCTTTGTGACATACCATTGTCCTGAAGCGTCGCTCTGTGTTGCTTTGAGCACCCTTTAGTGTACTTGTGCATTTTGACCACAGTGTGGCACCAAAGTAACACAAATTAATCTACACAGTTTCATACCAGTAATCAGAGAGGGGGGAAATCAGCCAGTGATTCCACAACTCTGATGGCACAATGGGAATGGAAGTTATCACAGCCCTAGGTGAGAGCAATTGAAACATGATCAAATTTGAATTCAACCTTATTGTCAGCCATGGCTCTGTGGTAGCACTCTCACCTTTGAATCAGAAGGTTGAGGGTTTAAGCCCCACTCCCGAAGACATGAGCACAAAATCTAGGCTGACACTCCAGTGCAGTGCTGAGGGAGAGCTGCGCTGTCGGAGGTGCCGTCTTTTGGATGAGATGTTAAACCGAGGCCCCGGCTGCCCCCTCAGGTGGACGTAAAAGATCCCGCGGCACTATTGGAATAAGAGCAGGGGAGTTCTCCCCGGCGACCTGGCCAATATTTATCCCTCAATCAACACCTAAAACAGATTATCTGGTTATTTATTTCATTGCTGTTAGTGGGATCTTGCTGTGTGCAAATTGGTTAGGCGTTTCCTACATTACATCAGTGACTACACTTCAAAAGAATTTCATTGGCTGGAAAGCACTTTGGGACGTCCTGAGGTTGAAAGGTGCTGTAGCTTTCTTTCTCAACACATTAGAGTACTGGCTAACCCAGGTTTTATGCACACTGGTAGTGTGTAGTGGATGTATCTCTATTGGTGCTTGACGCTGCAGAAGTGGATGATGCAAGGTGCTGTGAGGAGCCAGGTTGAGGCAAGACATTGGGTTCACCCACCTCCTGGGAATGTAGAGGAGAAGAATGTTAACCTGTTGGCAGTGAGGCAGCCCTTGAAACAACAACAGCAACAACAACAACTTGCATTTATGAAACGTCCCAAGGCACTTCACAGGAGTGTAATCGGACAACATTTGATACCGAGCCACGTAAAGAGATATTAGGATTGGTGACCAAAAACTTTGTCAAAAAGGTAGGTTTTAAGGAGCGACTCATGGGAGGAGAGAGAGAGATGGAGAGGTTTAGGGAGGGAATGCCAGAGCTTGGGGCCTAGGCAGCTGAAGGCACGGCCACCAATGGTGGAGCGATTAAAATCAGGGATGAGTAAGAGGCCAGAATTGGAGGAGAGCAGAGGTTTATTTAACAATTTGTTTAATAATGTGTAATGCTGCTTTGTGTGAGTGCATAAGGAGACAAAGAATGAAAAGCATGATACTAGCTAAGGGCTTGGAGAAACCCTGACTTTCCTTTCCCTATTCCTTCTATCACTTCCTTATTCACAATCTCCAGGCCCTCCCCTCATAAGGAGTCATGGGTCACAGCTTAAGTTTACATACACTAGTCCCAATTTTGTGTAGCCTTCTCCTGCGAGCAGATAGAAGAGGGACACACGTTGGAATAAAGAATGAAAGATAGAATCATAGAATGGTTACAGCACAGATGGAGGCCATTCGGCCCGTCGAGCCCGTGCCGGCTCTCTGCAAGAGCACTCCAGCTAGTCCCACTCCCCCGCCCTTTCCCGTAGCCTTGCAAAAACTTTTCCTTCAGGTACTTATCCAATTCTCTTTTGGAAGCCACAATTGAATCTGCCTCCACCAATGAATTCCAGATCCTAACCACTCGCTGCGTAAAAAAGTTTTTCCTCATGCCGCCTTTGGTTCTTCTGCCAATCACCTTCAATCTGTGTCCTTTGGTTCTTGACCCTTCCGCCAATGGGAACAGTTTCTCTCTATCTACTCTGTCTAGACTCCTCATGATATTGAATACCTCTAGCAAATCTCCTCTCAACCTTCTCTGCTCTTAAGGACAACAACCCCACCTTCTCTAGTCTATCCACATAACTGAAGTCCCTCATCCCTGGAACCATTCGTGTAAATCTTTTCTGCACCCTCTCTAAGGTTTTCACATCCTTCCTAAAGTGCAGTGCCCAGAATTGGACACAATACTCCAGTTGAGGCCGAACCAGTGTTTTATAAAGGTTCATCATCTTATTATCTTAATGGCAAGAAACTGGAAAGTACTGAAGTACAAAGGGATCTGGGGGTCCTGGTGCACGAAACTCAAAAGGTTAGTATGCAGGTGCAGCAAGTGATTAAGAAGGCCAATGGAATGTTGGCTTTCATTGCTAGGGGGATAGAATATAAAAATAGGGAGGTATTGCTTCAGTTGTACAAGGTATTGGTGAGACCGCACCTGGAATACTGCATACAGTTTTGGTGTCCATACTTAAGAAAGGACATACTTGCTCTCGAGTCAGTCCAAAGAAGGTTCACTCGGTTGATCCCGGGGATGAGGGGATGGACATATGAGGAGAGGTTGAGTAGATTGGGACTCTACTCATTGGAGTTCAGAAGAATGAGAGGCGATCTTATTGAAACATATAAGATTATGAAGGGGTTGGATCGGGTGGATGCAGGGAGGATGTTCCAGATGATGGGTGAAACTAGAACTAGGGGGCATAGTCTTAGAATAAGGGGCTGCTCTTTCAAAACTGAGATGAGGAGGAACTACTTCACTCAGAGGGTGGTAGGTCCATGGAATATGCTGCCCCAAAAAGCTGTCGAAGCTACATCATTACATAAATTTAAAACAGAAATAGACAGTTTCCTAGAAGAAAAGGGAATTAAGGGTTACGGGGAGCGGGCAGGAATTTGGACATGAGTCTAGGTTCGGATCGGTCATGACCCTGTGGGTAGCGGAGCGGGCCCAGGGGCCGTGTAGCCTGATCCTGTTTCATGTGTCTAATTCTGTTAGATTCAGGAGATAGTCCTGTGATAGTGGATTGGCGGTTAGGATCAGATCAGCCATGATCTTATTGAATGGTGGAGCAGGCTCGAGGGGCCAATTGGCCTACTCCTGCTCCTATTTCTTATGGTCTTATCATAACTCCCTTGCTCTTGTACTCTATGCCTCTATTTATGAAGCCCAGGATCCCGTAAGCTTTTTTAACTGCTTTCTCAACCTGCCCTGCTACCTTCAATGATTTGTGCACATATACCCCCAGGTCTCTCTGTTCATGCACCCCCTTTAGAATTGTACCCTTTAGTTTATATTGCCTCTTCTTGTTCTTCCAATCAAAATGTACCACTTCGCACTTTTCTGTGTTAAATTTCATCTGCCACGTGTCCACCCATTCCACCAGCCTGTCTATGTCCTCTTGAAGTCTATCATTATCCTCCTCACTGTTCACTATACATCCAGGTTTTGTCATCTGCAAATTGTGAAATTGTGCCCCGTACACCCAAGTCCAAATCATTGATATATATCAAGAAAAGTAGTGGTCCTAGAACTGACCCCTGGGGAACACCACTGTGTACCTTCTTCCAGTCTGAAAAACAACCGTTCACCACTACTCTCTGTTTCCTGTCACTTAGCCAATTTCATATTCATGCTGCCACTGTCCCTTTTATTCCATGGCTTCAACTTTGCTGGCAGGCCTATTATGTGGCACTTTATCAAATGCCTTTTGGAAATCCATGTACACGTCAACTGCATTACCCTAATCAACCCACTGTGTTACCCCATCAGAAAACTCAATCAAGATACAAAGAACTTGCATTTATATAACAAATTAATGGGAATGTTGATTTAAACTTTGTGCATGGCCCACGAGGCATTGTGGACCTAAATGGTCCATGAAGATAAAAAAAACTTTTAACATACCCGAAATTGTGGAATGAATTGATAAGTTGCATAAAATAAGTTATTTCTGCAAAGCTAGATGAGAACCAAGATCACAATTACAAGCGAGAGGGACCATAAGTTCAGCATAAGTTTGTTTCTGGTTTTAGTCCCCTCTCCTGGTCTGAAGGTGAAGGCATGAGCACCAGCAGTCCCCCGATACCTTGCCCAACTGACCATTCTTTATCCATGAACCTGTAAGATAAATAACAGGACTATTTTTTTTGCTCCATTTATAGTTGTGAAATTATGGGGGGTGAAATTGGAAAACGCTCAAAAACAGGCGCGCATACCTCAATGCCCGTTGAAAGGAGTTCAGGCAGCACAACAAATTCACGCTACCTGCTACTTTAAATGATCGTAGCGCACAGCCCAGCGCTCAATGCACTGCTGACAGGCGATGCGCTCAACAGGGGGCCAAAGTTCTCAATGTTCACATGAGGCTAGCTTTACTTAAGCTAGCCTGCACCTCTGAAAGGCAGTCTGCACCTCTTAAAGGTGAGTTGCCTTCATATAATGAAAAATGTTAAAAGTGCTTCAGCACAAACCCAACTAGCTCAACAGGCCAGGGAAAGGGCACCCAGGGTCTCGGACGCAGCACTCGAGGCCTTTGTGCAGGGGGTCAACACTGGAAGAGAGGTCCTCTACCCACAGGGGCCAGGAGGCCCTCCAGAAAGAAGGACGTGGGACCAGATCACTGAGGCTGCCACTGCCAGCAGTGTCGCCACCAGGACCTGGCTCCAGTGCTCAAAGAAGTTTCATGACCTCAGGCCAGTGGTCAAGGTCAGTGAATGCATCTTCAAAAGTCATCTCCTACCAACTGCACCACTGGGGCCTCCTGGCCCCCTGTGGGTAGAGAACCTCTCTTCCAGAGTTCACCCCCCTGCACAAAGGCCTCGAGTGCTGCGTCTGAGACCTGGGTGCCCTTTCCCTGGCCTGTTGAGCCATTTGGGTTAGTACATGACCCCACCCCCCACATCACTCACCTACCAACAATCTCTACCAAACACAGGGCACACCTCACATTCCTAGCTTCACCTCACCCCCCTTGGAGGAGACGGTGCAGGCCATTCTGGGCTTGGCCAGTGGCAGGGCTGAAAGTTTACAAGATCCTCATACGTTATCCTCCTTCTCACATCCCACTTCCCCCTCATTCCACAATATCTTCTGATTTACAAGCTGCACATGGCGTAAGCATGCACCTCTTTCTTTACACCCCTCCCCTCACCACAACCCTACACTTGTGCCTTCCTCATTTCAGACTCCCAAGAAATCTTGCCTGTCCTGCCAGTAGTTGAGCAAGAAGAGGGAGAGGAGAGTGAAGAAGATGAAGAAACACTGTCACTTGATTTGACACTCCCAGCCATCAGCTCCTCGAGGGCGTCCTGCAAGGCTATCTACAGTCTCCCCCACTGAAAATCAGAAGCCTTCCACCAGCCATGCTGCAGCCACTGGGGTAGCACTGCGTAGGAGCACTAGGATAGGTAAAGGCACACGTAAGACAGTCACTAAGGGAATGCACAGGGGTGATTAGTTAATTTTTTGATGTAATATTGGATGCATATATGGATAAAGTTGGATTGGAAAGATTGCTTTGTGGTGGACTTTATTTTAGCATTGTGGCCAAGAGGATGCTGTGATGGCCAGTAACAGAGGGAAGGTAAGGTATGGGACAAATGTTGAAACAGGAATTGGGGTTGTGTTCACTGGTACCACAGGTGGATGATTCGATCCCGGATATCCCAGCCAGAAAGGGGCTCTCTGGGTTGCCTCCTTCTTTCCTCTTCCTCCTCTTCTGCTTCCTCCTCTTCTGCTTCTTCCTCTTCCTCCTTCTCCTCTTCCCTCTGCGAGCAGCTTGTCCCCTTTGCTGCATCTGCTCCATCTTCATGTCGTGCTGCAGCCCAAGGGAGACTGCAGCTAGAGCCCTCAGGACTGGGAGCAAGTGGTGTTCTCAGAGGCCTTCCTTTAAGAGCCAAAGCCTTACAAACATCCAGCAGCACTCTCTGCACTCCCTTCACACTTTAACAACTTTTTAAATGTCTTACACCAAGCCACTGCTCAAATAAAATGTACAGGAACCAGTACAAAAGCAAAAATCTAAACTTACCTCAAAGTTGCGTGTGTCCCTTTAAGAAGCACTGGTGGGGGGTGGTCTATCATCATTCAGCTATGCATGCTTTGGAGAGGGCGTTGAATGGAGCAGCGACGTCCAAAATAGCAGGTCATGCCTCAATTCAGCGTTGCACGCTGATTGATGCCACAATCTGACTAATTACCATTTTTCCATCGAGCGCAGGCAATGGCAGCACTGCCAATCTGCCCAAAATGGCAGCTGCTGAAGCCCACGCCGGAAGTGGGCGGAAGCATTTAAAAAATATTCTGCTTTTCCATTCTTTCAATTAGAGTGGATAATTTCACGCTTCCGTACAGTATATACTCCATCTGCCACCTTCTTGCCCAATCACTTAACCGGTCTATATCCCTCTGCAGCCTCTTTGCGTCCTCCTCACAGCTTACTTTCTGACCTAACTTTGCAACGTCAGCAAACTTGGATATATTACACTCGGTCCCTTCATCTAAGTCATTAATATAGATTGTAAATAGCTGAGGCCCCAGCACTGGTCTTTGTGGCACCCCAATAGTTATACCCTGCCATCCTGAAAATGACTGTTTATTCCTAATCTCAGTTTTCTGCCCGTTAACCAATCCTCTATCCATGCTAATATATTACCTCCAATCCCATGAGCCCTAATCTTGTGTAATTTTCAATTCGCTTATCAGAAGTATTTACTAAACTGGTGCTGAATTTGTTTTCTAGTTCTGGAAATATACAAATATTTTCTCCTGTATAAATTTGCAAATTTCTAATGTTAATGCTATGCTGTGTGAAAGTAACAGACTTTTAAGTTTAATTCTCTTAACCCACTGCAGATTGTAATAGCTTTTCTGCATCACAAATAAGAGCACTAGATTATAATTTTTGTAGCATATTCATTTTTTTGTAAAGAAATTCATATTTTATTGTTTCATATTACACTTTGAATAATTTTAGCAGGAAGACACTATGAGACAATGTTATGGTGAAAGTCCATTCACCAACCTTCCATTCTTTAACCATCAGGAGGAGCAGAACGTGTCCGGCATAACATTGATCTGCACACTGATTGAATCTCTTAATTATATTTAAAAGCATTCATTCCACTTCAGCTGCAGGAAACAGTTGGTGTCGAGAATACCATTTTTCCCCCGCAGCAAGTAACTCATGTTAGGTCAGGCTGTAGAGGCAGGGAATGCAACCTCATCTGTGCTGGATCATACAGTCTTTAAAGCATTCTATCACTTAAGTGTCAAGAATGATTAAACTGATTGCAAACTTGCTTCCCCCATATCATCAAACCTTCAATCATCAATGCTTGCCGAGTCATTGACAGTGAAAGAATGACATGTTGTGACAAATATAACAAAGACAGTCTCACTACATAGAAAATAAAGCTGTTTTGTAAGATGTCTTAGGACAAGAAAGATTTGTCTTTTGAAAACTGTGATAATCAGTGCTCAAAGGACCTTTGATCAGTTGTTGCAGAATTGATTTGCCCGCTGCCTGGTAGGAATCCCGCTTTATGCTTTGTTGGTTGAGTTAATCCTTTGATTGGCAGGTGGAGGCGTTTGATCTGTCTCACAGGATGTTTGATTTTTGATTGCTTTTTACAAAGGAAAACTGCAAAGGAAGCATCCTTTTGAGAGAGATAAAACATCTTCAGCTGACAATCAAAAAGATTAACTCCATCAATATAGCACAACAGGAAATATAAAAATGTCCTCTGTATTCTGCAAGGATCCGTGAAACTAATATTAAAAATTACATTACATGAATTAGGTTGTTTCCCATTTTTAATTTTACCAGTATAGCTACATTTATCTTTTTGCAATTTCTCGCTTCTTTTCCTGAAGCCCCCTGCTCTTGTTGGGGGTTTGTTCCATTGTTGGTGGCCACCATCGACTATCTGACCCAAGGAACCATCGTCCATGTGACACTGAGTGTCGGCAGGCTCCACAACCATCAAAGTTATCAAAGGCAAGTGTAGGACTCATCCAACAGTCATATATAGAAACATAGGAATTATTGGACAAAAAAAGACTCAGGTCCATCTAGTTCACCTTCTACCATCCTGATACTTGCATGATACAATGATAATGGTGTTGTTGGGTAATCATAGCAATTAATTTCTGTCATTTAGTCTCCAATAGTCCCAGACATGAGGAGAGGAAAACTCCAGTGGTGGAGGGCTTTGAGAAGCATAGTTCCAAAGTCACTTGTTCCTCACATGCACACAAAGTTGCAGGCACCAGGCACACAAAGTTACAGGCACCAGACACACAAAGTTACAGGCACCAGGCACACAAAGTTACAGGCACCAGACACACAATGTTAAAGGTACCAGACTATCAATGTTAAAGGCACCAGGCACAAAATGTAACAGGCAACAGGCACACAAAGTTACAGGCACCAGACACACAAAGTTACAGGCACCAGGCACACAATGTTACAGGCACCAGGCACACAAAGTTACAGGCACCAGACACACAAAGTTACAGGCACCAGGCACACAAAGTTACAGGCACCAGGCACACAATGTTACAGGCACCAGGCACACAATATTACAGGCACCAGGCACACAATGTTAAAGGTACCAGGTACAGAATGATAAAGGCACCAGAAACACAATGCACCAGACACACAAAGTTACAGGCACCAGGCAGACAATGTTACAGGCACCAGGCACAAAATGTTACAGGCACCAGCCACAAAATGTTACAGGCGCCAGGCACAAAACGTTACAGGCGCTAGGGACACAATGTAACAGGCACCAGGCACACAATGTTAAAGGCACGAGGCATAAAATGTTACAGGCACCAGACACACAATGTTAAAGGCACCAGGCACACAATATAACAGGCACCAGGCACGCAATGTTAAAGGCACCAGGCACACAATGTTAAAGGCACCAGGCAAACAATGTTAAAGGAATGAGGCACAAAATATTACAGGCACCAGGGGCAAAATGTTACAGGCACCAGACGCACAATGTTACAAGCACCAGATGCACAATGTTACAGGCACCAGACGCACAATGTTAAAGCCACCAGGCACACAATCTTACAGGCACCAGGCACACAATGTTATAGGCACAAGGCACACAATGTTAAAGGCAGCAGGCACACAAAATTACAGGCAACAGGCGCACAATGATACAGGCACCAGTCACACATTGTTAAAGGCACCAGACAAACAATGTTACAGGCAGCAGACACACAATGTTACAGGCGCCAGGCACACAATGTTATAGGCACCGTGTGCACAATGTTAAAGCCAGCAGACACACGATGTTACAGGCACCAGGCAGACAATGTTACTGGCACCAGGCACACAATGTTACTGGCACCAGGCACACAATGTTCCAAGCACCAGGCACACAATGTTCCAGGCACCAGGCACACAATGTTCCAGGCACCAGGCACACAATGTTACAGGTGCCAGACACAAATTGTTAAAGGCACCATACACATTATTTTACAGGCACCAGGCACACAATGTTACAGGCTCCAGGCACACAATCTTACAGGCACCAGGCACACAAACTTACAGGCACCAAGCACACAGTGTTACAAGCACCAGGCACACAATGTTACAGGCACCAGGCACACAATGTTACAGGCACCAGGCACACAATGTTATAGGCACCAGGCACACAATGTTACAGGCACACAATGCTACAGGCAGCGGATACACAAAGCTGCAGGTGCCAGACACACAATCTTACAGGCACCAGGCACACAATGCTAATGGCACCAGGCACACAATGCTACCCCCAGCGGACACACAAAGGTGCAGGCACCAGACACACAATCTTACAGGCACCAGGCACAAAATGTTACAGGCACCAGGCACACAATGTTACAGGCACCAGGCACACAATGTTGCAGGTACCAGACACACAATGTTAAAGGCACCAGGCACACAATGTTACAGCCACCAGGCGCACAATGTTAAAGGCACCAGGCACAAAATGTTACAGGTACCAGGCGCACAACATTACAGGCATCAGACACAATGTTACAGGCACCAGGCACACAATGATGAAGGTACCAGGCACAGAATGTTAAAGGCACCAGACACACAATGTATTAGGCACCAGGCACACAATGTTACAGGCACCAGACACACAATGTTACAAGCACCAGACACACAATGTTACAGGCACCAGACACACAATGTTACAGGCACTATGCACACAATGTAACAGGCACCAGGCACGCAATGTTACAGGCTCCAGGCACACAATGTTACAGGCACCAGGCACTCAATGTTAAAGGCAGCAGGCACACAAAATTACAGGCAACAGGCGCACAATGATACAGGCACCAGTCACACATTGTTAAAGGCACCAGACAAACAATGATACAGGCAGCAGACACACAATGTTACAGGCGCCAGGCACACAATGTTATAGGCACCGTGTGCACAATGTTAAAGCCAGCAGACACACGATGTTAAAGCCAGCAGACACACGATGTTACAGGCACCAGGCACACAATGTTACTGGCACCAGGCACACAATATTCCAGGCACCAGGCACACAATGTTACAGGTGCCAGACACAAATTGTTAAAGGCACCATACACATTATTTTACAGGCACCAGGCACACAATGTTACAGGCTCCAGGCACACAATCTTACAGGCACCAGGCACACAATCTTACCAGGCACACAATGTTACAGGCACCAGGCACACAATCTTACAGGCACCCGGCACACAATGTTAAAGGCACCAGACACACAATGTTGCAGGGACCAGACACACAATGTTAAAGGCACCAGGCACACAATGCTACAGGCACACAATGCTACAGGCAGCGGATACACAAAGCTGCTGGCGCCAGACACACAATCTTACAGGCACCAGGCACACAATGCTAATGGCACCAGGCACACAATGCTACCCCCAGCGGACACACAAAGGTGCAGGCACCAGACACACAATCTTACAGGCACCAGGCACAAAATGTTACAGGCACCAGGCACACAATGTTGCAGGTACCAGACACACAATGTTAAAGGCACCAGGCACACAATGTTACAGCCACCAGGCGCACAATGTTAAAGGCACCAGGCACAAAATGTTACAGGTACCAGGCGCACAACATTACAGGCATCAGACACAATGTTACAGGCACCAGGCACACAATGATGAAGGCACCAGGCACACAATGTTAAAGGCACCAGACACACAATGTATCAGGCACCAGGCACACAATGTTACAGGCACCAGGCACACAATGTTTAAAGCACCAGACACATAATGTTACAGGCACCAGACACACAATGTTACAGGCACTATGCACACAGTGTAACAGGCACCAGACACGCAATGTTACAGGCTCCAGGCACACAATGTTACAGACACCAGGCACTCAATGTTAAAGGCACGAGGCACACAATGTTACAGGCACCAGGTACACAATGTTAAAGTCACCAGGCACATAATGTAACAGGCACCAGGCACACAATGTTAAAGGCACCAGACACAAAATGTTACAGGCACCAGGCACACAATGTTACAGGCACCAGGCACACAATGTTACAGGCACCCGGCACACAATTTTAAAGGCACCAGGCACACAATGTTAAAGGCTGCAGACACACAATGTTGCAGGGACCAGACACACAATGTTAAAGGCACTAGGCGCACAATGTTACAGGCACGAGACACATGTTACAGGCACCAGGCACACAATGCTAAAGGCACCAGACACACAATGTTAAAGGCACAAGGCACAAAATGTTACAGGCGCCAAACACACAATATTACAGGCACCAGACACACAATGTTTAAGGCACCAGACACACAATGTTACAGGCACCAGGCTCACAATGTTAAAGGCATGAGGCACACAATGTTAAAGGCACCAGGCACACAATGTTAAAGGCACCAGGCAAACAATGTTAAAGGAATGAGGCACAAAATATTACAGGCACCAGGGGCAAAATGTTACAGGCACCAGGCACACAATGTCACAGGCACCAGGCACACGATGTTACAAGCACCAGACGCACAATGTTACAGGCACCAGACGCACAATGTTAAAGCCACCAGGCACACAATCTTACAGGCACCAGGCACACAATGTTAAAGGCACCAGACACACAATGTATTAGGCACCAGGCACACAATGTTACAGGCACCAGACACACAATGTTTAAAGCACCAGACACACAATGTTACAGGCACCAGACACACAATGTTACAGGCACTATGCACACAGTGTAACAGGCACCAGGCACGCAATGTTACAGGCTCCAGGCACACAATGTTACAGGCACCAGGCACTCAATGTTAAAGGCAGCAGGCACACAAAATTACAGGCAACAGGCGCACAATGATACAGGCACCAGTCACACATTGTTAAAGGCACCAGACAAACAATGTTACAGGCAGCAGACACACAATGTTACAGGCGCCAGGCACACAATGTTATAGGCACCGTATGCACAATGTTAAAGCCAGCAGACACACGATGTTACAGGCACCAGGCAGACAATGTTACTGGCACCAGGCACACAATGTTACTGGCACCAGGCACACAATGTTCCAAGCACCAGGCACACAATGTTCCAGGCACCAGGCACACAATGTTACTGGCACCAGGCACACAATATTCCAGGCACCAGGCACACAATGTTACAGGTGCCAGACACAAATTGTTAAAGGCACCATACACATTATTTTACAGGCACCAGGCACACAATGTTACAGGCTCCAGGCACACAATCTTACAGGCACCAGGCACACAATCTTACCAGGCACACAATGTTACAGGCACCAGGCACACAATCTTACAGGCACCCGGCACACAATGTTAAAGGCACCAGACACACAATGTTGCAGGGACCAGACACACAATGTTAAAGGCACCAGGCACACAATGCTACAGGCACACAATGCTACAGGCAGCGGATACACAAAGCTGCAGGCGCCAGACACACAATCTTACAGGCACCAGGCACACAATGCTAATGGCACCAGGCACACAATGCTACCCCCAGCGGACACACAAAGGTGCAGGCACCAGACACACAATCTTACAGGCACCAGGCACAAAATGTTACAGGCACCAGGCACACAATGTTGCAGGTACCAGACACACAATGTTAAAGGCACCAGGCACACAATGTTACAGCCACCAGGCGCACAACATTACAGGCATCAGACACAATGTTACAGGCACCAGGCACACAATGATGAAGGCACCAGGCACACAATGTTAAAGGCACCAGACACACAATGTATCAGGCACCAGGCACACAATGTTACAGGCACCAGGCACACAATGTTTAAAGCACCAGACACATAATGTTACAGGCACCAGACACACAATGTTACAGGCACTATGCACACAGTGTAACAGGCACCAGGCACGCAATGTTACAGGCTCCAGGCACACAATGTTACAGGCACCAGGCACTCAATGTTAAAGGCACGAGGCACACAATGTTACAGGCACCAGGTACACAATGTTAAAGTCACCAGGCACATAATGTAACAGGCACCAGGCACACAATGTTAAAGGCACCAGACACAAAATGTTACAGGCACCAGGCACACAATGTTACAGGCACCAGGCACACAATGTTACAGGCACCCGGCACACAATTTTAAAGGCACCAGGCACACAATGTTAAAGGCTGCAGACACACAATGTTGCAGGGACCAGACACACAATGTTAAAGGCACTAGGCGCACAATGTTACAGGCACGAGACACATGTTACAGGCACCAGGCACACAATGCTAAAGGCACCAGACACACAATGTTAAAGGCACAAGGCACAAAATGTTACAGGCGCCAAACACACAATATTACAGGCACCAGACACACAATGTTTAAGGCACCAGACACACAATGTTACAGGCACCAGGCTCACAATGTTAAAGGCATGAGGCACACAATGTTACAGGCACCAGGCACACAATGTTACAAGCACCAGGCACAAAAGCTACAGGCACCAGGCACAGAATGTTACAGGCACCTGGCACACAATGTTCCAGGCACCAGGGACACAATGCTATAGGCAGCAGACACACAAAGTTACATGCACCAGGTGCACAATGTTACAGGCACCAGGCACACAATGCTAAAGGCACCAGGCACAAAATGTTACAGGTACCAGGCGCACAACATTACAGGCATCAGACACAATGTTACAAGCACCAGGCACACAATGATGAAGGCACCAGGCACAGAAGGTTAAAGGCACCAGACACACAATGTATCAGGCACCAGGTGCACAATGTTACAGGCACCAGGCGCACAATGTTAAAGGCACCAGGCACAAAATGTTACAGGTACCAG
Source organism: Somniosus microcephalus (assembly GCF_052327205.1). NCBI lineage: Eukaryota > Metazoa > Chordata > Chondrichthyes > Squaliformes > Somniosidae > Somniosus > Somniosus microcephalus. The sequence continues at coordinate 20,255,929 of NC_141006.1, read as the reverse complement.
GCGCACAACATTACAGGCATCAGACACAATGTTACAGGCACCAGGCACACAATGATGAAGGCACCAGGCACAGTATGTTAAAGGCACCAGACACACAATGTATCAGGCACCAGGCACACAATGTTACAGGCACCAGGCACACAATGTTACAGGCACCAGGCACACAATGTTTAAAGCACCAGACACACAATGTTACAGGCACCAGACACACAATGTTACAGGCACTATGCACACAGTGTAACAGGCACCAGGCACGCAATGTTACAGGCTCCAGGCACACAATGTTACAGGCACCAGGCACTCAATGTTAAAGGCATGAGGCACACAATGTTAAAGGCAGCAGGCACACAAAATTACAGGCAACAGGCGCACAATGATACAGGCACCAGTCACACATTGTTAAAGGCACCAGACAAACAATGTTAAAGCCAGCAGACACACGATGTTACAGGCACCAGGCAGACAATGTTCCAGGCACCAGGCACACAATGTTACTGGCACCAGGCACACAATGTTCCAGGCACCAGGCACACAATGTTCCAGGCACCAGGCACACAATGTTACAGGTGCCAGACACAAATTGTTAAAGGCACCATACACATTATTTTACAGGCACCAGGCACACAATATTACAGGCTCCAGGCACACAATCTTACAGGCACCAGGCACACAATCTTACAGGCACCAGGCACACAATCTTACAGGCACCAAGCACACCATGTTATAGGCACCAGGCACACAATGTTACAGGCACCAGGCACACAATGTTAAAGGCACCCGGCACACAATCTTACAGGCACACAACCTTACAGGCACCAGGCACACAATCTTACAGGCACCAGGCACACAATGTTAAAGGCACCAGACACACAATGTTGCAGGGACCAGACACACAATGTTAAAGGCACCAGGCACACAATGTTCCAGGCACACAATGCTACAGGCAGCGGATACACAAAGCTGCAGGCGCCAGACACACAATCTTACAGGCACCAGGCACACAATGCTAATGGCACCAGGCACACAATGCTACCCCCAGCGGACACACAAAGGTGCAGGCACCAGACACACAATCTTACAGGCACCAGGCACAAAATGTTACAGGCACCAGGCACACAATGTTACAGGCACCAGGCACACAATGTTGCAGGTACCAGACACACAATGTTAAAGGCACTAGGCACACAATGTTACAGCCACCAGGCGCACAATGTTAAAGGCACCAGGCACAAAATGTTACAGGTACCAGGCGCACAACATTACAGGCATCAGACACAATGTTACAGGCACCAGGCACACAATGATGAAGGCACCAGGCACAGAATGTTAAAGGCACCAGACACACAATGTATCAGGCACCAGGCACACAATGTTTAAAGCACCAGACACACAATGTTACAGGCACCAGACACACAATGTTACAGGCACTATGCACACAGTGTAACAGGCACCAGGCACGCAATGTTACAGGCTCCAGGCACACAATGTTACAGGCACCAGGCACTCAATGTTAAAGGCATGAGGCACACAATGTTACAGGCACCAGGTACACAATGTTAAAGTCACCAGACACATAATGTAACAGGCACCAGGCAGACAATGTTAAAGGCACCAGACACAAAATGTTACAGGCACCAGGCACACAATGTTACAGGCACCAGGCACACAATGTTACAGGCACCCGGCACACAATTTTAAAGGCACCAGGCACACAATGTTAAAGGCTGCAGAAACACAATGTTGCAGGGACCAGACACACAATGTTAAAGGCACTAGGCGCACAATGTTACAGGCACGAGACACATGTTACAGGCACCAGGCACACAATGCTAAAGGCACCAGGCACACAATGTTAAAGGCACAAGGCACAAAATGTTACAGGCGCCAAACACACAATATTACAGGCACCAGACACACAATGTTTAAGGCACCAGACACACAATGTTACAGGCACCAGGCTCACAATGTTAAAGGCATGAGGCACACAATGTTACAGGCACCAGGCACACAATGTTACAAGCACCAGGCACAAAAGCTACAGGCACCAGGCACAGAATGTTACAGGCACCTGGCACACAATGTTCCAGGCACCAGGGACACAATGCTATAGGCAGCAGACACACAAAGTTACATGCACCAGGTGCACAATGTTACAGGCACCAGGCACACAATGCTAAAGGCACCAGGCACACAATGTTAAAGGCACAAGGCACAAAATGTTACAGGCACCAAACTCACAATATTACAGGCACCAGACACAATGTTTAAGGCACCAGACACACAATGTTACAGGCGCCAGGCACACAATGTTAAAGGCACAAGGCACACAATGTTACAGGCACCAGGCACACAATGTAACAGGCACCGGACACACAATGTTAAAGGCACAAGGCACAAAATGTTACAAGCACCAGGCACAAAAGTTACAGGCACCAGGCACAGAATGTTACAGGCACACAATGTTACAGGCACCAGGCACACAATTGTAAGGGGAACAGATAGATGTTTCTGTGGTCGCAGTCGTGACTCCAGGATGGTATTTTGCCTTCCTGGTGCCAGGATCAAGAATGTCACTGAATGGCTGCAGGGCATTCTGAAGGGGTAGGGCGAACAGTCAGAGGTCGTGGTTCACATTGGTACCAATGACATAGGTAGAAAGAGGGATGAGGTCCTGCAACAAGAATTTAGGGAGCTAGGTAGCAGATTAAAAAGCAGGACCTCAAAAGGTTGTAATCTCTGGATTACTCCCCATGCCACATGCTAGTGAGTATAGGAATAGGAGGATAGAGCAGATGAATGCATGACTAAAGAGTTGGTGCAGGAGGGAGGGCTTTAGTTTCCTGGATCACTGGGTCTGCTTCTGGGGAAGTTGGGACCTGTACAAGTCGGACGGGTTGCACCTGAACTGGAACGGGACCAACATCCTTGCGGGTAGGTTTGCTTGTACTGTTGGGGGTGGTTTAAACTATCTTGGCAGGGGAATGGGATACGGAGTGGAGCTATAGTAGGGGGTGATGCACAGCCAAATATAGAGGAAAATACAAGTCAGCCTGGAAGGCAGAGCAAATATGTAATGGCACAAGGGAGTATGGCAAGGCTGGATGGCATTTATTTTAATGCAAAGAGTCTTGCGAGTAAGGCAGATGAATTGAAGGTGTTGATGAACACATGGGGGTATGATATTGTTGCTATCCCAGAGACATGGTTGAGGGAGGAGCAGGACTGGCAGCTCAATATTCCAGGGTATAGAATCTTCAGGCAAGACAGAGGGGGGTGTAAAAGAGGAGGGGGTGTCACAATATTAATCAAGGAGTCAATTACTGCTGTAAGGAGGGATGATATCTTAGCAAGTTCCTCTAATGAGGCCATATGTGTAGAACTTAAAAACAAAAAGGGGGCAAGCACTTTGCTGGGAGTGTACTATAGGCCCCCAAATAGTCAGGGGGAGATAGAGGAACAGATATGTAGGCAAACTCAGAGAAGTGTAGAACTAATAGGGTAATAATAGTAGGGGATTTCAACTTCCCCAATATTAACTGGGATAGTCAGAGTGTGAAAGGCTTAGAGGGTGCGGAATTCTTAAAGTGCAACCAGGAGAGCTTTTTGAGCCAGCATGTAGAAAGCCCTACAAGAGAGGGGGCGGTACTGGACCTAATTCTAGGGAATGTAGCCGGGCAAGTGGTAGAAGTGTCAGTAGGAGAGCATTTTGGTGACAGTGCCCATAATTCGGTGAGATTTAAGGTAGTCATGGAAAAGGACAAAGATGGACCGGAAATAAAGGTTCTAAATTGGGGGAAGGCCGATTTTAATATGATAAGGCAGGATCTGGCCAAAGTGGACTGGGATCAGCTACTTGTAGGAAAATCCACATCAGAGCAGTGGGAGTCTTTCAGAAAGGAAATAGAGACAGTACAACGGCAACATGTTCCTGTAAAGGTCAAGGGTGGGACCAACAAGCCCAGGGAACCCTGGATGTCAAGGGATATACAAGTATGGATTAGGAAAAAAAGGGAGGCTTTTGGCAGATACAAAGGTCTAAAAACAGTGGAAGCCCTAGAGGAGTATAAAAAGTGCAGGGGGGTACTTAAAAAAGAAATTAGGAGAGTGAAGAGGAGGCATGAAAAAACACTGGCGGGCAAAATAAAGGAAAATCCCAAGGTGTTTTATAAATATATTAAGGGCAAGAAGATAACCAGGGAAAGAGTAGGGCCCATTAGGGACCAAAGTGGCAATCTGTGTGTAGAGCTGGAAGTTGTGGGTGAGGTTTTAAATGAATATCTTTCATCTGTATTCACTATGGAGAAGGACGACGTAGGCATAGAAATCAGGCAGGGGGATTGTGATATACTTGAACAAATTAGTATTGAGAGGGAGGAGGTACTAGTGGTTTTAGCCGGCTTAAAAGTGGATAAATCCCCAGGCCCTGATTAGATGTATCCCAGGCTGCTGTGTGAGGCAAGGGAGGAGATTGCAGGGGCTCTGACACAATTTTTCAGAACCTCTCTGGCCACAGGGGAGGTGCCAGAGGACTGGAGGACAGCTAACGTAGTATCATTATTCAAGAAGAGTAGTAGGGATAAAGCAGGGAATTACAGGCCAGTGAGTCTAACATCAGTGGTAGGGAAATTATTGGAAAAAATTCTGAGGGACAGAATTAGTCTCCACTTGGAGAGGCAAGGATTAATCAAAGATAGTGAGCATGGCTTTGTCAGGGGGAGATCATGTCTAACCAAGTTGATTGAATTTTTCGAGGGATTGACTAGGTGTGTGGATGAGGGTAGTGCAGTTGATGTAGTCTACATGGACATCAGTAAGGCTTTTGACAAAGTCCTGCATGGGAGACTGGTCAAGAAGGTAAGAGCCCATGGGATCCAGGGCAATTTGGCACATTGGATCCAAAATTGGCTTAGTGGCAAGAGGCAGAGGGTGATTGTCGAAGGTTGTTTTTGTGACTGGAAGCCTGTGTCCAGTGGTGTACTGCAGGGATCGGTGCTGGGTCCTTTGCTCATTGTAGTGTATATTAATGATTTAGATATGAATGTAGGAGGTATGATCAGTAAGTTCACAGATGACATGAGAATTGGTGGAGTGGTAAATAGCGAGGAGGGAAGCCTCAGGCTACAGGAAGATATAGACGGGTTGGTCAGATGGGCAGAACAGTGGCAAATGGAATTTATCCCTGAAAAGTGTGAGGTGATGCATTTTGGGAGGACTAACAAGGCAAGGGAATACACACTGAATGGTAGGACCCTAGGAAGGACAGAGGTTCAGAGGGACCTTGGTGTGTGTTATAAATCTCATCATTTATCAAGAAACTACTCATGAAATAATGCTGGACGGCCAGCTGGTGGCGCCGTCCAAGGAGTATAAATACTCGGGCGTGGGCCCAGTTTGCCAGGGACATTTTGTAAGACAAGGAACTAGTGAAGTACAACTAGACCTCCATGTTCTGAATCAAGTTGATTAAAGCCTTGCTTTATACTCAAACCAAGTGCGTAGTGAGTTTTATTACGTCAATTTAACCAACTTGATATCGACCCCACATTCTGAGTGATTTCGGGAACAGCCAGCTACGACTTCAACTACAGAAGGGAACTCCAGCGTAGAAATCAATCCATCATGGACAAACTACTCAGACCCGCCCATCTTGACTTGGACCCAAATTTACCTACAGCTGCTAAGGTATGGAAACACTGGTAACGTACCTTCAGCAACTTCCTCAGGGTGTGTGGGGAGAATGTTCCTGATAAATTAGAGATACTTGCCAATAATGTATCTCCTCATATGTTTGACTATATCGAAGACTGTGTAGACTATGACTCCGCTATCCTAATATTACAGCGACTGTATGTTAAGGCCCCAAGTGAAATTTTTGCTCGGGATCTATTGGCGACAACTCGACAACAACCCTGGGAATCACTTGATGAATTCCTTCAAAAGCTTCACAGACTCAGCAAGGATTGTATCCTTAAAGCTGTCACAGCTGAGCAGTACCAGAAGGAGCTAATTCGCGATTCATTTATTAATGGAATTACGTCTCCCTTCATACGCCAGTGTCTGTTGGAGAATAAAACCCTCGAGTTACAGGCTGCCTATGACCAGGAGTGTTCCCTGGACTTAGCAAAGAGGAATGCAGATACCTATCTTTTACCTCATGCACGGGCTGCTGCTATCACTTTTAATGACTCCTTCGATAGGTCTCAGGTGGAAGCAAGAAAGGTCACTTTTCTAAGGTATGCCAGTCAAGAGCCGCTGTTAGTAAGAAAGGCCACCTTTCTAAGGTATACCGGTTGAGAGCTCCTGTTAGTTTTGCAGCTACTATCTATAAAACTGCTCCTCCCCCAAGAGCCACTACTAAGGTTACAGCTGCAATCTATAAAACTGCTCCTCCCCCAAGAACCATTACTAAGGTTACAGCTGTCAAGGGTAAAACTGCCATTCCTCCCATTACAGCTGTTTTTCCCCAAAGTCTGTCCCATGCAGCCACGAAGGTTTTGGTAAATGGACACATTTTGAGTGCACTAATCGACTCATGCAGCTCTGACAGCTTCATTAGTGAGCGGGCTGTCAGTAAGCTAAAACTGCGTATTTACCCCTCGGACAGGGAAATTGCAATGGCTCTGATGACACTGACCACCAATTCTCCTGGTTTTTGTCTTGTCGACCTTATTCTCAATGGCCGCACTTATTTCTCCACGCGGCTCGGGGTGCACAAGAACCTATGCAGTGATGTGCTCCTGGGACAGGATTTCCAGAAACAACACAAATGACTCACTTTCGAGTTTGGGGTGTCAAAGCCGGAGCTTACTATTTCCAAAGTACCGTTTTGTGCGCTTTCAGCGGCTTCGCTCGATGAGCCCTCCGTATTTGCCAATCTTTCCCCCTGATGTAAGCCCATAGTCACTAAATCACGACGTTTCAGCCAAGATGATCGATCCTTTATCGAGACAAAAATCTCTCGCCTTCTAGCTGACGGTATCATTGAGCCATGTTCATCTTCCTGGTGGGCTCAAGTCGTCGTGTTCCTTCAGAGGATTTTTAACAACAAGAAACATCTTTGCATTGATTACTCGCAAACTATTAACCAGTATACCGACCTGGATGCCTACCCACTACCACGCATCGATGACATGGTCAATAACCTTGCCAACTACACGGTATTTTCAACTTTTGACAAAGAGCGCATACCATCAAGTACCGTTAAAGAACTCTGACAAAAAGTATACCACCTTTGAGGCCAATGGTCGGCTTTACCAGTTTCATCGCCTTCCATTTGGGGTCATCAATGGGGTGGCCACCTTCCAACGGGCAATGGATAGCCTAGTGAAACAGGAGAACTTAACGGACACTTTTCCATATCTGGATAATATCACCATTGCTATCATGACCAGAAGGAGCACGATATTTCTTGACGTTCTCCGTTGTCGCAACTTAGCCTTAAATGAGTCCAACTCTGTGAAATCAGTACCATCAGTCAACATCCTTGGCTACTGGGTGGGCAATGGTGTCATCAAACTGGATCAGGAGCGACTTCGTCTGCTTCAGGAGCTCCCTCCTCCTACGAACCTCGGCTCTCTTCGTTGGGCCCTCGGCATGTTCGCCTATTATGCGAAGTGAATACCCCACTTTTCCGACAAGATCCCGCCCCTGCTTCACGCAAAGTCATTTCCGTTGAAGGCAACGGCTATTTCAGCTTTCAACCTCCTCAAGCAACAACTGGAAAAAGCCACGCTTCGTTCCATCGATGAAAATCTTCCTTTCGTGGTCGAGTGCGATGCATCAGAGGTGGCGATCTCGGCTACCTTGAATCAAGGTGGTCGACCCGTTGCATTTCTGTCCAGAACTTTGCAGAGTAGCGAGCTCCATTATCCTCCTGTCGAGAAGGAGGCTACTGCTATCATCGAAGCAGTGCGTAAATGGAGTCATTTTCTCGCTCGTCGCCATTTCACGCTTATAACCAATCAGCACTCCGTGGCCTTTATGCTGGATAACCGGAAACGCACTAAGATCAAGAATAACAAAATACAGCTCTGGAGTATGGAATTGGCTGCCTTTGGCTACACCATACATTACCGACCCGGCAAAGAGAATGTGGCCCTGGATATCCTCACGCGTGCATTCTGCTCTTCCATGTCAACTTCGACTCTTGTGGATCTTCATACTGACTTATGCCATCCTGGCGTTACCCGTATATTACACTTCGTGCATTCTAAAAATCTCCCATTTTCTACAGAAGACGTGAGAAAAACATGCTCCACTTGTATAATTTGCGCGGAATTAAAACCGCAATTCTTCCATCCTTCGGATGGCTCACTCATACACGCTACACAGCCTATGCAGTGACTCAGCATTGACTTTAAAGGGCCACTGCCTTCCTCAACGTGAAACACCTAATTGCTTACTATGGTGGACGAATATTCACGCTTTCCCTTTGCTTTCCCCTGTCCCAATATGCTTACTTCCACAGTGATCAAATGCCTCAATCAGGCCTTTTAACTTTGCGGTACGGCCAATTTCATCCACTCTGATCAGGGTCCCTCCTTTATGTCAAGCGAACTCAAAAGTTAACTTTCCCAATGGGGAATCGCCACAAGTAGAATGACACCATATCTTCTTCTTGGAAATGGACAGATTGAGAGATACAACGCTATCATTTGGAATGCTGTTCATCTTGCACTGAGGTCACACAACCTATCAGACCAGCAGTGGGAAACTATGCTCCCTGATGCATTGCAATCCATCAGGTCTCTTCTTTCTACATCCACCAACGCTACTCCTCACGAACAATTCTTCGGGTTCCAGTGTCACTCCACTCATGGGACGTCCCTTCCATCATGGTTGGCAGCTCCTGGCCCTGTGCTGTTCCGAAGATTCGTCCGATCCTCTAAGAGTGATCCCCTTGTCGACGAAGTGGAACTGACGGATGTCAATCCCACGTATGCAGACATGCGGTACCCTGATGGCCGGGAATCCGCAGTGTCACTCCGGGATCTGGCTCCCTGCCCAACCGGTCCCACGGACCCAATCGAGGGTGGGACCCATATCAATGACGCCAATACCCTGCGCTCCTCTGAGGATGACGCCCTACCCAGGATGTCAAGGGATCTGCCAGCTATTGCGCCGGATCAACCCGGGGAACAGAGCTCTCCCTGCGGGATGGCCACCCGAAGCCAGGACGCCAGTCAGTCACCGACTACTGAGCAGGGTGAAACCAGCTCTGTGCCTGTGGGGGCCCACACCCGGAGCCACGATCTCCCCAGTCCCCCTCGGGTTGATCAAGGCGACATGGACTCTGCCAGCCCGCTGGTACGAACTAAGCGACCCAGTGACCAAAACACGGACCGAGGAGATGTGCCTTCTCACCACCAACAGATATCCAAACGCACCCGGAGCCACGATCTCTCCAGTCCCCCTTGGGTCGAGCAGAGTGACACGGACTCTGCCAGCCCGCTGGTACGAACTGAGCGGCCCAGGGACCAAAACACGGTCCAACGAGACGTGACTTCCAGCCACCAATGGAGATCAAAGCGTCTGCGTCTATTCTTAGTCTGACTAATTCAGTAGAATGAAGCCGCTGGACTTCCAATCCATCAGGCGGGAAGAATGACATAAATCGTGCCATTCATGTCGAAAGGACTTATGAAATATACTGGGCGGCCTGCTGGTGGCGCTGTCCAGGGAGAGTATAAATACTTGGGCATGGGCCCAGCTTGCTCAGGGACATTTTGTAAACAGGAACTAGTGAAGGATAACTAGACTTCCATGTTGTGAAACAGTCGATTAAAGCCTTGCTTAATACTATGACCAAGTACCTAGTAGTTTTCTTACATCAGGCACCAGGTGCAAAATGATACAGGCACCAGGCACAATGTTAGAGTCACCGGGCACACAATCTTACAGGCACCAGGCACACAATGTTACAGGCACCAGGCACACAATGTTACAGGCACCAATCACACAATGTTACAAGTACCAGGCACACAATGTTACAGGCACCAGGCACACAATCTTACAGGCACCAGGCACACAATGTTACAGGCACCAGGCACACAATTTTACAGGCACCAGGCACACGATGTTACAGGCACCAGGCACGCAATGTTACAGGCATCAGCCCCACAATGTTACAGGCACCAGACACACAATATTACAGACACCAGGCACACAATGTTACAGGCACCAGGCACACAATGTTAAAGGCACCAGACACACAATGTTACAGGCACCAGGCACACAATCTTACAGACACCAGGCACGCAATGTTACAGGCACGAGGCACACAATGTTACAGGCACTAGTTGCACACTGTTATAGGCACCAAACGCACAATGTTACAAGCACCAGGTGTACACTGTTACAGGCACCAGGCACGTAATGTTACAGCCACCAGGCACACAATTTTACAGGCACCAGGCACACAAAGTTACAGGCACGAGTCTCACAATTTTACAGGACACGAGACACATAATGTTACAGGTACCAGGCACACAATGTTACAGGCAGCAGGCACAAAATGTTACAGGCTCCAGACACACAATGTTACATGCACCAGACACACAATGTGATAGGCACCAGGCAGACAATGTTACAGGCACCAGGCATACAATCTATCAGGCACTAGGCACACAATCGTACAGGCACCAGGCACATAATCTTACAGGCACCATTCAGACAATGTTACAGGCACCAGGCAGACAATGTTGCAGGCACCAGGCACAATAAGTTACAGGATTCAGGCACACAATGTTACAGGCTCGAGACACACAATGTTACAGGCACCAGGCACACAATGTTACAGGCACCAGGCACACAATCTTACAGGCACCAGGCACACAATGTTTTGGGCATCACACAATGTTACAGGCTCGAGACACACAATGTTACAGGCACCAGGCACACAATGTTACAGGCACCAGGCACACAATCTTACAGGCACCAGGCACACAATGTTTTGTGCATCACACAATGTTACAGGCACCAGACACACAGTGTTACAGGCACCAGACACACAATGTTACAGGCACCAGGCACGCAATGTTACAGGCACCAGGCACACAATGTTTTGGACATCACACAATGTTACAGGCACCAGATGCACAATGTTACAGGCACCAGACACACAATCTTACAGGCACCAGGCACACAATGTTTTGGGCATCACACAAAGTTACAGGCACAAGATACACAACGTTACAGGCACCAGACACACAATGTTACAGGCACCAGGCACAAAATGTTACAGGCACCAGGCACACGATGTTACAGGCACCAGGCACACAATGTTACAGGCACCAGGCACACAATGTTACAGGCATCAGCCCCACAATGTTACAGGCACCAGACACACACTGTTACAGGCACCAAACGCACAATGTTACAAGCACCAGGTGTACAGTGTTACAGGCACCAGGCACGTAATGTTACAGCCACCAGGCACACAATTTTTGCAGGCACCAGGCACACTAAGTTACAGGCACGAGTCTCACAATTTTACAGGACACGAGACACATAATGTTACAGGTACCAGGCACACAATGTTACAGGCATGAGGCACACAGTGTTACAGGCACCAGACACACAATGTTACAGGCATGAAACACACAATGTTACATGCACCAGGCACACAGTATTACAGGCACCAGGCACACAATGTTACAGGCACCAGACAAACAATGCCACAGGCGCCAGGCACACAATGTTACAGGCATCAAGCACACAATGTTACAGGCACATGGCACAAAATGTTGCAGCCACCAGGCACACAATGTTACAGGCGCCAGGCACACAATGTTACAGGCACCTGGGACACAATGTTACAGGCACCAGAGGCAAAATGTTACAGGCATGCAGCACACAATTTTACAGGCACCAGACACTGAATGTTACAGGTACAAGGCACACAATGTAACATGCACCATGCACACAGTATTACAGGCATCAGGCACACAATGTTACAGCCACCTGGCACACAATGTTACAAGTGCCAGGCACACAATGTTACAGGCACCAGGCACACCATCTTACAGGCACCAGGCACACAATCATACAGGCTCCAGGCACACAATCTTACAGGCAAGTGGGTTACAGGCACCAGGCACACAATGTCACAGTCATGAGGCACACAGTATTAGAGGTGCCAGGCACACAATCTTACAGGTGCCAGGCACGCAATCTTACAGGCACCAGGCACACAATGTTACAGGCACCAGGCACACAATGTTACAGGCACCAGGCACACAATGTAACAGGCACCAGACACAATGTTATAGGCACCAGACACACATTGTTACAGGCACCAGGCACACATTCTTACAGGCAGCAGGCGCACATGTTACAGGCAATAGACACACAATCTTAGAGGCGCCAGGCACACAAGGTTACAGGCACCAGATGCACAATGTTACAGGCAAGAGACACACAATTTTACATGCACCAGGCACACAGTATTACAGGCACCAGGCACACAATCTTACAGGCACCAGGCACACAATGTTACAGGCGCCAGGCACACAATGTTACAAATGCCAGGCACAAAATGTTACAGGCACCAGGCACACAATGTTACAGGCACCAGGCACACAATCTTACAGGATTCAGGCACACATTATTACAGGCTCCACACACACAATGTTACAGGCACCAGACACACAATGTGCTAGGCACCAGGCACACAATATTACAGACACCAGGCGCACAAACTTACAGGCACCAGGCACACAATGTTACAGGCACCAGGCATACAATCTTACAGGCACCAGGCACAAAATCTTACAGGCACCAGGCACACAATCTTACAGGCACCAGTCAGACAATGTTACAGGCACCAGGCAGGCAATGTTACAGGCACCAGGCACACAAAATTACAGGATTCAGGCACACAATGTTACAAGCACCAGACACACAATGTTACAGGCACCAGACACACAATGTGCTAGGCACCAGGCACACAATATTACAGGCAGCAGGCACACAATCTTACAGGCACCAGGCACACAATCTTACAGGCACCAGGCACACAATCTTACAGGCACCAGTCAGACAATGTTACAGGCACCAGGCAGACAATGTTACAGGCACCAGGCACAATAATTTACAGGATTCAGGCACACAATGTTACAGGCACCAGGCACACAATGTTACAGGCACCAGGCACACAATGTTACAGGCACCAATCACACAATGTTACAAGTACCAGGCACACAATGTTACAGGCACCAGGCACACAATCTTACAGGCACCAGTCAGACAATGTTACAGGCAACAGGCAGACAATGTTACAGGCACCAGGCACACAAAGTTACAGGATTCAGGCACACAATGTTACAGGCTCCAGACACACAGTGTTACAGGCACCAGGCACACAATCTTACAGGCACCAGGCACACAATGTTTTAGGCACCAGGCACACAATGTTACAGGCACCAGTCATACAATGTTACAGGCACCAGGCACACAAAGTTACAGGCATGAGGCACACAATGTAACAGGCACCAGACACACAATGTTACAGGCATGAAACACACAATGTTACATGCACCAGGCACACAGTATTACAGGCACCAGGCACACAATGTTACAGGCACCAGGCAAACAATGCTACAGGCGCCAGGCACACAATGTTACAGGCATCAAGCACACAATGTTACAGGCACATGGCACAAAATGTTGCAGCCACCAGGCACACAATGTTACAGGCACCTGGGACACAATGTTACAGGCACCAGAGACAAAATGTTACAGGAATGCGGCACACAATCTTACAGGCACCAGACACAGAATGTTACAGGTACAAGGCACACAATGTAACATGCACCATGCACACAGTATTACAGGCATCAGGCACACAATGTTACAGCCACCTGGCACACAATTTTACAAGTGCCAGGCACACAATGTTACAAGCGCCAGGCACACAATCTTACACACACGAGGCACGCAATGATACAGGCACCAGGCACACAATCTTACAGGCACCAGGCATAGAATCATACAGGCTCCAGGCACACAACCTTACGGGCACCAGGCACACAATGTTACAAGTACCAGGCACACAATGTTACAATTGCCAGGCACACAATGTTACAGGCACCAGGCATACAATCTTAGAGGCACCAGGCGCACAATGTTACAGGCACCAGGCACACAATCTTACAGGCACCAGGCACACAATTCCACAGCCACCAGGCACACAATCTTACAGGCAAGTGGGTTACAGGCACCAGGCACACAATGTCACAGTCATGAGGCACACAGTATTAGAGGTGCCAGGCACACAATCTTACAGGCGCCAGGCATGCAATCTTACAGGCACCAGGCACACAATGTTACAGGCACCAGGCACACAATGTTACAGGCACTAGGCACACAATGTTACAGGCGCCAGGCACACAATGTTACAGGTGCCAGGCACACAATGTTACAGGTGCCGGGCACACAATGTTACAGGCAGCAGGCACACAAGGTTACAGGCACCAGATGCACAATGTTACAGGCAAGAGACACAAAATTTTACATGCACCAGGCACACAGTATTACAGGCACCAGGCACACAATCTTACAGGCACCAGGCACACAATGTTACAGGCACCAGACACACAATGTTACAGGCACCAGACACACAATGTTACAGGCACCAGGCACACATTATTAAAGGCTCCACACACACAATGTTACAGGCACCAGACACACAATGTGCTAGGCACCAGGCACACAATATTACAGACACCAGGCGCACAATCTTACAGGCACCAGGCGCATAATGTTACAGGCACCAGGCATACAATCTTACAGGCACCAGGCACACAATCTTACAGGCACCAGGCACACAATGTTTTGGGCATCACACAATGTTACAGGCACCAGACACACAATGTTACAGGCACCAGGTACACGATATTACAGGCACCAGGCACACAATGTTACAGGCACCAGGCACGCAATGTTACAGGCACCAGGCACACAATATTTTGGGCATCACACAATGTTACAGGCACAAGACGCACAATGTTACAGGCACCAGACACAATCTTACAGGCACCAGGCACACAATGTTTTGGGCATCACACAAAGTTACAGGCACAGGATACACAACGCTACAGGCACCAGACACACAATGTTACAGGCACCAGGCACACGATGTTACAGGCACCAGACACACAAAGTTACAGGCACCAGGCACACACTGTTACAGGCACCAGGCACATAATGTTACAGGCACCAGGCACACAATCTTACAGGCACCAGACACACAATGTTACAGGCACCAGGCACACAATGTTACAGGCACCAGGCACACGATGTTACAGGCAACAGGCACACAACGTTACAAGCACCAGGCACACAATGTTACAGGCACCAGGCACACAATGTTACAGGCATCAGCCCCACAATGTTACAGGCACCAGACACACAATGTTACAGGCTTCAGACACACACTGTTACAGGCACCAAACGCACAATGTTACAAGCGCCAGGTGTGCAGTGTTACAGGCACCAGGCACATAATGTTACAGCCACCAGGCACTCAATTTTTGCAGGCACCAGGCACACAAAGTTACAGGCACGAGTCTCACAATTTTACAGGAGACGAGACACATCATGTTACAGGTACCAGGCACACAATGTTACAGGCAGCAGGCACAAAATGTTACAGGCTCTAGACACACAATGTTACAGGCACCAGACACACAATGTGCTAGGCACCAGGCACACAATATTACAGGCACCAGGCACACAATCTTACAGGCACCAGGCACACAATCTTACAGGCACCTGGCACACAATCTTACAGGCACCAGTCAGACAATGTTACAGGCACCAGGAAGACAATGTTACAGGCACCAGGCACAACATGTTACAGGCACGAGGCACTCAATGTTACAGGCACCAGGCACACAATGTTACAGGCACCAGGCACACAATCTTACAGGCACCAGGCACACAATGTTTTGGGCATCACACAATGTTACAGGCACCAGACACACAATGTTACAGGCACCAGGCACACAATGTTACAGGCATCAGGCACACAATATTACAGACACCAGGCACACAATGTTACAGGCACCAGGCACACAATGTTAAAGGCACCAGACACACAATGTTACAGGCATGAAACACACAATGTTACATGCACCAGGCACACAGTATTACAGGCACCAGGCACACAATGTTACAGGCACCAGGCAAACAATGCTACAGGCGCCAGGCACACAATGTTACAGGCATCAAGCACACAATGTTACAGGCACATGTCACAAAATGTTGCAGCCACCAGGCACACAATGTTACAGGCACCTGGGACACAATGTTACAGGCACCAGAGACAAAATGTTACAGGAATGCGGCACACAATCTTACAGGCACCAGACACAGAATGTTACAGGTACAAGGCACACAATGTAACATGCACCATGCACACAGTATTACAGGCATCAGGCACACAATGTTACAGCCACCTGGCACACAATTTTACAAGTGCCAGGCACACAATGTTACAAGCGCCAGGCACACAATCTTACACACACGAGGCACGCAATGATACAGGCACCAGGCACACAATCTTACAGGCACCAGGCATAGAATCATACAGGCTCCAGGCACACAACCTTACGGGCACCAGGCACACAATGTTACAAGTACCAGGCACACAATGTTACAATTGCCAGGCACACAATGTTACAGGCACCAGGCATACAATCTTAGAGGCACCAGGCGCACAATGTTACAGGCACCAGGCACACAATCTTACAGGCACCAGGCACACAATTCCACAGCCACCAGGCACACAATCTTACAGGCAAGTGGGTTACAGGCACCAGGCACACAATGTCACAGTCATGAGGCACACAGTATTAGAGGTGCCAGGCACACAATCTTACAGGCGCCAGGCATGCAATCTTACAGGCACCAGGCACACAATGTTACAGGCACCAGGCACACAATGTTACAGGCACTAGGCACACAATGTTACAGGCGCCAGGCACACAATGTTACAGGTGCCAGGCACACAATGTTACAGGTGCCGGGCACACAATGTTACAGGCAGCAGGCACACAAGGTTACAGGCACCAGATGCACAATGTTACAGGCAAGAGACACAAAATTTTACATGCACCAGGCACACAGTATTACAGGCACCAGGCACACAATCTTACAGGCACCAGGCACACAATGTTACAGGCACCAGACACACAATGTTACAGGCACCAGACACACAATGTTACAGGCACCAGGCACACATTATTAAAGGCTCCACACACACAATGTTACAGGCACCAGACACACAATGTGCTAGGCACCAGGCACACAATATTACAGACACCAGGCGCACAATCTTACAGGCACCAGGCGCATAATGTTACAGGCACCAGGCATACAATCTTACAGGCACCAGGCACACAATCTTACAGGCACCAGGCACACAATGTTTTGGGCATCACACAATGTTACAGGCACCAGACACACAATGTTACAGGCACCAGGTACACGATATTACAGGCACCAGGCACACAATGTTACAGGCACCAGGCACGCAATGTTACAGGCACCAGGCACACAATATTTTGGGCATCACACAATGTTACAGGCACAAGACGCACAATGTTACAGGCACCAGACACAATCTTACAGGCACCAGGCACACAATGTTTTGGGCATCACACAAAGTTACAGGCACAGGATACACAACGCTACAGGCACCAGACACACAATGTTACAGGCACCAGGCACACGATGTTACAGGCACCAGACACACAAAGTTACAGGCACCAGGCACACGCTGTTACAGGCACCAGGCACATAATGTTACAGGCACCAGGCACACAATCTTACAGGCACCAGACACACAATGTTACAGGCACCAGGCACACAATGTTACAGGCACCAGGCACACGATGTTACAGGCAACAGGCACACAACGTTACAAGCACCAGGCACACAATGTTACAGGCACCAGGCACACAATGTTACAGGCATCAGCCCCACAATGTTACAGGCACCAGACACACAATGTTACAGGCTTCAGACACACACTGTTACAGGCACCAAACGCACAATGTTACAAGCGCCAGGTGTGCAGTGTTACAGGCACCAGGCACATAATGTTACAGCCACCAGGCACTCAATTTTTGCAGGCACCAGGCACACAAAGTTACAGGCACGAGTCTCACAATTTTACAGGAGACGAGACACATCATGTTACAGGTACCAGGCACACAATGTTACAGGCAGCAGGCACAAAATGTTACAGGCTCTAGACACACAATGTTACAGGCACCAGACACACAATGTGCTAGGCACCAGGCACACAATATTACAGGCACCAGGCACACAATCTTACAGGCACCAGGCACACAATCTTACAGGCACCTGGCACACAATCTTACAGGCACCAGTCAGACAATGTTACAGGCACCAGGAAGACAATGTTACAGGCACCAGGCACAACATGTTACAGGCACGAGGCACTCAATGTTACAGGCACCAGGCACACAATGTTACAGGCACCAGGCACACAATCTTACAGGCACCAGGCACACAATGTTTTGGGCATCACACAATGTTACAGGCACCAGACACACAATGTTACAGGCACCAGGCACACAATGTTACAGGCATCAGGCACACAATATTACAGACACCAGGCACACAATGTTACAGGCACCAGGCACACAATGTTAAAGGCACCAGACACACAATGTTACAGGCACCAGGCACACAATCGTACAGGCACCAGGCACACAATGTTACAGGCACCAGGCTCACAATGTTACAGGCACCAATCACACAATGTTACAAGTACCAGGCACACAATGTTACAGGCACCAGTCACACAATCGTACAGGCACCAGGCACACAATGTTAATGGCACCAGGCACACAATCTTACAGGCACCAGACACACAATGTTACAGGCACCAGACACACAATCGTACAGGCACCAGGCACACAATGTTACAGGCACCAGACACACAATGTTACAGGCACCAGACACACAATGTTACAGGCACCAGGCACACAATGTTACAGGCACCAGGCACACAATCTTACACGCACCAGGCACACAATCTTACAGGCACCAGACACACAATGTTACAGGCACCAGACACACAATGTCACAGATGCTAGGTACACAATATTACAGACACCAGGCACACAATGTTACAGGCAGCAGGCACAAAATGTTACAGGCACCAGGCACACAATGTTACGGGCACCAGGCACACAATCTTACAGGATTCAGGCGCACATTATTACAGGCTCCAGACACACAATGTTACAGGCACCAGACACACCATGTGCTAGGCACCAGGCACACAATATTACAGGCACCAGGCGCACAATCTTACAGGCACCAGGCACACAATTTTACAGGCACCAGGCACACAATCTTACAGGCACCAGTCAGACAATGTTACAGGCACCAGGCACACAATGTTACAGGCACCAGGCACAATAAGTTACAGGATTCAGGCACACAATGTTACAGGCACCAGACACACGATGTTACAGGCACCAGGCACACAATGTTTTGGGCATCACACAATGTTACAGGCACCAGGCGCACAATCTTACAGGCACCAGGCACACAATCTTACCGGCACCAGGCACACAATCCTACAGGCCCCAGTCAGACAATGTTACAGGCACCAGGCAGACAATGTTACAGGCACCAGGCACACAAAGTTACAGGATTCAGGCACACATTGTTACAGGCTTCAGACACACAATGTTACAGGCACCAGGCACACAATCGTACAGGCACCAGGCACACAATGGTTTGGGCATCACACAATGTTACAGGCACCAGACACACAATGTTACAGGCACCAGACAAACAATGTTACAGGCACCAGGCACACAATGTTACAGGCACCAGGCACACAATCTTACACGCACCAGGCACACAATCTTACAGGCACCAGACACACAATGTTACAAGTGCGAGGCACACAATGTTACAGGTACCAGGCACACAATCTTACAGGCCCCAGGCACACAATATTACAGACACCAGGCACAAAATGTTACAGGCACCAGGCACACAATGTTACACGTGCCAGACACACAATGTTACAGGAACCAGGCACACAATGTTACAGGTGCCAGGCACACACTGTTACAGGCACCAGGCACACAATGTAACAGGCACCAGACACAATGTTATGGGCACCAGACACACAATGTCACAGGCACCAGACACACAATCATACAGGCGCCAGGCGCACATGTTACAGGCACCAGACACACAATCTTACAGGCACCAGGCACACAATGTTATAGGCATGAGGCACACAATGTTAGATGCACTAGGCACACAGTATTACAGCCACCAGGCACACAATCTTACAGGCACCAGGCACACAATGTTACAGGCACGTGGCACAAAATGTTACAGGCGGCAGGCACACAATGTTACAGGCGCCAGTCACACAATGTGACAGGCTCCAGGCACACAATCTTACAGGCACCAGGCACACAATGTTACAGGCACCAGGCACACAATCTTACAGGCACCAGGCGCACAATGTTAAAGGCACCAGGCACACAATCTTACAGGCACCAGGCACACAATCTTACAGGCACCAGACACACAATGTTACAGGCAACAGGCACACAATCTTACAGGCACCAGGCACACAATGTTACAGGCACCAGACACACAATGTTTTCGGCACCAGGCACACAATCTTACAGGCACCCCATCTTACAGGCACCAGGCACACAATATTACAGGCACCAGGTGCACAATCTTACAGGCACCAGTCAGACAATGTTACAGGCACCAGGCAGACAATGTTACAGGCACCAGGCAGACAATGTTACAGGCACCAGGCACACAATCTTACAGGCACCAGGCACACAATCTTACAGGCACCAGGCACACAATCTTACAGGCACCAGTCAGACAATGTTACAGGCACCAGGCAGACAATGTTACAGGCACCAGGCACACAATCTTACAGGCACCAGGCACACAATGTTACAGGCACGTGGCACAAAATGTTACAGGCGGCAGGCACACAATGTTACAGGCGCCAGTCACACAATGTGACAGGCGCCTGGCACACAATGTTTCAAGCACCAGGCACACAATGTTACAGGTGTGAGGCACTCAATCTTACAGGCACCAGACACACAATGTTACAGGTACGAGGCACACAATGTTAGAGGCACCAGGCACACAGTATTACAGTACCAGGCACACAATGTTACAGGCACCAGGCACACAATGTTACAGGCAACAGCTGACGTAATAGAACTCACTACGCACTTGGTTTGAGCATAAAGCAAGACTTTAATCAACTTGTTTCAGAACATGGAGGTCTAGTTGTACTTCAATAGTTCCTTGTCTTCGAAAATGTCCCTGGCCAGCCGGTGCCGACGCCCAAGTATTTATACTCCTTGGATGGCGCCATCAGCTGGCCGTCCACCGTTATTTCACGAGTAGTTTCTTGATGACGATGAGATTTACAACGTTCTTCCTGCCTGAAAGATTTGGAAGTCCGACGACTTCCTCTTAGCGGATCAGGTGGACCACGAATAGCCGCCGTCTTTTAGATTTTTGTTTATGGCTAGAAGGCACGTCTCCCTGGACCGTGTCTTGGTCCCTGGGCCACTTGATCCATACCGGTGGATCGACAATGCCCGTGTTGCTCTGATCGATCCGTGGGAGGTTGGGGAGATTGTGACTCCGGGTGCGAGTCCCCACAGGCACAGAACTGGCTTCATCCTGTTGGATAGCTGGGGATTGACCGGCTTCCTGGCCTCGGGTGGCCATCCCACGGGGAAAACTCGGCTCCCCGAGTGGATCCAGTGGGGCAGCTGGCAGATCTCTCAATGCCCCAGGTAGGGCGCCATCTTTGGGGGAGCGCAGAGTGTCAGCATCATCCTCGTGGGTCCCTCTATTGATGGGTCTGTGGAACCAGCCGGACAGGGACCCAGGTCCCGGAGTGAAACGGTGGACTCCCGGCCATCAGGGTACCACACGTGCGTGTACGTGGTGTTGACATCCATGAGTTCTACCTCATCGATGAGAGGATCGGTTTTAGATGATTGGACGAATCTTCAGAGCAGCACAGGGCCGGGAGCTGCCAACCATGATGGTAGAGACGTCCCATGGACGGAGCGATGCTGGAAGCTGAAGACTCGCTCGTGAGGTGTGACATTGGTAGATGTAGAAAGGAGAGACCTGATGGAATGCAACACGTCAGGGAGCATAGTTTCCCACTGCTGGTTACAGGCACCAGACACACAATGTTACAGGCACAAAGCACACAATGTTACAGGCAACAGGCACACAATCTTACAGGCACCAGGCACACAATGTTACAGGCTCCAGGCACACAATGTTACAGGCTCCAGGCACACAATCTTACAGGCACCAGGCACACAATGTTACAGGCACCAGGCACACAATCTTACAGGCACCAGGCGCACAATGTTAAAGGCACCAGGCACACAATCTTACAGGCACCAGGCACACAATCTTACAGGCACCAGACACACAATGTTACAGGCAACAGGCACACAATCTTACAGGCACCAGGCACACAATGTTACAGGCACCAGACACACAATGTTTTCGGCACCAGGCACACAATCTTACAGGCACCCCATCTTACAGGCACCAGGCACACAATATTACAGGCACCAGGTGCACAATCTTACAGGCACCAGTCAGACAATGTTACAGGCACCAGGCAGACAATGTTACAGGCACCAGGCAGACAATGTTACAGGCACCAGGCACACAATCTTACAGGCACCAGGCACACAATCTTACAGGCACCAGGCACACAATCTTACAGGCACCAGTCAGACAATGTTACAGGCACCAGGCAGACAATGTTACAGGCACCAGGCACACAATATTACAGGCACCAGACACACAATGTTACAGGCACGAGGCACGCAATGTCACAGGACACGAGACACATAATGTTACATGCACCAGGCACACAATGTTACAGGCACCAGGCACACAATCTTACAGGATTCAGGCACACATTATTACAGGCTCCACACACACAATGTTACAGGCACCAGACACACAATGTGCTAGGCACCAGGCGCACAATCTTACAGGAACCAGGTGCACAATGTTACAGGCACCAAGCATACAATCCTACAGGCACCTGGCACACAATCTTACAGGCACCAGTCAGACAATGTAACAGGCAGCAGGCAGACAATGTTACAGGCACCAGGCACACAAAGTTACAGGATTCAGGCACAGAATGTTACAGGCTTCAGACACACAATGTTACAGGCACCAGGCACACAATGTTACAGGCACCAGGCACACAATGTTACAGGCACCAGGCACACTATGTTTTGGGCATCACACAATGTTACAGGCACCAGACACACAATGTTACAGGCACCAGACACACAATGTTACAGGCGCCAGACACACAATGTTTTAGGCACCAGGCACACAATCTTACAGGCACCCAATCTTACAGGCACCAGGCACACAATATTACAGGCACCAGGCGCACAATCTTACAGGCACCAGTCAGACAATGTTACAGGCACCAGGCAGACAATCTTACAGGCACCAGGCACACAATCTTACAGGCACCAGGCACACAATCTTACAGGCACCAGGCACACAATCTTACAGGCACCAGTCAGGTAATGTTACAGGCACCAGGCAGACAATGTTACAGGCACCAGACACACAATATTACAGGCACCAGACACACAATGTTACAGGCACGAGGCACACAATGTCACAGGACACGAGACACATAATGTTACAGGTACCAGGCACACAATGTTACAGGCAGCAGGCACAAAATGTTACATGCACCAGGCACACAATGTTACAGGCACCAGGCACACAATCTTACAGGATTCAGGCACAAATTATTACAGGCTCCACACACACAATGTTACAGGCACCAGACACACAATGTGCTAGGCACCAGGCACACAATATTGCAGACACCAGGCGCACAATCTTACAGGCACCAGGTGCACAATGTTACAGGCACCAAGCATACAATCCTACAGGCACCTGGCACACAATCTTACAGGCACCAGGCACACAATGTTACAGGCACCAGTCAGACAATGTAACAGGCACCAGGCAGACAATGTTACAGGCACCAGGCAGACAATGTTACAGGCACCAGGCAGACAATGTTACAGGCACCAGGCACACAATCTTACAGGCACCAGGCACACAATGTTTTGGGCATCACACAATGTTACAGGCAACAGACACACAATGTTACAGGCACCAGACACACAATGTTACTGGCACGAGGCACACAATGTCACAGGACACGAGACACATAAATTTACAGGTACCAGGCACACAATGTTACAGGCAGCAGGCACAAAATGTTACAGGCACCAGGCACACAATGTTACAGTCACCAAGCACACAATCTTACAGGATTCAGGCACACATTATTACAGGCTCCACACACACAATGTTACAGGCACCAGACACGCAATGTGCTAGGCACCAGGCACACAATATTGCAGACACCAGGCACACAATTCCACAGCCACCAGGCACACAATCTTACAGGCAAGTGGGTTACAGGCACCAGGCACACAATGTCACAGACATGAGGCACACAGTATTAGAGGTGCCAGGCACACAATCTTACAGGCGCCAGGCACGCAATCTTACAGGCACCAGGCACACAATGTTACAGGCACCAGGCACACAATGTTACAGGCACCAGCACACAATGTAACAGGCACCAGACACAATGTTATAGGCACCAGACACACATTGTTACAGGCACCAGGCACACATTCTTACAGGCAGCAGGCGCACATGTTACAGGCAACAGACACACAATCTTAGAGGCGCCAGGCACACAATGTTACAGGTGCCAGGCACACAATGTTACAGGCACGAGGCACACAATCTTACAGACACCAGGCATACAATGTTACAGGCAGCAGGTACACAATGTTACAGGCACCAGGCACACAATGTCACAGTTGCCATGCACACAATGTTACAGGTGCCGGGCACACAATGTTACAGGCAGCAGGCACACAAGGTTACAGGCACCAGATGCACAATGTTACAGGCAAGAGACACACAATTTTACATGCACCAGGCACACAGTATTACAGGCACCAGGCACACAATCTTACAGGCACCAGGCACACAATGTTACAGGCACCAGGCACACAATGTTACAAGTGCCAGGCACACAATGTTACAGGCACCAGGCACACAATGTCACAGGACACGAGACACATAATGTTACAGGTACCAGGCACACAATGTTACAGGCAGCAGGCACAAAATGTTACAGGCACCAGGCACACAATGTTACAGGCACCAGGCACACAATCTTACAGGATTCAGGCACACATTATTACAGGCTCCACACACACAATGTTACAGGCACCAGACACACAATGTGCTCGGCACCAGACACACAATATTACAGACACCAGGTGCACAAACTTACAGGCACCAGGCGCACAATGTTACAGGCACCAGGCATACAATCTTACAGGCGCCAGGCACAAAATCTTACAGGCACCAGGCACACAATCTTACAGGCACCAGTCAGACAATGTTACAGGCACCAGGCAGACAATGTTACAGGCACCAGGCACACAATGTTACAGGCACCAAGCACACAATGTTACAGGCACCAGGCACACAATCGTACAGGCACCAGGCACACAATGTTTTGGGCATCACACAATGTTACAGGCACCAGACACACAATGTTACAGGCACCAGACACACAATGTTACAGGCACCAGGCACACAATGTTACAGGCACCAGGCACACAATCTTACACGCACCAGGCACACAATCTTACAGGCACCAGACACACAATGTTACAGGCACCAGAACAATGTCACAGATGCTAGGTACACAATATTACAGACACCAGGCACTCAATGTTACAGGCAGCAGGCACAAAATGTTACAGGCACCAGGCACACAATGTTACGGGCACCAGGCACACAATCTTACAGGATTCAGGCGCACATTATTACAGGCTCCAGACACACAATGTTACAGGCACCAGACACACCATGTGCTAGGCACCAGGCACACAATATTACAGGCACCAGGCGCACAATCTTACAGGCACCAGGCACACAATTTTACAGGCACCAGGCACACAATCTTACAGGCACCAGTCAGACAATGTTACAGGCACCAGGCAGACAATGTTACAGGCACCAGGCACAATAAGTTACAGGATTCAGGCACACAATGTTACAGGCACCAGGCACACAATGTTACAAGTGCGAGGCACACAATGTTACAGGTACCAGGCACACAATCTTACAGGCCCCAGGCACACAATATTACAGACACCAGGCACAAAATGTTACAGGCACCAGGCACACAATGTTACACGTGCCAGACACACAATGTTACAGGAACCAGGCACACAATGTTACAGGTGCCAGGCACACACTGTTACAGGCACCAGGCACACAATGTAACAGGCACCAGACACAATGTTATAGGCACCAGACACACAATGTCACAGGCACCAGACACACAATCATACAGGCACCAGGCGCACATGTTACAGGCACCAGACACACAATCTTACAGGCACCAGGCACACAATGTTATAGGCATGAGGCACACAATGTTAGATGCACTAGGCACACAGTATTACAGCCACCAGGCACACAATCTTACAGGCACCAGGCACCAGGCACACAATGTTACAGGCACGTGGCACAAAATGTTACAGGCGGCAGGCACACAATGTTACAGGCGCCAGTCACACAATGTGACAGGCGCCTGGCACACAATGTTTCAAGCACCAGGCGCACAATGTTACAGGTGTGAGGCACTCAATCTTACAGGCACCAGACACACAATGTTACAGGTACGAGGCACACAATGTTAGAGGCACCAGGCACACAATATTACAGTACCAGGCACACAATGTTACAGGCACCAGGCACACAATGTTACAGGCAACAGCTGACGTAATAGAACTCACTACGCACTTGGTTTGAGCATAAAGCAAGGCTTTAATCAACTTGTTTCAGAACATGGAGGTCTAGTTGTACTTCAATAGTTCCTTGTCTTCGAAAATGTCCCTGGCCAGCCGGTGCCGACGCCCAAGTATTTATACTCCTTGGATGGCGCCATCAGCTGGCCGTCCAGCGTTATTTCACGAGTAGTTTCTTGATGACGATGAGATTTACAACGTTCTTCCTGCCTGAAAGATTTGGAAGTCCGACGACTTCCTCTTAGCGGATCAGGTGGACCACGAATAGCCGCCGTCTTTTAGATTTTTGTTTATGGCTAGAAGGCACGTCTCCCTGGACCGTGTCTTGGTCCCTGGGCCACTTGATCCATACCGGTGGATCGACAATGCCCGTGTTGCTCTGATCGAACCGTGGGAGGTTGGGGAGATTGTGACTCCGGGTGTGAGTCCCCACAGGCACAGAACTGGCTTCATCCTGTTGGATAGCTGGGGATTGACCGGCTTCCTGGCCTTGGGTGGCCATCCCACAGGGAAAACTCAGCTCCCCGAGTGGATCCAGTGGGGCAGCTGG
This sequence comes from Somniosus microcephalus, assembly GCF_052327205.1. NCBI lineage: Eukaryota > Metazoa > Chordata > Chondrichthyes > Squaliformes > Somniosidae > Somniosus > Somniosus microcephalus. The sequence goes on along the minus strand of NC_141006.1, from coordinate 20,228,395 downwards.
CAGATCTCTCGATGCCCCAGGTAGGGCGCCATCTTTGGGGGAGCGCAGAGTGTCAGCATCATCCTCGTGGGTCCCTCTATTGATGGGTCTGTGGAACCAGCCGGACAGGGACCCAGGTCCCGGAGTGAAACGGTGGACTCCCGGCCATCAGGGTACCACACGTGCGTGTACGTGGTGTTGACATCCATAAGTTCTACCTCATCGATGAGAGGATCGGTTTTAGATGATTGGACGAATCTTCAGAGCAGCACAGGGCTGGGAGCTGCCAACCATGATGGTAGAGACGTCCCATGGACGGAGCGATGCTGGAAGCTGAAGACTCGCTCGTGAGGTGTGACATTGGTAGATGTAGAAAGGAGAGACCTGATGGAATGCAACACGTCAGGGAGCATAGTTTCCCACTGCTGGTTACAGGCACCAGACACACAATGTTACAGGCACAAAGCACACAATGTTACAGGCAACAGGCACACAATCTTACAGGCACCAGGCACGCAATGTTACAGGCTCCAGGCACACAATGTTACAGGCTCCAGGCACACAATGTTACAGGCACCAGGCACACAATGTTACAGGCACCAGGCACACAATCTTACAGGCACCAGGCGCACAATGTTAAAGGCACCAGGCACACAATCTTACAGGCACCAGGCACACAATCTTACAGGCACCAGACACACAATGTTACAGGCAACAGGCACACAATCTTACAGGCACCAGGCACACAATGTTACAGGCGCCAGACACACAATGTTTTCGGCACCAGGCACACAATCTTACAGGCACCCCATCTTACAGGCACCAGGCACACAATATTACAGGCACCAGGTGCACAATCTTACAGGCACCAGTCAGACAATGTTACAGGCACCAGGCAGACAATGTTACAGGCACCAGGCACACAATCTTACAGGCACCAGGCACACAATCTTACAGGCACCAGGCACACAATCTTACAGGCACCAGTCAGACAATGTTACAGGCACCAGGCAGACAATGTTACAGGCACCAGACACACAATATTACAGGCACCAGACACACAATGTTACAGGCACGAGGCACGCAATGTCACAGGACACGAGACACATAATGTTACAGGTACCAGGCACACAATGTTACAGGCAACAGGCACAAAATGTTACATGCACCAGGCACACAATGTTACAGGCACCAGGCACACAATCTTACAGGATTCAGGCACACATTATTACAGGCTCCACACACACAATGTTACAGGCACCAGACACACAATGTGCTAGGCACCAGGCACACAATATTCCAGACACCAGGCGCACAATCTTACAGGCACCAGGTGCACAATGTTACAGGCACCAAGCATACAATCCTACAGGCACCTGGCACACAACCTTACAGGCACCAGGCACACAATCTTACAGGATTCAGGCACACATTATTACAGGCTCCACACACACAATGTTACAGGCACCAGACACACAATGTGCTAGGCACCAGGCACACAATATTCCAGACACCAGGCGCACAATCTTACAGGCACCAGGTGCACAATGTTACAGGCACCAAGCATACAATCCTACAGGCACCTGGCACACAATATTACAGACACCAGGCACACAATGTTACAGGCAGCAGGCACAAAATGTTACAGGCACCAGGCACACAATGTTACGGGCACCAGGCACACAATCTTACAGGATTCAGGCGCACATTATTACAGGCTCCAGACACACAATGTTACAGGCACCAGACACACCATGTGCTAGGCACCAGGCACACAATATTACAGGCACCAGGCGCACAATCTTACAGGCACCAGGCACACAATTTTACAGGCACCAGGCACACAATCTTACAGGCACCAGTCAGACAATGTTACAGGCACCAGGCAGACAATGTTACAGGCACCAGGCACAATAAGTTACAGGATTCAGGCACACAATGTTACAGGCACCAGGCACACAATGTTACAAGTGTGAGGCACACAATGTTACAGGTACCAGGCACACAATCTTACAGGCCCCAGGCACACAATATTACAGACACCTGGCACAAAATGTTACAGGCACCAGGCACACAATGTTACACGTGCCAGACACACAATGTTACAGGAACCAGGCACACAATGTTACAGGTGCCAGGCACACACTGTTACAGGCACCAGGCACACAATGTAACAGGCACCAGACACAATGTTATAGGCACCAGACACACAATGTCACAGGCACCAGACACACAATCATACAGGCACCAGGCGCACATGTTACAGGCACCAGACACACAATCTTACAGGCACCAGGCACACAATGTTATAGGCATGAGGCACACAATGTTAGATGCACTAGGCACACAGTATTACAGCCACCAGGCACACAATCTTACAGGCACCAGGCACCAGGCACACAATGTTACAGGCACGTGGCACAAAATGTTACAGGCGGCAGGCACACAATGTTACAGGCGCCAGTCACACAATGTGACAGGCGCCTGGCACACAATGTTTCAAGCACCAGGCACACAATGTTACAGGTGTGAGGCACTCAATCTTACAGGCACCAGACACACAATGTTACAGGTACGAGGCACACAATGTTAGAGGCACCAGGCACACAGTATTACAGTACCAGGCACACAATGTTACAGGCAACAGGCACACAATGTTACAGGCAACAGCTGACATAATAGAACTCACTACGCACTTGGTTTGAGCATAAAGCAAGGCTTTAATCAACTTGTTTCAGAACATGGAGGTCTAGTTGTACTTCAATAGTTCCTTGTCTTCGAAAATGTCCCTGGCCAGCCGGTGCCGACGCCCAAGTATTTATACTCCTTGGATGGCGCCATCAGCTGGCCGTCCAGCGTTATTTCACGAGTAGTTTCTTGATGACGATGAGATTTACAACGTTCTTCCTGCCTGAAAGATTTGGAAGTCCGACGACTTCCTCTTAGCGGATCAGGTGGACCACGAATAGCCGCCGTCTTTTAGATTTTTGTTTATGGCTAGAAGGCACGTCTCCCTGGACCGTGTCTTGGTCCCTGGGCCACTTGATCCATACTGGTGGATCGACAATGCCCGTGTTGCTCTGATCGAACCGTGGGAGGTTGGGGAGATTGTGACTCCGGGTGCGAGTCCCCACAGGCACAGAACTGGCTTCATCCTGTTGGATAGCTGGGGATTGACCGGCTTCCTGGCCTTGGGTGGCCATCCCACAGGGAAAACTCAGCTCCCCGAGTGGATCCAGTGGGGCAGCTGGCAGATCTCTCGATGCCCCAGGTAGGGCGCCATCTTTGGGGGAGCGCAGAGTGTCAGCATCATCCTCGTGGGTCCCTCTATTGATGGGTCTGTGGAACCAGCCGGACAGGGACCCAGGTCCCGGAGTGAAACGGTGGACTCCCGGCCATCAGGGTACCACACGTGCGTGTACGTGGTGTTGACATCCATGAGTTCTACCTCATCGATGAGAGGATCGGTTTTAGATGATTGGACGAATCTTCAGAGCAGCACAGGGCCGGGAGCTGCCAACCATGATGGTAGAGACGTCCCATGGACGGAGCGATGCTGGAAGCTGAAGACTCGCTCGTGAGGTGTGACATTGGTAGATGTAGAAAGGAGAGACCTGATGGAATGCAACACGTCAGGGAGCATAGTTTCCCACTGCTGGTTACAGGCACCAGACACACAATGTTACAGGCACAAAGCACACAATGTTACAGGCAACAGGCACACAATCTTACAGGCACCAGGCACACAATGTTACAGGCTCCAGGCATACAATGTTACAGGCTCCAGGCACACAATGTTACAGGCACCAGGCACACAATGTTACAGGCACCAGGCACACAATCTTACAGGCACCAGGCGCACAATGTTAAAGGCACCAGGCACACAATCTTACAGGCACCAGGCAAACAATCTTACAGGCACCAGACACACAATGTTACAGGCAACAGGCACACAATCTTACAGGCACCAGGCACACAATGTTACAGGCACCAGACACACAATGTTTTCGGCACCAGGCACACAATCTTAGAGGCACCCCATCTTACAGGCACCAGGCACACAATATTACAGGCACCAGGTGCACAATCTTACAGGCACCAGTCAGACAATGTTACAGGCACCAGGCAGACAATCTTACAGGCACCAGGCACACAATCTTACAGGCACCAGGCACATATTCTTACAGGCACCAGGCACACAATCTTACAGGCACCAGTCAGACAATGTTACAGGCACCAGGCAGACAATGTTACAGGCACCAGACACACAATATTACAGGCACCAGACACACAATGTTACAGGCACGAGGCACGCAATGTCACAGGACACGAGACACATAATGTTACAGGTACCAGGCACACAATGTTACAGGCAACAGGCACAAAATGTTACATGCACCAGGCACACAATGTTACAGGCACCAGGCACACAATCTTACAGGATTCAGGCACACATTATTACAGGCTCCACACACACAATGTTACAGGCACCAGACACACAATGTGCTAGGCACCAGGCACACAATATTCCAGACACCAGGCGCTCAATCTTACAGGCACCAGGTGCACAATGTTACAGGCACCAAGCATACAATCCTACAGGCACCTGGCACACAATCTTACAGGCACCAGGCACACAATGGTACAGGCACCAGTCAGACAATGTAACAGGCACCAGGCAGACAATGTTACAGGCACCAGGCACACAAAGTTACAGGATTCAGGCACAGAATGTTACAGGCTTCAGACACACAATGTTACAGGCACCAGGCACACAATGTTACAGGCACCAGGCACACAATGTTACAGGATCCAGGCACACAATTTTACAGGCACCAGGCACACTATGTTTTGGGCATCACACAATGTTACAGGCACCAGACACACAATGTTACAGGCACCAGACACACAATGTTACAGGCACCAGACACACAATGTTTTAGGCACCAGACACACAATATTACAGGCAGCAGGCGCACAATCTTACAGGCACCAGTCAGACAATGTTACAGGCACCAGGCAGACAATGTTACAGGCACCAGGCACACAATCTTACAGGCACCAGGCACACAATCTTACAGGCACCAGGCACACAATCTTACAGGCACCAGTCAGGTAATGTTACAGGCACCAGGCAGACAATGTTACAGGCACCAGACACACAATATTACAGGCACCAGACACACAATGTTACAGGCACGAGGCACACAATGTCACAGGACATGAGACACATAATGTTACAGGTACCAGGCACACAATGTTACAGGCAGCAGGCACAAAATGTTACATGCACCAGGCACACAATGTTACAGGCACCAGGCACACAATCTTACAGGATTCAGGCACAAATTATTACAGGCTCCACACACACAATGTTACAGGCACCAGACACACAATGTGCTAGGCACCAGGCACACAATATTGCAGACACCAGGCGCACAATCTTACAGGCACCAGGTGCACAATGTTACAGGCACCAAGCATACAATCCTACAGGCACCTGGCACACAATCTTACAGGCACCAGGCACACAATGTTACAGGCACCAGTCAGACAATGTAACAGGCACCAGGCAGACAATGTTACAGGCACCAGGCAGACAATGTTACAGGCACCAGGCACACAATCTTACAGGCACCAGGCACACAATGTTTTGGGCATCACACAATGTTACAGGCAACAGACACACAATGTTACAGGCACCAGACACACAATGTTACTGGCACGAGGCACACAATGTCACAGGCACCAGTCAGACAATGTAACAGGCACCACGCAGACAATGTTACAGGCACCAAGTACACAAAGTTACAGGATTCAGGCACAGAATGTTACAGGCTTCAGCCACACAATGTTACAGGCACCAGGCACACAAAGTTACAGGCACCAGGCACACTATGTTTTGGGCATCACACAATGTTACAGGCACCAGACACACAATGTTACAGGCACCAGACACACAATGTTACAGGCACCAGGTACACGATGTTACAGGCACCAGGCACACAATGTTACAGGCACCAGGCACACAATGTTACAGGCACCAGGCACACAATGTTTTGGGCATCACACAATGTTACAGGCACCAGACACACAATGTTACAGGCACCAGACACACAATGTTACAGGCACCAGGCACACGATGTTACAGGCACCAGACACACAATCTTACAGGCACCAGGCACACAATCGTACAGGCACCAGGCACACAATGTAACAGGCACCAGACACACAATGTTACAGGCACCAGGCACACAATGTTACAGGCACCAGGCACACGATGTTACAGGCACCAGGCACACAATGTTACAAGCACCAGGCACACAATGTAACTGGCACCAGGCACACAATGTTACAGGCATCAGCCCCACAATGTTACAGGCACCAGACACACAATGTTACAGGCACCAGACACACAATGTTACAGGCACCAGCCACACAATGTCACAGACGCTAGGTACACAATATTACAGACACCAGGCACACAATGTTACAGGCACCAGACACACAATGTTACAGGCACCAGGCACACAATCTTACAGACACCAGGCACACAATGTTACAGGCACCAGGCACTCAATGTTACTAGCACCAGGCAACAATGTAACAGGCACCAGGCACACAATGTTACAGGCACTAGTTGCACACTGTTACAGGCACCAGGCACGTAATGTTACAGCCACCAGGCAAACAATTTTACAGGCACCAGGCACACAATGCTACAGGCACGAGTCTCACAATTTTACAGGACACGAGACACATAATGTTACAGGTACTAGGCACACAATGTTACAGGCAGCAGGCACAAAATGTTACAGGCACCAGGCACACAATGTTGCAGACACCAGGCACACAATGTTACAGGCCCCAGGCACACAATGTTACAGGCACCAGGCACACAATGTTACAGGCACCAATCACACAATGTTACAAGCACCAGGCACACAATGTTACAGGCACCAGGCACACAATTTTACAGGCACCAGGCACACAATGTTAAAGGCACCAGGCACACAATCTTACAGGCACCAGGCACACAATCTTACAGGCACAAGACACACAATGTTACAGGCACCAGGCACACAATCATACAGGCACCAGGCACACAATGTTACAGGCGCCAGACACACAAACTTACAGGCACCAGGCACACAATATTACAGGCACCAGGCGCACAATCTTACAGGCACCAGGCACACAATCTTACAGGCACCAGGCACATATTCTTACAGGCACCAGGCACACAATCTTACAGGCACCAGTCAGACAATGTTACAGGCACCAGGCAGACAATGTTACAGGCACCAGACACACAATATTACAGGCACCAGACACACAATGTTACAGGCACGAGGCACGCAATGTCACAGGACACGAGACACATAATGTTACAGGTACCAGGCACACAATGTTACAGGCAACAGGCACAAAATGTTACATGCACCAGGCACACAATGTTACAGGCACCAGGCACACAATCTTACAGGATTCAGGCACACATTATTACAGGCTCCACACACACAATGTTACAGGCACCAGACACACAATGTGCTAGGCACCAGGCACACAATATTCCAGACACCAGGCGCTCAATCTTACAGGCACCAGGTGCACAATGTTACAGGCACCAAGCATACAATCCTACAGGCACCTGGCACACAATCTTACAGGCACCAGGCACACAATGGTACAGGCACCAGTCAGACAATGTAACAGGCACCAGGCAGACAATGTTACAGGCACCAGGCACACAAAGTTACAGGATTCAGGCACAGAATGTTACAGGCTTCAGACACACAATGTTACAGGCACCAGGCACACAATGTTACAGGCACCAGGCACACAATGTTACAGGATCCAGGCACACAATTTTACAGGCACCAGGCACACTATGTTTTGGGCATCACACAATGTTACAGGCACCAGACACACAATGTTACAGGCACCAGACACACAATGTTACAGGCACCAGACACACAATGTTTTAGGCACCAGACACACAATATTACAGGCAGCAGGCGCACAATCTTACAGGCACCAGTCAGACAATGTTACAGGCACCAGGCAGACAATGTTACAGGCACCAGGCACACAATCTTACAGGCACCAGGCACACAATCTTACAGGCACCAGGCACACAATCTTACAGGCACCAGTCAGATAATGTTACAGGCACCAGGCAGACAATGTTACAGGCACCAGACACACAATATTACAGGCACCAGACACACAATGTTACAGGCACGAGGCACACAATGTCACAGGACATGAGACACATAATGTTACAGGTACCAGGCACACAATGTTACAGGCAGCAGGCACAAAATGTTACATGCACCAGGCACACAATGTTACAGGCACCAGGCACACAATCTTACAGGATTCAGGCACAAATTATTACAGGCTCCACACACACAATGTTACAGGCACCAGACACACAATGTGCTAGGCACCAGGCACACAATATTGCAGACACCAGGCGCACAATCTTACAGGCACCAGGTGCACAATGTTACAGGCACCAAGCATACAATCCTACAGGCACCTGGCACACAATCTTACAGGCACCAGGCACACAATGTTACAGGCACCAGTCAGACAATGTAACAGGCACCAGGCAGACAATGTTACAGGCACCAGGCAGACAATGTTACAGGCACCAGGCACACAATCTTACAGGCACCAGGCACACAATGTTTTGGGCATCACACAATGTTACAGGCAACAGACACACAATGTTACAGGCACCAGACACACAATGTTACTGGCACGAGGCACACAATGTCACAGGCACCAGTCAGACAATGTAACAGGCACCACGCAGACAATGTTACAGGCACCAAGTACACAAAGTTACAGGATTCAGGCACAGAATGTTACAGGCTTCAGCCACACAATGTTACAGGCACCAGGCACACAAAGTTACAGGCACCAGGCACACTATGTTTTGGGCATCACACAATGTTACAGGCACCAGACACACAATGTTACAGGCACCAGACACACAATGTTACAGGCACCAGGTACACGATGTTACAGGCACCAGGCACACAATGTTACAGGCACCAGGCACACAATGTTACAGGCACCAGGCACACAATGTTTTGGGCATCACACAATGTTACAGGCACCAGACACACAATGTTACAGGCACCAGACACACAATGTTACAGGCACCAGGCACACGATGTTACAGGCACCAGACACACAATCTTACAGGCACCAGGCACACAATCGTACAGGCACCAGGCACACAATGTAACAGGCACCAGACACACAATGTTACAGGCACCAGGCACACAATGTTACAGGCACCAGGCACACGATGTTACAGGCACCAGGCACACAATGTTACAAGCACCAGGCACACAATGTAACTGGCACCAGGCACACAATGTTACAGGCATCAGCCCCACAATGTTACAGGCACCAGACACACAATGTTACAGGCACCAGACACACAATGTTACAGGCACCAGCCACACAATGTCACAGACGCTAGGTACACAATATTACAGACACCAGGCACACAATGTTACAGGCACCAGACACACAATGTTACAGGCACCAGGCACACAATCTTACAGACACCAGGCACACAATGTTACAGGCACCAGGCACTCAATGTTACTAGCACCAGGCAACAATGTAACAGGCACCAGGCACACAATGTTACAGGCACTAGTTGCACACTGTTACAGGCACCAGGCACGTAATGTTACAGCCACCAGGCAAACAATTTTACAGGCACCAGGCACACAATGCTACAGGCACGAGTCTCACAATTTTACAGGACACGAGACACATAATGTTACAGGTACTAGGCACACAATGTTACAGGCAGCAGGCACAAAATGTTACAGGCACCAGGCACACAATGTTGCAGACACCAGGCACACAATGTTACAGGCCCCAGGCACACAATGTTACAGGCACCAGGCACACAATGTTACAGGCACCAATCACACAATGTTACAAGCACCAGGCACACAATGTTACAGGCACCAGGCACACAATTTTACAGGCACCAGGCACACAATGTTAAAGGCACCAGGCACACAATCTTACAGGCACCAGGCACACAATCTTACAGGCACAAGACACACAATGTTACAGGCACCAGGCACACAATCATACAGGCACCAGGCACACAATGTTACAGGCGCCAGACACACAAACTTACAGGCACCAGGCACACAATATTACAGGCACCAGGCGCACAATCTTACAGGCACCAGTCAGACAATGTTACAGGCACCAGGCAGACAATGTTACAGGCAGCAGGCATACAATCTTACATGCACCAGGCACACAATGTTACAGGCACCAGACACACAATGTTACAGGCACCAGACACACAATGTTACAGGAACCGGCACACAATGTTACAGGCACCAGGCACACAATCTTACAGGCACCAGGCACACAATGTTACAGGCACCAGACACACAATGTTACAGGCACCAGGCACACAATGTTACAGGCACCAGGCACACGATGTTACAGGCATCAGCCCCACAATGTTACAGGCACCAGACACACAATGTTACAGGCACCAGGCACACAATCTTACAGGATTCAGGCACACATTATTACAGGCTCCACACACACAATGTTACAGGCACCAGACACACAATGTGCTAGGCACCAGGCGCACAATCTTACAGGAACCAGGTGCACAATGTTACAGGCACCAAGCATACAATCCTACAGGCACCTGGCACACAATCTTACAGGCACCAGGCACACAATGGTACAGGCACGAGTCAGACAATGTAACAGGCAGCAGGCAGACAATGTTACAGGCACCAGGCACACAAAGTTACAGGATTCAGGCACAGAATGTTACAGGCTTCAGATACACAATGTTACAGGCACCAGGCACACAATGTTTTGGGCATCACACAATGTTACAGGCACCTGACACACAATGTTACATGCACCAGACACACAATGTTACATGCACCAGGCACACAATGTTACAGGCACCAGACACACAATGTTACAGGCACCAGACACACAATGTTACAGGAACCGGCACACAATGTTACAGGCACCAGGCACACAATCTTACAGGCACCAGGCACACAATGTTACAGGCACCAGACACACAATGTTACAGGCACCAGGCACACAATGTTACAGGCACCAGGCACACAATGTTACAGGCACCAGACACACAATGTTACAGGCACCAGACACACAATGTTACAGGAACCGGCACACAATGTTACAGGCACCAGGCACACAATCTTACAGGCACCAGGCACACAATGTTACAGGCACCAGACACACAATGTTACAGGCACCAGGCACACAATGTTACAGGCACCAGGCACACGATGTTACAGGCATCAGCCCCACAATGTTACAGGCACCAGACACACAATGTTACAGGCACCAGGCACACAATCTTACAGGATTCAGGCACACATTATTACAGGCTCCACACACACAATGTTACAGGCACCAGACACACAATGTGCTAGGCACCAGGCGCACAATCTTACAGGAACCAGGTGCACAATGTTACAGGCACCAAGCATACAATCCTACAGGCACCTGGCACACAATCTTACAGGCACCAGGCACACAATGGTACAGGCACGAGTCAGACAATGTAACAGGCAGCAGGCAGACAATGTTACAGGCACCAGGCACACAAAGTTACAGGATTCAGGCACAGAATGTTACAGGCTTCAGACACACAATGTTACAGGCACCAGGCACACAATGTTTTGGGCATCACACAATGTTACAGGCACCTGACACACAATGTTACATGCACCAGACACACAATGTTACATGCACCAGGCACACAATGTTACAGGCACCAGACACACAATGTTACAGGCACCAGACACACAATGTTACAGGAACCGGCACACAATGTTACAGGCACCAGGCACACAATCTTACAGGCACCAGGCACACAATGTTACAGGCACCAGACACACAATGTTACAGGCACCAGGCACACAATGTTACAGGCACCAGGCACACGATGTTACAGGCATCAGCCCCACAATGTTACAGGCACCAGACACACAATGTTACAGGCACCAGACACACAATGATACAGGCACCAGCCACACAATGTCACAGACGCTAGGGACACAATATTACAGACACCAGGCACACAATGATACAGGCACCAGGCACTCAATGTTACTAGCACCAGACACACAATGTAACAGGCACCAGGCACACAATGTTACAGGCACTAGTTGCACACTGTTACAGGCACCAAACACACAATGTTACAAGCACTAGGTGTACACTGTTACAGGCAGCAGGCACAAAATGTTACAGGCACCAGGCACACAATGTTACAGGCACCAGGCACACAATGTTACAGGCAGCAGGCACAAAATGTTACAGGCACCAGGCACACAATGTTACAGGCACCAGGCACACAATCTTACAGGATTCAGGCACACATTATTACAGGCTCCAGACACACAATGTTGCAGGCACCAGACACACAATGTGCTAGGCACCAGGCACACAATATTACAGGCACCAGGTGCACAATCTTACAGGCACCAGGCACACAATCTTACAGGCACCAGGCACACTATCTTACAGGCACCAGTTAGACAATGTTACAGGCACCAGGCAGACAATGTTACAGGCACCAGGCACAATAAGTTACAGGATTCAGGCACACAATGTTACAGGCTCGAGACGCAAAATGTTACAGGCGCAAGGCACACAACGTTACAGGCACCAAGCACACAATGTAACTAGCACCAGACACACAATGTAACAGGCATCAGGCACACAATGTTACAGGCACTAGTTGCACACTGTTACAGGCACCAAACACACAATGTTACAAGCACTAGGTGTGCACTGTTACTGGCACCAGGCATGTAATGTTACAGCCACCAGGCACACAATTTTACAGGCACCAGGCACACAATGTTACAGTCACGAGTCTCACAATTTTACAGGCACCAGGCACACAATGTTACAGGCCCCAGGCACATAATGTTGCTGGCACCAGGCACACAATGTTACAGGCACCAATCATACAATGTTACAAGCACCAGGCACACAATGTTACAGGCACCAGGCACACAATCTTACAGGCACCAGGCTGACAATGTTAAAGGCACCAGGCACACAATCTTATAGGCACCAGGCACAAAATCTTACAGGCACCAGACACACAATGTTACAGGCACCAGGCACACAATCATACAGGCACCAGGCACACAATGTTACAGGCGCCAGACACACAATGTTATAGGCACCAGGCACACAATCTTACAGGCACCAGGCGCACAATATTACAGGCACCAGGCGCACAATCTTACAGGCACCAGTCAGACAATGTTACAGGCACCAGGCAGACAATGTTACAGGCAGCAGGCATACAATCTTACAGGCACCAGGCGCACAATCTTACAGGCACCAGGCACGCAATCTTACAGGCACCAGTCAGACAATGTTACAGGCACCAGGGAGACAATGTTACAGGCACCAGGCACACAAAGTTACAGGATTCAGACAAACAATGTTACAGGCACCAGGCACACAATCTTACAGGCACCTGGCACACAATGTTTTGGGCATCACACAATGTTACAGGCAACAGACACACAATGTTACAGGCACCAGACACACAATGTTACAGGCACAAGGCACGCAATGTCACAGGACACGAGACACATAATGTTACATTTACCAGGCACACAATGTTACAGGCAGCAGGCACAAAATGTTACAGGCACCAGGCACACAATGTTACAGGCACCAGGCACACAAAGTGCTAGGCACCAGGCACACAATATTACAGACACCAGGCACACAAACTTACAGGCACAAGGCGCACAATGTTACAGGCACCAGGCATACAATCTTACAGGCACCAGGCACACAATCTTACAGGCACCAGGCACACAATCTTACAGGCACCAGTCAGACAATGTTACAGGCACCAGGCAGACAATGTCACAGGCACCAGGCACACAAAGTTACAGGATTCAGGCACACGATGTTACAGGCTTCAGACACACAATGTTACAGGCACCAGGCACACAATGTTACAGGCACCAGGCACACAATGTTACAGGCACCAGGCACACAATTTTACAGGCACCAGGCACACAATGTTTTGGGCATCACACAATGTTACAGGCACCAGACACACAATGTTACAGGCACCAGACACACAATGTTACAGGCGCCAGACACACAATGTTACAGGCACCAGGCACACAATGTTTTGGGCATCACACAATGTTACAGGCACCAGGTACACGATGTTACAGGCACCAGGCACACAATGCTACAGGCACCAGGCACACAATGTTACAGGCACCAGGTGCACAATGTTTTGGGCATCACACAATGTTACAGGCACCAGACACACAATGTTGAAGGCACCAGACACACAATCTTACAGGCACTAGGCACACAATGTTTGGGCATCACACAATGTTACAGGCACCAGACACACAATGTTACAGGCACCAGACACACAATGTTACAGGCACCAGGCACACAATGTTACAGGCACCAGACACACAATGTTACAGGCACCAGGCACACTATGTTACAGGCACCAGGCACACAATGTTACAGGCACCAGGCACACAATGTTACAGGCACCAGGCACTCAATGTAACTAGCACCAGACACACAATGTAACAGGCACCAGACACACAATGTTACAGGCACTAGTTGCACACTGTTACAGGCACCAAACACACAATGTTACAAGCACTAGGTGTACACTGTTACAGGCACCGGGCATGTAATGTTACAGCAACCAGGCGCACAATTTTACAGGCACCAGACACACAATGTTACAGGCATGAGTCTCACAATTTTACAGGACACGAGACACATAGTTTTACAGGTACCAGGCTCATAATGTTACAGGCACCAAGCACACGATGATACAGGCACCAGGCACACAGTGTTACAGGCATCAGCCCCACAATGTTACATGCACCAGACACACAATGTTACAGGCACCAGACACACAATGTTACCAGCACCAGACACACAATGTAACAGGCACCAGGCACTCAATGTTACAGGCACTAGTTGCACACTGTTACAGGCACCAAACACACAATGTTACAAGCAGTAGGTGTACACTGTTATGGGCACCAGGCACGTAATGTTACAGCAACCAGGCGCACAATTTTACAGGCACCAGGCACACAATGTTACAGGCACGAGTCTCACAATTTTACAGGACACGAGACACATGATGTTACAGGCAGCAGGCACAAAATGTTACAGGCACAAGGCACACAATGTTACAGGCACCAGTCACACAATGTTACAGGCTCCAGGCACACAATGTTACAGGCACCAGGCACACAATGTTACAGGCACCAGGCACACAATCTTACAGGCACCAGGCACACAATGTTAAAGGCACCAGGCACACAATCTTACAGGCTCCAGGCACACAATCTTACAGGCACCAGACACATAATGTTACAGGCACCAGGCACACAATCTTACAAGCAGCAGGCACACAATGTTACAGGCGCCAGACACACATTGTTATAGGCACCAGGCGCACAATCTTACAGGCACCAGTCAGACAATGTTACAGGCACCAGGCAGACAATGTTACAGGCACCAGGCATACAATCTTACAGGCACCAGACACACAATCTTACAGGCACCAGGCACACAATCTTACAGGCACCAGTCAGACAATGTTATAGGCACCAGGCAGACAATGTTACAGGCAGCAGGCGCACAAAGTTAGAGGATTCAGGCACACAATCTTACAGGCACCAGGCACACAATCTTACAGGCACCAGGCACACAATGTTTTGGGCATCACACAATGTTACAGGCACCAGACACACAATGTTACAGCCACCAGACACACAATGTTACAGGCACGAGGCACACAATTTCACAGGATTCAGGCACACAATGTTACAGGCACCAGGCAGACAATGTTACAGGCACGAGGCACACAAAGTTACAGGATTCAGGCACACAATGTTACAGGCACCAGGCACACAATCTTACAGGCACCAGGCACACAATGTCACAGGACACGAGACACATAATGTTACAGGATTCAGGCACACAATGTTACAGGCACCAGGCACACAAAGTTACAGGATTCAGGCACACAATGTTACAGGCACCAGGCACGTAATGTTACAGGCACGAGTCTCACAATTTTACAGGACACGAGACACATAATGTTACAGGTACCAGGCACACAATGTTACAGGCAGCAGGCACAAAATGTTACAGGCACCAGGCACACAATGTTACAGGCACCAGGCACACAATCTTACAGGATTCAGGCACACATTATTACAGGCTCCAGACACACAATGTTACAGGCACCAGACACACAATGTGCTAGGCACTAGGCACACAATATTACAGGCACCAGTTAGACAATGTTACAGGCACAAGGCAGACAATGTTACAGGCACCAGGCACAAAAAGTTACAGGATTCAGGCATACAATGTTACAGGCTCGAGACACAAAATGTTACAGGTGCAAGGCACACAATGTTACAGGCACCAAGCACACAATGTTACAGGCACCAGGCACACAATCTTACAGGCACCAGGCACACAACGTTTTGGGCATCACACAATGTTACAGGCACCAGGCACACAATGTTACAGGCACCTGACACACAATGTTACAGGCACCAGGTACACGATGTTACAGGCACCAGGCACACAATGTTACAGGCACCAGGCACACAATGTTACAGGCACCACGCACACAATCTTACAGGCACCAGGCACACAATCTTACAGGCACCAGACACACAATGTTACAGGCACCAGACACACAATGTTACAGGCACCAGCCACACAATGTCACAGATGCTAGGTCCACAATATTACAGACACCAGGCACACAATGTTACAGGCAGCAGGCACAAAATGTTACAGGTACTAGGCACACAATGTTACAGGCACCAGGCACACAATGTTACAGGATTCAGGCACACATTATTACAGGCTCCAGACACACAATGTTACAGGCACCAGACACAAAATGTGCTAGGCACCAGGCACACAATATTACAGGCACCAGGCGCACAATCTTACAGGCACCAGGCACACAATCTTACAGGCACCAGGCACACAATCTTACAGGCACCAGTCAGACAATGTTACAGGCACCAGGCAGACAATGTTACAGGCACCAGGCATAATAAGTTACAGGATTCAGGCACACAATGTTACAGGCACCAGGCACACAATCTTACAGGATTCAGGCACACATTATTACAGGCTCCACACACACAATGTTACAGGCACCAGACACACAATGTGCTCGGCACCAGACACACAATATTACAGACACCAGGTGCACAAACTTACAGGCACCAGGCGCACAATGTTACAGGCACCAGGCATACAATCTTACAGGCGCCAGGCACAAAATCTTACAGGCACCAGGCACACAATCTTACAGGCACCAGTCAGACAATGTTACAGGCACCAGGCAGACAATGTTACAGGCACCAGGCACACAAAGTTACAGGATTCAGGCACACAATGTTACAGGCTTCAGACACACAATGTTACAGGCACCAAGCACACAATGTTACAGGCACCAGGCACACAATCGTACAGGCACCAGGCACACAATGTTTTGGGCATCACACAATGTTACAGGCACCAGACACACAATGTTACAGGCACCAGACACACAATGTTACAGGCACCAGGCACACAATGTTACAGGCACCAGGCACACAATCTTACACGCACCAGGCACACAATCTTACAGGCACCAGACACACAATGTTACAGGCACCAGACACACAATGTCACAGATGCTAGGTACACAATATTACAGACACCAGGCACTCAATGTTACAGGCAGCAGGCACAAAATGTTACAGGCACCAGGCACACAATGTTACGGTCACCAGGCACACAATCTTACAGGATTCAGGCGCACATTATTACAGGCTCCAGACACACAATGTTACAGGCACCAGACACACCATGTGCTAGGCACCAGGCACACAATATTACAGGCACCAGGCGCACAATCTTACAGGCACCAGGCACACAATTTTACAGGCACCAGGCACACAATCTTACAGGCACCAGTCAGACAATGTTACAGGCACCAGGCAGACAATGTTACAGGCACCAGGCACAATAAGTTACAGGATTCAGGCACACAATGTTACAGGCACCAGGCACACAATGTTACAAGTGCGAGGCACACAATGTTACAGGTACCAGGCACACAATCTTACAGGCCCCAGGCACACAATATTACAGACACCAGGCACAAAATGTTACAGGCACCAGGCACACAATGTTACACGTGCCAGACACACAATGTTACAGGAACCAGGCACACAATGTTACAGGTGCCAGGCACACACTGTTACAGGCACCAGGCACACAATGTAACAGGCACCAGACACAATGTTATAGGCACCAGACACACAATGTCACAGGCACCAGACACACAATCATACAGGCACCAGGCGCACATGTTACAGGCACCAGACACACAATCTTACAGGCACCAGGCACACAATGTTATAGGCATGAGGCACACAATGTTAGATGCACTAGGCACACAGTATTACAGCCACCAGGCACACAATCTTACAGGCACCAGGCACCAGGCACACAATGTTACAGGCACGTGGCACAAAATGTTACAGGCGGCAGGCACACAATGTTACAGGCGCCAGTCACACAATGTGACAGGCGCCTGGCACACAATGTTTCAAGCACCAGGCGCACAATGTTACAGGTGTGAGGCACTCAATCTTACAGGCACCAGACACACAATGTTACAGGTACGAGGCACACAATGTTAGAGGCACCAGGCACACAATATTACAGTACCAGGCACACAATGTTACAGGCACCAGGCACACAATGTTACAGGCAACAGCTGACGTAATAGAACTCACTACGCACTTGGTTTGAGCATAAAGCAAGGCTTTAATCAACTTGTTTCAGAACATGGAGGTCTAGTTGTACTTCAATAGTTCCTTGTCTTCGAAAATGTCCCTGGCCAGCCGGTGCCGACGCCCAAGTATTTATACTCCTTGGATGGCGCCATCAGCTGGCCGTCCAGCGTTATTTCACGAGTAGTTTCTTGATGACGATGAGATTTACAACGTTCTTCCTGCCTGAAAGATTTGGAAGTCCGACGACTTCCTCTTAGCGGATCAGGTGGACCACGAATAGCCGCCGTCTTTTAGATTTTTGTTTATGGCTAGAAGGCACGTCTCCCTGGACCGTGTCTTGGTCCCTGGGCCACTTGATCCATACCGGTGGATCGACAATGCCCGTGTTGCTCTGATCGAACCGTGGGAGGTTGGGGAGATTGTGACTCCGGGTGTGAGTCCCCACAGGCACAGAACTGGCTTCATCCTGTTGGATAGCTGGGGATTGACCGGCTTCCTGGCCTTGGGTGGCCATCCCACAGGGAAAACTCAGCTCCCCGAGTGGATCCAGTGGGGCAGCTGGCAGATCTCTCGATGCCCCAGGTAGGGCGCCATCTTTGGGGGAGCGCAGAGTGTCAGCATCATCCTCGTGGGTCCCTCTATTGATGGGTCTGTGGAACCAGCCGGACAGGGACCCAGGTCCCGGAGTGAAACGGTGGACTCCCGGCCATCAGGGTACCACACGTGCGTGTACGTGGTGTTGACATCCATAAGTTCTACCTCATCGATGAGAGGATCGGTTTTAGATGATTGGACGAATCTTCAGAGCAGCACAGGGCTGGGAGCTGCCAACCATGATGGTAGAGACGTCCCATGGACGGAGCGATGCTGGAAGCTGAAGACTCGCTCGTGAGGTGTGACATTGGTAGATGTAGAAAGGAGAGACCTGATGGAATGCAACACGTCAGGGAGCATAGTTTCCCACTGCTGGTTACAGGCACCAGACACACAATGTTACAGGCACAAAGCACACAATGTTACAGGCAACAGGCACACAATCTTACAGGCACCAGGCACGCAATGTTACAGGCTCCAGGCACACAATGTTACAGGCTCCAGGCACACAATGTTACAGGCACCAGGCACACAATGTTACAGGCACCAGGCACACAATCTTACAGGCACCAGGCGCACAATGTTAAAGGCACCAGGCACACAATCTTACAGGCACCAGGCACACAATCTTACAGGCACCAGACACACAATGTTACAGGCAACAGGCACACAATCTTACAGGCACCAGGCACACAATGTTACAGGCGCCAGACACACAATGTTTTCGGCACCAGGCACACAATCTTACAGGCACCCCATCTTACAGGCACCAGGCACACAATATTACAGGCACCAGGTGCACAATCTTACAGGCACCAGTCAGACAATGTTACAGGCACCAGGCAGACAATGTTACAGGCACCAGGCACACAATCTTACAGGCACCAGGCACACAATCTTACAGGCACCAGGCACACAATCTTACAGGCACCAGTCAGACAATGTTACAGGCACCAGGCAGACAATGTTACAGGCACCAGACACACAATATTACAGGCACCAGACACACAATGTTACAGGCACGAGGCACGCAATGTCACAGGACACGAGACACATAATGTTACAGGTACCAGGCACACAATGTTACAGGCAACAGGCACAAAATGTTACATGCACCAGGCACACAATGTTACAGGCACCAGGCACACAATCTTACAGGATTCAGGCACACATTATTACAGGCTCCACACACACAATGTTACAGGCACCAGACACACAATGTGCTAGGCACCAGGCACACAATATTCCAGACACCAGGCGCACAATCTTACAGGCACCAGGTGCACAATGTTACAGGCACCAAGCATACAATCCTACAGGCACCTGGCACACAACCTTACAGGCACCAGGCACACAATCTTACAGGATTCAGGCACACATTATTACAGGCTCCACACACACAATGTTACAGGCACCAGACACACAATGTGCTAGGCACCAGGCACACAATATTCCAGACACCAGGCGCACAATCTTACAGGCACCAGGTGCACAATGTTACAGGCACCAAACATACAATCCTACAGGCACCTGGCACACAATATTACAGACACCAGGCACACAATGTTACAGGCAGCAGGCACAAAATGTTACAGGCACCAGGCACACAATGTTACGGGCACCAGGCACACAATCTTACAGGATTCAGGCGCACATTATTACAGGCTCCAGACACACAATGTTACAGGCACCAGACACACCATGTGCTAGGCACCAGGCACACAATATTACAGGCACCAGGCGCACAATCTTACAGGCACCAGGCACACAATTTTACAGGCACCAGGCACACAATCTTACAGGCACCAGTCAGACAATGTTACAGGCACCAGGCAGACAATGTTACAGGCACCAGGCACAATAAGTTACAGGATTCAGGCACACAATGTTACAGGCACCAGGCACACAATGTTACAAGTGTGAGGCACACAATGTTACAGGTACCAGGCACACAATCTTACAGGCCCCAGGCACACAATATTACAGACACCTGGCACAAAATGTTACAGGCACCAGGCACACAATGTTACACGTGCCAGACACACAATGTTACAGGAACCAGGCACACAATGTTACAGGTGCCAGGCACACACTGTTACAGGCACCAGGCACACAATGTAACAGGCACCAGACACAATGTTATAGGCACCAGACACACAATGTCACAGGCACCAGACACACAATCATACAGGCACCAGGCGCACATGTTACAGGCACCAGACACACAATCTTACAGGCACCAGGCACACAATGTTATAGGCATGAGGCACACAATGTTAGATGCACTAGGCACACAGTATTACAGCCACCAGGCACACAATCTTACAGGCACCAGGCACCAGGCACACAATGTTACAGGCACGTGGCACAAAATGTTACAGGCGGCAGGCACACAATGTTACAGGCGCCAGTCACACAATGTGACAGGCGCCTGGCACACAATGTTTCAAGCACCAGGCACACAATGTTACAGGTGTGAGGCACTCAATCTTACAGGCACCAGACACACAATGTTACAGGTACGAGGCACACAATGTTAGAGGCACCAGGCACACAGTATTACAGTACCAGGCACACAATGTTACAGGCAACAGGCACACAATGTTACAGGCAACAGCTGACATAATAGAACTCACTACGCACTTGGTTTGAGCATAAAGCAAGGCTTTAATCAACTTGTTTCAGAACATGGAGGTCTAGTTGTACTTCAATAGTTCCTTGTCTTCGAAAATGTCCCTGGCCAGCCGGTGCCGACGCCCAAGTATTTATACTCCTTGGATGGCGCCATCAGCTGGCCGTCCAGCGTTATTTCACGAGTAGTTTCTTGATGACGATGAGATTTACAACGTTCTTCCTGCCTGAAAGATTTGGAAGTCCGACGACTTCCTCTTAGCGGATCAGGTGGACCACGAATAGCCGCCGTCTTTTAGATTTTTGTTTATGGCTAGAAGGCACGTCTCCCTGGACCGTGTCTTGGTCCCTGGGCCACTTGATCCATACTGGTGGATCGACAATGCCCGTGTTGCTCTGATCGAACCGTGGGAGGTTGGGGAGATTGTGACTCCGGGTGCGAGTCCCCACAGGCACAGAACTGGCTTCATCCTGTTGGATAGCTGGGGATTGACCGGCTTCCTGGCCTTGGGTGGCCATCCCACAGGGAAAACTCAGCTCCCCGAGTGGATCCAGTGGGGCAGCTGGCAGATCTCTCGATGCCCCAGGTAGGGCGCCATCTTTGGGGGAGCGCAGAGTGTCAGCATCATCCTCGTGGGTCCCTCTATTGATGGGTCTGTGGAACCAGCCGGACAGGGACCCAGGTCCCGGAGTGAAACGGTGGACTCCCGGCCATCAGGGTACCACACGTGCGTGTACGTGGTGTTGACATCCATGAGTTCTACCTCATCGATGAGAGGATCGGTTTTAGATGATTGGACGAATCTTCAGAGCAGCACAGGGCCGGGAGCTGCCAACCATGATGGTAGAGACGTCCCATGGACGGAGCGATGCTGGAAGCTGAAGACTCGCTCGTGAGGTGTGACATTGGTAGATGTAGAAAGGAGAGACCTGATGGAATGCAACACGTCAGGGAGCATAGTTTCCCACTGCTGGTTACAGGCACCAGACACACAATGTTACAGGCACAAAGCACACAATGTTACAGGCAACAGGCACACAATCTTACAGGCACCAGGCACACAATGTTACAGGCTCCAGGCATACAATGTTACAGGCTCCAGGCACACAATGTTACAGGCACCAGGCACACAATGTTACAGGCACCAGGCACACAATCTTACAGGCACCAGGCGCACAATGTTAAAGGCACCAGGCACACAATCTTACAGGCACCAGGCAAACAATCTTACAGGCACCAGACACACAATGTTACAGGCAACAGGCACACAATCTTACAGGCACCAGGCACACAATGTTACAGGCACCAGACACACAATGTTTTCGGCACCAGGCACACAATCTTAGAGGCACCCCATCTTACAGGCACCAGGCACACAATATTACAGGCACCAGGTGCACAATCTTACAGGCACCAGTCAGACAATGTTACAGGCACCAGGCAGACAATCTTACAGGCACCAGGCACACAATCTTACAGGCACCAGGCACATATTCTTACAGGCACCAGGCACACAATCTTACAGGCACCAGTCAGACAATGTTACAGGCACCAGGCAGACAATGTTACAGGCACCAGACACACAATATTACAGGCACCAGACACACAATGTTACAGGCACGAGGCACGCAATGTCACAGGACACGAGACACATAATGTTACAGGTACCAGGCACACAATGTTACAGGCAACAGGCACAAAATGTTACATGCACCAGGCACACAATGTTACAGGCACCAGGCACACAATCTTACAGGATTCAGGCACACATTATTACAGGCTCCACACACACAATGTTACAGGCACCAGACACACAATGTGCTAGGCACCAGGCACACAATATTCCAGACACCAGGCGCTCAATCTTACAGGCACCAGGTGCACAATGTTACAGGCACCAAGCATACAATCCTACAGGCACCTGGCACACAATCTTACAGGCACCAGGCACACAATGGTACAGGCACCAGTCAGACAATGTAACAGGCACCAGGCAGACAATGTTACAGGCACCAGGCACACAAAGTTACAGGATTCAGGCACAGAATGTTACAGGCTTCAGACACACAATGTTACAGGCACCAGGCACACAATGTTACAGGCACCAGGCACACAATGTTACAGGATCCAGGCACACAATTTTACAGGCACCAGGCACACTATGTTTTGGGCATCACACAATGTTACAGGCACCAGACACACAATGTTACAGGCACCAGACACACAATGTTACAGGCACCAGACACACAATGTTTTAGGCACCAGACACACAATATTACAGGCAACAGGCGCACAATCTTACAGGCACCAGTCAGACAATGTTACAGGCACCAGGCAGACAATGTTACAGGCACCAGGCACACAATCTTACAGGCACCAGGCACACAATCTTACAGGCACCAGGCACACAATCTTACAGGCACCAGTCAGGTAATGTTACAGGCACCAGGCAGACAATGTTACAGGCACCAGACACACAATATTACAGGCACCAGACACACAATGTTACAGGCACGAGGCACACAATGTCACAGGACATGAGACACATAATGTTACAGGTACCAGGCACACAATGTTACAGGCAGCAGGCACAAAATGTTACATGCACCAGGCACACAATGTTACAGGCACCAGGCACACAATCTTACAGGATTCAGGCACAAATTATTACAGGCTCCACACACACAATGTTACAGGCACCAGACACACAATGTGCTAGGCACCAGGCACACAATATTGCAGACACCAGGCGCACAATCTTACAGGCACCAGGTGCACAATGTTACAGGCACCAAGCATACAATCCTACAGGCACCTGGCACACAATCTTACAGGCACCAGGCACACAATGTTACAGGCACCAGTCAGACAATGTAACAGGCACCAGGCAGACAATGTTACAGGCACCAGGCAGACAATGTTACAGGCACCAGGCACACAATCTTACAGGCACCAGGCACACAATGTTTTGGGCATCACACAATGTTACAGGCAACAGACACACAATGTTACAGGCACCAGACACACAATGTTACTGGCACGAGGCACACAATGTCACAGGCACCAGTCAGACAATGTAACAGGCACCACGCAGACAATGTTACAGGCACCAAGTACACAAAGTTACAGGATTCAGGCACAGAATGTTGCAGGCTTCAGCCACACAATGTTACAGGCACCAGGCACACAAAGTTACAGGCACCAGGCACACTATGTTTTGGGCATCACACAATGTTACAGGCACCAGACACACAATGTTACAGGCACCAGACACACAATGTTACAGGCACCAGGTACACGATGTTACAGGCACCAGGCACACAATGTTACAGGCACCAGGCACACAATGTTACAGGCACCAGGCACACAATGTTTTGGGCATCACACAATGTTACAGGCACCAGACACACAATGTTACAGGCACCAGACACACAATGTTACAGGCACCAGGCACACGATGTTACAGGCACCAGACACACAATCTTACAGGCACCAGGCACACAATCGTACAGGCACCAGGCACACAATGTAACAGGCACCAGACACACAATGTTACAGGCACCAGGCACACAATGTTACAGGCACCAGGCACACGATGTTACAGGCACCAGGCACACAATGTTACAAGCACCAGGCACACAATGTAACTGGCACCAGGCACACAATGTTACAGGCATCAGCCCCACAATGTTACAGGCACCAGACACACAATGTTACAGGCACCAGACACACAATGTTACAGGCACCAGCCACACAATGTCACAGACGCTAGGTACACAATATTACAGACACCAGGCACACAATGTTACAGGCACCAGACACACAATGTTACAGGCACCAGGCACACAATCTTACAGACACCAGGCACACAATGTTACAGGCACCAGGCACTCAATGTTACTAGCACCAGGCAACAATGTAACAGGCACCAGGCACACAATGTTACAGGCACTAGTTGCACACTGTTACAGGCACCAGGCACGTAATGTTACAGCCACCAGGCAAACAATTTTACAGGCACCAGGCACACAATGCTACAGGCACGAGTCTCACAATTTTACAGGACACGAGACACATAATGTTACAGGTACTAGGCACACAATGTTACAGGCAGCAGGCACAAAATGTTACAGGCACCAGGCACACAATGTTGCAGACACCAGGCACACAATGTTACAGGCCCCAGGCACACAATGTTACAGGCACCAGGCACACAATGTTACAGGCACCAATCACACAATGTTACAAGCACCAGGCACACAATGTTACAGGCACCAGGCACACAATTTTACAGGCACCAGGCACACAATGTTAAAGGCACCAGGCACACAATCTTACAGGCACCAGGCACACAATCTTACAGGCACAAGACACACAATGTTACAGGCACCAGGCACACAATCATACAGGCACCAGGCACACAATGTTACAGGCGCCAGACACACAAACTTACAGGCACCAGGCACACAATATTACAGGCACCAGGCGCACAATCTTACAGGCACCAGTCAGACAATGTTACAGGCACCAGGCAGACAATGTTACAGGCAGCAGGCATACAATCTTACATGCACCAGGCACACAATGTTACAGGCACCAGACACACAATGTTACAGGCACCAGACACACAATGTTACAGGAACCGGCACACAATGTTACAGGCACCAGGCACACAATCTTACAGGCACCAGGCACACAATGTTACAGGCACCAGACACACAATGTTACAGGCACCAGGCACACAATGTTACAGGCACCAGGCACACGATGTTACAGGCATCAGCCCCACAATGTTACAGGCACCAGACACACAATGTTACAGGCACCAGGCACACAATCTTACAGGATTCAGGCACACATTATTACAGGCTCCACACACACAATGTTACAGGCACCAGACACACAATGTGCTAGGCACCAGGCGCACAATCTTACAGGAACCAGGTGCACAATGTTACAGGCACCAAGCATACAATCCTACAGGCACCTGGCACACAATCTTACAGGCACCAGGCACACAATGGTACAGGCACGAGTCAGACAATGTAACAGGCAGCAGGCAGACAATGTTACAGGCACCAGGCACACAAAGTTACAGGATTCAGGCACAGAATGTTACAGGCTTCAGACACACAATGTTACAGGCACCAGGCACACAATGTTTTGGGCATCACACAATGTTACAGGCACCTGACACACAATGTTACATGCACCAGACACACAATGTTACATGCACCAGGCACACAATGTTACAGGCACCAGACACACAATGTTACAGGCACCAGACACACAATGTTACAGGAACCGGCACACAATGTTACAGGCACCAGGCACACAATCTTACAGGCACCAGGCACACAATGTTACAGGCACCAGACACACAATGTTACAGGCACCAGGCACACAATGTTACAGGCACCAGGCACACGATGTTACAGGCATCAGCCCCACAATGTTACAGGCACCAGACACACAATGTTACAGGCACCAGACACACAATGATACAGGCACCAGCCACACAATGTCACAGACGCTAGGGACACAATATTACAGACACCAGGCACACAATGATACAGGCACCAGGCACTCAATGTTACTAGCACCAGACACACAATGTAACAGGCACCAGGCACACAATGTTACAGGCACTAGTTGCACACTGTTACAGGCACCAAACACACAATGTTACAAGCACTAGGTGTACACTGTTACAGGCAGCAGGCACAAAATGTTACAGGCACCAGGCACACAATGTTACAGGCACCAGGCACACAATGTTACAGGCAGCAGGCACAAAATGTTACAGGCACCAGGCACACAATGTTACAGGCACCAGGCACACAATCTTACAGGATTCAGGCACACATTATTACAGGCTCCAGACACACAATGTTGCAGGCACCAGACACACAATGTGCTAGGCACCAGGCACACAATATTACAGGCACCAGGTGCACAATCTTACAGGCACCAGGCACACAATCTTACAGGCACCAGGCACACTATCTTACAGGCACCAGTTAGACAATGTTACAGGCACCAGGCAGACAATGTTACAGGCACCAGGCACAATAAGTTACAGGATTCAGGCACACAATGTTACAGGCTCGAGACGCAAAATGTTACAGGCGCAAGGCACACAACGTTACAGGCACCAAGCACACAATGTAACTAGCACCAGACACACAATGTAACAGGCATCAGGCACACAATGTTACAGGCACTAGTTGCACACTGTTACAGGCACCAAACACACAATGTTACAAGCACTAGGTGTGCACTGTTACTGGCACCAGGCATGTAATGTTACAGCCACCAGGCACACAATTTTACAGGCACCAGGCACACAATGTTACAGTCACGAGTCTCACAATTTTACAGGCACCAGGCACACAATGTTACAGGCCCCAGGCACATAATGTTGCTGGCACCAGGCACACAATGTTACAGGCACCAATCATACAATGTTACAAGCACCAGGCACACAATGTTACAGGCACCAGGCACACAATCTTACAGGCACCAGGCTGACAATGTTAAAGGCACCAGGCACACAATCTTATAGGCACCAGGCACAAAATCTTACAGGCACCAGACACACAATGTTACAGGCACCAGGCACACAATCATACAGGCACCAGGCACACAATGTTACAGGCGCCAGACACACAATGTTATAGGCACCAGGCACACAATCTTACAGGCACCAGGCGCACAATATTACAGGCACCAGGCGCACAATCTTACAGGCACCAGTCAGACAATGTTACAGGCACCAGGCAGACAATGTTACAGGCAGCAGGCATACAATCTTACAGGCACCAGGCGCACAATCTTACAGGCACCAGGCACGCAATCTTACAGGCACCAGTCAGACAATGTTACAGGCACCAGGGAGACAATGTTACAGGCACCAGGCACACAAAGTTACAGGATTCAGACAAACAATGTTACAGGCACCAGGCACACAATCTTACAGGCACCTGGCACACAATGTTTTGGGCATCACACAATGTTACAGGCAACAGACACACAATGTTACAGGCACCAGACACACAATGTTACAGGCACAAGGCACACAATGTCACAGGACACGAGACACATAATGTTACATTTACCAGGCACACAATGTTACAGGCAGCAGGCACAAAATGTTACAGGCACCAGGCACACAATGTTACAGGACACAGGCACACAAAGTGCTAGGCACCAGGCACACAATATTACAGACACCAGGCACACAAACTTACAGGCACAAGGCGCACAATGTTACAGGCACCAGGCATACAATCTTACAGGCACCAGGCACACAATCTTACAGGCACCAGGCACACAATCTTACAGGCACAAGTCAGACAATGTTACAGGCACCAGGCAGACAATGTCACAGGCACCAGGCACACAAAGTTACAGGATTCAGGCACACGATGTTACAGGCTTCAGACACACAATGTTACAGGCACCAGGCACACAATGTTACAGGCACCAGGCACACAATGTTACAGGCACCAGGCACACAATTTTACAGGCACCAGGCACACAATGTTTTGGGCATCACACAATGTTACAGGCACCAGACACACAATGTTACAGGCACCAGACACACAATGTTACAGGCGCCAGACACACAATGTTACAGGCACCAGGCACACAATGTTTTGGGCATCACACAATGTTACAGGCACCAGGTACACGATGTTACAGGCACCAGGCACACAATGCTACAGGCACCAGGCACACAATGTTACAGGCACCAGGTGCACAATGTTTTGGGCATCACACAATGTTACAGGCACCAGACACACAATGTTGAAGGCACCAGACACACAATCCTACAGGCACTAGGCACACAATGTTTGGGCATCACACAATGTTACAGGCACCAGACACACAATGTTACAGGCACCAGACACACAATGTTACAGGCACCAGGCACACAATGTTACAGGCACCAGACTCACAATGTTACAGGCACCAGGCACACTATGTTACAGGCACCAGGCACACAATGTTACAGGCACCAGGCACACAATGTTACAGGCACCAGGCACACAATGTTACAGGCACCAGACACACGATGTTACAGGCACCAGGCACACAATGTTACAGGCACCAGGCACTCAATGTAACTAGCACCAGACACACAATGTAACAGGCACCAGACACACAATGTTACAGGCACTAGTTGCACACTGTTACAGGCACCAAACACACAATGTTACAAGCACTAGGTGTACACTGTTACAGGCACCGGGCATGTAATGTTACAGCAACCAGGCACACAATTTTACAGGCACCAGACACACAATGTTACAGGCATGAGTCTCACAATTTTACAGGACACGAGACACATAGTTTTACAGGTACCAGGCTCATAATGTTACAGGCACCAAGCACACGATGATACAGGCACCAGGCACACAGTGTTACAGGCATCAGCCCCACAATGTTACATGCACCAGACACACAATGTTACAGGCACCAGACACACAATGTTACCAGCACCAGACACACAATGTAACAGGCACCAGGCACTCAATGTTACAGGCACTAGTTGCACACTGTTACAGGCACCAAACACACAATGTTACAAGCAGTAGGTGTACACTGTTATGGGCACCAGGCACGTAATGTTACAGCCACCAGGCACACAATTTTACAGGCACCAGGCACACAATGTTACAGGCACGAGTCTCACAATTTTACAGGACACGAGACACATGATGTTACAGGCAGCAGGCACAAAATGTTACAGGCACAAGGCACACAATGTTACAGGCACCAGTCACACAATGTTACAGGCTCCAGGCACACAATGTTACAGGCACCAGGCACACAATGTTACAGGCACCAGGCACACAATCTTACAGGCACCAGGCACACAATGTTAAAGGCACCAGGCACACAATCTTACAGGCTCCAGGCACACAATCTTACAGGCACCAGACACATAATGTTACAGGCACCAGGCACACAATCTTACAAGCAGCAGGCACACAATGTTACAGGCGCCAGACACACATTGTTATAGGCACCAGGCGCACAATCTTACAGGCACCAGTCAGACAATGTTACAGGCACCAGGCAGACAATGTTACAGGCACCAGGCATACAATCTTACAGGCACCAGACACACAATCTTACAGGCACCAGGCACACAATCTTACAGGCACCAGTCAGACAATGTTATAGGCACCAGGCAGACAATGTTACAGGCAGCAGGCACACAAAGTTAGAGGATTCAGGCACACAATCTTACAGGCACCAGGCACACAATCTTACAGGCACCAGGCACACAATGTTTTGGGCATCACACAATGTTACAGGCACCAGACACACAATGTTACAGCCACCAGACACACAATGTTACAGGCACGAGGCACACAATTTCACAGGATTCAGGCACACAATGTTACAGGCACCAGGCAGACAATGTTACAGGCACGAGGCACACAAAGTTACAGGATTCAGGCACACAATGTTACAGGCACCAGGCACACAATCTTACAGGCACCAGGCACACAATGTCACAGGACACGAGACACATAATGTTACAGGATTCAGGCACACAATGTTACAGGCACCAGGCACACAAAGTTACAGGATTCAGGCACACAATGTTACAGGCACCAGGCACGTAATGTTACAGGCACGAGTCTCACAATTTTACAGGACACGAGACACATAATGTTACAGGTACCAGGCACACAATGTTACAGGCAGCAGGCACAAAATGTTACAGGCACCAGGCACACAATGTTACAGGCACCAGGCACACAATCTTACAGGATTCAGGCACACATTATTACAGGCTCCAGACACACAATGTTACAGGCACCAGACACACAATGTGCTAGGCACTAGGCACACAATATTACAGGCACCAGTTAGACAATGTTACAGGCACAAGGCAGACAATGTTACAGGCACCAGGCACAAAAAGTTACAGGATTCAGGCATACAATGTTACAGGCTCGAGACACAAAATGTTACAGGTGCAAGGCACACAATGTTACAGGCACCAAGCACACAATGTTACAGGCACCAGGCACACAATCTTACAGGCACCAGGCACACAACGTTTTGGGCATCACACAATGTTACAGGCACCAGGCACACAATGTTACAGGCACCTGACACACAATGTTACAGGCACCAGGTACACGATGTTACAGGCACCAGGCACACAATGTTACAGGCACCAGGCACACAATGTTACAGGCACCACGCACACAATCTTACAGGCACCAGGCACACAATCTTACAGGCACCAGACACACAATGTTACAGGCACCAGACACACAATGTTACAGGCACCAGCCACACAATGTCACAGATGCTAGGTCCACA
This sequence comes from Somniosus microcephalus, assembly GCF_052327205.1. Classification (NCBI taxonomy): domain Eukaryota; kingdom Metazoa; phylum Chordata; class Chondrichthyes; order Squaliformes; family Somniosidae; genus Somniosus; species Somniosus microcephalus. Next base: position 20,195,926 of record NC_141006.1, on the reverse strand, counting down.
ATATTACAGACACCAGGCACACAATGTTACAGGCAGCAGGCACAAAATGTTACAGGTACTAGGCACACAATGTTACAGGCACCAGGCACACAATGTTACAGGATTCAGGCACACATTATTACAGGCTCCAGACACACAATGTTACAGGCACCAGACACAAAATGTGCTAGGCACCAGGCACACAATATTACAGGCACCAGGCGCACAATCTTACAGGCACCAGGCACACAATCTTACAGGCACCAGGCACACAATCTTACAGGCACCAGTCAGACAATGTTACAGGCACCAGGCAGACAATGTTACAGGCACCAGGCATAATAAGTTACAGGATTCAGGCACACAATGTTACAGGCTCGAGACACACAATGTTACAGGCACCAGGCACACAATGTTACAGGCACCAGGCACACAGTGTTACAGGCACCAGGCACACAATCTTACAGGCACCAGGCACACAATGCTTTGGGCATCACACAATGTTACAGGCACCAGACACACAATGTTACAGGCACCACACACACAATGTTATAGGCACCAGGTACACGATGTTACAGGCACCAGGCACACAATGTTACAGGCACCAGGCACACAATGTTACAGGCACCAGGCACGCAATTCTACAGGCACCAGGCACTCAATCTTACAGGCACCAGTCAGACAATGTTACAGGCACCAGGCACACAATCTTACAGGCACCAGGCACACAATCTTACAGGCACCATTCAGACAATGTTACAGGCAACACTCAGACAATGTTACAGGCACCAGGCACAATAAGTTACAGGATTCAGGCACACAATGTTACAGGCTCGAGACACACAATGTCACAGGCACCAGGCACACAATGTTACAGGCACTAGTTGCACACTGTTACAGGCACCAAACACACAATGTTACAAGCACTAGGTGTACACTGTTACAGGCACCGGGCATGTAATGTTACAGCAACCAGGCGCACAATTTTACAGGCACCAGACACACAATGTTACAGGCATGAGTCTCACAATTTTACAGGACACGAGACACATAGTTTTACAGGTACCAGGCTCATAATGTTACAGGCACCAAGCACACGATGATACAGGCACCAGGCACACAGTGTTACAGGCATCAGCCCCACAATGTTACATGCACCAGACACACAATGTTACAGGCACCAGACACACAATGTTACCAGCACCAGACACACAATGTAACAGGCACCAGGCACTCAATGTTACAGGCACTAGTTGCACACTGTTACAGGCACCAAACACACAATGTTACAAGCAGTAGGTGTACACTGTTATGGGCACCAGGCACGTAATGTTACAGCCACCAGGCACACAATTTTACAGGCACCAGGCACACAATGTTACAGGCACGAGTCTCACAATTTTACAGGACACGAGACACATGATGTTACAGGCAGCAGGCACAAAATGTTACAGGCACAAGGCACACAATGTTACAGGCACCAGTCACACAATGTTACAGGCTCCAGGCACACAATGTTACAGGCACCAGGCACACAATGTTACAGGCACCAGGCACACAATCTTACAGGCACCAGGCACACAATGTTAAAGGCACCAGGCACACAATCTTACAGGCTCCAGGCACACAATCTTACAGGCACCAGACACATAATGTTACAGGCACCAGGCACACAATCTTACAAGCAGCAGGCACACAATGTTACAGGCGCCAGACACACATTGTTATAGGCACCAGGCGCACAATCTTACAGGCACCAGTCAGACAATGTTACAGGCACCAGGCAGACAATGTTACAGGCACCAGACACACAATCTTACAGGCACCAGGCACACAATCTTACAGGCACCAGTCAGACAATGTTATAGGCACCAGGCAGACAATGTTACAGGCAGCAGGCGCACAAAGTTAGAGGATTCAGGCACACAATCTTACAGGCACCAGGCACACAATCTTACAGGCACCAGGCACACAATGTTTTGGGCATCACACAATGTTACAGGCACCAGACACACAATGTTACAGCCACCAGACACACAATGTTACAGGCACGAGGCACACAATTTCACAGGATTCAGGCACACAATGTTACAGGCACCAGGCAGACAATGTTACAGGCACGAGGCACACAAAGTTACAGGATTCAGGCACACAATGTTACAGGCACCAGGCACACAATCTTACAGGCACCAGGCACACAATGTCACAGGACACGAGACACATAATGTTACAGGATTCAGGCACACAATGTTACAGGCACCAGGCACACAAAGTTACAGGATTCAGGCACACAATGTTACAGGCACCAGGCACGTAATGTTACAGGCACGAGTCTCACAATTTTACAGGACACGAGACACATAATGTTACAGGTACCAGGCACACAATGTTACAGGCAGCAGGCACAAAATGTTACAGGCACCAGGCACACAATGTTACAGGCACCAGGCACACAATCTTACAGGATTCAGGCACACATTATTACAGGCTCCAGACACACAATGTTACAGGCACCAGACACACAATGTGCTAGGCACTAGGCACACAATATTACAGGCACCAGTTAGACAATGTTACAGGCACAAGGCAGACAATGTTACAGGCACCAGGCACAAAAAGTTACAGGATTCAGGCATACAATGTTACAGGCTCGAGACACAAAATGTTACAGGTGCAAGGCACACAATGTTACAGGCACCAAGCACACAATGTTACAGGCACCAGGCACACAATCTTACAGGCACCAGGCACACAACGTTTTGGGCATCACACAATGTTACAGGCACCAGGCACACAATGTTACAGGCACCTGACACACAATGTTACAGGCACCAGGTACACGATGTTACAGGCACCAGGCACACAATGTTACAGGCACCAGGCACACAATGTTACAGGCACCACGCACACAATCTTACAGGCACCAGGCACACAATCTTACAGGCACCAGACACACAATGTTACAGGCACCAGACACACAATGTTACAGGCACCAGCCACACAATGTCACAGATGCTAGGTACACAATATTACAGACACCAGGCACACAATGTTACAGGCAGCAGGCACAAAATGTTACAGGTACTAGGCACACAATGTTACAGGCACCAGGCACACAATGTTACAGGATTCAGGCACACATTATTACAGGCTCCAGACACACAATGTTACAGGCACCAGACACAAAATGTGCTAGGCACCAGGCACACAATATTACAGGCACCAGGCGCACAATCTTACAGGCACCAGGCACACAATCTTACAGGCACCAGGCACACAATCTTACAGGCACCAGTCAGACAATGTTACAGGCACCAGGCAGACAATGTTACAGGCACCAGGCATAATAAGTTACAGGATTCAGGCACACAATGTTACAGGCTCGAGACACACAATGTTACAGGCACCAGGCACACAATGTTACAGGCACCAGGCACACAGTGTTACAGGCACCAGGCACACAATCTTACAGGCACCAGGCACACAATGCTTTGGGCATCACACAATGTTACAGGCACCAGACACACAATGTTACAGGCACCACACACACAATGTTATAGGCACCAGGTACACGATGTTACAGGCACCAGGCACACAATGTTACAGGCACCAGGCACACAATGTTACAGGCACCAGGCACGCAATTCTACAGGCACCAGGCACTCAATCTTACAGGCACCAGTCAGACAATGTTACAGGCACCAGGCACACAATCTTACAGGCACCAGGCACACAATCTTACAGGCACCATTCAGACAATGTTACAGGCAACACTCAGACAATGTTACAGGCACCAGGCACAATAAGTTACAGGATTCAGGCACACAATGTTACAGGCTCGAGACACACAATGTCACAGGCACCAGGCACACAATGTTACAGGCACCAGGCACACAATGTTACAGGCACCAGGCACACATTCTTAAAGGCACCAGCCACACAATGTTTTGGGCATCACACAATGTTACAGGCGCCAGACACACAATGTTACAGGCACCAGACACACAATGTTACAGGCACCAGGTACACGATGTTACAGGCTCCAGGCACACAATGTTACAGGCACCAGGCACACAATGTTACAGGCACCAGGCACACAATGTTACAGGCACCAGACACACAATGTTACAAGCACCAGACACACAATGTTACAGGCACCAGGCACACAATGTTACAGGCATCAGCCCCACAATGTTACAGGCACCAGACACACAATGTTACAGGCACCAGACACACAATGTTACAATCACCAGCCACACAATGTCACAGACGCTAGGTACACAATATTACAGACACCAGGCACACAATGTTACAGGCACCAGGCACACAATGTAAAAGGCACCAGACACACAATGTTACAGGCACCAGGCACACAATTTTACAGGCACCAGGCACACAATGTTACAGGCATGAGTCTCACAGTTTTACAGGACACGAGACACATAATGTTACAGGTACCAGGCTCAATATGTTACAGGCACCAAGCACACGATGATACAGGCACCAGGCACACAGTGTTACAGGCATCAGCTCCACAATGTTACATGCACCAAACACACAATGTTACAGGCACCAGACACACAATCTTACAGACACCAGGCACACAATGTTACAGGCACCAGGCACTCAATGTTACCAGCACCAGACACACAATGTAACAGGCACCAGGCACTCAATGTTACAGGCACTAGTTGCACACTGTTACAGGCACCAAACACACAATGTTACAAGCACTAGGTGTACACTGTTACGGGCACCAGGCACGTAATGTTACAGCCACCAGGCACACAATTTTACAGGCACCAGGCACACAATGTTACAGGCACGAGTCTCACAATTTTACAGGACACGAGACACATGATGTTACAGGCAGCAGGCACAAAATGTTACAGGCACAAGGCACACAATGTTACAGGCACCAGTCACACAATGTTACAGGCTCCAGGCACACAATGTTACAGGCACCAGGCACACAATGTTACAGGCACCAGGCACACAATCATACAGGCACCAGGCACACAATGTTAAAGGCACCAGGCACACAATCTTACAGGCTCCAGGTACACAATCTTACAGGCACCAGACACATAATGTTACAGGCACCAGGCACACAATCTTACAAGCAACAGGCACACAATGTTACAGGCGCCAGACACACATTGTTATAGGCACCAGGCACACAATCTTACAGGCACCAGGCACACAATATTACAGGCACCAGGCGCACAATCTTACAGGCACCAGTCAGACAATGTTACAGGCACCAGGCAGACAATGTTACAGGCACCATGCATACAACCTTACAGGCACCAGGCACACAATCTTACAGGCACCAGGCACACAATCTTACAGGCACCAGTCAGATAATGTTATAGGCACCAGGCAGACAATGTTACAGGCACCAGGCGCACAAAGTTAGAGGATTCAGGCACACAATCTTACAGGCACCAGGAACACAATCTTACAGGCACCAGGCACACAATGTCACAGGACACGAGACACACAATGTTACAGCCACCAGACACACAATGTTACAGGCACGCGGCACACAATTTCAGAGGACACGAGACACATAATGTTACAGGTACCAGGCACACAATGTTACAGGCAGCAGGCACAAAATGTTACAGGCACCAGGCACACAAGCTTACAGGCACCAGGCACACAATCTTACAGTATTCGGGCACACATTATTACAGGCTCCACACACACAATGTTACAGGCACCAGACACACAATGTGCTAGGCACCAGGCACACAATATTACAGACACCAGGCGCACAATCTTACAGGCACCAGGCACACAATGTTACAGGCACCAGGCATACAATCTTACAGGCACCAGGCACACAATCTTACAGGCACCAGGCGCACAATCTTACAGGCACCAGTCAGACAATGTTAAAGGCACCAGGCAGACAATGTTACAGGCTCCAGGCACACAAAGTTACAGGATTCAGGCACACAATGTTACAGGCACCAGGCACACAATCTTACAGGCACCAGGCACATAATGTCACAGGACACGAGACACAATGTTACAGGCACCAGGCACACAATGTTACAGGCACCAGGCACACGCTGTTACAGGCACCAGGCACACAATGTTACTAGCACCAGACACACAATGTAACAGGCACCAGGCACACAATGTTTCAGGCACAAGTTGCACACTGTTACAGGCACCAAACACACAATGTTACAAGCACTAGGTGTACACTTTTACAGGCACCAGGCACGTAATGTTACAGCCACCAGGCACACAATTTTACAGGCACCAGGCACACTATGTTACAGGCACGAGTCTCACAATTTTACAGGACACGAGACACATAATGTTACAGGTACCAGGCACACAATGTTACAGGCAGCAGGCACAAAATGTTACAGGCACCAGGCACACAATGTTACAGGCACCAGGCACACAATCTTACAGGATTCAGGCACACATTATTACAGTCTCCAGACACACAATGTTACAGGCACCAGACACACAATGTGCTAGGTACCAGGCACACAATATTACAGGCACCAGGCGCACAATCTTACAGGCAGCAGGCACACAATCTTACAGGCACCAGGCACACAATCTTACAGGCACCAGTTAGACAATGTTACAGGCACAAGGCAGACAATGTTACAGGCACCAGGCACAATAAGTTACAGGATTCAGGCATACAATGTTACAGGCTCGAGACACAAAATGTTACAGGCGCAAGGCACACAATGTTACAGGCACCAAGCACACAATGTTACAGGCACCAGGCACACAATCTTACAGGCACCAGGCACACAATGTTTTGGGCATCACACAATGTTACAGGCACCAGACACACAATGTTTCAGGCACCAGACACACAATGTTACAGGCACCAGGTACACGATGTTACAGGCACCAGGCACACAATGTTACAGGCACCAGGCACACAATGTTACAGGCACCACGCACACAATCTTACAGGCACCAGGCACACAATCTTACAGGCACATGACACACAATGTTACAGGCACCAGACACACAATGTTACAGGCACCAGCCACACAATGTCACAGATGCTAGGTACACAATATTACAGACACCAGGCACACAATGTTACAGGCAGCAAGCACAAAATGTTACAGGTACCAGGCACACCATGTTACAGGCACCAGGCACACAATCTTACAGGATTCAGGCACACATTATTACAGGCTCCAGACACACAATGTTACAGGCACCAGACACACAATGTGCTTGGCACCAGGCACACAATATTACAGGCACCAGGTGCACAATCTTACAGGCACCAGGCACACAATCTTACAGGCACCAGGCACACAATCTTACAGGCACCAGTCAGACAATGTTACAGGCACCAGGCAGACAATGTTACAGGCACCAGGCATTATAAGTTACAGGATTCAGGCACACAATGTTACAGGCTCGAGACACACAATGTTACAGGCACCAGGCACACAATGTTACAAGCACCAGACACACAATGTTACAGGCACCAGGCACACGATGTTACAGGCACCAGGCACGCAATGTTACAGGCACCAGGCACGCAATCTTACAGGCACCAGGCACTCAATCTTACAGGCACCAGACACACAATGTTACAGGCACCAGACACACAATGTTACAGGCACCAGCCACACAATGTCACAGATTCTAGGTACACAATATTACAGACACCAGGCACACAATGTTACAAGTACCAGGCACACAATGTTACAGGCACCAGGCACACAACCTTACAGGCAACAGGCACACAAAGTTAAAGGCACCAGGCACACAATCTTACAGGCACCAGACACACAATGTTACAGGCACCAGGCACACAATCTTACAGGCACCAGGCACACAATGTTACAGGCGCCAGACACACAATGTAATAGGCACCAGGCACACAATCTTACAGGCACCAGGCACACAATATTACAGGCACCAGCTGCACAATCTTACAGGCACCAGTCAGACAATGTTACAGGCACCAGGCAGACAATGTTACAGGCACCAGGCACACAATCTTACAGGCACCAGTCAGACAATGTTACAGGCACCAGGCAGACAATGTTACAGGCGGCAGGCACACAAAGTTGCAGGATTCAGGCACACAATGTTACAGGCTCCAGACACACAATGTTAGAGGCACCAGGCACACAATGTTTTGGGCATCACACAATGTTACAGACACCAGGCACACAATGTTGCAGGCACCAGGCACACAATTTTACACGCACCAGGCACATAATGTTACAGGCCCCAGACACACAATGTTACAGGCACCAGGCACGTAATGTTACAGCCACCAGGCACACAATTTTACATGCACCAGGCACACAATGTTACAGGCACGAGTCTCACAATTTTACAGGACACGAGACACATAATGTTACAGGTACCAGGCACACAATGTTACAGGCAGCAGGGACAAAATCTTACAGGCACCAGGCACACAATGTTACAGGCACCAGGCACACAATTTTACAGGCACCAACCACACAATGTTACAAGCACCAGGCACACAATGTTACAGCCACCAGGCACACAATCTAACAGGCACCAGGCACACAATGTTAAAGGCACCAGGCACAAAATCTTACAGGCACCAGGCACAAAATCTTACAGGCACCAGACACACAATCTTACAGGCACCAGGCACACAATCTTACAGGCACCAGGCACACAATGTTACAGGCACCAGACACACAATGTTATAGGCACCAGGCACACAATCTTACAGGCAGCAGGCACACAATCTTACAGGCACCAGGCACACAATTTTACAGGCACCAGGCACACTATGTTACAGGCACGAGTCTCACAATTTTACAGGACACGAGACACATAATGTTACAGGTACCAGGCACACAATGTTACAGGCAGCAGGCACAAAATGTTACAGGCACCAGGCACACAATGTTACAGGCACCAGGCACACAATCTTACAGGATTCAGGCACACATTATTACAGTCTCCAGACACACAATGTTACAGGCACCAGACACACAATGTGCTAGGTACCAGGCACACAATATTACAGGCACCAGGTGCACAATCTTACAGGCAGCAGGCACACAATCTTACAGGCACCAGGCACACAATCTTACAGGCACCAGTTAGACAATGTTACAGGCACAAGGCAGACAATGTTACAGGCACCAGGCACAATAAGTTACAGGATTCAGGCATACAATGTTACAGGCTCGAGACACAAAATGTTACAGGCGCAAGGCACACAATGTTACAGGCACCAAGCACACAATGTTACAGGCACCAGGCACACAATCTTACAGGCACCAGGCACACAATGTTTTGGGCATCACACAATGTTACAGGCACCAGACACACAATGTTTCAGGCACCAGACACACAATGTTACAGGCACCAGGTACACGATGTTACAGGCACCAGGCACACAATGTTACAGGCACCAGGCACACAATGTTACAGGCACCACGCACACAATCTTACAGGCACCAGGCACACAATCTTACAGGCACATGACACACAATGTTACAGGCACCAGACACACAATGTTACAGGCACCAGCCACACAATGTCACAGATGCTAGGTACACAATATTACAGACACCAGGCACACAATGTTACAGGCAGCAAGCACAAAATGTTACAGGTACCAGGCACACAATGTTACAGGCACCAGGCACACAATCTTACAGGATTCAGGCACACATTATTACAGGCTCCAGACACACAATGTTACAGGCACCAGACACACAATGTGCTTGGCACCAGGCACACAATATTACAGGCACCAGGTGCACAATCTTACAGGCACCAGGCACACAATCTTACAGGCACCAGGCACACAATCTTACAGGCACCAGTCAGACAATGTTACAGGCACCAGGCAGACAATGTTACAGGCACCAGGCATTATAAGTTACAGGATTCAGGCACACAATGTTACAGGCTCGAGACACACAATGTTACAGGCACCAGGCACACAATGTTACAAGCACCAGACACACAATGTTACAGGCACCAGGCACACGATGTTACAGGCACCAGGCACGCAATGTTACAGGCACCAGGCACGCAATCTTACAGGCACCAGGCACTCAATCTTACAGGCACCAGACACACAATGTTACAGGCACCAGACACACAATGTTACAGGCACCAGCCACACAATGTCACAGATTCTAGGTACACAATATTACAGACACCAGGCACACAATGTTACAAGTACCAGGCACACAATGTTACAGGCACCAGGCACACAACCTTACAGGCAACAGGCACACAAAGTTAAAGGCACCAGGCACACAATCTTACAGGCACCAGACACACAATGTTACAGGCACCAGGCACACAATCTTACAGGCACCAGGCACACAATGTTACAGGCGCCAGACACACAATGTAATAGGCACCAGGCACACAATCTTACAGGCACCAGGCACACAATATTACAGGCACCAGCTGCACAATCTTACAGGCACCAGTCAGACAATGTTACAGGCACCAGGCAGACAATGTTACAGGCACCAGGCACACAATCTTACAGGCACCAGTCAGACAATGTTACAGGCACCAGGCAGACAATGTTACAGGCGGCAGGCACACAAAGTTGCAGGATTCAGGCACACAATGTTACAGGCTCCAGACACACAATGTTAGAGGCACCAGGCACACAATGTTTTGGGCATCACACAATGTTACAGACACCAGGCACACAATGTTGCAGGCACCAGGCACACAATTTTACACGCACCAGGCACATAATGTTACAGGCCCCAGACACACAATGTTACAGGCACCAGGCACGTAATGTTACAGCCACCAGGCACACAATTTTACATGCACCAGGCACACAATGTTACAGGCACGAGTCTCACAATTTTACAGGACACGAGACACATAATGTTACAGGTACCAGGCACACAATGTTACAGGCAGCAGGGACAAAATCTTACAGGCACCAGGCACACAATGTTACAGGCACCAGGCACACAATTTTACAGGCACCAACCACACAATGTTACAAGCACCAGGCACACAATGTTACAGCCACCAGGCACACAATCTAACAGGCACCAGGCACACAATGTTAAAGGCACCAGGCACAAAATCTTACAGGCACCAGGCACAAAATCTTACAGGCACCAGACACACAATCTTACAGGCACCAGGCACACAATCTTACAGGCACCAGGCACACAATGTTACAGGCACCAGACACACAATGTTATAGGCACCAGGCACACAATCTTACAGGCAGCAGGCACACAATCTTACAGGCACCAGGCACACAATATTTTGGGCATCACACAATGTTACAGGCAACAGACACACAATGTTACAGGCACCAGACACACAATGTTACAGGCACGAGGCACACAATGTCACAGGACACGAGACACATAATGTTACAGGCACCAGGCACACAATGTTACAGGCACCAGGCACACTATGTTACAGGCACCAGGCACACAATGTTACAAGCACCAGGCACACAATGTTACAGGCACCAGGCACAGAATGTTACAGGCATCAGCCCCACAATGTTACAGGCAGCAGACACACAATGTTACAGGCACCAGACACACAATGTCACAGGCACCAGACACACAATGTCACAGACGCTAGGTACACAATATTACAGACACCAGGCACACAATGTTACAGGCACCAGGCACACAATGTGAAAGGTACCAGACACACAATCTTACAGACACCAGGCACACAATGTTACAGGCACCAGGCACTCAATGTTACTAGCACCAGACACACAATGTAACAGGCACCAGGCACAAAATGTTACAGGCACTAGTTGCACACTGTTACAGGCACGAAACACACAATGTTACAAGCACTAGGTGTACACTGTTACAGGCACCAGGCACGTAATGTTACAGCCACCAGGCACACAATTTTACAGGCACCAGGCACACAATGTTACAGGCACGAGTCTCACAATTTTACAGGACACGAGACACATAATGTTGCAGGTAGCAGGCACACAATGTTACAGGCAGCAGGCACAAAATGTTACAGGCACCAGGAACACAATGTTACAGGCACCAGGCACACAATCTTACAGGATTCAGGCACACATTATTATAGGCTCCAAACACACAATGTTACAGGCACCAGACACACAATGTGCTAGGCACCAGGCACATAATATTATAGGCACGAGGCGCACAATCTTACAGGCACCAGGCACACAATCTTACAGGCATCAGGCACACAATCTTACAGGCACCAGTTAGGCAATGTTACAGGCACAAGGCAGACAATGTTACAGGCACCAGGCACAATAAATTACAGGATTCAGGCAAACAATGTTACAGGCTCGAGACACACAATGTTACAGGCACCAAGCACACAATGTTACAGGCACCAGGCACACAATGTTACAGGCACCAGGCACACAATGTTTTGGGCATCACACAATGTTACAGGCACCAGACACACAATGTTACAGGCTCCAGACACACAATGTTACAGGCACCAGGTACACGATGTTACAGGCACCAGGCACACAATGTTACAGGCACCAGGCACACAATGTTACAGGCACCAGGCACACAACCTTACAGGCACCAGACACACAATGTTACAGGCACCAGACACACAATGTTACAGGCACCAGCCACACAATGTCACAGATGCTAGGTACACAATATTACAGACACCAGGCACACAATGTTACAGGCAGCAGGCACAAAATGTTACAGGTACCAGGCACACAATGTTACAGGCACCAGACACACAATTATACAGGATTCAGGCACACATTATTACAGGCTCCAGACACACAATGTTACAGGCACCAGACACACAATGTGCTAGGCACCAGGCACACAATATTACAGGCACCAGGCACACAATCTTACAGGCACCAGGCACACAATCTTACAGGCACCAGGCACACAATCTTACAGGCACCAGTCAGACAATGTTACAGGCACCAGGCAGACAATGTTACAGGCACCAGGCACAATAAGTTACAGGATTCAGGCACACAATGTTACAGGCTCGAGACACACAATGTTACAGGCACCAGGCACACAATGTTACAGGCACCAGGCACACAGTGTTACAGGCACCAGGCACACAATCTTACAGGCACCAGGCACACAATGTTTTGGGCATCACACAATGTTACAGGCACCAGACACACAATGTTACAGGCACCAGACACACAATGTTACAGGCACCAGGTACACGATGTTACAGGCACCCGGCACACAATGTTACAGGCACCAGGCACACAATGTTACAGGCACCAGGCACGCAATCTTACAGGCACCATACACTCAATCTTACAGGCACCAGACACACAATGTTACAGGCACCAGGTACACGATGTTACAGGCACCAGGCACACAATGTTACAGGCACCAGACACACAATGCTACAGGCACCAGCCACACAATGTCAAAGACGCTAGGTACACAATATTACAGACACCAGGCACACAATGTTATGGGCACCAGGCACACAATGTTAAAGGCATCAGACACACAATGTTACAGGCACCAGCCATACAAATTTACAGGCACTAGGCACACAATGTTACAGGCACCAATCACACAATGTTACAAGTACCAGGCACACAAAGTTACAGGCACCAGGCACACAACCTTACAGGCACCAGGCACACAAAGTTAAAGGCACCAGGCACACAATCTTACAGGCACCAGGCACACAATCTTACAGGCACCAGACACACAATGTAACAGGCACCAGGCACACAATCTTACAGGCACCAGGCACACAATGTTACAGGCGCCAGACACACAATGTAATAGGCACCAGGCACGCAATCTTACAGGCACCAGGCACACAATCTTACAGGCACCAGGCGCACAATCTTGCAGGCACCAGTCAGACAATGTTACAGGCACCAGGCAGACAATGTTACAGGCACCAGGCGTACAATCTTACAGGCAACAGGCACACAATCTTACAGGCACCAGGCACACAATCTTACAGGCACCAGTCAGACAATGTTACAGGCACCAGGCAGACAAAGCTACAGGCACCAGGCACACAAAGTTACAGGATTCAGGCACACAATGTTACAGGCTCCAGACACACAATGTTACAGGCACCAGGCACACAATCTTACAGGCACCAGGCACACAATGCTTTGGGCATCACCCAATGTTACAGGCACCAGACACACAATGTTACAGGCACCAGACACACAATGTTACAGGCACCAGGTACACGATGTTACAGGCACCAGGCACACAATGTTACAGGCACCAGACACACAATGTTACAGGCACCAGCCACACAATGTCACAGATTCTAGGTACACAATATTACAGACACCAGGCACACAATGTTACAAGTACCAGGCACACAATGTTACAGGCACCAGGCACACAACCTTACAGGCAACAGGCACACAAAGTTAAAGGCACCAGGCACACAATCTTACAGGCACCAGACACACAATGTTACAGGCACCAGGCACACAATCTTACAGGCACCAGGCACACAATGTTACAGGCGCCAGACACACAATGTAATAGGCACCAGGCACACAATCTTACAGGCACCAGGCACACAATATTACAGGCACCAGCTGCACAATCTTACAGGCACCAGTCAGACAATGTTACAGGCACCAGGCAGACAATGTTACAGGCACCAGGCACACAATCTTACAGGCACCAGTCAGACAATGTTACAGGCACCAGGCAGACAATGTTACAGGCGGCAGGCACACAAAGTTGCAGGATTCAGGCACACAATGTTACAGGCTCCAGACACACAATGTTAGAGGCACCAGGCACACAATGTTTTGGGCATCACACAATGTTACAGACACCAGGCACACAATGTTGCAGGCACCAGGCACACAATTTTACACGCACCAGGCACATAATGTTACAGGCCCCAGACACACAATGTTACAGGCACCAGGCACGTAATGTTACAGCCACCAGGCACACAATTTTACATGCACCAGGCACACAATGTTACAGGCACGAGTCTCACAATTTTACAGGACACGAGACACATAATGTTACAGGTACCAGGCACACAATGTTACAGGCAGCAGGGACAAAATCTTACAGGCACCAGGCACACAATGTTACAGGCACCAGGCACACAATTTTACAGGCACCAACCACACAATGTTACAAGCACCAGGCACACAATGTTACAGCCACCAGGCACACAATCTAACAGGCACCAGGCACACAATGTTAAAGGCACCAGGCACAAAATCTTACAGGCACCAGGCACAAAATCTTACAGGCACCAGACACACAATCTTACAGGCACCAGGCACACAATCTTACAGGCACCAGGCACACAATGTTACAGGCACCAGACACACAATGTTATAGGCACCAGGCACACAATCTTACAGGCAGCAGGCACACAATCTTACAGGCACCAGGCACACAATTTTACAGGCACCAGGCACACTATGTTACAGGCACGAGTCTCACAATTTTACAGGACACGAGACACATAATGTTACAGGTACCAGGCACACAATGTTACAGGCAGCAGGCACAAAATGTTACAGGCACCAGGCACACAATGTTACAGGCACCAGGCACACAATCTTACAGGATTCAGGCACACATTATTACAGTCTCCAGACACACAATGTTACAGGCACCAGACACACAATGTGCTAGGTACCAGGCACACAATATTACAGGCACCAGGTGCACAATCTTACAGGCAGCAGGCACACAATCTTACAGGCACCAGGCACACAATCTTACAGGCACCAGTTAGACAATGTTACAGGCACAAGGCAGACAATGTTACAGGCACCAGGCACAATAAGTTACAGGATTCAGGCATACAATGTTACAGGCTCGAGACACAAAATGTTACAGGCGCAAGGCACACAATGTTACAGGCACCAAGCACACAATGTTACAGGCACCAGGCACACAATCTTACAGGCACCAGGCACACAATGTTTTGGGCATCACACAATGTTACAGGCACCAGACACACAATGTTTCAGGCACCAGACACACAATGTTACAGGCACCAGGTACACGATGTTACAGGCACCAGGCACACAATGTTACAGGCACCAGGCACACAATGTTACAGGCACCACGCACACAATCTTACAGGCACCAGGCACACAATCTTACAGGCACATGACACACAATGTTACAGGCACCAGACACACAATGTTACAGGCACCAGCCACACAATGTCACAGATGCTAGGTACACAATATTACAGACACCAGGCACACAATGTTACAGGCAGCAAGCACAAAATGTTACAGGTACCAGGCACACAATGTTACAGGCACCAGGCACACAATCTTACAGGATTCAGGCACACATTATTACAGGCTCCAGACACACAATGTTACAGGCACCAGACACACAATGTGCTTGGCACCAGGCACACAATATTACAGGCACCAGGTGCACAATCTTACAGGCACCAGGCACACAATCTTACAGGCACCAGGCACACAATCTTACAGGCACCAGTCAGACAATGTTACAGGCACCAGGCAGACAATGTTACAGGCACCAGGCATTATAAGTTACAGGATTCAGGCACACAATGTTACAGGCTCGAGACACACAATGTTACAGGCACCAGGCACACAATGTTACAAGCACCAGACACACAATGTTACAGGCACCAGGCACACGATGTTACAGGCACCAGGCACGCAATGTTACAGGCACCAGGCACGCAATCTTACAGGCACCAGGCACTCAATCTTACAGGCACCAGACACACAATGTTACAGGCACCAGACACACAATGTTACAGGCACCAGCCACACAATGTCACAGATTCTAGGTACACAATATTACAGACACCAGGCACACAATGTTACAAGTACCAGGCACACAATGTTACAGGCACCAGGCACACAACCTTACAGGCAACAGGCACACAAAGTTAAAGGCACCAGGCACACAATCTTACAGGCACCAGACACACAATGTTACAGGCACCAGGCACACAATCTTACAGGCACCAGGCACACAATGTTACAGGCGCCAGACACACAATGTAATAGGCACCAGGCACACAATCTTACAGGCACCAGGCACACAATATTACAGGCACCAGCTGCACAATCTTACAGGCACCAGTCAGACAATGTTACAGGCACCAGGCAGACAATGTTACAGGCACCAGGCACACAATCTTACAGGCACCAGTCAGACAATGTTACAGGCACCAGGCAGACAATGTTACAGGCGGCAGGCACACAAAGTTGCAGGATTCAGGCACACAATGTTACAGGCTCCAGACACACAATGTTAGAGGCACCAGGCACACAATGTTTTGGGCATCACACAATGTTACAGACACCAGGCACACAATGTTGCAGGCACCAGGCACACAATTTTACACGCACCAGGCACATAATGTTACAGGCCCCAGACACACAATGTTACAGGCACCAGGCACGTAATGTTACAGCCACCAGGCACACAATTTTACATGCACCAGGCACACAATGTTACAGGCACGAGTCTCACAATTTTACAGGACACGAGACACATAATGTTACAGGTACCAGGCACACAATGTTACAGGCAGCAGGGACAAAATCTTACAGGCACCAGGCACACAATGTTACAGGCACCAGGCACACAATGTTACAGGCACCAGGCACACAATTTTACAGGCACCAACCACACAATGTTACAAGCACCAGGCACACAATGTTACAGCCACCAGGCACACAATCTAACAGGCACCAGGCACACAATGTTAAAGGCACCAGGCACAAAATCTTACAGGCACCAGGCACAAAATCTTACAGGCACCAGACACACAATCTTACAGGCACCAGGCACACAATCTTACAGGCACCAGGCACACAATGTTACAGGCACCAGACACACAATGTTATAGGCACCAGGCACACAATCTTACAGGCAGCAGGCACACAATCTTACAGGCACCAGGCACACAATATTTTGGGCATCACACAATGTTACAGGCAACAGACACACAATGTTACAGGCACCAGACACACAATGTTACAGGCACGAGGCACACAATGTCACAGGACACGAGACACATAATGTTACAGGCACCAGGCACACAATGTTACAGGCACCAGGCACACTATGTTACAGGCACCAGGCACACAATGTTACAAGCACCAGGCACACAATGTTACAGGCACCAGGCACAGAATGTTACAGGCATCAGCCCCACAATGTTACAGGCAGCAGACACACAATGTTACAGGCACCAGACACACAATGTCACAGGCACCAGACACACAATGTCACAGACGCTAGGTACACAATATTACAGACACCAGGCACACAATGTTACAGGCACCAGGCACACAATGTGAAAGGTACCAGACACACAATCTTACAGACACCAGGCACACAATGTTACAGGCACCAGGCACTCAATGTTACTAGCACCAGACACACAATGTAACAGGCACCAGGCACAAAATGTTACAGGCACTAGTTGCACACTGTTACAGGCACGAAACACACAATGTTACAAGCACTAGGTGTACACTGTTACAGGCACCAGGCACGTAATGTTACAGCCACCAGGCACACAATTTTACAGGCACCAGGCACACAATGTTACAGGCACGAGTCTCACAATTTTACAGGACACGAGACACATAATGTTACAGGTAGCAGGCACACAATGTTACAGGCAGCAGGCACAAAATGTTACAGGCACCAGGAACACAATGTTACAGGCACCAGGCACACAATCTTACAGGATTCAGGCACACATTATTATAGGCTCCAAACACACAATGTTACAGGCACCAGACACACAATGTGCTAGGCACCAGGCACATAATATTATAGGCACGAGGCGCACAATCTTACAGGCACCAGGCACACAATCTTACAGGCATCAGGCACACAATCTTACAGGCACCAGTTAGGCAATGTTACAGGCACAAGGCAGACAATGTTACAGGCACCAGGCACAATAAATTACAGGATTCAGGCAAACAATGTTACAGGCTCGAGACACACAATGTTACAGGCACCAAGCACACAATGTTACAGGCACCAGGCACACAATGTTACAGGCACCAGGCACACAATGTTTTGGGCATCACACAATGTTACAGGCACCAGACACACAATGTTACAGGCTCCAGACACACAATGTTACAGGCACCAGGTACACGATGTTACAGGCACCAGGCACACAATGTTACAGGCACCAGGCACACAATGTTACAGGCACCAGGCACACAACCTTACAGGCACCAGACACACAATGTTACAGGCACCAGACACACAATGTTACAGGCACCAGCCACACAATGTCACAGATGCTAGGTACACAATATTACAGACACCAGGCACACAATGTTACAGGCAGCAGGCACAAAATGTTACAGGTACCAGGCACACAATGTTACAGGCACCAGACACACAATTATACAGGATTCAGGCACACATTATTACAGGCTCCAGACACACAATGTTACAGGCACCAGACACACAATGTGCTAGGCACCAGGCACACAATATTACAGGCACCAGGCACACAATCTTACAGGCACCAGGCACACAATCTTACAGGCACCAGGCACACAATCTTACAGGCACCAGTCAGACAATGTTACAGGCACCAGGCAGACAATGTTACAGGCACCAGGCACAATAAGTTACAGGATTCAGGCACACAATGTTACAGGCTCGAGACACACAATGTTACAGGCACCAGGCACACAATGTTACAGGCACCAGGCACACAGTGTTACAGGCACCAGGCACACAATCTTACAGGCACCAGGCACACAATGTTTTGGGCATCACACAATGTTACAGGCACCAGACACACAATGTTACAGGCACCAGACACACAATGTTACAGGCACCAGGTACACGATGTTACAGGCACCCGGCACACAATGTTACAGGCACCAGGCACACAATGTTACAGGCACCAGGCACGCAATCTTACAGGCACCATACACTCAATCTTACAGGCACCAGACACACAATGTTACAGGCACCAGGTACACGATGTTACAGGCACCAGGCACACAATGTTACAGGCACCAGACACACAATGCTACAGGCACCAGCCACACAATGTCAAAGACGCTAGGTACACAATATTACAGACACCAGGCACACAATGTTATGGGCACCAGGCACACAATGTTAAAGGCATCAGACACACAATGTTACAGGCACCAGCCATACAAATTTACAGGCACTAGGCACACAATGTTACAGGCACCAATCACACAATGTTACAAGTACCAGGCACACAAAGTTACAGGCACCAGGCACACAACCTTACAGGCACCAGGCACACAAAGTTAAAGGCACCAGGCACACAATCTTACAGGCACCAGGCACACAATCTTACAGGCACCAGACACACAATGTAACAGGCACCAGGCACACAATCTTACAGGCACCAGGCACACAATGTTACAGGCGCCAGACACACAATGTAATAGGCACCAGGCACGCAATCTTACAGGCACCAGGCACACAATCTTACAGGCACCAGGCGCACAATCTTGCAGGCACCAGTCAGACAATGTTACAGGCACCAGGCAGACAATGTTACAGGCACCAGGCGTACAATCTTACAGGCAACAGGCACACAATCTTACAGGCACCAGGCACACAATCTTACAGGCACCAGTCAGACAATGTTACAGGCACCAGGCAGACAAAGCTACAGGCACCAGGCACACAAAGTTACAGGATTCAGGCACACAATGTTACAGGCTCCAGACACACAATGTTACAGGCACCAGGCACACAATCTTACAGGCACCAGGCACACAATGCTTTGGGCATCACCCAATGTTACAGGCACCAGACACACAATGTTACAGGCACCAGACACACAATGTTACAGGCACCAGGTACACGATGTTACAGGCACCAGGCACACAATGTTACAGGCACCAGGCACACAATGTTACAGGCACCAGGCATGTAATCTTACAGGCACCAGGCACTCAATCTTACAGGCACCAGACACACAATGTTACAGGCACCAGACACACAATGTTACAGGCTCCAGCCACACAATGTCACAGACGCCAGGTGCACAATATTACAGACACCAGGCTCACAATGTTACGGGCACCAGGCACACAATGTTAAAGGCACCAGACACACAATGTTACAGGCACCAGGCACACAATCTTACAGGCACCAGGCACACAATGTTACAGGCACCAATCACACAATGTTACAAGTACCAGGCACACAATGTTACAGGCACCAGGCACACAACCTTACAGGCACCAGGCACACAAAGTTAAAGGCACCAGGCACACAATCTTACAGGCACCAGGCACACAATCTTACAGGCACCAGACACACAATGTTACAGGCACCAGGCACACAATCTTACAGGCACCAGGCACACAATCATACAGGCACCAGGCGCACAATCTTAGAGGCACCAGTCAGACAATGTTACAGGCACCAGGCAGACAATGTTACAGGCACCAGGCATACAATCTTACAGGCTCCAGGCACACAATCTTACAGGCACCAGGCACACAATCTTAAAGGCACCACGCACACAATCTTACAGGCACCAGGCACACAATCTTACAGGCACCAGACACACAATGTTACAGGCACCAGACACACAATGTTACAGGCACCAGCCACAGAATGTCACAGATGCTAGGTACACAATATTACAGACACCTGGCACACAATGTTACAGGCAGCAGGCACAAAATGTTAAAGGTACCAGGCACACAATGTTACAGGCACCAGGCACACAATGTTACAGGCACTAGGCACACAATCTTACAGGATTCAGGCACACATTATTACAGGCTCCAGACACACAATGTTACAGGCACCAGACACACAATGTGCTAGGCACCAGGCACACAATATTACAGGCACCAGGCACACAATCTTACAGGCACCAGGCACACAATCTTACAGGCACCAGGCACACAATCTTACAGGCACCAGTCAGACAATGTTACAGGCACCAGGCAGACAATGTTACAGGCACCAGGCATAATAAGTTACAGGATTCAGGCACACAATGTCACAGGCTCGAGACACACAATGTTACAGGCACCAGGCACACAATGTTACAGGCACCAGGCACACCGTGTTACAGGCACCAGGCAAACAATCTTACAGGCACCAGGCACACAATGTTTTGGGCATCACACAATGTTACAGGCACCAGACACACAATGGTACAGGCACCAGGCATGCAATCTTACAGGCACCAGGCACTCAATCTTACAGGCACCAGACACACAATGTTACAGGCGCCTGACACACAATGTTACAGGCACCAGCCACACAATGTCACAGACGCTAGGTACACAATATTACAGACACCAGGCACACAATGTTACGGGCACCAGGCACACAATGTTAAAGGCACCAGACACACAATGTTACAGGCACCAGGCACACAATCTTACAGGCACCAGGCACACAATGTTACAGGCACCAATCACACAATGTTACAAGTACCAGGCACACAATGTTACAGGCACCAGGCACACAACCTTACAGGCACCAGGCACACAAAGTTAAAGGCACCAGGCACACAATCTTACAGGCACCAGGCACACAATCTTACAGGCACCAGACACACAATGTTACAGGCACTAGGCACACAATCTTACAGGCACCAGGCACACAATGTTACAGGCGCCAGACACACAATGTAATAGGCACCAGGCACACAATCTTACAGGCACCATACACTCAATCTTACAGGCACCAGACACACAATGTTACAGGCACCAGGTACACGATGTTACAGGCACCAGGCACACAATGTTACAGGCACCAGACACACAATGTTACAGGCACCAGCCACACAATGTCAAAGACGCTAGGTACACAATATTACAGACACCAGGCACACAATGTTATGGGCACCAGGCACACAATGTTAAAGGCATCAGACACACAATGTTACAGGCACCAGGCATACAAATTTACAGGCACTAGGCACACAATGTTACAGGCACCAATCACACAATGTTACAAGTACCAGGCACACAAAGTTACAGGCACCAGGCACACAACCTTACAGGCACCAGGCACACAAAGTTAAAGGCACCAGGCACACAATCTTACAGGCACCAGGCACACAATCTTACAGGCACCAGACACACAATGTAACAGGCACCAGGCACACAATCTTACAGGCACCAGGCACACAATGTTACAGGCGCCAGACACACAATGTAATAGGCACCAGGCACACAATCTTACAGGCACCAGGCACACAATCTTACAGGCACCAGGCGCACAATCTTGCAGGCACCAGTCAGACAATGTTACAGGCACCAGGCAGACAATGTTACAGGCACCAGGCGTACAATCTTACAGGCACCAGGCACACAATCTTACAGGCACCAGGCACACAATCTTACAGGCACCAGTCAGACAATGTTACAGGCACCAGGCAGACAATGCTACAGGCACCAGGCACACAAAGTTACAGGATTCAGGCACACAATGTTACAGGCTCCAGACACACAATGTTACAGGCACCAGGCACACAATCTTACAGGCACCAGGCACACAATGTTTTGGGCATCACCCAATGTTACAGGCACCAGACACACAATGTTACAGGCACCAGACACACAATGTTACAGGCACCAGGTACACGATGTTACAGGCACCAGGCACACAATGTTACAGGCACCAGGCACACAATGTTACAGGCACCAGGCATGTAATCTTACAGGCACCAGGCACTCAATCTTACAGGCACCAGACACACAATGTTACAGGCACCAGACACACAATGTTACAGGCACCAGCCACACAATGTCACAGACGCCAGGTGCACAATATTACAGACACCAGGCTCACAATGTTTCGGGCACCAGGCACACAATGTTAAAGGCACCAGACACACAATGTTACAGGCACCAGGCACACAATCTTACAGGCACCAGGCACACAATGTTACAGGCACCAATCACACAATGTTACAAGTACCAGGCACACAATGTTACAGGCACCAGGCACACAACCTTACAGGCACCAGGCACACAAAGTTAAAGGCACCAGGCACACAATCTTACAGGCACCAGGCACACAATCTTACAGGCACCAGACACACAATGTTACAGGCACCAGGCACACAATCTTACAGGCACCAGGCACACAATGTTACAGGCGCCAGACACACAATGTAATAGGCACCAGGCACACAATCTTACAGGCACCAGGCACACAATCATACAGGCACCAGGCGCACAATCTTACAGGCACCAGTCAGACAATGTTACAGGCACCAGGCAGACAATGTTACAGGCACCAGGCATACAATCTTACATGCTCCAGGCACACAATCTTACAGGCACCAGGCACACAATCTTAAAGGCACCACGCACACAATCTTCCAGGCACCAGGCACACAATCTTACAGGCACCAGACACACAATGTTACAGGCACCAGACACACAATGTTACAGGCACCAGCCACAGAATGTCACAGCTGCTAGGTACACAATATTACAGACACCAGGCACACAATGTTACAGGCAGCAGGCACAAAATGTTACAGGTACCAGGCACACCATGTTACAGGCACCAAGCACACAATGTTACAGGCACTAGGCACACAATCTTACAGGATTCAGGCACACATTATTACAGGCTCCAGACACACAATGTTACAGGCACCAGACACACAATGTGCTAGGCACCAGGCACACAATATTACAGGCACCAGGCACACAATCTTACAGGCACCAGGCACACAATCTTACAGGCACCAGGCACACAATCTTACAGGCACCAGTCAGACAATGTTACAGGCACCAGGCAGACAATGTTACAGGCACCAGGCATAATAAGTTACAGGATTCAGGCACACAATTTCACAGGCTCGAGACACACAATGTTACAGGCACCAGGCACACAATGTTACAGGCACCAGGCACACAATGTTACAGGCACCAGGCATGCAATCTTACAGGCACCAGGCACTCAATCTTACAGGCACCAGACACACAATGTTACAGGCGCCTGACACACAATGTTACAGGCACCAGCCACACAATGTCACAGACGCTAGGTACACAATATTACAGACACCAGGCACACAATGTTACGGGCACCAGGCACACAATGTTAAAGGCACCAGACACACAATGTTACAGGCACCAGGCACACAATCTTACAGGCACCAGGCACACAATGTTACAGGCACCAATCACACAATGTTACAAGTACCAGGCACACAATGTTACAGGCACCAGGCACACAACCTTACAGGCACCAGGCACACAAAGTTAAAGGCACCAGGCACACAATCTTACAGGCACCAGGCACACAATCTTACAGGCACCAGACACACAATGTTACAGGCACTAGGCACACAATCTTACAGGCACCAGGCACACAATGTTACAGGCGCCAGACACACAATGTAATAGGCACCAGGCACACAATCTTACAGGCACCAGGCGCACAATCTTACAGGCACCAGTCAGACAATGTTACAGGCACCAGGCAGACAATGATACAGGCACCAGGCATACAATCTTACAGGCACCAGGCACACAATCTTACAGGCACCAGGCACACAATCTTACAGGCACCAGTCAGACAATGTTACAGGCACCAGGCAGACAATGTTACAGGCACCAGGCACACAAAGTTACAGGATACAGGCACACAATGTTACAGGCTTCAGACACACAATATTACAGGCACCAGGCACACAATCTTACAGGCACCAGGCACACAATGTTTTGGACATCACACAATGTTACAGGCACCAGACACACAATGTTACAGGCACTAGACACACAATGTTACAGGCACGAGTCTCACAATTTTACAGGACACGAGACACATAGGCCTAGAAATTCACTTGCGTTTGCGCCCAATTAGGGCCGAAAGTGTGGGTTGCGCCGGAAGTTGCGTCGCGCCTGAAATTAGGTGGCCCCTAACATCGGCGTTAGCCGGTAGCGCTGCGCCGGCACCGATGACGTCATCGGTGTGCGCAGTGCCCCGGTACCGCCCGAAACCACGCCGATCCCCATCTTCAGTAGCGGCCGCCTCATCCGTGGCGGTCGCTAACAACATCGGGAGACCGGGTCCTTACAGCAGCCTTAGCGGGGCGCTTTAAGGTGGAGGTGCGGCCGGCCGCTTTTTCGGCAGCCGCCTGCCCGCACCTCCTTCCCCGGCCTCCTCCACCCCCCCCGCCGTGGCATTGCCGGCTGGTTTCCGTGGAGCCCGGCACTTCTCCGTTATGCCGGGCTCTTTTGCCGGCACTTGCAATCGGGGCTCCAGCCGTTGCAGGCACCTCCCCCTTAAGAGAAGGGGGAGGCCTGCAGTACAGCAGCCTGCCGCATCGCATCGGGTGGCGCAGCTGGACCGGCAGCGCTGAAATTCACTTTCAGTGCCCCAAGCGGGGCGGCCAAACCCTGGAACAGTGCCCGGTTCCGCTTTGGGGCGCTGAAAGTGAATATGGGGCGGGCACAACTGGCTCCCCGGTGGGCGCAAAATTTACGGCGCAAACGAGCTGGCGGGGCTATACCCAATTTCTAGGCCATAATGTTACAGGTACCAGGCACACAATGTTACAGGCAGCAGGCACAAAATGTTACAGGCACCAGGCACACAATGTTACAGGCACCAGGCACACAATCTTACAGGATTCAGGCACACATTATTACAGGCTCCACATACACAATGTTACAGGCACCAGACACACAATGTGCTAGGCACCAGGCACACAATATTACAGGCACCAGGCGCACAATGTTACAGGCACCAGGCATACAATCTTACAGGCACCAGGCACACAATCTTACAGGCACCAGGCACACAATCTTACAGGCACCAGTCAGACAATGTTACAGGCACCAGGCAGACAATGTTACAGGCACCAGGCACACAAAGTCACAGGATTCAGGCACACAATGTTACAGGCTCTAGACACACAATGTTACAGGCACCAGGCACACAATATTACAGGCACCAGGCACACAATGTTACAGGCACCAGGCACACAATTTTACAGGCACCAGGCACACAATGATTTGGGCATCACACAATGTTACAGGCACCAGACACACAATGTTACAGGCACCAGGCACACAATTTTTTGGGCATCACACAATGTTACAGGCACCAGACACACTATGTTACAGGCACCAGGCACACAATGTTACAGGCACCAGGCACACAATGTTACAGGCACCAGGCACACAATGTTACAGGCATCAGCCCCACAATGTTACAGGCACCAGACACACAATGTTACAGGCACCAGACACACAATGTTACAGGCACCAGCCACACAATGTCACAGACGCTAGATACACAATATTACAGACACCAGGCACACAATGTTGCAGGCACCAGGCACACAATGTTAAAGGCAGCAGACACACAATGTTACAGGCACCAGGCACACAATGTTACAGGCACCAGACACACAATGTGCTAGGCACCAGGCACACAATATTACAGGCACCAGGTGCACAATCTGACAGGCACCAGGCACACAATCTTACAGGCACCAGGCACACAATCTTACAGGCACCATTCAGCCAATGTTACAGGCACCAGGCAGACAATGTTACAGGCACCAGGCACAATAAGTTACAAGATTCAGGCACACAATGTCACAGGATCGAGACACTCAATGTTACAGGCACCAGGCACAAAATCTTACAGGCACCAGGCACACAATCTTACAGGCACCAGGCACACAATGTTTTGGGCATCACACAATGTTACAGGCACCAGACACACAATGTTACAGCACCAGACACACAATGTTACAGGCACCAGGTACACGATTTTACAGGCAGCAGGCACACAATGTTACAGGCACCAGGCACACAATGTTACAGGCACCAGGCACACAATGTTACAGGCATGAGCCCCACAATGTTACAGGCACCAGACACACAATGTTACAGGCACCAGACACACAATGTTACAGGCACCAGCCACACAATGTCACAGACGCTAGGTACACAATATTACAGACACCAGGCACACAATGTTAAAGGCACCAGACACACAATGTTACAGACACCAGGCACACAATGTTAAAGGCACCAGACATACAATGTTACAGGCACCAGGCACACAATCTTGCAGGCACCAGGCACACAATGTTACAGGCACCAGGCACTCAATGTTACTAGCACCAGACACACAATGTAACAGGCACCAGGCACACAATGTTACAGGCACTAGTTGCACACTTTTACAGGCACCAAACACACAATGCTACAAGCACTAGGTGTACACTGTTACAGGCACCAGGCACGTAATGTTACAGCAACCAGGCACACAATTTTACAGGCACCAGGCACACAATGTTACAGGCATGAGTCTCACAATTTTACAGGACACGAGACACATAATGTTACAGGTACCAGGCACTCAATGTTACAGGCAGCAGGCACAAAATGTGCTAGGCACCAGGCACACAATATTACAGGCACCAGGCGCACAATCTTACAGGCACCAGGTATACAATCTTACAGGCACCAGGCACACAATATTACAGGCACCAGGCACACAATCTTACAGGCACCAGGCACACAATCTTACAGGCACCAGGCACACAATGTTACAGGCACCAGGCACAATAAGTTACAGGATTCAGGCACACAATGTTACAGGCTCGAGACACACAATGTTACAGGCACCAGGCACACAATGTTACAGGCACCAGGCACACAATGTTACAGGCACCAGGCACACATTATTACAGGCTCGACACGCACAATGTTACAGGCACCAGACACACAATGTGCTAGGCACCAGGCACACAATATTACAGGCACCAGGCGCACAATCTTACAGGCACCAGGCGCACAATGTTACAGGCACCAGGCATACAATCTTACAGGCCCCAGGAACAAAATCTTACAGGCACCAGGCACACAATCTTACAGGCACCAGGCACACAATGTTACAGGCACCAGGCACACAATGTTACAGGCACCAGGCACACATTCCTACAGGCACCAGGCACACAATGTTTTGGGCATCACACAATGTTACAGGCACCAGACACACAATGTTACAGGCACCAGGTACACGATGTTACAGGCACCAGGCACACAATGTTACAGGCACCAGGCACACAATGTTACAGGCACCAGACACACAATGTGACAAGCACCAGACACACAATGTTACAGGCACCAGGCACATAATGTTACAGGCATCAGCCCCACAATGTTACAGGCACCAGACACACAATGTTACAGGCACCAGACACACAATGTTACAGGCACCAGCCACACAATGTCACAGATGCTAGGTACACAATATTACAGACACCAGGCACACAATGTTGCAGGCACCAGACACACAATGTTACAGGCACCAGGCACACAATCTTACAGGCACCAGGCACACAATGTTACAGGCACCAGGCACTCAATGTTAATAGCACCAGACACACAATGTAACAGGCACCAGGCACACAATGTCACAGGCACTAGTTGCACAATGATACAGGCACCAAACACACAATGTTACAAGCACTAGGTGTACACTGTTACAGGCACCGGGCACGTAATGTTACAGCAACCAGGCACACAAATTTACAGGCACCAGGCACACAATGTTACAGGCATGAGTCTCACAATTTTACAGGACACGAGACACATAATGTTACAGGTACCAGGCTCAAAATGTTACAGGCACCAGGCACACGATGATACAGGCACCAGGCACACAGTGTTACACTCACCAGGCACACAATGATACAGGCACCAGGCACAAAATGTTACAGGCATCAGCCCCACAATGTTATAGGCACCAGACACACAATGTTACAGGCACCAGCCACACAATGTCACAGATGCTAGGTACACAATATTACAGACACCAGGCACACAATGTTACAGGCACCAGGCACACAATGTTAAAGGCACCAGACACCAAATGTTACAGGCACCAGGCACACAATCTTACAGGCACCAGGCACACAATGTTACAGGCACCAGGCACTCAATGTTAATAGCACCAGGCACACAATCTTACAGGCACCAGGCACACAATGTTACAGGCACCAAACACACAATGTGCTAGGCACCAGGCACACAATATTACAGGCACCAGGTGCACAATCTGACAGGCACCAGGCACACAATCTTACAGGCACCAGGCACAATAAGTTACAAGATTCAGGCACACAATGTCACAGGCTCGAGACACACAATGTTACAGGCACCAGGCACACAATGTTACAGGCACCAGGCACAAAATCTTACAGGCACCAGGCACACAATCTTACAGGCACCAGGCACACAATGTTTTGGGCATCACACAATGTTACAGGCACCAGACACACAATGTTACAGCACCAGACACACAATGTTACAGGCACCAGGTACACGATTTTACACGCAGCAGGCACACAATGTTAGAGGCACCAGGCACACAATGTTACAGGCAACAGGCACACTATATTACAGGCACCAGGCAGACCATCTTACAGGCACCAGACACACAATGTTACAGGCACCAGCCACACAATGTCACAGACGCTAGGTACACAATATTACAGACACCAGGCACACAATGTTACAGGCAGCAGGCACAAAATGTTACAGGCACCAGGCACACAATGTTACAGGCACCAGGCACACAATCTTACAGGAATCAGGCACACATTATTACAGGCTTCAGACACACAATGTTACAGGCACCAGACACACAATGTGCGAGGCACCAGGCACACATTATTACAGGCACCAGGCACACAATCTTACAGGCACCAGACACACAATCTTACATGCACCAGGCACAAAATCTTACAGGCACCAGTCAGACAATGTTACAGGCACCAGGCAGCCAATGTTACAGGCACCAGGCACACAAAGTTACAGGATTCAGGCACACAATGTTACAGGCTCCAGACACACAATGTTACAGGCACCAGACACACAATTTTACAGGCAGCAGACACACAATGTTACAGGCACGAGTCTCACAATTTTACAGGACACGAGACACATAATGTTACAGGTACCAGGCACACAATGTTACAGGCAGGAGGCACAAAATGTTACAGGCACAGGCACACAATGTTACAGGCACCAGGCACACAATCTTACAGGATTCAGGCACACATTATTACAGGCTCCACACACACAATGTTACTGGCACCAGACACACAATGTGCTAGGCACCAGGCACACAATATTACAGGCACCAGGCGCACAATCTTCCAGGCACCAGGCGCACAAAGTTACAGGCACCAGGGACACAATCTTACAGTCACCAGGCACACAATCTTACAGGCACCAGTCAGACAATGTTACAGGCACCAGGCAGACAATGTTACAGGCACCAGGCACACAAAGTTACAGGATGCAGGCACACAATGTTACAGGCTTCAGACACACAATGTTACAGG
Source organism: Somniosus microcephalus (assembly GCF_052327205.1). Classification (NCBI taxonomy): domain Eukaryota; kingdom Metazoa; phylum Chordata; class Chondrichthyes; order Squaliformes; family Somniosidae; genus Somniosus; species Somniosus microcephalus. Next base: position 20,164,603 of record NC_141006.1, on the reverse strand, counting down.
CACCAGGCACACAATGTTACAGGCACCAGGCACACAATGTTACAGGCACCAGGCACACAATTTTACAGGCACCAGGCACACAATGTTTTGGGCATCACACAATGTTACAGGCACCAGACACACAATGTTACAGGCACCAGACACACAATGATACAGGCACCAGGTACACGATGTTACAGTCACCAGGCACACAATGTTACAGGCACCAGGCACACAATGTTTTGGGCATCACACAATGTTACAGGCTCCAGACACACAATGTTACAGGCACCAGACACACAACCTGACAGGCACCAGGCAAACAATGTTTTGGGCATCACACAATGTTACAGGCACCAGACACACAATGTTACAGGCACCAGACACACAATGTTACAGGCACCAGGCACACGATGTTACAGGCACCAGACACACAATGTTACAGGCACTAGGCACACAATGTTACAGGCACCAGGCACACAATGTTACAGGCACCAGGCACACAATGTTACAGGCATCAGCCCCACAATGATACAGGCACCAGACACACAATGTTACAGGCACCAGACACACAATGTTACAGGCACCAGCCACACAATGTCACAGACGCTAGATACACAATATTACAGACACCAGGCACACAATGTTGCAGGCACCAGGCACACAATGTTACAGGCACCAGGCACACAATGTTAAAGGCACCAGACACACAATGTTACAGGCACCAGGCACACAATCTTGCAGGCACCAGGCACACAATGTTACAGGCACCAGGCACTCAATGTTACTAGCACCAGACACACAATGTAACAGGCACCAGGCACACAATGTTACAGGCACTAGTTGCACACTGTTACAGGCACCAAACACACAATGTTACAAGCACTAGGTGTACACTGTTACAGGCACCAGGCACGTAATGTTACAGCAACCAGGCACACAATTTTACAGGCACCAGGCACACAATGTTACAGGCATGAGTCTCACAATTTAACAGGACACGAGACACATAATGTTACAGGTACCAGGCACACAATGTTACAGGCAGCAGGCACAAAATGTTACAGGCGTCAGGCACACAATGTTACAGGCACCAGGCACACAATCTTACAGGATTCAGGCACACATTATTACAGGCTCCACACACACAATGTTACAGGCACCAGACACACAATGTGCTAGGCACCAGGCACACAATATTACAGGCACCAGGCGCACAATCTTACAGGCACCAGGCGCACAATCTTACAGGCACCAGGCATACAATCTTACAGGCACCAGTCAGACAATGTTACAGGCACCAGGCAGACAATGTTACAGGCACCAGGCACAATAAGTTACAGGATTCAGGAACACAATGTTACAGGCTCGAGACACACAATGTTACAGGCACCAGGCACACAATGTTACAGGCACCAGGGACACAATGTTACAGGCACCAGGCACACATTATTACAGGCTCGACACACACAATGTTACAGGCACCAGACACACAATGTGCTAGGCACCAGGCACACAATATTACAGGCACCAGGCGCACAATGTTACAGGCACCAGGCGCACAATATTACAGGCACCAGGCATACAAACTTACAGGCACCAGGCACACAATCTTACAGGCACCAGGCACACAATCTTACAGGCACCAGGCACACAATGTTACAGGCACCAGGCACACAATGTTACAGGCACCAGGCACACATTCTTACAGGCACCAGGTACACAATGTTTTGGGCATCACACAATGTTACAGGCACCAGGCACACAATGTTGCAGGCACCAGACACACAATGTGACAAGCACCAGACACACAATGTTACAGGCACCAGGCACACAATGTTACAGGCATCAGCCCCACAATGTTACAGGCACCAGACACACAATGTTACAGGCACCAGACACACAATGTTACAGGCACCAGGCACGTAATGTTACAGCAACCAGGCACACAATTTTACAGGCACCAGGCACACAATGTTACAGGCATGAGACTCACAATTTTACAGGACACGAGACACATAATGTTACAGGTACCAGGCACACAATGTTACAGGCAGCAGGCACAAAATGTTACAGGCATCAGGCACACAATGTTACAGGCACCAGGCACACAAACTTACAGGATTCAGGCACACATTATTACAGGCTCCACACACACAATGTTACAGGCACCAGACACACAATGTGCTAGGCAACAGGCACACAATATTACAGGCACCAGGCGCACAATCTTACAGGCACCAGGCGCACAATCTTACAGGCACCAGGCATACAATCTTACAGGCACCAGTCAGACAATGTTACAGGCACCAGGCAGACAATGTTACAGGCACCAGGCACAATAACTTACAGGATTCAGGCACACAATGTTACAGGCTCGAGACACACAATGTTACAGGCACCAGGCACACAATGTTACAGGCACCAGGGACACAATGTTACAGGCACCAGGCACACATTATTACAGGCTCGACACACACAATGTTACAGGCACCAGACACACAATGTGCTAGGCACCAGGCACACAATATTACAGGCACCAGGCGCACAATGTTACAGGCACCAGGCGCACAATGTTACAGGCACCAGGCATACAATCTTACAGGCACCAGGCACACAATCTTACAGGCACCAGGCACACAATCTTACAGGCACCAGGCACACAATGTTACAGGCACCAGGCACACAATGTTACAGGCACCAGGCACACATTCTTACAGGCACCAGGCACACAATGTTTTGGGCATCACACAATGTTACAGGCACCAGGCACACAATGTTACAGGCATCAGCCCCACAATGTTACAGGCACCAGACACACAATGTTACAGGCACCAGACACACAATGTTACAGGCACCAGCCACACAATGTCACAGACGCTAGGTACACAATATTACAGACACCAGGCACACAATGTTACAGGCACCAGGCACACAATGTAAAAGGCACCAGACACACAATGTTACAGGCACCAGGCACACAATCTTACAGGCACCAGGCACACAATGTTACAGGCACCAGGCACTCAATGTTAATAGCACCAGACACACAATGTAACAGGCACCAGGCACACAATGTCACAGGCACTAGTTGCACAATGTTACAGGCACCAAACACACAATGTTACAAGCACTAGGTGTACACTGTTACAGGCACCGGGCACGTAATGTTACAGCAACCAGGCACACAATTTTACAGGCAACAGGCACACAATGTTACAGGCATGAGTCTCACAATTTTACAGGACACGAGACACATAATGTTACAGGTAGCAGGCTCAAAATTTTACAGGCACCAGGCACACGATGATACAGGCACCAGGCACACAGTGTTACATGCACAAGGCACACAATGATTCAGGCACCAGGCATAAAATGTTACAGGCATCAGCCCCACAATGTTACAGGCCCCAGACACACAATGTTACAGGCACCAGACACACAATGTCACAGATGCTAGGTACACAATATTACAGACCCCAGGCACACAATGTTACAGGCACCAGGCACACAATGTTAAAGGCACCAGACACCAAATGTTACAGGCACCAGGCACACAATCTTACAGGCACCAGGAACACAATGTTACAGGCACCAGGCACTCAATGTTACTAGCACCAGGCACACAGTCTTACAGGCACCAGGCACACAATGTTACAGGCACCAGACACACAATGTGCTAGGCACCAGGCACACAATATTACAGGCACCAGGTGCACAATTTGACAGGCACCAGGCACACAATCTTACAGGCACCAGGCACACAATCTTACAGGCACCAGTCAGACAATGTTACAGGCACCAGGCAGACAATGTTCCAGGCACCAGGCACACAATGTTACAGGCACCAGGCACACAATGTTACAGGCACCAGGCACACAATGTTACAGGCACCAGGCACACAAACTTACAGGATTCAGGCACACATTATTACAGGCTCCACACACACAATGTTACAGGCACCAGACACACAATGTGCTAGGCAACAGGCACACAATATTACAGGCACCAGGCGCACAATCTTACAGGCACCAGGCGCACAATCTTACAGGCACCAGGCATACAATCTTACAGGCACCAGTCAGACAATGTTACAGGCACCAGGCAGACAATGTTACAGGCACCAGGCACAATAACTTACAGGATTCAGGCACACAATGTTACAGGCTCGAGACACACAATGTTACAGGCACCAGGCACACAATGTTACAGGCACCAGGGACACAATGTTACAGGCACCAGGCACACATTATTACAGGCTCGACACACACAATGTTACAGGCACCAGACACACAATGTGCTAGGCACCAGGCACACAATATTACAGGCACCAGGCGCACAATGTTACAGGCACCAGGCGCACAATGTTACAGGCACCAGGCATACAATCTTACAGGCACCAGGCACACAATCTTACAGGCACCAGGCACACAATCTTACAGGCACCAGGCACACAATGTTACAGGCACCAGGCACACAATGTTACAGGCACCAGGCACACATTCTTACAGGCACCAGGCACACAATGTTTTGGGCATCACACAATGTTACAGGCACCAGGCACACAATGTTACAGGCATCAGCCCCACAATGTTACAGGCACCAGACACACAATGTTACAGGCACCAGACACACAATGTTACAGGCACCAGCCACACAATGTCACAGACGCTAGGTACACAATATTACAGACACCAGGCACACAATGTTACAGGCACCAGGCACACAATGTAAAAGGCACCAGACACACAATGTTACAGGCACCAGGCACACAATCTTACAGGCACCAGGCACACAATGTTACAGGCACCAGGCACTCAATGTTAATAGCACCAGACACACAATGTAACAGGCACCAGGCACACAATGTCACAGGCACTAGTTGCACAATGTTACAGGCACCAAACACACAATGTTACAAGCACTAGGTGTACACTGTTACAGGCACCGGGCACGTAATGTTACAGCAACCAGGCACACAATTTTACAGGCAACAGGCACACAATGTTACAGGCATGAGTCTCACAATTTTACAGGACACGAGACACATAATGTTACAGGTAGCAGGCTCAAAATTTTACAGGCACCAGGCACACGATGATACAGGCACCAGGCACACAGTGTTACATGCACAAGGCACACAATGATTCAGGCACCAGGCACAAAATGTTACAGGCATCAGCCCCACAATGTTACAGGCCCCAGACACACAATGTTACAGGCACCAGACACACAATGTCACAGATGCTAGGTACACAATATTACAGACCCCAGGCACACAATGTTACAGGCACCAGGCACACAATGTTAAAGGCACCAGACACCAAATGTTACAGGCACCAGGCACACAATCTTACAGGCACCAGGAACACAATGTTACAGGCACCAGGCACTCAATGTTACTAGCACCAGGCACACAGTCTTACAGGCACCAGGCACACAATGTTACAGGCACCAGACACACAATGTGCTAGGCACCAGGCACACAATATTACAGGCACCAGGTGCACAATTTGACAGGCACCAGGCACACAATCTTACAGGCACCAGGCACACAATCTTACAGGCACCAGTCAGACAATGTTACAGGCACCAGGCAGACAATGTTCCAGGCACCAGGCACACAAACTTACAGGATGCAGGCACACAATGTTACAGGCTTCAGACACACAATGTTACAGGCACCAGGCACACAATGTTACAGGCACCAGGCACACAATGTTACAGGCACCAGGCACACAATTTACAGGCACCAGGCACACAATGTTTTGGGCAGCACACAATGTTACAGGCACCAGACACACAATGTTACAGGCACCAGACACACAATGATACAGGCACCAGGTACACGATGTTACAGGCACCAGGCACACAATGTTACAGGCACCAGGCACACAATGTTACAGGCACCAGGCACACAATGTTTTGGGCATCACACAATGTTACAGGCACCAGACACACAGTGTTACAGGCACCAGACACACAATCTTACAGGCACCAGGCACACAATGTTTTGGGCATCACACAATGTTACAGGCACCAGACACACAATGTTACAGGCACCAGACACACAATGTTACAGGCACCAGGCACACGATGTTACAGGCACCAGACACACAATGTTACAGGCACTAGGCACACAATGTTACAGGCACCAGGCACACAATGTTACAGGCACCAGGCACACAATGTTACATGCATCAGCCCCACAATGTTACAGGCACCATACACACAATGTTACAGGCACCAGACACACAATGTAACAGGCACCAGCCACACAATGTCACAGACGCTAGATACACAATATTACAGACACCAGGCACACAATGCTGCAGGCACCAGGCACACAATGTTAAAGGCAGCAGACACACAATGTTACAGTCACCAGGCACACAATCGTACAGACACCACGCACACAATGTTACAGACACCAGGCACTCAATGTTACTAGCACCAGGCACACAATCTTACAGGCACCAGGCACACAATGTTACAGGCACCAGACACACAATGTGCTAGGCACCAGGCACACAATATTACAGCAAACAGGTGCACAATCTGACAGGCACCAGGCACACAATCTTACAGGCACCAGGCACACAATCTTACAGACACCATTCAGACAATGTTACAGGCACCAGGCAGACAATGTTACAGGCACCAGGCACAATAAGTTACAAGATTCAGGCACACAATGTCACAGGCTCGAGACACACAATGTTACAGGCACCAGGCACACAATGTTACAGGCACCAGGCACAAAATCTTACAGGCACCAGGCACACAATCTTACAGGCACCAGGCACACAATTTTTTGGGCATCACACAATGTTGCAGGCACCAGACACACAATGTGACAGCACCAGACACACAATGTTACAGGCACCAGGTACACGATTTTACAGGCAGCAGGCACACAATGTTACAGGCACCAGGCACACAATGTTACAGGCAACAGGCACACTATATTACAGGCACCAGGCAGACAATCTTACAGGCACCAGACACACAATGTTACAGGCACCAGCCACACAATGTCACAGACGCTACGTACACAATATTACAGACACCAGGCACACAATGTTAGAGGCAGCAGGCACAAAATGTTACAGGCACCAGGCACACAATGTTACAGGCACCAGGCACACAATCTTACAGGATTCAGGCACACATTATTACAGGCTCCAGACACACAATGTTACAGGCACCAGACACACAGTGTGCTAGGCACCAGGCACACATTATTACAGGCACCAGGCACACAATCTTACAGGCACCAGGCACACAATCTTACAGGCACCAGTCAGGCAACGTTAGAGGCACCAGGCAGACAATGTTACAGGCACGAGGCACAATAAGTTCCAGGATACAGGCACACAATGTTACAGGCTCGAGACTCACAATGTTACAGGCACCAGGCACACAATGTTACAGGCACCAGGCACGTAATGTTACAGTCACCAAGCATACAATCTTACAGGCACCAGGCACACAATGTTTTGGGCATCACACAATGTTACAGGCACCAGACACACAATGTTACAGGCACCAGGTACACGATGTTACAGGCACCAGGCACACAATGATACAGGCACCAGGCACACAATCTTACAGGCACCAGGCACACAATCGTACAGGCACCAGGCACACAATCTTACAGGCACCATACACACAATGTTACAGGTAACAGACACACAATGTTACAGGCACCAGCCACACAATGTCACAGACACTAGGTACACAATATTACAGACACCAGGCACACAATGTTACAGGCACCAGGCACACAATGTTAAACGCACCAGACACACAATGTTACAGGCACCAGGCACACAATCTTACAGGCACCAGGCACACAATGTTGCAGGCACCAATCACACAATGTTACAAGTACCAGGCACACAATGTTACAGGCACCAGGCACACAATCTTACAGGCATCAGGCACACAATCTTACAGGCACTGGGCACACAATGTTACAGGCGCCAGACACACAATGTTATAGGCACCAGGCACACAATCTTACAGGCACCAGGCACAAAATATTACAGGCACCAGGCGCAGAATCTTACAGGCACCAGTCAGACAATGTTACAGGCACCAGGCAGACAATGTTACAGGCACCAGGCAGACAATCTTACAGGCACCAGGCACACAATCTTACATGCGCCAGGCACACAATATTACAGGCACCAGGCGCAGAATCTTACAGGCACCAGTCAGACAATGTTACAGGCACCAGGCACACAATGTTACAGGCACCAGGCACACAATGTTTTGGGCATCACACAATGTTACAGGCACCAGACACACAATGTTACAGGCACCAGACACACAATCTTACAGGCACCAGGCACACAATGTTTTGGGCATCACACAATGTTACAGGCATCAGACACACAATGTTACAGGCACCAGACACACAATGTTACAGGCACCAGGCACACGATGTTACAGGCACCAGGTGCACAATCTTACAGGCACCAGGCACACAATCTTACAGGCACCAGGCAGACAATCTTACAGGCACCAGGCACACAATCTTACATGCACCAGGCACACAATCTTACAGGCACCAGTCAGACAATGTTACAGGCACCAGGCAGAGAATGTTACAGGCACCAGGCACACAAAGTTACAGGATTGAGGCACACAATGTTACAGGCTCCAGACACACAATGTTACAGGCACCAGGCACACAATCTTACAGGCACCAGACACACAATGTTACAGGCACCAGCCACACAATGTCACAGACGCTAGGTACACAGTATTACAGACACCAGGCACACAATGTTGCAGGCACCAGGCACACAATGTTAAAGGCAGCAGACACACAATGTTACAGGCACCAGGCACACAATCTTACAGACACCACGCACACAATGTTACAGGCACCAGGCATTCAATGTTACTAGCACCAGACACACAATGTAACAGGCACCAGGCACACAATGTTACAGGCACTAGTTGCACACTGTTACAGGCACCAAACGCACAATGTTACAAGCACTAGTTGTACACTGTTACAGGCACCAGGCACGTAATGTTACAGCCACCAGGCGCACAATTTTACAGGCACCAGCCACACAATGTTACAGGCACGAGTCTCACAATTTTACAGGACATGAGACACATAATGTTACAGGTACCAGGCACGCAATGTTACAGGCAGCAGGCACAAAATGTTACAGGCACCAGGCACACAATCTTACACGCACCAGGCACACAATCTTACAGGATTCAGGCACACATTATTACAGGCTCCAGACACACAATGTTACAGGCACAAGACATACAATGTGCTAGGCACCAGGCACAAATATTACAGGCACCAGGCGCACAATCTTACAGGCACCAGGCACACAATCTTACAGGCAACAGCCACACAATGTCACAGATGCTAGGTACACAATATTACAGGCACCAGGCAGAAAATGTTACAGGCACCAGGCACACAATGTTTTGGGCATCACACAATGTTACAGGCACCAGACACACAATGTTACAGGCACCAGACAGACAATGTTACAGGCACGAGGCACACAATTTCAGAGGAAACGAGACACATAATGTTACAGGCACCAGGCACACAATCTTACAGACACCATGCACACAATATTACAGGCACCAGGCACTCAATGTTACTAGCACCAGGCACATAATCTTACAGGCACCAGGCACACAATGTTACAGGCACCAGGCACACAATCTTACAGGCACCATTCAGACAATGTTACAGGCACCAGGCAGACAATGTTACAGGCACCAGGCACAATAAGTTACAAGATTCAGGCACACAATGTCACAGGCTCGAGACACACAATGTTACAGGCACCAGGCACACAATGTTACAGGCACCAGGCACAAAATCTTACAGGCACCAGGCACACAATCTTACAGGCACCAGGCACACAATGTTTTGGGCATCACACAATGTTACAGGCACCAGACACACAATGTTACAGCACCAGACACACAATGTTACAGGCAACAGGCACACTATATTACAGGCACCAGGCAGACAATCTTACAGGCACCAGACACACAATGTTACAGGCACCAGCCACACAATGTCACAGACGCTAGGTACACAATATTACAGACACCAGGCACACAATGTTACAGGCAGCAGGCACAAAATGTTACAGGCACCAGGCACACAATGTTACAGGCACCAGGCACACAATCTTACAGGATTCAGGCACACATTATTACAGGCTCCAGACACACAATGTTACAGGCACCAGACTGACAATGTGCTAGGCACCAGGCACACATTATTACAGGCACCAGGCACACAATCTTACAGGCACCAGGCACACAATCTTACAGGCACCAGTCAGGCAATGTTAGATGCACCAGGCAGACAATGTTACAGGCACGAGGCACAATAAGTTCCAGGATACAGGCACACAATGTTACAGGCTCGAGACTCACAATGTTACAGGCACCAGGCACACAATGTTACAGGCACCAGGCACGTAATGTTACAGTCACCAAGCATACAATCTTACAGGCACCAGGCACACAATGTTTTGGGCATCACACAATGTTACAGGCAACAGACACACAATGTTACAGGCACCAGACACAAAATGTTACAGGCACCAGGTACACGATGTTACAGGCACCAGGCACACAATGATACAGGCACCAGGCACACAATCTTACAGGCACCAGGCACACAATCTTACAGGCACCAGGCACACAATCTTACAGGCACCAGACACACAATGTTACAGGTAACAGACACACAATGTTACAGGCACCAGCCACACAATGTCACAGACACTAGGTACACAATATTACAGACACCAGGCACACAATGTTACAGGCACCAGGCACACAATGTTAAACGCACCAGACACACAATGTTACAGGCACCAGGCACACAATCTTACAGGCACCAGGCACACAATCTTACAGGCACCAGACACACAATGTTACAGGTAACAGACACACAATGTTACAGGCACCAGCCACACAATGTCACAGACACTAGGTACACAATATTACAGACACCAGGCACACAATGTTACAGGCACCAGGCACACAATGTTAAACGCACCAGACACACAATGTTACAGGCACCAGGCACACAATCTTACAGGCACCAGGCACACAATGTTGCAGGCACCAATCACACAATGTTACAAGTACCAGGCACACAATGTTACAGGCACCAGGCACACAATCTTACAGGCATCAGGCACACAATCTTAGAGGCACTGGGCACACAATGTTACAGGCACCAGACACACAATGTTATAGGCACCAGGCACACAATCTTACAGGCACCAGGCACACAATATTACAGGCACCAGGCGCACAATCTTACAGGCACCAGGCAGACAATGTTACAGGCACCAGGCACACAATGTTTTGGGCATCACACAATGTTACAGGCACCAGACACACAATGTTACAGGCACCAGGCAGACAATGTTACAGGCACCAGGCACACAATGTTTTGGGCATCACACAATCTTACAGGCACCAGTCACACAATCTCACAGGCACCAGTCAGACAATGTTACAAGCACCAGGCAGACAATGTTACAGGCACCAGGCACATAAAGTTACAGGATTCAGGCACACAATGTTACAGGCTTCAGACACACAATGTTACAGGCACCAGGCACACAATGTTACAGGCACCAGGCACACAATGTTACAGGCACCAGGCACACAATTTTACAGTCACCAGGCACACAATGTTTAGGGCATCACACAATGTTACAGGCAGCAGACACACAATGTTACAGGCACCAGGTACACAATGTTACAGGCACCAGGCACACAATGTTACAGGCACCAGGCACACAATTTTACAGTCACCAGGCACACAATGTTTAGGGCATCACACAATGTTACAGGCACCAGACACACAATGTTACAGGCACCAGGTACACAATGTTACAGGCACCAGGCACACAATGTTACAGGCACCAGGCACACAATGTTACAGGCACCAGGCACACAATGTTTTGGGCATCACACAATGTTACAGGCACCAGACACACAATGTTACAGGCACCAGACACACAATCTTACAGGCACCAGGCACACAATGTTTTGGGCATCACACAATGTTACAGGCATCAGACACACAATGTTACAGGCACCAGACACACAATGTTACAGGCACCAGGCACACGATGTTACAGGCACCAGGTGCACAATCTTACAGGCACCAGGCACACAATCTTACAGGCACCAGGCAGACAATCTTACAGGCACCAGGCACACAATCTTACATGCACCAGGCACACAATCTTACAGGCACCAGTCAGACAATGTTACAGGCACCAGGCAGAGAATGTTACAGGCACCAGGCACACAAAGTTACAGGATTCAGGCACACAATGTTACAGGCTCCAGACACACAATGTTACAGGCACCAGGCACACAATCTTACAGGCACCAGACACACAATGTTACAGGCACCAGCCACACAATGTCACAGACGCTAAGTACACAGTATTACAGACACCAGGCACACAATGTTGCAGGCACCAGGCACACAATGTTAAAGGCAGCAGACACACAATGTTACAGGCACCAGGCACACAATCTTACAGACACCACGCACACAATGTTACAGGCACCAGGCATTCAATGTTACTAGCACCAGACACACAATGTAACAGGCACCAGGCACACAATGTTACAAGCACTAGTTGTACACTGTTACAGGCACCAGGCACGTAATGTTACAGCCACCAGGCGCACAATTTTACAGGCACCAGCCACACAATGTTACAGGCACGAGTCTCACAATTTTACAGGACATGAGACACATAATGTTACAGGTACCAGGCACGCAATGTTACAGGCAGCAGGCACAAAATGTTACAGGCACCAGGCACACAATCTTACACGCACCAGGCACACAATCTTACAGGATTCAGGCACACATTATTACAGGCTCCAGACACACAATGTTACAGGCACAAGACATACAATGTGCTAGGCACCAGGCACAAATATTACAGGCACCAGGCGCACAATCTTACAGGCACCAGGCACACAATCTTACAGGCACCAGCAACACAATGTCACAGATGCTAGGTACACAATATTACAGGCACCAGGCAGACAATGTTACAGGCACCAGGCACACAATGTTTTGGGCATCACACAATGTTACAGGCACCAGACACACAATGTTACAGGCACCAGACAGACAATGTTACAGGCACGAGGCACACAATTTCACAGGAAACGAGACACATAATGTTACAGGCACCAGGCACACAATGTTACAGGCACCAGGCACACAATGTTACAGGCACCAGGCACACAATGTTTTGGGCATCACACAATGTTACAGGCACCAGACACACAATGTTACAGGCACCAGACACACAATCTTACAGGCACCAGGCACACAATGTTTTGGGCATCACACAATGTTACAGGCATCAGACACACAATGTTACAGGCACCAGACACACAATGTTACAGGCACCAGGCACACGATGTTACAGGCACCAGGTGCACAATCTTACAGGCACCAGGCACACAATCTTACAGGCACCAGGCACACAATCTTACAGGCACGAGTCACACAATGTTACAGGCACCAGGCAGACAATGTTACAGGCACCAGGCACAATAAGTTACAGGATTCAGGCACACAATGATACAGGCTCGAGACACACATTGTTACAGGCACCAGGCACAAAATGTTACAGGCTCCAGGCACACAATTTTACAGGCACCAGGCACACAATCTTACAGGCACCAGGCACACAATGTTTTGGGCATCACACAATGTTACAGGCACCAGACACACAATGTTACAGCACCAGACACACAATGTTACAGGCACCAGGTACACGATGTTACAGGCACCAGGCACACAATGATACACGCACCAGGCACACAATGTTACAGGCACCAGGCACACAATGTTACAGGCACCAGGCACACAATGTTACAGGCAGCAGGCACAAAATGTTACAGGCACCAGGCACACAATGTTACAGGCACCAGGCACACAATTCTACAGGATTCAGGCACACATTATTACAGGCTCCAGACACACAATGTTACAGGCACCAGACACACAATGTGCTCGGCACCAGGCACACATTATTACAGGCACCAGGTGCACAATCTTACAGGCACCAGGCACACAATCTTACAGGCACCAGGCACACAATCTTACAGGCACCAGTCAGACGATGTTAGAGGCACCAGGCAGACAATGTTACAGGCACCAGGTACAATAAGTTACAGGATTCAGGCACACAATGTTACAGGCTCGAGACTCACAATGTTACAGGCACCAGGCACACAATGTTACAGGCACCAGGCACACAATGTTACAGGCACCAAGCACAAAATCTTACAGGCACCAGGCACACAATGTTTTGGGCATCACACAATGTTACAGGCACCAGACACACAATGTTACAGGCACCAGACACACAATGTTACAGGCACCAGGTACACAATGTTACAGGCACCAGGCACACAATGTTACAGGCAGCAGGCACGCAATGTTACAGGCACCAGGCACACAATCTTACAGGCACCAGGCACCCAATCTTACAGGCGCCAGGCACACAATCTTACAGGCACCAGGCACACAATCTTACAGGCACCAGGCACACAATGTTGCAGGCACCAATCACACAATGTTACAAGTACCAGGCACACAATGTTACAGGCACAACGCACACAATCTTACAGGCACCAGGCACACAATGTTAAAGGCACCAGGCACACAATCTTACAGGCACCAGGCACACAATCTTACAGGCAACAGACACACAATGTTAAAGGCATCAGGCACACAATCTTAAAGGCACCGGGCACACAATGTTACAGGCACCAGACACACAATGTTATCGGCACCAGGCACACAATCTTACAGGCACCAGGCACACAATATTACAGGCACCAGGCGCACAATCTTTCAGGCACCAGTCAGACAATGTTACAGGCACCAGGCAGACAATGTTACAGGCACCAGGCAGACAATCTTACAGGCACCAGGCACACAATCTTACAGGCACCAGGTACACAATCTTACAGGCACCAGTCAGTCAATGTTGCAGGCACCAGGCAGACAATGTTACAGGCACCAGGCACACAAAGTTACAGGATTAAGGCACACAATGTTACAGGCTCCAGACACACAATGTTACAGGCACCAGGCACACAATCTTACAGGCACCAGGCACACAATATTTTGGGCATCACACAATGTTACAGGCACCAGACACACAATGTTACAGGCACCAGACACACAATGTTACAGGCACGAGTCTCACAATTTTACAGGACACGAGACACATAATGTTACAGGTACCAGGCACACAATGTAACAGGCAGCAGGCACAAAATGTTACAGGCACCAGGCACACAATGTTACAGGCACCAGGCACACAATCTTACAGGATTCAGGCACACATTATTACAGGCTCCACACATACAATGTTACTGGCACCAGACACACAATGTGCTAGGCACCAGGCCCACAATATTACAGGCACCAGGCGCACAATCTTGCAGGCACCAGGCACACAATGTTACAGGCACCAGGCATACAATCTTACAGGCACCAGGCACACAATCTTACAGGCACCAGTCACACAATCTTACAGGCACCAGTCAGACAATGTTCCAGGCACCAGGCAGACAATGTTACAGGCACCAGGCACACAAAGTTACAGGATTCAGGCACACAATGTTACAGGCTCCAGACACACAATGTTACAGGCACCATGCACACAATCTTACAGGCACCAGGCACACAATGTTTTGGGCATCACACTATGTTACAGGCACCAGACACACAATGTTACAGGCACCAGGCACACAATGTTACAGGCACGAGTTTCACAATTTTCCAGGACACGAGACACATAATGTTACAGGTACCAGTCACACAATATTACAGGCACCAGGCGCACAATCTTGCAGGCACCAGGCACACAATGTTACAGGCACCAGGCTTACAATCTTACAGGCACCAGGCACACAATCTTACAGGCACCAGTCACACAATCTTACAGGCACCAGTCAGACAATGTTCCAGGCACCAGGCAGAAAATGTTACAGGCACCAGGCACACAAAGTTACAGGATTCAGGCACACAATGTTACAGGCTCCAGACACACAATGTTACAGGCACCATGCACACAATCTTACAGGCACCAGGCACACAATGTTTTGGGCATCACACTATGTTACAGGCACCAGACACACAATGTTACAGGCACCAGGCACACAATGTTACAGGCACGAGTTTCACAATTTTCCAGGACACGAGACACATAATGTTACAGGTACCAGTCACACAATGTTACAGGCAGCAGGCACAAAATGTTACAGGCACCAGGCACACAATGTTACAGGCACCAGGCACACAATCTTACAGGATTCAGGCACACATTATTACAGGCTCCACACACACAATGTTACTGGCACCAGACACACAATGTGCTAGGCACCAGGCACACAATTTTGCATGCACCAGGCACACAATCTTACAGGCACCAGGCGCACAATGTTACAGGCACCAGGCATACAATCTTACAGGCACCAGGCACACAATCTTACAGGCACCAGGCACACAATCTTACAGGCACCAGTCAGACAATGTTACAGGCACCAGGCCGACAATGTTACAGGATTCAGGCACACAGTGTTACAGGCGTCAGACACACAATGTTACAGGCACCAGGCACACAATGTTACAGGCACCAGGCACACAATTTTACAGGCACCAGGTGCACAATGTTTTGGGCATCACACAATGTTACAGGCACCAGACACACGATGTTACAGGCACCAGACACACAATGTTACAGGCACGAGACACACAATGTTACAGGCACCAGGCACACAATGTTACAGGCACCAGGCACACAATGTTGCAGGCATCAGCCCCACAATGTTACAGGCACCAGACACACAATGTTACAGGCACCAGACACACAATGTTACAGGCACCAGCCACACAATGTCACAGACGCTAGGTACACAATATTACAGACACCAGGCACACAATGTTAAAGGCACCAGACACACAATGTTACAGGCACCAGGCACACAATCTTACAGACACCAGGCACACAATGTTACAGGCACCAGGCATTCAATGTTACTAGCACCAGACACACAATGTAACAGGCACCACGCACACAATGTTACAGGCACCAGTTGCACACTGTTACAGGCACCAAACACACAATGTTACAAGCACTAGGTGTACACTGTTACCGGCACCAGGCACGTAATGTTACAGCCACCAGGCACACAATGTTACAGGCAGCAGGCACAAAATGTTACAGGCACCAGGCACACAATGTTACAGGCACCAGGCACACAATCTTACAGGGTTCAGGCACACATTATTACAGGCTCCAGACACACAATGTTACAGGCACCAGACACACAATGTGCTAGGCACCAGGCACACAATATTACAGGCACCAGGCACACAATCTTACAGGCACCAGGCACACAATCTTACAGGCACCAGGCACACAATCTTACAGGCACCAGGCACACAATCTTACAGGCACCAGTCAGACAATGTTACAGGCACCAGGCACGTAATGTTACAGCCACCAGGCACACAATGTTGCAGGCAGCAGGCACACAATGTTACAGGCTCGAGACACACAATGTTACAGGCACCAGGCACACGTTGTTACAGGCACCAGGCACACAATGTTACAGGCACCAGGCACACAATCTTACAGGCACCAGACACACAATGTTACAGGCACCAGGCACACAATCTTACAGGCACCAGGCACACAATCCTACAGGCACCAGGCACTCAATGTTACTGGCACCAGACACACAATGTAACAGGCACCAGGCACACAATGTTACAGGCATTAGTTGCACACTGTTACAGGCACCAAACACACAATGTTACAAGCACTAGGTGTACACTGTTACAGGCACCAGGCACGTAATGTTACAGCAACCAGGCACACAATTTTACAGGCACCAGACACACAATGTTACAGGCACGAGCCTCACAATTTTACAGGACACGAGACACATAATGTTACAGGTACCAGGCACACAATGGTGCAGGCAGCAGGCACAAAATGTTACAGGCACCAGGCACACAATGTTACAGGCACCAGGCACACAATCTTACAGGATTCAGGCACACATTATTACAGGCTCCACACACACAATGTTACAGGCACCAGGCACACAATGTTACAGGCACTCGTTGCATACTGTTACAGGCACCAAACACACAATGTTACAAGCACTAGGTGTACACTGTTACAGGCACCAGGCACGTAATGTTACAGCCACCAGGCACACAATGTTACAGGCATGAGTCTCACAATTTTACAGGACACGAGACACATAATGTTACAGGTACCAGGCACACAATGTTACAGGCACCAGGCACACAATGTTACACGCACCAGGCACACAATCTTACAGGATTCAGGCACACATTGTGATAAAAATGATAACTTCCGGGAAGTTATGTCATCACTTCCTGTGAACTATGAACTATGAACTGTGTACATACCTCACTTCCTGTCATATGTCACTTCCTGTTGGACTGGTATAAATACTGGTCTGTTCAGTATTGTAAGGGGCTTCTACCAGAGGCATAGTAAAGACCTCTCTTGTGTATATAGTGTGTTTATAAGTTACTTAAAGCTTACTTTAAAGTTACTTGATGGTAAGTCTCCTTTTTCTTACATCACACATTATTACAGGCTCCAGACACACAATGTTACCGGCACCAGACACACAATGTGCTAGGCACCAGGCACGCACTGTTACAGGCTCCAGACACACAATGTTACAGGCTCGAGACCCACAATGTTACAGGCACCAGGCACACAATGTTACAGGCACCAGGCACACAATTTTACAGTCACCAGGCACACAATGTTTAGGGCATCACACAATGTTACAGGCACCAGACACACAATGTTACAGGCACCAGGTACACAATGTTACAGGCACCAGGCACACAATGTTACAGGCACCAGGCACACAATGTTACAGGCACCAGGCACACAATGTTTTGGGCATCACACAATGTTACAGGCACCAGACACACAATGTTACAGGCACCAGACACACAATCTTACAGGCACCAGGCACACAATGTTTTGGGCATCACACAATGTTACAGGCATCAGACACACAATGTTACAGGCACCAGACACACAATGTTACAGGCACCAGGCACACGATGTTACAGGCACCAGGTGCACAATCTTACAGGCACCAGGCACACAATCTTACAGGCACCAGGCAGACAATCTTACAGGCACCAGGCACACAATCTTACATGCACCAGGCACACAATCTTACAGGCACCAGTCAGACAATGTTACAGGCACCAGGCAGAGAATGTTACAGGCACCAGGCACACAAAGTTACAGGATTCAGGCACACAATGTTACAGGCTCCAGACACACAATGTTACAGGCACCAGGCACACAATCTTACAGGCACCAGACACACAATGTTACAGGCACCAGCCACACAATGTCACAGACGCTAAGTACACAGTATTACAGACACCAGGCACACAATGTTGCAGGCACCAGGCACACAATGTTAAAGGCAGCAGACACACAATGTTACAGGCACCAGGCACACAATCTTACAGACACCACGCACACAATGTTACAGGCACCAGGCATTCAATGTTACTAGCACCAGACACACAATGTAACAGGCACCAGGCACACAATGTTACAAGCACTAGTTGTACACTGTTACAGGCACCAGGCACGTAATGTTACAGCCACCAGGCGCACAATTTTACAGGCACCAGCCACACAATGTTACAGGCACGAGTCTCACAATTTTACAGGACATGAGACACATAATGTTACAGGTACCAGGCACGCAATGTTACAGGCAGCAGGCACAAAATGTTACAGGCACCAGGCACACAATCTTACACGCACCAGGCACACAATCTTACAGGATTCAGGCACACATTATTACAGGCTCCAGACACACAATGTTACAGGCACAAGACATACAATGTGCTAGGCACCAGGCACAAATATTACAGGCACCAGGCGCACAATCTTACAGGCACCAGGCACACAATCTTACAGGCACCAGCAACACAATGTCACAGATGCTAGGTACACAATATTACAGGCACCAGGCAGACAATGTTACAGGCACCAGGCACACAATGTTTTGGGCATCACACAATGTTACAGGCACCAGACACACAATGTTACAGGCACCAGACAGACAATGTTACAGGCACGAGGCACACAATTTCACAGGAAACGAGACACATAATGTTACAGGCACCAGGCACACAATGTTACAGGCACCAGGCACACAATGTTACAGGCACCAGGCACACAATGTTTTGGGCATCACACAATGTTACAGGCACCAGACACACAATGTTACAGGCACCAGACACACAATCTTACAGGCACCAGGCACACAATGTTTTGGGCATCACACAATGTTACAGGCATCAGACACACAATGTTACAGGCACCAGACACACAATGTTACAGGCACCAGGCACACGATGTTACAGGCACCAGGTGCACAATCTTACAGGCACCAGGCACACAATCTTACAGGCACCAGGCACACAATCTTACAGGCACGAGTCACACAATGTTACAGGCACCAGGCAGACAATGTTACAGGCACCAGGCACAATAAGTTACAGGATTCAGGCACACAATGATACAGGCTCGAGACACACATTGTTACAGGCACCAGGCACAAAATGTTACAGGCTCCAGGCACACAATTTTACAGGCACCAGGCACACAATCTTACAGGCACCAGGCACACAATGTTTTGGGCATCACACAATGTTACAGGCACCAGACACACAATGTTACAGCACCAGACACACAATGTTACAGGCACCAGGTACACGATGTTACAGGCACCAGGCACACAATGATACACGCACCAGGCACACAATGTTACAGGCACCAGGCACACAATGTTACAGGCACCAGGCACACAATGTTACAGGCAGCAGGCACAAAATGTTACAGGCACCAGGCACACAATGTTACAGGCACCAGGCACACAATTCTACAGGATTCAGGCACACATTATTACAGGCTCCAGACACACAATGTTACAGGCACCAGACACACAATGTGCTCGGCACCAGGCACACATTATTACAGGCACCAGGTGCACAATCTTACAGGCACCAGGCACACAATCTTACAGGCACCAGGCACACAATCTTACAGGCACCAGTCAGACGATGTTAGAGGCACCAGGCAGACAATGTTACAGGCACCAGGTACAATAAGTTACAGGATTCAGGCACACAATGTTACAGGCTCGAGACTCACAATGTTACAGGCACCAGGCACACAATGTTACAGGCACCAGGCACACAATGTTACAGGCACCAAGCACAAAATCTTACAGGCACCAGGCACACAATGTTTTGGGCATCACACAATGTTACAGGCACCAGACACACAATGTTACAGGCACCAGACACACAATGTTACAGGCACCAGGTACACAATGTTACAGGCACCAGGCACACAATGTTACAGGCAGCAGGCACGCAATGTTACAGGCACCAGGCACACAATCTTACAGGCACCAGGCACCCAATCTTACAGGCGCCAGGCACACAATCTTACAGGCACCAGGCACACAATCTTACAGGCACCAGGCACACAATGTTGCAGGCACCAATCACACAATGTTACAAGTACCAGGCACACAATGTTACAGGCACAACGCACACAATCTTACAGGCACCAGGCACACAATGTTAAAGGCACCAGGCACACAATCTTACAGGCACCAGGCACACAATCTTACAGGCAACAGACACACAATGTTAAAGGCATCAGGCACACAATCTTAAAGGCACCGGGCACACAATGTTACAGGCGCCAGACACACAATGTTATCGGCACCAGGCACACAATCTTACAGGCACCAGGCACACAATATTACAGGCACCAGGCGCACAATCTTTCAGGCACCAGTCAGACAATGTTACAGGCACCAGGCAGACAATGTTACAGGCACCAGGCAGACAATCTTACAGGCACCAGGCACACAATCTTACAGGCACCAGGTACACAATCTTACAGGCACCAGTCAGTCAATGTTGCAGGCACCAGGCAGACAATGTTACAGGCACCAGGCACACAAAGTTACAGGATTAAGGCACACAATGTTACAGGCTCCAGACACACAATGTTACAGGCACCAGGCACACAATCTTACAGGCACCAGGCACACAATATTTTGGGCATCACACAATGTTACAGGCACCAGACACACAATGTTACAGGCACCAGACACACAATGTTACAGGCACGAGTCTCACAATTTTACAGGACACGAGACACATAATGTTACAGGTACCAGGCACACAATGTAACAGGCAGCAGGCACAAAATGTTACAGGCACCAGGCACACAATGTTACAGGCACCAGGCACACAATCTTACAGGATTCAGGCACACATTATTACAGGCTCCACACATACAATGTTACTGGCACCAGACACACAATGTGCTAGGCACCAGGCCCACAATATTACAGGCACCAGGCGCACAATCTTGCAGGCACCAGGCACACAATGTTACAGGCACCAGGCATACAATCTTACAGGCACCAGGCACACAATCTTACAGGCACCAGTCACACAATCTTACAGGCACCAGTCAGACAATGTTCCAGGCACCAGGCAGACAATGTTACAGGCACCAGGCACACAAAGTTACAGGATTCAGGCACACAATGTTACAGGCTCCAGACACACAATGTTACAGGCACCATGCACACAATCTTACAGGCACCAGGCACACAATGTTTTGGGCATCACACTATGTTACAGGCACCAGACACACAATGTTACAGGCACCAGGCACACAATGTTACAGGCACGAGTTTCACAATTTTCCAGGACACGAGACACATAATGTTACAGGTACCAGTCACACAATATTACAGGCACCAGGCGCACAATCTTGCAGGCACCAGGCACACAATGTTACAGGCACCAGGCTTACAATCTTACAGGCACCAGGCACACAATCTTACAGGCACCAGTCACACAATCTTACAGGCACCAGTCAGACAATGTTCCAGGCACCAGGCAGACAATGTTACAGGCACCAGGCACACAAAGTTACAGGATTCAGGCACACAATGTTACAGGCTCCAGACACACAATGTTACAGGCACCATGCACACAATCTTACAGGCACCAGGCACACAATGTTTTGGGCATCACACTATGTTACAGGCACCAGACACACAATGTTACAGGCACCAGGCACACAATGTTACAGGCACGAGTTTCACAATTTTCCAGGACACGAGACACATAATGTTACAGGTACCAGTCACACAATGTTACAGGCAGCAGGCACAAAATGTTACAGGCACCAGGCACACAATGTTACAGGCACCAGGCACACAATCTTACAGGATTCAGGCACACATTATTACAGGCTCCACACACACAATGTTACTGGCACCAGACACACAATGTGCTAGGCACCAGGCACACAATTTTGCATGCACCAGGCACACAATCTTACAGGCACCAGGCGCACAATGTTACAGGCACCAGGCATACAATCTTACAGGCACCAGGCACACAATCTTACAGGCACCAGGCACACAATCTTACAGGCACCAGTCAGACAATGTTACAGGCACCAGGCCGACAATGTTACAGGATTCAGGCACACAGTGTTACAGGCGTCAGACACACAATGTTACAGGCACCAGGCACACAATGTTACAGGCACCAGGCACACAATTTTACAGGCACCAGGTGCACAATGTTTTGGGCATCACACAATGTTACAGGCACCAGACACACGATGTTACAGGCACCAGACACACAATGTTACAGGCACGAGACACACAATGTTACAGGCACCAGGCACACAATGTTACAGGCACCAGGCACACAATGTTGCAGGCATCAGCCCCACAATGTTACAGGCACCAGACACACAATGTTACAGGCACCAGACACACAATGTTACAGGCACCAGCCACACAATGTCACAGACGCTAGGTACACAATATTACAGACACCAGGCACACAATGTTAAAGGCACCAGACACACAATGTTACAGGCACCAGGCACACAATCTTACAGACACCAGGCACACAATGTTACAGGCACCAGGCATTCAATGTTACTAGCACCAGACACACAATGTAACAGGCACCACGCACACAATGTTACAGGCACCAGTTGCACACTGTTACAGGCACCAAACACACAATGTTACAAGCACTAGGTGTACACTGTTACAGGCACCAGGCACGTAATGTTACAGCCACCAGGCACACAATGTTACAGGCAGCAGGCACAAAATGTTACAGGCACCAGGCACACAATGTTACAGGCACCAGGCACACAATCTTACAGGGTTCAGGCACACATTATTACAGGCTCCAGACACACAATGTTACAGGCACCAGACACACAATGTGCTAGGCACCAGGCACACAATATTACAGGCACCAGGCACACAATCTTACAGGCACCAGGCACACAATCTTACAGGCACCAGGCACACAATCTTACAGGCACCAGGCACACAATCTTACAGGCACCAGTCAGACAATGTTACAGGCACCAGGCACGTAATGTTACAGCCACCAGGCACACAATGTTGCAGGCAGCAGGCACACAATGTTACAGGCTCGAGACACACAATGTTACAGGCACCAGGCACACGTTGTTACAGGCACCAGGCACACAATGTTACAGGCACCAGGCACACAATCTTACAGGCACCAGACACACAATGTTACAGGCACCAGGCACACAATCTTACAGGCACCAGGCACACAATCCTACAGGCACCAGGCACTCAATGTTACTGGCACCAGACACACAATGTAACAGGCACCAGGCACACAATGTTACAGGCATTAGTTGCACACTGTTACAGGCACCAAACACACAATGTTACAAGCACTAGGTGTACACTGTTACAGGCACCAGGCACGTAATGTTACAGCAACCAGGCACACAATTTTACAGGCACCAGACACACAATGTTACAGGCACGAGCCTCACAATTTTACAGGACACGAGACACATAATGTTACAGGTACCAGGCACACAATGGTGCAGGCAGCAGGCACAAAATGTTACAGGCACCAGGCACACAATGTTACAGGCACCAGGCACACAATCTTACAGGATTCAGGCACACATTATTACAGGCTCCACACACACAATGTTACAGGCACCAGGCACACAATGTTACAGGCACTCGTTGCATACTGTTACAGGCACCAAACACACAATGTTACAAGCACTAGGTGTACACTGTTACAGGCACCAGGCACGTAATGTTACAGCCACCAGGCACACAATGTTACAGGCATGAGTCTCACAATTTTACAGGACACGAGACACATAATGTTACAGGTACCAGGCACACAATGTTACAGGCACCAGGCACACAATGTTACACGCACCAGGCACACAATCTTACAGGATTCAGGCACACATTGTGATAAAAATGATAACTTCCGGGAAGTTATGTCATCACTTCCTGTGAACTATGAACTATGAACTGTGTACATACCTCACTTCCTGTCATATGTCACTTCCTGTTGGACTGGTATAAATACTGGTCTGTTCAGTATTGTAAGGGGCTTCTACCAGAGGCATAGTAAAGACCTCTCTTGTGTATATAGTGTGTTTATAAGTTACTTAAAGCTTACTTTAAAGTTACTTGATGGTAAGTCTCCTTTTTCTTACATCACACATTATTACAGGCTCCAGACACACAATGTTACCGGCACCAGACACACAATGTGCTAGGCACCAGGCACGCACTGTTACAGGCACCAGGCACACAATGTTACAGGATTCAGGCACACATTGTTACAGGCTCCAGACACACAATGTTACAGGCATGAGGCACACACTGTTACAGGCACCAGGCACACCACAGTGAACCAAATGCTTGGCAGAACATAGGCATGTATCTCAGTGATGAACACCTCCATCTTCCAGATGATTACCTATACAGAGCTGAGTGCCTCCATGTCACTTCCATAATGTACTGCACTGATGGTAAGCCACTATGGTGCTGCATAGAGAAGGATAATCTTTATCAATGGACCGCATTTTCCGATTGGAGTCCTCCTGTGTGCGTAGGCCTCCGATCTGGAAAAATCTACGAACTTATCTGAGGGCTCCCGGGGCGCCTCTCCAAACTTCAAGTGTTCAGGGCCCACATATCCTAAAGGTGCACGTGGTTCGCAAGCACCCCTGGGATCATGTGGGCCCGGCCAGCCAATAGAAGAAGGGATCTCCCTTCATACACTTGACAGATAGACCCATCAAATACTGTATATGAACGGAGATCAATGAAAAAACATAGTAAAACTTTAAATAAATTTTTTTTTAAACCATCACTTTCTTAAAATTAGTTGAAATTACAATAAATTAAATATTTTAAACAAAAATCTAACTTTTTGAAAAAAATAATTGAAGATTTTTACGGGGCTAAAAAAACCTACCTTTTTTAAAAGTATTTTTAAACGATAAATGAGTGACATTTTAAATAATACTTTTTTTCAACTCTTATCCTGGTAAAAGCAGACCTTATGCCTGCTTTGACCAGGTGTAATATTTCTAAGAGTTTTCTGCGGGTGGAGGTTCTCCAGAAAGTGGAACTATCTGCCTGCAAAGGCCCTTCTCCAGGGCAGGCATCCGATCTGTCAAGAGCATTCTTGACAGATTGGAAATGCCGGGTTTCAGCGCATGCGCTTCGCATGCCTGAAGACGGCATTTCCGATGTCCCTACTGGTGTGTATACAGCGCGTACCCATCCATAGGGATCAGAATATCTGGGCCAGTATCTTCAGTGAAAACATAATTGGCCCAGAAATTCAGGTCGGAGGCTTCCCGCGGGTGCAAGCCCCCGACCTGCACTTACCTTGCGCACCGGCTGTTGAGCTGTGGGCCCCCGTGGAATTCCGATCCTGGGCCTGGTCCAGCTGCCGACGCGCAGTGCTTGCGTATCCCAGGGGCGCAGTTAGTTCGATGCAGCCCCTGGGATCACGTGGGCCATGGGGAGCCAATCGGAGCAGGGAATGCTTCATTCATAAGATTGACAGGAAGAGCTGTCAAAACGTATAAATACTACGGGCCCCAAAACATCACTAAACCTTCAAATACATTTTTAAAAACATCACATTTTTAAATAAACTATAAATTACATGAAATAACTATTTTAAACAATAATTTAAATTTTTGAAAAAAATAATTTTATTTTCTAACGGGGCTAAAAATAAACTTACCTTGCTTTAAAGTATTTAAAAATAATAAACCTGTGGAAAAAATGTTGTAATTTTAATTAATTCACCACTTACCTTGTAAAAAGCAGGCCTTATGCCTGCTTTTTAAATGTGTAAATTCTAGAGACTTACCATCCTGGGAAAACCTGCAAAAAAACATAAGTTCGATGCGCACGTGCAGCCTCTCCTGTGCACGCGTTTGAACTCTGAACCCCTTCGTTCAGGGGAACAGAAGTGCCGGTTTCCCGCGCATGCGCAGTGCATGCAGGAAACCGGCACTTCCATTGGGCCTACGGGTGAGTACCCCGTGCGTACTCACCCGTGGAGACCTGAATTTCTGGGCCAATGATGGAGGGAATATGCACTGTGGCAGGATGCTCCAGCTGCTGCTATGCCTGATGCTAATCAACCTGCAGCAGTCTGTCTGTGATATCACACAGTGCTGACCACAGTTTCTCTGGTATAACAGAAAATACCTCTGGTGCCTCACTGGAAGACGGAGTTCTATGATGCAATCTAAAGCTCTGAGGCCTCATAGGCCCATTACACAGGGTGACAAATAAGGAGGTTTCATGGGTAGGGAGGGAAAAATACACACAATAGACCTATAATTCACTATTGCACAGAACACAATGATTTTTGCTTGTGCCACTCCAGTTTTATTAATTTCTGACTCGGCATAGGGTAACAGTAAAGGTTACTAATGGGAACGGTTGATTTTTTAAATTCATTCATGGGATGTGGGTGTCGCTGGCAAGGCCAGCACTTCTTGCCCATCCCTAGTTGCCCTGAGATGGTGGTGGTGAGCTGCCCTGAACTATTGCAATGAGGTCCATGTTGCTGGCTTTGGTTATCCATAAAGTCAACAAAATACTCCCATTCACTACTACGTCAAAACTACCATGAAAAAATGTCTAACTCCGAGCACAATGTCACACACGAGCAGCTGTTTCTGACGAAGCTGGTGGATGCTGGAGCAATTAAATACCTCACTGTTTTTGCTGTAATTTTTTTTTATGAGTTGCAAGTTTTATTTATATTCTTGAACCACTGCAGTCCGTGTGGTGAAGGTACTCTTGAAGGGATAATTACAAGTCCTAGCCCTTTTCGGGCTACCCCAGATCAGGCATATTCCCCAGACGTTCCCCTTTAACTAAAGTTAGAGATAGCCGAATTCTATAAGATGCTTAAATGGGTCTAAAGGTTCAGGCTATCTCTCCCTAAAGGAAAGGAATGACTGAAGATGTTACCGTCCTCTGGATAGCACTTTTAATAAGTTTAACTAGGCTGTAACCTACTGGATATTATGAGGGTCCGGAATACCCCCTAGAATTCTGCAACTCCTTACAAAGGAGTGTACAGCAATTGGGTTTGTGAGATTATTTCAGAAATACTCTGTGAGACAATTCTAAAAATATATATAGCACAGTGGCATAGTGGTTAGCACTGTTGCCTCACAGCGCTAGGGACCCGGGTTCAAATCCGGCCTCGGGTGACTGTCTGTGTGGAGTTTGCACATTCTCCCCGTGTTTGCGTGGGTTTTCTCCGGGTGCTCCGGTTTCCTCCCACAGTCCAAAGATGTGCGGGTTAGGTTGATTAGCCATGATAAAAAAATTGTCCCTTAGTGTTAGGGGGGATTAAATACGGGGATAGGGCTTGGGTGGGATGGCTGTCGGTGTAGGGACCGGGTGCTAGGGTTTGGATGATCAGCCATGATCTCGTTGAATGGCGGAGCAGGCTCGAATGGCCTACTCCTGCTCCTATCTTCTATGTATAGATTTATTTAAGAGCCGATATTCAGTTAACAGTTGTTGAGTCAGTCGCAACATTAACAATTCAAAATACAAATAGCTTATATTTCTCAGAGATCCTTATTTTCAAATCTTTACTTCGTTACATTTCTACATTTCTTACTTATTTCTAAATCCAGAACATCCACCAAAATCAAATACCCTGATTACCCAAGACTCAAAGTTAAAAACTTACAGTGCGTGCCTGTGAAGTTGAGAAATGCTTGGCCCATTCAGTGAGCTCTGACTTTTCATCTGAAAAGCTCTATCTTTTATACTCTTTTTTTAGTGGTTTATTCTTTGAAGTTTCCTGCTGATGTAAGCTAATTGTCTTATTCATTCTTTCTGTTGAATGCTTTCTATTCTTACTGTCAATTTAGCTGCTGCATGCATAATAATGTCTCTATCTTTAGGTGTTCCAAAAACTTATCAAAAATGGCTACAACAGATTTATCACTTTGGTGTCATTTTTATCGAAGATTTTCCATTCAATTCTTAATATTGGCTTAACTGGTTTTAGCAGATGTTGTGACTCCGTGGTGTTCCAAGTTCACTACAAAAACAATGTAATTGCTTGGTGTATCTATTGAAGTTATATCTTCAAAGTGTTCTGCAGGTATCATATTTAGTACATGTAAATTAAAGACACTTTAACCAGAGTGTTTACTTGTTTTCTAGCTATCTTAATTGGTTGCATATTTAATCTTATGTTTCCTGTCTTTCAAGTTTAACATAAAAACTATTTGACCAGCAGGTGTTTCTTTTACTTGATGTCATCTTTTCAAAGGCATATGGTTTTTTAATATTCTGTTTCTGTTTCATGTGTTAATTCTTAACACTTTACTTGGGTCCTTGCATTGTGTTGGTTCCAAACCGCAGACCTTTCGGAAGCACCAAACTGCTATTTCAATAGGGCCTTTGTATTAGCATTAATAATCAATTCCCATTTCAAAGCTTATGGTGTTTATAACTTTGTTATCAAACCATCCCATCTCAGAAGCCTGTTTTCTGTTTGCAGCCTGTGTCTCCGAGGCTTTAGATTTTTAAACCCAGTATATCATGTATTAATAAATATCACAATTCTATTCATATTATGGTGTATTTCTTGAAATATGGCTTATTCTGTCATACTCTCACAGTGCTGTTAGGTAGGGAGTTCCAGGATTTTGACCCAGCGACGATGAAGGAACTGCGATATATTTCCAAGTCAGGATGGTGTGTGACATGGAGGGGCACTTGGAGGTGGTGGTGTTCCCATGCACTTGCTGCCCTTGTCCTTGTTGTTGAATGTCAAGGGGCGGTGGTTAGACTTTCACTTGTTCGAGATAGTCATTGCCTGGCACTTCTGTGGTGTGAATGTTACCTGCCACTTATCAGCCCAAGCCTGAATGTCATCCAGGTCTTGCAGCATGTGAGCATGGACTCCTTCATTATCTGAGGAGTTGCGAATGGAACTGAACACTGTGCAGTCATCAGCAAACATCCCCACTTCTGACCCGATTATGGGGGGGAATGTCATTGATGAAGCAGCTGAAGATGGTTGGGCCTAGGACACTGCCCTGACAAACTCCTCAGCAATGTCCTGGGGCTGAGATGATTGACCTCCAACAACCACAATCATCTTCCTGTGTGCTAGGTATGACTCCAGCCAGTAGAGAGTTTTCCCGATTCCCATTGACTTCAATTTTACCAGGGTTCCTTGGTGCCACACTCGGTCAAATGCTGCCTTGATGTCAAAGACAGTCACTCTCACCTCACCTCTGGAATTCAGCTCTTTTGTTCATTTTTGGACAAAGGCTGGAATGAGGTCTGGAGCCGAGCGGACCTGGCGGAACCCAAACTGAGCATCGGTGAGCAAAAGGACAACAACAAGCGTAGTCATGGCTGATTTATTAGCACTGCTTGGCCAAAAAATTGGAGTAGAAAATGGCAGAATAAAATTTGCACCTGCCAGAGCGAAATGGCCTGACTCCGCTGCATTTTCTGCAATTATCCAAATTTTAATGTTTCTGGTGAGCTCCCCGTATTATTGTTGTACCTGATTGGGAGCTTGCCATTTGAAAGAGGGGCAGGAGCTTGTGTGCTTCTGCAGGATTTCAATGCCTGCTGCAGCTTAACTAGGTCAGCACAGCAGAAATGCTTCCAGTCGCATTACTTGAAGTGATGACGCATACGACCATACAAAACTGATGGACAGGAAAAGACCACCCGGTGCATTAAGCTTGTCCCAGACCATGATGGCCGGAGCAGCATGACCTCTGGCAGGTCATCTCTAAGTCTACGTTGCTGTAAAGTTAACAGACCCAACTCCTTAAGTCTATCTGAGTAACGAAGGTTTTTAAAGCTAGAAATCATTCTTGTAGCTCTCTTCTGGACCTTTTCTAAGGGCACTATTAACACCCTGTTAGCTTTAGCTACAGTTTCGCTGCATTACGTAGAAGATAGGAGCAGGAGTAGACCATTCGGCCCCTTGAGCCTGCTCCGCCATTCAATGAGATCATGGCTGATCATCCAAATTCAGTACCCTGTTCCTGCCTTCTCTCCATAGCCCTTGATCCCCCTAGCCTTAAGAAATATACCCAACTCCTTCTTGAATATATTTAATGAATTGGCCTCTACTGCCTTCTTTGGTAGAGAATTCCACAGATTCACCACTCTCTGGGTGAAGAAATTCCTCCTCATCTCTGTCCTAAATGGCTT
The DNA here is from genome assembly GCF_052327205.1 of Somniosus microcephalus. Lineage (NCBI taxonomy): Eukaryota > Metazoa > Chordata > Chondrichthyes > Squaliformes > Somniosidae > Somniosus > Somniosus microcephalus. The sequence continues at coordinate 20,132,830 of NC_141006.1, read as the reverse complement.
ACCCCTTATCCTTAGACTGTGACCCCTGGTTCTGGACTCCCCAACCATCAGGAACATCCTTCCAGCATCTTGTCTGTCCAGTCCTGTTAGAATTTTAAAAGTTTCAATGAGATCCCCTCTCATTCTTCTAACCTCCAGCGAGTACAAGCCCAATCAACCCAATCTCTCCTCATACGTCATTCCTGCCATCCCAGGTATCAGCCTGGTGAATCTTCGCTGCACTCCTTCCATGGCAAGAACATCCTTCCTCAGATAGGGTGACCAAAACTGCACACAATACTCCAGATGTGGTCTCACCAAGGCCCTGTACAACTGTAGCAAGACATCCTTGTTCTTGTACTCGAACCCTCTTGCTACGAAGGCCAACATACCATTTGCCTTCTTAACCGCCTGCTGCACCTGCATGCTTACTTTCAGCGACTGGTGCACAAGGACGCCCAGGTCTTGTTGCACTTCCCCTTCTCCCAATCTATTGCCATTCAGGTAATAACCTGCCTTCCTGTTTTTGACACCAAAGTGGATAACCTCGCATTTATCCACGTTATATTGCATCTGCCATGCTTCTACCCAATCACCCAACCTGTCCAAATCGTGCTGGAGTTTCTCGGTATCCTCCTCACAGCACACACACCCACCCAACTTTTTGTCGTCTGCAAACTTGGAGATATTACATCTAGTTCCCTCATCCAGATCATTAATATATATTGTGAATAGCAGGGGTCCAAGGACTGATCCCTGCGGTACCCCACTAGTCACTGCCTGCCACTCGGAAAAAGACCCGTTTATTCCAACTCTTTGCTTTCTGTCTGCCAACCAGTTCTCTATCCAAGTCAATACCTTGCCTCAGTCCCATGTGCCTTAATTTTACACGCTAATCTCTTATGCGGGAACTTATCGAAAGCCTTTTGAAAATCCAAATACGCCACATCCACTGGTTCTCCCTTATCAATTTTTCCAGTTACATCCTCAAAAAATTCCAGTAGCTTAGTCAAGCATGATTTACCTTTTGTAAATCCATGTTGACTTTGTCCGATCCGGTCACTTTTTTCCAAGTGCTCTGCTATTACACCCTTTATAATGGACTCTAGCATTTTCCCCACTACCGATGTCAGGCTTACCGGTCTATAATCCCCCATTTTCTCTCTACCACCCTTTTTGAACAGTGGGGTAACATTAGCTACCCGCCAATCCATGGGTACTGTTCCAGAGACATTCGAATTTTGGAAGATGACCTGCAATGCATCTACTATTTCTAGGGCCACTTCCTTAAGTACCCTAGGATGTAGATTATCAGGCCCTGGGGATTTATCAGCCTTCAATCCCATCAATTTCCCTAACACCATTTCCCTACAAATATTGATTTCTATCAGTTCCTCCCTGTCATTAGAGCCTATGTTCCCCGACATCTTTGGGAGGTTATTTGTATCCTCCTTTGTGAAGACAGAACCAAAGTATGTATTTAATTGGTCTGCCATTTCTTTGTTCCCCATTATAAATTCCCCTGATTCTGACTGCAAGGGACCTACGCTTGACTTCACCAATCTTTTTCTCTTCACATATCTATAAAAGCTTTAACAGTCAGTTTTTATGTTCCCTGCAAGCTTACGCTCATACTCTATTTTTCCCCTCTTAATTAATCCCTTTGTCCTCCTTTGTTGAATCCTAAACTGCTCCCAATTCTCAGGTTTACTGCTTTTCCTGGCCAATTTATATGTCCTCTGTTTGGATCTTATGCTATCCCTAATTTCCCCTGTTAGCCACGGTTGAGTCACCTTTTTTGTTTTATTTTTATGCCAAATTGGGATGAACAAATTCTGTAGTTCATCCATGCGATCTTTGAATGTTTGCCATTGCCCATCCACCGTCAACCCTTTGAGTGTCATTCCCCAATCAATCCTACTCAACTCGCACCTCATACTATCGTATTCTCCTTTATTTAAATTCAGGACCCTAGTCTCTGAGTCAACTATTTCACTCTCCATCTTAATGAAGAATTCTATCATATTATGATCGCTCTGACCCAAGGGGCCTCGCACAACAAGATTGCTAATTAATCCTTTCTCATTACATAATACCCAGTCTCAGATGGCCTGATCTCCAGTTGGTTCCTCGACATATTGGTCCAGGAAACCATCCCGTATACACTCCAGGAATTCCTCCTCCACAGTATTGTTACTAATTTGGTTAGCCCAATCGATATGTAGATTAAAGTCACCCATGATAACTGCTGTGCCCTTATTGCATGATTCTCTAATTTCCCTTTTAATGCCATCCCCGACATCCGCATTACTGTTTGGAGGTCTATGTACCACTCCCACTAACGTTTTCTGCCCCTTTGTATTTTTCAGTTCTACCCATACAGATTCCACATCATCAGAGCTAATATCCTTCCTTACAATTGTGTTAATCCCCTCTTTAACCAGCAATGCTACCCCACCTCCTTTTCCTTTTTGCCTATCTTTCCAGAATATTGAATACCCCGGGATATTGAGTTCCCAGCCTTGGCCACCCCAGAGCCATGTTTCCGTAATCCCAATCAAATCATATTCGTTTACCTCTATTTGTGCAGCTAATTCATCCACCTTATTACGAATGCTCCTTGCATTAAGACACAAAGCCTTCAGGCTTGTTTTTTAACGCTCTTAGATCTTTTAGAATTATTATTTACTGTGGCCATGTTTGATTTAAACCCTTGATTTCTCTGCCTGCCACTTTTGTTTTCCTCCTTCCTGTCTTTTGCTTTTATCCTTGTTTCCCTTTCCTCTGTCTCTCCACTCAGGTTCCCAACCCCCTGCCATTTTAGTTTAAACCCTCCTCCAGAGCATTAGCAAACACTCCCCCTAGGACATCGGTGCAAACCATCCATTTTGTACTGGTCCCACCTCCCCCAGAACCGGTTCCAATATCCCAGAAATTTGAATCCCTCCCCCTTGCACCATTCCTCTAGCCACGTATTCATCTGAAATATCTTTCTATTTCTACTCTGACTAACACGTGGCACTGGTAGCAATCCTGAGATTACTACCTTTGAGGTCCTATTTTTTAATTTACCTCCTAACTCCCTATATTCAGCTTTTAGGATCTCATCCCGGTTTTTACCTATATCGTTGGTACCTATATGCACCACGACAACTGGCTAGTCACCCTCCCCTTCCAAAATGTTCTGCAGCCGCTCTGAGACATCCTTGACCCTTGCATCAGGGAGGCAACACACCATCCTGGAGTCTCATTTGCGGCCGCAGAAACGCCTATCTATTCCCCTTACAATAGAATCCCCTATCACTATAGCTCTCCCAGTCTTTTTCCTCCCGTCCTGTGCAGCAGAACCACCCCTGGTGCCAGGAAGTTGGGTGCTGCTACCTTCCCCTGGTAAGCCACCCCCCCCCCATCAGTATCCAAAGCGGTATATCTGTTTGAGAGGGGGATGGCCACAGGGGACCCCTGCACTAACTGCCTGCGCCTACTACTCTGCCTGTTGGTCACCCGTTCCCTCTCTGCCTGTGCCACCTTTACCTGTGGTGTGACCAACTGATTAAACGTGCTATTCACGACGTCCTCAGCATCACGAATGGTCCAGTATGTATCCAATCGCTGCTCCAGCACCGTAATGTGGTCTGCCAGTACCTGCAGCTGGACACACTTCCTGCACACATGGTTGTCAGGGACACAGGAAGTGTCCCTGAGTTCCCACATAGCGCAGAAGGAGCATACCACAGCACCGGGCTGTCCTGCCATGACTTACCCTTTAATTAATTGCAATTAAATTGAACAGATGAATCCCACCAATTTCACTACAGTTAAATGATATATTTAAGGGCCCTGGTTTACAAACTGTCCTCGCTACACCCCAGAGACTTTAAAAACTATAAACCGCAGAGTTAAAGTTTTAAAAATGAGAGAAATACTCCCAACCAATCACTTACCTGCTTTGTGGTGACGTCGCACCTCGATTACTTTTTACTTCTCTCCCTGTGAGATTGGAGATTAGTACGCCTACCCGCACCTCAGGCTTACCTTTTATAGGTCGCTGCCGCTCGGATTCCCGCCGCTGCCGCTCTGAGGCCTACCCGCACCTCGGGCTTACCTTTTATAGGTCGCTGCCGCTCGGATTCCCGCCGCTGCCGCTCTGAGGCCTACCCGCGCCTCGGGCTTACCTTTTATAGGTCGCTGCCGCTCGGATTCCCGCCTCTGTCGCTCTGAAGCCTACCCGCACTTCAGGCTTACCTTTTATAGGTCGCTGCCACTCGGATTCCCACCGCTGCCGCTCTGAGGCCTACCCACACCTCGGGCTTACCTTTTATAGGTCGCTGCCGCTCAGATTCCCGCCACTGCCGCTCTGAAGCCTACCCGCGCCTCGGGCTTACCTTTTATAGGTCGCTGCCGCTCGGATTCCCACCGCTGCCGCTCTGAGGCCTACCCGCACCTTGGACTTACCTTTTATAGGTCGCTGCTGCTCGGATTCCCACCGCTGCCGCTCATTGGTCATGAACCTTCAGTGATCTGTGCACAATAAAATCTAGATCTTTTTCTCTATCAACCTCTTTCAGAATTGTTCCCTGCAGGTCAGCGAGGTACGCAGGAGGGTTAAGCTTACTCCCCCCCCCCACCCGACCCATCTCAGTGAGGAAGCAGAGAATTTGCTCACACTGTTTGTGTCAGAGAGACGCAGGCCGCAAAGGAGTGCAGCAGTGGCAGGAAGTGGTCAGGATAGCAAGCGTGTCAGTAGTTCCAGAGACTTGAGCACAAAATCTAGGCTGACACTCCAGTGCAGTACTGAGGGAGTGCTGCAGTGTCGGAGGTGCCGTCTTTCGGATGAGACATCCTCTCAGGTGGACGTAAAAGATCCCATGGCACAATTTTGAAGAAGAGTAGTAGGAGAAGCTTCTTCACTCAGAGGGTAGTAAATCTATGGAATTTGCTACCTCAGAGAGCTGTGGAAGCTGCAACATTAAATAAATTTAAAACGGAGATAGACAGTTTCCTAGCTGATAAGGGAATTAGGGGTTACGGGGAGCGGGCAGGGAAGTGGACGTGAATCTAGGTTCAGATCAGCCATGATCCTATTGAATGGCAGAGCAGGCCCGAGGGGCCGTATGGCCTACTCCTGCTCCTACTTCTTATGTTCTTATGTTCTTATGTAGTGGAATTAGCCCCAGTGTCCTGGCCAATATTTATCCCTCAATCAATATTACTAAAAACAGATTATCTGGTCGTTACCACATTACTGTTTGTGGGAGCTTGCTGTGCGCAAATTGGCTGCCGCGTTTCCTACGTTACAACAGTAACTACACTTCAAAAGTACTTCATTGGCTGTAAAGCGTTTTGGGATGCCCTAAGGTCATGAAAGGCGCTATATAAATGCAAGTCTTTCTTTTTTTTCATACCACTCATGGCTGCTCAATGCTGCAAAATGTTTAATGACTTTACCAGCACAGGTAAGGCAAGAGAAGTCAGCAGAACCTTACAAGGATGCATTGTATAAAGCCTGTCAGCCACTTAAAGTGACTTTATCATGTGCTGAAGGGAGTGAATTGCTTATTATCAATTGCCAGGAGCAGAGCACTGCCATTTTTACGACTTTTACCTGGAAGTATTCCTTCCCTCACAACCTTACATTCATACAGTCAACTAAAAGCCTCACATGGCCTCTAATTGCATGGTGTATGCACCTGTCATCACACCTATCATGGGCTGCTTGCTAACACCTGGGTTTTGCCGCCTTTTGGGGTACTCAAAGGTAATTCTAACATTTTGTATTTCTTTAAAGGTGAAAGCCGCCCTTGATAACAGGGCAAGAAATGTCACAGGCTGTGGATGCCCATTATTTCCCCCACAAGAAAGAAGTCCTTGCAGTCCTGGGAAGTGAGATCATGGAGAGGGTCAGAAGGGAGGAGAGCAGCTGCCAGCTGCAGATTTGTCCATCTCATTCTCCTACGTTATCCGTCAGCAAACTAGATCATGTAACCCTCCTGTCACTCCTTCTGAATGTGGCGCAAACTCATACTAACCTCTCTTCCTCTTTTCATCCTCTCGATGTGCCTGAGGAACAAGACAACGCAGAGGAAGGACAAGAAGCAGGGCCGTCTGCACCCAGCCCTGCCAGCACACAATGGCACTCAGTCTTCCCCTTTGAACCAGCAGAAGCCCAGAGACATCCACTGGGGGAGAGAAGTAGAGAACGAGGAAGTGTGGGGTTGCACAGGGTGAAACGCAGAGCGCTGTGCAGGGCAGATTGGGTGGAACATGAGAAGACATTATTTGCTCATCCACAGCTCTGCTGCCTGTTCGCCCATCGCCCCATGTTTGGTGACCTACATTGGCTCCCGGTCCGGCAATGCCTCTATGTTAAAATTATCATCCTTGTTTTCAAATCCCTCCATGGCCTCACCCCTCCCTATCTCTGTAACCTTCTCCAGCCTACAACCCTCTGAGAACTCTGTGCTCCTCCAATTCTGGCGCTCCTCCAATTCTGGCACATTCCCGATTTTCACCCGCCATTGGCACCAGTCCCTTCAGCTACCTAGGCCCTAAGCTCTGGAAATCCCTCCCTAAACCTCTCCACCTCTCTCCCCTCCTTTAGACCTACCTCTTTGACCAAGCTTTTGGTCATCTGTCCTAATATCTCCTTATGTGGCTCGGTGTCAAATTTTGTTTGATAACCACTCCTGTGAAGCACCTTGGGAGGTTTTACTACATTAAAGAAACTATATAAATGCAAGTTGTTATTGTTGCTGTATGATCAGGAGACGTCACCCCTTGGCTGAAGAGCCTGGAGATCACCAGATCTCATGGGTCCTGCTTTTAAAAGAGGGTAGCTCGTAAGGGCATCAAATACATGAGGCACTGAAGATGGTCTCTGACACCTTATAGCAAATGGCTCCGACAGATGCCGTTCACCCTGGAAGGAACCAGCCAGAGATTTGAATGCTAGGGGTCAATTGAAGCTTTCAAGACTGAGATAGATAGAGTTTTGTTGGGTAAGGGTATCAAGGGATATGGAGCGAAGGTGGGTAATTACAGTTGAGGTGCTGATCAGCTGTGATCTAATAGAACACGGAGCAGGCTAGAGGGGCTGAATGACCTACACCTGTTCCTAATGTTACTTCCAACACATCTCAGATCTGGACTTGATTAGAGAGGAGATTGGACCTTGATCCTCCCATTTCATGATGCTGAGTGTTACTGCTCCCACACCGATTGTGTTTCCTGACAAAAATTCAGTGCAATTTCTCTGGTTTCATAATTTTCTTGATCTATTTTTTCATGTCTGCAGAAAAGCAATGGGCTACTTACAGGAAAATGTGATGTTCACGGAAAGTCTGACCTCGCACTGGGTGAGCAACTCTCCCTCGTAACAAGTGAGTGCTGGCATGTCAGGTATGCAGTAAATTTTATGTCCTTGTGCAGGAACCAGGACACAACACCGGGTGCGGAAAGTATGTGCACACACTTTAAACTGTGACCCTGAGGCACCTTGTAAATTTCCACTATACAAATAGTTTAGTTACGATTGTAACCACAGGAATGGCGCCTGTTGGAAACTGTTCCACCTGATGTTTGATCAACCGCACTTGGCAGGTGTTGCCATGGTGAATAATCGCAAAGCCCCATTTGACCCATATTCTTACATTTCCTCCATTACTGAAGCTGCTGTGCAGTTAAAACTGATGAAGGCAGGCAAAGGCCACAAACCACAGTCTGCATTGTCAGTCAGGCTGCTTAAAATGACATCTCTTAATATTAAGGTAAATGTCAATGTGTTTGCAAATCTAATATTTCAGGGTTATTCTCCAGTAATTTTCAGGTTTCCAATCTTGCTCTCTCTGGTTTGAGCAATAGCTTATTTAGCTTGTTGGTGACACAAAGCTCAGAAATGTAGTAAACTGTGAGGAGGGTAGAAGCAGACTTCAGGAGGACATAGACAGACTGGTGAAATGGGCAGACCCATGGCAGATGCAATTTAATGCAGAGTAGTGTAAAGTATTACATTTTGGAAGGACAAATGAGGAGAGGCAATATAAATTAAATGATACAATTTTAAAGGGGGTGCAGGAACAGAGAGACCTGGGGGTTTAGGTACACAAATAAATAGAGGCATACGACGAAAAATTCGGCTACTTACCGTCACGAGTTATCGCCGGTTTCCTGAAAAAAATGGCAGTTACAGCGCTAACGCCGTTCTCTGGTGCAGAACTCGCCAGTCGCCATTTTGGTGAGGGCCATAGCACTGCCGACAGCAGCGCTGGCCCAGGACATGCAAATATGGAGAACGTGTGCATGCCGACTTAACACCATGCTGTGCGAACTTGGACCTTTGTGTTGAGTTTAGCGCTGGGTCCTAAGCTCACTCTGAAAAGCAAGCGTGCAGCAGACCGACAGAGACATTGTCAGCACTTCTTAAAGAGGCACACACATTTCTCAGGTAAGTTTCCACTTAAGCTTTTGGACTGGATTTTTTATATTTTATTGAAGTAGTGGCTTGGTGCAATACATGTTAAAAGATTTTAAAGTGTGCAGGGAGTGCTGCTGGATGCTTGCAAGGCCTTGGATGGTAAGGGAAAGCCTCTGAGAAGTTAGAAAATGCTGGAAATACTCAGCAGGTCAGGCAGCATTCATGGAGAGAGAAACCGAGTTCACGTCTCAGGTTCAGATGCTGCCTGATGTGCTGAGTATTTCTAGCATTTTCTGCTTTATTTCAGATTTCCAGCATCTACTTGCAGAGGGAAGAGGAGGACGCTGAAGAGGAGGACGCGGAAGGAAAGATGCAACCCAAACAGCCTGTTTCTGGCCGGGATATCCAGGATGGAATCAACCGCCCGTGGTACTAGTGACCACAACCCCAATTCCCCTTTCAACATTTGTCCCAGACCTCCCCTTCCCTCTGTTACTGACCATCACAGCGTCCTCTTGCTACAATGTTGAAATAAAAGTCAGCACAAAGCAAACTTTCCAATCCAACTTTATAGATATATCCATCCAATATAACATCAAGAAATCAACTCATCGCCCGTATGCATATTCTTAGTGGCTGTCTTGTGTGTGCCTTTGCCGATCCTACTGATTGTCATGCAATGCTACCCCAGTGACTGCAGCATGGCTGGGTAACGCTGCAAATGGCCTTGCAGGTTGACCTTGAGGAGCTGGTGGCTGGAAGTGTGAAATCAAGTGATGGTGTTCTTCTTCTTCACTCTCCTCTCCCTCTTCTTGGTCACCCACTGGCTGGGCAGGCTGCATTTCTTGGGTGTGTGAAATGAGGAAGGCACAGGGGTGGAGTTGTGGTGAGGGGAGGGTGCGAAAGCAAGAGGTGCATGCGAGAAGGAGGATAACGTATGAGGATACCAACATCTTGTATTCTTTCAGCCCCGCCACTGGCCAAGGGCTCAGCCATGCCACTGCCAAGAATGGCCTGCACAGTCTTCTCCATGGGGGTGAGGTGAAGCTAGGAATGGGAGGTGTGCCTCATGTTTGGTATAGTTTGTTGGTAGGTGAGTAATTGGGTCATGCATTGAGCAGTGTGTGAGGTTAATGGTGCAGTTGGTAGGAGACGGCTTTTGAAGACGCATTCACTGACCTTGACCACTGCTCTGAGGTCATGAAGCTTCTTTGGGCACTGGAGCCAGGTGGTGGGGGCAACACTGCTGGCAGTGACAGCCTCGGTGATCTGGTCCATCATCATTCTTTCTAGAGGGCCTCCTGGCTCCTGTGGGTAGAGGACCTCTCTTGCAGTGTTAAACCCCCTGCACAAAGCTGGAGTGCTGCGTGCGAGACCCAGGATGCCCCTTCCCTGGCTTGAAGAGCTATTTGTGTTCGTGCTGAAGCACTTTTCCCATTATTTTTGGTGCAGAAGGCAATTCAATTCAAAGGCAAGAAATGCAATTCAACTTTAAGAGCTGAAGACTGTTATTTGGGAATTCTTTTTAATTTTTTTTCCAGAAGTCAATTGAGCTCTAAGTGCTTAAAAACTGCCTATTTTTAAATCACTTTTACTTTTTCATTTTAGAAGACAGTTCCCCTTTATGAGACCGCACTGCTTTCTAAAATGACAGCCTTGCTTTAAGAGAAGGTGGTTCTTGCTGCAATGACGCTATGGCCATGCTACATTTGGGCCTCCTGCTGAGACTACTACCAGGGGAACCGACCTTTCACAGTGAGTTTAGCGCTGGGCTAATGTTAATTAGCAACCAGCACCAATATCACAGTCATTTTTTATATTCTTTCTTGAATGTGGGCATTGCTGGCAAGGCCAGCATTTATTGCCCATCCCTAATTGCCCTTGAGTAGGTGGTGGGGAGCCGCCTTCTTGAACCGCTGCAGTCCGTGCGGTGAAGGTACTCCCACGGTGCTGTTAGGGAGGGAGTTCCAGGATTTTGACCCAGAGACGATTAAGGATCGGCGATATATTTCCAAGTCAGGATGGTGTGTGACTTTGAGGGGAACTTGGAGGTGGTGGTGTTCCCATGCATCTGCTGCCCTTGTCCTTCTAGGTGGATGAGGTCGCAGGTTTGGAAGGTGTTGCCGAAGAAGCCTTGGCGAGTTGCTGCAGTGCATCTTGTAGATGGTATACACTGTAGCCACGGCACGCCAGTGGTGGAGGGAGTGAATGTTTGAGGTGGTGGATGGGGTGCCAATCATGCGGGCTACTTTGTCTTGGATGGTGTCGAGCATCTTGAGTGTTGGGAGCTGCACTTATCCAGGCAAGTGGAGAGTATTCCATCATACTCCTGACTTGTACCTTGTAGATGGTGGAAAGACTTTGGGGAGTCAAGAGGTGAGACACTCGCCACAGAATACCCAGCCTCTGACCTGCTCTTGTTGCCACAGTATTTATGTGGGTGGTCCAGTTAAGTTTCTGGTCAGTGGTGACCCCCAGGATATTGATGGTGGGGGATTTGGCGATGGTAATGCCGTTGAATGTCAAGGGGAGGTGGTTAGATGCTCGCTTGTTGGAGATAGTCATTGCCTGGCACTTGTGTGGCGCAAATGTTACCTGCCACTTATCAGCCCAAGCCTGAATGTCATCCAGGTCTTGCTGCATGCGGGCATAGAGTCATAGAGTCATAGAGTAATACAGCACGGATAGAGGCCCTTCGGCCCATCGTGTCCGCGCCGGCCATCAAGCCCTGTCTAATCTAATCCCATATTCCAGCATTTGGCCCGTAGCCTTGTATGCTATGGCATTTCAAGTGCACATCCAAATGCTTCTTAAATGTTGTGAGGGTTTCTGCCTCCACAACCCTTTCAGGCAGTGAGTTCCAGACTCCAACCACCCTCTGGGTGAAAAAGTTCTTTCTCAAATCCCCTCTAAACCTCCCGCCCTTTACCTTGCATCTATGCCCCCTAGTTATTGACCCCTCTACTAAGGGAAAAAGCTCCTCAGCATCCATCCTATCTATGCCCCTCATAATTTTGTACACCTCAATCATGTCCCCCCTCAGCCTCCTCTGCTCCAAGGAAAACAAACCCAATCTGCCCAGTCTCTCTTCATAGCTGAAGCGCTCCAGCCCTGGTAACATCCTGGTGAACCTCCTCTGCACCCTCTCTAACGCGATCACATCCTTCCTGTAGTGTGGCGACCAGAACTGCACACAGTATTCCAGCTGTGGCCTAACCAGTGTTTTATACAGCTCCATCATAACCTCCTTGCTCTTATATTCAATGCCTCGGCTAATGAAGGCAAGTATCCCATATGCCTTTTTTACCACCTTATCCACCTGTTCCGCCGCCTTCAGGGATCTGTGTACTTGCACACCCAGATCCCTCTGACCCTCCGTCTTGCCTAGGGTCTTTCCATTCATTGTGTATTCCTTTGCCTTGTTAGTCCCCCCAAAGTGCATCACCTCACATTTTTCCGGGTTAAATTCCATTTGCCACTGTTCCGCCCATCTGACCAACCCATCTATATCGTCCTGCAGACTGAGGCTACCCTCCTCGCTATTTACCACCCTACCAATTTTTGTATCATCCGCGAACTTACTGATCATACCCTTTACATTCATATCCAAGTCATTAATGTAGACCACAAACAGCAAGGGACCCAGCACCGATCCCTGTGGTACCCCACTGGCCACAGGCTTCCAGTCACAAAAACAACCTTCAACCATCACCCTCTGCCTTCTGCCACTAAGCCAGTTTTGTATCCAATGTGCCAAGGCACCCTAGATTCCATGGGCTCTTACCTTCTTGACCAGTCTCCTGTGCGGGACTTTATCGAAGGCCTTACTGAAATCCATGTATACCACATCCACTGCGTTACCCTCATCCACACACCTAGTCACCCCCTCAAAAAATTCAATCAAATTAGTCAGACATGATCTTCCCTTGACAAAGCCATGTTGACTATCCCTGATTAATCCTTGCCTCTCCAAGTGGAGACAAATTTTGTCCCTCAGGATTTTTTCCAATAATTTTCCTACCACTGATGTTAGGCTCACTGGCCTGTAGTTCCCCGGTTTTTCCCTACTACCCTTCTTGAATAATGGTACTACATTAGCGGTTCTCCAGTCCTCTGGCACATCCCCTGTGGCCAGAGAGGTCCTGAATATATGTGTTAGAGCCCCCGCAATCTCCTCCTTTGCCTCACACAGCAGCCTGGGATACATTTCATCCGGGCCTGGGGATTTATCCATTTTTAGGCCAGCTAAAACCGCCAATACCTCCTCCCTCTCGATGTTAATATGTTCGAGCATATCACAGTCCCCCCGCCCTATTTCTATGTCTACATCGTCCTTCTCCATAGTGAAAACAGATGCAAAAAATTCATTTAGAACCCCTCCTACATCTTCCGGCTCCACACACAGATTGCCACTTTTGTCCCTAATGGGCCCTATTTTTTCCCTAGTTATCCTCTTACCCTTAATATACTTATAAAACATCTTCGGATTTTCCTTTATTTTGCTCGCCAGTGTTATTTCATGGCCCCTCCTTGATCTCCTAATTTCTTTTTTAAGTATCCCCCTGCACTTTTTGTACTCCTCTAGGGCTTCCTCCGTCTTTAGCCTTTTGTATCTACCAAAAGCCCTCCTTTTTTTCCTAATCCATTCTCGTATATCCCCTGACATCCAAGGTTCCCTGTGGTTTTTGGAACCACCCTTGACCTTTACGGGAACATGTTGCCATTGTATGATCTCAATCTCCCTTCTGAAAGCCTCCCATTGCTCCGATGCGGATTTTCCTACAAGTAGCTGATCTCAGTCCATTTTGGCCAGATCCTGCCTTATCCTATTAAAATCGGCCTTCCCCCAATTTAGAACCTTTATTTCCGGCCCATCCCTGTCCTTTTCCATGACCACCTTAAATCTTACCATATTATGGTCACTATCACCAAAGTGCTCACCTACTAGCACTTTTCCCACTTGGCCGGCCACATTCCCTAGAATTAGGTCCAGTACCGCCCCCTCTCTTGTAGGACTTTCTACATGCTGGCTCAAAAAGCTCTCCTGGATGCACTTTAAGAATTCTACACCCTCTGAGCCTTTCACACTCTGACTATCCCAGTTAATATTGGGGAAGTTCAAATCCCCCATTATTATTACCCTATTATTTGCACATTCCTCTGAGATTTGCCTACATATCTGTTCCTCTATCTCCCCCTGACTGTTTGGAGGCCTATAGTACACTCCCAGCAAAGTGCTTGCCCCCTTTTTGTTTTTAAGCTCCACCCATATGGCCTCATTAGAGGACCCTGCTAATATATCATCCCTCCTTACTGCAGTAATTGACTCCTTAATTCATTATCTGAGGAGTTGCGAATGGCACTGAACACTGTGCCAGCACCATTAATTTCGGCAGCCATCAACTCCAGCCCACGGTGGCACCAGCAGGTTTTTAGCACTCTCTAATTTTTAGCCCATAGAGTACAAAAGCAAGGAAGTTATGCTTATCATTTATAAGTTATAAGATGGAATATAATGTTGGAAAGTGTGAGGTTATGCACTTTGGCAGAAAAAATCAAAGAGCAAGTTATTATCTAAATGGAGAGAAACTGCAAAGTGTTACAGTACAAAGGGATCTGGGGGTCCTGGTGCATGAAACACAGAAGGTTAGTATGCAGGTACAGAAGGTGATCAGGAAGGCCAATGGAATCTTGGCTTTTATTGCAAGGGGGCTGGAGTATAAAAGCAGGGAAGTCTTGCTGCAGTTATACAGGGTACTGGTGAGGCCACACCTGGAATATTGCGTACAGTTTTGGTTTCCATATTTAAGAAAAGATATACTTGCTCTCGAGGCAGTTCAGAAAAGGTTCACTCGGTTGATTCCGGAGATGAGGGGGTTGACTTATGAGGAAAGGTTGAGTAGGTTGGGCCTCTACTCATTGGAATTCAGAAGAATGAGAGGCGATCTTATCGAAACATATAAAATTGTGACGGGGCTTGATCGGGTGGATGCGGTGAGGATGTTTCCACTGATGGGTGAGACTAGAACTAGGGGGCATAATCTTAGAATAAGGGGCTGCCCTTTCAAAACTGAGATGAGGAGAAACTTCTTCACTCAGAGGGTAGTAAATCTATGGAATTTGCTACCTCAGAGAGCTGTGCAAGCTGCGACACTAAATAAATTTAAAACGGAGATAGACAGTTTCCTAACTGATAAGGGAATTAGGGGTTACGGGGAGCGGGCAGGGAAGTGGACATGAGTCTAGGTTCGGATCAGCCATGATCCTATTGAATGGCGAAGCAGGCCCGAGGGGCCGTATGGCATACTCCTGCTCCTACTTCTTGTGTTCTTATGTAAGTCACTGGTTAGACCATAACTGGAGTATTGTGTCCAATTCTACGTACCACACTTCAGGAAGAATATCTTGGAGGGAATTTTTTGGGGGATCAGCGGGCGCATTTGGTGGCGGGTTGGGTGGGGGGAAAAATGTTTTTGACCAGGTAGGGAAGCCACTGTCAACCCGCCACTACACTAGTTTCCCAGACCCGACACCAAGTGGCGGGCGAGGCAATTTAGGTGATTAAGAACTTGTTAACAGCCACTTAAAAGCTATTTTGAGCTCACCTTTAAATTTTATGAGGTCACCCACAGGTTCCACGCTGCTCGGGGATCATGTCAGCTCAGCAGGTTTGGAGTGGTGTCACCATGAAATCATTTCTTTACTTGACAGCTGCAAATGCGCTATAAAAGCTCCCATCTCACAGCTGTTCACTTTCCAAGGTCAGAAGCGGTTGCTTACTGCATTTGGAAGACAGATTGAACTTTATGCAGGTTGCAAGTGTTTGGAGTAAACTCTGTATCCAGTGTCGCCTCATTGGAACAACCTTTCTCACCATTGACAGATTTGCTTCTGTCATCTCAACTTCACCTGCCATCTATTACATCAGCATCAGTGCCCTTGAAACTATCTCACCTTGGTCCTCATAATCCCACCACAATCAGCCCCAATACCAGCAGCACCAGGCACACCATCAGCACCAATAACAACACCAACTTTCTCTGCAATCAACTGATGCTGCACAGGACATGGGGCATCAGCATTTGAGCACATTGCTGGCCGGGAGGCCATGGATGACCTCAGCATAGCTAGATTTACTTCACTTGACGCTGTATACCCTGGCTGCCACATGATGCGCTGGGTTGGCACCACCCCACACCAACACCATAAAGCATCCCTACAATGCCCAAGCCATTCCTTTCACACTCATCGCCATTGTGGGGGGTACTGTTGTGTCTCACCATTCACTGAAACTCACTAAGCAACTTCCAAAGGTGCACACAAATCTATGCAAGAAAGCAAAGTGTTGAAAATAAAGATTTCAATGTTTGACAGCACATTAACAGAAACTTGACATGAACATTGGCTAAAACACACATGTGCCTGCCCTTGTGTGTTGTTAGTTATTATGATTGGACTAGGATGAGGGTGAGTGTGAGGGGTGGCTAGTGAGATGGGGAAGTGATAATGTAGATAGAGAGGGATGGGTGGATGTGCAAGGTATGTTGGTGTGAGTAAGGATGTGCAGGAGCAGGGTAGGGAAGACAGAGTGTTGGGGATATGATTTGCTGAATACAGGGAGTTAGGAGGTAAATTAAAAAATAGGACCTCAAAGGTAGTAATCTCAGGATTGCTACCAGTGCCATGTGCTAGTCAGAGTAGAAATAGAAGGATATTTCAGATGAATACGTGGCTAGAGGAATGGTGCAAGGAGGAGGGATTCAAATTCCTGGGACATTGGAACCGGTTCTGGGGGAGGTGAGACCAGTACAAAATGGACGGTTTGCACCTGGGCAGGGCCAGGACCGATGTCCTAGAGGGAGTGTTTGCTAGTGCTCTGGGGGAGGGTTTAAACTAAAATGGCAGGGGGTTGGGAACCTGAGCGGGGAGACAGAGGAAAGGGAAACAAGGATAAAAGTAAAAGACAGGAAGGAGAAAAACAAAAGTGGCAGACAGAGAAATCAAGGGTTTAAATCAAACATGGCCACAGTAAATAATAATTCTAAAAGATCTAAGAGCGTTAAAAAAACAAGCCTGAAGGCTTTGTGTCTTAATGCGAGGAGCATTCGGAATAAGGTGGATGAATTAGCTGTGCAAATAGAGGTAAACGAATATGATATGATTGGGATTACGGAAACATGGTTCCAGGGTGGCCAAGGCTGGGAACTCAACATCCAGGGGTATTCAATATTGAGGAAAGATAGGCAAAAAGGAAAAGGAGGTGGGGTAGCATTGCTGGTTAAAGAGGGGATTAAAACAATTGTAAGGAAGGATATTAGCTCTGATGATGTGGAATCTGTATGGGTAGAACTGAGAAATACCAAGGGGCAGAAAACGTTAGTGGGAGTGGTATATAGACCTCCAAACAGTAATGCAGAGATCGGGGATGGCATTAAAAGGGAAATTAGAGAAGCATGCAATAAGGGCACAGCAGTCATCATGGGTGACGTTAATCTACATATAGATTGGGCTAACCAAATTAGTAACAATACTGTGGAGGAGGAATTCCTCGAGTGTATACGGGATGGTTTCCTGGACCAATATGTCGAGGAACCAACTAGAGATCAGGCCATCTTAGACTGGGTATTATGTAATGAGAAAGGATTAATTAGCAATCTTGTTGTGCGAGGCCCCTTGGGTCGGAGCGATCATAATATGATAGAATTCTTCATTACGATGAAGAGTGAAGTAGTTGACTCAGAGACTAGGGTCCTGAATTTAAATAAATGAAACTACGATGGTATGAGGCGCGAGTTGGGTAGGATTGATTGGGGAATGTCACTCAAAGAGTTGATGGTGGATAGGCAATGGCAAACATTCAAAGATTACATGGATGAACTACAGAATTTGTTCATCCCAGTTTGGCATAAAAATAAAACAAAAAAGGTGACTCAACCATGGCTAACAAGGGAAATTAGGGATAGCATAAGATCCAAGGAGAGGACATATAAATTGGCCAGAAAAAGCAGTAAACCTGAGGATTGGGAGCAGTTTAGGATTCAATAAAGGAGGAAAAAGGGATTAATTAAGAGGGGGAAAATAGAGTATGAGAGTAACCTTGCAGGGAACATAAAAACTGACTGTTAAAGCTTTTATAGATATGTGAAGAGAAAAAGATTGGTGAAGTCAAGCGTAGGTCCCTTGCAGTCAGAATCAGGGGAATTTATAATGGGGAACAAAGAAATGGCAGACCAATTAAATACATACTTTGGTTCTGTCTTCAAAAAGGAGGACACAAATAACCTCCCAGAGATGTTGGGGAACATAGGCTCTAATGAAAGGGAGGAACTGATAGAAATCAGTATTTGTAGGGAAATGGTGTTGGAGAAATTGACGGGATTGAAGGCTGATAAATCCCCAGGGCCTGATAATCTACATCCTAGGGTACTTAAGGAGGTGGCCCTAGAAATAGTAGATGCATTGCTGGTCATCTTCCAAAATTCGAATGTCTCTGGAATAGTACCCATGGATTGGCGGGTAGCTAATGTTACCCCACTGTTCAAAAAAGGTGGTAGAGAGAAAACGGGGAATTACAGACCGGTAAGCCTGACATCGGTAGTGGGGAAAATGCTAGAGTCCATTATAAAAGATGTAATAGCAGAACACTTGGAAAACAGTGACCGGATCTGACAAAGTCAACATGGATTTACAAAAGGTAAATCGTGCTTGACTAATCTACTGGAATTTTTTGAGGATGTAACTGGTAAAATAGATAAGGGAGAACCAGTGGATGTGGTGTATTTGGACTTTCAAAAGGCTTTCGATAAGGTCCCACATAAGAGATTAGCGTGTAAAATTAAGGCACATGGGATTGGGGGCAAGGTACTGACTTGGATAGAGAACTGGTTGGCAGACAGAAAGCAAAGAGTTGGAATAAATGGGTCTTTTTCCGAGTGGCAGGCAGTGACTAGTGGGGTACTGCAGGGAGCGGTCCTTGGACCCCAGTTATTCACAATATATATTAATGATCTGGACAAGGCAACTAGATGTAATATCTGAAAATGCTGGAAAAACTCAGCAGGTCAGGCAACATCCGTGGAGAGAAATTTGAGTTGACGTTTCGGGTTGGACCCTTCTTCAAAACTGGAAAGAAAAGAAACTAGATCGAAGGCAGGGCTGCGATCGGACAAAAGAATAAAAGAAACAAAAGAAGTAAAAGAGATTAGAAGCTAGATGAGATGGCCAGTACACTTTACACCTAATCCCAGCCTATTACCATCTCGTCTAGCTTCTAATCTCTTTTACTTCTTTTGTTTCTTTTATTCTTTTGTCCGATCGCAGCCCTGCCTTCGATCTAGTTTCTTTTCTTTCCAGTTTTGAAGAAGGGTCCAACCCGAAACGTCAACTCAAATTTCTCTCCACGGATGTTGCCTGACCTGCTGAGTTTTTCCAGCATTTTCTGTTGTTATTTCGGATTTCCAACATCTGCAGTATTTTGCTATCGTAGATGTAATATCTCCAAGTTTGCAGATGACACAAAGCTGGGTGGGCGTGTGTGCTGTGAGGAGGATGCCAAGAAACTCCAGTATGATTTGGACAGGTTGGGTGATTGGGCAGAAGCATGGCAGATGCAATATAACATGGATAAATGCGTGGTTATCCACTTTGGTGTCAAAAACAAGAAGGCAGATTATTATCTGAATGGCAATAGATTGGGAATGGGAAGTGCAACAAGACCTGGGCGTCCTTGTGCACCAGTTGCTGAAGGTAAGCTTGCAGGTGCAGCAGGCGGTTAAGAAGTCAAATGGTATGTTGGCCTTCGTAGCGAGAGGGTTTGAGTACAGGAACAAGGATGTCTTGCTGCAGTTGTACAGGGCCTTGAGACCACATCTTGAGTATTGTGTGCAGTTTTGGTCACCTTATCTGAGGAAGGATGTTCTTGCCATGGAAGGAGTGCAGCGAAGATTCACCAGGCTGATACCTGGGATGGCAGGAAACATAGAAACATAGAAGATAGGAGCAGGAGTAGGCCATTCGGCCCTTCGAGCCTGCTCCGCCATTCAATGAGATCATGGTTGATCATTCATATTCAGTACCCTGTCCCTGCCTTCTCCCCATATCCCTTGATCCCTTTAGTCTTAAGAAATATATCCAACTCTTTCTTGAATATATTTAATGAACTGGCCTTCACCGCCCTCTGTGGCAGAGAATTCCACAGGTTCACCACTCTTTGGGTGAAGAAATTCCTCCTCATTTCAGTCCTAAATGTCCTACCCCTTATCCTTAGACTATGACCCCTGGTTCTGGACTCCCCGACCATCGGGAACATCCTTCCTGCATCTAGTCTGTCCAAGCCTGACAGAATTTTATAGGTTTCGATGAGATCCCCTCTCAATCTTCTAAACTCCAGTGAGTATAAGCCCAATCGACGCAATCTCTCCTCATACGTCATTCCTGCCATCCCATGTATCAGCCTGGTGAATCTTCGCTGCACTCCTTCCATGGCAAGAACGTCCTGCCTCAGATAAGGCGACCAAAACTGCACACAATACTCAAGGTGCGGTCTCACCGAGGCCCTGTACAACTGTAGCAAGACATCCTTATTCCTGTACTCGAACCCTCTTGCTACGAAGGCCAACATAGCATTTGCCTTCTTAACCGCCTGCTGCACCTGCATGCTTACCTTCAGCGACTGGTGCACAAGAACACCCAGGTCTCTTTGTACTTCCCCTTCACCCAATCTATTGCCATTCAAATAATAATCTGCCTTCCTGTTTTTGCCTCCAAAGTGGATAACCTCACATTTATCCACATAATAGTGCATTTGCCATGTTTCTGCCCAATCACCTAACCTGTCCAAATCGTACTGGAGTTTCATGACATCCTCCTCACAGCATACCCTCCCACCCAGCTTTGTGTCATCTGCAAATTTGGAGATATTACATCCAATTCCCTCATCCAGATCATTAATATATATTGTGAACAGCTGGGGTCCTAGGACCGATCCTTGCGGCACCCCACTAGTCACTGCCTGCCACTCGGAAAACGACCCGTTTATTCCAACTCTTTGCTTTCTGTCCGCCAACCAGTTCTCTATCCAAGTCAATACCTTGCCCCCAATCCCATGTGTCTTAATTTTGCACGCTAATCTCTTATGCGGGACCTTATCAAAAGCCTTCTGAAAGTCCAAATACACCACATCCACTGGTTCTCCCTTATCTATTTTACCAGTTACACCCTCAAAAAATTCCAGTAGATTAGTCAAGCATGATTTACCTTTTGTAAATCCATGTTGACTTTGTCCGATCCTGTCACTGCTTTCCAAGTGCTCTGCTATTACATCTTTTATAATGGACTCTAGCATCTTCCCCACTACTGATGTCAGGCTTACCGGAGAGATTGGGTCGATTGGGCTTGTACTCGCTGGAGTTTAGAAGAATGAGAGGGGATCTCATTGAAACTTATAAAATTCTAACAGGACTAGACAGACTAGATGCAGGAAGGATGTTCCCGATGGTCGGGGAGTCCAGAACCAGGGGTCACAGTCTAAGGATAAGGGGTAAGCCATTTAGGACAGAGATGAGGAGGAATTTCTTCACCCAGAGAGTGGAGAACCTGTGGAATTCTCTACCACAGAAGGCAGTAGAGGCCAATTCATTAAATATATTCAAGAAGGAGTTGGATATATTTCTTAAGGCTAAAGGGATCAAGGGATATGGGGAGAAAGCAGGGACAGGGTACTGAATTTGGATGATCAGCCATGATTGCATTGAATGGTGGAGCAGGCTCGAGGGGCCGAATGGCCTACTCCTACTCCTATCTTCTATGTTTCTATGAGTGGCACAGCGGTATGAGGTTGAGTGTGGCTTTGCAGTAACGTTTCATGATCTACTGAGATCATTGAAAAGGTTGCACCACTGCAGCCTGGTCCTCCTGATGACATCCCTGCTTGTGTCCTCCTGTGCAATGTGCAACCAGGCTGCGTAGTTCTCCTGGGGAGGTCTCTTCCGTCCATGTGAAGGGAAGAGGACCTCCCTGCGTGCTGTGACTCCCTCCATATTCTTATCATGGGAGTGCGTGGGTGCAGCCGTGCAGCTCTGTGCAGTGCTTGTCAGTGTTTGCAGCATCTCAATGCTGTAGAACACTGACAGCACAACTGTCAAAATCAATTTGTGCATGGTCCCTTTAAGGAAACCGGCTGATGATGCGTCATCAAGTGACGTCACTAGACCCGCTTCCTTCAATTGGCTGGCAAACACGCTGGGCGGGCTTAACAAGCCCAATCAACATAAAATCACTTTGGACTGTGGACTGGAGCCAGCAGCGGGGTCGCACCCCACCACCGACCCCGACCTTGGAGAGCTGCAGAGGAGATTTACTAGAATGGTACCAGGGATAAGGAACTTCAGTTATGTGGAGAGACTGGAGAAACTGGGATTCATTTCCTTAGAGCAGAGAAGGTGAAGGGGAGATTTGATAGAGGTATTCAAAATTAGGAGAGGTATTCAAAATTATGAAAGGTTTTGATAGAGTAGATAGGGAGAAACTGTTTCCACTGGCAGGAGGGTCGGTAACCAGAGGACACAGATTTAAGATAATTGGCAAAAAAAATCCAGAGGCTAAACGAGGAGAATCTTTTTTATGCAGCGATTTGTTACGATCTGGAATGCACTGCCTGAAAAGGTGGTAGACGCAGATTTAATGGCCCAGTAATTCGGGTCCAAATGCGTGAGTATGGTCTGGGTACTCACGCATCTGGCCGGATGAAATGCCGGCGTTCAGGAAACACCGTGCATGTGGGGAACGCCGGCATTTCCAGTCCTCTGAACGAAGGGGTTCAGAGGCTGAACGCATGCGTGGTATCGGGCAGCGCGTGCGCCTTGGGATTCCTGTATTTTGAGAGAGATGCGCGTGTGTAAAGGCCTCCGATATTTACACACAGAAAAACCACACGTAAGTACTTAGTTTTTCAGGTAAGTGGTCTATTAATACAATTTAGAATTTTTTTTCCCACAGGTTTGTTATTTTTAAAGAATTTACAGTAAGGTAAGTTTAGTTTTAGCCCCGATTTTTTATAAAAAATTTTTTTTCAAATTTTAAAATTATTGTTTAAAATAGTTTTTCATAGTTATTTATGGTTCATTTAAGTAGTGCAATGTTTTTTTTAATTTTCTTTCAGGTTTAAGTAGTGTTTTGGGGCCAGGAGTTTTCATGAGTTTGACAACTCTCACTGTCAAACTTATGAATGAACTTTTGCAACCTCCCATTGGTTGCCCTGTGCTCACGTGATCCCAGCCGGCTCATCGCACTAAGTACGCCGCTGGGTCACGCACGCACAGCGCGGCAGGACCTCAAGCTGGCCAGTCACAGGAATGTCATTGCGGGCCAGATTTCAGATGTCGGCGCGCCGGGTAAGTCCACCTTGGGGCCTTGCACGCGCGGCAACCACCCGAGCCGAATTACTGCCCCAATACTAACTTTCAAAAGGGAATTGGATATATACTTGAAAAGGAGAAATTTGCAGGGCTATGGAGAAAGAGCAGGGGAGTGGGACTAATTGAATATAGAGGTTAGGGAGGGCATCACGAGGGAAATTAGAGAAGCGTGCAATAAGAGCACAGCTGTCATCATAGGTGACTTTAACTTACATATAGATTGGACTAGCCTAATCAGTAAAAATAATGAGGAGGAGGAATTCCTTGAGTGTTTAAGGGATGGTTATCTGGATCAATATGTCGAGGAACCAACTCGGGAACAGGCTATATTGGACTGGGTACTGTGCAATGAGAAGGGACTAATCAGTAATCTTGTTGTACGGGGACCCTTGGGTCAGAGCGATCATAACATGATCGATTTCTCACTCGAAATGGAGAGCGAAGAAATTGACTCAGAGACTAAGGTCCTGAATTTAAACAAGGGGAATTATGATGCCATGAGACGGGAACTGAGTAGGTCTGATTGGACAACGTTCCTGGGAGGACTGGAGGTAGATAAACAATGGCAAACATTTAAAGATAGAATGACAAAATTGCAAAAATTGTTTATACCAATCTGGCATAAAAGGAAATCTAAAAAGGTGACTCAACCGTGGATAACAGGGGAAATTAGAGACAGCATAAAATCCAAAGATAGGGCGTATAAAATAGCCAAAAAAAGCGCCAGAGCGGAAGATTGGGAACAGTTTAAGATAGAGCAAAGGAGGGCAAAGGGCATGATCAAGAGGGGCAAAATAGCTTACGAAAACAAGCTGGCGGAAAATATAAAAACTAACTCCAAAAGCTTTTATAAATATATCAAAAGGAAAAGACTGGTGAAAACCAAAGTTGGTCCATTGCAGTCAGATACGGGGGAATATATAATGGGAAATAAGGAAATGGCAGATCAACTAAATACATACTTTGGGTCAGTCTTTACGAAGGAAGACACAAAAAACCTCCCTGGGATATCGGGAAAAATAGGGACATTGGCAAAGGAGGAACTGACGCAAATCAATATCTCTAAGGATATGGTGTTAAGGAAGCTAAAGGGATTGAAGGTGGACAAATCCCCAGGGCCTGATAACATGCATCCTAGGGTACTGATGGAGGTGGCCCTAGAGATAGCGGATGCACTAAGGATGATTTTTCAGAATTCATTAGACTCGGGAACAGTGCCGATGGATTGGAGGGTAGCTAACGTTACCCCACTATTCAAAAAGGGGGGTAGGGAAAAAGCAGGTAATTACAGACCTGTAAGCCTTACATCAGTTGTGGGCAAAATGCTGGAGTCCATCATTAAGGATGAAATAGCGGAGCACTTAGCAAATGGGGACAGGATAGGACAGAGTCAACATGGATTTACAAAGGGTAAATCGTGCTTGACTAATCTATTGGAATTTTTTGAGGGAGTAACTGGTAGAATAGATGGGGGAGAGCCAGTAGATGTGGTGTACCTGGACTTCCAAAAGGCCTTCGATAAGGTCCCACATAAAAGATTAGCATGGAAAATTGAGGCTCATGGGATAAAGGGGAAAGTTTTGGCGTGGATAGGGAACTGGCTGTCAGATAGAAAACAGAGAGTTGGAATAAACGGCTCATTTTCTGAATGGCAGGCAGTAACAAGTGGGGTACCACAGGGATCTGTCCTGGGCCCCCAGCTGTTCACAATTTACATTAATGACCTGGATCAGGGAGTCGGATGCAGCATTTCCAAATTTGCAGACGACACTAAACTAGGAGGGGGGGTGGGCTCAGAGGAAGAGACCAGGAAGCTCCAGAGCGATTTGGACAGACTGGGCGATTGGGCGGATAAATGGCAGATGCACTATAATGTGGACAAGTGCGAAGTTATCCACCTTGGGTGCAGGAACGGGAGGGCAAATTATTATTTAAATGGCAATAGATTGGGAGAGGGGGAAGTACAGAGAGACCTGGGTGTTCTTGTACACCAGTCACTGAAGGCGAGCATGCAGGTGCAACAGGCGGTCAAGAAGGCAAACGGTATGCTGGCCTTCATAGCAAAAGGGTTAGAATACAGGAACAGGGATACCTTGCTGCAGCTGTACAGGGCACTGGTGAGACCACACCTCGAGTACTGTGTACAGTTTTGGTCGCCTCATCTGAGGAAGGATGTTCTTGCCATGGAGGGGGTGCAGCGGCGATTCACCAGGCTGATACCAGGAATGGCGGGAATGACCTATGAGGAGAGACTATGTAGTTTAGGGATGTACACACTGGAGTTTAGAAGATTGAGAGGGGACCTCATAGAAGTGTATAAAATTCTGACAGGTCTAGACAGACTGGATGCAGAAGGAATGTTTCCCTTGGCGGGTGAGAACAGAACTAGAGGACATAATTTAAGGATAAGGGCTAAACCATTTAGGACAGAGATGAGGGGGAATTTCTTCACTCAGAGAGTGGTGAACCTGTGGAACTCATTGCCACAGAGGGCAGTGTACGCCAGCTCATTAAATATATTTAAGAGGGAATTAGATATATTTCTACGGGCAAAAGGGGTTAAGGGTTATGGAGAGAAGGCGGGGACGGGATACTGAATTAAAGGATCAGCCATGATCTCATCGAATGGCGGAGCAGGCACGAAGGGCCGAATGGCCTACTCCTGCTCCTATCTTCTATGTATCTATGTATCTATGTAATAGCTCTTTCAAAGAGCCGGCACAGGCATGACGAACCAAATGGCCTCTTTTCTGTGCTGTAAGATTCTATGGGCCCGATTTTCTGGATCCTGCAGGAAATGTTCGGGTTCCCCGAATGTGGGGTTATGACC
Organism: Somniosus microcephalus; assembly: GCF_052327205.1. NCBI lineage: Eukaryota > Metazoa > Chordata > Chondrichthyes > Squaliformes > Somniosidae > Somniosus > Somniosus microcephalus. The sequence goes on along the minus strand of NC_141006.1, from coordinate 20,107,194 downwards.
CGAAAAAAAATGGGTCAGCCAGCTGGATGCAACTTTCCCTCAAGTGGCCAATTAAGTTCCAGCGTGTGGGCAGTCTTGCGAAGTGTCCATTTCCAGTCAGAAAGCCCCACAGTATGATGTCATCATTCGTGGTGCTTTTAAAGTGTCCAGCAAGCTTCTCCACCTCTGCAGGCTTCTCAACCACTCTTGCACAATGGCAGAGGAGCCTGCACCAGCTGCTGCCAGCGGCAGAGGCCGAGCTGCGGCCAAATTCAACGAGACATCACTGCAGACCTTGGTGGATGGGGTAAGGGCCCACAGGGAGGTCCTCTACCCTCACTCAGGGAGAAAGAGGCCTCCCAAAGAGTCCAGGGCTGCCTGGATGGAGGTGGCAGCAGAGGTAAACTCTCTGGGAGTCACCCGTCGCACCTGGATGCAGTGCAGGAAGCGCTTCCATGACCTTCACCGCACAGGGAAAGCAAGTACGAAGTTTCCATCACCCTCAACCTGATCCCCATTGCCTTTCCCCAACAGCACTCAGCTTCAGCAAACTCTTCCTCCACATCCCACTTCACAGTCACATCCATGCACCCTATCCCATTCCGTATCTCTCGCTGCTCACATTCACATAACTATTCCACCATCCAGTCTTGTAAATAGTTTTAATGCCATCATCTTCCTGTACATAAAAAATCTGGTGGCAGCTGCTGCAGTTATGGCGTCTGTCATTTGGCGAATGGGGATATCACATAGAGGGCTTAGGATAACTTGCAGATGTCAGCAAGCTGGTCAAATAGGTAGGAAAGTGTAGGCATGGGCCACTGTCCATGGTCAGTTAAGAAGCAGTGAGGCTGCAGTGTTTGATGTACCAGGCTACGCAAATCTGCCCAGGATGAGTGCGTTCCTTGCATTCCGCCCAACAATGTTCTCGCGCACTGGTGCTGCTGGTTGGCGGGCCTCTGCAGGATGCTCGTTTCCATCCTCCTCCTCCTCCTCAGCATCATCCTCATCCGAGGTGGCTCTGTGAGGAGCCTCTTGGTTTTGCGGAATCGGCAAGCCATGACGCTGTGCTATGTTGTGAAGCACACAGCATACCACGACGATTTTGGAGACCATGGCTGATGAGTACTGTAGGGCTCCACCTGATCTATCGAGGCATCTGAAGCGCATCTTCAGCAATCCGATGGTTTGCTCAATAATGCATCTGGTAGTAATGTGGCTGGAGTTGTAGCGCCTCAGCTTCGCTGGCTGGTCTCCTCAACGGCGTCATTAGCCAAGAGCGCAGGGGATATCCCTTGTCTCCAAGTAGCCATCCTTCAAGTTCGTTTGGCGGACTGAATAGTGGAGGCACAGTAGACTGGCGCAGTATGAAGGAGTCATGGCAGCTGCCAGGGAACCTGGCACAAACATGCAAAATCACCTTCTTGTGGTCACACACCAGCTGAACGTTAAGGGAGTGGAAGCCCTTGCGGTTGACAAAACTCCTGGATTGCGGTGGGGTGCCCTAAGGGCCACGTGTGCAGTCAATGACGCCCTGCACCCTTGGAAAGTCTGCCAGCTGAGCTAATCCACGCGCTCGCGCCGTCACACTTGCACGATACCTGGTGAAATGGATGTGATTGTGCGCGAGGGCAAAGAGGGCATCGGTTACCTGCGTGATGCAAGTGTGTGCGGCCGCCTGGGAGATGCCGCTGATGCCTGCTGCTGATCCCTGGAAGGAACCTGAGGCATAAAAGTTGAGTGCAGTGGTGACTTTGATGGCCACTGGTAAGTAGTGTGGACCTGGTGCTCTGGGCTCCAGGTCTTGCTGCAGCATTGTGCAGATGTCAGTCACAACCTCTTGCGAAAGTCGGAGCCGCCTCTGGCACTGCTGCACAGTCATGTTGAGGTAGCTGACCCTGTGTCTGTAGACCCTGTTTGGGGGGTATCTCCTGCGCCGACGGCCTTCCATGCGCTGGCCCCTTCTGGCCTGTGCTGCCCCAGGTCGCTGAGCCGCAGCCTGCCGCTCCTGCTGGTGCTGCTGTTGCTGCTGGTGCTGCTGTTGCTGGAGTTGCTCCAGCCTCCTCTGCTGCTGGAGATCCTCTAATGCCAGGAAGGGAAGGAACAAAAGGCCTCCCATGCTTCTGGCAGATGCCTCCGTTGAAAAGGCGCTGAGTTAGGGTGGTGAGAGGGGCTTCCCAGGAGCTCACAGTGGAGAAGTGTGTGAGGCTCCAACCTTCCACAGCTGTGCCTAAGCATTCAAAAAGTTGCCGCAAGCCTTCAGCAACAAGGTCCTGCAGCCTGCAAATGCTGCCTGTTTAAATCTCTTCAGCCCTGATTGACCTGCAGCTGAAATCAAGCAAGCCAACTCTGTTCACGCCAGGTTTCATCAGCGGTGTTCCCACCAGGCGTGTTTTACGTGGGGGAAGCCAGAAAATTGCAAGGGCCCTTGAAAATAGGTTTAAACATGCTAATAATTGGTCATTAGGCTCCCGCCGACCATTCCCGCCTGCGGCGGGCGGGACTGATTCGGGTCCCGCTGAAACACGGGGGCGAAAGTCAGGCGGGGCGGGGAATCGGGCAGGGGGGGAGTCGCGACCCCCTATTTCTGCGATTTTCGGCCCCCGCCCACCTGAAAACCCGCCCAACGGCTGGGAGAAAATCAGGGCCTATATGTATGGTACTTCCATACTGTTAACTTAACACTCGATGGTCCCCTGATGGGAGTACTCCCATTGTTGTAATTCCAGTCCAAGGTATCACTTGTATAACTTTTGTTATTCTTGACCAGAATGTTCTAGACGGTCTGGGAAATAAAAGCAACTAACTCTTACCCCACTAATTTGAGTGGTTATTCAGACGTAACAATGGGGAGTTTCCAGCAGGGCTTGGGGATGTGACTGCATTGGTGCAGGGTGTGGGAGGGAGAGGGGAATGGCGTTATTGTTGATAGGGACAAAAGCAATTAGATTCTAGGTTCATCCTCAACACAGTAGCTAATGCCTTCACCTGCCTACAGTCCTGTTCTTCATGGCATATTGTATGGCATGTATTCAACCAACCTATTCAACAATATTGCATATTTACTACTAAGCCTACTCAAATATTGCATATGATGACAGTTGCATAAAGTGCCTCAAAGTTTGTTAGACAGTGTTTATACATTGAAACTTTAATAGACTAAAGAGAAATTAATAAATTTGCCTGGTCATGGAATTTTACTGATAGTTGCGTCAGAAAATCCACATCTACCCTCCTAGAAAAATGTTTCCCTCTCCACCGACTGTTGCCAGTTACTTTTCTTCTAATACCATTTGCAGCATCACCATCAATGTTAGCAAGTGCAACTTGAGACATAGCAAAGAAGGTCTGGACTTGACTATTGCAACACACTCCTGACTGGCCTTCCACGTTCTACCCTATGTAAACTTGAGGTCATCCAAAACTCATATCCTAACTCACACCAAGTCCCGTTCACCCATCACCCCTGTGCGTACTGACCTACATTGGCTCCCGGTTAAGCAATGCCTCTATTTTAATATTCTCATCCTTGTTTTCAAATCCCTCCATGGCCTCGTCCCGCACTATCTCTGTAATCTCCTCTAGCCCTGCAACCCTCCGAATATCTGCGCTTCTCCAATTCTGGCCTCTTGAGCATCCCCAATTTTAATTGCTCCACCATTGGTGGCCGTGCCTTCAGCTGCCAAGGCCCGAAGCTTTGGAATTGTACCTCTCCTTCCTCCTTTAAGACGCTCCCTAAAACCTACTTCTTTGACCAAGATTTTGGTCACCTGCCCTAATATCTCCTTATGTGCCAAATTTTGTTTGATAACGCTCCTGTGAAGTGCCTTGGGACATTAAAGGCACTATAAAAATACAAGTCGTTGTTGTAAGAACAGGTCTTTCAGCCATCACATCCGCTCCGTCAGTGTCCATATAGATTATTCTATCATGACATCCCTCCCCATCTGTTGATCCGTTACTCAATTCATTTCTCTCCCACCCCTAAATCATTGCGACTAACCGCTCTATAACCCTCAATCGCCCTTCTCAGCTGAAAACCAATTGTAGACACATTGGGTTTGAACCTCTGATGTTGCAGCTCTATTTGGATCAGTAACACACAAAAAACAAAATCTCACCCACCGAGCCATGCAGGGAACACTTGGGTAAACTCTATCAGGGATATTTATTCTCTTTTGCAAATTGTTGTGTTTAATTATAAAAAATTTTAATTATTTTCAAAACACAAAGCTTTATTTGCTTCATTTACGGTGAGATCAGGAAACCCCGAGGAAATTCTACCCCAGTATTTTTAAAGCCATCTGTGTAGAGCTGACACCGATTCCCTATCCCCGATTTTTACCTAAGCCGCCCAGCGGGAATGGTGTGGGTTTAGGTTTGGCCCACGATTTATACCTCGCCCGATTTCAGGATAGGCTGTAAAATGGGCATTTGAACTGAAGCCGTGCCGTTCCCGTCAGACGGGTTAGATTAACGGCGGGGCTTCTAAAGCTGTACCAGCTTGTACTCAACCATATGGGTTAGGAAACCAATCTCATCCCCAGATATATCCAGATAGGAAATGGACATTAATTTGCTTAGCTCATTGGTTCCATCAGGAAAAGGGGGAATGTACAATGGCTTTTATATTGGGTAGGACCCACGCTGGTGTTGCTGACTCCTGACGGCAGGTCTCAAGGCCAGTGGCATCCTTGCACCACACTTGCCAGGTGCTGGAGGGCTCGTTCGTTTTACTGGGTCTTCCCGACATCCGGCCTTAGAAAATCCGGCAAGTTTACTTTGGTGTTGTTGTGCCATGCAATACCCATCTGTCGGGGGCTAATGACATCAGCACAAGTCGCCAACATAATAGAAGCTTATGCCTCCATCCAACATGAATGTTGTCGCTAGATTGTAGTTCTGGACTCATGTAAAAATGTATTTTCTTTGGTTAGATTTTATTGGTTCAGATTTATACATGTACAATAGGGTTCTCCTGAATCAAAGCTTTCTAATATTCTTATTTCTTATAACTTTACAGCCTTACATTCCAGGAATGTAAGCATGCACCTTCATGTCAGCATCTCTCAAGTTCTTTGAATCTTATCTATATCCATCTGGCAAAAACATCTCGTGACATCTCAAACTACACCTGGTTCAAAAAAATGGTTCTCAGTCTTTATACTCACAGAGCAGTTTGTAGGTTCACATTTGTGATTTTCCACATTGTGAATTCCCATTCTTCCCTGTGCCACAAGGAAAAGCACCAGAGACTAGTTACTTTCAACAACAACAACAACAATATCGCGCCTTTAACGTAGTAAAACATCCTAAGGCACTTCACAGGAGCGATATCAAACGAAATTTGACACTGAGCCACATAAGGAGATATTAGGACAGTTAACCAAAAGCTTGGTCAAAGAGGTAGGTTTTAAGGAGCGCCTTAAAGGAGGAGACAGGTGGAGAGGCAGAGAGGTTTAGGGAGGGAATTCCAGAGCTTAGGGCCTAGGCAGCTGAAGGCATGGCTGCCAGTGGTGGAGCGATTAAAATCGGGGGGGTGCAAAAAGCCAAAATTGGAGCAGCGCAGAGATATCAGAGGGCTGTAGGGCTGGAGGAGATTACAGAGATAGGGAAGGTCAAGGCCATGGAGGGATTTGAAAACAAGGATGAGAATTTTAAAACTGAGCAATTGCCAGATCGGGAGCTAATGTAGGTCAGCGAGCACAGGGGTGATGGGTGAATGGGACTTTGTGCGAGTTAGGATACGGGAAGCAGAGTTTTGCATGAGCTCAAGTTTATGGAGGGTGGAAGATGGGAGGGCGGCCAGGAGAACGTTGGAATAGGCAATTTCAGAGGTAACAAAGGCATGGATGACAGTTTCAGCGGGGCGGAGTCGGGAATGTTGTGGTGGTCTTGGTGATGGAACGGATATGTGATTGGAAGCTCATTTCAGAGTCAAATACAACACCAAGGTTGTGAACGGTCTGGTTCAGCCTCAAGGCAGTTGCCACAGAGAAGGATGGAATCGGTGGATAGGGAACGGAGTTTGTGGTGGGGACTGAAGACAATGGCTTTGGTTTCCCAATATTTTGTTGGAAGAAATTTCTGCTCATCCAGTACTGGATGCCATACAAGCAGTCTGACAACTTAGAAACAGTGGAGGGGTCGAGAGAGGTGGCGATGAGGTAGAGCTGTGTGTCATCAGCGTACATGTGGAAACTGGCGCTGTGTTTTCGGATGATGTCGTCGAGGGGCAGCATGTAGATGAGAAATAGGAGAAATTTCAGACCAAGAGGAAGGGATAATCAGCAAGTGGGCTTTGCTGGGCCTTTGATTGTGGCTGGTGCATCATGGTAGAAGCTTGGGAAAGAGGTTGCCTGCTCACAGAGAATGATGCATAAGCTGGGGGTTGAGCAGAAGGCTCTAAACAGAGAGGAAAATAAAATGAGACAGCCAGGGGAAAAAATCTCAATGTTATCTCCGAGGATCTAATAGCTTTCCCAGTATTTAGATAAGCTGCATTCTTGTCAAGGTAGAGTGTTCATCCATACTACAGTATCAACAATGAAATCCTAATCATATCTATTCTTTATATACAAATTTTAAAAATGATTAATGTCACTTTTGAACCAACTTATGGTCAAAGGTGGTGTCACTTTCTAGCAATCTCATTAACTAGTAGCAATCATACGACTGTGGTGTCACAGTCCAATTACCAGCTTCATTACTTTGCCTTAACAGTTAGTATTGCCCGCTGATGTAATAAAACTCACTACGCACTTGGTTTGAGCATAAAGCAAGGCTTTAATCAGCTTGTTTCAGAACATGGAGGTCTAGTTGTACTTCAATAGTTCCTTGTCTTTACAAAATGTCCCTAGCAAGCTGGAGGCCAACGCCTGAGTATTTATACTCCTTGGACGGCGCCACCAGCTGGCCGTCCAGTGTTATTTCATAGGTAATTTCTCGATGATGAGATTTATGACATTCTTCCTGCCTAAAAGATTTGGAAGTCCGACGACTTCCTCTTAACGGATTAGGCGGACTACGAATAGCCGCAGTCTTTTAGGTTTATGTTTATGGCTAGAAGGCACGTCTCCCCGGACCGTGTCTTGGTCCCTGGGCCGCCTGATCCGTGCCGGTGGATCAACAGGGCCCGTGTTACTCTGATCAACCCGAGGGAGGCTGGGCAGATCATGACTCCGGGTGCGGGTCCCCGCAGGCGCAGAACTGGCTTCGTCCCGTCGGTTAGCCGGAGATTGACTGGCGTCCTGGCCTGGGGTGGCCATCCCACGGGGCGTGCTCGGCTCCCCGAGCGGATCCGGCAGGGCAGCCGGCAGATCCCTCGATGTCCCAGGTAGTGCGTCATCCTCGGGGGAGCGCAGAGTGTCGGCCTCATCCCCGCGGGTCTCTCCCTCAGTCGGGTCCGCGGAACTGGCCGGACAGGGAGCCAGGTCCCGGAGCGAAACGGTGGACTACCGGCCATCCGGGTACCACACGTGGGCGTATGTGGGGTTGATGTCTGTAAGCTCTACCTCGTCGACTAGAGGATCGGTTTTTGACAATCGGATGAATCTTCGGAGCAGCACGGGGCCAGGAGCTGCCAACCATGACGGTAGAGACGTCCCATGGGTGGAGTGACGCTGGAAGCTGAAGAATCGCTCGTGAGGTGTGACATTGGTAGAACTAGAAAGGAGAGACCTGATGGAATGCAGCGCGTCAGGGAGCATAGTTTCCCATTGCTGGTCTGGTAGATTTACTGAGGAGATGGTACGGTGGGAGAGATAACTTTTGAGTTCACTTGACATGAAGGAGGGACCCCGATCACAGTGGATGAAATTGGCCGTACCGCAAAGGGGAAAGACTTGATCAAGGCATTTGATGACTGTGGAAGTAAGCATATTGGGACAGGGGAAAGCAAAGGGAAAGCGTGAATATTCGTCCACCATAGTCAGTATGTAGGTGTTCCACGTTGAGGAAGGCAATGGCCCTTTAAAGTCAATGCTGAGTCGCTGCATAGGCTGCATAGCGTATATGAGCGAGCCATCCGATGGACGGAAGAATTGCGGTTTTAACTCCACACAAATTTTACAGGAGGAGCACGTTCTTTTCACATCTTCCGTAGAAAATGGGAGATTTTTAGATCGCACAAAGTGCAACATACGGGTAATGCCAGGATGGCATAAGTCAGTATGAAGATCCGCCAGAGTCGAAGTTGACATAGAAGAGCAGAATGCCCGCGTGAGGGTATCCGGGGCCACATTCTCTTTGCCGGGTCGATAATGTATGGTGTATCCAAAGGCAGCCAATTCCATCCTCCAGAGTTGTATTTTGTTATTCTTGATCTTAGCGCGTTTCCGGTTATCCAGCATAAAGGCCACGGAGCGCTGATCGGTTATAAGTGTAAAATGGCGATGAGCGAGAAAATGACTCCATTTACGTACTGCTTCGATGATGGCCGTAGCCTCCTTCTCGACAGGAGGATAATGGAGCTCGCTACCCTGCAAAGTTCTGGACAGAAATGCAACGGGTCGACCACCTTGATTCAAGGTAGCAGAGACGCCACATCCGATGCATCGCACTCGACCACGAAAGGAAGATTTTCATCAATGGAACGAAGCGTGGCTTTTTCCAGTTGTCGCTTGAGGAGCTTGAAAGCTGAAATAGCCGTTGCCTCCAATGGAAATGAATTTGCGTGAAGCAGGGGCTGGATTTTGTCGGAGAAGTGGGGTATCCATTTTGCATAATAGGCGAACATGTTGAGTGCCCAATGAAGAGAGCCAAGATTCGTAGGAGGAGGGAGCTCCTGAAGCGGACGAAGTCGCTCCGGATCCGGTTTGATGACACTGTTGCCCACCCAGTAGCCAAGGATGTTGACTGATGGTACTGATTTCACAGATTTGGACTCATTTAAGGTTAAGTTGCGACGACGGAGAACGTCAAAAAATTTCTGGAGATTGGCATCATGCTCCTTCTGGTTATGACCAGCAATGGTGATATTATCTAGATATGAAAAAGTGTCCGTTAAGTTCTCCTGTTTGACTAGGCTATCCTTTGCCCGTTGAAAGACGGCCACCCCATTGGTGACTCCAAATGGAAGGCGACAAAACTGGTAAAGCCGACCATTGGCCTCAAAGGCTGTATACTTTTTGTCACAGTCCTTTAGCGGTACTTGATGATATGCGCTCTTTAAATCAAAAGTTGAAAATGCCTTGTTGTTGGCAAGGTTATTGACCATGTCATCGATGCGTGGTAGTGGGTAGGCATCCAGGTCGGTATACTGGTTAATAGTTTGCGAATAATCGATGCAAAGACATTTCTTGTGTTGCTTCAGAGGATTTTTAACAACGACAACTTGAGCCCGCCAGGAAGATGAACATGGCTCAATGATACCGTCAGCTAGAAGGCGAGAGATTGCTGCCTCGATAAAGGCTCGATCATCTCGGCTGAAAGGTCGTGATTTAGTGACTATGGGCTTACATCGGGGGGAAAGATTGGCAAACAAGGAGGGCTCGTCGAGCGTAGCCGCCGAAAGCACACAAAACGGTACTTTGGAAATAGTAAGCTTCGGCTTTGACCCTCTGTGATATCCGAGTGGTAAGGTCAGAAACTGAGATAAGCCAGACTTCAGGAACCAAACTCAACTGTTTAATTATACATAGGTAGCGGAGAAACATATCTTACAGGCTGCCAGCAAGCACTCTATTTCTTACTGTGCGATCACAAGATGGAGGATCAACCTCTGAGTCATACCCAGAATGCAATGCCACTACCTTAATAAGTGGTGTGCCAGGACATTACCTTAATACTGGTAAATATGATCCCTTAATATTTGTCTCCATCTGGTGGATAACTTAAGCATTACATCCCAGATTACTATATCCCCCCCTCTTATGTTTACAATAATTTCTTAACAACATTCTTAAAAAGTCCATAAGGAAACTTATTTAATGATAGTCCATACTGAACGAATCTAGCAAGTTGTTATCAATCTCTCTGGCAGCTTGTGAGGCCTTGGTGAACGTCTTACAGTCAAGTCCCTGCTTGGTTGTGTTAGAGCCACCTGCTGCTCCTGAGCAGTACTCAGAGTATCTGAATCTGCTACGATGGTTTCCTCTTGACGAAGGGGTCCAGGTATAACTGGCTCTGTTCGTGGTGTTGGTACCACCAATGCATTTGGATAACTGGGGGCCAACTTGTCCTCTGACATCTCCACTGGAACCTCCAGTTCGATTTCCCTTTGTCTGGTCAGTATCTGATCCACATGTCTGCGTACTACCTGATCAGTTCCCACCATGACCGTATATGATACTGGACCGGTCATTGAGTCTATGACGCCAGGAATCCATTTTGGACCATAACTGAAATTCCTGATAAGGACCGCATCTCCTTCTCCAAAACTGCGGCTCTTTGTCCTTCTGTCATGGTTCTCCTTTTGTTTGATTTGTCGGTTTTCCACCTTCCTTTTTAGATCTGGGTGAACCAGGTCAAGAGTGGAGCGTAGTCGACGTCCTAACAACAACTCAGCAGGAGAGAGTCCTGTGGTAGATTGAGGTGTTATCCTGTAGCTGAACAGAACTCGTGACACCTTTGCTGCCAAACTCCCTTCCGCACTTTTTTCATCATTTCCTTAAATGTTTGTACGGCTCTCTCCGCAAGTCCATTTGAAGACGGATGATATGGAGCTGAAGTCACGTGCACTATGCCATTGTTTCTCATGAATTATTTTGTTTCTATACTCACAAAACATGCGGCATTGTCACTTACTCCTCTTGAGCCGTAACCCAGCCTTATCCAATCTTTGTAGTACCTCGCTCAGAGTGCTCAGATGCTCCTGGTCGGTTCTTCCCGTCACCAGAATGTCATCCAGATAAATAGAAACATGTGGAATCCCTTGCAGTACCTCCTCGATAGTCCTCTGGAAAATAGCTGGACTAGATGAGACACCAAATGGCAAGCGGTTATAGGTAAACAAACCCTTGTGTGTATTTATGGTTACATACTTCTTGGATTCCTCATCTAGTGTAATCTGCAAGTATGCATGACTCATATCCAGCTTCATGAATTTCTTCCCTCCAGCCAGGTTTGCAAAAAGATCCTCAGTTTTAGGAATAGGATACTGTTCAAGTTTAGACGCCCTATTTACTGTCAATTTATAATCGCCACAGATTCTTACCGAATTGTCTGGTTTTAAAACAGGTACAATGGGAGCTGCCCATTCTGAACATTTTACGGGTTCCAGAATGTTCTCTCTCAAAAGACGGTCAAGCTCAGCCTCTACCTTCGGTTTCATGGCATACGGCACAGGTCGTTGTTTAAAAAACCTTGGCAGTGCCTCCTTGTCGACATAAATCTTAGCTGGGGGGCCATTAAATGTTCCAAGTTCTTCCTTGAACACGTTTTCATGTTCAATCAACACGTCTTGCAAAGACAACTGTTTGCCTCCCTCTAGTTGATTTATTGCTCCCCAATCTAATTTAAGTTCTCATATCCAGCCCCGACCTAACAAGTTTGGTCCAGAACCCGATACTACAACTACAGGTAGCTGTTCCACGGTGTCCCAGTGTTGCACAGTTACAGTAGCTGCACCCAATGTCACCACTTGTTCACCGGTATACATTTTAAGCTGCATAGAGCAAGACTTTAACTCTGGAACTTTTGCACGGTTCCACAATTTTGAGTACTCTTCCCTGTTCATTATGGTAACACCACATCCGGTATCCACCTCAAAGTTCACCTTAGAGTCATTTACTATCAGTTGCAAAGTGATAGGATCCACTTTTGGAATGTCCTCTACCATACTATGCAATATGAACATGTCGTCTTCTTTCTCAGCTTCTCCACTGATGTGATGTGCTCCCTGTTTTTTCACTTCTCTTACTAGGTTTTGCTTTTCTCCCCCTTTAGGTTTGTATACCTCCAGGGTAGCTTTTGCTCGACATGCACATTTTATATGTCCTTTTTTCCCACACTTGTGGCACTTTTCCTCCAGAAACCTGCATTCCCTCGCCAGGTGATCTCCATTGCATCTATAACATGCCTTTACATGCTCACGTTGTGGTTTCTGACTCATAATTAACTTGCGCACAACCGGACCTCCAACTTGTCTCGTAGTAGCCCAGTCGGAACCTTGTATTTCATTTACATCTCGGTTAGTTGTCTCTATGGCTTGAGCAAGTTCCAATGCTTTTTCATACGTAAGCCCAGTCTCGGACAATAATCTCCTCTGCATTCGAGCATTCATTATCCCACAAACAAGCCTATCTCTCAGCATGTCTTTCAAATTGTTCCCGTGATTGCAATCATGTGCCAGTTTTCTCAACACTGCTACATAATCCAATACAGTCTCTCCCGGTTTCCTGTTCCGTGAATTAAATTTGAAACGCTGTACAATCTCACTCGGTCTGGGATTGAAATGTTCCTTTAGCAAGTCCACTAAGTTAGCAAATGGTACGTCTCCAGGCTTTTCAGGACTGCATAAGTTTCTCATCAAACTATACGTCTGACTTAATAGCTCTCCTTTTCCCAACATCAACTATATCATTTGCTACAAAGAAATGCTCCAGCAACTCACAGTATTCATTCCAGTTCTGCGTCTTAACATCAAAAGCAGAGAGCTGTCCTACCATAGCAGCCATGATTCCTTGATACAGTGCTTTTCTTTTATTTTCCCTTCTTCAAGATGAGATCTGTTCAGCCTCATCGCCAAATGTGATATCCGAGTGGTAAGGTCAGAAACTGAGATAAGCCAGACTTCAGGAACCAAACTCAACTGTTTAATTATACATAGGTAGCGGAGAAACATATCTTACAGGCTGCCAGCAAGCACTCTATTTCTTACTGTGCGATCACAAGATGGAGGATCAACCTCTGAGCCATACCCAGAATGCAATGCCACTATCTTAATAAGTGGTGTGCCAGGACATTACCTTAATACTGGTAAATATAATCCCTTAATATTTGTCTCCATCTGGTGGATAACTTAAGCATTACATCCCAGATTACTATACCCTCCAAACTCAAAAGTGAGTCTTTTGTGTTGTTTCTGGAAATCCTGTCCCAGGAGCACATCATTGCATAGGTTCTTGAGCACCCCGAGCCGGGTGGAGAAATAAGTGCGGCCATTGAGAATAAGGTCGACAAGACAAAAGCCAGAAGAATTGGTGGTCAGTGTCGTCAGAGCCATTGCAATTTCCCTGTCTGAGGGGTAAATACGCAGTTTTAACTTACTGACAGCCCGCTCACCAATGAAGCTGTCAGAGCTGCATGAATTGATTAGTGCACTCAAAATGTGTCCATTTATCGAAACCTTCGTGGCTGCATGGAACAAACTTTGGGGAAAAACAGCTGTGATGGGAGGCGGGGCAGTTTTACCCTTGACAGCTGTAACCTTAGTAGTGGTTCTTGGGGGAGGAGCAGTTTTATAGATTGCAGCTGTAACCTTAGTAGTGGCTCTTGGGGGAGGAGCAGTTTTATAGATAGTAGCTGCAAAACTAACAGGTTCTCTTGCCCGGTATACCTTAGAAAAGTGGCCTTTCTTACTAGCAGCGGCTCTTGACTGGCATACCTTAGAAAAGTGACCTTTCTTGCTGCAATGATTGCAGGTCGCGTTATGAGCAGGACAAAATTTCCTATAATGGAACGCTCCTCCACAGAAGTAACACTTCCTTCCAGATTGCCAAGATGCCGGTAGGGCGGGGTCATCATCAGTGTAGGTTTCTAGGGTAGGGTTGGCATCAGCTGGGTTGGAGTCGTCATCCGTGAAGCCTTCTGCCCGAGGCCTATTGAAAGAGTCACTAAAAGAGACAGCAGCAGCCCGTGCACGTGGTAAAAGATAGGTGTCTGCATTCCTCTTTGCTAAGTCCAGAGAACATGCCTGGTCATAGGCAGCCTGTAGCTTGAGGGTTTTATTCTCCAACAGACGCTGACGTATGAATGGAGATGCAATCCCATTAATAAAGGAATCACAAATTAACTCCTCCTGGTACTGCTCAGCTGTAACAGCTTTAAGATTACAATCCTTGCTGAGCCTGCAAAGTTTCTGAAGGATTTCGTCAAGTGATTCCCTGGGTTGTTGTCGAGTTGTGGCTAGTAGATGCCGAGAAAAAATTTCATTTGGGGACTTGACACATAGCTGCTGTAGTATTTGGATAGCAACGTCATAGTCTACACAGTGTTCGATATAATCAAACACATGAGGGGATACGTAATTAGCAAGTATTTCTAATTTATCAGGAACATTTTCACCACACACCCTGAGGAAGTTGCTGAAAGTACGATACCAGTGTTTCCATGCCTTAGCAGCTGTAAGTGAATTCGGGTCCAGGTCAAGACGGGCGGGGCTGAGTAGTTTCTCCATGATGGATCGATTACTTGTCTGAGTTCCCTTCTATGGTTCGAGTCCTAGCTGGCTGTTCCCGAAATCACCCAAAGCGTGGAGTTGATATTTAGTTGATTAAATTGACGTAATAAAACTCACTACGCACTTTGTTTGAGCATAAAGCAAGGCTTTAATCAACTTATTTCAGAACATGGAAGTCTAGTTGTATCCACTAGCTCCTTGTCTTTACAAAATGTCCCTGGCAAGCTGGGGCCAACGCCCGAGTATTTATACTCCTTGGACGGCGCCACCAGCTGGCCGTCCAATGTTATTTCATAGGTAGTTTCTCGATGATGAGATTTATGACACTCACTATGTTAATTATAGATTTATTTTAGGGAATGTAATACGAATGGCTTATGCTGAAAGGCTGAAAAGTAATGAGCAATGTTTTGGAAAAATTTAGATTGAGTTCTTGAAATAAAGCATATATGCAGTAGCACTGTAGGTGGTGTGTGGGTCAGCTTCACCTCTGACATGTGAGCAGTTTGAATCGCTCCCACTCCCTTGGTTCTAGACCTGGGACTTATTTGGGGGTTGTGATGAAAAGTGCAGCAGACAACTGAATTTTGGTGAAAGGAATAAGATCTTTATTGAGAAAGAAAATATACAACACAATAATCTTAACACTCTAAATTGGGGGAACACTTTGGAATATACGAGAGAAAATAACAATAGACAGAATATTTCACCCCTCCCAATCCCACTTCACTGGCTAAGTTGGGCTCCAGAGGACCAGGGATAATGCTCACCAAAATGACATCTTTTGACAGTTGTAGAGGTTCATGATTTCGGGGTTCTCTAGATGTGTTGGTTGGGGCCTGCCGTACCCCGGATGCGGTAGAGGACTTCACCTGCGTGGCTGGTCAGTCTTCGCGAGTCCACTGATGCGGTAGGGTGCGTATTGGATCTATCAGATGAGTACCCAATTTCTTTTGGTTAGAAGTAGGGTTTAGAGTCTTTTCAGTAAAATCTTACCCAGGGGTAAGTCAGGATAGATTGTAGAGTGGAAAAACTTGTGGATCTTCGGTTTTCTTCTGAGTTGGGTTTTGGTGGTCGCGGTGGCCCAATATTACCCGGTTGCTGGTAATATTTGGTTGTTTGTTTCGTGGGGCCCTGGTCTGCCGCGAGGTTTCTGGCGGTGCGTTATTTCTTTGAGAGGGAGCTTCTTCTTGGATTTGAACTTGGTGACTTGATTTCACATGAATGATGAAGTGAACTCTTTTCTTCAACTCGTCTCAACTTCTTCAACTCTCCTCTCACTCAACTGCTTGAACCGCTTGACCCGAACTGAACCCGCACTCCTTGGACCGAACTCCTTCGAACAGCACTGCACTGCTGTTTGAACTTCGTCGAACTGCTTGACCTACCGTTGTAAAAGCAGGCCCTCAATTATACCATTTCAGGCCTGCTAATCTGCGTGCCAAATCAGTTCTGTCTCTTTGTTAGTTTTGGCGGGCTCGTTAACATTGATGGGTTAAAAATTGTTTAATAGGTTTCGGGATGGTCCCATCGATCTTAATTGGTTTAAGATTGCGCGAAGTGGTTTTGGGGTGGACCCATCGATTCTTAAGTGGTTTTAAGCGATTGTTTAACCTCTTGTTTAATTGCAGTAACATTTGTCTTTTCCTGTGGGGCCCACGGTTCTTTTGTTAGTTGGTGGCATGTTCTGCATTATGTATACTTTGGATGGTTCTGTAATTTTGGGCGGGAACTGCTCTTCTGTTGGTCTATTGTCATTATGTAAAATGACTGAGACAGTCCAGATAGTCCCCAGACAGCTTGGCTAATGCCAATACTCAAAACTGTCCATTTACAGAGGCCAATCCCAATTCCTTTTGTTGCAGCCCCCTTTTCTTCCACAGGCTCGAACATGCTTTTAAAATAAAAACCAAAATCCTGGGGTCTTTGATTTTTAAATCTCCCTTTAGGCCCAATATTCTTATACCATTCTGACATGGTTTATTAGCAGTCCAAATATCCCTTCCTTAGGGTAATCTTCTTGGTTTTGGGGAATCTGTTGAATTTTGTGAATCTTACAAGCACCATTAGTGTTATCAAACGGCACTGGTTATTATCTTGTATTAGATTTTGCTATCAACGTTATAAATAATAGGTCACATGTACTAATTGACCTTTTGTTCTCAAAGCCCACTTTAATCAATAAAAATACACGCACAAACTTTGGCTGCTGGGATAAGAGGTAATGAGAAATTTTACAACCTATTAACGAATGCGGATTGGATATTGGCCACGCTTGAATGATGTTGTTAGTCATTGTACCTTGTATTGAAAATTATTACTATTTAGAATTATAGCTCATCTTTGCAGTTCTTCTTCATTCCATACCCTGTTTAGATTGTCACCTCCATAGCCTTAGTGTTTCAATCAGATGAATGAGTTTTACATTTGTGTGTCTGAATAATTGGCCAGAACTTGAGATGAGGAGAGCATTAACAATAAAAAGTGTTCTTTCTGGTCATGGTTGACTTCTTATGGGTAAGAGGGTAGTGTTCAAACCACTTACTTAAAAAATAAAATGTTCCATTTTTGAAATAAAAAGCTGATTATCTTGTCTTTAGTACTAACTCACCTGCACCGGGCTCTCACAATAATGAGTGAAATAGCAGCAGGGAGAATTTGACTCAAAGGTTATTATTCAAGACTGAGTACCCACTGCATTATGAATTCTATTGGCTAGCACCTGTGCATGTATGCATTAGCCATCGATTTGGAAGTCACTCGCACCCCGACCCTTCAGGGAGGCCACCCAACCTATTGGTCCTTCAGTAAGAAAATTGTAAAGTGCTTGAGCAAGAGGATGGGCTAGTTTGAGGGCCTGGCGACCTCCACACCAAGTACTCAAAAATGGAGGTGCTATCGCGGAGGTCCAGATGGCGGCCGTGACGGTCCAGTGCTGAGATCGCTCTCCCTGCTTCAGGCAGCCAGCTCTCGCCGCTCGCTCCCGCAACCGGAGCGAGGTGCTCGGCGAGTCGGGCAGAGGCAGCGCAGTGCGGTGAGCAGCAGTAGCAGCCAAGCCGACCTGCTGGAGCACATCGGCCGGCAGCTCCTCAGCGGGAAGGAATTCCGACTGGGAGGAGGGTAGCCGAGCATGGCGGCCAGAGGCCGACCCGTGAAGAGAGAGGAGTAGGCCCCGGGCCGTGGAGCATGGAGCCGGCGACGGTGAAGAGGAGGCTGAATTGGAGCATTCACATCCCGACGATGTGTTCGGCGAGTCGGGCGGAGGAGCGCAGCACAACGAGCAGCAGCAGCAGACTCACGACACGCTGCAGCACATCGGCAGGCAGCTCCATTTGGGGTAACTCGCAGTCCGGATGGGAGGAGGGGAGCCGGGCATGGCGGCCAGAGCGGGAGAAGCAGGTCACCACACGTGGAGCCGGCAACAGCGAGGAGGAGGCCGCGGTGAAGAGGAGGACGGAGCGGCTGAGGGACATCGTGCTCCCACTGCCACGGGAAGCCATTGTATTGACTCTGAACGCGGCGCTGTATGTATAGCTGACGTGTCCCTACGGGGAACAAGCATTCCATTGTACTTGTTACATATGGCAAATAAATCTAATCTGATTCTGAATCTGAATCAAATACGTAAGTTTGGACCCCTAGCAACGGGCCCCTTCCATTCTGGCACAGTAAGGTGCTGAGCTGTGGGACTTAAAAAGGCCAGCGGATATAAACAAAGAATCTTTGCACACCTAGATTTTAGAACAGCCAGAACTTAGACCTGGGCTAATTGCCAGAGCAGATGGCAAAAGCACAGAGAAGGACACAGACTACAACAGAACATCCTTGATCTGGATGAAAGCATGGATCAAAGACACTGTGGAATGCTTGTTATGCTTTTGGTAATGCCTCCAGTTAGGCAACCCAGGGAGGGGGGAAAATATAGAGGAGGAGTGAGTAACATTGTGGCATGGTTAAAAACATTGATGTATGTAATTATACAGAGGAGTTGTGCAGCAGCAAAATGCACTTGTGATTGTATACGCTATCTATGGTGTGTAATTCTAACCTGCTCACAGTTTTTCAATCATCTTTAGATATACAAACAGAGGACTGAAGGGTTGTCAATGGAACATCAGGGGTGATTTTGCCAGCCCTGGGGAGGTGGGTTTGGAGGCGGGACTGCTGGGAAAATGGCAGAAGTTGGGGGCGGGTACCCATCCCATCCTCAACCCGTCACCGTGCCATCTTCCCAGGAGGTGGGAACCCGACCCACGCCGGGTCCAGTCTCTAAGGCAGGAAGGGGATTAGTGCCAATTAACTGCCTGTTACCAGGTAGTTAACAGACAGTTTTTTGGCTAATACCTATTTTGAGCCCTGAAGTGTGGGCTTCCCGATGGCTCTGAACCTCGCCAGGGTCAGGGAAGCGGGCCGTCGGTCTGTGGAGGTCAGAGGGGACGAGATGTCCGGTGTGCAGGTGAGTGATGGGTGCATGTGTGCAGAGATAAATGTGTGAGGTGTGTGTAAAGTAAGTTTTACTTACCTTTACTCCTTCCTGCAGGCTTCCTCCCTTCAGGTCTCGGGAGTCCCTCAGTTCACCGGCACAGAAAGCAGAATGGCCGCTGAACTGTCAAAAGCTGCAGCCTTCTGCTTTCTGCTCAGGAAAGCTTTCTAATTGACAGCTTCACAGAGCCGTCAAACAATGATATTTCATCTGTCAAAAGCTCTTGACAGATGAAACGTCACTCGCTGACGTCACCTGTAATCTGCTTTCCCTTAATTGGCCTGCTAAGCCCACTGGGCGGGCTTAACAAGGTCAAGCAAAGGAAAATAGCGTGGGTTGGCCACAAGTCGATGGAAGTGGGAGTAAAACCCGACAAGTGGGAGTCCCGCCTCCAAAAGCTCCCCATTGACAAAATCCAGTCCCTCTGTTCAAAATGGAAGAGAAAGATAAACCAGTAACTTCAGATCAGTTTGCCTAATGTCAGTTTTGGGCAAAATCTTAGAATCTATAATTTGAGATCAAATTAGTGAGCATTTAGAGATGCAAAGGATAATCAAGGACAATCATCATGGGTCTGTTAAAAGCAAGTCGAGTTTCACAAATGTAATAGTGTTTTGAAGAGGTGACTGATTTGATAGATAAAGGGAACGGGGACTCGGTTAACATCTCATTCAAAAGACGACACCTCCAACAGTGCCGCACTCCCTCAGTACTACACTGAAGTGTCAGCCTAGATTATGTGCACAAGTCTCTGGAGTGGGACTTGAACCCACAGCCTTCTGACTCAGACAATGGGCTCAATTTTAATTCCCGAGGTGGGTTGGAGTCGGGTTGCATGGTGGGCGGGTTCGGGAGCTGCTTCCTACACGATCAGCTGCAGTTGTCCAATTTTGATTCAATGAGTTTATTAATTTCAAGGAGGCGCGCTGGCCGGTCCAATGAGTGGGATCGGCTCGGCTGGCCGCCTCTGATGATGTCATAATAGTAGCTGCTTTTAAAGCTGCCATCCAGCCTGAGCCTTTCTATTGTGGTTTCCTGGACTTGATTTAAACGCTATGACTTCTTCCAGGGGCAAGGCAGCGCTTTGTTTTAAT
This sequence comes from Somniosus microcephalus, assembly GCF_052327205.1. Classification (NCBI taxonomy): domain Eukaryota; kingdom Metazoa; phylum Chordata; class Chondrichthyes; order Squaliformes; family Somniosidae; genus Somniosus; species Somniosus microcephalus. Next base: position 20,087,297 of record NC_141006.1, on the reverse strand, counting down.
AGTGAATCACTCCAAGTTCTTGTGGATGCTGTCAGAGGGCGCAAGGAGATTCTCTTCCCTCCTGATGGCCGGAGGAAGCCTCCTCAGCATACCAAGGCAGCCTGGCTGCACATTACTCAGGAGGTGAGCGTAAGGTCCATTTATGCACGGTCATGGACCCAGTGCCGAAAAAGGTTTAATGATTTTGTGCGAACATCAAAAGTGAGTCTCCCATCACACTTGCCTTCACTCTGCTTTCCTTCTCTTCTCATCACCAGCACTCTGTGTTGTAAGCCTTCTCCTTCACATCCCACCTTACTCTTACTTCCCTTGCACCCTTTCCTATCCATCTCTGTCTCTGCACTGAATCACTTCATCATCATGCCTATGCACCCCTTAGACTCGCTCTCACTGTCATGCAGTGAGCTTACCTTCCTCTTGGCACCTTACCCCATCTTCGTCTCACTCAAAACTTCTATGGTAGGGATTATTCACACTCACTCCATCACTGTGGCTGAAACACCGCTTGTGTCCCTCCTTGCAGGAAAAGATAGCCCACAATAAGAGGGAAAGAGCAATGACTGGAGGAGGAACACCTACCCTAGCGACGTTGACCAGGGCTGAGGAGGCAGCTAACGAGATTATTGGAGGAGGCGAGGACCTGGAAGTGGGCGATGGAGAGACGGGCACACTAGAGGAAGCTGGTGACGTAATAGATTTTCATCCCTCTCAGAAAGCAATGGCATATGATGTTCATAGAGAATCGCATTGTATCATTTGCTCAAAAGGATGTGTCTGCTACATCAATATCAGATGTCTAAATCATGCCTATACTCTCACACAGGACCATCGAGCGCCCCCCTCCCCACGATCCAGGACAAAGACCTGGACAACTCCTCAGAGGAACCTGAAGCCTGAGGGAGCAGCATCACCAGGACTCAGCGCACCCAGCACCAGCGCAGCAACGCACACCTCAGTGGGGCCATCGCGAGTTAGAGTAGTGTTGTCACCTGGTCTATCACAGTGCACAAGTGAGCATCAGCAGATGGTGGAGACAGCGACAGCAGTGGAGAGTCCGCGGCAGAGGTCGCAGGACTCTCCTAGCTCTGCTGAGCTGCATGCGGACGCTGTGCCTCAGGGGCCATCCAGAAAAAGAGCGGTTCGTGAAATACAGGAACAAGTGTAGGTGTCTCTGGAAGGGTTTGCCTCCAGGGTTAGTGTGAGTGTGGAGAGAACGGAGGAGTCCATCTCTAACATCAGCACTGCTGTGGTGGAGGAAATGGCACATGAACACACCACCATGGATAGGATGGCAACCTCCGTGGAAAGGCTAGCTACCTCAGTGGAAAGGATGGCTATGGCCATGAAGGAAATAAGTCGCCAGAGTCAGGAAAACATGATGACTGTTCAGAATAGAATGACATCTCTGGAGGAGTGATGGGCAGCTATTGAGCAGAGAGACCAGAGTTTCATGAACGTCCTTTTGAGGAGGACTGCCAGTGCAGATACGGGTCCCCATGGTCCCCCTGAAGTGCAGCAAGGTGCTCTCCAGCCACTTGCCAGCACTGTGGTGCGGCTGACCCATGAGAGGGATGTTGTTAGCAGGACAGAAGTGTGGGCTCCTCTCAAAGTGCTCACACGACCATGTCATTGCGGAGCCTTCGGTCAGAGACCCACTTTGCAGAGACAACTGAGATGGCCGTTTCAGCCCCTGCACAGCCGCAGGAAGAGCAGATTGTTGAAGAGCCCTCCCAGGCTCCCAAACCCAGAGGACGCCCGCCAAAGGCATCTAAGCAGGCGAAGCATCCTAGTCAGCAAGGTGCCTCTACATCTGCTGAAGCCACAGGGGAAGCACCACATAGAAGCATGCATAAGAGAAAGATTAAGCACCTATAGTTACAAGGGGAGTCACTTGGGTGATGTTTCTTTTTTTTCCTGACTCTTGCTGGTTTATTGTCCTTTGTCATGTGTTAAAGATAAATTATGTCAAACAGTTGATTGTGTGGCCTATGTGTTATGGGAAATGGCAAAAGCGCATTGAGGGCTCAGGGTGACTTGCTTTTGTAATGCTGATGGTAAAATTGATAGGAAATAACAGGGTATAGCAGAGATGAAGTACGACATTGGACAAGTGTCGCCTGCAATTACAGAGCCATATGGTAGTCACCTATGGTTGAAGAGTAAGCTTATGCTAATGTGGCATGGCATTGTGCATACCCTGCTTGATGGGCAGCAGTGAACTGGAGGGATGCTGCATTGGTCACAACAGGGCATGCAAGGCTCCCCTCGTCCTCCTCCTACTCCTCTTCCCAGGAAGATCTGCACTGAGCCACATGGCTGCTACTCCTACGATTATGAGGACCAAGATGAGAGGGCATAAATATTTCCCATGCCTTGCTACTGATTTCATTTGAGGCAACAATCTTGCAAGTGCACAGTTGAAGTGGCCTGAAATTATTCCATTCATGCCACGCTGCAGATGGGTGTCAGCTTGAACAGTCAGAAGGTCAGTAGATGTGCAAAATGTTATCCCATACCTACAACAGCAAAGCTGTTGCATTTGAATGTCAGCCATGTTTCAGGGGTGCTTTTAAAGTGCTCCACCAATGCATACAAATCATGTCCTCCAGCAACTCTTCTCCTTGGACTTGGCCTGTTTCTGACAAGTCGGGAAACAGGAGCCAGAAGCACAAAAATGGGAAACAACTATGAAAATAGGATTAGCAAGGCAGTAACAGGCTGTTAACTGCCTTAACTACTTGTTCCACCAGTTCCAGATGGGTCAGTTTGGGAGCGGCTAAACAGGCACTCACAAAAATCGGGTGGGGGCGGGATGGTCTGAAGCCATTTTTTCTGATTTTCCCAACAGACCCGCCTCCTCAGGGCTATTAAAATCAAGCCCAATGTGTTACCACTGAGCCAAGGCTGACACCCATCACTACCACTGAGTCCCTTCCTGTCCCCATCTACCCTTTCCTAAATATATATGGCCCTAAGTTCAGGTAGACAACTCTCCATCCTGTAGATATTGTCTTTACAATACACATGACTATCCATTGTCCTGAGTGGAGTCCCTTACGATTGCAACTCGCTGTCACCTAGCAGATTGTGTCTTTGTCCAAGCATTCTTTGATTTTCTAGTTACTTCTTCTGTTGCCTTGCATCATTCTGCATTGTTTTGCAGGCCTGCCATATAACTTAAATGAGAGCTTTGATCAGCCAGTTTATAAACATCAGCTTTACCATCCCCCTCCTCCATATCTGAGTGTATTGAGAACAAACATGCAAACATTTCACAGTGCGTTTACATTTTGGAACACAGGAATGTATAGTACTGGAAAAGACCATAGAAGTCCTCCTAGCTGGTCCCAGTGATACTTCTATGAAAAAGGGTTTTGGCTTCATAACCATTTTTCCTTCTTGGGTTCACTGATTTCCATTTTTTCTGGATGGATTGTCATAACTTGGTTTCAACTGCATGGCTATCAGTGACTTGGAATTTATGTCATGAGCTGACGCAGGATAATTTCACAATTGAATTTATAATAATTTTTGAATCTCCAGCCTCCATGGCCTTTATCTATGGATAAAGGACACTCCTCCAATGGGAGGAACGGTGTAAGGATGGCAGCAACGATGACGATGTTAACTGCAACAAGCTATTATATAGAGACTTTAATTAATGTAGAAAAATGTCTTAAAGTTCTTCACATGGGCATCATCAATGGACACAGAGCCAAAGAAGGAGATATTTGAAGGGGAGAGAAAATATTTGGCCCAAGGTGGATTTAAAGAGGGTCTTAAAGGTGGAGAGGAAGGTGAAGGGGCAAGGGATTCTGGGAGGGAATTCCAGAGCATGTGGCTAGATGGCTGAAGGCACAGCCACCAATAGTGGGGTGAAGGGAGAGAGGGTGCACAAGAAGCCAGATTCAGAATTCAAGGGTGGGATATAGGATGGGCTTCAGAAATAGGGAAGGGCAAGACCATTTATATACAAGGATGAGGAAATTAAATTTGAGACATTGGGGACCGGGAGCCAACGTGAGGACATGGATGATGGGCGAGTGGGACTTGATTAGGGTTGCAAAATTCTGGGAATTTTTAAAAGAGGAAACTTTCCATGGGAATTTTCTGGAATTTATGGGAATTTAGGGAATTTATGGGAATTTTGAGTTTTTTTGCACACTGATGGTTTTTGTCTCTGACCCTTATATTATCTTTGTCGTCAAAATAGACATACTGTTCCATACAAATAAAAACAGGCTTTCAAAACTTTATTTCGGTTATAATTTTGAACTTTATTGAACCCCCACATAAAAGACCCATCTAAAGTAAAATAAAAAGAGCGTCAGCTTATTTAGCCTGTAATTTGTCCTTATTTTGTCCCTTTGAGTCTTCTACTCATGAGTCTTCTACTCCTCATTGCTCCTCCTGATTCTCTGACTCTGGCTCTGATGTGTCCATTTCCTCCTCTGTGTCAGTGTCTAGCTGTGTGGTGGACACTTCTGTATCTGGCTCAATAAGTTGTAGGTTCGCCCGGATAGCCACCAGTTTCTCCACTCTCTTGTTAGTCAGCCTGTTGCGCACCTTTGTATGTGTATTCCCAGAAAGTGACCAGTTTCGTTCAGAGGCCGCTGATGAAGGTGGGATTTGGAGTATCACCGATGCAATAGGTGACAGGGCCTCAGATGCACAAAGTCCCTTCCACCAGGTATGTGCACTGATATGCTTGCATGATTCCCATATCCCATCCCCATTCCAAAGACTTTGCTTGGTAGAGAACTTTGCCAGACTTCCCAGAACTTTGCCCACATCCAGATTGAGATAGTGTGAGAGGGTAGAAATCACACTGTAAGCGCTGTTGATCTGTTCTCCAGAAAGTATTGGTCTCCCAACATGCTTTGGGTCCAGCATGTATGCTGCAGCATGAATCGGCTTGACACAAAATTCTTGACGCGTCTGTATGAATTGAACAATTGCCTTCTCCTCTGCTTTGAGCAGCAGGGATGTGGGTAGGGCAATGCTGATTTGTTCTTTTAAATCAGTAAAAAGCCTGAGAACATCTGACAAGACAGCGTCATCTCCTTCAATCTGAGCAATTGCAGATGCTACTGGTGAGAGTAGTTTAAGGCTGCTAACCACTTTCTCCCAAAACACATCATCCAGCAGTATTTTCTTGATGGTGGTTTCCATATCCCCAGACTGGGATATTGCCATTTCTTGCAGTGACTCCTTACCCTCCAGAAGGCTGTTGTACATTATGACAACACCACCCCATCTAGTGTTGTTGGGCAGCTTCAGTGAGGTGTTCTTGTTCTTTGTCATTTGCTTGGAGTTGTAGGTTGCTGCAACTACCTGTTTTCCCCTGACATACTTAACAACTTGCTTGGCTCTCTTGTACAGTGCTTCCATGGTTCTCAAACCCATGATGTCCTTGAGGAGCAGGTTAAGCCCATGAGCTGTGCACCCAATAGACGTAATATGAGGGTAGGCCTCCTCCACTTGAGCCCAAGCAGCCTTCATATTCGCAGCATTGTCAGTAACTACTGCAAAGACCTTTTGTGATCCAAGATCGTTGATGACCGCTTTCAGCTCATCAGCAATGTATGTGCCTGTGTGTCTGTTGTCCTTCGTGTCTGTGCTCTTGAAGAACACTGGGAGAGGAGTGGAGACGATGTAGTTTATGATGCCCTCCCCTCGTACATTTGACCACCCATCTGAGATAACTGCAACACAGTCTGCCATCGCTATCGTTTCTTTGAGCTTTCCTTGGACTCTGTTATACTCAGCCTCCAGCAAATAAGTAGACAAAGCATGTCTGGTGGGAGGACAGTATGCAGGGCGAATAACATTGAAAAATCTCTTCCAGTACACATTGGCTGTGAGCATGAGGGGTGAGCCTGTTGCATATACAGCTCGAGCAAGGCACTCATCTGCATTCTTCTGGCTATGGTTATCCATTGTATCAAAGAACCTTCCAAGTGGGCCAGGAGTTGCTGATGATAAGGAGCCTGATGCTGAATGAGAACCATCATCTTCTTGAATGGAAGCAGAGGAACTCTGGGCTGACTGCTGTGAGCTTTGAGTGAAGTTGTTGCATTTGGATAAATGCTGCTGCATCTTTGTGGCATTCTTTACATATGGCTTTCTACAGTGTTTGCACATGTACACAGTCTTTCCATCTTTAATGCCTGGGGTAAAATGCTTCCACACATCCGACGGTAAACGTGGCATTGTTCTATGCAGAGAAATAAAGGGCATTCATCTCTGTGTCGAACTGCGGTCGATCAGCACGATTGCAACAGGGTGAGTACATTTTTGCTGATGCTCCATGTGATGGAAGCATGACCTGTACACACACGACGCTACATCACCAATAGTGTATTATTTTGTATATTTTAAATTGAAGGACAACAGAGTTCAACAAGTAACTGGTTTATTTGGTATAAAGTCTGATTTACTTACTGCATCATCACAACATCAGCAGAAAACAAAATGACTTCCCTCAGGACCCCTAACCTGGACCTTAAAAAAACTATAGCAGTCTTACAGATGCCTGCAGGCCAATCACAATTCGATATGCAAATATTACAAATAGAGGGAGCTAATTGCTCATCCACTCATCCAACCAATCAGGACACATTTGTTCACAGTCACGCACAAAACTTGTGTAACCACTTCACGGTTCTCTAGATATATGTGAGATGTGGTCTCTGTTGTAGACAGTATTCTATAGTCCAGTAAGGAGATCACTACTACAATGGCTTAATTCTAATTATCTTACTTTATAGTTTTAACGCCAGACAGTATAAGAAGATTACGGGTCAATGACCTAAATTAGACATTTGCATACATTAGAATGAATCTAGACATAATAAACATACATTCTCCATTGATATGGATTCAAAGGAGAATCTGTCCCTGTGTCCAAATTCGAGTGCACTCTTTCGTTGGCGCGCTTAAGTTGGAGCTCATGGTATGTATAATGTCTGCAAGACTTACGACTCCGAACCCCTTCGTTGAATTCTCTTCATGATCACTGAATCCCACTTTGAGTTCTGGATGCAGAGCTACTAATACGAAGGGCGGCGGCCGAGTTTGGAAGCCCGGGACGGGATGCGACAGCCATTTGCCTCCTGAGCCCTCTTTTCAGAGCTCCTGCCCTCTTTTCTTCCAGTCGCTCCCGTTTCCCGCTCGAAAAACCCGACTCCACCCCTTCCTCCTGGGGTTTCTGCCTGGAGACTGCGCAGCCTCACTGTCTGCAACAGTTGATACTGGTACAGAATTATGGAAAGTCTGCTCTTAGTCACATTGTGTCCTTAAAAGTTCTTGCCGTACCTTCACATGGGCAACTTTAACCCAGGGATTTATAACAATGATAATACAGTGTCTAAGTTAAAGATTGATAACCATACTTAGCGTACATAACATTTCCAGTGGGTATTACACTTGTAATTATTAAAACAAGCCAAGTAAGAAGATAAACATATATTGATTAAGAAATTCCTTAATAATTAAGATTCCATCTCTGTTAGTAATTTTAAGAGAGGACCTGTGGAAAGAAAAGAAAGAAATACAAAAAAAACATTATTATGCTAGCATGTGCTTTTTTGGGCAAAATTCCCAAAATTCCCAAGCTAAACTTCCCGTGGAAAATTTCCGGAAATTTACCGGAAACTTTCCACCCCTTTGCAACCCTAGACTTGATGCCGGATAGGATACGAACAGCCAAGTTTTGAACGAACTGAAGTTAACAGAGGGTGGAGGATGAGAGGCCGGCCAGGAAAACATTGTTGAGTCTGGAGTTTATAAAAGCATCGATGTGGTTTCCAGCAGCATATAGACTGATGCATGGGTTAAAGTGGAAGTAGGCAGTCTTTGTGATCACAGAATGATACAGCATAGAAGGAGACCATCATACCTGTGCTGGCTCTTTGGTAGAGCTATCCAATTAATCCCACTCAACTGCTCTTTCCCCATAGCCCTGTACATTTTTTCCCTTCAAGTATTTATCCAATCTCTTTTGAATGTTAATATTGAATCTGCTGCCACCACCCTTTCAGGCAGTGCATGCCAGATCACAACAATTTGCTGTGTACAAAAACGTTTCCTGATGTCGCCTCTGGTTCTTTTGCCAATCACATTTCGTTGTACTGCACTTGTGCACTAACAATGACAATAAAGTTGATTATTATTATTATTAATAAATATGTGTCCTCTCGTTACCGACCCTTCTCCCACTGGAAGCTGTCTCTCCTTATATACCCTATCAAAACCATTCATGATTTTGAACACCTCTATCAAATCTCCTCTTAACTTTCTTTGCTCTAAGGAGAACAACCCCAGCTTCTCCAGTCTCTCCACATAACCGAAGTCCCTCATCCCTGGTACTATTCTAGTAAATCTCTTCTGCACCCTCTCCAAGGCCTTAACATCCTTTCTAAAGTGTGGTGCCCAGAATTGAACATAAAACTCTAGCTGAGGCCGAACCAAGGTTTAGCATAACTTCCTTTATTAATACAGTCAAGGATCCCATAGCATTTTTAACAGCCTTCTCAACTTGTCCTGCGCCTTTCAAAGATTTGTGTACAGACACCCCCAGGTCTCTCTGTTCCTGCACCCCTTTAGAATTGTACCCTTTAGTTTATATTGCCTCTCCTCATTCTTCCTACCAAAATGTATCACTTCACACTTCTGTGTTAAATTTAATCTGCCATGTGTCTGCCCATTTCACCAGTCTGTCTATGTCCTCCTGAAGTCTGTTACTATCCTCCTCATTGTTTACTACATTTCCGAGTTTCGTATCATCTGCAAACTTGAAATATTCTCTGTATATATTTTTTATTCATCATGGGATGTGGGTGTCACTGGCAAGGCCAGCATTTATTGGCCATCCCTAATTGCCCTTGAGAAGGTGTATACTTCTTTGTAGCAGTTTGGTACAACGGAGTGGCTGCTAGGCCATTTCAGAGGGCAGTTAAGAGTCAACCCCAAAAGCTGTGGGTATGGAGTCACATGTAGGCCAGACCAAGTAAGGACAGCAGATTTCCTTCACTAAATCTGTGAACCAGGGTTTTCACCATTACTGATGCTAGCTTTTTTTAAATCCCAGATTTATTTAATTAACTGAATTTAAATTCCTTAGCTGCCATGTCTCCAGATCATTAGTTTAGGCCTCTTGGATTACTAGTCCAGTCCACTATGCTTCCATACCCCAAGTATACCCAAGTCCAGGTCATTAATATATATCAAAAAGAGCAGTGGTCCTAATACTGACCCCTGGGCAACACCACTGTATACCTCCCTCCAGTCTGAAAAACAACCGTTCACCACTACTCTTTACTTTCTGTCCCTTAGCCAATTTTATATCCATGCTGCCACTGCCCCTTTAATCCCATGGGCTTTAATCCTGTTAACAAATCTATTATCTGGCACTTTGTCAAACGCCTTTTGAAAGTCCATATACACAACATCAACTGCACTACCCTCATGAACCTCTCCTTACTTCATCAAAGGACTTGATCAAGTTAGTCAAACATGATTTGCCTTTAACAAAATTCGCCTCTATCACCCCGGAGGTGATTTGAGCGTTAAATCAGGCGCAGCACACCTCTCAAGGCGCAAATGTCAGGGAGCAAGGTGTTACCTCAGAACACTACCAAAGCTCAGGCGATGCCAATGACCATGGAAACCAAACAGACTGGCGCTGTCCCTTTCTTAAAGGAGAGGGGCCATCTTGCTGGCCAGCCAGCCCCTGCGCATTGCAGCCTTGAATCTTGGCCTGCAGAGACCTCAAAAGCAATTGTGTTGGAAGCCCAGGGAAAGAGCTCGGCACTTAGGAACCTCAAAAGTGGTGCTGAGGGCCAAAACTCCTTTGGACAGCGTTAAAACCAAACATTTTGCCGACAAGAAAAGGCAGGAAGCGCCTGCCTTTAAAAAATGCTCCCCCAGCCCCTTCCCGACTTGAAAACGTTCCCCTCTATCAGTTGTTCCTAGCAGCAGGTGCTAAAGCAGGGGGCACGACTCAATATCCGGTCTGGGGCGCTACCGGGGCATTGCACGCTTGACTGACGTCACAATGTGCGGGCGTAGGAGATCGTGGCGGTCGTGTTTAGCGCTGCCGCAAAACGACTGGTCAATTTCGCGAGCGGCGCTAAAATCGCCGCGCTCGAGCGCTAAGTTCCTAGCGCCCCATTAGAGCACCTTGGAGGTGCTAACAGAAGCCGCTAACCAACTGAATTTTCCCCCCTAAAAGTCTACCACCACTGATGTTAGGCTGACTGGCCTGCAGTTGCTGGGTTTATCTCTCTCCCCTTTTTTAAACAGGAGTGTAACATTTGGTGCAGGGATGGAAAGAGAAGCCCTTGCCGAAGATGCTCTGGCTACAATCAGATAGGTAAGAGAGAAACCAAGTGGGGGCAGTCTCACTAAGCTAAACAGAAGCGAGACAATCATATCATAGAAATTTACAGTATAGAAGGAGGCTATTCGGCCCATCGTGTCCGTGCCGGCCGACAAAGAGCTATCCACCCTAATCCCACTTTCCAGCTCTTGGTCCGTAGCCCTGTAGGTTACGGCACTTCAAGTGCATATCCAAGTACTTTTTAAATGTGATGAGGGTCTCTGCCTCTACCACCCTTTTAGGCAGTGAGTTCCAGACCCCCAACACCCTCTGGGTAAAATAATTTCTCCTCAAATCCCCTCTAAGCCTCCGACCAATTACTTTAAATCTATGCCCCGTGCTTATTGACCCTTCTGCTAAGGGAAATAGGTCCTTCCTGTCCATTCTATGTCGGCCCCTCATAATTTTATACACCTCATTTAGGTCTCCCCTCAGTCTCCTCTGTTCCAAAAAGAACCGCAGCCTATCCAATCTTTCCTCATAGCTGAAATTCCCCAGCCCAGGCAACATCCTCGTGAATCTCCTCTGCACCCACAATGGAGGAGGATGGTGTGGTTGACTGTGTCAAAGGCTGCAGAGAGGTCGAGGAGAGATAATGCCCCACGATAACAGTGAGAGGATGCCATTCATGACTTTGGTCAAGGCTGTTTCAGATTGAATAGATTCAAACATGGAGTTGGCACCTTCAGCACGTTGCTGGGGGAGAGGGGACGTCTGCAAGCAATGACAGCGGGCTCGCCAATCAGATCACACCAAAGCTGCCGCAGTGGCCAATGAGATGCGCTGTTACGGGCGGGAGCCTGGCCTGCTTTCGCCCGGCCAGGAGGCAGTACGCAGGCGCGGCCGAGTGGCCGCCTTCAGGCGGGAATCTATGGCCGCCATTTTAAACAGCGGCCTGCTCTTTGAGCCGGGCACGAGGCCGGGTTATTGTGACCGCCATGCCGGCTGCGTAGGTTTCCTTACAGCCTGTCGTCTCCTGCCGATATACGACGGTGAGGTACATGAAAGGAGCGGGCTTGGTAATTAACCCCAATCCCTTCGTGCCATCGCCGGCGTTTTGCTCCTGTGCCTTGACGGGGCGGAGCGCAGCTGCTTGGCGTCACTCGGAAAGACTCGCGGGCGGGGGTTCCTGAGGTACTCGGGTTGGTCCCGAACACATTCGGCGACGCTCCTGTCTGAGCCGAAGGCGCTCGGGTTGGTTCGGCAACGCTCGGGTTCACTCGGCAGTGCTCGTTGCCGCTCGGAGTCCTGGGTGCCGCTAGTCTCGCTGAGACCGTGTGACACTGCGTACGAGGCGGTGTGTGTGTCGGAATCGCTGCTCGGAACCGCACGGCTTTTAGTAGTTTTCAATGAACAGGCTGGTTACTGTGAGTATGCTGGGCCTATCCCCGCTGGTCAAACCGGGATTGTGGGGTGAGCGCGGAGCCGCCATTTCCCCTCGGAGCCGCCGGCCTGTCGGGAGGTTGCGCGCCGGTCAGTCGGTGGCCCAGGCCCCCAGTGCAGCGAGTTCCGGGACCAGCGGCGGGGATGCTTACTGTCGGCGGCTGGCTGAGAAGATGAGCCTTGGGGATCGAGTGAGTGAGTGGCTGGCTGCGGGGAGCCTGGGCCTGAGGAGAGCGTGGCCAACACGGCACACAGGCCTAGGAGAGGCACCGGCTGTTGGACCGGGCCGGGAGATGGGAGGCGCCGGCCTCACCGAACAGGTCCGGGTCAAGGGGGTTTGGGAGAGAGAAATAAAAAGCGAAGGCAGGCCGGTGGAGTGAAGGGGCGTTGATCCCCGGACTGTGATCCGACTTTGCCTGGGGAGTTAGTGATCACAAGTTGCGGCTTGGCCACGGAGGAGGAAAGGGATGTGGGCAAGTGCTTGGGCAATTTTTGTGGGCGATGAGAGGGGGGAGGAAGAAAAGGAGTTGGGCAGGAGCCTAGGCCGGGGGAAGAGGGAAGTACATTACACTGGTTAAGTCAGAGGTATGGGGCAGAAAGCTGGGTGCTTTGTGGTAAGTGTAGCATGCACCGGAGGAACTGAGTCTATGGTTCCCAAAGCTCTCCACCACTGAGGTTTTCCTCACCTCGTGTCTCGAACCTGTTGTAAACCAATTGATAGAGATTGATTGCTATGATTAGTCAATAACTTCATTATCGTTCTATCATGTAGCTACCAGGATGATAGACGGCAAAGTAGCAATTCCTATGAACCTGGGGGACTGCATGTATGTGATGTCTGTATTAGGGAGAAGAGAGAGAGAGGTGTATGTGAGCAGGAAACATGTGGTGGGGCTGTATGGAAAGGAAGAGAGATGCACACATGGACTAGGTGGGTTTCCTCTGTGCTTGGTATAATAAAATTGTAAATATATTTAAAGAGTGGGTTTATCATTTTGCTACTTCTAATGCATAGAGGAAATCTTCTACCATGGATGTGCCCTAATGTAGGGGAGAGGAATATATTTTTGGATTAAAGAGTAATGGAAGGAAGTGGTATAGAGTCTGTGAAAGAGAGCGCACACGTGTGACTAAAGTTCCTGAATCATGAAAAATGCCAGACAAACTAATTCTAAGGAGAAGCACGTTCACTGAACGATGGCCCGGAATAGAAAAGGAAAGCAATGGGCACCTGAGCAATGCATAGAGTGGACACGACACTGTTCAACCACTGTTTTACTGTTTCTAGGTGAAATTTTAGACTCTGGCAGCATGCAAAAGAAAGGACAGGTCTACTTCGAGAGCATGCTGATGTGGGGAACAGTAGAGGGAGAACGGTTGTGGGATGCTTGGGAGCTAGTAGTGTGGCTAGAAGGCTATTGTCATGAAGTGTATATTGTTTGGAGGCAGAAAATAAGTTTAAAAGGTACTATGCTATTTTTAAACTTTCGAAGATATTTAACTGCATATTCCAAAGAAGTAATGATTGTGTAATTTCCTGACCTTTTCTCTGAAGCTGTGTTGTCTAACATTATGGAGATGGAAGTATTTTTAGGCTTGAAAGTTGTTTGAACTAATGCTGTCCATATGATTTGGGCACTGAAATTTAATATGTTTAAAGGTGCTAATGATTGCTGTACCCTGGCTCCTTGCAGAAACTGCTTTGTTGTGAAAAGTAAATGTCTGCTAACCCAAATCTAAAATAAATTTAGATTTGGCGATGTTTTAAGGGACTCTGTCTTTGACAAATGGGGTAATACCTATGAGCTACAGTTCAGTGTTTGAGTCTGTTACATGATATGGCACTGAGTCATACAGATCAGAAAGATCCCAGGTGCAACCCAGTACTTCTGGTCACTGCCGCCCTAGTCCCTGTCAGATAATGGGCCCATGGTCATTTAGCCTGACTGCACTCATCGTCCAGGATTTCACATTGAGGCATGCCCACTAGTGTGAGGTGCTGGGTGGCCTCCTCTGAAGTGGTGCACCAGGACTGGTCTTGTGCAGAAACAAAGATGGCAGGATTTGCTGCTCAATAGAAGTTACTTCAGAAACACCAAATGCTGCTTTCTCCGGAGAGTAAAAATGATGAGTGTAATAGATAGTTCAGGATGGTTGCAAAGCAATATCTGGTTCAGGTGAGTTTATGGAACAGGAACACAATGCTAGTGGTTTAAAGAAAGACTTGCATTTATATAGTGCCTTTCAGAACCTCAGGATGTCCCAAAGAACTTTACAGCCAACAAAGTACTTTTGAAGTGTAGTCACAGTTGTAATCTGTATCTGAAGATTACATTGCTGTCTTGAATTTTTTTTGCTATTGTAAACTGAGGTAAGCTTATTTAGTCTTTCTTTTGAGCAGTTGTCAACAGGCAGTATTGTATGTTGCTGTGCAATCGCATTTGCACAGGAAGATTAAGTGATTTGAGGCTGATATTGTAAGTTTATCAAACACAAATATGCAGCTCATTTACTGAACAAGAATGGTCAGTAAATGAGCTCCAGTGGCACATGAGTAAGTCAGCCACTTAAGTAAGACTATTGGCAACATTGAGAATCCCTGTTCCCTTTTATGCAATCTGAGTTTTTTGGTCAAGTAATCAATTACCAGGGAAAGAAAAAGCTGATAGTTAAACAGTGTTATTTTAAAACATAAACTGAATTAATTGACCGTGTTTGGTAGAAGGGTTCTCAATCTTATGGCTCTGTTTATAAGCTGCTTACACTTGCACATTAAACAGGAGTGTAATCAATGAAGGATACAAATTCTAATATTGCATTTTTGTTCCTAAAGTAATTGCAGCTACCCTTAAACCTGAAGAACTAAGTTGGGATTGTTTCCATGTTATTGGTGAGGCTGCATATTTAAAATGTCTTGTACTTTAATACTTGGAATCCCAGTGAGTCTTGGTGTTGCAGTTTAAATTAATCCCATGGCAAATGTTAAGTATATTTTTGGATCTATGATTGGAGACTTGGGGACTAGAAGCAAAATAATTTCAGCAGCTGAACGAATTGTACAAAGCAAGAAATGCAGAATAACAAGCCTATCCTACACCTACTGTGTTGCGTGCATAAATGCATTTCTAAAATTCCATTATGATGCAGATTTGTTTTTCTGTAGGACATGGAAGTGGGAGGAGCAGTGGCCTACCTCAGCTTGGTATCCACATTGCTGCACTTCCTAACATTGTACATGCTGGTAACTCCCTTTTCTGCTTTCAACCCCTCAAGACACTTGTGTTGACCTGTCGGATGGACATTTAGTGTTGTTGTTGGGATTTCAATAAAGCGGGCAGGTGAAGTTTCAAACCCTATCGTTTTTTAAATATCTCAGCAGTCCAAACTTGTTTGTGTCCGAAGAGTGCAACCTGGTCTATAACACTGGACTGAAGAACCGGTTCCAAATCTACCAATGATTGAGGTAGCATTGGGAGGAATTTGAGTTGATGAATTAAGAGCATCACAACAAAAACATACTGATTTAAGTAACTTTTCCTGAGAGAATATTGGCACCAACCCTCTAAATAACCCCAGTGAGAAAACTGGTTAGGTGAAGAATTAGTGCTATGATGCCTTCCCCCCCCCCCCCCCAACTGTAACTGAATAATATAGACAATGAATGTGTCCATTCCATTTTTTATTGGCTATATACTACCGGCACTCCTCCTATCTCCATTTCTTCCTCATGCGGTCTCTTTCTCCTAAGGTTGCACACCTCGTGTCTGAGAGGTTGAGGCAAGCAGTCAGCTCACAGTGCTGTTACTAACAAGAGAACTGGGAAGCTCCTGAGTTAATGGACAAAAGTTAGAGGATACACCATTAACTACAGCACAGAAAGCAAAATCGAGGTGAAAATAAGTGAGTTGTATGTATAGCATTGTTGAATGGGCATCCTGTGTTAACTTATGTAGAGCTGTACAGTGCGAGACTCCATTAGAGGCTTTGGAAATGTCCACGCCATTGACAAGTTATTGTCCAAAGTGTTCAACAGATTAATACTTGGCATGTGTTTGGAACTTCCCTACACAGCCAGGCTTGGGTTTGGGAACTCCTGACCCCTCTGGTGGATCACTTCCCTGCTTTAACAAGTCGTGCTGCTGCCCCACCTAATGATGATTTAATTCCTAGTGCTCTTAATTGAGAGGAAATATTTCAAACATCTATATTATATTGTGATGGACACCTGCAATATTAAATGGGACACTTACCTGCAATATTACTAGCCAGACTTGTTAACCTAGTGGCCCATGTCTATTGCCAAGGGACTACATGGTTTGTTTTTGGCCAGCATTTCTGGATTCGAGGGATGTAGTTAAAATGGGAGCATTTAGGACTTGTCACATGTTTCAAAGTCTGTTGATCCTTTGCTACTTTGTAATTTATGGTAAGAAAATAATCTTCCATTGCTTTGTACAGTGACTTCTGATGCATTCTGTTACAAAGCTTCTGGTTTCCATGCTGTCAGTACTAAGACGTTGGGTCATATAAACAGAAAAATGCCACGTGTCTGAATAGAAGGATATGCATGGGATCTGAGAAAACCCCTGCCTGAACTTTAGTACTGGTCATTCTTTTGTGGGTTAGAAGAGGTCAATAATCATGCGTGTTGAGACTTCTGGCGATGGGATGTAAAGGCTGCAATCGGTATGAGATGTGGAATGTAGGTCAGGATTCAGTGTGTGCTGGGGGAGGCTGAGAGATAAGAGCTCCCGGTTTAATTAGGATCATTGTTTCTAAACCTCCTGCTGAAAGCTTGTAGGCTTAATAGGGCTGTTGGTTTTTTAAGTTTATTACACAAATTTTAAGTTTTTCTAGATTGTAGATGATGGTTTTCACTGGACCAATCAATTCTTGAAAGATTGGTGATATTTTGAAATGGAACTGGTAAGTTTTTGTGGACAAAATAGGTTTTAATGTTTTGAGTCATGATGACATGCTGAGAAGTATCTCTGTGGTCACTCGTGTGGGTGGGTGGAGTGAGGCAATGAAAGCGCCTGTATATCGACTTATTCTGTATATCAGTAATTCAAATATGATTGTGCATTTTTGTTAATGGATAGAATATTATGTCGTGGAGTAAGTAAGTTTCCTTGTAGTAACCTATCTGCATTAATACAGCTCATTGTTAAAAGTTTTGTAGTTTGTGTTGTCTTTTTTCATCAGAACTTAACTTGCATGAAGGAAATTCATTGTAGGAAAAACACCAAATGGCTTGCAGGAGAGGCCATAACTATAAAATTATCTTTTTTATACACCATTGTAAACCTTTTTTGGCAGAGGTGCAAAGTACATCTTGGTGCTGATAGCTGTCCATTTCCTAACTGGGATAGAGAGCTGTTTTCATGCAAAAGTTAGTGAATGGTGCGAATGATTGGTTTCTTGTGTGTGAGTGCTGTAATGAAAGCAGAAACCAACCAGCTGATAATCAGACCCCATACTATCCACTGATATGTTGGAGATGCTTTCTAATGGCCCACCCGTGCTAACGCTCACCGTGGCACTGCGATGCTGACATTAAGATTTTTATGCTAGGCCCCAGGGGAATCACGATCGTATTTTTGTGAGGGGAAGGGAAGCAACTTTTGATTTTTTTTGTTTAAAAGTTAACTCAGGAACTGTTTCACTGCTATTTTGGGGGACGATGTCCCCATCCAGTTTTATGCAGTGAATAGATAGTCAAAATGGGACATGGGATCAATTGCTCAATAAAAGAGACCATTTCCGTTGCAACTGAAATATTGGCAGTATTTATACTCGTGTACACCAAAGGACTGCTTAACTTTCACAGTGACATTTTTGCCCATGCTTTCGATTGGTCATTTAGCTTGGAGCACTAGGTTCTCGAGCACAGCCTTTACGAACCAAATACTATTTTGCAACCTAGCCATACTGGTTACTGAGGGCTGAGACGACATTCTCGATCAGTTTAAGGAACCGATGATTGCAAGATTGCAAGTATTTTGCAGCTGCAATATAGCAAAATTCAAGCCTGATTTTTAAATTTTCAGTGACTGCACAGTGTTAGCTGCAGTTATGGAGTGGCAAAGGCACATTAGCTAACTTTGGAATCCTCGTCTTTCACTGTCCCAATATACGTCAGCTTGTGTTTGGAGGGTGGAGAGGGTTTGGAACCTTATCAGGCCATCTGACTAGCTGTGCAGATTCATTTTTGACAAGTATGTATGCTATCTTGTAGATTCATGCAATACAAGATTTGCTTTTAAGTATTCAGTAAGCCACTTCAAACTTTTACACCTGACTACCAGAAGTGGAGGTGGTTTTTAGAACTCTTGTTGCCTATGCAGTGTCTTTGGACAGCAGAGTAACAATGTCAGGTAAGAGAAAAACATCCGCATTTAGCAAAATAATGGTTTTACTTTTGTAATGTGTACCTGCTGTCTCGTATGTCAAAACAGAATTAGTTTGGATGGAGTACTACAAGATTATAAGACTTTAATGAAGTCATTTTAAAAAATCCATTATCTGGCAGATTTGAGTTAGCCTTTCGACAGAATACTTGTGCCCCCTTCCCCCACTTTCCAGCAGTTTATGCAAATATAAGCTGATGGGGCAACTTGAGAACACCTAAAATGGTGTCTTTCAGGTGGTACAAGAATAATATGCATAAAATTAGGAAGTGTTCAGTAATTGCTTTCTGTGTGCTTTTACCTTTTGATAGTGGGTTAGATGGTGTGAATGAGTTCTGAAAATATGCCCTTGTCATGTCCTAATATTCCGGCTTGAAACTAACTTTTCCAGCTAAGTAACTGATCCTAGACTTCCATTTATTTTAGATGAGTGTGCATTAAACTTGCGTGATAATGAAATTGTTCCAGAGATTAGTTGCTTGCATGTAGGTAACACAACCGCTTACATGGCTCTCTGAACAGTCTTGTAAATAAGCCTTTATGTTAGGCCCTGACTCCACTGCAGCAGTGTATTGCACTTGACGCCATTAACAAACATGTTGCAGGTGGATTAGAATGCCTGCTGAGAGAGAGTTAAAGGTCTGTAAAATCAGCATCACTGCAAATCCGTAAACGTGTTCATGCTGGAAGCTTCTTCAGTCTTTTGCAAGTTGCTCTTGACATGCTGATTATGAAGTATAATAAACATTGTGGTTTCCGTTGTGTTGGTACACTGTTTCTCACCAAACAGTAGCTGTTACATATGCCGTCCAAGAGATTTGTAGCCTGATTTGGAACTCTGTTTACTGCAACAGAGAATATCGCTTCCATATTCAATTTTGTAAAATAAAAACAAAATGCTGGAAATACTCAGCAGGTCAGGCAGTATCTGTGTAGAGAGAGAGAGAGAGAAACAGAATTAAAGTTTCAGGTCACAGATGTTGTCTGACCGGCTGAGTATTTCCAGAATTTTGTGTTTTTATTTCAGATTTCCAGCATCTGCAGTATTTTGCTTTTCAGCTTTGTAAAAATGGGTATGGTGGATTATCAATATTTGATTAACGAGGTATGTTTCTGCACAACCAAATTACAATTTAAATTGTCTTTAAGCGATTAATTTGGATAATTTAGTTAAGTGTTTGGTTATGCCATCGTCCGTTGCACGCCATGTTAGATTTAGAAGTGGACAGATCAGTTTGTGGTCAGGAATTGTATTAAAAGCTGGAGATGGTCTATTTGAATGTTTACCATAGCGACCTTTGCACAAACCGCAGTTTCTGCAGTGTAAGTTGATTGACTAATGGAAATGAGTGTCGTGTGTTATGCAGGCAGGGATAACCAATTTGGAATAAACCCTGTCAGCCTGGAGGGCCTTTTAGTGAACGTATACAGGGACGTCGATAAAGATGCGACGCAACAGATGGAGCAGGTCAAAGATGGAAATCAAAGAGCGGGCAGGAATTGAATGAGGAGCAACAAATGTGTGAGGATGAAGGTAAAATGGATGTTGATTGGTGAGAAAGATTGGAAATTATCAGTAGACTGGGGGACAGGGCTCTTTCTGGTGCAATTAATTAGCACCAATCTGAAGCCAGGTATGACTCCATAGTAAGAGCAGATGAAAAAAATTCACCAAGTGGAATTGACCATTCCATGAGATGAAAGAAAAGCTGTTGAAAAATGCAGAGTTGGTGGCCACGTGCAGAGATAAAGGTGGAAGCGTGAGATGCGCATTGTGGAGGTGATTGTCAGGATGAGGGGGAGGAACAAAGGATACTGGAACGATGAAGAATGAGGAATGCAACAGAGAGATGGTGGATTGTTAATCACAAGGACTTGGCACGTGGATGACTGTGCAAGGGCTGGCCCCCAGGTTGATCGGTATTGTTGTAGGGACCAAATCAGTGAGTGGATTTCCTGTGCTGTTGCACATGGGGAATTAAGACCAAGTGTGATCTTCAGGTGAAGCAGGGTTAGAGAGCAGGGGATAATTGGACAAGAGTGTGCTGACATAATTCAGTCACCAATAAAAGCCCTCATTCTTAATCTGACTGCTGTGGATTAAATTGGCACCAGACCATATGCAAATCCTTAAAGAATGTAGCTGTTATCATGGAGAGGCTCTTGCCTAATACGTGTTGACGTGAGTAAAAAGTGAAACCCCAGCTGGGAGCAGGAAAGAGAGATCTTTGTCCTGCGGAATTGAGGCGCTGAAGGGGACTTTCTGATGCGATGAAGGGTGATTGGGTCCATAAAGCACCTTTTGTAACAAAGAAAACATCAAGTGATTTTGCTTTAGATTATTAAAATTGTTGAGAGAACTGTGTACATAGATGTCTACCTGATGGTGCTTACCTGTAGCGCTCTTTAATTGAGACTGTGCTGTTTAAAATGATTATGTTCTGCTGGAGGAATCATGATCTAATTAAAGCACAAGATTCAATATGTTGCCCAATACCCTGTTAGTCTAACATGATTATGACTAAGGTTCTATTATTTTAGTTTCTCTTTTAAATTGTAGTTTGCTATTTTAGAAGTCACGCTCTCCATGTACTGTATTTAGAATGTAGCAAGTGAGGCTTTTAACATGAATTTAGCTTTGCTTGTACCCTACCTTCATTCAGGGCCAAATGTAACTGTTCGCTGCTAGCAGGGCTGATAACTGACCAGTCAGTGGTCTGTTTATATAAACCGATGTGAGACTGCAAACTGGGTCTAAATGAATCTGACACTAAATGGCATTCTGTATACAGTAGCTGTGATTTTAGGGCAAGCTGTGAGTCACAGCATCTTGTGCAAAGGTGTGAGAATGAAGTTGACAAGGTTTCTTGGTAACATTTTGTCAGGTATGTGCTGGGCTTGAGATTAGCCTTGTACTTGTTGACATGGTTATAATAAGGTTTCCTGTGGTGAAATACTATTGCGCTGCCCCAGTGACCACATAGCACAAAGTCTGTATATGAAAATGTTGGGTTTGCTTGTGGATGCATTAGTTGGATAATCAGAAGGCCATATTGTTGTTGGTCCATCGCTAAATTTGCAGCTTGATCTGACCGAGCAGAATCGTCAGTGATTTGTTCATATTTAATGCAAAACACACATATGCCTGTGAACCAACGTATAGCAACAACCTCCGTTTAATATTTGAGCATTTTTGAGTACAAGGTGTGTACTCAAGGCAGTCCACTGTGATCTTTAATTGAGCAAATTTCAGAGAGTTAATGGAAATAGACTACGGTAATGGCATAACATGTTTGTGAAGCTAACTTTTTTTTAAAAAGCACAAGATGGCCTAGTTTGGGCAGTGAGCAATCTTGAGTACTTCAGCTTTTGCTCTATTTCTGAATAGACATTTATGGTTTAAGAGCTGATTCCTGTCTTTAAAAGAAAAATAGTTCCATCATTCATCGTAACACCTAATTAAATCTATTTCTAACTCCCTTATTCCATACTTGCTCGTTGGCCGTTGAGTCAGTACCGCTGAAATGTGCAGACAGGAAATAGGGCTGTATGACTTGTGTGCTTTATTTTACGTCTTCAGAGTTTGCTGATTGTATTTGTTAAAGGTGAAGTAAACATTATGGGGTTGAATTTCTGTGGGCGTTTTCCCGATCGTCCACCATGACTTCAGCGGCAGATCCATGGAAACCCCAGAGAAACTGCAACATTTTTCCAGAATTCTTAGGAACAGGAGTAGGCCATTGAGCCCCTTGAGCCAGTCAGTGAGATCATAGCTGATCTGCGACCTAACTCCATATACCTGCCTTTGCCTCATATTCCTTAATACCTTTAGTTAACAAAAAGCTATCAATCTCAGATTTAAAATGAACAATTGATCTAACATCAATTGCTGTTTGCGGAACAGAGTTCTAAACTTCTCTCGCCCTTTGTGTGTAGAAGTGTTTCCTAATTTCAATCTTGAAAGGTCTGACACTAATTTTTAGACTATGTCCCCTAGTCCTAGAATCCCCAAATAGTGTCTCTCTCTCTACCCTATCTGTTCCACATAATATCTTGAAAACTTCGATCAGATCACCCCATAACCTTCTAAAATTCTAGGGAATACAACCCTAGTTTGTGTAATCTCTCCTCGTAACGTAACGTAACCCTCGAAGTCCAGGTATCATCCTGGTAAACCTACGATGCACGCCCTTCACGGCCAATATATCCTTCTTAAGGTGTGGTCTAACCGGGGTTTTGTATAGCCGCAGCATAACTTCTACCCCCTGGTATTCTAGTCCTCTAGATATGAAGGCCAGCATTCCATTAGCCTTTTTAATTATTTTCTGTACTTGTTTATGACATTTTCATGACATTTTAATGATTTATGTAGCTGGACCGCCTCTGTTTTTAGCCTTTCACCATTTAGAAAGTACCCTGTTCTATCCTTTTTAGGTCCAAAGTGGATGACCTCACTTTTGCCAACATTGAAATCCATTTGCCACAGTTTTTCCCATTCACTTAATCTATTAATATCCCTTTGTAATTTTATGCTTTCATCTACAATGCCGCATATCTTTGTGTCATCGGCAAATTTGGATAGATGACTTTCTATGCCATCATCTAAGTCGTTAATAAATACTGTGAATAGTTGAGGCCCTAACACACATCCCTGTGGGACACCACTAATCACATCCTGCCAATTTGAGTACCTACCCATTATCCCTACTGTCTGTTTCCGGCCGCTCAGCCAACTTCCTAACCAGGTCAATAATTTGCCCTCAATTCCATGGGCTTTTACCTTGGTTAACAGTCTCTTATGTGGGACGTTATCAGATGTCTTCTGGAAGTCCATATAAAAAGCATCCATAGACATTCCCTTGTCCACTCCTTTAGTCACTTCTTCAAAAAATTCAGTTAGGCTTGTCAGGCATGACCTACCTTTCACAAATCCATGCTGGCTCTCTGATCAACTGAGTATTTTTGAGGTGTTCAGTCACTCTATCCTTAATTATAGACTCTAGCAATTTCCTGACAATAGATGTTAGGCTAACTGGCGTTTGTAATTTTGTGTGGATCTCGGTTGATTTCTGCCTGAATTCTGGCTTTGTAAATAGAGGCATAGGGTACAAAAGCAAGGAAGTCATGCTAAACCTTTATAAATCACTGGTTTGGTCTCAGCTGGAGTATTCCAATTCTGGGCACCACACTTTAGGAAGGATGTCAAAGCCTTGGAGAGGATGCAGAGGAGATTTACTAGTGATGAGGAACTTCAGTTATGCGGAGAGACTATAGAAGCTGGGATTGTTCTCCATGGATAGAGAAAGTTATGGGGAGATTTGATAGAGGAGTTTAAAATCATGAAGGGCTTTGATAGAGTAAATAAGGAGAATAACTGTTTCCACTAGTAGAAGGGTTGGTAACCAGAAGATACAGATTTAAGGTAATTGGCAAAAGAGCTAGAGGTGAAATGAGAATAGTTTTACGCAGCGAGTTATGATCTGGAATGCACTGCCTGAAAGGGTGGTGGTAGCAGATTCAATGGTAACTTTCAGAAGGAATTGGGTAAATACTTGAAGGGGAGAAATTTGCAGGGCTGTGGGGAAAGAGCAGGGGAGTGGGACTAATTGGATAGCTCTTTTCAAAGAGCTGGCAAAGGCACGATGGGCAAATGGCAGCCTCCTGTGCTGTATGATTCTATGAAATCTTAATTTAAGGCCTGTTATGGACAGCATTAAGCGGTGCACAGGGTTTTGTAAAACCTGTTGCCCTTGACTTTGCAAGCCATATTTTTATGGTGTTTGTGTATTACATATTCTCTTCAATATCCAAAAAAACAATAACTGGTACTAACTGCTTGAGGTCAGACATCTTAATTTTTAGCAAAACTTTTTCTTAGTTTTTTTTTTACAATTCTCCTTCAGGTGCTAACTTGCTAGAGTAGTCTCCCAAGTGTGAACTCCATGGTGCCTTGCTCATGTGACCATTCTTCACATGTGAGCCCACACTGAGTGATAGTTTTTTTTTTGACAGTGGAAGGGGCAACACAACTGATCCTGCTCTGTCCTTGTTTGACTTTGACACATAAACACTTTCCAACAGGGCTCACTGGATAAACAGCGAGGAGCCCTGACCAGCCTCACGTTTCCTTTCCCAAGTCCAAGGACACCGGCCAACTGTAGTGACCTAGCTAAGGGAGGTTAATTTGAGATTGATGGGGAATTGAACCAGGGACCTTCTGGTCAGTATATTTTAATATACCAGGCTTGGCATTACCCGCTGGACTATTGGCCAAGTGATCAAGCATTTTCAATATGTTTTCCATGCACTATTCAGTGCAACTTTCTTACCTAAGCTACATAGCACTGGCAAGTCACTTGAAGCCAGTGAGCACCTCAATACTGAATGGTATAAAGAATAGAAAATGGCAGGCTGCCTATTCTCTGTTCAAGTACCAACTTGTTGGTCTGTGGTCGAGATGCTCAGTAAATATTTCATGCCTGGCTGCTGCATCTTGAAACTTTATTTGTAAGGATCATTTAAAATCCGTTTTTATTTCTGATTTTAAAAGCCTTTTTTAACTGGGTGCTTTCTGACTTTTATTTGTGGCGTCAAAAACTGAGAAAATCAGCAACAAATTGAAGGCCAAAAAACCAGGGTAAATTTGGAGAAAATCGTTTTTTGTTTGGCACATTGCTGCAACTCAAGAAAACATGCAAGAGACTAACAAAAAGGGACCGTTAAGCTAAATGACAAACCCACAGTTATTTCTGTGGGCTCTATGAAACTGTACCCATTTAGGCCCATACCCCTGCTCTTCATATCTTTTCAAATATTTTCTTTCAAATATTTATTTGCGCTTTTAAAAGTTATTATTGATTCTGATTCCACTTTGTTTCTGGTAGAAACTGCTGTGTTTTAATTTAAAAAACCTCTTTCTAACCTCCCTTCTTTCTATTTCGTGATCTTATCTCTCTAGCTCGGGACTCGGTGACCAGTGGAAGTAGTTTGATTGATTGTTAAACCATGAATAAATAACTGTTAGCGGCCCAAAGAAGGAATGTATCTGATCTTTACTAGCTCGCTCTTTACTCATTGACCCTTTTTGTAGAGGTGCTTAATTTGGATCTTTAATATAAATTGCACAGCCTTAATCCAGTTCCTAATGATCATTGAGCCATAACCCAAACTACCCATAATGAAAAACAATGGAAATACTCAGCAGGTCAGGCTGTACCATCTCCTTTTGCCTTGTACCATCATCCTTTGTCATTTAATCTCTCCCGCCTACCACCCTATAACAGACCTTCCCTTTCCCCGCCTGTGTACTTGCTTAAAACCTGTTACATCGCTAACTTTTTCCAGTTCTAACAACAGGTCATTGACCTGAAACATTAACTCTGTTTCTCTCTCCACAGATGCTCCTTGACCTGCTGAGTATTTCCAGCATTTTCTGTTTTTATTTCAGATTTCCAGCATCCACAGTATTTTGCTTTTGGACAAACTACCCATAATTTGACACTATTTTGCTATCTTGCTCAAACAGGCTACAAAGATGACTGGTTAGGGAAAGTGAATTGTCATTAGTGCAGCCCTGACTCAAAGTGCTTAACACTGATACCGGCTGGAAAAAGTGGAAATTCCCCTGCAGTGGATTTTCAGTCAGGAAACCACATTCTCCAGGAGCTTTGTGGAGAGACTAAGAGTCCTTCTCAAAGTGAATCTTCTATTAGCCTAAAGTGTCTCATTACTTGGAAGGGGAGGTTCCTGTTTTAACATGCACAGTTAAAGACTGAAAAGAAGCAAACTCCCTTGTGTAACTCCTATTCAGCAGAATTCCAGTGAAAAAGTGGAGATGAGCCTAGAATTCAAATGTGTTTACCCGTGTTATTTGTTGAAAACGTCTTCTGGGTTGCTAACCTACTTAATCTCTGAAGAAATATTCTTCCTATGGTTTTGGAGGAAGGGTAAATATCACAACTATGACAAACTTGCCTGAAGTCTGTATTCCCTGTAAGAACTTGGCACTAATACAGGAAACTTTCGATTAACTGGCCCCTAAATAACCGGAACACACTATCCACCGGCAAAATTCAGGAGTCGGTTCAGGTAACTTTTATCACTTTTTTTACTCCATTTGTTGCTGTGCAAGGGTGTAACTGAAGCTGTTGCTAAGCTACAGAGACGCTTGCAACTTGTGCCCATTGTTTTGAAGCTGGGTTTGTTGCTTTATACGGAGCTCTGAGCTCCGTACTTTTACTATAGCGTTCGGTTATCCGGAATTGTTGATGAACCGGCACCACGTCGGTCGCGTCCGTGCCGGATACCAGAAAGTTTCCTGTAATTGTGTCCAGGGATTCATAGGTATTGCGTTAGTGAGGTCATCACACGCATTGCATGATCGTGTTGCATGTGTGTATGTATGTCATCATGCAATGTGCGTGATGTTACTAACGTGAGCCGATTTTACATCCTGTGAAGACCACGGTTGTTTTTTTTAGGGATTGTGCCTGAAAAAATTGGGAAGGAAACTGTTTTCACCAATCTAATCCAGGAATTTCAATGGCGTGTAAAAAAGAACTTTAATTATCCCTATTTATCTGGTAACATTTTGTTCTCTGTTCTGCCAGTTTGTTCTTTCACTAACAGGGATATGGAAAGATCTGAATTAACCTTTGTTCATTTTAGAAGTGCAGTTCAGGTTTGGTAAGCAGTTTACAACCAGTTTAAGCATCATGTCTACTGATTTTGGAACGTGACCATTACATTTGTGCAGATTATGACGCAATCGTGCAAGTTTCTATTTTTTTTCTATAGCTAGCGCCCCTGTTAAATGCTGTCCGTGATTGTTGAGGTAAAGGCTTAATTTCAAACAGTGATCGAGGCTGTGCTTTTATTGTATGCCTCTGCTTTTTTTCCCCCCCTTCTGTTATACCCTTCTCCATCCCAGAAGGGGAAAAGCTATTTCCTTTACCACTGTCTCTTCAAAGCAGAAATCTACATCTGAACGAGCACATCTCACTCGGCTGAGACAAAGTGCTGGACATGACAGGTGACCGAGGGAGCTGAACGTTATTCTCCTTGATGGGAGGTGAGCACTGCTTAGTGCCAGTTGGAATAACTCCAATTATCCTGTTTAAAAGGTGTGCTACTGCTGTTCCAGCTGCATGCCCCTATTCAGCAACACAGTGCCTCGCACCAGTTATTGAAGGAAACTTACCTTTTTTTCTTGTAATTTTTGGCATATCTTCCCATCGTCAAACTGAGGCGTTGTGCCTCAGTCATGGCTAGTGGTTTTGCTGAGGAAAGTATACATCAGCACAATTTAGTGTCAAAATAGCTTTTTAAAAATTGCCACTTTATAATTCTATTCTTATTTATATAATGGAGTAAGATAGTTTGGTAAAAGGTTTGCAGGAGTTCCAATTGAAGCTTGCACTACTGTGAATGATTCACAAAGGGAAATCCATTCATTTTTCTACCCACTTGTCTGCTGAGATAAATCTGAGTTGGTGACTCAGGAGTTCACAAATAAAATTCTGGATTCATAAAAATCGCAGTTAGATTGAGAAAAGTTGAGCTCCAACAGCTTACTCATATCCAACTTAATTTGTTCTTTGTCTACAAGTTAAATTAAACTCAGAAATGAACATTAACGGCATTTCGGTATTCCAGATTTGCTTTAAGGATCCATTTGAGTTTTATCTCACCAATGACTTACCCATAATGATATTTGATTAATCTGTTATATTTATAGTGTACGGCGATTAAGTGAGCAACACGTGCAGCAGTCAGCACTTTTTAACCTCTGCATTCCATATAAGTGAGGGGAAAATATATGAAAGTACTCTTAATAAGGTCTTCGTTTTGAATAAATAAATTAACAGCTAATCCATAATTCCAATGCGCATTAACCTTTAAAGTGAGTTGCTACTATAACTGTTTGAAAAATCCACTTCAGGTGTATGCCGTTAGTTTGTGTTCTCGGATCCTGTTAAATTTAATTTTTCTCATTAAAGTTAAGGATGTTGGTAAATTGAATATTAGTTGTAAAGTTCTTTCTTATAGTTCTCATTTGTTGTCCTTCATTTGTACTACGGGGTAAAAATGCTGACTTTACCCGTTAACTCGTACAGCTGCTGCTCACTCATACTCTGAATTAAACGTACAGGAAACTTTTTTATCCGGGACCGGCGTGCTGCCGGTTGATCAAAAAGTCCTGATTACAGAGAGGTATACTTACTAAGGTACGAGAGCCCCGTACACGGCCACAGATCCAGGCGTCCCTGTTGCATGGCAACAGGTGCAGGAACCCCGGTTACACGGCCACAGATCCAGGAACCCCGGTTACACGGCCACAGATCCAGGAACCCCGGTTACACGGCCACAGATCCAGGAACCCCGGTTACACGGCCACAGATCCAGGAACCCCGGTTACACGGCCACAGATCCAGGAACCCCGGTTACACGGCCACTAATATGAAGTAAAACGTACCGGAACCTACTCCTGAATTTTGCCGGTTAAGAGAGATTTCTGGTTATTTAGGTGCCGGTAAAAAGAGTTTCCTGTACAATGCAAACATTCAGTGAAGAAGTCAAGATGGGACAAGGCTATGGGTAAGGGTCACAAGTGACACTTTTTAGTTTCTAGTATCTACATTGAATACGCGAGTCAGTAGCTGTATTTTTATTTTGCAGAATCCCTTCAGAACGCAGTTTAGTAATATTGCCTATACGCCTTGTGCTGTGGGACCACCACATTTACTTTGTGAGGCAGATTCTATAGCGGAGGAACATGGAAAATTAAGTGAGTGCCCATGCTTGAGTATGCGTAGTTATATTTAAATTGCTTATGCTTGGTTCAGGCTGCCGTGCATTGCACACTGGCTGGGGAAGCGGCTGCCAGAATAAAAGGAAGACACTGTTTATATTCCCACAAGGGATAGCACTGCCTCTGGCAGTGTTTGAAAAAACCACCTCTTTTTCAGTGAGTTCTGAAGCCACCAGAGACAGCAATGGTTCAAAATAAAGTGGGGGTGCTGGATGCAGAGTAAATATGGCTTGATCCGCAATTTCTGAAATCTCCCCCTTTACATCAATGTGAATGTTCAGGTTTAAAGTTTAAATGTTTATTGTGGCCATCAAATGGTTGTGCTCGAGATATGCTGTAGAAATATGTCTGACAGCCCAAATAACACAGTTGAAGTAGACACATCGCTAAGCTTTTAAATGCCAGAGTAATCTAGAGTTAGAGAAGGTAGGATGGGCGAATTGGGTTAAGCAATGAGCCTGGCCCTGATGATTGAGCATTTATTTAATTATCTTGGAGCCTGGGTAGGTGTTAGTGCTGGCTCCAGTTTTGTGAAAGAGCTGTCTCATCATGTAGGAAGATGTGCTTTAATCCAACACCCTGCGACTGTTTATCTGGACATCCATCTTGACGTCAGGAGTTAAAGCTTGGAAGGTTAACATTTTTCAGCTTGACTAGTTAGAAGTTTTTTTTTTGTTCGATAAATGGAAGATTGTTTTGCTGCCTGGTATGACTTGAAACCTGTACCTGATTGAACTGGTTGAGCCACAGTAACCACTTCCTGCAGGTTTTCCAGTTATTTGTATGGCATTGTTGGATTGTGATGCATACACTTGGATTAAGTGCGAGTACAAGCAGAGTTGCATTCAGTTTTAGTTTGCGTAGATGTATGATCACATGGTATTTGTCAACTCCATTTCCTGCATTGCTCTAACTTCAAAGCAATATATAACGTGCTCTGTGTGTTGATGTTTGAGGCCCTTTGTTGCATCATCCACACACAATTGATCTGTGATAGGTCAATGTATAGAATACAATTATGGAGCAGGGAGGGAAGAGAGCCACTTATGAGTATTTAATGTATTTGCAATGTTTTTTTACTGGAGCAACCACTTAAGTGTGTAGATGAGTCCTGGCTAGATTTGAGAAATACTCATCTGACACTCTGATGCTCAAATATGGATATCTATTTTGGAGGAAGTATTTCTTTAAAATATCTATAAATTGCCATTATCAGATATTCCCTCACTGGAGTGTGGTCTCCCTTTTGATATTGTGTCTACGTGGTCATTATTTACGTGTGAACCTTGACAGTTGACTGCCAACTATGAACAACATCATAACCAAACCTGGTCCTGTTCTCTGCTGCATTCCACCCCTGATAACTCTAGCAGCAGTCAGTGTATAGTCAATAGAAGGGGAACTCTAGCAGATTTGGGGTCCTGCCCCCCACAACCCAAGGAATCTGACCAACTGTAGTTCCTCTTCTACTGCTCTGGCTGAGTCAGCTGAGTCACCACATCCAGGGATCTAACCTGGTGCCTTTCTATATACTCTAAATGGCTGAGATGGAAACTCTACCTCTGAGTCATTTGACAGCTGCATTAGTGGTTTCTTGAAAATTCTGTAGTTGAAAGACAAGTTGAAGGACAACATGAAGCAGTATAGAATTCCAAAGGTTAATTTCTGGCCCCTGATTGATATACTTTTGGACTTTTCCAGTTGCAGAACTCTGAAGGTAGTAAAAGTTTGAATCCACTAAATTAAATGCACTGAGTGAAGCCTTCCATTAGAAATACAATTTTTACACACACAGTGAGTGACCTTGGACAAGAGTGGGTGTGATACTGTTGGGAGATTATATCACGGATCTACTTCAATGGCCTAGTTAGCATAAATGGGAAATGAGTCACCAGCAGCATGTGCTGGATTTAGTGTGCAGTTACTCAGTAGCTTGCTTTGAACCAAGAGCCAAGGAATTATCGTTGCCAAAGCCAAGAAAAAAACCTCTTGGGCTATCATTTCTTCCTGGTTTCCTTGATCTTTACACATTTTCATTATACAGTAACAGGATTTTTGGACCCTTTGCAGCATGTAGAAATGGGGGGAGGTTATGATACAATGCTGCAGGCACAGTGTAGTTTGTTTGAAAATAATGTTTAAATACTTAAGACTTTAAAGAAACCTTTCTCTCCTCATTTGTGGAAAGCACCTGACCTCTGAGCTTTCTTGATAAAGGAATGCTAAGACCAGGAAACCTTCCATCTGGGGAATCATGGCCACAAATGCAAATCCTGCTGCACTACCTCAATGCAAACATCATTCATTTTGGTTCCTCTAACATTGCTGGAAATACTTTACTGATAACACTTGGTACTTT
Source organism: Somniosus microcephalus (assembly GCF_052327205.1). NCBI lineage: Eukaryota > Metazoa > Chordata > Chondrichthyes > Squaliformes > Somniosidae > Somniosus > Somniosus microcephalus. Next base: position 20,055,954 of record NC_141006.1, on the reverse strand, counting down.
AATATTTAAGTAGCTTAGGATTGGGTCCTGTTCTTCTCCAAGTGTTGCAGATTCCTGCTGGAACACTCGATGAACAAATCTTGTAAAAGGTAAACCCCGTGTGGTTGGACTGGAAGTCTGTTTGAAAATGATTCCCAGTGTCTGATTCAGACTGGGACCTTCCATAATGATTACAAAAAATCTTGTATAAAAATTCAAGCACCTGTTCATGCCACACGGGTTTGGGAGGGAGAGCAATCCTGTATTTGGTACGTGGGCAGGGTACATTCTGTCTCGGGTTGTTAAAATTTTGAATCATCCTGCTGCTTCTAACTTCTGTGACACTGGTGCGACCAGTTGGCCGCCCTCCCTTCTTGGGAGCAGACCAAGGGGTTGAGTCTAGGTGGATTGGTTGTCCTTTTCTGGATTAGACTACTGTGTGGATCTTGTAGTGATTAATAGGGTGCCGTGTACAGTTTTTGTCCATTTGGCTGGTTTTGTATGTGTTCTGGTTTCTGTCGTTTTATTTTTGGGTGAGTTGTTAGTGAACGCCCTTGCCTGTATACTGAGGCTGTAATTTAATATTTTGCTGTATTGTTTCAATGGTACTCTAGTTTCTGTGCTGTCAAAATTCTGGTAAACTTTTTAAATCCATTTGACTGTCGTGAGGTAAATTCCATGACATCCTTTCAGGGAAATAGTAATAATTTGTTAGTATGCATATTACATTGTTTATGCCAAAGAATTGATTTCAGTTTAATGTTCATTATCTTAATGTACTGTTTTCAGCAGTGCTTGCTCCTGCATTGAAGCTCTGTCCACTTCCCACTGGATCTGAGGATATCTAGAATGTGACCTTTGGTTTAAACCCTGCCTGCTCTGATACACTGTGCAACAGCACAGTGATGTTCTGATTGACAGGCCAGATGGTGACCAGTGCAATATCAAAGAAGCAATGAGCCACAATTAGTCACTGACATTTAACAGTTTCATGTCCCTGGTCCTGCTTAAACGTTTAGAACCAAATTATAGTTTTTTTTTAATACTTGATTTTCTTAACATTTCTTTCCAGCAACTCCAGGGTGCCATTTTTGAATTGAGGTCAGGCAGCCAAGATGTCCAATCATGCTACTAAAAAAACTTGTTCCCTAAATTTTGTGCTTATCAAGTGTTGGCAAATGGAATATAATTGTGGTTGTGCAGCGTCTACATCAAACCCTCCTGGTCAGGAAGAGCACAGGCTCGTTGCAAAGTAACCTTGCCTTCCTTTTCCACTCCATTCTAACTGTGCCTCAATAGAAACCAGGGACGAACACTCCTGACTGCACTGTTGTAACATTTTCCATGATGGTGACCATCTGTGGTCTTTTTGAATGAGTGGCAATTATTGTTAGAAGCAATCTTGTGCTGTCTGTTGTGCTGGGAGCTGGATTGAGACTGCACAAACTCATTTCACGTAGATCGTGCAATCTTTTAGTGAATCTTGAAGGGAGTTGGATAGCACATTGCTGTTTCATCTTTGATACCTAGGCTTAAATCGAGTCTAGACTGATGAAGTTAAATTAATTTCAACAGATTGAACTCTGCTCATAGTGGGTGTGAGCCTATGGCACAAAACTATATAAATTGGCTGTCTCAGAAGTTACAAAGTGTGACAAATTCGTACTGTTCCAGTAGGGATTATTGTGCTGAAGTTGGGGTCAATGCTGCATTTATGTTACTAGCTTGAGACAAATCATCACTCCGCCACTGGTGCGAGTTGGCAGTCTAAAGAAGGCAGCAGTGCTGTTTTTGAAGGTCTTCTGCACTGCCGAGAGAGATGTTTTCTGCAGTCACCTGACGGCAGTGCTCCTTTGAGCAGCAACATAAACAGAATAGCAGAGGCAGTTATGTTTCTGTGTTCGCTGACCTATATGGACTTTACCCCAGCCATTGGCTGTTGCATAGTTGTGAACCACTCGTGTGGTTTCCCCACAATATAAACTGTGCAGTCTCTACAGCACCTGGCACCCAGACCTGGTATTGCAGAATGCTTCTTGAAGTGCACAAGACCATCACTGGGGCAGAGCAAGAGGAGTTCTGCTCTGCAGCTGGCTGTGCTGTACCATGACAAGTGCTTGATGTTGACAGAAGCTGATACAAGTGGAAAAAATGTTCTGCTTTCCAGCATTCTCATCCTTCATTATAAGAACACAAACTTCACCCAAAAAATTAAAAAGGGATACTGCTGTTGGCAAATGCTAAAGCTGATGATTTTAATTTATTTTAAATGGTGTTTGTCTAAATTTATGGCACAAAACTCCTTTTTTGAAATTAAAAATGTTAACTTTGCTTTTAAAAGGACAGTGTTAAAATGTTGGGCTTCTTTTCTGGCACACTGTTCCTGGAATAGCCTATGCCAAAAAAATACCCTACTTCACAGCTGCCATATTGGTCGCAGTGGAAAGATTACACTGGTAAAAATGTAATGTTTGCAGTGTGAACTATGATGGTGCAACTCTTGTGGCGAAGTTTTGAATTTTCCGATCACTTTTTGAAACTTGGACTTGATCTGTAATGTTAGACTCGATCGATAATGCAATGCGGCTATATCGCCAATTGTGTTTTGCATATCTGTACTGTGCAAACTAAGTAAAATAATATGCAAAGTATGCTACTAGGAAGCCAGCGTTCCTTTAAATAGTTCAGACTGAATGTATGCAAGCCCCAGTGTTGGTGGTAATAGCTAAAACTGTTAATTTCAGACCCGATAGTTGATGGCGTAAAGTTCTCTCTAAACTTCAGAAGTGGCTTCTTAGCAGGTTTGTTTCTAAAATGGAAATGCTGCTTTTATTTTTGCAATTAGATCTTCCTTTAGTACTTTTGAGTTAATTAATGTCAAAATGATTGGTGTATAGCATGGTATCTATAAAGCTGGACTGAAGATCTAAATCTTGCAGACGTATTTTCCTTTTAAGGGTTCATTAATGATCGAATGGGACTGGAAGCGTCCTGTTTTTACCATGTTCTTCCTCCTCTCCTCATGATTGTGACTTGCGCTGGGGTACAGTTCCACAGGCTCTGGCAGCTTTCCATCAGATTGCCTAAGTAACATTGCCCATCTCTGCCCCTGCCTCAGCCCATCTTTTGCTGAAACCCGTATCCATGCTTGTGTTACCTCCAGACGTAACTATTCCAGTGCTCTCCCTGGCTGTAAACTTGAGCTCCTCCAAAACTCTGCTCCCTGTATCGTGACCCACACCAAATCCTGCCCACCCAGCACACTAATGCTCACTAACCTACATTAGCTCCCGGTCTACCAATGCCTCACATTAAATTTTTTTATCCAGTGTTCAAATACCTCCATGGCATTGCCACTCCCTGTCTCTGTAACCTCCTCCAGCTCTACAACCCTCTTAAAACTCCCTAAACCCCTCGATCTTTTCCATCTCTGCGTCCTTTTAAGACTCTCCTGAAAACCTACCTCTTTGAGCAAGTGATTAACCACACGCCTAATATCTCCTTTTGGCTCAGTTCAGTTTTTTGTTTGATTACACTTCTGAGAGGTGCCTTGAGATGTTTTCCTACATTGAAGACACTATATAAATACAAATTGTTGATGGTGATGGTGATGGGAGAAGAGCTTAGATGGTTTCCCAATGAGCAGAGCTCTGCATTTCTTGAGGTAGATATGTGCAGAGTGCTGGCTCAACATTGTGGTGTGCACAGGGCTGTGTTCATAATGCTGTTGGTGTCAAATTCAGTATGCCCACACCAATAGTGTTGCTGTTTCCTTGCATCTAACTGACCATGTAGCTGCTCTTGCAATAGAAAAATCTCTGATATTTGCAAGTGAACCCCATGATTTTCTGTTGGATGAAAATGATAGCTCTCAAATTGACCAGTATCTTGAATAGTGTTTGCCAGTACTCTCGGGGAAGGTGCAAGAGCTGTGTTTTCAGAGTACTGGGTAAATGTGAAATGTGTGTTTAGTCAATGAGCTGTTTAACAAAGCCTGATGTACTATTACACAAATGTTTGGGTTCTCTCTTTGTTGACTTGGCAGTTCACATTTGATACTATTTTGAATTGTGAAAATGATGCTAAAGTAAGCAGTCGGCAACTTCAACAGCTTACAGTTCATTCTGTTTTAGACCTTTAAAGGACCTGGTAGCAAGGTATTGTGCTAGTGAGAACATTATTCAGTTTATAAGACTTGCTTCCGTTGTGTAACTCTTGCCATGAGTTATACTTGATGAATGGAACTCATTACCCAAATTCCTATTCGGCGGGGGGGGGGGGGGGGGGGGGAATGACTGGCAATAAAAGTATTGCTATTTGTTGATGGAATGAGTGACACTGGCAAGGCACTATTGCCCATTCCTAGTTTCTCTGAGGGCACTCGGGTTAGCCACGTAGTGTGGGTCTGGGGTGGCAGGTCCCCTTCCCTGAAGGATATTCGTGAACCAGTTGGGTTTTTATAATCAAACTGTAGCTTTCATGGTCATTTTCTGGTGCCAGCCCACAAATTACCAGTTTTATTGAATTCAGTTTTACAACTTACCACAGTGGGATTTAAACTCGTGACCTCTGTTGCTAGTCCAGTATCGTAGCTGCTAAGCTACTGTACCCCAAGTACAGCTAGTAATTTCAACTAATTCTACTAAAAGCAGTCATTCCTTCCCCCTTGTGTATGTCCTTGTGCAGCAGGTTCTGAAACGATGCTGGGAAGCATCTGACTCTCCATTATATGAATCCATTTAGATCGTTTGCTGTGCCTCAGCATTTGATCAGAGAGCAACCAAATTAGATGATAACTGATTGCCAGCTACGCACACTTCGAACCGGGCGTGGGCAGAACAGAGGCGCAACTGGAGTAACTTTGTGTACTTGTCATTTGGCAGACAAGATGATAACTCTGTGGGTGGACCCATCCTTAGCGATGTGTGTTCTGCACTGTTTGCCGTATTGCTTCTCTGCACACAAGACATCCTTCACGTTGCCCCACCCTGACAGTTTGAAGTACAAGAATAGGAGCCTCGAGCCAATTTGATCTGTCCCTCCGTTCCATTTACCCATTGATACATATCCCTTGATACCCTTATCTAACAAAAACCTACCGATGTCCGTCTTGAATTTCAGTTTATCCAACATCCACAGCCTTTCGGGGGAGCGAATTCCAGATTTCCATTACCCTTTGTGTGTGGGGGGGGCGGGGGGGGGAAATACGACCTGATTTCACCTTCATGGCCTTGCTCTGATTTTAAGACTATGCCCCCTTGTTCTGGATTCTCCCACCAGAGGAAATAGTTTCTCTATCTACCCTATTAAATCTCTTCATTTTTAATTAGAAAATTCAAGCCAAGTTTATGCAATCTGCCCTCATAATTTAACCCTTTAAGCCCTGGTATCATTCCGGTGAATCTGCCCTTCCAAAGACAATATATCTTTCCTGAGGTTCGGTGCCCAGTCTTTTTGTCCCCACCTACCATGCTTCTATATAATTTTTTGAAATGCTTACGTGTTGATTAAGAATTTAATGCAGCTTTCAACTGAATAATAGGGGATAACCTCTGCCTCTTATGTTCTCCAGTAAACAGAAAGGAGTAAATCCAAATGATTGAAGAGCCAAGTTTGAACAGGAGCTGTCTCCCTCTGAAAAATCTAAATGATTGTTTCTGAACCAAGAACAGTTCTCAGTCTTGAAATACTTTCCAGCCTTCAATATATTCTGAATCTTTTTCTATATTTCTCTCGTGCTTAACTCTCATAGGGTATTAATAATGATCAGAGCAGACATCGCAAACTGCAGTTACCGAAACGATTTGGCTGAAGTTTTGCTGCTGGATTCCATCAGTCCACAGTGACGGCCCAGACAATTCTTTAGATGTGCTCGATTTCTGTGTCGATCTGTCTGGGCTATTTCTGTGCTGATGATGAGCTCTATTTAGCCTGTAATTTTGCTATTTTTGTGCGCCAGTGAATTGTTCTGCATGAATAGAGTCTATGTGGCTTGATTTGTCCATTGTGCATTTACTAGTAATTGGGAATCTGTTCCCAGTAAAACAAAGTCACTGCAACATCAGACCCTTTGAATAGGTTGTGTCCCTACTGAGTAACCGGGGAAGGTTTCTCTGGAAGCGTGGCACGCCCCAATCGGCTAGTAATTTTTTAAAAGTTGTAAATTGCCCACTCAGTTCATGAATGTAGGTTTTATTATGATGGTAATGGAGTTGGGAGAGAGACTTCAGAAAGTTGTAACCAGCGCATGTACAGTTTATGACCGTTGACATAGCAAAATTGAATGGGAAATGTTGACACAGCAATCTACAATGGGAAATGTTGACAAAAGCATGACCAGAATAAGTGACGGGAAGTACTGGTGATTGTAGGATAGCAAAATACTGCAGATGCTGGAAATCCGAAATAACAACAGAAAATGCTGGAAAAACTCAGCAGGTCAGGCAACATCCGTGGAGAGAAACGTCAACTCAAATTTCTCTCCACGGATGTTGCCTGACCTTCTGAGTTTTTCCAGCATTTACTGGTGATTGTAGGTCTGTCATTGGCAGCGGTGGGAGCAATTTGTGGTGAACTGAGTTTGGACAAGAAGGGTATTGACAGCGTCAAAGCCTCTTGGAGTAAAGTGTTTCTTACTCACTATAGTGTTTTGGTATTGGGCACTAAATACACCTAGTGAGACAGCACTGAAGTATACTTTTGGTTCCTACATGCCCACAACTTGAAGAATACAGAGGTCAAAATACATAGTTTTGACTTGATTCACAACTGTATGTATACTTGAAACTGGACATTTTCTCCCAGTAGTTTGTGGAATTTGTTATGGGGTACTTATGATTCAGCACAGTGTAATCTTTGACTCCACCTCGGTAATCTTTAACTTTTAGTTGCAGACAACAAGGGGAAGTGGGACCAGACCAAGTGTCAGCCTTGGCTCAGTGGTAGCACTTGCCTCTGAGTCAGAAGGTTGTGGGTCCGTTCCATTCCAGAGACTGGAGCACAAAATCTAGGCTGATGTCTCTGCAATACTGAGGGCGTGCGGCACTTTCGGATGAGACATTAAACCGAAGCCATCTGACAAATGATCCCATGGCACTATTTGAAGAAAAGCAAGGGAGTTCTCCCCGGTGTCCTGACCAATATTAATCCCTCAGCCGATTATCTGGTCATGATCTCATTGCTGTGTGTAAATTGGCTGCCGCATTTCCTACAGTGACTACACTTCAAAAGTTCTTCTTTGGCTGTAAAGCACTTTGAGATGTCCTGAGGTCGTGAAAGACACTATAAATGCAAGTTCTTCCTTTAGACAGTCGTGATTTAAACATTTCTGAAGGGGATTATGAGCTTGGCGGTTTCCAAGTGGGTTTGGGGACCTCAAAACTTTAATTCTTTATTTTATTTGGTGCATTTTTGAGTTGACTTTTTATATATAGATAAATATTTGATCTGTACACTACATAAAAAAAACTACTGCGTAATAAAATTAATTTTAGACTAAGTGCTCAATCTGCTACTTACTGTTTGTCTGTGATTGTATTTCTGTCTCTTGTTAAAATCACTGGTTTATTTTGCATTTAAAACTGAGTACCTAATTTTATTTTATTTAAAGTGCCCCACAATAGCTAATGGAAGTACATCAAGGATTTCAATTCCGAATTAATGTTTTTCTTTTTAAAATTTTAAAATTACATCTCCTTGGTGGCAGTAGGTGAGAGATTCTTTCTTCAATCCTTGCTCGTGCTTTGGAAATCTTTGGCCATTTCCCCATCAAAAGACTAGGGCGTAAGTTATTTTGAAATGCGTTCTGAGCAAAAGCCGCATGCCGAGTTGAGATTCCGTAGGTAGACGAATGGTCATTAATATGCGACCGGGATGTAGTTGAAACTAATCAGGCAGTTCATTAGCAATGTCTGATCATTCAGAAAGACATCTAGCACTTTGCTGTTGACAAATGGGTCAAGGTGAGAGGCTTTTAAAAGCTAGGACAGATGGCAAAAAGTTCGGCATCATCTGCCCTTGTCAGCAAGAGATTGTTTCACATCAAGTATTTTTGTAATAAAATGCAAACAGAAGTTAGGCTGATTATATCAAGCGTCTCTCATCATAGTCAGTGTTCTGTATGCTTTGCCTACTATGGAATGAAGCAGCTTACCAACAGAACCGAATATCATCTTGCCTATTAACTTGGTCCTACTTGTGGAGATATTGAAGGAGTATGTGCATGTAAGACTCAAAGTTCTGGTCCAGAGCACAAGGAAGTTGCATTGTTCGGATCCTGAATCTTGTGGCCGTGCTTAGATATAGGACAGTGGGAGTCAACTTCTGTCAAGAGGCAGGTGACCAGGCGACTGGCTCCACTAAACCCAAGTCGCTGTCTGAGGCAGACCTGAATTTGTCACATTCCTATAGGGCACACATGGGATTTAAACCCTGGTCTTTCTGGCCATAGGCTACTAGCTCCCTATTTATCATTAATTCTTAATGAAAGCCTGTTTTTAAAAAAAAATAAAAAAACTTGTTAAAAATAATAAACTTGGAAGGGGAGGTTTTGTTTAAGAGTGCCTGCTGCTTTTATAATCTGTTTAAGATGATCCCAAATAGAGAGTTGAACTATAATGTGATCTTCACACTTTTTCTAAAGAAGTTGGGGGGGGTGGTGGAGGAGGAGGTGCAGTGGGGAGCAGGGTCGGGGGGGGCGGCAGTGGGGAGCAGGGAGGGGGGGCGGCAGTGGGGAGCAGGGTCGGGGGGGTGGCAGTGGGGAGCAGGGAGGGGGGGCGGCAGGGGGGAGCAGGGAGGGGGGGCGGCAGGGGGGAGCAGGGAAGGGGGGAGCAGGGTCGGGGGGGCGGCAGTGGGGAGCAGGGGCAGGGGGGGAGCAGGGTCGGCGGGGGGAGCAGGGTCGGAGGGGGCGGCCGGGGGGAGCATGGGCAGGGTCGGGGGAGCAGGGGGGGGGCGGCCGGGGGGAGCAGGGGCAGGGTCGGGGGAGCAGGGGGGGGGCGGCCGGGGGGAGCAGGGGCAGGGTCGGGGGAGCAGGGTTGGGAGGGCGGCGGGGGGAGCAGGGTCGGGGGGGGGCGGCCGGGGCAGGGTCGGGGGGGAGCAGGGTCGGGGGGGAGCAGGGTCGGGGGCGGGGGGCAGGGTCGGGGGGGCGGCGGAGGGAGGCAGTGGCGGGGAGCAGGGTCAGGGTGGGGGGCGGCGGGGGGCAGGGTCGGGGGGGCGGGGAGCAGGGTTGGGGGGGCAGTGGGGAGCAGGGTCGGGGGGAGAGGAGCAGGTGCGGGGGTGGGGGGGTGCAGTGGGGAGCAGCCAGTGGAGCAGTAATCAGCTGTGGGAGACCTGAGCCACTACAGCATTGATAAAAGACTCCTCTTTCCCATAGGCAAAATTTTTTGGGGGCAGTAAATTATTGGTTAAAGTGCCAGCTGGCCAGCTCCCAGTGCAGCAGCTATTTCCCTGCTCGAGGGAAGACGTTGTGCATATGGGCATAAGAAAAAGGAGTAGGCCATTTGGCCCTTCAAGCCTGCTCCACCATTTAACAAGATCATGGCTGATGTTCTGCCTTAACTCCACCTTCCCGCACTATTCCCATATCCCTTAATTCCCTTTGTTCTCAAAAATGTATCAACCTTTTTCTTGAATATACTCAATGACTGAGCCTCCACAGCTCTCTGGGGTAGAGAATTCCAAAGATTCACAACCCTCTGAGTGAAGAAATTTCTCCTCGTCTCCATCCTAAATGGCCGACCCCTTATTCTGAGACTGTGACCCAATGTTCTGGACTCCCCAGCCAGGGGAAACACTTACCAGCATTAACCCTGTCAAGCCCCTTAAGAATTTTATATGTTTCAATTAGATCACCTCTCATTCCTCTAAACTCTAAGGAATATGGGCCTAGTCTACTCAGTCTCTCCTCATAGGGCAAGCCCCTCATCCCAGGAGCCAGTGTAGTGAACCTTCGTTGCACTCCCTCTAAGACAAGTACAGTATGTCTTTCCTTAGGTAAGGAGACCAGAAATGTACACAGTACTCCAGGTGTGGCCTCACCAATGCCCTGTATAATTGTAGTATGACTTCTTTACTCTTTTATACTCCAGTCCCTTTGTAACAAAAGCTAACCTACCATTTGCTTTCCTAATTGCTTGCTGTACCTGCATGTTAATTTTCTGTGATTCATGTACAAGGACACCCAGGTGCCCCCGAGCACAAACATTTCCCAGTCTCTCGCCATTCAAAAAATATTCTGCTTTTTTGTTTTTCTGACCAAAGTGGGTAACTTCACACTTCCCCACATTGTATTCCATTTGCCATGTTCTTGCCCACTCAGTCAGCCTGTCCATATCTCTCTAGCCTCTTTTCGTCCACTTCACAGCTTACTTTCCCACCTAACTTTGTATCATCAGCAAACTTGGATACATTACACTCAGTCCCTTCATCTAAGTCATTAATATAGATTGTAAATAACTGAGGCCCCAGCACTGATCCGTGCGCTACCCCGCTAGTTACAGCCTGTCAACTTGAAAAAGTCCCGTTTATTCCTACTCTCTGTTTTCTGTCCATTAACCAATCTCAAATCCATGCTAATATATTACCCCCAATCCCATGAGTCCTAATTTGATGCAATAGCCTCTTGTGTGGCACTTTATCGAATGCTTTTTGAAAATCCAAATACACCACATCCACTGGTTCCCCCCTTATCCATCCTACTAGTTACATCTTCAAAAAACACTCATATTTGTCAAACACGATTTCCCTTTCATAAACCATGTTGACTCTGCCTAATCATATTATGATTTTCTAAGTGCCCTGATACCACGTCCCTAATAATAGGTTCTAGCATTTTGCCTACTACTGATGTCTGGCTGCCTGGCCTATAGTTCTCGTTTTTACTCTTCCTCCTTTCTTAAATAGTGGGGTTATGTTTGCTACCTTCCAATCCTTGGGGACTGTTCTAGAATCTAGGGAATTCTGGAAGATTAATACCAGTGCATCCACTATCTCTGCAGCTACCTCTTTTAAAACCCCAGGATGCAGGTCGTCTGGTCCAGGGGATTTGTCGCCACTTAGTCCAGTTAATTTCTCCAGTACTATGTCTTTAAGTTACAGAATTTTTTTGTGTCTTCTACTGTGAAGACAGATGCAAAGTATTTGTTTTAATGTCTCTGCCTCTAAAGGGCCCACATTTACTTTCACTAATCTCTTCCTATTTGCATACCTATAGAAATGTTTACAATCTGTTTTTTATGTCTCTTGCTAATTTACTAATTCATTTTTCTCTTTCCTTATCAATTTCTTGGTCCTCCTTTGATGAATTCTAAAATCCTCCCAAAAAGTGATGCTATGAAGTACCCAATAGGGTGCTAATGGTGACTGGATCATCTGATGCGCTGTACTCGCACTTTTTCTTAAATTCACATGTTTCAGACTGTTGTTTGGGGGATACAAATTCTTTTCATTGAGGATTTGGCCATAAAAATATGGGTTTACTGAAAGTAACCAATTAAACAAACCTTTCCCTTTTTCCCCCAGAGGGACGAGCAGTCTGAGAGTAACCAAACTGCATTCAGGCGGGATATATTGGTCTTGGAAGGGGTGCAGCGCAGATTCACCAGAATGATACAGGGGGTAAAAGGGTTAGGTTATGAGGACAGGTTGCATAAACTTGACTTGTATTTCCTTGAGTTTAGAAGATTAAAGGGTAATCTAATTGAGTTGTTTTACAATGATAAAAAGGATTCGATGGGGTGGATAAAGCAAATCTATTTCCTCTGGTGGGGAGTACAGGACAAGGGGGGCATAATCTTAAAATTCGAGCCGGGCCATTTAGTAGTGAATCAAGAATTCACACAGGGTAGTAGAAATCTGGAACTCTCACCCAAATGGTGGTGGATGCTGGGACAATTGGAGCTTTCAAGTCTAAGATCAATAGATTTTTGTTAGATAAGGGTATCGAGGGAGCAAAGGCAGGGAAATGGGGTTGAGGTACAGATCAGCCGAGATTTTAATTGAATGGCGGAACAGGCTCGAGTGGCTGAAAAGCCTTCTCCCGTTCCTATGTTCCTGAGTCTACCTCTATTATTTCTGTGTAGCTTCTAGCTACCGCGCTGAACATTAAGAAGCCTGGACACGGTTTGTGCACGCCATCTTAATGAAAGGCTTAGTACGTGCAGCATCTGCTTGTGTAAATTATTCACGTGTAGCATGTTAATTGGTGTTTTGCGAGTGATGGAGAAGGAATCCTGCAGAGGTTCTCCCTTTTGCTGTATGTAAATGAGATTAGCAGTGCAAGGACCTGAAAGACTGGATCTGTTGCAGCATTTGTGTTGCATAAAAGTTTAATGAAAGTATCAGGAGGTAGCATGTGCTGCCAGACAAGTTGTAACTTGTTCTTTGCCTGTCCGCCTGTGTGGATAGCGACCCTGCTGATTTCGGACATTCTCTAAAATGTCACTACTTTACTTGGCTTTTGAAAACCCAAGTTTTAGAAATCATTTTAACTTTCAAATGTCTTTCCTTAACAGAAGGACACTGCTTATCCAGAAGATGTGGTCTTTGCTGCTTTATTTCTTGGCCTCGCTATTTAGTTAAAAGCTGTTTAAACCTGCCAATTCTGATTGGTGGTGGAGGAAATGAAGTGGCTCTTCTTACTCACGTTTACCTGTAATGGGCATGAGTTTATTGGGAACAATTGGGATTTTGTAGCCGGTGTTGGGATTCCATATATTCTGCATAAGCTAATGTCGATTTGTGATTGGGTGTGTCAACTGTACCACTTTTGGGATCATGTGCTGTTCCAAAACATTCATCAGTTAATATTCTAGCTTAATAGTCTAGAGAATAGAAATTGTAGCAAAAGGTTAATTGTAGCCTGTTGGTGTGTTTTTCTTTTTCAAACTACTTTGGTTGTAATTTTATAGCAAAATACTGCAGATGCTGGCAATCCAAAATAACAACAGAAAACACTGGAAAAACTCAGCAGGCCAGGCAATATCCGTGGAGAGAGAAACCGAGTCAACGTTTCAGGTCGAAACCCTTCGTCGGGACTGAGTGAAAGACAGCTGCCATGTGGGGGAGAGATTTTTAAAAAAGGGAAAGGCACAAACCAAATGTGTGGATAAAAAATATAACCATTTCAGATCATCCCCTCGGCCCCTATTATTTTTAATCCACACATTTGGTTTGTGCCTTTTTCTCTCTCCCACATGGCAGCTGTCTCTCACTCTGCCAGCGCATTTCACACTTCATCTCGAGCCATTGTCTGTTTCTATACCTGTCCTATCACCATCTCGTCTACCTTGAATATCTCTTAATGTCTCTTCTTTCACCCCCCTCCCCCATTTCCCAGCCCCCAAACTGCCTTTTAATCTGTTTCATTTCCTGCCTTTTTTTCTCAGTCCTGACGAAGGGTCCCAGACCTGAAACGTTAACTCTGTTTCTCTCTCCACGGATGCTGCCTGGCCTGCTGAGTTTTTCCAGCGTTTTCTGTTGTTATTTTGGTTGTAATTTTGTTTGGGATGGGTGTAAATTCTTGACATTGTGGTGTAGTGGGGCATTGGAACGCTGCTGCAGTGCGATACCGATAGGATGTGGGTTGAGCTGGCAGTATCCGTGCCATCAAGTTACTGATTCCAAATACTTGGCTATGGGTGAATGGCCTGAAGTTGGCTTCAGTGTGATATTGACAGAAGGCCTGGTCACCGGTTGCTGCCTTCCTCCTTGTCTGTGGATGGTGAAAGGCATGGGGTGGGAAATAGCATGGAGGTAAAGTATTGCTTTCACCAGGCTCTCCGTGCCTGCAAGCCAAGCTTTTTTTTTTTTTTAAGAAGGTTGGCGTGCAGCCGATAATTACAGAAACCAAGCACCGCACCCTACCCGTTTAACCCATCAGATCTGATGGTGTGCTATGTATTTACTGAAGGTCTAAATTTTTGTTACTGAACTCCCATCCAACAACCTGAGCTTTTGCTGCTCCGCATGCTATCCACTGTGGACAGCTACGAACCAAGACATGGTTTCAAGAAATACTGTGTATAGGAGACCTGTAGGTTAAGTACACCAACTAATATTGAGCCCTGTTTCTGGATTTAAAATACTGTTATACATACACCATACAGTGTAATGTAGACTCGTAAGCAGTGACCCTGGCTGCCTCTGCTGAGGGTCAATTAAGGATCTGCTGGATTACGTTAACACTCAAATGTTGGTTGCTATTGGAAACCATGAAATATCCATTTCTTTATTGATTCTAGCTGAACGAAATCCAGAACCTGGCTGTTACGCACATTTAAATGAGAAATTTGTATGGCTTGTTCCGTTTAAGAGACTGATAAGTAAATGGACATTTATAAGTCCCATATTTTCTGTTTGTGGCCATTATAATTACTCCTGTTAATTCTCTAACTGTGCTCAATTTAAGTGAGTTGATTCCTCAGTTACGCATTCCCCGAGTTACAGCCCAAAGAACGCTTAGGATGCTTTTTGTATTACTTTTTGCATGTTGTGGATATCTCTTGCTACAATGGTTAAGCTATGGCAAGCTGTACACTAGTTATGAATGTGGATCTTAGCAATGTCTTACATGGGCACTGAATGAATCTCCCACCTTTAGAAAAGACCTGAGGATGAATTGCCCCATAATGTTTGAACAGAGTGTCTAATGACACCTGTCAGCCAATGAGTTGGAGATGGGGCGGCACTTACGGCAGGACTCGCAGCAAACAGTCTATTTTACAGCAGACAAAGTCTCTTTACTCAGCAGAGTCTATTTAAACAGCGCACTACAACAAATAGTCTACAGAGTTTATTTAAAAATTGCCTCCCCGAACTACGGCAAACTGAACTCGTGACCGAAACTGCAGCAACAACATCTGATGATAAAACCGGGTGATTTCGCCAGTAAAATGCAGTGAGTGGAGGATTGTTGCATACAACTTGTGTGCATAAAATCAATCCCAGTCACTTACAGCAGGCATCATTGATGGGGAAATTGACCAATCATCGCCATTCTGGCTGGGAATAGTGGTGTCACTGTATGCAGGCCTGTTTTGAAAGATTGTAGTTTATATCATTGCTCTTGCTCTTCACAGAATCACAGAAACCCCAGTGCAGATAGAGGCCATTTCGGCCCATCGAGCCTGCACCGCCACATATCCCACCCGATCCCTGTAACCCCCCGTATTTAATCCCCCTAACACTAAGGGTCAATTTATCATAGCCAATCAACCTAACCTGCACATCTTTGGACTGTGGGAGGAAACCGGAGCACCCGGAGAAAACCCACGCAAACACGGGGAGAATGTGCAAACTCCACACAGACAGTCACCCGAGGCCGGATTCGAACCCGGGTCCCTGGCGCTGTGAGGCAACAGTGCTAGCCACTATGCCACCTCAAATTATTGGTAAACCGAGATTAAAGTGATGGTGAACCTGCGATTCAGGAGTGATTGGTCAATTGGCCAATGAATGAGTTCTGAAACTGGTGCCTACTTAACAGCATTGCACTCAGCTGTGTTGTATACATTGTTTTTGCAAGGTGTGTGTGTATCAGAATATAATAGCATTAGCTGTGCTGGTTCTTTTTGCTTGAGAGCTGATTACTCTTGATGTCTATTTTCATTTTGAGTGTTTCAGGGTAGTGATCTGCAAATACACCAAGGTAAAACACTTAATGAAGCACATACAGCTATAATATCTGACGGGCTTACAGAGAGAAACATAATACAGGAAACTTTGGTTTAGCCGGAGGTTGTATGTCCGGAAACCTCGCTCTACCGGCAGAATTCACCCCCCAAAAACAGCGCCTCGGTAACCAGCAATGTTGCCGGTTCCGAGTCTCCAACGGTTGCCGAGTTCGTCAGTGGGGGTAGTTCGACAAACTGCCACTACTCGGCCTCTTGGCGCTATCGGAAGTCGGAACACCTCAGAAACCCTGCATCAGGAGTCTCGCCCTCCAATGCTGCCGGTAGCCTCTTCTGATCCGCCATTTTTTGGGGTTCCAGTACAGTGCTGTGTGTCTCCCATGCTGCCGGTAGCCTCCTCTGATCCGCCATTTTTTGGGGTTCCAGTCCAGTCTGGGGTTCCACTCCAACGCTGCTGCAACTCATTGGACTGCATTATGGAAATCCCAAAAGTTGATGCAACCAAAAGGAAGAGAGTGGTGTTAACTTTAAAACAGAAAATTGATATGTGCAAACGACTAGAAATGGGAGCGAAGCGTATGCACATTATGAAAGAATTCAAAATCGGTTCGTCAACAATGTACGACATCAAAGCGCAGAAGGATAAGCTGCTCAAGTTTTATGCAAGCTTGGAGACATCTAAGAGTGTAGAGAAACGGCGCACGCTTCGTAAGCCTAAGCTTGAAGAGCTGGATACCGTGCTTTGAGTGGTTTGCTCTGAAGCATTCAGAGGGTGTTCCGATTTCCGGACCCATGCTAATCGAAAAAGCGAAGGATTTTTACGCAAAGATGGAGCTCACTGACAAGTGTGCTTTCTCTGATGGATGGCTATCGTGCTTCAAGGCACGGCATGGGATACGACGACTCGATGTTTGCGGGGAGAAGAGATCAGCTGATCACGACGCCGCAGAAGAATACTGCGATTATTTCAATCGGATTGTGCAGCAACATGATTTGTCGCCAGCACAGCTATACAATGCCGATGAAACTGGCTTATTTTGGAGGTTTTTGCCAGAATCAACGCTTGCTGGGGCTAGTGAGGCTAATGCTTCAGGTTACAAGAAAAATAAAGATCGTGTAACCATGCTAACATGTGCAAATGCTGCTGGATCACACCGGGTTAAACTTCTCGTCATTGGGAAGTATAAAAATCCCCGTGCATTTAAAAATGTGAGGCACTTACCTGTTGAGTACAAAGCTCAAGCAAATGCTTGGATGGATAAGGAAATCTTTTCAAATTGGTTCCATCATACTTTTGCTCCATCTGTGAGGGAACATTTCCGTAGAATAGGGAAACCTGAAGATAGCAAATGCATTTTATTGCTGGATAATTGTAGAGGCCATCCGCATGAATCCGAGTTGGTTTCTGGAAATATTTTCACCATTTATTTGCCACCAAATGTTACTTCTCTCATACAACCCATGGACCAGGGCGTTATCCAAAATCTCAAGTGTCATTACAAGAAAGACTTCCTACGTAGACTGATAAGCCAAGATGACAAGACCGGTATTAAGGCATTTCAGAAGGAATACAATCTTAAAGATGCCATCTTTAATGTTGCATGTTCCTGGAAATTGGTGAAAGGTCACACTTTGAGACAAGCCTGGCGCAAATTGTGGCCTTCTGTAATGTTTGCTGAAGGTTCTTCTTCAGAGGAGGAATTTCGTGGGTTCAATCTTCGTCCGCGGAAGACTGCAGTAATGGAAATGGCTGACATGGTGAAAGATATAGGCCCAGCAAACCCTCTACATCACCTCAGTGAAAGTGATATTGAGTAGTGGGTTGATGCAGATAGAGAAGTTGCTGTTGTGCATTTGCTAAGTGATGATGAAATAATGGAGACTGTTTTGAATCCAAGGAAAGAAAAGGAAAGTGTGATGGAAACTGAAGACGATGAGATTTCTGAAGTGAACAAGATTTCTTGGGCTAAAGCTGCAGCAGATCTTGCTTCATTCATGAAATGTGCTGAAAGCTGTTCTTGCTATTTGGCCCAAGAAGTTATGCAGCTCCATATTCTGCAGTCTACCTTTCTACAAAGAAGGCAAGAGTCCACTAAGCAAGCAGACATCCGGGACATGTTTAAGAAAGCTTCCAAAAGAGTTGGAGCAGTGGAAGTGCCTAAACAATCTGTTGAAGTGCATGATCCTGATGAACCAGTTGGCTTGGAATAAGTGTACAGTCAACCACTGTACAGTACTTTATACTGTACTGTACAGTCGTTTAAGTTTTGGTGCACTGCACAGTCATTTATAAGTTTTGTTTTACTGTTAAGTAATGAAAGAGTTATGGATTACCATCAACTGGCAGTACTGTACTTAATCAAGCATCTTTCACCATCCATTTAACACAACATTCTGTAGGTGAGTACCCAATTACTGTATATTGCACATTTCTTGATTTTTAAATTTTTCTTTGTTAAAAGCAGCCTGGGTAGATAATCCGCTCACCACTCCGGAACTTTTGATAGATCGGTATCACGTCGGTGCCGGATATCGGAGAGTTTCCTGTAAACAGTCAAACACAAGTAAAAAGATACTGAAGCAACATCCAGTCTGCAAATGCCTCACTGGCATACACAAAGGAGCACACAAACATTCCAAGACAAAAACACACAAATAATCAGTTGTGGAATGATCAAGACGACGGGCACTTTTTTTCCTCCACAAACAGCGCTGCAAGAAATCAACTAGTAATAAGTCTCTCTAGTGCGTGCATGCTGCCACACACTTCCTGTAACTTTTTTGTGTAATACTTCTTCTGTAATGCTTCCCTTGTCAGATGGGCAAATTTATTCTAACTGAGGTAAACTACTTCTACTGCGTTACTTTCCCCCACGTGATGGACTCCCATCCCCGGCCAACACGTTCCACGAGCTGCAGCAGACCATGAAGTATGTTGGAACAAACTGCAAGCCATTCTATACTAGGTGTAAATGTAAGAATTTTTTAAACAATATTTCTCAATTAGGATAATTTTCACTCCTGCATTTGGCTCGCTCTCTTACAGATGTAAAATAGTCTTAAAACGCTGCATGTTTTAGCTGTCGTTCACTCACTCAGAAAATCCTGGAGCCACCACATATACAAATTTTTAATTGCCTTCTCAATGAAACATCATCAGAATTGTAATCTGTGACCTGATGGCTCTAGGTGAACCCACCATTCATTTCAAGAATGCAGCGCAATTGCTCCTCTAGCCTTAAAGGGATGCACACCTACCTTCTGTTTTACATGATATAATGTTCCTGCCCTCGAGTGTATCGTTTGACTTGCCATGAGCAGTGCCATGGGAGATTTACTAGTAATGTATTAAAAATTATGTAAGCTGCAGAGAGGTCTATATAGCCAGTACAATTTAAACCAATTAGAGGAAGTAGCAGATAACATTTCACAAGATGAAAGTAATGTGGAGGAAGCCTGGAAGAGTTTGTGAGAGCAGTGAAGTTGCCTGTTTACTGCCACAGCTAGGTGATTAATAACTTGGGAGAAATGCTATGATCACTCCAGATGACATTGAACCTAAAGGATCGTGTTCACATGACTGGTAGTACAATATGACTCTGCATTATAGTCATAGCCATTTCTAATTACCTGTGCATTTATAAACACAGACCCCTTATGTTGAAACCCAAGGATTGTTGACTGCTCTGAGTGCGTGGTTGCAGAAAGAAAATAAAGCAAAAATATTTATTCTCTCCTTTCTCTCATTTCTTTCTGGATTTCATATCCTCAAATCTCAGCCTTAACTGGCCACGATATAACTTCAGTGTTTTACAAATCCTGTCTGTAGTATTTCAGCCGCTTTTGGCTAGCTGAGGAGAAACCCCACCTCATGATCTAAGCCTGAGCAGTGACCCAAACCATGCAGACAAGTCTGCTTGATGGGGTGCTTTCTGATTCTGGAGCCCACTCTCCGCAGTATCCGCTTTCCCAGCTACTTTTGTTTCCTGTCTATCCCAATGTAGACCAGGTGCTGCTGTTGGGCCAAAAGGCTGAAAGTTGGTCACTGAAAACCTTTGATTGGAGGTAGTTGAGTAACATCACGGAAAGTCTTTCTGAACAGGTTACGGGCGTGTTCTTTTCAGTGTGCTGTCTTGCAGCTTGTATCGTTTATAATGCATTAGTGGCTCTCCAATGGAGCTGCTCAGGATTAGTCCGAGGATGTGCTAGACAAGAACTTTATACAGTGTAAAATTGAATATTGTTGTCTACAAGTGACTGAAGTGATTGGGTCATTGCAGGTTTTTTAAATAAGTTTAATGGGTAGAATGTAAAGAACTTTATACAGACGATTTAGTTATACGTGGCATTCTGATAAATGAGAAAGCAATTTGTGAAATTTAGTGTGATGCTTCGTACTGCAAATCTAAAAATGTTTGGCTATTATCCAGTGAATATAAATACAATACGTTGGACAGTTGGGTATTAGGTCTGCAATGCCCACTGTGCTCTCTAATGTTTACAGACCTGACCTGAAAAATGAGCATCAACTAGATTGTGTGACATCATCGTACAATGCTAGAAATCTGTCAGCAATATCCAGTGATGTAATTGAGTTGGGTTTGGATGGCATCATAAACTAGAAGAACATACCTTGACTGTTTCATGAATATTGTCTGGACTTGGATTAAATTTCAGCCTTTAGTTAATTCCCAGTTAATATGGGTATCCGTGTCTGTATATGTATGCATACAGTTTTTAAACTGGCGTTATCTGATAGGTATATTGATTTTTCCTTCATTACTTCTGTCATTAGAGACACAGCACATTTACAGACGTTTTAATATTGTAGCACCCTGTTAAGTTGCACATCAGACCTGTCTAATGAGAATAGCAAATTGTGTATAATATTCTATGTATAATATGTGGGAGTTTGTTACAAGGCAGTACAGCACTGAAGGGTTTGGATGAAATTCTGAATGTTCCGTTTATCAAAATCTCAGGACCTGTTGCAGGTTGCTACTTTGAAGCACATTCCCAAATATCTCTTGTCTTGCATTTTCAAAACTCTGAACGTTATGTTCACAGTGTCTTAATTCAGGTGGACAAACCATATTCCCAAGTGCACCATTTCACACAAACAATGTGATCTATGAACTTGGACGCAGAGAATATTGTATATGTTATTTGCTGGTGTTCAGTTGATAAAACGTTCTATAGCTTAAATGTTAACCGTTGCAGTTTCTGTGAATGTAACAGTTGGCAGTTTGTACTCCGAACTATCTTGAGATTTATTACATTAAACCCGAAATACAGACATCCACGGCAGTCTATAGCAGTGTTCCCTTTAAGCTGCGCGGCCGTGCAGCGCTTTGGTCCCGTGCAGCCAGCGGCCCCGGCTTTTAAATGGAAAAACCGCGCATGTGTGCAATTTTGAATGGGCTGCTCAACCTGTTAAAGGGGCCGTGCAGCCCAAAAAAAATTAGAGGGAACATTGGTCTATAGTGCATTGCTCTCCTGTTTAGTGTTTTCAGTGAGTTATGTGGGATAGAATTATTAAAATGTGTGTCCTCTTACCTTTTTGTGTTCTGAGTTTACAGTATGCATAGGGTCAGGTTCCCTCTAGTGAGGGAGAGTTCTGAGAATCAATAGACCACTGAAAGCCTTTCAGTGTCGTGCTCTGCTCCAACACACAAATGAATTGTGTGTCCTGGCATTTTATAAACTGCCTCCAACAAAGTTTGAACATAAGATACAGCATGTACACTTTTTAAAATCAAAGTTTCCATTTTATGTTGCCAGATCAGTGACTTCAGTCAGATCCTGGTTTTTGCCTTCTAACTCGGCAGTCTTTATTCGGAGTGCAGTATTGTAATACTTGTAATATTTACTTGCGATGTTCATGCAGCCTGTAATTGTTGGGTTCAGGAAATAGGGGGCATATTGGCTTTGCCAGAAGCACCAGGAATTTTGAAATGATTTGGAAAAGAACGTTTGAGCATAAAGCCTAACCTAAAGAATGGCTTGGTGTGTATTTGAAGGTGGCAGCACAGTTAGAGGTTCAGAGAAGATCCTAAACTACTAATGTGAGCTTGATTAGTTTGTGACGCCCTACTTTTTTATTACCAGTCTAGCGCTGTGAAGTTTTGAGGTTGGGGGGTTTGCTACCCTGTGGCAGTTGATGGACTGCTGTCAAGCAGAGCAACAAATGCACATTTTCGCAACTTTTTAATGGACAGCCCTGTCAAATCTCAATGTCTCTTGCTACTTGGCAACAGTGAGAATATCAGTCTTTAATATTCATTAAAGACAGCAATACATTCTGACCTGTGAAATATCCGAATTCACTCTTCATTGCAGGCTGTTTACTCTGTACGTCTGTCTCTTCCCTTTCCCCCCTCACCATCTCCCGCCCCACTGAAGCATTAAATCAGATTGAATCAAGTAACTGGAAAATGTTGCCTAATACCAATGAACCTGTGCTTGTCAGTATGCCAGAGATGCAATCATTCTGCTGATTTGCAAAATGACCTTTCTTCATTGCAGCTTTCCCTATTTTATAACTAGGTTAATGTGTTTATTAGGAGCAGTGAGAGCGGTGTGAGATGAAAACCAGTGTTTCTTTTGTATTTTACAAAAACTCTACTTTAACTCTTGCCTAGCTCAGGAAGCTGGACCTTGCACGGTAAGAACAAGAAATGCTGTGCGTATTATGATGCAGGCATTTAGGAGCATGTTCACAGCAATGTTTCAAACTTTTTCCCAGAGACAGCTCTTGCATCTTAAATACTTTGGTCCTGGGTTGTCATGTGCAAGTTGCTAAGCAATTCTAAGTGCGTTTCTGATCTTCCAAGCTAGGCTAAGGATAATTGTACAGGGAGGTGAGACATTTATCCCAAAGGAGGAAAGTTCAAGGCCAGTTTTACTCTGAACTCTTGATCACCTACTTCTGATGGCTTTAGAATTAGCCTCCCTGTTCTGTTGATGAATGGTGTGAGGCATATGGCAAGGCAATTGATGGGGCAGATTGACCATTGTTTTTCTGCTTTGAATGAAAGCTCTTATTCATGGTGCATCTATTTGAGCGATATAATTTTTGCCTATTTGCTCTGGTGCTTTCAAAAGCCAAACACACCTGCAGTTTTAACTAGCTTTAAAAATGTGACCAAGCTCAGCCTTCACAAAGTAAGCTGCACCTGCTAGAAATTCCTACTTGTGTTCTAATTGTATGGTGGCTAATTTTGTTAATGTTTTTAATTAGTTACTGGATAATCATACTTTGTGATAAACTGGCTTGGGGTGGGGGCAAGGAACCGGTTTCCCAAGTGCTTTGATTAGCACGAAGTTCCCTTCACCATTGTTTAAATTCTGATGTTTTTGGTGCTGATGAATATTAGTTGAAAACTTTTAACTACCTTTTTTATATGTCTAGGAAGTTTGTAAAATAATTGGACATCAGTTTTTAAAGTTGCATTTTAGAACCGAGACGTTCTCAGTAGGCTGCACTACCAAGCCGCCTACATTAGAATCCTAGAATGGTTACAGCACAGAAGGAGGCCATTCGGCCCGTTGAGCCTGTGCCGGCTCTCTGCAAGAGCACTTCAGCTAGTCCCATTCCCCTGCCCTTTTCCCCATAGCCCTGCAGATTTTTTCCTTCGGTACTTAGCCAATTCTCCTTTGAAAGCCAGAAGACCTACAATAACTTGAGCATAAGTTAAGAACTTCCTGTTCTGTGCATGTCGAAGTTGTTAAACTTCCGAGACTCACTCTTGTTGATCTTGTATCTAACTAGATAATTTACTTCCTCCTTCTGCCAGAACAGTCAAAGTCTATTCAAACTGGCCCAAGCGCTCTCACTGTTTGCTAATAAGAATGCCAATTGAGGTAGCATGCTATATATAGCTGCTTCAGTTGGCGTTTGTACACATGTTGAGACAAAGTGTAGTCTTCAGGAAAAAGTGAGTTTGAGGATGGGGATAATTGGTCCAGAGTTGTGTATTCTGTCCTTATTTTGATACAGTACTGTACTTAGATTGTATTTTATTTAAAGAGCAAAACGTGCCATAATTTGGGAACCAGAGAAGTAGAGCTGGCTGGACTATGCGTACAGACTGAGGAGTTGGGAGATGCAAAAGTGAGGTAATCTGTTGCCACCACTGGTGGGAGGGTGTAATTAGTGTGGCACGTTTACATAGGTAGTTTATAATATAAATGTGGACACAGGAATTTGTAATAGGGAAAAGTTGACAGGAAGCAAGATTTTTAATATTTATATATAATCATATCGCAATATTTGAATGCAGTGTGTCTAATCTTGGCATATACTCTGCTGCTGTGCCTATGCAGAGCAGACCGTTTAACAAGATGGTGAAGTTCCACTAGGAATGTGGAAAAGTAGATGCAACATTGAAATCAAACAGTTAAATTGCAAGTATATTTATGGTGACAAAGCCTGGAATGTCTCTTGGTCTACTCGTCCATATATCCATATTGACCTGTTCAAAGTACAACTTAGAGCTTGGATTTTTGTTCAAGGAACCTCTTGACGTTGGCAGAAAGTCTACATTCCAGGAATGAGAGTAACTGTGCAGAGTGGCTGCCCGTCTCCTTTATCAGCTGCTTCCTGAGTGCAAGATACCGAGAACTAAGTATGGCAGATCAGCTACAAACCAAAACATTGCTTTGGGGAATTGTGGCCCAAGTCTGCTGTGCTGACGCACAGAAAACTAGATATGCCACAAACCTACCAAGGACTTGGCGGCATGCTTGTTCAAACTTATTTTTAATGCAGCTTTAGGGATTTGGGCTTTTTTTTATTTGTTCCTGGGAGGTGGGCGTTGCTGGCAAGGTCAGCATTTACTGCCCATCCCTAGTTGCCCTTGAGGTGGTGATGGTGAGCCGCCACCTTGAACTGCAGTCCTTATGGTGAAGGTATTCCCACAGTGCTGTTTAGAGATTTGGGCATCCTTTTTGGTAGGCTCGGGACAGACTCTGCTTATGAGGCTTTATTTAAAAATAGCTGACCTAATATTGAAAATTGGGTTTGTCATTAAATTCCAGCAAGAAATAGCTACTTTTGGAAATTAGAAGAGGAATTCTGTATTTCAAATTTCCTTTATTTTAACGGTGGCTATACATTACACTTTAATCCATTTGAGTAAGTTGTTATAGTGGAAAGAAGCATTCCACTGATCCAATTAAAGAAAGACTTTCCTTTCAAGACCACATGACGTCCCAAAGTGCTTTACAGCCAAAGAAGTATTTTTAAAGTGTAGTCATTGTTGTAACGTAGGAAACGTGGCAGCTAATTTGTGCACAGCAGAGTGCAACAAACAGCAATATGATGATCTGTGTGTGATGTTAGTTGAGGGATTAAATATTGGTCAGGATACCAGGAAGAATTCACCTGCTCTTCAAAATAGTGCCATCGGATCTTTGCCGTCCAGCTGAGCAAGGCCGATGGGGACCTCTGTTGAAAATCTCAGAAGGGCAGCACCTCTGACAGTGCAGCACTTCCTCAGTATTGCACTGAAGTGTCAGTCTAGATGTTGTGCTCGCGACCTGGAGCGGGACTTGAACCCACTCCGCGGCGAGAGTGCTACCACTGAGCCAAGGCTGGCGCCTAAATTACATTCAAAAACGACTTGGATTTATATTTGTGAATGTCCGAGGAGGATGTGTATGGAACAATAAAAACTTTGCTCTGATGGCAATCAGTGGAGGGGGAAATGGATATATACACTCAGTGATTCTAATGCATGCTTTTTATTTGTGAAGGAATAAATATCTTTAAAGAAATGTGATCCTTTGGTTGTCCAAGCCCCACCATTTTGAATGAAGAAAATGTGGTTGCTTTAGTATGTTTTTCAAATAATTGACAGGAAGGCTTCCTATGTTCCTGAATGGCTTACCATATTTCCGATCTGCAGTCAGGGTGTTAATCAGTGGTGGGAGATAGTAGCTGACTTTGTGATAATAAGGTTCCATCTTGAATCTTCCCTCATCAGCTGTGGGGCACAGACGAAAGACATGTGCTCCAGAACTAGCCACGCCTCCAGCCAAGCTATTCCAGTACTATTCCACAACAGTAGCATCTACCCAACAAAGTGGAAAACTGCCCAGGTATGTCCTGTTCACAAAGCAGGACAAAGCCAATCCGACCAATTACTGCCCCATCAACAAAGTGATGGAAGGTGTCATCGACAGTGCTATCAAGCGGCACTTACTAATAACCTGCTCACCAATGCTCAGTTTGGGTTCCGCCAGGACCACTGCTCCAGACCTCATTACAGCCTTGATCCAAACATGGACAAAAGAACTGAATTCCAGAGGTGAGGTGCGAGTGACTGCCCTTGACATCAAGGCAGCATTTGATCGAGTCTGGCATCAAGGAGCCCTAGTCAATGGGAATCGGGGGTGTGGGGGGAAAACTCTCCACTGGCTGGAGTCATACCTAGCACAAAGGAAGGTGGTTGTGGTTGTTGGAGGCCAATCATCTCAGCCCAGGACATCACTGCAGGAGTTCCTCAGGGCAGTGTCCTTGGCCCAACCATCTTCAACTGCTTCATCAATGACCTTCCCTCCATCATAAGGTCAGAAGTGGGGATGTTTGCTGATGACTGCAGTGTTCAGTGCATTCGCAATTCCTCAGATAATGCTGCATGCAGGCACGGACTGCTTCAAGACCTGGACAATATCCAGGCTTGGGCTGCTAAGTGGCAAGTAACATTTGTGCCAGGCAATGACCTCTCCTCAGTGGCAGCACTCTCGCTGCGGAGTGGGTTCAAGTCCCGCTCCAGATCGTGAGCACAAAATCTAGACTGACACTTCAGTGCAATACTGAGGCTTTACCATTGTCGAATCCCCCACGATCACCGTCTTGGGGGTCACCATTGACCAGAAAGTTAACTGGACCAGCCACATAAATACTGTGGCTACAAGAGCAGATTAGAGGCTGGGTATTCTGCGGCGAGTGACTTACAGGAAACTTGGTGATATCCGGCACCGACGGGACCAAGCTGTTGCCGTCCCATCAAAACTGCCGGACAAACCAGCGCTAATGTTAAAACATACGGAAGCTTTTGAGCTCCATATCTAGCAACAAACCCTGTTGCTTAGCAACAGCTTCTAAACAGTCGGCCGTAGCTTGCAAGTGTCTCTGTAGCTAAGCAACAGCTTTAGCTAGACCTTGCAGAGTCTGACGAGTGGGGGGGAAAAAAAGCAACAAAAAGAAAAAAAACTTAACTGAACCGACTCCTGAATTTTGCTGGTGGCTCGAGCATTCCGGACAGTTAACCTCCGGATAAACTAAAGTTTCCTGTACTTCCTGACTTCCCCAAAGCCTTTCCACCATCTACAAAGCACAAGTAAGGAGTGTGATGGAATCCTCTCCACTTGCCTGGATGAGTGCAGCTTTAACAGCACTCAAGCTCGACACCATCCAAGCTATTCAGGAGTGTACAGATAACACTGCTGACTTTGTGTGTAAAGCATCTGAGAGCAGATAGCAGTACAGAAATCAAGTGATCAGTATTCTACACTGCAGGGTACACAAACTATGTCAGGGTTGATTGTCTGAAAAATTAACTCTTAGTTTTGAATCTGACTTGCAGAGAAATTTCAGAATCACGCAGCAACACAAAAGCTTAGAATTTAAACCGACTAAGTGCCATTGCTCACTGATGGTTGAGGAAATAAAAATGCCAGTTGAGTGCTGTAATTTGGGACTCGGGCAGAAACCACAGTAAACCAGCATATTAATTCTTGCATCAGAACCATTGCGAAATTCTGAGTAAGTTTTTAAGCTGTCAGAGGTTTTTGGGTTCTGATATAATGATGCTTTCTCTCGGCTCCCGTTTACACTTCAGCAATGCCAGGCAGCAATGGAGTCATTCTGTCGCACATGAGGGAGCTGAGGGAGCTGAGGCATGGCACCATTAATTCAGAGGTAAGAGTCTGCTGACACACAACTTTCACATAGACCTCTCTCTACCCTCAATGACATTTAATTACAATACCTTTCAGCATTCTAGTGTATAAAAATAGCATTTTAGTTCAAAACAGCTTACAATGAATGGCCCTTCAGTAAACGGACCAAATACTCCATTTGGGAATTTGTTGAACAGGCTTCCTGAAGCATTGTTCCCTGTCATTTGTACAGAAAGTCTTCTCGTGCAGGTAAAGGTTGCCGCTGATCAGTCAGGGACGACGTAAACTGTTTTATAATTCATTTACTGAAAGGTAGACTTGCACTGATAAGGTATCTAAGCACTAAATGAGGAGTCGCCGATTTGTCTTTGAACTGCCAGTTTTACAATGCTCCTGGTTTTTTATCGATAAAGCATGTAGTTCCTGAAATACTGGACTGTATATTTACTCGCATACACGTTGCACTTTTCAACAGCAAAAACCATTCAAGTTTAGAATGTGGTTGATATGCGAGTTACTTTTTTTGTAATTCTTTTCTGAGGTAGGATTCAAAATTGGGGAGCATTCTTTTATTCAAGATTGGCCTATAAATGAGTAAAAACAATAATTGTTGCAATGGTTCACCTTTTTATAATTAAACAATAGTCTGGGTCAGTACATTTTTCCTCTGTATCCCCAAAGAATGCTGACATTCCTGCTGAGATCAGCTAACCAGCACAGACCAGGAGTCAAACTTGTTACCACTTGGTCTATGTCTTTATCCACTAGTCCAGGGGTGTTCAAGAAGCAGGCATTTGGCCACTTTCAACCCTGGAGCCCAAACAAATTGAGTCCTGTTACACTTGTATTTCATACTGTCTGGTTTGTTCTGTTAGTTTTATAGGTCTTGAGTTTTGGAAAGGACTTCTACCTCATTGGATAAATCCTAAATCAGAAAACCGAAATCTATTGGTATTAGTAATGAGAAATAAATGTGAAGTATTGCAAACATGGAGTGAAACTGTAAGTGGCCCCCAAAGCTCCTTGATATGCAACTGTGTGGCCCACACAAAGCTCCGACATCACTGCACTAGACCATTAGGGTCCTTTTACATATCGTAGCGCAAACTGCATTCGTCACCACAGGCTTATCCTGCTCATTTTCCCTAACTTTCTAGATAAAATTTTGTGGTTATTTCATGATTAATTGTGGGTAAGGAAGGAATTCTGACAGACCAGGAATCATCATTTTGAAAAACCTAGTTAAAAGTTATTTCCCCTCAATGTTAAGTGAGTTGTTGTGTAGCCAAGAGATTTGGTTGACATGTAAAAATTGATTTTATTATGGTCTGGTGCCAATAAGGATTTTGACAGCGAAATCTTTCCAGATTATAATGCACTAGTCTGTTTTTACACCCGCCTTTCCGTTGCATTTTGTTCGATTAAATTATTGCTGTAACGTCTACCATTTAAGAAGCACACCCTTTTGCAATGGATAAAATAATTACATTCTTTGAGTTTTTAATGGACATTGGAAATAAAATTAGCAGAAAGTCTCTCCCCACAGAGGCTGCCTGACCTGCTGAGTGTTTCCAGCATTTTCTGTTTCAGATTTCCAGCATCCGCAGTATTTTGCTATTGTACTGTATTAGCAGAAAGCGGGTTATTTTACTCGAGCTATAATGAAGGACATCAAACTTTAGAAAATAATAGGCACGTGCTGTATTACAGAATATAAATAGGCATATTTTGGCATTCCTGTCTAGTAATAGTGTATGTAGAAAATAGCTTGTGACTCTGATTAGAGAAAATCAAGCCAGTGTCCAAAAAGAAAATGTTGCATCTCATTATGACAGTTACAGATTTCCCACTTTGCTCTTGTGTTCCTTTTATAGATCGGTGAAATTTGAAACTTTGCTGTTAATACTGTAGGATTCCTTAGGCTAGGGGAGAGGGGAATTGAGAGAGGATTTTAATCATTTGGAGAGGACATTAAGCTATTAACTACAGTCCTTTTCAAAAACATGAAAAGGAATGGCTGATTCAGGGTTATTGTTTCCCTCAAGGTTTCTTCTAAACTTAACTGTTAAGCAGAAATATAAAACAAAAATACATTAAAATAGTAAGTCCTGCTATTTTACCTAATGCTGTTTTCTCTAGAATTTCAGTAAATAGTGGGTTTGTGAAATGTTCATACAGTACAGTTATAGACTTTGTCCCTGCAAACTTGGGCTGTGCCTGAAGAGAGCATTCGGAGTTGTACATCATCCATCCTTGTTCTCCTCTCCAGACTCAACTGTTCCACTGAGTTCTTGGCCAGCCTTTCTTTTTACAGCCTCCATAAACTTGAGCTCATTTCAAACTCTGCTGCTCGTATTCTAACTCCTACCAAGTCCAGCTCACCCATCACACCCTGTGCCCGCTGATCTAGATTGGCTCCCGGTCCACTAACACCTGTTTTAAAATTCAGCCCTCCATATCTCGATAACCTCCTCCAGCTCTACAACCCTCCCAAGTTCCTCTGACTCTAGACTCCTGGATCCCCCACTCCCTTCACCTCACTATTGTGAATTCATTGTGCCTTTAGCCATCTAGACCCGAAGCTCTGAAATTCCCTCCCTAAAACATTCTCTATCTCTCTCCTTTTTAAGATCCTTTTTAAAACTTACCATTTTGACCAAGCTTTTAGTCATCTCTCCTAATATCTCCTTTGGTTCAATCTCAGTTTTTGTCTTATTACATTCCTTGGGGTGTTTTCCTGTGCTAAAGATGCTATATAAGTCCAAGCTGTTGTAGTAGTTGTGGTAGTACAGGTATACATCAGTATTGGTGGTTATAGGTCGGTCACTGGTGCTGCTGGCAATTGGAGGTGCACTTGAAGAAGCACATTACACAATGTTAAAGGAGATTGGCTTAAGTGTGACTTTTGTTTTCCTTTTGTACCTGACGAGGTGACCCTCACCCGTGGTGACAGACCAGCTCTCTTTCACCAGACTCCTCGGTCGCTGGAGCTTGCTCCTCTTTGCCAGTTTTTCATGCTTCCCATTCCACTTACTGATTCCCTTTTGGCTTATCTCAAACTCCTCTCCTATGCCTTTTATTTCTTTGATTGCTCTCATTATGTCTCCTGTACATTATCACTTCTGCGCTTTAACTATTTCCTGATCCCCACCATAGCACTTTACAGGTCATTTAATATTTTTCCCAGCTTTCTCCCCCCCCCCCCCCCCCCCCCCTCCCTCCCTCCCTCCTCCCACCCTTTCCTTGTCCGTTCCTCCTTAAATGCTGTTCATCTGGAATATCTTCCATTTCTGAGGAAGGGTTTGCACCTGAAATGTCAACTGACTCCTGTTTTATGTTGTCTGACATGCTCAGTTTAAAAAAAATTCAAAAATCAGTAAAAAGTTAATAAAAATAAAATCCTACGGTAATGTTACTTCAAAGTGGTGGTGAGAAGCTCTAACCGAGAGTTACTTTGTGAAAGGACCACTAAATTGGAAGGGAACTATATTACATGAACTTGCTTCTTCAGGCTTATATAGATGTAGGATTTTTTTTTTAAGATAAGGGTTAAATGTTTAGTTATTTGATCAAATTTCAGAGTAGATGGTGACTGCAGTGTAGGCTGCAATACGTACTAGAGGAAACCCTGTGTAAATAGATCATAACATTGCGTGTATGTCTTGAGTGGAAATTTTATTACAACATCCCTGTATTCTTAGTAACCATTCTAAAATGATGCAGGAGGTAAATTAGGTATTTAGAGACTGGAGAAAACCTTAATTGCTGCTTCCAGTCGCTGAACCAGGATGTTCGTGGGGAAGTGGGAGGAGGCAAAATGGCACATTTATATTACAACCACTTCAGGCTTCGACAGCCCAAGGACAACAGAAAAACAATGTGCACAAGCTTGCAGCTGCTGCACGGTTGTTTGAACAGTTGCATTTTGTGACTTATTTCAGGCTGCTGTGACTTGCCCAATAGAAGTTGACTGACAGGCTAGGAGTTTTACCTGCCCCAAAAAACTCTGCTAGGCAGACTGAGTTGGTTAGTCTTGTTTGCCAAAAAGCTAGACACCTATGCTTCAGGCAGCTAAGTTTTTATTGCCATCATGACGGTGTTGCTTACAGGCGCACCATTGAAACCATCAGTTTAGGGATGTCTTGGACTCTGAAAGCAGTATCGGCACCTTGTTCACTGTGACCCTCCCTACTGAAGGACATTTTAACCCAGAATTCATTTCTGATATTGCTCCAGGCACTTTCAGCTGTGTAACCTTAAGCTCCAAGCTGCTACTCTCCAGGCAAGTTCCATATTTATACTGGAAATCTGCTGCCCGGGACTGTGCTTCAGGCTCAAAGAATCGCCATGCTGTGCAAAAGAGGCTTCTAAAAATGATCATTCTTGCATCATCTCCTGCCTTATATTAATTTCCACACAACATCCCAGAACCTGAGAGAATCCAAGCTCCTCTCTGGAATAACCATGTGGCTCTGGTTTAAGAAGTGCACATTCAGTCTGTAGTTTTGCTCGGGTACGGAGAATATTTTGAAAGTTGATCCTTGTAACCTTTTCTGAAGCACAGTTGCACTGCAAGAGTAGAAAGCGCTCAGCTGTTGCGGTCAATGTTTGAGGGCCTTTTTGAAAGCCCAATGGTCGTGACTTTTTTTAAGGTATGAAATGCAGCTGAGTGCTCGGAGTTCCAGTTTCCAGCTTGTGCTGAACGGCTGTGAGCAGCATGTGTATGGAATGTAATGCACAAAGACAAGATCTTGCCACGTAATTGCAGAACTTGAGCTGCCTTCAGATCTGCAGCAGCTCGCCGAGCTGGGGTGCCAGGAAGGGGGCTGAACTTCAGCTTAAATGTGAAACTGAGCCTTACCACAGATGGTTAGTGTCGTTTGTTCTTAAGCTTTTGAATGATTCAAACTGCCGCTACTTTGAGAACCGAGACAAGTAATACAGGTACTTAACTTCCTGTCTACCCCCAGCTTGTGGGATGCCTTGGAGTTTTCAGCAGAAATTGGCAGGGCTATTTTTTCCCCCTCTGATTAACGAGCCATATTTTTGTTGAGCGTGTTTTTCTTTTAACTTGACAAACATTAATATGTTTGTGCAGTTGGATGTTACTGCAGCAGTAGTTCTGTGATGTATCATTGCATTATTATGGAGCATACACTGTGATGAGGGGGATAGTGAGCTACCTTTGGAATTATAGACATGCATCTCCCCAGTGGCTCCGGTGTAACCATGTAAGAAAGTCATACAGACCACTGTTCGATTCCTGGTCTGTTCTGTTCAGTTAGCTGAACTCCGCTTGGTTGTGATGCTGCCCCAAGGTTGCCTCACAGATGAGGCTCTCGCTGTTTGGCCAACTTGAACAAGGTACTAGAGCGAACCTTGCAGAACCCTAAGAGTCGCAGCGCCTTCAAGAAAAGAAGGGAGAAAGGGGGGGATACAGTTACAAAACAATATCCGATCTTGTCACATTTTTGCCTCTTAAAAGGGAGAAGCATATATTTTCCAGGTACTTCCAGTTAAAGGTTCCCTAGTGACAGTGCCAAGCTCTATTAGTAATCCTGGACAGACAAAAACCCAGTGACCGCTTTGCTCAAGACAAAATTCCACCTGGGAAAATGCAATTGCGTCTCTAAAGAGGAATTGGGTATACTGATTCAGCTGTTCGGGTGTGCACTACATAAGATTTTTTGGAGCGCAGGGGAGTGAGAGTTAGTTATGTAGTGGAACTGAGGTGGGGAGAAAGTATATACACAACTGATGGAGAGAGGAATGTATGATGTGGAAGGGTTCTCTTAGAAGCATTAATACTCTTTCATATACAACTATTTATTTACTGCCTTAATGCATTAACATTAAAGCACTTCACATATATTGAGTTACGTTTGAAGTGCATGGCTGTTATTTTGGTTGTACTGTGTACAAGCTGTAACCCTTTACTGAGTGATTCCTCTTCTTCCACAGCAATTCAGTGGTATTTCCGGTTGCTCATTTATGGAGTTTCTGAAGGGCAGCAGGGACTATTGCCAGGCACAGCACGGCCTCCTTGCAGACAAGTGAACTCGAGGTCTCTCCCGATTCAACTACTCCACTAGGAAACCACCTTAACCGGAAAAGTGCCAACAACAGACTGGGATTCATCTGGATACTGGATTTAAAAATTGGATAGTTTGTAAGAAGCAGAGGACATTTGTTCTTTCGATGACCTAGTCTGGATGGGGTAAATCTGCTCGTGTTTTGTGCAATTGGATGCTTTCAGGAGCACCATTGCACAGAGACACCAACCGAAAAGTGCCAGTTTGAACTGGACTTTACAACACGCGTGCTAAGTCCAGTCGTGAGTGGAGGTTTTAAAAGCACAAGTACCAACAGTGAAAAGGAACACGTGCTGCTTCAGAGTCTCTCCCATTTTTCTTTTTATTTTGTTTTTTTTTGAAGTTGTATAAGCATTGCAACCACAATGAACCGCCCGGCCCCAGTAGAAATCAGCTCCGAGAGTATGAGGTTTCTCATCACACACAACCCAACCAATGCTACCCTCAACAAGTTCACAGAGGTAAAAAAAAACAATTTATCTTCCAGGCCAACTTTGCAAATAAATTGATGCAATGTTTTTTAGTGTACTGTGCAATCCTCCCTGGGTCTTTGATTCAGATCTGGCCCAGAAGGAGAGGATAAAACCTTTAAAAGGAAACAAATGGTACTGTGTGATGCCCTTTCACTTTTGGCGCTTCAAAACCAGCTCAGACAGAGGAAGAAGGTCTCTTCTCCACACCGCCCCCTCTCTTTTCCTCTCTTTCCTCCCCCCCCACCCCCCCCCCCCCCTAAAAACAGATGGCTGAGTCCTGAGTAAATATATTTGTGTTCACAGGCCAGCACCAGTGGCCAGAAGTCCACAAAACAAAACTGCCTTTGCATTCAACATTCATAGGCAACCATTGGGTGGTCTTGTGGAAAGAGGACACGTAGCGGAGGTCTTTCTGGGGTGGTATTGCATTGTCGACAATGTTAATTTGCTGGCTGTTTGCTGCAGCCACTAGGTGCCAATTGGAAAAATGTGTTTTCAGCCTGCCTTTGGTGACTGTGGCACCGTGATGTACAAACACCAGCAGTGTCTGACTTTGGTGTTTAATTTTTTGGAAAAAAACCAGCCCAAATCCTAGTCTCATGTTATTTTCTAAACACTAACCCCCTTAATATTTTGCAAAAAGAAACAAAATGGTACAAGAGTTTAAATTCCAAAAGATTAACGGTCACTGCTAAATTAGTAACCACAACTTGGTAGTAACTAATTCAGTAACTTGTTTAAGACTTCTGGCGTGTAATGTGATTATTTCATGTCTCGTGTAGATAATCATGTTAAAAAGGTCGGATGTCACCGAATAATAAATAGCCTTAAGCAAGTAGTGGGGGGGAAAAAGTGCTCACAAAAATCTAGTGCACAAGTGTCATCTTCACCTTGTTTTGAATCTAACTAAGAAAACAGCTCAAACATTTAAAACCTAATCGGGATTAAATTTTTGTTTTGAAAAGTTTCTTTTTCACTCTAATTAAGAAGGCAGTGGGCAACCTGCTAAATCTTTCTTTCTCTCGCTCTCTCCCTTCCCAGTGCATGGCTGATAGCGGTAAGTCACATCGTGGGAATTAAATGTGAATCTACACCCTGCTACTCTAAGTAGTGTGTTGGAGCTGCAGATTGCTGTGGTTGCCATATGATTGTTGACTTTATATTTTCACTAAGTGACCAAGTGATGCATGTTTATGTTCATTGATTCCAGCAGCTCGAGTTGGACTAATACCCTGTTGAAACGGATTCTTTTGGTCCTCAATCTGGTTCAGTACAAACACTGAGTCGAATACTGGTGGAGTTCAACAGTTTTTATTCCGTCATCCCGGGAGACTTACTCTGATACAGCACAGTCCTGACTCCAGAAGAGTCCGACAGGCTAAACCAGAGCAAGCAATCTTTCATACAGGGTGCCACATTATTATACTTGCATTTGAGAAGACATTAACACATCGTACAGTCTGCACCAATCCCGAGCTGTACACGTATTCATTTAATTTGATTTCCTGGCCTGGCAGTATGAAACAAAGAAGTCACATTTCACTGAATGGTTTATAGTTAAGTAAATATGCTGGTAATGGTTTCATGATCACCTAATCATTATGGTAATGCATTTGCAATCATGGTAATGTGTTTTCTGATCGCCTATTGTCTGTATAACCTCTGCACTCCGCCCTACACTGTTTCCACCAGCAAGGTGTGACATCGTGGGTGCCAGCCATATTAGCAGCCACAGATCAGATCAGTTTAGCTTCTTTTATTTTACTTCCTGCTGCCGTCACAGTTTCTTGAGTTAACATGATCATTTCTTACAATATGCAAGTGACTCAGCGATGTCGACATTTCACCACCATTTTATGCTGACAGGATCCTCCATTTTAGATTGACAGGGTCCTTGGCTATGCGAAGCGAGTTGTTACCATATTTTTGCATTCTATATCCTCAACCCCAGGTTGCAAAGGTGAAAGTATTTTCTGTGCTGCCTGTGGCATCCTATACAAATGGGTTTGGACAGTCAGCACAGTTTCTAATGTACAGAAGCTTGCACTATAAAAGTGTCAAATTCAGTAGAAATATGCAATCTCGCTGAGCAGCTCTAAGGATTGCTGGTATGGGAAATGGAAATGTCACACTTGTGCACAACAGGAGTTGTTCTGAGGTTGAAGTATGTTGAGGTGGAGTGAAGGAAGCTTTGCTCTATTTTCAGCTGCTTTTGACCAAGTGCTTGATATTGGCGCTGGGTGGGAAGTGTTTCATTCGGAGTACGTACTACAAAAAAGCCAGCAGTGCAACACGGGGAACGACTTGTTCATGAGAATTAACAGTAAATGAGTAACGTGGTTTTGAGGTTTATGCAGTGGAAATTTCTGCATTTTGACTGCTTTGTCCACAGAGGCGGCAGAGAATTATTATTTAATATAGTCAAATGACATTTGCTACGTTTCAGACCGGAATTGCACGGTGTCCTGGGACTAGAGAGGTGTTTAATCAGACATGGTTCAAGCATTAACTCATTACCTTCCATCCAGTCCTGTCCTAATGCTGCCTCTTCCCTCCAATTAAAGGCTATACGTTTTGTCAGTCATAAAATTGTTTTTTTTTTGTCGACGCTCTTACGATTTTTGCTGCCCTGTGCAGCGGGATTCATTTTTCCCAAAAGAAGTTTTCCACATGTTGCCCGTCTCTTTCTCTGGTCCTTGCTGTTTATTGGGGTGAGTGGAGTTTGTACACCAAGCTAAATACAAGCAATCCAAGGTGTCAAGGATGTTATACGATTGGTTCATCCATCTTAATGATATTAAATTATAATATAACAACTCTCCCAGCATAATTTCAAATCCGAAATATAGCGTATGCCTCTATTATGTGCTCTCCTCTGCAATCATACACAAGAAGTTTGAGGCATTCGTCATTTGTTTCATTTGTGTAAAATTTTGCATTTCCATGTTTTTAATGTATAAAGGTGTTCTAGATTGCACATGGAAAATTTGAGATGTTGGTGCTGAATAATGGATGTATAAATCTATAATGACGTGGTTTAACTTTGGAATCCAATCTGTTTAAGAAGTTCTATTTGAATATATATGGACCGTACGCATATTGTAGAACACTTGCAGGAATCTCTAGTGTCAACAAATTTGAACTTTTAATGAAAATTTCAGTTCTATGTATATTTTGCATAATAGCCATTTTTTGCCTACTGATCTGAGCGAATGCTGGTGCTTGTAAACTGAATCTGTGAGCTAAGCACATCTCTGCATTATGGCTTGAATTGAAGAATCCCTTCAGTGGGATACACTGGAATTTTTCAGATATATGAACAGTTGCTTTGTTTTTATCTTTATATAATCAACCAACAGTGCATTTTCCCCATTAAAGGCATGTTTGCACAATGTCACTAAAACTGATGAACTTTTAAGTCATCAGATTCTTCATTTTTGACATTGGGTAAGCTGGAAACTGAGTTCTGTGACAATAAACCCAACTTCTAATCTATAAATCAGACTTTAAACCTGCCTAAGTACCCCCTCAAATATTGGACCTGCTTAAGAACAGCAAAGTGGCAGTGCATAAAGGGTTCCGCCTCCTTCCCTCTGGTTGAAGGAAGAATCCTTGTGTTTAATGGGTTTGGTTTGTAAAGTACAATTGATGGGGAGAGCAGGTGGATTGCACAGGAGCACCAGCACCATCCACAGAAAGCACTTTCATCCATTCCACTGAGTTGCTAATCACGGCCACGGTACTACGCAGACCCAGAGGCTTCCCCGAGGGAGGGACTGACTTAGCCAGGCTACATTTGTACACCAAGAAATACAATACTGCAGATGCTGAAAATCTGAAACAAAAACATAAGTTGCTAGAAACACTCAGCAGGGCAGGCAGCATCTGTGGAGAGAGAAAGCTAGGATTACCTTTCAGCTTGATGACCTTTTGTTGGAACCGGTTCTGACGAAAGTTTGCCAACCTGAAACGTTAACCCTACATTTCTCTGCAAATGCTGCCTGACCCGCTGAGTTTCCAGCATTTTCTGTTTTAACAATTGTGCACTTCCTAGTTGGCCAGCTTCAGAGTGGGGTTGGCAAATGCTTGCCTATTGGCATCGCACACACATTAGCCCAGTATCGCACCACTAGCTCTCTTGAATATAGGGCATCAGTGTGTTGAGTGCCATGTGGAAGATTCATTTTCCATCACAGTTTTGTGCCCTGTGGAGACTACAAGCACGTGCCTCGGTGATGAGGTACCCTTTTTATAAAAAAAAAAAAAAACCCACACTGCATTGAGTCTAAAGCATCAAAAAATGCTGCTGTTTCCAGCTGACCTTGTATTAACTGTGCCCTCCTCTGGCGGTATGATGTCACTCTTTCCCAGGGCTAATTTCAGCCACAAGCTGTCACTTCAGCTGATGAAGTTTTATCCTGGTGGCCTCTACAGAATAAACCATTGGTCTGAAATAAGCACCCCCATCTTGTTTAGTTCTTTTGGATAGAGTTGAATCTGCTAAATCTCAAAGCATAACTATCTTGGTGCTGAAATGGTTTAATGAAAGTAAATGACAATATTAGGCTAAAAAAGTTGCGATCTCTTTCACACACCAAGTTCAAACTTCTGTTATCAAAAACTTTAAACGTACTTTTGTCAAAAGGCATTTTGAATTCTTGGAATTACAGAAGTTCCACTGAGTTACAGTAATTATTTGATTTGCATCAAACCCACAAGATGGGAGGCCAAATTGCCAACACATTCAGCGGCTTACCTCAAACTGCAACAATATCCATTTCTTCGACAAGGTTTTCAATTTTCCAGTAAACCTGATGAAACACCTCCTGGGAATAAAATTGGAGTCTGTTTATTTCAGTAACACCAATTAAAATCCTGCAGAATTTGAGGGGGAAAAGGTCAAGAGGTAGTTAGGTTTGTGTAGTTCTTGGTAACATAAGCTCTCTCTTGACCTGCCTGCCTGCATGAGTGCATCAGTAAACTCAAGAGTTTAACTAACTTTATTTTTCCCTTTGCACATTTTCACCGATTTTTAACTTTTGGTTGAAACAGAAGTAAACGCCAGTTTTAGTGAAAATGCAAAATGGTTTAAAAGTAAACACTGCAAATTTTTTTAAAAAAGCAAATCGGCCTGAAAACTCTTAATGAGCAAGCCTTTGGTTTAGTGGCAGCATTCCCACCTCTGTGCCAGACGGGGCAGGATTTGAACCCCACTCCAGACAGTCCTGGCACAGAGACCATACCAAAGTTCCCGCTCTGAACTCTGGGTTGACACCGAGTGGGATACTCGTGTCTGCCCCCCTCCATATCATAAGGGGTGTGGGAGTCCATAAAATTCTCCCACCATATAGGACTACCCAGCCTATTGTCTGGTATAATGATGGTTACGGCCATGGAGGGAGCGTTCATGTCGCAGGCTGACTAACAGTCTGACAGCCTGTGAATCCTTCCACTACTTCATACTGTACTATTCTCCAAGGGAAGAGCGTAAAGTCACACAAACAAAAACAACCCTACTAGCACATGTAGTCACAAAGTTCACTGTGACATAGCTTTCATGTATAAATAAAAGGCCAAATGATAAACTTGTATGCTGGCTTAGGTAATTAGCTGTGGAATGTGGAGAACTTCTTTTGAAGAATGAGGGTTGCTGTCCCTTTGAGCAGATCTCTCCCTTTAATTGACATCTGAAAACTTCAAGTAGTGTGTGAGGCTGTCCGTTTCATTTATCAAACGGCGCGTCATTCCCCATTGTGGACTGCAACCTGGCATTGCCTTTGTTTAATTGCCCACAGTTACCTGTCCCCTCTGGCAAAGCAGGAGTATGTATAAATTGAGGCCGCTTTTGTTTACCATTCAAGTCAACCAATGAGGGAGAGCAGAAACAGGAAAAAAAACTTGCCCGAGAACTCTTTTTTTAACATGAACTATTATTGTGCCTGCCAGGAGCTCAAAAAATATGGTGTTACCACACTGGTTCGAGTTTGTGAAGCCACCTATGACAAGGCTCCTGTTGAAAAAGAAGGCATCCAGGTTTTGGTGAGTAGCTGTTAATTACAAACCAATTGAAATACTCCAGATTTTGGAGATAACATGTTGACGTGCAGTGCCCTGGATCTGTAGGATGTCGGTTTTGTCCCAATGAGTTCAGTCTCCAATAGAACAATCCTGAAAAGGTATCGAACAAAGCCAGAAAAAGTCATGGACGAGAAAAGGTCATTTCACCCAGCGAGGTCGTCTTTTCAGTATCCCTGTAGAAGGCGATTCCCCAATGAGAGTTGCCCCTGCCGCTGCTGGCTGATTAGAGAGTCAGAATTATAGGGATTTGGGGATAGTACAGTACATTGTCCTGTGATGCTTTTTTAAGGGATAAAATGTGTAAGGTAGGCAAGGAGGCTGGAGGAATGGGGGCAAGGTGGGAGAAATAGATTTGACAAAATTTGTGCTTTCATTCGCTTAGTACTCGTAGTACAGGGGTATCCAAGCTTTTGACTTTATGGGCTGTACAGGTGCATACTATGGAGCCTCTAAGGCCACATAGATGAATGTTTAAGTTTCTGATACTAACCAGATCTTGGTGCTTTGATTAGGATGCATCATCAGTGAGGCAACCGGGCTGAAAACAGACTTTTCCAAACATCCAGGCCCACACAACAGGACAAACTAGCAGATAAGAAATTGAAGTGCAAAATAGGATTGTTGAGTAGGCTTCAATGGGCAGTTTGCTAGGGCTTGGGAGCCACAGGTTGGACCCACCTGATCTAAAATATGATTCCAGGAAGGGATCAACATTCTCATTCTGAGAACTCGTGCAGATGGGTAATAGCGAGCCCCTCCGTTTCTGTGACATCTCAGAACCGCCAACTGATTTTCCTAGACTACAAAAATAGAATTTTATTTTTTATTTAAGCGTTGATTGCTCAGAGTACATCTTGCATAGAGGACAGTTTATCAAGGGGAATCTGATGACTTGATAAATTGCTTGAACTTTGCTCTTGTGCTTTATCAGCACTTCAACCCCAGGCTGAATTGGGTGTCTGAAAATCAATCGATTAATCTCTCTCTGTCTCTCTCTCTCTCCCTCTCAGTTTTTTTTTCTCATCTCTTTTCTCTCAAAAGAATATTATACATCCAGGTTCATAAGTTTTGTTCAGTTAACAACACTTTTCTTACCAGTAGCTGTGACTTTAATTGCAGTTGTATTGGATTTTACTTTGTTACGTGGCAATAGCACCCTCAGGATCTGGTGAACTTTAATGCACTTTTACTGTGGTATATTCACAGTAACGATCTTCCAGTGATTGTCACTGAGAAACCTATGAATTTAGTTCCCACTATTGCACTAAAATAAATTCATCAGTTTTTACCATTTAATGATCAATGCAGCTTGCTTTTCTTGAATCCAAATGAATGTGGTGGCTAGGTCTGAACTGGTGCTGCTCAATAACTTTTTATTGAGAGCCACTATCTGGAACGCTGCAACACAGTCATGGTCCACGAGTCTGCATCTGCTGTTCCTCACTCAGGGAGCTCCTGATTACTATCGTGCCACTCTGGGCAGTTGTTCAGGTACTTTTCTGTAGGTAGGGGAAATAGTTTTATACTCTAGTATTATTTAGGCCCCTTTCACTTGCTGTATGGAAGGTGGAGTAATCTGACTCCCAAATACATTCCCTTGACGACTTCTGCTGGAAAGAGCAAAATCGAGGGAACAGCACTAATTCTTCATTTGATGAGCATCTTGCAACGACATGAGCTGTGAATAGTGGCCCAGAATCACTTGGAACACAGTCTGCCCAGGGCCATAGGTTAGAAAATGGTAGCTATAAATGGACTCTTGGGTCATATGCGCGTCACTGGATCAGACTGAAATCTACCAAATCTATTTAGCTGCAATCAAAATAAATTATTTTTGATGGAACTTTGAGATGTCCTCAGTAATGAAGTGCCAACCTTGGCTCAGTGGGTAGCGCACTCGCCTCGGAGTCAGAAGGTTGTGGGTTCAAACCTCACTCCAGAGACTTGTGCACATAAGCTAGGTTGGCATTTCTGTGCAGTACTGAGGAAGTGCTGCACTGTCCTCACGGGTGGATGTAAAAGATCCCATGGCACTGTTTGAAGAAGTACTGGCGAGCTGTCCTGGCCAATATTTATCCTTCAACCAACGTCACTGAAACAGGTTATCTGGTAATTTATCTCATTACTGTTTGTGGGAGCTTGCTGTGCGCAAATTGGCTGCCGCATTTCCTCCATTACAACGGTAACTACACTTCAGAAGTACTTCATTGGCTGTGAAGCGCATTGCGATTGTGAAAGGCGCTATTAAAATGCAAGTTCTTTCCTTTTCCTTTCATTGCCACTTCTTGTGCTAGTTTTGAGGGCAGGGAATGTTGGTGTTTTACTGTTAACAAGTTTATTGCCTTAAACACCACGGTCCTGGAAAGGAATCCAGTTGCATAGGATTACATAGGACAGAAACAGGCCATTCGGTCCAACCAGTCTATGCCGGTGTTTATATTCCACTCGAGCCTCCTCCCGTCTGCCTTCATTGAACTCCTATCAGCATAACCCTCTAATCCCATTTCCCTCCTATGTTTATCTAACTGCCCTTTTAAATGCATCCGTGGTAGTGAGTTCCACATTCTCACCACTCTTTGGGTAAAGAAGTTTCTTCTGAATTCCCCTTGTTAATCTGGTTAAGTACTCCAGAAACCAGATAGATCAATGATATTTCTGTATTATTAATAAGCTGTGTACATTGTTCCTGGAAAGCACTGTGTCAGTTGCTAGATTCCTGAGCTGTGACAAACACTCTGTTGCTGTTTATTTGTAGTTTCCTTATCTCCATCCCGCTTATTTATAGGCTGTCACCCAGATAATTGACACTGGCGAAAACATGTTTGCATATGGCAAGCCTCAGTCTGCGGAGCAATTGAACAGTTAGTTGTCATCTATTGTCCTGCAAGCTGCATATAGCGAGGGTTAGATACTAAATTACTTTGCATTCGCATTTTAAGATGAGAATGTCTGCCTCTACTCCGGAAGGTCAAGCAAAACCAATAACTCCCAAATGTGTGCATGTTGGGAATTGTAGCCATCTACTTTACAGTGATGGCTTAACAACCCCTTGAACTTGAGTCCCAGGCTTCTCAAAGGTTACATATTTTAAACACCAAATATTATTGTATACACAAGTCTTAACCATTTCTTTGAAGTTTTAATTATGTTTCATTATTTCCAGTGCTAAATTTCTCCATGTAGTGAGTTGAAGATTGTGGCCAAAAGGATTTTTAAAAAATATTTTGAAGTGGTTTTCATTTGTTTGCTTATTTTATTGGCAGATTTTACTGACTGCTTTATTGATTTGTTTTTATATGCCCTTGTAGTTTTTCATTGGAAATTTATGTACACATGGTTCTATTTTTAGGCTTTATCCAGATATTTTATGCTGAGCGCCAAAGACCACTTCCATAAACATGCCCACACTCGGTATGAAACGGTGTGAATTTATACACAAAATCCAGTAATGTAGTGTCGCCCAGGGGTCGAACGCAATCCCTTGTTACTGTAATTAGTCAACTGAATTGCCATGAATCCTCTCATGGTTTTGGGTAAGAAAAGAATAAACTCCCTCAAACCACATGATTTAAGCTACAAATTAAGTTTAATAAAAATTTAAACAGCAAACTTCACTTGGTTTCAGAATTTCTAACTCTTCTCAAATATAAAAATAAGATACAACACTGTGCTGACTCTTAAGAAACCTGGACTAGCGACTGTGTTGTAAAACTTGCATGTGAGATTTTGCCTAAGCACCATGGAATCTTCAGATAATTGTGTTTTGATGAACTGGGGAAAGCTGTCCCGTTTATCCTCAGATTTAAGAGCTTCTGGCCAGTGAACTGTCCAAGTGGAGCTGAAAGCTTCAGCTGTCTCCAGCCAACCAAGGTGCAAGCTGATAAACTGATAACTATGCAGATAGGTGTCAGTAAGAGCTTCTAATGAGATCAATATCCATACATCCAAGGTCAACCAGTGTCATGACAGTCATATGTGGCTGCAGTGCCTTTGTTTCTTCAGGCAATTTCCAGCGACCGGGATGAGATTGGTATGGTAGAGATAAAAGATCTTGGCTCGGCAGATCGTGATGTAGAACTGGAATCAGTTTGGGTGGAGCTAAGAAACAGCAAAGGGCAGAAAACAGTGGTGGGAGTTGTGTATAGGCCACCAAACAGTAATAATGTAGGGCTCAGTATCAATAAAGAAATTAGAAGTGCATGTAACCAGGGCAATACGGTAATCATGGGGGACTTTAATCTACATATTGACTGGGCAAATCAAATTGCCACTAATGGTGTGGAGGACGAATTCTTGGAATGCATGCAAGATGGTTTCCTGGATCAGTATGTGGAGGAACCAACCAGGGAATAGGCTATTCTGGATCTGGTACTGTGTAATGAGAAAGGGC
Source organism: Somniosus microcephalus (assembly GCF_052327205.1). Classification (NCBI taxonomy): domain Eukaryota; kingdom Metazoa; phylum Chordata; class Chondrichthyes; order Squaliformes; family Somniosidae; genus Somniosus; species Somniosus microcephalus. The sequence continues at coordinate 20,011,409 of NC_141006.1, read as the reverse complement.
TAATCAATAATCTTGTAAAGGGGCCTTTAGGGACAAGTGACCATAATATGATTGAATTTTACGTTTAAGTTTGAGAGTGATGTTGTCCAATCTGCAACTAAGGTCTTCAGTCTAAACAGAGGAAACTACAAGGGTATGAGGGACAAGTTGGCCATGGTAGATTGGGAGACTACACTAAAAGGTATGAAGGTGGACATACAATGGCTAACATTCAAGGAAATAATGCATAGTTTGCAACAAACATATATTCCTCGAGGGCATAAAAATCCAAAAGGAAAAGTGATCCAACCATGGCAAACAAAAGAAATTAAAGCTAGTATTAAGTCAAAGGAGGAAGCTTATAAAGTTGCCAGAAAAAACGGTCAGCCTGAGGATTGGGATCTTTTTAGAAATCAGCAAAGGGGGACCAAGAAATTGATAAAGGGAAAATGGAATATGAGCACAAACTAGTAAAATATAAAAACGGATTGTAAAAGCTTTTATAGGTATTTAAAAAGGAAAAGACTGGTGAAGGTAAATGTAGGTCCTTTACAGTCAGAGATGGGAGAATTTATAATGGGGAATGAGGAAATGGCGGAGAAATTAAATAAATTCTTTGTTTCTGCCTTCGGAGGAAGGCACAAAAAAACCTCCCAGAAATACGAGAAAACCAAGGGTGTGGCGAGAATGAGGAACTTAAAGAAATTACTATTAGTTTTAAAAAAAAAGTACTAGCAAAATTAATGGGACTAAAAGTCGATAAATCCCAAGGACCGGATGTCCTACATCCTAGGGTTTTGAAAGAGGTGCCCATTGGAATAGTGGACGCATTGGCTGTCATCTTCTAAAATTCTATAGATTCTGGAACGGTCCCTGCAGATTGGAGGATAGCAAATGTAACCCCGCTATTTAAGAAAGGAGGGAGAGAGAAAACGGGGAACTATACAGACCTGTTAGCCTCACATCAGTAGTTGGGAAAATGCTAGAATCTATTATAAAGGATGCAATAACTGGGCACTTAGAAACTAATAGTAAGATTGGGCAGAGTCAACATGGATTTATGAAAGGGAAATTCTGTTTGACAATCCTATTGGAGTTCTTTTGAGGATGTAACTAGTGGAGTAGACAAAGGGGAACCGGTTGATGTGTGTCTGGATTTTCAGAAGGCCTTCAATAAGGTCCCACACAAGAGGTTGGTGAACAAAATTAGGGCGTGGAATTAGGGGTAATATACTAGCATGGATTGAGAATTGGTTAACAGACAGAAAACAGAGTAGGGATAAACGGGTCTTTCAGGATGGCAGGCTGTGACTAGTGGGGTACCGCAAGGATCGGTGCTTGGGCCCCAGCTATTCACAATGTATATCAATGATTTGGATGATGGGACTAAATGTAGCATTTCCAAATTTGCTGCCGATACAAAGCTAGGTGGCAGTGTCAATTGTGAAGAGGCTTCAAGGTGATCTCAACAGGCTCAGTGAGTGGGCGAGAACATGGCAGATGGAATATAATGTGGATAAATGTGAAGTTATCCACTTTGGTAGAAAAAACAGAAAGGCTGAGTATTTCTTAAATGGTGAAAGATTGGGGAATGCAGATGCTCAAAGGGACCTGGGTGTCCTTGTACATGAGTCACTGAAAGTGAATGTGCAGGTGCAGCAAGCCATTAGGAAGGCAAATGGTATGCTGGCCTTCATTACAAGAGGATTTGAGTACAGGAGTAAAGAAGCCTTACTGCAATTATATAGGGCCTTGGTGAGACCACACCTGGAGTACTGTGTACAATTTTGGTCTCCTTACCTAAGGAAGGATATACTTGCCATAGAGGGAGTGCAACGAAGGTTCACGAGATTGATTGATTCCTGGGATGGCGGGCCTGTCGTATAAGAAGAGATTGAGTAAACTAGGCCTGTATTCTCTTGAATTCAGAAGACTGAGAGGGGATCTCATTGAAGAATACAAAATTATTACAGGGCTTGATAGGGTGGATGCTGGGAGAATGTTTCCTTTGGCTGGGGAATCTAGAACCAGGGGCCACAGCCTCAGGATAAAGGGTAGGCCATTCAGGACTGAGATGAGAAGACATTTCTTCACACAGAGGGTGGTGAATCTTTGGAATTCTCTACCCCAGAGGGCTGTGGAGGCTCAGTCAATGGGTATATTCAAAACAGAAGTCGATAGATTTCTGACTAGTAAAGGCATCAAGGGATATGGCGATAGGGCCGGTGAATGGAGTTGAGGCAGAAGATCAGCCATGATCTCATTGAATGGCAGAGCAGGCTCGAAGGGCCGAATGGCCTACTCCTGCTACTATTTCTTATGTTATTATGACAGCTACAGAATGTGGATTCTGCCTCACCCAGGGACACTTAGCCAACAATAACACAAATTTAGTGAACAATCACATTTCATAGATAAAAAAAAATATACAATTTGAATTGTGACAGAACTCCTATTCATCACAACTGATCTATCTTTTGATTGGTAGACTCTATACCTGTTCTGATTCAAGTTTGATCAGCATAAAAATTCAGCCATTTGGGTGCAAATTTGACACAATTTGCATCCAGAAATTTGGCACCTATGTGTGATTGGGAAAAAAATCTCCTTAAATGCAAGAGGAGGACTTGAAAGACACAACGGCCGGGAATTTCCTACAACGACGATATTGGCCACGACCGCCATAAGTTAGACAGTTGTGCATAAATTATATTCCTCCATAATTTACTGGATAACTGATTTGAATATGCCACAGCAAGGATAGTGTTGAATCAAAATTGGCACAGGCAATGGATATCTCTGCACCAAAGGGAATTCTTTCACACACAACCAGTTCTGTCAAAGGCCAAAAAAAAATTGTTTTTACAAGTTAATTTAAATATTTTCATTGGGGGGACCAAACGCAGATTGGGTGACTGTTTTATGGAACACCTCCGTTCCGTCCGTAAGGGCGACCCCGAGCTTCCGGCTGCCTGCCTCTAATTCTCCGCTCCACTCCCACTCTGATCTCTCCGTCCTCGGCCTCTTGCACTGTTCCAACGAAGCTCAACATAAGTTCGAGGAACAGCACCTCATCTTTCGATTAGGCACTTTACAGCCTTCTGGACTCCACATCGAGTTCGACAATTTCAAACTATAACCTCAGCCCCTATTTTTTATTCTTTCACATGGCAGCTGTTGATGATTCTGCCATTGCCAGTTACACCTCAATTAGAGGACTCATCTTTTGTTTCTTAACTTGCCCCATTACCATCTCCTTTTGCCTTGCACCATCATCCCTTTTGTCTTTTAATCTCTCCTGCCATCATCCTACCACAGAACTATCACAGTTCTGACAAAGGATCATCGACCCAAAATGTTAACTCTGTTTCTCTCTCCATGATGCTGCCTAACCTGCTGAGTGTTTTCAGCATTTTCTGTTTTAAATATTTTCATGTTTGGTCTGATCTAATCCCAGTTTTAATATTTTTCATATTTCTTACCCAATCTCTCGCTCTCCCTCCAATACATATGTTGATTTTTCTCAGTTGTCCTTGTTCTACAAATTTTAGATACTAATTCTCGCCAGCCACTACTTGATGCGATTGCAAAAGTTTCACTTGATTTATTATCTATTGGCAAATCCTATTTGTTTCTTGAAAATGAATCTGATTCTGCCGTGTACCTTTTTATGAATCGCTGAACAAGTCTTTATGATTAAATAGACTAGTGCGTTTACTATTTATTATAACAGATGCACACAGGGATTTAATTTGCAGTATCTGAGAGTTGGCTAGATATTAACATAAAAGCTTGCTTTAAGTCACCTTTTTTATATATTTGTACAACATACGCTATAAGTTGTTTCGAAACACTTGGCAGAAATTGTCACGTCGACGGGCTACAACTGGAATGTAAAACTTTCCATGGAATCGAAACAGTCTGCGTGGCAGTCCATTTTACATCCCTTCACATATATAAAAAGACAATAACAATTTGAGGGCCTTGAAAATTATTTCTGCACAATAATGAGCTTTTTCTATAATGTAAGAATTTCCCACTGATAGCATATAACTTATTCAACAGGTGAATTCTAGTTGGGGAAAGGGGCAATTAATGCAGTACATTAAACGGCTATCATATTAGGTACACTATCTGCTGTAATTGCGTAAAACACATTTGGCTGTGGGATAGTTTCAGAAGGATGTATGAAAATAATTCTAGTCAAGCAATAAATAGGTCTAGAAACATTAATTTTCTTTTGTTGCTTTATACTGCGTGTCAAACGCGGGGTAGTGGTGCTATCTGTTAATACAGTGGTGTGACTACATATATCAATATAAGCGGTAATAGTAGGAAGATCAAAGCATACGAAAATAACCAAGCTGGTTTTAAGCAGATCAGTACAAAGTATTTCATTCTATGCATAATAAATAGATATACGGTCACTCTTCTACTTCCCTCCCCTGGTCCACTTGCTCAGATTTTTGAGCAATTGTGTGTGTGTGTGTGCTTGTCTTTTCTTGTAAGTTTTGACTGGAAATGAGTGTGTGCATTTCTTTATCAGCATGCCTGCAAGCAGTGAGCAAACCGTTGTGAATCGAGGGAATTGAATGGAGGGCGGATCTATTATACTGAACCTTTAACTGTTTAGGTGAGGTCTCGGCGGAGCAGTGCAGGTGGCCCAGGAAATGTTGACGCGATGTAAAGCTAGGGTAGATCACTCGCACTATAATTTCCTGGAACTTCTGTGCTAGAATAATGGCTCAAGTTTTGAGGACATTCCAGAACAACAGCCGAGTGCAAGACTTAGAAAGTGTTAATTGTAAGAATCAGTGGTGGTGCACACTCTGGACTGTACTGACAGTTTATTAATAGTCTGGTGTCTAATGTACACTTCCTGTTTATCAAGGTTTTGTAATGCCTGGGTGTTACTTTTTTAAACTGTAAGGCCTGTCCTTCCAGTCTCTAGATGCCATTAGTCTTTTAGGAAACATTTTTAAATTCTCACTTTTCTTTCCCTTGCTGCTTGCTCCTCATGGCAACCACCTCCCCTCTTACTGTCCTGGACTTGGTATCTACTATTCATCCCCCTCCCCGAGCTGTTTTCACCAGTTCGGCCTACTCCTTGGCTGCACCCAAGCCTTCAGCCTCCTCTTCCCCAAGTTTACTGACTACACAGCATGGCCTGCCCTCCCCCTGAGGTGCTGCCGGGCCGACTGATGCTATTTGGTTTATCGACTGTTTACCTTTTAAAACACTTTATAACTTTGTGTTTGCAAATATATTATAAGTGCTTTAAAAAGTAATCTGGCAAGGAGCACGAACAAACCTAGAAGCAATCGGTGAGGTAAGGCAGCTTGCACAAATAAATAGATTATAATCACAAAAGTGCTTTAAAACGTAAAGGGCTGGTTTTCCAACTCGGTGCTGGGAAACCACCAAAGAGCAACCATGAGCATCAGGAAGTGAGCACTCGGAACAGTAAGTGGGCAGCAGACAGGATGGGAAAACTAATAGGAAATAGTGAGTTAGTAATATGAGAATGGAACCATGTGGTGTGGAGGAATGGTTCTATGGGATGGGAATTAATGGGGTAATGAAGACAAGTGGGTATGAGACAGGCTGCAACTGGGGTAATAGATATGGGGCAAAGTGGTGAGAGCACCGCCCTTAACATTGTTTCTTACCACTGCCATACACCCTGGCCAGATCTCTTCCTCCCCCCCGCAAGCCACCTACACACTCCTACTGACAAAAGAAAACAAGTTTAAAAAGCATAACAAAAAAAAAATCAAACACAAAAGTGAAAGGCAGAAAACACAAGGTAAAAGTACAAAAAAGGTACAGAAAAAAGACCACAACGGCAACAAAAAAACAGTAAATGGACAGAGAATAAGATGACAAAATAGATACACACACAACACATCCTATGACTTACCATGAGCGCTGATACAGCAAACCTGTTAGTAATATATTAAAAGTCTTCTGTATAGCACATACTTCCCATAAGCATCACACTTTTATTACTGGTTACACTTGAGCACTTCCTCTGACTCTGAGCAAAACCACAGGAGATCCTCTGTATGATATAGCTGGGCTTGTGAGTGTTTTAAATCCTGGGACAGCAATAACAGGTTTAAGGAAGGGAGGGGGGTGTGCATGCAGAGATGATGGCGATTGGTCAGAACAATAAATGCTGTATCTAAAATATCTAGAAGAAAAAGTTCCTTTTATGCTAATACAATTAATTGCAAGTTAAGTATGTCTTGTGTGGCAGAGGGAGGGAAATGAGTTGTAAATAATAGTGTGCTGGGTGGTTTTCCTTATTACTACATTGCTTTTGCTCTTGGCAATATATTCTTTAAAGTTAAAATGTAAAATTCACCAAATGACTAGGTAACATCAGCATCATGACCAGTGGATTACGTGCTATGAAGCAACCTGGTGAGGCAGATAGCCAGAGAAAGGAAAAATGGATGGGGAGAGAGTTGGAGGCAATGCTCCAGCTCTAGACAACAACAACTTGCATTTATATAGAGCCTTCAACGTAGTAAAACGTCCCAAGGCGCTTCACAGAGTTATAAGACGAAAAAATAGGCAGTTTAAATGTTGTCTAAACTTTACTTCCCTAAAATCTATATAATTCCAGCCCTAGTAATTGTTTAAAATTCTATTTGCCCCGCCCCACAAAGCACCTTCCTAACCTCAGTGTGCCTGTTAATCCAGTGCGTCAGTGGAAGGCCCAGCACCAGGATGTAGTTTGTACCTGCGTAATGCCGTGCAACTAGTAAACAGAGACTGAGGGCCTCTTGGAAATGTTGGGCTCTACGCCAACACTTTAAATAGTGGCAGTGTTCTCTTTCCTGGTCGGGCGTCACAGAGCAGTCTTTGTACCTCAATCCAAGAGTGGTCGTATTTGCACAGTTTGAGCTGCTGTACCGTGTAAATGATACGCAGAGCAGCAGGGCAGCTCTCACAGCAGCAGTGCCTATTGGTTCTATTCTTTTTGTTGCACACTTAATGCTGTTAGTGTTGCTTTGACTGGAACTAACAGGAGGTTATAATCAATTCATTTAAATTCATACTGTAAGTATAGGTGTGCCAGGTAGGATATAAACCCAACACATTCCCCACTGAAAATCTCTTCTACCTGTTGTACTTTGATATGAACAATTTGTTACCCATATCACATTTCAATGCACCATGCTTCATCTGAACTGCGTAAGTGGTAGTGGCTATATGCCCTTGAAGTGCTGTAGAAACTGGATTTCATTGTTTTTCTACTTGAGCGTATCTAGTTGAACATCCTGTTGGGGGAAAAATCCTTAATAAATTTGATTCTTATGAATTTTCTTCTGGAAGTGTTGTATTAACAGAAAATGAAAATCTAATTGAAATTTGTTCACAATTGAGATTTGTTAGTCTCCAGGGCTTTGAGTGTCTGTTTCCTCTTCTGTTTTTTATATTTCTTTACTAGGTTAGCTAGCTTCCTTGTTCAGAACTTTTGATGTTAGTCAGAACAGCCCATGTGAGCTCTAGATCAAAGATGGCTTGTTTCCTCAGAGGAAAAATTGGTGGGTGACTCCATCTTTGGTCTTCTGACTAATTGCATTGTCAGAGGCCATCATCTTTCATACTTTTTAATTTAAACCCTATTAAATTTCTGTCCTGTTTTAAGTTGCACATACAAAAACAAAGGGCAGGAAAAGGCTTGTCCCATTCTGTCATGTTGCAACTTCAGTACACTATAATCCCATTCCCACTCATGAATCACCTGTGAGGCAAAAACAGAGAGAAAGAAACGTAGGCCAATTTAAGGTTGGGGGGCGGGGTAACTCTGGGAAATTCCAGGAGATCACTGTGACTGGGAGACCCATCCCCAATACCCACCTACTTTTTATGTACAGTTATGTTGCCCACATTCGGGAACGTGTCCAGTGCCCTTTTGAAGCAGCAAATCCGCACTCTCTGCACATCCTGGCAACTTTGATCAGATCGCAGCTATATATAAATAACATCTAACCTAGTTCTCTGCTTACATAAATTATACTCATGTTCCCTAATCTTCCCAACGTATCCAGCTCAAATAGCCTATCCACATGGACTACATCTGATCCTTCCATTATTTTTAAAAACTTCAATCTCCTTTGATGTCTATGCTTTTCTAGAGTAAAATGCCCCAGCTCTTCCAAAACTGGATGAGGCTTGACCAAGGCTTTGTACAAAGACAGAATTGTATGTATTGATTTTATATTTGATCGTCCTGGCAATATATCCTAACAAGCTATTTGCTTTTTCCAATAGCCCCACGGCACTGGCCTTGGACATTCAATAATTCATGCATTACACCCAGGTCCTCCTCCCCGCTCGGCAGCTTCGAGAACGTAACTCTGCATTATTCCTTGATTGAGAAATTGGATAGGAGGTTGCTGGTGCAGCCCGTAAGACACCTGAGAAGTAGATACAAAGAAGGAGGCCATGTAGCCCATTGTATCTGTGCCAGCTCTTTGCTAGAGCTGTAAGAGTAACCCCTTATTTTCCCTTCCCTCCAGGCTCTGCTTGGCACACCTAATAGTGTGGCTATGATTGGAAGCTCAATGTATGAGGGATCAGATCTGCATTGGACAGCTAATGATGGCCAATTCTAAAAGTAATGCTTTGTGAAATGGTGTATGGTTAAGACGGGAGCAAACAGTATTGCTGAACAATTGGCCATTTTCTAAATTTCATATGTTCTAGATAAGCCAGTGGCGTCAAGAGTCCTTCTTGCATAGATTGTATTGTGTTGGTTACTCCTTTGCCCGGATAGAGACTTGTAAATGTTCTAAGCAGCACTGATTTTTTCTGCTCCTAAAGCAGTATCCTGAAGTATTCGTCTTTTATGTCTGGATGCGGAGTTGAGTCTAGTGGCAGATTTAGGTTGATTTGGGTTCAATCCACTGAAAACCGTAATTCAGTTTCACTCTTGCTAAGGAGTATGTGCAAGCTGTGCCTCCATTCATGTGAAGTTGACTTTCTCAACCTGTAGTGATGGTAGGGCAGAGTTGGATAATCGAATTGTAAAACTGGTTGGAACAGAATTAAGACAAGAACATCAAGCGATATGTGAGGACACAAAGTATAGACAGTAAGGGTGTAAACTGGTGAGCAGCAAGGGGAGTGCAGAACAACTTTAATACGAGAGACATTCAAGCAGGAAAAAAAATAAAAGGGAGAAACTAAAAGGAAACTTGAGAGAAGGAAAATGAAGAATATACTTCACCTGACATTTGGATTTACTAAAATCTTTGAAAATCCTGAGGCCGTGCTCATTTTTAAGAGTAGAATTTCATGCCTTTAAACCAGAATGAATGGCTGTCAATTCTAGTGAGTGATATTTGGCAGTTCTGTTTCTAGTACTGTAGTAAGCTTAACTATGGTTACCAGCTGTCTAAAATTGCTGTTGTGTTTTTATCCTTTTAAATTAGAAGCCTCGTTGTTGTTTTTGTAATAGTACGGAGTTCCTGTTTATTCAGCAGGGTGAGGATTCTCACTGTGTGACTTTGCGGAGTTCCTGTTTATTCGGCAGGGTAAGGGTTGATCTAAAATGGGATCATACGGCTGACTTGGTCAAGCAAAGAGGTTCTCTTCCTTCCCCCACCCGACACTGATCATGCTAATTATGTGTTTGAAAAGTTCTGCAATTGAGGTTAGTGGCGTGCTCTATTTGTGGCGTTACGGTGGTGCTGTTCCGCTTTGCAAATAATCTCTGCTGTTAAATTTTTGGGGGAGGAGGGTTGGGGGGGAAAGAGAAGGGGACAGCAGCTTTTTGGGAGTAGCAACATGCCTTGGCACTTGACTGTTTCAAAACCGCTTCTGCACAAAGCATTGTCATGACATGAATGGGGCCGCTCTTTGACCTGTGTGTAAACTTGAAGTGTATTCCACTGAATTGTCTCATGAAGTTCCCCTCCAGTGACTGTATAAATAGTACGATGGGATTGTGGAGAGTGTGCCTTCCACAGTATTGGGTTTTCATCTTCATGATGGCACATCAAGGGACCTTCTAAACAAGATCTTTTTTACAGATTACTTCCAGCTGACCATTTTAAAGTATAAAGTATGGTAATAAGGAGTGACTGACGGAGAAGTGTGTTGGCATCTCCCTTTATGCTATTTACAATTATGGAACCATTCAGTAGATTATGCTTCCAATTACACATGCTGCCCCTTGTTGATTTGGGGCTTATGTCTACATGTTTGGCAATTGCTAGAGAACACATTGGCCTAGAAATTGGGTTGGTGCGCAAAAGTCGCCTGAGCGCAGGATTTAGCGCAGCGTTCGAGGCTTTAGCGATCGTCAGATATTCAGTTTCATTACCCCTCGAGGGACACGGGGCGAGGCTCGAGGCGCTCCGCGTCCCTCTTAGGGCGCTGAAACTGAATATCGCAGCGCAACGTGCCGCAGCGCCACACTGCGGTACTGCAGGCCTTCCTCCCACTGTTAAGGGGGAGGTGCCTGCAACAGCGCAATCCCCGCTCGCGAGTGCCGGCAAATGAGTCCGGCACCAAGGAGAAGTGCCGGGCTCTCGGGAAATAGCCGGCAATGCCGTTTGGTTGGGGGGGGGGGGGGGGGGGGTTCGGAGGCCGGGGACGGAGGTGCTGGCAGGCGGCAGCCGAAAAAGGCGGCCGCCCCGCACCTCCACCTTAACTTGCGCCGCTGCTGGCACAGTAAGGCCCCGTGAACCGGGCGCGGGTAGCGAACGGCACAACTGTGCCGTTCGCTACCTAATATCGCGAATGGGGTGCTGCACACACCGATGACGTCTTCGGTGGCGGTGCAGCGCAAAAGACTAACGCCACCATTATCGCCCCAACTCAATATCGTGGGAGGCGCAGCCAGTGGCGCTACAGCCGCTGCCTGCCTCTTTAGGCGCTAACAAGTGGCGCTACTCACCCAATTTCTCCCCCATTGACTTCATAATGGTTTAGTGTTACGTAATGTATTCGCCCCAAGCATCCAACATTGCCATCTTGTCGTCTTAAATGTAACTTGTCATCTTAAATGTAGGCCAACAAAAAGCTTGGGCGAGGGATCCTTTCAACTGTACTGTGTACTGTACCATATTAGTTCTGCTGTATATCTCACGTTTGTATTCTGTTTTAGGACTGGCCATTTGATGATGGAGCCCCACCTCCTACTCAGATTGTGGATGATTGGTTGACTCTGTTGAGAGAAAGATTCCATGATGAGCCTGGATGTTGCATTGCTGTGCACTGTGTGGCAGGACTGGGACGGTAAGGAAGATACCGGTTTACAATATAACCTGAATTCTTATAGTGCCTTTAATATAACAAAACGTCCGAAGACACTTTGCAGGTGGGTGCAAGGAAACCAACACAACCAGAGTCAGCTTGAAACGCACGTCCTCTTCCCTGGCATTACCAGAGTAGGAGTGAGAGCCAATAGCATTGTCACGTTGGCAGCTCAATGAGTGCAACTCTCTTCTCAAAACAGGAGTAGGACGAGCTGTCAGGTGTTCTTTTAGGTGCATCATCAGAAAAAGATGCAGCTGTTTCCTTTTGACTTTTAGAACACATGCAACAAAAAAAAACAAAAAAAAAATTACCAACACATTTTTTCTCCTCCATTACCGGTTATTTGACTGCAGACTACGGTCTGGAGGCCAACTATATTTACCTTGCTTCCAAAGAAAATGGATAGTGGGTCAACAAAGCTTTTTACACCCAGCTTGTATTGCTTGCTCATTAATTTCTTTGTTTCTACTTTAGTTACCATTTACTCATGTGATCTCCCACATAATTTTCAGTATCTTGCACATCTGGTCAACATTACATTAGTTTATTTGGGTTTTGGCAGCCTCCACTTTTCATGAAGTTTAGATTGTTAGGGGATCATCTGTTGCTGTCTCATTTAATGCAAACCATTTGTAAATGATGCCCTGTTAGCACACAGACCAACCTAGAAAACTAGCAAAAGCTAACCAACTGCTTCAAAAAAAAAACTGACACAACCCCAAGAAACTGACAACTGACGAACAGCCCTGAGGGCTGTTGTACTTTTAAGTGGTAGGAGATGCACAAATTCCTCTAATTGCATTGGAGGAAAAAAACATAAGTACTTGTAAGCCTAAAGGGCAAATCCAAATATTGATGGCAGAAAACTAGGGGGATCCAGCAGCATACTCCCCAGGCAAAATTTTACATTTTTACATTGTTTTGATTTAAGCATTTTCTTGCTTCACAATTAATAGGGAGTTAGAAGGGGAATTGAAGGAAAGGAGTGGGGCGGAAATAAATGGTAATGAAAGGGAGCGGAATGGATAACAATAGGGAGACGGGGAAATGCATGGTAATGAAGGAGTGTGGAAAGGGGCTGAACTTGAGCACTGTGCTTGTGGGGAGGACTAAGGAGAACACGGAAGAAGTGCCTTGGGATAAGAGGAAGGCACTGCGTCAGCAGAGTGGAGAGGGAGAGTGCCAACTTGAACTGTGGGCTGGAGAAGTGGGGGCCAGGAGAGAGAAAGTGTCACCATAAACTCTGGGAGATGGAGGTTAGAGTGCTAGCTTGAATTGAGGGAGTGGCCTGGTTTGGAGGGGGAGAGGAGTGCCCAGTTGAATTGAGGGGGCGAGCATGCCTGTGTGAACTGAGGGTTTGTGGAAAAAAGAAAATCCACTCAATCTTTAAAAATGAAAAACAAAAGTGACATTTAGATTTTCAGTAGACTAGCCAGATGATGACTTAGCCAAAAGTTACCTCAACGTTACACTCCCACATCCAAACTCCCACTGCCTTAGTTCACAAAGACACACTCTACTCCATCCAGACCCAGTTCAGAGACACACTATCCCATACATTCTGTCTCCCTCACTCAGAATGCGGTTCATAGACTACAGCTCAGCATTCAACACCATCGTCCCCAACAAGCTGGCCACCAAACTCCACACTCTTGGCCTGAACACTTCCCTCTGCAACTGGACCCTGGACTTCCTAACAAACAGACCCCAGTCTGTCAAATTAGGTAACCACACCTTCCCCCGCCCCCCCCCCCCCCGACCCTGAACACGGGGGCCCCCACAAGGATGTGTGCTGAGCCCCCTCCTCTACTCCCTCTTCACCCACGACTGTGTGGCTGTTCATGGTTCCAACACCATCAAGTTCGCGGATGATACCACGGTAGTAGGCCAGATCACCAACAACGATGAGTCAGCCTACAGGGAGGAGGTCCAGCATCTCGTGAAGTGGTGCGCCGATAACAACCTGGCCCTTAACATCAAGAAAACCAAAGAAATCATTGTGGACTTCAGAAAGTCTAAAGGCGGAAGTCACACCCCCATCCACATCAATGGGGCTGTGGTGGAAAGGGTGGACAGCTTTAAGTTCCTCGGAGTCCACATCACAGAAGACCTCTCCTGGTCCCTCAATACCTCCTCTCTGGTGAAGAAGGCCCAGCAGCGCCTATATTTCCTAAGGAGGCTGAAGGGATGTAACCTGTCACCCCTGATTCTCTCTAACTTTTACCGCTGCACAATAGAGAGCATCCTGACGAACTGTATCACAGTATGGTATGGCAGCTGTAGCTACTATGACCGGAAAGCCCTGCAGCGGGTAGTCAAAACTGCCCAACGCATTACCGGCACCCGGCTACCGACCATAGAGCACATATACCAGAAACGCTGTTTACGGAGGTCACGGTCCATCATCAAAGACCCTACCCACCCCAGCCACAGTCTGTTTGCCCTCCTGCCATCTGGGAGACGCTACAGATGCATTCGCACCCGTACGACCAGATTTAGGAACAGCTTCTTTCCCAGGGCTGTCATCCTACTGAACTCCACAAATAAACTCTAAAGCCTGCACATCTGCCAATGCACTTTATTATGGTTATGTTTATGTTAATGTATTACAAGCCAAATGTATGTTGAATGTTTAAATGTCTTAATCTAAATGTACACTCTCGGGAGCCGCAAGCCTACATTTCGTTGTACTGCACTTGTGCACTAACAATGACAAAAAAGTTGATGATTATTATTATTATCATACCAGAATCCAGTGGGTAATGTAAACCAGGCCCCTTTCTCTTATCGGCGCTGGTCCTAGTGCTAATGGCAGGGATTGTGACACTGTTTTTGAGAGTTCCCACCTACAGGGGGCGCAATCCTGCCATGGGGACAGCATTGATAAAGGAGACACCCCTATTTGCTGCATCAGCTACCATACTCTGGAGGAACTAGTGCACCATCTCCATGCTGATATGGGACATTGCCGATGCCGTTTATCAAAACAGAAATGTAGGGTAAATAACTAAACAGGTTTGACTGGGGTTATTGGGTCTCGGACCTATAGTTATCAGTAACAGTAAGTCTTTGTGCGCTAATTGGCATGGGAAAGCAGAAATTATAGCAATTCCCGTTAGTGTTCTCGCAACTAAAAATCTCGTTCAGGTTGTGTGTGAAATATATTTTACACAACAGGAAAAATTCTTTCAATAAATGTCTTATCTTAGTGAAACAACTAAAGGAGCTCGTATTGTTTTGTACCCTTTATCAAGAGTCTGGTGTTTCCCAACAGACTCCGAGTCTACACTGCAGTACAAGGCCAAATTAAATGCCAGTAAGGCATCCATAAGACTCTTCAGCTTTGGTTCTACCTTATTTTTCATCGGTATAAATTCCTGGATTTCAAAATTGTTCCCAGTTACGTTTAATCAATTCTTCGCTGAAAAAGTCACTAGATTTGCAAACCTCTGTGATTTGTAAAAAGTATAATTTTGTGAGTCTCGTGATTTGGAATGCGTGCACCTCATTTAGCAGCACATATAGAGATGATATGGCTTTTGTTTTACTTCTCGTCTACTCCACTACCCTACCTACTAATATGCAGATACTATTTGTATAATTTTATATTTTTTATAGGGTTAAAAAAGAGAGAAAAACAGATTTCTTCCATCCAAGTTTTAGTTGAATTTAATGTTAAAAGGGGAGACATTATTGCAACAATACGATTTTTAATGTCACACGCCGTTCTTTGAGAAGGCATGCAGGCGACTTGTTCTCGGGGCCCCTACTGCTACTGTGATGGACCTAACTTGATTTGTATATTTTTCTGTTCCTGTTTACGAGGAAATGTTTTGTCCCGATTCACCACAGAGCCCGATCAATCCGACCAAGATTGGAAATCGTGCATATAATCCGTGTCCTGTCATTGTAGGGTGCAACACATTACGTTATACCAGCTGTCTTCTACAAATCTTAACTAATGTGCTACAGTCGCAAATACTACCCTGCAGAGTTCGGCTAAATTTTAGAGGCAGTTATCTGAATATTAGTTTGTGTAATTCCTATAATACTGACAGAACATTTAAAGATGAATTGATGAGGGCAAGTTTGCAATCTGTGTATTGGAGACTTAAGTTTTTGGCAAACTGAGTTTGGGGAGGGATCAGTTCTGTGCGTCATGTTTGGCAAAATGTTCAGGTAATGATGCATCTCTTGTGATTTATATGATTGTCATATATTTGGCAAACCTTTTTCTGACCAAGAGCACTAGTAAAGATAAAGACAGAATTTTTTTTTTTTTTTTTTTTTTTAAAAAGGAAAACTTCAACAGGAATAAGAGAACTAAAAGAAATCAACTGGAGAATAATGCTGAAAAGTTTAGGGCAAAGGGACATCTTTTAAAACTATAATGTTGAAGTGTGCACGATAAGCACGCATCAAAGAAAAATGAATGTAAACTAAACTGTAGAAGCAATTTAAAAAAAAAAAAAAAAAAAAAAAAAATGGAGAATAGAAGAAAATTATATAAAGGCTACAAGGAGAAGGAAGTTGGGACTCGGAGGTGTATCAGAACTTGCTAAGGAAACTTACAAGATGAATATGGCTAAAGATGTTGGTAACAATACTAAACATATTAGGGAGGAAGTTAGAACTTTAAAAGGTACATGTGGTAGTGAAGCTAAAGAAGATTAATAGTTGAAATACATTAAATTAATATTTTGCAATTGCATTATCATCTATGAATATCACCTTGCTTAATGAAATCACAAAACATTTTTTTTACACACAGTAGTAGCAATTTGGAACTGTCTTTTTGTTAGGTAAGGGTGGCAGTAAATGAAGTTGAGGTACAGATCAACCATGATCTAATAAGAATGGAGGAGCAGACTCGAGGGGCTTAATGGCCTACTCCTGTTCCTATCTTCCTCTGAATGATTCACAGGTATACAGTGAAATGGTTAAGTGAGACTTGGAAAGGGACCTGATACAAATAGTAAACATTTCACTTTTGTTGTCCAGACACTGGCAATTTTTTTAAAACTAATAGAAAGCTGGGATATACAGCCAGAACAGCAGAGTACATGTCATCACAAGTTACGCTGAGGCATGCAATATACTGGTTATACCATATTTAGAGTGTTGTGTTTAGTTTGGTCACTGTACCACATGCATAGGAAAAGTTGCAGAGTGGAGCAATCAAGACTGATCCCAAGTTAAAGATGAGTTGTGAAGAAGAAGGCAGTTAATGTGACCCTTCATAATTTATACCATTTAACATGTATATTATTAAGTAAACCCAGTATATTACTTTGAATTAAGGCACTGCACAGTTGGATACTGTAATGGATGACCTGTGCTACAAGAGATATCCGGTTCAGTGGGCTGAATAACTTTTTTTTGCTCCTATTCTCTCTCCATGGTCTCTGTAAAAGCACAGTAAATAACTGCACAAAAAATTGCAGCCTTTCTAAACAAGCACTTACATTATTCAATCTACCCATTTTCTTGCACTGCAGAGCTCCAGTTCTTGTTGCACTAGCATTGATTGAATCTGGAATGAAGTATGAAGATGCTGTTCAGTTTATACGACAGTAAGTAAACTACAGCAATTATTTGCAAAGATGGTTTTGAATTTTGTTTATAGATAGTTATGGTGCATATTGCACAGTTTCCCTGTTGGCTCAGTCAGTGGACTGCCTATTGCGGAACTGAACCGTACATACCACAAAGTTCTGAGATTTGACTCTCGATCTGTGCTGAATTAACTGATCATACTTGGTGCTATTTTATTTGAAAAACGTTCCAAAGCTCTTCACGCAATGTTACTTTTGAAATGCAACGACTGTTACGTAGGAAAATGCAGCAGTTATTCTAGCCCAGCAACATCCCAGACGCAATCAGGTAAATGACCCATTGACCTGTTTCTTGATGGTACAGGTTGAGGGCACAGAAGGAACTCCCTGCTCTTTGAATAACAAATAGAGTCTTTAACATCCACCTGAACCACCAGATGGGCCGTTGGTTTAACATTTCAACCGACGGACAGTGCATCCTCAGTAATGCACTGAAATGTCAGCCTAGATTATTAGCTCAAACCCTAGTAGAGAGCTTGAACCCATAACCTCCTGATACAGAGGCAAGATGCTACCAACTGAGGTAAACTGGCACATGGATTGGGTAGAGCAATGATTTAGAAGGGGCCCTTTACTCTGGGACAGAATTCCAATCCATCCCAGATTGATTAGATAAAAGTCTCTTCTGTCTGCTGGCTGCAAGAGTCCTACATGAAATTAGAACCCGTGTAGTTGATTCTTAATGGGTATAACTGCCCCTAATTCAGCACTAATTTACACTAAATTGGCCACCTCACGCTGGCTAGAGTGGCCACTCTGGGAAATGTACCTTGCAGCAATGGATGCTATCCTGAAGTTTGTTCTCTGAGGCAGAGCAGAGATGATGAAAGAGTTTTACTTTGTATCTAAGTGGAGTACCTACTTCAGAATATTTGGGACACTGTCGAGAGGGATTTACTCTATCTAACCCGTGCTTGACCCTGACCTGGGAGGGCTTGTTAGAACATTGTAGAGGGAGATTTAGTCTGCATCTAACCTGATCTGGAAGTGCTTGATGTTGACACTGGGATACCAAAATGGCAAGTGTTCCAGGAAGGAGGCATTGCTGGATCTGGTTCTGGGGAATGAGGTGGGTCAAGTGGAGCAAGTGTCAATAGGGGAACATTTAGGGAACACTGATCATAGTGTCATATGGTTAGCTATGGAAAAGGACAGGGAGCAATTTAGAGTAAACATACTTAACTGGAGGAAGGCCAATTTCAGTGGGTTGAGAACGGATCTGGCCCGGGTTAATTGGAATCAAAGATTGGCAAGCAAAATTGTAATCTATCAATGGGCTGCCTTTAAAGAGGAGCTGGTTCGGGTACAGTCGAGGTACATTCCCACCAGGGGGAAAGGTAGGGCAACCAAAGTCAGAGCTCCCTGGGTGGCGAAAAAGATAGAGTAAGATGAAGTAGAAAAAGGGGGCATGTGACAGATGTCAGGTTGAGAATACAAGTGAGAACCAGGCTGAATATAGAAAGTTCAGAGGGGGGAAAAAAGAAATGAGGGGCAAAGAGAATGAGAATAGATTGGCAGCTAACATAAAACGGAATTCAAAAGTCTTCTATAGGCATATGAATAGTAAATGGGTAGTAAGAGATTGGGTGGAGGCTGATTGGGGACCATAAAGGAGACCTACACATGGAGGCAGAGGGCATGGCTGAAGTACTAAATGAGTACTTTGCATCTGTCTTTATCAAGGAAGAAGATGCTGCCAAAGTCATAGTGAAAGAGGAGGTAGTTGAGAGACTGGATGGGATAAAAATTGATGGAGGAGGTATTAGAAAGGCTGGCTGTACTTAAAGTAGATAAGTCACCAGGACTGGATTTGATGCTGAGGGAAGTAAAGGTGGAAATTGCAGAGGTACTGGCCATAATCTTCCAATCCTCCTTAGATAGAAACATAGAAGATAGGAGCAGGAGTAGGCCATTTGGCCCCTCGAGCCTGCTCCGCCGTTCAATGAGATCAAGGCTGATCATCCAAATTCAGTACCCTGTCCCTGCCTTCTCCCCATATCCCTTGATCCCTTTAGCCTTAAGAAATATATCTAACTCCTTCTTGAATATATTTAATGAATTGGCCTCAACTGCCTTGTGTGGTAGAGAATTCCACAGTTTCACCACTCTCTGGGTGAAGAAATTCCTCCTCATCTCTGTCCTAAATGGCTTACCCGTTATCCTTAGACTGTGACCCCTGGTTCTAGACTCCCTGGCCATCGGGAACATCCTGCATCTAGTCTGACTAGTCCTGTTAGAATTTTATAAGTTTCAATGAGATCTCCTCTCATTCTTCTAAACCCCAGCGAGTATAAGCCCAATCGACCCAATCTCTCCTCATATGTCATTCCTACCATCCCAGGTATCAGTCTGGTGAATCTTTGCTGCACTCCCTCCATGGCAAGAACATCCTTCCTCAGATAAGGTGACCAAAACTGCACACAATACTCAAGATGTGGTCTCACCAAGGCCCTGTACAACTGCAGCAAGACATCCTTGTTCCTGTACTCGAACCCTCTCGCTACGAAGGCCAACATACCATTTGCCGCCTTAACCGCCTGCTGCACCTGCATGCTTACCTTCAGCAACTGGTGCACAAGGACACCCACATCTCGTTGCACTTCCCCTTCTCCCAATCTATTGCCATTCAGATAATAATCTGCCCTCCTGTTTTTGACACAAGTGGATAACCTCACATTTATCCACATTATATTGCATCTGCCATGCTTCTGCCCAATCACCCAACCTGTCCAAATCATACTGGAGTTTCTCGGCATCCTCCTCACAGCACACACGCCCACCCAGCTTTGTGTCATCTGCAAACTTGGAGATATTGCATCTAGTTCCCTCGTCTAGATCATTAATATATATTGTGAATAGCTGGGGTCCAAGGACCGATCCCTGCGGTACCCCACTAGTCACTGCCTGCCACATGGAAAAAGACCCGATTATTCCAACTCTTTGCTTTCTGTCTGCCAACCAGTTCTCTATCCAAGTCAATACCTTGCCCCCAATCCCATGTGCCTTAACTTTACACGCTAATCTCTTATGCGGGACCTTATCGAAAGCCTTCTGAAAGTCCAAATACACCACATCCACTGGTTCTCCCTTATCTATTTTACCAGTTACATCCTCAAAAAATTCCAGTAGATTAGTCAAGCACGATTTACCTTTTGTAAATCCATGTTGACTTTGTCCGATCCTGTCACTGTTTTCCAAGTGCTCTGCTATTACATCTTTTATAATGGACTCTAGCATTTTCCCCACTACCGATGTCAGGCTTACCGGTCTAGAATTCCCCGTTTTCTTTCTACCACCTTTTTTTGAATAGTGGGGTAACATTAGCTACCCTCCAATCCATGGGAACTGTTCCAGAGCCTGTAGAATTTTGGAAGATGACCAGCAATGCATCTACTATTTCTAGGGCCACTTCCTTAAGTACCCTAGGATGTAGAATATCGGGCCCTGGGGATTTATCGGCCTTCAATCCCGTCAATTTCCCCAACACCATTTCCCTACAAATACTGATTTCTTTCAGTTCCTCCCTCTCATTAGACCCTATGTTCCCTGACATCTCTGGGAGGTTATTTGTGTCCTCCTTTGTGAAGACAGACCAAAGTATGTATTAAATTGGTCTGCCATTTCTTTGTTCCCCATTATAAATTCCCCTGATTCTGACTGCAAGGGACCTACGCTTGACTTCACCAATCTTTTTCTCTTCACACATCTATAAAAGCTTTTGCAGTCAGTTTTTATGTTCCCTGCAAGCTTACTCTCATATTCAATTTTCCCCTTCTTAATTAATCCTTTTGTCCTCCTTTGTTGAATCCTATACCGCTCCCAATCCTCAGGTTTACTGCTTTTTCTGGCCAATTTATATGTCCTCTCCTTGGATCTTATTCTATCCCTAATTTCCCTTGTTAGCCACGGTTGAGTCACCTTTTTTGTTTTATTTTTATGCCAAACTGGGATGAACGAATTCTGTAGTTCATCCATGCGATCTTTGAATGTTTGCCATTGCCTATCCACTGTCAACCCTTTGAGTGACATTTCCCCAATCAATCCTACCCAACTCGCGCCTCATACCATCGTAGTTTCCTTTATTTAAATTCAGGACCCTAGTCTGAGTCAGCTACTTCACTCTCCATCTTAATGAAGAATTCGATCATATTATGATCGCTCCGACCCAAGGGGCCTTGCACAACAAGATTGCTAATTAATCCTTTTGCAATCCTGAGATTACTACCTTTGAGGTCCTATTTTTTAATTTACCTCCTAACTCCCTATATTCAGCTTTTAGGACCTCATCCTGTTTTTTACCTATATCGCTGGTACCTATTTGCACCACAACAACTGGCTGTTCACCCTCCCCTTCCAAAATGTTCTGCAGCCGCTCTGAGACATCCTTGACCCTTGCACCAGGGAGGCAACACACCATCCTGGAGTCTTGTTTTCGGCCACAGAAACGCCTATCTATTTCCCTTACAATAGAATCCCCTATTACTATAGCTCTACCCCTCTTTTTCCTCCCGTCCTGTGCAGCAGAACCACCCCTGGTGCCAGGAATTTGGCTGCTGATGCCTTCCTCTGATAAGCCATCCCCCCCCAAACAGTATCCAAAGTGGTATATCTGTTTGAGAGGGGATGTCCACAGGGGACTCCTGCACTGCCTGCCTGCGCCTACTACTCTGCCTGGTGGTCACCCATTCCCTTTCTGCCTGTGCAACCTTTACCTGCGGTGTGACCAACTGATTAAACGTGATATCCACGACCACCTCCGCATCGCGAATGCTCCAGTGTGTATCCACTCGCAGCTCCAGCGGTCTGCCAGTAGCTGCAGCTGGATACACTTCTTGCACACATGGTTGTCAGGGACACAGGAAGTGTCCCTGATTTCCCACATAGCGCAGGAGGGGCATACCACGGGGCTGAGCTCTCCAGCCATGACTTACCCTTTAATTAATTAATTAAAATCAAATCAATACCACCAATCACACTATAATTAAATTATATACTCAAGTGCCCTTGTTTACCAACAAACCCGCTGCACCACAGAGAGATTAGAAACTATAAACACAGAGTTTAAGTTTGGAAAAAGAGAGAGAAATACTCACCAACCAATCACTTACCTGCTTTCTGGTGACGTCACACTTCGATTACTTTTTACTTCTCTCTCTCCCGCTCTGAGATTGGTAAATCTACCTGTTGCTGCCGTCTCGGTTTTGTTAGCTCCGCCGCCGCTGTGAGGCCTACCTGCTGCTGCCGCCTTGGTTTTGTTAGCTCCACTGCCGCTGTGGGGCCTACCTGCTGCTGCCACCTCGGTTTTGTTAGCTCCGCCGCCGTCACTTCACTCCACCCAGGTCCGCCGCCGCTGTGGGGCCTATCTGCTGCAGGCGCCTCGCTCCACCCAGGTCTGCTGCTGCTGTGGTTACTGGGGTGGTGCCAGAGGACTGGAGAATTGCAAGCTTTACACCTTTGTTCAAAAAAGGGTGCAAGGATAAACCCAGCATCTACAGGCCAGTCAGTTTAACCTAGGTAGTGGGAAAGCTTTTAGAAACGCTAATCCGGGACAAAATTAACAGTCACTTGGACAAGTGTGGATTAGTTAAGGAAAGCCAGCACAGATTTGTTAAAGGCAAATCGTGTTTAACTAACTTGATTGAGTTCTTTGATGAGGTAACCAAGGGTTGAGGTGGTGTACGTGGACTTCCAAAAGGCTTTTGATAAAGTACCGCATAATAGGCTTGCCAGCAAAGTTGAAGCCCATGGAATAAAAGGGACAGTGGCAGCTTGGATACGAAATTGGCTAAGTGACAGGAAACCGAGTAGTGGTGAACGGTTGTTTTTCAGACTGGAGGAAGGTGTTTGTTAGATAGTGGTGTTCCCCAGGGATCGGTACTAGGATCACTGCTTTTCTTGATATATATTAATGACTTGGGTGTACAGGGTGCAATTTCAAAATTTGCAGATGACGCAAAACTTGGAAGTATAGTGAACAGTGAGGAGGATAGTGATAGACTTCAAGAGGATATAGACACGCTGGTGGAATGGGTGGATGAAATTTAGTGCAGAAAAGTGCGAAGTGGTAGGAAGAACGAGGAGAGGCAATATAAACTAATAGGTACAATTCTAAAGTGGGTGCATGAACAGAGAGACCTGGGGGTATATGTGCACAAATCGTTGAAGGTGGCAGGGCAGTTTGCGAAAGCGGTTAAAAAGCATACGGGATCCTGGGCTTCATAAATAGAGGCAGAGTGTACAAATGCAAGGAAGTTATGATTAACCTTTAAAACACTGGTCCGACCTCAACTGGAGTGTTGTGTCCAATTCTGTGCACCGCACTTTAGGAAGGATGTGAAGGCCTTGGAGATGGTGCAGAAAAGATTTACAAGAATGATTCCAGGGATGAGGGACTTCAGTTACATGGATAGACTGGAGAAGCTGGGGTTGTTGTCCTTAGAGCAGAGAAGGCCGAGAGGAGATTTGATAGAGGTGTTCAAAATCATGAGGGGTCTAGACAGAGTAGATAGAGAGAAACTGTTCCCATTGGCGGAAGGGTTGAGAACCAGAGGACACAGATTTAAGGTGATTGGCAGAAGAACCAAAGGCGACATGAGGAAAAACTTTTTTATGCAGTGAGTGGTTAGGATCTGGAATGCACTGCCTGCGAGGGTGGTGGAGACCGATTCAATTACGGCTTTCAAAAGGGAGTTGGCTACGTACCTGAAGGAAAATAAATTTGCAGGGCTACGGGGAAAGGGTGGGGGAGTGGGACTAGCTGGAGTGCTCTTGCAGAGAGCCGGCACGGGCTCGACAGGCTGAATGGCCTCCT
The DNA here is from genome assembly GCF_052327205.1 of Somniosus microcephalus. Classification (NCBI taxonomy): domain Eukaryota; kingdom Metazoa; phylum Chordata; class Chondrichthyes; order Squaliformes; family Somniosidae; genus Somniosus; species Somniosus microcephalus. Next base: position 19,987,724 of record NC_141006.1, on the reverse strand, counting down.
TCTGTTCTGTAACCATTCTATGATTCCCTGGCACTAACCACCTTTCAGTTTCGTGAATATTAAACTCACCAACAGAAGTGACATAAATGTAATTACAGCTCTGGTTGTCTGTTGCTGGCTAGGACATGGGGATTTTGCTGCTCAGTGTTATTGGAATCGAGTTTTATCATGTTACTGGCTATAGAGCAGCTATACCCTGCAACATGTTTACCCAAGGACATTTGCATAAATCTGCATTGTTCTGTCCCCACCATCCTCAAATTATATGATTATCTGATTATATAGAAGTATTGGTAATTAGAATCGATGTCCAAATGATCAAATCAGACTCCTGTTGAACCAACTCATTCTGCTGACTTCCATTTAAAGCTGTAGCTGATTCCCTTGCCGACTGCAGGTCCTGCACTTTAGCAGCAGCAGCAAGAGGCTGCGATTGAAAAATCAGAGTGCAGGACCCTGAGGCAGCATTCCAAGCCATTTTCAAAAAGAGCTCTGAAAATAAGCACTGCGCTCTCTCAAGTGCCCTGCTTTTGGGAACGGTCAATTGTGAAATGAAGTAACTTAGGCAAGTTGAAAACTAATGTTACTTAAGAAAATGTCAGATGCAGGCAGAGGAGGCTTTTGTGAAAGATGTGTGTTATAATTAGGAAGTACAGTTCACTTGATTTTTGTTTTAAATGTGTGAATCCGCTGAAACCAAATCATTCCATTTCTTTCTCCATTTCAGGAAAAGGCGTGGAGCTTTTAATTCAAAGCAACTACTTTACCTCGAGAAATATCGGCCAAAATTGCGTTTGCGCTTCAGAGCCTCCAACAGCACGAGCTGCTGCATCCAGTAGCGATCTCCCTCCGGACTGTAGACACCCTGGTGACACGAACACAGAAATTGAGATATATCCACACTGCAGTGAAGTCAGGACCGTCAATCTTGGAGTGAATTTAAAAAAAAAATCTGTCTTTGGTGAAGGAATTGTGTATTTTTCATATTCTGATTGATCTTATCAGGGAGGTGTTGCATCTTAAAACGGTCTGTATAGAAAAAGAATTCACTGCCTCTGTAAAAAGGAGGTTAAGATTATGTCTGTGCAAAGCCCCACTGTCACCTCACTTTGTAAACCTCACTTGCACAAAGACTTCCTGAGGATATGGTTCGATGCAATAGTTTATCCCTCTGGTTACAGCAGGTAGGCAAAATAAAAGATGGAATCTGGCACTGTAATTGTATTGTATTTGATTTCCAGAGATAAGCAATGCCAATCTTAGAGAATAATCTCTCTGTTTTGGTGTAATACTTAGTTTTTTTAAACGGAAGAATTAAATCTGTATAAACACCTGTATTTTAGTTTTTTTATCTACCAATTTTTCATCCAAAAAGGTTGAGGAGTGAGAGAGAGCAAGTATCTGTCCTTTTTTTATTTTTAAAAGAAAGAGTGAATTTTTTTTGCTTTGGAACCCTTACTTAGTGACAATCTGCCATGTGCGCATGAGATATTTCCCAGGATGTGGGATGTGTGCATGTTCGTATTTCTGCAGTATTGGGTTTGAGTTCCACTAGTGGCAAATGCTCCAACCTATGTACCAATATTAGTGTGATGGATTCCTTTTTTCAGCCAGTTTGCTACATAGTGTGTCCTTCTGCACTGTCGCTTTCTGGGGCAAGGTGCTTTGGACGGGCAGAGGAAGAGGGTAAATTACCCGACTGACTCTGGCTCCTGTGACTGCTTTTGTGGAGCCCACAAAATAGATTAAGTGTCTGCACTAGTTGGTGACTGGTACACATTACGAGTCTTTCCCAGCAGGGTTATTGTTTTAAAAGCATACCCCTCTGAACATCACACTTGTGTGCATTGTTCTGCGGACCTGAGAGCAGAAGAATGATCCCATAGCAATGTTCCTTTTTTAACACCGTTACCAACTCATTGTAAATAGAAAATGGTGGGGGGGGGGGGCGGGCGGGCGGGAGGGAGAGAGGGACAATCGATTGCTAGTTAGAAGAATATGCAGCCTGTTGGATTTGCCAACTGGCCGATGGGAAGGTTGGGGTGAGTGAAAGGCAGGGATTTGAAGAGATGGAAAATGGTTAAATGAAAATACAGATGTCTATCTAACATCTGGCCATAAATGTGTTAAATTCTGAAATATATCTACAGAGAAGACTGGAAATAGGTTTCATGCTCCCATTTTAAAATCACAATTATTAGTTGCCTACTGTGAAAGTTCACCCTATTTTGTGGATGGTTCTGTTTGGATTTAGCACTGAATCCCTCCTGAGCTCATACAAAATGTCAATTTATTGGATTTTTTTTCTTTAAATTCTATCTTGTAATAAAACCATTTTCAACTCGACGAAACAAAAAGCAAAAAAAACATGAACTAGGCTTATTTTAATTTTTATTCACTTTAAATGTAGAGGAAAGGCAGGAATTTCCTGAGATGGCTGATGTGTAAAATGAAAATTGTCTGTCTTATTTTGTAGTCATTAGGTAAGAGGGGGCACCTTGTTAGTTGTGTCCAATGATCAGCCTGGTACTTAAGGAGAAAATGCTTCTGAATCATGGTTTAATTTTTTTTAATGGTTTTTCTCCTGTTGATGATTTCAGTTTTTATCTTTCAAACTGTTATCTCTGGACACACTTTGTGTGGTACAGAAAGTGCCGCTACTGGATGAATGGCAACAGACATGCTAGCGTAATGATGTAAGGAAGCCAGAATTGTTTCTTCGGTAAACAGCTTTGCTGTTTTAGTCAGGCTGTTTCTGGTCCTACAGATGTGGCTCATGCAAGAGCTTACATCACCAACGTGTGCAAAGATGCATGGCGTGCACAACCAAGACCCTGCAGCGCAAATGTACAGCCTTGGCGTAATTTAAAAAAAAATTCTTCAACTCTCGTGGGTACTAATTTTACAGAAAGAACATGTGACCCTTCAATGCTCCTCGTTAAATATGGGGTCAAGCTGCTGTTTGCTGACGATATAGAGTGACCAGTGCCTATTAGCTTAGATGGCACTAATGCCAGAGGACTTCCTGTTGTCAAAATGTTTAAGGATCCTGCACACTGCGCCCTGCTGCCATCCATTAGCCATGACTTGTTTGTTTGCAATATGTGTTTTGTAGGGGTGCGGGGTCCAGCACAGAAAAGTAGGGTGTAGCAAAATTTTAAATCCCCTGAAAGCACCCGGCAGATGCTTGTTCAGTGTAATTCTGATCCTACTTACAGGAGCAGTTTTGTGGCCAGCCTCATGTTGCAGTCATCTTGTATTGTACAGTGTGTAACAAAACAGGAAAGAGAGCTGAGTAACTGGAGCATACCAGTTATATCAGCTAAAGCCTGGCTAATCATTAACTGTGCCTGTCTGTCGAGTATGATCTTGTAGTGTTTTAAACCTGATTCAACTCAAATTTTTGCCCCCTCATAATTTTTTTGCAAGGTTGAACCTGATATAACCTTGGAACAATGTTGGCTTTAAAATGGTCCTTAACTAATTCATCATGGTTATTCTGGTGTGATTTGCCTTTTTTTCCCCCCAATATTACATGAGAGGCTCCTGCAGAATTTTCTAAAACAATTTTATATCTTTAGAACTTTTTAATTCTATCACAGGGAATGGGTGACTTAGTTTATTTTGGTTTTTAGGTGAATCCCCACTCCTCCTCCTCAAAAAGCATCCAAAAGATTATGCCTTAATTGCAGCACAATGAATGTCGGAATTCTGATTCTATCTGGTCCTAGATATCTTAACCCACACACACAGTCAAATCTCACCAGTGCAAATAACCTTGGTAGTAGCTGCATCAGTGAATCATTGTTGAGAAGCACATAAACTTGAAACAGCTGAACTACTTGTTCCTGAGACTAATCTAGTAGCTCTACCTTTGGAGCACTGCGCTCTGACGTGGGTGCTCAGGGTAGCTTTGTCACTACTGTGCTATTTTGACACTCGGCTTTGCCTGATGTGTAACATCTGTTACGTGGTAAGCTAAACTGGGCACTCCCATCAAGTGCCTTGCATTATTGGCTTGAGTCTAAGGAATAGGTAGAAATCAGTAAGGAGGCCTTCAAAGGCCCTATAAAGCGCACCTGCTGTTGGCGGCCAGGATGTTTCGGGCTAAACCATTTTCCCCCGCAAACCTAAACGATCAGGAAGGGAGTGAGTCAGATTAAAATTCGGGGGAGGGGAAGGAATTGCACGTGATTTGATCTGAAAGGATGTGGGATAATGTGGTCTGGCTGTACTTTCCATCTCTTGTGTGAAAATTATAGTTTGTATTTGGAAGGGAAAATCTCAAGACACCCTGTATTTAAATGTTTTACTTGTAATTGAAGGACCTCTCAAATTCTGCCATATTGGAGTGTGCACTAATCGTTCCATTGTGATTTTTAGGAACTGAACCAGGTTCACGTAGTCCGATATACTTATTTCTTCAAGAGCCTAACCCTTTTATTTAAAGAAGAAAACTTTGAGCTGTTGGCCCCTTGTTTCATCGATTATACAGGACATGTCAGTAACAGGGTTTCCTGAGTCGGGTTGGGTGTGGTAGGGACACCTGCCACATTTTATACATTGGAAATTAGTTTAGACTGGGGGCAATTTGCAAATTGTTCAATCTCAGTTTTTCAGAAGATCATTTTCTCCAACCTGGAAATGTTTGTATTTTATATTTGTCTACAGACATCAGCTGGGTACTTATTTTACTTGTACACACCTCAGTATGGCAGTTGACAAGCTCTAATATTTGGCTAGGAGAGTATAAGAAATCTAGACCAGTGATGGACTGGTAGGAATGCTGGATGGGTGTCTATAACCAGGTACTGCAACCACCAGGCCAGCGTTGACAATGTCCAGGTCCAGGTATGGGTCCACTTTGATGTTCCAACTCCTATACCCAAGTCCAGTTTTTTCTAGTGGACTTTGATGTTACCAGACTTGTGCTTTTAGGTGCTAAAATAAACACACAAGGGTGAAATGATTACATTAACTGCTGGTCTGTCACTATTTCAAACTGTTGGTATTTAGAATCAATTTTCTGTCATTTCAAAATTAACAAACTATGCTAAATGGTGAATTATTGAAGAACTTAGTGATGTCTGTCCTAGAAAGACTGCATTCCTTTTTAAGTTATCACGTGTTCTCCGAGGGAAACTCAAGTTGACGAGAATAGTTACATAATCTGAAACTTGAGCAGGGCCTTTGAGTGAGAGGTTTCCTGTTTGAGGTGGGCATTTTGAGATAGATCGCTGATGTCTTGTTGCATGTAATTTGTAACGAGCTGGAAGAGTGCTCAGTCTTTAAAATGACAGCTTGGCACAATGCTCGGCACTAGCCCGAGTCTTCCAGTTTGACACACTGATCTATAATTTCTGTGACCATTCTATGAATGCCCAGTTGGTTGTCTGTGTGTGCACACCAGCAATCACCTAGCTTTCTTAAAGTATTTATTTTTTCAAACCATTAATTCTGTTCCAAACATATTCACTCTTCACCATTTTGTGAAACAAAATGGCGTTGGTTGGAAGTGCAGCTCAGTGTTGCGGGAAAGCTGCTCCTGCTCTGAGCTGCTTTTACCTCCTGTGTCGACTAAAGGGATGCAGTTTTTCTGAAATAGTGTTTCTAGCATAAATTCTGCTTTTATTGATTTGATATTAAAGAGATCAAGTGTCTTCAGCGTTAGAGCTCTCTTACTCTGCGTTTTGTTTCATTGTTTATGCAGCTTGGTCATCGTTGGGCTAAAAAGTTTGACAACATATACATCATGTCGGTTTTCATTCTGGATTCAATAATCAAGGTGACAAAAATCAGTTGCGCCGGCATCCACTTTTACTTTCTCAGTTTGTTGTAAAAAGCAGCACATCTTGATGCAGACTGGTTAGAATTTATCAACTCATTGCCTCTGTGGGCTGACATGCCTGTGTCCTTAAACAGGAACTGAGGGGAATGAAGGATGGCGTAGGACAGTGCTCCAACGGCATAGTGCATGAGAGAAAGAACTTGCATTTAAATAGCGCCTTTCACAAGTGGGACTTGAGCCCACAATCTTTGACTCAGGAAAGAGCACTAACGCAGGCATGGCTGACAGCTAACAAGCAACTGATGTGAACATATTGTGCTCAAGTTAGGTCATTGGTTGTGACAAAATCTCATCAAGCCTTGGTGACTGAATACTTCCATCGTGTTTGATACTCGTTCAAAACTTTCTTTTTGAATGAAACTTAAGTACTTTTTTCCAAACTGTTCCCAATCTTAGTCAGCAGTTCAGTGCTACGACCTTGTATATGCTGGTTCTACGATCGAAGCAATGCTTTAACTTGGCCACAGAACCATAAGAATTTTTCGGAACTGGAACATATTGGCCCGGATTTTGCTGTAGAATTAGCGGTGAGGCTATCAGCACTCACCGTTATTATGGAGTAAATTAAGCAGCAACTTCCAGGAGTTTGTACATGCGCAGTTAAACGCGGAACTCCAGAAGTTGCTGTCCAATGTGCCCAGCTCCACAAGTTGTGCTTCACAGGTACCTTGCCGAGAGATTCAGCATTCAAACACATGAAGGCATGTTACGATACTTGCTCACTAGATACCCACTAAACACCACAGGAAAACGTTTGGGCTAGTGAATTTTTTAACGGCGTGTTAAGCAATGTGCCCTGTAATTTTTCTTGGGCCATTCAAAATACTGTGCATGCGCGGTTTTTGCATTGAAAAGCCGGCTGCGCGGGTTCCCTCGAGCGCTGCGCAGCTTGAAGGGAACATTGGTGTTATGTCTTAATTATGGCCAAACAACCCCTCTGGCTCTGAAAATGTAATTTTATAAGTGTAGTGTCTCATTATTTCAGAATTTAATTATTGTTGGACATTTATAAAAATTAAACATTTTTTACTACTTTATTTCTTACCTCAATCCCATCTATCTTTCTATTTTGCTTTCTGTACATGATTTTACATTGAATTAAATATTCTAATTTATACTTCCTGGTTTAGACTGCGTGTCTCAGTGAGGATTCTTCAATCTGATTGGTGGAAGATCCACGCTGTTGCTTTCCCTGCTCTCACCACAGATCCCCTGTAGAGGGTGCCATGCTGTAAAGGATCTCTAAATACCATAACTTGCAGCTCAAAAGCCCACAAAGTCTCTGGGCAATGTAAGCGTAAAGAACGGCGTGCGCTGTTCCTTCGCCGCTGACTGCAAAATCTGAGCCAATGTTCCTATAGTTTCCCTGAATCCCTTCACTGCAGAAATACATCAAAATGTCGCAACTCTAACTATATTATCTGTTTTAATGGCTTGACCTGGTAACTGATTTCACAAGTTTATTTGCAAGAGTGCTAAGTTTCCACCTGACTTCCCTTCTTGCTGGTAACTTAGATTTCTTTACATATCCCCTGGGGTCGAGCCCTTTACCATAGTGAACAATTTGCTTGGATCAATTTTGTTCATTCCCTTTTGTAATTAATTGGATCAGGGTGAAGTCTTTTATTCAAAAGAAAACAAGCCTAGATTCCTTTGTAACATAATGGACTACTTCCATTGTATAAATAGGTTGATGATGTGCACAAACCTGATGGAATGATTATATTGGCATTGATTGCACGACTGATACAGAAAGGGATACCAGCAGACCCAACTTGACTAGTCAGCCAGGTTGTGTTCTCGAGTTTCTGTCACAGTTTCATCTCTGTTTAAGCAATAAATTCCAAAGCTATTAATCCGTGCTTTGCATTTATATAGTTATGTAGGATGTAGATTTCCAACAAGACTGAATGCTCTTTGTCTAGGTTCAACATTGCCATCATAAACCAGAGCAGACCCTATTGGGTAGTACACTTCCCAACACCCCCACCCCCCCCCCCCCCCCCCCAAAAAAAAAATAAAGACTCTGAAAGTTTGACATTTTGCTGTTCCCCAAAGGCTCCAGCTATTTAAATCTGTGACTATCTGAGGTGTCTGGCCTGTGCTCACTGGGGGAAGTGAACATCAGCTGAGGACACACTTCCCCATCTGCGTGCGCACCTGCTGTGCTCACTTGGGTGAGGAACAACTGTATGCCAGTGGGACCACATCCCAACAAGGAGTAAAACATTGTGAGGGTTGAAGCAAGAAAAGTGGGGGGAATTGCATTTTTGAAGTCCCCATTAAAAATCTTGTCTGTGTTTAATGTTTGTAATACTGTATATGAATATAAAATGAGCTAACATTGTTTGATTACGTCTGCTCTCTCAGCTGGGCATAAAAGATCCCATGGCACTATTTCGAAGAAGAGTAGGGTAGTTATCCCCGGTGTCCTGGCCGATATTTATCCCTCAACCAACATAAAAACAGATTATCTGGCCATTATCACATTGCTGTTTGTGGGAGCTCGCTGTGTGCAAATTGGCTGCCGCGTTTCCCACATTACAACAGTAACTCCACTTCAAACAGTAATTCATTGGCTGTAATGCGCTTTGAGACATCCGGTGGTCGTGAAAGGCGCTATATAAATGCAAGTCTTTACCAATTGACACCAGCAATCTAGCCAATCCCAACATTGGTCCATACTAACCATGTGACACCAGATTATTGGGGAGGGGGCAATTTAATGTTTATTGACCACCATGAAAGTTCCCTGTTCCCCTGCTGTTTATCCTTCAATCTGTGTTTTTCCCACTCCACCTCGTTGCACGTCAAATGTGGCCATAGCACGAAAAGTCATCCATCGTGTTTTCTGATAAATTAATCAAGCTGATTTGGTCAAAAGAAGGCGGAACCAGTGAGCCATACCTCTCCATCCAATCAAATCACTGGAATCAAGAAGCACCATCAGATGAACAAATTAAATTGTTGATTTATCTTCTCCCACCCCTCAAATTCTTTAAGTTGCCATGTTTCAGCAACCCACCAAATATATATCGGCTAAAATAAAAATCCTAACAAACACATGTGGAAAAATAGATAATTTGCAAACTATTTAATTTTAAGTTTCCCATGTCCTCGTGCAAAGCTATTCAATAAATTATGCCCCTAAAGGCCTACCTTAGCTCTGGGATTAAAAACTGAAAGACACCGGTTGGGCAGTGTCTACAAAGAGAAAATTAATGTTTCAGCTGTGTACTCTTCATCTGAAACCTGTCTTCCACAGACCCCAACCAATTTGTTGTGCACTTCCAGCATATTTTTTTTATTGCTTTGGGGTCTGGGTTGAGTTTTGCTCTTTTCCTGGAGCTTACTTTGATAACTGGGCCATTCCTTCCAATAGTTTTTAGGTCTTTGCACCAAGTGTAAAAGTCGGTTGGCTCTAGATCTGGATTTGACAGGACTCTATTCCCGCATTCATCTGTTATTGAACAATTTCACATTGAAGAATGTATGTACTGGAGTACTCTGAATCTACAGCTTAAAACTGGTAGTACTTCAAACAAATATATATTTTCCACAAAAAATACTCTGATGCAGCTGTTGTACGGTTCGAAGCTTCATCGAGGCATTCAAACCTCCTACTGCAGGGATGGCTGTTGATGGTGAAGTGAGAGATTGAATTTTGAACAAAGTGGGTTTGCAGCAGCTAAGGGCAAGGCCTGGCTCCTGAACCATGGGAAAATAAAGATGCATCCTGCATAAAGTTCAAGTGAAATGCAGCAGTGACAATGGGGCTGGAAAAGAAAACCACCACACCCAGAAGGGTGGTTTTACTATCAGTTGGTCCTGATTTACTAGCTCTCGGTAGTGGCTCCAAGTGCCACCCTGTAGGAATTTAATTCTATTACTGTTTCTGAAGTATGAAAGGTGCGCAGACACTGTTGAGCTTAGGCACTTTTCATGGAAAGTGATATTTTTTAGAACGGTGAAAAGCAAAGAAGTTGCGGGACAGTGCCAAGACTTGAGGGCAATTGCACATAAGCGTACTCAATGCACATCACAGGAAATCAACTATCTCTATCATTAAAAGTCTTGTGCATAGCAACAATTCTACAATGGCTGTGAAGGGTGGCACATTACGTCTTGGCATGAAAAGTTATCACTTCATATTGGCTCAAATAACCATTGTCTTTTAGGCTGCTGTTGATTTGCTCAAATATAGATGGGTACAAATATCTACAAACCAGTGGCTTTAATTTTGCTCAAGACAAACCTGACATTTCTTTCAAATTGGTTTTAGCTGCCACCTTGTTTTCTGAGCCCAATTGTATATGTCACTTTTTATAAATAATATTTCCCAAGTTGCAAAATACATACAAGTTCAACCATTCCAGATTGGAAATCAAAACTTCTATTTCCTCCCTCACATCATCTAACTGAACCTGGAGTTTTTCCATCACTACCCTGCACAGAAGACTATTCCAAGTGTTGATCATTCTTTGCGTGATGGTCTGCCTGACATCAATTCTAAATGCTCCCTTCATTCGAAGATCTGCTGACACGTTGCTTCATTGACACTAGTGGAGCTAAGCCACAACAGCCGGCACTATTACAGCTAAGCCTCTACAGGTGTTGACTGGCACAATTAGAGGTAAGCCTGTACACTTTCCTGCTTTGAATATTAAAATCCCATACTTTACCCCCCTCTCCCGTTGTGCTCTGCTCTCTATGCTGCTCTTAGCCATGGTAAATCAGCTAGTACATAATACTACAATGTGTGCTACATGCTTTGGCTTATATTTAAAAAAAATCCTACTTAGGGTGTTCAAAAGCACAAAATATCCAGGGGCTGATTTTCATGTCACTATGGCACCATTTGCACTTAAAAATTATGCAATCATAGCACCAAAATCATGTGTACCGTTGAAGTGTTGATTAATGCAACCAGAGCTCCCATTGGAATTGGGTTGGGGGGGGGGGGGGGGGGGGAGGGGAGTGGTCTCAGGCATAAATGACATAGTTACAACCTCTGACTATTTTTGCTCCCGCCTGCATTGCTACCACGAGTTCCCGCTTGCACCCACCAAACATGGGCAGTAAGAGCCAGGAGGAGGGCACTTTGAGCATTCTTTAAAGCGATCCTTCACTGCAGTAGCTTTGGCACTCTTTTCTGCAGTCGTTTGTGAGTTTGGAGCCTTAAAGGTTTCCAATATTTAATCTTGCTGCAAGATTTTTTCTCCTGCTGCTCTAAGTTGCTTCCAACCCCTCCCTTTTAAGGTGCTGCTGCAGATACTTCCTTATGCCCCAGCTCAGCTTGCTGCTTGTAAGGAGCACCTTTTGTGCTGGCAGTTCATCGCATTAATGATGCACGACCGCGAAAATGGCTCAGAGGCCACGCTGCCTCCTTTCAGCAGGCAGAGTGCACAACCAGCCTAACGCTGTATAAGAAAATCACCCCCGCCCTCTCCAGTTATAAATTTTAAAAATGTGTTTGTGGCCTGCATGCCTCACTTGGGCCTGTGATAATTAATGTCACCATTAATGGGTTATCACTCACATGGTTGCTGGGCCTCAGTCGTGGCGCTGCCCATGTGCTCCCAACCCCAATCAAAGCCCGAACACACCTCATCCCTTGCACAAAGGCAGCAAGATGGTGCACGTGGCACTGCCCCATTCCCACAGGGCCATTTGTCTCCAGGCCTCCACAGCAGTTGCGAGAATACAAGGCAAACAATGGCCATGCGCGAGAGTGCTATTTCTTCAAGGAGTTGTGTAAGTGTTCATGCTGGCTAAAGAAGTGTTTGTGTTTTTGAAATCCTGCAAGATGTCATGCAGGAAGAGGTCAACTACTGAGAGGAACAGTCGGGCTCATCAAGATCCATAGCTTTTACCCCATCTTCACCTACTGTATGATGGCTTCTTACCTGTCCCAACACCAGCCCATACACATGTGGGAGGAAGTAGTTAATGAGTAACACGGGTTTTCACTGGTGGAGCACTGAGCACGAGTGAGCATGAGGACCTGGGAGTGAAAGAGAGGGATAGTTTTGTTTCGACACAGAAAGGAAGTCTCTGAGAATGCAGGTCTTTGCGAGACACTTGGGTGGGGGATGGTGGAAGTACAGATTGGGGTGAATTTTTTTTGGTTTCACAATCTTTATTTACTGAAAGCGCTCAGCTATAAGTTGCTGCTCCTTTCTCTGGGTGACCTGATGGCTCTCCAGCTCCACCACCTCCTCCACCCTGTGCACCCACCTCCTGATTGGCGATGGAAGGCCTTCTTCAGCTTTTTCATCATCATCCCTTCAGCAGAAAGCAACAATGACTGGAGGTTCTGGCTGGACCATTCTGCAGTGCTCCACCAGATTTATCCAGACACCAAAAATAAGGCTTTAATGCCTACGGTCTGCTCTATTAAAATTTGTGTAGTTCCATTGGCCTTATTATAATTGTTCCCCTCCTCTTGTCTATGAATGCCTTACTGGAGGCATAAGCCATGACTGCAAGAAAAAAAATTAAAACTTACATTTATATAGCACCTATTCATGATCACCAGATGTCTCAAAACGCTTTACAACCAATTAAGTACTTTTGGCTTGTAGTCAATGTGGGAAACACAGCAGGCAATTTGCACAGAGCAAGCTCCCACAAACAGCAATGTGATAATGACCAGATAATCTGTTTTTGTTCTGTGGGTTGAGGGATAAATATTGGCCAGGACACCGGGGATAATTCACCTGCTCTTCAAACTAGTGCCATGGGATCTTTTACATCCACCTGCGAGAACAGACAGGGGCTCGGTTTAATGTCTCATCCGAAAGACGGCACCTCTGACAGTGCATCACTTCATTGGAGTGTCAGCCTAGAATTTTGTGCTTAAGTTCCTGGAGTGAAACTTGAACCCACAACCATTCTGATCTAGAGGCAAGTGTGCTACCCACTTTTTTTTAATATACTTTATTGAATATTAGGAACATTTACAACATCGTGATCGTTTCATTGTATCATACAAATCAATTCCGCCACTCTGCACAGCCATTCCGCCACCACATTTTAACATCAAAACCTGAAGTTTAATTTGTCTCCTGTAACATATATTAATTGATAGTATTTTACAATCAATTTTTAAAGTACAATCTTTAAATTCCTTTCTGAATAAAACATCCACAGAGCCTTATAATGATCTTTTAGCTTATATTTAAAATACTCTTTTAGATTGATTCTCCCCTTAAAAAACAGCATTCCTTCTTTGCACAATCATGAATCTAGCCAAACTGAACATTAAATTAATTGCCATTCCGCTAGACTCGGGCAGACTCTCCTGCAATCCCCATCTCAAAATTGAGTCCCACGGGATTCCCATTCTCGCTCTTCGGTCCCCACCCAGCAAAAAAACTTCACACAACTGTTGAACATAGTATTTAAAATCATTTAACTGTGGACATAACACCAGTAAATGGGACAGAGTCTCATCCCGTGTCCCACACACTGGGCAAGTTGCCCTCTCCACTCGTCCAATCTTGCACAAGACCGTCATGGTAAAAATCCGGTTATGAGCCAATTTGAAATACAGTTCAATTCACTCTGGACATTTAAAATTCGCCCACACTCCCTTTTAAATCCTGTTGAAATCCAGCTGTGGGTATATACTCTGCGAAAACTCCTGACGAGCAGGTGTCTTGAATCTCCATTCTCTAAATACCTCATAGAAATCTCAAGTATTACAGTTGTCAACTTGGACCAACTCTCCCCCTTTCTCCAGCAGAAAGCTTGGAAAAGCGGGACGCATTTTACTTCCTTTGGAGATTTCCGCATTTATTTCTTCCATCCAAACCTGTGGCATTGCCCTCACAATCTTCTCATACATGATCCCTATTGCTTTTTCCTCTACTTCCTGATCCTCCTCCCACACCATGTCCCCTCACTATCGCTTCCAGCAACCAACCTGGAATTACCTCGTATAATAAATCTTTCATACATATAATACCAGCTTTTATAAAAGCTTGATTAAATAATACCTCTCCTTCGATGTTGACCCACCTGTTCAAAAATAAGGGCTGTTCTAAAAATTCCTCAGCCCCCTTGGGCATAAACTGCACACTTTAAAAATTGGGCCCAAGTCTCTACAACCCCCTTATAAAACCTAGGGAGAAGTTTAATCAATTACAAAAACATATTGTATTCCATATACAATATCCCCTGCCCTCTTATCTCACTTCATTTTTAAAAATGCTCAAAACAACTCTTCCAAAAACTTGTATTTGACTTCTGAAGAAATCTCTTCACCCATTTGATTCTAAAGGATTTTTTCTTCAAATCAATATCTGGGAAATTGAGTCCTCCCTGATTTCTCTGTCCAATGATGGTATTGTAAGCCACCAAGGCTGGTTTCCCTTCCCATAAAAATCTCACACAAGCCTCTCGGATGGACTTTTCCACCCACTCAGGAATATCCTCCACCGTCCCCCAACCATTCCCCCCTACCCTTTCCTGCAACCAGGCATTGGGACTTACTATAATTCACTCTAGCTCCTGAAGCTTTACAATATTCCTCCACTACATCCATAGCTGTCCTCACTGACTCCCCATTTCTCAATGTTAAGGTTGTGTCATCTGCATATTGGTGTATCACCGACACCAGCCCAGAACTGGGAACCACAATCCCAACTACACCTTGTTTCTTTCGCATCATGTAACCTAATGGTTCTGCTGCCAATGTGTACAACAATGGGGACAGGGGACAACCCTGTCTCACTGATCTCTGTATCGGAAAATACTTGGATAAAAAAACGTTACATTTAACACAGCTAAATATGTTTGAATAAAATATCCTTATCCACTGAATGAAATTTTCCCCGAAACCAAATGCTTCCAAAACCTTCAATAAAAACTCATGAGAGACCCTATCAAAGGCTTTCTCTTGATCTATCTTTAATACATAAGCCTCCCTCCCACTCTCTTCCATGAGCTCTATCGCATCTCGGATTGAGACCACAGAGTCTGCGGTGTCCCGGCCTATGACTCCATAGGACTGAGAGGGCAAAACTATCTGCGGCAACACCTCCTTCATACGATTTGCCATAACCCTCGCCAAGATCTTATAATCCACATTTATTAATGTGATGGGCCTCCAATTCTTCAGATCCCTTCTATCCCCTTTATTATTTTTATAAGCTAAGCTTATGACACCTCTCCTCATAGATGGGGCCAGGCTTCCCTCAATTTTAATTTCCTTAAAAACTTCTAAGAGCAATGGACTTAAAATCTTGAAAAATTCTTTATAAAATTCTGCACTCAGTCCATCGGACCCTGGGCTTTCCCCCCCCCCCCCTTCATTCCACTTATTGCTACTTTTATTTCTGCTAATCCTACTTCTTTGTCACACATGCTTCTCTCATCCTCCTTTAAACCCTCTTCAATAAAAGCACTAACCTTCTCCATCGCCAAATTGGAAATGTCTTCTTTTGTATATAACTCTTGATAAAAGCTGCTAGCTGCCTCTAAAATCTCCCCACTTTCATGAATGATCTTCTCCCCAACCTTCAACTCTTCAATTAATGATAATCTCTGTCACAGCTTCTTTTGCTCTAGAAAATATCTAGTGCATCTTTCGCCCTCCAATGCATCTCTAGCCTTTGCACGGAGAATGGCCCCCTTGCATTTTTCAGCTTGCAATAATTCCCACTCTTCCTTTAGCACCCGAAACTTAGTCTCAGCTCCCTTATCCCCTCCGTCAACTGCTTTACAGACATCCGTAAACCTTTTGTTTATATTCTCTTCGAAAAAACTTTTACCTCATATTTGAAGTTGTCCCACCAAACTCTTCTTTCCGAGCATTCTTTATTATATTTAAAATCCCTTCTTTATAAGCAATTTCTTTCAGGTATTGATTGTTTAAAATCCACACCCCTGAACCGATTTTAACTCTGCTGTTCCTAATTCTAAGAACCAAAACCGAGTGGTCACTAAAAAATATTTTTTATAATAAATCTCCATCACCTCAGAACTTAACCCTTCCCGCATTAACACAAAATCTATTCGGCTCTGTTTTAAAACATCACCCACCCAACCTGATCTGGAGAACTCCCTTTTTATGGGGTTCCGGTCCCTCCATAAGTCTCTCAAATTTAAATTTGCCATCATTTTTACAATCATCCCTCTGGAGTTATCATCCTTAAAGGTCATCTTGGCTGAAATGTCCATCCGAGATAAAAATACATTAAAATCCCCCACTATACAAGGGTTTGCCACCTCTGCCAATTCAGTGAATAACCCCCGAAAAAACTCGCGACGCTTGCAATGGTCGTTCGGTGCATAGATATTAAAGAGATCGCAATTAAATTCCTCCATTTTTACCCTTAGCTGTAAAAATCTCCCCTCAGTGTCCTTGTCCACCAAGGCAACGTTCTCTTTTATGGACGGACTCACCAAAACAGCCACCCCTCTGCGGTTATTGTTTGCACAACTTGCAAACACCTCTCCCTTCCAAACCTTCTGAACTCTTTCTAGGATATCCTCATCCCAAAAGGTTTCTTGCAGACACAAGTCCATGCCTTTAAAATCCTGCAACAACTGCTGCAATTTCTTCTCACCCCTCAGTCCGTTCACATTAATCGAGACCAATGTAATCATGGCTCCAAAGAAGGGAAGTATGCCTGATAATCTCCCCATCATTTAATCTCTGGCCCTTCCCTCCTCTCATGCTCCTTCCCAACTTTTCGGCCAGCTGTTGCTTTTTCCTGCAGCCTCCGACTCTTTTTCACCTCCTGTTTGAACCTTCCCTGCTGTTTCAGCCTCTTCCTTGCATTAAGTTTGGGCCAAGGAGCTGCCCTTTCTCCCTCCTTCTGCCCCTCACTAACCTTTCCCTTTCCACATGATGCCACCTCACCCCACACCCCACTTCTATGTCTCTGTCCCCCTCTAATTCCTCACTCTCAAGCTCTTCTGTAACCCCCTGTGCCTGCTCCCTGTCAGATACATAATCCTGCTCCCCATCAGATACATCATCTCCCATAGAGAGTCTTCCTGCTATTGCGGTTTCTCCAACAGTGCTGCTCCCTTCTGTAAAGTCTGTGGGTTGTGCAGTTAATAAATACACAGACTTCAGAAGTAACAAACAAACAGGTCTTTACTATTCGAAGGTCCGGGCGAATCTGCCCCAGCAATCCTGCCACAACACTTATATACTGGTGTGGTCACTATCGGCATTACAGTATACAGAAGCCAAACAAATAGTGCCACACCTAAAGTAGTTCTCTTAAAGGTGAACGGTTACATTCAATAGTTCCCTTAAAGGTAGACGGGTACATACACTACAATCCTCCCTTTTTAGCTTATTACTTACAGAGTCCCCGTTAAACATACATATCTTCAACTTACTATAAAACAAATTACAGATATAATCTCGGTGGAGTCAATGTCATATAAAACAATTTACAGATATAATCTCGGTGGGAACAGTTCACAGGTTCAGTCTGCGGGAACAGTTCATAGATTCAGTCTCTGATCTTGACTCGTTCCGAACAACATTTCTTTGGTGTAGCCGGTTCACCTGGCTAGCGTGACTCCTCCATAGCCTTTTTCTTGACGTAACAGCTTGAACTTTCGTCCTGTTGAACCAGCAGTGCGGACTTTTACAACCAACTGGCTGTCTTGACATTTTCCAGTTTTTCAACTAATTTAGCTCCTTTCGTAGTGTCCCGCCTGAGATGCTAGAAGTGCTAATATTTTAGACAGTTATTATCTTCTGCTTCTTCTTTTTCTTTTCTGCCTTTTTGAAACTCTCGGAGCTCCTTTCTCGGCTGCCAGCTGTAGCGCCACCAACTCTCTATGTTCCTTAGACCTTAAGTGCTTCATCTGGATTTCAGCACTTTGGGAGTTTTCATCACAAGCTGGGCAGACCACATCCTCGTAATATTCAGTGTCACTCAACAGGTCATGGTAATATTCGGGTTCGTCCTGAGTTAGGCCAGCGAGAGAGCCTTCTTCTTCCTCCTCACCCGTCTGGACGTTAGCTGACGGTGGTTCCTTCCCTAGATATCTTTCTTGAAAAGACTTCTTCATGCATTCATATTCATCCCGCTCTTCCTGGGTTATCTGCCATTCCTTCACGACGGACCTCATTTGTGAGTTCAATACCTTCCCTTCCATCGGGAATTGCGTTATCAGGCTATTTAATCCTTCTACTGAAGTAACGGTTTCCACATTCTTCTGTTCACCTTGACGTGATTCAACGTACTTTTGGCATCCTTGTAAAATTTGTGTTGCCACCTCAGCTATCTCCATGACTTTTGAGAGCTCCGAACTCGTTCCCCCTGAAGATTGAAGCTCGTGTTCAGATTGTTCCCCTTGCAGAGTCTTGTCCTTCAGCCTATGAAGGAGTTGGCTGACCGTTAACTCTTCCCTGGGAACACGGTGGATCAGAGTCTTCTCCATTTCATCCACCTTTCCCTCCAATACTTCCACCTTCTGTTCCTCTTGAACTTTGGCTTTCAGCGCTCGGAAAAGTTGCGCCCTGATGCTCTCTAGTTCATGTTCAGGGACCATTCTTACAGTCTCGGAGTTTCTTACAGTTTCCTTTCCTTCCACTGAAAGGATTCCCAGTTGAATCTGTTCTTCAAGTTGTTGAACCTCGGTCATTGCCGCCTCATATTTGTCTTGGGTGTCCTTCAACGTTTTTATGAGTTCTTGGACATCCTGTCTTTCATGCTCTGCCATGTTTTTCACCTCTAATTTCTCATCTATGGATGGAACTTCTACCGATGAGTCTGTTTTGGCCTTGAGCTCATCAAGAGTTTCCTGCAGCCTTTGGACTTCTTGCTCATGTTCAACCTTTAGTTGTTCATATGCTTCTACTGAAACTAGCTTTTCGGAGGTTGCCGAGTTAACCGCCTCCAGAATTGTAGCCTGGGCCTGTTCATACTGTTCTTTCAACTTCTCACACTCTGCTTGTAAGGAGTCGTAGAGAAGAACTGGAATAAAATCCTGGCTTCCTGAAGATTCCTCTTCCTTTGGTTCGTTCTGTAAATATTCTAGTTCCTGAACAGCATCAGGGGAATGTGATTGGTATTTGGCCACGATGGCTCTATGGTCGCTCTCTGCTTGAGCTAGCTGTCTCTGTTGTCTTTCCAGGTTCTCCCATTCGGTGTCCCAGAACTTTTCCATATTTTTCATCTCTTGTACGAGACGGTCACTCAACTGTTCTAATTGTTGTCGTACTTTGACATAAGTTTGCGTCCGAGCTCGGTGTTCTTCCATCGTGGATGAATCCTTTGCTTGAACAGGCTCAGAATTCTCTGTCAACCTGGAGTTCTGCTCTGCAGCTTTATTCTTCTTGGTACCATAAGTCCTTCTGCATGTCTTCGTTTTCTTCCCCATTGTCGGCAAGTCCCTTTTAGCCTTGCCTTCCATATTCGAATTGGTCTTATCATCATCCATTTCAGACTCTGAGCTAATAGCTTGCACCGAGTCCTCCCTCATTATGGCTTTTAGGTAATGCCATTCCATGTCTATTTTCTTAATCCACTCCCGTCCTAGAAGTGGTGGTCCTCCCTCAGGTAATACGTACAAGTTCATTCTTGGGTGTTCTTTACCCCTATCTCTCACCTTGACTCTTATTTTCCCCACGGGGTATACGTTATGCCCCGTGTATGTCTGTAATACGAACTTGGTATTTCTTAAAGGTATGTGAGAGAATAGCCGGTGGTAGTCCCTTCGGTTGATGACTGATAGAGCTGATCCAGTGTCCAGCTCCATTCTTACTTGGACTCCAGCTATTTTTAGTATGACCCAGATGGTCTGTAGATCTGTTTCTTTACCCACATTGTGGATTCTCAGACTACTCAGCTCCTGGTTGTTTGGGTCTGAGTCTGAATTCTGTTTGTCTGAACTCTTCTCAGCCACCTTGTGTACCTTGTTGTACTTTTCTTGTGGTGGCTTCCTTTGATTGTTGGTCTTTTTCCCGGACTGGCATACCTTCGCGATGTGACCCAGTTTGCCACATTTCCTACACTCTTGGTTCTTAAACCAGCATTGATTCTGGTCATGCGTTGTCTTCCCACAACGGTAGCATTTTGTTGTGCTTGAAGTAATTTGGTCCACCCCGAGTGCCGCCGCCTTTAGTTGCATTTCCCCCGTTCCTTTTGCTGCGGCTTCGTGTGATGCAGCTATAAGGACAGCCCTGTCCAGTGTGAGGTCGTTCTCTTCCAGTAGTCGCTTCTGCGTCCCTTCTTTGGACAATCCGCATACGAACTTGTCCCGCAGCGCTTCTGTCAGATTCCCTCCGAACTGGCAGTATTTCGCTAGCCTACACAGTTTGACCAAGTATTCCGCATTGCTTTCGTCTTTCCTCTGCGTTCTTGCGTAGAATTTGAATCGTTCAGCCAGCATCAACGGCGTGGGGTTCAAGTGGTCCTTCAGCACAGCCACAATCTCTTCGAAGGTCTGATCCGCTGGTTTATTTGGTGCTATTAGATGCTTCAAGAGCCCGTATGTTTTTGCCCCCATCGAGTTTAGCAATGTTATCGCCTTGTCGTCTTCCTCTATTTTGTTGGCTTCGCAATAGATCTCTATGCGTTCCACGTACGTGGCCCAGTCTTCTATTTCAGAATTAAAGTCATTAATATTCCCTCGCTTAGGCATCTTTCTTCCCTTGGGAGCAGCACCAGTATTTCTTTAAGTATTCTTATTTATTTGTTTATTTCTAAGATGGCGGTTTTCCCGCGAAATCGGCGGTTTCCCGCTCTTTCCTTCTCTCCCCGCCCACTTCAACGGCAGTATGTCAGTTAAGATGGCGGTTTTCCCGCGAAAATGGCGGTTTCCCGCTCTTCCTTTCTCGCCCCGCCCACTTCAATGGCGGTTTCCCGCTTCTGGCGTCTTCTCCGCCTAATGGCGGCTTCCCGCGTTTCTTCCCGGTGGAAGGGGTACGCTTCCCCCACAGCGGACAGGTTCAGCCGCTGGCTGGCTTCCGCACAGCTCCCCTTACTCGGCTCTGTCTTTTCCTCCCGCCCGCACGGCTCTACCGGCGCTGGGTACACCCCGTTAACGGAGGACAGTTCAGCCGCTGGACTGGCTCTCGCGCAGTCTCTCTCTCCGTACCCGGCTCTGTCGCTCTCTCTCCCGCACGTTCGGTGCTATCGGCCCTGGGTACCCCGTTGGTGGAGAACAGTTCAGCCGCTGGACTGGCTCTCGCACAGTCTCTCTCCCCTTGCTCGGCTCTGTCTCTCCCTCTCCCGCACGTTCGGTTCTACCGGCTCTGGGCACCCCGTTGGTGGAGGACAGCTCAGCCGCTGGACTGGCTCTCGCGCAGTCTCTCTCCCCTTGCTCGGCTCTGTCTCTCTCTCCCACCCGCACGGTTCCTGTTCACCTCCCAGCCCTCTCGCAGACCGGTGTTTCCCTCCCCGGCTGCGGCTGGGTTTCTCTTCCCGCGCCTACTCACAGTCTCAGCGCTTCGTGGCTGCGGTCGCTGCCCGGTTTTCCCGCCGATCGAGGTCCGACTGTCTCACGACGCCGTTGGACCCGACTTTCTGACCGGCTCCGTTCCCCCCTCGACCGTGGTCGAGTGCACAGCCCTTATCCTCCGGATATTCTCTACACCTTCCCCTACTCACAGTCTCCGCGGCCGCCTTGTTTCCAGCTGATCGGCTCACTCCGCACCGTGGTAGAAGGGTAGTCAGTGCCTGTTGCAGATGGAAGCTTTTGTTGCTAAAGTCTTCCTCCTTCCTCCTGCTGCAGCCTCGTGTTTTCTTTCAGCAGCACGCCGAGGGCGGTTGCCTCTCTTCGACGCTCTTCGTTGCTTTGGTAGTCTTGCCGCAGGGTACGATCGGACTCGTCGCCACTGTAAAGTCTGTGGGTTGTGCAGTTAATAAATACACAGACTTCAGAAGTAACAAACAAACAGGTCTTTACTATTCGAAGGTCCAGGCGAATCTGCCCCAGCAATCCTGCCACAACACTTATATACTGGTGTGGTCACTATCGGTATTACAGTATACAGAAGCCAAACAAATAGTGCCACACCTAAAGTAGTTCTCTTAAAGGTGAACGGTTACATTCAATAGTTCCCTTAAAGGTAGACGGGTACATACACTACACCTTCGACCTCATCTCCACCTCTGACCCTTGCTCCCTGATCCTTCTCTCTCTGGGACAATGGCGCACCTATATTGCTCCCTTCTGCCGTCTTTGTCTCGCCTCTCCCGTCCTGCTGCCCCTTTAAGGCTCCTGCCTCTTGCACCCTCTCCTTGTCTTGCCCCCTCCTGCTCACCGAGATATCCGACTCCCCGTCTTTCTTTGGAGTACTTACATTTACCACGCACCCCGCTCCTGCCTCCTCTCCCCCCCGTGGACACCAAATGCTTTAGGGAGAGCTGAACCGTATTAAGGCTCGAGTCTGCACTCAACCCTTGCTGCCTGCTACTGTCTTTGTTCTTTTCCACTGTACTTGGTGTGTTTTCCACCATCTCCATCCTGTTCTCTGCTCCGCAATTTTCTGCCTCTTACTGTGCTTTTTTTCTCCTTCAATTTACCAACTGTGTCCTCCGACTGCTCCGCTCCTCCGGTCGTTCCACTCACACCTCCTGCTCCTTCTCCCATCTCCTTGTCACTCATAGAGCTTCCTTCTGCCTCACACTCATAGCAGGTGGGGCCTTTGTGACACCCCACAGCTCTCCACCTTGCAGCTCCGAGCGATGTGTCCAGACTTGCCACAATTATAACAGTACAAGTCTGGACAGTTTCTTACAAGATGGTCGTGTCCAAGACAATAATAACAAACCTTCACTTGGTTATCATGCAGTACTCGGAAGTACTGCACTCCTTCCATTGTCTCGAATTTCATGCTGTACGGTAATGACTTTACCCCCTCTGGGAACCATACCTTTACATAACGGGTTCCATCTGCTACCCGTGTTCCTGGATAGTACCTCCTCTTTATTGCTGAGCAAATTTTAATGTCCCACGACTCCAACTTTTTGATTAGCACATCATCCTCAACATAAACTGGCAAGTTTAAGAATGAGACCACCACCTCCTCCGAATATAGCAGAGATACCTCCACGAACTTATCGCCAACTTTCAAACTGAGTAAAAGTCTTTCCACCTCCTCTCGGCCACTGACCGTCATCTCGAACCCAACATTCGGCTTTGGTCGGCAGGCAAAGCAGCTTCTCTCGCCACAGCCCTCATGTACCGCTCGGATAATATCCCAAGCTCGTATCTCCTTATCCTTGCACTGAACCACCACCGTGCTTTCTTTTCCAAACCTTCTGGGGTCCTGGCCCAAATCTTTGGGCCTTTTTCTTTCCCTTCCAACCACAGTTTCTCCCCTAATTAAATTAATCTTGGGAACACTGTCCTCTGAGGGGCCCAGCACTCCGAACCCCTCAGCAGCCATCTGGCTGTTGTTTATGGGCCATAAGGCCCTAAAACCTGGAAAAAAAACACCACCAACTTTTTACAAACTCACTCCAACTCCCTGCAGCAATCAGGCAACCAGTAACACCTGCTCACTCCTAGCCCCTCCTACCTAGAGAGTGCGACCCACTGAGCCACAGCTGACACTCATAGGGGTATTGTTATAATTGTTCTCCTCCTCTGTCTCTGAATGCCTTACTGGAGGCATAAGCCATGACTGGAAGGAATACCCTTGATCATCAAGCAACCAACATTGACACATGCTTCAGAGTTATTAAAGCTGGTGCATTGTCGCATGGTAAAAGCATCATGGTGGCTTCCTGGGTAAGGGGCATTAATGTTCAAGCATGATAAGTTGACTGGCATCACACATTAGCGGGACATTTATTGAATGAAAGCCTTTCCTATTAATGAAATTGAAGGGGGTTGTCATGTACTCTATGTGCCTGACCATCTGCTCCTTGCACCTATGGGACCCTGCCGAGCTATAGAATTGGACTGCTCTCTTTGCTTCACAGATTCCACAGGGAAGGTAATAAACTGTAAGGGCCACCTGAAGAAAGCACCAGTGATCTTTATACAATAATGTGCTGCTGCCTGAATAATGTGACAAAAGTCGACTGAGGCTGCCTGGAAGGATTCAGTGGCAAAAAAAAATTCACGACCGTGTTCGCTTTCAGTGCCACGCTCCTAGTGGAAGTGGGCTTCAGCCAGCAGCTGCCATAAATCCCCAGTAGCCTACAGGGGATACACAGCCTCCTGAGGCACTAACAGGCAGAGAAATCTAAATAAAACCTTGGGCTGTCGACCCTGTGAAGTGGGTATCGACGTATAGGAAATAAATGTCTTCTGAGAGTCTCCAGTCTAGACTTCTATAACCTCATCCTCCTCTTCATAGTACAGGCATAGAAGGATTCCCATTGGGAATTCCATATACCCAGTCCAGGAATTTACTTTATCAACTACTCACAATACCAGTCAGGAGAAATGGTCAGAGAATTCCAGAGCATGAACTAACCGAGAATCGCTGTGTAGACAAAGTTCCTGCGCGCTTCAGCCAGGAAATCCCGAATGGCCTCCTCCACGCAGTATCCGCCTCAGGGAAATCGCTGCTCATGCTGCCAAATATAGAGCAGCGGGGCCCTCAGAGATTGGGTTTGGGGTAAAGGTGGGGGAAATGGCATGGGAATGTTGGCCACAGCCACCGAACCCCTTTTACGTGAGACGGAACTGGGTTCACGTGGCAGCAATACCGCCTGGTGGAAAATTTTAGTGGCCATTTTATTGGGTGGAATTGTGGCATTAAATTCACACTGTGCCATCTTACTTCCTTTTGCACTTCAAAATCACCAAAATATGGACCTTTTTTTCACAGCAAAACAAATAATTTAGAAGGGCAATCCAGAACACTGCTTCAAGTGAGGCTGGGCCAGCAGGATAATGGGGCATGGGCCAGCGCTGGTTAAAATTTAGTGTTGAGGCCGGGAAGTACTTCCTCATCAAAGAGTTATCAATACTTGGATTGAAATTCTAGGCAAAGTATTGGAGGCAATATCTTTGCAGTTATTTAAGAGGCAGTTGTATGCTGACGGGGAGGACTGTAGATTTCTCTAAATGGATGAGCTGATGAGCTGCGATGGCCAACCTTGGCTTCATTGGTAGCATTATCACCTCTGAGTCAGAATGTGGATTCAAGAAAGAAAGAAAGATGTGCATTTATATAGCGCCTTTCACGACCACCAGATGTCTCAAAGCGCTTTACAGCCAATGACGAACTTTTGAAGTGGAGTCACTGTTGTGATGTGGGAAATGCGGCAGACACAGCAAGGTCCCACAAACAGCAATGTGCTAATGACCAGATAATCTGTTTTTTGTTATGTTGGTTGAGAGATAAATATTGGCCAGGACACCGGAGTAGTTCAAGCCCCATTCCTGACCTGAGCACTGACCTCGGCTGACACCTCAGCGCAGTACCATTGTTGGAAGTATCGTCCCTTGGGTGAAACAGTAAAATGAGGCCTTGTCTGCAAGTTCAGGTGTTAGAATTAAATCCTGTAGCATTGTTGGAAGGAGAGAAGGCAGTTTTCCTGGTGTCCTGGGCAAAAATATCCCCCTAACCAACAACACCAACAAAAATAAAAACAGAAAATGCTGGAAGTACTCAACAGGTCAGGCAGCATCTCGACCTGAAACGTTAACTCTGTTTCTCCACGGATGCTGCCTGACCTGCTGAATATTTCCAGCATTTTCTGTTTTTATTTCAGATTTCCAGCATCCGCAGTATTTTGCTTTTGTACGAAAAATAGATGAACATGTCATTCAGATCATGTGGGCAAAATAGCTCTCATAGTTAAAAGAAAGAAAGAATTTGCATTTATATAGCGCCTTTCATGACTTCAGGATGTCTCAAAGTGCTTTACAGTCAATGAAGTACTTTTGAAGTATATTCATTGTTATAATGTAGGAAACATGGCAGTCAATTTGCACACAGCAAGATCCCACAACCAGCAATGAGATAATTGTAGTGATCAATAGCATGTCATTCTATAGTGGACACTAGGTGGAGCTGTGTAGAGCTGTATATAGCTGTATGTATAAGACTATACTACCCAGCTGTATGATATTAAGACTACATTACCCATGAAGATCTGCTGAAAATTGTGAAAAGCGACATGGAGAATTTGAAGACACCAGAGCATTTGAAACTCACAGAAAAAATCGACTACAATTGGCAGACTTTTAAACAGCAATTCGACCTCTACATTGCAGCCATCGGATTCGGTACGAAGCCAGACACAAGGAAGATAGCGTTGCTGCTTACGGTTGCAGGCCCACAGGCGATAGAGGTATTTAATACATTTGTATTTAATCCAGCGGAGAACAGAGACAAATTAGACGATGTGCTACAGAAATTTGATGCACATTGTTCTCCCAAAAAGAATGAGACGTATGAAAGATACATCTTCCGTTCTCGGACACAGCAACAAAATGAGACTTTTGATAGCTTTATAACTGATCTGAAACTGAAAGCACAGACATGTAATTTCTCTGAGCTCAAAGCATCCATGATTCATGACCAGATTGTGTTTGGTATTCATGATAAAAAAGTCAGGGAACGTCTGTTGAGAGAAACCGAACTAAATTTGGAAAATGCGGTGAAAATATGCCAAGCCAGCGAGCTAGCTCGAAATCACGCGAAGACTTTCAGTGAAATCAATAATGATGCAAATGTAATGAGTGATAATGCTGCTGTCGGTGCTGTGTCCTACAAGGGGAAGAAACGTGGGCAGAACAGAAATGAAAAGCAATCAGAGGATGAAATTTTTAATTGTAAACGCTGTGGTTACAAACACCAGTTAAGACAATGCCCAGCGTTTGGAAAAATGTGCACAAAGTGTAATGGAAAGAATCACTTTGCCAAACAATGCTTTTCAAAAGTAAAAATGACGAAAGGGCAACGAGTTAATGTGATTGAGGACACTGACTTAAGTGAGACATTTTTTGTAGGAATGGTGTCATGTGACGATATCAAAAAAGATACAGAAAATGTGCAGCCCTCAGAAATAGACAATGCTGAACATAAAGTTAATGCAGTAAAAGAGGACAAATGGATGATCCCACTGCAGATAAATGGAGCATTAGTTACATTGAAACTGGACACTGGGGCAAAAGCAAACTTAATCAGTATGAGTGACATTAACAATATGAAAGAAAAGCCCAAAATACAGAAAAAGTCAGTACTACTGAAGGACTATAATGGACAGAAAATAGATAGCTTAGGTGTATGCAGACATAAAGTGACAGTCAAAGACAAAGTGCATCATCTCATGTTTTCTGTTGGGGCTGAAAGACTTGATTCGATACTAGGTGACAAAGCTTGTGAAGACTTAGAACTGGTCAAGAGAGTCTACCGTATAAACTGTGCCATAAGCAGACCAGATGACTCAGGTGATGAAGCAGAAAGCCCATCAAGGATGAAAAGGCCAAAGGGTATCCATGTCTTCAAAAAGCCTAGTTTCTCCAAGAAGAAAGAAAAAGACTTCAAGGTCAAAGAGAAGCCAAAGGAAGAAAAGCACAAAGAGGAAAAACACAAGGAGAAAAAGTCCAAAGATATAACCGCAGCAGATGTTGTTAAGCAGTGGAAAGAGAAAAAGAAAAAGAAGAAGCCTGCACCAGAGCAGGAAGCAGTTCCGGTGGATACTCCTTCTTCCCTCAGGCCAATCTTTGGTGTTCCATTAGCCGAGGCTGCTGAGAGGACTATGCTGTATGATGGGATCCAGCTGCCAGCAGTTTTTCGAGAGTGCATTGACTACATTGAGAGTTATGGCATGAAGAGTGAAGGAAACACTGAAACCCTCTCCAAGCAAAGATCGCAAGGAGACCTCGATCTATACAAGAGCAGATTGATGACAATGCTGCAACTGCATCTTGTCATTCATCACCAGAACAATCTCATGAAGACACATCAGACTTACCCGTGTTGAGAAGATCCACACGTGAAGTAAAAAAGCCTGATAGACTTAATCTTTGAGTACAATGTAAAGCTTTGAAAGTGTGTTGACTGTTTTGAAAATGTTTATGTTTATAGAGCACTAACAAAAGTGTTACTGATATTATCTTTATTGTTTTCTTGAAAGTTGATTGATATTGATTTTGTTAAACCTCAAAGAAAGGGGGATGTAGTGATCAATAGCATGTCATTCTATAGTGGACACTAGGTGGAGCTGTGTAGAGCTGTATATAGCTGTATGTATAAGACTACACTACCCAGCTGTATGATATTAAGACTACATTACCCATGAGGCTAGGCTACCCACAAGGCAGCAGTCAAGATGAAAGCCTCCACAGATACAGTACCTAGTCCACATGTGCTCAATAAAAGGTCTAGCAAAAGCTAGCTGTGTTCATAATAAGAATGTCTAGTTATTAATGAACATAACAATAATGACCAGATAATCTGTTTTAGTGATATTGGTTGAGGCATAAATATTGGCTAGAACACCAGTAGAGAACTCTCCTGCTCTTCTTGGAATAGTGCCATGGAATCTTTTACGTTCACGTGAGAGGGCAGACAGGGCCTCGGTTTAACGCCTGATCTGAAAGACCGGGCCTCTGACAGTGCAGCACTTCCTCAGTACTGCAGTTGAGTGTTTGCATACAGGACAGTAGTATGTGTGTGAAGAGCTTTGGGGTGTTCCTGAGAGATACAATAAGGTGTTATATAAATACAAGCCTTTCTCCTTTAACGTGAGAATTCTATTTTTGTAAATTTGTACGGACATTTGATGGCATCATTAGAAGGATACAATAATAACTGTGCAAATGAGGCGGATCTTTCCATACATAATCCTTATGCATTCTTCCAAAATGCATCTCAACACGCTAGTGTGTCACGTGGTGTGTCAGTAACTACATGCAACTTCTGGAAACTCTTGCACAGTTTCTGGCTGAGCTGATCCAACTACTCCTGCACTCCAGGTAACCTCGTTTAGCAGGGCTCTGGGGAACGAGCAGGAGAGCGGGACTAATTGGACAGCTCCTTCAAAGAGCCGGCACAGGCACAATGGGCCGAATGGCCTCCTTCTGTGCTGTATCATTCTATGATTCGATAATTTCGAAGGGTGTTTGGGGAAAGTGAACCTACTGGTTGAGTTTCTGGCTCCTGACGCCTGGTGTGTTGAACATGACGAGCTGTTTCACCCTGTCCAGAACTGTAGAGCCAGAGCACACGGCCTCCGCTTGAAGGGGGCGAATTCAAAACTAACCTGCAGTGATCGAGTGGTCAATCTATGGAACAGGCCCCCTAGGGAGATGATGGAAGCAGATAGTGTTGATTCTTTCACATGCAAATTAGATAGATTTCTTTCAGAAAATAATATTTTGGCATACAGTATGTGAGTAATCTGAGACATGACGTGTGGTGAGTGTGGTGTGCTCGGGAGGAACAGGTGACTTTCGACCTATGGTTCCCAAAGCTCTCCACCACTGGGGTTTTCCTCATCTCTTGTCTGGGTTTGTTGTAGACTAACTGATAGATTGAGGCTATAATTAGTTAACAACTCCATTCTCATTATATCATGGGACTACCAGGATGGTAGAAGGCAAACTAGGTGGACCTTGATCTGTTGTCGTCTAGCAAGTCCCATGTTCCTATGATGTTGTCACGAGTTGTTCTACATGTGGTAGGTCTGCTCATGTTCTGCTTAAATTGTGTCTGTTATGGTGGTTGCTGTGTAGAGGGCCTGTTTTCGTCTTGTCTGCCTCCACTTGACGCTACATGTGGTGTGCCTGCAGGGAGCAGGAGTCCATCCAGAATTCCTGGCCTCCTGGCACAGCCAAGCCCACTGGCAGGGCCTTGTGCTGGGATGGCGGTGGGCAGAAACGGGGTGGGGGCAGAGCTGTAGGCCAGCAGCTGCGCTCCTTGGGGCCGGCATTAGGGTCTTCTAGTTCCCAGACAGCAGTAACTAGAAGGCCCCCGAGACTTGAAGGTTGTGCTGGAGGGGGATGGAATAATTGATACACCTTCTGCCTCCATAGATCTTCGGGGTGCTCCAGACACTGCAGTCTGTGCAGGGTCCTGGCGCGAGCCCCGCCAACAGCTTTCTGGGGTGTTCCTCTGTTTGGGGCGCCCACAGCCACACTCAGAGGAAAGGTCTGAGGGAGGGCTGGGTATGGCCAGTCCCGCCTGATTGACATGCTTTACTCCTGCAGGGCTCACGTCCAGTCACGCCAAGTCAGGCTCAGTGTGGGAACCGCTGGAAATTCCGGGAAGGCATAGCGGGGGCAGAAAGCTGAGATGGCAGCTCACTTCCTCTTCATTGCGCCTGGGAGCTGAGCATTCCCAAGGCCTGAGGAGGAAACTCATGTACCTGCAGGACCTCAATTCAGACCTGGGGGGGACTCTCTGCAGCTTCATTCTGATGGTTTAAGAAATGATCTGAAAAGGATTTGTTGCTGCTTCTATTATTATTGTTTTAATACAAAATCTAAAACTTTGGATGTCATGTAGAACAAAGGATGTGGAGATTAGAACAAAGCCAGTGGGGGGTTAAACTGCTCTGAGGTGGGCGAGAGAGGCATTTTTCTTTTCTACATTCTTATGTAGGAGGGATAAAGATAGGTTAGGCTAATAACAGATAAACACTGCCTGCTCTCTTAACATCAAATAAACTTGCTATTACCCTATAAACGTAAGCAGCCAAGGACTTGGGGGAGTTCCACTTTGTAGCGATCAGACTGAATCAGAAACCAAGGAATGTATAGAAGATTAAGGGGGTAATCTAATTGAGGTGTTTAAGATGATTAAACGCGTTGATAGTGTAGATAGAGAGAAACTATTTCCTCTGGTGGGGGAGTCCAGAACAAGCGGGCACAACCTTAAAATTAGAGCCAGGCCGTTCAGGGGTGATGTCAGGAAGCACTTCTTCACACTTGATAGATTTTTGTTAGGCAAGGGTATTAAGGGTGATGGAACTCCGATGGAGCTGAGATACAGATCAGCCGTGACCTAATTGAATGCTGGAACGGGCTCGAGGGCTCAATGGCCTACTCCTGTGCCTATGATCCTATGTTCCTATGTTCACACTAGGTAGTTCTTCCAAAGGCACATCAACAAGAAAGAAAGAAAGAATTTGCATTTATTTACCACTTTTTAACATCCTCAGGATATCCCAAAGTGCTTTGTAGCCAATGAAGTACTGTTGAAGCGTAGTCACTGTTGTAATGTAGGAAACACGGCAACCAACTTGTGCACAGAAAGGTCCCAAAAACATAGATGCGAGCAGTTAATCTGTTTTTTGGTTGTGTTGGTTGAAGGATACACGTTGACCAGGACACCGGGAGAACTCCCTGGCGCTTCTTTGAATAGTGCCATGGGATCTTTCACATGCGAGAGGGCAGACGGGGACTTTGAACACAAAAAAACAGCTGCGCGGCTCTGACTCTGCCGACTCTGAGGGTTTAGCCAATCTCAGTGTCCTTCCCTGGCAAATAGCCGTCCTACCCAGCATTGACCACGGTGAGCAGGAAGTGATTGTTCACACTGAATAAATCGACAACAACAACTGCAACAACAACGTACATTTATACAGCACCTTTAACGTAGTAAAACGTCCCAAGGCGCTTCACCGGAGCGTTATCAAAAAAACATTTGACTCTGAACCACATAAGGACATATTAGGGCAGGTGACCAAAAGCTTGGTCAAAGACGTAGGTTTTAAGGAGCATCTTAAAGGAGGAAAAAGAGGTCGAGAGGCAGAGAGGTTTAGGGATGGAATTCCAGAGCTGAGGGCCTCGGTAGCTGAAGGCACAGCCGCCAATGGTGGAGCGATTAAATTCGGGGATATGCAAGAGGCCAGAATTAGAGGAGCGCAGAGATCTCGGAGGGCTGCAGGGCTGGAAGAGATTATAAAGATAGGGAGGGGCGAGGCCATGGAGGGATTTGAAAACAAGGATGAGAATTATTAAATCGAGGCGTTGCTTAACCGGGAGCCAATGTAGGTCAGCGAGCACAGGGGTGATGGGAGAACGGGACTTGGTGTGAGTTAGGACACGGACAGCAGAGTTTTGGATCACCTCAAGTCTATGGAGGGTGGCAAGAAAGGAGAGCATTGGAATACTCAAGTCTAGAGGTAACAAAGACACGCATGAAGGTTTCAGCAGCAGATGAGCTGAGATGGGGCGGAGTCGAGCGATGTTGCAGCAGGCCATCTGTGACATGAGAGACGAGACGCAAAACACAGAGGAGCTCAGTTGCTTGAAATCTCTCCAAAGTGTGTCCAAGCCATCTCAGCATAGCTGAATCTGAAAGATGTTTCACACTACTGAACAATATTGAAACAAAACTCTGAACTGCACTTCTCATCCCAAACACAAAATTATTTGTCTCAAACACACTCCTCCCAAACACACTCCTCCTCCCAAACACACTCCTCCCAAACACACTCCTCCTCCCAAACACATTCCTCCTCCCAAACACACTCCTCCCAAACACACTCCTCCCAAACACACTCCTCCTAAACACACCCCTCCTCCCAAACACACTCCTCCTCCCAAACACACTCCTCCCAAACACACTCATCCCAAACACACTCCTCCTCCCAAACACACTCCTCCCAAACTCACTCCTCCCAAACTCACTCCTCCCAAACACACTCGTCCCAAACACACTCCTCCCAAACACACTCCTCCTCCCAAACAGACTCCTCCTCCCAAACACACTCCTCCCAAACACACTCCTCCTCCCAAACACATTCCTCCTCCCAAACACACTCCTCCCAAACACACTCCTGCTCCCAAACACACTCCTCCCAAACACACTCCTCCCAAACACACTCCTCCCAAACACACCCCTCCTCCCAAACACACTCCTCCTCCCAAACACACTCCTCCCAAACACACTCCTCCTCCCAAACACACTCCTCCCAAACTCACTCCTCCCAAACTCACTCCTCCCAAACACACTCCTCCCAAACACACTCCTCCCAAACACACTCCTCCTCCCAAATTCACTCCTCTCAAACTCACTCCTCCCAAACTCACTCCTCCTAAACACACCCCTCCTCCCAAACACACTCCTCCCAAACACACCCCTCCTCCCAAACACACTCCTCCCAAACACACTCCTCCCAAACACACTCCTCCCAAACACACTCCTCCAAAATACACCCCTCCTCCCAAACACACTCCTCCCAAACACACCCCTCCTCCCAAACACACTCCTCCCAAACACACCCCTCCTCCCAAACACACTCCTCCCAAACACACTCCTCCTCCCAAACTCACTCCTCCCAAACTCACTCCTCCCAAACTCACTCCTCCCAAACACACCCCTCCTCCCAAACACACTCCTCCCAAACTCACCGCTCCTCCCAAACACACTCCTCCCAAACACACCCCTCCTTCCAAACACACTCCTCCCGAACACACTCCTCCCAAACACACTCATCCTCCCAAACACACTCCTCCCAAACACACCCCTCCTCGCAAACACACTCCTCCCAAACACACTCCTCCCAAACACACTCCTCCTCCCAAACTCACTCCTCCCAAACACACCCCTCCTCCCAAACACACTCCTCCCAAACACACCCCTCCTCGCAAACACACTCCTCCCAAACACACTCCTCCCAAACACACTCCTCCTCCCAAACTCACTCCTCCCAAACTCACTCCTCCCAAACTCACTCCTCCCAAACACACCCCTCCTCCCAAACACACTCCTCCCAAACTCACCCCTCCTCCCAAACACACCCCTCCCAAACACACTCCTCCAAAACACACCACTCCCAAACACACTCCTCCCAAACACACCCCTCCTCCCAAACACACTCCTCCCAAATACACCCCTCCTCCCAAACACACTCCTCCCAAACACACCCCTCCTCCCAAACACACTCCTCCCAAACACACCCCTCCTCCCAAACACACTCCTCCCAAACACACTCCTCCCAAACACACTCCTCCCAAACACACCCCTCCTCCCAAACACACTCCTCCCAAACACACTCCTCCTCCCAAGCACACTCCTCCTCCCAAACACACTCCTCCCAAACACACTCCTCCCAAACTCACTCCTCCCAAACTCACTCCTCCCAAAC
The DNA here is from genome assembly GCF_052327205.1 of Somniosus microcephalus. Lineage (NCBI taxonomy): Eukaryota > Metazoa > Chordata > Chondrichthyes > Squaliformes > Somniosidae > Somniosus > Somniosus microcephalus. Next base: position 19,953,884 of record NC_141006.1, on the reverse strand, counting down.
ACACTCCTCCCAAACACACCACTCCTCCCAAACACACTCCTCCCAAACACACCAGTCCTCCCAAACTCACTCCTCCCAAACTCACTCCTCCCAAACTCACTCCTCCCAAACACACCCCTCCTCCCAAACACACTCCTCCAAAACTCACCCCTCCTCCCAAACACACCCCTCCCAAACACACTCCTCCAAAACACACCACTCCCAAACACACCCCTCCCAAACACACCCCTCCTCCCAAACACACTCCTCCCAAACACACTCCTCCCAAACACACCCCTCCTCCCAAACACACTCCTCCCAAACACACCCCTCCTCCCAAACACACTCCTCCTCCCAAACACACTCCTCCCAAACACACCCCTCCTCCCAAACACACCCCTCCTCCCAAACACACTCCTCCCAAACACACCCCTCCTCCCAAACACACTCCCAAACATACTCCTCCCAAACACACTCCTCCCAAACACATTCCTCCTCCCAAACACACCCTCCTCCCAAACACATTCCTCCCAAACACACCCCTCCTCCCAAACACACCCTCCTCCCAAACACATCCCTCCTCCCAAACACACTCCTCCCAAACACACTCCTCCCAAACACACCCCTCCTCCCAAACACTATCCCCCTCCCAAACACACTCCTCCCAAACACACCCCTCCTCCCAAACACACTCCGCCCAAACACACTCCTCCCAAACACACTCCTCCCAAACACACTCCTCCACCCAAACTCACTCCTCCCAAACTCACTCCTCCCAAACTCACTCCTCCCAAACACACCCCTCCTCCCAAACACACTCCTCCCAAACACACCCCTCCTTGCAAACACACTCCTCCCAAACACACTCCTCCCAAACACACTCCTCCTCCCAAACTCACTCCTCCCAAACTCACTCCTCCCAAACTCACCCCTCCTCCCAAACACACTCCTCCCAAACTCACCCCTCCTCCCAAACACACCCCTCCCAAACACACTCCTCCAAAACACACCACTCCCAAACACACTCCTCCCAAACACACCCCTCCTCCCAAACACACTCCTCCCAAATACACCCCTCCTCCCAAACACACTCCTCCCAAACACACCCCTCCTCCCAAACACACTCCTCCCAAACACACCCCTCCTCCCAAACACACTCCTCCCAAACACACTCCTCCCAAACACACCCCTCCTCCCAAACACACTCCTCCCAAACACACTCCTCCTCCCAAACACACTCCTCCTCCCAAACACACTCCTCCCAAACACACTCCTCCCAAACTCACTCCTCCCAAACTCACTCCTCCCAAACTCACTCCTCCCAAACACACTACTCCCAAACACACCACTCCTCCCAAACACACTCCTCCCAAACACACCAGTCCTCCCAAACACACTCCTCACAAACACACTCCTCCCAAACACGCTCCTCCCAAACACACCCCTCCTCCCAAACACACTCCTCCTCCCAAACACACTCCTCCCAAACACACCCCTCCTCCCAAACACACCCCTCCTCCCAAACACACTCCTCCCAAACACACCCCTCCTCCCAAACACACTCCCAAACATACTCCTCCCAAACACACTCCTCCCAAACACATTCCTCCTCCCAAACACACCCTCCTCCCAAACACATTCCTCCCAAACACACCCCTCCTCCCAAACACACCCTCCTCCCAAACACACCCCTCCTCCCAAACACACTCCTCCCAAACACACTCCTCCCAAACACACCCCTCCTCCCAAACACTATCCTCCTCCCAAACACACTCCTCCCAAACACACCCCTCCTCCCAAACACACTCCGCCCAAACACACTCCTCCCAAACACACTCCTCCCAAACACACCCCTCCTCCCAAACACACTCCTCCCAAACACACTACTCCTCCCAAACACACTCCTCCCAAACACACCCCTCCTTCCAAACACACCCCTCCTCCCAAACACACTCCTCCCAAACACAACCTTCCTCCCAAACACACTCCCAAACACATACCTCCCAAACACACTCCCCCTCCCAAACACACTCTCCTCCCAAACACACTCCTCCCAAACACACCCCTCCTCCCAAACACACTCCTCCCAAACACACTCCTCCCAAACACACTCCTCCCAAACACACTCCTCCTCCCAAACAAACTCCTTCTCCCAAACACACCACTCCCAAACACACTCCTCCCAAACACACTCCTCCTCCCAAACACACCCCTCCTCCCAAACACACTACTCCCAAACACACTCCTCCCAAACACATTCCTCCTCCCAAACAAACCCTCCTCCCAAACACACTCCTTCCAAACACACCCCCCCTCCCAAACACACTCCTCCCAAACACACTCCTCCCAAACACACTCCTCCTCCCAAACACACCCTCCTCCCAAACACACCCCTCCTCCCAAACAAACTCCTCCCAAAGACACTCCTCCCAAACACACCCCTCCTCCCAAACTCACTGCTCCTCCCAAACACACTCCTCCAAAACACACTCCTCCCAAACACACCCCTCCTCCCAAACACACTCCTCACAAACACACTCCTCCCAAACACACTACTCCCAAACACACCCCTCCTCCCAAACACACTCCTCCCAAACACACTACTCCTCCCAAACACACTCCTCCCAAACACACTACTCCTCCCAAACACACCCCTCCTCCCAAACACACTCCTCCCAAACACAACCCTCCTCCCAAACACACTCCAACACACTCCTCCCAAACACACGCCTCCTCCCAAACACACCCTCCTCCCAAACACACTCCTGCCAAACACACCCCTCCTCCCAAACACACTCCTCCCAAACACACTCCTCCCAAACACACTCCTCCTCCCAAACACACCCTCCTCCCAAACACACCGCTCCTCCCAAACACACTCCTCCTCCCAAACACACTCCTCCAAAACACACCCCTCCTCCCAAACACACTCCTCCCAAACACACTCCTCCCAAACACACTCCTCCTCCCAAACACACTCCTCCCAAACACACTCCTCCCAAACACACTCCTCCCAAACGCACTCCTCCCAAACACACTCCTCCCAAACACACTCCTCCCAAACACGCTCCTCCCAAACACACTCATCCCAAGCACACTCCTCCTCCCAAACACACTCCACCCAAACACACTCCTCCCAAACACACTCCTCCCAAACACACTCATCCCAAACACGCTCCTCCTCCCAAACACACTCCTCCCAAACACACTCCTCCCAAACACACCGAGAGGGAGGAGGTGCTAGCGGTTTTAGCAGGCCAAAAAGTGGATAAATCCCCAGGCCCGGACGAGATGTATCCCAGGCTGCTGTGGGAGGCAATGGAGGAGATTGCAGGGGCTCTGACACAAATTTTCAGAACCTCTCTGGCCACAGGGGATGTACCAGAGGACTGGAGAACAGCTAACGTAGTACCATTATTCAAGAAGGGTAGCAGGGATAAACCAGGGAATTACAGGCCAGTGAGCCTAACATCTGTGGTAGGGAAATTATTGGAAAAAATTCTGAGGGACAAAATTAGTCTCCACTTGGAGAGGCAAGGATTAATCGGGCATAGTCAGCATGGCTTTGTCAAGGGTAAATCATGTCTGACAAATCTGATTGAATTTTTCGAGGGGGTGACTAGGGGGGTGGATGAGGGAAATGCTGTGGATGTGGTTTACATGGACTTCAGTAAAGCTTTTGACAAAGTCCCGCATAGGAGACTGGTCAAGAAGGTAAGAGCCCATGGGATCCAGGGTGCCTTGGCGCGTTGGATCCTAAACTGGCTGAGTGGCAGGAGGCAGAGGGTGATGGTCGAAGGTTGCTTTTGTGACTGGAAGCCTGTGTCCAGTGGGGTACCTCAGGGATCGGTGCTGGGTCCCTTGTTGTTTGTGATCTACATAAATGATTTGGATGAGAATGTAAAAGGTATGATCAGTAAGTTCGCAGATGACACGAAAATTGGTGGGGTGGTAAATTGCGAGGAGGAAAGCCTCAGGCTACAGGACGATATAAACGGGTTGGTCAGATGGGCGGAAAAGTGGCAAATGGAATTTAACCCTGAAAAGTGCGAGGTGATGCATTTTGGACGGACAAATAAGGCAAGGGAATACAGAATGAGTGGTAGGACCCTAGGAAGTACAGAGGGTCAGAGGGACCTTGGTGTACATGTACATAGGTCCCTGAAGGCAGCGGAACAGGTAGATAAGGTGGTTAAAAAGGCATATGGGATACTTGCCTTCATTAGCCGAGGCATAGAATATAAGAGCAGGGAGGTTATGATGGAGCTGTACAAAACGCTGGTGAGGCCACAGCTGGAGTACTGTGTGCAGTTCTGGTCGCCTCACTATAGGAAGGATGTGATTGCTTTGGAGAGGGTGCAGAGAAGATTCACCAGGATGTTACCTGGGATGGATCGCCTCAGCTATGAAGAGAGGCTGGACAGGCTGGGGTTGTTTACCTTGGAGCAAAGAAGGCTGAGGGGGGACCTGATTGAGGTGTACAAAATGATGAGGGGCATAGATAGGGTAGATAAAGAGGAACTTTTCCCCTTAGTAGGGGGGTCAATAACAAGGGGGCATAGATTCAGGGTAAGGGGCAGGAGATTTAGAGGGGATTTGAGGAGGAACTTCTTCACCCAGAGGGTGGTTGGAATGTGGAACTCAATGCCTGAAAGGGTGGTAGAGGCAGGAACCCTCACAACATTCAAGAAGCATTTGGATGAGCACTTGAAATGCCATTGCATACAAGGCTATGGACCAAATGCTGGAAAATGGGATTAGACTGGACAGGGATGGATGGGCGGCGCAGACACGATGGGCCGAAGGGCCTCTTTCTGTGCTGTAAAACTCTATGACTCTATGACTGTGACACTCCTCCCAAACACACTCCTCCCCCCAAACACACACCTCCCAAACAGACTCCTCCCAAACACACTCCTCCTCCCAAACACACTCCTCCCAAACACACTCCTCCCAAACACACTGCTCCCCCCAAACACACTCCTCCCCGCAAACAGAGTCCTCCCAAACACACTCCTCCCAAACACACTCCTCCCAAACACAGTCCTCCTCCCAAACACACTCCTCCCAAACACACTCCTCCCAAACACACTCCTCCCAAACACACTCCTCCTCCCAAACACACTCCTCCCAAACACACTCCTCACAAACACACTACTCCTCCCAAACACACTCCTCCTCCCAAACACACTCCACCTCCCAAACACAGTCCTCCTCCCAAACACACTCCTCCCAAACACACTCCTCCCAAACTCACTCCTCCCAAACTCACTCCTCCCAAACACACTCCTCCCAAACACACTCCTCCCAAACACACTCCTCCTCCCAAACACACTCCTCCCAAACACACTCCTCCCAAACGCACTCCTCCCAAACGCACTCCTCCCAAACACACTCCTCCCAAACACACTCCACCCAAACACACTCCTCCCAAACACGCTCCTCCCAAACACACTCATCCCAAACACACTCCTCCTCCCAAACACAATCCACCCAAACACACTCCTCCCAAACACACTCCTCCCAAACACACTCATCCCAAACACACTCCTCCTCCCAAACACATTCCTCCCAAACACACTCCTCCCAAACACACTCCTCCCAAACACACTCCTCCCCCCAAACACACTCCTCCCAAACACACTCCTCCCAAACACACTCCTCCCCCCAAACACACTCCTCCCAAACACACTCCTCCCAAACACACTCCTCCTCCCAAACACACTCCGCCCAAACACACTCCTCCCAAAGACACTCATCCCCCCAAACACACTCCTCCCCGCAAACAGATTCCTCCCAAACACACTCCTCCCAAACACACTCCTCCCAAACACACTCCTCCTCCCAAACACACTCCTCCCAAACTCACTCCTCCTCCGAAACACACTCCACCTCCCAAACACAGTCCTCCTCCCAAACACACTCCTCCCAAAAACACTCCTCCCAAACACACTCCTCCCAAACACACTCCTCCCAAACACACTCCTCCTCCCAAACACACTCCTCCCAAACACACTCCTCCCAAACACACTCCTCCCAAACACACTCCTCCCAAACACACTCCTCCCAAACACACTCCTCCCAAACACGCTCCTCCCAAACACACTCATCCCAAACACACTCCTCCTCCCAAACACACTGCACCCAAACACACTCCTCCCAAACACACTCCTCCCAAACACACTCATCCCAAACACACTCCTCCTCCCAAACACACTCCTCCCAAACACACTCCTCCCAAACACACTCCTCCCCCCAAACACACTCCTCCCAAACACACTCCTCCGAAATACACTCCTCCTCCCAAACACACTCCTCCCAAACACACTCATCCCCCCAAACACACTCCTCCCCGCAAACAGAGTCCTCCCAAACACACTCCTCCCAAACACACTCCTCCCAAACACACTCCTCCTCCCAAACACACACCTCCCAAACACACTCCTCCTCCCAAACACACTCCTCCTCCCAAACACACTCCTCCCAAACACACTCCTCCCAAACACACTCCTCCCAATCACACTCCTCCTCCCAAACACACTCATCCAAAACACACTCCTCCCAAACACACCCCTCCCAAACACACTCCTCCCAAACTCACTCCACCTCCCAAACACACTCCTCCTCCCAAACACACTCCACCTCCCAAACACAGTCCTCCTCCCAAACACACTCCTCCCAAACACATTCCTCCCAAACTCACTCCTCCCAAACTCACTCCTCCCAAACTCACTCCTCCCAAACACACCACTCCTCCCTAACACACTCCTCCCAAACACACTCCTCCCAAACACACTCCTCCCAAAGACACCCCTCCTCCCAAACACACTCCTCCCAAACACACTCCTCCTCCCAAACACACTCCTCCCAAACACACCCCTCCTCCCAACCACACCCCTCCTCCCAAACACACTCCTCCCAAACACACCCCTCCTCCCAAACACACTCCCAAACACACTCCTCCCAAACACACTCCTCCCAAACACATTCCTCCTCCCAAACACACCCTCCTCCCAAACACACCACTCCTCCCAAACACACTCCTCCCAAACACACCCCTCCTCCCAAACACACTCCTCCCAAACACACTCCTCCCAAACACACTCCTCCCAAACACACCCCTCCTCCCAAGCACACTCCTCCCAAACACACTACTCCTCCCAAACACACTCCTCCCAAACACACCCCTCCTCCCAAACACACCCCTCCTCCCAAACACACTCCTCCCAAACACAACCCTCCTCCCAAACACACTCCCGAACACACTCCTCCCAAACACACACCTCCTCCCAAACACACCCTCCTCCCAAACACACTACTCCCAATCACACCCCTCCTCCCAAACACACTCCTCCCAAACACACTCCTCCCAAACGCACTCCTCCCAAACACACTCCTCCCAAACACACTCCTCCCAAACACACTCCTCCCAAACACATTCCTCCTCCCAAACAAACCCTCCTCCCAAACACACTCCTTCCAAACACACCCACCCTCCCAAACACACTCCTCCCAAACACACTCCTCCCAAACACACTCCTCCTCCCAAACACACCCTCCTCCCAAACCCACCCCTCCTCCCAAACAAACTCCTCCCAAAGACACTCCTCCCAAACACACCCCTCCTCCCAAACACACTCCTCCTCCCAAACACACTCCTCCAAAACACACTCCTCCCAAACACACCCCTCCTCCCAAACACACTCCTCCCAAACACACTCCTCCCAAACACACTACTCCCAAACACACCCCTCCTCCCAAACACACTCCTCCCAAACACACTACTCCTCCCAAACACACTCCTCCCAAACACACCCCTCCTCCCAAACACACCCCTCCTCCCAAACACACTCCTCCCAAACACAACCCTCCTCCCAAACACACTCCAACAGACTCCTCCCAAACACACGCCTCCTCCCAAACACACCCTCCTCCCAAACACACTCCTCCCAAACACACCCCTCCTCCCAAACACACTCCTCCCAAACACACTCCTCCCAAACACACTCCTCCTCCCAAACACACCCTCCTCCCAAACACACCGCTCCTCCCAAACACACTCCTCCTCCCAAACACACTCCTCCAAAGCACACCCCTCCTCCCAAACACACTCCTCCCAAACACACTCCTCCCAAACACACTCCTCCTCCCAAACACACTCCTCCCAAACACACTCCTCCCAAACACACTCCTCCCAAACACACTCCTCCCAAACACACTCCTCCCAAACACGCTCCTCCCAAACACACTCATCCCAAACACACTCCTCCTCCCAAACACACTCCACCCAAACACACTCCTCCCAAACACACTCCTCCCAAACACACTCATCCGAAACACGCTCCTCCTCCCAAACACACTCCTCCCAAACACACTCCTCCCAAACACACCGAGAGGGAGGAGGTGCTAGCGGTTTTAGCAGGCCAAAAAGTGGATAAATCCCCAGGCCCGGACGAGATGTATCCCAGGCTGCTGTGGGAGGCAATGGAGGAGATTGCAGGGGCTCTGACACAAATTTTCAGAACCTCTCTGGCCACAGGGGATGTACCAGAGGACTGGAGAACAGCTAACGTAGTACCATTATTCAAGAAGGGTAGCAGGGATAAACCAGGGAATTACAGGCCAGTGAGCCTAACATCTGTGGTAGGGAAATTATTGGAAAAAATTCTGAGGGACAAAATTAGTCTCCACTTGGAGAGGCAAGGATTAATCGGGCATAGTCAGCATGGCTTTGTCAAGGGTAAATCATGTCTGACAAATCTGATTGAATTTTTCGAGGGGGTGACTAGGGGGGTGGATGAGGGAAATGCTGTGGATGTGGTTTACATGGACTTCAGTAAAGCTTTTGACAAAGTCCCGCATAGGAGACTGGTCAAGAAGGTAAGAGCCCATGGGATCCAGGGTGCCTTGGCGCGTTGGATCCTAAACTGGCTGAGTGGCAGGAGGCAGAGGGTGATGGTCGAAGGTTGCTTTTGTGACTGGAAGCCTGTGTCCAGTGGGGTACCTCAGGGATCGGTGCTGGGTCCCTTGTTGTTTGTGATCTACATAAATGATTTGGATGAGAATGTAAAAGGTATGATCAGTAAGTTCGCAGATGACACGAAAATTGGTGGGGTGGTAAATTGCGAGGAGGAGAGCCTCAGGCTACAGGACGATATAAACGGGTTGGTCAGATGGGCGGAAAAGTGGCAAATGGAATTTAACCCTGAAAAGTGCGAGGTGATGCATTTTGGACGGACAAATAAGGCAAGGGAATACAGAATGAGTGGTAGGACCCTAGGAAGTACAGAGGGTCAGAGGGACCTTGGTGTACATGTACATAGGTCCCTGAAGGCAGCGGAACAGGTAGATAAGGTGGTTAAAAAGGCATATGGGATACTTGCCTTCATTAGCCGAGGCATAGAATATAAGAGCAGGGAGGTTATGATGGAGCTGTACAAAACGCTGGTGAGGCCACAGCTGGAGTACTGTGTGCAGTTCTGGTCGCCTCACTATAGGAAGGATGTGATTGCTTTGGAGAGGGTGCAGAGAAGATTCACCAGGATGTTACCTGGGATGGATCGCCTCAGCTATGAAGAGAGGCTGGACAGGCTGGGGTTGTTTACCTTGGAGCAAAGAAGGCTGAGGGGGGACCTGATTGAGGTGTACAAAATGATGAGGGGCATAGATAGGGTAGATAAAGAGGAACTTTTCCCCTTAGTAGGGGGGTCAATAACAAGGGGGCATAGATTCAGGGTAAGGGGCAGGAGATTTAGAGGGGATTTGAGGAGGAACTTCTTCACCCAGAGGGTGGTTGGAATGTGGAACTCAATGCCTGAAAGGGTGGTAGAGGCAGGAACCCTCACAACATTCAAGAATAATTTGGATGAGCACTTGAAATGCCATTGCATACAAGGCTATGGACCAAATGCTGGAAAATGGGATTAGACTGGACAGGGATGGATGGGCGGCGCAGACACGATGGGCCGAAGGGCCTCTTTCTGTGCTGTAAAACTCTATGACTCTATGACTGTGACACTCCTCCCAAACACACTCCTCCCCCCAAACACACACCTCCCAAACAGACTCCTCCCAAACACACTCCTCCTCCCAAACACACTCCTCCCAAACACACTCCTCCCCCCAAACACACTCCTCCCCGCAAACAGAGTCCTCCCAAACACACTCCTCCCAAACACACTCCTCCCAAACACAGTCCTCCTCCCAAACACACTCCTCCCAAACACACTCCTCCCAAACACACTCCTCCCAAACACACTCCTCCTCCCAAACACACTCCTCCCAAACACACTCCTCACAAACACACTCCTCACAAACACACTCCTCCCAAACACACTACTCCTCCCAAACACACTCCTCCTCCCAAACACACTCCACCTCCCAAACACAGTCCTCCTCCCAAACACACTCCTCCCAAACACACTCCTCCCAAACTCACTCCTCCCAAACTCACTCCTCCCAAACACACTCCTCCCAAACACACTTCTCCCAAACACACTCCTTCTCCCAAACACACTCCTCCCAAACACACTCCTCCCAAACACACTCCTCCCAAACACACTCCTCCCAAACACACTCCTCCCAAACACACTCCACCCAAACACACTCCTCCCAAACACGCTCCTCCCAAACACACTCATCCCAAACACACTCCTCCTCCCAAACACAATCCACCCAAACACACTCCTCCCAAACACACTCCTCCCAAACACACTCATCCCAAACACACTCCTCCCAAACACACTCCTCCCCCCAAACACACTCCTCCCAAACACACTCCTCCCAAACACACTCCTCCTCCCAAACACACTCCGCCCAAACACACTCCTCCCAAAGACACTCATCCCCCCAAACACACTCCTCCCCGCAAACAGAGTCCTCCCAAACACACTCCTCCCAAACACACTCCTCCCAAACACACTCCTCCTCCCAAACACACTCCTCCCAAACTCACTCCTCCTCCGAAACACACTCCACCTCCCAAACACAGTCCTCCCAAACACACTCCTCCCAAAAACACTCCTCCCAAACACACTCCTCCCAAACACACTCCTCCCAAACACACTCCTCCTCCCAAACACACTCCTCCCAAACACACTCCTCCCAAACACACTCCTCCCAAACGCACTCCTCCCAAACACACTCCTCCCAAACACACTCCTCCCAAACACACTCCTCCCAAACACGCTCCTCCCAAACACACTCATCCCAAACACACTCCTCCTCCCAAACACACTCCACCCAAACACACTCCTCCCAAACACACTCCTCCCAAACACACTCATCCCAAACACACTCCTCCTCCCAAACACACTCCTCCCAAACACACTCCTCCCAAACACACTCCTCCCCCCAAACACACTCCTCCCAAACACACTCCTCCCAAATACACTCCTCCTCCCAAACACACTCCTCCCAAACACACTCCTCCCAAACAGACTCATCCCCCCAAACACACTCCTCCCCGCAAACAGAGTCCTCCCAAACACACTCCTCCCAAACACACTCCTCCCAAACACACTCCTCCTCCCAAACACACACCTCCCAAACACACTCCTCCTCCCAAACACACTCCTCCTCCCAAACACACTCCTCCCAAACACACTCCTCCCAAACACACTCCTCCCAATCACACTCCTCCTCCCAAACACACTCATCCAAAACACACTCCTCCCAAACACACCCCTCCCAAACACACTCCTCCCAAACTCACTCCACCTCCCAAACACACTCCTCCTCCCAAACACACTCCACCTCCCAAACACAGTCCTCCTCCCAAACACACTCCTCCCAAACACACTCCTCCCAAACTCACTCCTCCCAAACTCACTCCTCCCAAACTCACTCCTCCCAAACACACCACTCCTCCCTAACACACTCCTCCCAAACACACCCCTCCTCCCAAACACACTCCTCCCAAACACAATCCTCCCAAACACACTCCTCCCAAAGACACCCCTCCTCCCAAACACACTCCTCCCAAACACACTCCTCCTCCCAAACACACTCCTCCCAAACACACCCCTCCTCCCAACCACACCCCTCCTCCCAAACACACTCCTCCCAAACACACCCCTCCTCCCAAACACACTCCCAAACACACTCCTCCCAAACACACTCCTCCCAAACACATTCCTCCTCCCAAACACACCCTCCTCCCAAACACACCACTCCTCCCAAACACACTCCTCCCAAACACACCCCTCCTCCCAAACACACTCCTCCCAAACACACTCCTCCCAAACACAGTCCTCCCAAACACACCCCTCCTCCCAAGCACACTCCTCCCAAACACACTACTCCTCCCAAACACACTCCTCCCAAACACACCCCTCCTCCCAAACACACCCCTCCTCCCAAACACACTCCTCCCAAACACAACCCTCCTCCCAAACACACTCCCGAACACACTCCTCCCAAACACACACCTCCTCCCAAACACACCCTCCTCCCAAACACACTACTCCCAATCACACCCCTCCTCCCAAACACACTCCTCCCAAACACACTCCTCCCAAACGCACTCCTCCCAAACACACTCCTCCCAAACACACTCCTCCCAAACACACTCCTCCCAAACACGCTCCTCCCAAACACACTCATCCCAAACACACTCCTCCTCCCAAACACACTCCACCCGAACACACTCCTCCCAAACACACTCATCCCAAACACACGCTTCCTCCCAAACACACTCCTCCCAAACACACTCCTCCCAAACATACTCCTCCCAAACACACTCCTCCCCCCAAACACACTCCTCCCAAACACACTCCTCCCAAACACACTCCTCCTCCCAAACACACTCCTCCCAAACACACTTCTCCCAAACACACTCATCCCCCCAAACAAACTCCTCCCCGCAAACAGAGTCCTCCCAAACACACTCCTCCCAAACACTCTTCTCCCAAACACACTCCTCCTCCCAAACACACTCCTCCCAAAGTCACTCCTCCTCCAAAACACACTCCACCTCCCAAACACAGTCCTCCTCCCAAACACATTCCTCCCAAACACACTCCTCCCAAACACACTCCTCCCAAACACACTCCTCCCAAACACACTCCTCCCAAACGCACTCCTCCCAAACACACTCCTCCCAAACACACTCCTCCCAAACACACTCCTCCCAAACACGCTCCTCCCAAACACGCTCCTCCCAAACACACTCATCCCAAACACACTCCTCCTCCCAAACACCCTCCACCCAAACACACTCCTCCCAAACATACTCCTCCCAAACACACTCATCCCAAACACACTCCTCCTCCCAAACACACTCCTCCCAAACACACTCCTCCCAAACACACTCCTCCCAAACACACTCCTCCCAAACACACTCCTCCCCCCAAACACACTCCTCCCAAACACACTCCTCCCAAATACACTCCTCCTCCCAAACACACTGCTCCCAAACACACTCCTCCCAAACACACTCATCCCCCCAAACACACTCCTCCCCGCAAACAGAGTCATCCCAAACACACTCCGCCAAAACACACTCCTCCCAAACACACTCCTCGTCCCAAACACACTCCTCCCAAACACACTCCTCCCAAACACACTCCTCCCAAACACACTGCTCCTCCCAAACACACTCCTCCCAAACACACTCCTCCCAAACACACTCCTCCCAAACACACTCCTCCTCCCAAACACACTCCTCCCAAACACACTCCTCCCAAACACACCCCTCCCAAACACACTCCTCCCAAACTCACTCCTCCTCCCAAACACACTCCTCCCAAACACACTCCTCCCAAACTCACTCCTCCCAAACTCACTCCTCCCAAACTCACTCCTCCCAAACACACTCCTCCCAAACACACCACTCCTCCCTAACACACTCCTCCCAAACACACCCCTCCTCCCAAACACACTCCTCCCAAACACACTCCTCCCAAACACACTCCTCCCAAACACACTCCTCCCAAACACACCCTCCTCCCAAACACACTACTCCCAATCACACCCCTCCTCCCAAACACACTCCTCCCAAACACACTCCTCCCAAAAGCACCCCTACCAAACACACTCCTCCCAAACACACTCCTCCCAAACACACTCCTCCCAAACACGCTCCTCCCGATCACACTCATCCCAAACACACTCCTCCTCCCAAACACACTCCACCCAAACACACTCCTCCCAAACACACTCCTCCCAAACACACTCATCCCAAACACACTCCCCCTCCCAAACACACTCCTCCCAAACACACTCCTCCCAAACACACTCCTCCCAAACACACTCCTCCCCCCAAACACACTCCTCCCAAACACACTCCTCCTAAACACACTCCTCCTCCCAAACACACTCCTCCCAAACACACTCCTCCCAAACACACTCATCCCCCCAAACACACTCCTCCCCGCAGACAGAGTCCTCCCAAACACACTCCTCCCAAACACACTCCTCCCAAACACACTCCTCCTCCCAACCACACTCCTCCCAAACTCACTCCTCCTCCGAAACACACTCCACCTCCCACACACAGTCCTCCTCCCAAACACACTCCTCCCAAACACACTCCTCCCAAACACACTCCTCCTCCCAAACACACTCCTCCCAAACACACTCCTCCCAAAAACACTCCTCCCAAACACACTCCTCCCAAACGCACTCCTCCCAAACACACTCCTCCCAAACACACTCCTCCCAAACACACTCCTCCCAAACGCGCTCCTCCCAAACACACTCATCCCAAGCACACTCCTCCTCCCAAACACATTCCACCCAAACACACTCCTCCCAAACACACTCCTCCCAAACACACTCATCCCAAACACACTCCTCCTCCCAAACACACTCCTCCCAAACACACTCCTCCCAAACACACTCCTCCCAAACACACTCCTCCCCCCAAACACTCTCCTCCCAAACACACTCCTCCCAAATACACTCCTCCCAAACACACTCATCCCCCCAAACACACTCCTCCCCGCAAACAGAGTCCTCCCAAACACACTCCTCCCAAACACACTCCTCCCAAACACACTCCTCCTCCCAAACACACTCCTCCCAAACACACTCCTCCCAAACACACTCCTCCCAAACACACTCCTCCCAAACACACTGCTCCTCCCAAACACACTCCTCCCAAACACACTCCTCCCAAACATACTCCTCCCAAACACACCCCTCCCAAACACACTCCTCCTCCCAAACAGACTCCTCCCAAACACACTCCTCCGAAACACACCCCTCCCAAACACACTCCTCCCAAACTCACTCCTCCTCCCAAACACACTCCTCCCAAACACACTCCTCCCAAACTCACTCCTCCCAAACTCACTCCTCCCAAACTCACTCCTCCCAAACACACTCCTCCCAAACACACCACTCCTCCCTAACACACTCCTCCCAAACACACCCCTCCTCCCAAACACACTCCTCCCAAACACACTCCACCCAAACACACTCCTCCCAAACACACTCCTCCCAAACACACCCCTCCTCCCAAACACACTCCTCCCAAACACACTCCTCCTCCCAAACACACTCCTCCCAAACACACCCCTCCTCCCAAACACACCCCTCCTCCCAAACACACTCCTCCCAAACACACTCCTCCCAAACACACCCTCCTCCCAAACACACTACTCCCAATCACACCCCTCCTCCCAAACACACTCCTCCCAAACACACTCCTCCCAAAAGCACCCATCCCAAACACACTCCTCCCAAACACACTCCTCCCAAACACACTCCTCCCAAACACGCTCCTCCCAAACACACTCATCCCAAACACACTCCTCCTCCCAAACACACTCCACCCAAACACACTCCTCCCAAACACACTCCTCCCAAACACACTCATCCCAAACACACTCCCCCTCCCAAACACACTCCTCCCAAACACACTCCTCCCAAACACACTCCTCCCAAACACACTCCTCCCCCCAAACACACTCCTCCCAAACACACTCCTCCTAAACACACTCCTCCTCCCAAACACACTCCTCCCAAACACACTCCTCCCAAACACACTCATCCCCCCAAACACACACCTCCCCGCAAACAGAGTCCTCCCAAACACACTCCTCCCAAACACACTCCTCCCAAACACACTCCTCCTCCCAAACACACTCCTCCCAAACTCACTCCTCCTCCGAAACACACTCCACCTCCCACACACAGTCCTCCTTCCAAACACACTCCTCCCAAACACACTCCTCCCAAACACACTCCTCCCAAACACACTCCTCCTCCCAAACACACTCCTCCCAAACACACTCCTCCCAAACACACTCCTCCCAAACGCACTCCTCCCAAACACACTCCTCCCAAACACACTCCTCCCAAACACACTCCTCCCAAACGCGCTCCTCCCAAACACACTCATCCCAAACACACTCCTCCTCCCAAACACATTCCACCCAAACACACTCATCCCAAACACACTCCTCCTCCCAAACACACTCCTCCCAAACACACTCCTCCCAAACACACTCCTCCCAAACACACTCCTCCCCCCAAACACACTCCTCCCAAACACACTCCTCCCAAATACACTCCTCCCAAACACACTCATCCCCCCAAACACACTCCTCCCCGCAAACAGAGTCCTCCCAAACACACTCCTCCCAAACACACTCCTCCCAAACACACTCCTCCTCCCAAACACACTCCTCCCAAACACACTCCTCCCAAACACACTCCTCCCAAACACACTCCTCCCAAACACACTGCTCCTCCCAAACACACTCCTCCCAAACACACTCCTCCCAAACATACTCCTCCCAAACACACCCCTCCCAAACACACTCCTCCTCCCAAACACACTCCTCCCAAACACACTGCTCTGAAACACACCCCTCCCAAACACACTCCTCCCAAACTCACTCCTCCTCCCAAACACACTCCTCCCAAACACACTCCTCCCAAACTCACTCCTCCCAAACTCACTCCTCCCAAACTCACTCCTCCCAAACACACTCCTCCCAAACACACCACTCCTCCCTAACACACTCCTCCCAAACACACCCCTCCTCCCAAACACACTCCTCCCAAACACACTCCTCCCAAACACACTCCTCCCAAACACACCCCTCCTCCCAAACACACTCCTCCCAAACACACTCCTCCTCCCAAACACACTCCTCCCAAACACACCCCTCCTCCCAAACACACCCCTCCTCCCAAACACACCCCTCCCAAACACACCCCTCCTCCCAAACACACTCCCAAACACACTCCTCCCAAACACACTCCTCCCAAACACTTTCCTCCTCCCAAACACACCCTCCTCCCAAACACAGTCCTCCTCCCAAACACACTCCTCCCAAACACACTCCTCCCAAACTCACTCCTCCCAAACTCACTCCTCCCAAACTCACTCCTCCCAAACACACCACTCCTCCCTAACACACTCCTCCCAAACACACCCCTCCTCCCAAACACACTCCTCTCAAACACACTCCTCCCAAACACACTCCTCCCAAAGACACCCCTCCTCCCAAACACACTCCTCCCAAACACACTCCTCCTCCCAAACATACTGCTCCCAAACACACCCCTCCTCCCAACCACACCCCTCCTCCCAAACACACTCCTCCCAAACACACCCCTCCTCCCAAACACACTCCCAAACACACTCCTCCCAAACACATTCCTCCTCCCAAACACACCCTCCTCCCAAACACACCACTCCTCCCAAACACACTCCTCCCAAACACACCCCTCCTCCCAAATACACTCCTCCCAAACACACTCCTCCCAAACACACTCCTCCCAAACACACCCCTCCTCCCAAGCACACTCCTCCCAAACACACTACTCCTCCCAAACACACTCCTCCCAAACACACCCCTCCTCCCAAACACACCCCTCCTCCCAAACACACTCCTCCCAAACACAACCCTCCTCCCAAACACACTCCCGAACACACTCCTCCCAAACACACACCTCCTCCCAAACACACCCTCCTCCCAAACACACTACTCCCAATCACACCCCTCCTCCCAAACACACTCCTCCCAAACACACTCCTCCCAAACGCACTCCTCCCAAACACACTCCTCCCAAACACACTCCTCCCAAACACACTCCTCCCAAACACGCTCCTCCCAAACACACTCATCCCAAACACACTCCTCCTCCCAAACACACTCCACCCGAACACACTCCTCCCAAACACACTCATCCCAAACACACGCTTCCTCCCAAACACACTCCTTCCAAACACACTCCTCCCAAACATACTCCTCCCAAACACACTCCTCCCCCCAAACACACTCCTCCCAAACACACTCCTCCCAAACACACTCCTCCTCCCAAACACACTCCTCCCAAACACACTTCTCCCAAACACACTCATCCCCCCAAACAAACTCCTCCCCGCAAACAGAGTCCTCCCAAACACACTCCTCCCAAACACTCTTCTCCCAAACACACTCCTCCTCCCAAACACACTCCTCCCAAAGTCACTCCTCCACCAAAACACACTCCACCTCCCAAACACAGTCCTCCTCCCAAACACACTCCTCCCAAACACACTCCTCCCAAACACACTCCTCCCAAACACACTCCTCACAAACACACTCCTCCCAAACGCACTCCTCCCAAACACAACTCCTCCCAAACACACTCCTCCCAAACACACTCCTCCCAAACACGCTCCTCCCAAACACGCTCCTCCCAAACACACTCATCCCAAACACACTCCTCCTCCCAAACACCCTCCACCCAAACACACTCCTCCCAAACATACTCCTCCCAAACACACTCATCCCAAACACACTCCTCCTCCCAAACACACTCCTCCCAAACACACTCCTCCCAAACACACTCCTCCCAAACACACTCCTCCCCCCAAACACACTCCTCCCAAACACACCCCTCCCAAATACACTCCTCCTCCCAAACACACTGCTCCCAAACACACTCCTCCCAAACACACTCATCCCCCCAAACACACTCCTCCCCGCAAACAGAGTCATCCCAAACACACTCCGCCAAAACACACTACTCCCAAACACACTCCTCCTCCCAAACACACTCCTCCCAAACACACTCCTCCCAAACACACTCCTCCCAAACACACTGCTCCTCCCAAACACACTCCTCCCAAACACACTCCTCCCAAACACACTCCTCCCAAACACACTCCTCCTCCCAAACACACTCCTCCCAAACACACTCCTCCCAAACACACCCCTCCCAAACACACTCCTCCCAAACTCACTCCTCCTCCCAAACACACTCCTCCCAAACACACTCCTCCCAAACTCACTCCTCCCAAACTCACTCCTCCCAAACTCACTCCTCCCAAACACACTCCTCCCAAACACACCACTCCTCCCTAACACACTCCTCCCAAACACACCCCTCCTCCCAAACACACTCCTCCCAAACACACTCCTCCCAAACACACTCCTCCCAAACACACTCCTCCCAAACACACCCTCCTGCCAAACACACTACTCCCAATCACACCCCTCCTCCCAAACACACTCCTCCCAAACACACTCCTCCCAAAAGCACCCCTCCCAAACACACTCCTCCCAAACACACTCCTCCCAAACACACTCCTCCCAAACACGCTCCTCCCAAACACACTCATCCCAAACACACTCCTCCTCCCAAACACACTCCACCCAAACACACTCCTCCCAAACACACTCCTCCCAAACACACTCATCCCAAACACACTCCCCCTCCCAAACACACTCCTCCCAAACACACTCCTCCCAAACACACTCCTCCCAAACACACTCCTCCTCCCAAACACACTCCTCCCCCCAAACACACTCCTCCCCGCAAACAGAGTCCTCCCAAACACACTCCTCCCAAACACACTCCTCCCAAACACACTCCTCCTCCCAAACACACTCCTCCCAAACTCACTCCTCCTCCGAAACACACTCCACCTCCCACACACAGTCCTCCTCCCAAACACACTCCTCCCAAACACACTCCTCCCAAACACACTCCTCCCAAACACACTCCTCCTCCCAAACACACTCCTCCCAAACACACTCCTCCCAAACACACTCCTCCCAAACACACTCCTCCCAAACGCACTCCTCCCAAACACACTCCTCCCAAACACACTCCTCCCAAACACACTCCTCCCAAACGCGCTCCTCCCAAACACACTCATCCCAAGCACACTCCTCCTCCCAAACACATTCCACCCAAACACACTCCTCCCAAACACACTCCTCCCAAACACACTCATCCCAAACACAATCCTCCTCCCAAACACACTCCTCCCAAACACACTCCTCCCAAACACACTCCTCCCAAACACACTCCTCCCCCCAAACACACTCCTCCCAAACACACTCCTCCCAAATACACTCCTCCCAAACACACTCATCCCCCCAAACACATTCCTCCCCGCAAACAGTGTCCTCCCAAACACACTCCTCCCAAACACACTCCTCCCAAACACACTCCTCCTCCCAAACACACTCCTCCCAAACACACTGCTCCTCCCAAACACACTCCTCCCAAACACACTCCTCCCAAACATACTCCTCCCAAACACACCCCTCCCAAACACACTCCTCCTCCCAAACACACTCCTCCCAAACACACTCCTCCGAAACACACCCCTCCCAAACACACTCCTCCCAAACTCACTCCTCCTCCCAAACACACTCCTCCCAAACACACTCCTCCCAAACACACTCCTCCCAAACACACTCATCCCAAACACACTCCCCCTCCCAAACACACTCCTCCCAAACACACTCCTCCCAAACACACTCCTCCCAAACACACTCCTCCCCCCAAACACACTCCTCCCAAACACACTCCTCCTAAACACACTCCTCCTCCCAAACACACTCCTCCCCCCAAACACACTCCTCCCCGCAAACAGAGTCCTCCCAAACACACTCCTCCCAAACACACTCCTCCCAAACACACTCCTCCTCCCAAACACACTCCTCCCAAACTCACTCCTCCTCCGAAACACACTCCACCTCCCACACACAGTCCTCCTCCCAAACACACTCCTCCCAAACACACTCCTCCCAAACACACTCCTCCCAAACACACTCCTCCTCACAAACACACTCCTCCCAAACACACTCCTCCCAAACACACTCCTCCCAAACACACTCCTCCCAAACGCACTCCTCCCAAACACACTCCTCCCAAACACACTCCTCCCAAACACACTCCTCCCAAACGCGCTCCTCCCAAACACACTCATCCCAAGCACACTCCTCCTCCCAAACACATTCCACCCAAACACACTCCTCCCAAACACACTCCTCCCAAACACACTCATCCCAAACACAATCCTCCTCCCAAACACACTCCTCCCAAACACACTCCTCCCAAACACACTCCTCCCAAACACACTCCTCCCCCCAAACACACTCCTCCCAAACACACTCCTCCCAAATACACTCCTCCCAAACACACTCATCCCCCCAAACACATTCCTCCCCGCAAACAGTGTCCTCCCAAACACACTCCTCCCAAACACACTCCTCCCAAACACACTCCTGCTCCCAAACACACTCCTCCCAAACACACTGCTCCTCCCAAACACACTCCTCCCAAACACACTCCTCCCAAACATACTCCTCCCAAACACACCCCTCCCAAACACACTCCTCCTCCCAAACACACTCCTCCCAAACACACTCCTCCGAAACACACCCCTCCCAAACACACTCCTCCCAAACTCACTCCTCCTCCCAAACACACTCCTCCCAAACACACTCCTCCCAAACTCACTCCTCCCAAACTCACTCCTCCCAAACTCACTCCTCCCAAACACACTCCTCCCAAACACACCACTCCTCCCTAACACACTCCTCCCAAACACACCCCTCCTCCCAAACACATTCCTCCCAAACACACTCCACCCAAACACACTCCTCCCAAACACACTCCTCCCAAACACACCCCTCCTCCCAAACACACTCCTCCCAAACACACTCCTCCTCCCAAACACACTCCTCCCAAACACACCCCTCCTCCCAAACACACCCCTCCTCCCAAACACACTCCTCCCAAACACACTCCTCCCAAACACACCCTCCTCCCAAACACACTACTCCCAATCACACCCCTCCTCCCAAACACACTCCTCCCAAACACACTCCTCCCAAAAGCACCCCTCCCAAACACACTCCTCCCAAACACACTCCTCCCAAACACACTCCTCCCAAACACGCTCCTCCCAAACACACTCATCCCAAACACACTCCTCCTCCCAAACACACTCCACCCAAACACACTCCTCCCAAACACACTCCTCCCAAACACACTCATCCCAAACTCACTCCCCCTCCCAAAAACACTCCTCCCAAACACACTCCTCCCAAACACAATCCTCCCCCCAAACACACTCCTCCCAAACACACTCCTCCTAAACACACTCCTCCTCCCAAACACACTCCTCCCAAACACACTCCTCCCAAACACACTCATCCCCCCAAACACACTCCTCCCCGCAAACAGAGTCCTCCCAAACACACTCCTCTCAAACACACTCCTCCCAAACACACTCCTCCTCCCAAACACACTCCTCCCAAACTCACTCCTCCTCCGAAACACACTCCACCTCCCACACACAGTCCTCCTCCCAAACACACTCCTCCCAAACACACTCCTCCCAAACACACTCCTCCCAAACACACTCCTCCCAAACACACTCCTCCCAAACACACTCCTCCCAAACACACTCCTCCCAAACGCACTCCTCCCAAACACACTCCTCCCAAACACACTCCTCCCAAACACACTCCTCCCAAACGCGCTCCTCCCAAACACACTCATCCCAAACACACTCCTCCTCCCAAACACATTCCACCCAAACACACTCCTCCCAAACACACTCCTCCCAAACACACTCATCCCAAACACACTCCTCCTCCCAAACACACTCCTCCCAAACACACTCCTCCCAAACACACTCCTCCCAAACACACTCCTCCCCCCAAACACACTCCTCCCAAACACACTCCTCCCAAATACACTCCTCCCAAACACACTCATCCCCCCAAACACACTCCTCCCCGCAAACAGAGTCCTCCCAAACACACTCCTCCCAAACACACTCCTCCCAAACACACTCCTCCTCCCAAACACACTCCTCCCAAACACACTCCTCCCAAACACACTCCTCCCAAACACACTCCTCCCAAACACACTGCTCCTCCCAAACACACTCCTCCCAAACACACTCCTCCCAAACATACTCCTCCCAAACACACCCCTCCCAAACACACTCCTCCTCCCAAACACACTCCTCCCAAACACACTCCTCTGAAACACACCCCTCCCAAACACACTCCTCCCAAACTCACTCCTCCTCCCAAACACACTCCTCCCAAACACACTCCTCCCAAACTCACTCCTCCCAAACTCACTCCTCCCAAACTCACTCCTCCCAAACACACTCCTCCCAAACACACCACTCCTCCCTAACACACTCCTCCCAAACACACCCCTCCTCCCAAACACACTCCTCCCAAACACACTCCTCCCAAACACACTCCTCCCAAACACACTCCTCCCAAACACACCCCTCCTCCCAAACACACTCCTCCCAAACACACTCCTCCTCCCAAACACACTCCTCCCAAACACACCCCTCCTCCCAAACACACCCCTCCTCCCAAACACACCCCTCCCAAACACACCCCTCCTCCCAAACACACTCCCAAACACACTCCTCCCAAACACACTCCTCCCAAACACTTTCCTCCTCCCAAACACACCCTCCTCCCAAACACACCGCTCCTCCCAAACATACTCCTCCCAAGCACACCCCTCCTCCGAAGCACACTCCTCCCAAACACACTCCTCCCAAACACACTCCTCCCAAACACACCCCTCCTCCCAAGCACACTCCTCCCAAACACACTACTCCTCCCAAACACACTTCTCCCATACACACCCCTCCTCCCAAACACACCCCTCCTCCCAAACACACTCCTCCCAAACACAACCCAGCTCCCAAACACACTCCCTAACACACTCCTCCCAAACACACACCTCATCCCAAACACACCCTCCTCCCAAACACACTACTCCCAATCACACCCCTCCTCCCAAACACACTCCTCCCAAACACACTCCTCCCAAACACACTCCTCCTCCCAAACACACCCTCCTCCCAAACACACCCCTCCTCCCAAACACACTCCTCCCAAACACACTCCTCCCAAACACACTCCTCCTCCCAAAGACACCCCTCCTCCCAAACACACTCCTCCTCCCAAACACACTCCTCCTCCCAAACACACTCCTCCCAAACACACCCCTCCTCCCAAACACACTCCTCCCAAACACACTCCTCCCAAACACACTCATCCCCCCAAACACACTCCTCCCCGCAAACAGTGTCCTCCCAAACACACTCCTCCCAAACACACTCCTCCCAAACACACTCCTCCTCCCAAACACACTCCTCCCAAACACACTCCTCCCAAACACACTCCTCCCAAACACACTCCTCCCAAACACACTGCTCCTCCCAAACACACTCCTCCCAAACACACTCCTCCCAAACATACTCCTCCCAAACACACCCCTCCCAAACACACTCCTCCTCCCAAACACACTCCTCCCAAACACACTCCTCCGAAACACACCCCTCCCAAACACACTCCTCCCAAACTCACTCCTCCTCCCAAACACACTCCTCCCAAACACACTCCTCCCAAACTCACTCCTCCCAAACTCACTCCTCCCAAACTCACTCCTCCCAAACACACTCCTCCCAAACACACCACTCCTCCCTAACACACTCCTCCCAAACACACCCCTCCTCCCAAACACACTCCTCCCAAACACACTCCACCCAAACACACTCCTCCCAAACACACTCCTCCCAAACACACCCCTCCTCCCAAACACACTCCTCCCAAACACACTCCTCCTCCCAAACACACTCCTCCCAAACACAACCCTCCTCCCAAACACACCCCTCCTCCCAAACACACTCCTCCCAAACACACTCCTCCCAAACACACCCTCCTCCCAAACACACTACTCCCAATCACACCCCTCCTCCCAAACACACTCCTCCCAAACACACTCCTCCCAAAAGCACCCCTCCCAAACACACTCCTCCCAAACACACTCCTCCCAAACACACTCATCCCAAACACACTCCTCCTCCCAAACACACTCCACCCAAACACACTCCTCCCAAACACACTCCTCCCAAACACACTCATCCCAAACACACTCCCCCTCCCAAACACACTCCTCCCAAACACACTCCTCCCAAACACACTCCTCCCAAACACACTCCTCCCCCCAAACACACTCCTCCCAAACACACTCCTCCTAAACACACTCCTCCTCCCAAACACACTCCTCCCAAACACACTCCTCCCAAACACACTCATCCCCCCAAACACACTCCTCCCCGCAAACAGTGTCCTCCCAAACAAACTCCTCCCAAACACACTCCTCCCAAACACACTCCTCCTCCCAAACACACTCCTCCCAAACTCACTCCTCCTCCGAAACACACTCCACCTCCCACACACAGTCCTCCTCCCAAACACACTCCTCCCAAACACACTCCTCCCAAACAGACTCCTCCCAAACACACTCCTCCTCCCAAACACACTCCTCCCAAACACACTCCTCCCAAACACACTCCTCCCAAACACACTCCTCCCAAACACACTGCTCCTCCCAAACACACTCCTCCCAAACACACTCCTCCCAAACATACTCCTCCCAAACACACCCCTCCCAAACACACTCCTCCTCCCAAACACACTCCTCCCAAACACACTCCTCTGAAACACACCCCTCCCAAACACACTCCTCCCAAACTCACTCCTCCTCCCAAACACACTCCTCCCAAACACACTCCTCCCAAACTCACTCCTCCCAAACTCACTCCTCCCAAACTCACTCCTCCCAAACACACTCCTCCCAAACACACCACTCCTCCCTAACACACTCCTCCCAAACACACCCCTCCTCCCAAACACACTCCTCCCAAACACACTCCTCCCAAACACACTCCTCCCAAACACACTCCTCCCAAACACACCCCTCCTCCCAAACACACTCCTCCCAAACACACTCCTCCTCCCAAACACACTCCTCCCAAACACACCCCTCCTCCCAAACACACCCCTCCTCCCAAACACACCCCTCCCAAACACACCCCTCCTCCCAAACACACTCCCAAACACACTCCTCCCAAACACACTCCTCCCAAACACTTTCCTCCTCCCAAACACACCCTCCTCCCAAACACACCGCTCCTCCCAAACATACTCCTCCCAAGCACACCCCTCCTCCGAAGCACACTCCTCCCAAACACACTCCTCCCAAACACACTCCTCCCAAACACACCCCTCCTCCCAAGCACACTCCTCCCAAACACACTACTCCTCCCAAACACACTTCTCCCATACACACCCCTCCTCCCAAACACACCCCTCCTCCCAAACACACTCCTCCCAAACACAACCCAGCTCCCAAACACACTCCCTAACACACTCCTCCCAAACACACACCTCATCCCAAACACACCCTCCTCCCAAACACACTACTCCCAATCACACCCCTCCTCCCAAACACACTCCTCCCAAACACACTCCTCCCAAACACACTCCTCCTCCCAAACACACCCTCCTCCCAAACACACCCCTCCTCCCAAACACACTCCTCCCAAACACACTCCTCCCAAACACACTCCTCCTCCCAAAGACACCCCTCCTCCCAAACACACTCCTCCTCCCAAACACACTCCTCCTCCCAAACACACTCCTCCCAAACACACCCCTCCTCCCAAACACACTCCTCCCAAACACACTCCTCCCAAACACACTCATCCCCCCAAACACACTCCTCCCCGCAAACAGTGTCCTCCCAAACACACTCCTCCCAAACACACTCCTCCCAAACACACTCCTCCTCCCAAACACACTCCTCCCAAACACACTCCTCCCAAACACACTCCTCCCAAACACACTCCTCCCAAACACACTGCTCCTCCCAAACACACTCCTCCCAAACACACTCCTCCCAAACATACTCCTCCCAAACACACCCCTCCCAAACACACTCCTCCTCCCAAACACACTCCTCCCAAACACACTCCTCTGAAACACACCCCTCCCAAACACACTCCTCCCAAACTCACTCCTCCTCCCAAACACACTCCTCCCAAACACACTCCTCCCAAACTCACTCCTCCCAAACTCACTCCTCCCAAACTCACTCCTCCCAAACACACTCCTCCCAAACACACCACTCCTCCCTAACACACTCCTCCCAAACACACCCCTCCTCCCAAACAAACTCCTCCCAAACACACTCCACCCAAACACACTCCTCCCAAACACACTCCTCCCAAACACACCCCTCCTCCCAAACACACTCCTCCCAAACACACTCCTCCTCCCAAACACACTCCTCCCAAACACAACCCTCCTCCCAAACACACCCCTCCTCCCAAACACACTCCTCCCAAACACACTCCTCCCAAACACACCCTCCTCCCAAACACACTACTCCCAATCACACCCCTCCTCCCAAACACACTCCTCCCAAACACACTCCTCCCAAAAGCACCCCTCCCAAACACACTCCTCCCAAACACACTCCTCCCAAACACACTCATCCCAAACACACTCCTCCTCCCAAACACACTCCACCCAAACACACTCCTCCCAAACACACTCCTCCCAAACACACTCATCCCAAACACACTCCCCCTCCCAAACACACTCCTCCCAAACACACTCCTCCCAAACACACTCCTCCCAAACACACTCCTCCCCCCAAACACACTCCTCCCAAACACACTCCTCCTAAACACACTCCTCCTCCCAAACACACTCCTCCCAAACACACTCCTCCCAAACACACTCATCCCCCCAAACACACTCCTCCCCGCAAACAGAGTCCTCCCAAACAAACTCCTCCCAAACACACTCCTCCCAAACACACTCCTCCTCCCAAACACACTCCTCCCAAACTCACTCCTCCTCCGAAACACACTCCACCTCCCACACACAGTCCTCCTCCCAAACACACTCCTCCCAAACACACTCCTCCCAAACAGACTCCTCCCAAACACACTCCTCCTCCCAAACACACTCCTCCCAAACACACTCCTCCCAAACACACTCCTCCCAAACGCACTCCTCCCAAACACACTCCTCCCAAACACACTCCTCCCAAACACACTCCTCCCAAACGCGCTCCTCCGAAACACACTCATCCCAAACACACTCCTCCTCCCAAACACATTCCACCCAAACACACTCCTCCCAAACACACTCCTCCCAAACACACTCATCCCAAACACACTCCTCCTCCCAAACACACTCCTCCCAAACACACTCCTCCCAAACACACTCCTCCCAAATACACTCCTCCCAAATACACTCCTCCCAAACACACTCATCCCCCCAAACACACTCCTCCCCGCAAACAGAGTCCTCCCAAACACACTCCTCCCAAACACACTCCTCCCAAACACACTCCTCCTCCCAAACACACTCCTCCCAAACACACTCCTCCCAAACACACTCCTCCCAAACACACTCCTCCCAAACACACTCCTCCCAAACACACTCCTCCCAAACATACTCCTCCCAAACACACCCCTCCCAAACACACTCCTCCCAAACACACTCCTCTGAAACACACCCCTCCCAAACACACTCCTCCCAAACTCACTCCTCCTCCCAAACACACTCCTCCCAAACACACTCCTCCCAAACTCACTCCTCCCAAACTCACTCCTCCCAAACTCACTCCTCCCAAACACACTCCTCCCAAACACACCACTCCTCCCTAACACACTCCTCCCAAACACACCCCTCCTCCCAAACACACTCCTCCCAAATACACTCCTCCCAAACACACTCCTCCCAAACACACCCCTCCTCCCAAACACACTCCTCCCAAACACACTCCTCCTCCCAAACACACTCCTCCCAAACACACCCCTCCTCCCAAACACACCCCTCCTCCCAAACACACCCCTCCCAAACACACCCCTCCTCCCAAACACACTCCCAAACACACTCCTCCCAAACACACTCCTCCCAAACACTTTCCTCCTCCCAAACACACCCTCCTCCCAAACACACCGCTCCTCCCAAACATACTCCTCCCAAGCACACCCCTCCTCCGAAGCACACTCCTCCCAAACACACTCCTCCCAAACACACTCCTCCCAAACACACCCCTCCTCCCAAGCACACTCCTCCCAAACACACTACTCCTCCCAAACACACTTCTCCCATACACACCCCTCCTCCCAAACACACCCCTCCTCCCAAACACACTCCTCCCAAACACAACCCAGCTCCCAAACACACTCCCTAACACACTCCTCCCAAACACACACCTCATCCCAAACACACCCTCCTCCCAAACACACTACTCCCAATCACACCCCTCCTCCCAAACACACTCCTCCCAAACACACTCCTCCCAAACACACTCCTCCTCCCAAACACACCCTCCTCCCAAACACACCCCTCCTCCCAAACACACTCCTCCCAAACACACTCCTCCTCCCAAAGACACCCCTCCTCCCAAACACACTCCTCCTCCCAAACACACTCCTCCTCCCAAACACACTCCTCCCAAACACACCCCTCCTCCCAAACACACTCCTCCCAAACACACTCCTCCCAAACACACTCCTCCCAAACACACTCCTCCTCCCAAAAACACTCCTCCCAAACACACTCCTCCCAAACACACTCCTCCCAAACGCACTCCTCCCAAACACACTCCTCCCAAACACACTCCTCCCAAACACACTCCTCCCAAACACGCTCCTCCCAAACACACTCATCCCAAACACACTCCTCCTCCCAAACACACTCCTCCCAAACACACTCCTCC
Organism: Somniosus microcephalus; assembly: GCF_052327205.1. NCBI lineage: Eukaryota > Metazoa > Chordata > Chondrichthyes > Squaliformes > Somniosidae > Somniosus > Somniosus microcephalus. The sequence goes on along the minus strand of NC_141006.1, from coordinate 19,924,088 downwards.
CAAACACACTCCTCCCAAACACACTCCTCCCAATCACACTCCTCCCAAACACACTCCTCCTCCCAAACACACTCCTCCCAAACACACTCCTCCCAAACACACTCCTCCCCGCAAACAGAGTCCTCCCAAACACACTCCTCCCAAACACACTCCTCCTCCCAAACACACTCCTCCCAAACACACTCCTCCCAAACACACTCCTCCCAAACATACTCCTCCCAAACACACTCCTCCCAAACACACTCCTCCTCCCAAACACACTCCTCCCAAACACACTCCTCCCAAACACACCCCTCCCAAACACACTCCTCCCAACTCACTCCTCCTCCCAAACACACTCCTCCTCCCAAACACACTCCTCCTCCCAAACACACTCCTCCCACAGACACTCCTCCTCCCAAACACACTCCTCCTCCCAAACACACTCCTCCCAAACACACTCCTCCTCCCAAACACACTCCTCCCAAACACACTCCTCCTCCCAAACACACTCCTCCCAAACACACTCCTCCTCCCAAACACACTCCTCCCAAACACACTCCTCCCAAACACACTCCTCCCCCCAAACACACTCCTCCCAAACACACTCCTCCCAAACACACTCCTCCCCCCAAACACACTCCTCCCAAACACACTCCTCCCAAACACACTCCTCTCCCCAAACACACACCTCCCAAACACACTCCTCCCAAACACACTCCTCCTCCCAAACACACTCCTCCCAAACACACTCCTCCCAAACACACTCCTCCCAAACACACTCCTCCCCCCAAACACACTCCTCCCAAACACACTCCTCCCAAATACACTCCTCCCAAACACACTCATCCCCCCAAACACACTCCTCCCCGCAAACAGAGTCCTCCCAAACACACTCCTCCCAAACACACTCCTCCCAAACACACTCCTCCTCCCAAACACACTCCTCCCAAACACACTCCTCCCAAACACACTCCTCCCAAACACACTCCTCCCAAACACACTGCTCCTCCCAAACACACTCCTCCCAAACACACTCCTCCCAAACATACTCCTCCCAAACACACCCCTCCCAAACACACTCCTCCTCCCAAACACACTCCTCCCAAACACACTACTCCGAAACACACCCCTCCCAAACACACTCCTCCCAAACTCACTCCTCCTCCCAAACACACTCCTCCCAAACACACTCCTCCCAAACTCACTCCTCCCAAACTCACTCCTCCCAAACTCACTCCTCCCAAACACACTCCTCCCAAACACACCACTCCTCCCTAACACACTCCTCCCAAACACACCCCTCCTCCCAAACACACTCCTCCCAAACACACTCCTCCCAAACACACTCCTCCCAAACACACTCCTCCCAAACACACCCTCCTCCCAAACACACTCCTCCCAAACACACTCCTCCACCCAAACACACTCCTCCCAAACACACCCCTCCTCCCAAACACACCCCTCCTCCCAAACACACTCCTCCCAAACACACCCCTCCTCCCAAACACACTCCCAAACACACTCCTCCCAAACACACTCCTCCCAAACACATTCCTCCTCCCAAACACACCCTCCTCCCAAACACACTGCTCCTCCCAAACATACTCCTCCCAAGCACACCCCTCCTCCGAAGCACACTCCTCCCAAACACACTCCTCCCAAACACACTCCTCCCAAACACACCCCTCCTCCCAAGCACACTCCTCCCAAACACACTACTCCTCCCAAACACACTCCTCCCATACACACCCCTCCTCCCAAACACACCCCTCCTCCCAAACACACTCCTCCCAAACACAACCCAGCTCCCAAACACACTCCCTAACACACTCCTCCCAAACACACACCTCCTCCCAAACACACCCTCCTCCCAAACACACTACTCCCAATCACACCCCTCCTCCCAAACACACTCCTCCCAAACACACTCCTCCCAAACACACTCCTCCTCCCAAACACACCCTCCTCCCAAACACACTCCTCCCAAACACACTCCTCCTCCCAAAGACACCCCTCCTCCCAAACACACTCCTCCTCCCAAACACACTCCTCCTCCCAAACACACTCCTCCCAAACACACCCCTCCTCCCAAACACACTCCTCCCAAACACACTCCTCCCAAACACACTCCTCCTCCCAAAAACACTCCTCCCAAACACACTCCTCCCAAACACACTCCTCCCAAACGCACTCCTCCCAAACACACTCCTCCCAAACACACTCCTCCCAAACACACTCCTCCCAAACACGCTCCTCCCAAACACACTCATCCCAAACACACCCCTCCTCCCAAACACACTCCTCCCAAACACACTCCTCCCAAACACACTCCTCCCAAACACACTCCTCCCAAACACACTCCTCCTCCCAAACACACTCCTCCCAAACACACTCCTCCCCGCAAACAGAGTCCTCCCAAACACACTCCTCCCAAACACACTCCTCCTCCCAAACACACTCCTCCCAAACACACTCCTCCCAAACACACTCCTCCCAAACATACTCCTCCCAAACACACTCCTCCCAAACACACTCCTCCTCCCAAACACACTCCTCCCAAACACACTCCTCCCAAACACACCCCTCCCAAACACACTCCTCCCAAACTCACTCCTCCTCCCAAACACACTCCTCCTCCCAAACACACTCCTCCTCCCAAACACACTCCTCCCACACACACTCCTCCTCCCAAACACACTCCTCCTCCCAAACACACTCCTCCCAAACACACTCCTCCTCCCAAACACACTCCTCCCAAACTCACTCCTCCTCCCAAACACACTCCTCCCAAACACACTCCTCCCAAACACACTCCTCCTCCCAAACACACTCCTCCCAAACACACTCCTCCCAAACACACTCCTCCCCCCAAACACACTCCTCCCAAACACACTCCTCCCAAACACACTCCTCTCCCCAAACACACACCTCCCAAACACACTCCTCCCAAACACACTCCTCCTCCCAAACACACCCCTCCCAAACACACTCCTCCCAAACACACTCCTCCCAAACACACTCCTCCCCACAAACACACTCCTCCCAAACACACTCCTCCCAACCACACTCCTCCTCCCAAACACCCTCCTCCCAAACTCACTCCTCCCAAACACACTCCTCCTCCCAAACACACTCCTCCCAAACACACTCCTCCCCCAAACACACTCCTCCCCAAACACACTCCTCCCAAACGCACTCTTCCCAAACACAATCCTCCCAAACACACTCCTCCTCCCAAACACACTCCTCCCAAACACACTCCTCCCAAACACACTCCTCCTCCCAAACACACTCCTCCCAAACACACTCCTCCCAAACACAATCCTCCTCCGAAACACACTCCTCCCCATAAACACACTCCTCCTCCCAAACACACTCCTCCCAGACACACTCCTCCTCCCAAACACACTCCTCCTCCCAAACACACTCCCCCTCCCAAAACATTAGTGGGAGTGGTATATAGACCTCCAAACAGTAAGGCGGAGGTTGGGGATGGCATTAAAAGGGAAATTAAAGAAGCGTGCAATAAGGGCACAGCAGTCATCATGGGTGACTTTAATCTACATATAGATTGGGCCAACCAAATTAGTAACAATACTGTGGAGGAGGAATTCCTGGAGTGTTTACGGGATGGTTTCCTGGACCAATATGTCGAGGAAGCAACCAGAGATCTGGCCATCTTAGACTGGGTAGTATGTACTGAGAAAGGGTTAATTAGCAATCTTGTTGTACGGGGCCCCTTGGGTCGGAGCGATCATAATATGGTCGAATTCTTCATTAAGATGGAGAATGAAGTAGTTGACTCAGAGACGAGGGTCCTCAATTTAAATAAAGGAAACTACGATGGTCTGAAGAGCGAGTTGGGTAGGATTGATTGGGGAATGGCACTCAAAGGGTTGACGGTGAATAGGCAATGGCAAACATTCAAAGACCGAATGGATGAGCTACAGAATTTGTTCATCCCAGTTTGGCATATAAATAAAACAAAAAAGGTGACTCAACCGTGGCTAACAAGGGAAATTAGGGATAGCATAAGATCCAAGGAGTGGACATATAAATTGGCCAGAAAAAGCAATAATCCTAAGGATTGGGAGCAGTTTAGGATTCAACAAAGGAGGACAAAGGGATTAATTAAGAAAGGGAAAATAGAATATGAGAGTAAGCTAGCAGGGAACATAAAAACTGACTGTAAAAGCTTTTATAGATATGTGAAGAGAAAAAGATTGGTGAAGTCAAGTGTAGGTCCCTTGCAGTCAGAATCAGGGGAATTTATAATGGGAAACAAAGAAATGGCAGTCCAGCTAAATACCTACTTTGGTTCTGTCTTCACAAAGGAGGACACAAATAACCCCACAGAGATGCCGGGGAACATAGGGTCTGATGAAAGGGTGGAACTGAAAGAAATCAGTATTTGTAGGGAAGTGGTGTTAGGAAAATTGATGGGGCTGAAGGCCGATAAATCCCCAGGGCCTGATAATCTACATCCCAGGGTACTTAAGGAAGTGGCCCTAGAAATAGTAGATGCATTGCTGGTCATCTTCCAGAACTCGGTAGACTCTGGAACAGTACCCATGGATTGGAGGGTAGCTAATGTTACCCCACTATTCAAAAAAGGTGGTAGAGAAAAAGCGGGGAATTATAGACCGATAAGCCTGACATCGGTAGTGGGGAAAATGCTAGAGTCTATTATTAAAGATGTAATAGCAGAGCACTTGGAAAGCAGTGACAGGATCGGACAAAGTCAACATGGATTTACAAAAGGTAAATCATGCTTGACTAATCTACTGGAATTTTTTGAGGATGTAACTGGTAAAATAGATAAGGGAGAACCAGTGGATGTGGTGTATTTGGACTTTCAGAAAGCTTTCGATAAGATCCCGTATAAGAGATTAGCATGTAAAGTTAAGGCACATGGGATTGGGGGCAAGGTATTGACTTGGATAGAGAACTGGTTGGCGGACAGAAAGCAAAGAGTTGGAATAAACGTGTCATTTTCCGAGTGTCAGGCAGTGACTAGTGGGGTACCGCAAGGATCGGTCCTAGGACCCCAGCTGTTCACAATATATATTAATGATCTGGACGAGGGAATTGGATGTAATATCTCCAAATTTGCAGACGACACAAAGCTGGGTGGGCGTGTGTGCTGTGAGGAGGATGTCGTGAAGCTCCAGTATGATTTGGACAGGTTGGGTGATTGGGCAGAAACATGGCAAATGCACTATAATGTGGATAAATGTAAGGTTATCCACTTTGGTGGCATAAACAGGAAGGCAGATTATTATTTGAATGGCAATAGATTGGGAGAAGGGGAAGTGCAAAGAGACCTGGGTGTTCTTGTGCACCAGTCGCTGAAGGTAAGCATGCAGGTGCAGCAGGCGGTTAAGAAGGCAAATGGTATGTTGGCCTTCGTAGCAAGAGGGTTCGAGTACAGGAACAAGGATGTCTTGCTACAGTTCTACAGGGCCTTGGTGAGACCACACCTTGAGTATTGTGTGCAGTTTTGGTCACCTTACCTGAGGAAGGACGTTCTTGCCATGGAAGGAGTGCAGCGAAGATTCACCAGGCTGATACCTGGGATGGCAGGAATGACGTATGAGGAGAGATTGTGTCGATTGGGCTTATACTCACTGGAGTTTAGAAGATTGAGAGGGGATCTCATTGAAACCTATAAAATTCTGTCAGGCCTGGACAGACTAGACGCAGGAAGGATGTTTCTGATGGCCGGGGAGTCCAGAACCAGGGGTCATAGTGTAAGGATAAGGGGTAAGTGTGGTAAACCACTTTTATCGTTCACTATCGTTACACTATAGTTATCACTGTTACATCGTTACTCTATGGTTATCACTGTTCACACTGTTGTATCACTATACGAGGTCGCCTCTTGTCACGCTGCTATACCTGGGCTGACCACTGCTGACTCCGCCCATGACTCCACCTACATGCCCAGGTATAAAGGTAGTCGACTGGCTGGCATTCCTCCTTGTTGTATCCGATCACCCACGAGGGTGGGCTCTGTTATTTAGCCAATAAAAACCTATAGTTACTTTCTTAACTCGTCGCTTTTCATTGGATGAATTGATAGGTATATCAATTTTATTGGCTAAATTTTAAAATGTCGACACCTGAGCAGTCAAACGACCAGCCAAGCGACCAGCCAGACGCCCAGTTACAACAGCCACAGCAGCCGGCCTGGCTGCGAGCCCTCAGACCACCGTACCTGGATCTAAACCCACAGGCAGCAAACTCAGCCCTCGACTTCGAACACTGGCTGAGCTGCTTCGAAGCCTACCTGGGAGAATCCGGCGTGCCTCAGAAATCCATGCTAAGAGTTCTGAACGCCCAAGTGAGCCCTAAAGTATTCGCACTCATCCGGGACCTTAAAACATACGAGGACGCCATCAACCGGCTGAAAAGACAGTACCAAACCCCGGTAAATTCCATGTATGCCAGACACCTCCTAAGATCCCGCCCGCAACAGCCAGGAGAGCCCGTGGAGGAATTTTTACGGGTGCTACAAGCACTCGGCAGAGACTGTAACTTTAAAGCGTTAACGGCGGCAGAAAATACTGAAGACAATGTCCGCGATGCCTTCGTGAAAGGCCTGCGGTCCGACTACTCACGGCAAAGACTACTGGAAGCAAGGGACCTCGACCTGGACAAAGCTGCAGCCCTCGCTCTCTCTCTAGAGGTGGCCCATCAGGACCTCGAGGCATACTCAAGGTACTGTAACACGCGACCCTGGGACTTGGGACCGACCCCGACCGCGATACCCCCCGCAGCAACCCCCCTGGGACCTACCTCAGCGTCGGCGTCCCGGACCCGATCGAGACCGCCACCCCCGGTACCGGCTCCGACATCGGACCCCCGCGATCGGGCCGCCGGCTGCTTCTTCTGCGGCCAGGCGAAACACCCGAGGTCGCGCTGCCCAGCCAGGAACTCTACCTGCTCAAACTGCATGAAGAAAGGCCACTTCGCTAAGGCCTGCAGAGGTGGATCATCAGAGGCCAGCAGTGCCTCATGCGAGCTGTGGGGGCGGCCATCTTCCTTCAAGGCAACAGAGGCCAGCATCCCCACATGTGAGTCATGGGGCGGCCATCTTTGATACAGGCAACCGACACCAGCAGTGCCTCATGTGAGTTATGGGGGCAGCCATCTTCTCCGCCATTTTGTCCAACCTCGTGGGAGACGCCATTTTACCACCACGCCCGACCGCCACCGTGCCTCTAGACCCGACTACCGCCTCAACCGCAGACTACAACAACTCGCTCAGCTATACACTAGCCTCCGTCACACTGGACCAGGCCCGCCCGCATCACCTGTCCAAGTCGATTATGGACATCAAAGTAAACGGCCACGCCACGACCTGCCTGTTCGACAGCGGAAGCATGGAGAGCTTCATCCACCCAGACACGGTGAGCCACTACTCCCTCCCTGTCCTGCCAACGTGCAACCGGATCTCGATGGCATCGAGGTCACACGCCACAGACATCAGCGGCTACTGTGTTGTGACCCTGTCGGTTAAGGGTACGGAGTATAAAAATTTTAAACTCCTCGTCCTGCCCCAGCTATGCGCTGCCGTCCTACTAGGCCTAGACTTCCAATCCCACCTCCAAAGCGTCACGCTAGCATACGGCGGACCCCTCCCCCCACTCACAGTCGACAACCAGCAGATTTTAAACCGCCCACCGCGTAACACCTGCGGCCTATCCACCCTCAAGGTCCCGCCACCTTCCCTGTTCGCTAACCTCACCCCCGACTGCAAACCCGTCGCTACCAAGAGCAGGCGGTACAGCGCCGGGGACAGAGCTTTCATTAGCTCTGAGGTGCAGCGTCTCCTGAAGGAGGGCATCATCGAGGGGAGCACCAGCCCCTGGCGTGCCCAGGTCGTGGTCGTTAAGACCGGCAATAAAAACCGCCTGGTCATCGACTACAGCCAGACCATAAACAGGTACACCCAGCTGGACGCATACCCCCTTCCCCGCATATCTGATATGGTCAATCAGATTGCGCAGTACCGGGTATTCTCCACCATCGACCTTAAGTCAGCCTATCACCAACTCCCTATCCGCCCTGAGGACCGCCAGTATACAGCCTTCGAGGCGAACGGCCGCCTCTACCACTTCCTTAGGGTTCCCTTCGGCGTCACCAACGGGGTTTCGGTCTTCCAAAGGGAGATGGACCGGATGGTTGACCAGAACGGGCTGCACGCCACGTTCCCCTATCTAGATAGCGTCACCATCTGCGGCCGCGACCGGCAGGACCACGATGTTAATCTGGAGAGATTCCTCCGTACGGCCCAACGGCTGAACCTCACCTACAATAAGGATAAATGTGTGTTTAACACCTCGCGCCTTGCCATCCTCGGCTGTGTAGTAGAGAACGGACTCATCGGCCCCGAACCCGAAAGAATGCGCCCCCTCATGGAGCTACCCCTCCCCCACTGTCCAAAGGCACTGAAGAGAACCCTGGGGCTCTTCGCCTACTATGCCCAATGGGTGCCCAATTATGCGGACAAAGCCAGACCCCTCATGAAGTCCACCTCCTTCCCCCTTACGGAGGAAGCGTGCACAGCCTTCTCCCTCATTAAGGGAGACATTGCCAAGGCCACTATGCACGCAGTGGATGAGTCCATCCCCTTCCAAGTCGAGAGCGATGCATCCGACTTCGCCCTAGCCGCCACCCTTAACCAGGAGGGGAGACCGGTGGCCTTCTTCTCAAGGACCCTACAGGGCCCTGAGATCCGACACTCGTCGGTCAAGAAGGAGGCCCAGGCGATTGTGGAGGCGGTACGACGCTGGAGGCACTACCTGGCAGGCAAACGATTTACCCTCCTTACCGACCAACGTTCGGTCGCTTTTATGTTTAATAACAAGCTGAGGGGCAAAATCAAGAATGACAAGATCTTGAGGTGGAGAATCGAGCTCTCCACCTACGATTATGATATCTTGTACCGGCCAGGTAAGCTGAACGAACCCCCCGATGCTCTGTCACGAATTACATGCGCCAGCGCGCAAAGTGATAGACTTCAGACCCTCCACAACGACCTCTGCCACCCCGGGGTCACCAGACTTTACCACTTCATTAAGGCCCGCAACCTGCCCTACTCCATCGAGGAGGTCAGGACCATGACCAGGAACTGCCAGACCTGTGCCGAATGCAAACCGCACTTCTTTAGGCCGGACAGAGCAAGCCTGATCAAGGCCACCCGCCCCTTCGAGCGCCTGAGCATCGACTTTAAGGGGCCCCTCCCGTCCTCTGACCGTAATGTGTACTTCCTCAACATTGTTGATGAGTACTCCCGTTTCCCCTTTGCCTTCCCCTGCCCAGACATGACCAGTACCACGGTCATTAAATGCCTGAACGACCTCTTCGCCTTGTTCGGGTTCCCAAACTATATACATAGTGACCGGGGCTCCTCCTTCATGAGCGAGGAACTCCGTCAGTTCCTACTAGCGAGAGGTATTGCTGCAAGCAGGACCACCAGCTACAACCCCCGAGGGAACGGCCAGGTAGAAAGAGAGAACGCGACGGTATGGAAGGCCGTCCTCTTAGCCTTAAAGTCCAAGGGCCTCCCAACCTCCCGCTGGCAGGAAGTCCTCCCGGCAGCGCTGCATTCCACCCGGTCACTACTTTGCACTGCCATCAACGCCACCCCCCATGAATGAATGTTTGCTTTCCCCAGGAAGTCGACTACGGGAACCACGCTACCAACCTGGCTGACCTCCCCGGGGCCCGTCTTGCTGCGAAAGCACGTGAGGGCCCATAAAATGGACCCCCTGGTCGAGAGGGTGGACCTCCTGCACGCCAACCCCCAGTACGCCTATGTGGCATACCCAGACGGGCGGGAGGACACAGTCTCCTTACGAGACCTCGCACCCTCGGGCACTCCGGAGACACCACCTTCACCCCCCCCCACCACCCCCCCAATTCCAGACCAGGTAGACGGCATGCCGGAACCCCACGAGCCTTCGCCGACCACGCAGACACCAGCATTAACACCGGATAATGCAACACCGCCGCTGCGACGATCAGAAAGGCTTACGAGGCCTCCGGACACACTGACATACCAGAACTGGTAGTACACTTCACCCCGCCGGACTCAAATCTAAACAAGGGGTGAATGTGGTAAACCACTTTTATCGTTCACTATCGTTACACTATAGTTATCACTGTTATATCGTTACTCTATGGTTATCACTGTTCACACTGTTGTATCACTATACGAGGTCGCCTCTTGTCACGCTGCTATACCTGGGCTGACCACTGCTGACTCCGCCCATGACTCCACCTACCTGCCCAGGTATAAAGGTAGTCGACTGGCTGGCATTCCTCCTTGTTGTATCCGATCACCCACGAGGGTGGGTTCTGTTATTTAGCCAATAAAAACCTATAGTTACTTTCTTAACTCGTCGCTTTTCATTGGATGAATTGATAGGTATATCAGTAAGCCATTTAGGACTGAAATGAGGAGGAATTTCTTCACCCAGAGTGGTGAACCTGTGGAATTCTCTGCCACAGAGGGCGGTGGAGGCCAGTTCATTAAATATATTCAAGAAGATTTGGATATATTTCTTAAGGCTAAAGGGATCAAGGGATATGGGGAGAAGGCAGGGACAGGGTACTGAATTTGGATGATCAGCCATGATCTCATTGAATGGCGGAGCGGGCTCGAAGGGCCGAATGGCCTGCTGCTGCTCCTATCTTCTATGTTTCTATGTAACACGCTCCTCCCAAACACACTCCTCCCAAACACACTCCTCGTACCAAACACACTCCTCCTCCCAAACACACTCCTCCCAAACACACTCCTCCCAAACACACTCCTCCTCCCAAACACACTCCTCCCAAACACACTCCTCCCAAACACACTCCTCCCACACACACTCCTCCTCCCAAACACACTCCTCCTGAACACACTCCTCCCAAACACACTCCTCCCAAACACACTCCTCCTCCGAAACACACTCCTCCCAAACACACTCCTCCTCCCAAACACACTCCTCCCAAACACACTCCTCCCAAACACACTCCTCCTCCCAAACACACTCCTCCCAAACACATTCCTCCCAAACACTCTCTTCCTCCCAAACACACTCCTCCCAAGCACACTCTGTAGTAACCTGGGAGGTTATGAGTAACCTGATCCACCAGGTGGTGCTGTGGCAATTGCTCTCCTGAGTTAAGTCTGATCTGTACTGGTTGTACTCTTTGTTTTTGCTGCCTCATGGCAGAAGCTTTTATGTGCAAGTGTTGATTAAACCATGTTAAGGAGTTAACTGGTGTCTGTCTCCATCTATGGCCACCTCAAGATACCACATATGGCGACGAGGATAAAGGACGGAAGAGTTTTGGAGTATTTGGAAGAGGAGCTCGGGTTGGTTAGCAAACTAGCCGGAAAAGCACGAGGCTAGGCCGTGGGAGTCGAAACAGAGTTTGATTTTTTGGCTGAAGTGACCGGACTCCAAGGATGGCAGGAACGGTAGGCTCCGTGGCACCTTTTGACAGCAAGTCGCAGTCTTGGGAGGAGTATATTGAAATACTGAGCCATTTCTTTATGGCAAACGAGGTGGACAGTGCTGAAAAGAAAAGGGCCATTTTACTGAGTTGTGTGGGAGCGCAAACCTATACACGGATGAGGAATCTGCTGAGCCCGGAGCGGCCAGGAGAAAAATCTTTTGACGAGTTGGTGAGTCTACTAAAGAATCATTTCAATCCGAAACCTAGTGAAATAGTACAGAGATGGAAATTCAATTTGAGGATTAGGAGGCCGGAAGAAAGCGTTACTGAGTATGTGGAGGAGCTTCGGAAGCTCGCACAGGACTGTAATTTTGGAAATGCGCTCACAGTCATGTTAAGGGACAGACTAGTATGCGGAGTTAACGACGACAGTATACAGCAAAGGCTGCTGTCAGAAGAAGGATTAACGTTTGAGACGGCACTTAAAAAAGCACAAGCCATGGAGACGGCTAACAAGGACATTGAGGACTTAAACAGTATGAGCAAGGAGAAATGGAGTAAACCAGTGGGAGGAGCTGTTTTCAAGATGGAAGCTGGCGCGAAAAGTCCACCAGTCGGGGTTGGGGATTGCTACCGATGTGGCGGGACGAGCCATTATGCAAAGGACTGCAGGTTTGCAAAGGCAAAGTGCCACAATTGTGGAAAAATAGGGCACTTAAAGAAAGTCTGTAAAAGGGCAGTGAGTGAGAGAAGCAGTGCTAAAGGGGCAAAGCATGCAAAAGGGGGGAGGGAGAAGTACACAAAGCGGGCAAATTACATACAAGAGGAGGAAGAGTCTAGTGAGTCTAGTGAGGAGGTTTTCACTGTATACAGTATAGACACTTCAAGGCCCAACATACCCCCTCTCACTCAGTATTTGATAGTGAATGGAGGTCAAGTAAAGTTTGAGATTGACACCGGATGTAGTGTAACCATAATGTCGCAGACTGAGCACACCAAGCTATGGGGGGAAGCAAAAGTACCAGAGCTAGGTACATGCCCCATTAGTCTCAAAACCTACACAGGACAGAAGGTGGACATTTTGGGGGCGGCCGAAGTACAAGTGGAACACAAAGGAGTCACCAAAGAGCTTACGGTGGTAGTGGTAGCAGGGTCAGGGCCAAACCTGTTAGGGCGAGGGTGGATCAGTGAGTTGAGTGTGTACTGGCAGGCAATGAATAAAATGGAGGACAGTACAGAGGCACTGCAAGAAGTGCTGATGAAGCATGAGTTAGTGTTCAAGGACGAACTGGGCACCTTAAAGGGAGCCACAGCCAAGATTCATGTAGCCAGTGATGCCACGCCTCTTTTCTTTAAACCAAGGTCGGTACCTTTTGCAATGAAAACCAAGGTTGAGGCAGAACTAGATCGCCTGCTAAGGGACAAAGTAATAGAACCAGTGAAATTTTCAGACTGGGCGGCACCAATAGTCCTGGTATTGAAGCCCGATGGTAACGTAAGGGTGTGTGGTGACTATAAGTTAACAGTGAACAGAGTATCATCACTGGAACAGTACCCCATTCCGAGAATGGAGGACATGTTAACATCGCTCGCTGGGGGAGAAAGATTCAGCAAACTGGACATGAGTCGTGCGTATCAGCAGATATTGCTAGATGAAGAATCAAAAAAGTTTGTCACGGTGAACACACACAAGGAGCTGTTCACGTATGCCAGGCTACCATTTGGTGTCAGTTCTAGCCCAGCAATATTCCAACGGACTATGGAGGGCATTCTGCAGGGCATTCCAAAGGTGGCCGTGTACTTAGATGATATTCTGCTAACAGGAAGTGACAATCAGGATCACTTAAAAACACTGGACAAAGTGCTACAGCGGCTGGAAGAGGCGGGGCTACGCCTGAAACGGAGTAAGTGTAGTTTCATGGAGAAGGAAGTTACATTCCTGGGACATCGGGTGGATGCCACAGGCCTCCATCCATTACCAGGGAAAGTGCGGGCAGTGCAGGATGCACCGGCACCCACCTCAGTGACTGAATTGAAAGCCTATCTAGGGCTCCTGAATTATTATAACCGGTTTCTTCCAAACTTATCGATGCTGCTGGCACCCCTGCACAAACTGCTGAGAAAGGAGGAGCCATGGCGTTGGGGGCCAGAGCAAGCGAAAGCGTTTCAGCAGTCAAAGGAGCTACTTCAGTCCAGCAGGGTGTTAGTGCATTACGACGAGAAGAAGGAGCTGATAATGTCCTGCGACGCATCACACTATGGAGTGGGGGCAGTGTTGGCCCACCGCATGCCAGATGGAGCGGAAAGGCCCATCGGGTTTGTTTCACGCACGCTCACAGCTGCAGAAAAGAACTATTCACAGCTTGATAAAGAGGGGTTGGCCATTATATTTGGAGTAAAGAAATTCCATAAGTACATATATGGGAGGAAGTTTGTAATCAGTACTGACCACAAGCCTCTTATTAGCTTACTGAATGAGATGAAAGCGGTGCCTCAAATGGCATCACAGAGAATAATGAGATGGGCAGTAATACTAAGAGCCTATGAATATGTGCTCACGTACAGAGCCGGCAAGGAAAACGGGAACGCGGATGCTCTCAGCCGCCTGCCCCTCTCAAAATCTCCTCGCAGTACTTCCCCTGAGGAGCACATCCTGATGCTGGATCAGGAGGTCAGTCCCCTGATGACTTCAGCGCAAATCCAGGGCTGGACAGCCAAGGACCCCATTCTGTCAAGGGTCCGTGAGTATGTGTTGAAAGGTTGGCCAGATCACCGTGAGGGACCAGAGTTCGCGCCGTACAGACAGAGACAGCACGAGCTCAGTGTCCAAGATGGATGTGTGCTATGGGGAGCACGCATCATAGTCCCAGAGCGGGGACGCTCTACTTTGATGGAACAGTTGCATCAATCGCACCCAGGAATGACTAGAATGAAAGGACTGGCTAGGAGCTACCTGTGGTGGCCTAACTTGGATGCTGAAATTGAGTCAAAGGTAAAGTCATGCACTATATGTCAGGAACAGAGGAAAGCACCTGCCGGGGCACCACTCCATCCTTGGGAATGGCCCAGCAAACCCTGGAGGAGAATTCACATAGACTATGCGGGACCTTTTATGGGCAAAATGTTTTTGGTGCTGGTTGACGCTCACTCAAAGTGGATCGACGTTTATCCAGTGAGCTCTGCAACGACTGATGCCACACTGAATTGTCTCAGGAACAGCTTCAGCACGCATGGTATTCCAGAAATGATTGTATCCGACAATACACAGTGTTTTGTTAGTGAAGGGAGCAAAGAATTCATGGTAAGGAATGGAATCACACATGTCACCTCGGCTCCATATCACCCAGCCTCAAATGGGTTAGCCGATCGAGCCGTGCAGACTTTTAAGGAGCTCATGAGGAAGAGCTCAGGTGACACCCTGGAGACCAAGCTCAATAGAGCCTTGTTTAGTTATCGTATAACACCCCAAGCTACCACGGGGCGTTCTCCGGCTGAGTTGATGATGGGGAGAAAGTTGCGGTGCACGTTAGACCTGATACATCCAGATCTCAAAAGCAAGGTTGAGACAAAACAAACAAACCAAAAAGCGTACCATGACAAACATACTAAAGCTCGCCATTTCACCATAGGGGACTCTGTGTACACCCGGAACTTCGGTTATGGACCGAAATGGATACCAGGACTAATCCAGGACATTACAGGACCTGTGTCGTACTCCGTGTTACTAGGGGATCGTCAAGGGGTTTGTCGGCATGTGGATCAGCTTTTCAGCCGGCAGCAGGGGGAACTGCCTCAGTTGGAACAAAGGGCAGTAGAGGAGGCTGTTCCAGGACCCAGCACGGCTTATAAGATGCCAGTGGACACTGGTACTGCCAGGCCACAGCGGAACAGAGTAAAACCAACATCAGAGACTACTCCAATCTCAAGTGCGAATGAATCTGAGAATCCACCACAAGTGGAATTAAGACGTTCACAAAGGATTCGCAAGCAACCAGAAAGACTTATACAAACCTATTAAATTAGTCAGGGGTTAACCATGGTTAGAGCATACTGGTTAATTAAAACGTAGTACCTAGTAAGAGTTGTTGTTTAAGAATTGCATACGGCAATCTTAAGGGGGGAGGACTGTAGTAACCTGGGAGGTTATGAGTAACCTGATCCACCAGGTGGTGCTGTGGCAATTGCTCTCCTGAGTTAAGTCTGATCTGTACTGGTTGTACTCTTTGTTTTTGCTGCCTCATGGCAGAAGCTTTTATGTGCAAGTGTTGATTAAACCATGTTAAGGAGTTAACCGGTGTCCGTCTCCATCTATGGCCACCTCAAGATACCACACACTCCTCCCAAACACACTCCTCCTCCCAAACACACTCCTCCTCCCAAATACACTCCTCCTCCCAAACACACTCCTCCTCCCAAACACACTCCTCCCAAACACACTCCTCCCAAACACACTCCTCCCAAACACACTCCTCCCAAACACGCTCCTCCTCCCAAACACACTCCTCCCAAACACACTCCTCCCAAACACACTCCTCCTCCCAAACACACTCCTCCCAAACTCACTCCTCCCAAACACACTCCTCCTCCCAAACACGCTCCTCCCAAACACACTCCTCCTCCCAAAGACGCTCCTCCCAAACACACTCCTCCTCCCAAACACACTCCTCCCAAACACACTCCTCCTCCCAAACACACTCCTCCCAAACACACTCCTCCTCCCAAACACACTCCTCCTCCCAAACACACTCCTCCCAAACACACTCCTCCCAAACACACTCCTCCTCCCAAACACACCCCTCCTCCCAAACACACTCCTCCCAAACACACTCCTCCCAAACACACTCTTCCCAAACACACTCCTCCTCCCAAACACACTCCTCCCAAACACACTCCTCCCAAACACACTCCTCCCAAACACGCTCCTCCCAAACACAATCCTCCTCCCAAACACACTCCTCCCAAACACACTCCTCCCAAACACACTCCTCCTCCCAAACACACTCCTCCCAAACTCACTCCTTGCAAACACACTCCTCCCAAACACACTCCTCCTCCCAAACACGCTCCTCCCAAACCCACTCCTCCCAAACACACTCCTCCCAAACACACTCCTCCCAAACACACTCCTCCCAAACACACTCCTCCCAAACACGCTCCTCCCAAACACACTCCTCCCAAACTCACTCCTCCCAAACACACTCCTCCTCCCAAACACACTCCTCCCAAACACACTCCTCCCAAACACACTCCCCCCAAACACACTCCTCCCAAACACGCTCCTCCCAAACACACTCCTCCTCCCAAACACACTCCTCCCAAACACACTCCTCCTCCCAAACACACTCCTCCTCCCAAACACACTCCTCCCAAACACACTCCTCCCAAACACACTCCTCCTCTCAAACACGCTCCTCCCAAACACACTCCTCCCAAACACACTCCTCCCAAACACGCTCCTCCCAAACACACTCCTCCCAAACACACTCCTCCCAAACACACTCCCCCTCCCAAACACACTCCTCCCAAACACACTCCTCCCAAACACACTCCTCCCAAACACACTCCTCCCAAACACACTCCTCCTCCCAAACACGCTCCTCCCAAACACACTCCTCCCAAACACACTCCTCCCAAACACACTCCCCCTCCCAAACACACTCCTCCCAAACACACTCCCCCTCCCAAACACACTCCTCCCAAAGACACTCCTCCCAAACACACTCCTCCCAAACACGCTCCTCCCAAACACACTCCCCCTCCCAAACACACTCCTCCCAAACACACTCCCCCTCCCAAACACACTCCTCCCAAAGACACTCCTCCCAAACACACTCCTCCCAAACACACTCCTCCCAAACAGGCCACCCCTTGTCCTAAAGGCAGCACTCCTTCTCTTAAAGTACTGCAAGTTCTTTCTTTCTAGAGAGGTTTGAGCTTTACAGTTTATTAGGAAGATGGTGAAGACCACATTGAGCTATGTAAATAGAGAACGTAAATGCAGAACATGAAAATCAGTAAAATATTTCCAGAGGACATCAATTTAAATAAGTGGAAAGTAAATTTAAAACAAATAGCACAAGAAAGAACAGCCAAAAACAATGAGGGTGATCGACACCTCGTGGAATGCTGAGACGGGACTGTTCGGGTTCTGGAGGTATTGACTTCAATGGAGCCGGCTTTTCTTATCTATGATTATTTTCTTTAAAAGTTTATTTTAGATGGTTTAACACTTCCTTTAAATTAGTTGGCACAGGAACATGTTAAGCATTCATCAGTGATTCCCGGCCTTGCATTACTGTGCAAACAAAAAATTCCTTTGCAAGGGTTACATGTGCACGTTGGGTGTGATATCACTCACTTTGGGGTGAATATCCCAACGTGCCCACTCCTAGAGCAGAGCAAGAGCCTGTTGCGTGTTATGGACAGGGAATCTGTTAAGTCCGTGAATGATTGAGACACGGACTAGCAGGAGAGAAAACAAACAGATCTTTACTGTTGAAAGGCATAAACGAAACTAAACAACAGAGGCTCTCTAGCGCCTTTCATACAGGGGTGGTCACTGCCGGTACTGCAGTCTGAGACCAGTTATTCTCTTAAAGGTACATACACAACAATTCCTCCCCTTTTAGATAAACAGTACATAACATTCATTTAACAACTAATGATAACGAATTACAATCACAATTACTGTTGCTAGATACATTGGTTAAGTTTAAGCAATTATAAGTTCAGTCTTTGAGGAGGCTTCCTGATTCTGTCTGGATAACGCCTCTTTGGGGTATCAGGTTCTTCTGGCAATGTTGAGTCGGAATCAATGTCATTGTTTGGTTCATCTGCTTCCAATATTACCGGTTCTGCGGTAGCTGCAATTGGAACGTCGATTTCATTACCAGGTGTATCAGATCGTGGTGTGGAGTTGACGTTTTCCAGTGACTCTAGAATCTGGTCAGCATGGCGTCTTACAATGCTCTCCCCAACATCCACGGTATACATGAGAGGTCCTTGTCGTGTACAAATTGTTCCTGGCTGCCATTTCTCAGTGCGGTAGTCCTGGGCCAAAACTGGTTGACCTATCTTAAAACTCCTGGTCGGCCTTTCATTCATATTCTGAAACTGCCTGTTCTCCACATCTCTTCGGATGTTTGGCTTAACCAAATCCAAGCGGCATCGTAGCCTTCGATTGAAGAACATCATGGCTGGAGTTTGGTTGGTAACCGCATGTGTCGCATTCCGGTAGGCAAACAAGAAGTTGTCCACCTTGTGTTGTAGGGGTATATCTTCATTACACATTGCCCTGGTAGCCTTGAATGTTTGGACAAACCTCTCAGCCAATCCATTAGTGGCTGGATGATATGGGGCAGATGTGTAATGCTTAACACCATTGTTCTTTAAGAACCTCCGGAACTCTTCAGACACAAACTGTGGTCCATTGTCAGAGCAAATCTGTTCAGGCAGCCCATTCCTGGCGAATATGGTTCGTAAGACTGTGATAGTTTTTTCCGTGGTGGTTGAGGACATTTTTATTACCTCTGGCCACTTTGAATGTGCATCCACCGCAATTAAAAACATCGAGTCCATGAAGGGACCAGCAAAATCAATGTGCACCCTTTGCCATGGAGATGAGGGCCACTCCCATGGATGCAGAGGAGCTTGTGGTGGGGCGTTTTGGACCTTCTGGCATCCTGCACAGCTCTTGGTCATCTCTTTGATTTCTCTATCGATTCCCGGCCACCACACAAACGCTCTGGCTAAGCTCTTCATTTTTACCCCACCCAGATGACCCTCATGAAGCTCATTGAGCACTCTATCCGTCAACTTAGGTGGAATTACTACTCTGGATCCACACATCAAGGTTCCTCTGCACACTGACAGCTGTTCTCTTCTCGGCGAGAATGCTGGCAGCAGTGGTTCGCCATGTGCTGGCCATCCCTTCACCGTTAAATCATAGACCCGTGATAGTGTCGGGTCATTCCGTGTTTCCTTTTCTATGTTTGCATTCGTCACAGGGAGACATTCGACTATGGTTGAGTGGAATAACTCCATTGGATCCACTGAAAGGTCTTCTTCTTCCACCGTCGGCAACAGTAGACGTGACAATCCATCAGCATTTCCATGCTGTTTAGTTCCTTTGTACTCGATGTCATATTGGTGTGCCCCTAGGAAAAGGGAACATCTCTGCAGCCGTTGTGCTGTCATTATCGGTACGCCCTTCTGAGGGTTGAAAATGGAGACAAGAGCTTGATGATCGGTTGGTGGAGCAAATTTTTGACCGTGCAGATAGTGATTGAACTTCTTCACCCCCCACACTAGGCTGAGGGCCTCTCTGTCAATCTGGGCGTAGTTATGCTCGGCAGAAGTTAACGAGCGTGACGCAAAAGCTATCAGCCTCTCCGAACCATCAAGGAATTTATGTGACAGTACCGCCCCAATGCCGTAGGGAGACGCATCACACGCCAGCCTGATTGGCAGTGCTGGGTTGTAGTGAGCCAATACTTCCTTTGAAGTGATTAAGTCCTTACTCTTCTGAGAAGCACGCTTACAATCATCGCTCCATTTCCATGCTACCCCCGTTCGTAGCAGGGCGTTCAGTGGGTGCAGAATTGTCGACAAATTCGGCAAAAACTTATGATAGTAATTCACCAACCTGAGGAATGACCTCAGCTGCGACACATTTTCAGGCGCTGGGGCCTTAACAACCGCTTCAATTTTGTCAGGGGACTTATGTAACCCCTCTTCATCAATCACGTGGCCACAATATGATATCTGTTTCTTTAAAAATTCGCACTTGGGGCGGTTGGCTCGCAGCCCATGTTCCCGTAGTCTAGTGAGCACCTGTTCTAGGTTGTTAAGGTGTTCACTGTCATCTTCACCTGTTACAAGGATGTCGTCCAAGTAACACTGAGTCCCCGGAATCCCTTGCAGGACTTGTTCCATCGCTCTTTGCCATATCGCCGGAGCCGATGCTACTCCGAATACCAATCGATGATACTGGTAAAGACCTTTGTGAGTGTTTATCGTGAGATACTTCCTAGAGGACTCTTCAACCTCCATCTGCAAATATGCTTGTGCTAGGTCAATTTTTGTAAAACGCTTCCCTCCAGACAGTGAGGCGAAGATGTCTTCTATCCTTGGAAGAGGATATTGTACTGTGCGAAGGACAGGGTTCACCGTCACCTTGAAATCCCCACAGATGCGAATCTTCCTTGGCTCTCCGGACTTATTGGTTAACGTTTTCTTCATGACAGGAACGATGGGTGTCGCCCACTCGCTCCAATCGACCTTAGACAACACGCCCGCCTTCTCCAGATTCTCCAGCTCTGCCTCGACGGCTGGGCGAATTGCATATGGTACCGGTCTCGCTTTGAAAAACTTGGGAACTGCATTCTCTTCTATTTTTATCGAGGCGGTTACGCCTTTAAGCGTGCCCAGTTCTTGTTGAAATACCTCTTTGGCGTTAGCTAAGATTGTTGACAATCGTCCAGGAGTGACGTCTTCATCTTTTTTACCGTCCACCGTCATTGCATGAATGGAATGCCAATCTAAGTTTATCTTCCTGACCCATTCCCGTCCCAATAACGGTGGTCCACCATTTGGTAGTATGTGTAGATACAATTTCCGTATTTTCTTGCCATTGTATTCGACAGGCACCCTTATTTTTCCTCTGGGGTGTACTTTTTGCCCCGTATACGTCGTCAAGATGATGGATGTCTCTCTCAAGGGTATGTGTGAAAATAGCCGCTCGTAGTCTCGTCGATTCATGACGGTTAGCGCTGATCCTGTATCCAATTCCATTTTAACTTGGGACCCTGCTATCGTGAGAGTGACCCAAATGGTTCGGTGATCCTCTTTTGCGATTACATTGTGAAGTTTGAGACAGCTTAGTCTTCTGTTTCCGGATTCACTATCGCTCATCTGGTCTTCGGAACTACTGTCCGTCATCTTTTGTACGTTCTTGTACGGTTCCTTAGTAGCCTTTTTGTTGTCGCTGGTCTTCTTCCCAGACCTACAAACTCGTGCAATGTGTCCAATCTTCCCGCATTGTCTGCATATTTTGTCTTTGGACCAGCAGTCCTTCTGGTCATGGTTAGTTCTGCCGCAGCGATAACATTTTGCAAATCCCCGTGTCATTTCGTGGGTGCCGTATTCCTGTGGTTTTTGTTGAATTTCTGCAGCTCCCCTGGCTGCTGCTTCATATGATACTGCCACGCTGAAAGCCTTATCTAGCGTCAGCTCTTTTTCTGCGAGTAACTTCTTCTGTGTTCCTTCACTCAGGAGTCCACAGACAAATTTGTCCCGTAGGGTATCTGCCAGTCCTGCTCCGAACTGGCAGTGCTTTGATAGCTTGCGTAGTTCCGTAAGATACTCAGCATTGCTCTCATCTTTGTGCTGAGTTCTCCTGTGGAATTTAAATCTTTCTGCTATCAACAGCAGTGCAGGGTTTAAGTGCTCCTGTAGAACAGCAACAATTTCGTTAAAACTCTTCGCCTTCGGTTTGGCTGGAGTAATCAGGTCCCGCAATAGGCCGTACGTTCTAGCGCCCATTAAGTTTAACAATATCGATGCCTTTTTCCCCTCCGCTATATCGTTTGCCTCGAAATATACCTCGACTCTTTCCACATACGTGGTCCAGTCCTCTAATGTATTATCAAAAGCAGTGATACAGCCAGTCTTCGGCATCTTGCAAATCTAAAATGGCGCCTCCCGCGCTTTGCCTTCTTCTCCGATTTAACAAAATGGCGCCTCCCGCGCTTTTCCTTCTTCCCCGCTGTTGTTAGCGCTGCTTTCCACGGTTTCTTGCGCGTATTCTTTTTCTTTTATTATTTTCCCGTCATGGAGCGGACCCTCTGGGACACTTCCCTCCCTCTTCTGCGGTCCGAACGCTGCCCAGCTTCGAAACACCGGCCACGCCCTGTATGCTCCACCCTCTCTCTCTCTCCTTGCTTCCAGACTCGCTGCCCGGCCCCGTTGAAAAGCCACCCAATCGAGCTTCAGCCCGCCGCAGCCCAGGAAGGATCAGAGCACTACCTGCCACCAGCCCGATTAGCTGGGAAACCACGGACCGAGGAACCCAGCCTGGCTCTGGACAGTCTCTCCTGCAAGTTTTGAAATCGATGATTGACGGTCGACGCCCGTTTCTCGAGTTTCAATGGCCTATTTCTTTTCTTTTATTTTTTTCTTTCTTCTGGCTCCGACCTTCAATGACGTCGTCGGAGCTGCTGCTGAGTTGCAGGTAAGTTCGTTTCTAACTTGTCGCCAATGTTAAGTCCGTGAATGATTGAGACACGGACTAGCAGGAGAGAAAACAAACAGATCTTTACTGGTGAAAGGCATAAACAAAACTAAACAACAGAGGCTCTCTAGCGCCTTTTATACAGGGGTGGTCACTGCCGGTACTGCAGTCTGAGACCAGTTATTCTCTTAAAGGTACATACACAACAGAATCCACAGTCTTGCCCTCCCAGCATACATGAGGAGTGGGCCCATTGGAATCTAGCTCTCTGTACCATCCTCATGTATTTCTTCCCAATGCCAGAGGTCAAATGCAGAATATTTTATCATCATGCACTCACAACTGATAAAGCCACTGATTGTTTTTTACTACTGGTCTCTTGAGAATAACCACTCAAGCAGACCGACCCATTGAGGAATGGAATAAAAACTGGATCAAATGGCTCTGGTGCCGACCCTTTCTTGATGCCTTTCAAACGTCATTTATTTTTAATTTCCTCGGCCCTTCTCTTCCTGTCCTTCCGGGCCTTTGTTCTTCCCGCAAGCATCTGCATCAATGAGGCCACCGACTATTGCGGGAGCTTCTAATTAAACCACATTCCAGAAATTCCTGCCACAGGAGCCATATTGGCACAGCGCCAGACAGAGAGGCTTAAAGTCTTTATCGAGATGAGGTGGCCTCACCCCCCTCACTACCAATAGACAATAGCTTCCACAGGACCAGCCCACCATTCAATGCTTGGAGTGTTTGGAGCTGAGGCTGATTGTAAAACAAAAAAACTTGATTTCACCTCTTACAAATATAAAATAATGGTGTCTCCTCTCGAGTAATCTTGCTGCATTCTGCATTTGTCTCTCGATGTGTTTCCATTGTCTCTGATTAATGTCCAGCATTGTATCAGGAAGGCGATCTAGTGAGGGGTTTGTTTGATGTGAGCTCCTTCCAGCACAGACCCCCCTCCCCCCACCAAACCCCACACCGCCCCACCCCTGCCACCACACCTGCCTTCAGCACTGTGTTATGATAGCTGTGTGTGCAGAGGCACAAAGTTCCTGACATTTCCTTTTGGGCAACTGCAAAACAAATGCCTTATCAGAAGCATTCTCCACTACAATAATCTCCAGGGATGAGCTGAGAGTGATAAAACCGCTCTCCATCCTTGTCTAAGTGGGTCAAAGCAATTATACTGACACAAAATACGCACGATTAGCAGTGACTGCTGGCCTTCAGAGGCATTTAAATATGTGGCCGCCAAGGCAACGTTAACGTCATCAGGTTGGTGGGACATCACTGCCTCTGTGTGCCTCAACAATATGTTACATCTGTATAATATTTGCTACGCAGTCACTTTTAGCAATGACGTGGTGTCTGCCAAGCAAGGGACCTGCAGACCAGTATGACCAGACATCAGCTAATCTGTTGCTGATGTGTGTGTTATGCTGTTACTCAGTTGTAAAGAAAGAACTGCATTTATAGAGCGGCTTTCAAAACCTCCCAAAGAGCTTTACAGCCAGTGAAGTACTTTTGAAGTGTAGTCACTGTTGTAATGTAGGAAACGCAGCAGCCAATTTGCGCACAGCAAGCTCCCACAAACAGCAATGTGATAATGACCGGGTAATCTGTTTTTTAGTGATGTTGGTTGAGGGATACATACAGGAAACTTTGTTATATCCGGCACCGACGGGACCGAGCTGTTGCCGATCTATCAAAACTGCCGGACCAACCAACACTAATGTTGAAGCATACGGAGGTTTTCAGCTCCGTATCTGGCAACAAACACTGTTGCTTAGCAACAGCTTCTAAACAGTCGGCCCGTACCTAGGAAGCGTCTCTGTAGCTTAGCAACAGCTTCAGAGAGACTTTGCAGAGCCTGACTGTTGAAAAAAAAGCCACGAGAAGAAAAAAACCTCCGTATCTGGCAACAAACACTGTTGCTTAGCAACAGCTTCTAAACAGTCGGCCTGTACCTTGGAAGCATCTCTGTAGCTTAGCAACAACTTCAGAGAGACTTTGCAGAGCATGACTGTTGAAAAAAAAGCCACGAGAAGAAAAAAACCAAACAAAACGGCTCCTGATTTTGGCCGGTGGATCGAGGTTTCCGGACATACAACCTCCGGATAAACCAAAGTTTCCTGTATTGGGCACTGGGGATAACTCCCTTGCTCTTCTTTGAAATAATGCCATGGGACCTTTTAAATACACCTGAGAGGGCAGCTGGGCCTCTGGTTTAACATCTCATCTGAAAGACTATTGTAATGTATTGATTATCAAGAGCAGATTGGGGTAAATATTCTACTGTGGCCACTCCTGGCACAGGCTGAGAGTGAGAGATGTAGAATTTTTAACCCTGTTCTTGCTCTGTTGGGTAACTTGTATGTTCCTATATTGGAGTTTATAAAAAAAAAATGTCACCTCTTCGAGGAGATAGTCACTTGGAATGTCCCCAATCATCCAGTGTAACCACGGCGGAAACCTGTGTACAGTTCTGATCGCCACAGTACAAAAAGGATATTGCAGCTATTGAAAGGGCAAAGAATAGTGCAACCAGAATGACTGAGGGGATGGAGGAATTGAACTATGAGGGGTGATTATGTAAATTGGGCATGTTCTCACTGGAAAAGAGAAGGTTGAAAGGTGGTATGATTGCTGTTTTTAGGGCTAAAGGGACTGGATAATGTAGACTGTGACAAGCTGTTTCACCTTGTCCAGAGCAGTAGAACCAGAGCACATTGCAGTTTAGAAGAATGAGAGGTGATCTTATTGAAACATATAAGATTCTGAAGGGGCTTGACAGGGTAGATGCAGGGAGGATGTTTCCCCTCGTGGAGGAATCTAGAACTAGGGGGCATAGTTTCAGAATAAGGGGTCGCCCATTTAAGACAGAGATGAGGAGGAATTTCTTCTCTCAGAGGGTCGTGAATCTTTGGAATTCTCTACTCCAGAGAGCTGTGGAGGCGGAGTCATTGAATATATTCGAGGTGGAGTTAGACAGATTTTTGAACGATAAGGGAGTCAAGGGTTATGGGGAGTGGGCAGGGAAGTGGAGTTGAGGCCAAGATCAGATCAGCCATGATCTTATCGAATGACGGGGCAGGCTCGAGGGGCCGAATGGCCGACTCCTGCTCCTATTTCTTATGTTTTTATGTTCTTATGTACACCACCTGCGCTTAAAGGGGGATAAATTCAAAACTAACCTGCAGAAACAGTTCAGTCAGTGAGTGGTGAATCTACGGAGCAGGCTCCCTAGGGAGACGGTGGAAGCAGACAGTACGGAATAATTCAACAACAACAACAGCAACTTGCATTTATATAGCAGGGTAGTTGAAGGAAGGGTGGGACCAAAAAGGAGAGTTTCTGGTGGAGGCAGAGGGTATGGCTGTAGTACTAAACACAGAGCCTGATGAAAGGGAGGAACTGAAAGAAATCAGTATTTGTAGGGAAATGGTGTTAGGGAAATTGACGGGATTGAAGGCCGACAAATCCCCAGGACCTGATAATCTACATCCTAGGGTACTTAAGGAAGTGGCCCTAGAAATAGTAGATGCATTGCTGGCCATCTTCCAACATTCGATGGAATCTGGAACAGTACCCATGGATTGGAGGGTAGCTAATGTTACCCCACTATTCAAAAAAGGTGGTAGAGAGAAAACGGGGAATTACAGACCGGTAAGCCTGACATCGGTAGTGGGGAAAATGCTAGAGTCCATTATAAAAGATGTAATAGCAGAGCACTTGGAAAACAGTGACAGGATCGGACAAAGTCAACATGGATTTACAAAAGGTAAATCGTGCTTGACTAATCTACTGGAATTTTTTGAGGATGTAACTGGTAAAATAGATAAGGGAGAACCAGTGGATGTGGTGTATTTGGACTTTCAGAAGGCTTTTGATAAGGTCCCGCATAAGAGATTAGCGTGTAAAGTTAAGGCACATGGGATTGGGGGCAAGGTATTGACTTGGATAGAGAACTGGTTGGCAGACAGAAAGCAAAGAGTTGGAATAAACGGGTCTTTTTCCGAGTGGCAGGCAGTGACTAGTGGGGTACCACAGGGATCGGTCCTTGGACCCCAGCTATTCACAATATATATTAATGATCTAGACAAGGGAACTAGATGTAATATCTCCAAGTTTGCAGATGACACAAAGCTGGGTGGGCGTGTATGCTGTGAGGAGGATGCCGAGAAACTCCAGGATGATTTGGACAGGTTGGGTGATTGGGCAGAAAGAAGCATGGCAGATGCAATATAACGTGGATAAATGTGAGGTTATCCACTTTGGTGGCAAAAACAGGGAGGCAGATTATTATCTGAATGGCAATAAATTGGGAGAAGGGGAAGTGCAACGAGACCTGGGAGTCCTTGTGCACCAGTCGCTGAAGGTAAGCATACAGGTGCAGCAGGCGGTTAAAAAGGCAAATGGTATGTTGGCCTTTGTAGGCTATTAAAAAAAAATATCTGTATAAATAAAAACTGCGGAGAACAGCGTTGCCAGCAGCGGCAGTGGCGGGAAAGCACGGGAGGCGCCATTTTTTCTCGGCAGGGAAGAAAGAAAAGCGCGGGAGGCGCCATTTTTTTTTCAGGATGCCTAAGACTGGCAATATTACTGCTTTCGATAGTGTTATAGAGGATTGGACCACATATGTGGAAAGAGTGGAGGTATATTGCACAGCGAATGAAATAGAGGATGATAAAAAGGCATCGGTACTTCTAAATCTAATGGGCGCAAGGACATACGGGCTGTTACGAAACTTAATCACTCCAGCCAAACCGATGGACAAGAATTTTAAGGCGATTGTTGATACCCTACAGGTGCACTTAAACCCAACACCGCTGCTGATAGCGGAACGATTCAAATTCTTCAGGAGGAATCAGCACAAGAATGAAAGTAACGCTGATTACCTCACCGAATTAAGGAAGCTGTCAAAGCACTGCCAATTCGGGGCAGGACTGGCAGATTCTCTTTGAGACAAATTCGTCTGCGGTCTCCTAAGTGAAGGAACACAGAAAAGGCTACTTTCTGAGAAAGATTTGACATTGGACAAGGCTTTCAGTGTGGCTGTATCATACGAAGCAGCAGCAAGAGGAGCTGCAGAGATACAACAAAAGCCACAGGACTTCGGCACCCATGAAATGACACAGGGTTTCGAGAGATGTTATCGCTGTGGCAGATCCACCCATGACCAGAGGGACTGCTGGTTCAAGGACAAAGCATGCAGGCAATGCGGAAAGATGGGACACATTGCACGTGTATGCCGATCTGGAAACAAAAAATCCACTGACAGAAAAAAAATCAATAAAGAACAGTACAGAAAGGTACAAATGATGGCGGACAGTAGCTCTGAAGACCAGAAGAGCGATAGCGACTCCGGAAACAAGAGACTAAGCTGTCTCAAATTACATAATGTAATTGCCAAAGAAGATTACCAGACCATTTGGGTTACCCTCATGATAGCGGGGTCCCCAGTTAAAATGGAGCTAGATACAGGATCAGCTCTGACCGTCATAAGTCGACGGGATTACGAGCGGCTATTTCCGCATATACCTTTGAAAGACACATCCATTATCTTGAAAACATATACGGGGCAGAAAGTATACCCCAGAGGGAAAATAAGGGTGCCTGTTGTATACAACGGCAAGGAAATACAGAAGTTGTATTTATACGTTCTGCAAGATGGTGGTCCACCGCTGTTGGGACGTGAATGGATCAGGAAGATACGTTTAGACTGGCACTCCATTCAGGCACTGACGGTGACCAGTAAGAAAAAAAATTGTGATGATGTCATACCTGAACGATTAAAAGACATCTTGGCCAACACCAAAGAAGTGTTTTAACAGGAACTAGGAACCTTGAAAGGCGTCACCGCCTCAATTAAAGTGGAAGATGCGGCAATTCCCAAGTTTTTTAAGGCAAGGCCGGTGCCATACGCAATTCGTCCAGCAGTCGAGGCAGAGCTGGAGAATTTGGAAAAGGCAGGCGTGTTATCCAAGATAGATTGGAGTGAGTGGGCAACACCCATCGTCCCGGTCATGAAGAAAACGTTGAATAATGATAATCTGAAGAACAGAGAAAAATTCGCATCTGTGGGGACTTCAAGGTGACTGTAAACCCGGTCCTTCACACGGTACAGTATCCTCTTCCGAGGATAGAAGATATTTTCGCCTCACTATCCGGAGGGAAACGTTTCACCAAAATTGACTTGGCACAGGCATATCTACAGATGGAGGTTGAGGAGGCCTCTGAAAAGTATCTCACGATAAACACACACAAAGGCCTGTACCAGTACAATCGACTGGTTTTCGGAGTAGCATCAGCTCCAGCTATCTGGCAAAGAGCTATGGAGCAAGTCCTGCAAGGGATTCCGGGGACTCAATGCTACCTAGACGACATCCTTGTAACAGGAGAAAACGACAACGAGCACCTTGCCAATTTGGAGCAGGTGCTCACTAGGCTGAGAGAACGGGGCCTACGAGCAAATCGGCCCAAATGCGAATTTTTCCAGAAACAAATATCATATTGTGGCCATATAATTAATGAAGAAGGGTTGCATAAGTCACCTGAAAAAATTGAAACGGTCATAAAAGTCCCAGCACCTGAAAATGTCTCACAATTAAGGTCGTTCCCGGGATTGATAAATTACTATCATAAATTTTTACCGAACTTAGCAACTGTTCTGCACCCTCTTAACGAACTGCTACAAACAGGAGTAATTTGGAAATGGAGCGAAGACTGTAAACGTGCCTTCCATAAATGCAAAGGCTTGATCACGTCCAAGGAAGTTTTGGCTCATTACAACCCATCACTGCCAATCAGACTGGCGTGTGATGCATCCCCTTACGGCGTAGGAGCGGTATTATTGCATAGATTCCCTGATGGCTCGGAGCGGCCGATAGCTTTTGCATCACGCTCATTGTACTCAGCTGAGCGTAACTATGCCCAGATCGACAGGGAAGCACTCAGCCTGGTATGGGGAGTGAAGAAATTCAACCATTACCTACACGGACAAAAATTTACCTTGTTGACTGACCATCAACCCCTCGTCTCCATATTCAACCCTAAAAAGGGCGTTCCCATTATGACAGCGCAAAGGCTACAGAGGTGGTCCCTTTTCCTAGGAGCACACCAATATGACATAGAATACAAAGGATCAAAGCAGCATGGAAATGCTGACGGTTTATCGTGCCTACCGTTGCCAACGGTAGAAGAGGCACCTACAGTGGACCCAGTGGAGATGTTCCACTCAACCATAGTGGAATGTCTATCAGTAACAAATTCTACCATTGAAAAGGAAACGAGAAATGACCCGACTCTCTCACGAGTCTACGATTTAACGGTGAAGGGATGGCCAGCACATGGCGAACCACTGTTGCCAGCATTCTCGCAAAGAAGAGAACAGCTGTCAGTGTGCTGAGGAACCTTGATGTGTGGATCCAGAGTGGTGATTCCACCCAAACTCCAGGATAAAGTGCTAAAGGAGCTTCACGAGGGGCATCTGGGTGGAGTGAAAATGAAGAACCTAGCCAGAGCGTTTGTGTGGTGGCCAGGTATCGATGGAGACATCGAAGAAATGACCAAGGGCTGTCTAGGATGCCAGAAGGTCCAAAACACCCCACCACAAGCCCCTCTACATCCATGGGAGTGGCCCTCATCTCCATGGCAAAGGGTACGCATCGACTTTGCTGGTCCATTTATGGACTCAATGTTCTTTATTGTGGTTGATGCACACTCCAAGTGGCCGGAGGTAATAAAGATGTCCACCACCACCACGGAAAAAACCATCACAGTATTAAGGACCATATTTGCCAGGAATGGGCTGCCTGAACAGATCTGTTCTGATAATGGACCGCAATTTGTGTCCGAAGAATTCAGGAAGTTCTTAAAAATCAATGGGGTTAAGCACTACACGTCTGCCCCATACCATCCCGCCACCAATGGATTGGCTGAAAGGTTTGTCCAGACCTTCAAGAAGGCCATGGGTAATGAAGACATAAAACCTCAGCATAAGGTAGATAACTTCTTGTTTGCGTACAGGAATGCAACACATGTGGTTACAAACCAAACTCCCGCCATGATGTTTTTCAATAGAAGACTAAGATGCCGGCTGGATTTGATCAAGCCAAACATCAGAAGGGACGTAGAGAACCGGCAATTTCAAGGCATGAATGAAAGGCCAACTAGAACCTTCCAGATAGGTCAACAAGTTTTGGCCCGGGACTACCATACCGAGAAATGGCAGCCTGGAACTATTTGCACACGACTAGGACCGCTGATGTATACCGTGGACATTGGAGAAAGCATAATAAGGCGCCATGCTGATCAGATCATAGAGTCATCCGAAAAGGGACAACCTACACCACAACTCTATACGCCTAATGATGAAGCAGAGATACCCATATCTAACTCCGATCCAGTGATACTGGAACCAGATGAACCCGACACTGGCATTCAAGCCGAATTGACCTTGCCAAAAGAACCTACTACACCACCAGAAACTACTACACCACCGAGGCGTTATCCGGACCGAGTCAGGAACCCTCCAGAGAGACTGACTTATAATTGATTAACTGCAGCAAATGTGTAGATTATTGTTCTTGTAAACATGTTAATTAATGATTACTTAAAATGTTATGTACTGGTTGTCTAAAAGGGGAGGAATTGTGGTGTATGTGCCTTTAAGAGCCCCTGTGTACTGTAATGCCGGTAGTGGCCACTGGGGCTATATAAGCCTGTATAGTGTCTTGTATCTGTTAGTTCACCTCCAGACTTTGTTCAGTAAACACCTGTTAAACCAACTCCTGCATTCCGTGTCTCCATTAACACACGGATACAACAGGAAGGATGTTCCCGATGGTCTGGGAGTCCAGAACCAGGGGTCACAGTCTACGGATAAGGGGTAAGCCATTTAGGACAGAAATGAGGAGGAATTTCTTCACCCAGAGAGTGGTGAACCTGTGGAATTCTCTACCACAGAAGGCAGTAGAGGCCAATTCATTAAATATATTCAAGAAGGAGTTGGATATATTTCTTAAGGCTAAAGGGATCAAGGGATATGGGGAGAATGCAGGGACTGGGTACTGAATTTGGATGATCATCTCATTGAATGGCGGAGCAGGCTCGAGGGGCCGAATGGCCTACTCCTGCTCCTATCTTCTATGTTTCTATGTTTCTATGTTTAAATGAGTAATTTGCATCTGTCTCCACTAGAGAAGAGGATGCTGCCAATGTAGCAGTAATGAAGGAGGCAGTAGTGATATTGGATTGGATAAAAATAGATAAAGAGGGAGTACTTAAACGGTTGGCAGTCCTCAAAGTAGAAAAGTCACCCAGTCCGGATGGGATGGATCCTAGGTTACTGAGGGCAGTAAGGGTGGAAATTGCGGAGGCTCTGGCCACAATCTTCCAATCCTCCTTGAATATGTGGGTGGTGCCAGAGGACTGGATGGTTGACAATGTCACATCCCTGTTCAAAAAAGGGGGAGGGATAAACTCGGCAACTACAGGCCAGGCAGCCAAACGTATGTGGTGGGGAAACTTTTAGAGACAATTGTCCGGGACAAAATTAATTGGCATTTGGAAAAGTATGGGCTAATAAATGGAAGTCAACATGGATTTGGTAAAGGCAAATCGTGTTTGACTAACTTGATCGAGTTCATTATGAATTAATGGAGAGGGTTGATGAGGGTAGTGTAGTTGATGTGTATATGGACTTTCACCGGCACTGACTCGATGCGCCGAATGGCCTCCTTCTGTGCCGTTATGACTCTATGACTCAAAAGGCGTTTGAAAAAGTACCAGATAATAGACTTGTTCACAAAATTAAAGCCCATTCGATTAAAGGGACAGTGGCAACATGGATACAAATACAAAAGCAAAATACTGCGGATGCTGGAAATCTGAAATAAAAACAGAAAATGCTGGAAATACTCAGCAGGTCAGGCAGCATCTGTAGAGAGAGAAACAGAGTTAACGTTTCAGGTCGATGACCCTTCGTCAGAACTGGTTCAGACCTGAAACGTTAACTCTGTTTCTCTCTCTACAGATGCTGCCTGACCTGCGGAGTATTTCCAGTATTTTCTGTTTTTATAGCATGGATACAAAGTTGACTAAGGGATTGAAAGCAGAGAGTAGTGGTGAACTAATGTTTTTCAGTCTGGATGGAAGTATATTGTAATGTTCCCTAGGGGTCAGTATTAGGACCACTGCTATTTTTGATATATATTAATGACCTGGACTCGGGTATACAGGGCATAATTTCAAAGTTTGCAGATGACACGAAACTCGGAAATGTAGTAAACAATGAGGAGGACAGTAACAGACTTCAGGAGGACATAGACAGACTGGTGAAGTGGGCAGACACATGGCAGATGAAATTGAATACAGAGAAGTGTGGAGTGATGCATTTTGGTTTGAAGAATGAGGAGAGGCAATATAAACTAAATGGTACAATTTTAAAGGGGGTGCAGGAACAGAGAGACCTGGGGGTGTACGTACAGAAATCTTTGAAAGAGGCAGGACAAGTTGAGAGGGCTGTTAAAAAGGCATATGGGATCCTTGGCTTTATTAATAGATAGAGGAATACAAAAGCAATGACGTTATGCTAAATCTTTTTAAAACACTGGTTGGGCCTTGGCTGGAGTATTGTGTCCAATTCTGGGCACCACACTTTAAGAAGGATGTCAAGGCCTTAGAGAGGGTACAGAAGAGATTTACCAGAATGGTACCAGGGATGAGGGACTTCAGTTATGTGGAGAGACTGGGGAAGCTGGGGTTGTTTTCCTAAGATTAAGAGGATATTTGATAGAGGTGTTCAAAATCATGAAGGGTTTTGAATGAGTAAATAGGGAGAAACTGTTTCAAGTGGCAGAAGGGTCGGAAACCAGAGGACACAGATTTAAGGTGATTGGCAAAAGAACCAGAGGCGACATGAGGAAACATTTTTTTTACAGAGCGAGTTGTTGTGATCTGGAATGCACTGCCTGAAAGGACGGTGGAAGCAGATTCAATTGTACATTTCAAAATAGGATTGGATAAATACTTGAAGGGAAAAAAATGACAGGGCTATGGGGAAAGAGCCGGGAGTGGGATTAATTAGATAGCTCTACCAAAGAGCCGGCACAGGCACGGTGGGCCGAATAACCTCCTACTGTGCTGTATCATTCTATGATTAACGTATTAAAATGTCCCAAGGAGCTTCACAGAAGTGTAATTAGTCAAAAATTGACACCAAGCCAAATAAGGAGATATTTGAACAAGTGACCAAATGCTTGATTAAAGAGGTAGGTTTTAAGAAACGTTTTTTAGGAAGGAGAGGGAGGTGGAGAGGAAAATAGTTTTAGGGAGGGAATTTCAGAGCTTAGGATCTAGACAGCTGAAGGCACAGCCACCAATAGTGGGGCGTGGGAAGTGCGGGATGAACAAGAGGCTAGAGTCGGAAATTGGTAGATAGATTTCTTTCAGAAAACGCTATGGCCCGTATTTTCCGATTCCCCACGGGTCTGTATGAGCTGTGTACACACCCGTAGGGGCCCCTCGCAAGTGCCAGTTTCAGGCATGCGAAGCGCACGCGCTGAAAACCCGCACTTCCGATCTGTCAAGAATCCTCTTTATAGATCGGATGCCTGCCCTGGAGAAGGGCCTCTGCAGGTGGAGTGTTCCGCTTTCTGCAGAACCTCCGCCCGCTGAAATCCCTTAAAAATCTTACGCCTGATAAAAGCAGGTGAGAGATCGGGAGGGAATCCCTGCTCAGTGTGGTCAGAGGGCGGGTGAACATTGGGTGAGGTTGGGCCGGGTGCTTGACGAAGCTGATGGCCTTTTCATGCTCTTCTTTTCACAGTTCTGTGTGGAATGATCAACACCACGGACTTGTGGAATAGTGGATGCAATTTCATCCCCAAAACACTAATAAAAACACATGCCATCAGAATGGAATTCCATTCGATCAGTCACCATCAATCAGTGGCCTGTAGTCAAGCTATAGATTGTATCCTTGTCACCACCACAAAAAGACTTACTTTCATATTGAAAAAAATATTTCAAAGTGCATGTTTAGAGTAAAATGCACGAACACAGTGCAACGGTTCTCACAGTGACATGTCTGTACTGGGAACCAGTGTTTAAGTTAAGTTTCTGAAGCAGGTTATTGCTGTAGTCTTCTCCAGTTCAGCGGGTCCAATAATTCCCCAATGATGTACTTTTTAGGCAATTTTAGAACCTCATGTTAACGATAATTGTTATGACTTTAGGAGATAATTGTTATGACTGGGGCTATTTCCACGGGAGCAAAGAAGGCTAAGATTAGATTTAATAGATGTTTTTAAAATGATGAAAGGGTTTTTGATCAGCTGAATAAGGGAAGATTATTTCTTTTAGTTGCAAAGTCAGTGATGAGGGATGAGGCCAAAGAGCGGACATGGACACAATGGGCTGAGTGGCCTCCTTCGGTGCAGTTAGCGTCTGTGGTTCTATATTCCGCAAGTCCTTTGCGCTATTTTGGTCAGGATGGAATTGCCTGGTCCACTCACATGTTGTTAATGTTTGTCAGAGTATGCAAAAGGGGTTGTTCTTTTAGATCAAGGTGTTTCTCGTTTGACAGACTTCACCAATACCACAGCAGTGCTTTTAATATCAACACACCACTGTCCCTCATGGTGTCAGCCTTGGCTCACTGGGTAGCTGTTCCCTGCATTTCTCTTGTAATTGACGCGTGGCAAAGATCATGTCCATTGTGCCCCTTAGTGGGCGGAATCTGCATTGTGAATCTGGGAGGAGCTCTTCGGCCACTGGGAGAAGGCGTTGAGGAGGATTCTTGCGATTACTTTCCCTGTGGCAGACAGCAGGGAAACTCCTATGTAATTACTGCAATCGGACTTGTCACCTTTCTTGAAGATGGTTCAAAATTATGGCCTCTCTGAGATCCCCTGGCATGCTCTCCTCCTTCCAGATAGCAGAAAGGACGCCCTCAAAGCCTCCTTGAAAAAGTGCAACATCTCCACTGACACCTGGGAATCCCTGGCCCAAGACCGCACAAAGTGGAGGAGAAGCATCTGGAAAGGCGCCGAACACCTCGAGTCTCTTCGCCGGGAGCAAGCGGAAGCCAAGCGCAAGCGGCGCATGGAGCGCACGTCAACCCAAGCACCCCACCCACCCGCCCCTTCAACCACCGTCTGCCTCACCTGCGACAGAGACTGTAGGTCCCGCATTGGACTCATCAGTCACCTGAGAACTCATTTTTAATGTGGAAGCAAGTCATCCTCGGTTCCAAGGGACTGCCTAAGAAGAAGAGACTGGGTAGCACTCTTGCCTCTGCATCAGAAGGTTTTGGGTTCAAGTCCCACTCCTGATACTTGAGCACATAATGCAGACTGACACTTTAGTATGGTACTGAGGGAGTGCTGCACTGTCAGAGGTGTCATCTTTCAATGTTCCCTTTAATTTTTTTGGGACCGTGCGGCCCCTTTTATGGGCTGCATGGCCCATTCAAAATTCCGCGAATGTGCGCTTTTTTCAATTTAAAAGCCGGCTCACCGGCTGTGTGCGACCTGCAGCTTAAAGGGGATGATGTCGTTTTTTGGATGAGCTATTAAACCGAGACCTCACCTGCCCTCTCAGGTGGATGTAAAAGATCACATGGCACTATTCAAAGAAGAGCAGGGGAGTTCACCCCTCGGTGTCCTGGCCAAAATCTAGCCCACACACAACACCTAAAAATAGATTAACCATTCACTTATCTCATTCTTGCGTCTGAGACCTTGCTCGGGGTTATAGATACAGTAAACTTCAGGCAGGGTACTGGATGTGATTTTACCTGGGATGGGTACTGGACTGGTATACTCAGGTTGCGCACTTGATACAGTATAGCTGTGCTGGGTGCTAGTTGTGGTGTACTCAGGCTGGGTACTAGATACATTAATCCCTAAGCTGGGCATTAGATGTGGTATAGTCAGACTGGGTAGCTAATGCAATATTCCTTGGGCTGAGTACTAGGTTCAATATACTCAGGACGGGTAGAAGATGCAGTATTTTCTGGGACGGTTGCTAGATACGGTATTCCCTAGGACTGGGAACTAGATGCAGTCTTCCCAGGACTGGGAGCTAGATGCAGCATTCCTGGGACTGGGAACTAGATGCAGTATTCCCTGGATTTGGAACTAGATGCAGTATTCCCTGGACTGGGAACTACATGCAGTATTCCTGGGACTGGGAACTAGATGCAGTATTCCCGGGACTGGGAACTAGATGCAGTATTCCTGGGATTGGGAACTAGATGCAGTATTCCTGGGACTGGGAACTAGATGCAGTATTCCCTGGGACTAGGAACTGGATGCAGTATTCCCTGGACTGGGAAATAGATGCAGTATTCCTGGGACTGGGAACTAGATGCAGTATTCCTGGGACTGGGAACAAGATGCAGTATTCCTGGGACTGGGAACTAGATGCAGTATTCCCTGAACTGGGAACTAGATGCAGTATTCCCTGGACTGGGAACTAGATGCAGTATTCCCCAGACTGGGAACTAGATGCAGAATTCCCCAGACTGGGAACTGGATGAAGTATTCCCTAGACTGGGAACTAGGCAATATTCCCCAGACTGGGAGTGAGATGCAGTATTCCCCAGACAGGGAGCTAGGCAGTATTCCCCTGACTGGGAACTAGATGCAGTATTCCTGGGACTGGGAACAAGATGCAGTATTCCTGGGACTGGGAACTAGGTGCAGTGTTCCCCAGACTCGGAACTAGATGAAGTATTCCCTAGACTGGGAACTAGGCAATATTCCCCAGATTGGGAACGAGATGCAGTATTCCCCAGAATGGGAGCTAGGCAGTATTCCCCTGACTGGGAGCTAGATGCAGTATTCCTGGGACTGTTAAATAAGATGCAGTATTCCTGGGACTGGGAACTAGATGCAGTATTCCTGGGACTGGGAACTAGATGCAGTATTCCTGGGACTGGGAACTAGATGCAGTATTCCTGGGACTGGGAACTAGATGCAATGTTCCCTGGACTGGGAACTAGATGCAGTATTCCTGGACTGGGAACTAGATGCAGTATTCCTGGGACGGGGAACTAGATACAGTATTCCTGAACTGGGAACTAGATGCAGTATTCCTGGGACTGGGAACTAGATGCAGTATTCCTAGGACTGGGAATTGATGCAGTATTCCTGGACTGGGAACTAGATGCAATATTCCCTGGACTGGGAACTAGATGCAGTATTCCTGGGACTGGGAACTAGATGCAGTATTCCTGGGACTGGGAACTAGATGCAGTATTCCTGGGACTGGGAACTAGATGCAGTATTCCTGGGACTGGGAACTAGATGCAGTATTCCCTGGGACTGGGAACTGGATGCAGTATTCCCTGGGACTGGGAACTAGATGCAATATTCCCTGGACTGGGAACTAGATGCAGTATTCCTGGGACTGGGAACTAGATGCAGTATTCCTGGGACTGGGAACTAGATGCAGTATTCCTGGGACTGGGAACTAGATGCAGTATTCCCTGGGACTGGGAACTGGATGCAGTATTCCCTGGGACTGGGAACTAGATGCAGTATTTCTGGGACTGGGAACTAGATGCAGTATTCCTGGACTGGGAACTAGATGCAGTATTGCTGGGACTGGGAATTGGATGCAGTATTCCCTGGACTGGGAACTAGATGCAGTATTCCTGGGACTGGGAACTAGATGCAGTATTCCTGGGACTGGGAACTAGATGCTGTAATCCTGGGAATGTGAACTAGATGCAGTATTCCTGGGACTGGGAACTAGATGAAGTATTCCTGGGAATGGGAACTAGATGCAATATTCCCTGGACTGGGAACTAGATGCAGTATTCCTGGGACTGGGAACTAGATACAGTATTCCCTGGATTGGGAACTAGATGCAGTATTCCTGGGACTGGGAACTAGATGCAGTATTCCCTGGATTGGGAACTAGATGCAGTATTCCCTGGACTGGGAACTAGATGCTGTATGCCTGGGACTGGGAACTAGATGCAGTATTCCCGGGACTGGGAAATAGATGCAGTATTCCTGGGACTGCGAACTAGATGCAGTATTCCTGGGACTGGGAACTAGATGCAGTGTTCCTGGGACTGGGAACTAGATGCAGTATTCTTGGGACTGGGAACTAGATGCCGTATTGCCTGGACTGGGAATTGATGCAGTATTCCTGGGACTGGGAACTAGATGCAGTATTCCCGGGACTGGGAACTAGATGCAGTATTCCCTGGACTGGGAACTAGATGCAGTCTTCCCGGGACTGGGAACTAGATGAAGTATTCCTGGGACTGGGAACTAGATGCAGTATTCCCTGGATTTGGAACTAGATGCAGTATTCCCTGGACTGGGATCTACATGCAGTATTCCTGGGTCTGGGAACTAGATGCAGTATTCCTGGGAATGGGAACTAGATGCAGTATTCGCTGGACTGGGAAATAGATGCAGTATTCCTGGGGCTGGGAACTAGATGCAATATTCCCAGGACTGGGAACTAGATGCAGTATTCCCTGGACTGGGAAATAGATGCAGTATTCCCTTGACTGGGAACTAGATGCAGTATTCCTGGGACTGGGAACTAAATGCAGTATTCCCTGGACTGGGAACTAGATGCAGTATTCCCTGGACTGGGAACTAGATGCAGTATTCCCTAGGACAGGGAACTAGATGCAGCTTTCCCTGGACTGGGAACTAGATGCAGTATTCCTGGACTGGGAACTAGATGCAGTATTCCCTGGACTGGGAACTAGATGCAGTATTCCTGAGACTGGGAACTAGATGCAGTATTCGCTGGACTGGGAACTAGATGCAGTATTCGCTGGACTGGGAACTAGATGCAGTATTCCCCAGACTGGGAACGAGATGCAGTATTCCCCAGATTGGGAGCTAGGCAGTATTCCCCTGACTGGGAACTAGATGCAGTATTCCTGGGACTGGGAACAAGATGCATTATTCCTGGGACTGGGAACTAGATGCAGTATTCCTGGGACTGGGAACTAGATGCAGTATTCCTGGGACTGGGAACTAGATGCAGTATTCCTGGGACTGGAACTAGATGCAGTGTTCCTGGGACTGGGAACTAGATGCAGTATTCCTGGGACTGGGAACTAGATGCCGTATTCCCTGGACTGGGAACTAGATGCAGTATTCCTGGGACTGGGAACTAGATGCAGTATTCCCGGGACTGGGAACTAGATGCAGTATTCCCTGGACTGGGAACTAGATGCAGTCTTCCCAGGACTGGGAGCTAGATGCAGCATTCCTGGGACTGGGAACTAGATGCAGTATTCCCTGGATTTGGAACTAGATGCAGTATTCCCTGGACTGGGAACTAAATGCAGTATTCCTGGGACTGGGAACTAGATGCAGTATTCCCGGGACTGGGAACTAGATGCAGTATTCCTGGGATTGGGAACTAGATGCTGTATTCCTGGGACTGGGAACTAGATGCAGTATTCCCTGCGTCTTGGAACTGGATGCAGTATTCCCTGGACTGGGAACAAGATGCAGTATTCCCTGGACTGGGAACTAGATGCAGTATTCCCTGGGACAGGGAACTAGATGCAGTATTCCCTGGACTGGGAACTAGATGCAGTATTCCTGGACTGGGAACTAGATGCAGTATTCCCTGGTTGGAAACTAGATGCATTATTCCTGGGACTGGGAACTAGATGCAGTATTCCCTGGACTGGTGATATACCTATCAATTCATCCAATGAAAAGCAACGAGTTAAGATAGTAACTATAGGTTTTTATTGGCTAAATAACAGAGCCCACCCTCGTGGGTGATCGGGTCCAACAAGGAGGAATACCAGCCAGTCGATCACCTTTATACCTGGGCAAGCAGGCGGAGTCATGAGCGGAGTCAGCTGTGGTCAGCCCAGGTATAACAGCGTGACAAGAGGTGACCTTGTGTAGTGATACAACAGTGTAAACAGTGAAAACCATAGTGTAACGATATAAACAGTGCTAACCATAGTGTAACGATAGTGAACGATAAAAGTGGTTTACCACATTCACCCCTTGTTTAGATTTGAGTCCGGCGGGGTGAAGTGTACTACCAGTTCGGGTATGTCAGTCTGTTCGGAGGCCTCGTAAGTCTCTCTGATCGGCGCAGCAGCGGCGGCGGTGATGCAATATCCGATGTTAATGCTGGTGTCTGTGTGGTCGGCGAAGGCTCATGGGGTTCCGGCATGCCGTCTACCTGGGGTGGATTTGGGGGGGTGGTGGGGGGTAACGGTGGTGTCTCAGGGGTGCCCGAGGGTGCAAGGTCTCGTAAGGAGACTGTGTCCTCCCGCCCGTCTGGGTATGCCACATAGGCGTACTGGGGGTTGGCGTGCAGGAGGTCCACCCTCTCGACCAGGGGGTCCGTTTTATGGGCCCTCACGTGCTTTCGCAGCAAGACGGGCCCCGGACAAGTCAGCCATGTTGGTAGCGAGGTTCCTGTAGTCGACTTCCTGGGGAAAACAAACATTCGTTCATGGGGGGTGGCGTTAATGGCCGTGCAAAGCAGTGACCGGATGGAATGCAGCGCTGCCGGGAGGACTTCCTGCCAGCGAGAGGTTGGCAGGCCCTTAGACTTTAAGGCTAAGAGAACGGCCTTCCAGACAGTCGCGTTCTCTCTTTCCACCTGGCCGTTCCCTCGGGGGTTGTAGCTGGTGGTCCTGCTTGCAGCAATGCCTCTCGCTAGTAGGAACTGGCGAAGTTCCTCGCTCATGAAGGATGAGCCCCGGTCGCTATGTATATAGTTCGGGAACCCGAACAAGGCGAAGAGGTCGTTCAGGCATTTGATGACCGTGGTAATGGTCATGTCTGGGCAGGGGAAGGCAAAGGGGAAACGGGAGTACTCATCAATGATGTTGAGGAAGTACACATTACAGTCAGAGGACGGGAGGGGCCCCTTAAAATCGATGCTCAAGCGCTCGAAGGGGCGGGTTGCCTTGATCAGGCTTGCTCTGTCCGGCCTAAATAAATGCGGTTTGCATTCGGCGCAGGTTTGGCAGTTCCTGGTCATGGTCCTGACCTCCTCGATGGAGTAGGGCAGGTTGCGGGCCTTAATGAAGTGGTAAAGTCTGGTGACCCCGGGGTGGCAGAGGTCGTTGTGGAGGGTCTGCAGTCTATCAATTTGCGCGTTGGCGCATGTACTTCGTGATAGAGCATCTGGGGGTTCGTTCAGTTTACCAGGCCGGTACAAGATATCATAATCATAGGTGGAGAGCTCGATTCTCCACCTCAAGATCTTGTCGTTCTTGATTTTGCCCCTCAGCTTGTTATTAAACATAAAAGCGACCGAACGCTGGTCGGTGAGGAGGGTAAATCGTTTGCCTGCCAGGTAATGCCTCCAGCGTCGTACTGCCTCCACGATCGCCTGGGCCTCCTTCTCGACCGAAGAGTGTCGGATCTCAGGGCCCTGGAGGGTCCTTGAGAAGAAGGCCACAGGTCTCCCCGCCTGGTTAAGGGTTGCTGCTAGGGCGAAGTCAGATGCATCGCTCTCCACTTGGAAAGGGATAGACTCATCCACCGCGTGCATCGTGGCCTTAGCAATGTCTCCCTTTATGAGGGAGAAGGCTGCGCACGCTTCTGCCGTCAGGGGGAAGGAGGTGGACTTCATGAGGGTTCTGGCTTTGTCCGCATAATTCGGCACCCATTGGGCATAGTAGGCGAAGAGCCCCAGGGTTCTCTTCAGCGCCTTTGGACAGTGGGGGAGGGGTAGCTCCATGAGGGGGCACATTCTTTCGGGGTCGGG
Organism: Somniosus microcephalus; assembly: GCF_052327205.1. Taxonomy (NCBI): domain Eukaryota; kingdom Metazoa; phylum Chordata; class Chondrichthyes; order Squaliformes; family Somniosidae; genus Somniosus; species Somniosus microcephalus. The sequence goes on along the minus strand of NC_141006.1, from coordinate 19,881,679 downwards.
GCCGATGACCCCGTTCTCTACTACGCAGCCGAGGATGGCGAGATGCGAGGTGTTAAACACACACTTCTCCTTATTGTAAGTGAGGTTCAGCCATTCGGCTGTACGGAGGAATTTCTCCAGATTAACATCGTGGTCCTGCCGGTCGCGGCCGCAGATGGTGACGTTATCTAGATAAGGGAACGTGGCCTGCAGCCCGTTCTGATCAACCATCTGGTCCATCTCCCTTTGGAAGACCGAAACCCCGTTGGTGACGCCGAAGGGAACCCTAAGGAAGTGGTAGAGGCGGCCATTCGCCTCGAAGGCGGTATACTGGCAGTCCTCAGGGCGGATAGGGAGTTGGTGATAGGCCGACTTAAGGTCGATGGTGGAGAATACCCGGTACTGTGCAATCTGATTGACCATATCAGATGTGCGGGGAAGGGGGTATGCGTCCAGCTGGGTGTACCGGTTTATGGTTTGGCTGTAGTCGATGACCAGGCGGTTTTTATTGCCGGTCTTAACGACTACGACCTGGGCACGCCAGAGGCTGTTGCTCCTCTCGATGATGCCCTCCTTCAGGAGACGCTGCACCTCAGAGCTAATAAAAGCTCTGTCCCCGGCGCTGTACCGCCTGCTCTTGGTGGCGACGGGTTTACAGTCGCGGGTGAGGTTAGCGAACAGGGAGGGTGGCGGGACCTTGAGAGTGGATAGGCCGCAGGTGGTATGCGGTGGGCGGTTTAAAGGCTGCTGGTTGTCGACTGTGAGTGGGGGGAGGGCTCCACCGTATGCCAAAGTGACACTTTGAAGGTGGGATTGGAAGTCCAGCCCTAGTAGGACGGCAGCGCAGAGCTGGGGCAGGACGAGGAGTTAAAAATTTTTATACTCCGTGCCCCTAACCGACAGGGTCACAACACAGTAGCCGCTGATGTCTGTAGAATGGGACCTCGACGCCATCGAGGTCCGGTTGCGCGTTGGCCGGACAGTGAGGGAGTAGTGGCTCACCGTGTCTGGATGGATGAAACTCTCCGTGCTTCCGCTGTCGAACAGGCAGGTCGTGGCGTGGCCGTTTACTTTGATGTCCATCATGGACTTGGACAGGTGATGCGGGCGAGCTTGGTCCAGTGTGACGGAGGCTAGTGTATGGCTGAGCGAGCTGCTGTAGTCTGGGGGTGAGGCGGTGGTCGGGGCTGGAGACAAGGTGGCGGTCGAGTGTGGTGGACAAAATGGCGGCGCCCACGAGGTTGAATAAAATGGCGGAGGAGATGGCCGCCCCCACAACTCACATGAGGCACTGCTGGCGTCGGTGGCCTTGATCAAAGATGGCCGCCCCACGACTCACACGAGGGGATACTGGCATCTGTGGCCTTGATGAAAGATGGCCGCCCCCACAACTCGCATGAGGCACTGCTGGCGTCTGTGGCTCTCCCCCTGCAGGCCTTAGCGAAGTGGCCTTTCTTGTGGCAATCGGAGCAAGTCGCGTTTCTTGCAGGGCAGCGCGTCCTCGGGTGTTTCGCCTGGCCACAGAAGAAGCAGCCGGCGGCCCGGTCGCGGGGCTCCGATGTTGCAGCCGGTACCGGGGGTGGCGGTCCTGATCGGTTCTGGGACGCCGACGCTGAGGTAGGTCCCAGAGGCGGCGGTGCGAGGGGTATTGCGGCCGGGGTCGGGCCCGAGTCCCAGGGTCGCGCAGCACAGTATCTGGAGTACGCCTCGAGGTCCCGATGGGCCACTTCCAGAGAGCGAGCGAGGGCTGCAGTTGTATTCAGGTCAAGGTCCTTTGATTCGAGCAGTCTTTGCCGTGAGTAGTCGGACCGAAGGCCTTTCACGAAGGCATCACGGATATTCCCTTCAGTATTTTCAGCAGCCGTTACAGCTTTAAAGTCACAGTCCCTGCCGAGTGTTTGTAGCGCCCGTAAAAATTCATCTACAGACTCTCCTGGCTGTTGCGAGCGGGATCTTAGGAGATGTCTGGCATACATAGAGTTTACCGGGCTCCGGTACTGCTCTTTCAGCAGGTTGAGGGCGTCCTCGTATGTAGTAAGGTCCTGGATGAGTGCAAATACTTTAGGGCTCACTTGGGCGGTCAGAACTCTTAGTTTGGATCCCGGAGGCATGCCGGATTCTCCCAGGTAGGATTCGAAACAGCTCAGCCAGTGTTTGAAATCGAGGGCTGAGTTCGCTGCCTGTGGGTGTAGATCCAGGTACGGCGGTGGGAGGGCTCGCAGCCAGGCCGGCTGCTGTGGCTGTTGTAGCTGACCATTTGGCTGGTCGTTTGGCTGCTCTGATCCACTCATTTCAAAATTTAGCCAATAAAATTGATATACCTATCAATTCATCCAATGAAAAGCGACGAGTTAAGATAGTAACTATAGGTTTTTATTGGCTAAATAACAGAGCCCACCCTCGTGGGTGATCGGGTCCAACAAGGAGGAATACCAGCCAGTCGATCACCTTTATACCTGGGCAAGCAGGCGGAGTCATGGGCGGAGTCAGCTGTGGTCAGCCCAGGTATAACAGCGTGAGAAGAGGTGACCTTGTGTAGTGATACAACAGTGTAAAGAGTGATAACCATAGTGTAACGATATAAACAGTGATAACCATAGTGTAACGATAGTGAACGATAAAAGTGGTTTACCACAACTGGGAACTAGATGCAGTATTCCCTGGACTGGGAACTAGATGCAGTATTCCCCAGACTGGGAACTAGATGCAGAATTCCCCAGACTGCGAACTGGATGAAGTATTCCATAGACTGGGAACTAGATGCAGTATTCCCCAGACTGGGAACTAGATGCAGAATTCCCCAGACTGGGAACTGGATGAAGTATTCCCTAGACTGGGAACTAGGCAATATTCCCCAGACTGGGAACGAGATGCAGTATTCCCCAGACAGGGAGCTAGGCAGTATTCCCCTGACTGGGAACTAGATGCAGTATTCCTGGGACTGGGAACAAGATGCAGTATTCCTGGGACTGGGAACTAGCTGCAGTATTCCTGGGACTGGGAACTAGATGCAGTATTCCTGGGACTGGGAACTAGATGCAGTATTCCTGGGACTGGGAACTAGATGCAATGTTCCCTGGACTGGGAACTAGATGCAATATTCCTGGACTGGGAACTAGATGCAGTATTCCTGGGACTGGGAACTAGATACAGTGTTCCGGGACTGGGAACTAGATGCAGTATTCCCTGGACTGGGAACTAGATGCAGTATTCCCGGGACTGGGAACTAGATGCAGTATTCCTGGGACTGGGAACTAGATGCAGTCTTCCCAGGACTGGGAACTAGATGAAGTATTCCTGGGACTGGGAACTAGATGCAGTATTCCCTGGATTTGGAACTAGATGCAGTGTTCCCTGGACTGGGAACTACATGCAGTATTCCTGGGACTGGGAACTAGATGCAGTATTCCCTGGATTCGGAACTAGATGCAGTGTTCCCTGGACTGGGAACTACATGCAGTATTCTTGGGTCTGGGAACTAGATGCAGTATTCCTGCAAATGGGAACTAGATGCAGTATTCCCTGGACTGGGAAATAGATGCAGTATTCCTGGGGCTGGGAACTAGATGCAATATTCCCTGGACTGGGAACTAGATGCAGTATTCCCTGGACTGGGAAATAGATGCAGTATTCCCTTGACTGGGAACTTGATGCAGTATTCCTGGGACTGGGAACAAGATGCAGTATTCCCTGGACTGGGAACTAGATGCAGTATTCCCTGGACTGTGAACTAGATGCACTTTTCCCTGGGACAGGGAACTAGATGCAGTGTTCCTGGGGCTGGGAACTAGATGCAGTATTCTTGGGACTGGGAAATAGATGCCGTATTGCCTGGACTGGGAATTGATGCAGTATTCCTGGGACTGGGAAGTAGATGCAGTATTCCCGGGACTGGGAACTAGATGCAGTATTCTTGGGACTGGGAAATGGATGCCGTATTGCCTGGACTGGGAATTGATGCAGTATTCCTGGGACTGGGAAATAGATGCAGTATTCCCGGGACTGGGAACTAGATGCAGTATTCCCTGGACTGGGAACTAGATGCAGTCTTCCCGGGACTGGGAACTAGATGAAGTATTCCTGGGACTGGGAACTAGATGCAGTATTCCCTGGATTTGGAACTAGATGCAGTATTCCCTGGACTGGGAACTACATGCAGTGTTCCTGGGTCTGGGAACTAGATGCAGTATTCCTGGGAATGGGATCTAGATGCAGTATTCCCTGGACTGGGAAATAGATGCAGTATTCCTGGGGCTGGGAACTAGATGCAATATTCCCAGGACTGGGAACTAGATGCAGTATTCCCTGGACTGGGAAATAGATGCAGTATTCCCTTGACTGGGAACTAGGTGCAGTATTCCTGGGACTGGGAACTAGATGCAGTATTCCCTGGACTGGGAACTAGATGCAGTATTCCCTGGACTGGGAACTAGATGCAGTATTCCCTGGGACAGGGAACTAGATGCAGTATTCCCTGGACTGGGAACTAGATGCAGTATTCCTGAGACTGGGAAGTAGATGCAGTATTCCCTGGACTGGGAACTAGATGCAGTATTCCCTGGACTGGGAAGTAGATGCAGTATTCCCTGGACTGGGAACTAGATGCAGTATTCCCTGGACTGGGAACTAGATGCAGTATTCCCCAGACTGGGAACTAGATGCAGAATTCCCCAGACTAGGTACCGGATGAAGTATTCCCTAGACTGGGAACTAGATGCAGTATTCCCCAGACTGGGAACTAGGTGCAGAATTCCCCAGACTGGGAACTGGATGAAGTATTCCCTAGACTGGGAATTGGCAATATTCCCCAGACTGGGAACGAGATGCAGTATTCCCCAGACTGGGAGCTAGGCAGTATTCCCCTGAATGGGAACTAGATGCAGTATTCCTGGGACTGGGAGCAAGATGCAGTATTGCTGGAACTGGGAACTAGATGCAGTATTCCCCAGACTGGGAACTAGATGACGTATTCCCTAGACTAGGAACTAGGCAATATTCCCCAGACTGGGAACGAGATGCAGTAATCCCCAGATTGAGAGCTAGGCAGTATTCCCCTGACTGGGAACTAGATGCAGTATTCCTGGGACTGGGAACAAAATGCAGTATTCCTGGGACTGGGAACTAGATGCAGTATTCCTGGGACTGGGAACTAGATGCAGTATTCCTGGGACTGGGAACTAGATGCAGTATTCCCTGGGCTGGGAACTAGATGCAATATTCCTGGGACTGGGAACCAGATGCAGTATTCCCTGGACTGGGAACTAGATGCAGTATTCCTGGGACTGGGAACTAGATGCAGTATTCCCTGGACTGGGAACTAGATGCAGTATTCCTGGGACTGGGAACTAGATGCAGTATTCCTGGGAATGGGAACTAGATGCAGTAATCCTGGGAATGGGAACTAGATGCAGTATTCCTGGGAATGGGAAGCAGATGCAGTATTCCCTGGGCTGGGAACTAGATGCAGTATTCCCTGGGCTGGGAACTAGATGCAGTATTCCTGGGACTGGGAACTAGATGCAGTATTCCCTGGACTGGGAACTAGATGCAGTGTTCCTGGGAATGGGAACTAGATGCAGTATTCCCTGGACTGGGAACTAGATGCAGTATTCCTGGGACTGGGAATTAGATGCAGTATTCCTGGGAATGGGAACTAGATGCAGTATTCCTGGGACTGGGAACTAGATGCAGTATTCCCTGGACTGGGAACTAGATGCAATATTCCTGGGAATGGGAACTAGGTGCAGTATTCCTGGGACTGGGAACTAGATGCAGTATTCCATGGACTGGGAACTAGATGCAGTATACCTGGGACTGGGAACTAGATGCAGTATTCCCGGGACTGGGAACTAGATGCAGTATTCCTGGGACTGGGATCTAGATGCAGTATTCCCTGGATTGGGATCTAGGTGCAGTATTCCCTGGACTGGGAACTATATGCTGTATTCCTGGGACTGGGAACTAGATGCAGTGTTCCCGGGACTGGGAAATAGATGCAGTATTCCTGGGACTGCGAACTAGATGCAGTATTCCTGGGACTGGGAAGTAGATGCAGTGTTCCTGGGAATGTGAACTAGATGCAGTATTCTTGGGACTGGGAACTAGATGCCATATTGCCTGGACTGGGAATTGATGCAGTATTCCTGGGACTGGGATCTAGATGCAGTGTTCCCGGGACTGGGAACTAGATGCAGTATTCCCTGGACTGGGAACTAGATGCAGCCTTCCCGGGACTGGGAACTAGATGAAGTATTCTTGGGACTGGGAACTAGATGCAGTATTCCCTGGATTTGGAACTAGATGCAGTATTCCCTGGACTGGGAACTACATGCAGTATTCTTGGGTCTGGGAACTCGATGCAGTATTCCTGGGAATGAGAACTAGATGCAGTATTCCCTGGACTGGGAAATAGATGCAGTATTCCTGGTGCTGGGAACTAGATGTAATATTCCCAGGACTGGGATCTAGAGGCAGTATTCCCTGGACTGGGAAATAGATGCAGTATTCCCTTGACTGGGAACTAGATGCAGTATTCCTGGGACTGGGAACTAGATGCAGTATTCCCTGGACTCGGAACTAGATGCAGTATTCCCTGGACTGGGAACTAGATGCAGTATTCCCTGGGGCAGGGAACTAGATGCAGTATTCCCGAGGCTGGGAACTAGATGCAGTATTCCCTGGACTGGGAACTAGATGCAGTATTCCCTGGACTGGGAACTGGATGCAGTATTCCCCAGACTGGGAACTAGATGCAGAATTCCCCAGACTGGGAACTGGATGAAGTATTTCCTAGACTGGGAACTAGATGCAGTATTCCCCAGACTGGGAACAAGATGCAGTATTCCCCAGACTGGGAACTAGATGAAGTATTCCCTAGATTAGGAACTAGGCAATATTCCCCAGACTGGGAACGAGATGCAGTATACCCCAGATTGGGAGCTAGGCAGTATTCCCCGGACTGGGAACTAGATGCAGTATTCCTGGGACTGGGAACAAGATGCAGTATTCCTGGGACTGGGAACTAGATGCAGTATTCCTGGGACTGGGACCTAGATGCAGTATTCCTGGGACTGGAAACTAGATGCAGCATTCCTGGGACTGGAACTATATGCCATGTTCCTGGGACTGGGAACTAGATGCAGTATTCCTGGGACTGGGAACTAGATGCCGTATTCCCTGGACTGGGAAATAGATGCAATATTCCTGGGACTGGGAACTAGATGCAGTATTCCCGGGACTGGGAACTAGATGCAGTATTCCCGGGACTGGGAACTAGATGCAGTCTTCCCAGGACTGGGAGCTCGATGCAGTATTCCTGGGACTGGGAACTAGATGCAGTATTCCCTGGACTGGTGAAATACCTATCAATTCATCCAATGAAAAGCGACGAGTTAAGATAGTAACTATAGGTTTTTATTGGCTAAATAACAGAGCCCACCCTCGTGGGTGATCGGGTCCAGCAAGGAGGAATACCAGCCAGTCGATCACCTTTATACCTGGGCAAGCAGGCGGAGTCATGGGCGGAGTCAGCTGTGGTCAGCCCAGGTATAACAGCGTGAGAAGAGGTGACCTTGTGTAGTGATACAACAGTGTAAAGAGTGATAACCATAGTGTAACGATATAAACAGTGATAACCATAGTGTAATGATAGTGAACGATAAAAGTGGTTTACCACAACTGGGAACTAGATGCAGTATTCCCTGGACTGGGAACTAGATGCAGTATTCCACAGACTGGGAACTAGATGCAGAATTCCCCAGACTGGGAACTGGATGAAGTATTCCATAGACTGGGAACTAGATGCAGTATTCCCCAGACTGGGAACTAGATGCAGAATTCCCCAGATTGGGATCTGGATGAAGTATTCCCTAGATTGGGAACTAGGCAATATTCCCCAGACTGGGAATGAGATGCAGTATTCCCCAGACAGGGAGCTAGGCAGTATTCCCCTGACTGGGAGCTAGATGCAGTATTCCTGGGACTGGGAACAAGATGCAGTATTCCTGGGACTGGGAACTAGCTGCAGTATTCCTGGGACTGGGAACAAGATGCAGTATTCCTGGGACTGGGAACTAGATGCAGTATTCCTGGGACTGGGAACTAGATGCAATGTTCCCTGGACTGGGAACTAGATGCAGTATTCCTGGACTGGGAACTAGATGCAGTATTCCTGGGACTGGGAACTAGATACAGTGTTCCGGGACTGGGAACTAGATGCAGTATTCCCTGGACTGGGAACTAGATGCAGTATTCCCGGGACTGGGAACTAGATGCAGTATTCCTGGGACTGGGAACTAGATGCAGTCTTCCCAGGACTGGGAACTAGATGAAGTATTCCTGGGACTGGGAACTAGATGCAGTATTCCCTGGATTTGGAACTAGATGCAGTGTTCCCTGGACTGGGAACTACATGCAGTATTCCTGGGACTGGGAACTAGATGCAGTATTCCCTGGATTTGGAACTAGATGCAGTATTCCCTGGACTGGGAACTACATGCAGTATTCTTGGGTCTGTGAACTAGATGCAGTATTCCTGCGAATGGGAACCAGATGCAGTATTCCCTGGACTGGGAAATAGATGCAGTATTCCTGGGACTGGGAACAAGATGCAGTATTCCCTGGACTGGGAACTAGATGCAGTATTCTTGGGACTGTGAACTAGATGCACTTTTCCCTGGGACAGGGAACTAGATGCAGTGTTCCTGGGGCTGGGAACTAGATGCAGTATTCTTGGGACTGGGAAATAGATGCCGTATTGCCTGGACTGGGAATTGATGCAGTATTCCTGGGACTGGGAAGTAGATGCAGTATTCCCGGGACTGGGAACTAGATGCAGTATTCTTGGGACTGGGAAATGGATGCCGTATTGCCTGTACTGGGAATTGATGCAGTATTCCTGGGACTGGGAAATAGATGCAGTATTCCCGGGACTGGGAACTAGATGCAGTATTCCCTGGACTGGGAACGAGATGCAGTCTTCCCGGGACTGGGAACTAGATGAAGTATTCCTGGGACTGGGAACTAGATGCAGTATTCCCTGGATTTGGAACTAGATGCAGTATTCCCTGGACTGGGAACTACATGCAGTGTTCCTGGGTCTGGGAACTAGATGCAGTATTCCTGGGAATGGGATCTAGATGCAGTATTCCCTGGACTGGGAAATAGATGCAGTATTCCTGGGGCTGGGAACTAGATGCAGTATTCCTGGGACTGGGAACTAGAAGCAATATTCCTGGGACTGGGACCTAGATGCAGTATTCCTGGGACTGGAAACTAGATGCAGTATTCCTGGGACTGGAACTATATGCCGTGTTCCTGGGACTGGGAACCAGATGCAGTATTCCTGGGACTGGGAACTAGATGCCGTATTCCCTGGACTGGGAACTAGATGCAATATTCCTGGGACTGGGAACTAGATGCAGTATTCCCGGGACTGGGAACTAGATGCAGTATTCCCGGGACTGGGAACTAGATGCAGTCTTCCCAGGACTGGGAGCTAGATGCAGTATTCCCTTGACTGGGAACTAGATGCAGTATTCCCTGAATTTGGAACTAGATGCAGTATTCCCTGGACTGGGAACTAGATGCAGTATTCCTGGGACTGGGAACTAGATGCAGTATTCCCGGGACTGGGAACTAGATGCAGTATTCATGGGACTCGGAACAAAATGCAGTATTCCTGGGACTGGGAACTAGATGCAATATTCCTGGGACTGGGAACTAGATGCAGTATTCCTGGGACTGGGAACTAGATGCAGTATTCCCTGGGCTGGGAACTAGATGCAGTATTCCTGGGACTGGGATCCAGATGCAGTATTCCCTGGACTGGGAACTAGATGCAGTATTCCTGGGACTGGGAACTAGATGCAGTATTCCTGGGACTGGGAACTAGATGCAGTATTCCTGGGACTGGGAACTAGATGCAGTATTCCCTGGGCTGGGAACTAGATGCAGTATTCCTGGGACTGGGATCCAGATGCAGTATTCCCTGGACTGGGAACTAGATGCAGTATTCCTGGGACTGGGAACTAGATGCAGTATTCCCTGGACTGGGAACTAGATGCAGTATTCCTGGGACTGGGAAGTGGATGGAGTATTCCTGGGAATGGGAACTAGATGCAGTAATCCTGGGAATGGGAACTAGATGCAGTATTCCTGGGAATGGGAACTAGATGCAGTATTCCCTGGGCTGGGAACTAGATGCAGTATTCCCTGGGCTGGGAACTAGATGCAGTATTCCTGGGACTGGGAACTAGATGCAGTATTCCCTGGACTGGGAACTAGATGCAGTGTTCCTGGGAATGGGAACTAGATGCAGTATTCCTGGGAATGGGAACTAGATGCAGTATTCCCTGGGCTGGGAACTAGATGCAGTATTCCCTGGGCTGGGAACTAGATGCAGTATTCCTGGGACTGGGAACTAGATGCAGTATTCCCTGGACTGGGAACTAGATGCAGTGTTCCTGGGAATGGGAACTAGATGCAGTATTCCTGGGAATGGGAACTAGATGCAGTATTCCTGGGACTGGGAACTAGATGAAGTATTCCTGGGAATGGGATCTAGATGCAGTATTCCCTGGACTGGGAACTAGATGCAGTATTCCTGGGACTGGGAATTAGATGCAGTATTCCTGGGAATGGGAACTAGATGCAGTATTCCCTGGACTGGGAAATAGATGCAGTATTCCCTTGACTGGGAACTAGGTGCAGTATTCCTGGGACTGGGAACTAGATGCAGTATTCCCTGGACTGGGAACTAGATGCAGTATTCCCTGGACTGGGAACTACATGCAGTATTCCCTGGACTGGGAATTAGATGCAGTACTCCTGAGACTGGGAAGTAGATGCAGTATTCCCTGGACTGGGAACTAGATGCAGTATTCCCTGGACTGGGAACTAGATGCAGTATTCCCCAGACTGGGAACTAGATGCAGAATTCCCCAGACTAGGTACTGGATGAAGTATTCCCTAGACTGGGAACTAGATGCAGTATTCCCCAGACTGGGAACTAGATGCAGAATTCCCCAGACTGGGAACTGGATGAAGTATTCCCTAGACTGGGAACTAGGCAATATTCCCCAGACTGGGAACGAGATGCAGTATTCCCCAGACTGGGAGCTAGGCAGTATTCCCCTGAGTGGGAACTAGATGCTTTATTCCTGGGACTGGGAGCAAGATGCAGTATTGCTGGGACTGGGAACTAGATGCACTTTTCCCCAGACTGGGAACTAGATGAAGTATTCCCTAGGCTAGGAACTAGGCAATATTTCCCAGACTGGGAACGAGATGCAGTATTCCCCAGATTGGGAGCTAGGCAGTATTCCCCTGACTGGGAACTAGATGCAGTATTCCTGGGACTGGGAACAAAATGCAGTATTCCTGGGACTGGGAACTAGATGCAGTATTCCTGGGACTGGGAACTAGATGCAGTATTCCTGGGACTGGGAACTAGATGCAGTATTCCCTGGGCTGGGAACTAGATGCAATATTCCTGGGACTGGGAACCAGATGCAGTATTCCCTGGACTGGGAACTAGATGCAGTATTCCTGGGACTGGGAACTAGATGCAGTATTCCCTGGACTGGGAACTAGATGCAGTATTCTTGGGACTGGGAACTAGATGCAGTATTCCTGGGACTGGGAATTAGATGCAGTATTCCTGGGAATGGGAACTAGATGCAATATTCCTGGGACTGGGAACTAGATGCAGTATTCCCTGGACTGGGAACTAGATGCAATATTCCTGGGAATGGGAACCAGATGCAGTATTCCTGGGACTGGGAACTAGATGCAGTATTCCATGGACTGGGAACTAGATGCAGTATACCTGGGACTGGGAACTAGATGCAGTATTCCTGGGACTGGGAACTAGATGCAGTATTCCTGGGACTGGGATCTAGATGCAGTATTCCCTGGATTGGGATCTAGATGCAGTATTCCCTGGACTGGGAACTAGATGCTGTATTCTTGGGACTGGGAACTAGATGCAGTGTTCCTGGGACTGGGAAATAGATGCAGTATTCCTGGGACTGTGAACTAGATGCAGTATTCTTGGGACTGGGAACTAGATGCCATATTGCCTGGACTGGGAATTGATGCAATATTCCTGGGACTGGTAACTAGATGCAGTATTCCCGGGACTGGGAACTAGATGCAGTATTCCCTGGACTGGGAACTAGATGCAGTCTTCCCGGGACTGGGAACTAGATGAAGTATTCTTGGGACTGGGAACTAGATGCAGTATTCCCTGGATTTGGAACGAGATGCAGTATTCCCTGGACTGGGAACTAGATGCAGTATTCCCTGGACTGGGAACTAGATGCAGTATTCCCCAGACTGGGAACTAGATGCAGAATTCCCCAGACTGGGAACTGGATGAAGTATTTCCTAGACTGGGAACTAGATGCAGTATTCCCCAGACTGGGAACAAGATGCAGTATTCCCCAGACTGGGAACTAGATGAAGTATTCCCTAGAGTAGGAACTAGGCAATATTCCCCAGACTGGTAACGAGATGCAGTATTCCCCAGATTGGGAGCTAGGCAGTATTCCGCTGACTGGGAACTAGATGCAGTATTCCTGGGACTGGGAACAAGATACAGTATTCCTGGGACTGGGAACTAGATGCAGTATTCCTGGGACTGGGACCTAGATGCAGTATCCCTGGGACTGGAAACCAGATGCAGTATTCCTGGGACTGGAACTATATGCCGTGTTCCTGGGACTGGGAACTAGATGCAGTATTCCTGGGACTGGGAACTATATGCCGTATTCCCTGGACTGGAAACTAGATGCAATATTCCTGGGACTGGGAACTAGATGCAGTATTCACGGGACTGGGAACTAGATGCAGTATTCCCAGGACTGGGAACTAGATGCAGTCTTCCCAGGACTGGGAGCTAGATGCAGTATTCCTGGGACTGGGAACTAGATGCAGTATTCCCTGAATTTGGAACTAGATGCAGTATCCCCTGGACTGGGAACTAGATGCAGTATTCCTGGGACTGGGAACTAGATGCAGTATTCCCGGGACTGGGAAGTAGATGCAGTATTCCTGGGACTGGGAACAAAATGCAGTATTCCTGGGACTGGGAACTAGATGCAGTATTCCTGGGACTGGGAACTAGATGCAGTATTCCTGGGACTGGGAACTAGATGCAGTATTCCCTGGGCTGGGAACTAGATGCAGTATTCCTGGGACTGGGAACCAGATGCAGTATTCCCTGGACTGGGAACTAGATGCAGTATTCCTGTGACTGGGAACTAGATGCAGTATTCCCTGGACTGGGAACTAGATGCAGTATTCCTGGGACTGGGAAGTGCATGCAGTATTCCTGGGAATGGGAACTAGATGCAGTAATCCTGGGAATGGGAACTAGATGCAGTATTCCTGGGAATGGGAACTAGATGCAGTATTCCCTGGGCTGGGAACTAGATGCAGCATTCCCTGGGCTGGGAACTAGATGCAGTATTCCTGGGACTGGGAACTAGATGCAGTATTCCCTGGACCGGGAACTAGATGCAGTGTTCCTGGGAATGGGATCTAGATGCAGTATTCCTGGGAATGGGAACTAGATGCAGTATTCCTGGGACTGGGAACTAGATGAAGTATTCCTGGGAATGGGAACTAGATGCAGTTTTCCTGGGACTGGGAATTAGATGCAGCATTCCTGGGAATGGGAACTAGATGCAGTATTCCTGGGACTGGGAACTAGATGCAGTATTCCCTGGACTGGGAACTAGATGCAATATTCCTGGAAATGGGAACTAGATGCAGTATTCCTGGGACTGGGAACTAGATGCAGTATTCCATGGACTGGGAACTAGATGCGGTATACCTGGGACTGGGAACTAGATGCAGTATTCCCGGGACTGGGAACTAGATGCAGTATTCCTGGGACTGGGAACTAGATGCAGTATTCCCTGGATTGGGATCTAGATGCAGTATTCCCTGGACTGGGAACTAGATGCTGTATTCCTGAGACTGGGAACTAGATGCAGTGTTCCCGGGACTGGGAAATAGATGCAGTATTCCTGGTACTGGGAACTAGATGCCATATTGCCTGGACTGGGAATTGATGCAGTATTCCTAGGACTGGGATCTAGATGCAGTATTCCTGGGACTGGGAACTAGATGCAGTATTCCCTGGACTGGGAGCTAGATGCAGTCTTCCCGGGACTGGGAACTAGATGAAGTGTTCTTGGGACTGGGAACTCGATGCAGTATTCCCTGGATTTGGAACTAGATGCAGTATACCCTGGACTGGGAACTAAATGCAGTATTCCTGGGTCTGGGAACTAGATGCAGTATTCCTGGGAATGAGAACTAGATGCAGTATTCCCTGGACTGGGAAATAGATGCAGTATTACTGGGGCTGGGAACTAGATGCAATATTCCCAGGACTGGGATCTAGAGGCATTATTCCCTGGACTGGGAAATAGATGCAATATTCCCTTGACTGGGAACTAGATGCATTATTCCCTGGACTGGGAACTAGATGCAGTATTCCTGGGACTGGGAACAAGATGCAGTATTCCTGGGACTGGGAACAAGATGCAGTATTCCTGGGACTGGGAACTAGCTGCAGTATTCCCTGGACTGGGAACTACGTGCAGTATTCCTGGGTCTGGGAACTAGGGGCAGTGTTCCTGGGAATGGGAACTAGATGCAGTATTCCCTGGACTGGGAAATAGATGCAGTATTCCTGGGGCTGGGAACTAGATGCAATATTCGCAGGACTGGGAACTAAATGCAGTATTCCCTGGACTGGGAAATAGATGCAATATTCCCTGGACTGGGAACTAGATGCAGTATTCCTGGGTCTGGGAACTAGATGCAGTATTCCCTGGACTGGGAACTAGATGCAGTATTCCCTGGACTGGGATCTAGATGCAGTGTTCCCTGGGACAGGGAACTAGATGCAGTATTCCCTGGACTGGGAACTAGATGCAGTATTCCTGGACTGGGAACTAGATGCAGTATTCCCTGGACTGGGAACTAGATGCAGTAGTCCTGAGACTGGGATCTAGATGCAGTATTCCCTGGACTGGGAACTAGATGCAGTATTCCCTGGACTGGGAACTAG
Source organism: Somniosus microcephalus (assembly GCF_052327205.1). Classification (NCBI taxonomy): domain Eukaryota; kingdom Metazoa; phylum Chordata; class Chondrichthyes; order Squaliformes; family Somniosidae; genus Somniosus; species Somniosus microcephalus. The sequence continues at coordinate 19,866,615 of NC_141006.1, read as the reverse complement.
ATGCAGTATTCCCCAGACTGGGAACTAGATGCAGAATTCCCCAGACTGAGAACTGGATGAAGTATTCCCTAGACTGGGAACTAGATGCAGTATTCCCCAGACTGGGAACTGGATGCAGAATTCCCCAGACTGGGAACTGGATGAAGTATTCCCTAGACTGGGAACTAGGCAATATTCCCCAGACTGGGAACAAGATGCAGTATTCCCCAGACTGGGAGCTAGGCAGTATTCCCCTGACTGGGAACTAGATGCAGTATTCCTGGGACTGGGAGGAAGATGCAGTATTGCTGGGACTGGGAACTAGATGCAGTATTCCCCAGACTGGGAACTAGATGAAGTATTCCCTAGACTAGGAACTAGGCAATATTCCCCAGACTGGGAATGAGATGCAGTATTCCCCAGATTGGGAGCTAGGCAGTATTCCCCTGACTGGGAACTAGATGCAGTATTCCTGGGGCTGGGAACAAGTAGCAGTATTCCTGGGACTGGGAACTAGATGCAGTATTCCTGGGACTGGGAACTAGATGCAGTATTCCTGTGACTGGGAATTGAGGCAGTATTCCTGGGACTGGAACTAGATGCAGTGTTCCTGGGACTGGGAACTAGATGCAGTATTCCTGGGACTGGGAACTAGATGCCGTATTCCCTGGACTGGGAACTAGATGCAGTATTCCTGGGACTGGGAACTAGATGCAGTATTCCCGGGACTGGGAACTAGATGCAGTATTCCCTGGACTGGGAACTAGATGCAGTCTTCCCAGGACTGGGAGCTAGATGCAGTATTCCTGGGACTGGGAACTAGATGCAGTATTCCCTGGATTTGGAAATAGATGCAGTATTCCCTGGACCGGGAACTACATGCAGTATTCCTGGGACTGGGAACTAGATGCAATATTCCTGGGATTGGTAACTAGATGCAGTATTCTTGGGACTGGGAACTAGATGCAGTATTCCCTGGGACTAGGAACTGGGTGCAGTATTCCCTGGACTGGGAAATAGATGCAGTATTCCTGGGACTGCGAACTAGATGCAATATTCCCGGGACTGAGAACTAGATGCAGTATTCCCTGGACTAGGAACTAGATGCAGCATTCCTGGGACTGGGAACTTGATGCAGTATTCCCTGGACTGGGTACAAGATGCAGTATTCCCTGGACTGGGAACTAGATGCAGTATTCCTGGACTGGGAACTAGATGCAGTATTCCCTGGTTGGAAACTAGATGCAGTATTCCCTGGGACTGGGAACTAGATGCAGTATTCCCTGGACTGGGAAATAGATGCAGTATTCCCTGGACTGGGAACTAGACACAGTATTCCCCAGACTGGGAACTAGATGCAGAAATCCCCAGACTGGGAACTGGATGAAGGATTCCCTGGACTGGGAACTAGATGCAGTATTCCCCAGGCTGGGAACTAGATGCAGAATTCCCCAGACTGGGAACTGGATGAAGTATTCCCTAGACTGGGAACTAGGCAATATTCCCCAGACTGGGAGCTAGGCAGTATTCCCCTGACTGGGAACTACATGCTGTATTCCTGGGACTGGGAGCAAGATGCAGTATTGCTGGGACTGGGAACTAGATGCAGTATTCCCCAGACTGGGAACTAGATGAAGTATTCCCTAGACTAGGAACTAGGCAATATTCACCAGACTGGGAACGAGGTGCAGTATTCCCCAGATTGTGAGCTAGGCAGTATTCCCCTGACTGGGAACTAGATGCTGTATTCCTGGGACTGGGAACTAGATGCAGTATTCCTGGGACTTGGAACTAGATGCAGTATTCCTGGGACTGGGAACTAGATGCAGTATTCCTGGGACTGGAACTAGATGCAGTGTTACTGGGACTGGGAACTAGATGCAGTATTCCTGGGACTGGGAACTACATGCAGTGTTCCTGGGACTGGGAACTAGATGCAGTATTCCCGGGACTGGGAACTAGATTCAGTATTCCTGGGACTCGGAACTAGATGCAGTATTCCCAGGATTTGGAACTAGATGCAGTATTCCCTGGACTGGGAGCTACATGCAGTGTTCCTGGGACTGGGAACTAGATGCAGTATTCCCTGGACTGGGATCTAGATGCAGTGTTCCCTGGGACAGGGAACTAGATGCAGTATTCCCTGGACTGGGAACTAGATGCAGTATTCCTGGACTGGGAACTAGATGCAGTATTCCCTGGACTGGGAACTAGATGCAGTATTCCTGAGACTGGGAACTAGATGCAGTATTCCCTGGACTGGGAACTAGATGCAGTATTCCCTGGACTGGGAACTAGATGCAGTATTCCCCAGACTGGGAACTAGATGCAGAATTCCCCAGACTGGGAACTGGATGAAGTATTCCCTGTACTGGGAACTAGATGCAGTATTCCCCAGACTGGGAGCTAGATGCAGAATTCCCCAGACTGGGAACTGGATGAAGTATTCCCTAGACTGGGAACTAGGCAATATTCCCCAGACTGGGAACAAGATGCAGTATTCCCCAGACTGGGAGCTAGGCAGTATTCCCCTGACTGGGAACTAGATGCAGTATTCCTGGGACTGGGAGCAAAATGCAGTATTGCTGGGACTGGGAACTAGATGCAGTATTCCCCAGACTGGGAACTAGATGCATTATTCCTGGGACTGGGAACTAGATGCAGTATTCCTGGGACTGGAACTAGATGCAGTGTTCCTGGGACTGGGAACTAGATGTAGTATTCCTGGGACTGGGAACTAGAGGCCGTATTCCCTGGACTGGGAACTAGATGCAGTATTCCTGGGACTGGGAACTAGATGCAGTATTCCCGGGACTGGGAACTAGATGCAGTATTCCCTGGGAATAGGAACTGGATGCAGTCTTCCCTGGACTGGGAAATAGATGCAGTATTCCTGGGACTGCGAACTAGAAGCAGTATTCCTGGGGCTGGGAACTAGATGCAGTATTCCTGGGATTGGGAACTAGATGCAGTATTCCTGGGACTGGGAACTAGATGCAGTATTCCCTGGGAATAGGAACTGGATGCAATCTTCCCTGGACTGGGAAATAGATGCAGTATTCCTGGTACTGCGAACTAGATGCAATATTCCCTGGACTGAGAACTAGATGCAGTATTCCCTGGACTAGGAACTAGAAGCAGTATTCCTGGGACTGGGAACAAGATGCAGTATTCCCTGGACTGGGAACAAGATGCAGTATTCCCTGGACTGGGAAATCGATGCAGTATTCCCTGGGACAGGGAACTAGATGCAGTATTCCCTGGACTGGGAACTAGATGCAGTATTCCCTGGACTGGGAACTAGATGCAGTATTCCCCAGACTGGGAATTGATGCAGTATTCCCCAGACAGGGAACTAGATGCAGTATTCCCTGGACTGGGAACTAGATGCAGTATTCCTGGACTGGGAACTAGATGCAGTATTCCCTGGTTGGAAACTAAATGCAGTATTCCTGGGACTGGGAACTAGATGCAGTATTCCCTGGACTGGGAACTAGATGCAGTATTCCCTGGACTGGGAACTAGATGCAGTATTCCCTGGACTGGGAACTAGATGCAGTATTCCCCAGACTGGGAACTAGATGCAGAATTCCCCAGACTGGGAACTGGTTGAAGTATTCCCTAGACTGGGAACTAGATGCAGTATTCCCCAGACTGGGAACTAGATGCAGAATTCCCCAGACTGGGAACTGGATGAAGTATTCCCTAGACTGGAAACTAGGCAATATTCCCCAGACTGGGAGCTAAGCAGTATTCCCCTGACTGGGAACTAGATGCTGTATTCCTGGGACTGGGAGCAAGATGCAGTATTGCTGGGACTGGGAACTAGATGCAGTATTCCCCAGACTGGGAACTAGATGCAGTATTCCTGGGACTGGGAACTAGATGCAGTATTCCTGGGACTTGGAACTAGATGCAGTATTCCTGGGACTGGGAACTAGATGCAGTATTCCTGGGACTGGAACTAGATGCAGTGTTCCTGGGACTGGAAACTAGATGCAGTATTCCTGGGACTGGGAACTAGATGCCGTGTTCCCTGGACTAGGAACTAGATGCAGTATTCCTGGGACTGGAAACTAGATGCAGTATTTCCTGGATTTGGAACTAGATGCAGTATTCCCTGGACTGGGAACTACATGCAGTATTCCTGGGACTGGGAACTAGATGCAGTATTCCCGGGACTGGGAACTAGATGCAGTATTCCTGGGATTGGGAACCAGATGCAGTATTCCTGGGACTGGGAACTAGATGCAGTATTCCCTGGGATTAGGAACTGGATGCAGTATTCCCTGGACTAGGAAATAGATGCAGTATTCCTGGGACTGGGAACTAGATGCAATATTCCCGGGACTGGGAACTAGATGCAGTATTCCCTGTACTGGGAACTAGATGCAGTATTCCTGGGACTGGGAACTAGATGCAGTATTCCCTGGACTGGGAACAAGATGCAGTATTCACTGGACTGGGAACTAGATGCAGTATTCCATGGGACAGGGAACTAGATGCAGTGCTCCCTGGACTGGGAACTAGATGCAGTATTCCTGGACTGGGAACTAGATGCAGTATTCCCTGGTTGGGAACTAGATGCAGTATTCCTGGGACTGGGAACTGGATGCAGTATTCCCTGGACTGGGAACTAGATGCAGTATTCCTGGGACTGGGAACTAGATGCAGTATTCCCCAGACTGGGAACTAGATGCAGAATTCCCCAGACTGGGAACTGGATGAAGTATTCCCTAGACTGGGAACTAGATGCAGTATTCCCCAGACTGGGAACTAGATGCAGAATTCCTCAGACTGGGAACTGGATGAAGTATTCCTAGACTGGGAACTAGGCATTATTCCCCAGACTGGGAACGAGATGCAGCATTCCCCAGACAGGGAGCTAGGCAGTATTCCCCTGACTGGGAACTAGATGCAGTATTCCTGGGACTGGGAACAACATGCAGTATTCCTGGGACTGGGAACTAGATGCAGTATTCCTGGGACTGGGAACTAGATGCAGTAATCCTGGGACTGGGAACTAGATGCAATGTTCCCTGGACTGGGAACAAGATGCAGTATTCCTGGACTAGGAACTAGATGCAGTATTCCTGGGACTGGGAACTAGATACAGTATTCCTGGACTGGGAACTAGATGCAGTATTCCCTGGACTGGGAACTAGATGCAGTATTCCTGGGACTGGGAACTAGATGCAGTCTTCCCAGGACTGGGAACTAGATGAAGTATTCCTGGGACTGTGAACTAGATGCAGTAATCCCCAGACTGGGAACTAGATGCAGAATTCCCCAGACTGGGAACGGGATGAAGTATTCCCTAGACTGGGAACTAGATGCAGTATTCCCCAGACTGGGAACTAGATGCAGAATTCCCCAGACTGGGAACTGGATGAAGTATTCCTTAGACTGGGAACTAGGCAATATTCCCCAGACTGGGAGCTAGGCAGTATTCCCCTGACTGGGAACTAGATGCTGTATTCCTGGGACTGGGAGCAAGATGCTGTATTGCTGGGACTGGGAACTAGATGCAGTATTCCCCAGACTGGGAACTAGATGAAGTATTCCCTAGACTAGGAACTAGGCAATATTCCCCAGACTGGGAACGAGATGCACTATTCCCCAGATTGGGAGCTAGGCAGTATTCCCCTGACTGGGAACTAGATGCAATATTCCTGGGACTGGGAACTAGATGCAGTATTCCTGGGACTGGAACTAGATGCAGTATTCCTGGGACTGGGAACTAGAAGCAGTATTCCTGGGACTGGAACTAAATGCAGTGTCCCTGGGACTGGGAACTAGATGCAGTATTCCTGGGACTGGGAACTAGATGCCGTATTCCCTGGACTAGGAACTAGATGCAGTATTCCTGGGACTGGGAACTAGATGCAGTATTCCCGGGACTGGGAATTAGATGCAGTATTCCCTGGACTGGTAATCAGATGCAGTCTTCCCAGGACTGGTAGCTAGATGCAGTATTCCTGGGACTGGGAACTAGATGCAGTATTCCCTTGATTTGGAACTAGATGTAGTATTCCCTGGACTGGGAACTACATGCAGTATTCCTGGGACTGGGAACTAGATGCAGTATTCCCGGGACTGGGAACTAGATGCGTTATTCCTGGGATTGGGAACTAGATGCAGTATTCCTGTGACTGGGAACTAGATGCAGTATTCCCTGAGATTGGAACTGGATGCATTATTCCCTGGACTGGGAAATAGATGCAGTATTCCTGGGACTGGGAACTAGATGCAATATTCCTGGGACTGGGAACTAGATGCAGTATTCCCGGGACTGGGAACTAGATGCAGTATTCCCTGGACTGGGAACTAGATGCAGTCTTCCCAGGACTGGGAGCTAGATGCAGTATTCCTGTGACTGGGAACTAGATGCAGTATTCCCTGGATTTGGAACTAGATGCAGTACTCCCTGGACCGGGAACTACATGCAGTATTCCTGGGACTGGGAACTAGAAGCAGTATTCCTGGGGCTGGGAACTAGATGCAGTATTCCTGGGATTGGGAACTAGATGCAGTATTCCTGGGACTGGGAACTAGATGCAGTATTCCCTGGGAATAGGAACTGGATGCAGTCTTCCCTGGACTGGGAAATAGATGCAGTATTCCTGGGACTGCGAACTAGATGCAATATTCCCTGGACTGAGAACTAGATGCAGTATTCCCTGGACTAGGAACGAGAAGCAGTATTCCTGGGACTGGGAACAAGATGCAGTATTCCCTGGGACAGGGAACTAGATGCAGTATTCCCTGGACTGGGAACTAGATGCAGTATTCCTGGACTGGGAACGAGATGCAGTATTCCCTTGTTGGAAACTAAATGCAGTATTCCTGGGACTGGGAACTAGATGCAGTATTCCCTGGACTGGGAACTAGATGCAGTATTCCCTGGACTGGGAACTAGATGCAGTATTCCCCAGACTGGGAACTAGATGCAGAATTCCCCAGACTGGGAACTGGATGAAGTATTCCCTAGACTGGGAACTAGATGCAGTATTCCCCAGACTGGGAACTAGATGCAGAATTCCCCAGACTGGGAACTGGATGAAGTATTCCCTAGACTGGAAACTAGGCAATATTCCCCAGACTGGGAGCTAGGCAGTATTCCCCTGACTGGGAACTAGATGCTGTATTCCTGGGACTGGTACAAGATGCAGTATTGCTGGGACTTGGAACTAGATGCAGTATTCCTGGGACTGGGAACTAGATGCAGTATTCCTGGGACTGGAACTAGATGCAGTGTTCCTAGGACTGGGAACTAGATGCAGTATTCCCGGGACTGGGAACCAAATGCAGTATTCGCTGGGAATAGGAACTGGATGCAGTCGTCCCTGGACTGGGAAATAGATGCAGTATTCCTGGGACTGCGAACTAGAAGCAGTATTCCTGGGGCTGGGAACTAGATGCAGTATTCCTGGGATTGGGAACTAGATGCAGTATTCCTGGGACTGGGAACTAGATGCAGTATTCCCTGGGAATAGGAACTGGATGCAGTATTACTGGGACTGCGAACTAGATGCAATATTCCCTGGACTGAGAACTAGATGCAATATTCCCTGCACTGAGAACTAAATGCAGTATTCCTGGGACTGGGAACAAGATGCAGTATTCCCTGGACTAGGAACTAGAAGCAGTATTCCTGGGACTGGGAACTAGATGCAGTATTCCCTGGACTGGGAACAAGATGCAGTATTCCCTGGACTGGGAACTCGATGCAGTATTCCCTGGGACAGGGAACTAGATGCAGTATTCCCTGGACTGGGAACTAGATGCAGCATTCCCTGGTTGGAAACTAAATGCAGTATTCCTGGGACTGGGAACTAGATGCAGTATTCCCTGGACTGGGAACTAGATGCAGTATTCCCTGGACTGGGAACTAGATGCAGTATTCCCTGGTTGGAAACTAAATGCAGTATTCCTGGGACTGGGAACTAGATGCAGTATTCCCTGGACTGGGAACTAGATGCAGTATTCCCTGGACTGGGAACTAGATGCAGTATTCCCTGGACTGGGAACTAGATGCAGTATTCCCCAGACTGGGAACTAGATGCAGAATTCCCCAGACTGGGAACTGGTTGAAGTATTCCCTAGACTGGGAACTAGATGCAGTATTCCCCAGACTGGGAACTAGATGCAGAATTCCCCAGACTGGGAACTGGATGAAGTATTCCCTAGACTGGAAACTAGGCAATATTCCCCAGACTGGGAGCTAGGCAGTATTCCCCTGACTGGGAACTAGATGCTGTATTCCTGGGACTGGGAGCAAGATGCAGCATTGCTGGGACTGGGAACTAGATGCAGTATTCCCCAGACTGGGAACTAGATGCAGTATTCCTGGGACTGGGAACTAGATGCAGTATTCCTGGGACTTGGAACTAGATGCAGTATTCCTGGGACTGGGAACTAGATGCAGTATTCCTGGGACTGGAACTCGAAGCAGTGTTCCTGGGACTGGGAACTAGATGCAGTATTCCTGGGACTGGGAACTAGATGCCGTATTCCCTGGACTAGGAACTAGATGCAGTATTCCTGGGACTGGAAACTAGATGCAGCATTTCCTGGATTTGGAACTAGATGCAGTATTCCCTGGACTGGGAACTACATGCAGTATTCCTGGGACTGGGAACTAGATGAAGTATTCCCGGGACTGGGAACTAGATGCAGTATTCCTGGGATTGGGAACTAGATGCAGTATTCCTGGTACTGGGAACTAGATGCAGTATTCCCTGGGATTAGGAACTGGATGCAGTATTCCCTGGACTAGGAAATAGATGCAGTATTCCTGGCACTGGGAACTAGATGCAATATTCCCGGGACTGGGAACTAGATGCAGTATTCCCTGGACTGGGAACTAGATGCAGTATTCCTGGGACTGGGAACTAGATGCATTATTCCCTGGACTGGGAACAAGATGCAGTATTCACTGGACTGGGAACTAGATGCAGTATTCCATGGGACAGGGAACTAGATGCAGTGTTCCCTGGACTGGGAACTAGATGCAGTATTCCTGGACTGGGAACTAGATGCAGTATTCCCTGGTTGGGAACTAGATGCAGTATTCCTGGGACTGGGAACTAGATGCAGTATTCCCTGGACTGGGAACTAGATGCAGTATTCCTGGGACTGGGAACTAGATGCAGTGTCCCCTGGGACAGGGAACTAGATGCAGTATTCCCTGGACTGGGAACTAGATGCAGTATTCCTGGACTGGGAACTAGATGCAGTATTCCCTGGACTGGGAACCAAATGCAGTATTCCTGAGACTGGGAACTAGATGCAGTATTCCCTGGACTGGGAACTAGATGCAGTATTCCCTGGACTGTGAACTAGATGCAGTATTCCCCAGACTGGGAACTAGATGCAGAATTCCCCAGACTGGGAACTGGATGAAGTATTCCCTGTACTGGGAACTAGATGCAGTATTCCCCAGACTGGGAGCTAGATGCAGAATTCCCCAGTCTGGGAACTGGATGAAGTATTCCCTAGACTGGGAACTAGGCAATATTCCCCAGACTGGGAACAAGATGCAGTATTCCCCAGACTGGGAGCTAGGCAGTATTCCCCTGACTGGGAACTAGATGCAGTATTCCTGGGACTGGGAGCAAAATGCAGTATTGCTGGGACTGGGAACTAGATGCAGTATTCCCCAGACTGGGAACTAGATGAAGTATTCCCTAGACTAGGAACTAGGCAATATTCCCCAGACAGGGAACGAGATGCAGTATTCCCCAGATTGGGAGCTAGGCAGTATTCCGCTGACTGGGAACTAGATGCAGTATTCCTGGGACTGGGAACAAGTAGCAGTATTCCTGGGACTGGGAACTAGATGCAGTATTCCTGGGACTGGGAACTAGATGCATTATTCCTGGGACTGGGAACTAGATGCAGTATTCCTGGGACTGGAACTAGATGCAGTGTTCCTGGGACTGGGAACTAGATGCAGTATTCCTGGGACAGGTAACTAGAGGCCGTATTCCCTGGACTGGGAACTAGATGCAGTATTCCTGGGACTGGGAACTAGATGCAGTATTCCCGGGACTGGGAACTAGATGCAGTATTCCCTGGGAATAGGAACTGGATGCAGTCTTCCCTGGACTGGGAAATAGATGCAGTATTCCTGGGACTGCGAACTAGAAGCAGTATTCCTGGGGCTGGGAACTAGATGCAGTGTTCCTGGGATTGGGAACTAGATGCAGTATTCCTGGGACTGGGAACTAGATGCAGTATTCCCTGGGAATAGGAACTGGATGCAGTCTTCCCTGGACTGGGAAATAGATGCAGTATTCCTGGTACTGCGAACTAGATGCAATATTCCCTGGACTGAGAACTAGATGCAGTATTCCCTGGACTAGGAACTAGAAGCAGTATTCCTGGGACTGGGAACAAGATGCAGTATTCCCTGGACTGGGAACAAGGTGCAGTATTCCCTGGACTGGGAACTCGATGCAGTATTCCCTGGGACAGGGAACTAGATGCAGTATTCCCTGGACTGGGAACTAGATGCAGTATTCCCTGGACTGGGAACTAGATGCAGTATTCCCCAGACTGGGAATTGATGCAGTATTCCCCAGACAGGGAACTAGATGCAGTATTCCCTGGACTGGGAACTAGATGCAGTATTCCTGGACTGGGAACTAGATGCAGTATTCCCTGGTTGGAAACTAAATGCAGTATTCCTGGGACTGGGAACTAGATGCAGTATTCCCTGGACTGGGAACTAGATGCAGTATTCCCTGGACTGGGAACTAGATGCAGTATTCCCTGGACTGGGAACTAGATGCAGTATTCCCCAGACTGGGAACTAGATGCAGAATTCCCCAGACTGGGAACTGGTTGAAGTATTCCCTAGACTGGGAACTAGATGCAGTATTCCCCAGACTGGGAACTAGATGCAGAATTCCCCAGACTGGGAACTGGATGAAGTATTCCCTAGACTGGAAACTAGGCAATATTCCCCAGACTGGGAGCTAAGCAGTATTCCCCTGACTGGAAACTAGATGCTGTATTCCTGGGACTGGGAGCAAGATGCAGTATTGCTGGGACTGGGAACTAGATGCAGTATTCCCCAGACTGGGAACTAGATGCAGTATTCCTGGGACTGGGAACTAGATGCAGTATTCCTGGGACTGGGAACTAGATGCAGTATTCCTGGGACTGGGAACTAGATGCAGTATTCCTGGGACTGGAACTAGATGCAGTGTTCCTGGGACTGGGAACTAGATGCAGTATTCCTGGGACTGGGAACTAGATGCCGTATTCCCTGGACTAGGAACTAGATGCAGTATTCCTGGGACTGGAAACTAGATGCAGTATTTCCTGGATTTGGAACTAGATGCAGTATTCCCTGGACTGGGAACTACATGCAGTATTCCTGGGACTGGGAACTAGATGCAGTATTCCCGGGACTGGGAACTAGATGCAGTATTCCTGGGATTGGGAACTAGATGCAGTATTCCTGGGACTGGGAACTAGATGCAGTATTCCCTGGGATTAGGAACTGGATGCAGTATTCTCTGGACTAGGAAATAGATGCAGTATTCCTGGGACTGGGAACTAGATGCAATATTCCCGGGACTGGGAACTAGGTGCAGTATTCCCTGGACTGGGAACTAGATGCAGTATTCCTGGGACTGGGAACTAGATGCAGTATTCCCTGGACTGGGAACAAGATGCAGTATTCACTGGACTGGGAACTAGATGCAGTATTCCATGGGACAGGGAACTAGATGCAGTGTTCCCTGGACTGGGAACTAGATGCAGTATTCCTGGACTGGGAATTAGATGCAGTATTCCCTGGTTGGGAACTAGATGCAGTATTCCTGGGACTGGGAACTGGATGCAGTATTCCCTGGACTGGGAACTAGATGCAGTATTCCTGGGACTGGGAACTAGATGCAGTATTCCCCAGACTGGGAACTAGATGCAGAATTCCCCAGACTGGGAACTGGATGAAGTATTCCCTAGACTGGGAACTAGATGCAGTATTCCCCAGACTGGGAACTAGATGCAGTATTCCTCAGACTGGGAACTGGATGAAGTATTCCTAGACTGGGAACTAGGCATTATTCCCCAGACTGGGAACGAGATGCAGCATTCCCCAGACAGGGAGCTAGGCAGTATTCCCCTGACTGGGAACTAGATGCAGTATTCCTGGGACTGGGAACAACATGGAGTATTCCTGGGACTGGGAACTAGATGCAGTATTCCTGGGACTGGGAACTAGATGCAGTAATCCTGGGACTGGGAACTAGATGCAATGTTCCCTGGACTGGGAACAAGATGCAGTATTCCTGGACTAGGAACTAGATGCAGTATTCCTGGGACTGGGAACTAGATACAGTATTCCTGGACTGGGAACTAGATGCAGTATTCCCTGGACTGGGAACTAGATGCAGTATTCCTGGGACTGGGAACTAGATGCAGTCTTCCCAGGACTGGGAACTAGATGAAGTATTCCTGGGACTGGGAACTAGATGCAGTAATCCCCAAACTGGGAACTAGATGCAGAATTCCCCAGACTGGGAACGGGATGAAGTATTCCCTAGACTGGGAACTAGATGCAGTATTCCCCAGACTGGGAACTAGATGCAGAATTCCCCAGACTGGGAACTGGATGAAGTATTCCTTAGACTGGGAACTAGGCAATATTCCCCAGACTGGGAGCTAGGCAGTATTCCCCTGACTGGGAACTAGATGCTGTATTCCTGGGACTGGGAGCAAGATGCTGTATTGCTGGGACTGGGAACTAGATGCAGTATTCCCCAGACTGGGAACTAGATGAAGTATTCCCTAGACTAGGAACTAGGCAATATTCCCCAGACTGGGAACGAGATGCACTATTCCCCAGATTGGGAGCTAGGCAGTATTCCCCTGACTGGGAACTAGATGCAATATTACTGGGACTGGGAACTAGATGCAGTATTCCTGGGACTGGAACTAGATGCAGTATTCCTGGGACTGGGAACTAGATGCAGTATTCCTGGGACTGGAACTAAATGCAGTGTCCCTGGGACTGGGAACTAGATGCAGTATTCCTGGGACTGGGAACTAGATGCCGTATTCCCTGGACTAGGAACTAGATGCAGTATTCCTGGGACTGGGAACTAGATGCAGTATTCCCGGGACTGGGAACTAGATGCAGTATTCCCTGGACTGGTAATCAGATGCAGTCTTCCCAGGACTGGTAGCTAGATGCAGTATTCCTGGGACTGGGAACAAGATGCAGTATTCCCTTGATTTGGAACTAGATGTAGTATTCCCTGGACTGGGAACTACATGCAGTATTCCTGGGACTGGGAACTAGATGCAGTATTCCCGGGACTGGGAACTAGGTGCGTTATTCGTGGGATTGGGAACTAGATGCAGTATTCCTGTGACTGGGAACTAGATGCAGTATTCCCTGGGATTGGAACTGGATGCATTATTCCCTGGACTGGGAAATAGATGCAGTATTCCTGGGACTGGGAACTAGATGCAATATTCCTGGGACTGGGAACTAGATGCAGTATTCCCGGGACTGGGAACTAGATGCAGTATTCCCTGGACTGGGAACTAGATGCAGTCTTCCCAGGACTGGGAGCTAGATGCAGTATTCCTGTGACTGGGAACTAGTTGCAGTATTCCCTGGATTTGGAACCAGATGCAGTACTCCCTGGACCGGGAACTACATGCAGTATTCCTGGGACTGGGAACTAGAAGCAGTATTCCTGGGGCTGGGAACTAGATGCAGTATTCCTGGGATTGGGAACTAGATGCAGTATTCCTGGGACTGGGAACTAGATGCAGTATTCCCTGGGAATAGGAACTGGATGCAGTCTTCCCTGGACTGGGAAATAGATGCAGTATTCCTGGGACTGCGAACTAGATGCAATATTCCCTGGACTGAGAACTAGATGCAGTATTCCCTGGACTAGGAACTAGAAGCAGTATTCCTGGGACTGGGAACAAGATGCAGTATTCCCTGGGACAGGGAACTAGATGCAGTATTCCCTGGACTGGGAACTAGATGCAGTATTCCTGGACTGGGAACGAGATGCAGTATTCCCTTGTTGGAAACTAAATGCAGTATTCCTGGGACTGGGAACTAGATGCAGTATTCCCTGGACTGGGAACTAGATGCAGTATTCCCTGGACTGGGAACTAGATGCAGTATTCCCCAGACTGGGAACTAGATGCAGAATTCCCCAGACTGGGAACTGGATGAAGTATTCCCTAGACTGGGAACTAGATGCAGTATTCCCCAGACTGGGAACTAGATGCAGAATTCCCCAGACTGGGAACTGGATGAAGTATTCCCTAGACTGGAAACTAGGCAATATTCCCCAGACTGGGAGCTAGGCAGTATTCCCCTGACTGGGAACTAGATGCTGTATTCCTGGGACTGGGAGCAAGATGCAGTATTGCTGGGACTTGGAACTAGATGCAGTATTCCTGGGACTGGGAACTAGATGCAGTATTCCTGGGACTGGAACTAGATGCAGTGTTCCTGGGACTGGGAACTAGATGCAGTGTTCCCGGGACTGGGAACTAGATGCAGTATTCCCTGGGAATAGGAACTGGATGCAGTCTTCCCTGGACTGGGAAATAGATGCAGTATTCCTGGGACTGCGAACTAGAAGCAGTATTCCTGGGGCTGGGAACTAGATGCAGTATTCCTGGGATTGGGAACTAGATGCAGTATTCCTGGGACTGGGAACTAGATGCAGTATTCCCTGGGAATAGGAACTGGATGCAGTATTCCTGGGACTGCGAACTAGATGCAATATTCCCTGGACTGAGAACTAGATGCTATATTCCCTGGACTGAGAACTAAATGCAGTATTCCTGGGACTGGGAACAAGATGCAGTATTCCCTGGACTAGGAACTAGAAGCAGTATTCCTGGGACTGGGAACTAGATGCAGTATTCCCTGGACTGGGAACAAGATGCAGTATTCCCTTGACTGGGAACTCGATGCAGTATTCCCTGGGACAGGGAACTAGATGCAGTATTCCCTGGACTGGGAACTAGATGCAGCATTCCCTGGTTGGAAACTAAATGCAGTATTCCTGGGACTGGGAACTAGATGCAGTATTCCCTGGACTGGGAACTAGATGCAGTATTCCCTGGACTGGGAACTAGATGCAGTATTCCCTGGTTGGAAACTAAATGCAGTATTCCTGGGACTGGGAACTAGATGCAGTATTCCCTGGACTGGGAACTAGATGCAGTATTCCCTGGACTGGGAACTAGATGCAGTATTCCCTGGACTGGGAACTAGATGCAGTATTCCCCAGACTGGGAACTAGATGCAGAATTCCCCAGACTGGGAACTGGTTGAAGTATTCCCTAGACTGGGAACTAGATGCAGTATTCCCCAGACTGGGAACTAGATGCAGAATTCCCCAGACTGGGAACTGGATGAAGTATTCCCTAGACTGGAAACTAGGCAATATTCCCCAGACTGGGAGCTAGGCAGTATTCCCCTGACTGGGAACTAGATGCTGTATTCCTGGGACTTGGAGCAAGATGCCGTATTGCTGGGTCTGGGAACTAGATGCAGTATTCCCCAGACTGGGAACTAGATGCAGTATTCCTGGGACTTGGAACTAGATGCAGTATTCCTGGGACTGGGAACTAGATGCAGTATTCCTGGGACTGGAACTAGATGCAGTGTTCCTGGGACTGGGAACTAGATGCAGTATTCCTGGGACTGGGAACTAGATGCCGTATTCCCTGGACTAGGAACTAGATGCAGTATTCCTGGGACTGGAAACTAGATGCAGCATTTCCTGGATTTGGAACTAGATGCAGTATTCCCTGGACTGGGAACTACATGCAGTATTCCTGGGACTGGGAACTAGATGCAGTATTCCCGGGACTGGGAACTAGATGCAGTATTCCTGGGATTGGGAACTAGATGCAGTATTCCTGGGACTGGGAACTAGATGCAGTATTCCCTGGGATTAGGAACTGGATGCAGTATTCCCTGGACTAGGAAATAGATGCAGTATTCCTGGGACTGGGAACTAGATGCAATATTCCCGGGACTGGGAACTAGATGCAGTATTCCCTGGACTGGGAACTAGATGCAGTATTCCTGGGACTGGAAACTAGATGCAGTATTCCCTGGACTGGGAACAATATGCAGTATTCACTGGACTGGGAACTAGATGCAGTATTCCATGGGACAGGGAACTAGATGCAGTGTTCCCTGGACTGGGAACTAGATGCAGTATTCCTGGACTGGGAACTAGATGCAGTCTTCCCGGGACTGGGAACTAGATGAAGTATTCCTGGGACTGGGAACTAGATGCAGTATTCCCTGGACTGGGAACTAGATGCAGTATTCCTGGGACTGGGAACTAGATGCAGTATTCCCCAGACTGGGAACTAGATGCAGAATTCCCCAGACTGGGAACTGGATGAAGTATTCCCTAGACTGGGAACTAGATGCAATATTCCCCAGACTGGGAACCAGATGCAGAATTCCTCAGACTGGGAACTGGATGAAGTATTCCTAGACTGGGAACTAGGCAATATTCCCCAGACTGGGAGCTAGGCAGTATTCCCCTGACTGGGAACTAGATGCTGTATTCCTGGGACTGGGAGCAAGATGCAGTATTGCTGGGACTTGGAACTAGATGCAGTATTCCTGGGACTGGGAACTAGATGCAGTATTCCTGGGACTGGAACTAGATGCAGTGTTCCTGGGACTGGGAACTAGATGCAGTATTCCCTGGACTGGGAACTAGATGCAGTATTCCCTGGACTGGGAACTAGATGCAGTATTCCCCAGACTGGGAACTAGATGCAGAATTCCCCAGACTGGGAACTGGATGAAGTATTCCCTAGACTGGGAACTAGATGCAGTATTCCCCAGACTGGGAACTAGATGCAGAATTCCCCAGACTGGGAACTGGATGAAGTATTCCCTAGACTGGAAACTAGGCAATATTCCCCAGACTGGGAGCTAGGCAGTATTCCCCTGACTGGGAACTAGATGCTGTATTCCTGGGACTGGGAGCAAGATGCAGTATTGCTGGGACTTGGAACTAGATGCAGTATTCCTGGGACTGGGAACTAGATGCAGTATTCCTGGGACTGGAACTAGATGCAGTGTTCCTGGGACTGCGAACTAGATGCAGTATTCCTGGGACTGGGAACTAGATGCCGTATTCCCTGGACTAGGAACTAGATGCAGTATTCCTGGGACTGGGAACTAGATGCAGTATTTCCTGGATTTGGAACTAGATGCAGTATTCCCTGGACTGGGAACTACATGCAGTATTCCTGGGACTGGGACCTAGATGCAGTATTCCCGGGACTGGGAACTAGATGCAGTATTCCTGGGATTGGGAACTAGATGCAGTATTCCTGGGACTGGGAACTAGATGCAGTATTCCCTGGGATTAGGAACTGGATGCAGTATTCCCTGGACTAGGAAATAGATGCAGTATTCCTGGGACTGGGAACTAGATGCAATATTCCCGGGACTGGGAACTAGATGCAGTATTCCCTGGACTGGGAACTAGATGCAGTATTCCTGGGACTGGGAACTAGATGCAGTATTCCCTGGACTGGGAACAAGATGCAGTATTCACTGGACTGGGAACTAGATGCAGTATTCCATGGGACAGGGAACTAGATGCAGTGTTCCCTGGACTGGGAACTAGATGCGGTATTCCTGGACTGGGAACTAGATGCAGTATTCCCTGGTTGGGAACTAGATGCAGTATTCCTGGGACTGGGAACTAGATGCAGTATTCCCTGGACTGGGAACTAGATGCAGTATTCCTGGGACTGGGAACTAGATGCAATATTCCCCAGACTGGGAACTAGATGCAGAATTCCCCAGACTGGGAACTGGATGAAGTATTCCCTAGACTGGGAACTAGATGCAGTATTCCCCAGACTGGGAACTAGATGCAGAATTCCTCAGACTGGGAACTGGATGAAGTATTCCTAGACTGGGAACTAGGCATTATTCCACAGACTGGGAACGAGATGCAGCATTCCCCAGACAGGGAGCTAGGCAGTATTCCCCTGACTGGGAACTAGATGCAGTATTCCTGGGACTGGGAACAACATGCAGTATTCCTGGGACTGGGAACTAGATGCAGTATTCCTGGGACTGGGAACTAGATGCAGTAATCCTGGGACTGGGAACTAGATGCAATGTTCCCTGGACTGGGAACTAGATGCAGTATTCCTGGACTAGGAACTAGATGCAGTATTCCTGGGACTGGGAACTAGATACAGTATTCCTGGACTGGGAAGTAGATGCAGTATTCCCTGGACTGGGAACTAGATGCAGTATTCCTGGGACTGGGAACTAGATGCAGTATTCCTGGGACTGGGAACTAGATGCAGTCTTCCCGGGACTGGGAACTAGATGAAGTATTCCTGGGACTGGGAACTAGATGCAGTATTCCCTGGATTTGGAACTAGATGCAGTATTCCCTGAACTGGGAACTACCTGCAGTATTCCTGGGACTGGGAACTAGATGCAGTTTTCCCTGGTCTGGGAACTAGATGCAGTAATCCCCAGACTGGGAATTGATGCAGAATTCCCCAGACTGGGAACGGGATGAAGTATTCCCTAGACTGGGAACTAGATGCAGTATTCCCCAGACTGGGAACTAGATGCAGAATTCCCCAGACTGGGAACTGGATGAAGTATTCCCTAGACTGGGAACTACGCAATATTCCCCAGACTGGGAGCTAGGCAGTATTCCCCTGACTGGGAACTAGATGCTGTATTCCTGGGACTGGGAGCAAGATGCAGTATTCCTGGGACTGGGAACTAGATGCATTATTCCCGGGACTGGGAACTAGATGCAGTATTCCCTGGACTGGTAATCAGATGCAGTCTTCCCAGGACTGGGAGCTAGATGCAGTATTCCTGGGACTGGGAACTAGATGCAGTATTCCATTGATTTGGAACTAGATGTAGTATTCCCTGGACTGGGAACTACATGCAGTATTCCTGGGACAGGGAACTAGATGCAGTATTCCCGGGACTGGGAACTAGATGCAGTATTCCTGGGATTGGGATCTAGATGCAGTATTCCTGTGACTGGGAACTAGATGCAGTATTCCCTGGGATTGGAACTGGATGCATTATTCCCTGGACTGGGAAATAGATGCAGTATTCCTGGGACTGGGAACTAGATGCAATATTCCTGGGACTGGGAACTAGATGCAGTATTCCCTGGACTGGGAACTAGATGCAGTATTCCTGGGACTGGGAACTAGATGCAGTATTCCCTGAACTGGGAACAAGATGCAGTATTCACTGGACTGGGAACTAGATGCAGTATTCCCTGGGACAGGGAACTAGATGCAGTATTCCCTGGACTGGGAACTAGATGCAGTATTCCTGGACTGGGAAATAGATGCAGTATTCCCTGGTTGGAAACTAGATGCAGTATTCCTGGGACTGGGAACTAGATGCAGTATTCCCTGGACTGGGAACTAGATGCTGTATTCCCTGGACTGGGAACTAGATGCAGTATTCCCCAGACTGGGAACTAGATGCAGAATTCCCCAGACTGGGAACTGGATGAAGTATTCCCCAGACTGGGATGGATGAAGTATTCCTAGACTGGGAACTTGGCAATATTCCCCAGACTGGGAACGAGATGCAGTATTCCCCAGACAGGGAGCTAGGCAGTATTCCCCTGACTGGGAACTAGATGCAGTATTCCTGGGACTGGGAACAAGATGCAGTATTCCTGGGACTGGGAACTAGATGCAGTATTCCCTGGGACTGGGAACTGGATGCAGTATTCCCTGGAGTGGGAAATAGATGCAGTATTCCCCAGACTGAGAACTAGATGCAATATTCCCGGGACTGGGAACTAGATGCAGTGTTCCCTGGACTGGGAACTAGTTGCAGTATTCCTCGGACTGGGAACTAGATGCAGTATTCCCTGGACTGGGAACAAGATGCAGTATTCCCTGGACTGGGAACTAGATGCAGTATTCCCTGGGACAGGGAACTAGATGCAGTATTCCCTGGACTGGGAACTAGATGCAGTGTTCCTGGACTGGGAACTAGATGCAGTATTCCCTGGTTGGAAACTAGATGCAGTATTCCTGGGACTGGGAACTAGATGCAGTATTCCCTGGACTGGGAACTAGATGCAGTATTCCCTGGACTGGGAACTAGATGCAGTATTCCCCAGTCTGGGAACTAGATGCAGAATTCCCCAGACTGGGAACTGGATGAAGTATTCCCTAGACTGGGAACTAGATGCAGTATTCACCAGACTGGGAACTAGATGCAGAATTCACCAGACTGGGAACTCGATGAAGTATTCCCTAGACTGGAAACTCGGCAATATTCCCCTGACTGGGAGCTAGGCAGTATTCCCCTGACTGGGAACTAGATGCTGTATTCCTGGGACTGGGAGCAAGATGCAGTATTGCTGGGACTGGGAACTAGATGCAGTATTCCCCAGACTGGGAACTAGATGAAGTATTCCCTAGACTAGGAACTAGGCAATATTCCCCAGACTGGGAATGAGATGCAATATTCCCCAGATTGGGAGCTAGGCAGTATTCCCCTGACTGGGAACTAGATGCAGTATTGCAGGGACTGGGAACTCGATGCAATATTCCTGGGACTTGGAACGAGATGCAGTGTTCCTGGGCCTGGGAACTAGATGCAGTATTCCTGGGACTGGAACTAGATGCAGTGTTCCTGGGACTGGGAACTAGATGCAGTATTCCTGGGACTGGGAACTCGATGCCGTATTCCCTGGACTAGGAACTAGATGCAGTATTGCTGGGACTGGGAACTAGATGCAGTATTCCGGGGGCTGGGAACTAGATGCTGTATTCCCTGGACTGGGAACCAGATGCAGTCTTCCCAGGACTGGGAGCTAGATGCAGTATTTCTGGGACTGGGAACTAGATGCAGTATTCCCCGGATTTGGAACTAGATGCAGTATTCCCTGGACTGGGAACTACATGCAGTATTCCCGGGACTGGGAACTAGATGCAGTATTCCCTGGACTGGAAACTAGATGCAGCATTCCTGGGACTGGGAACTAGATGCAGTATTCCCTGGACTGGGAACCAGATGCAGTATTCCTGGGACTGCGAACTAGATGCAGTATTCCTGGGAATGTGAACTGGATGCAGTATTCCTGGGAATGGGAACTAGATGCAGTATTCCTGGGAATGGGAACTAGATGCAGTATTCCTGGGAATGGGAACTAGATGCAGTATTCCAAGGACTGGGAACCAGATGAAGTATTCCTGGGAATGGGAACTAGATGCAGTATTCCTGGGACTGGGAACTAGATGCAGTATTCCCTGGACTGGGAACTACATGCAGCATTCCTGAGAATGGGAACTAGATGCAGTATTCCTCGGACAGGGAACTAGATGTAGTATTCCCTGGACTGGGAACTACATGCAGCATTCCTGAGAATGGGAACTAGATGCAGTATTCCTGGGACTGGGAACTAGATGCAGTATTCACTGGACTGGGAACTAGAAGAAGTATTCCTGGGACTGGGAACTAGATGCAGTATTCCCTGGACTGGGAACTAGATGCAGTATTCCTGGGAAAGGGAACTAGATGCAGTATTCCTGGACAGGGAACTAGATGCAGTATTCCCTGGACTGGGAACTAGATGCAGTATTCACTGGGACTGGGAACTAGATCCAGTATTCCCTGGACTGAGAAATAGATGCAGTATTCCCTGGACTGGGAACAAGATGCAGTAATCCTGGGACTGGGAACTAGATGCAGTATTCCCCAGACTGGGAACTAGATGAAGTATTCCCTAGACTAGGAACTAGGCAATATTCCCCAGACTGGGAATGAGATGCAGTATTCCCCAGATTGGGAGCTAGGCAGTATTCCCCTGACTGGGAACTTGATGCAGTATTGCAGGGACTGGGAACTCGATGCAGTACTCCTGGGACTGGGAACTAGATGCAGTATTCCTGGGACTGGAACTAGATGCAGTGTTCCTGGGACTGGGAACTAGATGCAGTATTCCTGGGTCTGGAACTAGATGCCGTATTCCCTGGACTAGGAACTAGATGCAGTATTGCTGGGACTGGGAACTAGATGCAGTATTCCGGGGACTGGGAACTAGATGCAGTATTCCCTGGACTGGGAACCAGATGCAGTCTTCCCAGGACTGGGAGCTAGATGCAGTATTTCTGGGACTGGGAACTAGATGCAGTATTCCCCAGATTTGGAACTAGATGCAGTATTCCCTGGACTGGGAAATACATGCAGTATTCCTGGGACTGGGAACTAGATGCAGTATTCCCGGGACTGGGATCTAGATGCAGTATTCCCTGGACTGGAAACTAGATGCAGCATTCCTGGGACTGGGAACTAGATGCAGTATTCCCTGGACTGGGAACCAGATGCAGTATTCCTGGGACTGCGAACTAGATGCAGTATTCCTGGGAATGTGAACTAGATGCAGTATTCCTGGGAATGGGAACTAGATGCAGTATTCCTGGGAATGGGAACTAGATGCAGTATTCCTGGAAATGGGAACTAGATGCAGTATTCCTGGGACTGGGAACTAGATGATGTATTCCTGGGAATGGGAACTAGATGCAGTATTCCTGGGACTGGGAACTAGATGCAGTATTCCCTGGACTGTGAACGACATGCAGCATTCCTGAGAATGGGAACTAGATGCAGTATTCCTCGGACTGGGAACTAGATGTAGTATTCCCTGGACTGGGAACTACATGCAGCATTCCTGAGAATGGGAACTAGATGCAGTATTCCTGGGACTGGGAACTAGATGCAGTATTCCTTGGACTGGGAACTAGAAGAAGTATTCCTGGGACTGGGAACTAGATGCAGTATTCCTGGGAATGGGAACTAGATGCAGTATTCCTGGGACTGGGAACTAGATGCAGTATTCCCTGGAGTGGGAACTACATGCAGCATTCCTGAGAATGGGAACTAGATGCAGTATTCGTGGGACTGGGAACTAGATGCAGTATTCCCTGGACTGGGAACTAGATGCAGTATTCCTGGGAAAGGGAACTAGATGCAGTATTCCTGGACTGGGAACTAGATGCAGTATTCCTTGGACTGGGAACTAGATGCAGTATTCCCTGGGACTGGGAATTGATCCAGTATTCCCTGGGCTGGGAACTTGATGCAGTATTCCCTGGACTGGGAACTAGATGCAGCATTCCTGGGACTGGGAACTAGATGCAGTATTCCCTGGACTGGGAACCAGATGCAGTATTCCTGGGACTGCGAACTAGATGCAGTATTCCTGGGAATGTGAACTAGATGCAGTATTCCTGGGAATGGGAACTAGATGCAGTATTCCTGGGAATGGGAACTAGATGCAGTATTCCTGGAAATGGGAACTAGATGCAGTATTCCTGGGACTGGGAACTAGATGATGTATTCCTGGGAATGGGAACTAGATGCAGTATTCCTGGGACTGGGAACTAGATGCAGTATTCCCTGGACTGTGAACTACATGCAGCATTCCTGAGAATGGGAACTAGATGCAGTATTCCTCGGACTGGGAACTAGATGTAGTATTCCCTGGACTGGGAACTACATGCAGCATTCCTGAGAATGGGAACTAGATGCAGTATTCCTGGGACTGAGAACTAGATGCAGTATTCCTTGGACTGGGAACTAGAAGAAGTATTCCTGGGACTGGGAACTAGATGCAGTATTCCCTGGAGTGGGAACTACATGCAGCATTCCTGAGAATGGGAACTAGATGCAGTATTCGTGGGACTGGGAACTAGATGCAGTATTCCCTGGACTGGGAACTAGATGCAGTATTCCTGGGAAAGGGAACTAGATGCAGTATTCCTGGACTGGGAACTAGATGCAGTATTCCTTGGACTGGGAACTAGATGCAGTATTCCCTGGGACTGGGAACTAGATCCAGTATTCCCTGGACTGAGAAATAGATGCAGTATTCCCTGGACTGGGAACTAGATGCAGTAATCCTGGGACTGGGAACTAGATGCAGTATTCCCTGGACTAGGAACTAGATGCAGTATTCCCTGGACTGGGAACTAGATGCAGTATTCCCTGGGACTGGGACTAGATGCAGCATTCCCTGGACTGGGAACTAGATGCAGTATTCCTGGACAGGGAACTAGATGCAGTATTCCCTGGTCTAGGAACTAGATGCAGTATTCCTGGGACCTGGAACAAGATGCAGTATTCCTGGGACTGGGAACTAGATGCAATATACCCTGGACTTGGAACTAGATGCAGTATTCCTGGGACTGGGAGCTAGATGCAGTATTCCTGGGACTGGGAACTAGATGCAGTATTCCCTGGACTGGGAACTAGATGCAGTATTCCTGGGACTGGGAACTAGATGCAGTATTCCCTGGACTGGGAACTAGATGCAGTATTCCAGGGACTGGGAACTAGATGCAGTATTCCCTGGACTGGGAACCAGATGCAGTCTTCCCAGGACTGGGAGCTAGATGCAGTATTTCTGGGACTGGGAACTAGATGCAGTATTCCCCAGATTTGGAACTAGATGCAGTATTCCCTGGACTGGGAACTACATGCAGTATTCCTGGGACTGGGAACTAGATGCAGTATTCCCTGGACTGGGAACCAGATGCAGTATTCCTGGGACTGCGAACTAGATGCAGTATTCCTGGGAATGTGAACTAGATGCAGTATTCCTGGGAATGGGAACTAGATGCAGTATTCCTGGGAATGGGAACTAGATGCAGTATTCCTGGAAATGGGAAATAGATGCAGTATTCCTGGGACTGGGAACTAGATGATGTATTCCTGGGAATGGGAACTAGATGCAGTATTCCTGGGACTGGGAACTAGATGCAGTATTCCCTGGACTGTGAACTACATGCAGCATTCCTGAGAATGGGAACTAGATGCAGTATTCCTCGGACTGGGAACTAGATGTAGTATTCCCTGGACTGGGAACTACATGCAGCATTCCTGAGAATGGGAACTAGATGCAGTATTCCTGGGACTGGGAACTAGATGCAGTATTCCTTGGACTGGGAACTAGAAGAAGTATTCCTGGGACTGGGAACTAGATGCAGTATTCCTGGGAATGGGAACTAGATGCAGTATTCCTGGGACTGGGAACTAGATGCAGTATTCCCTGGAGTGGGAACTACATGCAGCATTCCTGAGAATGGGAACTAGATGCAGTATTCGTGGGACTGGGAACTAGATGCAGTATTCCCTGGACTGGGAACTAGATGCAGTATTCCTGGGAAAGGGAACTAGATGCAGTATTCCTGGACTGGGAACTAGATGCAGTATTCCTTGGACTGGGAACTAGATGCAGTATTCCCTGGGACTGGGAACTAGATCCAGTATTCCCTGGACTGAGAAATAGATGCAGTATTCCCTGGACTGGGAACTAGATGCAGTAATCCTGGGACTGGGAACTAGATGCAGTATTCCCTGGACTAGGAACTAGATGCAGTATTCCCTGGACTGGGAACTAGATGCAGTATTCCCTGGGACTGGGACTAGATGCAGCATTCCCTGGATTGGGAACTAGATGCAGTATTCCTGGACAGGGAACTAGATGCAGTATTCCCTGGTCTAGGAACTAGATGCAGTATTCCTGGGACCTGGAACAAGATGCAGTATTCCTGGGACTGGGAACTAGATGCAATATTCCCTGGACTTGGAACTAGATGCAGTATTCCTGGGACTGGGAGCTAGATGCAGTATTCCTGGGACTGGGAACTAGATGCAGTATTCCCTGGACTGGGAACTAGATGCAGTATTCCTGGGACTGGGAACTAGATGCAGTATTCCTGGCACTGGGAACTAGATGCAGTATTCCCTGGACTAGGAACTAGATGCAGTATTCCCTGGACTGTGAACTAGATGCAGTATTCCTGGGAGTGGGAACTAGATGCAGTATTCCTGGGACTGGGAACTAGATGCAGTATTCCTGGACTGGGAAATAGATGCAGTATTCCCTGGTTGGAAACTAGATGCAGTATTCCTGGGACTGGGAACTAGATGCAGTATTCCCTGGACTGGGAACTAGATGCTGTATTCCCTGGACTGGGAACTAGATGCAGTATTCCCCAGACTGGGAACTAGATGCAGAATTCCCCAGACTGGGAACTGGATGAAGTATTCCCCAGACTGGGATGGATGAAGTATTCCTAGACTGGGAACTTGGCAATATTCCCCAGACTGGGAACGAGATGCAGTATTCCCCAGACAGGGAGCTAGGCAGTATTCCCCTGACTGGGAACTAGATGCAGTATTCCTGGGACTGGGAACAAGATGCAGTATTCCTGGGACTGGGAACTAGATGCAGTATTCCCTGGGACTGGGAACTGGATGCAGTATTCCCTGGAGTGGGAAATAGATGCAGTATTCCCCAGACTGAGAACTAGATGCAATATTCCCGGGACTGGGAACTAGATGCAGTGTTCCCTGGACTGGGAACTAGTTGCAGTATTCCTCGGACTGGGTACTAGATGCAGTATTCCCTGGACTGGGAACAAGATGCAGTATTCCCTGGACTGGGAACTAGATGCAGTATTCCCTGGGACAGGGAACTAGATGCAGTATTCCCTGGACTGGGAACTAGATGCAGTGTTCCTGGACTGGGAACTAGATGCAGTATTCCCTGGTTGGAAACTAGATGCAGTATTCCTGGGACTGGGAACTAGATGCAGTATTCCCTGGACTGGGAACTAGATGCAGTATTCCCTGGACTGGGAACTAGATGCAGTATTCCCCAGTCTGGGAACTAGATGCAGAATTCCCCAGACTGGGAACTGGATGAAGTATTCCCTAGACTGGGAACTAGATGCAGTATTCACCAGACTGGGAACTAGATGCAGAATTCACCAGACTGGGAACTCGATGAAGTATTCCCTAGACTGGAAACTCGGCAATATTCCCCTGACTGGGAGCTAGGCAGTATTCCCCTGACTGGGAACTAGATGCTGTATTCCTGGGACTGGTAGCAAGATGCAGTATTGCTGGGACTGGGAACTAGATGCAGTATTCCCCAGACTGGGAACTAGATGAAGTATTCCCTAGACTAGGAACTAGGCAATATTCCCCAGACTGGGAATGAGATGCAATATTCCCCAGATTGGGAGCTAGGCAGTATTCCCCTGACTGGGAACTAGATGCAGTATTGCAGGGACTGGGAACTCGATGCAATATTCCTGGGACTTGGAACGAGATGCAGTGTTCCTGGGCCTGGGAACTAGATGCAGTATTCCTGGGACTGGAACTAGATGCAGTGTTCCTGGGACTGGGAACTAGATGCAGTATTCCTGGGACTGGGAACTCGATGCCGTATTCCCTGGACTAGGAACTAGATGCAGTATTGCTGGGACTGGGAACTAGATGCAGTATTCCGGGGGCTGGGAACTAGATGCTGTATTCCCTGGACTGGGAACCAGATGCAGTCTTCCCAGGACTGGGAGCTAGATGCAGTATTTCTGGGACTGGGAACTAGATGCAGTATTCCCCGGATTTGGAACTAGATGCAGTATTCCCTGGACTGGGAACTACATGCAGTATTCCCGGGACTGGGAACTAGATGCAGTATTCCCTGGACTGGAAATTGATGCAGCATTCCTGGGACTGGGAACTAGATGCAGTATTCCCTGGACTGGGAACCAGATGCAGTATTCCTGGGACTGCGAACTAGATGCAGTATTCCTGGGAATGTGAACTGGATGCAGTATTCCTGGGAATGGGAACTAGATGCAGTATTCCTGGGAATGGGAACTAGATGCAGTATTCCTGGGAATGGGAACTAGATGCAGTATTCCTGGGACTGGGAACCAGATGAAGTATTCCTGGGAATGGGAACTAGATGCAGTATTCCTGGGACTGGGAACTAGATGCAGTATTCCCTGGACTGGGAACTACATGCAGCATTCCTGAGAATGGGAACTAGATGCAGTATTCCTCGGACAGGGAACTAGATGTAGTATTCCCTGGACTGGGAACTACATGCAGCATTCCTGAGAATGGGAACTAGATGCAGTATTCCTGGGACTGGGAACTAGATGCAGTATTCACTGGACTGGGAACCAGAAGAAGTATTCCTGGGACTGGGAACTAGATGCAGTATTCCCTGGACTGGGAACTAGATGCAGTATTCCTGGGAAAGGGAACTAGATGCAGTATTCCTGGACAGGGAACTAGATGCAGTATTCCCTGGACTGGGAACTAGATGCAGTATTCACTGGGACTGGGAACTAGATCCAGTATTCCCTGGACTGAGAAATAGATGCAGTATTCCCTGGACTGGGAACAAGATGCAGTAATCCTGGGACTGGGAACTAGATGCAGTATTCCCCAGACTGGGAACTAGATGAAGTATTCCCTAGACTAGGAACTAGGCAATATTCCCCAGACTGGGAATGAGATGCAGTATTCCCCAGATTGGGAGCTAGGCAGTATTCCCCTGACTGGGAACTTGATGCAGTATTGCAGGGACTGGGAACTCGATGCAGTACTCCTGGGACTGGGAACTAGATGCAGTATTCCTGGGACTGGAACTAGATGCAGTGTTCCTGGGACTGGGAACTAGATGCAGTATTCCTGGGTCTGGAACTAGATGCCGTATTCCCTGGACTAGGAACTAGATGCAGTATTGCTGGGACTGGGAACTAGATGCAGTATTCCGGGGACTGGGAACTAGATGCAGTATTCCCTGGACTGGGAACCAGATGCAGTCTTCCCAGGACTGGGAGCTAGATGCAGTATTTCTGGGACTGGGAACTAGATGCAGTATTCCCCAGATTTGGAACTAGATGCAGTATTCCCTGGACTGGGAACTTCATGCAGTATTCCTGGGACTGGGAACTAGATGCAGTATTCCCGGGACTGGGATCTAGATGCAGTATTCCCTGGACTGGAAACTAGATGCAGCATTCCTGGGACTGGGAACTAGATGCAGTATTCCCTGGACTGGGAACCAGATGCAGTATTCCTGGGACTGCGAACTAGATGCAGTATTCCTGGGAATGTGAACTAGATGCAGTATTCCTGGGAATGGGAACTAGATGCAGTATTCCTGGGAATGGGAACTAGATGCAGTATTCCTGGAAATGGGAACTAGATGCAGTATTCCTGGGACTGGGAACTAGATGATGTATTCCTGGGAATGGGAACTAGATGCAGTATTCCTGGGACTGGGAACTAGATGCAGTATTCCCTGGACTGTGAACGACATGCAGCATTCCTGAGAATGGGAACTAGATGCAGTATTCCTCGGACTGGGAACTAGATGTAGTATTCCCTGGACTGGGAACTACATGCAGCATTCCTGAGAATGGGAACTAGATGCAGTATTCCTGGGACTGGGAACTAGATGCAGTATTCCTTGGACTGGGAACTAGAAGAAGTATTCCTGGGACTGGGAACTAGATGCAGTATTCCTGGGAATGGGAACTAGATGCAGTATTCCTGGGACTGGGAACTAGATGCAGTATTCCCTGGAGTGGGAACTACATGCAGCATTCCTGAGAATGGGAACTAGATGCAGTATTCGTGGGACTGGGAACTAGATGCAGTATTCCCTGGACTGGGAACTAGATGCAGTATTCCTGGGAAAGGGAACTAGATGCAGTATTCCTGGACTGGGAACTAGATGCAGTATTCCTTGGACTGGGAACTAGATGCAGTATTCCCTGGGACTGGGAACTAGATCCAGTATTCCCTGGGCTGGGAACTTGATGCAGTATTCCCTGGACTGGGAACTAGATGCAGCATTCCTGGGACTGGGAACTAGATGCAGTATTCCCTGGACTGGGAACCAGATGCAGTATTCCTGGGACTGCGAACTAGATGCAGTATTCCTGGGAATGTGAACTAGATGCAGTATTCCTGGGAATGGGAACTAGATGCAGTATTCCTGGGAATGGGAACTAGATGCAGTATTCCTGGAAATGGGAACTAGATGCAGTATTCCTGGGACTGGGAACTAGATGATGTATTCCTGGGAATGGGAACTAGATGCAGTATTCCTGGGACTGGGAACTAGATGCAGTATTCCCTGGACTGTGAACTACATGCAGCATTCCTGAGAATGGGAACTAGATGCAGTATTCCTCGGACTGGGAACTAGATGTAGTATTCCCTGGACTGGGAACTACATGCAGCATTCCTGAGAATGGGAACTAGATGCAGTATTCCTGGGACTGAGAACTAGATGCAGTATTCCTTGGACTGGGAACTAGAAGAAGTATTCCTGGGACTGGGAACTAGATGCAGTATTCCCTGGAGTGGGAACTACATGCAGCATTCCTGAGAATGGGAACTAGATGCAGTATTCGTGGGACTGGGAACTAGATGCAGTATTCCCTGGACTGGGAACTAGATGCAGTATTCCTGGGAAAGGGAACTAGATGCAGTATTCCTGGACTGGGAACTAGATGCAGTATTCCTTGGACTGGGAACTAGATGCAGTATTCCCTGGGACTGGGAACTAGATCCAGTATTCCCTGGACTGAGAAATAGATGCAGTATTCCCTGGACTGGGAACTAGATGCAGTAATCCTGGGACTGGGAACTAGATGCAGTATTCCCTGGACTAGGAACTAGATGCAGTATTCCCTGGACTGGGAACTAGATGCAGTATTCCCTGGGACTGGGACTAGATGCAGCATTCCCTGGACTGGGAACTAGATGCAGTATTCCTGGACAGGGAACTAGATGCAGTATTCCCTGGTCTAGGAACTAGATGCAGTATTCCTGGGACCTGGAACAAGATGCAGTATTCCTGGGACTGGGAACTAGATGCAATATACCCTGGACTTGGAACTAGATGCAGTATTCCTGGGACTGGGAGCTAGATGCAGTATTCCTGGGACTGGGAACTAGATGCAGTATTCCCTGGACTGGGAACTAGATGCAGTATTCCTGGGACTGGGAACTAGATGCAGTATTCCCTGGACTGGGAACTAGATGCAGTATTCCGGGGACTGGGAACTAGATGCAGTATTCCCTGGACTGGGAACCAGATGCAGTCTTCCCAGGACTGGGAGCTAGATGCAGTATTTCTGGGACTGGGAACTAGATGCAGTATTCCCCAGATTTGGAACTAGATGCAGTATTCCCTGGACTGGGAACTACATGCAGTATTCCTGGGACTGGGAACTAGATGCAGTATTCCCGGGACTGGGATCTAGATGCAGCATTCCTGGGACTGGGAACTAGATGCAGTATTCCCTGGACTGGGAACCAGATGCAGTATTCCTGGGACTGCGAACTAGATGCAGTATTCCTGGGAATGTGAACTAGATGCAGTATTCCTGGGAATGGGAACTAGATGCAGTATTCCTGGGAATGGGAACTAGATGCAGTATTCCTGGAAATGGGAACTAGATGCAGTATTCCTGGGACTGGGAACTAGATGATGTATTCCTGGGAATGGGAACTAGATGCAGTATTCCTGGGACTGGGAACTAGATGCAGTATTCCCTGGACTGTGAACTACATGCAGCATTCCTGAGAATGGGAACTAGATGCAGTATTCCTCGGACTGGGAACTAGATGTAGTATTCCCTGGACTGGGAACTACATGCAGCATTCCTGAGAATGGGAACTAGATGCAGTATTCCTGGGACTGGGAACTAGATGCAGTATTCCTTGGACTGGGAACTAGAAGAAGTATTCCTGGGACTGGGAACTAGATGCAGTATTCCTGGGAATGGGAACTAGATGCAGTATTCCTGGGACTGGGAACTAGATGCAGTATTCCCTGGAGTGGGAACTACATGCAGCATTCCTGAGAATGGGAACTAGATACAGTATTCGTGGGACTGGGAACTAGATGCAGTATTCCCTGGACTGGGAACTAGATGCAGTATTCCTGGGAAAGGGAACTAGATGCAGTATTCCTGGACTTGGAACTAGATGCAGTATTCCTTGGACTGGGAACTAGATGCAGTATTCCCTGGGACTGGGAACTAGATCCAGTATTCCCTGGACTGAGAAATAGATGCAGTATTCCCTGGACTGGGAACTAGATGCAGTAATCCTGGGACTGGGAACTAGATGCAGTATTCCCTGGACTAGGAACTAGATGCAGTATTCCCTGGACTGGGAACTAGATGCAGTATTCCCTGGGACTGGGACTAGATGCAGCATTCCCTGGATTGGGAACTAGATGCAGTATTCCTGGACAGGGAACTAGATGCAGTATTCCCTGGTCTAGGAACTAGATGCAGTATTCCTGGGACCTGGAACAAGATGCAGTATTCCTGGGACTGGGAACTAGATGCAATATTCCCTGGACTTGGAACTAGATGCAGTATTCCTGGGACTGGGAGCTAGATGCAGTATTCCTGGGACTGGGAACTAGATGCAGTATTCCCTGGACTGGGAACTAGATGCAGTATTCCTGGGACTGGGAACTAGATGCAGTATTCCTGGCACTGGGAACTAGATGCAGTATTCCCTGGACTAGGAACTAGATGCAGTATTCCCTGGACTGTGAACTAGATGCAGTATTCCTGGGAGTGGGAACTAGATGCAGTATTCCTGGGACTGGGAACTAGATGCAGTATTCCCTGGACTAGGAACAAATGCAGTATTCCCTGGACTAGGAACTAGATGCAGTATTCCCTGGACTGGGAACTAGATGCAGTGTTCCCTGGACTGGGAACAAGGTGCAGTATTCCTGGGACTGGGAACTAGATGCAGTATTCCTGAGACTGGGAACTAGATGCAATATTCCCTGGATTGGGAACTAGATGCAGTATTCCCTGGACTGGGAGCTAGATGCAGTATTCCTGGGACTGGGAACTAGATGCAGTATTCCTGGGACTGGGAATTGTTGCAGTATTCCTGGGACTGGTAACTAGATGCAGTATTCCTGGGACTGGGAACTAGATGCAGTATTCCTGGGACTGGGGTCCAGATGCAGTATTCCCTGGACAGGGAACTAGATGCAGTATTCCTGGGACTGGGACCTAGATGCAGTATGCCCTGGATTGGGAATTAGATGCAGCATTCCCTGGACTGGGAACTAGATGCTGTATTCCCTGGACTGGGAACTAGATGCAGTATTCCCTGGACTTGGAACTAGTAGCATTATCCCCTGAACTGGGAACTAGATGCAGTATTCCTGGGACTGGGAACTAGATGCAGTATTCCTGGGACTGGGAACTAGATGCAGTATTCCTGGGACTGGGAACTAGATGCAGTATTCCCTGCACTGGGATCTAGATGCAGTATTCCCTGGACTGGGAACTAGATGCAGTATTCCTGGGACTGGGAACTAGATGCAGTATTCCTGGGACTGGCAACTTGATGCAGTATTCCCTGGGCTGGGAACTTGATGCAGTATTCCCTGGACTGGGAACTAGATGCAGAATTCCTGGGACTGGGAACTAGATGCAGTATTCCCTGGACTGGGAACTAGATGCAGTATTCCTGGGACTGGGAACTGGATGCAGTATTCCTAGGACTGGGATCTAGAAGCAGTATTCCTGGGACTGGGAACTAGATGCAATATTCCTGGACTGGGAACTACATGCTATATTCCCCGGACTGGGAACTAGATGCAGTTTTCCTGGGACTGGGAACTAGATGCATTATGCCTCGGACTGGGAACTAGATGCAGTATTCCTGGGACTGGGAACTAGATGCTGTATTCCCTGGGACAGGGAACTAGATGCAGTGTTCCCCAGACTGGGAACTAGATGCAGTATTCCTGGACTGGGAGCTAGGCAGTAATCCCCTGACTGGGAACTAGATGCAGTATTCCTGGGACTGGGAACAAGATGCAGTATTCCTGGGACTGGGAACTGGATGCAGTATTCCTAGGACTGGGATCTAGAAGCAGTATTCCTGGGACTGGGAACTAGATGCAATATTCCTGGACTGGGAACTACATGCTATATTCCCCGGACTGGGAACTAGATGCAGTATTCCTGGGACTGGGAACTAGATGCTGTATTCCCTGGGACAGGGAACTAGATGCAGTGTTCCCTGGACTGGGAACTAGATGCAGTATTCCTGGACTGGGAACTAGATGCAATATTCCTGGACTGGGAACTAGATGCAGTATTCCTGGGACTGGGAACTAGATGCAGTATTCCTGGGACTGGGAACTAGATGCAGTATTCCCTGGCTGGGAACTAGATGCAGTATTCCCTGGACTGGGAACTAGATGCAGTATTCCTGGGACTGGAAACTAGATGCAGTATTCCTGGGACCGGGAACTAGGTGCAGTATTCCTGGGACTGGGAACTAGATGCAGTATTCCTGGGACTGGGAACTAGATGCAGTATTCCTGGGACTGGAAACTTGATGCAGTATTCCCTGGGCTGGGAACTTGATGCAGTATTCCCTGGACTGGGAACTAGATGCAGTATTCCTGGGACTGGGAACTAGATGCAGTATTCCCTGGACTGGGAACTAGATGCAGTATTCCTGGGACTGGGAACTAGATGCAGTATTCCCTGAACTGGTAAATAGATGCAGTATTCCCTGGCTGGGAACTGGATGCAGTATTCCCTGGACTGGGAACTAGATGCAGTTTTCCTGGGACTGGAAACTAGATGCAGTATTCCTGGGACCGGGAACTAGGTGCATTATTCCTGGGACTGGGAACTAGATGCAATATTCCCTGGACTAGGAACTAGATGCAGTATTCCTGGGACTGGGAACTAGATGCAGTATTCCTGGGACTGAGATCTAGATGCATTATTCCCTGGACTGGGAACTAGATGCAGTATTCCTGGACTGGGAACTGGATGCAGCATTCCCTGGACTGGGAACTAGATGCAGTATTCACTGGACTGGGAACTAGATGCAGTATTCCCTGGACTGGGAACTAGATGCAGTATTCCTGGGACTGGGAAGTGGATGCAGTAATCCTGGGACTGGGAACTAGATGCAGTATTCCTGGGACTGGGAACTAGATGAAGTATTCCCTGGACTAGGAACTAGATGCAGTATTCCTGGACAGGGAACTTGATGCTGTATTCCCTGGACTGGGAACTAGATGCAGTATTCCTGGGACTCGGAACAAGATGAAGTATTCCTGGGACTGGGAACTATATGCATTATTCCCTATGCTGGGAACTAGATGCAGTATTCCTGGGACTGGGAACTAGATGCAATATTCCCTGGACTGGGAACTAGATGCAGTATTCCCTGGACTGGGAACTAGATGCAGTATTCCCTGGACTAGGAACTAGATGCAGTATTCCTGGACAGGGAACTAGATGCTGTATTCCCTGGACTGGGAACTAGATGCAGTATTCCTGGGACTGGGAACTGGATGCAGTATTCCTGGGACTGGGAATTGATGCAGTATTCCCTGGACTGGGAACTAGATGCAGTATTCCTGGGATGGGAATTGACGCAGTGTTCCTGCGACTGGGAACTAGATGCAGTATTCCCTGGACTAGGAACTAGATGCATTATTCCCTGGACTGGGAAGCAGATGCAGTATTCCCTGGACTGGGAACTAGGTGCACTATTCCCGGGACTGGGAACTAGATGCAGTATTCCCTGGACTGGGAACTAGATGCAGTATACCTGGGACTGGGAACTAGATGCAGTATTCCTGGGAATGGGAACTAGATGCAGTATTCCCTGGACTGGGAATTAGATGCAGTATTCCTGGGACTGGGAACTAGATGCAGCATTCCCGGGACTGGGAACTAGATGCAGTATTCCCTGGGCTGGGAAATAGATGCAGTATTCCCTGGACTGGGTACTAGATGCAGTATTCCTGGGACTGGGAATTAGATGCAGTATTCCCTGGACTGGGAACTAGATGCAGTATTCCCTGGACTGGGAACTAGCTGCAGTATTCCCTGGGACTGGGAACTAGATGCAGTATTCCCTGGTCTGGGAACTAGATGCAGTGTTCCTTGACTGGGAGCTAGATGCAGTGTTCCCTCAACTGGGAACTAGATGCAGTATTCCTGGGACTGGGAACTAGATGCAGTATTCCCTGGGCTGGGAACCAGATGCCGTATTCCGCAGACTGGGAACTAGATGCAGTATTCCCCAGACTGGGAACTAGATGCAGAATTCCGTGGACTGGGAACTAGATGCAGTATTCGCCAGACTGGGAACTAGATGCAGAATTCCCCAGACTGGGAACTGGATTAAGTATTCCCTAGACTGGGAACCAAGCAATATTCCCCAGACTGGGAACGAGATGCAGTATTCCCCAGACTCGGAGCTAGGCAGTATTCCCCTGACTGGGAACTAGATGCAGTATTCCTGGGACTGGGAACAAGTTGCAGTATTCCTGGGACTGGGAACTAGATGCAGTGTTCCCCAGACTGGGAACTAGATGAAGTATTTCTAGACTAGGAACTAGGCAATATTCCCCAGACTGGGAACGAGATGCAGTATTCCCCAGACTGGGAGCTAGGCAGTAATCCCCTGACTGGGAACTAGATGCAGTATTCCTGGGACTGGGAACAAGATGCAGTATTCCTGGGACTGGGAACTGGATGCAGTGTTCCTAGGACTGGGATCTAGAAGCAGTATTCCTGGGACTGGGAACTAGATGCAATATTCCTGGACTGGGAACTTCATGCTATATTCCCCGGACTGGGAACTAGATGCAGTATTCCTGGGACTGGGAACTAGATGCATTATGCCTGGGACTGGGAACTAGATGCAGTATTCCTGGGACTGGGAACTAGATGCTGTATTCCCTGGGACAGGGAACTAGATGCAGTGTTCCCTGGACTGGGAACTAGATGCAGTATTCCTGGACTGGGAACTAGATGCAGTATTCCTGGACTGGGAACTAGATGCAGTATTCCTGGGACTGGGAACTAGATGCAGTATTCCCTGGACTGGAAACTAGATGCAGCGTTCCTGGGACTGGGAACTAGATGCAGTATTCCCTGGACTAGGAACCAGATGCAGTATTTCTGGGACTGCGAACTAGATGCAGTATTCCTGGGAATGGGAACTAGATGCAGTATTCCTGGGAATGGGAACTAGATGCAGTATTCCTGGGAATGGGATCTAGATGCAATATTCCTGGGACTGAGAACTAGATGAAGTATTCCTGGGAATGGGAACTAGATGCAGTATTCCTGGGACTGGGAACTAGATGCAGTATTCCCTGGACTGGGAACTACATGCAGCATTCCTGAGAATGGGATCTAGATGCAGTATTCCTCGGACTGGGAACTAGATGCAGTACTCGCTGGACTGGGAACTACATGCAGCATTCCTGAGAATGGGAACTAGATGCAGTATTCCTGGGACTGGGAACTAGATGCAGTATTCCCTGGACTGGGAAATAGAAGAAGAATTCCTGGGACTGGGAACTAGATGCAGTATTCCTGGGAATGGGAACTAGATGCAGTATTCCTGGGACTGGGAACGAGATGCAGTATTCCCCAGACTGGGAACTAGATGAAGTATTTCTAGACTAGGAACTAGGCAATATTCCCCAGACTGGGAACGAGATGCAATATTCCCCAGACTGGGAGCTAGGCAGTAATCCCCTGACTGGGAACTAGATGCAGTATTCCTGGGACTGGGAACAAGATGCAGTATTCCTGGGACTGGGAACTAGATGCAGTATTCCTAGGACTGGGATCTAGGAACTGTATTCCTGGGACTGGGAACTAGATGCAATATTCCTGGACTGGGAACTACATGCTATATTCCCCGGACTGGGAACTAGATGCAGTATTCCTGGGACTGGGAACTAGATGCATTATGCCTGGGACTGGGAACTAGATGCAGTATTCCTGGGACTGGGAACTAGATGCTGTATTCCCTGGGACAGGGAGCTAGATGCAGTGATCCCTGGACTGGGAACTAGATGCAGTATTCCTGGACTGGGAACTAGATGCAGTATTCCTGGACTGGGAACTAGATGCAGTATTCCTGGGACTGGGAACTAGATGCAGTATTCCCTGGACTGGAAACTAGATGCAGCGTTCCTGGCACTGGGAACTAGATGCAGTATTCCCTGGACTAGGAACCAGATGCAGTATTCCTGGGACTGCGAACTAGATGCAGTATTCCTGGGAATGGGAAATAGATGCAGTATTCCTGGGAATGGGAACTAGATGCAGTATTCCTGGGAATGGGAACTAGATGCAGTATTCCTGGGAATGGGAACTAGATGCAATATTCCTGGGACTGGGAACTAGATGAAGTATTCCTGGGAATGGGAACTAGATGCAGTATTCCCCAGACTGGGAGCTAGGCAGTATTCCCCTGACTGGGAACTAGATGCAGTATTCCTGGGACTGGGAACAAGTTGCAGTATTCCTGGGACTGGGAACTAGATGCAATGTTCCCCAGACTGGGAACTAGATGAAGTATTTCTAGACTAGGAACTAGGCAATATTCCCCAGACTGGGAACGAGATGCAGTATTCCCCAGACTGGGAGCTAGGCAGTAATCCCCTGACTGGGAACTAGATGCAGTATTCCTGGGACTGGGAACAAGATGCAGTATTCCTGGGACTGGGAACTGGATGCAGTATTCCTAGGACTGGGATCTAGAAGCAGTATTCCTGGGACTGGGAACTAGATGCAATATTCCTGGACTGGGAACTACATGCTATATTCCACGGACTGGGAACTAGATGCAGTATTCCTGGGACTGGGAACTAGATGCATTATGCCTGGGACTGGGAACTAGATGCAGTATTCCTGGGACTGGGAACTAGATGCTGTATTCCCTGGGACAGGGAACTAGATGCAGTGTTCCCTGGACTGGGAACTAGATGCAGTATTCCTGGACTGGGAACTAGATGCAGTATTCCTGGACTGGGAACTAGATGCAGTATTCCTGGGACTGGGAACTAGATGCAGTATTCCCTGGACTGGAAACTAGATGCAGCGTTCCTGGGACTGGGAACTAGATGCAGTATTCCCTGGACTAGGAACCAGATGCAGTATTTCTGGGACTGCGAACTAGATGCAGTATTCCTGGGAATGGGAACTAGATGCAGTATTCCTGGGAATGGGAACTAGATGCAGTATTCCTGGGAATGGGAACTAGATGCAGTATTCCTGGGAATGGGATCTAGATGCAATATTCCTGGGACTGAGAACTAGATGAAGTATTCCTGGGAATGGGAACTAGATGCAGTATTCCTGGGACTGGGAACTAGATGCAGTATTCCCTGGACTGGGAACTACATGCAGCATTCCTGAGAATGGGAACTAGATGCAGTATTCCTCGGACTGGGAACTAGATGCAGTACTCGCTGGACTGGGAACTACATGCAGCATTCCTGAGAATGGGAACTAGATGCAGTATTCCTGGGACTGGGAAATAGATGCAGTATTCCCTGGACTGGGAAATAGAAGAAGAATTCCTGGGACTGGGAACTAGATGCAGTATTCCTGGGAATGGGAACTAGATGCAGTATTCCTGGGACTGGGAACGAGATGCAGTATTCCCCAGACTGGGAACTAGATGAAGTATTTCTAGACTAGGAACTAGGCAATATTCCCCAGACTGGGAACGAGATGCTATATTCCCCAGACTGGGAGCTAGGCAGTAATCCCCTGACTGGGAACTAGATGCAGTATTCCTGGGACTGGGAACAAGATGCAGTATTCCTGGGACTGGGAACTAGATGCAGTATTCCTAGGATTGGGATCTAGGAACTGTATTCCTGGGACTGGGAACTAGATGCAATATTCCTGGACTGGGAACTACATGCTATATTCCCCGGACTGGGAACTAGATGCAGTATTCCTGGGACTGGGAACTAGATGCATTATGCCTGGGACTGGGAACTAGATGCAGTATTCCTGGGACTGGGAACTAGATGCTGTATTCCCTGGGACAGTGAGCTAGATGCAGTGATCCCTGGACTGGGAACTAGATGCAGTATTCCTGGACTGGGAACTAGATGCAGTATTCCTGGACTGGGAACTAGATGCAGTATTCCTGGGACTGGGAACTAGATGCAGTATTCCCTGGACTGGAAACTAGATGCAGCGTTCCTGGCACTGGGAACTAGATGCAGTATTCCCTGGACTAGGAACCAGATGCAGTATTCCTGGGACTGCGAACTAGATGCAGTATTCCTGGGAATGGGAACTAGATGCAGTATTCCTGGGAATGGGAACTAGATGCAGTATTCCTGGGAATGGGAACTAGATGCAGTATTCCTGGGAATGGGAACTAGATGCAATATTCCTGGGACTGGGAACTAGATGAAGTATTCCTGGGAATGGGAACTAGATGCAGTATTCCTGGGACTGGGAACTAGATGCAGTATTCCCTGGTCTGGGAACTACATGCAGCATTCCTTTGAATGGGAACTAGATGCAGTATTCCTCGAACTGGGAACTAGATGCAGTATTCCCTGAACTGGGAACTACATGCATCATTCCTGAGAATGGGAACTAGATGCAGTATTCCTGGGACTGGGAACTAGATGCAGTATTCCCTGGACTGGGAAATAGAAGAAGTATTCCTGGGACTGGGAACTAGATGCAGTATTCCTGGGAATGGGAACTAGATGCAGTATTCCTGGGACTGGGAACTAGATGCAGTATTCCCTGGACTGGGAACTACATGCAGCATTCCTGAGAATGGGAACTAGATGCAGTATTCCTGGGACTGGGAACTAGATGCAGTATTCCCTGGACTGGGAACTAGATGCAGTATTCCTGGGAAAGGGAACTAGATGCAATATTCCTGGACTGGGAACTAGATGCTGTATTCCCTGGACTGGGAACTAGATGCAGTATTCCCTGGGACTGGGAACTAGATCCAGTATTCCCTGGACTGAGAAATAGATGCAGTATTCCCTGGACTGGGAACTAGATGCAGTAATCCTGGGACTGGGAACTAGATGCAGTATTCCCTGGACTAGGAACTAGATGCAGTATTCCCTGGACTGGGAACTAGATGCAGTATTCCCTGGGACTGGGACTAGATGCAGTATTCCCTGCACTGGGAACTAGATGCAGTATTCCTGGACAGGGAACTAGATGCAGTATTCCCTGGTCTAGGAACTAGATGCAGTAATCCTGGGACCCGGAACAAGATGCAGTATTCCTGGGACTGGGAACTAGATGCAATATTCCCTGGACTTGGAACTAGATGCAGTATTCCTGGGACTGGGAACCAGATGCAGTACTCCTGGGACTGGGAACTAGATGCAGTATTCCCTGGACTGGGAACTAGATGCAGTATTCCTGGGACTGGGAACTAGATGCAGTATTCCTGGCACTGGGAACTAGATGCAGTATTCCCTGGACTAGGAACTAGATGCAGTATTCCCTGGACTGCGAACTAGATACAGTATTCCTGGGAGTGCGAACTAGATGCAGTATTCCTGGGACTGGGAACTAGATGCAGTATTCCCTGGACTAGGAACTAGATGCAGTATTCCCTGGACTAGGAACTAGATGCAGTATTCCCTGGACTGGGAACTAGATGCAGTATTCCCTGGACTGGGAACAAGGTGCAGTATTCCTGGGACTGGGAACTAGATGCAATATTCCTGGACTGGGAACTAGATGCAGTGTTCCTGAGACTGGGAACTAGAGGCAGTATTCCCTGGATTGGGAGCTAGATGC
Source organism: Somniosus microcephalus (assembly GCF_052327205.1). Taxonomy (NCBI): domain Eukaryota; kingdom Metazoa; phylum Chordata; class Chondrichthyes; order Squaliformes; family Somniosidae; genus Somniosus; species Somniosus microcephalus. Next base: position 19,825,113 of record NC_141006.1, on the reverse strand, counting down.
AGTATTCCTGGGACTTGGAACTAGATGCAGTATTCCTGGGACTGGGAATTGTTGCAGTATTCCTGGGACTGGGAACTAGATGCAGTATTCCTGGGACTGGGAACTAGATGCAGTATTCCTGGGACTGGGGTCCAGATGCAGTATTCCCTGGACAGGGAACTAGATGCAGTATTCCTGGGACTGGGAACTAGATCCAGTATTCCCTGGATTGGGAATTAGATGCAGTGTTCCCTGGACTGGGAACTAGATGCTGTATTCCCTGGACTGGGAACTAGATGCAGTATTCCCTGGACTTGGAACTAGTTGCATTATTCACTGAACTGGGAACTAGATGCAGTTTTCCTGGGACTGGGAACTAGATGCAGTATTCCTGGGACTGGGAACTAGATGCAGCATTCCTGGGACTGGGAACTAGATGCAGTATTCCCTGCACTGGGATCTAGATGCAGTATTCCCTGGACTGGGAACTAGATGCAGTATTCCTGGGACTGGGAACTAGATGCAGTATTCCTGGGACTGGGAACTTGATGCAGTATTCCCTGGGCTGGGAACTTGATGCAGTAATCCTAGGACTGGGATCTAGAAGCAGTATTCCTGGGACTGGGAACTAGATGCAATATTCCTGGACTGGGAACTACATGCTATATTCCCCGGACTGGGAACTAGATGCAGTATTCCTGGGACTGGGAACTAGATGCTGTATTCCCTGGGACAGGGAACTAGATGCAGTGTTCCCTGGACTGGGAACTAGATGCTGTATTCCTGGACTGGGAACTAGATGCAATATTCCTGGACTGGGAACTAGATGCAGTATTCCTGGGACTGGGAACTAGATGCAGTATTCCTGGGACTGGGAACTAGATGCAGTATTCCCTGGCTGGGAACTAGATGCAGTATTCCCTGGACTGGGAACTAGATGCAGTATTCCTGGGACTGGAAACTAGATGCAGTATTCCTGGGACCGGGAACTAGGTGCAGTATTCCTGGGACTGGGAACTAGATGCAGTATTCCTGGGACTGGGAACTAGATGCAGTATTCCTGGGACTGGAAACTTGATGCAGTATTCCCTGGGCTGGGAACTTGATGCAGTATTCCCTGGACTGGGAACTAGATGCAGTATTCCTGGGACTGGGAACTAGATGCAGTATTCCCTGGACTGGGAACTAGATGCAGTATTCCTGGGACTGGGAACTAGATGCAGTATTCACTGAACTGGTAAATAGATGCAGTATTCCCTGGCTGGGAACTGGATGCAGTATTCCCTGGACTGGGAACTAGATGCAGTTTTCCTGGGACTGGAAACTAGATGCAGTATTCCTGGGACCGGGAACTAGGTGCATTATTCCTGGGACTGGGAACTAGATGCAATATTCCCTGGACTAGGAACTAGATGCAGTATTCCTGGGACTGGGAACTAGATGCAGTATTCCTGGGACTGAGATGTAGATGCATTATTCCCTGGACTGGGAACTAGATGCAGTATTCCTGGACTGGGAACTGGATGCAGCATTCCCTGGACTGGGAACTAGATGCAGTATTCCCTGGACTGGGAACTAGATGCAGTATTCCCTGGACTGGGAACTAGATGCAGTATTCCTGGGACTGGGAAGTGGATGCAGTAATCCTGGGACTGGGAACTAGATGCAGTATTCCTGGGACTGGGAACTAGATGAAGTATTCCCTGGACTAGGAACTAGATGCAGTATTCCTGGACAGGGAACTTGATGCTGTATTCCCTGGACTGGGAACTAGATGCAGTATTCCTGGGACTCGGAACAAGATGAAGTATTCCTGGGACTGGGAACTATATGCATTATTCCCTATGCTATGAACTAGATGCAGTATTCCTGGGACTGGGAACTAGATGCAATATTCCCTGGACTGGGAACTAGATGCAGTATTCCCTGGACTGGGAACTAGATGCAGTATTCCCTGGACTAGGAACTAGATGCAGTATTCCTGGACAGGGAACTAGATGCTGTATTCCCTGGACTGGGAACTAGATGCAGTATTCCTGGGACTGGGAACTGGATGCAGTATTCCTGGAACTGGGAATTGATGCAGTATTCCCTGGACTGGGAACTAGATGCAGTATTCCTGGGATGGGAATTGACGCAGTGTTCCTGCGACTGGGAACTAGATGCAGTATTCCCTGGACTAGGAACTAGATGCATTATTCCCTGGACTGGGAAGCAGATGCAGTATTCCCTGGACTGGGAACTAGGTGCACTATTCCCGGGACTGGGAACTAGATGCAGTATTCCCTGGACTGGGAACTAGATGCAGTATTCCTGGGACTGGGAACTAGATGCAGTATTCCTGGGAATGGGAACTAGATGCAGTATTCCCTGGACTGGGAATTAGATGCAGTATTCCTGGGACTGGGAACTAGATGCAGTATTCCCGGGACTGGGAACTAGATGCAGTATTCCCTGGGCTGGGAAATAGATGCAGTATTCCCTGGACTGGGTACTAGATGCAGTATTCCTGGGACTGGGAATTAGATGCAGTATTCCCTGGACTGGGAACTAGATGCAGTATTCCCTGGACTGGGAACTAGATGCAGTATTCCCTGGGACTGGGAACTAGATGCAGTATTCCCTGGTCTGGGAACTAGATGCAGTGTTCCTTGACTGGGAGCTAGATGCAGTGTTCCCTCAACTGGGAACTAGATGCAGTATTCCTGGGACTGGGAACTAGATGCAGTATTCCCTGGGCTGGGAACCAGATGCCGTATTCCGCAGACTGGGAACTAGATGCAGTATTCCCCAGACTGGGAACTAGATGCAGAATTCCGTGGACTGGGAACTAGATGCAGTATTCGCCAGACTGGGAACTAGATGCAGAATTCCCCAGACTGGGAACTGGATTAATATTCCCTAGACTGGGAACCAAGCAATATTCCCCAGACTGGGAACGAGATGCAGTATTCCCCAGACTGGGAGCTAGGCAGTATTCCCCTGACTGGGAACTAGATGCAGTATTCCTGGGACTGGGAACAAGTTGCAGTATTCCTGGGACTGGGAACTAGATGCAGTGTTCCCCAGACTGGGAACTAGATGAAGTATTTCTAGACTAGGAACTAGGCAATATTCCCCAGACTGGGAACGAGATGCAGTATTCCCCAGACTGGGAGCTAGGCAGTAATCCCCTGACTGGGAACTAGATGCAGTATTCCTGGGACTGGGAACAAGATGCAGTATTCCTGGGACTGGGAACTGGATGCAGTGTTCCTAGGACTGGGATCTAGAAGCAGTATTCCTGGGACTGGGAACTAGATGCAATATTCCTGGACTGGGAACTACATGCTATATTCCCCGGACTGGGAACTAGATGCAGTATTCCTGGGACTGGGAACTAGATGCATTATGCCTGGGACTGGGAACTAGATGCAGTATTCCTGGGACTGGGAACTAGATGCTGTATTCCCTGGGACAGGGAACTAGATGCAGTGTTCCCTGGACTGGGAACTAGATGCAGTATTCCTGGACTGGGAACTAGATGCAGTATTCCTGGACTGGGAACTAGATGCAGTATTCCTGGGACTGGGAACTAGATGCAGTATTCCCTGGACTGGAAACTAGATGCAGCGTTCCTGGGACTGGGAACTAGATGCAGTATTCCCTGGACTAGGAACCAGATGCAGTATTTCTGGGACTGCGAACTAGATGCAGTATTCCTGGGAATGGGAACTAGATGCAGTATTCCTGGGAATGGGAACTAGATGCAGTATTCCTGGGAATGGGAACTAGATGCAGTATTCCTGGGAATGGGATCTAGATGCAATATTCCTGGGACTGAGAACTAGATGAAGTATTCCTGGGAATGGGAACTAGATGCAGTATTCCTGGGACTGGGAACTAGATGCAGTATTCCCTGGACTGGGAACTACATGCAGCATTCCTGAGAATGGGATCTAGATGCAGTATTCCTCGGACTGGGAACTAGATGCAGTACTCGCTGGACTGGGAACTACATGCAGCATTCCTGAGAATGGGAACTAGATGCAGTATTCCTGGGACTGGGAACTAGATGCAGTATTCCCTGGACTGGGAAATAGAAGAAGAATTCCTGGGACTGGGAACTAGATGCAGTATTCCTGGGAATGGGAACTAGATGCAGTATTCCTGGGACTGGGAACGAGATGCAGTATTCCCCAGACTGGGAACTAGATGAAGTATTTCTAGACTAGGAACTAGGCAATATTCCCCAGACTGGGAACGAGATGCAATATTCCCCAGACTGGGAGCTAGGCAGTAATCCCCTGACTGGGAACTAGATGCAGTATTCCTGGGACTGGGAACAAGATGCAGTATTCCTGGGACTGGGAACTAGATGCAGTATTCCTAGGACTGGGATCTAGGAACTGTATTCCTGGGACTGGGAACTAGATGCAATATTCCTGGACTGGGAACTACATGCTATATTCCCCGGACTGGGAACTAGATGCAGTATTCCTGGGACTGGGAACTAGATGCATTATGCCTGGGACTGGGAACTAGATGCAGTATTCCTGGGACTGGGAACTAGATGCTGTATTCCCTGGGACAGGGAGCTAGATGCAGTGATCCCTGGACTGGGAACTAGATGCAGTATTCCAGGACTGGGAACTAGATGCAGTATTCCTGGACTGGGAACTAGATGCAGTATTCCTGGGACTGGGAACTAGATGCAGTATTCCCTGGACTGGAAACTAGATGCAGCGTTCCTGGCACTGGGAACTAGATGCAGTATTCCCTGGACTAGGAACCAGATGCAGTATTCCTGGGACTGCGAACTAGATGCAGTATTCCTGGGAATGGGAAATAGATGCAGTATTCCTGGGAATGGGAACTAGATGCAGTATTCCTGGGAATGGGAACTAGATGCAGTATTCCTGGGAATGGGAACTAGATGCAATATTCCTGGGACTGGGAACTAGATGAAGTATTCCTGGGAATGGGAACTAGATGCAGTATTCCCCAGACTGGGAGCTAGGCAGTATTCCCCTGACTGGGAACTAGATGCAGTATTCCTGGGACTGGGAACAAGTTGCAGTATTCCTGGGACTGGGAACTAGATGCAGTGTTCCCCAGACTGGGAACTAGATGAAGTATTTCTAGACTAGGAACTAGGCAATATTCCCCAGACTGGGAACGAGATGCAGTATTCCCCAGACTGGGAGCTAGGCAGTAATCCCCTGACTGGGAACTAGATGCAGTATTCCTGGGACTGGGAACAAGATGCAGTATTCCTGGGACTGGGAACTGGATGCAGTATTCCTAGGACTGGGATCTAGAAGCAGTATTCCTGGGACTGGGAACTAGATGCAATATTCCTGGACTGGGAACTACATGCTATATTCCCCGGACTGGGAACTAGATGCAGTATTCCTGGGACTGGGAACTAGATGCATTATGCCTGGGACTGGGAACTAGATGCAGTATTCCTGGGACTGGGAACTAGATGCTGTATTCCCTGGGACAGGGAACTAGATGCAGTGTTCCCTGGACTGGGAACTAGATGCAGTATTCCTGGACTGGGAACTAGATGCAGTATTCCTGGACTGGGAACTAGATGCAGTATTCCTGGGACTGGGAACTAGATGCAGTATTCCCTGGACTGGAAACTAGATGCAGCGTTCCTGGGACTGGGAACTAGATGCAGTATTCCCTGGACTAGGAACCAGATGCAGTATTTCTGGGACTGCGAACTAGATGCAGTATTCCTGGGAATGGGAACTAGATGCAGTATTCCTGGGAATGGGAACTAGATGCAGTATTCCTGGGAATGGGAACTAGATGCAGTATTCCTGGGAATGGGATCTAGATGCAATATTCCTGGGACTGAGAACTAGATGAAGTATTCCTGGGAATGGGAACTAGATGCAGTATTCCTGGGACTGGGAACTAGATGCAGTATTCCCTGGACTGGGAACTACATGCAGCATTCCTGAGAATGGGAACTAGATGCAGTATTCCTCGGACTGGGAACTAGATGCAGTACTCGCTGGACTGGGAACTACATGCAGCATTCCTGAGAATGGGAACTAGATGCAGTATTCCTGGGACTGGGAACTAGATGCAGTATTCCCTGGACTGGGAAATAGAAGAAGAATTCCTGGGACTGGGAACTAGATGCAGTATTCCTGGGAATGGGAACTAGATGCAGTATTCCTGGGACTGGGAACGAGATGCAGTATTCCCCAGACTGGGAACTAGATGAAGTATTTCTAGACTAGGAACTAGGCAATATTCCCCAGACTGGGAACGAGATGCTATATTCCCCAGACTGGGTGCTAGGCAGTAATCCCCTGACTGGGAACTAGATGCAGTATTCCTGGGACTGGGAACAAGATGCAGTATTCCTGGGACTGGGAACTAGATGCAGTATTCCTAGGACTGGGATCTAGGAACTGTATTCCTGGGACTGGGAACTAGATGCAATATTCCTGGACTGGGAACTACATGCTATATTCCCCGGACTGGGAACTAGATGCAGTATTCCTGGGACTGGGAACTAGATGCATTATGCCTGGGACTGGGAACTAGATGCAGTATTCCTGGGACTGGGAACTAGATGCTGTATTCCCTGGGACAGTGAGCTAGATGCAGTGATCCCTGGACTGGGAACTAGATGCAGTATTCCTGGACTGGGAACTAGATGCAGTATTCCTGGACTGGGAACTAGATGCAGTATTCCTGGGACTGGGAACTAGATGCAGTATTCCCTGGACTGGAAACTAGATGCAGCGTTCCTGGCACTGGGAACTAGATGCAGTATTCCCTGGACAAGGAACCAGATGCAGTATTCCTGGGACTGCGAACTAGATGCAGTATTCCTGGGAATGGGAACTAGATGCAGTATTCCTGGGAATGGGAACTAGATGCAGTATTCCTGGGAATGGGAACTAGATGCAGTATTCCTGGGAATGGGAACTAGATGCAATATTCCTGGGACTGGGAACTAGATGAAGTATTCCTGGGAATGGGAACTAGATGCAGTATTCCTGGGACTGGGAACTAGATGCAGTATTCCCTGGTCTGGGAACTACATGCAGCATTCCTTTGAATGGGAACTAGATGCAGTATTCCTCGAACTGGGAACTAGATGCAGTATTCCCTGAACTGGGAACTACATGCAGCATTCCTGAGAATGGGAACTAGATGCAGTATTCCTGGGACTGGGAACTAGATGCAGTATTCCCTGGACTGGGAAATAGAAGAAGTATTCCTGGGACTGGGAACTAGATGCAGTATTCCTGGGAATGGGAACTAGATGCAGTATTCCTGGGACTGGGAACTAGATGCAGTATTCCCTGGACTGGGAACTACATGCAGCATTCCTGAGAATGGGAACTAGATGCAGTATTCCTGGGACTGGGAACTAGATGCAGTATTCCCTGGACTGGGAACTAGATGCAGTATTCCTGGGAAAGGGAACTAGATGCAATATTCCTGGACTGGGAACTAGATGCTGTATTCCCTGGACTGGGAACTAGATGCAGTATTCCCTGGGACTGGGAACTAGATCCAGTATTCCCTGGACTGAGAAATAGATGCAGTATTCCCTGGACTGGGAACTAGATGCAGTAATCCTGGGACTGGGAACTAGATGCAGTATTCCCTGGACTAGGAACTAGATGCAGTATTCCCTGGACTGGGAACTAGATGCAGTATTCCCTGGGACTGGGACTAGATGCAGTATTCCCTGCACTGGGAACTAGATGCAGTATTCCTGGACAGGGAACTAGATGCAGTATTCCCTGGTCTAGGAACTAGATGCAGTAATCCTGGGACCCGGAACAAGATGCAGTATTCCTGGGACTGGGAACTAGATGCAATATTCCCTGGACTTGGAACTAGATGCAGTATTCCTGGGACTGGGAACCAGATGCAGTACTCCTGGGACTGGGAACTAGATGCAGTATTCCCTGGACTGGGAACTAGATGCAGTATTCCTGGGACTGGGAACTAGATGCAGTATTCCTGGCACTGGGAACTAGATGCAGTATTCCCTGGACTAGGAACTAGATGCAGTATTCCCTGGACTGCGAACTAGATACAGTATTCCTGGGAGTGCGAACTAGATGCAGTATTCCTGGGACTGGGAACTAGATGCAGTATTCCCTGGACTAGGAACTAGATGCAGTATTCCCTGGACTAGGAACTAGATGCAGTATTCCCTGGACTGGGAACTAGATGCAGTATTCCCTGGACTGGGAACAAGGTGCAGTATTCCTGGGACTGGGAACTAGATGCAATATTCCTGGACTGGGAACTAGATGCAGTGTTCCTGAGACTGGGAACTAGAGGCAGTATTCCCTGGATTGGGAGCTAGATGCAGTATTCCTGGGACTTGGAACTAGATGCAGTATTCCTGGGACTGGAAACTAGATGCAGCGTTCCTGGCACTGGGAACTAGATGCAGTATTCCCTGGACTAGGAACCAGATGCAGTATTCCTGGGACTGCGAACTAGATGCAGTATTCCTGGGAATGGGAAATAGATGCAGTATTCCTGGGAATGGGAACTAGATGCAGTATTCCTGGGAATGGGAACTAGATGCAGTATTCCTGGGAATGGGAACTAGATGCAATATTCCTGGGACTGGGAACTAGATGAAGTATTCCTGGGAATGGGAACTAGATGCAGTATTCCCCAGACTGGGAGCTAGGCAGTATTCCCCTGACTGGGAACTAGATGCTGTATTCCTGGGACTGGGAACAAGTTGCAGTATTCCTGGGACTGGGAACTAGATGCAGTGTTCCCCAGACTGGGAACTAGATGAAGTATTTCTAGACTAGGAACTAGGCAATATTCCCCAGACTGGGAACGAGATGCAGTATTCCCCAGACTGGGAGCTAGGCAGTAATCCCCTGACTGGGAACTAGATGCAGTATTCCTGGGACTGGGAACAAGATGCAGTATTCCTGGGACTGGGAACTGGATGCAGTATTCCTAGGACTGGGATCTAGAAGCAGTATTCCTGGGACTGGGAACTAGATGCAATATTCCTGGACTGGGAACTACATGCTATATTCCCCGGACTGGGAACTAGATGCAGTATTCCTGGGACTGGGAACTAGATGCATTATGCCTGGGACTGGGAACTAGATGCAGTATTCCTGGGACTGGGAACTAGATGCTGTATTCCCTGGGACAGGGAACTAGATGCAGTGTTCCCTGGACTGGGAACTAGATGCAGTATTCCTGGACTGGGAACTAGATGCAGTATTCCTGGACTGGGAACTAGATGCAGTATTCCTGGGACTGGGAACTAGATGCAGTATTCCCTGGACTGGAAACTAGATGCAGCGTTCCTGGGACTGGGAACTAGATGCAGTATTCCCTGGACTAGGAACCAGATGCAGTATTTCTGGGACTGCGAACTAGATGCAGTATTCCTGGGAATGGGAACTAGATGCAGTATTCCTGGGAATGGGAACTAGATGCAGTATTCCTGGGAATGGGAACTAGATGCAGTATTCCTGGGAATGGGATCTAGATGCAATATTCCTGGGACTGAGAACTAGATGAAGTATTCCTGGGAATGGGAACTAGATGCAGTATTCCTGGGACTGGGAACTAGATGCAGTATTCCCTGGACTGGGAACTACATGCAGCATTCCTGAGAATGGGAACTAGATGCAGTATTCCTCGGACTGGGAACTAGATGCAGTACTCGCTGGACTGGGAACTACATGCAGCATTCCTGAGAATGGGAACTAGATGCAGTATTCCTGGGACTGGGAACTAGATGCAGTATTCCCTGGACTGGGAAATAGAAGAAGAATTCCTGGGACTGGGAACTAGATGCAGTATTCCTGGGAATGGGAACTAGATGCAGTATTCCTGGGACTGGGAACGAGATGCAGTATTCCCCAGACTGGGAACTAGATGAAGTATTTCTAGACTAGGAACTAGGCAATATTCCCCAGACTGGGAACGAGATGCTATATTCCCCAGACTGGGAGCTAGGCAGTAATCCCCTGACTGGGAACTAGATGCAGTATTCCTGGGACTGGGAACAAGATGCAGTATTCCTGGGACTGGGAACTAGATGCAGTATTCCTAGGACTGGGATCTAGGAACTGTATTCCTGGGACTGGGAACTAGATGCAATATTCCTGGACTGGGAACTACATGCTATATTCCCCGGACTGGGAACTAGATGCAGTATTCCTGGGACTGGGAACTAGATGCATTATGCCTGGGACTGGGAACTAGATGCAGTATTCCTGGGACTGGGAACTAGATGCTGTATTCCCTGGGACAGTGAGCTAGATGCAGTGATCCCTGGACTGGGAACTAGATGCAGTATTCCTGGACTGGGAACTAGATGCAGTATTCCTGGACTGGGAACTAGATGCAGTATTCCTGGGACTGGGAACTAGATGCAGTATTCCCTGGACTGGAAACTAGATGCAGCGTTCCTGGCACTGGGAACTAGATGCAGTATTCCCTGGACTAGGAACCAGATGCAGTATTCCTGGGACTGCGAACTAGATGCAGTATTCCTGGGAATGGGAACTAGATGCAGTATTCCTGGGAATGGGAACTAGATGCAGTATTCCTGGGAATGGGAACTAGATGCAGTATTCCTGGGAATGGGAACTAGATGCAATATTCCTGGGACTGGGAACTAGATGAAGTATTCCTGGGAATGGGAACTAGATGCAGTATTCCTGGGACTGGGAACTAGATGCAGTATTCCCTGGTCTGGGAACTACATGCAGCATTCCTTTGAATGGGAACTGGATGCAGTATTCCTCGAACTGGGAACTAGATGCAGTATTCCCTGAACTGGGAACTACATGCAGCATTCCTGAGAATGGGAACTAGATGCAGTATTCCTGGGACTGGGAACTCGATGCAGTATTCCCTGGACTGGGAAATAGAAGAAGTATTCCTGGGACTGGGAACTAGATGCAGTATTCCTGGGAATGGGAACTAGATGCAGTATTCCTGGGACTGGGAACTAGATGCAGTATTCCCTGGACTGGGAACTACATGCAGCATTCCTGAGAATGGGAACTAGATGCAGTATTCCTGGGACTGGGAACTAGATGCAGTATTCCCTGGACTGGGAACTAGATGCAGTATTCCTGGGAAAGGGAACTAGATGCAATATTCCTGGACTGGGAACTAGATGCTGTATTCCCTGGACTGGGAACTAGATGCAGTATTCCCTGGGACTGGGAACTAGATCCAGTATTCCCTGGACTGAGAAATAGATGCAGTATTCCCTGGACTGGGAACTAGATGCAGTAATCCTGGGACTGGGAACTAGATGCAGTATTCCCTGGACTAGGAACTAGATGCAGTATTCCCTGGACTGGGAACTAGATGCAGTATTCCCTGGGACTGGGACTAGATGCAGTATTCCCTGCACTGGGAACTAGATGCAGTATTCCTGGACAGGGAACTAGATGCAGTATTCCCTGGTCTAGGAACTAGATGCAGTAATCCTGGGACCCGGAACAAGATGCAGTATTCCTGGGACTGGGAACTAGATGCAATATTCCCTGGACTTGGAACTAGATGCAGTATTCCTGGGACTGGGAACCAGATGCAGTACTCCTGGGACTGGGAACTAGATGCAGTATTCCCTGGACTGGGAACTAGATGCAGTATTCCTGGGACTGGGAACTAGATGCAGTATTCCTGGCACTGGGAACTAGATGCAGTATTCCCTGGACTAGGAACTAGATGCAGTATTCCCTGGACTGCGAACTAGATACAGTATTCCTGGGAGTGCGAACTAGATGCAGTATTCCTGGGACTGGGAACTAGATGCAGTATTCCCTGGACTAGGAACTAGATGCAGTATTCCCTGGACTAGGAACTAGATGCAGTATTCCCTGGACTGGGAACTAGATGCAGTATTCCCTGGACTGGGAACAAGGTGCAGTATTCCTGGGACTGGGAACTAGATGCAATATTCCTGGACTGGGAACTAGATGCAGTGTTCCTGAGACTGGGAACTAGAGGCAGTATTCCCTGGATTGGGAGCTAGATGCAGTATTCCTGGGACTTGGAACTAGATGCAGTATTCCTGGGACTGGGAATTGTTGCAGTATTCCTGGGACTGGGAACTAGATGCAGTATTCCTGGGACTGGGAACTAGATGCAGTATTCCTGGGACTGGGGTCCAGATGCAGTATTCCCTGGACAGGGAACTAGATGCAGTATTCCTGGGACTGGGAACTAGATCCAGTATTCCCTGGATTGGGAATTAGATGCAGTGTTCCCTGGACTGGGAACTAGATGCTGTATTCCCTGGACTGGGAACTAGATGCAGTATTCCCTGGACTTGGAACTAGTTGCATTATTCCCTGAACTGGGAACTAGATGCAGTTTTCCTGGGACTGGGAACTAGATGCAGTATTCCTGGGACTGGGAACTAGATGCAGCATTCCTGGGACTGGGAACTAGATGCAGTATTCCCTGCACTGGGATCTAGATGCAGTATTCCCTGGACTGGGAACTAGATGCAGTATTCCTGGGACTGGGAACTAGATGCAGTATTCCTGGGACTGGGAACTTGATGCAGTATTCCCTGGGCTGGGAACTTGATGCAGTAATCCCTGGACTGGGAACTAGATGCAGTATTCCTGGGACTGGGAACTGGATGCAGTATTCCTGTGACTGGGAACTAGATGCAGTATTCCCGGGACTGGGAACTAGATGCAGTATTCCCTGAACTGGGAACTAGATGCAGTATTCCCTGGGCTGGGAACTAGATGCAGTATTCCCTGGACTGGGAACTAGATGGAGTATTCCTGGGACTGGGAACTAGATGCAGTATTCCTGGGACAGGGAACTAGATGCAGTATTCCTGGGACTGGGAACTAGATGCAGTATTCCCTGGACTAGGAACTAGATGCAGTATTCCTGGGACTGGGAACTAGATGCAGTATTCCTGGGACTGAGATCTAGATGCAGTATTCCCTGGACTGGGAAATAGATGCAGTATTCCTCGACTGGGAACTGGATGCAGTATTCCCTGGACTGGGAACTAGATGCAGTATTCCCTGGACTGGGAATTGATGCAGTATTCCCTGGACTGTGAACTAGATGCAGTATTCCTGGGACTGGGAAGCGGATGCAGTAATCCTGGGACTGGCAACCAAATGCAATATTCCTGGGACTGGGAACTAGATGCAGTACTCCCTGGTCTGGGCACTAGATGCAGTATTCCCTGGACTTGGAACTAGATGCAGTATTCCTGGGACTGGGAACTAGATACAGTATTCCTGGGACTGGGAACTTGATGCAGTATTCCCTGGACTGGGAACTAGATGCAGTATTCCTGGACAGGGAACTAGATGCTGTATTCACTGGACTGGGAACTAGACGCAGTATTCCTGGGACTCGGAACTAGATGAAGTATTCCTGGGACTGGGAACTATATGCATTATTCCCTATGCTGGGAACTAGATGCAGTATTCCTGGGACTGGGAACTAGATGCAATATTCCCTGGACTGGGAACTAGATGCAGTATTCCCTGGACTTGGAACTAGATGCAGTATTCTTGGGACTGGGAACTAGATGCAGTATTCCTGGGACTGGGATCTAGATGCAGTATTCCTGGGACTGGGAACTAGATGCAGTATTCCCTGCACTGGGAACTAGATGCAGTATTCCCTGGACTGGGAACTAGATGCAGTATTCCTGGGACTGGGAATTGATGCAGTATTCCAGGGACTGGGAACTTGATGCAATATTCCCTGGGCTGGGAACTTGATGCAGTATTCCCTGGACTGGGAACAAGATGCAGTATTCCTGGGACTGGGAACTAGATGCAGTATTCCTGCGACTGGGAACTAGATGCAGCATTCCCGGGACTGGGAACTAGGTGCAGTATTCCCTGAACTGGGAACTAGATGCAGTATTCCCTGGACTGGGAACTAGACGCAGTATTCCCTGGACTGGGAACTAGATGCAGTATTTCTGGGACTGGGAACTAGATGCAGTATTCCTGGGACTGGGAACTAGATGCAGTATTCCTGGGACTGGGAAGTAGATGCAGTATTCCCTGGACTAGGAACTAGATGCAGTATTCCTGGGACTGGGAACTAGATGCAGTATTCCTGGGACTGAGATCTAGATGCAGTATTCCCTGGATTGGGAACTAGATGCAGTATTCCTGGACTGGGAACTGGATGCAGTATTCCCTGGACTGGGAACGAGATGCAGTTTTCCCTGGACTGGGAACTAGATGCAGTATTCCCTGGACTGGGAACTAGATGCAATACTCGCTGGACTGGGAACTAGATGCAGTATTCCCGGGACTGGGAACTAGATGCTGTATTCCTGGGGCTCGGAACTAGATGCAGTATTCCTGGGAATGGGAACTTGATGCAGTATTCCTGGGACTGGCAACTAGATGCAGTATTCCTGGGACTGGGAACTAGATTCAGTATTCCTGGGACTGGGAACTAGATGCAGTATTCCTGGGACTGGGAACTAGATGCAGTATTCCTGTGACTTGGAATTGGAAGCAGTATTGCTGGGAATGGGAAGTAGATGCAATATTCCTGGGACTGGGAAGTAGGTGCAGTATTCCTGGGACTGCGAACTAGATGCAGTATTCCCTGGACTGGGAACTAGATGCAGTATTCCTGGGACTGGGATTTAGGTGCACTATTTCCAGGAATGGGAACTAGATGCAGTATTCCCTGGACTGGGAACTAGATGCAGTATTCCTGGGACTGGGAACTAGATGCAGTATTCCTGGGAATGGGAACTAGATGCAGTATTGCCGGGACTGGGAACTAGATGCAGTAATCCCTGGACTGGGAAATAGATGCAGTATTCCCTGGACTGGGTACGATATGCAGTATTCCTGGGACTGGGAACTAGATGCAGTATTCCCTGGACTGGGAACTAGATGCAGTATTCCCTGGACTGGGAACTAGATGCAGTATTCCCTGGGACTGGGAACTAGATGCAGTATTCCCTGGTCTGGGAACTAGATGCAGTATTCCTGGACTGGGAGCTTGATGCAGTATTCCCTCGACTGGGAACTAGATGCAGTATTCCTGGGACTGGGAACTAGATGCAGTATTCCCTGGGCTGGGAGCTTGATGCAGTATTCCCTCGACTGGGAACTAGATGCAGTATTCCTGGGACTGGGAACTAGATGCAGTATTCCCTGGGCTAGGAACCAGGTGCCGTATTCCGCAGACTGGGAACTAGATGCAGTATTCCCCAGACTGGGAACTAGATGCAGAATTTCGTGGACTGGGAACTAGATGCAGTGTTCGCCAGACTGGGAACTAGATGCAGAATTCCCCAGACTGGGAACTGGATGAAGTATTCCCTAGACTGGGAACCAGGCAATATTCCCCAGACTGGGAACGAGATGCAGTATTCCCCAGACTGTGAGCTAGGCAGTATTCCCCTCACTGGGAACTAGATGCAGTATTCCTGGGACTGGGAAAAAGATGCAGTATTCCTGGGACTGGGAACTAGATGCAGTATTCCCCAGACTGGGAACTAGATGAAGTATTCCTGGGACTGGGAACTAGATGCAGTATTCCTGGACTGGGAACTACATGCAATATTCCCCGGACTGGGAACTAGATGCAGTATTCCTGGGACTGGGAACTAGATGCAGTATTCCTGGGACTGGGAACTAGATGCAGTATTCCATGGGACGGGGAACTAGATGCAGTATTCCTTGGACTGGGAACTAGATGCAGTATTCCTGGACTGGGAACTAAATGCAGTATTCCTGGGACTGGGCACTAGATGCAGTATTCCCTGGACTGGAAACTAGATGCAGCATTCCTAGGACTGGGAACTAGGTGCAGTATTCCCTGGACTGGGAACCAGATGCAGTATTCCTGGACTGGGAACTAGATGCAGTATTCCTGGGAATGTGAACTAGATGCAGTATTCCTGGGACTTGGAACTAGATGCAGTATTCCCTGGACTGGGAACTAGATGCAGTATTCCTGGACAGGGAACTAGATGCTGTATTCACTGGACTGGGAACTAGACGCAGTATTCCTGGGACTCGGAACTAGATGAAGTATTCCTGGGACTGGGAACTATATGCATTATTCCCTATGCTGGGAACTAGATGCAGTATTCCTGGGACTGGGAACTAGATGCAATATTCCCTGGACTGGGAACTAGATGCAGTATTCCCTGGACTTGGAACTAGATGCAGTATTCTTGGGACTGGGAACTAGATGCAGTATTCCTGGGACTGGGATCTAGATGCAGTATTCCTGAGACTGGGAACTAGATGCAGTATTCCCTGCACTGGGAACTAGATGCAGTATTCCCTGGACTGGGAACTAGATGCAGTATTCCTGGGACTGGGAATTGATGCAGTATTCCAGGGACTGGGAACTTGATGCAATATTCCCTGGGCTGGGAACTTGATGCAGTATTCCCTGGACTGGGAACAAGATGCAGTATTCCTGGGACTGGGAACTAGATGCAGTATTCCTGCGACTGGGAACTAGATGCAGCATTCCCGGGACTGGGAACTAGGTGCAGTATTCCCTGAACTGGGAACTAGATGCAGTATTCCCTGGACTGGGAACTAGACGCAGTATTCCCTGGACTGGGAACTAGATGCAGTATTTCTGGGACTGGGAACTAGATGCAGTATTCCTGGGACTGGGAAGTAGATGCAGTATTCCTGGGACTGGGAAGTAGATGCAGTATTCCCTGGACTAGGAACTAGATGCAGTATTCCTGGGACTGGGAACTAGATGCAGTATTCCTGGGACTGAGATCTAGATGCAGTATTCCCTGGATTGGGAACTAGATGCAGTATTCCTGGACTGGGAACTGGATGCAGTATTCCCTGGACTGGGAACGAGATGCAGTTTTCCCTGGACTGGGAACTAGATGCAGTATTCCCTGGACTGGGAACCAGATGCAATACTCGCTGGACTGGGAGCTAGATGCAGTATTCCCGGGACTGGGAACTAGATGCTGTATTCCTGGGGCTCGGAACTAGATGCAGTATTCCTGGGAATGGGAACTTGATGCAGTATTCCCTGGACTGGGAACTAGATGCAGTATTCTGTGGACTGGGAACTAGATGCTGTATTCCTGGGACTGGCAACTAGATGCAGTATTCCTGGGACTGGGAACTAGATTCAGTATTCCTGGGACTGGGAACTAGATGCAGTATTCCTGGGACTGGGAACTAGATGCAGTATTCCTGTGACTTGGAATTGGAAGCAGTATTGCTGGGAATGGGAAGTAGATGCAATATTCCTGGGACTGGGAAGTAGGTGCAGTATTCCTGGGACTGCGAACTAGATGCAGTATTCCCTGGACTGGGAACTAGATGCAGTATTCCTGGGACTGGGATTTAGGTGCACTATTTCCAGGAATGGGAACTAGATGCAGTATTCCCTGGACTGGGAACTAGATGCAGTATTCCTGGGACTGGGAACTAGATGCAGTATTCCTGGGAATGGGAACTAGATGCAGTATTGCCGGGACTGGGAACTAGATGCAGTAATCCCTGGACTGGGAAATAGATGCAGTATTCCCTGGACTGGGTACGATATGCAGTATTCCTGGGACTGGGAACTAGATGCAGTATTCCCTGGACTGGGAACTAGATGCAGTATTCCCTGGACTGGGAACTAGATGCAGTATTCCCTGGGACTGGGAACTAGATGCAGTATTCCCTGGTCTGGGAACTAGATGCAGTATTCCTGGACTGGGAGCTTGATGCAGTATTCCCTCGACTGGGAACTAGATGCAGTATTCCTGGGACTGGGAACTAGATGCAGTATTCCCTGGGCTGGGAGCTTGATGCAGTATTCCCTCGACTGGGAACTAGATGCAGTATTCCTGGGACTGGGAACTAGATGCAGTATTCCCTGGGCTAGGAACCAGGTGCCGTATTCCGCAGACTGGGAACTAGATGCAGTATTCCCCAGACTGGGAACTAGATGCAGAATTTCGTGGACTGGGAACTAGATGCAGTGTTCGCCAGACTGGGAACTAGATGCAGAATTCCCCAGACTGGGAACTGGATGAAGTATTCCCTAGACTGGGAACCAGGCAATATTCCCCAGACTGGGAACGAGATGCAGTATTCCCCAGACTGTGAGCTAGGCAGTATTCCCCTCACTGGGAACTAGATGCAGTATTCCTGGGACTGGGAAAAAGATGCAGTATTCCTGGGACTGGGAACTAGATGCAGTATTCCCCAGACTGGGAACTAGATGAAGTATTCCTGGGACTGGGAACTAGATGCAGTATTCCTGGACTGGGAACTACATGCAATATTCCCCGGACTGGGAACTAGATGCAGTATTCCTGGGACTGGGAACTAGATGCAGTATTCCTGGGACTGGGAACTAGATGCAGTATTCCATGGGACGGGGAACTAGATGCAGTATTCCTTGGACTGGGAACTAGATGCAGTATTCCCTGGACTGGAAACTAGATGCAGCATTCCTAGGACTGGGAACTAGGTGCAGTATTCCCTGGACTGGGAACCAGATGCAGTATTCCTGGACTGGGAACTAGATGCAGTATTCCTGGGAATGTGAACTAGATGCAGTATTCCTGGGACTTGGAACTAGATGCAGTATTCCTGGGACTGGGAATTGTTGCAGTATTCCTGGGACTGGGAACTAGATGCAGTATTCCTGGGACTGGGAACTAGATGCAGTATTCCTGGGACTGGGGTCCAGATGCAGTATTCCCTGGACAGGGAACTAGATGCAGTATTCCTGGGACTGGGAACTAGATCCAGTATTCCCTGGATTGGGAATTAGATGCAGTGTTCCCTGGACTGGGAACTAGATGCTGTATTCCCTGGACTGGGAACTAGATGCAGTATTCCCTGGACTTGGAACTAGTTGCATTATTCCCTGAACTGGGAACTAGATGCAGTTTTCCTGGGACTGGGAACTAGATGCAGTATTCCTGGGACTGGGAACTAGATGCAGTATTCCCTGGACTGGGAACTAGATGCAGTATTCCCTGGACTTGGAACTAGTTGCATTATTCCCTGAACTGGGAACTAGATGCAGCATTCCTGGGACTGGGAACTAGATGCAGTATTCCCTGCACTGGGATCTAGATGCAGTATTCCCTGGACTGGGAACTAGATGCAGTATTCCTGGGACTGGGAACTTGATGCAGTATTCCCTGGGCTGGGAACTTGATGCAGTAATCCCTGGACTGGGAACTAGATGCAGTCTTCCTGGGACTGGGATTTAGGTGCACTATTTCCAGGAATGGGAACTAGATGCAGTATTCCCTGGACTGGGAACTAGATGCAGTATTCCTGGGACTGGGAACTAGATGCAGTATTCCTGGGAATGGGAACTAGATGCAGTATTGCCGGGACTGGGAACTAGATGCAGTAATCCCTGGACTGGGAAATAGATGCAGTATTCCCTGGACTGGGTACGATATGCAGTATTCCTGGGACTGGGAACTAGATGCAGTATTCCCTGGACTGGGAACTAGATGCAGTATTCCCTGGACTGGGAACTAGATGCAGTATTCCCTGGGACTGGGAACTAGATGCAGTATTCCCTGGTCTGGGAACTAGATGCAGTATTCCTGGACTGGGAGCTTGATGCAGTATTCCCTCGACTGGGAACTAGATGCAGTATTCCTGGGACTGGGAACTAGATGCAGTATTCCCTGGGCTGGGAGCTTGATGCAGTATTCCCTCGACTGGGAACTAGATGCAGTATTCCTGGGACTGGGAACTAGATGCAGTATTCCCTGGGCTAGGAACCAGGTGCCGTATTCCGCAGACTGGGAACTAGATGCAGTATTCCCCAGACTGGGAACTAGATGCAGAATTTCGTGGACTGGGAACTAGATGCAGTGTTCGCCAGACTGGGAACTAGATGCAGAATTCCCCAGACTGGGAACTGGATGAAGTATTCCCTAGACTGGGAACCAGGCAATATTCCCCAGACTGGGAACGAGATGCAGTATTCCCCAGATTGTGAGCTAGGCAGTATTCCCCTCACTGGGAACTAGATGCAGTATTCCTGGGACTGGGAAAAAGATGCAGTATTCCTGGGACTGGGAACTAGATGCAGTATTCCCCAGACTGGGAACTAGATGAAGTATTCCTGGGACTGGGAACTAGATGCAGTATTCCTGGACTGGGAACTACATGCAATATTCCCCGGACTGGGAACTAGATGCAGTATTCCTGGGACTGGGAACTAGATGCAGTATTCCTGGGACTGGGAACTAGATGCAGTATTCCATGGGACGGGGAACTAGATGCAGTATTCCTTGGACTGGGAACTAGATGCAGTATTCCTGGACTGGGAACTAAATGCAGTATTCCTGGGACTGGGCACTAGATGCAGTATTCCCTGGACTGGAAACTAGATGCAGCATTCCTAGGACTGGGAACTAGGTGCAGTATTCCCTGGACTGGGAACCAGATGCAGTATTCCTGGACTGGGAACTAGATGCAGTATTCCTGGGAATGTGAACTAGATGCAGTATTCCTGGGACTTGGAACTAGATGCAGTATTCCTGGGACTGGGAATTGTTGCAGTATTCCTGGGACTGGGAACTAGATGCAGTATTCCTGGGACTGGGAACTAGATGCAGTATTCCTGGGACTGGGGTCCAGATGCAGTATTCCCTGGACAGGGAACTAGATGCAGTATTCCTGGGACTGGGAACTAGATCCAGTATTCCCTGGATTGGGAATTAGATGCAGTGTTCCCTGGACTGGGAACTAGATGCTGTATTCCCTGGACTGGGAACTAGATGCAGTATTCCCTGGACTTGGAACTAGTTGCATTATTCCCTGAACTGGGAACTAGATGCAGTTTTCCTGGGACTGGGAACTAGATGCAGTATTCCTGGGACTGGGAACTAGATGCAGCATTCCTGGGACTGGGAACTAGATGCAGTATTCCCTGCACTGGGATCTAGATGCAGTATTCCCTGGACTGGGAACTAGATGCAGTATTCCTGGGACTGGGAACTAGATGCAGTATTCCTGGGACTGGGAACTTGATGCAGTATTCCCTGGGCTGGGAACTTGATGCAGTAATCCCTGGACTGGGAACTAGATGCAGTATTCCTGGGACTGGGAACTGGATGCAGTATTCCTGTGACTGGGAACTTGATGCAGTATTCCCGGGACTGGGAACTAGATGCAGTATTCCCTGAACTGGGAACTAGATGCAGTATTCCCTGGGCTGGGAACTAGATGCAGTATTCCCTGGACTGGGAACTAGATGGAGTATTCCTGGGACTGGGAACTAGATGCAGTATTCCTGGGACAGGGAACTAGATGCAGTATTCCTGGGACTGGGAACTAGATGCAGTATTCCCTGGACTAGGAACTAGATGCAGTATTCCTGGGACTGGGAACTAGATGCAGTATTCCTGGGACTGAGATCTAGATGCAGTATTCCCTGGACTGGGAAATAGATGCAGTATTCCTCGACTGGGAACTGGATGCAGTATTCCCTGGACTGGGAACTAGATGCAGTATTCCCTGGACTGGGAATTGATGCAGTATTCCCTGGACTGTGAACTAGATGCAGTATTCCTGGGACTGGGAAGCGGATGCAGTAATCCTGGGACTGGCAACCAAATGCAATATTCCTGGGACTGGGAACTAGATGCAGTACTCCCTGGTCTGGGCACTAGATGCAGTATTCCCTGGACTTGGAACTAGATGCAGTATTCCTGGGACTGGGAACTAGATACAGTATTCCTGGGACTGGGAACTTGATGCAGTATTCCCTGGACTGGGAACTAGATGCAGTATTCCTGGACAGGGAACTAGATGCTGTATTCACTGGACTGGGAACTAGACGCAGTATTCCTGGGACTCGGAACTAGATGAAGTATTCCTGGGACTGGGAACTATATGCATTATTCCCTATGCTGGGAACTAGATGCAGTATTCCTGGGACTGGGAACTAGATGCAATATTCCCTGGACTGGGAACTAGATGCAGTATTCCCTGGACTTGGAACTAGATGCAGTATTCTTGGGACTGGGAACTAGATGCAGTATTCCTGGGACTGGGATCTAGATGCAGTATTCCTGGGACTGGGAACTAGATGCAGTATTCCCTGCACTGGGAACTAGATGCAGTATTCCCTGGACTGGGAACTAGATGCAGTATTCCTGGGACTGGGAATTGATGCAGTATTCCAGGGACTGGGAACTTGATGCAATATTCCCTGGGCTGGGAACTTGATGCAGTATTCCCTGGACTGGGAACAAGATGCAGTATTCCTGGGACTGGGAACTAGATGCAGTATTCCTGCGACTGGGAACTAGATGCAGCATTCCCGGGACTGGGAACTAGGTGCAGTATTCCCTGAACTGGGAACTAGATGCAGTATTCCCTGGACTGGGAACTAGACGCAGTATTCCCTGGACTGGGAACTAGATGCAGTATTTCTGGGACTGGGAACTAGATGCAGTATTCCTGGGACTGGGAACTAGATGCAGTATTCCTGGGACTGGGAAGTAGATGCAGTATTCTCTGGACTAGGAACTAGATGCAGTATTCCTGGGACTGGGAACTAGATGCAGTATTCCTGGGACTGAGATCTAGATGCAGTATTCCCTGGATTGGGAACTAGATGCAGTATTCCTGGACTGGGAACTGGATGCAGTATTCCCTGGACTGGGAACGAGATGCAGTTTTCCCTGGACTGGGAACTAGATGCAGTATTCCCTGGACTGGGAACTAGATGCAATACTCGCTGGACTGGGAACTAGATGCAGTATTCCCGGGACTGGGAACTAGATGCTGTATTCCTGGGGCTCGGAACTAGATGCAGTATTCCTGGGAATGGGAACTTGATGCAGTATTCCCTGGACTGGGAACTAGATGCAGTATTCTGTGGACTGGGAACTAGATGCTGTATTCCTGGGACTGGCAACTAGATGCAGTATTCCTGGGACTGGGAACTAGATTCAGTATTCCTGGGACTGGGAACTAGATGCAGTATTCCTGGGACTGGGAACTAGATGCAGTATTCCTGTGACTTGGAATTGGAAGCAGTATTGCTGGGAATGGGAAGTAGATGCAATATTCCTGGGACTGGGAAGTAGGTGCAGTATTCCTGGGACTGCGAACTAGATGCAGTATTCCCTGGACTGGGAACTAGATGCAGTATTCCTGGGACTGGGATTTAGGTGCACTATTTCCAGGAATGGGAACTAGATGCAGTATTCCCTGGACTGGGAACTAGATGCAGTATTCCTGGGACTGGGAACTAGATGCAGTATTCCTGGGAATGGGAACTAGATGCAGTATTGCCGGGACTGGGAACTAGATGCAGTAATCCCTGGACTGGGAAATAGATGCAGTATTCCCTGGACTGGGTACGATATGCAGTATTCCTGGGACTGGGAACTAGATGCAGTATTCCCTGGACTGGGAACTAGATGCAGTATTCCCTGGACTGGGAACTAGATGCAGTATTCCCTGGGACTGGGAACTAGATGCAGTATTCCCTGGTCTGGGAACTAGATGCAGTATTCCTGGACTGGGAGCTTGATGCAGTATTCCCTCGACTGGGAACTAGATGCAGTATTCCTGGGACTGGGAACTAGATGCAGTATTCCCTGGGCTGGGAGCTTGATGCAGTATTCCCTCGACTGGGAACTAGATGCAGTATTCCCTGGACTGGGAACTAGATGCAGTATTCCTGGGACTGGGAACTAGATGCAGTATTCCTGGGAATGGGAACTAGATGCAGTATTGCCGGGACTGGGAACTAGATGCAGTAATCCCTGGACTGGGAAATAGATGCAGTATTCCCTGGACTGGGTACGATATGCAGTATTCCTGGGACTGGGAACTAGATGCAGTATTCCCTGGACTGGGAACTAGATGCAGTATTCCCTGGACTGGGAACTAGATGCAGTATTCCCTGGGACTGGGAACTAGATGCAGTATTCCCTGGTCTGGGAACTAGATGCAGTATTCCTGGACTGGGAGCTTGATGCAGTATTCCCTCGACTGGGAACTAGATGCAGTATTCCTGGGACTGGGAACTAGATGCAGTATTCCCTGGGCTGGGAGCTTGATGCAGTATTCCCTCGACTGGGAACTAGATGCAGTATTCCTGGGACTGGGAACTAGATGCAGTATTCCCTGGGCTAGGAACCAGGTGCCGTATTCCGCAGACTGGGAACTAGATGCAGTATTCCCCAGACTGGGAACTAGATGCAGAATTTCGTGGACTGGGAACTAGATGCAGTGTTCGCCAGACTGGGAACTAGATGCAGAATTCCCCAGACTGGGAACTGGATGAAGTATTCCCTAGACTGGGAACCAGGCAATATTCCCCAGACTGGGAACGAGATGCAGTATTCCCCAGACTGTGAGCTAGGCAGTATTCCCCTCACTGGGAACTAGATGCAGTATTCCTGGGACTGGGAAAAAGATGCAGTATTCCTGGGACTGGGAACTAGATGCAGTATTCCCCAGACTGGGAACTAGATGAAGTATTCCTGGGACTGGGAACTAGATGCAGTATTCCTGGACTGGGAACTACATGCAATATTCCCCGGACTGGGAACTAGATGCAGTATTCCTGGGACTGGGAACTAGATGCAGTATTCCTGGGACTGGGAACTAGATGCAGTATTCCATGGGACGGGGAACTAGATGCAGTATTCCTTGGACTGGGAACTAGATGCAGTATTCCTGGACTGGGAACTAAATGCAGTATTCCTGGGACTGGGCACTAGATGCAGTATTCCCTGGACTGGAAACTAGATGCAGCATTCCTAGGACTGGGAACTAGGTGCAGTATTCCCTGGACTGGGAACCAGATGCAGTATTCCTGGACTGGGAACTAGATGCAGTATTCCTGGGAATGTGAACTAGATGCAGTATTCCTGGGACTGGGAACTAGATGCAGTATTCCTGGGAATGGGCACTAGATGCAGTATTGCCGGGACTGGGAACTAGATGCAGTAATCCCTGGACTGGGAACTAGATGCAGTATTCCCTGGACTGGGTACGATATGCAGTATTCCTGGGACTGGGAACTAGATGCAGTATTCCCTGGACTGGGAACTAGATGCAGTATTCCCTGGACTGGGAACTAGATGCAGTATTCCCTGGGACTGGGAACTAGATGCAGTATTCCCTGGTCTGGGAACTAGATGCAGTATTCCTGGACTGGGAGCTTGATGCAGTATTCCCTCGACTGGGAACTAGATGCAGTATTCCTGGGACTGGGAACTAGATGCAGTATTCCCTGGGCTGGGAACCAGGTGCCGTATTCCGCAGACTGGGAACTAGATGCAGTATTCCCCAGACTGGGAACTAGATGCAGAATTTCGTGGACTGGGAACTAGATGCAGTGTTCGCCAGACTGGGAACTAGATGCAGAATTCCCCAGACTGGGAACTGGATGAAGTATTCCCTAGACTGGGAACCAGGCAATATTCCCCAGACTGGGAACGAGATGCAGTATTCCCCAGACTGGGAGCTAGGCAGTATTCCCCTCACTGGGAACTAGATGCAGTATTCCTGGGACTGGGAACAAGATGCAGTATTCCTGGGACTGGGAACTAGATGCAGTATTCCCCAGACTGGGAACTAGATGAAGTATTCCTGGGACTGGGAACTAGATGCAGTATTCCTGGACTGGGAACTACATGCAATATTCCCCGGACTGGGAACTAGATGCAGTATTCCTGGGACTGGGAACTAGATGCAGTATTCCTGGGACTGGGAACTAGATGCAGTATTCGCTGGGACTGGGAACTGGATGCAGTATTCCATGGGACGGGGAACTAGATGCAGTATTCTTTGGACTGGGAACTAGATTCAGTATTCCTGGACTGGGAACTAGATGCAGTATTCCTGGGACTGGGCACTAGATGCAGTATTCCCTGGACTGGAAACTAGATGCAGCATTCCTAGGACTGGGAACTAGGTGCAGTATTCCCTGGACTGGGAACCAGATGCAGTATTCCTGGACTGGGAACTAGATGCAGTATTCCTGGGAATGTGAACTAGATGCAGTATTCCTGGGAATGGGATCTAGATGCAGTATTCCTGGGAATGGGAACTAGATGAAGTATTCCCTGGGCTGGGAACTAGAGGCAGTATTCCTGGGACTGGGAACTAGATGCAGTATTCCCTGGACTGGGAACTAGATGCAGTATTCCTGGGAATGGGAACTAGATGCAGTATTCCTGGGAATGGGAACTAGATGCCCTATTCCTGGGACTGGGAACTAGATGAAGTATTCCTGGGAATGGGAACTAGAGTCAGTATTCCCTGGACTGGGAACTGGAAGAAGTATTCCTGGGACTGGGAACCAAATGCAGTATTCCTGGGAATGGGAACTAGATGCAGTATTCCTGGGACTGGGAACTAGATGCAGTATTCCTGGGACTGGGAATTGTTGCAGTATTCCTGGGACTGTGAACTAGATGCAGTATTCCTGGGACTGGGAACTAGATGCAGTATTCCTGGGACTGGGGTCCAGATGCAGTATTCCCTGGAAAGGGAACTCGATGCAGTATTCCTGGGACTGGGAACTAGATGCAGTATCCCCTGGACTGGGAATTAGATGCAGTATTCCCTGGACTGGGAACTAGATGCTGTATTCCCTGGACTGGGAACTAGATGCAGTATTCCCTGGACTTGGAACTAGTTGCATTATTCCCTGGACTGGGAACTAGATGCAGTATTCCCTGGACTGGGAACAAGATGCAGTATTCCTGGGACTGGGAACTAGATGCAGTATTCCTGGGACTGGGAACTTGATGCAGTATTCCCTGGGCTGGGAACTTGATGCAGTATTCCCTGGACTGGGAACTAGATGCAGTATTCCTGGGACTGGGAACTAGATGCAATATTCCTGCGACTGGGAGCTAGATGCAGTATTCCCGGGACTGGGAACTAGATGCAGTATTCCCTGAACTGGGAAGTAGATGCAGTACTCCCTGGACTGGGAACTAGATGCAGTATTCCCTGGACTGGGAACTTGATGCAGTATTCCTGGGACTGGGAAATAGATGCAGTATTCCTGGGACTGGGAACTAGATGCAGTATTCCCTGGACTAGGAACTAGATGCAGTATTCCTGGGACTGGGAACTAGGTGCAGTATTCCTGGGACTGAGATCTAGATGCAGTATTCCCTGGACTGGGAACTAGATGCAGTATTCCTGGACTGGGAACCGGATGCAGTATTCCCTGGACTGGGAACTAGATGCAGTATTCCCGGGACTAGGAACTAGATGGAGTATTCCTGGGAATGGGAACTAGATCCAGTATTCCCTGGACTGGGAACTAGACGCAGTATTCCCTGGGACTGGGAACTTGATGCAGTATTCCCTGGGCTGGGAACTTGATGCAGTATTCCCTGGACTGGGAACTAGATGCAGTATTCCTGGGACTGGGAACTTGATGCAGTATTCCCTGGGCTGGGAACTTGATGCAGTATTCCCTGGACTGGGAACTAGATGCAGTATTCCTGGGACTGGGAACTAGATGCAGTATTCCTGGGACTGGGATCTAGATGCAGTATTCCTGGGACTGGGAACTAGATGCAGTATTCCCTGCACTGGGAACTAGATGCAGTATTCCCTGGACTGGGAACTAGATGCAGTATTCCTGGGACTGGGAATTGATGCAGTATTCCAGGGACTGGGAACTTGATGCAATATTCCCTGGGCTGGGAACTTGATGCAGTATTCCCTGGACTGGGAACAAGATGCAGTATTCCTGGGACTGGGAACTAGATGCAGTATTCCTGCGACTGGGAACTAGATGCAGCATTCCCGGGACTGGGAACTAGGTGCAGTATTCCCTGAACTGGGAACTAGATGCAGTATTCCCTGGACTGGGAACTAGACGCAGTATTCCCTGGACTGGGAACTAGATGCAGTATTTCTGGGACTGGGAACTAGATGCAGTATTCCTGGGACTGGGAACTAGATGCAGTATTCCTGGG
This sequence comes from Somniosus microcephalus, assembly GCF_052327205.1. Taxonomy (NCBI): domain Eukaryota; kingdom Metazoa; phylum Chordata; class Chondrichthyes; order Squaliformes; family Somniosidae; genus Somniosus; species Somniosus microcephalus. Next base: position 19,797,185 of record NC_141006.1, on the reverse strand, counting down.
ACTGGGAAGTAGATGCAGTATTCCCTGGACTAGGAACTAGATGCAGTATTCCTGGGACTGGGAACTAGATGCAGTATTCCTGGGACTGAGATCTAGATGCATTATTCCCTGGATTGGGAATTGATGCAGTATTCCTGGACTGGGAACTGGATGCAGTATTCCCTGGACTGGGAACGAGATGCAGTTTTCCCTGGACTGGGAACTAGATGCAGTATTCCCTGGACTGGGAACTAGATGCAATACTCGCTGGACTGGGAACTAGATGCAGTATTCCCGGGACTGGGAACTTGATGCAGTATTCCCTGGACTGGGAACTAGATGCAGTATTCTGTGGACTGGGAACTAGATGCTGTATTCCTGGGACTGGCAAATAGATGCAGTATTCCTGGGACTGGGAACTAGATTCAGTATTCCTGGGACTGGGAACTAGATGCAGTATTCCTGGGACTGGGAACTAGATGCAGTATTCCTGTGACTTGGAATTGGAAGCAGTATTGCTGGGAATGGGAAGTAGATGCAATATTCCTGGGACTGGGAAGTAGGTGCAGTATTCCTGGGACTGCGAACTAGATGCAGTATTCCCTGGACTGGGAACTAGATGCAGTATTCCTGGGACTGGGATTTAGGTGCACTATTTCCAGGAATGGGAACTAGATGCAGTATTCCCTGGACTGGGAACTAGATGCAGTATTCCTGGGACTGGGAACTAGATGCAGTATTCCTGGGAATGGGAACTAGATGCAGTATTGCCGGGACTGGGAACTAGATGCAGTAATCCCTGGACTGGGAAATAGATGCAGTATTCCCTGGACTGGGTACGATATGCAGTATTCCTGGGACTGGGAACTAGATGCAGTATTCCCTGGACTGGGAACTAGATGCAGTATTCCCTGGACTGGGAACTAGATGCAGTATTCCCTGGGACTGGGAACTAGATGCAGTATTCCCTGGTCTGGGAACTAGATGCAGTATTCCTGGACTGGGAGCTTGATGCAGTATTCCCTCGACTGGGAACTAGATGCAGTATTCCTGGGACTGGGAACTAGATGCAGTATTCCCTGGGCTGGGAGCTTGATGCAGTATTCCCTCGACTGGGAACTAGATGCAGTATTCCTGGGACTGGGAAAAAGATGCAGTATTCCCTGGGCTGGGAACCAGGTGCCGTATTCCGCAGACTGGGAACTAGATGCAGTATTCCCCAGACTGGGAACTAGATGCAGAATTTCGTGGACTGGGAACTAGATGCAGTGTTCGCCAGACTGGGATCTAGATGCAGAATTCCCCAGACTGGGAACTGGATGAAGTATTCCCTAGACTGGGAACCAGGCAATATTCCCCAGACTGGGAACGAGATGCAGTATTCCCCAGACTGTGAGCTAGGCAGTATTCCCCTCACTGGGAACTAGATGCAGTATTCCTGGGACTGGGAAAAAGATGCAGTATTCCTGGGACTGGGAACTAGATGCAGTATTCCCCAGACTGGGAACTAGATGAAGTATTCCTGGGACTGGGAACTAGATGCAGTATTCCTGGACTGGGAACTACATGCAATATTCCCCGGACTGGGAACTAGATGCAGTATTCCTGGGACTGGGAACTAGATGCAGTATTCCTGGGACTGGGAACTAGATGCAGTATTCCATGGGACGGGGAACTAGATGCAGTATTCCTTGGACTGGGAACTAGATGCAGTATTCCTGGACTGGGAACTAGATGCAGTATTCCTGGGACTGGGCACTAGATGCAGTATTCCCTGGACTGGAAACTAGATGCAGCATTCCTAGGACTGGGAACTAGGTGCAGTATTCCCTGGACTGGGAACCAGATGCAGTATTCCTGGACTGGGAACTAGATGCAGTATTCCTGGGAATGTGAACTAGATGCAGTATTCCTGGGACTGGGAACTAGATGCAGTATTCCTGGGAATGGGAACTAGATGCAGTATTGCCGGGACTGGGAACTAGATGCAGTAATCCCTGGACTGGGAACTAGATGCAGTATTCCCTGGACTGGGTACGATATGCAGTATTCCTGGGACTGGGAACTAGATGCAGTATTCCCTGGACTGGGAACTAGATGCAGTATTCCCTGGACTGGGAACTAGATGCAGTATTCCCTGGGACTGGGAACTAGATGCAGTATTCCCTGGTCTGGGAACTAGATGCAGTATTCCTGGACTGGGAGCTTGATGCAGTATTCCCTCGACTGGGAACTAGATGCAGTATTCCTGGGACTGGGAACTAGATGCAGTATTCCCTGGGCTGGGAACCAGGTGCCGTATTCCGCAGACTGGGAACTAGATGCAGTATTCCCCAGACTGGGAACTAGATGCAGAATTTCGTGGACTGGGAACTAGATGCAGTGTTCGCCAGACTGGGAACTAGATGCAGAATTCCCCAGACTGGGAACTGGATGAAGTATTCCCTAGACTGGGAACCAGGCAATATTCCCCAGACTGGGAACGAGATGCAGTATTCCCCAGACTGGGAGCTAGGCAGTATTCCCCTCACTGGGAACTAGATGCAGTATTCCTGGGACTGGGAACAAGATGCAGTATTCCTGGGACTGGGAACTAGATGCAGTATTCCCCAGACTGGGAACTAGATGAAGTATTCCTGGGACTGGGAACTAGATGCAGTATTCCTGGACTGGGAACTACATGCAATATTCCCCGGACTGGGAACTAGATGCAGTATTCCTGGGACTGGGAACTAGATGCAGTATTCCTGGGACTGGGAACTAGATGCAGCATTCGCTGGGACTGGGAACTGGATGCAGTATTCCATGGGACGGGGAACTAGATGCAGTATTCCTTGGACTGGGAACTAGATTCAGTATTCCTGGACTGGGAACTAGATGCAGTATTCCTGGGACTGGGCACTAGATGCAGTATTCCCTGGACTGGAAACTAGATGCAGCATTCCTAGGACTGGGAACTAGGTGCAGTATTCCCTGGACTGGGAACCAGATGCAGTATTCCTGGACTGGGAACTAGATGCAGTATTCCTGGGAATGTGAACTAGATGCAGTATTCCTGGGAATGGGATCTAGATGCAGTATTCCTGGGAATGGGAACTAGATGAAGTATTCCCTGGGCTGGGAACTAGAGGCAGTATTCCTGGGACTGGGAACTAGATGCAGTATTCCCTGGACTGGGAACTAGATGCAGTATTCCTGGGAATGGGAACTAGATGCAGTATTCCTGGGAATGGGAACTAGATGCCCTATTCCTGGGACTGGGAACTAGATGAAGTATTCCTGGGAATGGGAACTAGAGTCAGTATTCGCTGGACTGGGAACTGGAAGAAGTATTCCTGGGACTGGGAACCAAATGCAGTATTCCTGGGAATGGGAACTAGATGCAGTATTCCTGGGACTGGGAACTAGATGCAGTATTCCTGGGACTGGGAATTGTTGCAGTATTCCTGGGACTGTGAACTAGATGCAGTATTCCTGGGACTGGGAACTAGATGCAGTATTCCTGGGACTGGGTTCCAGATGCAGTATTCCCTGGAAAGGGAACTAGATGCAGTATTCCTGGGACTGGGAACTAGATGCAGTATCCCCTGGACTGGGAATTAGATGCAGTATTCCCTGGACTGGGAACTAGATGCTGTATTCCCTGGACTGGGAACTAGATGCTGTATTCCCTGGACTTGGAACTAGTTGCATTATTCCCTGGACTGGGAACTAGATGCAGTATTCCCTGGACTGGGAACAAGATGCAGTATTCCTGGGACTGGGAACTAGATGCAGTATTCCTGGGACTGGGAACTTGATGCAGTATTCCCTGGGCTGGGAACTTGATGCAGTATTCCCTGGACTGGGAACTAGATGCAGTATTCCTGGGACTGGGAACTAGATGCAGTATTCCTGCGACTGGGAGCTAGATGCAGTATTCCCGGGACTGGGAACTAGATGCAGTATTCCCTGAACTGGGAAGTAGATGCAGTACTCCCTGGACTGGGAACTAGATGCAGTATTCCCTGGACTGGGAACTTGATGCAGTATTCCTGGGACTGGGAAATAGATGCAGTATTCCTGGGACTGGGAACTAGATGCAGTATTCCCTGGACTAGGAACTAGATGCAGTATTCCTGGGACTGGGAACTAGGTGCAGTATTCCTGGGACTGAGATCTAGATGCAGTATTCCCTGGACTGGGAACTAGATGCAGTATTCCTGGACTGGGAACCGGATGCAGTATTCCCTGGACTGGGAACTAGATGCAGTATTCCCGGGACTAGGAACTAGATGCAGTATTCCTGGGAATGGGAACTAGATCCAGTATTCCCTGGACTGGGAACTAGATGCAGTATTCCCTGGGACTGGGAACTTGATGCAGTATTCCCTGGGCTGGGAACTTGATGCAGTATTCCCTGGACTGGGAACTAGATGCAGTATTCCTGGGACTGGGAACTTGATGCAGTATTCCCTGGGCTGGGAACTTGATGCAGTATTCCCTGGACTGGGAACTAGATGCAGTATTCCTGGGACTGGGAACTAGATGCTGTATTCCTGCGACTGGGAATTGATGCAGTATTCCTGGGACTGGGAACTAGATGCAGTATTCCCTGAACTGGGAACTAGATGCAGTATTCCCTGGACTGGGAACTAGATGCAGTATTCCCTGGACTGGGAACTAGATGCAGTATTCCTGGGACTCGGAACTAGATGCAGTAATCCTGGGACTGGGAACCAAATGCAATATTCCTGGGACTGGGAACTAGATGCAGTATTCCCTGGTCTGGGCACTAGATGCAGTATTCCCTGGACTGGGAACTGGATGCAGTATTCCTGGGACTGGGAACTAGATGCAGTATTCCTGGGACTGGGAACTAGATGCAGTATTCCCTGGACTTGGAAATGGATGCAGTATTCCCGGGACTGGGAACTAGATGCAGTATTCCTGGGACTGGGTATTGATGCATGATTCCTGGGACTGGGAACTAGATGCAGTATTCCTGGACTGGGAACTAATTGCAGTATTCCTGGACTGGGACCTAGATGCAGTATTCCCTAGACTGGGAACTAGATGCAGTATTCCTGGGACTGGGATCTAGATGCAGTATTCCCGGGACTGGGAACTAGATGCAGTATTCCCTGGACTGGGAACTTGATGCAATACTCCCTGGACTGGGAACTAGATGCAGTATTCCCGGGACTGGGAACCAGATGCTGTATTCCTGGGGCTGGGAACTAGATGCAGTATTCCTGGGAATGGGAACTTGATGCAGTATTCCCTGGACTGGGAACAAGATGCAGTATTCTGAGGACTGGGAACTAGATGCTGTATTCCTGGGACTGGCAACTAGATGCAGTATTCCTGGGACTGGGAGCTAGATGCAGTATTCCTGGGACTGGGAACTAGATGCAGTATTCCTGGGACTGGCAACTAGATGCAGTATTCCTGTGACTTGGAATTGGATGCAGTATTGCTGGGAATGGGAAGTAGATGCAATATTCCTGGGACTGGGAAGTAGATGCAGTATTCCTGGGACTGGGAACTAGATGCAGTATGCCCTGGACTGGGAACTAGATGCAGTATTCCTGGGACTGGGAACTAGGTGCACTATTCCCGGGACTGGGAACTAGATGCAGTATTCCCTGGACTGGGAACTAGATGCAGTATTCCTGGGACTGGGAATTGATGCAGTATTCCTGGGAATGGGAACTAGATGCAGTATTCCTGGGACTGGGAACTAGATGCAGTATTCCTGGGACTGGGAACCAGATGCAGTATTCCCGGGACTGGGAACTAGATGCAGTAATCCCTGGACTGGGAAATAGATGCAGTATTCCCTGGACTGGGTATTGATGCAGTATTCCTGGGAATGGGAACTAGATGCAGTTTTCCTGGGAATGGGAACTAGGTGCAGTATTCCTGGGACTGGGAACTAGATGACGTATTCCTGGGAATGGGAACTAGAGTCAGTATTCCCTGGACTGGGAACTAGAAGAAGTATTCCTGGGACTGGGAACCAAATGCAGTATTCCTGGGACTGGGAACTAGATGCAGTATTCCCTGGTCTGGGAACTAGATGCAGTATTCCTGGACTGGGAGCTTGATGCAGTATTCCCTCGACTGGGAACTACATGCAGTATTCCTGGGACTGGGAACTAGATGCAGTATTCCCTGGGCTGGGAACCAGGTGACGTATTCCACAGACTGGGAACTAGATGCAGTATTCCCCAGACTGGGAACTAGATGCAGAACTTCGTGGACTGCGAACTAGATGCAGTGTTCGCCAGACTGGGAACTAGATGCAGAATTCCCCAGACTGGGAACTGGATGAAGTATTCCCTAGACTGGGAACCAGGCAATATTCCCCAGACTGGGAACGAGATGCAGTATTCCCCAGACTGGGAGCTAGGCAGTATTCCCCTCACTGGGAACTAGATGCAGTATTCCTGGGACTGGGAACAAGATGCAGTATTCCTGGGACTGGGAACTAGATGCAGTATTCCCCAGACTGGGAACTAGATGAAGTATTCCTGGGACTGGGAACTAGATGCAGTATTCCTGGACTGGGAACTACATGCAATATTCCCCGGACTGGGAACTAGATGCAGTATTCCTGGGACTGGGAACTAGATGCAGTATTCCTGGGACTGGGAACTAGATGCAGTATTCGCTGGGACTGGGAACTGGATGCAGTATTCCATGGGACGGGGAACTAGATGCAGTATTCCTTGGACTGGGAACTAGATTCAGTATTCCTGGACTGGGAACTAGATGCAGTATTCCTGGGACTGGGCACTAGATGCAGTATTCCCTGGACTGGAAACTAGATGCAGCATTCCTAGGACTGGGAACTAGGTGCAGTATTCCCTGGACTGGGAACCAGATGCAGTATTCCTGGACTGGGAACTAGATGCAGTATTCCTGGGAATGTGAACTAGATGCAGTATTCCTGGGAATGGGATCTAGATGCAGTATTCCTGGGAATGGGAACTAGATGAAGTATTCCCTGGGCTGGGAACTAGAGGCAGTATTCCTGGGACTGGGAACTAGATGCAGTATTGCCGGGACTGGGAACTAGATGCAGTAATCCCTGGACTGGGAAATAGATGCAGTATTCCCTGGACTGGGTACGATATGCAGTATTCCTTGGACTGGGAACTAGATGCAGTATTCCCTGGACTGGGAACTAGATGCAGTATTCCCTGGACTGGGAACTAGATGCAGTATTCCCTGGGACTGGGAACTAGATGCAGTATTCCCTGGTCTGGGAACTAGATGCAGTATTCCTGGACTGGGAGCTTGATGCAGTATTCCCTCGACTGGGAACTAGATGCAGTATTCCTGGGACTGGGAACTAGATGCAGTATTCCCTGGGCTGGGAACCAGGTGCCGTATTCCGCAGACTGGGAACTAGATGCAGTATTCCCCAGACTGGGAACTAGATGCAGAATTTCGTGGACTGGGAACTTGATGCAGTATTCCCTGGGCTGGGAACTTGATGCAGTATTCCTGGGACTGGGAACTTGATGCAGTATTCCCTGGGCTGGGAACTTGATGCAGTATTCCCTGGACTGGGAACTAGATGCAGTATTCCTGGGACTGGGAACTAGATGCTGTATTCCTGCGACTGGGAATTGATGCAGTATTCCTGGGACTGGGAACTAGATGCAGTATTCCCTGAACTGGGAACTAGATGCAGTATTCCCTGGACTGGGAACTAGATGCAGTATTCCCTGGACTGGGAACTAGATGCAGTATTCCTGGGACTCGGAACTAGATGCAGTAATCCTGGGACTGGGAACCAAATGCAATATTCCTGGGACTGGGAACTAGATGCAGTATTCCCTGGTCTGGGCACTAGATGCAGTATTCCCTGGACTGGGAACTGGATGCAGTATTCCTGGGACTGGGAACTAGATGCAGTATTCCTGGGACTGGGAACTAGATGCAGTATTCCCTGGACTTGGAAATGGATGCAGTATTCCCGGGACTGGGAACTAGATGCAGTATTCCTGGGACTGGGTATTGATGCATGATTCCTGGGACTGGGAACTAGATGCAGTATTCCTGGACTGGGAACTAATTGCAGTATTCCTGGACTGGGAACTAGATGCAGTATTCCCTAGACTGGGAACTAGATGCAGTATTCCTGGGACTGGGAACTAGATGCAGTATTCCCGGGACTGGGAACTAGATGCAGTATTCCCTGGACTGGGAACTAGATGCAATACTCCCTGGACTGGGAACTAGATGCAGTATTCCCGGGACTGGGAACTAGATGCTGTATTCCTGGGGCTGGGAACTAGATGCAGTATTCCTGGGAATGGGAACTTGATGCAGTATTCCCTGGACTGGGAACTAGATGCAGTATTCTGAGGACTGGGAACTAGATGCTGTATTCCTGGGACTGGCAACTAGATGCAGTATTCCTGGGACTGGGAGCTAGATGCAGTATTCCTGGGACTGGGAACTAGATGCAGTATTCCTGGGACTGGGAACTAGATGCAGTATTCCTGTGACTTGGAATTGGATGCAGTATTGCTGGGAATGGGAAGTAGATGCAATATTCCTGGGACTGGGAAGTAGGTGCAGTATTCCTGGGACTGGGAACTAGATGCAGTATGCCCTGGACTGGGAACTAGATGCAGTATTCCTGGGACTGGAAACTAGGTGCACTATTCCCGGGACTGGGAACTAGATGAAGTATTCCCTGGACTGGGAACTAGATGCAGTATTCCTGGGACTGGGAATTGATGCAGTATTCCTGGGAATGGGAACTAGATGCAGTATTCCTGGGACTGGGAACTAGATGCAGTATTCCTGGGACTGGGAACCAGATGCAGTATTCCCGGGACTGGGAACTAGATGCAGTAATCCCTGGACTGGGAAATAGATGCAGTATTCCCTGGACTGGGTATTGATGCAGTATTCCTGGGAATGGGAACTAGATGCAGTTTTCCTGGGAATGGGAACTAGGTGCAGTATTCCTGGGACTGGGAACTAGATGATGTATTCCTGGGAATGGGAACTAGAGTCAGTATTCCCTGGACTGGGAACTAGAAGAAGTATTCCTGGGACTGGGAACCAAATGCAGTATTCCTGGGACTGGGAACTAGATGCAGTATTCCCTGGTCTGGGAACTAGATGCAGTATTCCTGGACTGGGAGCTTGATGCAGTATTCCCTCGACTGGGAACTAGATGCAGTATTCCTGGGACTGGGAACTAGATGCAGTATTCCCTGGGCTGGGAAACAGGTGCCGTATTCCGCAGACTGGGAACTAGATGCAGTATTCCCCAGACTGGGAACTAGATGCAGAACTTCGTGGACTGCGAACTAGATGCAGTGTTCGCCAGACTGGGAACTAGATGCAGAATTCCCCAGACTGGGAACTGGATGAAGTATTCCCTAGACTGGGAACCAGGCAATATTCCCCAGACTGGGAACGAGATGCAGTATTCCCCAGACTGGGAGCTAGGCAGTATTCCCCTCACTGGGAACTAGATGCAGTATTCCTGGGACTGGGAACAAGATGCAGTATTCCTGGGACTGGGAACTAGATGCAGTATTCCCCAGACTGGGAACTAGATGAAGTATTCCTGGGACTGGGAACTAGATGCAGTATTCCTGGACTGGGAACTACATGCAATATTCCCCGGACTGGGAACTAGATGCAGTATTCCTGGGACTGGGAACTAGATGCAGTATTCCTTGGACTGGGAACTAGATGCAGTATTCGCTGGGACTGGGAACTGGATGCAGTATTCCATGAGACGGGGAACTAGATGCAGTATTCCTTGGACTGGGAACTAGATGCAATATTCCTGGACTGGGAACTAGATGCAGTATTCCTGGGACTGGGCACTAGATGCAGTATTCCCTGGACTGGAAACTAGATGCAGCATTCCTAGGACTGGGAACTAGGTGCAGTATTCCCTGGACTGGGAACCAGATGCAGTATTCCTGGACTGGGAACTAGATGCAGTATTCCTGGGAATGTGAACTAGATGCAGTATTCCTGGGACTGGGAACTAGATGCAGTATTCCTGGGAATGGGAACTAGATGCAGTATTGCCGGGACTGGGAACTAGATGCAGTAATCCCTGGACTGGGAAATAGATGCAGTATTCCCTGGACTGGGTACGATATGCAGTATTCCTGGGACTGGGAACTAGATGCAGTATTCCCTGGACTGGGAACTAGATGCAGTATTCCCTGGGACTGGGAACTAGATGCAGTATTCCCTGGTCTGGGAACTAGATGCAGTATTCCTGGACTGGGAGCTTGATGCAGTATTCCCTCGACTGGGAACTAGATGCAGTATTCCTGGGACTGGGAACTAGATGCAGTATTCCCTGGGCTGGGAACCAGGTGCCGTATTCCGCAGACTGGGAACTAGATGCAATATTCCCCAGACTGGGAACTAGATGCAGAATTTCGTGGACTGGGAACTAGATGCAGTGTTCGCCAGACTGGGAACTAGATGCAGAATTCCCCAGACTGGGAACTGGATGAAGTATTCCCTAGACTGGGAACCAGGCAATATTCCCCAGACTGGGAACGAGATGCAGTATTCCCCAGACTGGGAGCTAGGCAGTATTCCCCTCACTGGGAACTAGATGCAGTATTCCTGGGACTGGGAACAAGATGCAGTATTCCTGGGACTGGGAACTAGATGCAGTATTCCCCAGACTGGGAACTAGATGAAGTATTCCTGGGACTGGGAACTACATGGAGTATTCCTGGACTGGGAACTACATGCAATATTCCCCGGACTGGGAACTAGATGCAGTATTCCTGGGACTGGGAACTAGATGCAGTATTCCTGGGACTGGGAACTAGATGCAGTATTCGCTGGGACTGGGAACTGGATGCAGTATTCCATGGGACGGGGAACTAGATGCAGTATTCCTTGGACTGGGAACTAGATGCAGTATTCCTGGACTGGGAACTAGATGCAGTATTCCTGGGACTGGGCACTAGATGCAGTATTCCCTGGACTGGAAACTAGATGCAGCATTCCTAGGACTGGGAACTAGGTGCAGTATTCCCTGGACTGGGAACCAGATGCAGTATTCCTGGACTGGGAACTAGATGCAGTATTCCTGGGAATGTGAACTAGATGCAGTATTCCTGGGAATGGGATCTAGATGCAGTATTCCTGGGAATGGGAACTAGATGAAGTATTCCCTGGGCTGGGAACTAGAGGCAGTATTCCTGGGACTGGGAACTAGATGCAGTATTCCCTGGACTGGGAACTAGATGCAGTATTCCTGGGAATGGGAACTAGATGCAGTATTCCTGGGAATGGGAACTAGATGCCCTATTCCTGGGACTGGGAACTAGATGAAGTATTCCTGGGAATGGGAACTAGAGTCTGTATTCCCTGGACTGGGAACTGGAAGAAGTATTCCTGGGACTGGGAACCAAATGCAGTATTCCTGGGAATGGGAACTAGATGCAGTATTCCTGGGACTGGGAACTAGATGCAGTATTCCTGGGACTGGGAATTGTTGCAGTATTCCTGGGACTGTGAACTAGATGCAGTATTCCTGGGACTGGGAATTAGATGCAGTATTCCTGGGACTGGGGTCCAGATGCAGTATTCCCTGGAAAGGGAACTAGATGCAGTATTCCTGGGACAGGGAACTAGATGCAGTATCCCCTGGACTGGGAATTAGATGCAGTATTCCCTGGACTGGGAACTAGATGCTGTATTCCCTGGACTGGGAACTAGATGCAGTATTCCCTGGACTTGGAACTAGTTGCATTATTCCCTGGACTGGGAACTAGATGCAGTATTCCCTGGACTGGGAACTAGATGCAGTATTCCTGGGACTGGGAACTAGATGCAGTATTCCTGGGACTGGGAACTTGATGCAGTATTCCCTGGGCTGGGAACTTGATGCAGTATTCCCTGGACTGGGAACTAGATGCAGTATTCCTGGGACTGGGAACTAGATGCAGTATTCCTGCGACTGGGAGCTAGATGCAGTATTCCCGGGACTGGGAACTAGATGCAGTATTCCCTGAACTGGGAAGTAGATGCAGTACTCCCTGGACTGGGACCTAGATGCAGTATTCCCTGGACTGGGAACTTGATGCAGTATTCCTGGGACTGGGAACTAGATGCAGTATTCCTGGGACTGGGAACTAGATGCAGTATTCCCTGGACTAGGAACTAGATGCAGTATTCCTGGGACTGGGAACTAGGTGCAGTATTCCTGGGACTGAGATCTAGATGCAGTATTCCCTGGACTGGGAACTAGATGCAGTATTCCTGGACTGGGAACTGGATGCAATATTCCCTGGACTGGGAACTAGATGCAGTATTCCCGGGACTAGGAACTAGATGCAGTATTCCTGGGAATGGGAACTAGATCCAGTATTCCCTGGACTGGGAACTAGATGCAGTATTCCCTGGGACTGGGAACTTGATGCAGTATTCCCTGGGCTGGGAACTTGATGCAGTATTCCCTGGACTGGGAACTAGATGCAGTATTCCTGGGACTGGGAACTTGATGCAGTATTCCCTGGGCTGGGAACTTGATGCAGTATTCCCTGGACTGGGAACTAGATGCAGTATTCCTGGGACTGGGAACTAGATGCTGTATTCCTGGGACTGGGAACTAGATGCAGTATTCCTGGGACTGGGAACTAGATGCAGTATTCCTGTGACTTGGAATTGGATGCAGTATTGCTGGGAATGGGAAGTAGATGCAATATTCCTGTGACTGGGAAGTAGATGCAGTATTCCTGGGACTGGGAACTAGATGCAGTATGCCCTGGACTGGGAACTAGATGCAGTATTCCTGGGACTGGGAACTAGGTGCACTATTCCCGGGACTGGGAACTAGATGCAGTATTCCCTGGACTGGGAACTAGATGCAGTATTCCTGGGACTGGGAATTGATGCAGTATTCCTGGGAATGGGAACTAGATGCAGTATTCCTGGGACTGGGAACTAGATGCAGTATTCCTGGGACTGGGAACCAGATGCAGTATTCCCGGGACTGGGAACTAGATGCAGTAATCCCTGGACTGTGAAATAGATGCAGTATTCCCTGGACTGGGTATTGATGCAGTATTCCTGGGAATGGGAACTAGATGCAGTTTTCCTGGGAATGGGAACTAGGTGCAGTATTCCTGGGACTGGGAACTAGATGACGTATTCCTGGGAATGGGAACTAGAGTCAGTATTCCCTGGACTGGGAACTAGAAGAAGTATTCCTGGGACTGGGAACCAAATGCAGTATTCCTGGGACTGGGAACTAGATGCAGTATTCCCTGGTCTGGGAACTAGATGCAGTATTCCTGGACTGGGAGCTTGATGCAGTATTCCCTCGACTGGGAACTAGATGCAGTATTCCTGGGACTGGGAACTAGATGCAGTATTCCCCAGACTGGGAACTAGATGAAGTATTCCTGGGACTGGGAACTAGATGCAGTATTCCTGGACTGGGAACTACATGCAATATTCCCCGGACTGGGAACTAGATGCAGTATTCCTGGGACTGGGAACTAGATGCAGTATTCCTGGGACTGGGAACTAGATGCAGTATTCGCTGGGACTGGGAACTGGATGCAGTATTCCATGGGACGGGGAACTAGATGCAGTATTCCTTGGACTGGGAACTAGATGCAGTATTCCTGGACTGGGAACTAGATGCAGTATTCCTGGGACTGGGCACTAGATGCAGTATTCCCTGGACTGGAAACTAGATGCAGCATTCCTAGGACTGGGAACTAGGTGCAGTATTCCCTGGACTGGGAACCAGATGCAGTATTCCTGGACTGGGAACTAGATGCAGTATTCCTGGGAAAGTGAACTAGATGCAGTATTCCTGGGACTGGGAACTAGATGCAGTATTCCTGGGAATGGGAACTAGATGCAGTATTGCCGGGACTGGGAACTAGATGCAGTAATCCCTGGACTGGGAAATAGATGCAGTATTCCCTGGACTGGGTACGATATGCAGTATTCCTTGGACTGGGAACTAGATGCAGTATTCCCTGGACTGGGAACTAGATGCAGTATTCCCTGGACTGGGAACTAGATGCAGTATTCCCTGGGACTGGGAACTAGATGCAGTATTCCCTGGTCTGGGAACTAGATGCAGTATTCCTGGACTGGGAGCTTGATGCAGTATTCCCTCGACTGGGAACTAGATGCAGTATTCCTGGGACTGGGAACTAGATGCAGTATTCCCTGGGCTGGGAACCAGGTGCCGTATTCCGCAGACTGGGAACTAGATGCAGTATTCCCCAGACTGGGAACTAGATGCAGAATTTCGTGGACTGGGAACTTGATGCAGTATTCCCTGGGCTGGGAACTTGATGCAGTATTCCTGGGACTGGGAACTTGATGCAGTATTCCCTGGGCTGGGAACTTGATGCAGTATTCCCTGGACTGGGAACTAGATGCAGTATTCCTGGGACTGGGAACTAGATGCTGTATTCCTGCGACTGGGAATTGATGCAGTATTCCTGGGACTGGGAACTAGATGCAGTATTCCCTGAACTGGGAACTAGATGCAGTATTCCCTGGACTGGGAACCAGATGCAGTATTCCCTGGACTGGGAACTAGATGCAGTATTCCTGGGACTCGGAACTAGATGCAGTAATCCTGGGACTGGGAACCAAATGCAATATTCCTGGGACTGGGAACTAGATGCAGTATTCCCTGGTCTGGGCACTAGATGCAGTATTCCCTGGACTGGGAACTGGATGCAGTATTCCTGGGACTGGGAACTAGATGCAGTATTCCTGGGACTGGGAACTAGATGCAGTATTCCCTGGACTTGGAAATGGATGCAGTATTCCCGGGACTGGGAACTAGATGCAGTATTCCTGGGACTGGGTATTGATGCATGATTCCTGGGACTGGGAACTAGATGCAGTATTCCTGGACTGGGAACTAATTGCAGTATTCCTGGACTGGGAACTAGATGCAGTATTCCCTAGACTGGGAACTAGATGCAGTATTCCTGGGACTGGGAACTAGATGCAGTATTCCCGGGACTGGGAACTAGATGCAGTATTCCCTGGACTGGGAACTAGATGCAATACTCCCTGGACTGGGAACTAGATGCAGTATTCCCGGGACTGGGAACTAGATGCTGTATTCCTGGGGCTGGGAACTAGATGCAGTATTCCTGGGAATGGGAACTTGATACAGTATTCCCTGGACTGGGAACTAGATGCAGTATTCTGAGGACTGGGAACTAGATGCTGTATTCCTGGGACTGGCAACTAGATGCAGTATTCCTGGGACTGGGAGCTAGATGCAGTATTCCTGGGACTGGGAACTAGATGCAGTATTCCTGGGACTGGGAACTAGATGCAGTATTCCTGTGACTTGGAATTGGATGCAGTATTGCTGGGAATGGGAAGTAGATGCAATATTCCTGGGACTGGGAAGTAGGTGCAGTATTCCTGGGACTGGGAACTAGATGCAGTATGCCCTGGACTGGGAACTAGATGCAGTATTCCTGGGACTGGGAACTAGGTGCACTATTCCCGGGACTGGGAACTAGATGCAGTATTCCCTGGACTGGGAACTAGATGCAGTATTCCTGGGACTGGGAATTGATGCAGTATTCCTGGGAATGGGAACTAGATGCAGTATTCCTGGGACTGGGAACTAGATGCAGTATTCCTGGGACTGGGAACCAGATGCAGTATTCCCGGGACTGGGAACTAGATGCAGTAATCCCTGGACTGGGAAATAGATGCAGTATTCCCTGGACTGGGTATTGATGCAGTATTCCTGGGAATGGGAACTAGATGCAGTTTTCCTGGGAATGGGATCTAGGTGCAGTATTCCTGGGACTGGGAACTAGATGACGTATTCCTGGGAATGGGAACTAGAGTCAGTATTCCCTGGACTGGGAACTAGAAGAAGTATTCCTGGGACTGGGAACCAAATGCAGTATTCCTGGGACTGGGAACTAGATGCAGTATTCCCTGGTCTGGGAACTAGATGCAGTATTCCTGGACTGGGAGCTTGATGCAGTATTCCCTCGACTGGGAACTAGATGCAGTATTCCTGGGACTGGGAACTAGATGCAGTATTCCCTGGGCTGGGAAACAGGTGCCGTATTCCGCAGACTGGGAACTAGATGCAGTATTCCCCAGACTGGGAACTAGATGCAGAACTTCGTGGACTGCGAACTAGATGCAGTGTTCGCCAGACTGGGAACTAGATGCAGAATTCCCCAGACTGGGAACTGGATGAAGTATTCCCTAGACTGGGAACCAGGCAATATTCCCCAGACTGGGAACGTGATGCAGTATTCCCCAGACTGGGAGCTAGGCAGTATTCCCCTCACTGGGAACTAGATGCAGTATTCCTGGGACTGGGAACAAGATGCAGTATTCCTGGGACTGGGAACTAGATGCAGTATTCCCCAGACTGGGAACTAGATGAAGTATTCCTGGGACTGGGAACTAGATGCAGTATTCCTGGACTGGGAACTACATGCAATATTCCCCGGACTGGGAACTAGATGCAGTATTCCTGGGACTGGGAACTAGATGCAGTATTCCTTGGACTGGGAACTAGATGCAGTATTCGCTGGGACTGGGAACTGGATGCAGTATTCCATGAGACGGGGAACTAGATGCAGTATTCCTTGGACTGGGAACTAGATGCAATATTCCTGGACTGGGAACTAGATGCAGTATTCCTGGGACTGGGCACTAGATGCAGTATTCCCTGGACTGGAAACTAGATGCAGCATTCCTAGGACTGGGAACTAGGTGCAGTATTCCCTGGACTGGGAACCAGATGCAGTATTCCTGGACTGGGAACTAGATGCAGTATTCCTGGGAATGTGAACTAGATGCAGTATTCCTGGGACTGGGAACTAGATGCAGTATTCCTGGGAATGGGAACTAGATGCAGTATTGCCGGGACTGGGAACTAGATGCAGTAATCCCTGGACTGGGAAATAGATGCAGTATTCCCTGGACTGGGTACGATATGCAGTATTCCTGGGACTGGGAACTAGATGCAGTATTCCCTGGACTGGGAACTAGATGCAGTATTCCCTGGACTGGGAACTAGATGCAGTATTCCCTGGGACTGGGAACTAGATGCAGTATTCCCTGGTCTGGGAACTAGATGCAGTATTCCTGGACTGGGAGCTTGATGCAGTATTCCCTCGACTGGGAACTAGATGCAGTATTCCTGGGACTGGGAACTAGATGCAGTATTCCCTGGGCTGGGAACCAGGTGCCGTATTCCGCAGACTGGGAACTAGATGCAGTATTCCCCAGACTGGGAACTAGATGCAGAATTTCGTGGACTGGGAACTAGATGCAGTGTTCGCCAGACTGGGAACTAGATGCAGAATTCCCCAGACTGGGAACTGGATGAAGTATTCCCTAGACTGGGAACCAGGCACTATTCCCCAGACTGGGAACGAGATGCAGTATTCCCCAGACTGGGAGCTAGGCAGTATTCCCCTCACTGGGAACTAGATGCAGTATTCCTGGGACTGGGAACAAGATGCAGTATTCCTGGGACTGGGAACTAGATGCAGTATTCCCCAGACTGGGAACTAGATGAAGTATTCCTGGGACTGGGAACTACATGGAGTATTCCTGGACTGGGAACTACATGCAATATTCCCCGGACTGGGAACTAGATGCAGTATTCCTGGGACTGGGAACTAGATGCAGTATTCCTGGGACTGGGAACTAGATGCAGTATTCGCTGGGACTGGGAACTGGATGCAGTATTCCATGGGACGGGGAACTAGATGCAGTATTCCTTGGACTGGGAACTAGATGCAGTATTCCTGGACTGGGAACTAGATGCAGTATTCCTGGGACTGGGCACTAGATGCAGTATTCCCTGGACTGGAAACTAGATGCAGCATTCCTAGGACTGGGAACTAGGTGCAGTATTCCCTGGACTGGGAACCAGATGCAGTATTCCTGGACTGGGAACTAGATGCAGTATTCCTGGGAATGTGAACTAGATGCAGTATTCCTGGGAATGGGATCTAGATGCAGTATTCCTGGGAATGGGAACTAGATGAAGTATTCCCTGGGCTGGGAACTAGAGGCAGTATTCCTGGGACTGGGAACTAGATGCAGTATTCCCTGGACTGGGAACTAGATGCAGTATTCCTGGGAATGGGAACTAGATGCAGTATTCCTGGGAATGGGAACTAGATGCCCTATTCCTGGGACTGGGAACTAGATGAAGTATTCCTGGGAATGGGAACTAGAGTCAGTATTCCCTGGACTGGGAACTGGAAGAAGTATTCCTGGGACTGGGAACCAAATGCAGTATTCCTGGGAATGGGAACTAGATGCAGTATTCCTGGGACTGGGAACTAGATGCAGTATTCCTGGGACTGGGAATTGTTGCAGTATTCCTGGGACTGTGAACTAGATGCAGTATTCCTGGGACTGGGAATTAGATGCAGTATTCCTGGGACTGGGGTCCAGATGCAGTATTCCCTGGAAAGGGAACTAGATGCAGTATTCCTGGGACAGGGAACTAGATGCAGTATCCCCTGGACTGGGAATTAGATGCAGTATTCCCTGGACTGGGAACTAGATGCTGTATTCCCTGGACTGGGAACTAGATGCAGTATTCCCTGGACTTGGAACTAGTTGCATTATTCCCTGGACTGGGAACTAGATGCAGTATTCCCTGGACTGGGAACTAGATGCAGTATTCCTGGGACTGGGAACTAGATGCAGTATTCCTGGGACTGGGAACTTGATGCAGTATTCCCTGGGCTGGGAACTTGATGCAGTATTCCCTGGACTGGGAACTAGATGCAGTATTCCTGGGACTGGGAACTAGATGCAGTATTCCTGCGACTGGGAGCTAGATGCAGTATTCCCGGGACTGGGAACTAGATGCAGTATTCCCTGAACTGGGAAGTAGATGCAGTACTCCCTGGACTGGGACCTAGATGCAGTATTCCCTGGACTGGGAACTTGATGCAGTATTCCTGGGACTGGGAACTAGATGCAGTATTCCTGGGACTGGGAGCTAGATGCAGTATTCCCTGGACTAGGAACTAGATGCAGTATTCCTGGGAATGGGAACTAGGTGCAGTATTCCTGGGACTGAGATCTAGATGCAGTATTCCCTGGACTGGGAACTAGATGCAGTATTCCTGGACTGGGAACTGGATGCAGTATTCCCTGGACTGGGAACTAGATGCAGTATTCCCGGGACTAGGAACTAGATGCAGTATTCCTGGGAATGGGAACTAGATCCAGTATTCCCTGGACTGGGAACTAGATGCAGTATTACCTGGGACTGGGAACTTGATGCAGTATTCCCTGGGCTGGGAACTTGATGCAGTATTCCCTGGACTGGGAACTAGATGCAGTATTCCTGGGACTGGGAACTTGATGCAGTATTCCCTGGGCTGGGAACTTGATGCAGTATTCCCTGGACTGGGAACTAGATGCAGTATTCCTGGGACTGGGAACTAGATGCTGTATTCCTGCGACTGGGAATTGATGCAGTATTCCTGGGACTGGGAACTAGATGCAGTATTCCCTGAACTGGGAACTAGATGCAGTATTCCCTGGACTGGGAACTAGATGCAGTATTCCCTGGACTGGGAACTAGATGCAGTATTCCTGGGACTCGGAACTAGATGCAGTAATCCTGGGACTGGGAACCAAATGCAATATTCCTGGGACTGGGAACTAGATGCAGTATTCCCTGGTCTGGGCACTAGATGCAGTATTCCCTGGACTGGGAACTGGATGCAGTATTCCTGGGACTGGGAACTAGATGCAGTATTCCTGGGACTGGGAACTAGATGCAGTATTCCCTGGACTTGGAAATGGATGCAGTATTCCCGGGACTGGGAACTAGATGCAGTATTCCTGGGACTGGGTATTGATGCATGATTCCTGGGACTGGGAACTAGATGCAGTATTCCTGGACTGGGAACTAATTGCAGTATTCCTGGACTGGGAACTAGATGCAGTATTCCCTAGACTGGGAACTAGATGCAGTATTCCTGGGACTGGGAACTAGATGCAGTATTCCCGGGACTGGGAACTAGATGCAGTATTCCCTGGACTGGGAACTAGATGCAATACTCCCTGGACTGGGAACTAGATGCAGTATTCCCGGGACTGGGAACTAGATGCTGTATTCCTGGGGCTGGGAACTAGATGCAGTATTCCTGGGAATGGGAACTTGATGCAGTATTCCCTGGACTGGGAACTAGATGCAGTATTCTGAGGACTGGGAACTAGATGCTGTATTCCTGGGACTGGCAATTAGATGCAGTATTCCTGGGACTGGGAGCTAGATGCAGTATTCCTGGGACTGGGAACTAGATGCAGTATTCCTGGGACTGGGAACTAGATGCAGTATTCCTGTGACTTGGAATTGGATGCAGTATTGCTGGGAATGGGAAGTAGATGCAATATTCCTGGGACTGGGAAGTAGGTGCCGTATTCCTGGGACTGGGAACTAGATGCAGTATGCCCTGGACTGGGAACTAGATGCAGTATTCCTGGGACTGGGAACTAGGTGCACTATTCCCGGGACTGGGAACTAGATGCAGTATTCCCTGGACTGGGAACTAGATGCAGTATTCCTGGGACTGGGAATTGATGCAGTATTCCTGGGAATGGGAACTAGATGCAGTATTCCTGGGACTGGGAACTAGATGCAGTATTCCTGGGACTGGGAACCAGATGCAGTATTCCCGGGACTGGGAACTAGATGCAGTAATCCCTGGACTGGGAAATAGATGCAGTATTCCCTGGACTGGGTACTAGATGCAGTATTCCTGGGAATGGGAACTAGATGCAGTTTTCCTGGGAATGGGAACTAGGTGCAGTATTCCTGGGACTGGGAACTAGATGACGTATTCCTGGGAATGGGAACTAGAGTCAGTATTCCCTGGACAGGGAACTAGAAGAAGTATTCCTGGGACTGGGAACCAAATGCAGTATTCCTGGGAATGGGAACTAGATGCAGTATTCCTGGGACTGGGAACTAGATGCAGTATTCCCTGGACTGGGAACTAGATGCAGCATTCCTGAGAATGGGAACTAGATGCAGTATTCCTGGGACTGAGAACTAGATGCAGTATTCCCTGGACTGGGAACTAGGTGCAGTATTCCTGGGAATGGGAACGAGATGCAGTATTCCTGGACTGGGAACTAGATGCAGTATTCCCTGGACTGGGAACTAGATGCAGTATTCCGTGGGACTGGGAACTAGATCCAGTATTCCCTGGACTGAGAAATAGATGCAGTATTCCCTGGGACTGGGAACTAGATGCAGTATTCCCTGGACTGGGAACGAGATGCAGTATTCCTGGACAGGGAACTAGATGCAGTATTCCCTGGTCTAGGAACTACATGCAGTATTCCTGGGACTGGGAACTAGATGCAGTATTCCTGGGACTGGGAACTAGATGCAATATTCCCTGGGCTGGGAATTAGATGCAGTATTCCTGGGACTGTGAACTATATGCAATATTCCCTGGGCTGGGAACTAGATGCAGTATTCCTGGGACTGGGAACTAGATGCAATATTCACTGGACTGGGAACTTGACGCAGTATTCCATGGACTTGGAACTAGATGCAGTATTCTTGGGACTGGGAATTGATGCAGTATTCCTGGGACTGGGAACTAGATGCAGTATTCCCTGGACTGGGAACTAGATGCAGTATTCCTGGGACTGGGAAGTAGATGCAGTATTCCTGGCACTGGGAACTAGATGCAGTATTCCCTGGACTAGGAACTGGATGCAGTATTCCCTGGACTGCGAACTAGATGCAGTATTCCTGGGAGTGGGAACTAGATGCAGTATTCCTGGGACTGGGAACTAGATGCAGTATTCCGTGGACTCGGAACTAGTTGCAGTATTCCCTGGACTAGGAACTAGATGCAGTATTCCCTGCACTGGGAACTAGATGCAGTATTCCCTGGAGTGGGAACAAGGTGCAGTATTCCTGGGACTGGGAACTAGACGCAATATTCCTGGACTGGGAACTAGATGCAGTATTCCTGAGACTGGGAACTAGATGCACTATTCCCTGGATTGGGAACTAGATGCAGTATTCCCTGGACTGTGAGCGAGATGCAGTATTCCTGGGACTGGGAACTAGATGCAGTATTCCTGGGACTGGGAACTAGATGCAGTATTCCTGGGACTGGGGTCCAGATGCAGTATTCCCTGGAAAGGGAACTAGATGCAGTATTCCTGGGACTGGGAACTAGATGCAGTATTCCCTGGACTGGGAATTAGATGCAGTATTCCCTGGACTGGGAACTAGATGCTGTATTCCCTGGACTGGGAACGAGATGCAGTATTCCCTGGACTTGGAACTAGTTGCATTATTCCCTGGACTGGGAACTAGATGCAGTATTCCCTGGACTGGGAACTAGATGCAGTAATCCCTGGACTGGGAACTAGATGCAGTATTCCTGGGACTGGGAACTAGATGCAGTATTCCTGGGACTGGGAACTAGATGCAATATTCCCTGGGCTGGGAATTAGATGCAGTATTCCTGGGACTGTGAACTATATGCAATATTCCCTGGGCTGGGAACTAGATGCAGTATTCCTGGGACTGGGAACTAGATGCAATATTCACTGGACTGGGAACTTGACGCAGTATTCCCTGGACTTGGAACTAGATGCAGTATTCTTGGGACTGGGAATTGATGCAGTATTCCTGGGACTGGGAACTAGATGCAGTATTCCCTGGACTGGGAACTAGATGCAGTATTCCTGGGACTGGGAAGTAGATGCAGTATTCCTGGCACTGGGAACTAGATGCAGTATTCCCTGGACTAGGAACTGGATGCAGTATTCCCTGGACTGCGAACTAGATGCAGTATTCCTGGGAGTGGGAACTAGATGCAGTATTCCTGGGACTGGGAACTAGATGCAGTATTCCGTGGACTAGGAACTGGATGCAGTATTCCCTGGACTGCGAACTAGATGCAGTATTCCTGGGAGTGGGAACTAGATGCAGTATTCCTGAGACTGGGAACTAGATGCACTATTCCCTGGATTGGGAACTAGATGCAGTATTCCCTGGACTGTGAGCTAGATGCAGTATTCCTGGGACTGGGAACTAGATGCAGTATTCCTGGGACTGGGAACTAGATGCAGTATTCCTGGGACTGGGGTCCAGATGCAGTATTCCCTGGAAAGGGAACTAGATGCAGTATTCCTGGGACTGGGAACTAGATGCAGTATTCCCTGGACTGGGAATTAGATGCAGTATTCCCTGGACTGGGAACTAGATGCTGTATTCCCTGGACTGGGAACGAGATGCAGTATTCCCTGGACTTGGAACTAGTTGCATTATTCCCTGGACTGGGAACTAGATGCAGTATTCCCTGGACTGGGAACTAGATGCAGTAATCCCTGGACTGGGAACTAGATGCAGTATTCCTGGGACTGGGAACTTGATGCAGTATTCCCTGGGCTGGGAACTTGATGCAGTATTCCCTGGACTGGGAACTAGATGCAGTATTCCTGGGACTGGGAACTAGATGCAGTATTCCTGCGACTGGGAACTAGATGCAGTATTCCCGGGACTGGGAACTAGATGCAGTATTCCCTGAACTGGGAACTAGATGCAGTATTCCCTGGACTGGGAACTAGATGCAGTATTCCCTGGACTGGGAACTAGGTGCAGTATTCCTGGGACTGGGAACTAGATGCAGTATTCCTGGGACTGGGAACTAGATGCAGTATTCCTGGGACTGGGAACTAGATGCAGTATTCCCTGGACTAGGAACTAGATGCAGTATTCCTGGGACTGGGAACTAGGTGCAGTATTCCTGGGACTGAGATCTAGATGCAGTATTCCCTGGACTGGGAACTAGATGCTGTATTCCTGGACTGGGAACTGGATGCAGTATTCCCTGGACTGGGAACTAGATCCAGTATTCCCTGGACTGGGAACTAGATGCAGTATTCCTGGGACTGGGAACTACATGCAGTATTCCTGGGACTGGGAACTTGATGCAGTATTCCCTGGGCTGGGAACTTGATGCAGTATTCCCTGGACTGGGAACTAGATGCAGTATTCCTGGGACTGGGAACTAGATGCTGTATTCCTGCGACTGGGAATTGATGCAGTATTCCCGGGACTGGGAACTAGATGCAGTATTCCCTGAACTGGGAACTAGATGCAGTATTCCCTGGACTGGGAACTAGATGCAGTATTCCCTGGACTGGGAATTGGTGCAGTATTCCTGGGACTGGGAACTAGATGCAGTAATCCTGGGACTGGGAACCAAATGCAATATTCCTGGGACTGGGAACTAGATGCAGTATTCCCTGGTCTGGGCACTAGATGCAGTATTACCTGGACTGGGAACTGGATGCAGTATTCCTGGGACTGGGAACTAGATGCAGTATTCCTGGGACTGGGAACTAGATGCAGTATTCCCTGGACTTGGAAATGGATGCAGTATTCCCGGGACTGGGAACTAGATGCATTATTCCTGGGACTGGGTATTGATGCATGATTCCTGGGACTGGGAACTAGATGCAGTATTTCTGGACTGGGAACTAATTGCAGTATTCCTGGACTGGGAACTAGATGTAGTATTCCCTAGACTGGGAATTGATGCAGTATTCCTGGGACTGGGAACTAGATGCAGTATTCCCAGGACTGGGAACTAGATGCAGTATTCCCTGGACTGGGAACTAGATGCAATACTCCCTGGACTGGGAACTAGATGCAGTATTCCCGGGACTGGGAACTAGATGCTGTATTCCTGGGGCTGGGAACTAGATGCAGTATTCCTGGGAATGGGAACTTGATGCAGTATTCCCTGGACTGGGAACTAGATGCAATATTCTGAGGACTGGGAACTAGATGCTGTATTCCTGGGACTGGCAAATAGATGCAGTATTCCTGGGACTGGGAGCTAGATGCAGTATTCCTGGGTCTGGGAACTAGATGCAGTATTCCTGTGACTTGGAATTGGATGCAGTATTGCTGGGAATGGGAAGTAGATGCAATATTCCTGGGACTGGGAAGTAGGTGCAGTATTCCTGGGACTGGGAACTAGATGCAGTGTTCCCTGGACTGGGAACTAGATGCAGTATTCCTGGGACTGGGAACTAGATGCAGTTTTCCCTGGACTGGGAACTAGATGCAGTATTCCTGGGACTGGGAACTAGGTGCACTATTCCCGGGACTGGGAACTAGATGCAGTAGTCCCTGGACTGGGAACTAGATGCAGTATTCCTGGGACTGGGAACTAGATGCAATATTCCCTGGACTGGGAACTTGATGCAGTATTCCCTGGACTTGGAACTAGATGCAGTATTCCTGGGACTGGGAACTAGATGCAGTAGTCCTGGAATGGGAACGAGATGCAGTTTTCCTGGACTGGGAACTAGATGCAGTATTCCTGGACTGGGAACTAGATGCAGTATTTCCTGGACTGGGAACTAGATGCAGTATTCCTGGACTGGGAACGAGATGCAGTATTCCTGGACTGGGAACTAGATGCAGTATTTCCTGGACTGGGAACTAGATGCAGTATTCCCTGGGACTGGGAACTTGATCCAGTATTCCCTGGACTGAGAAATAGATGCAGTATTCCCTGGACTGGGAACTAGATGCAGTATTCCTGGGACTGGGAACTAGATGCAGTATTCCCTGTACTAGGAACTAGATGCAGTATTCCCTGGGACTGGGAACTAGATGCAGTATTCCCTGGGACTGGGAACTAGATGCAGTATTCCCTGGACTGGGAACTAGATGCATTATTCCTGGACAGGGAACTAGATGCAGTATTCCCTGGTCTAGGAACTAGATGCAGTATTCCTGGGACTGGGAACTAGATGCAATATTCCCTGGGCTGGGAACTGGATGCAGTATTCCTGGGACTGGGAACTATATGCAATATTCCCTGGGCTGGGAACTCGATGCAGTATTCCTGGGACTGGGAACTAGATGCAATATTCCCTGGACTGGGAACTTGATGCAGTATTCCCTGGACTTGGAACTAGATGCAGTATTCCTGGGACTGGGAACTAGATGCAGTATTCCTGGGACTGGGAACTAGATGCAGTATTCCCTGGACTGGGAACTAGATGCAGTTTTCCTGGGACTGGGAAGTAGATGCAGTATTCCTGGCACTGGGAACTAGATGCAGTATTCCCTGGACTAGGAACTGGATGCAGTATTCCCTGGACGGCGAACTAGATGCAGTATTCCTGGGAGTGGGAACTAGATGCAGTATTCCTGGGACTGGGAACTAGATGCAGTATTCCCTGGACTCGGAACTAGATGCAGTATACCCTGGACTAGGAACTAGATGCAGTATTCCCTGGACTGGGAACTAGATGCAGTATTCCCTGGAGTGGGAACAAGGTGCAGTATTCCTGGGACTGGGAACTAGACGCAATATTCCTGGACTGGGAACTAGATGCAGTATTGCTGAGACTGGGAACTAGATGCAGTATTCCCTGGATTGTGAACTAGATGCAATATTCCCTGGACTGTGAGCTAGATGCAGTATTCCTGGGTCTGGGAACTAGATGCAGTATTCCTGGGACTGGGAATTGTTGCAGTATTCCTGGGACTGTGAACTAGGTGCAGTATTCCTGGGACTGGGAACTAGATGCAGTATTCCTGGGACTGGGGTCCAGATGCAGTATTCACTGGACAGGGAACTAGATGCAGTATTCCCTGGACTGGGAACTAGATGCAGTATTACTGGGACTGGGAACTAGGTGCACTATTCCCGGGACTGGGAACTAGATGCAGTATTCCCTGGACTGGGAACTAGATGCAGTATTCCTGGGACTGGGAATTGATGCAGTATTCCTGGGAATGGGAACTAGATGCAGTATTCCTGGGACTGGGAACTAGATGCAGTATTCCTGGGACTGGGAACAAGATGCAGTATTCCCGGGACTGGGAACTAGATGCAGTAATCCCTGGACTGGGAAATAGATGCAGTGTTCCCTGGACTGGGTACTAGATGCAGTATTCCTGGGACTGGGAACTAGATGCAGTATTCCCTGGACTGGGAACTAGATGCAATATTCCCTCGACTGGGAACTAGATGCAGTATTCCTGGGACTGGGAACTAGATGCAGTATTCCCTGGGCTGGGAACCAGATGCCGTATTCCGCAGACTGGGAACTAGATGCAGTATTCCCCAGACTGGGAATTAGATGCAGAATTCCGTGGACTGGGAACTAGGTGCATTGTTCGCCAGACTGGGAACTAGATGCAGAATTCCCCAGACTGGGAACTGGATGAAGTATTCCCTAGACTGGGAACCAGGCAATATTCCCCAGACTATGAACATGATGCAGTATTCCCCAGACTGGGAGCTAGGCAGTATTCCACTGACTGGGAACTAGATGCAGTATTCCTGGGACTGGGAACAAGATGCAGTATTCCTGGGACTGGGAACTAGATGCAGTATTCCCCAGACTGGGAACTAGATGAAGTATTCCTGGGACTGGGAACTAGATGCAATATTCCTGGACTGGGAACTACATGCAATATTCCCCAGACTGGGAGCTAGATGCAGTATTCCTGGGACTGGGAACTAGATGCAGTATTCCTGGGACTTGGAACTAGATGCAGTATTCCAGGGACTGGGAACTAGATGCTGTATTCGGTGGGACTGGGAACTGGATGCAGTATTCCATGGGACGGGGAACTAGATGCAGTATTCCTGGACTGGGAACTAGATGCAGTATTCCTGGGACTGGGCACTAGATGCAGTATTCCCTGGACTGGAAACTAGATGCAGCATTCCTAGGACTGGGAACTAGATGCAGTATTCCCTGGACTGGGAACCAGATGCAGTATTCCTGGACTGCGAACTAGATGCAGTATTCCTGGGAATGTGAACTAGATGCAGTATTCCTGGGAATGGGAACTAGATGCAGTATTCCTGGGAATGGGAACTAGATGAAGTATTCCCTGGGCTGGGAACTAGCTGCAGTATTCCTGGGACTTGGAACTAGATGCAGTATTCCCTGGCCTGGGAACTAGATGCAGTATTCCTGGGAATGGGAACTAGATGCAGTATTCCTGGGAATGGGAACTAGATGCAGTATTCCTGGGACTGGGAACTAGATGAAGTATTCCTGGGAATGGGAACTAGAGTCAGTATTCCCTGGATTGGGAACTAGAAGAAGTATTCCTGGGCCTGGGAACTAGATGCAGTATTCCTGGGAATGCGAACTAGATGCAGTATTCCTGGGACTGGGAACTAGATGCAGTATTCCCTGGACTGGGAATTGATGCAGCATTCCTGAGAATGGGAACTAGATGCAGTATTCCTGGGACTGGGAACTAGATGCAGTATTCCCTGGACTGGGAACTAGATGCAGTATTCCTGGGAATGGGAACGAGATGCAGTATTCCTGGACTGGGAACTAGATGCAGTATTTCCTGGACTGGGAACTAGATGCAGTATTCCCTGGGACTGGGAACTTGATCCAGTATTCCCTGGACTGAGAAATAGATGCAGTATTCCCTGGACTGGGAACTAGATGCAGTGTTCCTGGGACTGGGAACTAGATGCAGTATTCCCTGTACTAGGAACTAGATGCAGTATTCCCTGGGACTGGGAACTAGATGCAGTATTCCCTGGGACTGGGAACTAGATGCAGTATTCCCTGGACTGGGAACTAGATGCATTATTCCTGGACAGGGAACTAGATGCAGTATTCCCTGGTCTAGGAACTAGATGCAGTATTCCTGGGACTGGGAACTAGATGCAGTATTCCTGGGACTGGGAACTAGATGCAATATTCCCTGGACTGGGAACTAGATGCAGTATTCCTGGGACTGGGAACTAGATGCAGTATTCCTGGGACTGGGAACCAGATGCAGTATTCCCGGGACTGGGAACTAGATGCAGTAATCCCTGGACTGGGAAATAGATGCAGTATTCCCTGGACTGGGTACTAGATGCAGTATTCCTGGGAATGGGAACTAGATGCAGTTTTCCTGGGAATGGGAACTAGGTGCAGTATTCCTGGGACTGGGAACTAGATGACGTATTCCTGGGAATGGGAACTAGAGTCAGTATTCCCTGGACAGGGAACTAGAAGAAGTATTCCTGGGACTGGGAACCAAATGCAGTATTCCTGGGAATGGGAACTAGATGCAGTATTCCTGGGACTGGGAACTAGATGCAGTATTCCCTGGACTGGGAACTAGATGCAGCATTCCTGAGAATGGGAACTAGATGCAGTATTCCTGGGACTGAGAACTAGATGCAGTATTCCCTGGACTGGGAACTAGGTGCAGTATTCCTGGGAATGGGAACGAGATGCAGTATTCCTGGACTGGGAACTAGATGCAGTATTCCCTGGACTGGGAACTAGATGCAGTATTCCGTGGGACTGGGAACTAGATCCAGTATTCCCTGGACTGAGAAATAGATGCAGTATTCCCTGGACTGGGAACTAGATGCAATATTCCTGGGACTGGGAACTAGATGCAGTATTCCCTGGACTAGGAACTAGATGCAGTATTCCCTGGACTGGGAACTAGATGCAGTATTCCCTGGGACTGGGAACTAGATGCAGTATTCCCTGGACTGGGAACGAGATGCAGTATTCCTGGACAGGGAACTAGATGCAGTATTCCCTGGTCTAGGAACTACATGCAGTATTCCTGGGACTGGGAACTAGATGCAGTATTCCTGGGACTGGGAACTAGATGCAATATTCCCTGGGCTGGGAATTAGATGCAGTATTCCTGGGACTGTGAACTATATGCAATATTCCCTGGGCTGGGAACTAGATGCAGTATTCCTGGGACTGGGAACTAGATGCAATATTCACTGGACTGGGAACTTGACGCAGTATTCCCTGGACTTGGAACTAGATGCAGTATTCTTGGGACTGGGAATTGATGCAGTATTCCTGGGACTGGGAACTAGATGCAGTATTCCCTGGACTGGGAACTAGATGCAGTATTCCTGGGACTGGGAAGTAGATGCAGTATTCCTGGCACTGGGAACTAGATGCAGTATTCCCTGGACTAGGAACTGGATGCAGTATTCCCTGGACTGCGAACTAGATGCAGTATTCCTGGGAGTGGGAACTAGATGCAGTATTCCTGGGACTGGGAACTAGATGCAGTATTCCGTGGACTCGGAACTAGTTGCAGTATTCCCTGGACTAGGAACTAGATGCAGTATTCCCTGCACTGGGAACTAGATGCAGTATTCCCTGGAGTGGGAACAAGGTGCAGTATTCCTGGGACTGGGAACTAGACGCAATATTCCTGGACTGGGAACTAGATGCAGTATTCCTGAGACTGGGAACTAGATGCACTATTCCCTGGATTGGGAACTAGATGCAGTATTCCCTGGACTGTGAGCGAGATGCAGTATTCCTGGGACTGGGAACTAGATGCAGTATTCCTGGGACTGGGAACTAGATGCAGTATTCCTGGGACTGGGGTCCAGATGCAGTATTCCCTGGAAAGGGAACTAGATGCAGTATTCCTGGGACTGGGAACTAGATGCAGTATTCCCTGGACTGGGAATTAGATGCAGTATTCCCTGGACTGGGAACTAGATGCTGTATTCCCTGGACTGGGAACGAGATGCAGTATTCCCTGGACTTGGAACTAGTTGCATTATTCCCTGGACTGGGAACTAGATGCAGTATTCCCTGGACTGGGAACTAGATGCAGTAATCCCTGGACTGGGAACTAGATGCAGTATTCCTGGGACTGGGAACTAGATGCAGTATTCCTGGGACTGGGAACTAGATGCAATATTCCCTGGGCTGGGAATTAGATGCAGTATTCCTGGGACTGTGAACTATATGCAATATTCCCTGGGCTGGGAACTAGATGCAGTATTCCTGGGACTGGGAACTAGATGCAATATTCACTGGACTGGGAACTTGACGCAGTATTCCCTGGACTTGGAACTAGATGCAGTATTCTTGGGACTGGGAATTGATGCAGTATTCCTGGGACTGGGAACTAGATGCAGTATTCCCTGGACTGGGAACTAGATGCAGTATTCCTGGGACTGGGAAGTAGATGCAGTATTCCTGGCACTGGGAACTAGATGCAGTATTCCCTGGACTAGGAACTGGATGCAGTATTCCCTGGACTGCGAACTAGATGCAGTATTCCTGGGAGTGGGAACTAGATGCAGTATTCCTGGGACTGGGAACTAGATGCAGTATTCCGTGGACTCGGAACTAGTTGCAGTATTCCCTGGACTAGGAACTAGATGCAGTATTCCCTGCACTGGGAACTAGATGCAGTATTCCCTGGAGTGGGAACAAGGTGCAGTATTCCTGGGACTGGGAACTAGACGCAATATTCCTGGACTGGGAACTAGATGCAGTATTCCTGAGACTGGGAACTAGATGCACTATTCCCTGGATTGGGAACTAGATGCAGTATTCCCTGGACTGTGAGCGAGATGCAGTATTCCTGGGACTGGGAACTAGATGCAGTATTCCTGGGACTGGGAACTAGATGCAGTATTCCTGGGACTGGGGTCCAGATGCAGTATTCCCTGGAAAGGGAACTAGATGCAGTATTCCTGGGACTGGGAACTAGATGCAGTATTCCCTGGACTGGGAATTAGATGCAGTATTCCCTGGACTGGGAACTAGATGCTGTATTCCCTGGACTGGGAACGAGATGCAGTATTCCCTGGACTTGGAACTAGTTGCATTATTCCCTGGACTGGGAACTAGATGCAGTATTCCCTGGACTGGGAACTAGATGCAGTAATCCCTGGACTGGGAACTAGATGCAGTATTCCTGGGACTGGGAACTTGATGCAGTATTCCCTGGGCTGGGAACTTGATGCAGTATTCCCTGGACTGGGAACTAGATGCAGTATTCCTGGGACTGGGAACTAGATGCAGTATTCCTGCGACTGGGAACTAGATGCAGTATTCCCGGGACTGGGAACTAGATGCAGTATTCCCTGAACTGGGAACTAGATGCAGTATTCCCTGGACTGGGAACTAGATGCAGTATTCCCTGGACTGGGAACTAGGTGCAGTATTCCTGGGACTGGGAACTAGATGCAGTATTCCTGGGACTGGGAACTAGATGCAGTATTCCTGGGACTGGGAACTAGATGCAGTATTCCCTGGACTAGGAACTAGATGCAGTATTCCTGGGACTGGGAACTAGGTGCAGTATTCCTGGGACTGAGATCTAGATGCAGTATTCCCTGGACTGGGAACTAGATGCTGTATTCCTGGACTGGGAACTGGATGCAGTATTCCCTGGACTGGGAACTAGATGCAGTATTCCCGGGACTAGGAACTAGATGCAGTATTCCTGGGAATGGGAACTAGATCCAGTATTCCCTGGACTGGGAACTAGATGCAGTATTCCTGGGACTGGGAACTACATGCAGTATTCCTGGGACTGGGAACTTGATGCAGTATTCCCTGGGCTGGGAACTTGATGCAGTATTCCCTGGACTGGGAACTAGATGCAGTATTCCTGGGACTGGGAACTAGATGCTGTATTCCTGCGACTGGGAATTGATGCAGTATTCCCGGGACTGGGAACTAGATGCAGTATTCCCTGAACTGGGAACTAGATGCAGTATTCCCTGGACTGGGAACTAGATGCAGTATTCCCTGGACTGGGAACTAGATGCAGTATTCCTGGGACTGGGAACTAGATGCAGTAATCCTGGGACTGGGAACCAAATGCAATATTCCTGGGACTGCGAACTAGATGCAGTATTCCCTGGTCTGGGCACTAGATGCAGTATTACCTGGACTGGGAACTGGATGCAGTATTCCTGGGACTGGGAACTAGATGCAGTATTCCTGGGACTGGGAACTAGATGCAGTATTCCCTGGACTTGGAAATGGATGCAGTATTCCCGGGACTGGGAACTAGATGCAGTATTCCTGGGACTGGGTATTGATGCATGATTCCTGGGACTGGGAACTAGATGCAGTATTTCTGGACTGGGAACTAATTGCAGTATTCCTGGACTGGGAACTAGATGTAGTATTCCCTAGACTGGGAATTGATGCAGTATTCCTGGGACTGGGAACTAGATGCAGTATTCCCAGGACTGGGAACTAGGTGCAGTATTCCCTGGACTGGGAACTAGATGCAATACTCCCTGGACTGGGAACTAGATGCAGTATTCCCGGGACTGGGAACTAGATGCTGTATTCCTGGGGCTGGGAACTAGATGCAGTATTCCTGGGAATGGGAACTTGATGCAGTATTCCCTGGACTGGGAACTAGATGCAATATTCTGAGGACTGGGAACTAGATGCTGTATTCCTGGGACTGGCAAATAGATGCAGTATTCCTGGGACTGGGAGCTAGATGCAGTATTCCTGGGTCTGGGAACTAGATGCAGTATTCCTGTGACTTGGAATTGGATGCAGTATTGCTGGGAATGGGAAGTAGATGCAATATTCCTGGGACTGGGAAGTAGGTGCAGTATTCCTGGGACTGGGAACTAGATGCAGTGTTCCCTGGACTGGGAACTAGATGCAGTATTCCTGGGACTGGGAACTAGATGCAGTTTTCCCTGGACTGGGAACTAGATGCAGTATTCCTGGGACTGGGAACTAGGTGCACTATTCCCGGGACTGGGAACTAGATGCAGTAGTCCCTGGACTGGGAACTAGATGCAGTATTCCTGGGACTGGGAACTAGATGCAATATTCCCTGGACTGGGAACTTGATGCAGTATTCCCTGGACTTGGAACTAGATGCAGTATTCCTGGGACTGGGAACTAGATGCAGTATTCCTGGAATGGGAACGAGATGCAGTATTCCTGGACTGGGAACTAGATGCAGTATTCCTGGACTGGGAACTAGATGCAGTATTTCCTGGACTGGGAACTAGATGCAGTATTCCTGGACTGGGAACGAGATGCAGTATTCCTGGACTGGGAACTAGATGCAGTATTTCCTGGACTGGGAACTAGATGCAGTATTCCCTGGGACTGGGAACTTGATCCAGTATTCCCTGGACTGAGAAATAGATGCAGTATTCCCTGGACTGGGAACTAGATGCAGTATTCCTGGGACTGGGAACTAGATGCAGTATTCCCTGTACTAGGAACTAGATGCAGTATTCCCTGGGACTGGGAACTAGATGCAGTATTCCCTGGGACTGGGAACTAGATGCAGTATTCCCTGGACTGGGAACTAGATGCATTATTCCTGGACAGGGAACTAGATGCAGTATTCCCTGGTCTAGGAACTAGATGCAGTATTCCTGGGTCTGGGAACTAGATGCAGTATTCCTGGGACTGGGAACTAGATGCATTATTCCCTGGGCTGGGAACTGGATGCAGTATTCCTGGGACTGGGAACTATATGCAATATTCCCTGGGCTGGGAACTCGATGCAGTATTCCTGGGACTGGGAACTAGATGCAATATTCCCTGGACTGGGAACTTGATGCAGTATTCCCTGGACTTGGAACTAGATGCAGTATTCCTGGGACTGGGAACTAGATGCAGTATTCCTGGGACTGGGAACTAGATGCAGTATTCCCTGGACTGGGAACTAGATGCAGTTTTCCTGGGACTGGGAAGTAGATGCAGTATTCCTGGCACTGGGAACTAGATGCAGTATTCCCTGGACTAGGAACTGGATGCAGTATTCCCTGGACGGCGAACTAGATGCAGTATTCCTGGGAGTGGGAACTAGATGCAGTATTCCTGGGACTGGGAACTAGATGCAGTATTCCCTGGACTCGGAACTAGATGCAGTATACCCTGGACTAGGAACTAGATGCAGTATTCCCTGGACTGGGAACTAGATGCAGTATTCCCTGGAGTGGGAACAAGGTGCAGTATTCCTGGGACTGGGAACTAGACGCAATATTCCTGGACTGGGAACTAGATGCAGTATTGCTGAGACTGGGAACTAGATGCAGTATTCCCTGGATTGTGAACCAGATGCAATATTCCCTGGACTGTGAGCTAGATGCAGTATTCCTGGGTCTGGGAACTAGATGCAGTATTCCTGGGACTGGGAATTGTTGCAGTATTCCTGGGACTGTGAACTAGGTGCAGTATTCCTGGGACTGGGAACTAGATGCAGTATTCCTGGGACTGGGGTCCAGATGCAGTATTCCCTGGACAGGGAACTAGATGCAGTATTCCCTGGACTGGGAACTAGATGCAGTATTACTGGGACTGGGAACTAGGTGCACTATTCCCGGGACTGGGAACTAGATGCAGTATTCCCTGGACTGGGAACTAGATGCAGTATTCCTGGGACTGGGAATTGATGCAGTATTCCTGGGAATGGGAACTAGATGCAGTATTCCTGGGACTGGGAACTAGATGCAGTATTCCTGGGACTGGGAACAAGATGCAGTATTCCCGGGACTGGGAACTAGATGCAGTAATCCCTGGACTGGGAAATAGATGCAGTGTTCCCTGGACTGGGTACTAGATGCAGTATTCCTGGGACTGGGAACTAGATGCAGTATTCCCTGGACTGGGAACTAGATGCAATATTCCCTCGACTGGGAACTAGATGCAGTATTCCTGGGACTGGGAACTAGATGCAGTATTCCCTGGGCTGGGAACCAGATGCCGTATTCCGCAGACTGGGAACTAGATGCAGTATTCCCCAGACTGGGAACTAGATGCAGAATTCCGTGGACTGGGAACTAGGTGCATTGTTCGCCAGACTGGGAACTAGATGCAGAATTCCCCAGACTGGGAACTGGATGAAGTATTCCCTAGACTGGGAACCAGGCAATATTCCCCAGACTATGAACGAGATGCAGTATTCCCCAGACTGGGAGCTAGGCAGTATTCCACTGACTGGGAACTAGATGCAGTATTCCTGGGACTGGGAACAAGATGCAGTATTCCTGGGACTGGGAACTAGATGCAGTATTCCCCAGACTGGGAACTAGATGAAGTATTCCTGGGACTGGGAACTAGATGCAATATTCCTGGACTGGGAACTACATGCAATATTCCCCAGACTGGGAGCTAGATGCAGTATTCCTGGGACTGGGAACTAGATGCAGTATTCCTGGGACTTGGAACTAGATGCAGTATTCCAGGGACTGGGAACTAGATGCTGTATTCGGTGGGACTGGGAACTGGATGCAGTATTCCATGGGACGGGGAACTAGATGCAGTATTCCTGGACTGGGAACTAGATGCAGTATTCCTGGGACTGGGCACTAGATGCAGTATTCCCTGGACTGGAAACTAGATGCAGCATTCCTAGGACTGGGAACTAGATGCAGTATTCCCTGGACTGGGAACCAGATGCAGTATTCCTGGACTGCGAACTAGATGCAGTGTTCCTGGGAATGTGAACTAGATGCAGTATTCCTGGGAATGGGAACTAGATGCAGTATTCCTGGGAATGGGAACTAGATGAAGTATTCCCTGGGCTGGGAACTAGCTGCAGTATTCCTGGGACTTGGAACTAGATGCAGTATTCCCTGGCCTGGGAACTAGATGCAGTATTCCTGGGAATGGGAACTAGATGCAGTATTCCTGGGAATGGGAACTAGATGCAGTATTCCTGGGACTGGGAACTAGATGAAGTATTCCTGGGAATGGGAACTAGAGTCAGTATTCCCTGGATTGGGAACTAGAAGAAGTATTCCTGGGCCTGGGAACTAGATGCAGTATTCCTGTGAATGCGAACTAGATGCAGTATTCCTGGGACTGGGAACTAGATGCAGTATTCCCTGGACTGGGAATTGATGCAGCATATCTGAGAATGGGAACTAGATGCAGTATTCCTGGGACTGGGAACTAGATGCAGTATTCCCTGGACTGGGAACTAGATGCAGTATTCCTGGGAATGGGAACGAGATGCAGTATTCCTGGACTGGGAACTAGATGCAGTATTTCCTGGACTGGGAACTAGATGCAGTATTCCCTGGGACTGGGAACTTGATCCAGTATTCCCTGGACTGAGAAATAGATGCAGTATTCCCTGGACTGGGAACTAGATGCAGTGTTCCTGGGACTGGGAACTAGATGCAGTATTCCCTGTACTAGGAACTAGATGCAGTATTCCCTGGGACTGGGAACTAGATGCAGTATTCCCTGGGACTGGGAACTAGATGCAGTATTCCCTGGACTGGGAACTAGATGCATTATTCCTGGACAGGGAACTAGATGCAGTATTCCCTGGTCTAGGAACTAGATGCAGTATTCCTGGGACTGGGAACTAGATGCAGTATTCCTGCGACTGGGAACTAGATGCAATATTCCCTGGGCTGGGAACTAGATGCAGTATTCCTGGGACTGGGAACTATATGCAATATTCCCTGGGCTGGGAACTAGATGCAGTATTCCTGGGACTGGGAACTAGATGCAATATTCCCTGGACTGGGAACTTGATGCAGTATTCCCTGGACTTGGAACTAGATGCAGTATTCCTGGGACTGGGAACTAGATGCAGTATTCCTGGGACTGGGAACTAGATGCAGTATTCCCTGGACTGGGAACTAGATGCAGTTTTCCTGGGACTGGGAAGTAGATGCAGTATTCCTGGCACTGGGAACTAGATGCAGTATTCCCTGGACTAGGAACTGGATGCAGTATTCCCTGGACTGCGAACTAGATGCAGTATTCCTGGGAGTGGGAACTAGATGCAGTATTCCTGGGACTGGGAACTAGATGCAGTATTCCCTGGACTCGGAACTAGATGCAGTATTCCCTGGACTAGGAAATAGATGCAGTATTCCCTGGACTGGGAACTAGATGCAGTATTCCCTGGAGTGGGAACAAGGTGCAGTATTCCTGGGACTGGGAACTAGACGCAATATTCCTGGACTGGGAACTAGATGCAGTATTCCTGAGACTGGGAACTAGATGCAGTATTCCCTGGATTGGGAACTAGATGCAGTAATCCCTGGACTGTGAGCTAGATGCAGTATTCCTGGGACTGGGAACTAGATGCAGTATTCCTGGGACTGGGAATTGTTGCAAGATTCCTGGGACTGTGAACTAGGTGCAGTATTCCTGGGACTGGGAACTAAATGCAGTATTCCTGGGACTGGGGTCCAGATGCAGTATTCCCTGGACAGGGAACTAGATGCAGTATTCCTGGGACTGGGAACTAGATGCAGTATTCCCTGGACTTTGAATTAGATGCAGTATTCCCTGGACTGGGAACTAGATGCTGTATTCCCTGGACTGGGAACTAGATGCAGTATTCCCTGGACTTGGAACTTGTTGCATTATTCCCTGGACTGGGAACTAGATGCAGTATTCCTGGGACTGGGAACTAGATGCAGTA
Source organism: Somniosus microcephalus (assembly GCF_052327205.1). Lineage (NCBI taxonomy): Eukaryota > Metazoa > Chordata > Chondrichthyes > Squaliformes > Somniosidae > Somniosus > Somniosus microcephalus. The sequence goes on along the minus strand of NC_141006.1, from coordinate 19,758,976 downwards.
TTCCTGGGACTGGGAACTAGATGCAGTATTCCTGGGACTGGGAACTAAATGCAGTATTCCCTGGACTAGTGATGCGCTATCAATTACTCATAAAAGACTGCGAGTTAGAAGAGTAACTAAAGGCTTTTATTAACAACAGAATGGAGGTCTGCCTCGCGTGGTCGACCGGTCCATGATACTAAGGGCTGGGGAGCAGTCACCTTTATACTAGGACCTGTGGGAGGAGTCAGCCGAGGCATGTCCAGGCATGTACACAGTGGAATACAAACAGGACAAACAGGAATACAAACAGTGGTTTACCACAACTAGGAACTAGATGCAGTATTCCTGGGACTGGGAACTAGATGCAGTATTCCTGGGACTGAGATCTAGATGCAGTATTCCCTCGACTGGGAACTAGATGCAGTATTCCTGGACTGGGAACTGGATGCAGTATTCCCTGGACTGGGAACTAGATGCAGTATTCCCTGGACTGGGAACTAGATGCAGTATTCCCTGGAGTGGGAACAAGGTGCAGTATTCCTGGGACTGGGAACTAGACGCAATATTCCTGGACTGGGAACTAGATGCAGTATTCCTGAGACTGGGAATTAGATGAAGTATTCCCTGGATTGGGAACTCGATGCAGTATTCCCTGGACTGTGAGCTAGATGCAGTATTCCTGGGACTGGGAACTAGATGCAGTATTCCTGGGACTGGGAATTGTTGCAGTATTCCTGGGACTGTGAACTAGGTGCAGTATTCCTGGGACTGGGAACTAGATGCAGTATGCCTGGGACTGGGGTCCAGATGCAGTATTCCCTGGACAGGGAACTAGATGCAGTATTCCCTGGACTGGGAACTAGATGCAGTATTCCTGGGACTGGGAACTAGGTGCACTATTCCCGGGACTGGGAACTAGATGCAGTATTCCCTGGACTGGGAACTAGATGCAGTATTCCTGGGACTGGGAATTGATGCAGTATTCCTGGGAATGGGAACTAGATGCAGTATTCCTGGGACTGGGAACTAGATGCAGTATTCCTGGGACTGGGAACCAGATGCAGTATTCCCGGGACTGGGAACTAGATGCAGTAATCCCTGGACTGGGAAATAGATGCAGTATTCCCTGGACTGGGTACTAGATGCAGTATTCCTGGGACTGGGAACTAGATGCAGTATTCCCTGGACTGGGAACTAGATGCAGTATTCCCTGGACTGGGAACTAGTTGCAGTATTCCCTGGGACTGGGAACTAGATGCAGTATTCCCTGGTCCGGGAACTAGATGCAGTATTCCTGGACTGGGAGCTTGATGCAATATTCCCTCGACTGGGAACTAGATGCAGTATTCCTGGGACTGGGAACTAGATGCGGTATTCCCTGGGCTGGGAACCAGATGCCGTATTCCGCAGACTGGGAACTAGATGCAGTATTCCCCAGACTGGGAACTAGATGCAGAATTCCAAGGACTGGGAACTAGGTGCAGAGTTCGCCAGACTGGGAACTAGATGCAGAATTCCCCAGACTGGGAACTGGATGAAGTATTCCCTAGACTGGGAACCAGGCAATATTCCCCAGACTATGAACGAGATGCAGTATTCCCCAGACTGGGAGCTAGGCAGTATTCCACTGACTGGGAACTAGATGCAGTATTCCTGGGACTGGGAACAAGATGCAGTATTCCTGGGACTGGGAACTAGATGCAGTATTCCCCAGACTGGGAACTAGATGAAGTATTCCTGGGACTGGGAACTAGATGCAATATTCCTGGACTGGGAACTACATGCAATATTCCCCGGACTGGGAGCTAGATGCAGTATTCCTGGGACTGGGAACTAGATGCAGTATTCCTGGGACTTGGAACTAGATGCAGTATTCCTGGGACTGGGAACTAGATGCAGTATTCGGTGGGACTGGGAACTGGATGCAGTATTCCATGGGACGGGGAACTAGATGCAGTATTCCTTGGAGTGGGAACTAAATGCAGTATTCCTGGACTGGGAACTAGATGCAGTATTCCTGGGACTGGGCACTAGATGCAGTATTCCCTGGACTGGAAACTAGATGCAGCATTCCTAGGACTGGGAACTAGATGCAGTATTCCCTGGACTGGGAACCAGATGCAGTATTCCTGGACTGCGAACTAGATGCAGTATTCCTGGGAATGTGAACTAGATGCAGTATTCCTGGGAATGGGAACTAGATGCAGTATTCCTGGGAATGGGAACTAGATGAAGTATTCCCTGGGCTGGGAACTAGATGCAGTATTCCTGGGACTTGGAACTAGATGCAGTATTCCCTGGCCTGGGAACTAGATGCAGTATTCCTGGGAATGGAAACCAGATGCAGTATTCCTGGGAATGGGAACTAGATGCAGTATTCCTGGGACTGGGAACTAGATGAAGTATTCCTGGGAATGGGAACTAGAGTCAGTATTCCCTGGATTGGGAACTAGAAGAAGTATTCCTGGGCCTGGGAACTAGATGCAGTATTCCTGGGAATGCGAACTACATGCAGTATTCCTGGGACTGGGAACTAGATGCAGTATTCCCTGGACTGGGAACTAGATGCAGCATTCCTGAGAATGGGAACTAGATGCAGTATTCCTGGGACTGGGAACTAGATGCAGTATTCCCTGGACTGGGAACTAGATGCAGTATTCCTGGGAATGGGAACGAGATGCAGTATTCCTGGACTGGGAACTAGACGCAGTATTTCCTGGACTGGGAACTAGATGCAGTATTCCCTGGGACTGGGAACTTGATCCAGTATTCCCTGGACTGAGAAATAGATGCAGTATTCCCTGGACTGGGAACTAGATGCAGTATTCCTGGGACTGGGAACTAGATGCAGTATTCCCTGTACTAGGAACTAGATGCAGTATTCCCTGGGACTGGGAACTAGATGCAGTATTCCCTGGGACTGGGAACTAGATGCAGTATTCCCTGGACTGGGAACTAGATGCATTATTCCTGGACAGGGAACTAGATGCAGTATTCCCTGGTCTAGGAACTAGATGCAGTATTCCTGGGACTGGGAACTAGATGCAGTATTCCTGGGACTGGGAACTAGATGCAATATTCCCTGGGCTGGGAACTAGATGCAGTATTCCTGGGACTGGGAACTATATGCAATATTCCCTGGGCTGGGAACTAGATGCAGTATTCCTGGGACTGGGAACTAGATGCAATATTCCCTGGACTGGGAACTTGATGCAGTATTCCCTGGACTTGGAACTAGATGCAGTATTCCTGGGACTGGGAACTAGATGCAGTATTCCTGGGACTGGGAACTAGATGCAGTATTCCCTGGACTGGGAACTAGATGCAGTTTTCCTGGGACTGGGAAGTAGATGCAGTATTCCTGGCACTGGGAACTAGATGCAGTATTCCCTGGACTAGGAACTGGATGCAGTATTCCCTGGACTGCGAACTAGATGCAGTATTCCTGGGAGTGGGAACTAGATGCAGTATTCCTGGGACTGGGAACTAGATGCAGTATTCCCTGGACTGGGAATTAGATGCAGTATTCCCTGGACTGGGAACTAGATGCTGTATTCCCTGGACTGGGAACGAGATGCAGTATTCCCTGGACTTGGAACTAGTTGCATTATTCCCTGGACTGGGAACTAGATGCAGTATTCCCTGGACTGGGAACTAGATGCAGTAATCCCTGGACTGGGAACTAGATGCAGTATTCCTGGGACTGGGAACTTGATGCAGTATTCCCTGGGCTGGGAACTTGATGCAGTATTCCCTGGACTGGGAACTAGATGCAGTATTCCTGGGACTGGGAACTAGATGCAGTATTCCTGCGACTGGGAACTAGATGCAGTATTCCCGGGACTGGGAACTAGATGCAGTATTCCCTGAACTGGGAACTAGATGCAGTATTCCCTGGACTGGGAACTAGATGCAGTATTCCCTGGACTGGGAACTAGGTGCAGTATTCCTGGGACTGGGAACTAGATGCAGTATTCCTGGGACTGGGAACTAGATGCAGTATTCCTGGGACTGGGAACTAGATGCAGTATTCCCTGGACTAGGAACTAGATGCAGTATTCCTGGGACTGGGAACTAGGTGCAGTATTCCTGGGACTGAGATCTAGATGCAGTATTCCCTGGACTGGGAACTAGATGCAGTATTCCTGGACTGGGAACTGGATGCAGTATTCCCTGGACTGGGAACTAGATGCAGTATTCCCGGGACTAGGAACTAGATGCAGTATTCCTGGGAATGGGAACTAGATCCAGTATTCCCTGGACTGGGAACTAGATGCAGTATTCCTGGGACTGGGAACTACATGCAGTATTCCTGGGACTGGGAACTTGATGCAGTATTCCCTGGGCTGGGAACTTGATGCAGTATTCCCTGGACTGGGAACTAGATGCAGTATTCCTGGGACTGGGAACTAGATGCTGTATTCCTGCGACTGGGAATTGATGCAGTATTCCCGGGACTGGGAACTAGATGCAGTATTCCCTGAACTGGGAACTAGATGCAGTATTCCCTGGACTGGGAACTAGATTCAGTATTCCCTGGACTGGGAACTAGATGCAGTATTCCTGGGACTGGGAACTAGATGCAGTAATCCTGGGACTGGGAACCAAATGCAATATTCCTGGGACTGGGAACTAGATGCAGTATTCCCTGGTCTGGGCACTAGATGCAGTATTACCTGGACTGGGAACTGGATGCAGTATTCCTGGGACTGGGAACTAGATGCAGTATTCCTGGGACTGGGAACTAGATGCAGTATTCCCTGGACTTGGAAATGGATGCAGTATTCCCGGGACTGGGAACTAGATGCAGTATTCCTGGGACTGGGTATTGATGCATGATTCCTGGGACTGGGAACTAGATGCAGTATTTCTGGACTGGGAACTAATTGCAGTATTCCTGGACTGGGAACTAGATGTAGTATTCCCTAGACTGGGAATTGATGCAGTATTCCTGGGACTGGGAACTAGATGCAATATTCCCAGGACTGGGAACTAGATGCAGTATTCCCTGGACTGGGAACTAGATGCAATACTCCCTGGACTGGGAACTAGATGCAGTATTCCCGGGACTGGGAACTAGATGCTGTATTCCTGGGGCTGGGAACTAGATGCAGTATTCCTGGGAATGGGAACTTGATGCAGTATTCCCTGGACTGGGAACTAGATGCAGTATTCTGAGGACTGGGAACTAGATGCTGTATTCCTGGGACTGGCAACTAGATGCAGTATTCCTGGGACTGGGAGCTAGATGCAGTATTCCTGGGTCTGGGAACTAGATGCAGTATTCCTGTGACTTGGAATTGGATGCAGTATTGCTGGGAATGGGAAGTAGATGCAATATTCCTGGGACTGGGAAGTAGGTGCAGTATTCCTGGGACTGGGAACTAGATGCAGTGTTCCCTGGACTGGGAACTAGATGCAGTATTCATGGGACTGGGAACTAGATGCAGTTTTCCCTGGACTGGGAACTAGATGCAGTATTCCTGGGACTGGGAACTAGGTGCACTATTCCCGGGACTGGGAACTAGATGCAGTATTCCCTGGACTGGGAACTAGATGCAGTATTCCTGGGACTGGGAACTAGATGCAATATTCCCTGGACTGGGAACTTGATGCAGTATTCCCTGGACTTGGAACTAGATGCAGTATTCCTGGGACTGGGAACTAGATGCAGTATTCCTGGAATGGGAACGAGATGCAGTATTCCTGGACTGGGAACTAGATGCAGTATTCCTGGACTGGGAACTAGATGCAGTATTTCCTGGACTGGGAACTAGATGCAGTATTCCTGGACTGGGAACGAGATGCAGTATTCCTGGACTGGGAACTAGATGCAGTATTTCCTGGACTGGGAACTAGATGCAGTATTCCCTGGGACTGGGAACTTGATCCAGTATTCCCTGGACTGAGAAATAGATGCAGTATTCCCTGGACTGGGAACTAGATGCAGTATTCCTGGGACTGGGAACTAGATGCAGTATTCCCTGTACTAGGAACTAGATGCAGTATTCCCTGGGACTGGGAACTAGATGCAGTATTCCCTGGGACTGGGAACTAGATGCAGTATTCCCTGGACTGGGAACTAGATGCATTATTCCTGGACAGGGAACTAGATGCAGTATTCCCTGGTCTAGGAACTAGATGCAGTATTCCTGGGACTGGGAACTAGATGCAGTATTCCTGGGACTGGGAACTAGATGCAATATTCCCTGGGCTGGGAACTGGATGCAGTATTCCTGGGACTGGGAACTATATGCAATATTCCCTGGGCTGGGAACTCGATGCAGTATTCCTGGGACTGGGAACTAGATGCAATATTCCCTGGACTGGGAACTTGATGCAGTATTCCCTGGACTTGGAACTAGATGCAGTATTCCTGGGACTGGGAACTAGATGCAGTATTCCTGGGACTGGGAACTAGATGCAGTATTCCCTGGACTGGGAACTAGATGCAGTTTTCCTGGGACTGGGAAGTAGATGCAGTATTCCTGGCACTGGGAACTAGATGCAGTATTCCCTGGACTAGGAACTGGATGCAGTATTCCCTGGACTGCGAACTAGATGCAGTATTCCTGGGAGTGGGAACTAGATGCAGTATTCCTGGGACTGGGAACTAGATGCAGTATTCCCTGGACTCGGAACTAGATGCAGTATACCCTGGACTAGGAACTAGATGCAGTATTCCCTGGACTGGGAACTAGATGCAGTATTCCCTGGAGTGGGAACAAGGTGCAGTATTCCTGGGACTGGGAACTAGACGCAATATTCCTGGACTGGGAACTAGATGCAGTATTGCTGAGACTGGGAACTAGATGCAGTATTCCCTGGATTGTGAACTAGATGCAATATTCCCTGGACTGTGAGCTAGATGCAGTATTCCTGGGTCTGGGAACTAGATGCAGTATTCCTGGGACTGGGAATTGTTGCAGTATTCCTGGGACTGTGAACTAGGTGCAGTATTCCTGGGACTGGGAACTAGATGCAGTATTCCTGGGACTGGGGTCCAGATGCAGTATTCCCTGGACAGGGAACTAGATGCAGTATTCCCTGGACTGGGAACTAGATGCAGTATTACTGGGACTGGGAACTAGGTGCACTATTCACGGGACTGGGAACTAGATGCAGTATTCCCTGGACTGGGAACTAGATGCAGTATTCCTGGGACTGAGAATTGATGCAGTATTCCTGGGAATGGGAACTAGATGCAGTATTCCTGGGACTGGGAACTAGATGCAGTATTCCTGGGACTGGGAACAAGATGCAGTATTCCCGGGACTGGGAACTAGATGCAGTAATCCCTGGACTGGGAAATAGATGCAGTGTTCCCTGGACTGGGTACTAGATGCAGTATTCCTGGGACTGGGAACTAGATGCAGTATTCCCTGGACTGGGAACTAGATGCAGTATTCCCTGGACTGGGAACTAGATGCAGTATTCCCTGGGACTGGGAACTAGATGCAGTATTCCCTGGTCCGGGAACTAGATGCAGTATTCCTGGACTGGGAGCTTGATGCAATATTCCCTCGACTGGGAACTAGATGCAGTATTCCTGGGACTGGGAACAAGATGCAGTATTCCCTGGGCTGGGAACCAGATGCCGTATTCCGCAGACTGGGAACTAGATGCAGTATTCCCCAGACTGGGAACTAGATGCAGAATTCCGTGGACTGGGAACTAGGTGCATTGTTCGCCAGACTGGGAACTAGATGCAGAATTCCCCAGACTGGGAACTGGATGAAGTATTCCCTAGACTGGGAACCAGGCAATATTCCCCAGACTATGAACGAGATGCAGTATTCCCCAGACTGGGAGCTAGGCAGTATTCCACTGACTGGGAACTTGATGCAGTATTCCTGGGACTGGGAACAAGATGCAGTATTCCTGGGACTGGGAACTAGATGCAGTATTCCCCAGACTGGGAACTAGATGAAGTATTCCTGGGACTGGGAACTAGATGCAATATTCCTGGACTGGGAACTACATGCAATATTCCCCGGACTGGGAGCTAGATGCAGTATTCCTGGGACTGGGAACTAGATGCAGTATTCCTGGGACTTGGAACTAGATGCAGTATTCCAGGGACTGGGAACTAGATGCTGTATTCGGTGGGACTGGGAACTGGATGCAGTATTCCATGGGACGGGGAACTAGATGCAGTATTCCTGGACTGGGAACTAGATGCAGTATTCCTGGGACTGGGCACTAGATGCAGTATTCCCTGGACTGGAAACTAGATGCAGCATTCCTAGGACTGGGAACTAGATGCAGTATTCCCTGGACTGGGAACCAGATGCAGTATTCCTGGACTGCGAACTAGATGCAGTATTCCTGGGAATGTGAACTAGATGCAGTATTCCTGGGAATGGGAACTAGATGCAGTATTCCTGGGAATGGGAACTAGATGAAGTATTCCCTGGGCTGGGAACTAGCTGCAGTATTCCTGGGACTTGGAACTAGATGCAGTATTCCCTGGCCTGGGAACTAGATGCAGTATTCCTGGGAATGGGAACTAGATGCAGTATTCCTGGGAATGGGAACTAGATGCAGTATTCCTGGGACTGGGAACTAGATGAAGTATTCCTGGGAATGGGAACTAGAGTCAGTATTCCCTGGATTGGGAACTAGAAGAAGTATTCCTGGGCCTGGGAACTAGATGCAGTATTCCTGGGAATGCGAACTAGATGCAGTATTCCTGGGACTGGGAACTAGATGCAGTATTCCCTGGACTGGGAATTGATGCAGCATTCCTGAGAATGGGAACTAGATGCAGTATTCCTGGGACTGGGAACTAGATGCAGTATTCCCTGGACTGGGAACTAGATGCAGTATTCCTGGGAATGGGAACGAGATGCAGTATTCCTGGACTGGGAACTAGATGCAGTATTTCCTGGACTGGGAACTAGATGCAGTATTCCCTGGGACTGGGAACTTGATCCAGTATTCCCTGGACTGAGAAATAGATGCAGTATTCCCTGGACTGGGAACTAGATGCAGTGTTCCTGGGACTGGGAACTAGATGCAGTATTCCCTGTACTAGGAACTAGATGCAGTATTCCCTGGGACTGGGAACTAGATGCAGTATTCCCTGGGACTGGGAACTAGATGCAGTATTCCCTGGACTGGGAACTAGATGCATTATTCCTGGACAGGGAACTAGATGCAGTATTCCCTGGTCTAGGAACTAGATGCAGTATTCCTGGGACTGGGAACTAGATGCAGTATTCCTGGGACTGGGAACTAGATGCAATATTCCCTGGGCTGGGAACTAGATGCAGTATTCCTGGGACTGGGAACTATATGCAATATTCCCTGGGCTGGGAACTAGATGCAGTATTCCTGGGACTGGGAACTAGATGCAATATTCCCTGGACTGGGAACTTGATGCAGTATTCCCTGGACTTGGAACTAGATGCAGTATTCCTGGGACTGGGAACTAGATGCAGTATTCCTGGGACTGGGAACTAGATGCAGTATTCCCTGGACTGGGAACTAGATGCAGTTTTCCTGGGACTGGGAAGTAGATGCAGTATTCCTGGCACTGGGAACTAGATGCAGTATTCCCTGGACTAGGAACTGGATGCAGTATTCCCTGGACTGCGAACTAGATGCAGTATTCCTGGGAGTGGGAACTAGATGCAGTATTCCTGGGACTGGGAACTAGATGCAGTATTCCCTGGACTCGGAACTAGATGCAGTATTCCCTGGACTAGGAAATAGATGCAGTATTCCCTGGACTGGGAACTAGATGCAGTATTCGCTGGAGTGGGAACAAGGTGCAGTATTCCTGGGACTGGGAACTAGACGCAATATTCCTGGACTGGGAACTAGATGCAGTATTCCTGAGACTGGGAACTAGATGCAGTATTCCCTGGATTGGGAACTAGATGCAGTATTCCCTGGACTGTGAGCTAGATGCAGTATTCCTGGGACTGGGAACTAGATGCAGTATTCCTGGGACTGGGAATTGTTGCAAGATTCCTGGGACTGTGAACTAGGTGCAGTATTCCTGGGACTGGGAACTAAATGCAGTATTCCTGGGACTGGGGTCCAGATGCAGTATTCCCTGGACAGGGAACTAGATGCAGTATTCCTGGGACTGGGAACTAGATGCAGTATTCCCTGGACTTTGAATTAGATGCAGTATTCCCTGGACTGGGAACTAGATGCTGTATTCCCTGGACTGGGAACTAGATGCAGTATTCCCTGGACTTGGAAGTTGTTGCATTATTCCCTGGACTGGGAACTAGATGCAGTATTCCTGGGACTGGGAACTAGATGCAGTATTCCTGGGACTGGGAACTTGATGCAGTATTCCTGGGACTGGGAACTAGATGCAGTATTCCCTGCACTGGGAACTAGATGCAGTATTCCCTGGACTGGGAACTAGATGCACTATTCCTGGGACTGGAAACTAGATGCAGTATTCCTGGGACTGGGAACTTGATGCAGCATTCCCTAGACTGGGAACTAGATGCAGTATTGCTGGGACTGGGAACAAATGCAGTATTCCTGCGACTGGGAACTAGATGCAGTATTCCCGGGACTGGGAACTAGATGCAGTATTCCCTGAACTGGGATCTAGATGCAGTATTCCCTGGACTGGGAACTAGATGCAGTATTCCCTGGACTGGGAACTAGATGCAGTATTCCTGGGACTGGGAACTAGATGCAGTATTCCTGGGACTGGGAACTAAATGCAGTATTCCCTGGACTAGTGATGCGCTATCAATTACTCATAAAAGACTGCGAGTTAGAAGAGTAACTAAAGGCTTTTATTAACAACAGAATGGAGGTCTGCCTCGCGTGGTCGACCGGTCCATGATACTAAGGGCTGGGGAGCAGTCACCTTTATATTAGGACCTGTGGGAGGAGTCAGCCGAGGCATGTCCAGGCATGTACACAGTGGAATACAAACAGGACAAACAGGAATACAAACAGTGGTTTACCACAACTAGGAACTAGATGCAGTATTCCTGGGACTGGGAACTAGATGCAGTATTCCTGGGACTGAGATCTAGATGCAGTATTCCCTCGACTGGGAACTAGATGCAGTATTCCTGGACTGGGAACTGGATGCAGTATTCCCTGGACTGGGAACTAGATGCAGTATTCCCTGGACTGGGAACTAGATGCAGTATTCCCTGGAGTGGGAACAAGGTGCAGTATTCCTGGGACTGGGAACTAGACGCAATATTCCTGGACTGGGAACTAGATGCAGTATTCCTGAGACTGGGAACTAGATGAAGTATTCCCTGGATTGGGAACTCGATGCAGTATTCCCTGGACTGTGAGCTAGATGCAGTATTCCTGGGACTGGGAACTAGATGCAGTATTCCTGGGACTGGGAATTGTTGCAGTATTCCTGGGACTGTGAACTAGGTGCAGTATTCCTGGGACTGGGAACTAGATGCAGTATGCCTGGGACTGGGGTCCAGATGCAGTATTCCCTGGACAGGGAACTAGATGCAGTATTCCCTGGACTGGGAACTAGATGCAGTATTCCTGGGACTGGGAATTGATGCAGTATTCCTGGGAATGGGAACTAGATGCAGTATTCCTGGGACTGGGAACTAGATGCAGTATTCCTGGGACTGGGAACCAGATGCAGTATTCCCGGGACTGGGAACTAGATGCAGTAATCCCTGGACTGGGAAATAGATGCAGTATTCCCTGGACTGGGTACTAGATGCAGTATTCCTGGGACTGGGAACTAGATGCAGTATTCCCTGGACTGGGAACTAGATGCAGTATTCCCTGGACTGGGAACTAGTTGCAGTATTCCCTGGGACTGGGAACTAGATGCAGTATTCCCTGGTCCGGGAACTAGATGCAGTATTCCTGGACTGGGAGCTTGATGCAATATTCCCTCGACTGGGAACTAGATGCAGTATTCCTGGGACTGGGAACTAGATGCAGTATTCCCTGGGCTGGTAACCAGATGCCGTATTCCGCAGACTGGGAACTAGATGCAGTATTCCCCAGACTGGGAACTAGATGCAGAATTCCGTGGACTGGGAACTAGGTGCAGTGTTCGCCAGACTGGGAACTAGATGCAGAATTCCCCAGACTGGGAACTGGATGAAGTATTCCCTAGACTGGGAACCAGGCAATATTCCCCAGACTATGAACGAGATGCAGTATTCCCCAGACTGGGAGCTAGGCAGTATTCCACTGACTGGGAACTAGATGCAGTATTCCTGGGACTGGGAACAAGATGCAGTATTCCTGGGACTGGGAACTAGATGCAGTATTCCCCAGACTGGGAACTAGATGAAGTATTCCTGGGACTGGGAACTAGATGCAATATTCCTGGACTGGGAACTACATGCAATATTCCCCGGACTGGGAGCTAGATGCAGTATTCCTGGGACTGGGAACTAGATGCAGTATTCCTGGGACTTGGAACTAGATGCAGTATTCCTGGGACTGGGAACTAGATGCAGTATTCGGTGGGACTGGGAACTGGATGCAGTATTCCATGGGACGGGGAACTAGATGCAGTATTCCTTGGAGTGGGAACTAGATGCAGTATTCCTGGACTGGGAACTAGATGCAGTATTCCTGGGACTGGGCACTAGATGCAGTATTCCCTGGACTGGAAACTAGATGCAGCATTCCTAGGACTGGGAACTAGATGCAGTATTCCCTGGACTGGGAACCAGATGCAGTATTCCTGGACTGCGAACTAGATGCAGTATTCCTGGGAATGTGAACTAGATGCAGTATTCCTGGGAATGGGAACTAGATGCAGTATTCCTGGGAATGGGAACTAGATGAAGTATTCCCTGGGCTGGGAACTAGATGCAGTATTCCTGGGACTTGGAACTAGATGCAGTATTCCCTGGCCTGGGAACTAGATGCAGTATTCCTGGGAATGGAAACCAGATGCAGTATTCCTGGGAATGGGAACTAGATGCAGTATTCCTGGGACTGGGAACTAGATGAAGTATTCCTGGGAATGGGAACTAGAGTCAGTATTCCCTGGATTGGGAACTAGAAGAAGTATTCCTGGGCCTGGGAACTAGATGCAGTATTCCTGGGACTGGGAACTAGATGCAGTATTCCCTGGACTGGGAACTAGATGCAGCATTCCTGAGAATGGGAACTAGATGCAGTATTCCTGGGACTGGGAACTAGATGCAGTATTCCCTGGACTGGGAACTAGATGCAGTATTCCTGGGAATGGGAACGAGATGCAGTATTCCTGGACTGGGAACTAGACGCAGTATTTCCTGGACTGGGAACTAGATGCAGTATTCCCTGGGACTGGGAACTTGATCCAGTATTCCCTGGACTGAGAAATAGATGCAGTATTCCCTGGACTGGGAACTAGATGCAGTATTCCTGGGACTGGGAACTAGATGCAGTATTCCCTGTACTAGGAACTAGATGCAGTATTCCCTGGGACTGGGAACTAGATGCAGTATTCCCTGGGACTGGGAACTAGATGCAGTATTCCCTGGACTGGGAACTAGATGCATTATTCCTGGACAGGGAACTAGATGCAGTATTCCCTGGTCTAGGAACTAGATGCAGTATTCCTGGGACTGGGAACTAGATGCAGTATTCCTGGGACTGGGAACTAGATGCAATATTCCCTGGGCTGGGAACTAGATGCAGTATTCCTGGGACTAGGAACTATATGCAATATTCCCTGGGCTGGGAACTAGATGCAGTATTCCTGGGACTGGGAACTAGATGCAATATTCCCTGGACTGGGAACTTGATGCAGTATTCCCTGGAGTTGGAACTAGATGCAGTATTCCTGGGACTGGGAACTAGATGCTGTATTCCTGGGACTGGGAACTAGATGCAGTATTCCCTGGACTGGGAACTAGATGCAGTTTTCCTGGGACTGGGAAGTAGATGCAGTATTCCTGGCACTGGGAACTAGATGCAGTATTCCCTGGACTAGGAACTGGATGCAGTATTCCCTGGACTGCGAACTAGATGCAGTATTCCTGGGAGTGGGAACTAGATGCAGTATTCCTGGGACTGGGAACTAGATGCAGTATTCCCTGGACTCGGAACTAGATGCAGTATTCCCTGGACTAGGAAATAGATGCAGTATTCCCTGGAGTGGGAACAAGATGCAGTATTCCCTGGACTCGGAACTAGATGCAGTATTCCCTGGACTAGGAAATAGATGCAGTATTCCCTGGAGTGGGAACTAGATGCAGTATTCCCTGGACTCGGAACTAGATGCAGTATTCCCTGGACTAGGAAATAGATGCAGTATTCCCTGGAGTGGGAACAAGGTGCAGTATTCCTGGGACTGGGAACTAGACACAATATTCCTGGACTGGGAACTAGATGCAGTATTCCTGAGACTGGGAACTAGATGCAGTATTCCTGGGACTGGGAATTGTTGCAGTATTCCTGGGACTGAGATCTAGGTGCAGTATTCCTGGGACTGGGAACTAGATGCAGTATTCCTGGGACTGGGGTCCAGATGCAGTATTCCCTGGACAGGGAACTAGATGCAGTATTCCTGGGACTGGGAACTAGATGCAGTATTCCCTGGACTTTGAATTAGATGCAGTATTCCCTGGACTGGGAACTAGATGCTGTATTCCCTGGACTGGGAACTAGATGCAGTATTCCCTGGACTTGGAACTTGTTGCATTATTCCCTGGACTGGGAACTAGATGCAGTATTCCTGGGACTGGGAACTAGATGCAGTATTCCTGGGACTGGGAACTTGATGCAGTATTCCTGGGACTGGGAACTAGATGCCGTATTCCCTGCACTGGGAACTAGATGCAGTATTCCCTGGACTAGGAACTAGATGCACTATTCCTGGGACTGGGAACTAGATGCAGTATTCCTGGGACTGGGAACTTGATGCAGCATTCCCTGGACTGGGAACTAGATGCAGTATTGCTGGGACTGGGAACAAATGCAGTATTCCTGCGACTGGGAACTAGATGCAGTATTCCCGGGACTGGGAACTAGATGCAGTATTCCCTGAACTGGGAACTAGATGCAGTATTCCCTGGACTGGGAACTAGATGCAGTATTCCCTGGACTGGGAACTAGATGCAATATTCCTGGGACTGGGAAATAGATGCAGTATTCCTGGGACTGGGAACTAGATGCAGTATTCCTGGGACTGGGAACTAAATGCAGTATTCCCTGGACTAGTGATGCGCTATCAATTACTCATAAAAGACTGCGAGTTAGAAGAGTAACTAAAGGCTTTTATTAACAACAGAATGGAGGTCTGCCTCGCGTGGTCGACCGGTCCATGATACTAAGGGCTGGGGAGCAGTCACCTTTATACTAGGACCTGTGGGAGGAGTCAGCCGAGGCATGTCCAGGCTTGTACACAGTGGAATACAAACAGGACAAACAGGAATACAAACAGTGGTTTACCACAACTAGGAACTAGATGCAGTATTCCTGGGACTGGGAACTAGATGCAGTATTCCTGGGACTGAGATCTAGATGCAGTATTCCCTGGACTGGGAACTAGATGCAGTATTCCTGGACTGGGAACTGGATGCAGTATTCCCTGGACTGGGAACTAGATGCAGTATTCCCTGGACTGGGAACTAGATGCAGTATTCCCTGGACTGGGAACTAGATGCAGTATTCCTGGGCCTGGGAAGTGGATGCAGTAATCCAGGGACTGGGAAGCAAATGCAATATTCCTGGGACTGGGAACTAGATGCAGTATTCCCTGGTCTGGGCACTAGATGCAGTATTCCCTGGACTTGGAACTAGATGCAGTATTCCTGGGACTGGGAACTAGATGCAGTATTCCTGGGACTGGGAACTAGATGCAGTATTCCCTGGACTGGGAACTAGATGCAGTATTCCTGGACAGGGAACTAGATGCTGTATTCCCTGGACTGGGAACTACATGCAGTATTCCTGGGTCTCGGAACTAGATGCAGTATTCCTGGGACTGGGAACTATATGCATTATTCCCAGGACTGGGAACTAGATGCAGTATTCCTGGGACTGGGAACTGGATGCAATATTCTGGACTGGGAACTAGATGCAGTATTCCCTGGACTTGGAACTAGATGCAGTATTCCTGGGACTGGGAACTAGATGCAGTATTCCTGGGACTGGGAATTGATGCAGTATTCCCTGGACTGGGAACTAGATGCAGTATTCCTGGGACTAGGAAATAGATGCAGTATTCCCTGGAGTGGGAACTAGATGCAGTATTCCCTGGACTCGGAACTAGATGCAGTATTCCCTGGACTAGGAAATAGATGCAGTATTCCCTGGAGTGGGAACAAGGTGCAGTATTCCTGGGACTGGGAACTAGACACAATATTCCTGGACTGGGAACTAGATGCAGTATTCCTGAGACTGGGAACTAGATGCAGTATTCCTGGGACTGGGAATTGTTGCAGTATTCCTGGGACTGAGATCTAGGTGCAGTATTCCTGGGACTGGGAACTAGATGCAGTATTCCTGGGACTGGGGTCCAGATGCAGTATTCCCTGGACAGGGAACTAGATGCAGTATTCCTGGGACTGGGAACTAGATGCAGTATTCCCTGGACTTTGAATTAGATGCAGTATTCCCTGGACTGGGAACTAGATGCTGTATTCCCTGGACTGGGAACTAGATGCAGTATTCCCTGGACTTGGAACTTGTTGCATTATTCCCTGGACTGGGAACTAGATGCAGTATTCCTGGGACTGGGAACTAGATGCAGTATTCCTGGGACTGGGAACTAGATGCCGTATTCCCTGCACTGGGAACTAGATGCAGTATTCCCTGGACTAGGAACTAGATGCACTATTCCTGGGACTGGGAACTAGATGCAGTATTCCTGGGACTGGGAACTTGATGCAGCATTCCCTGGACTGGGAACTAGATGCAGTATTGCTGGGACTGGGAACAAATGCAGTATTCCTGCGACTGGGAACTAGATGCAGTATTCCCGGGACTGGGAACTAGATGCAGTATTCCCTGAACTGGGAACTAGATGCAGTATTCCCTGGACTGGGAACTAGATGCAGTATTCCCTGGACTGGGAACTAGATGCAATATTCCTGGGACTGGGAAATAGATGCAGTATTCCTGGGACTGGGAACTAGATGCAATATTCCTGGGACTGGGAACTAAATGCAGTATTCCCTGGACTAGTGATGCGCTATCAATTACTCATAAAAGACTGCGAGTTAGAAGAGTAACTAAAGGCTTTTATTAACAACAGAATGGAGGTCTGCCTCGCGTGGTCGACCGGTCCATGATACTAAGGGCTGGGGAGCAGTCACCTTTATACTAGGACCTGTGGGAGGAGTCAGCCGAGGCATGTCCAGGCTTGTACACAGTGGAATACAAACAGGACAAACAGGAATACAAACAGTGGTTTACCACAACTAGGAACTAGATGCAGTATTCCTGGGACTGGGAACTAGATGCAGTATTCCTGGGACTGAGATCTAGATGCAGTATTCCCTGGACTGGGAACTAGATGCAGTATTCCTGGACTGGGAACTGGATGCAGTATTCCCTGGACTGGGAACTAGATGCAGTATTCCCTGGACTGGGAACTAGATGCAGTATTCCCTGGACTGGGAACTAGATGCAGTATTCCTGGGCCTGGGAAGTGGATGCAGTAATCCAGGGACTGGGAAGCAAATGCAATATTCCTGGGACTGGGAACTAGATGCAGTATTCCCTGGTCTGGGCACTAGATGCAGTATTCCCTGGACGTGGAACTAGATGCAGTATTCCTGGGACTGGGAACTAGATGCAGTATTCCTGGGACTGGGAACTAGATGCAGTATTCCCTGGACTGGGAACTAGATGCAGTATTCCTGGACAGGGAACTAGATGCTGTATTCCCTGGACTGGGAACTACATGCAGTATTCCTGGGTCTCGGAACTAGATGCAGTATTCCTGGGACTGGGAACTATATGCATTATTCCCAGGACTGGGAACTAGATGCAGTATTCCTGGGACTGGGAACTGGATGCAATATTCTGGACTGGGAACTAGATGCAGTATTCCCTGGACTTGGAACTAGATGCAGTATTCCTGGGACTGGGAACTAGATGCAGTATTCCTGGGACTGGGAATTGATGCAGTATTCCCTGGACTGGGAACTAGATGCGGTATTCCTGGGACTGGGAACTAGATGCAGTATTCCTGGGACTGGGAACTAGATGCAGTATTCCCTGGACTAGGAACTAGATGCATTATTCCCTGGACTGCGAACTAGATGCAGTATTCCTGGGACTGGGAACTAGATGTAGTATTCCTGGAACGGGGAACTAGATGCAGTATTCCCTGGACTAGGAATTAGATGCAGTATTCCCTGGACTAGGAACTAGATGCAGTATTCCGTGGACTGGGAACTAGATGCAATTTTCCCTGGACTGGGAACAAGATGCAGTATTCCTGGGACTGGGAACTAGATGCAGTATTCCTGGACTGGGAACTAGATGCAGTATTCCTGAGAGTGGGAACTAGATGCAGTATTCCTTGGATTGGGAACTAGATGCAGTATTCCCTGGACTGGGAGCTAGATGGAGTATTCCTGGGACTGGGAACTAGATGCAGTATTCCTGGGACTGGGAATTGGTGCAGTATTCCCAGGACTGGGAACTAGATGCAGTCTTCCCGGGACTGGGAACTAGATGAAGTATTCCTCGGACTGGGAACTAGATGCAGTATTCTTGGGACTGGGAACCAGATGCAGTATTCCCTGGACAGGGAACTAGATGCAGTATTCCTGGGACTGGGAACTAGATGCAGTATTCCCTGGACTGGGAATTAGATGCAGTATTCCCTGGACTGGGAACTAGATGCTGTATTCCCTGGACTGGGAACTAGATGCAGTATTCCCTGGACTGGGAACTAGTTGCATTATTCCCTGGACTGGGAACTAGATGCAGTATTCTTGGGACTGGGAAGTAGATGCAGTATTCCTGGGACTGGGAACTAGATGCAGTATTCCTGGGACTGGGAACTAGATGCAGTATTCCCTGCACTGGGAACCAGATGCCGTATTCCCTGGACTGGGAACTAGATGCAGTATTCCTGGGACTGGGAATTGATGCAGTATTCCTGGGACTGGGAACTTGATGCAGTATTCCCTGGGCTGGGAACTTGATGCAGTATTCCCTGGACTGGGAACAAGATGCAGTATTCCTGGGACTGGGAACTAGACGCAGTATTCCTGCAACTGGGAAATAGATGCAGTATTCCCGGGACTGGGAACTAGGTGCAGTATTCCCTGAACTGGGAACTAGATGCAGTATTCCCTATACTGGGAACTAGATGCAGTATTCCCTGGACTGGGAATTAGATGCAGTATTCCTGGGACTGGGAACTAGATGCAGTATTCCTGGGACTGGGAACTAGATGCAGTATTCCTGGGACTGGGAAGTAGATGCAGTATTCCCTGGACTAGGAACTAGATGCAATATTCCTGGGACTGGGAACTAGATGCAGTATTCCTGGGAATGAGATCTAGATGCAGTATTCCCTGGACTGGGAACTAGATGCAGTATTCCTGGACTGGGAACTGGATGCAGTATTCCCTGGACTGGGAACTAGATGCAGTTTTCCCTGGACTGGGAACTAGATGCAGTATTCCTTGGACTGGGAATTGATGCAGTATTCCTGGGACTGGGATCTAGATGCAGTAATCCTGGGACTGGGAACCAAATGCAATATTCCTGGGACTGGGAACTAGATGCAGTATTCCCTGTTCTGGGCACTAGATGCAGTATTCCCTGGACTGGGAACTAGATGCAGTATTCCTGGGACTGGGAACTAGATGCCGTATTCCTGGGACTGGGAACTAGATGCAGTATTCCCTGGACTTGGAAATGGATGCAGTATTCCCGGGACTGGGAACTAGATGCAGTATTCCTGGGACTGGGAATTGATGCATGATTCCTGGGACTGGGAACTAGATGCAGTATTCCTGGACTGGGAACTAATTGCAGTATTCCTGGACTGGGAACTAGATGCAGTATTCCCTAGACTGGGAACTAGATGCAGTATTCCTGGGACTGGGAACTAGATGCAGTGTTCCCGGGACTGGGAACTAGATGCAGTATTCCCTGGACTGGGAACTAGATGCAATACTCCCTGGACTATGAAATAGATGCAGTATTCCCGGGACTGGGAACTAGATGCTGTATTCCTGGGGCTGGGAAGTAGATGCAGTATTCCTGGGAATGGGAACTTGATGCAGTATTCCCTGGACTGGGAACTAGATGCAGTATTCTGTGGACTGGTAACTAGATGCTGTATTCCTGGGACTGGCAACTAGATGCAGTATTCCTGGGACTGGGAACTAGATGCAGTATTCCTGGGACTGGGAACTAGATGCAGTATTCCTGGGACTGGGATCTAGATGCAGTATTCCTGTGACTGGGAATTAGATGCAGTATTGCTGGGAATGGGAAGTAGATGCAATATTCCTGGGACTGGGAACTAGATGCAGTATTCCATGGTCTGGGCACTGGATGCAATATTCCCTGGACTGGGGACTAGATGCAGTATTCCTGGGACTGGGAACTAGATGCAGTATTCCTGGGACTGGGAACTAGATGCAGTATTCCCTGGACTTGGAAATGGATGCAGTTTTCCCGGGACTGGGAACTAGATGCAGTATTCCTGGGACTGGGAATTGATGCATGATTCCTTAGACTGGGAACTAGATGCAGTATTCCTGGACTGGGAACTAATTGCACTATTCCTGGACTGTGAACTAGATGCAGTATTCCCTAGACTGGGAACTTGATGCAGTATTCCTGGGATTGGGAACTAGATGCAGTATTCCCGGGACTGGGAACTAGATGCAGTATTCCCTGGACTGGGAACTAGATGCAATACTCCCTGGACGGGGAACTAGATGCAGTATTCCCGGGACTGGGAACTAGATGCTGTATTCCTGGGGCTGGGAACTAGATGCAGTATTCTTGGGAATGGGAACATGATGCAGTATTCCCTGGACTGGGAACTAGATGCAGTATTCTGTGGACTGGGAACTAGATGCTGTATTCCTGGGACTGGCAACTAGATGCAGTATTCCTGGGACTGGGAACTAGATGCAGTATTCCTGGGACTGGGAACTAGATGCAGTATTCTTGGGGCTGGGAACTAGATGCAGTATTCCTGTGACTGGGAATTAGATGCAGTATTGCTGGGAATGGGAAGTAGATGCAATACTCCTGGGACTGGGAAGTAGATGCAGTATTCCTGGGACTGGGAACTAGATGCAGTATTCCCTGGACTGGGAACTAGATGCAGTATTCCTGGGACTGGGAACTAGGTGCACTATTCCCGGGACTGGGAACTAGATGCAGTATTCCCTGGACTGGGAACTAGATGCAGTATTCCTGGGACTGGGAACTAGATGGAGTATTCCTGTGACTGGGAACTAGATGCAGTATTCCTGGGACTGTGAACTAGATGCAGTATTCCCTGGACTGGGAACTAGATGCTGTATTCCTGGGACTGGGAACTAGATGCAGTATTCCT
Source organism: Somniosus microcephalus (assembly GCF_052327205.1). Classification (NCBI taxonomy): domain Eukaryota; kingdom Metazoa; phylum Chordata; class Chondrichthyes; order Squaliformes; family Somniosidae; genus Somniosus; species Somniosus microcephalus. The sequence continues at coordinate 19,737,522 of NC_141006.1, read as the reverse complement.
GGGACTGGGAACTAGATGCAGTTTTCCCTGGACTTGGAACTAGTTGCAGTGTTCCTGGGACTGGGAACGAGATGCAGTATTCCCTGGGCTGGGAACTAGATGCAGTATTCCTGGGAACAGAACTTGATGCAGTATTCCTGGGACTGGGAACTAGATGCAGTATTCCCTGGACTGGGAACTAGATGCAGTATTCCCTGGACTTGGAACTATTTGCAATGTTCCCTGGGCTGGGAACTAGTTGCAGTATTCCTGGGACTGGGAACTAGTTGCAATATTCCTGGGACTGGGAACTAGTTGCAGTATTCCTGAGACTGGGAACTAGTTGCAGTATTCCTGGGACTGGGAACTTGTTGCAATATTCCTGGGACTGGGAACTGTCATGATATCAGCAAATAGAGATGGTATTTGCCTGTTTGATTATGAAGCCTTACCAGCAGGTTTGCATGTATTGATTGCTTGTGCCTGACCAGCAAAGGTCATGTTACAGAGACAAGCAAGGCAGTTTCGTTTAGTTTGGTTTTCGTTTTAGATGGATCTGTAAGATGGTGTCTCCTGTAAATTCTGTTAACCAGAGTTGAACAGACTTTAGATTAAAACTCATTCTCTTTCATGAATGTGTCATCATTGAACCCACAAAGAAATCAATACATGGTGTCAGAAGTGATTGAAAGAGATGAAGAGAAAAAATCTGAAGTTAAATCAGCGCTCCACAAATTAGCAAGCCAAAAGAGAACACCGTTGCTTACCATTGGAGAATAGCTAACGAAGTGAAAAAATGGAAGGTTTACACCCACCGGCGACGCTTCAGTTGACAGGTAATGTGGCTGAAAATTGGAGGAGATTCAAACAATGTGTAGAGTTGTATTTAGCGGCAATTGGATCTGACGAGAAAAGTGATAATAAGAAATCGTCAGTGTTCTTACATGTCATGGGTGACGAAGCGCTGGAGGTGTATAATAACTTCACATTCACTGCTGATGGAGACTAAATGAAGTTAGATAAAATACTGGAACAGTTTGAGGCCTACTGCATACCTAAACGTAACGTGACATTTGAGAGGCACAGATTTTTCACATGTGTACAGAAAGCGAAGGAGAGACAGTCTATGATGAACTGAATGTTGCGTACACACCGGGTAAGCTGATGTATACAGCAGACACGTTGTCCAGAGCTGTTGACCCAGGAGAGCCCGCAAACACAGTGAAAAGACTGATGTACAAAGCAAAAGACAGTGGAACTGACTTCTACCAGAGCATGCTTGTATACCGCACAACGCTGCTCGAGTGTGGTATGTCACCAGCCCAACTCCTTATGGGATGTATGCTAAGGTCAAACCTACCCATCCCGGAGAACCTCCTGAAAACAAAAGAGGGGGAGAAAGTGAGGAAGTTCAAAGAACAACAGAAAGAAAAGCAAAAGTACTACTATGTCAGAGGAACACAAAACCTACCTGAACTCCACACTGGTGACCAAGTAATGTTCAAAGACAAAACAAACACATGGACTCAGAAGGGAACTGTCCTGAGTGAAGTTCAACCAAGATCATACACCATTCAGACAGATGAGGGTGCTGTTCTGAGAAGAAATCGTCGAAATCTTCTCATGGGACCAGCCACAGCAGGTCAAGAGACTGATACTGTTGAACAACCTGATCACACAGCTGAGAACCAATCATCTGAGGCAACAACTCAGATTCAAGGACAATCAATCAGAAAATCCTCAAGACACGTGAAGCCTCCTGAGAGACTCATTGAGCAAATTTAAGGACTCTTGTTATAGAAGGAAGTAATGTTATCTTATTCTTTCTTCAAGTTCTAGTGTATTGACATATTTCATGTGAACACACAAAGCAAGGTTAAAGAACCTTGATCATGATAATGATAATGTAAGTTCATTAAGTGTTACAGTTAAAATGCAGATTAATACAAAGAAAACATGTTGTTAGTTAAAAGTAAAATACTTTTGTTTTAAGAAAAGGAGATGTAATGATATCAGCAAATAGAGATGGTATTTGCCTGTTTGATTATGAAGCCTTACCAGCAGGTTTGCATGTATTGATTGCTTGTGCCTGACCAGCAGAGGGCATGTGACAGAGACAAGCAAGGCTGTTTAGTTTAGTTTCAGTTTTGTTCTAGATGCATCACTAGCATCATGTCTCCTGTAAAGCTGTTAAAACGAGTTGAACAGACTTTAGATTAAAACTCATTCTCTTTCATGAATGTGTCGTCATTGAACCCACAAAGAAATCAATACAGGAACTAGTTGCAGTATTCCTTGGAGTGGGAACTAGTTGCAATATTCCTGGGACTGGGAACTAGTTGCAATGTTCCCTGCGCTGGGGACTAGATGCAATGTTCCCTGGGCTGGGAACTAGATGCAATGTTCCCTGGGCTGGGAATTGTAATGTATGTACCTTTAAGAGAGAACTACTTTTACAGCTCCTGTATACTGTAGTACCAGCAGTGACCACACCTGTATATAAACCCTGAATAGGGATCTGTACTGTTAGTTTTTAGACTACCCTCATCCAGTAAACACCTGTTGATTGTTGATCTGCAGTCTCCGTCTATTTATTGAAGAACACCATACCTTAAGATTCACGGATTTAACAGTGGTGACGAGGTCGATTCGAACCTACCTGCAACTCTGCATTTCCTCCCAGGGATTCGCTCCTGGAGGACAGTGGAAGAAAGTCGAGGCCAGAAGCACGTGCGTCAACCACGAGCAACCGCCCAGTCATCCGGCAGAGAGTGAGCATCGCAGGGGAGGCTGTTGAGAGCTGGGCTTGGTTCTCCAGCCACGACGATCCAGCAACAGGCTGGCAACAGGTACAGCACAGACCCTTCCCAGGCAGCGGCGGCTGGAGCCGACGGACGGCACAGAAAAGGCCGAGCAGCATCGACGGGGTAAGAGAGAGGGTAAAGCGCACAGGGCGCAGCCGGTGGTTGATGACCGAGCGGCGTCGACGGAAACAAAAAGAGAGAGAGGGTAAAGCACAGCCGGGGTTCAGGACCGAGCGGCGGCAACGAGAGAGGCGCACAGGAGAATGCGCAGAGCGCAGCCAGGGCTCAAGGGCTGAGCAGCGTCCGCGGTGGAAGAAAGGAAGCACGGGAGACGCCATTTGAGCCACAGAGAAGAAGGGAGAGCGCGGGAGACACAATTTTTGAAGCTGCAGCGGAGAAGAAGGGTGAGCGCGGGAAGAAAGGGAAGCGCGGGAGACGCCATTTTAGCCAGTCTAACCACACCCAGGGATGCCGAAGAGTGGCAGTGTCACAGCGTTCGACAATGAAGTCGAAGATTGGGCGACATATGTGGAACGCATTGAGGTGTACTGCAAGGCGAATGAAGTGCCAGATGCCAGGAAAGCACTGGTTTTGTTGAATTCCATGGGTGCAAAAGCGCATGGCTTACTGCAAAACCTAGTAACCCCAGAGAAGCCAGTGGATATGGATTTTGAAGCATAAGTGGCAATCCTACAGGACCACTTAAACCCCACACCACAGCTGATAGCAGAAAGATTTAAGTTTCACAAAAGAACCAGCATAAAGATGAAAGTAATGCTGAGTATTTAACAGAACTGCGCAAGCTATCGAAACACTGCCAGTTTGGAACGGGACTAGCAGATATGTTAAGGGACAAGTTTGTGTGTGGGCTTCAAAGTGAAGGAACCCAGAAACGGCTTCTATCAGAAAAGGATCTTACGCTGGACAAGGCTTTCAGCATGGCAGTATCACACGAAGCAGCCGCACGGGGCGCTGCAGAGATACAACGGAGACCGCAAGAATATGGCACCAATGAAATGTCATATGGAGCAGTGAAGTGTTATCGCTGCGGCAGAACAACACACGACCAGAATGATTGTTGGTTCAAGGACCAAGTGTGCAGACAGTGTGGAAAAGCAGGACACATAGCAAGAGTCTGCAGGTCGGGAAAGAAAACCAGCAGCTAGAAATCTCCACAGGAGAAGTACAAAAAGGTACATAAGGTGACGGCGAGTAGTTCAGATGAACAGAAAAGTGATACAGACTCCGGAAGCAAGGAGCTGGGTTGTCTGAAACTACATAATGTAATCAAAATGGAGGATCACCAAACTATGTGGGTCCCGCTCAAGATAGACGGCGTCCAAGTGAAAATGGAATTGGACACAGGATCAGCCCTAACAGTCATAAACCGAAGGGACTACAAGCGGCTATTCTCACATATACCCTTGAGAGATACAGAGATTGTCTTGAAGACGTACACGGGGCAAAAAGTCTAGCCCAAAGGAAAAATAAGGGTGAACGTGATATACAACGGTAAGGAAACACCAAAAATGGACCAATATGTATTGCCAGATGGAGGACCACCACTACTAGGACGTGAATGGATCCGGAAGATACAGTTAGATTGGCATTCCATACAGGCACTGACGGTAGAGGCCAAAAAGGATGACGATGTCACACCTGGACGACTGTCAAAAATGCTAACTGACACACAAGAAGTGTTCCAGGAGGGACTCGAAACACTAAAAGGCATAACAGCGACGATCAAAATAGAGGAAAATGCAAGCCCAAAGTTCTTTAAGGCCAGACCGGTGCCTTATGCGATCCGCCCAGCCATCGAAGCAGAGCTGGAAGGTTTGGAACGTTCAGGAGTACTGTCCAAAGTGGACTGGAGCAAGTGGGTTACACCCATCGTTCCTGTAATGAAGAGGTCGTTGAGTAATACGCCTGGGGAACCAAAGAAGGTTCGCATCTGTGGGGGCTTTAAGGTGACAGTGAACCCAGTCCTTCACATGGTACAATATCCGCTTCTGCGGATTGAAGATATTTTTGCCTCACTATCTGGAGGAAAACGCTTCACTAAGATTGATCTGGCCCAGGCGTATCTGCAAATGGAGGTAGAAGAAGCCTCGAAACAATACCTCATGATCAACACTCACAGAGGTCTCTACTAATACAACCAGCTGGTGTTCGGGGTAGCATCAGCTCCGGCTATTTGGCAAAGGACAATGGATCAAGTCCTGCAAGGGATTCCAGGGACCCAGTGTTATTTGGACGACATCCTGGTCACGGGCGAAAATGAGAGTGATCACCTCGCCAACCTGGAGCAGGTGCTCACTAGATTGAAGGAATATGGGCTGTGAGCTAATCGCCACAAATGCGAGTTTTTCCAGAAGCAGATCTCGTATTGTGGCCACGTTATTGATGAAGAGGTGTTACATAAGTCCCCTGAAAAGATTGAGGCAGTAGTCAAGGCTCCAGCACCGGAAAATGTGTCACAACTGAGGTCGTTCCTCGGGCTGGTGAACTACTAACATAAGTTCTTGCCGAATTTGTCTACAGTATTACACCCACTGAACACCCTACTGCAAACGGGGGTACCATGGAAGTGGAATGACGAATGTAAATGAGCTTTCCAGAAGTGTAAAGAATTGATCACATCAAAAGAGGTGTTGGCTCATTTCAACCCAGCACTACCAATTCGTTTGGCGTGTGATGCATCACCCTATGGTATTGGAGCGGTGCTGTCGCACAAATTCCCAGACGGGTTGGAGAGGCCAGTAGCCTTTGCGTCTCGGTCACTAACCTCAGCCAAGCGTAACTACGCCTAGATTGACAGGGAGGCCCTCAGCCTAGTATGGGGAGTGAAAAAGTTCAACCACTATCTGCACGGGCAGAAGTTCACCTTGCTGATGGACCACCAACCACTTGTCTCCATCTTTAATCCAAAGAAGGGAGTTCCGGTGATGACTGCGCAACGGCTACAAAGATGGTCCCTTTTTCTAGGGGCGAACCAATATGAAATAGAGTATAAGGGCACGAAACAGCATGGAAACGCTGATGGGCTATCACGCCTGCCACTGCCTACTGCGGAGGAAGTACCAGCAGTGGACCCTGTTGAAATATTTTATTCAACTATAATTGAACGCTTGCCAGTAACTAACGCGGATATAGAGAAGGAGACCCGAAATGATCCGACACTGTCTCGGGTATATGATTTGATGGTGAAGGGATGGCCAACACATGGCGACTCACTGTTGCCAGTATTTTCATCCAGAAGAAAACAGCTGTCAGTATGCCAGGGGACATTGATGTGTGGATCCCGAGTGGTAATTCTGCCCAAGTTAAGGGAGAGAGTGCTCAATGAGCTTCACGAAGGCCATCTGGGAGGGGTGATAATGAAAAGCCTTGCTAGGGCTTATGTGTGGTGGCCGGGAATCGATCAACAAATCGAGGACCTAACAAAGAGCTGCTCAGGATGCCAGAAGGTCCAAAATGCACCACCACATGTGTGGAAGTACAGTTTTTCAGTTAGACATTAAAATGGCTTCCTGGGCATAGAATGAAATCCATTTAAACTTTAAAATGACCAACAGCATGATTCACTAATCATGTTTCAAGGGAACGAGATAATTTAGGAATGCTATATACGTACTCCTTGTTTGTGATAAGCTTAACAAGGAGCCTCATTATACCAAACAAACAGCCAAGGACATGATAAGGTAAACATCGGCCCACAGGCCCACTTGGTACAGTGAGAGAACAGAGGGAACAGAGAGAGCCCATAATAAAGGATTCGTTAATCTTATCCCAAGGTATTTCCGTTCGTTATTCTAACGCAGCCCGGAATACGTTGTTTCAATAATTCGCAAGGTCTGTGCCTTTGTAATCAGTTATGATTCAATACTATGTCATGTGGCATAGAAAGCCTGCTTTGCTTCTATACTGTATAAATATACTACAACTCCTGTATTACTTTGAAGAGGTCTGATGTAGCCCTTGTCTACACAACTCTTCCCTTGCAAGCAAATAAAGCCCGTCTTTAACGATACTTTGTGTTTAAGAGTCTTACTCGGGAGTCGAGACTTCGACAGTATTACTTGGAGGTTCCACTGAGATCGCTTGCTGCCTTTCAGTAAGTCACAGACAAGGACATTGTGAATCTCTAATGACAGATCCTGAATGGCCACAGTGATTTTTTATCACATAAAAGGATTTCTCATTAGATATTAAGTTGGTGTGGTCTGTTTCTTCCGACGGGAGTACTGCGATCTAGCTAAGACTCATGATTTAGACTTGAGTTGAATCCTGTAACTTTTGCTTCTTTTATTGTTGACCACTGAAAGGAGGAGAATACTGACAACTCAAGTCTTTGAAGAAAAAGTATCGGGCAAAGAAGGCAAGAGGAAAGTCGACAGGGCTGAGTCCCAGACAGATAAGGTACCAAGTTAAAACTGCAGTATCAAGGGTGGGTCCCTTGATCAATGGTGGGTCCCTTGAGCCGGGGCTGAGTCCCATGGCAGAAAGTATCGTTTGAGAATTGTCACTGTAATTTTTTAAGATCTGTATTATCAGGTCCAGGATTATTCTCCGTTGAGATACCTTCTACGAGGGTTCAAGCCCCTCGCATTAAAGCATAAGGATTTTATATGAATATAGAGGTTAAGAATTATCGTAATAATTGTTTTCCATTTTTGTTGACTATTGACAACATTAAGACAGAAAACTCTCACATAAAGTATAAGTTAAACGTTAAGGACTCAGCTTGTAGTGGCGTATAACGCAAACTGAGAATTGACTATTTGTTTAGTTTAAAGTATAAGATAAATGTCTGAATATTTGGTCTGTTTGCCTGTTTGGGCAGCTGCATTGCTTATCATTTCTTTGACTGTTGTTATTACTTGTTATTTTTCATCACTTGTGGTCCTTTGGACAGTCAGTAATAATCGTAAGGGGGTAAGGGGTGAAACTTGCGATCTAGAAGAAGAGAGCCTAGTTTAAAAAAAAAACATACAAACTAAGATGGGAGCTGCACAGAGCAAGATCCCAGAAAAAAAAAGGAACTCCCGCTTCTTATGTCTTTACCTACTATGGTCAGATATCCATAAATGATTTACCTAAGTGGGCTAGATGGACCAAGAAAGACAGACACCCTTTCCCCGTGGATGGTACATTTAATCTAGATAGAATCACGTGTCTAGAAAACTGCCTAGCAGGCAGAGACCCAAGGAGAAGGGGTGCAAAGTCAATAAATTGGTCTGCCTTCTCAGGTTGGAAAAGGGAAGCAGAAAAACGTAAGGAACGCAGCATATTAGCTAGTAAAATTGAGAACAAAAATAAGAAAAGAGATCTAATGAATAAATTGATTAAACAAGAAAAGGTTACGCTAATGCCTTTAAGACAAAACCCGAAGCCTACCGCTCCTCCCTGTGAATATCCTCCCATGCCCACGACTCATTCCAGTGATGACGAGGATCAGGGATGGTTCAGAAGACCAGCCCCGCCTCCTGAATACGAAGTGCAACAACAAGGCGCAGCGGGTGGTGAATCACCCGACCCCAGTGCTGTAAGTCAGGAGAATATAATCAACACTAGATAAGATAATTGAGACAACACAGGAAAGGAATAAAGATCAGAGTAAAATTTCTTTGTTAATGGAGCAGGCAGCTTCTCCAGCCCCGACCGCCCAGACTACCATTTATTATCAGGGCCACTACAGAGGACGAGGTAGAGGGTATAACAGAGGCGGATTTAGAGGAAATAGTAGAGGAGGGACTGGCAGAGGCCAGTGGAACGGAAGAGGCACAAATTCTCCGTGTTTTAACTGTGGTCAGATTGGACACTGGAAGTCCGACTGCCCGTTCCCCAAGCAGCAGAATCAAGGATGGGGAGGTGCCCCAAACAATGTAAACACCCAAGCCCAGGTTCACACTCGTCCGCAGGCAGGTTTTACAACAGGGAATCCTTGGGGAGGTCAAAATACGGAAGGACAATTCGGATACCCAGGGCAAAATTATTCAGCATGACACGGAGAAATGGCCCCGAACAATACCCACACTCTCCAATTACCACTAGTATCACTAAATTCTAGAGATGAGCCATATCTATGCATAATTATGCAAGGCAAGAAAGCCCCTTTTCTCATCGACACAGGAGCCACAACCTCACTATTGACAAAACAATACGCTACAGGAATTCCATGCACTGACAAGGATGTTACCTGCATAGGACTTTCTGGTGTCTCACAGACTCTGACATGGTCACAACCGTTACAAATACGAGCAGATAATTTTTCTGGCCAACATGCTTTTTTGTTATCAGACGACGCCCCCATGAACCTTTTAGGGAGAGACTTGTTGTGCAAAATGCAGGCAACAATAATTTGTTCAGAAAAGGGACTGCAGATACACGTTCCGACCGATAGATGTACTATGTGCCTTTTACAAGAACAGCTGGCACATGAATCTGCATTGCACTGCCTTTTATGAAGGCACGGGAAAAGACACGACTATAAAAGACAGTTACTCAATTGGATCCCGTTGCACGTGGGTTGCCTGGATGCCTGCCAATTCTAGCTGCTGCCTATTACGCTGTACAACAGGCTCAAGGCATCACGCTTAATCACCGAACTGTTTTGTTTGTACCACATTCAGTGGAAGTTCTGTTATCAAAATACGCCACTCAGCATCTAACGTCAGCCCGTAGCAGCAAATATGAGGTTGAACTGTTATCCAACTCCAATCTCATAATTCAAAGATGTTCAGTTTTGAATCCAGCCACACTGCTACCAACAGAAGAGGACGTAATCCCACACTGCTGTGACACGGTTACCCAGTTAGCTACCAAGCCCCAAACAGATCTATCTGAAACTCCTGTTCCTAATAGTGACTTGGTATTCTACGTAGATGAATCGGCCCTTAGGGATGACAAGGGATCACCTAGGGCTGGGTATGCCGTTTCTGATGATCATTCAGTTGTTGAAGCGCTCTCACTACCTCAATCATTTTCAGCGCAACAAGCAGAACTCTTCGCTCTTACCAGAGCTTGTATATTGGCTACTGATCAAACTGTTAACATTTATACTGACTCCAGGTATGCTTTTGGAGTTGCTCACGATTATGGACAGATCTGGAAATTAAGGGGGTTTCTAACTTCCGCAGGATCAACTATTAAGAATGCTGAGCAAATCAATAATCTTTTGAAGGCTCTAGTGTGTCCCACTAAGATTTCAGTTATTAAATGTCAGGCTCATATAGGTAGTCAGGGTCAGATATCCCTGGGTAACGAGCGGTCAGATAGCCGCTTTGTCGGATACAGGGCCACAGGTCTCAGCCTTTGTTTTGCGTCAACAAAAATTAGATAATGACCCACCTTCTATTAATGATGTTTTAGCCTTTCAGTCACAGGCTAACTCGGACGATGTGTTAAGTTGGGCAAGGGATTTTTGCTTTAAAACGCCTGAAGGGGTATGGGTTCACCATGACGGCCGCATGGTGGCTCCAAAGTCTTTACTTCCATGGATTGCCCGATGCGTTCATGTTTTCACGCATGCAGGCAAAGGGGGGATGGCAAACTACATTAATCAAACATGGTATGCACCAGGTATTTCGGCAATTGCAAAACAAATTAGTGAAAGGTGCACCATTTGCCAGGAAATGAGTCCAGGCAAGACAGAGAAGGTACAGGCTGCCTCCCACCCAAATCCATCAGGCCCTTTTGTACATTTACAAATGGATTTTATTGAATTACCTCCATGTTTAGGATTTAAGTATGTGTTAGTAATTATAGATATGTTTTCAAGATGGGTTGAAGCTTTCCCATGTAAAAAGAATGATGCTGTAACAGTAGCAAAGTGCTTGTTAAAAGAAATCATACCAAGGTTTGGAATACCTATGCAGCTTTCAAGCGACAGAGGATCGCATTTCACTGGAGCAATTATCAAAGAACTATGTAAAGCTTTGCAGATTAACCAGCATCTTCACTGCAGTTATCATCCACAATCCGCAGGACTGGTGGAAAGACATAATGGAGTGCTGAAGAATAAACTTTCTAAACTTTGCACTGAAACTGGACTTAAATGGGTCGAACTATTACCCTTAGCATTGATGATAATGCGAGCAGCAACTAACAGGACAAATGGACTGTCTCCACATGAGATTGTTATGGGACGACCCCTAAAACTGCTATTCTCAGCACCATTTACGGTGAAACAAATGGACATTCATAAAATGGACGAGGCTATGCTAAACTATTGCATTGCATTAACTAAATGTATTTCCAGCTTTCACCAACAGGTAAAGGAAGCTCAAACGAGTCCAGCAGAGGGAAAGTGCCACGACTTGGAACCTGGAGATGACGTCTACGTGAAGGTTTTTAAAAGAAAGAACGGTCTGCAACCACGCTTCGAAGGACCATATCAAGTGCTCCTGACAACGAACACAGCCGTAAAAGTCAAGGAAAGATCTTCCTGGATTCACGCATCCCACTGCAAGAAGGCGCCGAATAGAGACAATTGATTTTTTTGAAAGACTCTAACAATGAAGGCGTTACTTATATTTTGTATACTAATCGGACTACTGAGTCTAAAATGCCAAGGAGATGGGGAAAGATCCCGAAAGAAACGAGAATTACACATGAACACTTTTTGTACATGTCTTACGAACATGCTAGACACAGTAAGTCAGTATGAAAACCCAAAGAACCAAGGCTGGGCTGACTGGATATTGGGAGGATGGCTGGGATCAGTAGGACAAATATTATTGCATGGACTGGTAGTAGTAATAGCCCTGATTGTATGCATTGCTCTGTTTGTCACAACGATTAAGTGTTGTTGCAATAGGTTGGGCAAGGCAGTCTTGCCTGCGATGAATATGATGATACAGAGAGAAGTAAAGTCAGTAGAGGAAAAGAATGGTCCCCTGGATGAGGAACTGAGACGATTGAATAAAATACAATTATAGGGATTAGAAAACTTAGACAAATATATATATATATATATTCCACATGCTCTCCTCTTTCTGCAAAACACATTTTCCATTTCAAATGGGAACTGCAGGCTAGAAAAAAGAGAGAGGACTCCCTTCAACAACAAGCCAGTGTCGTCGACTTTGTATATCACTTGGTCCGCACTTTGGGGGCTTACATAGAAGCACTTGTGCTTAGGCGAACCCCACAGGTTAGTTATAAACTGTGTGGGCCATGAATTAGTCCTCCTCTATAAGCTGCTGTTCCCTGTCTTTTAGAAAGTGCATAGTGGCACTAGAACTGCAGGCTAATGTAAGCTGCAGGGAAAATTAGAACTGCAGGCTAATATAAGCTGCAGGGAAATTAGAACACTGCAGGCTAATATAAGCTGCAGAACTATACAAAGACATAAACCTGAAATCAAATCAAACATAATTAAACCCTACAAGAACACATGCCCAAACACTAAGACTAGACAAAGAAGAAAGACGATCTTAAACAAGGTCAACCATCAATCCAGGTAAATCCCGGGGATGGTTCCAAACGGAAAAGAAGTCGGTATCCTTGGCTAAAATCTAAATTTAGTACGAGGACCGATAGGAAGAGGTTAATTTCAGTTACGTTGTCCTAGTAAGGACAAAAGGGAAGAATGTGGAAGTACAGTTTTTCAGTTAGACATTAAAATGGCTTCCTGGGCATAGAATGAAATCCATTTAAACTTTAAAATGACCAACAGCATGATTCACTAATCATGTTTCAAGGGAACGAGATAATTTAGGAATGCTATATACGTACTCCTTGTTTGTGATAAGCTTAACAAGGAGCCTCATTATACCAAACAAACAGCCAAGGACATGATAAGGTAAACATCGGCCCACAGGCCCAGTTGGTACAGTGAGAGAACAGAGGGAACAGAGAGATCCCATAATAAAGGATTAGTTAATCTTATCCCAAGGTATTTCCGTTCGTTATTCTAACGCAGCCCGGAATACATTGTTTCAATAATTCGCAAGGTCTGTGCCTTTGTAATCAGTTATGATTCAATACTATGTCATGTGGCATAGAAAGCCTGTTTTGCTTCTATACTGTATAAATATACTACAACTCCTGTATTACTTTGAAGAGGTCTGATGTAGCCCTTGTCTACACAACTCTTCCCTTGCAAGCAAATAAAGCCCGTCTTTAACGATACTTTGTGTTTAAGAGTCTTACTCGGGAGTCGAGACTTTGACACATGCCCCTCTACACCCATGGTAGTGGCCCTCCTCTCCATGGCAACGGGTGCATATTGATTTTGCTGGTCCATTCATGGACTCAATGTTCTTAATAGCAGTGGATGCGCACTCGAAATGGCCTGAGGTGATCAAAATGTCCTCCACCACTACGGAGAAAACGATTGCAGTCCTACGGACCATTTTTGCCAGGAACGGCTTGCTAGAGCAGATTTGCTCTAAAACGGACCACAGTTTGTGCCCGAAGAGTTTCGGAAATTTATGAGAGGGAATGGGGTAAGGCATTACACATCCGCCCCGTATCATCCAGCCACAAATGGATTGGCTGAGAGGTTCGTACAAACCTTTAAAAAAGCAGTAAAGGCCATGTGTGATGACGACATTCCACGCAGCATAAGGTGGACAATTTCCTGTTAGCCTACAGAAATGCGACACATGCAGTTACCAACCAGACCCCGACCATGATGTTCTTTAACCAAAGGTTGAGATCTTGTCTGGATTTGCTCAGACCAAATGTACGAAGAAATGTTGAGAATAAGCAATTCCAGCACATCAATGAGAAGCTGACAAGGAGCTTCAATGTAGGACAACCAGTCTTGGCCCGCGACTACCGAACAGAGAAATGGCAACCAGGGACGATATGCACACGGCAGGGGCCACTAATGTACACAGTGGATGTTGGGGAGAACATTGTGAGACGCCATGTTGACCAGATCCTAGCGTCACAGGAACGAGTCAACCCCATGTCTCGCGTACCTGGTGATGAACCCGACATACCGGTAGCATCTACACCAGAAACAGTCGCATTGGAAGCTGATGAACTAACAAATGACAGGGGGCCAGAATTACCTCCGCACCAAGAACAAGACACTCCGGAAAGGCGCTATCCAGAAAGGAGCAGGAAGCCGCCCCAAAGACTGAATCTATCAATGGACTATTTCAGTTAATGTGCATCTTAAAAGTGTTAACTGTTATTTGAATGTTATGGTACTGTTAATCTGAAAGGGGAGGATTTGTAGTGTATGTACATTTAAGAGAGAACTACTTTTACAGCTGCTGTATACTGTAGTACCGGCAGTGACCACACCTGTATATAAACCCTGAGTAGGGATCAGTACTGTTAGTTTTTAGACTACCCTCATCCAGTAAAAACCTGTTGATTGTTAATCTGCAGTCTCCGTCTATTTATTGAAGAACATCTTACCTTAAGATTCACGGATTTAACAGGAACTAGTTGCAATGTTCCCTGGACTAGGAACTAGATGCAGTATTCCCTAGACTAGGAACTGGATGTAGTATTCCTGGGACTGGGAATTGGAGCAGTATTCCTGGGACTGGGAACTAGATGCAGTATTCCCTGGGCTGGGAACTAGCTGCAGTATTCCTGGGACTGGGAACTAGATGCAGTTTATCCCTGGACTGGGAACTAGATGCAGTATTCCTGGGACTGGGAACGAGATGCAGTATTCCTGGGACTGGGAACTAGATGCAGTATTCCCTGGGCTGGGAACTAGATGCAGTATTCTTGGGACTGGGAACTAGATGCAGTTTTCCCTGGACTGGGAACTAGATGCAGTATTCCTGGGACTGGGAACTAGATCCAGTATTCCTGGGACTGGGAACTAGATGCAGTATTCCTGGGACTGGGAACTAGATGCAGTATTCCCTGGGCTGGGAACTAGATGCAGTATTCCTGGGACTGGGAACTAGATGCAGTATTCCTGGGACTGGGAACTAGATGCAGTATTCCCTGGGCTGGGATCTAGATGCAGCATTCCCTGGACTGGGAACTAGATGCAGTATTCCTGGGACTGGGAACTAGATGCAGTATTCCTGGGACTGGGAACTAGATGCAGTATTCCCTGGGCTGGGAACTAGATGCAGTATTCCTGGGACTGGGAATTAGATGCAGTATTCCCTGGACTGGGAACAAGCTGCAGTATTCCTGGGACTGGGAACTAGATGCAGTATTCCCTGGACTGGGAATTGGTGCAGTATTCCTGGGACTGGGAACTAGATGCAGTATTCCCTGGACTGGGAACTAGATGCAGTTTTCCCTGGAAAGGGAACTAGATGCAGTATTCCCTGGACTAGGAACTAGATGCAGTATTCCTGGGACTGGGAACTAGATGCAGTATTCCCGGCACTGGGAACTAGATGCAGTATTCCTGGGACTGGGAACTAGATGCAGTATTCCTGGGACTGGGAACTAGATGCAGTATTTCCTGGACTAGGAACTAGTTGTAATATTCCTGGGCCTGGGAACTAGATGCAGTATTCCTGGGACTGGGAACTAGATGCAGTATTCCATGGACTAGGAACTAGATGCAGTTTTCCCTGGACTAGGAACTAGATGCAGTATTCCTGGGACTGGGAACTAGATGCAGTATTCCTGGGACTGGGAACTAGATGCAGTATTCCTGGGACTGGGAACTAGATGCAGTATTCCCTGGACTAGGAACTAGTTGCAATATTCCTGGGACTGGGAACTAGATGCAGTATTCCTGGGACTGGGAACTAGATGCAGTATTCCCTGGACTTGGAACTAGATGCAGTATTCCCTGGAATGGGAAATAGATGCAGTATTCCTGGACTGGGAACTAGATGCAGTATTCCTGGGACTGGGAACTAGATGCAGTATTCCCTGGACTGGGAACTAGATGCAGTATTCCTGGGACTGGGAGCTAGATGCAGTATTCCTGGGAATGGCAACTAGATGCACTTTTCCTGGGAATGGGAACTAGATGCAGTATTCCTGGGAATGGGAACTAGATGCAGTATTCCCTTGGCTGGGAACTAGATGCAGTATTCCTGGGACTGGGAACTAGATGCTGTATTCCCTTGCCTGGGAACCAGATGCAGTACTCCTGGGAATGGGATCTAGATGCAGTATTCCTGGGAATGGGAACTAGATGCAGTATTCCCTGGAATGGGAAATAGATGCAGTATTCCTGGACTGGGAACTAGATGCAGTATTCCTGGGACTGGGAACGAGATGCAGTCTTCCCTGGACTGGGAACTAGATGCAGTATTCCTGGGACTGGGAGCTAGATGCAGTATTCCTGGGAATGGCAACTAGATGCACTTTTCCTGGGAATGGGAACTAGATGCAGTATTCCTGGGAATGGGAACTAGATGCTGTATTCCCTTGGCTGGGAACTAGATGCAGTATTCCTGGGACTGGGAACTAGATGCTGTATTCCCTTGCCTGGGAACCAGATGCAGTACTCCTGGGAATGGGATCTAGATGCAGTATTCCTGGGAATGGGAACTAGATGCAGTATTCCTGGGACTGGGAACTTGATGAAGTATTCCTGGGACTGGGGACTAGATGCAGTATTCCGTGGACTGGGAACTAGATGCAGTATTCCCTGGACTGGGAACTAGATGCAGCATTCCTGGGACTGGGAACTAGATGCAGTATTCCTGGGACGGGGAACTAGATGCAGTATTCCCTGGGCTGGGAACTAGATGCAGTATTCCTGGGACTGGGAATTAGATGCAGTATTCCAGGGCCTGGGAACTAGATGAAGTATTCCCTGGACTGGGATCTAGATGCAGTATTCCTGGGACTGGGAACTAGATGCAGTTTTCCCTGGGCTGGGAACTAGATGCAGTATTCCTGGGACTTGCCACTAGATGCAGTTATCCCTGGGCTGGGAACTAGATGCAGTATTCCTGGGACTGGGAATTGATGCAGTATTCCTGGGACTGGGAACTAGATGCAGTATTCGCTGGGCTGGGATCGAGATGCAGTTTTCCCTGGACTGGGATCTAGATGCAGTATTCCTGGGACTGGGAACTAGATGCAGTATTCCTGGGACTGGGAACTAGATGCAGTATTCCCGGGAGTGGGAAGTAGATGCAGTATTCCTGGGACTGGGAACTAGATGCAGTATTCCTGGGATTGGGAACTAGATGCAGTATTCCTGGGACTGGGAACTAGATGCAGTATTCCTGGGACTGGGAACTAGATGCAGTATTCCCTGGACTAGGAACTAGATGCAGTATTCCCTGGAATGGGAACTAGATGCAGTATTCCTGGACTGGGAACTAGATGCAGTATTCCTGCGACTGGGAACTAGATGCAGTATTCCCTGGACTGGGAACTAGATGCAGTATTCCTGGGACTGGGAGCTAGATGCAGTATTCCTGGGAATGGCAACTAGATGCAATTTTCCTGGGAATGGGAACTAGATGCAGTATTCCTGGCAATGGGAACTAGATGCAGTATTCCCTTGGCTGGGAACTAGATGCAGTATTCCTGGGACTGGGAACTAGATGCAGTATTCCTGGGACTGGGAACTAGATGCAGTATTCCTGGGAATGGGAACTAGATGCAGTATTCCCTGGGCTGGCAACTAGATGCAGTATTCTTGGGACTGGGAACTAGATGCAGTTTTCCCTGGACTGGGAACTAGATGCAGTATTCCTGGGACTGGGAACTAGATCCAGTATTCCTGGGACTGGGAACTAGACGCAGTATTCCTGGGACTGGGAACTAGATGCAGTATTCCCTGGGCTGGGAACTAGATGCAGTATTCCTGGGACTGGGAACTAGATGCAGTATTCCTGGGACTGGGAACTAGATGCAGTATTCCCTGGGCTGGGATCTAGATGCAGCATTCCCTGGACTGGGAACTAGATGCAGTATTCCTGGGACTGGGAACTAGATGCAGTATTCCTGGGACTGGGAACTAGATGCAGTATTCCCTGGGCTGGGAACTAGATGCAGTATTCCTGGGACTGGGAATTAGATGCAGTATTCCCTGGACTGGGAACAAGCTGCAGTATTCCTGGGACTGGGAACTAGATGCAGTATTCCCTGGACTGGGAATTGGTGCAGTATTCCTGGGACTGGGAACTAGATGCAGTATTCCCTGGACTGGGAACTAGATGCAGTTTTCCCTGGACAGGGAACTAGATGCAGTATTCCCTGGACTAGGAACTAGATGCAGTATTCCTGGGACTGGGAACTAGCTGCAGTATTCCTGGCACTGGGAACTAGATGCAGTATTCCTGGGACTGGGAACTAGATGCAGTATTCCTGGGACTGGGAACTAGATGCAGTATTTCCTGGACTAGGAACTAGTTGTAATATTCCTGGGCCTGGGAACTAGATGCAGTATTCCTGGGACTGGGAACTAGATGCAGTATTCCATGGACTTGGAACTAGATGCAGTTTTCCCTGGACTAGGAACTAGATGCAGTATTCCTGGGACTGGGAACTAGATGCAGTATTCCTGGGACTGGGAACTAGTTGCAGTATTCCTGGGACTGTGAACTAGATGCAGTATTCCCTGGACTGGGAACTAGTTGCAATATTCCTGGGACTGGGAACTAGATGCAGTATTCCTGGGACTGGGAACTAGATGCAGTATTCCCTGGACTTGGAACTAGATGCAGTATTCCCTGGAATGGGAAATAGATGCAGTATTCCTGGACTGGGAACTAGATGCAGTATTCCTGGGACTGGGAACTAGATGCAGTATTCCCTGGACTGGGAACTAGATGCAGTATTCCTGGGACTGGGAGCTAGATGCAGTATTCCTGGGAATGGCAACTAGATGCACTTTTCCTGGGAATGGGAACTAGATGCAGTATTCCTGGGAATGGGAACTAGATGCAGTATTCCCTTGGCTGGGAACTAGATGCAGTATTCCTGGGACTGGGAACTAGATGCTGTATTCCCTTGCCTGGGAACCAGATGCAGTACTCCTGGGAATGGGATCTAGATGCAGTATTCCTGGGAATGGGAACTAGATGCAGTATTCCCTGGAATGGGAAATAGATGCAGTATTCCTGGACTGGGAACTAGATGCAGTATTCCTGGGACTGGGAACTAGATGCAGTATTCCCTGGACTGGGAACTAGATGCAGTATTCCTGGGACTGGGAGCTAGATGCAGTATTCCTGGGAATGGCAACTAGATGCACTTTTCCTGGGAATGGGAACTAGATGCAGTATTCCTGGGAATGGGAACTAGATGCAGTATTCCCTTGGCTGGGAACTAGATGCAGTATTCCTGGGACTGGGAACTAGATGCTGTATTCCCTTGCCTGGGAACCAGATGCAGTACTCCTGGGAATGGGATCTAGATGCAGTATTCCTGGGAATGGGAACTAGATGCAGTATTCCTGGGACTGGGAACTTGATGAAGTATTCCTGGGACTGGGGACTAGATGCAGTATTCCGTGGACTGGGAACTAGATGCAGTATTCCCTGGACTGGGAACTAGATGCAGCATTCCTGGGACTGGGAACTAGATGCAGTATTCCTGGGATGGGGAACTAGATGCAGTATTCCCTGGGCTGGGAACTAGATGCAGTATTCCTGGGACTGGGAATTAGATGCAGTATTCCTGGGCCTGGGAACTAGATGAAGTATTCCCTGGACTGGGATCTAGATGCAGTATTCCTGGGACTGGGAACTAGATGCAGTTTTCCCTGGGCTGGGAACTAGATGCAGTATTCCTGGGACTTGCCACTAGATGCAGTTATCCCTGGGCTGGGAACTAGATGCAGTATTCCTGGGACTGGGAATTGATGCAATATTCCTGGGACTGGGAACTAGATGCAGTATTCCCTGGGCTGGGATCGAGATGCAGTTTTCCCTGGACTGGGATCTAGATGCAGTATTCCTGGGACTGGGAACTAGATGCAGTATTCCTGGGACTGGGAACTAGAAGCAGTATTCCCGGGAGTGGGAAGTAGATGCAGTATTCCTGGGACTGGGAACTAGATGCAGTATTCCTGGGATTGGGAACTAGATGCAGTATTCCTGGGACTGGGAACTAGATGCAGTATTCCTGGGACTGGGAACTAAATGCAGTATTCCCTGAACTAGGAACTAGATGCAGTATTCCCTGGAATGGGAACTAGATGCAGTATTCCTGGACTGGGAACTAGATGCAGTATTCCTGCGACTGGGAACTAGATGCAGTATTCCCTGGACTGGGAACTAGATGCAGTATTCCTGGGACTGGGAGCTAGATGCAGTATTCCTGGGAATGGCAACTAGATGCACTTTTCCTGGGAATGGGAACTAGATGCAGTATTCCTGGCAATGGGAACTAGATGCAGTATTCCCTTGGCTGGGAACTAGATGCAGTATTCCTGGGACTGGGAACTAGATGCAGTATTCCTGGGACTGGGAACTAGATGCAGTATTCCTGGGAATGGTAACTAGATGCAGTATTCCTGGGAATGGGAACTAGATGCTGTATTCCCTTGCCTGGGAGCTAGATGCAGTACTCCTGGGAATGGGATCTAGATGCAGTATTCCTGGGAATGGGAACTAGATGCAGTATTCCTGGGACTGGGAACTAGATGAAGTATTCCTGGGAATGGGAACTAGATGCAGTATTCCCTGGACTGCGAACTAGATGCAGTATTCCTGGGACTTGCAACTAGATGCAATTAACACTGGGCTGGGAACTAGATGCAGTATTCCCTGGACTGGGAACTAGATGCAGCATTCCTGGGACTGGGAACTAGATGCAGTATTCCTGGGATGGGGAACTAGATGCAGTATTCCCTGGGCTGGGAACTAGATGCAGTATTCCTGGGACTGGGAATTAGATGCAGTATTCCTGGGCCTGGGAACTAGATGAAATATTCCCTGGACTGGGAACTAGATGCAGTATTCCTGGGACTGGGAACTAGATGCAGTTTTCCCTGGGCTGGGAACTAGATGCAGTATTCCTGGGACTTGCCACTAGATGCAATTATCCCTGGGCTGGGAACTAGATGCAGTATTCCTGGGACTGGGAATTGATGCAGTATTCCTGGGACTGGGAACTAGATGCAGTATTCCCTGGGCTGGGATCGAGATGCAGTTTTCCCTGGACTGGGATCTAGATGCAGTATTCCTGGGACTGGGAACTAGATGCAGTATTCCCTGGGCTGGGAACTAGATGCAGTATTCCTGGGACTGGGAACTAGATGCAGTATTCCTGGGACTGGGAACTAGATGCAGTATTCCCTGGGCTGGGATCTAGATGCAGCATTCCCTGTACTGGGAACTAGATGCAGTATTCCTGGGACTGGGAACTAGATGCAGTATTCCTGGGACTGGGAACTAGATGCAGTATTCCCTGGGCTGGGAACTAGATGCAGTATTCCTGGGACTGGGAATTAGATGCAGTATTCCCTGGACTGGGAACAAGCTGCAGTATTCCTGGGACTGGGAACTAGATGCAGTATTCCCTGGACTGGGAATTGGTGCAGTATTCCTGGGACTGGGAACTAGATGCAGTATTCCCTGGACTGGGAACTAGATGCAGTTTTCCCTGGACAGGGAACTAGATGCAGTATTCCCTGGACTAGGAACTAGATGCAGTATTCCTGGGACTGGGAACTAGATGCTGTATTCCTGGCACTGGGAACTAGATGCAGTATTCCTGGGACTGGGAACTAGATGCAGTATTCCTGGGACTGGGAACTAGATGCAGTATTTCCTGGACTAGGAACTAGTTGTAATATTCCTGGGCCTGGGAACTAGATGCAGTATTCCTGGGACTGGGAACTAGATGCAGTATTCCATGGACTAGGAACTAGATGCAGTTTTCGCTGGACTAGGAACTAGATGCAGTATTCCTGGGACTGGGAACTAGATGCAGTATTCCTGGGACTGGGAACTAGATGCAGTATTCCTGGGACTGGGAACTAGATGCAGTATTCCCTGGACTAGGAACTAGTTGCAATATTCCTGGGACTGGGAACTAGATGCAGTATTCCTGGGACTGGGAACTAGATGCAGTATTCCCTGGACTTGGAACTAGATGCAGTATTCCCTGGAATGGGAAATAGATGCAGTATTCCTGGACTGGGAACTAGATGCAGTATTCCTGGGACTGGGAACTAGATGCAGTATTCCCTGGACTGGGAACTAGATGCAGTATTCCTGGGACTGGGAGCTAGATGCAGTATTCCTGGGAATGGCAACTAGATGCACTTTTCCTGGGAATGGGAACTAGATGCAGTATTCCTGGGAATGGGAACTAGATGCAGTATTCCCTTGGCTGGGAACTAGATGCAGTATTCCTGGGACTGGGAACTAGATGCTGTATTCCCTTGCCTGGGAACCAGATGCAGTACTCCTGGGAATGGGATCTAGATGCAGTATTCCTGGGAATGGGAACTAGATGCAGTATTCCCTGGAATGGGAAATAGATGCAGTATTCCTGGACTGGGAACTAGATGCAGTATTCCTGGGACTGGGAACTAGATGCAGTATTCCCTGGACTGGGAACTAGATGCAGTATTCCTGGGACTGGGAGCTAGATGCAGTATTCCTGGGAATGGCAACTAGATGCACTTTTCCTGGGAATGGGAACTAGATGCAGTATTCCTGGGAATGGGAACTAGATGCAGTATTCCCTTGGCTGGGAACTAGATGCAGTATTCCTGGGACTGGGAACTAGATGCTGTATTCCCTTGCCTGGGAACCAGATGCAGTACTCCTGGGAATGGGATCTAGATGCAGTATTCCTGGGAATGGGAGCTAGATGCAGTATTCCTGGGACTGGGAACTTGATGAAGTATTCCTGGGACTGGGGACTAGATGCAGTATTCCGTGGACTGGGAACTAGATGCAGTATTCCCTGGACTGGGAACTAGATGCAGCATTCCTGGGACTGGGAACTAGATGCAGTATTCCTGGGATGGGGAACTAGATGCAGTATTCCCTGGGCTGGGAACTAGATGCAGTATTCCTGGGACTGGGAATTAGATGCAGTATTCCTGGGCCTGGGAACTAGATGAAGTATTCCCTGGACTGGGATCTAGATGCAGTATTCCTGGGACTGGGAACTAGATGCAGTTTTCCCTGGGCTGGGAACTAGATGCAGTATTCCTGGGACTTGCCACTAGATGCAGTTATCCCTGGGCTGGGAACTAGATGCAGTATTCCTGGGACTGGGAATTGATGCAATATTCCTGGGACTGGGAACTAGATGCAGTATTCCCTGGGCTGGGATCGAGATGCAGTTTTCCCTGGACTGGGATCTAGATGCAGTATTCCTGGGACTGGGAACTAGATGCAGTATTCCTGGGACTGGGAACTAGAAGCAGTATTCCCGGGAGTGGGAAGTAGATGCAGTATTCCTGGGACTGGGAACTAGATGCAGTATTCCTGGGATTGGGAACTAGATGCAGTATTCCTGGGACTGGGAACTAGATGCAGTATTCCTGGGACTGGGAACTAGATGCAGTATTCCCTGAACTAGGAACTAGATGCAGTATTCCCTGGAATGGGAACTAGATGCAGTATTCCTGGACTGGGAACTAGATGCAGTATTCCTGCGACTGGGAACTAGATGCAGTATTCCCTGGACTGGGAACTAGATGCAGTATTCCTGGGACTGGGAGCTAGATGCAGTATTCCTGGGAATGGCAACTAGATGCACTTTTCCTGGGAATGGGAACTAGATGCAGTATTCCTGGCAATGGGAACTAGATGCAGTATTCCCTTGGCTGGGAACTAGATGCAGTATTCCTGGGACTGGGAACTAGATGCAGTATTCCTGGGACTGGGAACTAGATGCAGTATTCCTGGGAAAGGTAACTAGATGCAGTATTCCTGGGAATGGGAACTAGATGCTGTATTCCCTTGCCTGGGAACTAGATGCAGTACTCCTGGGAATGGGATCTAGATGCAGTATTCCTGGGAATGGGAACTAGATGCAGTATTCCTGGGACTGGGAACTAGATGAAGTATTCCTGGGAATGGGAACTAGATGCAGTATTCCCTGGACTGCGAACTAGATGCAGTATTCCCTGGACTGGGAACTAGATGCAGTATTCCTGGGAATGGCAACTAGATGCACTTTTCCTGGGAATGGGAACTAGATGCAGTATTCCTGGCAATGGGAACTAGATGCAGTATTCCCTTGGCTGGGAACTAGATGCAGTATTCCTGGGACTGGGAACTAGATGCAGTATTCCTGGGACTGGGAACTAGATGCAGTATTCCTGGGAATGGTAACTAGATGCAGTATTCCTGGGAATGGGAACTAGATGCTGTATTCCCTTGCCTGGGAACTAGATGCAGTACTCCTGGGAATGGGATCTAGATGCAGTATTCCTGGGAATGGGAACTAGATGCAGTATTCCTGGGACTGGGAACTAGATGAAGTATTCCTGGGAATGGGAACTAGATGCAGTATTCCCTGGACTGCGAACTAGATGCAGTATTCCTGGGACTTGCAACTAGATGCAATTAACACTGGGCTGGGAACTAGATGCAGTATTCCCTGGACTGGGAACTAGATGCAGCATTCCTGGGACTGGGAACTAGATGCAGTATTCCTGGGATGGGGAACTAGATGCAGTATTCCCTGGGCTGGGAACTAGATGCAGTATTCCTGGGACTGGGAATTAGATGCAGTATTCCTGGGCCTGGGAACTAGATGAAATATTCCCTGGACTGGGAACTAGATGCAGTATTCCTGGGACTGGGAACTAGATGCAGTTTTCCCTGGGCTGGGAACTAGATGCAGTATTCCTGGGACTTGCCACTAGATGCAATTATCCCTGGGCTGGGAACTAGATGCAGTATTCCTGGGACTGGGAATTGATGCAGTATTCCTGGGACTGGGAACTAGATGCAGTATTCCCTGGGCTGGGATCGAGATGCAGTTTTCCCTGGACTGGGATCTAGATGCAGTATTCCTGGGACTGGGAACTAGATGCAGTATTCCCTGGGCTGGGAACTAGATGCAGTATTCCTGGGACTGGGAACTAGATGCAGTATTCCTGGGACTGGGAACTAGATGCAGTATTCCCTGGGCTGGGATCTAGATGCAGCATTCCCTGTACTGGGAACTAGATGCAGTATTCCTGGGACTGGGAACTAGATGCAGTATTCCTGGGACTGGGAACTAGATGCAGTATTCCCTGGGCTGGGAACTAGATGCAGTATTCCTGGGACTGGGAATTAGATGCAGTATTCCCTGGACTGGGAACAAGCTGCAGTATTCCTGGGACTGGGAACTAGATGCAGTATTCCCTGGACTGGGAATTGGTGCAGTATTCCTGGGACTGGGAACTAGATGCAGTATTCCCTGGACTGGGAACTAGATGCAGTTTTCCCTGGACAGGGAACTAGATGCAGTATTCCCTGGACTAGGAACTAGATGCAGTATTCCTGGGACTGGGAACTAGATGCTGTATTCCTGGCACTGGGAACTAGATGCAGTATTCCTGGGACTGGGAACTAGATGCAGTATTCCTGGGACTGGGAACTAGATGCAGTATTTCCTGGACTAGGAACTAGTTGTAATATTCCTGGGCCTGGGAACTAGATGCAGTATTCCTGGGACTGGGAACTAGATGCAGTATTCCATGGACTAGGAACTAGATGCAGTTTTCGCTGGACTAGGAACTAGATGCAGTATTCCTGGGACTGGGAACTAGATGCAGTATTCCTGGGACTGGGAACTAGATGCAGTATTCCTGGGACTGGGAACTAGATGCAGTATTCCCTGGACTAGGAACTAGTTGCAATATTCCTGGGACTGGGAACTAGATGCAGTATTCCTGGGACTGGGAACTAGATGCAGTATTCCCTGGACTTGGAACTAGATGCAGTATTCCCTGGAATGGGAAATAGATGCAGTATTCCTGGACTGGGAACTAGATGCAGTATTCCTGGGACTGGGAACTAGATGCAGTATTCCCTGGACTGGGAACTAGATGCAGTATTCCTGGGACTGGGAGCTAGATGCAGTATTCCTGGGAATGGCAACTAGATGCACTTTTCCTGGGAATGGGAACTAGATGCAGTATTCCTGGGAATGGGAACTAGATGCAGTATTCCCTTGGCTGGGAACTAGATGCAGTATTCCTGGGACTGGGAACTAGATGCTGTATTCCCTTGCCTGGGAACCAGATGCAGTACTCCTGGGAATGGGATCTAGATGCAGTATTCCTGGGAATGGGAACTAGATGCAGTATTCCCTGGAATGGGAAATAGATGCAGTATTCCTGGACTGGGAACTAGATGCAGTATTCCTGGGACTGGGAACTAGATGCAGTATTCCCTGGACTGGGAACTAGATGCAGTATTCCTGGGACTGGGAGCTAGATGCAGTATTCCTGGGAATGGCAACTAGATGCACTTTTCCTGGGAATGGGAACTAGATGCAGTATTCCTGGGAATGGGAACTAGATGCAGTATTCCCTTGGCTGGGAACTAGATGCAGTATTCCTGGGACTGGGAACTAGATGCTGTATTCCCTTGCCTGGGAACCAGATGCAGTACTCCTGGGAATGGGATCTAGATGCAGTATTCCTGGGAATGGGAACTAGATGCAGTATTCCTGGGACTGGGAACTTGATGAAGTATTCCTGGGACTGGGGACTAGATGCAGTATTCCGTGGACTGGGAACTAGATGCAGTATTCCCTGGACTGGGAACTAGATGCAGCATTTCTGGGACTGGGAACTAGATGCAGTATTCCTGGGATGGGGAACTAGATGCAGTATTCCCTGGGCTGGGAACTAGATGCAGTATTCCTGGGACTGGGAATTAGATGCAGTATTCCTGGGCCTGGGAACTAGATGAAGTATTCCCTGGACTGGGATCTAGATGCAGTATTCCTGGGACTGGGAACTAGATGCAGTTTTCCCTGGGCTGGGAACTAGATGCAGTATTTCTGGGACTTGCCACTAGATGCAGTTATCCCTGGGCTGGGAACTAGATGCAGTATTCCTGGGACTGGGAATTGATGCAATATTCCTGGGACTGGGAACTAGATGCAGTATTCCCTGGGCTGGGATCGAGATGCAGTTTTCCCTGGACTGGGATCTAGATGCAGTATTCCTGGGACTGGGAACTAGATGCAGTATTCCTGGGACTGGGAACTAGAAGCAGTATTCCCGGGAGTGGGAAGTAGATGCAGTATTCCTGGGACTGGGAACTAGATGCAGTATTCCTGGGATTGGGAACTAGATGCAGTATTCCTGGGACTGGGAACTAGATGCAGTATTCCTGGGACTGGGAACTAGATGCAGTATTCCCTGAACTAGGAACTAGATGCAGTATTCCCTGGAATGGGAACTAGATGCAGTATTCCTGGACTGGGAACTAGATGCAGTATTCCTGCGACTGGGAACTAGATGCAGTATTCCCTGGACTGGGAACTAGATGCAGTATTCCTGGGACTGGGAGCTAGATGCAGTATTCCTGGGAATGGCAACTAGATGCACTTTTCCTGGGAATGGGAACTAGATGCAGTATTCCTGGCAATGGGAACTAGATGCAGTATTCCCTTGGCTGGGAACTAGATGCAGTATTCCTGGGACTGGGAACTAGATGCAGTATTCCTGGGACTGGGAACTAGATGCAGTATTCCTGGGAATGGTAACTAGATGCAGTATTCCTGGGAATGGGAACTAGATGCTGTATTCCCTTGCCTGGGAACTAGATGCAGTACTCCTGGGAATGGGATCTAGATGCAGTATTCCTGGGAATGGGAACTAGATGCAGTATTCCTGGGACTGGGAACTAGATGAAGTATTCCTGGGAATGGGAACTAGATGCAGTATTCCCTGGACTGCGAACTAGATGCAGTATTCCTGGGACTTGCAACTAGATGCAATTAACACTGGGCTGGGAACTAGATGCAGTATTCCCTGGACTGGGAACTAGATGCAGCATTCCTGGGACTGGGAACTAGATGCAGTATTCCTGGGATGGGGAACTAGATGCAGTATTCCCTGGGCTGGGAACTAGATGCAGTATTCCTGGGACTGGGAATTAGATGCAGTATTCCTGGGCCTGGGAACTAGATGAAATATTCCCTGGACTGGGAACTAGATGCAGTATTCCTGGGACTGGGAACTAGATGCAGTTTTCCCTGGGCTGGGAACTAGATGCAGTATTCCTGGGACTTGCCACTAGATGCAATTATCCCTGGGCTGGGAACTAGATGCAGTATTCCTGGGACTGGGAATTGATGCAGTATTCCTGGGACTGGGAACTAGATGCAGTATTCCCTGGGCTGGGATCGAGATGCAGTTTTCCCTGGACTGGGATCTAGATGCAGTATTCCTGGGACTGGGAACTAGATGCAGTATTCCCTGGGCTGGGAACTAGATGCAGTATTCCTGGGACTGGGAACTAGATGCAGTATTCCTGGGACTGGGAACTAGATGCAGTATTCCCTGGGCTGGGATCTAGATGCAGCATTCCCTGTACTGGGAACTAGATGCAGTATTCCTGGGACTGGGAACTAGATGCAGTATTCCTGGGACTGGGAACTAGATGCAGTATTCCCTGGGCTGGGAACTAGATGCAGTATTCCTGGGACTGGGAATTAGATGCAGTATTCCCTGGACTGGGAACAAGCTGCAGTATTCCTGGGACTGGGAACTAGATGCAGTATTCCCTGGACTGGGAATTGGTGCAGTATTCCTGGGACTGGGAACTAGATGCAGTATTCCCTGGACTGGGAACTAGATGCAGTTTTCCCTGGACAGGGAACTAGATGCAGTATTCCCTGGACTAGGAACTAGATGCAGTATTCCTGGGACTGGGAACTAGATGCTGTATTCCTGGCACTGGGAACTAGATGCAGTATTCCTGGGACTGGGAACTAGATGCAGTATTCCTGGGACTGGGAACTAGATGCAGTATTTCCTGGACTAGGAACTAGTTGTAATATTCCTGGGCCTGGGAACTAGATGCAGTATTCCTGGGACTGGGAACTAGATGCAGTATTCCATGGACTAGGAACTAGATGCAGTTTTCGCTGGACTAGGAACTAGATGCAGTATTCCTGGGACTGGGAACTAGATGCAGTATTCCTGGGACTGGGAACTAGATGCAGTATTCCTGGGACTGGGAACTAGATGCAGTATTCCCTGGACTAGGAACTAGTTGCAATATTCCTGGGACTGGGAACTAGATGCAGTATTCCTGGGACTGGGAACTAGATGCAGTATTCCCTGGACTTGGAACTAGATGCAGTATTCCCTGGAATGGGAAATAGATGCAGTATTCCTGGACTGGGAACTAGATGCAGTATTCCTGGGACTGTGAACTAGATGCAGTATTCCCTGGACTGGGAACTAGATGCAGTATTCCTGGGACTGGGAGCTAGATGCAGTATTCCTGGGAATGGCAACTAGATGCACTTTTCCTGGGAATGGGAACTAGATGCAGTATTCCTGGGAATGGGAACTAGATGCAGTATTCCCTTGGCTGGGAACTAGATGCAGTATTCCTGGGACTGGGAACTAGATGCTGTATTCCCTTGCCTGGGAACCAGATGCAGTACTCCTGGGAATGGGATCTAGATGCAGTATTCCTGGGAATGGGAACTAGATGCAGTATTCCCTGGAATGGGAAATAGATGCAGTATTCCTGGACTGGGAACTAGATGCAGTATTCCTGGGACTGGGAACTAGATGCAGTATTCCCTGGACTGGGAACTAGATGCAGTATTCCTGGGACTGGGAGCTAGATGCAGTATTCCTGGGAATGGCAACTAGATGCACTTTTCCTGGGAATGGGAACTAGATGCAGTATTCCTGGGAATGGGAACTAGATGCAGTATTCCCTTGGCTGGGAACTAGATGCAGTATTCATGGGACTGGGAACTAGATGCTGTATTCCCTTGCCTGGGAACCAGATGCAGTACTCCTGGGAATGGGATCTAGATGCAGTATTCCTGGGAATGGGAACTAGATGCAGTATTCCTGGGACTGGGAACTTGATGAAGTATTCCTGGGACTGGGGACTAGATGCAGTATTCCGTGGACTGGGAACTAGATGCAGTATTCCCTGGACTGGGAACTAGATGCAGCATTCCTGGGACTGGGAACTAGATGCAGTATTCCTGGGATGGGGAACTAGATGCAGTATTCCCTGGGCTGGGAACTAGATGCAGTATTCCTGGGACTGGGAATTAGATGCAGTATTCCTGGGCCTGGGAACTAGATGAAGTATTCCCTGGACTGGGATCTAGATGCAGTATTCCTGGGACTGGGAACTAGATGCAGTTTTCCCTGGGCTGGGAACTAGATGCAGTATTCCTGGGACTTGCCACTAGATGCAGTTATCCCTGGGCTGGGAACTAGATGCAGTATTCCTGGGACTGGGAATTGATGCAGTATTCCTGGGACTGGGAACTAGATGCAGTATTCCCTGGGCTGGGATCGAGATGCAGTTTTCCCTGGACTGGGATCTAGATGCAGTATTCCTGGGACTGGGAACTAGATGCAGTATTCCTGGGACTGGGAACTAGATGCAGTATTCCCGGGAGTGGGAAGTAGATGCAGTATTCCTGGGACTGGGAACTAGATGCAGTATTCCTGGGATTGGGAACTAGATGCAGTATTCCTGGGACTGGGAACTAGATGCAGTATTCCTGGGACTGGGAACTAGATGCAGTATTCCCTGAACTAGGAACTAGATGCAGTATTCCCTGGAATGGGAACTAGATGCAGTATTCCTGGACTGGGAACTAGATGCAGTATTCCTGCGACTGGGAACTAGATGCAGTATTCCCTGGACTGGGAACTAGATGCAGTATTCCTTGAACTGGGAGCTAGATGCAGTATTCCTGGGAATGGCAACTAGATGCACTTTTCCTGGGAATGGGAACTAGATGCAGTATTCCTGGCAATGGGAACTAGATGCAGTATTCCCTTGGCTGGGAACTAGATGCAGTATTCCTGGGACTGGGAACTAGATGCAGTATTCCTGGGACTGGGAACTAGATGCAGTATTCCTGGGAATGGGAACTAGATGCAGTATTCCTGGGAATGGGAACTAGATGCTGTATTCCCTTGCCTGGGAACTAGATGCAGTACTCCTGGGAATGGGATCTAGATGCAGTATTCCTGGGAATGGGAACTAGATGCAGTATTCCTGGGACTGGGAACTAGATGAAGTATTCCTGGGAATGGGAACTAGATGCAGTATTCCCTGGACTGCGAACTAGATGCAGTATTCCTGGGACTTGCAACTAGATGCAATTAACACTGGGCTGGGAACTAGATGCAGTATTCCCTGGACTGGGAACTAGATGCAGCATTCCTGGGACTGGGAACTAGATGCAGTATTCCTGGGATGGGGAACTAGATGCAGTATTCCCTGGGCTGGGAACTAGATGCAGTATTCCTGGGACTGGGAATTAGATGCAGTATTCCTGGGCCTGGGAACTAGATGAAATATTCCCTGGACTGGGAACTAGATGCAGTATTCCTAGGACTGGGAACTAGATGCAGTTTTCCCTGGGCTGGGAACTAGATGCAGTATTCCTGGGACTTGCCACTAGATGCAATTATCCCTGGGCTGGGAACTAGATGCAGTATTCCTGGGACTGGGAATTGATGCAGTATTCCTGGGACTGGGAACTAGATGCAGTATTCCCTGGGCTGGGATCGAGATGCAGTTTTCCCTGGACTGGGATCTAGATGCAGTATTCCTGGGACTGGGAACTAGATGCAGTATTCCCTGGGCTGGGAACTAGATGCAGTATTCCTGGGACTGGGAACTAGATGCAGTATTCCTGGGACTGGGAACTAGATGCAGTATTCCCTGGGCTGGGATCTAGATGCAGCATTCCCTGGACTGGGAACTAGATGCAGTATTCCTGGGACTGGGAACTAGATGCAGTATTCCTGGGACTGGGAACTAGATGCAGTATTCCCTGGGCTGGGAACTAGATGCAGTATTCCTGGGACTGGGAATTAGATGCAGTATTCCCTGGACTGGGAACAAGCTGCAGTATTCCTGGGACTGGGAACTAGATGCAGTATTCCCTGGACTGGGAATTGGTGCAGTATTCCTGGGACTGGGAACTAGATGCAGTATTCCCTGGACTGGGAACTAGATGCAGTTTTCCCTGGACAGGGAACTAGATGCAGTATTCCCTGGACTAGGAACTAGATGCAGTATTCCTGGGACTGGGAACTAGATGCAGTATTCCTGGCACTGGGAACTAGATGCAGTATTCCTGGGACTGGGAACTAGATGCAGTATTCCTGGGACTGGGAACTAGATGCAGTATTTCCTGGACTAGGAACTAGTTGTAATATTCCTGGGCCTGGGAACTAGATGCAGTATTCCTGGGACTGGGAACTAGATGCAGTATTCCATGGACTAGGAACTAGATGCAGTTTTCCCTGGACTAGGAACTAGATGCAGTATTCCTGGGACTGGGAACTAGATGCAGTATTCCTGGGACTGGGAACTAGATGCAGTATTCCTGGGACTGGGAACTAGATGCAGTATTCCCTGGACTAGGAACTAGTTGCAATATTCCTGGGACTGGGAACTAGATGCAGTATTCCTGGGACTGGGAACTAGATGCAGTATTCCCTGGACTTGGAACTAGATGCAGTATTCCCTGGAATGGGAAATAGATGCAGTATTCCTGGACTGGGAACTAGATGCAGTATTCCTGGGACTGGGAACTAGATGCAGTATTCCCTGGACTGGGAACTAGATGCAGTATTCCTGGGACTGGGAGCTAGATGCAGTATTCCTGGGAATGGCAACTAGATGCACTTTTCCTGGGAATGGGAACTAGATGCAGTATTCATGGGAATGGGAACTAGATGCAGTATTCCCTTGGCTGGGAACTAGATGCAGTATTCCTGGGACTGGGAACTAGATGCTGTATTCCCTTGCCTGGGAACCAGATGCAGTACTCCTGGGAATGGGATCTAGATGCAGTATTCCTGGGAATGGGAACTAGATGCAGTATTCCCTGGAATGGGAAATAGATGCAGTATTCCTGGACTGGGAAATAGATGCAGTATTCCTGGGACTGGGAACGAGATGCAGTCTTCCCTGGACTGGGAACTAGATGCAGTATTCCTGGGACTGGGAGCTAGATGCAGTATTCCTGGGAATGGCAACTAGATGCACTTTTCCTGGGAATGGGAACTAGATGCAGTATTCCTGGGAATGGGAACTAGATGCAGTATTCCCTTGGCTGGGAACTAGATGCAGTATTCCTGGGACTGGGAACTAGATGCTGTATTCCCTTGCCTGGGAACCAGATGCAGTACTCCTGGGAATGGGATCTAGATGCAGTATTCCTGGGAATGGGAACTAGATGCAGTGTTCCTGGGACTGGGAACTTGATGAAGTATTCCTGGGACTGGGGACTAGATGCAGTATTCCGTGGACTGGGAACTAGATGCAGTATTCCCTGGACTGGGAACTAGATGCAGCATTCCTGGGACTGGGAACTAGATGCAGTATTCCTGGGACGGGGAACTAGATGCAGTATTCCCTGGGCTGGGAACTAGATGCAGTATTCCTGGGACTGGGAATTAGATGCAGTATTCCAGGGCCTGGGAACTAGATGAAGTATTCCCTGGACTGGGATCTAGATGCAGTATTCCTGGGACTGGGAACTAGATGCAGTTTTCCCTGGGCTGGGAACTAGATGCAGTATTCCTGGGACTTGCCACTAGATGCAGTTATCCCTGGGCTGGGAACTAGATGCAGTATTCCTGGGACTGGGAATTGATGCAGTATTCCTGGGACTGGGAACTAGATGCAGTATTCCCTGGGCTGGGATCGAGATGCAGTTTTCCCTGGACTGGGATCTAGATGCAGTATTCCTGGGACTGGGAACTAGATGCAGTATTCCTGGGACTGGGAACTAGATGCAGTATTCCCGGGAGTGGGAAGTAGATGCAGTATTCCTGGGACTGGGAACTAGATGCAGTATTCCTGGGATTGGGAACTAGATGCAGTATTCCTGGGACTGGGAACTAGATGCAATATTCCTGGGACTGGGAACTAGATGCAGTATTCCCTGGACTAGGAACTAGATGCAGTATTCCCTGGAATGGGAACTAGATGCAGTATTCCTGGACTGGGAACTAGATGCAGTATTCCTGCGACTGGGAACTAGATGCAGTATTCACTGGACTGGGAACTAGATGCAGTATTCCTGGGACTGGGAGCTAGATGCAGTATTCCTGGGAATGGCAACTAGATGCAATTTTCCTGGGAATGGGAACTAGATGCAGTATTCCTGGCAATGGGAACTAGATGCAGTATTCCCTTGGCTGGGAACTAGATGCAGTATTCCTGGGACTGGGAACTAGATGCAGTATTCCTGGGACTGGGAACTAGATGCAGTATTCCTGGGAATGGGAACTAGATGCAGTATTCCCTGGGCTGGCAACTAGATGCAGTATTCTTGGGACTGGGAACTAGATGCAGTTTTCCCTGGACTGGGAACTAGATGCAGTATTCCTGGGACTGGGAACTAGATCCAGTATTCCTGGGACTGGGAACTAGACGCAGTATTCCTGGGACTGGGAACTAGATGCAGTATTCCCTGGGCTGGGAACTAGATGCAGTATTCCTGGGACTGGGAACTAGATGCAGTATTCCTGGGACTGGGAACTAGATGCAGTATTCCCTGGGCTGGGATCTAGATGCAGCATTCCCTGGACTGGGATCTAGATGCAGTATTCCTGGGACTGGGAACTAGATGCAGTATTCCTGGGACTGGGAACTAGATGCAGTATTCCCTGGGCTGGGAACTAGATGCAGTATTCCTGGGACTGGGAATTAGATGCAGTATTCCCTGGACTGGGAACAAGCTGCAGTATTCCTGGGACTGGGAACTAGATGCAGTATTCCCTGGACTGGGAATTGGTGCAGTATTCCTGGGACTGGGAACTAGATGCAGTATTCCCTGGACTGGGAACTAGATGCAGTTTTCCCTGGACAGGGAACTAGATGCAGTATTCCCTGGACTAGGAACTAGATGCAGTATTCCTGGGACTGGGAACTAGCTGCAGTATTCCTGGCACTGGGAAATAGATGCAGTATTCCTCGGACTGGGAACTAGATGCAGTATTCCTGGGACTGG
Source organism: Somniosus microcephalus (assembly GCF_052327205.1). NCBI lineage: Eukaryota > Metazoa > Chordata > Chondrichthyes > Squaliformes > Somniosidae > Somniosus > Somniosus microcephalus. The sequence continues at coordinate 19,702,708 of NC_141006.1, read as the reverse complement.
GAACTAGATGCAGTATTTCCTGGACTAGGAACTAGTTGTAATATTCCTGGGCCTGGGAACTAGATGCAGTATTCCTGGGACTGGGAACTAGATGCAGTATTCCTGGGACTGTGAACTAGATGCAGTATTCCCTGGACTAGGAACTAGTTGCAATATTCCTGGGACTGGGAACTAGATGCAGTATTCCTGGGACTGGGAACTAGATGCAGTATTCCCTGGACTTGGAACTAGATGCAGTATTCCCTGGAATGGGAAATAGATGCAGTATTCCTGGACTGGGAACTAGATGCAGTATTCCTGGGACTGGGAACTAGATGCAGTATTCCCTGGACTGGGAACTAGATGCAGTATTCCTGGGACTGGGAGCTAGATGCAGTATTCCTGGGAATGGCAACTAGATGCACTTTTCCTGGGAATGGGAACTAGATGCAGTATTCCTGGGAATGGGAACTAGATGCAGTATTCCCTTGGCTGGGAACTAGATGCAGTATTCCTGGGACTGGGAACTAGATGCTGTATTCCCTTGCCTGGGAACCAGATGCAGTACTCCTGGGAATGGGATCTAGATGCAGTATTCCTGGGAATGGGAACTAGATGCAGTATTCCCTGGAATGGGAAATAGATGCAGTATTCCTGGACTGGGAACTAGATGCAGTATTCCTGGGACTGGGAACTAAATGCAGTATTCCCTGGACTGGGAACTAGATGCAGTATTCCTGGGACTGGGAGCTAGATGCAGTATTCCTGGGAATGGCAACTAGATGCACTTTTCCTGGGAATGGGAACTAGATGCAGTATTCCTGGGAATGGGAACTAGATGCAGTATTCCCTTGGCTGGGAACTAGATGCAGTATTCCTGGGACTGGGAACTAGATGCTGTATTCCCTTGCCTGGGAACCAGATGCAGTACTCCTGGGAATGGGATCTAGATGCAGTATTCGTGGGAATGGGAACTAGATGCAGTATTCCTGGGACTGGGAACTTGATGAAGTATTCCTGGGACTGGGGACTAGATGCAGTATTCCGTGGACTGGGAACTAGATGCAGTATTCCCTGGACTGGGAACTAGATGCAGCATTCCTGGGACTGGGAACTAGATGCAGTATTCCTGGGATGGGGAACTAGATGCAGTATTCCCTGGGCTGGGAACTAGATGCAGTATTCCTGGGACTGGGAGTTAGATGCAGTATTCCTGGGCCTGGGAACTAGATGAAGTATTCCCTGGACTGGGATCTAGATGCAGTATTCCTGGGACTGGGAACTAGATGCAGTTTTCCCTGGGCTGGGAACTAGATGCAGTATTCCTGGGACTTGCCACTAGATGCAGTTATCCCTGGGCTGGGAACTAGATGCAGTATTCCTGGGACTGGGAATTGATGCAGTATTCCTGGGACTGGGAACTAGATGCAGTATTCCCTGCGCTGGGATCGAGATGCAGTTTTCCCTGGACTGGGATCTAGATGCAGTATTCCTGGGACTGGGAACTAGATGCAGTATTCCTGGGACTGGGAACTAGATGCAGTATTCCCGGGAGTGGGAAGTAGATGCAGTATTCCTGGGACTGGGAACTAGATGCAGTATTCCTGGGATTGGGAACTAGATGCAGTATTCCTGGGACTGGGAACTAGATGCAGTATTCCTGGGACTGGGAACTAGATGCAGTATTCCCTGAACTAGGAACTAGATGCAGTATTCCCTGGAATGGGAACTAGATGCAGTATTCCTGGACTGGGAACTAGATGCAGTATTCCTGCGACTGGGAACTAGATGCAGTATTCCCTGGACTGGGAACTAGATGCAGTATTCCTGGGACTGGGAGCTAGATGCAGTATTCCTGGGAATGGCAACTAGATGCACTTTTCCTGGGAATGGGAACTAGATGCAGTATTCCTGGCAATGGGAATTGGATGCAGTATTCCCTTGGCTGGGAACTAGATGCAGTATTCCTGGGACTGGGAACTAGATGCAGTATTCCTGGGACTGGGAACTAGATGCAGTATTCCTGGGAATGGGAACTAGATGCAGTATTCCTGGGAATGGGAACTAGATGCTGTATTCCCTTGCCTGGGAACTAGATGCAGTACTCCTGGGAATGGGATCTAGATGCAGTATTCCTGGGACTGGGAACTAGATGCAGTATTCCTGGGACTGGGAACTAGGTGCAGTATTCCTGGGACTGGGAACTATATGTAATATTCCTGGGACTGGGAACTAGGTGCAGTATTCCTGGGACTGGGAACTAGATGCAGTATTCCTGAGACTGGGAGCTAGATGCAGTATTCCTGGGACTGAGAACTAGATGCAGTATTCCTGGGACTAGGAACTAGGTGCAGTACTCCCTGGGACTGGGAACTGGTTGCAGTATTCCCTGGGACTGGGAACTAGATGCAGTATTCCTGGGACTGGGATCTAGATGCAGTATTCCTGGACTGGGAACTAGATGCAGTATTCCTGGGATTGGGAACTAGATGCAGTATTCCCTGGACTGGGAACTCGATGCAGTATGTCTGGGATTGGGCACTAGATGCAGTATTCCCTGGACTGGGAACTAGATGCAGTATTCCTGGGACTGGGAACTAGATGCAGTATTCCTGGGAATGGCAACTAGATGCACTTTTCCTGGGAATGGGAACTAGATGCAGTATTCCTGGGAATGGGAACTAGATGCAGTATTCCCTTGGCTGGGAACTAGATGCAGTATTCCTGGGACGTGGAACTAGATGCTGTATTCCCTTGCCTGGGAACTAGATGCAGTATTCCTGGGAATGGGAACTAGATGCAGTATTCCTGGGAATGGGAACTAGATGCAGTATTCCTGGGACTGGGAACTAGATGAAGTATTCCTGGGAATGGGAACTAGATGCAGTATTCCCTGGACTGCGAACTAGATGCAGTATTCCTGGGACTTGCAACTAGATGCAATTATCCCTGGGCTGGGAACTAGATGAAGTATTCTGTGGACTGGGAACTAGATGCAGTATTCCCTGGACTAGGAACTAGATGCAGTATTCCCTGGAATGGGAACTAGATGCAGTATTCCCTGAGCTGGGAACTAGCTGCAGTATTCCTGGGACTGGGAACTAGATGCAGTTTATCCCTGGACTGGGAACTAGATGCAGTATTCTTGGGACTGGGAACTAGATGCAGTTTTCCCTGGACTGGGAACTAGATGCAGTATTCCTGGGACTGGGAACTAGATGCAGTATTCCTGGGACTGGGAACTAGATGCAGTATTCCTGGGACTGGGAACTAGATGCAGTATTCCCTGGGCTGGGAACTAGATGCAGTATTCCTGGGACTGGGAACTAGATGCAGTATTCCTGGGACTGGGAAAATGATGCAGTATTCCCTGGGCTGGGATCTAGATGCAGTATTCCCTGGACTGGGAACTATATGCAGTATTCCTGGGACTGGGAACTAGATGCAGTATTCCTGGGACTGGGAATTCGATGCAGTATTCCCTGGGCTGGGAACTAGATGCAGTATTCCTGGGACTGGGAATTAGATGCAGTATTCCCTGGACTGGGAACAAGCTGCAGTATTCCTGGGACTGGGAACTAGATGCAGTATTCCCTGGACTGGGAATTGGTGCAGTATTCCTGGGACTGGGAACTAGATGCAGTATTCCCTGGACTGGGAACTAGATGCAGTATTCCCTGGGCTGGGAACTAGATGCAGTATTCCTGGGACTGGGAATTAGATGCAGTATTCCTGGGACTGGGAACTAGATGCAGTATTCCTGGCACTGGGAACTAGATGCAGTATTCCTGGGACTGGGAAATAGATTCAGTATTCCTGGGACTGGGAACTTGATGCAGTATTTCCTGGACTAGGAACTAGTTGTAATATTCCTGGGACTTGGAACTAGATGCAGTATTCCTGGGACTGGGAACTAGATGCAGTATTCCATGGACTAGGAACTAGATGCAGTTTTCCCTGGACTAGGAACTAGATGCAGTATTCCTGGGACTGGGAACTAGATGCAGTATTCCTGGGACTGGGAACTAGATGCAGTATTCCTGGGACTGGGAACTAGATGCAGTATTCCCTGGACTAGGAACTAGATGCAGTATTCCTGGACTGGGATCTAGATGCAGTATTCCTGGGACTGGGAACTAGATGCAGTATTCCCTGGACTGGGAACTAGATGCAGTATTCCTGGGACTGGGAGCTAGATGCAGTATTCCTGGGAATGGCAACTAGATGCACTTTTCCTGGGAATGGGAACTAGATGCAGTATTCCTGGGAATGGGAACTAGATGCAGTATTCCCTTGGCTGGGAACTAGATGCAGTATTCCTGGGACTGGGAACTAGATGCTGTATTCCCTTGCCTGGGAACTAGATGCAGTACTCCTGGGAATGGGATCTAGATGCAGTATTCCTGGGAATGGGAACTAGATGCAGTATTCCTGGGACTGGGAACTAGATGAAGTATTCCTGGGAATGGGAACTAGATGCAGTATTCACTGGACTGCGAATTAGATGCAGTATTCCTGGGACTGAGATCTAGATGCAGTATTCCCTGGACTGGGAACTAGATGCAGTATTCCTGGGACTGGGAACTAGATGCAGTATTCTTGGGACGGGGAACTAGATGCAGTATTCCCTGGGCTGGGAACTCGATGCACTATTCCTGGGACTGGGAACTAGATGCAGTATTGCTGGGCCTGGGAACTAGATGCAGTATTCCCTGGACTGGGAACTAGATGCAGTATTCCTGGGACTGGGAACTAGATGCAGTATTCCTGGGACTGGGAACTAGATGCAATTATCCCTGGGCTGGGAACTAGATGCAGTATTCCCTGGACTGGGGACTAGATGCAGTATTCCGTGGACTGGGAACTAGATGCAGTATTCCCTGGACTGGGAACTAGATGCAGTATTCCTGGGACTGGGAACTAGATGCAGTATTCTTGGGACGGGGAACTAGATGCAGTATTCCCTGGGCTGGGAACTAGATGCAGTATTCCTGGGACTGGGAACTCGATGCAGTATTCCTGGGCCTGGGAACTAGATGCAGTATTCCCTGGACTGGGAACTAGATGCAGTATTCCTGGGACTGGGAACTAGATGCAGTATTCCTGGGACCGGGAACTAGATGCAGTATTCCCTGGACTAGGAACTAGATGCAGTATTCCCTGGAATGGGAACTAGATGCAGTGTTCCTGGACTGGGAACTAGATGCAGTATTCCTGGGACTGGGAACTAGATGCAGTATTCCCTGGACTGGGAACTAGATGCAGTATTCCTGGGACTGGGAGCTCGATGCAGTATTCCTGGGAATGGCAACTAGATGCACTTTTCCTGGGAATGGGAACTAGATGCAGTATTCCTGGGAATGGGAACTAGATGCAGTATTCCCTTGGCTGGGAACTAGATGCAGTATTCCTGGGACTGGGAACTAGATGCTGTATTCCCTTGCCTGGGAACTAGATGCAGTACTCCTGGGAATGGGATCTAGATGCAGTATTCCTGGGAATGGGAATTAGATGCAGTATTCCTGGGACTGGGAACTAGATGAAGTATTCCTGGGAATGGGAACTAGATGCAGTATTCCCTGGACTGCGAACTAGATGCAGTATTCCTGGGACTTGCAACTAGATGGAATTATCCCTGGGCTGGGAACTAGATGCAGTATTCCCTGGACTGGGGACTAGATGCAGTATTCCGTGGACTGGGAACTAGATGCAGTATTCCCTGGACTAGGAACTAGATGCAGTATTCCTGGGACTGGGAACTAGATGCAGTATTCTTGGGACGGGGAACTAGATGCAGTATTCCCTGGGCTGGGAACTAGATGCAGTATTCCTGGGACTGGGAACTAGATGCAGTATTCCTGGGCCTGGGAACTAGATGCAGTATTCCCTGGATTGGGAACTAGATGCAGTATTCCTGGGACTGGGAACTAACTGCAGTTTTCCCTGGGCTGGGAACTAGATTCAGTATTCCTGGGGCTTGCCACTAGATGCAATTATCCCTGGGCTGGGAACTAGATGCAATATTCCTGGGACTGGGAACTAGATGCAGTATTCCTGGGACTGGGAACTAGATGCAGTATTCCCTGGGCTGGGATCTAGATGCAGTTTTCCCTGGACTGGGATCTAGATGCAGTATTCCTGGGACTGGGAACTAGATGCAATATTCCTGGGACGGGGAACTAGATGCAGTATTCCCGGGACTGGGAAGTAGATGCAGTATTCCTGGGACTGGGAACTAGATGCAGTATTCCTGGGACTGGGAACTAGATGCAGTATTCCTGGGACTGGGAACTAGATGCAGTATTCCTGTGACTGGGAACTAGATGCAGTATTCCTGGGACTGGGAACTAGATGCAGTATTCCCAGGACTGGGAACTAGATGCAGTATTCCTGGGACTGGGAACTAGATGCAGTATTCCCTGGACTGGGAACTAGATGCAGTATTCCTGGGACTGGGAACTAGATGCAGTATTCCCTGGAATGGGAACTAGATGCAGTATTCCTGGGACTGGGAACTAGATGCAGTATTCCTGGGACTGGGAACTAGATGTAATATTCCTGGGACTGGGAACTAGGTGCAGTATTCCTGGGACTGGGAACTAGATGCAGTATTCCTGGGACTGGGAACTAGATGCAGTATTCCTGGGACTGAGAACTAGATGCAGTATTCCTGGGACTGGGAACTAGATGCAGTATTCCTGGGACTGGGAACTAGATGCAGTATTCCTGGACTGGGAACTAGATGCAGTATTCCTGGGATTGGGAACTAGATGCAGTATTCCCTGGACTGGGAACTAGATGCAGTATGCCTGGGACTGGGAACTAGGTGCAGTATTCCCTGGACTGGGAACTAGATGCAGTATTCCTGGGACTGGGAACTAGATGCAGTATTCCTGGGAATGGCAACTAGATGCACTTTTCCTGGGAATGGGAGCTAGATGCAGTATTCCTGGGAATGGCAACTAGATGCAGTATTCCCTTGGCTGGGAACTAGATGCAGTATTCCTGGGACTGGGAACTAGATGCTGTATTCCCTTGCCTGGGAACTAGATGCAGTATTCCTGGGAATGGGAACTAGATGCAGTATTCGTGGGAATGGGAACTAGATGCAGTATTCCTGGGACTGGGAACTAGATGAAGTATTCCTGGGAATGGGAACTAGATGCAGTATTCCCTGGACTGCGAACTAGATGCAGCATTCCTGGGACTTGCAACTAGATGCAATTATCCCTGGGCTGGGAACTAGATGCAGTATTCCCTGGACTGGGGACTAGATGAAGTATTCCATGGACTGGGAACTAGATGCAGTATTCCCTGGACTGGGAACTAGATGCAGTATTCCTGGGAATGGCAACTAGATGCACTTTTCCTGGGAATGGGAGCTAGATGCAGTATTCCTGGGAATGGCAACTAGATGCAGTATTCCCTTGGCTGGGAACTAGATGCAGTATTCCTGGGACTGGGAACTAGATGCTGTATTCCCTTGCCTGGGAACCAGATGCAGTACTCCTGGGAATGGGATCTAGATGCAGTATTCGTGGGAATGGGAACTAGATGCAGTATTCCTGGGACTGGGAACTTGATGAAGTATTCCTGGGACTGGGGACTAGATGCAGTATTCCGTGGACTGGGAACTAGATGCAGTATTCCCTGGACTGGGAACTAGATGCAGCATTCCTGGGACTGGGAACTAGATGCAGTATTCCTGGGATGGGGAACTAGATGCAGTATTCCCTGGGCTGGGAACTAGATGCAGTATTCCTGGGACTGGGAGTTAGATGCAGTATTCCTGGGCCTGGGAACTAGATGAAGTATTCCCTGGACTGGGATCTAGATGCAGTATTCCTGGGACTGGGAACTAGATGCAGTTTTCCCTGGGCTGGGAACTAGATGCAGTATTCCTGGGACTTGCCACTAGATGCAGTTATCCCTGGGCTGGGAACTAGATGCAGTATTCCTGGGACTGGGAATTGATGCAGTATTCCTGGGACTGGGAACTAGATGCAGTATTCCCTGCGCTGGGATCGAGATGCAGTTTTCCCTGGACTGGGATCTAGATGCAGTATTCCTGGGACTGGGAACTAGATGCAGTATTCCTGGGACTGGGAACTAGATGCAGTATTCCCGGGAGTGGGAAGTAGATGCAGTATTCCTGGGACTGGGAACTAGATGCAGTATTCCTGGGATTGGGAACTAGATGCAGTATTCCTGGGACTGGGAACTAGATGCAGTATTCCTGGGACTGGGAACTAGATGCAGTATTCCCTGAACTAGGAACTAGATGCAGTATTCCCTGGAATGGGAACTAGATGCAGTATTCCTGGACTGGGAACTAGATGCAGTATTCCTGCGACTGGGAACTAGATGCAGTATTCCCTGGACTGGGAACTAGATGCAGTATTCCTGGGACTGGGAGCTAGATGCAGTATTCCTGGGAATGGCAACTAGATGCACTTTTCCTGGGAATGGGAACTAGATGCAGTATTCCTGGCAATGGGAATTGGATGCAGTATTCCCTTGGCTGGGAACTAGATGCAGTATTCCTGGGACTGGGAACTAGATGCAGTATTCCTGGGACTGGGAACTAGATGCAGTATTCCTGGGAATGGGAACTAGATGCAGTATTCCTGGGAATGGGAACTAGATGCTGTATTCCCTTGCCTGGGAACTAGATGCAGTACTCCTGGGAATGGGATCTAGATGCAGTATTCCTGGGACTGGGAACTAGATGCAGTATTCCTGGGACTGGGAACTAGGTGCAGTATTCCTGGGACTGGGAACTATATGTAATATTCCTGGGACTGGGAACTAGGTGCAGTATTCCTGGGACTGGGAACTAGATGCAGTATTCCTGAGACTGGGAGCTAGATGCAGTATTCCTGGGACTGAGAACTAGATGCAGTATTCCTGGGACTAGGAACTAGGTGCAGTACTCCCTGGGACTGGGAACTGGTTGCAGTATTCCCTGGGACTGGGAACTAGATGCAGTATTCCTGGGACTGGGATCTAGATGCAGTATTCCTGGACTGGGAACTAGATGCAGTATTCCTGGGATTGGGAACTAGATGCAGTATTCCCTGGACTGGGAACTCGATGCAGTATGTCTGGGATTGGGCACTAGATGCAGTATTCCCTGGACTGGGAACTAGATGCAGTATTCCTGGGACTGGGAACTAGATGCAGTATTCCTGGGAATGGCAACTAGATGCACTTTTCCTGGGAATGGGAACTAGATGCAGTATTCCTGGGAATGGGAACTAGATGCAGTATTCCCTTGGCTGGGAACTAGATGCAGTATTCCTGGGACGTGGAACTAGATGCTGTATTCCCTTGCCTGGGAACTAGATGCAGTATTCCTGGGAATGGGAACTAGATGCAGTATTCCTGGGAATGGGAACTAGATGCAGTATTCCTGGGACTGGGAACTAGATGAAGTATTCCTGGGAATGGGAACTAGATGCAGTATTCCCTGGACTGCGAACTAGATGCAGTATTCCTGGGACTTGCAACTAGATGCAATTATCCCTGGGCTGGGAACTAGATGAAGTATTCTGTGGACTGGGAACTAGATGCAGTATTCCCTGGACTAGGAACTAGATGCAGTATTCCCTGGAATGGGAACTAGATGCAGTATTCCCTGAGCTGGGAACTAGCTGCAGTATTCCTGGGACTGGGAACTAGATGCAGTTTATCCCTGGACTGGGAACTAGATGCAGTATTCTTGGGACTGGGAACTAGATGCAGTTTTCCCTGGACTGGGAACTAGATGCAGTATTCCTGGGACTGGGAACTAGATGCAGTATTCCTGGGACTGGGAACTAGATGCAGTATTCCTGGGACTGGGAACTAGATGCAGTATTCCCTGGGCTGGGAACTAGATGCAGTATTCCTGGGACTGGGAACTAGATGCAGTATTCCTGGGACTGGGAAAATGATGCAGTATTCCCTGGGCTGGGATCTAGATGCAGTATTCCCTGGACTGGGAACTATATGCAGTATTCCTGGGACTGGGAACTAGATGCAGTATTCCTGGGACTGGGAACTCGATGCAGTATTCCCTGGGCTGGGAACTAGATGCAGTATTCCTGGGACTGGGAATTAGATGCAGTATTCCCTGGACTGGGAACAAGCTGCAGTATTCCTGGGACTGGGAACTAGATGCAGTATTCCCTGGACTGGGAATTGGTGCAGTATTCCTGGGACTGGGAACTAGATGCAGTATTCCCTGGACTGGGAACTAGATGCAGTATTCCCTGGGCTGGGAACTAGATGCAGTATTCCTGGGACTGGGAATTAGATGCAGTATTCCTGGGACTGGGAACTAGATGCAGTATTCCTGGCACTGGGAACTAGATGCAGTATTCCTGGGACTGGGAAATAGATTCAGTATTCCTGGGACTGGGAACTTGATGCAGTATTTCCTGGACTAGGAACTAGTTGTAATATTCCTGGGACTTGGAACTAGATGCAGTATTCCTGGGACTGGGAACTAGATGCAGTATTCCATGGACTAGGAACTAGATGCAGTTTTCCCTGGACTAGGAACTAGATGCAGTATTCCTGGGACTGGGAACTAGATGCAGTATTCCTGGGACTGGGAACTAGATGCAGTATTCCTGGGACTGGGAACTAGATGCAGTATTCCCTGGACTAGGAACTAGATGCAGTATTCCTGGACTGGGATCTAGATGCAGTATTCCTGGGACTGGGAACTAGATGCAGTATTCCCTGGACTGGGAACTAGATGCAGTATTCCTGGGACTGGGAGCTAGATGCAGTATTCCTGGGAATGGCAACTAGATGCACTTTTCCTGGGAATGGGAACTAGATGCAGTATTCCTGGGAATGGGAACTAGATGCAGTATTCCCTTGGCTGGGAACTAGATGCAGTATTCCTGGGACTGGGAACTAGATGCTGTATTCCCTTGCCTGGGAACTAGATGCAGTACTCCTGGGAATGGGATCTAGATGCAGTATTCCTGGGAATGGGAACTAGATGCAGTATTCCTGGGACTGGGAACTAGATGAAGTATTCCTGGGAATGGGAACTAGATGCAGTATTCACTGGACTGCGAATTAGATGCAGTATTCCTGGGACTGAGATCTAGATGCAGTATTCCCTGGACTGGGAACTAGATGCAGTATTCCTGGGACTGGGAACTAGATGCAGTATTCTTGGGACGGGGAACTAGATGCAGTATTCCCTGGGCTGGGAACTCGATGCACTATTCCTGGGACTGGGAACTAGATGCAGTATTGCTGGGCCTGGGAACTAGATGCAGTATTCCCTGGACTGGGAACTAGATGCAGTATTCCTGGGACTGGGAACTAGATGCAGTATTCCTGGGACTGGGAACTAGATGCAATTATCCCTGGGCTGGGAACTAGATGCAGTATTCCCTGGACTGGGGACTAGATGCAGTATTCCGTGGACTGGGAACTAGATGCAGTATTCCCTGGACTGGGAACTAGATGCAGTATTCCTGGGACTGGGAACTAGATGCAGTATTCTTGGGACGGGGAACTAGATGCAGTATTCCCTGGGCTGGGAACTAGATGCAGTATTCCTGGGACTGGGAACTCGATGCAGTATTCCTGGGCCTGGGAACTAGATGCAGTATTCCCTGGACTGGGAACTAGATGCAGTATTCCTGGGACTGGGAACTAGATGCAGTATTCCTGGGACCGGGAACTAGATGCAGTATTCCCTGGACTAGGAACTAGATGCAGTATTCCCTGGAATGGGAACTAGATGCAGTGTTCCTGGACTGGGAACTAGATGCAGTATTCCTGGGACTGGGAACTAGATGCAGTATTCCCTGGACTGGGAACTAGATGCAGTATTCCTGGGACTGGGAGCTCGATGCAGTATTCCTGGGAATGGCAACTAGATGCACTTTTCCTGGGAATGGGAACTAGATGCAGTATTCCTGGGAATGGGAACTAGATGCAGTATTCCCTTGGCTGGGAACTAGATGCAGTATTCCTGGGACTGGGAACTAGATGCTGTATTCCCTTGCCTGGGAACTAGATGCAGTACTCCTGGGAATGGGATCTAGATGCAGTATTCCTGGGAATGGGAATTAGATGCAGTATTCCTGGGACTGGGAACTAGATGAAGTATTCCTGGGAATGGGAACTAGATGCAGTATTCCCTGGACTGCGAACTAGATGCAGTATTCCTGGGACTTGCAACTAGATGGAATTATCCCTGGGCTGGGAACTAGATGCAGTATTCCCTGGACTGGGGACTAGATGCAGTATTCCGTGGACTGGGAACTAGATGCAGTATTCCCTGGACTAGGAACTAGATGCAGTATTCCTGGGACTGGGAACTAGATGCAGTATTCTTGGGACGGGGAACTAGATGCAGTATTCCCTGGGCTGGGAACTAGATGCAGTATTCCTGGGACTGGGAACTAGATGCAGTATTCCTGGGCCTGGGAACTAGATGCAGTATTCCCTGGATTGGGAACTAGATGCAGTATTCCTGGGACTGGGAACTAACTGCAGTTTTCCCTGGGCTGGGAACTAGATTCAGTATTCCTGGGGCTTGCCACTAGATGCAATTATCCCTGGGCTGGGAACTAGATGCAATATTCCTGGGACTGGGAACTAGATGCAGTATTCCTGGGACTGGGAACTAGATGCAGTATTCCCTGGGCTGGGATCTAGATGCAGTTTTCCCTGGACTGGGATCTAGATGCAGTATTCCTGGGACTGGGAACTAGATGCAATATTCCTGGGACGGGGAACTAGATGCAGTATTCCCGGGACTGGGAAGTAGATGCAGTATTCCTGGGACTGGGAACTAGATGCAGTATTCCTGGGACTGGGAACTAGATGCAGTATTCCTGGGACTGGGAACTAGATGCAGTATTCCTGTGACTGGGAACTAGATGCAGTATTCCTGGGACTGGGAACTAGATGCAGTATTCCCAGGACTGGGAACTAGATGCAGTATTCCTGGGACTGGGAACTAGATGCAGTATTCCCTGGACTGGGAACTAGATGCAGTATTCCTGGGACTGGGAACTAGATGCAGTATTCCCTGGAATGGGAACTAGATGCAGTATTCCTGGGACTGGGAACTAGATGCAGTATTCCTGGGACTGGGAACTAGATGTAATATTCCTGGGACTGGGAACTAGGTGCAGTATTCCTGGGACTGGGAACTAGATGCAGTATTCCTGGGACTGGGAACTAGATGCAGTATTCCTGGGACTGAGAACTAGATGCAGTATTCCTGGGACTGGGAACTAGATGCAGTATTCCTGGGACTGGGAACTAGATGCAGTATTCCTGGACTGGGAACTAGATGCAGTATTCCTGGGATTGGGAACTAGATGCAGTATTCCCTGGACTGGGAACTAGATGCAGTATGCCTGGGACTGGGAACTAGGTGCAGTATTCCCTGGACTGGGAACTAGATGCAGTATTCCTGGGACTGGGAACTAGATGCAGTATTCCTGGGAATGGCAACTAGATGCACTTTTCCTGGGAATGGGAGCTAGATGCAGTATTCCTGGGAATGGCAACTAGATGCAGTATTCCCTTGGCTGGGAACTAGATGCAGTATTCCTGGGACTGGGAACTAGATGCTGTATTCCCTTGCCTGGGAACTAGATGCAGTATTCCTGGGAATGGGAACTAGATGCAGTATTCGTGGGAATGGGAACTAGATGCAGTATTCCTGGGACTGGGAACTAGATGAAGTATTCCTGGGAATGGGAACTAGATGCAGTATTCCCTGGACTGCGAACTAGATGCAGCATTCCTGGGACTTGCAACTAGATGCAATTATCCCTGGGCTGGGAACTAGATGCAGTATTCCCTGGACTGGGGACTAGATGAAGTATTCCATGGACTGGGAACTAGATGCAGTATTCCCTGGACTGGGAACTAGATGCAGTGTTCCTGGGACTGGGAACTAGATGCAGTATTCCTGGGACGGGGAACTAGATGCAGTATTCCCTGGGCTGGGAACTAGATGCATTATTCCTGGGACTGGGAACTAGATGCAGTATTCCTGGGACTGGGAACTGGATGCAGTATTCCCTGGACTGGGAACTAGATGCTGTATTCCTGGGACTGGGAACTAGATGCAGTTTTCTCTGGGCTGGGAACTAGATGCAGTATTCCTGGGACTTGCAACTAGATGCAATTATCCCTGGGCTGGGAACTAGATGCAGTATTCCTGGGTCTGGGAACTAGATGCAGTATTCCTGGGACGGGGAACTAGATGCAGTATTCCCTGGGCTGGCATCTAGATGCAGTTTTCCCTGGACTGGGATCTAGATGCAGTATTCCTGGGACTGGGAACTAGATGCAGTATTCCTGGGACTGGGAACTAGATGCAGTATTCCTGGGACTGGGAACTAGATGCAGTATTCCTGGGACTGGGAACTAAATGCAGTATTCCCTGGACTGGGAACTAGATGCAGTATTCCTGGGACTGGGAACTAGATGCAGTATTCCTGGGACTGGGAACTAGATGCAGTATTCCTGGGACTGGGAACTAGATGCAGTATTCCCTGGACTGGGAACTAGATGCAGTATTCCTGGGACTGGGAACTAGATGCAGTATTCCTGGGACTGGGAACTAGATGCAGTATTCCTGGGACTGGGAACTAGATGCAGTATTCCCTGGACTGGGAACTTGATGCAGTATTCCTGGGACTGGGAACTAAATGCGGTATTCCTGGGACTGGGAACTAGATGTAATATTCCTGGGACTGGGAACTAGGTGCAGTATTCCTGGGATTGGGAACTAGATGCAGTATTCCCTGGTCTGGGAACTAGGTGCAATATTCCTGGGATTGGGACCTAGATGCAGTATTCCCTGGGCTGGGAACTAGATGCAGTATTCCTGGGACTGGGAACTAGATGCAGTTTTCCCTGGCTGGGAACTAGATGCAGTATTCCTGGGACTGGGAACTAGATGCAGTATTCCTGGGACTGGGAACTAGATGCAGTTTTCCCTGGGCTGGGATCTAGATGCTGTTTCCCCTGGACTCGGATCTAGATGCAGTATTCCTGGGACTGGGAACGAGATGCAGTATTCCCTGGACTGGGAGCTAGATGCAGTATTCCTGGGACTGGGAACTAGATGCAGTATTCCCTGGGCTGGGAACGAGTTGCGGTATTCCTGGG
The DNA here is from genome assembly GCF_052327205.1 of Somniosus microcephalus. Lineage (NCBI taxonomy): Eukaryota > Metazoa > Chordata > Chondrichthyes > Squaliformes > Somniosidae > Somniosus > Somniosus microcephalus. The sequence goes on along the minus strand of NC_141006.1, from coordinate 19,687,576 downwards.
ATTGGGAACTAGATGCAGTTTTCCCTGGGCTGGGAACTGTCGACCAGATGTTAGCGTCACAGGAACGAGTCAACCCCATGTCTTGCGTACCTGGGGATGAACCCGACATACCGGTAGCATCTACCTCAGAACCAGTAGCAGTGGAAACTCATGAACTAACCGATGAAAAGGGGCCAGAATCGCCTCTGCACCAAGAACAAGAACCTCAGGAAAGGCGCTATCCCGAAAGGACCAGGAAGCCGCCCCAAAGACTGAATCTATAAATGGACTATTGTTGTTCAATGTACATGTTAAAGTGTTAATTGTTATTTGAATATTAGGGGTACTACTAATCTAAAAGGGGAGGAATTGTACTGTATGTACCTTTAAGAGAGAATTACTTTTACAGCTCCTGTATACTGTAGTACCGGCAGTGACCACACCTGTATATAAGCCTTGAGCATGCCTCTGTACCCCAGTCTTGAGACTACCCTACTCCAGTAAATACCAGTTCATTGTTAAGTTACAGCATCTGTGTGGTTATTGAAAAACAGCATACTCTCAGAATCACGGATCTAACAGGAACTCGATGCAGTAATCCTTGGACTGGGAACTAGATGCAGTATTCCCTGGACTGGGAACTAGATGCAGTATTCCCTGGGAACTAGATGCAGTATTCCCTGGACTGGGAACTAGATGCAGTATTCCCTGGACTGGGAACTAGTTGCAATGTTCCCTGGGCTGGGAACTAGTTGCAGTATTCCCTGGACTGGGAACTAGATGCAGTATTCCCTGGACTAGGAACAAGATGCAGTATTTCCTGGACTAGGAACAAGATGCAGTATTTCCTGGACTAGGAACTAGATGCAGTATTCCTGGGGCTGGGAACTAGATGCAGTTTTCCCTGGGCTGGGAACTAGATGCAGTATTCCTGGGACTGGGAACTGGATGCAGTATTCCTGGGACTGGGAACTAGATGCAGTTTTCTCTGGGCTGGGAACTAGATGTAGTATTCCTGGGACTGGGAACTAGATGCAGTTTTCCTTGGACTGGGAACTAGTTGCATTATTCCCTGGGACTGGGAACTAGATGCAGTTTTCCCTGGACTGGGAGCTAGGTGCAGTATTCCTGGGACTGGGAACTTGATGCAGTATTCCTGGGGCTGGGAACTAGATGCTGTATTCCTGGGGCTGGGAACTAGATGCTGTATTCCCTGGACTGGGAACTAGATGAAGTATTCCCTAGACTAGGAACTAGTGAGTAATCCCCAGACTGGGAACGAAATGCAGTATTCCCCAGACTGGGAATTAGCTGCTGTATTCACTGGGACTGGGAACTGGATGCAGTATTCCTGGGACTGGGAACTAGATGCAGTATTCCCTGGGCTGGGAACTAAATGCAGTATTCCCTGGACTAGGAACTAGATGCAGTATTCCTGGGGCTGGGAACTAGTTGCAATGTTCCCTGGGCTGGGATCAAATGCAATATTCCCTGGGCTAGGAACTAGATGCAGTATTCCTGGGGCTGGGAACTAGTTGCAATGTTCCCTGGACAGGGAATTAGATGCAGTATTCCCTGGACTGGGAATTAGTTGCAGTATTCCCTGGACTGGGAACTAGATGCAATGTTCCCTGGGCTAGGAACTAGATGCAGTATTCCTGGGGCTGGGAACTAGTTGCAATGTTCCCTGGACAGGGAATTAGATGCAGTATTCCCTGGACTGGGAATTAGTTGCAGTATTCCCTGGACTGGGAACTAGATGCAATGTTCCCTGGGCTGGGAACTAGATGCAGTATTCCCTGGACTGGGAACTAGATGCAGTATTCCTGGGACTGGGAACTAGATGCAGTATTCCTGGGACTGGGAACTAAACGCAGTGTTCCTTGGACTGGGAACTAGATGCAGTATTCCCTGGGCTGGGAACTAGTAATGTTCCCTGGACTGGGAACTAGATGCAGTATTCCCTGGGCTGGCAACTAGTTGCAATGTTCCCTGGGTTGGGAAATAGATGCATTGTTCCCGGGGCTGGGACCTGGCTGCAATGCTCCCTCGGCTGGGATCGAGACGCAGTGTTCCCTGGGCGTAAAGGCGGTGCGGGGTGACGTCACTGTGAACGCCCCGCCATGCGTCTGTCAGTGGTACACGCGTTGTGAGGTCACGTGCTCCCGCCTGCAGAGGGCGCGGTCGTGCGGAGGTGAGAGCGGGCACGAGCGGTGGGTGTGGGCATGGCGAGCACGGTCAACACAGCCCAGGGGGCGGAGTTAGACAGAGGGAGCGGAGGAGGGGGCGGGGGGAGTGAGGAGAGGGGGTCGGGTGAGGGGATGAGGGGGCTGGGATGGGTTGGGATGAGGTGGGTCGGGGTGAGGGGATGAGGTGGGTCGGGGTGAGGGGATGGGTTGGGATGAGGTGGGTCGTGGTGAGGGGATGGGTTGGGATGAGGTGGGTCGGGGTGAGTGGATGGGTTGGGATGAGGTGGGTGAGGGGATGGGTTGGGATGAGGGGGCGGGGTGAGGGGATGGGTTGGGATGAGGGGGCGGGGTGTGGGGCCAGGACGCGGTGAGGCGACCGTGAGTTGAGGGGGCTGGGTGAGGGGATGGGGTGGGATGAGTGGGCGGGGTGATGGGGTGGGGTGAGGATATGGGGTGGGGTGAGGGGGCGGGATGAGGGGGTGGGATGGGGTGAGGGGATCGGGTGAGGAAGGGGTGAGGGGAAGGGAAGGGGTGGGAAGGGGTGAGGGGAAGGGAAGGGGTGAGGGGATCGGGTGAGGAAGGGGTGGGGTGAGGGGAAGGGAAGGGGTGAGGGGAAGAGAAGGGGTGAGGGGCCAGGACGTGGTGAGGCGACAGCGTGAGTTGAGGGGGCTGGGTGAGGTGATGGGGTGGGATGATGGGGCGGGATGAAGGGGCGGGATGAAGGGGCGGGGTGAGGGGATGGGGTGAGGGGCCAGGACGCGGTGAGGGGCCAGGACGCGGTGAGGCGACAGCGTGAGTTGAGGGGGCTGGGTGAGGTGAGGGGATGGGGCGGGGTGAAGGGGTGGGGTGAAGGGATGGGGTGAGGGGCCAGGACACGGTGAGGGGCCAGGACGCGGTGAGGCGACAGCGTGAGTTGAGGGGGCTGGGTGAGGTAAGGGGATGGGGTGAGGTGAGGCGGCAGGGTGAGGGGCCAGGCTGCGGTGAGAGGGGTGGGGGTCCTGGTTAGGATGAGTGGGGTGAGTGGAGTCTGGGCTGCGAATGGGGTGTCATGGTATAACAGGGAGAGGTGGCGTCGGGCCTGGCCTGGCCTGGGATAGCAGGAGTGTGATCGGCCGGTACTTTAAGCCTGGAGTCCGCTTCCTTTTGTTGCCAATATTGTACTCTTAGGATAAGGCCGGGTTTTATAATAGAATCATAAAATGATACAGCACAGACGGTAGCCATTGGGCCCATTGTGCCTGTGCCGGCTCTGTGAAAGAGCTATCCAATTAGTCTCACTCTCCTGCTCTTTCCCCACAGCCCTGCAAGTATTTATCCAATTCCCTTTTTAATGTTACTATTGAATCTGCTTTCAACACCCTTTCAGGCAGTGCATTCCAGATCACAGCAACTCGCTGTGCAGATTTTTTTTCCTCATGTCGCCTTGGGTTCTTTTGCCAACCTCCTTAAATCCGTGTCCACTGGTTCTCGACCCTTCTGCCACTGGAAACAGTTTCTCCCTATTTACTCTTATCAAAACCATTCATGATTTGAAAACTTCTATCAAATCTCTTAACCTTCTCTGCTCTAAGGAGAACAATCTCAGCTTCTACAATCTCTCCACATAACTGAAGTCCTGCATCCCTGGTACCATTTTAGTAAATCTGCTCTGCACCATGTCTATGGCCTTGACATCCTTCCCAGAATTGGCCACAATACTTCGGCTGGGGCCTAATCAGTGTTTTATAAAGGTTTAGCATAACTTCCTTGTTTTTGTACTCTATGCCTCTATTAAAAATATTCTATTTTATGTTGAACTGTTTGGCTTGTTGAAGGAAGCTGAGAAGGCCCAGCAGGGAGCAAACATGCAGGAACCCCCAATTATTTGGCATTATCATGTCTGATCTGATACGGTGTTGAAGATATGAGGGCTCATATATGTGATGGACATTCAGCCAGCCTCTGCAGGATTGGGGTGCCGTTGACTGTTCCTGGAGTCTCAGGCTTTCACGGAGACTCTGAACCCAGTTCCAACCCCAGCTCCAGGCGTGGTCAGTGGCTAACATTCTGCAAACCTGTTAGTTCATGATTCTACCTGTTGGGGGAGCTGTGATCATTGGCACGGAGCTAGCACAACCAACATCAGTTATCATAACCAACCAGGGAATGGACATGACAGGGTCTCACCATTCCATTCTGCTCTGCCCTCCACCAGCATCTGCAGATTTCTTCCCACTCTTCCTTTGGGTCTTATCATACAGCCCCATCTTCATGGGCTTAGCCTTGCGTGCTATTTTTTCCAAACATGAACTCATGCTCTCACTTTGTGAGGGTTCCCATCTTAAGTGTTGCTGATTGTGATCTTTTTGCTGTAACATGTTCTGTTACTGCCCACAGCCTATTCCTTCTTAGTACTTCACTGTCAGTCACTTTGTCCTCCCAACATTTTCTTTGCATGGTGTTTCAAAGGCATTCAGTTTCCTTTGCCTCCGCAGAATACAGATGTGTTAGCTGGACATGGGTAAATGGGGCTGAGGTATAGATCAGCCACGATCTGATTGAGTGGCGGAACAGGCTCGAGGGGCTGAATGGTCTACTCCTGTTCCTATCAGTCTCCTTTCCCCATTTCACAATTCCATTTTTCTCCAGAGTGGTTTCCATGGTTTGTAAAACATACCAAATATTTGCAGCCAGAGCAATGCATTCTTTAGCTTTTAAAGTATGTAACTCTTCCACCTCATTACCATAAATGTCCACTTTGCTCAGTCTTCCTTTGTCCTTCTATGCTCATCTTTGTACTGTGGAGGTAAGATGTTGGCCTTGGGGAAGCTATGCTTATACCTTCAGGTGGATTGTCTTTTCTTCTCATTGCCTTGACATGGTAATGAATAATATCTTTGCGGAGACATACTGGAAGGATGTCATCAGTGTTGGTGGAAAACAAAGACCTTTTGGATGGCCATTGGCAACTTTTCTACTTGGACAAGATTATGATTGGAATGGCTCTAGTATTTTCTGAATTATATTGGATGGAAAACATGACTTGAAATTCTTATGTGCCAAGTGCTTCCTGTGTGTTCGTGACACCAGACCGAGTGAATGACCTCTACAAAGATCTTGTTAAAGATTGCCACTTGGAAGGTCCCTCAGTGATTTGATGGATGGGTGCACCACATGGTGTGGGACTAAGTCCTGCAGACCAGGGAGTTCCCGAGTTTGGTCGCTCTCCTCTGCTGAGTCAGGTAATGTCAGCCAAGAGAGTGTTTGAGGACCAACAACTGCTGGAATGTAGTTGCCGGGAAAATGCTAGAATCTATTATTAAGGACGTGGTAACAGGGCACTTAGAAAATAATAATAGGATTGGGTAGAGTCAACACGTTTTTATGAAAGGGAAATAATGTTTGACGAATCTGTTAAGAGTTTTTTGAGGTTGTAACTAGCAGAATAGATAAGGGGGAACTAGTGGATGTGATGTATTTGGATTTTCAGAAGGCATTTGATAAGGTGCCACACAAGAGGTTATTAAACAAAATTAGGGCTCATGAGATTGGGGTAATCACAGATATCACAGAATCCCCACAGTGCAGATAGAGGCCATTTCGGCCCATCGAGCCTGCACCGACACATATCCCACCAGATCCCCGTAACCTTTACACTAACACATATCCCACCCTATCCCCGTAACCCCACGTATTTAATCCCCCTAACACTAATGGTCAATTTATCATAGCCAATCAACCTAACCCGCACATCTTTGGACTGTGGGAGGAAACCGGAGCACCCGGAGAAAACCCACGCAAACACGGGGAGAATGTGCAAACTCCACACAGACAGTCACCCGAGGCCGGATTCGAACCCGGGTCTCTGGCGCTGTGAGGCAACAGTGCTAACCACCATGCCACCGTGCTAATATACCAACATGGATTGAAGATTGGTTAACGGACAGAAAACAGAGAGTAGGAATAAACGGGTCATTTTCGGATTGGCAGGCTGTAACTAGTGGGGTACCGCAAGGATCAGTGCTTGGGCCTCAGCTATTCACAATCTATATCAATGATTTGGATGAGGGGACCAAATGTAATATATCCAAGTTTGCTGATGATACAAAGCTGGATGGGAATGGAAGTTGTGAGGAGGGTGCAAGGAGGCTTCAAGGGGATATAGACAGGCTAAGTGAGTGGGCAAGAACATGGCAAATGGAATGTAATGTGGAGAAATGTGAAGTTATCCACTCTGGTAGGAAAAATAGAAAAGCAGAGTATTTTTTAAGATAGAGAGATAGAAACATAGAAAAATAGGAGCAGGAGTAGGCCATTCGGCCCTTCGAGCCTGCTCCGCCGTTCAATATGATCATGGCTGATCCTGTATCTCAATACCATATTCCCGCTCTCTTCCCCATACCCCTTGATGCCTTTTGCGTCTAAAAATCTATCTATCTCCTTCTTAAATACATTCAGTGACTTGGCCTCCACAGCCTTCTGTGGTAGAGAATTCCACAGGTTCACCACCCTCTGAGTGAAGAAATTTCTCCTCATTGCAGTCCTTAATGTCCTACCCCATATCCTGAGACTGTGACCCCTCGTTCTAGAGCCCCCAGCCAGGGGAAACATCCTCCCTGCATCCAGTCTGTCTAGCCCTGTCAGAATTTTACACGTTTCAATGCGATCCCCTCTCATTCTTCTAAACTCTAGTGAATACAGGCCAAGTCGACCCAATCTCTTCTCATACGACAGTCCTGCCATCCCAGGAATCAGTCTGGTGAACCTTAAGTGGAGTATTACATAGGATAAACGGCGCAGAAACAGGCCATTCGGCCCAACTAGTCCATGCCGGCATTTATGCTCCACTTGAGCAATCTCCCGTCTTTCCTCATATAAATCTATCCGCATAACCCTCTATTCCCTCATATGCTTGTCTAGCCTCCCCTTAAATGCACCTATACTATACGCTTCAACCACTCCCTGTGGTAGCGAGTTCCACATTCTCACCACTCTGGGTAAAGAAGTTTCTTCTGAATTCCCAATTGGATTTCTTGATGACTATCTTATATTGATGGCCTCTAGTTTTGCCCTTCCCCACAAGTGGAAACATTCTCTCTCTATCCACTCTATCAAAACCTTTCATAATTTTAAAGACTTCTATTAGGTCACCCCTCAGCCTTCTCTTTTCAAGAGAAAAGAGACCCAGCCTGTTCATCCTTTCCTGATATGTATACCCTCGCATTTCTGCTATCATCCTTGTAAATCTTCTCTGCACCCTCTCCAGTGCCTCTATATCCTTTTTATAATATGGTGACCAGAACTGTACGCAGTACTCCAAGTGTGGTCTAACCAAGGTTCGATGCAGGTTTAGCATAACTTCCCTACTTTTTAATTCTGTCCCTCTAGAAATAAACCCTAGTGCTTGGTTTGCTTTTTTTATGGCCTTGCTAACCTGTGTCGCAACTTTTAGTGATTTGTGTATTTGTACTCCGAGATCCCTTTGTTCCTCTACCCCACCTAGACTCGCACCCTCCAAGTAATAAGTGACCTCCCTATTCTTCCTCCCAAAATGTAATGCCTCACATTTATCTGTGTTGAACTTCATTTGCCAATTATATGCCCATTCTGCAAGTTTATTAATGTCCTCCTGTAACTTGTTGCAGTCCTCCTCAGTATTGACTATCCCCCCCAATTTGGTGTCATCTGCAAATTTAGAAATTGTGTTTTTGATTCCAAAGTCTAAGTCGTTAATATAAATTGTGAACAGCAGTGGTCCCAGCACTGATCCTTGTGGAACACCACTACCCACCTTCTGCCACTGTGAATAGCTACCCTTTACTCCTACTCTCTGCTTCCTGCCCTGAAGCCAGCTAGCTATCCATTCTGCTACTTGCCCCCTGACTCCGCATTCTTTGACCTTGTTCATCAGTCTATTATGGGGTACCTTATTGAAGGCCTTTTGAAAATCTAAATAAATTTCATCTACTGCATTAGAAGATCAGCCATGATCTTATTGAATGGCGGAGCAGGCTTGAGGGGCCAAATGGCTTCCTCCTGCTCCAATTTCTTATGTTCTTATGAATGCTACTGGTCTAGGGAGGGGAAAAATGGCTAGTGTTAGCAATCCTGATTGCTGTGTATTGACCCTTGCTGTAGAGATGTTGGACTCAGCTGCAATGTCCACCTTGGTCAAATAGCTCATTCATAGTCACTTGTCCAGGCTTACCCAAAATGTGACCACTTGAGCAAGGATTCAGGTGGCTCATTATCACATTCCATGGACTATTTGATCATCTTCATTTGGACTTGACCTTATATCCTTCAGTCTTGATCCTAAGCAGATAGTTGTCTAGCCATTTAAAGGATTCACTCAGCTTCTGCTGGGAGTCCATTCAATATATCCAATCCCTTGTGGTACAGAGAGCACAATTCTTCTAAGGCCTAGTCTCATTTGAGGCTTGTTCATTTTATACGCCTCTAGTATAACAGTCCTCTAGTCCAGTGTATAGTGCCCAAGATAATTTGCTTCTTGACATCTGTGTTATCCATGATGATACCAGGTATGAGAAACTATGAGGAGAGACTTGAAGTCCTGGCATTATTTCCACTGCAGCAGAGAAGGCTAAGAGGACATTTTAAAGACCATTCCCTGTGATTGAGGTGTTAGTGATGAGGTGTCAGAAATACTATTGAATCTGCTTCTACCAACCTTTCGGGCAGTGTATTACAGATCATAACAACTTGCTGCGTAAAAAAAATTCTCATCTCCCCTCTGTTTCTTTTGCCAATTATCTTAAATCTGTGTCCTCTGGTCACCAACCCACCTGCCAGTGGAAACAGTTTCTCCTTATTTACTCTGTCAAAACACGTCATGATTTTGAACACCTCTATTAAATCTCCCCTGAACCTTCTCTGCTCTAAGAAGAACAATCCCAGTTTCTCTAGTCTCTCCACATAACTGAAGACCCTCATCCCTGGTGCATTCTGGTAAATCTCCCCTGCACCCTCTCCAAGGCCTGTGACATCTTTCCTGAAGTGTGATGGTGTGGTGCCCAGAATTGGACACAATGCTGCAGCTGAAGTTGTACATATTTTCAAATATAGTCAGTAAGATAATTACAGTGGGACAGTGTACCCAACAGAATACAGCATGGTGTGCTGGGTAAAGGCAGTACTTTAAGTATTACTGTTAATGATATTAGTGTAATGATATCAATGAACTTATCACGTTCATATGATGTTCCTCTGTTGGCTGCTTAACTGAGGCTTTAACGCATTCCGTTCCTCTGCTAATATTGCCAAACCAGCGGACTCTACCAACTAGAAGGACAAGGGCAACAGGCACTTGGGAACACCACCACCTCCAAGTTCCCCTTCAAGTCACACACCATCCTGACATGGAAATATATCACCGTTCCTTCATCGTCACTGGATCAGACTCCTGGAACCCCCCCCTGCTAACAGCACTATAGAAGTACCTTCACAACATGGACTGCAGCGGTTCAAGAAGGTGGTTCACCACCACCTTCTCAAGGGCAATTAGGGATGGGCAATAAATGCTGGCCTTAGCAGTGACATCCACATCCCATGAATGAATTAAAAAAATAGTAATTTCTAGCTTAATAAATTTCTACTTTTGATAAAGATATACTTGCTCTCGAGGCGGTTCAGAGAAGGTTCACTCAGTTGATTCCGGAGATGAGGGGGTTGACGTATGAGGAAAGGTTGAGTAGGTTGGGACTCTACTCATTGGAGTTCAGAAGAATGAGAGGCGATCTTATCGAAACATATAAGATTGTGAGGGGGCTTGATCGGGTGGATGTGGTGAGGATGTTTCCACTGATAGGTGAGATTAGAACTAGGGGGCATAATCTTTGAATAAGGGGTTGCCCTTTCAAAACTGAGATGAGAAACTTCTTCACTCAGAGGGTAGTAAATCTATGGAATTTGCTACCCCAGAGAGCTGTGGAAGCTGCAACATTAAATAAATTTAAAATGGAGATAGACATTTTCCTAGCAGATAAGGGAATTAGGGGTTACGGGGAGAGGGCAGGGAAGTGGACGTGAGTCTAGATTCAGATCGGCCATGATCCTATTGAATGGCGGAGCAGGCTCAAGGGGCCGTATGGCCTACTCCTGCTCCTATTTCTTATGTTCTTATGTTCTTATGTCCAGATAACTGGTGTGCTTTCCAGTCTCTCCATCTGAAAGCAGGGTAGGCCACCTTGATGCTTGAAGGGGTTATTTTCAAACTCAGTTATCATGGTTTGGTATTCATTGTCAATTTTATTTTAATAGTCTGTCCATGTAACTCCATCTCTTAATGTTTATGAACATTGCGCAGGATTTAAGTCTTAAATTAGTTGCTAAAGTCTTTTAATAATAATCATCATCCAACACTTTGCTACTGAAACAAATTAAAACTATGCGGAGTTTCTCTGCCTACTTCCCTTCAGGCACTGAATGTTAAATTTTTTTTTTTTAAGTGCCCCAAATTCCTATCCCTCTGGGTTTAACCCATGGATTCCCCTTCCAAACAAACCAAGATTAAACATTACTGGTTTCAAATCAACATCTAGCCCCTCTCACACTCCAGGGTACCAGGGTCTGGTGAAAGAATATATACTGGGCTATCTTGCGAGATTGGGAATTGTGCTGAAGTGGGGTGTGCTGTGCTGATCATGATCTAGATCAGTATTTACTGTCTCGCAAGATCTCAGAGTCTGAGAACAAAACTGGGACTGCGAACTGTTATAATACAAGCTCTTGCAAGGCTGAGGTACAGTCAAGCGAGCCATTATTGCTGTTCGGAGACAATAATTAACAGAGTGGTCAGACCAGTGGCATTTAAGGAGTTATTTTACAACTTCCAAAAAAAGTATATTCCACTGAGAAAAAAAGGGTGTAAAAGAAAAGACAGCCATTTGTGGCTAAGTAAAGAAATTAAGGATAGTATTCGACTAAAAACAAGGGCATATAAGGTAGCCAAATCTAGTGGGAGGATAGAGGATTGGGAAAACTTTAAAAGACAGCAAAAAATAACAAAAAGATTGATTAAGAAAGGGAAGATAGATTATGAAAGTAAATTAGCAAAAAATATAAAGACAGATAGTAAGAGTTTTTATAGTTATATAAAAAGAAAAAGGGTGGCTAAAGTAAATGTTGGTCCCTTAGAGGATGAGACCGGGAAATTAATGGTGGGAAATATGGAGATGGCAAAAACGCTGAATGAATATTTTGTATCAGTCTTTACAGTAGAGGACACCAAGAATATCCCAACACTGGACAAGCAGGGGGCTATAGGGGGGGAGGAGATAAACACGATCAAAATCACTAAGGAAGTGGTACTCGGTAAAATAATGGGACTCAAGGCGGATAAATCACCTGGACCTGATGGCTTACATCCTAGGGTCTTGAGGGAAGTGGCGGTAGGGATTGTGGGTGCATTGGTAATAATCTTCCAAAACTCCCTGGACTCAGCAAAGGTCCCGGCAGACTGGAAAACTGCTAATGTAACACCCTTATTTAAAAAGGGCAGTAGACAGAAGGCTGGAAACTATAGACCGGTTGTAGGTAAAATTTTGGAGTCCATTATTAAGGAGACAGTAACAGGACATTTGGATAATCATAATTTAATAAGACAAAGTCAGCATGGTTTTATGAAGGGGAATGGCAACTAGATGCACTTTTCCTGGGAATGGGAACTAGATGCAGTATTCATGGGAATGGGAACTAGATGCAGTATTCCCTTGGCTGGGAACTAGATGCAGTATTCCTGGGACTGGGAACTAGATGCTGTATTCCCTTGCCTGGGAACCAGATGCAGTACTCCTGGGAATGGGATCTAGATGCAGTATTCCTGGGAATGGGAACTAGATGCAGTATTCCCTGGAATGGGAAATAGATGCAGTATTCCTGGACTGGGAAATAGATGCAGTATTCCTGGGACTGGGAACGAGATGCAGTCTTCCCTGGACTGGGAACTAGATGCAGTATTCCTGGGACTGGGAGCTAGATGCAGTATTCCTGGGAATGGCAACTAGATGCACTTTTCCTGGGAATGGGAACTAGATGCAGTATTCCTGGGAATGGGAACTAGATGCAGTATTCCCTTGGCTGGGAACTAGATGCAGTATTCCTGGGACTGGGAACTAGATGCTGTATTCCCTTGCCTGGGAACCAGATGCAGTACTCCTGGGAATGGGATCTAGATGCAGTATTCCTGGGAATGGGAACTAGATGCAGTGTTCCTGGGACTGGGAACTTGATGAAGTATTCCTGGGACTGGGGACTAGATGCAGTATTCCGTGGACTGGGAACTAGATGCAGTATTCCCTGGACTGGGAACTAGATGCAGCATTCCTGGGACTGGGAACTAGATGCAGTATTCCTGGGACGGGGAACTAGATGCAGTATTCCCTGGGCTGGGAACTAGATGCAGTATTCCTGGGACTGGGAATTAGATGCAGTATTCCAGGGCCTGGGAACTAGATGAAGTATTCCCTGGACTGGGATCTAGATGCAGTATTCCTGGGACTGGGAACTAGATGCAGTTTTCCCTGGGCTGGGAACTAGATGCAGTATTCCTGGGACTTGCCACTAGATGCAGTTATCCCTGGGCTGGGAACTAGATGCAGTATTCCTGGGACTGGGAATTGATGCAGTATTCCTGGGACTGGGAACTAGATGCAGTATTCCCTGGGCTGGGATCGAGATGCAGTTTTCCCTGGACTGGGATCTAGATGCAGTATTCCTGGGACTGGGAACTAGATGCAGTATTCCTGGGACTGGGAACTAGATGCAGTATTCCCGGGAGTGGGAAGTAGATGCAGTATTCCTGGGACTGGGAACTAGATGCAGTATTCCTGGGATTGGGAACTAGATGCAGTATTCCTGGGACTGGGAACTAGATGCAATATTCCTGGGACTGGGAACTAGATGCAGTATTCCCTGGACTAGGAACTAGATGCAGTATTCCCTGGAATGGGAACTAGATGCAGTATTCCTGGACTGGGAACTAGATGCAGTATTCCTGCGACTGGGAACTAGATGCAGTATTCACTGGACTGGGAACTAGATGCAGTATTCCTGGGACTGGGAGCTAGATGCAGTATTCCTGGGAATGGCAACTAGATGCAATTTTCCTGGGAATGGGAACTAGATGCAGTATTCCTGGCAATGGGAACTAGATGCAGTATTCCCTTGGCTGGGAACTAGATGCAGTATTCCTGGGACTGGGAACTAGATGCAGTATTCCTGGGACTGGGAACTAGATGCAGTATTCCTGGGAATGGGAACTAGATGCAGTATTCCCTGGGCTGGCAACTAGATGCAGTATTCTTGGGACTGGGAACTAGATGCAGTTTTCCCTGGACTGGGAACTAGATGCAGTATTCCTGGGACTGGGAACTAGATCCAGTATTCCTGGGACTGGGAACTAGACGCAGTATTCCTGGGACTGGGAACTAGATGCAGTATTCCCTGGGCTGGGAACTAGATGCAGTATTCCTGGGACTGGGAACTAGATGCAGTATTCCTGGGACTGGGAACTAGATGCAGTATTCCCTGGGCTGGGATCTAGATGCAGCATTCCCTGGACTGGGATCTAGATGCAGTATTCCTGGGACTGGGAACTAGATGCAGTATTCCTGGGACTGGGAACTAGATGCAGTATTCCCTGGGCTGGGAACTAGATGCAGTATTCCTGGGACTGGGAATTAGATGCAGTATTCCCTGGACTGGGAACAAGCTGCAGTATTCCTGGGACTGGGAACTAGATGCAGTATTCCCTGGACTGGGAATTGGTGCAGTATTCCTGGGACTGGGAACTAGATGCAGTATTCCCTGGACTGGGAACTAGATGCAGTTTTCCCTGGACAGGGAACTAGATGCAGTATTCCCTGGACTAGGAACTAGATGCAGTATTCCTGGGACTGGGAACTAGCTGCAGTATTCCTGGCACTGGGAAATAGATGCAGTATTCCTCGGACTGGGAACTAGATGCAGTATTCCTGGGACTGGGAACTAGATGCAGTATTTCCTGGACTAGGAACTAGTTGTAATATTCCTGGGCCTGGGAACTAGATGCAGTATTCCTGGGACTGGGAACTAGATGCAGTATTCCTGGGACTGTGAACTAGATGCAGTATTCCCTGGACTAGGAACTAGTTGCAATATTCCTGGGACTGGGAACTAGATGCAGTATTCCTGGGACTGGGAACTAGATGCAGTATTCCCTGGACTTGGAACTAGATGCAGTATTCCCTGGAATGGGAAATAGATGCAGTATTCCTGGACTGGGAACTAGATGCAGTATTCCTGGGACTGGGAACTAGATGCAGTATTCCCTGGACTGGGAACTAGATGCAGTATTCCTGGGACTGGGAGCTAGATGCAGTATTCCTGGGAATGGCAACTAGATGCACTTTTCCTGGGAATGGGAACTAGATGCAGTATTCCTGGGAATGGGAACTAGATGCAGTATTCCCTTGGCTGGGAACTAGATGCAGTATTCCTGGGACTGGGAACTAGATGCTGTATTCCCTTGCCTGGGAACCAGATGCAGTACTCCTGGGAATGGGATCTAGATGCAGTATTCCTGGGAATGGGAACTAGATGCAGTATTCCCTGGAATGGGAAATAGATGCAGTATTCCTGGACTGGGAACTAGATGCAGTATTCCTGGGACTGGGAACTAAATGCAGTATTCCCTGGACTGGGAACTAGATGCAGTATTCCTGGGACTGGGAGCTAGATGCAGTATTCCTGGGAATGGCAACTAGATGCACTTTTCCTGGGAATGGGAACTAGATGCAGTATTCCTGGGAATGGGAACTAGATGCAGTATTCCCTTGGCTGGGAACTAGATGCAGTATTCCTGGGACTGGGAACTAGATGCTGTATTCCCTTGCCTGGGAACCAGATGCAGTACTCCTGGGAATGGGATCTAGATGCAGTATTCGTGGGAATGGGAACTAGATGCAGTATTCCTGGGACTGGGAACTTGATGAAGTATTCCTGGGACTGGGGACTAGATGCAGTATTCCGTGGACTGGGAACTAGATGCAGTATTCCCTGGACTGGGAACTAGATGCAGCATTCCTGGGACTGGGAACTAGATGCAGTATTCCTGGGATGGGGAACTAGATGCAGTATTCCCTGGGCTGGGAACTAGATGCAGTATTCCTGGGACTGGGAGTTAGATGCAGTATTCCTGGGCCTGGGAACTAGATGAAGTATTCCCTGGACTGGGATCTAGATGCAGTATTCCTGGGACTGGGAACTAGATGCAGTTTTCCCTGGGCTGCGAACTAGATGCAGTATTCCTGGGACTTGCCACTAGATGCAGTTATCCCTGGGCTGGGAACTAGATGCAGTATTCCTGGGACTGGGAATTGATGCAGTATTCCTGGGACTGGGAACTAGATGCAGTATTCCCTGCGCTGGGATCGAGATGCAGTTTTCCCTGGACTGGGATCTAGATGCAGTATTCCTGGGACTGGGAACTAGATGCAGTATTCCTGGGACTGGGAACTAGATGCAGTATTCCCGGGAGTGGGAAGTAGATGCAGTATTCCTGGGACTGGGAACTAGATGCAGTATTCCTGGGATTGGGAACTAGATGCAGTATTCCTGGGACTGGGAACTAGATGCAGTATTCCTGGGACTGGGAACTAGATGCAGTATTCCCTGAACTAGGAACTAGATGCAGTATTCCCTGGAATGGGAACTAGATGCAGTATTCCTGGACTGGGAACTAGATGCAGTATTCCTGCGACTGGGAACTAGATGCAGTATTCCCTGGACTGGGAACTAGATGCAGTATTCCTGGGACTGGGAGCTAGATGCAGTATTCCTGGGAATGGCAACTAGATGCACTTTTCCTGGGAATGGGAACTAGATGCAGTATTCCTGGCAATGGGAATTGGATGCAGTATTCCCTTGGCTGGGAACTAGATGCAGTATTCCTGGGACTGGGAACTAGATGCAGTATTCCTGGGACTGGGAACTAGATGCAGTATTCCTGGGAATGGGAACTAGATGCAGTATTCCTGGGAATGGGAACTAGATGCTGTATTCCCTTGCCTGGGAACTAGATGCAGTACTCCTGGGAATGGGATCTAGATGCAGTATTCCTGGGACTGGGAACTAGATGCAGTATTCCTGGGACTGGGAACTAGGTGCAGTATTCCTGGGACTGGGAACTATATGTAATATTCCTGGGACTGGGAACTAGGTGCAGTATTCCTGGGACTGGGAACTAGATGCAGTATTCCTGAGACTGGGAGCTAGATGCAGTATTCCTGGGACTGAGAACTAGATGCAGTATTCCTGGGACTAGGAACTAGGTGCAGTACTCCCTGGGACTGGGAACTGGTTGCAGTATTCCCTGGGACTGGGAACTAGATGCAGTATTCCTGGGACTGGGATCTAGATGCAGTATTCCTGGACTGGGAACTAGATGCAGTATTCCTGGGATTGGGAACTAGATGCAGTATTCCCTGGACTGGGAACTCGATGCAGTATGTCTGGGATTGGGCACTAGATGCAGTATTCCCTGGACTGGGAACTAGATGCAGTATTCCTGGGACTGGGAACTAGATGCAGTATTCCTGGGAATGGCAACTAGATGCACTTTTCCTGGGAATGGGAACTAGATGCAGTATTCCTGGGAATGGGAACTAGATGCAGTATTCCCTTGGCTGGGAACTAGATGCAGTATTCCTGGGACGTGGAACTAGATGCTGTATTCCCTTGCCTGGGAACTAGATGCAGTATTCCTGGGAATGGGAACTAGATGCAGTATTCCTGGGAATGGGAACTAGATGCAGTATTCCTGGGACTGGGAACTAGATGAAGTATTCCTGGGAATGGGAACTAGATGCAGTATTCCCTGGACTGCGAACTAGATGCAGTATTCCTGGGACTTGCAACTAGATGCAATTATCCCTGGGCTGGGAACTAGATGAAGTATTCTGTGGACTGGGAACTAGATGCAGTATTCCCTGGACTAGGAACTAGATGCAGTATTCCCTGGAATGGGAACTAGATGCAGTATTCCCTGAGCTGGGAACTAGCTGCAGTATTCCTGGGACTGGGAACTAGATGCAGTTTATCCCTGGACTGGGAACTAGATGCAGTATTCTTGGGACTGGGAACTAGATGCAGTTTTCCCTGGACTGGGAACTAGATGCAGTATTCCTGGGACTGGGAACTAGATGCAGTATTCCTGGGACTGGGAACTAGATGCAGTATTCCTGGGACTGGGAACTAGATGCAGTATTCCCTGGGCTGGGAACTAGATGCAGTATTCCTGGGACTGGGAACTAGATGCAGTATTCCTGGGACTGGGAAAATGATGCAGTATTCCCTGGGCTGGGATCTAGATGCAGTATTCCCTGGACTGGGAACTATATGCAGTATTCCTGGGACTGGGAACTAGATGCAGTATTCCTGGGACTGGGAACTCGATGCAGTATTCCCTGGGCTGGGAACTAGATGCAGTATTCCTGGGACTGGGAATTAGATGCAGTATTCCCTGGACTGGGAACAAGCTGCAGTATTCCTGGGACTGGGAACTAGATGCAGTATTCCCTGGACTGGGAATTGGTGCAGTATTCCTGGGACTGGGAACTAGATGCAGTATTCCCTGGACTGGGAACTAGATGCAGTATTCCCTGGGCTGGGAACTAGATGCAGTATTCCTGGGACTGGGAATTAGATGCAGTATTCCTGGGACTGGGAACTAGATGCAGTATTCCTGGCACTGGGAACTAGATGCAGTATTCCTGGGACTGGGAAATAGATTCAGTATTCCTGGGACTGGGAACTTGATGCAGTATTTCCTGGACTAGGAACTAGTTGTAATATTCCTGGGACTTGGAACTAGATGCAGTATTCCTGGGACTGGGAACTAGATGCAGTATTCCATGGACTAGGAACTAGATGCAGTTTTCCCTGGACTAGGAACTAGATGCAGTATTCCTGGGACTGGGAACTAGATGCAGTATTCCTGGGACTGGGAACTAGATGCAGTATTCCTGGGACTGGGAACTAGATGCAGTATTCCCTGGACTAGGAACTAGATGCAGTATTCCTGGACTGGGATCTAGATGCAGTATTCCTGGGACTGGGAACTAGATGCAGTATTCCCTGGACTGGGAACTAGATGCAGTATTCCTGGGACTGGGAGCTAGATGCAGTATTCCTGGGAATGGCAACTAGATGCACTTTTCCTGGGAATGGGAACTAGATGCAGTATTCCTGGGAATGGGAACTAGATGCAGTATTCCCTTGGCTGGGAACTAGATGCAGTATTCCTGGGACTGGGAACTAGATGCTGTATTCCCTTGCCTGGGAACTAGATGCAGTACTCCTGGGAATGGGATCTAGATGCAGTATTCCTGGGAATGGGAACTAGATGCAGTATTCCTGGGACTGGGAACTAGATGAAGTATTCCTGGGAATGGGAACTAGATGCAGTATTCACTGGACTGCGAATTAGATGCAGTATTCCTGGGACTGAGATCTAGATGCAGTATTCCCTGGACTGGGAACTAGATGCAGTATTCCTGGGACTGGGAACTAGATGCAGTATTCTTGGGACGGGGAACTAGATGCAGTATTCCCTGGGCTGGGAACTCGATGCACTATTCCTGGGACTGGGAACTAGATGCAGTATTGCTGGGCCTGGGAACTAGATGCAGTATTCCCTGGACTGGGAACTAGATGCAGTATTCCTGGGACTGGGAACTAGATGCAGTATTCCTGGGACTGGGAACTAGATGCAATTATCCCTGGGCTGGGAACTAGATGCAGTATTCCCTGGACTGGGGACTAGATGCAGTATTCCGTGGACTGGGAACTAGATGCAGTATTCCCTGGACTGGGAACTAGATGCAGTATTCCTGGGACTGGGAACTAGATGCAGTATTCTTGGGACGGGGAACTAGATGCAGTATTCCCTGGGCTGGGAACTAGATGCAGTATTCCTGGGACTGGGAACTCGATGCAGTATTCCTGGGCCTGGGAACTAGATGCAGTATTCCCTGGACTGGGAACTAGATGCAGTATTCCTGGGACTGGGAACTAGATGCAGTGTTCCTGGACTGGGAACTAGATGCAGTATTCCTGGGACTGGGAACTAGATGCAGTATTCCCTGGACTGGGAACTAGATGCAGTATTCCTGGGACTGGGAGCTCGATGCAGTATTCCTGGGAATGGCAACTAGATGCACTTTTCCTGGGAATGGGAACTAGATGCAGTATTCCTGGGAATGGGAACTAGATGCAGTATTCCCTTGGCTGGGAACTAGATGCAGTATTCCTGGGACTGGGAACTAGATGCTGTATTCCCTTGCCTGGGAACTAGATGCAGTACTCCTGGGAATGGGATCTAGATGCAGTATTCCTGGGAATGGGAATTAGATGCAGTATTCCTGGGACTGGGAACTAGATGAAGTATTCCTGGGAATGGGAACTAGATGCAGTATTCCCTGGACTGCGAACTAGATGCAGTATTCCTGGGACTTGCAACTAGATGGAATTATCCCTGGGCTGGGAACTAGATGCAGTATTCCCTGGACTGGGGACTAGATGCAGTATTCCGTGGACTGGGAACTAGATGCAGTATTCCCTGGACTAGGAACTAGATGCAGTATTCCTGGGACTGGGAACTAGATGCAGTATTCTTGGGACGGGGAACTAGATGCAGTATTCCCTGGGCTGGGAACTAGATGCAGTATTCCTGGGACTGGGAACTAGATGCAGTATTCCTGGGCCTGGGAACTAGATGCAGTATTCCCTGGATTGGGAACTAGATGCAGTATTCCTGGGACTGGGAACTAACTGCAGTTTTCCCTGGGCTGGGAACTAGATTCAGTATTCCTGGGGCTTGCCACTAGATGCAATTATCCCTGGGCTGGGAACTAGATGCAATATTCCTGGGACTGGGAACTAGATGCAGTATTCCTGGGACTGGGAACTAGATGCAGTATTCCCTGGGCTGGGATCTAGATGCAGTTTTCCCTGGACTGGGATCTAGATGCAGTATTCCTGGGACTGGGAACTAGATGCAATATTCCTGGGACGGGGAACTAGATGCAGTATTCCCGGGACTGGGAAGTAGATGCAGTATTCCTGGGACTGGGAACTAGATGCAGTATTCCTGGGACTGGGAACTAGATGCAGTATTCCTGGGACTGGGAACTAGATGCAGTATTCCTGTGACTGGGAACTAGATGCAGTATTCCTGGGACTGGGAACTAGATGCAGTATTCCCAGGACTGGGAACTAGATGCAGTATTCCTGGGACTGGGAACTAGATGCAGTATTCCCTGGACTGGGAACTAGATGCAGTATTCCTGGGACTGGGAACTAGATGCAGTATTCCCTGGAATGGGAACTAGATGCAGTATTCCTGGGACTGGGAACTAGATGCAGTATTCCTGGGACTGGGAACTAGATGTAATATTCCTGGGACTGGGAACTAGGTGCAGTATTCCTGGGACTGGGAACTAGATGCAGTATTCCTGGGACTGGGAACTAGATGCAGTATTCCTGGGACTGAGAACTAGATGCAGTATTCCTGGGACTGGGAACTAGATGCAGTATTCCTGGGACTGGGAACTAGATGCAGTATTCCTGGACTGGGAACTAGATGCAGTATTCCTGGGATTGGGAACTAGATGCAGTATTCCCTGGACTGGGAACTAGATGCAGTATGCCTGGGACTGGGAACTAGGTGCAGTATTCCCTGGACTGGGAACTAGATGCAGTATTCCTGGGACTGGGAACTAGATGCAGTATTCCTGGGAATGGCAACTAGATGCACTTTTCCTGGGAATGGGAGCTAGATGCAGTATTCCTGGGAATGGCAACTAGATGCAGTATTCCCTTGGCTGGGAACTAGATGCAGTATTCCTGGGACTGGGAACTAGATGCTGTATTCCCTTGCCTGGGAACTAGATGCAGTATTCCTGGGAATGGGAACTAGATGCAGTATTCGTGGGAATGGGAACTAGATGCAGTATTCCTGGGACTGGGAACTAGATGAAGTATTCCTGGGAATGGGAACTAGATGCAGTATTCCCTGGACTGCGAACTAGATGCAGCATTCCTGGGACTTGCAACTAGATGCAATTATCCCTGGGCTGGGAACTAGATGCAGTATTCCCTGGACTGGGGACTAGATGAAGTATTCCATGGACTGGGAACTAGATGCAGTATTCCCTGGACTGGGAACTAGATGCAGTGTTCCTGGGACTGGGAACTAGATGCAGTATTCCTGGGACGGGGAACTAGATGCAGTATTCCCTGGGCTGGGAACTAGATGCATTATTCCTGGGACTGGGAACTAGATGCAGTATTCCTGGGACTGGGAACTGGATGCAGTATTCCCTGGACTGGGAACTAGATGCTGTATTCCTGGGACTGGGAACTAGATGCAGTTTTCTCTGGGCTGGGAACTAGATGCAGTATTCCTGGGACTTGCAACTAGATGCAATTATCCCTGGGCTGGGAACTAGATGCAGTATTCCTGGGTCTGGGAACTAGATGCAGTATTCCTGGGACGGGGAACTAGATGCAGTATTCCCTGGGCTGGCATCTAGATGCAGTTTTCCCTGGACTGGGATCTAGATGCAGTATTCCTGGGACTGGGAACTAGATGCAGTATTCCTGGGACTGGGAACTAGATGCAGTATTCCTGGGACTGGGAACTAGATGCAGTATTCCTGGGACTGGGAACTAAATGCAGTATTCCCTGGACTGGGAACTAGATGCAGTATTCCTGGGACTGGGAACTAGATGCAGTATTCCTGGGACTGGGAACTAGATGCAGTATTCCTGGGACTGGGAACTAGATGCAGTATTCCCTGGACTGGGAACTAGATGCAGTATTCCTGGGACTGGGAACTAGATGCAGTATTCCTGGGACTGGGAACTAGATGCAGTATTCCTGGGACTGGGAACTAGATGCAGTATTCCCTGGACTGGGAACTTGATGCAGTATTCCTGGGACTGGGAACTAAATGCGGTATTCCTGGGACTGGGAACTAGATGTAATATTCCTGGGACTGGGAACTAGGTGCAGTATTCCTGGGATTGGGAACTAGATGCAGTATTCCCTGGTCTGGGAACTAGGTGCAATATTCCTGGGATTGGGACCTAGATGCAGTATTCCCTGGGCTGGGAACTAGATGCAGTATTCCTGGGACTGGGAACTAGATGCAGTTTTCCCTGGCTGGGAACTAGATGCAGTATTCCTGGGACTGGGAACTAGATGCAGTATTCCTGGGACTGGGAACTAGATGCAGTTTTCCCTGGGCTGGGATCTAGATGCTGTTTCCCCTGGACTCGGATCTAGATGCAGTATTCCTGGGACTGGGAACGAGATGCAGTATTCCCTGGACTGGGAGCTAGATGCAGTATTCCTGGGACTGGGAACTAGATGCAGTATTCCCTGGGCTGGGAACGAGTTGCGGTATTCCTGGGATTGGGAACTAGATGCAGTTTTCCCTGGGCTGGGAACTGTCGACCAGATGTTAGCGTCACAGGAACGAGTCAACCCCATGTCTTGCGTACCTGGGGATGAACCCGACATACCGGTAGCATCTACCTCAGAACCAGTAGCAGTGGAAACTCATGAACTAACCGATGAAAAGGGGCCAGAATCGCCTCTGCACCAAGAACAAGAACCTCAGGAAAGGCGCTATCCCGAAAGGACCAGGAAGCCGCCCCAAAGACTGAATCTATAAATGGACTATTGTTGTTCAATGTACATGTTAAAGTGTTAATTGTTATTTGAATATTAGGGGTACTACTAATCTAAAAGGGGAGGAATTGTACTGTATGTACCTTTAAGAGAGAATTACTTTTACAGCTCCTGTATACTGTAGTACCGGCAGTGACCACACCTGTATATAAGCCTTGAGCATGCCTCTGTACCCCAGTCTTGAGACTACCCTACTCCAGTAAATACCAGTTCATTGTTAAGTTACAGCATCTGTGTGGTTATTGAAAAACAGCATACTCTCAGAATCACGGATCTAACAGGAACTCGATGCAGTAATCCTTGGACTGGGAACTAGATGCAGTATTCCCTGGACTGGGAACTAGATGCAGTATTCCCTGGGAACTAGATGCAGTATTCCCTGGACTGGGAACTAGATGCAGTATTCCCTGGACTGGGAACTAGTTGCAATGTTCCCTGGGCTGGGAACTAGTTGCAGTATTCCCTGGACTGGGAACTAGATGCAGTATTCCCTGGACTAGGAACAAGATGCAGTATTTCCTGGACTAGGAACAAGATGCAGTATTTCCTGGACTAGGAACTAGATGCAGTATTCCTGGGGCTGGGAACTAGATGCAGTTTTCCCTGGGCTGGGAACTAGATGCAGTATTCCTGGGACTGGGAACTGGATGCAGTATTCCTGGGACTGGGAACTAGATGCAGTTTTCTCTGGGCTGGGAACTAGATGTAGTATTCCTGGGACTGGGAACTAGATGCAGTTTTCCTTGGACTGGGAACTAGTTGCATTATTCTCTGGGACTGGGAACTAGATGCAGTTTTCCCTGGACTGGGAGCTAGGTGCAGTATTCCTGGGACTGGGAACTTGATGCAGTATTCCTGGGGCTGGGAACTAGATGCTGTATTCCTGGGGCTGGGAACTAGATGCTGTATTCCCTGGACTGGGAACTAGATGAAGTATTCCCTAGACTAGGAACTAGTGAGTAATCCCCAGACTGGGAACGAAATGCAGTATTCCCCAGACTGGGAATTAGCTGCTGTATTCACTGGGACTGGGAACTGGATGCAGTATTCCTGGGACTGGGAACTAGATGCAGTATTCCCTGGGCTGGGAACTAAATGCAGTATTCCCTGGACTAGGAACTAGATGCAGTATTCCTGGGGCTGGGAACTAGTTGCAATGTTCCCTGGGCTGGGATCAAATGCAATATTCCCTGGGCTAGGAACTAGATGCAGTATTCCTGGGGCTGGGAACTAGTTGCAATGTTCCCTGGACAGGGAATTAGATGCAGTATTCCCTGGACTGGGAATTAGTTGCAGTATTCCCTGGACTGGGAACTAGATGCAATGTTCCCTGGGCTAGGAACTAGATGCAGTATTCCTGGGGCTGGGAACTAGTTGCAATGTTCCCTGGACAGGGAATTAGATGCAGTATTCCCTGGACTGGGAATTAGTTGCAGTATTCCCTGGACTGGGAACTAGATGCAATGTTCCCTGGGCTGGGAACTAGATGCAGTATTCCCTGGACTGGGAACTAGATGCAGTATTCCTGGGACTGGGAACTAGATGCAGTATTCCTGGGACTGGGAACTAAACGCAGTGTTCCTTGGACTGGGAACTAGATGCAGTATTCCCTGGGCTGGGAACTAGTAATGTTCCCTGGACTGGGAACTAGATGCAGTATTCCCTGGGCTGGCAACTAGTTGCAATGTTCCCTGGGTTGGGAAATAGATGCATTGTTCCCGGGGCTGGGACCTGGCTGCAATGCTCCCTCGGCTGGGATCGAGACGCAGTGTTCCCTGGGCGTAAAGGCGGTGCGGGGTGACGTCACTGTGAACGCCCCGCCATGCGT
Organism: Somniosus microcephalus; assembly: GCF_052327205.1. Lineage (NCBI taxonomy): Eukaryota > Metazoa > Chordata > Chondrichthyes > Squaliformes > Somniosidae > Somniosus > Somniosus microcephalus. The sequence continues at coordinate 19,662,846 of NC_141006.1, read as the reverse complement.
CTGTCAGTGGTACACGCGTTGTGAGGTCACGTGCTCCCGCCTGCAGAGGGCGCGGTCGTGCGGAGGTGAGAGCGGGCACGAGCGGTGGGTGTGGGCATGGCGAGCACGGTCAACACAGCCCAGGGGGCGGAGTTAGACAGAGGGAGCGGAGGAGGGGGCGGGGGGAGTGAGGAGAGGGGGTCGGGTGAGGGGATGAGGGGGCTGGGATGGGTTGGGATGAGGTGGGTCGGGGTGAGGGGATGAGGTGGGTCGGGGTGAGGGGATGGGTTGGGATGAGGTGGGTCGTGGTGAGGGGATGGGTTGGGATGAGGTGGGTCGGGGTGAGTGGATGGGTTGGGATGAGGTGGGTGAGGGGATGGGTTGGGATGAGGGGGCGGGGTGAGGGGATGGGTTGGGATGAGGGGGCGGGGTGTGGGGCCAGGACGCGGTGAGGCGACCGTGAGTTGAGGGGGCTGGGTGAGGGGATGGGGTGGGATGAGTGGGCGGGGTGATGGGGTGGGGTGAGGATATGGGGTGGGGTGAGGGGGCGGGATGAGGGGGTGGGATGGGGTGAGGGGATCGGGTGAGGAAGGGGTGAGGGGAAGGGAAGGGGTGGGAAGGGGTGAGGGGAAGGGAAGGGGTGAGGGGATCGGGTGAGGAAGGGGTGGGGTGAGGGGAAGGGAAGGGGTGAGGGGAAGAGAAGGGGTGAGGGGCCAGGACGTGGTGAGGCGACAGCGTGAGTTGAGGGGGCTGGGTGAGGTGATGGGGTGGGATGATGGGGCGGGATGAAGGGGCGGGATGAAGGGGCGGGGTGAGGGGATGGGGTGAGGGGCCAGGACGCGGTGAGGGGCCAGGACGCGGTGAGGCGACAGCGTGAGTTGAGGGGGCTGGGTGAGGTGAGGGGATGGGGCGGGGTGAAGGGGTGGGGTGAAGGGATGGGGTGAGGGGCCAGGACACGGTGAGGGGCCAGGACGCGGTGAGGCGACAGCGTGAGTTGAGGGGGCTGGGTGAGGTAAGGGGATGGGGTGAGGTGAGGCGGCAGGGTGAGGGGCCAGGCTGCGGTGAGAGGGGTGGGGGTCCTGGTTAGGATGAGTGGGGTGAGTGGAGTCTGGGCTGCGAATGGGGTGTCATGGTATAACAGGGAGAGGTGGCGTCGGGCCTGGCCTGGCCTGGGATAGCAGGAGTGTGATCGGCCGGTACTTTAAGCCTGGAGTCCGCTTCCTTTTGTTGCCAATATTGTACTCTTAGGATAAGGCCGGGTTTTATAATAGAATCATAAAATGATACAGCACAGACGGTAGCCATTGGGCCCATTGTGCCTGTGCCGGCTCTGTGAAAGAGCTATCCAATTAGTCTCACTCTCCTGCTCTTTCCCCACAGCCCTGCAAGTATTTATCCAATTCCCTTTTTAATGTTACTATTGAATCTGCTTTCAACACCCTTTCAGGCAGTGCATTCCAGATCACAGCAACTCGCTGTGCAGATTTTTTTTCCTCATGTCGCCTTGGGTTCTTTTGCCAACCTCCTTAAATCCGTGTCCACTGGTTCTCGACCCTTCTGCCACTGGAAACAGTTTCTCCCTATTTACTCTTATCAAAACCATTCATGATTTGAAAACTTCTATCAAATCTCTTAACCTTCTCTGCTCTAAGGAGAACAATCTCAGCTTCTACAATCTCTCCACATAACTGAAGTCCTGCATCCCTGGTACCATTTTAGTAAATCTGCTCTGCACCATGTCTATGGCCTTGACATCCTTCCCAGAATTGGCCACAATACTTCGGCTGGGGCCTAATCAGTGTTTTATAAAGGTTTAGCATAACTTCCTTGTTTTTGTACTCTATGCCTCTATTAAAAATATTCTATTTTATGTTGAACTGTTTGGCTTGTTGAAGGAAGCTGAGAAGGCCCAGCAGGGAGCAAACATGCAGGAACCCCCAATTATTTGGCATTATCATGTCTGATCTGATACGGTGTTGAAGATATGAGGGCTCATATATGTGATGGACATTCAGCCAGCCTCTGCAGGATTGGGGTGCCGTTGACTGTTCCTGGAGTCTCAGGCTTTCACGGAGACTCTGAACCCAGTTCCAACCCCAGCTCCAGGCGTGGTCAGTGGCTAACATTCTGCAAACCTGTTAGTTCATGATTCTACCTGTTGGGGGAGCTGTGATCATTGGCACGGAGCTAGCACAACCAACATCAGTTATCATAACCAACCAGGGAATGGACATGACAGGGTCTCACCATTCCATTCTGCTCTGCCCTCCACCAGCATCTGCAGATTTCTTCCCACTCTTCCTTTGGGTCTTATCATACAGCCCCATCTTCATGGGCTTAGCCTTGCGTGCTATTTTTTCCAAACATGAACTCATGCTCTCACTTTGTGAGGGTTCCCATCTTAAGTGTTGCTGATTGTGATCTTTTTGCTGTAACATGTTCTGTTACTGCCCACAGCCTATTCCTTCTTAGTACTTCACTGTCAGTCACTTTGTCCTCCCAACATTTTCTTTGCATGGTGTTTCAAAGGCATTCAGTTTCCTTTGCCTCCGCAGAATACAGATGTGTTAGCTGGACATGGGTAAATGGGGCTGAGGTATAGATCAGCCACGATCTGATTGAGTGGCGGAACAGGCTCGAGGGGCTGAATGGTCTACTCCTGTTCCTATCAGTCTCCTTTCCCCATTTCACAATTCCATTTTTCTCCAGAGTGGTTTCCATGGTTTGTAAAACATACCAAATATTTGCAGCCAGAGCAATGCATTCTTTAGCTTTTAAAGTATGTAACTCTTCCACCTCATTACCATAAATGTCCACTTTGCTCAGTCTTCCTTTGTCCTTCTATGCTCATCTTTGTACTGTGGAGGTAAGATGTTGGCCTTGGGGAAGCTATGCTTATACCTTCAGGTGGATTGTCTTTTCTTCTCATTGCCTTGACATGGTAATGAATAATATCTTTGCGGAGACATACTGGAAGGATGTCATCAGTGTTGGTGGAAAACAAAGACCTTTTGGATGGCCATTGGCAACTTTTCTACTTGGACAAGATTATGATTGGAATGGCTCTAGTATTTTCTGAATTATATTGGATGGAAAACATGACTTGAAATTCTTATGTGCCAAGTGCTTCCTGTGTGTTCGTGACACCAGACCGAGTGAATGACCTCTACAAAGATCTTGTTAAAGATTGCCACTTGGAAGGTCCCTCAGTGATTTGATGGATGGGTGCACCACATGGTGTGGGACTAAGTCCTGCAGACCAGGGAGTTCCCGAGTTTGGTCGCTCTCCTCTGCTGAGTCAGGTAATGTCAGCCAAGAGAGTGTTTGAGGACCAACAACTGCTGGAATGTAGTTGCCGGGAAAATGCTAGAATCTATTATTAAGGACGTGGTAACAGGGCACTTAGAAAATAATAATAGGATTGGGTAGAGTCAACACGTTTTTATGAAAGGGAAATAATGTTTGACGAATCTGTTAAGAGTTTTTTGAGGTTGTAACTAGCAGAATAGATAAGGGGGAACTAGTGGATGTGATGTATTTGGATTTTCAGAAGGCATTTGATAAGGTGCCACACAAGAGGTTATTAAACAAAATTAGGGCTCATGAGATTGGGGTAATCACAGATATCACAGAATCCCCACAGTGCAGATAGAGGCCATTTCGGCCCATCGAGCCTGCACCGACACATATCCCACCAGATCCCCGTAACCTTTACACTAACACATATCCCACCCTATCCCCGTAACCCCACGTATTTAATCCCCCTAACACTAATGGTCAATTTATCATAGCCAATCAACCTAACCCGCACATCTTTGGACTGTGGGAGGAAACCGGAGCACCCGGAGAAAACCCACGCAAACACGGGGAGAATGTGCAAACTCCACACAGACAGTCACCCGAGGCCGGATTCGAACCCGGGTCTCTGGCGCTGTGAGGCAACAGTGCTAACCACCATGCCACCGTGCTAATATACCAACATGGATTGAAGATTGGTTAACGGACAGAAAACAGAGAGTAGGAATAAACGGGTCATTTTCGGATTGGCAGGCTGTAACTAGTGGGGTACCGCAAGGATCAGTGCTTGGGCCTCAGCTATTCACAATCTATATCAATGATTTGGATGAGGGGACCAAATGTAATATATCCAAGTTTGCTGATGATACAAAGCTGGATGGGAATGGAAGTTGTGAGGAGGGTGCAAGGAGGCTTCAAGGGGATATAGACAGGCTAAGTGAGTGGGCAAGAACATGGCAAATGGAATGTAATGTGGAGAAATGTGAAGTTATCCACTCTGGTAGGAAAAATAGAAAAGCAGAGTATTTTTTAAGATAGAGAGATAGAAACATAGAAAAATAGGAGCAGGAGTAGGCCATTCGGCCCTTCGAGCCTGCTCCGCCGTTCAATATGATCATGGCTGATCCTGTATCTCAATACCATATTCCCGCTCTCTTCCCCATACCCCTTGATGCCTTTTGCGTCTAAAAATCTATCTATCTCCTTCTTAAATACATTCAGTGACTTGGCCTCCACAGCCTTCTGTGGTAGAGAATTCCACAGGTTCACCACCCTCTGAGTGAAGAAATTTCTCCTCATTGCAGTCCTTAATGTCCTACCCCATATCCTGAGACTGTGACCCCTCGTTCTAGAGCCCCCAGCCAGGGGAAACATCCTCCCTGCATCCAGTCTGTCTAGCCCTGTCAGAATTTTACACGTTTCAATGCGATCCCCTCTCATTCTTCTAAACTCTAGTGAATACAGGCCAAGTCGACCCAATCTCTTCTCATACGACAGTCCTGCCATCCCAGGAATCAGTCTGGTGAACCTTAAGTGGAGTATTACATAGGATAAACGGCGCAGAAACAGGCCATTCGGCCCAACTAGTCCATGCCGGCATTTATGCTCCACTTGAGCAATCTCCCGTCTTTCCTCATATAAATCTATCCGCATAACCCTCTATTCCCTCATATGCTTGTCTAGCCTCCCCTTAAATGCACCTATACTATACGCTTCAACCACTCCCTGTGGTAGCGAGTTCCACATTCTCACCACTCTGGGTAAAGAAGTTTCTTCTGAATTCCCAATTGGATTTCTTGATGACTATCTTATATTGATGGCCTCTAGTTTTGCCCTTCCCCACAAGTGGAAACATTCTCTCTCTATCCACTCTATCAAAACCTTTCATAATTTTAAAGACTTCTATTAGGTCACCCCTCAGCCTTCTCTTTTCAAGAGAAAAGAGACCCAGCCTGTTCATCCTTTCCTGATATGTATACCCTCGCATTTCTGCTATCATCCTTGTAAATCTTCTCTGCACCCTCTCCAGTGCCTCTATATCCTTTTTATAATATGGTGACCAGAACTGTACGCAGTACTCCAAGTGTGGTCTAACCAAGGTTCGATGCAGGTTTAGCATAACTTCCCTACTTTTTAATTCTGTCCCTCTAGAAATAAACCCTAGTGCTTGGTTTGCTTTTTTTATGGCCTTGCTAACCTGTGTCGCAACTTTTAGTGATTTGTGTATTTGTACTCCGAGATCCCTTTGTTCCTCTACCCCACCTAGACTCGCACCCTCCAAGTAATAAGTGACCTCCCTATTCTTCCTCCCAAAATGTAATGCCTCACATTTATCTGTGTTGAACTTCATTTGCCAATTATATGCCCATTCTGCAAGTTTATTAATGTCCTCCTGTAACTTGTTGCAGTCCTCCTCAGTATTGACTATCCCCCCCAATTTGGTGTCATCTGCAAATTTAGAAATTGTGTTTTTGATTCCAAAGTCTAAGTCGTTAATATAAATTGTGAACAGCAGTGGTCCCAGCACTGATCCTTGTGGAACACCACTACCCACCTTCTGCCACTGTGAATAGCTACCCTTTACTCCTACTCTCTGCTTCCTGCCCTGAAGCCAGCTAGCTATCCATTCTGCTACTTGCCCCCTGACTCCGCATTCTTTGACCTTGTTCATCAGTCTATTATGGGGTACCTTATTGAAGGCCTTTTGAAAATCTAAATAAATTTCATCTACTGCATTAGAAGATCAGCCATGATCTTATTGAATGGCGGAGCAGGCTTGAGGGGCCAAATGGCTTCCTCCTGCTCCAATTTCTTATGTTCTTATGAATGCTACTGGTCTAGGGAGGGGAAAAATGGCTAGTGTTAGCAATCCTGATTGCTGTGTATTGACCCTTGCTGTAGAGATGTTGGACTCAGCTGCAATGTCCACCTTGGTCAAATAGCTCATTCATAGTCACTTGTCCAGGCTTACCCAAAATGTGACCACTTGAGCAAGGATTCAGGTGGCTCATTATCACATTCCATGGACTATTTGATCATCTTCATTTGGACTTGACCTTATATCCTTCAGTCTTGATCCTAAGCAGATAGTTGTCTAGCCATTTAAAGGATTCACTCAGCTTCTGCTGGGAGTCCATTCAATATATCCAATCCCTTGTGGTACAGAGAGCACAATTCTTCTAAGGCCTAGTCTCATTTGAGGCTTGTTCATTTTATACGCCTCTAGTATAACAGTCCTCTAGTCCAGTGTATAGTGCCCAAGATAATTTGCTTCTTGACATCTGTGTTATCCATGATGATACCAGGTATGAGAAACTATGAGGAGAGACTTGAAGTCCTGGCATTATTTCCACTGCAGCAGAGAAGGCTAAGAGGACATTTTAAAGACCATTCCCTGTGATTGAGGTGTTAGTGATGAGGTGTCAGAAATACTATTGAATCTGCTTCTACCAACCTTTCGGGCAGTGTATTACAGATCATAACAACTTGCTGCGTAAAAAAAATTCTCATCTCCCCTCTGTTTCTTTTGCCAATTATCTTAAATCTGTGTCCTCTGGTCACCAACCCACCTGCCAGTGGAAACAGTTTCTCCTTATTTACTCTGTCAAAACACGTCATGATTTTGAACACCTCTATTAAATCTCCCCTGAACCTTCTCTGCTCTAAGAAGAACAATCCCAGTTTCTCTAGTCTCTCCACATAACTGAAGACCCTCATCCCTGGTGCATTCTGGTAAATCTCCCCTGCACCCTCTCCAAGGCCTGTGACATCTTTCCTGAAGTGTGATGGTGTGGTGCCCAGAATTGGACACAATGCTGCAGCTGAAGTTGTACATATTTTCAAATATAGTCAGTAAGATAATTACAGTGGGACAGTGTACCCAACAGAATACAGCATGGTGTGCTGGGTAAAGGCAGTACTTTAAGTATTACTGTTAATGATATTAGTGTAATGATATCAATGAACTTATCACGTTCATATGATGTTCCTCTGTTGGCTGCTTAACTGAGGCTTTAACGCATTCCGTTCCTCTGCTAATATTGCCAAACCAGCGGACTCTACCAACTAGAAGGACAAGGGCAACAGGCACTTGGGAACACCACCACCTCCAAGTTCCCCTTCAAGTCACACACCATCCTGACATGGAAATATATCACCGTTCCTTCATCGTCACTGGATCAGACTCCTGGAACCCCCCCCTGCTAACAGCACTATAGAAGTACCTTCACAACATGGACTGCAGCGGTTCAAGAAGGTGGTTCACCACCACCTTCTCAAGGGCAATTAGGGATGGGCAATAAATGCTGGCCTTAGCAGTGACATCCACATCCCATGAATGAATTAAAAAAATAGTAATTTCTAGCTTAATAAATTTCTACTTTTGATAAAGATATACTTGCTCTCGAGGCGGTTCAGAGAAGGTTCACTCAGTTGATTCCGGAGATGAGGGGGTTGACGTATGAGGAAAGGTTGAGTAGGTTGGGACTCTACTCATTGGAGTTCAGAAGAATGAGAGGCGATCTTATCGAAACATATAAGATTGTGAGGGGGCTTGATCGGGTGGATGTGGTGAGGATGTTTCCACTGATAGGTGAGATTAGAACTAGGGGGCATAATCTTTGAATAAGGGGTTGCCCTTTCAAAACTGAGATGAGAAACTTCTTCACTCAGAGGGTAGTAAATCTATGGAATTTGCTACCCCAGAGAGCTGTGGAAGCTGCAACATTAAATAAATTTAAAATGGAGATAGACATTTTCCTAGCAGATAAGGGAATTAGGGGTTACGGGGAGAGGGCAGGGAAGTGGACGTGAGTCTAGATTCAGATCGGCCATGATCCTATTGAATGGCGGAGCAGGCTCAAGGGGCCGTATGGCCTACTCCTGCTCCTATTTCTTATGTTCTTATGTTCTTATGTCCAGATAACTGGTGTGCTTTCCAGTCTCTCCATCTGAAAGCAGGGTAGGCCACCTTGATGCTTGAAGGGGTTATTTTCAAACTCAGTTATCATGGTTTGGTATTCATTGTCAATTTTATTTTAATAGTCTGTCCATGTAACTCCATCTCTTAATGTTTATGAACATTGCGCAGGATTTAAGTCTTAAATTAGTTGCTAAAGTCTTTTAATAATAATCATCATCCAACACTTTGCTACTGAAACAAATTAAAACTATGCGGAGTTTCTCTGCCTACTTCCCTTCAGGCACTGAATGTTAAATTTTTTTTTTTTAAGTGCCCCAAATTCCTATCCCTCTGGGTTTAACCCATGGATTCCCCTTCCAAACAAACCAAGATTAAACATTACTGGTTTCAAATCAACATCTAGCCCCTCTCACACTCCAGGGTACCAGGGTCTGGTGAAAGAATATATACTGGGCTATCTTGCGAGATTGGGAATTGTGCTGAAGTGGGGTGTGCTGTGCTGATCATGATCTAGATCAGTATTTACTGTCTCGCAAGATCTCAGAGTCTGAGAACAAAACTGGGACTGCGAACTGTTATAATACAAGCTCTTGCAAGGCTGAGGTACAGTCAAGCGAGCCATTATTGCTGTTCGGAGACAATAATTAACAGAGTGGTCAGACCAGTGGCATTTAAGGAGTTATTTTACAACTTCCAAAAAAAGTATATTCCACTGAGAAAAAAAGGGTGTAAAAGAAAAGACAGCCATTTGTGGCTAAGTAAAGAAATTAAGGATAGTATTCGACTAAAAACAAGGGCATATAAGGTAGCCAAATCTAGTGGGAGGATAGAGGATTGGGAAAACTTTAAAAGACAGCAAAAAATAACAAAAAGATTGATTAAGAAAGGGAAGATAGATTATGAAAGTAAATTAGCAAAAAATATAAAGACAGATAGTAAGAGTTTTTATAGTTATATAAAAAGAAAAAGGGTGGCTAAAGTAAATGTTGGTCCCTTAGAGGATGAGACCGGGAAATTAATGGTGGGAAATATGGAGATGGCAAAAACGCTGAATGAATATTTTGTATCAGTCTTTACAGTAGAGGACACCAAGAATATCCCAACACTGGACAAGCAGGGGGCTATAGGGGGGGAGGAGATAAACACGATCAAAATCACTAAGGAAGTGGTACTCGGTAAAATAATGGGACTCAAGGCGGATAAATCACCTGGACCTGATGGCTTACATCCTAGGGTCTTGAGGGAAGTGGCGGTAGGGATTGTGGGTGCATTGGTAATAATCTTCCAAAACTCCCTGGACTCAGCAAAGGTCCCGGCAGACTGGAAAACTGCTAATGTAACACCCTTATTTAAAAAGGGCAGTAGACAGAAGGCTGGAAACTATAGACCGGTTGTAGGTAAAATTTTGGAGTCCATTATTAAGGAGACAGTAACAGGACATTTGGATAATCATAATTTAATAAGACAAAGTCAGCATGGTTTTATGAAGGGGAAGTCATGTTTGACAAATTTGCTGGAGTTCTTTGAGGAAGTAACATATAGGGTGGATAAAGGTGAACCAGTGGACGTAGTGTATTTAGACTTCCAAAAGGCATTTGACAAGGTGCCACACAAAAGATTATTGCTTAAGATAAAAAATCACGGGATTGGGGGTAATATTCTGGCATGGATAGAGGATTGGCTATCTAACAGAAGGCAGAGAGTTGGGATAAATGGTTCATTCTCAGACTGGCAATCAGTAACCAGTGGTGTTCCGCAGGGGTCAGTGCTGGGTCCCCAACTCTTTACAATCTATATTAACGATTTGGAGGAGGGGACCGAGTGTAACACATCAAAGTTTGCAGATGATACTAAGATGGGAGGGAAAGTAGTGAGTGAGGAGGACATAAAAAACCTGCAAGGGGACATAGACAGGCTAAGTAAGTGGGCAGAGATTTGGCAGATGGAATACAATACTGGAAAGTGTGAGGTTATGCACTTTGGCAGGAAAAATCGTAGAGCAAGTTATTATCTTAATGGCAAGAAACTGGAAAGTACTGAAGTACAAAGGGATCTGGGGGTCCTGGTGCACGAAACTCAAAATGTTAGTATGCAGGTGCAGCAAGTGATTAAGAAGGCCAATGGAATGTTGGCTTTCATTGCTAGGGGGATAGAATATAAAAATAGGGAGGTATTGCTTCAGTTGTACAAGGTATTGGTGAGACCGCACCTGGAATACTGCATACAGTTTTGGTGTCCATACTTAAGAAAGGACATACTTGCTCTCGAGTCAGTACAAAGAAGGTTCACTCGGTTGATCCCGGGGATGAGGAGATGGACATATGAGGAGAGGTTGAGTAGATTGGGACTCTACTCATTGGAGTTCAGAAGAATGAGAGGCGATCTTATTGAAACATATAAGATTATGAAGGGGTTGGATCGGGTGGATGCAGGGAGGATGTTCCAGATGATGGGTGAAACTAGAACTAGGGGGCATAGTCTTAGAATAAGGGGCTGCTCTTTCAAAACTGAGATGAGGAGGAACTACTTCACTCAGAGGGTGGTAGGTCCATGGAATATGCTGCCCCAAAAAGCTGTCGAAGCTACATCATTACATAAATTTAAAACAGAAATAGACAGTTTCCTAGAAGAAAAGGGAATTAAGGGTTACGGGGAGCGGGCAGGAATTTGGACATGAGTCTAGGTTCGGATCGGTCATGGCCCTGTGGGTAGCGGAGCGGGCCCAGGGGCCGTGTAGCCTGATCCTGCTCCTGTTTCGTGTGTCTAATTCTGTTAGATTCAGGAGATAGTCCTGTCATAATGGATTGGCGGTTAGGATCAGATCAACCATGATCTTATTGAATGGCGGAGCAGGCTCGAGGGGCCAATTGGCCTACTCCTGCTCCTATTTCTTATGTTCTTATGTTCTTATTTCTGACTCCGGTATTTATAGTGATATCAATTAGTGTGGTTTAAGTGTGAAATAGTAAGCGAAACGATAAGGATTGGAGAAGAAATATTTGGAGGTGGCAGGGGTGTTCATACTGGGGGAAGTTGGCGCTCATTGGAAGGGAGGGGGTTGGAGACATGGTGACACAAGGAAATGTAAAAAAAAGAGATGCAAGAATATTTACGGTAATAATTTGTCTTCAACATTTTATCTTTTTGACTCACAGAAATTATCGAGCAAACCAGAGGCAATAGAAAATCACCAACTACCTGAAAATATGGAGGTGGCTTCTGATACACCAGAAATTGAGTACATGAAAGGAGCGGTTATGGGTTTAATAGTTGATTCAGCAGAGAACATCTCAACCGACTCAGCATTTGAAGGCGGCGGCCCAGGCAGCACAGGAGCTGTGGGTTACAGGGTAGATGCAGCCAAGGTGGAAGCTTCAGACATTACTGTAGCAGGATCACAGGAAGGTTGCTGCCCAGGGGAGGCCCACCTCGACAACAGGCAGAGAGAAAAGGAGCTGACATCAGCATTTGTAGGATGTGGTTCCTGGGAAGAACTAGATCTAGATGTAAAAAGCCTGATGTCAGAACATGCAAGCAAGGAGCCAGATCCAGAGACAGGCCACCAGTGGGGAAAGGTACAAATGAATCTGGAGATTGAATCAGCCCAGGCAGATAAGGTATTGCAAATAAGTAACTTGATAATGATACTTAACAAGCTATTTGACTGGAAAAAGGGTAATTATTTTTCGTTGCACGAGTAAGGCAAACCAAACCAGTGACCTTCATAAAGGAATTGCATGTGTTTGCTACATGGGTGAGATACACAGCACAGTTGGACTGGAATAAGATACAAATGAATAACCTAGAAACTGTTGCTCTCCAGTCATAGGCCTAAAAAGTCAGTGGGCTGCGCCACCAGTTAGCGCCCAAAGAGGGCACTTAGTGGGTTTAGCGCCACTGGCCACGCCTCCCGTGAAATTTAGCGGGGCGCTAATGGCGGCGCTAGCCGTTAGCGCTGCGCCGCCACCGATGACGTCATCGGTGTGCGCAGCGCCCTGCTACCGCTCCGATCGCGAAATTTGGTAGCGCCCCCTGCTGTTAACGCCGGTCGCAATTTGCGACCGGTTCAGGGGGGCCTACCTGCGGCGGTAGAGGTGCTGAGGTGCGGGGCGGCCATTTTTTTTGCTGGCCGCCTGCCAGCACCTCTTCGTGCAGCCGTCCCCAGCCTCCTGAACAACCCCCTCCGCGTTGTACCGGCTGTCTCCCAAGAGCCCGGCACTTCTCCTCGGTGCCGGGCTCCTTTGCCGGCACTCGCGATCTTAGATCGTGCTGCAGCAGGCCCCTCCCCTTTAAGAAGTGGAGGAAGGCCTGCAGTACCACAGCGCGGCGTGCCACAGCGTGTGGTGCTGCGGCACGTTGTGCTGCGAATTTCAGTTGCAGCGCCCCAAGACGGATGCGGGGAGCCTCGAGTAGCGCCGCGCTTCGGTTTGGGGCGCTCAAACTGAATTTCTGGCGGGCGCTCGCGACTCCTTCCGGGGTGCTACTTCCAGTGCTCTGGCTGGGGCGCCACCAAATTTCTAGGCCATAGTTCCTTTGAAGACTGGGCCCCTGAGATCTGAGTCCCTCAGCTCCTCAGCCAAGGACGGTTGTTTCTCCACCCTCCATGGAGGAATGGCACACTACCTCTCTTCCACTTCCAGGCCCTCATTCTCACTAGTGCTCCGTGCTTCACCCAGTGCAACCCTTCTAATCACAAGTAACGTGCTCCCAAGTGGGTGTCTCCTATGTTGGTGCTTGTGTGTGCAAGATGCCTTAATGGGGTTGGTGATGAAGTGGTAGGAATTGGACATCTGGAATGGCTGTGTCTCTGGAAGTGCCAGGGTGGTTATCTGAGTGGTTGGCCTCTTCCTCCATAGGACCCCTATGATGTGAAACACAGAAGACCTTGTTTATCTGTGCACAATGACATTTACCCTTGGAGAAATAGGGTGTGAATACGAGCCCAGTGCATGAAGCTGACTCAATTCATGATGATCCTTGCTCTGCCTTTACGAGCCTTCTCTTAGAATACAAGAAATAGGAGCAGGAGTCGGCCATACGGCCCTTCGAGCCTGCTCCACCACCTCGCCTTATGTACAAACATACGAAAAATAGGAAAAGACTTACTGGTCCATCCAGCTTGTCCCCCACGGTTGTAATGCCTAATGCATACACTCCCCACCCCACCCCACCTGGAGCCGTGTAATCTTAATCTTCTGGGAGAGTCAAAAAAAAAAGGCCAATTGGGGGGGAAAAATCTGGCGAATTCCTCTCCCACCCCTTTAGGCGATCAAAATTAGTTCAGCAAATCACCTTGGCCCTGATTAATGTTAGAAGTTACCTACTTGTAAGAGGTGTTCTCCGCCCCAGCCAGCAACAAGTCCAGCTCTCACTTGAAGGAATACAGTGATTCGGCCTTCAGTGCACGAGCTCACTACCTGTTCCACAGGTCCACAATTCTCTGTGAAAAGAAGAATCTCCTAACATCTATTCACTTTCACTATAGATTCATGACATTTGGTTATGAACCTTTAAAGATTGATGCACCAAAATGCCTAGATCTTTCTCTTTCACCACTGACTTTAATTATTTTCCCTGAAGGATGTATGTTCAACATTTAAGCGGCCTACGTGCATAACACAGCACTTTTCTAATTTAAGCGTTGTTTGCCAATCATGGACCCAATTTCCAAGCACTTCCCAATCTACTTGTAGCAATGAGGCAACCGCTATAGTAATAAGCCTCGCACATCTCTTAGATTGTCTGCAAATTTGTAAATCATTCCCCCAACACCTACATTTATATAATTCATGAAAATAGTAAATGGGAAAGGTCCTAACACCGATCCCTGCAGGACACCACTGCTCCAATCAGATCCAAATCCATCTACAACCTCTTTCTGCCTACGGTCAATCAGCCAATTCTCAATCCAGCAGAGTAAATTACCACTAATTCCAGAAGATTCTATCATGTAGGGAAGCCCTTTTTATGGTACTTTATCAAAAGGTTTCTGAAAGTCCAGGTAGACAATGTCTACCGGGTTTCCTGCATCCACTATCCTGGCGACTTCTTCAAAAAATACAATCAAATTGGCAAGACACAATCTTTTTCGGTTGCCATGTTGGGTGTCCCTGATATGGCCTTCTCTGTCTAAGTGGTCATACAGTTCATCCCTATTGATTCCCTTGAGCATCTTACCCATTATTGATGTCAAGCTATGGGCCTATAGTTACTCGGTTCTGCCTTATCCCTCTTTTTAAAGATTGGAACGATGTTAGCTTCCTTCCAGTCTAAAGGGAACAGACCCAGACTCCAACGCGATATTAAAGGTATGGGCAAAGGGCTCACACAGCACCTGTCACATCTCCTTTAGGACCCTTGGGTAGATATCATCCAGCCTGGCAGCCCAAGCTATTTTAAGATCTAAAACAATATGTTCATCTATTTTAATATTAACTAACAGCACCATTTATTTCTGTCAGTTGAACATCATCTTCAAGAGTGATGACTGATGCAAAATGCTCATTTAGTACCTCCACCATACCCTGAGAGTCCTTTCTACCTGTTCTTGAGCATCTTTCGCTGGCCCAATACAGTCTTTGACAGTCCTCCGACTCTTCACATATTTGAAAAAGCTTATTTGTTGCTACCACAGTTGTCCATAATCCTCTTTTTCCATTAACATTACAACAGTGACTACACTTCAAAAGTACTTAATTGGCTGTAAAGCGCTTTGGGACATCCTGCAGGGCAGCTCAGTCCCACGGAATGCACATCCTGTGCCATGTGGGAAATCCAGAATGCTTCCCATGTCCTGGACAACCATGTGTGCAGGAAGTGTCGTTAGCTGGAGGTGCATCCGCAAGGCTGAGAACTACGTGGTTAGCACGTTTCAGGAGGTGGTCACCCCGCAGTTAAGGAGTGTGCAAGCAGAGAGGGAATGGGTGACTGCCAGACAGAAAAGGAGGACCAGGCAGGGAGTGCAGGAGTCCCCTGAGTGCTTCTCACTCTCCAACCAGTATTCTGTTCTGAGTACTGGTGAGGGCGATGGTTCCTCTGGAGAGTACAGCCCACGGCACCACGGGTCCTGGAACTCCCTCCCTAACAGCACTGTGGGAGTATCTTCACCACACGGACTGCAGTGGTTCAAGAAGGCAGCTCGCCACCACCTTCTCAAGGGCAATTAGAGATGGGCATTAAATGCTGGCCTTGCCAGCGACGCCCACATTCCATAAACGAATTAAAAAAAAGACAGGCGTTTCTGCGGCCGCAGACGTGACTCCAGGATGGTATGTTGCCTCCCTGGTGTCAGGGTAAAGGATGTCATCGAGCGGCTGCCGAACATTCTGAGGGGGGAGGGTGAACAGCCAGAGGTTGTGGTCCATATCGGTACCAACGACATAGATAGAAAGAGGGATGAGGTCCTGCAGGCAGATTTCAGGGAGCTAGGAAAGCGATTAAAAAGCAGGACCTCAAGGGTAGTAATCTCTGGATTAATCCCGGTGCCACGTGCGAGTGAGTATAGAAATAGGGGCAGCCAACATAAAAGGTAATCCAAAAGCCTTCTATAGGCATATAAATAGTGAGAAGTCACACAACACCAGGTTATAGTCCAACAGCTTTATTTGAAATCACAAGTTTTCGGAGCGTTGCTCCTTCGTCGGGTGAAGCTTGTGATTTCAAATAAAGCTGTTGGGCTATAACCTGGTGTTGTGTGACTTCTCACATTTGTCCACCCCAGTCCAACACCGGCATCTCCACATCATATAAATAGTGAAAGGGTAGTAAGAGGAGGGGTGGGGTCGATTAGGGACCAAAAAGGAGATCTACGCATGGAGGCAGAGGGTATGGCTGAGAAGGTGATTGGCAAAAGAGCCAAAGGCGACGTAAGAAAAAACTTTTACGCAGCGAGTGGTTAAGATCTGGAATGCACTGCCTGAAAGGGTGGTGGAGGCAGATTCAATCACGGCTTTCAAAAGGAAGTTGGATAAGTGCCTGAAGGAAAGAAATGTGCATGGGTACGGGGAAAGGGCGGGGGAGTGGGACTCGCTGAAGTGCTCTTGCAGAGAGCCGGCACGGGCTCGATGGGCTGAATGGACTTTTTCCCTGCTGTAACCATTCTGTGATTCTTTGATAGAGCGGATGAATGTGTGGCTGAAGAGATGGTGCAGGAGGGAGGGCTCCAGATTCCTGGCAATAGGGCCAGTTCTGGGGGAGGTGGGACCTGTACAGGCCAGACGGGTTGCACCTCAATAGAGTCAGTACCAATATCATCGTGGGGAGCTTTGCTAGTGCTGTTGGGGAGGGTTTAAACTATGTTGGCAGGGGGATGGGCACCAGGATGTAGCATTGGAAAAGGGAAACAAAGGGCACAAAGGATTGGGAGAGATGGATAGCACTAAAGGAAGAAATAGTAAGGTATTAGGTGGGGTCAGACTAAGAGAGAACACAGGATGGTCTAAGTTTACAGTGTATATATGTGAAAGTACGAAGCATAGTCAACAAGGTTGGTGAGCTACAGACGCAAATAGCCTCATGGGAATATGATGTCGTGGCAATAACTGAGACCTGGCTCAAAAAAGGGCAGGTTTGGGTATTAAATATTCGTGGATATAAGGTGTTCAGGAAAGATAGGGAAGGATAGATAGGAAGTGGTGAGGCAGTATTGTTTAAGGAGAATGTTACAGTGCTGGAGAGAGAGGATGTCCTGGAGGGGTCTAGGACACAATCTATATGGCTAGAGTTAAGAAATAATAGAACTGCCATTACACTACTCGGTATATTCTATAGGCCACCAACTAGTGGGAAAAATATGGAGGAGCAAATTTGCAGAGAAATTACAGAGAGATGCAAGAACTGTAGAGTAGTGATAATGGGGGAGTTCAACTTTCCTAATATAGTCTGGGATAGTAATAGTGTAAAGGGCTGAGAGGGGGAAGAATTTCTGAAGTGTGTTCAGGAGAACTTCCTTGGTCAGTACGTTTCCGGCCCAACAAGGAAGGAAGCATTGCTGAATCTGGTTCTGGGGAATGAGGTGGGTCAAGTGGAGCAAGTGTCAGTAGGTGAACATTTAGGGAACAGTGATCATAGTATCATAAGGTTTAGACTATGGAAAAGGATAGGAGCAATCTAGAGTTGGAAGAAGGCAAATTTCAGTGGGATGAGAATGGATCTGGCCTGGGTAAATTGGAATCAAAGATCGGCAGGCAAAACTGTAATGGAACAATGGGCTGCCTTTAAAGAGGAAGTAGTTCGGGTACAGTCGAGGTACATTCCCACTAGGGGGAAAGGTAGGGCAACTAAAGTCAGAGCTCCCTGGAGGACGAAAGAGATAGAGAGTAAGATGAAGCAGAAACAACTGGGGTTATTGATTACAATGGGTGGGACTGGAGTTATTGATTACAGTGGGTGGGACTGGGGTTATTGATTGCAGTATGTGGTGACTGGGGTTGTTGATCACAGTCGCTGGGACTGGGGTTATTGATTACAGTCGGTGGGACTGGGGTTATTGATTACAGTCGGTGGGACTGGGGTTATTGATTGCAGTATGTGGTGACTGGGGTTGTTGATCACAGTCGATGGGACTGGGGTTATTGATTACAGTCGGTGGGACTGGGGTTATTGATTACAGTCGGTGGGACTGGGGTTATTGATTGCAGTATGTGGTGACTGGGGTTGTTGATCACAGTCGGTGGGACTGGGGTTATTGATTACAGTCGGTGGGACTGGGGTTATTGATTGCAGTATGTGGTGACTGGGGTTGTTGATCACAGTCGGTGGGACTGGGGTTATTGATTACAGTCGGTGGGACTGGGGTTATTGATTACAGTCGGTGGGACTGGGGTTATTGATTACAGTCGGTGGGACTGGGGTCATTGATCACAGTCGGTGGGACTGGGGTTATTGATCACAGTCGCTGGGACTGGGGTTATTGATTACAGTCGGTGGGACTGGGGTTATTGATTACAGTCGGTGGGGCTGGGGTTATTGATTACAGTCGGTGGGACTGGGGTTATTGATTACAGTCGGTGGGACTGGGGTTATTGATTACAGTCGGTGGGACTGGGGTCATTGATCACAGTCGGTGGGACTGGGGTTATTGATCACAGTCGCTGGGACTGGGGTTATTGATTACAGTCGGTGGGACTGGGGTTATTGATTACAGTCGGTGGGGCTGGGGTTATTGATTACAGTCGGTGGGACTGGGGTTATTGATTACAGTCGCTGGGACTGGGGTTATTGATTACAGTCGGTGGGACTGGGGTTATTGATCGCAGTAGGTGGGACTGGGGTTATTGATTACAGTCGCTGGGACTGGGGTTATTGATCACAGTCGGTGGGACTGGGGTTATTGATTACAGTCGGTGGGACTGGGGTTATTGATTACAGTCGGTGGGACTGGGGTTATTGATTACAGTCGGTAGGACTGGGGTTATTGATTACAGTCAGTGGGACTGGAGTTATTGATTACAGTTGGTGGGACGGGTTATTGATTACAGTAGGTGGGACTGGGGTTATTGATTACAGTCGCTGGGACTGGGGTTATTGATTACAGTCGCTGGGACTGGGGTTATTGATTACAGTCACTGGGACTGGGGTTATTGATTACAGTCAGTGGGACTGAGGTTATTGATTACAGTCGGTGGGACTGGGGTTATTGATTACAGTCGGTGGGACTGGGGTTATTGATCGCAGTAGGTGGGACTGGGGTTATTGATTACAGTCGGTGGGACTGGGGTTATTGATCGCAGTCGGGACTGGGGTTATTGATTACAGTCGGTGGGACTGGGGTTATTGATTACAGTCGGTGGGACTGGGGTTATTGATTACAGTCGGTGGGACTGGGGTTATTGATTACAGTCGGTGGGACTGGGGTTATTGATTACAGTCGCTGGGACTGGGGTTATTGATTACAGTCGCTGGGACTGGGGTTATTGATTACAGTCGCTGGGACTGGGGTTATTGATTACAGTCGGTGGGACTGGGGTTATTGATTACGGTCGGTGGGACTGGGGTTATTGATTACGGTCGGTGGGACTGGGCTTATTGATTACAGTCGCTGGGACTGGGGTTATTGATTACAGTCGGTGGGACTGGGCTTATTGATTACAGTCGCTGGGACTGGGGTTATTGATTACAGTCGGTGGGACTGGGGTTATTGATTGCAGTCGGTGGGACTGGGGTTATTGATTACAGTCGGTGGTGTAGTGTCCGAGTATAAATAATACACGGACTGCAGGAGAACAATAATAACAGGTATTTACTGAACAGAGGGTAACTGAAGACTGAAATACAGAAGCCTGCAATGGCTTTATATACAGGGGTGGTCACTGCCGGTACTGCAGTATAGAATCAGTTCTTCTCTTAAAGGTACATACACAACAATTCCTCCCCTTTTAGATAAACAGTACATAACATTCATTTAACAACTAAATAATAACTAATTACAATTACAATTTTCTCTGTACTATATACATCAACTGAAATAATCATTTATAAGTTCAGTCTCTGAGGAGGCTTCGTTATCCTGACTGGATAGTGCCTTTCTCGAGTATCCTGTTCTTGCAGTGGAGTTGATTCTGGCTCATTGTCATTGGTTGGTTCGTCAGCTTCCAATACCACTGCTTCTGAGGTAGACGCAATCTGTACTTCGGGTTGATACCAGGTGCACCTGCTCGTGGTATGGGTTTGGCTTGTTCCTGTGACTCTAGAATCTGGTCAGCATGGCGTCTCACGATGCTCTCTCCAACGTCCACTGTGTACATTAGTGGTCCCTGCTGTGTGCATGTCGTTCCTGGCTGCCATTTTTCTGTTCGGTAGTCGCGGGCCAAGACTGGTTGCCCTATCTTGAAGCTCCTGGTTGGCTTCTCATTTATGTGCTGGAATTGCTTATCCTCAACATCTCGTCTTATGTTTGGTTTGAGCAAATCCAGGCGACATCTTAGCCTTTGGTTGAAGAACATTATGGCTGGAGCTTGGTTGGTGACTGCATGTGTCGCATTCCGGTAAGCAAACAAGAAATTAACCACCTTGTGTTGTAGTGCTATGTTGTCATTATGCATTGCCTTTATTGCCTTTTTAAAGGTCTGAACAAACCTCTCAGCCAATCCATTTGTGGCTGGATGATATGGGGCAGATGTGTAATGCTTCACCCCATTATTCCTCAGAAACCTCCGGAAATCCTCTGACACAAACTGTGGCCCATTGTCGGAGCAAATCTGTTCTGGCAAGCCATTCCTGGCGAAGATGGTCCGTAGGACTGCAATAGTTTTCTCCGTGGTGGTGGAGGACATTTTGATGACCTCTGGCCATTTCGAATGGGCGTCCACAGCGATTAGGAACATTGAGTCCATAAATGGACCAGCAAAATCAATGTGTACCCATTGTCATGGAGATGAGGGCCACTCCCATGGATGTAGCGGGGCCTGTGGTGGAGCGTTTTGGACCTTCTGGCATCCTGTGCATCTCTTGGTCATATCCTCGATTTCTTTATCGATTCCCGGCCACCACACAAACGCCCTGGCTACGCTCTTCATTTTTACCCCTCCCAGATGACCCTCATGAAGCTCATTGAGCACTCTATCTCTCAACTTGGGTGGAATTACCACTCGGGATCCACACATCAAGGCCCCCCGGCACACTGACAGCTGTTCTCTCCTTGGCGAGAATGCTGGCAACAGTGAGTCGCCATGTGCTGGCCATCCCTTCACCGTCAAATCATAGACCCGAGAGAGTGTCGGGTCATTTTGGGTTTCCTTCTCTATACTTGAGTTTGTAACAGGTAGACATTCGACTATGGTCGCATGGAATATCTCAACAGGGTCCACTGCAGGTGCTTCCTCTACCGTAGGCAACGGTAGGCGCAACAGCCCATCAGCGTTTCCATGCTGTTTCGTACCCTTGTACTCTATGTCGTACTGATGTGCCCCTAGAAAAAGTGACCATCTTTGCAGCCGTTGCGCCGTCATCACCGGAACGCCCTTCTTTGGGTTAAAAATGGAGACCAGGGGCTGATGATCAGTCAGTAGGGTGAATTTCTGCCCGTGCAGATAGTGATTAAACTTCTTCACCCCCCACACCAGGCTGAGGGCCTCCCTGTCAATCTGGGCGTAGTTACGCTCGGCTGAGGTTAACGAGCGCGACGCAAAGGCTATTGGCCTCTCTGAACCGTCAAGGAATTTGTGTGACAGCACCGCTCCGATGCCATAGGGAGACGCATCACATGCTAACCGAATCGGTAGTGTTGGATTGTAGTGGGCCAATACTTCTTTTGAAGTGATTAGGCATTTACATTTCTGAAAGGCACGCTTACACTCATCACTCCATTTCCATGTTACTCCAGTTTGCAGCAGGGCATTCAGTGGGTGCAGAATTGTAGATAAATTTGGCAAGAACTTATGGTAGTAGTTCACCAACCCGAGGAGCGACCTCAATTGCGACACATTTTCCGGTGCTGGAGCCTTGACTACAGCCTCAATCTTGTCCGGCGACTTATGCAACCCTTCCTCATCAATCATGTGGCCACAATACGAGATTTGTCTCCTGAAGAACTCGCATTTGGGACGGTTGGCTCGTAGCCCATATTCCTGTAATCTCGTGAGCACCTGCTCCAGGTTGGCAAGGTGTTCACTGTCATTTTCGCCCGTAACCAGGATGTCGTCCAAATAACACTGGGTCCCCGGGATCCCTTGCAGGACTTGTTCCATCGCCCTCTGCCAAATAGCCGGGGCTGATGCTACCCCGAATACCAGTCGATTGTACTGGTAAAGGCCTTTGTGAGTGTTTACCGTGAGGTATTTCCTAGGTGCCTCTTCCACCTCCATTTGTAGATACGCTTGGGCCAGATCAATCTTTGTAAAGCATTTCCCTCCAGATAGTGAGTCGAAAATATCTTCTATCCGTGGAAGTGGATATTGTACTGTGTGCAGGACTGGGTTCACAGTTACCTTGAAGTCCCCACAGATGCGAACCTTCTTCGGTTCCCCAGGCGTGCTGCTCAATGATTTCTTCATTACAGGAACGATGGGTGTGGCCCACTCGCTCCAGTCCACCTTGGACAGCACACCCGAACGCTCCAGACTCTTCAGCTCTGCTTCAACGGCTGGGCGGATCGCGTAAGGTACCGGTGTGGCCTTAAAAAATTTTGGGTTTGCGTTATCTTCGATTTTTATCGTTGCTGTTACTCCTTTTAGAGTCCCAAGTCCTTGTTGGAACACCTCTTTCGCGTCAGTTAGAATCTGTGACAGTCGTCCAGGTGTGACCTCATCATCCTTTTTATCAGTCACAGTTAGCGCCTGAATGGAATGCCAATCCAATTGTATTTTTTGGATCCATTCACGTCCCAATAATGGTGGTCCTCCATCTGGTAGTATATATAGATACAGTTTCTGTGTTTCCTTGCCGTTGTATTCAACTGGCACCCTTATTTTTCCTCTGGGGTAGACTTTTTGCCCCGTGTATGTCTTCAATACAATGGACGTGTCCTTCAAGGGCATGTGTGGGGATAGCCGCTCATAGTCTTGTCGATTCATGACATTTAGGGCTGATCCTGTGTCCAATTCCATCTTTACTGGGGACCCTGCTATCATGAGGGTGACCCAAATGGTTCGGTGATCCTCCTTTGCGATCACGTTGTGTAACTTTAGTAAACTTAGTCTCCTGCTCCCGGAGTCCTTATCACTCTCCTGATCTTCCGAACTACTGTTTGTCAATTTCTTTACTTTCTTGTACTTTTCCTTAGTAGTTCTTGTAGTGTTGGTTTTCTTTCCCGACCTGCAGACTCTTGCTATGTGTCCCATTTTCCCACATTGCCTGTATACTTTGTCCTTAAACCAGCAGTCCTTCTGATCATGGGTTGTTCTGCCGCAGCGATAGCACTTTTCTGCTCCATACGCCATTTCGTTAGCGCTGTATTCTTGTGGTTTCTGTTGTATTTCCGCAGCTCCCCGTGCTGCTGCTTCGTAGGATACTGCCATGCTGAAAGCCTTTTCTAGCGTCAGGTCCTTTTCCGAAAGTAGTCGTTTCTGGCTTCCTTCACTCTGGAGCCCGCAGACAAACTTATCCCGTAAGGTGTCTGCCAGTCCTGCTCCGAACTGGCAGTGCTTCGATAACTTGCGTAGTTCCATAAGATAGTCAGCATTGCTCTCATCTTTGTGCTGGTTTCTTTTATGGAACTTGAATCTTTCTGCTATCAGCAGCGGTGTAGGGTTTAGGTGTTCCTGTAAGGTATTAAAAATCTCTTCAAAACTTTTCTCCATTGGTTTAGCTGGGGTAATTAAATTCCGCAATAGGCCGTACGTTCTCGCGCCCATCAAATTTAATAATACCGACGCCTTCTTTCCATCGGCCACCTTATTTGCCTTGCAGTACACTTCAATTCTTTCCACATACGTGGTCCAGTCTTCTACCTCGTTGTCGAAAGCAGTGATACTGCCACTTTTCGGCATCTTGGGTGATTTAAAATGGCGCCTCCTGCGCTTTTTCTTCTTCACCAATGGATTAAAATGGCGCCTCCCGTGCTTTTCCTTCTTCCCCAATGGAATAAAATGGCGCCTCCCACGCTTTTCCTTCTTCCCCTTTTTATTTTCGCTACGATGCCCGGTTCTTGAGCACCGACCGCGCCCTGTGCGCTCCACCCTCTCTCTCTCTCTCTCTCTTTTCCTCCCGACGACGCTGCATGGCCCCTTTGCTGAGCCGCTCGATCGAGCTCGAGCCCGCCGCAGTCCGGAAGGGTCAGCGCACTACCTGCTACCAGCACGATTTGCTGGAACACCTTGACTGGGGAGCCAAGCCCAGCTCTCCACAGCCTCTCCTGCAACTCTCCGAACTCCGATGGATCCTTGGGCGGTTGCCCGCGGTCGACGCCCGTTGTTCTGACTTCGACCTCCAAGAAGCTTCTTCTCAGGGAAAGTTCCCCGTGAGGTGATGCAGTACTGCAGGTGAGTTCGAACCTGTTCGTCGCCAATGTAGTGTCCGAGTATAAATAATACACGGACTGCAGGAGAACAATAATAACAGGTATTTACTGAACAGAGGGTAACTTAAGACTGAAATACAGAAGCCTGCTATGGCTTTATATAGAGGGGTGGTCACTGCCGGTACTGCAGTATAGAATCAGTTCTTCTCTTAAAGGTACATACACAACAATTGGGACTGGGGTTATTGATTACAGTTGGTGGAACTGGGGTTATTGATTGCAGTCGGTGGGACTGGGGTTATTGATTGCAGTCGGTGGGACTGGGGTTATTGATTACAGTCGGGACTGGGGTTATTGATTACAGTCGGTGGGACTGGGGTTATTGATTACAGTCGGTGGGACTGGGGTTATTGATTACAGTCGGTGGGACTGGGGTTATTGATTACAGTCGGTGGGACTGGGGTTATTGATTGCAGTCGGTGGGACTGGGGTTATTGATTACAGTCGGTGGGACTGGGGTTATTGATTACAGTCGGTGGGACTGGGGTTATTGATTACAGTCGGTGGGACTGGGGTTATTGATTACAGTCGGTGGGACTGGGGTTATTTATTACAGTAGGTGGGACTGGGGTTATTGATTACAGTCGGTGGGACTGGGGTTATTGATTACAGTCGGTGGGACTGGGGTTATTGATTACAGTCAGTGACTGGGGTTATTGATCACAATCGGTGAGACTGGGGTTATTGATTACAGTCGGTGGGACTGGTGTTATTGATTACAGTCAGTGACTGGGGTTATTGATCACAATCGGTGAGACTGGGGTTATTGATTACAGTCGGTGGGATTGGGGCTATTGATTAGTCTTGTGGCTGGGTTTACAATGCTGAGATACTGTTTCACTTACAGATACTGTACTGTGCATTTCTTCTTATTTAGAATGGTGTTCATGGCCACCGTAGCAATGGAGTCCTGGCCGTTTATTATGTAAGTTTTTTAAAGTTTTTATTTGATATCTCTTTGATTTTTCTCAATACTTCCTATTTGTCTTTGGCCTGTCTCTGCTCCTGGCTCTTCATTATGCGGTGAAGAAAGCTGGGCTCTTCATCCAGCTGTGTTGTAGTAGTTGGCAGATGTGAGCCAGATTTTGGCTTGCTCCATTTCTTTAATGGGACCAGCCCGAATCCAATGTCAACTAACCAAACAGTCCAGCCCATATCCAATCTGCAGTTTTCTGAATAGCATTATTAGAAGCTGTTGGATGTTTGTTTGCTGGAAGGCGGATTGCAGTTAGCTCACTTCGTGTCAGACTCATAGGATCCAGGGTGGAAAGTTCTCTGTTGGTTGTGGAAACTTTGGAATCGGACTAATACTATTAACTTAATTCACCGTAGACCCTAGTGGCAGAAATTTGACTCTACAGCGTTGCTGCATCAGTGGACATAAATATTTTCTTATATTTGAGCAGTATCTACCCTTGGGAACACTTCTCAACAGTTTGCAGCAGGGAACTATTAAAATTCAACACAGATGGGTTGGCAAGTCGAAGTGTCAGCCTATGATATCATTCAGTCTACAACTACAGAGGTGAGAAAACCATCTTGCAACACCATCCATCCAGACCTTAACGCTTGTGCACCATGGTGCGTGGAGTCCTTTTGGAATGTAACGGTGAAGCAGAGTAGATCTGATTATTTCTCACATCCTTGACCAAAGCTGGATATTTCTGATTCTGCACTGGGGCAATGGAGCATTGAGTTCAGTAGTTTCAAGGAATCTCATAGAAATAAAGTAAAAACATGTTCTCTTGTTTTGAGCGGGGCTTGGGTTAGCTGCAACACTGTTTCTCACCTCTGGGACCTGGATTTGAATCCAGCCTAGGCTAATGGGATGGAAGTTTCCTCTGTCTGGTGACTGCAAGAGTTCTACATGAAATGAGTTTGAATGAATCTTAAACTAGGTCCTAGTATGTGGGAGATTACAATTGGTACTAAATTGGCTGTCTCATTCAGAGAGACTGCAAGGATGGTTGGTGTGGTAAATGGTACAGGATGCTGTACCGCGGTTGGCATTGGTTGGGGTGAGTTACTACTTTGTGTTTTTATAGAAACATTTTCTCTCTCAATGGTTTCAACTGCAGTTCCTATAAGCAGACCTAATTTCCTACAATCCAGAAGCTGTATCTTTTTAGTAATCTGCCCAAGCAGAATTGCATGCCCTCAAGGATTAACAGTCACCGTTACTTGCAAAGATCTGTTTACTGGCCTTGAACACAACTTATTTTAGATGCATATTCTCTTTGAACGACGATGCATGGATCAGAGTTTGTTCAGATTAAAACAACAAATATATTTATTTACAATTAAATAGAAATATGCAGCACAAAAGAATTTTATCAAATACTGTCATGCATGAGTATAATGAGAGAAGTCCATGTGTTAATTATCATTCGGTTCTTCTGAAGAAATATAATTGTTTTTTCTGTTTGCAGTTGCAGGTGGAAATGGACAGATTGGGAAATTGGGCCATAAATTGACTTAATACAGAGAAATGCAAAACCATGAAACTGGAGGAGGGACAAACAATGAGAATAAATGTGAACAGTGCAGAAAAGGACACTGGAGAGGGATCCACCAGTAACAAGTCAGGTGCAGGCTGCCCTATAAAAGTGGGGGCTAAGGAGAGAGAGGCTGTATTTGTGATGCCACCATTTGCATTGCAGCAATAAGCAAGCATCTCACAAGTGGATCCCGTATGGTTTACTGCCTGGTTAACCTGTCCTGTCGCCTTCAGAGATTTGTGCACAAACACCCCCAGGTCACTCTCCTCTTGCACCCCCTTTAACATTGTACCATTTAGTATGTATTGTCTCTCCTCATTCTTCCTACCAAATGTATCACCTCACACTTTCCTGCGTTGAATTTCATTTGCCACGTGTCCGCCCATTCCACCCGACTGTCTATGTCCTTTTGAAGTCTTGGGGAACTCCACTGTATACCTCATCCACCCTCTTTGTTACCTCATCAAAAAACTCAATCATGTTAGTCAAACACAATTTGCCCTTAAATCCATGCTGGCTCTCCTTTATTAGTCCATGCTTGTCCAAGTGGCTGTTAATTTTCTCCCGGATTACTGTTTCTAAAAGCTTCCCCACCCCCGACATTAAACTGACCGGCCTGTAATTGCCAGGTTTATCCATCTACCCTTTTTTGAACAAGTGTGTAACATTAGCAATCCTCCAGTCCTTTGGTACCACCCCCATATCTAAGGAGGATTGAAAGATTGTGGCCAGAGCCTCCGCAATTTCTAAACTTACTTCCCTTAGCAACCTAGGCTGCATCCCATCCGGACCGGGTGACTTATCCACTTTAAATAATGCCAACCTTTCTAGTACCTCCTCTTCACCTATCTTTATCTCATCCAGTATCCCGGCAACCTCCTCGTTTACCATAGCTTTGGCAAAGTCCTCTTCCTTGGTAAACACCGATGTAAAGTACTCATTTAGCTATGCTACCTGCCTCCACCAATAGATTTCCATTTTGGTCCCTAATTGGCCCCACCGCCCCTTTGACAGCCCTTTAACTGCCTTTCCCTTCTTGGTGAGATTGTGAAATTTCTTCTGGCACTAAATCCAAGTACTCCGAACTATGCTCGAAGCAATATTTCTCTAAGGGAGTCCTCATGATGAGACTTGCTCTTTCAAAGAGATCCGATGGGTCCCCCCCGCCCCCCCCCCCACGAGACCCTTAGCAGCTTTGGACGCTGGTGTGCACAGGCAGTCCTGGCACCCAGCTGTGCTGGGTCACAAATGGCAGGAAATGCACGATACAACGCATTTCCCTCATTCACATGGTGTCGCAGTATACCTGCCCGTATAAGAGTGGGTGTACAATGTATCTGCCCCCACTTCAGCTGCAATTTCTGATTGGCACTGGAGTAACCAAATTCCACCCCCTCCCAACCCAGATAATGGCATTTTGTTTCCCGGTTTCAGGTGAATACATCGCCAGTGATCCAGCTGCTGGAAGCCTGTGATCGAGATATCCAGCCCGGCCTGTTTCTGTGTCTGGAAGATACAACGGAGACAGTGACTGGGAACAACAGCTTGAGCGGAAACAGCAACTCTACGCTGATAGAAAAAGGGGTCTGTACACAAAAATAGCTGGGATTGTTCTCCTTAGAGAGGAGAAGGATAAAGGGCGATTGAATAGAGGTGTTCAAAATTATGAAGGCTTTTGATGGAGTAAATAAGGAGAAACTGTTTCCGCTGGCAGGAGGGTCGGTAACCAGAGGACACAGATTTAAGATAATTGGCTAAAGAACCAGAGAAGGGATGAGGAGCAATTTTTTTACGGAGTAAGTTATGATCTGGAATACACTGCGTGAGAGAGTGGTGGATGCATCTTCAGGAGTAGTTTTTAAAAGGGAATTGGATAAATACTTGGAAGGGGAAACATTTACAGGGCTTTTGGGGAAAGAGCAGGGGAGTAGGACTAATTGGATAGCTCTACCAAAGAGCCAGCAGAGGCTTTCTCTCCTTTCTTTCTTTCTCTCTTTCTCTCTTTCTTTCTCTCTTTCTCTCTTTCTTTCTCTTTCTCCCTCCTTTTCTTTCTTCCTTATTCCAAAATGTCCAGTAAAGCTGCTTGTCAGCAGACTTCTTGTATTTTTCCCAAATTACCATTCTTCACCTGTGCTGGTATTTATTGGCCATCGATAGTTGCCCTTGAGAAGGTGGTGGTGAGCCGCCTTCTTCAGACCGCTGCAGTCCATGTGGTGAAGGGACTCTTAGGTAGTGAGTTCCAGGACTTTGATCCAGCGACGATGAAGGAAAGGCAATATATGTCCATGTCAGGATGGTGTGTGACTTGGAGGGGAACTTGAAGGCGATGATATTCCCATGCGTCTGCTGCTCTTGTCCTTCCAGGTGGTGGAGGTCACGGGTTTGGGAGGTGCTGCCGAAGAAGCCTTGGTGAGTTGCACACTTTGTGCAGGAGTCACTGGATAGTGATTAGGAGTAGGAACTGTGGCTGACTTTTGTTCCTCGCTAGTAAAGAGATGATGAAGCTAATTCTAGAACATAAAGTATGCCCAGCAGAGGTCAGCTTATTCAGTATTTGGTTTTGTTATAGAATATGTGATGGAAGCTGAAATATTGACAAACTATACATTCGACAAAATCATTGAATTTGTTCTAAACAGAGATTTCCTTAAATGTTAAAGTTTGGTACTGTGCCTTGATGGTGCTAACAGCTGGCTAAATAGAAATGTATTCTACTGAATTGATGCCCTTTAACCACTCCTTTTTACCTACCTGTTCCGTTTATGAGATCCTTGGATCTGAACTTCGTGAGGTCACAGTGCAGACCAGCAAATTTAAAGTGCAAAATAACGTCACAAAGGATGTTTCAAAGACTTGTTTTTACTGAGGCGCTTCTGTAAATGGGCAAGGCTCATAGTGAAGGACATCAGCTTTGAAAATAGTAGCTGAGGGTGTGAGGGAAATCAGTCATCGTGATTAGATGATGCCATGCTTGCTTTTAAAAACCTGTAGATTGTAGGAGGAGGGGAACATTGAGGGAGTTCAGAGGTTTTAGTTTTACTGACCTGTGACAGAATTACTTTAAGTAGGAGATGGTGCGCTGATTCTTGATCCCAACACAGCGAGGATTCAGGAAATGTGTGGGATGGCCTATATGGAGCTCAGGAAGTACAAGCAAGGAATGGTCTAAGGAGCTACAACTATAGTAGTATCAATGTAGAGAGATGAGAAAGGTTATGTAAGAGAGAGGGGGGAATTATTGAGGTTAGAAATGAAGGAGGAATCTCCCATCAGACAACAACTTGTATCATGTAGGAAGTGCGAAAGAGTTGGTAGAAAAACCTCACCAGGATATGGAAACAGTACTTAAATATTGGGCAGTCTAGTGCTTTACAGAGCATTAGAGGCTATTAAGGGGAAAGGAATGTGTGACACATATTTCCCTTTATTTTATCACATTGACGATAGTACAGTGGTTATGATAAACTTCTTTAATTTTATAGGATTGCATCTTATTGAATGAAAACAAACTTGCAGTTCATTTTCTGAGGTTTGTAAACAGCAATGTTTTCATCGTGCTGCTGATGACCTTTCACTGAGGATTTTACATATGCACTTAAAGAACGTGCTCAGTGACACTGAACATGCATAGCTGGCACGAGCTGGATGCTGGAATATCTTATCCTTCTAGTTGTGGGCTAGTAATGAGCTGTCTGGACTGGTTCAGCACCCAGGGACGGCTCGGCTGTCATTCCATGGAATTTATCGTGGAGGTGCTCGCTGAACTCAGCAGCCTCGCTCCCAGATGTGTGGACCCAAAGCGATGGGTCTCAAATTAAGATAAAAGTATCTCCTGCCACGTAGGAGATTGCCTTCCAATATTTTTCCATAACCCATCTTGGGGAGTACTTTATACCTCCCCTATGATCACATGCACACATATACATTCACATGCAAGTATGAACACTAACATAGTGAAAACAGGGTTGCAAAACTCATGCTGCAGGAGTTGGAGTGTTCCATTTTCGAGTTTTTCATTTTGCTGTAATTTTTTTCCCCTTTGACTTTTGTTTTTGTCCACAATCTTCTTTCTGTGCAGCAATTTGATGCAAGATTCGGTTGTTACAAATATTTTAATGAACTGCAAGATGACCAAGAGCTTGAGGAGATTCCAGGAGAGGTGTCGGACTTCGGCTCAGACCAAGGTAGAGATAACACTGCTAATACTGCGATATTCCTACGTGTCAGTTCATTCCTGTACACATGGAATGACATTCCAGTTATAGTGACATTGCTACCCGTTTATAATGAACATCTCAGCACCGACTTCACAGATAATTGGAAACTCTCCCTTGGCTATCAAAGCATTCAGTATCTGCGTGCATACCGACTGGTTCATTAATTCCCTTTATTAAAGGAGTTTGTTGCTGTTCAGCTGCAGGAACCAGTCAGTCTGAGAATCACCTTTCATTCTTAGCATGTAGTCGGGTGAGGTCAGGTGATGTTTGCAACTTGAAGAGACAGAGAATGCAGCAGCTTCCCCAGATCTCTGGATCACTCAGCTAGCGTTTGAGCTGCCCTGATTGTTCGCTAACTGATTGTGAACTTGATGCTGTTCTCCCATTCCATCCAACCTGAAATCTTGTCAGGCACGGAATGTGGGAGCAAACTTCACTCTGAAAGGATTTCACCGTGTTGCAGTCACCAGTAATGGAAGCAACAGTGAACGTGTATCATGGATTTGACTGTGAAAGGGATTGATCGTGACATATGGTGAAGACAAGTTAAACCCAATTCATTCATGCTTTCTATCTCATTGCTGCTATTACATTCCATAGGCTGTAGGTCAGTAAAGTGCACTTCATCTCTTAACTTAATTTCTTGATCAGAGCTTGGCACTGAGACTTTTGCCATGGTGTGCAAGTAGAAGTGTTTTAGGAGTTGTATGAATGGTGAATAACCCAATCAATACAGAAACAGTCAAGTGAAAAATCTGCCTTGTGAAAAGCTTCTGAAGAAAAAGAACTTGCATTTATTTAGTGCCTTCACATCCTCAGGGCCTTCTAAAGCACTTCAAAAGCTAATTAAGTACTTTTGAAGTGTAGTCACTGTTATTTAGTAAGAAAATGCAGCAGCCAATTTCCGCACAGCAAGGTCCCACAAACACCAGTGCGCTAAATGACCAGATCATCTGTTTTGGTGGTGTTGGTTGAGGGATAAATGTTGGCCAGGACACCAAGAGAATCCTTGCTCTCCTTCGACTAGTACTGTGGGATCTTTTATATGGGGCCTCGGTTTAACATCTCATCTGAAAGACGGCATCTCTGACAATACAGCACTCCCTCAGTACTGCACTGAAGTGTCAACCTAGACAGCCTACACAAGTCTGCAGTTGGGCTTGAACTCAGTTGAGAGTGCTACCACTGAGCTAAGGCTGACACCTACACCTGCCACAATCCTACATGACTGTCGAAGCAGCCATCTGGATTTGCACTGGCTGCAACAGATTTAGAGTCGCTTACCTGGGATTAGTTAGCTGTTCGGTGTCGAACCTTGCATATGTGGTCACTCCCAAATAATGGTAAGAATACAAAGGGAAAGTCTTTGCTTCGGCCTCCCATCACATGCGGGAATGCATATTGGGAAATTGTGCATTCTCAGCCTGTGGTTCTCTGTCCACTAATTTTAGTGGGTGGATAATCACAGTTGTGTGTAATTTCCTGATATGCCCACACCTGCATGGGTTGGGAGCGACGAAGTGGGAAATCTCCCCTACAGCAGCTCAGCCTGCTTGTTCCCAAATTAACAAAAATAAGTGTTATCACAGATTATTAGAACAAATCCCATTCTTTTGAAAAACATTTTTTGAAGACATTTTGTGCTGCTCATCAAGATGAGGGATGCTCCTATCAGGAAGCTGGACACTTTCCCATTTCAGGCACCCAGCATCAGCACCAAACACTCTCAGGTCAGGTACAGCGCCTCTACCTTCAGCGGGTACAGCGCCTCTACCTTCAGCGGGTACAGCGCCTCTACCTTCAGCGGGCACAGCGCCTCTACCTTCAGCGGGTACAGCGCCTCTACCTTCAGCGGGTACAGCGCCTCTACCTTCAGCGGGTACAGCGCCTCTACCTTCAGCGGGTACAGCGCCTCTACCTTCAGCGGGTACAGCGCCTCTACCTTCAGCGGGTACAACGCCTCTACCTTCAGCGGGTACAACGCCTCTACCTTCAGCGGGTACAACGCCTCTACCTTCAGCGGGTACAGCGCCTCTACCTTCAGCGGGTACAGCGCCTCTACCTTCAGCGGGTACAGCGCCTCTACCTTCAGCAGGTACAGCGCCTCTACCTTCAGTGGGTACAGCGCCTCTACCTTCAGCGGGTACAGCGCCTCTACCTTCAGCGGGTACAGCGGCTCTACCTTCAGCAGGCACAGCGCCTCTACCTTCAGCGGGTACAGTGCCTCTACCTTCAGCGGGTACAGCGCCTCTACCTTCAGCGGGTACAGCGCCTCTACCTTCAGCGGGTACAGCGCCTCTACCTTCAGCGGGTACAGCGGCTCTACCTTCAGCAGGCACAGCGCCTCTACCTTCAGCGGGTACAGTGCCTCTACCTTCAGCGGGTACAGCGCCTCTACCTTCAGCGGGTACAGCGCCTCTACCTTCAGCGGGTACAGCGCCTCTACCTTCAGCGGGTACAGCGCCTCTACCTTCAGCGGGTACAGCGCCTCTACCTTCAGCGGGTACAACGCCTCTACCTTCAGCAGGTACAGCGCCTCTACCTTCAGCGGGTACAGCGCCTCTACCTTCAGCGGGTACAGCGCCTCTACCTTCAGCGGGTACAGCGCCTCTACCTTCAGCGGGTACAGCGCCTCTACCTTCAGCGGGTACAGCGCCTCTACCTTCAGCGGGTACAGCGCCTCTACCTTCAGCGGGTACAGCGCCTCTACCTTCAGCGGGTACAGCGCCTCTACCTTCAGCGGGTACAGCGCCTCTACCTTCAGCGGGTACAGCGCCTCTACCTTCAGCGGGTACAGCGCCTCTACCTTCAGCGGGTACAGCGCCTCTACCTTCAGCAGGCACAGCGTCTCTACCTTCAGCAGGCACAGCACCTCTACCTTCAGCAGGTACAGCACCTCTACCTTCAGCGGGTACAGCGCCTCTACCTTCAGTAGGCACAGCGCCTCTACCTTCAGCGGGTACAGCGCCTCTACCTTCAGCGGGTACAGCGCCTCTACCTTCAGCGTGTACAGCGCCTCTACCTTCAGCGGGCACAGCGCCTCTACCTTCAGCGGGCACAGCGCCTCTACCTTCAGCGGGTACAGCGCCTCTACCTTCAGCGGGTACAGCGCCACTACCTTCAGCGGGTACAGCGCCTCTACCTTCAGCGGGTACAGCGCCTCTACCTTCAGCGGGTACAGCGCCTCTACCTTCAGCAGGCACAGTGGCTCTTCCTTCAGCGGGTACAGCGCCTCTATCTTCAGCGGGTACAGCGCCTCTACCTTCAGCGGGTACAGCGCCTCTACCTTCAGCGGGTACAGCGCCTCTACCTTCAGCGGGTACAGCGCCTCTACCTTCAGCGGGTACAGCGCCTCTACCTTCAGCGGGTACAGCGCCTCTACCTTCAGCGGGTACAGCGCCTCTACCTTCAGCGGGTACAGCGCCTCTACCTTCAGCGGGTACAGCGCCTCTACCTTCAGCGGGTACAGCGCCCCTACCTTCAGCAGGTACAGCGCCTCTACCTTCAGCGGGTACAGCGCCTCTACCTTCAGCGGGTACAGGGCCTCTACCTTCAGCGGGTACAGTGCCTCTACCTTCAGCGGGTACAGGGCCTCTACCTTCAGCGGGTACAGGGCCTCTACCTTCAGCGGGTACAGCGCCTCTACCTTCAGCGGGTACAGCGCCTCTACCTTCAGCGGGTACAGCGCCTCTACCTTCAGCGGGTACAGCGCCTCTACCTTCAGCGGGTACAGCGCCTCTACCTTCAGCGGGTACAGCGCCTCTACCTTCAGCGGGTACAGCGCCTCTACCTTCAGCGGGCACAGCGCCTCTACCTTCAGCGGGTACAGCGCCTCTACCTTCAGCGGGTACAGCGCCTCTACCTTCAGCGGGTACAGCGCCTCTACCTTCAGCAGAACGATGTCTCTACTCTGCCCCAGTGAAACATGTTTTAGGCCACACCTCCTAAGAATGCTCCCTACTGCAGTCGTGTGACATTCCCATTGCTCACACTAGCTATTCTGTGACCTCTCTGAGCGAGACTACCATTTAGTCCCAAAATATGCCATGGGTTGATGACCACTGCCCTACATGTCGGATTCGAACAGCCAGCAGAGAGGAAATGTTCATCCCATTGGGTTGGCTTGGATTTGAGCCCAAGACCCAGAGGGTCATTGTACTAATGTACTAACCTGCTGTTTCCCAGTCTTGCCGTCTGTCAGGTGGTTTGTAGAGCTGTTCTGATGTTTGGTGTTTCTTTTCGGTGCAGTTCCGATGCAGCAAGTGGTAAGGAGACAGAGGAAGAATCGGAGAAATACTGCTCCCACTGCTCGCGTTGTTATATCTCGACTGTCCAGTGAAGAAATCAGGAGTAACGTGTGCAGTTCATTTCAGGAGATCCTGATGCATAGGTACTCTAACATTAACTAAAATATAGTACAGTGCATGTGTTATCTTTACTACTGTCTGTGGCCACACAAAACAATACCATCCCGGTTCTCTGGCTGAAACAGGTTTGGAATCCCTTCCCTGGGATTAATTAGCTGTTAAATGCTGAACTTGTGCCCATTCCCAAATAAATCCAAGAACACAAAGGGAGCGTTAAGTGAGTCAGAGTTTGGAGAATGAAGATATATCTGAAGGTTAGCAAAAAGGTTTGGGTTTGACAATCCCTTTTGGTGCTCATCTCCATTGACTGTTTTTTGTCCTCATTTTGTAATATTATTCTTCCTCCCCTCTCAGGCCTTTTCACAAGCTCGATTCCCCGTTGAGAGGATGGGCAAAAGGCTGGAGTTAACTCACCCTCGGATTTTCTGTCCATTCCTGTGGGAAAGCACCTTCTCACCAACAGCAGAGGTCCCTGGCTTCGACCTCCCTCAAAGACAGTGGGCAGCGCTCTACCCAATCCACACAGGGCACAGACGATGTGGACACCTGCTCCACAAGTGGAAGATGAGGGACGACCCGAAGTGTGACTGTGGCCATGAGTCCCAGACCATGGAACACATCACATCAATCTGCCCACTGAGATCTGTTGCAGAAGGCACCTCATTTCTCCACTCGGTATCTCAGGAGGCCATCGAATGGAGAGCCAAACTAGACATCCCCTTATAAGCTTTCCCCGTCATATGAAACAACAACAATGCTGGGATTGTGAGGTCAATGTGTGAGGACTCTGTAGAGCCCTGGTATAATGGTCCAACACACTGCCCAAGTGCATCACTTTCTGTTGGCTTTTTAATGTTTTCTGTCAGTTTCTGTATATCATCAGGCTGCTTTGATGCATTGCTCCACCAGTATCAGTGTTCTTAGGTGTAAAGTGGGGACCACTCTCACTTTTGAGTCAGAAGGTCATGGGTTCAAGCCCCAGTCCAGAGAATTGAGCACATAATCTAGGCCAACACTCCAGTGCAGTACTGAGAGAGTGCTGCACTGTCAGAGGTGCCGTCTTTCGGATGAGACTTTAAACCGAGGCCCCCTCTGCCCTCTCAGGTGGTCGTAAAGGATCCCATGGCACTATTTTTGAAAAAAAACAGAGGAGTTTTCCTCACTGACCAATATTTATCCCCTAGCCAACATTACTAAAAAAAAGTTTGTCTGATCATTTATCTCATTGCTGTTTGTGGGAGCTTGCTGTGCCCAAATTGGTTGCTGTGTTTCCTACATTACAACAGTGACTACACTTCAAAAGTACTTCATTGGCTATAAAGCACTTTGGGACGTCCTGATGGCATGAAAGGCGCTATATAAATGCAAGTTCTTCTTACTTTCTTATTGAAAGCTTTGAGAGAGGCCACACTGGAGTGTGATACTCCATTGATACTGATGTGGGTAAACAGAGTTAGCACTGTTCAGCTGAAATATATTCAGAGTAAAATATTTCATTAGTCATTGATAATTATGTTTTTTATTATTGGTAACATTGACATGATTTAAAATGACATATGATCAATGAACATTACTTTAAAAATTACACTGCTTTCTCCAGGATGAGGCCATCTCCTTGGCTTTGTTGATAAGGGTATCAAGTCTCTCAATTGGAGGATCACAAGTTTGACCCTTCAACTCAACAGGCCTTCTGCGAAGGTTGTTTCATGCACCTGCCAGTCCTGGCTACAGAGTGCCAATAACAGGGGTGTGGGCGCAGATTCCATCCCTGTTGGCTAGGGATGGTAACTTGGAGAAGAAAACCGAACAAGAGAAAGGAGGAAGAAACCATGAAAGCGGAAGCAGGGAGCTGTTGAGCTGCTGCACCACAGGCTTTATCCTCAAGGGTTGTTTTTTTTTTAATCAGGTTGCGAGAGACCGATGATTTAAAT
The DNA here is from genome assembly GCF_052327205.1 of Somniosus microcephalus. NCBI lineage: Eukaryota > Metazoa > Chordata > Chondrichthyes > Squaliformes > Somniosidae > Somniosus > Somniosus microcephalus. Next base: position 19,625,681 of record NC_141006.1, on the reverse strand, counting down.
CTAAGTGAAGATGCAGCGCAGACTGCAGCCGCAGAGATTGAGAAGGAGCTGTTCATGCTGTTCTACTGCACTAATACCAGATACAGGAACAAATACAGGAGTTTGATGTTCAACCTTAAAGATCCTAGGAACACGGTAAGGAGTCTACACAGAGGGGGAAAAATTCGGTATCACCCCATTTGGGGCGCCGTTATCGGCCGTGCGCAAAGTTTAGCGCCTGGCGCTAATTATCGCCTCCGACAGCAAACTTGGCTTTTATCGCCCCTGGAGGTGATTGGAGCGCTAAATCAGGCGCTTCACACCTGTCTTAAGGCGCAAAGTCTGAGGAGCGAGGCGCTACCTCAGAGTGCTGGCGAAGCAAGGAAGGGCAAATCAAAATAAACCTGCAAAGTGCTGCTCAGTACCCAAAACTCCTTCACACAGCGTTGAATCTCTCCAGAAGTCTCTCTCTCTCTCTCTCAGAATGCGTGGTGCAAAAATGTCACCGACAAAAAAAGGCAGGAAGCGGTCGCCTTTAAATAGCGCTCCCCCAGTCCCTTTCTGACAGCATAACGCTCCCCTCAACCTGTCGTTGCTAGCAGCAGGCAGTAAGGCAGGGGGCGCCACTCAATATCTGGTCCGGGGCGCAAATGGGGCGTTGCACACTCGACTGACGTCACAATCTGCCAGCGCAGGAGATCGTGGCGGTAGTGTTTAGCGCTGCTGCAAAATGTCTAGTTAATTTCGTGAGCGGCGCAAACATCGCCACGCCCGGGCGCTAGTGGCTTTGCGCCCCAATTGGCGCCCTCTTAAGGCACTAACGGGAGGCGCAAACAACTGAATTTTTCCCCCAGAGTGTTTTAAACGGAGTGCACTTAAACAGAGTGTTGAACTTGGGAATTTGGGGAGAGTGGAAGGGCAGGATTTTCATTGAGCTGTGGAGGCATATATTTTGGGCTGCCTACCAACACCTGCCCCCTTTTGCCTCCTCCTGCGGGGTGCTGGCTGCGATCGGTCAGCCCGGCATTCCTCTTGATTGGCGCTACCTCTAGATTATCTACGTGGGGCTCATTAGATTAAATTTCCCGCTCCTGTGCCCCCTCCCCCGCTCTGTGACGTCATCCGACCACCGCCGCAGAGAGCTGTGACCGTGGGGACGCAGTCGGGAGGGGCCTGGAGAGTTGGGAATTGTGGGCGCAGACATTTGGTGAGGGGGGTGGTGGGCGGCGGTGGTCTCTGAAATTGTGGGGGGGAGCCCTGAAATCGGGGCAGAAAGAGATAGTGACCGGGGAATGGGGGCTCAGGGAGAGATGGGGAATGGGGGCTCGGAGAGAGATGGAGACTGGGGAATGGGGGCTCGGAGAGAGATGGGGAATGGGGGCTCGGGGAGAGATGGAGACTGGGGAATGGGGGCTCGGAGAGAGATGGGGAATGGGGGCTCGGGGAGAGATGGAGACTGGGGAATGGGGGTTCGGGGAGAAATGGAGACTGGGGAATGGGGGCTGGGAGAGAGATAGAGACTGGGGAATGGGGGCTGGGAGAGAGATGGAGACTGGGGAATGGGGTTTCGGGGAGAGATAGAGACTGGGGAATAGGGGCTGGGAGAGAGATGGAGACTGGGGAATGGCGGCTTGGGGAGAGATGGGGGCTCGGGGAGAGATGGAAACTGGGGAATGGGGGCTGGGAGAGAGATGGAGACTGGGGAATGGGGGCTGGGAGAGAGATGGAGACTGGGGAATGGGGGCTCGGGGAGAGATGGAGACTGGGGAATGGGGGCTCGGGGAGAGATGGAGACTGGGGAATGGGGGCTCGGAGAGAGATGGAGACTGGGGAATGGGGGCTCGGAGAGAGATGGAGACTGGGGAATGGGGGCTCGGAGAGAGATGGAGACTGGGGAATGGGGGCTCGGGGAGAGATGGAGACTGGGGAATGGGGGCTCGGGGAGAGATGGAGACTGAGGAATGGAGGCTCGGGAAGAGAGGGAAACGGGAATGGGGGCTCGGGGAGTGATGGAGACTGGGGAACGGGGGTTCGTGGAGAGATGGAGACTGGGGAATGGGGTTCGGGAAGAGAGGGAAACTGGGGAATGGGGCTCGGGAAGAGAGGGATACTGGGAAATGGGGGCTAGGGGAGAGATGGAGCCTGGGGAATGGGGCCTCGGGGAGGGATGGAGACTGGAGAATGTGGTTTCGGAGAGCAAAGGAGAAAGTGAAGAGAAGGGGACTAGGAGTTGGGAGATTGGGGTTCAAGTGGGAGGGGTGGGGATGGGCACCATGATTGTTTGCAGAGCTGGGCGCAGTAGCAACAACATGGAGTGGGAGCAGCACTGAGAGAGGAGCAGCCAGAAAAGTGGAAGAAAAAAGGGAAAGGGAGGAAGATAATTATTAAACTGGGGCTATTCGACCGTGGGATTCTTCACCACGTAACTATTGAGGTAGCAACTAATATTTAATATTAAAGAAAAGTGGATAAATTTTTGACTTGGGGGGTTATAGGAGAGAGCGCCAGCACTGGGGGCTCAAAGCCTCTTCATATGCTGTAATTTCTCGGTTTCCCCTCTTGGTCTGCTCACGGGGGGCCTCCTGGTTCTTGGAATGTCTCGCACAACAGCTGCTGGCGTGAAACCACAAGCAAAAATAGTCAACTACTGCAGACCCAACCGTTATAAGGTAAATGCAGTAACATTTGTAACAGTCATATGATCAGATGTCACGTATTCAGTCATCGCATGGTCAGATGTCATGCGGTCAGAATATCAGGAATGCCTTCAAGCGGAGTTTGCCACCCTAACCGGGCAGTCTGTCAGACTTCAGCCTGTCGAGCAGCGCGCCATCTGACTTCAGGTGATGGAATCCATTTTTTTCCATTCCTGTCAAATATTATCAGGTATTTCTAACTTAAAACGAGATTGAGTGTGGAGCAGAGCAGAGGAGCATGGGTGCAGAGTGTGAAAGCGGCTGCACAGGAGGAAAGCTCCGGTCAGACTGTGAGCAATGGGCACGACCCGTGAGCCGAGCGCTGAAAGCCCAAACGAACACTCGCGAGTGGCTGGGGAGAGTGGGAATAAGTAAAGCTGCAATTAGAGGATCACATCTCACTCCACCAGTACATCAGGTGCTGTTGAGCTACTAACAGCCCCCTTCCCACCCCCTCAGCACTTCAAACATTAGCAGCTGTAGCAAGGGCTTGCAGGACGTTAACCCCCGCCCCCCCCCCCCCCCCCCCCAATCCCAATTTGGCTGGGATCTCCCAGGCACTCCGGCCTTACGGCAGCCACCTTTCCCTTTGCAGACTGCCAACGTAGCAGATCTCAGGATCAGGACATCCCCCTCTCAATGGAAAAGGACCCCAGGATGGCAATTAACTAGGAAACCCAACGAACAGAAATTCAGTGGAAATCACATCCCGCTGGCAGGGCTCCAGAATTAGGCACGATTCCAGGTGAAGGCGATAAAAAGAATGACCGCTGCAGGAGATACAGCCAATCCCGGGATATTTGGCACATCCAGTTTGCATATGACCATTTTGAAAATATGGGCACCTGCAAATAAAGGACACCTTAGGTGTCCCTAATTTACAGCTTTCACTGTATTCTTCAGCAAGTGCTATACTGTGAGCAGTGGTTAATTCTTAAACCTGGACATGCTAACCTGTACACAGCAGAGAATAAAGAGCTTGCATTTCTATAGCGCCTGTCATGTCCTCAGGACTGCCCAAAACTCTTCACAGCCAATTGAGTATTTGTAGTCGCTATTGTAATGTAGGGAAACATGGCAGCCAATTTGTGCACAGCAAAGTTCCACAAACAGCAATGGGATAAATGACCAGGTAATCTGTTTTTGATGGTATTGGCTGAGGGATAAATATTGGCCGGCACACCAGGAGAATCCCTGCTCGCCTTCAAATAACGTCATGGGATATTTTTATGCTCACTTGAGAGGGCAAACAGGGCCTCGGTTTTAAAGTCTCATCCAAAAGACGGCACCTCCAACAGTGCAGTACTCCCTCAGCACTGCACTACAGTATCAGTCTAGATTACGTGCTCAAGTTTACACAGATGTCTACCCTTTTTGAATGTGATTTGCATCTTTATTTTAGGCTCTCAATGGCAGTGTGATAGGAAAATCAAATGTTTTTACTGTGAACTTGCAGCCCTAAGCACAATATTCCAGGAAGGCAGAGAGAAGACAATACATTGCCCCACAAGAAGGGAGGGAAGAACCGGAGGGCAAGTTGATCCATGTTACTCCTGCAAGTGGCCTAGAACCTGATTACAAAGTGGAACTGTCAGGAAGCTGGGAATAGGGCAAAAGAGTGTCTGCCCGCATGCTGAGCCTGGGAAGGTCTTGGGGGCATTGGGATGGTAAGGTGTGACAGTGGAGCCTGTGCTTCTGACCTGTTCCTCTCCTGTCCTGCCTGCTCTCTGCATTGCCACAGTGCTAGCCCCTGTTTCTCCTACAGCCTAAAAGAGGTTTGTGACGGAGTAAAATGCACCCTCTGAATTATGGACATGAACATCAGTCACAGTTTCAATATGCCAGAAATCAATAACATTCACAAGTCAGTGGAAAGAGCAGTCTGAGATGGAGTTTCTGTTAAAATCTCTTCTGTGAACTCACCAGTGTTTGGATCTCCTGTTTTTTGTTTTTATTGCAGCATTTGTTTAGACAGGTTCTGCTGGGCGAGATCACACCCCAGTGTTTGGTTCTTATGAGTCCCACAGAGCTTGCTTCCTTGGAGCTGATGGCATGGAGGGAGCGTGAAAACAAACATGTAAGTAGGGAATGCCAGGAGAGTGCTACACAAGGGGTAACTGTGATTGGAAGTGTTTTACATCGAGGGTAATCTTTGGCTGAGTGTGTGCCATGCAAGTGTATGGGACATTAAGATAGCAGGTATCTCAACGTAATACACTGGGGTTGTTATTGTTTCGTATGACGGGAACAGCTTGTAATGGGATGTCTAGTTTGGCTCTCCATTCGATGGCCTCTTGAGATGCCGAGTGGAGAAATGAGGTGCCCCCTGCAACAGATCTCAGTGGGCAGGTAATGTGATGTGTTCCATGATCTGGGACTCATGGCCGCAGTCGCACTTCAGGTTGTCCCTCATCTTCCACTTGTGGAGCAGGTAGCTGCATCGTTCGTGCCCTGTGCGGATTGGGTTGAGCGCTGTCCACTGCCTGCGAGGGAGGTCCGAGCCAGGGACCTCTGCTGTTGGGTCAGTGATGAGGTATTGCTGATGACAACCTACACATGGTCTCCCTGTGTGTGCTAGTTCACCGAGAACTCGCCAGCTAATGTCATCATGAAGACGACCGAACGCCCGAAAGCGGCCTCCCAGTTTGAAAAGCGTGAAAGCATACACGGGTATGGAGCGATTAACGTAAAAAGTATCTCAGTATAATATATTGGAGCACTGGATATTGTCATAGAAGGTACCTCAGAGTGATTACCGCGCTATGAGATGTTTAGCATAGTGCATATCACAGTGTAATAAACTCGGGTTCAGGTTGTTTACTGTAGGGCATATGTTAGGGTACAGGAAGATTAGCATACATCAGTGTAATAACTTGTTTACCATAGAGCGTATCTCAGTGTAACGTTTACTGTAACCCATACCTGAATGTGCATTTTGTTTAGCTACTGTGACACAGGCTCTTATTTATATCCTTGTATACCTTAATCAAGTGTTGAGGCTCCATCCTCCCCCTTCATTTCCAATTCCTGTCATTTACAGAGTATAAAACTAATGACTACAGAATCGGATGAATTCGAAAAACAGCCGCTGATTAAACTCACACATAAAGGAGAGGTAGAAATTGAAAGAGACACGGACCAGAACTTAACGCTGGAGGATTTAATGGTAAGTAATGCAATGCTAAACCACTACATTATGTCTTGTTTATTAACAGTACAAGGAACCAGTGAGACAGAGGATACTTTAGTCTGAATTCTTGGATGTAGGAATGAAGTGAGAAACCGGCCCCGATATTCACTTGGGGCCGTGAAGAGAGCTGCAGGTGGTAGGATTTTTGGATGGGAAACCTGCAAGTACAGGTTTTCTAGACATCCTGTTGAAATTACCCGCAGGACGTCTTTTAAATTTTTTCTGCAGGTTTTCCATTAACAGCCAGCCTGATTGACAGGCTGCCTCTCGGGCAGGAAAGAAGCTGGGGAGCGGATGACAGGTAGGAAATCGTGGGGGGCGGTGGGGTCAGGGGAGCTGGAGATCACCAGCAGGGGGGAGACGGAGATCGGGTGGGGGAGTCGGATATCGAGGTGGAGAGTTGGAGATTGGGGGGCGTTGGAGATCAGGGGTGGGGGAGTAGGAGATCGTGGGGGAGTTGGGTGAGTAGGAGATTGTGGGGGTGGTGGTGAGGGAGTCTGAAATCAGGTAGGGGGAGTCGCAACTGGGTGGGACTGCACTCGCCTGGTTCCATTCTTATTGTATCTAACCATAGCCAGAAAATCACCTGCAACGGCTTCTCTTCCCACTCCCACATCGTTACCTCTGGCGTCCCCCAAGGATCTAACCTTGGTCCCCTCCTATTTCTCATCTACATGTTGCTCCTTAGCGGCATCATCGGAAAACATGGCGTCCATTTCCACATGTACACTGACGACACCCAGCTCTACCTCACCACCACTTCTCTCGACCCCGCCACGGTCTCTAAATTGATACACTGCTTGACCGACATCCAGTACTGGATGAGCAGAAATTTTCTCCAATTAAATATTGGGAAGACCGAAGCCATTGTCTTCGGGCCCCACCACAATCTCCGTTCCCTAACCGCTGACTCCATCCTTCTCCCTAACATCTGTCTGAGGCTGAACCAGACTTCACAACCTTGGTGTCATATTTGACCCTGAAATGAGCTTCCGACCACATATCTGCAGCATAACTAAAACCGCCTATTTCCACGTCTGTAACATCACCCGTCTCCGCTCCTGCCTCAGCTCATCTGCTGCTGAAACCCTCATCCATGCCTTTATTACTTCTAGACTTGACTATTCCAACACACTCCTGACTGGCCTCCCACATTCTACCCTACGTAAACTTGAAGTCATCCAAAACCCGACTGCCCGTGTCCTAACTCGCACCAAGTCCCATTCACCCATCACCCCTGTGCTCGCTGACCTACATTGGCTCCCGGATAAGCAATGCTTCGATTTCAAAATTCTCATCCTTGTTTTCAAATCCCTCCAGGGCCTTGCTCCTTCCTATCTCTGTAATCTACTTCAGCCCCACAACCCCTCGAGATATCTGCGCTCCTCAAATTCTGCCCTCTTGAGTATCTCTGATTATAATCACTCAACCATTGGTGGCCGTGCCTTCAGCTGCCTTGGCCCTAAGATCAGGAATTCCCTGCCTAAACCTCTCCGCCTCTCTACCTCTCTGCTCTCCTTTAAGACGTTCCTTAAAACCTACCCTCTTTGACCAAGCTTTTGCTCATCTGCCCTAATTTCATATGTGGCTCGGTGTCAATTTCTTGTCTTATAACTCTCCTGTGAAGTGTCTTGGGACGTTTTACTACATTAAAGGTGCTATATAAATACACGTTGTTGTTGTAGATCATGGCAGGAGTAGGAAACTGCGTCGGAGAGTCAGAGATCACAGTGGGGGGGGTGGGGGTGGGAGGGGTCGGCCGATCGTGGGGTGTGTAAAGACTTGTTGGGTCTGGAGGAAACACACTTGCGCCTCCTAGCCCACAAGCAGTGCTGTAAAGGCACTTCCCTCATGGATCCGGCCCTGCCTGCCTCCTTTTACCTGCTGGGTTTCCTGAGCCCCGGGAAACCAGGTCTTGCGGGCTAAAAATAAAAGTCCTTTTAAGATGGAGATACGCAGCCTCCTTAAAGCTTTTACTATCCGACCCACTTCCTGAGAGTGGCTTGGTCGCCCGCCACCCTGACCTGCCGCCGTTAAAATCAGAAGTGGGCGGGTTGGAGGCAGGTTTGAGATTTTAAAAATGATTACTTGCCCCCCGTCCTTGGGGGTTAAAATCCCCTCCACCCCCCACTGGGTCTCCGATAGTCCTGAAGTTGGAGCAGCTGAATGATGTCATCTCAATTCATGAGTCACATCCTTGTACAGTTAGTGATTGTGGGTTGTTACTGCCATTGGATTGCAAGTTTGTCCTCTGATAAATGAAATGTATATGTTCTCAAACATTTATGGAAGCCCCATTTTGTCTCTTGCGGTGTTTGCTGAACTACATATGTTGGGAATATTAATGAGCTGTGACATTTGTTTGGTGAGAGAGCAGACAATGAGATTGGATGAAGAGCTTCCTTTGGCAAATTTGACCTTATTCTTGCAGAACATGAGCCCTATCGCCTTCCCTTTCCACCATCTCACCGTTTCTGAAATTAGTCTATTATATTGGCTGCACCCACCTCTCCTGATACAGGAAACTTTGTGTTATCCGGAGGCTAACTGTCCGGAATGCTCGAGCCGCCGGCAAAAATCAGGTGCCATTTTCGTTAGGTTTTTTTTTATCGTTGCTTTTTTCCTCAACAGTCAAGGTCTGCAAGGTCTGCTGAAGCTGTTGCTAAGCTACAGAGACGCTTGGACTGTTTAGAAGCTGTGCAACAGGGTTTGTTGACAGATATGGAGCTCAGAAGCTTCCGTATCTTTCAACATTAGCGCTGGAGCGTCCGGCAGTTTTGAGGGAATGGCAACAGCTCGGTCCCGTCGGTGCCGGATAGCACAAAGTTTCCTGTACCCTGTTCTAGCTGAGCGGGATCTGCAGTCCAAGGTTATTCGAAGTCCACGGCCCAATATTGGGTGTGCCTTGGGCCTCACCATTCAGACTCTGGGATCCTACCCACCGTCCCCCGCGTGTTGAAAATGGGCACGTCCAGTTTTCTGCCCCACAGTTACTGAGAGGAAGAGAGAAAACCGAGGTGATGCTGCTGGTCAGGCAGCCTCATTACAGTGCATACATTTTTGAAGTTGCTGAGGGCCAGTAGGTTTTGGTGTCCTATCGCAATTGGGAAAAGTACACATGTAATTCTGATATTTGATTGTGCCAAAACCTCCCTTCTTCTGTGGTTAGAATGCGGCTTGGAATCCAGTCATCCACTGTGACCTCTGCTCCTTTGACACTAATCTGTGACATAAAACTTTTAACACTTAACCATTAACATGCAATTCTGACAAGCATTCAAAATTCTACGTTTTCTTATTTTTCTTGAAGCCAGTGTTTAAACAATCATAGAATCATACAGTGCAGAAGGAGGCCATTCGGCCCATCGTGCCTGTGCCAGCTCTTTGAAAGAGCTGTCCAATTAGTCCCACTCCCCGGCTCTTTCCCCATAACCCTGCAATTCTTTCCTTTTCAAGTATTTATCCAATTCCCTTTTGTAAGTTACTATTGAATCTGCTTCCACCGCCCTTTCAGGTGGTCCATTCCAGATCATAACAACTCGCTGCGTTAAATATAATCTCATATCCCCCTGGTTCTTTTTAGCAATTATCTTAAATCTGGTTACTGACTCTCCTGCCAGTGGAAACAGTTTCTCCTTATTTACTCTATCAAAACCCTTCATGATTTTGAATACCTCTATTAAATCTCCCCTTAATCTTCTCTGCTCTGAGGAGAACAACCCCAGCTTCTCTAGTCACTAAGAAATCCAATAGGGAATTCAGAAGAAACTTCTTTACCCAAAGAGTGGTGAGAACGTGGAACTCGCTACCATAGGGAGTGGTTGAAGCAAATAGTATAGATGCATTTAAGGGGAGACTAGACAAGCATATGAGGGAGAAGGGGATAGAGGGTTATGCTGACAGATTTAGACGAGGAAAGACAGGAGGAGGCTCATGTGGAGCATAAATGCCGGCATGGACTGGGTGGGCCGAATGGGCTGTACCTGTGCCATATATCCTATGTAATCCTATGTAATGTCTCCATATAACTGAAGTCCCTCCTCCCTGGTACCATTCTTGTAACTCTCCTCTGCATCTAGCTCCAAGACCTTGACATGGTTCCTGAAGTGTGGTGCCCAGAATTGGACACAATACTCCAGTCTCGCTGCCCCTTGAGTTTGTACTTCTGGTGGGTTATTTTTTGGGTTGCTATCCTGCACCAGCTTGGCGGAGTTTGGCTCTGGACTAATTTCAGCGTGATGTTTTGTGGAGTGTTCTTTTCTTTCTGTGTATCTCCTCCTCCCCATTCCTTTGTTTGTAAGATACTCCACTGAAAATCTCAAAGTAGATTTTATAGACGGGCATTCGTCGCAATGCCAAGGAGATAAAAGTCCAGATGATGGATACTGGATCAGGATAGAAAAAGTGAGACACAAAAACAGCTTAAGGAAAAGCAGCGAATACTCGGAAATAGAATGAGAGGTGATGGTTAAAAGGGTAGCATGAGGAATTCAGTAGAAACGGAAGAGAAATACATGAGTTGACAGCTCTGTGGGAAGAAAAGAGTTTGAATGGATCCCCAACCCCGGGTGACTGATGGGTGGGGGTAGCTGTCCGATCCCAGGGAAGCAGGTAAACCTGGGCGGGGGCGGTGGTGAAGGTCAGGAACTTGGGCGGGGGAGAAGGTCAGGGACTCGGCTGGGTGGCGGGGGTGGGGAGGGGGAGAAGGCCAGGAACCTGGGGTGGGGAGAAGGTCAGGAACTTGTTGGGGGAGGAGAAGGTCAGGAACTTGTTGGGGGAGGAGAAGGTCAGGAACTTGTTGGGGGAGGAGAAGGTCAGGAACTTGTTGGGGGAGGAGAAGGTCAGGAACTTGTTGGGGGTGGAGAAGGTCAGGAACTTGGGGTGGAGAAGGTTAGGAACTTGTTGGGGGAGGAGAAGGTCAGGAACTTGTTGGGGTGGAGAAGGTCAGGAACTTGTTGGGGGAGGAGAAGGTCAGGAACTTGTTGGGGGAGGAGAAGGTCAGGAACTTGTTGGGGGAGGAGAAGGTCAGGAACTTGTTGCGGGTGGAGAAGGTCAGGAACTTGTTGGGGGTGGAGAAGGTCAGGAACTTGTTGGGGGAGGAGAAGGTCAGGAACTTGGGGGAGGAGAAGGTCAGGAAGTTGTTGGGGGAGGAGGTGGTCAGGAACTTGGGGGAGGAGAAGGTCAGGAAGTTGTTGGGGGAGGAGAAGGTCAGGAACTTGGGGGAGGAGAAGGTGAGGAACATGGGGGAGGAGAATTTCGGGAACTTGTTGGGGGAGGAGAAGGTCAGGAACCTGGGGGAGGAGAAGGTCAGGAACTTGTTGGGGGAGGAGAAGGTCGGGAACTTGTTGGGGGAGGAGAAGGTCAGGAACTTGTTGGGGGAGGAGAAGGTCAGGAACTTGTTGGGGGAGGAGAAGGTCAGGAACTTGTTGGGGTGGAGAAGGTCAGGAACTTGTTGGGGGAGGAGAAGGTCAGGAACTTGTTGGGGTGGAGAAGGTCAGGAACTTGTTGGGGTGGAGAAGGTCAGGAACTTGTTGGGGTGGAGAAGGTCAGGAACTTGTTGGGGGAGGAGAAGGTCAGGAACTTGTTGGGGTGGAGAAGGTCAGGAACTTGTTGGGGAAGGAGAAGGTCAGGAACTTGTTGCGGGAGGAGAAGGTCAGGAACTTGTTGGGGGAGGAGAAGGTCAGGAACTTGTTGGGGTGGAGAAGGTCAGGAACTTGTTGGGGTGGAGAAGGTCAGGAACTTGTTGGGGGAGGAGAAGGTCAGGAACTTGTTGCGGGAGGAGAAGGTCAGGAACTTGTTGGGGGAGGAGAAGGTCAGGAACTTGTTGGGGAGGAGAAGGTCAGGAACTTGTTGGGGGAGGAGAAGGTCAGGAACTTGTTGGGGGAGGAGAAGGTCAGGAACTTGTTGGGGTGGAGAAGGTCAGGAACTTGTTGGGGGAGGAGAAGGTCAGGAACTTGTTGGGGGAGGAGAAGGTCAGGAACTTGTTGGGGTGGAGAAGGTCAGGAACTTGTTGGGGGAGGAGAAGGTCAGGAACTTGTTGGGGGAGGAGAAGGTCAGGAACTTGTTGGGGGAGGAGAAGGTCAGGAACTTGTTGGGGGTGGAGAAGGTCAGGAACTTGTTGGGGGAGGAGAAGGTCAGGAACTTGGGGGAGGAGAAGGTCAGGAAGTTGTTGGGGGAGGAGAAGGTCAGGAACATGGGGAGGAGAAGGTCAGGAACTTGGGGGAGGAGAAGGTCAGGAACTTGTTGGGGTGGGGAAGGTCAGGAACTTGTTGGGGGAGGAGAAGGTCAGGAACTTGTTGGGGTGGGGAAGGTCAGGAACTTGTTGGGGGAGGAGAAGGTCAGGAACTTGTTGGGGGAGTGGAAGGTCAGGAACTTGTTGGGGGAGGAGAAGGTCAGGAACTTGGGGGAGGAGAAGGTCAGGAACTTGGGGGAGGAGAAGGTCAGGAACTTGGGGGAGGAGAAGGTCAGGAACTTGGGGGAGGAGAAGGTCAGGAACCTGTTGGGGGTGGAGAAGGTCAGGAACTTGGGAGGAGAAGGTCAGGAACTTGTTGGGGGAGGAGAAGGTCAGGAACTTGTTGGGGGAGGAGAAGGTCAGGAACTTGTTGGGGTGGAGAAGGTCAGGAACTTGTTGGGGGAGGAGAAGGTCAGGAACTTGTTGGGGGAGGAGAAGGTCAGGAACTTGTTGGGGGAGGAGAAGGTCAGGAACTTGTTGCGGGTGGAGAAGGTCAGGAACTTGTTGGGGGTGGAGAAGGTCAGGAACTTGTTGGGGGAGGAGAAGGTCAGGGACTTGGGGGAGGAGAAGGTCAGGAAGTTGTTGGGGGAGGAGGTGGTCAGGAACTTGGGGGAGGAGAAGGTCAGGAAGTTGTTGGGGGAGGAGAAGGTCAGGAACTTGGGGGAGGAGAAGGTGAGGAACATGGGGGAGGAGAATTTCGGGAACTTGTTGGGGGAGGAGAAGGTCAGGAACCTGGGGGAGGAGAAGGTCAGGAACTTGTTGGGGGAGGAGAAGGTCGGGAACTTGTTGGGGGAGGAGAAGGTCAGGAACTTGTTGGGGGAGGAGAAGGTCAGGAACTTGTTGGGGGAGGAGAAGGTCAGGAACTTGTTGGGGTGGAGAAGGTCAGGAACTTGTTGGGGGAGGAGAAGGTCAGGAACTTGTTGGGGTGGAGAAGGTCAGGAACTTGTTGGGGTGGAGAAGGTCAGGAACTTGTTGGGGTGGAGAAGGTCAGGAACTTGTTGGGGGAGGAGAAGGTCAGGAACTTGTTGGGGTGGAGAAGGTCAGGAACTTGTTGGGGAAGGAGAAGGTCAGGAACTTGTTGCGGGAGGAGAAGGTCAGGAACTTGTTGGGGGAGGAGAAGGTCAGGAACTTGTTGGGGTGGAGAAGGTCAGGAACTTGTTGGGGTGGAGAAGGTCAGGAACTTGTTGGGGGAGGAGAAGGTCAGGAACTTGTTGGGGGAGGAGAAGGTCAGGAACTTGTTGCGGGAGGAGAAGGTCAGGAACTTGTTGGGGGAGGAGAAGGTCAGGAACTTGTTGGGGAGGAGAAGGTCAGGAACTTGTTGGGGGAGGAGAAGGTCAGGAACTTGTTGGGGGAGGAGAAGGTCAGGAACTTGTTGGTGTGGAGAAGGTCAGGAACTTGTTGGGGGAGGAGAAGGTCAGGAACTTGTTGGGGGAGGAGAAGGTCAGGAACTTGTTGGGGTGGAGAAGGTCAGGAACCTGTTGGGGGAGGAGAAGGTCAGGAACTTGTTGGGGGAGGAGAAGGTCAGGAACTTGTTGGGGTGGAGAAGGTCAGGAACTTGTTGGGGGTGGAGAAGGTCAGGAACTTGTTGGGGGAGGAGAAGGTCAGGAACTTGGGGGAGGAGAAGGTCAGGAACTTGTTGGGAGAGGAGAAGGTCAGGAACTTGTTGGGGGAGGAGAAGGTCAGGAACATGGGGAGGAGAAGGTCAGGAACTTGGGGGAGGAGAAGGTCAGGAACTTGTTGGGGGAGGAGAAGGTCAGGAACTTGTTGGGGGAGGAGAAGGTCGGGAACTTGTTGGGGGAGGAGAAGGTCAGGAACATGGGGAGGAGAAGGTCAGGAACTTGGGGGAGGAGAAGGTCAGGAACTTGTTGGGGGAGGAGAAGGTCAGGAACTTGTTGGGGGAGGAGAAGGTCGGGAACTTGTTGGGGGAGGAGAAGGTCAGGAACTTGTTGGGGGAGGAGAAGGTCAGGAACTTGGGGGAGGAGAAGGTCAGGAACTTGGGGGAGGAGAAGGTCAGGAACATGTTGGGGGAGGAGAAGGTCAGGAACTTGTTGGTGTGGGGAAGGTCAGGAACTTGTTGGGGAGGAGAAGGTCAGGAACCTGGTGGGGAAGGTCAGGAACTTGTTGGGGGAGGAGAAGGTCAGGAACTTGTTGGGGGAGGAGAAGGTCAGGAACTTGTTGGGGGAGGAGAAGGTCAGGAACTTGGGGGTCGAGAAGGTCAGGAACTTGTTGGGGGAGGAGAAGGTCAGGAACTTGTTGGGGGAGGAGAAGGTCAGGAACTTGTTGGGGGAGGAGAAGGTCAGGAACTTGTTGGGGGAGGAGAAGGTCAGGAACTTGTTGGGGGAGGAGAAGGTCAGGAACTTGTTGGGGGAGGAGAAGGTCAGGAACTTGTTGGGGGAGGAGAAGGTCAGGAACTTGTTGGGGGAGGAGAAGGTCAGGAACTTGTTGGGGGAGGAGAAGGTCAGGAACTTGTTGGGGGAGGAGAAGGTCAGGAACTTGGTGGGGGAGGAGAAGGTCAGGAACTTGTTGGGGGAGGAGAAGGTCAGGAACTTGTTGGGGGAGGAGAAGGTCAGGAACTTGTTGGGGGAGGAGAAGGTCAGGAACTTGTTGGGGGAGGAGAAGGTCAGGAACATGTTGGGGGAGGAGAAGGTCAGGAACTTGTTGGGGAGGAGAAGGTCAGGAACTTGTTGGGGAGAAGGTCAGGAACTTGTTGGGGGAGGAGAAGGTCAGGAACTTGTTGGGGGAGGAGAAGGTCAGGAACTTGGTGGGGGAGGAGAAGGTCTGGAACTTGTTGGGGAGAAGGTCAGGAACTTGTTGGGGGAGGAGAAGGTCAGGAACTTGTTGGGGAGGAGAAGGTCAGGAACTTGTTGGGGGAGGAGAAGGTCAGGAACTTGGTGGGGGAGGAGAAGGTCAGGAACTTGTTGGGGTAGGAGAAGGTCAGGAACTTGGGGGAGGAGAAGGTCAGGAACTTGTTGGGGGAGGAGAAGGTCAGGAACTTGTTGGGGTGGGGAAGGTCAGGAACTTGTTGGGGGAGGAGAAGGTCAGGAACTTGTTGGGGTGGGGAAGGTCAGGAACTTGTTGGGGGAGGAGAAGGTCAGGAACTTGTTGGGGGAGTGGAAGGTCAGGAACTTGTTGGGGGAGGAGAAGGTCAGGAACTTGGGGGAGGAGAAGGTCAGGAACTTGGGGGAGGAGAAGGTCAGGAACTTGGGGGAGGAGAAGGTCAGGAACTTGGGGGAGGAGAAGGTCAGGAACCTGTTGGGGGTGGAGAAGGTCAGGAACTTGGGAGGAGAAGGTCAGGAACTTGTTGGGGGAGGAGAAGGTCAGGAACTTGTTGGGGGAGGAGAAGGTCAGGAACTTGGGAGGAGAAGGTCAGGAACTTGTTGGGGGAGGAGAAGGTCAGGAACTTGTTGGGGGAGGAGAAGGTCAGGAACTTGTTGGGGGAGGAGAAGGTCAGGAACTTGGGAGGAGAAGGTCAGGAACTTGTTGGGGGAGGAGAAGGTCAGGAACTTGTTGGGGGAGGAGAAGGTCTGGAACTTGTTGGGGGAGGGGAAGGTCAGGAACTTGTTGGGGTGGAGAAGGTCAGTAACTTGGGGAGGAGAAGGTCAGGAACTTGTTGGGGGAGGAGAAGGTCAGGAACTTGTTGGGGAGGAGAAGGTCAGGAACCTGTTGGGGGAGGAGAAGGTCAGGAACTTGTTGGGGGAGGAGAAGGTCAGGAACTTGTTGGGGTGGGGAAGGTCAGGAACTTGTTGGGGGAGGAGAAGGTCAGGAACTTGTTGGGGGAGGAGAAGGTCAGGAACTTGTTGGGGGAGGAGAAGGTCAGGAACCTGTTGGGGTGGGGAAGGTCAGGAACTTGTTGGGGGAGGAGAAGGTCAGGAACTTGTTGGGGTGGGGAAGGTCAGGAACTTGTTGGGGGAGGAGAAGGTCAGGAACTTGTTGGGGGAGGAGAAGGTCAGGAACATGTTCGGGGAGGAGAAGGTCAGGAACATGTTGGGGGAGGAGAAGGTCAGGAACTTGTTGGGGAGGAGAAGGTCAGGAACTTGTTGGGGAGGAGAAGGTCAGGAACTTGTTGGGAGAGGAGAAGGTCAGGAACTTGTTGGGGGAGGAGAAGGTCAGGAACTTGTTGGGGAGGAGAAGGTCAGGAACTTGTTGGGGTGGAGAAGGTCAGGAACTTGTTGGGGTGGAGAAGGTCAGGAACTTGTTGGGGTGGAGAAGGTCAGGAACTTGTTGGGGTGGAGAAGGTCAGGAACTTGTTGGGGTGGAGAAGGTCAGGAACTTGTTGGGGTGGAGAAGGTCAGGAACTTGTTGGGGGAGGAGAAGGTCGGGAACTTGTTGGGGGAGGAGAAGGTCAGGAACTTGGTGGGGGAGGAGAAGGTCGGGAACTTGTTGGGGTGGAGAAGGTCAGGAACTTGTTGGGGGAGGAGAAGGTCAGGAACTTGTTGGGGGTGGAGAAGGTCAGGAACTTGGGGTGGAGAAGGTCAGGAACTTGTTGGGGGAGGAGAAGGTCAGGAACTTGTTGGGGTGGAGAAGGTCAGTAACTTGTTGGGGGAGGAGAAGGTCAGGAACTTGTTGGGGGAGGAGAAGGTCAGGAACTTGTTGGGGTGGAGAAGGTCAGGAACTTGTTGGGGGAGGAGAAGGTCAGGAACTTGTTGGGGGTGGAGAAGGTCAGGAACTTGTTGGGGTGGAGAAGGTCAGGAACTTGTTGGGGGTGGAGTAGGTCAGGAACTTGTTGGGGGAGGAGAAGGTCAGGAACTTGTTGGGGGAGGAGAAGGTCAGGAACTTGGGGGAGGAGAAGGTCAGGAAGTTGTTGGGGGAGGAGAAGGTCAGGAACTTGGGGGAGGAGAAGGTCGGGAACTTGTTGGGGGAGGAGAAGGTCGGGAACTTGTTGGGGGAGGAGAAGGTCAGGAACTTGTTGGGGGAGGAGAAGGTCAGGAACTTGTTGGGGGAGGAGAAGGTCAGGAACTTGGGGGAGGAGAAGGTCAGAACATGTTGGGGGAGGAGAAGGTCAGGAACTTGTTGGGGTGGGGAAGGTCAGGAACTTGTTGGGGGAGGAGAAGGTCAGGAACCTGTTGGGGGAGGAGAAGGTCAGGAACTTGTTGGGGGAGGAGAAGGTCAGGAACTTGTTGGGGGAGGAGAAGGTCAGGAACTTGTTGGGGGAGGAGAAGGTCAGGAACTTGGGGGTCGAGAAGGTCAGGAACTTGTTGGGGGAGGAGAAGGTCAGGAACTTGTTGGGGGAGGAGAAGGTCAGGAACTTGGGGGAGGAGAAGGTCAGGAACTTGGTGGGGGAGGAGAAGGTCAGGAACTTGGTGGGGGAGGAGAAGGTCAGGAACTTGGTGGGGGAGGAGAAGGTCAGGAACTTGTTGGGGGAGGAGAAGGTCAGGAACTTGTTCGGGGAGGAGAAGGTCAGGAACTTGGTGGGGGAGGAGAAGTTCAGGAACTTGTTGGGGGAGGAGAAGGTCAGGAACTTGTTGGGGGAGGAGAAGGTCAGGAACTTGGGGGAGGAGAAGGTCAGGAACTTGGGGGAGGAGAAGGTCAGGAACTTGTTGGGGGAGGAGAAGGTCAGGAACTTGTTGGGGGAGGAGAAGGTCAGGAACTTGTTGGGGGAGGAGAAGGTCAGGAACTTGGGGGAGGAGAAGGTCAGGAACATGTTGGGGGAGGAGAAGGTCAGGAACTTGTTGGGGGAGGAGAAGGTCAGGAACTTGTTGGGGGTGGAGAAGGTCAGGAACTTGTTGGGGTGGAGAAGGTCAGGAACTTGTTGGGGGTGGAGTAGGTCAGGAACTTGTTGGGGGAGGAGAAGGTCAGGAACTTGTTGGGGGAGGAGAAGGTCAGGAACTTGGGGGAGGAGAAGGTCAGGAAGTTGTTGGGGGAGGAGAAGGTCAGGAACTTGGGGGAGGAGAAGGTCAGGAACTTGTTGGGGGAGGAGAAGGTCGGGAACTTGTTGGGGGAGGAGAAGGTCAGGAACTTGTTGGGGGAGGAGAAGGTCAGGAACTTGTTGGGGGAGGAGAAGGTCAGGAACTTGGGGGAGGAGAAGGTCAGAACATGTTGGGGGAGGAGAAGGTCAGGAACTTGTTGGGGTGGGGAAGGTCAGGAACTTGTTGGGGGAGGAGAAGGTCAGGAACCTGTTGGGGGAGGAGAAGGTCAGGAACTTGTTGGGGGAGGAGAAGGTCAGGAACTTGTTGGGGGAGGAGAAGGTCAGGAACTTGTTGGGGGAGGAGAAGGTCAGGAACTTGGGGGTCGAGAAGGTCAGGAACTTGTTGGGGGAGGAGAAGGTCAGGAACTTGTTGGGGGAGGAGAAGGTCAGGAACTTGGGGGAGGAGAAGGTCAGGAACTTGGTGGGGGAGGAGAAGGTCAGGAACTTGGTGGGGGAGGAGAAGGTCAGGAACTTGGTGGGGGAGGAGAAGGTCAGGAACTTGGTGGGGGAGGAGAAGGTCAGGAACTTGTTGGGGGAGGAGAAGGTCAGGAACTTGTTCGGGGAGGAGAAGGTCAGGAACTTGGTGGGGGAGGAGAAGTTCAGGAACTTGTTGGGGGAGGAGAAGGTCAGGAACTTGTTGGGGGAGGAGAAGGTCAGGAACTTGTTGGGGGAGGATAAGGTCAGGAACTTGGGGGAGGAGAAGGTCAGGAACTTGTTGGGGGAGGAGAAGGTCAGGAGCTTGTTGCGGGAGGAGAAGGTCAGGAACTTGTTGGGAGAGGAGAAGGTCAGGAACTTGTTGGGGGAGGAGAAGGTCAGGAACTTGTTGTGGGAGGAGAAGGTCAGGAACTTGTTGGGGGCGGTCAGGAACTTGTTTGGGGGGTTGGGAGAAGGTCCTAACCCAGGAGGGTGAGCTCTGTTTGTTCTCTGAAAACAGTACTGTGAGATGTGTCTTGAGCTAGGCAGTCAGAATGAATGGCTCAAATTACACTTTGCAAAGCACTTGATTACTCAGGCAGACAGGATCTAATTACACATTCCAGACAAATTGCTGGGTGTGTCTTGTCCTCCAAGGGGACCAATCAGAAACCTGGTCTTGTCATCCAAGGGGACCAATCAGAACTTTGATGTTGCAAATTCACACAACCTTAAATGTGAGGCTCCCAGCCATATATTCTCATATTTAAATGGTCAACCTGCCCCCTGGGAGCGGGTTGGCTGCCTCCTTTAAACCCGGAAGTGGGCGGGTTGGAGGTGGGTTGAGGTCGGGTTTGACCCCAAAGCACCGGTTTTTGGGTGTTACGATTATGCCCATAGTTTGGTACACATGTGCCAGTGTGATCTGCAGCACTCTGCCTATACATTGCCCAGTTTCTGTAAGTTCCACAGTTCCTAAAAAGTTAGTGGGGGTAATTTTGACTTTGGGCAATAGTGTAAATCGGGCAATATCGGATCAGTCGCCCGTTGTACATCGCTCCCCATTTTCACTTCCATTGAAGTCAAAAAGCCAAGAGTCAAAATTATCCCCAGTGTGTTTAATACAGAAGCGTTGTTGTACATAGTGTGCACGGACATAACATAATGCATTGCATGATAATTTGTACAATGTAATTTTATATCATGAGCTGTATGTTATACTGGAACAGAATTAACAACAGATTGCCGAGTTTGTGCTAACAGAGCATTTACAATAGTATTCTCTTTCAGTAAACAAAGCCTTTGCAAATATTCACAGTAATTGCATTCCCTGAGTAATGGAAACAGTGCTGCTGCACCACATTGTGCGCGGTACGTAGATATTCAGGGGATACATTTCCGCTGCGAATAGGTAGCATAAAAGTGATGTGTGGAGGAGAATCGGGAGAAGATACAATAAACGTTTTGTATGTGAATACAATTCCAGTGGGGTGCTGTGTGCGGTTAGCCTTCTATAGGGACATTAGGAACAGGAGGAGGCAGTTCAGGCCCTCGAGCCTGCTCCGCCATTCAGTTAGATCATGGCTGATCTGTATCTCAACTCCATTTGCCCGCCATTGAACCAGATTGGTACCCTTACCCAACAACAATCTAGCGATCTCAGTCTTGAAAGCTCCAGTTGTCCCCAGCATCCACAGCCTTTTGGGGGAGAGAGTTCCAGATTTCCACTACCCTTTGTGTGTAAAAAAGTGCTTCCTGATTTCACTCCTGAACGGCCAATCTCTAATTTTAAGATCATTTCCCCTTGTTCTTGATTCCCCCATCAGAGGAAATAGTTTCTCCGTATCTACCCTATCGAATTCTTTTAACATTTTAAACACCTCCATCTGATCCCCCTCAATCTGCTATACTCATAGAGTCATAGGGGCTGGATTTTCTCAGCCCCGAGGAGGTGGGTCTGGAGGCGGAACTGCTGGGAAAGTTGCAGAATTTGGGGGCGGGTGGTAAACCTGCCCCCAACCCGTCTCCATGCCCTCTTGCCAGGAGGCGGGAAGCTGTCCGGCCCCAAGTCCCGTCTCCTTGGAGGCGGGAAGGGATTAAAGCCTAGTAACTGCCTGTTAACAGGTAGAAAATAGGCGTATCCCCATTTTTCATGCTGAAGTGCGAGCTTCCCGACCTGGTGGAACCCCGCCGAGGTGTAGGAGGTCGGAGGGGTCTGAAAGTGCAATGTAGAGGTGAGTGATGGGTGCAAGTGTGGAGTGGTAAGTATGTGAGGTGAGTGTAAAGTGTTAGAAAATGTTAACTTACCTTTGTTTCTACCTACAGCCTTCAGCCGCTGTGGAGCCAGAGTCCCCGACATCTCCATTGTAGAGATCACAGACTGGCTGTTGCATCCTCCGATACAACAGCCAGCTGATTTCTGCAAAGTAGAAAGGTTTGATGAGTCTTGAACACAAGGGCTCATCAAACTACACAGAATGTCAGTGTTTGACCGCTTCGCAGAGCTTCAAACGATGACATTTCTTCTTTCAAAAGTTCTTGACAGATGACATGTCATACGTTGAAGTGCTCTGTCACTGACTTCCCCCTAATTGGCCTGCTGAGCCCGCCCGGCGGGCTTAACAAGGTCAATCAGGGGAAATTCCTGCTGGTTGGCCAGAAACTGATGATGGCGGGATTGAAACCCGGCAAGCAGCAGTCCCACCTCCAAAAGCTTCCCATTCAGGAAATCCAGCCCATCGAGTCAACGGAATACAAGCCAAGTTTATGGAACCTGGCCACATAACTTAACAATTAAGACCCAGTATCATTCTGGTGAATCTGCACTTCACCCCCTCCAAAGCCAATATATCTTTCCTAAGCTGCGGTGCCCAGAACTGAACACAGTTCTCCAGATGGGGTCAGATCAAAGCTCTGTACAACTGAAGCATCATGATCATATCTCGCTTATGACATATACCGAGGTAGGGATGGGTGGAATGTCCCCCTGGCAAGAGACAGGCGGAACAGGTGCTGGTCTGCGGAGCAGGTGCGACTCGTCATGTGAGCTGATGGTTTGAAGTGCCATGCACCAGTGGGTCACAAAGCCAGACAGATTTTTTTTAGGTAAGGGTATCAAGGGATATGGAGCAAAGGCGGGTAAATGGAGTTGAGGTATAGATTAGCCACGATCTAACTCGAGGGGCTGAATGGCTCACTCCTGTGTTCCTGTGTTCCAGCATCATAGTGCTGAAGAACTGCTGAGATTGTAAGTGTTGGGTGGTTGGGGTGGGGGGGTTACCAGATTGCTGATTTAAATTGTGTTTAAAAGTTTAGAAAATCCTGTCATGCTTTGGAAGATTCTTGATGTTCAGATGCCGGGACAGACCAATCACTCGGTCTTTATCCAATAGCAAGGTAGAGAAGCAAGGCATTGATATACCTATCAATTCATCCAATGAAAAGCGACGAGTTAAGAAAGTAACTATAGGTTTTTATTGGCTAAATAACAGAGCCCACCCTCGTGGGTGATCGGATCCAACAAGGAGGAATACCAGCCAGTCGACCACCTTTATACCTGGGCAGGTAGGTGGAGCCATGGGCGGAGTCAGCAGTGGTCAGCCCAGGTATAACAGCGTGACAAGAGGCGACCTCATGTAGTGATACAACAGTGTAACAGTGATAACCATAGTGTAACGATATAACAGTGGAAAACATAGTGTAACGATAGTGAACGATAAAAGTGGTTTACCACAGGCATCACGTAGTTTTGTTTTAGAAATTCCTGTTATTTGTTGAACTTTACTGAAAGGATATTAAGCTGACTTCGTCTAACCGTTCCTGAGGTTAATACCGATTTCAAAAGAACTTATTTTCTGTGCAGGGCAGTTCACCAAAATCCGCTGGGAATGGGGAATTATCAGAGGCCGAGATAAGCAGGGAAGTGGACACCACACATCAGCACAGGAGCCACCTGCTGGACCCCAACTGCCAGATCTGTACAGGTAATAGAAGCAGCAACTCCCAGAACAGATCATTGTATTTACACTTTCCTATAACTGACTACATTACAACAGTGACTCCACTTCAAAAGTACTTAATTGACTGTGAAGCGCTTTGAGATGTCCGGTGGTCGTGAAAGGCGCTATATAAATGCAAGTCTTTCATTCTTAGAATACCAGCTCAGTGGCAGCTCCAGCAGATTCCCCGAGGGATTTGCATTGGGTAAAAGGGACCGATTCACTCTCGTCTGCTACTGTGTGGCTCGTGTGTGTCTCAGTGTCAGCTCCTGTGCATGTACAGTACACAGCGGGTAAAAGGAAACAGTTCAGCCCTTTCCGGTACTGTACAGCTCATGTGTACATCAGTGTTGCCTCTCTACATGTAGGTGATACTTTCCTAAGTATAGACTAGCAGTGGGGCTTATCCATAAACTCTAAACTGAAAGCACCACAGCAGAAAAGCCAGTATCTGAGCACAAGATAAACCATGTTTTTAGTGGAAGTATTCGCTCAACTGCTCGGTGTTACATGGTGTGTAGCTCTCGAGCGAGATACATCAGCCTGTGTTATCTATGTGCTGTGGCTTGTCTAATTTCTGTCACATTTGCGATTCATTAAAGCTTGAGTGTGTTGAGATTCCCTGGCCTTTGACCAGTGCCATTTTGAAGCTAGCTAGTCGGAGATGTGCAAGAGTTTGCCTGGCTGACTCTCCCTACACTTCCTCTTGTTTTCCTATGGGATATACCTAGGGGGGGTGGGGGGGGGTAATTTGAACCTAACCTGGCCGGGTTCAGATCGGCTGCCCGTTGTACACCCCGCACGGTTTTACTCTCCGTTGAAGTCAATAGAGAATAAAATCGGGCGAGGTGTAAAACGGACGGCCGATCTGATGCTAGCAGTTTCCTGCCAGGCAGGTTAAGTTAAGATTGCCGCCCTGGACCGTACTTGACACAAGGACATGACTCGGTTTAGGAACTCAGCATGTGGAGGACTGCAGGTTCACACCTGCATGCTAACATTTTGATTTTCGAAAGCTGTAAGCTCCTTTCCGTAGCCCCCTCCCCAGTCATGTGCCAATCCCTGGCGCGAGCTGCCCTACACCCTCTGCCAGTCCTGTTTTTAACTGTCTTGTGACTGATACTTGAGCTGTGCCCCATTCTCTGACCATCCCTCTTTCTTTGGACGGTTAGCAGAGGGTGAAAGGACGTCACCCGGACTCTGTACTCTGCTGATGACCAAGCTGAGATCAGGGTCTTGATGTGGAGTATTTTAAACCAACACGCGACACAAGGTTTTCAGATCGATAGTCAAGTTGTCTTTATTACACCGGTGGGGAGACACTCTGCTCTGTCTTTAGCCAGACTTCACCAAATTGTTACAGCAAGCCCTGCATTTTTATACATTCGAATAAGCATGGCAGCCTCACGCACAATTCATTCCTGCAACCTAATTGGATCTTGGCCCGCATACACCTTCACGGATTGGGTTACATGTCCTAAGGTAACATGTGTAAGCTGCCTCCTCAATAGTTAGCCCAAACTGCTGAACGCTGATTAAAAGATAACTTGGAAGTTTTGTGACCCAGATAACAAAACCCTGAAGTGCCAGACATCATGTCTCAACTGAGTTGTTTTTAGTCTCAAAGGTCAGTTATCTTGACCACACCTTATGGATGTGGCCTTTCATGTTAGCAACTGTCTCCCTTACACCATTCTGTGAGCTGCCAGCGATGTTATTTTAACTCTTCCCCCACTTCAGTCTCATTGGGGGGAATCATGAGCGAGGGGACATGATCTTAAAATTAGAGCCAGGCCATTCAGGGGTGAAATCAGGAAGCATTTTTTCATACAAAGGTTAGTGGAAATCTGGAACTCTCTCCCCCTACAGGCTGTGGATGCTGGGATAATTTGAGCTTTCAAGACTGAGATTGCTAGTTTTTTGTTTGGTAAGGGTATCAAGGGATATGGAGCTAAGATGGGTAAATGGAGTTAAGGTACAGCTCAGCCATGATTTAATAGCCCTGCTTCATTTAAATAACATGCTGCAGTCTCCCACTCAAAGGCTGGCCAGATTGACAGCTTGGCTGGCGGGCGAGAGTGCAGACAAGTGGCAGGCGGGGACGGTCTCCGCCAGGGGAGGGCTGTTAAAAACAGGGCCCTTATCTCTGTTCTGACGGTCACTAAAAATTAATTATTTTTTAAAAACCTATTTTTGCTTCACAGCTCCAGTGGTTCCACCTGCTAAAAGTAGATTCAGAAGATCGAAAGAATCTTGGGCGACCTCCCATTTGCCCACTTGGGCTCCAGACATTTCAGCCGATGAGATTGCTTTGTCCCAATCAAAATATTTCTCATCAATGGAAAACGCGTCTGGATCACCAAACCCCACCAAGTGCACTGCAGCATCCAAAAGGTAATGGTTTGCACGCATTCCCTAGTGAGAGGGAATTATGCACCATTTACACGTGTCCTTTGTTTATGGGGGCTGCTGATTTTTGTTTGTCGTAACTGTTGCAGCATCACAACTGGTCGAGTGAGCTCCCCAATGCCTCAGTGAGTAAGTCTAGCATTTGGTGTGGTATCGGGCCACGTGGATCAGGAAGGTCCTAGGTCAAATCACTGGTCTTTGCTGATGTTGGGGGTGAAATTGGGTAGGGCTGATACCTTTTAAAAGTTTGGAAAATTAGTGGCAGGAGCTATGTTTTTCTAACTTTTAAAAAATTTGGTTTTCTCGCTCCAAGAGGGAGGTGGTGTGCAAAATCAAGTGCTCCACTTCCCTCTTGGAGCGCGATCGGCAGCAGGCGGGGCAGTGAGTTCTGCAGCGCTGCACACTGAGCCGTGCAGCGCTGCCGCGTTGGAAGGCTCCTTCCCTCCCTTAAAGGGAAGGGCCATCGCTGCAGGCTCTGCAAAAGAAAGGGCACCTACCTGGACCACCAAGGGAGCGGCGAACCTGCGTGATCAGCCCGGCACTCACTCAGAGTGCCAGGCTGATCGATCGTGGACAGGAACCCGCGAAAAAGACCGGATCAAAAAAGGTACTTTTTTTTTTTTTAACTTGCCTTGGCCACCTCTCCTTTGTGCAGCATCCCCGAAGCGGCTGGTCGCCCGATGCACGTACCCTGAAACTGACGTCGTTTTCGCCCGGTGATGCTTCAGGGGGCGGAAATGAATTTCGGGTCCGGGGCGCTACCGGGGCGATGCGTGGCCGGATGACATCATGATCTCCGGCCGCAGGTGGGCGTGGCAATAGCAGTTACCGCTGCCGCAAACCGGCAGGTGAATTTTGCAGGTGGCGGTAACATCGCCGCGCCCGGGCGGTAAGACCTTAGCGCCCCATTATCGCCCCCCGGATGCGTTAATAGGAGGCGCTAAGGCACCGAATTTCTAGCCCGTCATCTTTCATGAAGATGTTAAACCGAGGCCCCGTCTGCCTGTTCAAGTGGATGTAAAGGATCCCATGGCACTTTTTTGAAGAGGATTAGGGAGTTCTTCCAGTGTCTTGGCCAACATAGCGGATGCATTGGTTGTAATCCTCCAAAATTCCCTTGACTCTGGAAAAGTCCCAGCGGATTGGAAAACCGCAAATGTAACACCCTTATTCAAAAAAGGAGGGAGACAGAAAGCAGGAAACTATAGGCCAGCTAGCCTAACATCTGTCATTGGAAAAATGCGCGAATCTATTATTAAGGAAGTAGTAACAGGGCATTTAGAAAATCATAATACAATCCAACAGAGTCAACATGGTTTTATGAAAGGGAAATCGTGTTTGACAAATCTATTAGAGTTCTTTGAGGAGATAACAAGCAGGGTGGATAAAGGGGAACCAGTGGATGTGGTGTATTTGGATTTCCAAAAGGCATTCGACAAGGTGCCACATAAAAGGTTACTGCATAAGATAAGAGCTCATGGTGTTGGGGGTAATATATTAGATTTGATAGAGGATTGGCTAACTAACAGAAAACAGAGAGTCAGGATAAATGGGTTACTTTTAGGATGGCAATCGTAACTAATAGGGTACCACAGGAATCAGTGCTGGGGCCTCAACTATTTTCAATCTATATTAATGACTTGGATGAAGGAAGCGAGTGTATTGTAGCTAAATTTGCGGACGATTCAAAGATAGGTGGGAAAGCAAGTTGTGAGGAGGACATAAAGAGTCTGCAAAGGGATATAGATAGGTTAAGTGAGTGGGCAAGAATTTGGCAGATGGAGTGAGGGAATGTGGGAAAATGTGAAGTTATCCACTTTGGTAGGAAGAATAGAATAGAAAAGAAAAATATTATTTAAATGGAGAAAGACTACAGAATGCGGCGGTACAGAGGGATTTGGGTGTCCTCGTACGTGAAGTTAACATGCAGGTGCAGCAAGTAATTAGGAAGGCAAATGGAATGTTGGCCTTTATTTCAAGGGGGATGGAGTGTAAAAGTAGGGAAGTCTTGCTACAACTGTACAGGGCGTTGGTGAGACCACACCTAGAGTACTGTGTACAGTTTTGGCCTCCTTATTTAAGGAGGGATATACTTGCATTGGAGGCAGTTCAGAGAAGGTTCACTAGGTTGATTTCTGGGATGGAAGGGTTGTCTTAGGAGGATAGGTTGAGCAGGTTGGGCCTATACTTGGAGTTTAGACGAATGAGAGGTGATCTTATTGAAACATAAGATTCTGAGGGGTTTGGACAGGGTAGATGCTGAGAGGATATTTCCCCTCGTCAGGGAATCTAGAACGAGGGGGCGTAGTCTCAGAATAAGGGGTTGCCCATTTAAGACGGAGATGAGGAGGAATTTCTTCTCTGAGGGTCATGAATCTTTGTAATTCTTTAGCTCAGAGAGCTGTGGAGGCGGAGTCATTGAATATATTCAAGGCGGAGATAGACAGATTTTTGAGCAACAGGGGAGTCGAGGGTTATGGGGAACAGGCAGGAAAGTGGAGTTGAGGCCAAAATCGGATCAGCCATGATCTCATTAAATGGCGGAGCAGGCTCGAGGAGCCGAATGGCCTGCTCCTGCTCCTATTTCTTATGTTCTTATGTAACATTCCACCCTCAACCAAAATCACCAAAAACAGATCATCCGGTATGCATTCATTTGCCTTATGTGGGAGCTGGATGTATGCAAATTGGCTGCCATGTTTAGCGACATAACGGCAGTAACTCATTGTAATTCATTGGCTGTAAAGTGCTACGGGACATCCTGAGGTCATGAAAGGTGCTATGTAAATGCAGGTTCGTTCTTTCTATCGGCCGTGAAGAGCTCTGTTACGTCTTGAAAAAAAAGAAAAAGCAAGACTTGCATTTCTATAGCGCCTTTCATGACCTCAGGACATCACAAAGCGCTTCGCAGCCAACGAAGTACTTTTGAAGTGTAGTAACTGTTGTAATGTAGGAAAGTCGGTATATAAATGCAATTCTTTCCTCCTATTTCTGCAAACGTGTTGACTGAAGCTTTGTTCCATTTCTGAAGACGAGTTCCATTTTGAAGCCTTCTATTTCTGGAACAGTGTTCTACTTGTGGAGCGGTGTTCTTTTTCTGTAGAAGTGTTCTGCAGATTGTGTTTCATTCCTGGAGAGGTGTTCCATTTTAGCAGCTATGTTCTATTTCTGGAACAGTGTTCTATTTCTGTAGCGGTGTCCTGTTTCTGCAGATGAGTTCTATTTTGGGAGATGTTCTAATTCTGCAGACATGTCCTGTTTTGGGAGAGGGTTTATATTTTGGGAGATTTCCTGCACTTGGGGCGAGCTATTCTGTTTTGGGGGGTGGGGCGAGGCTGAGTTTTGGGAAAGGGAGTTGTGTTTTGGGAGAGTTGCTGTTCTTTGTGCGAGATACTTTTTGGGAGAGCTGCTTTTCTTTAGGAGTGGTTGCCTGTTGGGAGTGGTGTTTTCAGGAGAATGGTTCCGTTTCAGGAAAGGTGCTATGTTTTGGGAGTTGCATCTCGGGAACGGTGTTCTGTTTCGGGAGAGTGGTGCTTTTCAGTGGAGATATGTCGCATTTTGAATGAGTGGTGCGTTTTGGCGAGGTTTGCACATTACTCCTCATTACGTTTTAGGGCCTTTTTGCCCCTTTCACTCTGACATACATTTGGCCGCTGTGCGCCAGAGTACCCTCGTAGGTGAGCCTGGCTCTTGCGAGAGTTCACACTTGCCCGATATATTGGTAAGCTTGATAAAATGCCCAAGATAAGAAGCCTTTCTTTAGATTTATTTAACTACTTCTTCTTTCCTATGGTAGTAGCAAAGCAAATTAAAAGTCAATATCTAAGTCAGATATCCAGGCCAAAGCTCCCGGCGTAACAGCATAGGTATCTTGTAGACTGCCTGTGAATTTCTTCTGAGGGCAGTGCTCAATGATGTGCTCCAGGGTCTGATTAGGAGCTCCACAGTCGCATGTTGGGGCTGCTTTAATCTTCCATCTATGGAGAAGGTGGCAGCATCTACCATGACCGATTTTGAGACGGTTGATGGTTGTCCACTGTTTGTGAGGAAGGTTTGATCCTTCAGGTTGTACTGTGGGGTCCTCTATAAGGAATCCATTCCGTGTCGCTGTTCTTCCAAGCATTTTGCCATCGGTGATCAAGGCTGAGGGGAGATCGCTGAAGGGCTTCGGCGACGGTCCAAAATGGCCTTCTAGATTTGAGACGGGTTGGTGGTAGGTTGGTCAAGTCTGAACAACCTACTTTGACTACCGAATCTATCCTGTGCCTCCTCAGGTTTTCGAGAAGCAGCAGAATGTTACAGCACCAGACTTTGGTTTAGGCTTTAACTAACTAGCATTTACTGAACAGCAGATGAACAAGTGAATAAATAACAGTAATTTTATGTATATAATATATGTGATGTAATAAAACTCACTACGCACTTGGTTCGAGTATAAAGCAAGGCTTTAACCAACTTGTTTCAAAACATGGAGGTCTAGTTGTACTTCACTAGTTCCTGTCTTACAAAATGTCCCTGGAGCAAACTGGGCCCACGCCTGAGTATTTATACTCCTTGGACGGCGCCACCAGCTGGCCATCCAGTGTTATTTCATGAGTCGTTTCTTCATGATGAGATTTATAACAATATGCATACATCTATAGTAGTTGTTTAAGGAAAATAAGAAATGTTTTGCAATTTCTGTACCAAGTTGTTTGCTTACATAGTGATTCTTTTTATATTCTCGCCAACTATTGAAGCTGCCTTGCCTGATTTAGTCTCTTTGAACGAATAAATACCCATCAAAATAGTTAGCTGGGCTTCCTAGATTTGAATAACTGTCAGCTAAATTCCACTGGCAGAATATTCAGTAACCAGAGGACACAGATTTAAAATAATTGGCAAAAAAGTCAGGGGGGAGATGAGAATTTTTTTACGCAGCGAGTTTTTATGATCTGGAATGCACTGCTTGAAAGGGTGGTGAAAGCAGATTCAGGAGTAGCTTTCAAAAAGGAATTTGATCTCTACTTAAAAAGGAAACATTTTCAGGGCTATGGGGAAAGAGCAGGGGAGTGGGATTAATTGGTAGCTTTCAGTGAGCACAGGCACAATGGGACAAATGACTTTCTGTGCTGTATGATTCCATGATTCTATGAAATTCGAAAGAAGCTGACAAGTCAGGCACAGTTTTTTTAATTTATTCACGGGATGCGGGTGTCGCTGGCGAGGCCAATATTTATTGCTCATCCCTAATTGCCCTTGAGAAGGTGGTGGTGAGCCATCTTCTTGAACCGCAAACCACATAAATGAACTAATCTATGGCATGTTTTTATTTGAATTGTCTGGCTTGACTACTCCCTTAAGCCCAGAGGTAACCGAATAATCGTCTTTGAGTCATTCGTATAGGGTTAGGCTGGGACATAAATTCAGAGCCCAGCTGGGTTTTTAACGGTGACGGAATTAAAGGGGCCTCTACCAAGCTGAAGCGCGACAAAAAAAATCTTCATTTTTGCCACATTCCTAATTGTTGGGTTCTGGAGATAAGCTGTTACCCATCCAGTTTAAATCTTAACTCCTGTAAATAGTACAGAATAGGATTGAACTTAAATTGCTGTGCATAAAAATTCAGAAAGCTCTTTTCTTCAGTGTCTACCCTGGAGTTTAATAGTACTGCTGTGTTTAAATCTGTATTTACAGCCAATGCATGGACTGAAGCAAGATGTGACTGGTCATAAATTCTGACTTTATTTATATTTGATACTTGTACAAAACAGTGAATTAAAAATTGCTGCGATGTCTAGAACTTGTGATGTTCTTCAGCAGCGACAGCCCCAGGGGGAGAGGTTGGGCTGGAGGCAGTGGTAGGATAATAATCCCAGTCCCCACATCTGTAGAGTTCTGACATGACCAGTGTGGAAATATCAACGGGAGATTGACGATTTATTGCTAAGTGATAGACAGGTTTGTGCTGTGGGCCTGGGCTCACTGGGATCTGGTGCTGTGATGGCTGCACTTCTCAAGTTAGGATCAACAGGGGCCGAGTAGAGGCAGCTTTACACGGCATTTAATCTGCAGTATACCTCTTCTGGGAGTACTTCATGCTCCATTGGATATTTAAAAGGGAAAAGCTTTCTATTCCCGAGGATTAACATTCCTTGCCTTGATACAAAATTCGCAGGGAAAATCCCACGTATATTAATTTTTCTTTAAAAATGTGTTTTTTTTACTGCAGATTTCTTCCTCAGAAACACGCTATTTGGAAGGGATTCATCCAGATGTCAAATATGAAACGATTTTTGGTGAAAGCATATCCTGTCCTTGGTCACACGGACCATCTCACAAAGGTACGAATCACTATAGTTACGGGGTGGTACAGTTTGGACATCGTACCGTCCGATAGGCAACTTGGTGGCCTGAGGGTTTGGGCTTGTGATACCCTCATTTGCAAATAATGGGAGAGCTGATGGTCAAGGCTCAAAGTGCCAAACCCGTCCCGACAACCTGAAGTGTGTAGAGCTGGATAAGTTTCCCCAGCTGGAAATGTTCTCCTTGCATTAGGGACATAGGAATAGGAGTAGACCATTCAGCCCCTTGAGCCTGTTCAGCCATTCAATGAGATCATGGCTGATCTGCAACCTAACTCCATATACCCGCCTTTGGCCCATATCCCTTAATACCTTAGGTTAACAAAAATCTACAATCTCAGATTTAAAATTAACAATTGATCGAGCATCAATTGCCGTTTGCGGAAGAGAGTTCCAAACTTCTACCACCTTTTATGTGTAGAAGTGTTTCCTAATTTCACTCCTGAAAGGTCTGGCTCTAATTTTTAGACTATGCCCCCTAGTCCTAGAATCCCCAGCCAGCGGAAATAGTTTCACTCTATCTACCCTATCTGTCCCCTTAATATCTTGAAAACCTCAATCAAATCACCCCTTAACCTAAATTCTAGGGAATACAACCCTAGTTTGCGTAATCTCTCCTTGTAATTTCACCCTTGGAGTCCGGGTACCATTCTAGTAAACCTACGCTGCACTCCCTCCAAGGCCAATGTAAGGTGTGGTGCCCAGAACTGCTCCCAGTGCTCCAGGTGTGGTCTAACCAGGGCTTTGTACAGCTGCAGCATAACTTCTACCCCCTTGTATTCCAGTCCTCTAGATATAAAGGCCAGCATTCCATTAGCCTTTTTGATTATTTTCTGTACCTGTTCATGACATTTTAATGATCTATATACCTGGAACCCCAAGTCTTTTTGGACATCCACTGTTTTCAGTTTTTCACCATTTAGAAAGTACCTTGCTCTATCCTTTTTAGTTCCAAGTGCCTCACATTTGTCTACATTGAAATCCATTTGCCAGTTTTGCCCATTCACTTAATCTGTCGATATCCCTTTGTCATTTAATGCTTTCACCTCCACTGCCTACAATGCCGCCTATCTTTGTGTCATTGGCCAGTTTGGATATGTGGATTTCTATGCCATCATCTAAGACACATAGGGGAAAAATTTGTGTTCTCCAGCAAAGTTGCCGGTGTCACCGGTAACTGCTGCTAATGGCCGCAATGCTAACCGAGTCAAATTGGTTTGGGGGGCATGGCGATAGGTGACGCAGCGCTCACCTTCCGTGCAACGCTGTCCTGGTGGCGTTGCTGGAGGGATCCGGGACGAAGTTCCTGTCCAGTTGCGGCGTTGCAGTTTCTCTCGGCCTCCGAGAGCGAAGCTGTGGAGCTCGTAAGGAATTGTGGGCAATGAAGATGTCTGAGAATTAAAGGGGCCACGCACACTGAAGCAATACAAAATAAAATGCGGTAAATCAGAACATTTTTCTGCCCTTTCTGCCTTTAAAAAAATATTCAACATTCAAAAGAAGTCCCAAATGTGAATATTCAGCTCTTAAAGCTGAATTACCTTCCTAACCTCAACAAATGGGAAAACTGCCTCAGCACAAACACAACTGGCTCAGCAAGCCAGGGAAGGGGCACCGAGGGTCTCACACTCCAGCTTTGTGCAGGAGGTCAACACTGCAAGAGCGGCCTTCTACCCACAGGGGCCATGAGGATCTCCAGAAAGAGCGATGTGGGAGCACATCACTATGGCCGTCACTGCCAGCAGTGTCGCCCCCACCACCTGGCTCCAGTGCCCAAAGAAGCTTCATGACCTCAGACCAGTGATCAAGGTCAGTGAATGCATCTTCAATAGCTGTCTCCTACCAACTGCACCACTAGCCTCACACACTGCTCAGTGTCCGACCCCCAATCACTCACTCACCAACAATCTGCACCAATCACGAGGCACATCTCCCATTCCTAGCCTCACCTCACCTTGGAGGAGACGGTGCAAGCCATTCTTGGCAGGGGCATGGTTGAGCCCTTGGCCAGCGGTAGGGCTGAAAGGATACAAGATGTTGGTATCCTCATACGTTATCCTCTTTCTGGTATGCACTTCTTGCTTTCCCGCCCTCCTGTCAGCACAACTCCATCCTTGTGCCTTCCTCATTTCGCACACCCAGAAATGCATCCTGCCCAGCTAGTGGGTCGAGACAGCCTGCCCAGCCAATGGGACTGCAGGTGGATGATTCCATCCCGGATATCCCGGCCACAAAGGGGCTGTCTGGAATGCATCCTTCCATCTGATTCCTCCTCTTCGGCTTCCTCCTCTTCTGCATCTTCCTCTTCTGTGTCTTCCTCTTCCCTCTGCAAGCGGATGCTGTAAATGTGAAATGACAGCATAAAATGCTGGAAATACTCAGTTGGTCAGGTAGCATGTTGCCACGAGACGTGAACTCTGTTTTTCTCTCCACGGATGTTGTGTGACCTGCTGAGTATTCGCAGCATGTTCTGTCTTCTCAAAGGCCTTCATTTACCATCCAAGCCCTTGCAAGCGTCCAGCAGCACTCCCTACACACTTTAAAAAAAAACTTTTCATATCTATTGCAGCAAGCCACCACTTAAATAAAATTAAAAAAAACATAAATTCAAACTTACCTGAATGATGTGCCTTTAAGAGTTGCAGACATCGCCACTGTCAGCTTGCTTGCAGGACCCAGCGCTAGGGTCGAAGTTCGTGTTGGTGATGTTAAGTCAGCGTTGCACGTCGATTGATGTCACCATGTCGCCATTTTTTTCCCAGGGCACTGCCAGTTACCAGCAGCGCAAAGGGGGAGAGCAATATGGCGGCGGTCGTGGGACCCGCCCCACCAGCTGGCGAAAGAGCAGTGGCCGCCATTTTATTGCCATTCATGGCGCTACGGCATGTCAGTAAGGAGATGAATTTCTAGCCCATAATGTCTTTCATTATAAACACAGAAAATGCTGGAGAAACTCAGCAGGTCAGGCAGCATCTGTGAAGAGAGAAACAGAGTTAACGTTTCAGGTCGATGACCTTTCGTCAGAACTGGAAAACAGCAGGAAATGGAACAGATTTTTAAGCAAGTGCAGGGGCTGGGAAATGGGGGAGGGGATGAAAGAACAAAAGGGAAAGCCTGTGATAGGCTGAAAGGCAGGAGATATTAAGAGACATTGAGAGACAGTAAGAGATATTCAAGGCAAAAGGGGATGGTAATGGGACAGGTTAAGAAACCAAGGATGGCTCTAGATGAAGTGTAAATTGCGCTGGCAGAATGGAAGACAGCTGCCCTGTGGGAGAGAAGAACAGAACAAAAGTGTGGATAAAAAATATATATATGTTATGATCTGAAATTGTTGAATTCTATGTTGAGTCCAGAAGGCAGTAAAGTGCCTAATCGTAAGATGAGGTGCTGTTCCTTGAGCTTACGCTGAGCTTCCGTGGAACAATGCAAGAGGCTGAGGACGGTGAGGTCTGAGTTAGAGTGGGGCGGTGAATTAAAGTGACAGGCGACTGGAAGCTCGGGGTCCCCCTTACGGACTGAACAGAGGTGTTCCGCTAAGCGGTCACCCAATCTGCGTTTGGTCTCCCCAGTGTAGAGGAGACCACATTGTGAGCAGCGAATACAGTATACTAAATTGCAAGAAGTACAAGTAAATCGCTGTTTCACCTGGAAGGGGTATTTGGGGCCCTGAACAGTGGGAAGTGGGGAGGTATAAGGGCATGTAGACTCTGGAACAGTTCCCATGGATTGGAGGGTAGCTAATGTTACCCCACTATTCAAAAAAGGTGGTAGAGAGAAAACGGGGAATTATAGACCGGTAAGCCTGACATCGGTAGTGGGGAAAATGCTAGAGTCCATTATAAAAGATGTAATAGCAGAGCACTTGGAAAACAGTGACAGGATTGGACAAAGTCAACATGGATTTACAAAAGGTAAATTGTGCTTGACTAATCTACTGGAATTTTTTGAGGATGTAACTGGTAGAATAGATAAGGGAGAACCAGTGGATGTGGTGTATTTGGACTTTCAGAAGGCTTTCGATAAGGTCCCGCATAAGAGATTAGCGTGTAAAGTTAAGGCACATGGGATTGGGGGCAAGGTACTGACTTGGATAGAGAACTGGTTGGCAGACAGGAAGCAAAGAGTTGGAATTAACGGGTCTTTTTCCGAGTGGCAGGCAGTGACTAGTGGGGTACAGCAGGGATCGGTCCTAGGACCCCAGCTATTCACAATATATATAAATGATCTAGACGAGGGAACTAGATGTAATATCTCCAAGTTTGCAGACGACACAAAGCTGGGTGGGCATGTGTGCTGTGAGGAGGATACCGAGAAACTCCAGTATGATTTGGACAGGTTGGTTGATTGGGCAGAAGCATGGCAGATGCAGTATAATGTGGATAAATGTGAGGTTATCCACTTATAAGAACATAAGAAATAGGAGCAGGAGTAGGCCAATCGGCCCCTCGAGCCTGCTCCGCCATTCAATAAGATCATGGCTGATCTGATCCTAACCGCCAATCCATTATCACAGAACCATCTCCTGAATCTAACAGAATTAGACACACGAAATAGGAGCAGGATCAGGCTAAATGGCCCCTGGGCCCGCTCCGCTACCCACAGGGCCATGACCGATCCGAACCTAGACTCATGTCCAAATTCCTGCCCGCTCCCCGTAACCCTTAATTCCCTTTACTTCTAGGAAACTGTCTATTTCTGTTTTAAATTTATGTAATGATGTAGCTTCTACAGCTTTTTGGGGCAGCATATTCCATGGACCTACCACCCTCTGAGTGAAGTAGTTCCTCCTCATCTCAGTTTTGAAAGAGCAGCCCCTTATTCTAAGACTATGCCCCCTAGTTCTAGTTTCACCCGTCATCGGGAACATCCTCCCCGCATCCACCCGATCCAACCCCTTCACAATCTTATATGTTTCAATAAGATCGCCTCTCATTCTTCTGAACTCCAATGAGTAGAGTCCCAATCTACTCAACCTCTCCTCATATGTCCACCCCCTCATCCCCGGGATTAACCGAGTGAACCTTCTTTGTACTGACTCGAGAGCAAGTATGTCCTTTCTTAAGTATGGACACCAAAACTACACAGTATTCCAGGTGCAGTCTCACCAATACCTTGTACAACTGAAGCAATACCTCCCTATTTTTATATTCTATCCCCCTAGCAATGAAAGCCAACATTCCATTGGCCTTCTTAATCACTTGCTGCACCTGCATACTAACCTTTTGAGTTTCGTGCACCAGGACCCCCAGATCCCTTTGTACTTCAGTACTTTCCAGTTTCTTGCCATTAAGATAATAACTTGCTCTACGATTTTTCCTGCCAAAGTGCATAACCTCACACTTTCCAGTATTGTATTCCATCTGCCAAATCTCTGCCCACTTACTTAGCCTGTCTATGTCCCCTTGCAGGTTTTTTATGTCCTCCTCACTCACTACTTTCCCTCCCATCTTAGTATCATCTGCAAACTTTGATATGTTACACTCGGTCCCCTCCTCCAAATCGTTAATATAGATTGTAAAGAGTTGGGGACCCAGCACTGACCCCTGCGGAACACCACTAGTTACTGATTGCCAGTCTGAGAATGAACCATTTATCCCAACTCTCTGCCTTCTGTTAGATAGCCAATCCTCTATCCATGCCAGAATATTACCCTCAATCCCGTGATTTTTTATCTTAAGCAATAATCTTTTGTGTGGCACCTTGTCAAATGCCTTTTGGAAGTGTAAATACACTACATCCACTGGTTCCCCTTTATCCACCCTATATGTTACTTCCTCGAAGAACTCCAGCAAATTTGTCAAACATGACTTCCCCTTCATAAAACCATGCTGACTTTGTCCTATTAAATTATGATTATCCAAATGTCCTGTTACTGCCTCCTTAATAATGGACTCCAAAATTTTACCTACCACAGATGTTAGGCTAACCGGTCTATAGTTTCCAGCCTTCTGCCTACTGCCCTTTTTAAATAAGGGTGTTACATTAGCAGTTTTCCAGTCTGCCGGGACCATGGCAAAAACAGGAAGGCAGATTATTATCTGAACGGTAATAGATTGGGAGAAGGGGAAGTGCAACGAGACCTGGATGTCCTTGTGCACCAGTCGCTGAAGGTAAGCATGCAGGTGCAGCAGGCGGTTAAGAAGGCAAATGGTATGTTGGCCTTCGTAGCGAGCGGATTCGAGTACAGGAACAAGGATGTCTTGCTGCAGTTGTACAGGGCCTTGGTGAGACCACATCTTGAGTATTGTGTGCAGTTTTGGTCGCCTTATCTGAGGAAAGATGTTCTTGCCATGGAGGGAGTGCAGCGAAGATTCACCAGACTGATACCTGGGATGGCAGGAATGATGTATGAGG
The DNA here is from genome assembly GCF_052327205.1 of Somniosus microcephalus. Taxonomy (NCBI): domain Eukaryota; kingdom Metazoa; phylum Chordata; class Chondrichthyes; order Squaliformes; family Somniosidae; genus Somniosus; species Somniosus microcephalus. Next base: position 19,588,157 of record NC_141006.1, on the reverse strand, counting down.
AGAGATTGGGTCGATTGGGCTTGTACTCGCTGGAGTTTAGAAGAATGAGAGGGGATCTCATTGAAACTTATAAAATTCTAACAGGACTAGACAGACTAGATGCAGGAAGGATGTTCCCGATGGCCGGGGAGTCCAGAACCAGGGGTCACAGTCTAAGGATAAGGGGTAAGCCATTTAGGACAGAGATGAGGAGGAATGACTTCACCCAGAGAGTGGTGAACCTGTGGAATTCTCTACCACAGAAGGCAGTGGAGGCTAATTCATTAAATATATTCAAGAAGGAGTTAGATATATTTCTTAAGGCTAAAGGGATCAAGGGGTATGGGGAGAAAGCAGGGACAGGGTACTGAATTTGGATGATCAGCCATGATCTCATTGAATGGCGGAGCAGGCTCGAGGGGCCAAATGGCCTACTCCTGCTCCTATCTTTTATGTTTCTATGTGTTGCATCTCCTGCGCTTGCATGGGAAGGTGCCGGGCGGAGGGGAAGGGGTGTTGGGGGCGATAGAGGAGTGGGCTAGGGTGTCGCGGAGGGAGCGGTCCCTACGGAATGCTGAAAGGGGAGGCGATGGTAAAATGCATTTGGTGGTGGGATCACGCTGGAGGTGGCGGAAATGGTGGAGGATGACACGTTGAATGTGGAGGCTGGTGGGGTGAAAGGTGAGGACAACGGGAACCCTTAACCGGGTCCGTTCTATCTCCCGCACTTCTGCCCTCACCCCTGCCCCTCCTTCCCGGAACCACGTGATCCCAGGGGACGCATCGAACTAACTGCACCCCTGGGATACGCAAGCACTGCGCGCCAGCAGTTGGACCAGGTCCTGGATCGGAATTCCACGGGGGCCCACAGCATAACGGCCGGCACGCTAGGTAAGTGCAGATCGGGGGCTTGCACCTGCGGGAAGCCCTGACCCAAATTTCTGGGCCATTGTCTCAATCTCTCCTGCCTTCCAGCCTATCACAGGCCTCCCCTTTTGTTCTTTCATCCCCTCCCCCATTTCCCAGCCACTACACTTGCTTAAAAATCTGTTCCATTTCCTGCTGTTTTCCAGTTCTGACGAAAGGTCATTGACCTGAAACGTTAACTTTGTTTCTCTCTTCACAGATGCTGTCTGACCGGCTGAGTATTTCCAGCATTTTCTGTTTTTATTTCAGATTTCCAGCATCTGCAGTATTTTCTTTGTCTTTCATTATGTCTGGTACTCTCTATGCCTTACAGACTTTCTCTCCCCTTCTCCATGTTTGTGTCTCTTTTTCTGTATGTTCTTTCTCCTTTTCCCCTCACCTGCCATAGAGAGCAGGAGCCAGCTAACATCAGATGGTCACAGAAAAGATGGGGGTAATTTTAACCTCACAAATGGATGAGTTGGGATCGGGCGAGATGTAAAAATTTTAAAAAATCTCAAACCTGACCCCAACCCACCTCCAACCTGCCCACTTCGGGGTTTAATGAGGCGGGACAGGGGGCAGGCGGGCCATTTAAATGTAGGCTGGGAGCCTCACATTTAACCTGTCTTACAGGTTTAACTCTGGCCGGCCGGGTTTTCCAGGCCTCAGGAAACCCAGCAGCTGAAGGGAGGCGAGGACAGCTTCGGGGAGAAGGTAAGTGCCTTCACAGCACTGCTTGTGGGTCAGGAAGAGCAGGAGTGCTTCCCTAGGCCCCTCCAAGCTACCTGCTTCCCTGGCTTTGCGCCCGCCCCCAGGATTGGACCCCTCCCACGCACTGATCTCATTGGATGTGGGGGTTTAAATTTATGTGTCAGAGTTCATCTGTCCCATTTGCTGCACAGTAGTCACTGTTCTCTTCTGAAATATTGCTGTCTTCTTTTGATTAGGTGTTATCCACTACCCTCACCGTAGGAAGGTGTGTTCTGCCTGAAGCAATCTGGGATTCTGTGGACAAGTTACGCTCTTCCGGGACAAAGGTAATCTTTCACCTGCAAAAAACTTCACTACAGTAACTCAATGCTGTGTTTGTAGCATCGGGATTGAGTTGCTGCTGCTCCTCCATTGATACTGACACACACGGGCCGCACAGTACCTGACAGGAGTGAAACATTCCCTTTTGCTCGCTGTGTGCTGTACAGGTATAGGAGCTGACACTGAGACACACACGAGCCGTACAGTACCATCGAATGATACAGCACACCAGGAGGCCATTCGGCCCATCGTGCTTGTGCCGGTTCTTTGGTAGAGCTATCCAATTAATCCCACTCCCCTGCTCTTTCCCCATAGCCCTGTACTTGTTTCCCATCAAATATTTATCCAATTCTCTTTTAAAAGTTGCTATTGTATCTGCTTCCACTGCCCTTTAAGTTGGTGCATTCCAGATCACAATAACTCGCTGTATAAAAATGTATTACCTCATTGTCGCCTCTGGTTCTTTTGCCAATCACCTTAAATCTGTGTCCTCTGGTTATCGACCCTTCTGCCACTGGAAACAGTTTCTCCTTATTTACCCTGCATGATTTTGAACACCTGTATCAAATCTCTTCTTAACCTTCTCTGCTCTAAGGAGAATGACCCAGGCTCTCCAGGCTTTCCACATGACTGAAGTCCCTTGTCCCTGGTACCATTCTAGTAAATCTCTTGACATCCTTCCTAAAGTGTGGTTCCCAGAATTGAACACAATACTCCAGCTGAGGCCGAACCAGTGTTTTATAAAGGTTTAGCATAACTGTAAAGGTTTCGCATAACCACACACAATGAATTGTTCCGTTTTACCCAGTGTGCACTGTACATGTACAGGAGTTAACACTGAGACACACACGGATTGCACAGTACCAGATGGGAGTGAATTGCTCCCATTCACCTGGTGTATACTGTACATGTACAGGAGCTGATACTGACATAGATGGGTGTTCAGTACCAGAGTGAATTGTTCCTTGTTACCTGGGGTAATTTTCCAACTTGGTGTTGCTGACGAAGAGCCTTGTCTGCTAGACTTGGGCTGGATTTTCCTTCTCTAAAGTGCCTGTTTTTGGGTGTTTTGTGGCTGTAGAAATGTAGGGGGAGAAATTCATTATAGCCTCGTTGGGGCTAAATCTTAAAAGTTTGAAAAATTAGCACCAGGCGCTAATGTTTCCAAACTTTTAAAAAATTCAGTTTTGCGCTCCAGGAAGGAAGTGGAGGGCTAAATCAAGCTTGGAGCGCAATGGGCAGCAGACGGGGCGGAGACTTCAGCAGCGCTGCACACTGGGCCGTGCAGCGCTACGGCGTTCAAAGGCTCCTTCCCTCCCTTAAAGGGAAGGGCCATCGCTGCAGGCTCTGCAATAGAAAAACTACCTACCTGGACCACCAAGGCAGGTGTGATCCCGCGTGATCAGCCCGGCACTCAAACAGCGTACCGGGCTGATCGATCGCGGGCAGGAACCTGCGAAAAAAAGCGGAACAACAAAAGTATGGTTTCTTTTTACTTAGCTCGGCCACCTCGCCTTTAATCATTTCCCTGAAGTGGCTGGCCGACTGATGCATGCCTCCTGCAGCTGTTGGTGTTTTCGGGTCCGGGGCGATGCGCACGGTGATGACATCACGATATCCGGGTGGAAGGAGATCGGGGCGCAATGCCATAGTGCCGCTGCAAAACTCCTGCCGAATATGGCGGGAGTCGATGTCCGCGCCGCGCCCAGTCGCAAAGCCATTTGCGCCCTGTTAGTGCCCCCGTCCTTCACCCTTACCATCTGCCCGGAGCCGGCCCCGCCACCTCTCATTGGGGGTGGGTGGGTGTGGCCAAGCTGTCCCTGCTCTTTCCACCATTTAACACCCCAACTTGCCAACTGAGTCTGCCCAGTGAGGGGAACCTGGGGGACCCAGGGTCTGATTTTCCAACGATAAATGATCACAGAACATTGGTGCCATGACCAGGGAGTGGCGACGATTTCCATCCATATAGTGGGGATAGCGGGTAAGTTGGAGGAAATCAGTAGCTGCACCTGGAGCACTATTGCAGGATGTATGTCAGGCCTTGCAGAACACCCTGGAGAATGTAGCAGTCCAGGAAATGTCTACAGTGATAAATGTCAAGAGGAGGTACTGGGGCAGTTGTGGTTTCCAGAATAGCAGCTTCCATAGATTCCTCACGAGATACACTCAACAGCACCATGGGTTAGCGCTTTCTTAATTGGCACCCTGCAGTCTGTTCAGCCGACCATTAGCCCAGGCGAGCTTGTGCCCACTACCAGTGGGCTGCAAGGAGTGGTTACAGATGCCTCTGTCTTGCAGGATAGTGACACTGCTGTATCTTCCTTCCATAAGTTTCTGATGTCAGCACATCGGGGCGTTTTGAGCCAGAGCCCGGTAACCCTTGCAAGCACAAGAGAAGTAAAACCAGTGGATGGTTCTTCAGGGACAGCAACGTCGCTGAGACGAGTTTCACCTCAGTCTTTGAAGGCTCCAGATGTGGAGAGACTAGAGAAGTTGGGATTTTTCTACTTGGAGCAGAGAAGGTTAAGGAGAGATTTATTAGGGGTATTCAAAATCATGAGGGCTTTAGATAGAGTAAATAAGGAGAAACTGTTTCCACTGGCAGAAGGGTCGGTAACCAGAGGACACAGATTTAAGGCAATTGGCAAAAGAACCAGAGGTGAGATGAGAACTTTATTCACGCAGTGAGTTGTTAGGATCTGGAATGCACTGACCGAAAGGGTGGTGGAAGCAGATTCAATAGTAACTTTCAAAAGGGAACTGGGCAAATACTTGAAGGGGGAGAAAATTGAAGGGATGATGGGGAAGAGCCGGGGAGTGGGATTAATTGGATAGTTCTTTCAAGGAGCCGTCACAGGCACGATGGGCCGAATGGCCTCCTCCTGTGCTGTGAGATTCCATGATTGTATGAAGTGACCCAGCCAACATTCTTCCAACCTTCTATCCCTGAGGGAGCAGCAGGTAGAAAGTGGACTGACAAAGTGATTGGGACCAAGATTGGGTCCAGGCAGTGAGCAAAGGGAGCGCAGTATGACAACGACCAGTGCACACGAGGCAGCCTGAGGATTGGAAGGCTGCCATCTGACGAAGTGAAGCAGCTGCTAAGAATGGGTAGATCTGGGTGTAGGCTAAGACAATGGCAAAGACAGAGACTGAAGGAGTGAGGCACCTGGGGAAGGCTCTGACCTTCAATTGATAGTTTTGGAAAGTGTTTGTTCCTTGACAAAACAAGTATTGTCAGTTTACAAGGAAACAAGAAGATAACAGAACCGGTCTGTTTCCAGTTTGAATATCGAAGTTGGAGTTATGGGCCTTCTGGTTTAACAAGTGAAAACTGCACTGCTCCAAATCGGACCCTGATAAACAGTTGGATTGTTTTGGATTCTGAATGAAAGAGTTCTGGATTAAACAGGACTGACTATATTTACTTACAAACTTTTCTGGCCAATTGCTTATGGCTGTACTTTAATTTCATAGCATTGGGGACTGCAGTTACTTGGCTATAAGTCAGCTGCTTGTCATCCAGCCATTAACAATTGGTTATTATAATCGAGTCTTACCAATGTCCTCAAGTGTTTGATACAGATTTGCAGTTCTCTGCGCTGTATGTGATTCCCAAACATCATCAGTCTTCTCAATTCATATGTACAGTGTGTTGCTAACTTAATAAACCCGTGAAGAAAACTCTTGGCCCTATAATAACCTTGGTCCTGAAGAGTGAGTGGGCAAAACTATGGCAGATGGAGTTTAATGTGGGCAAGTGCTAGGTCATCCACTTGGACCTAAGAAAGATAAATCAGAGTCTCTTAATGTCTCTTCTTTCATCCCCTCCCCCATTTCCCAGCCCCCAAACTGCCTTTCAATCTGTTTCACTTCCTGCCTTTTTTTCTCAGTTCTGAAGAAGGGTTTCGACCTGAAACGTTGACTCTATTTCTCTCTCCACGGATGTTGCCTGGCCTGCTGAGTTTTTCCAGTGTTTTCTGTTGTTATTTAAGATAAATCAGAGTATTTTCTAAATGGTGAGAAACTAGGAACTGTAGAGGAGCAGAGAGATTTGGGAGTCCAGGTACACACATCATTTAAAACCAGTAGACAGGTACAAAAAGCAATCAAAGAGGCTAACAGAATGTTGGCCGTTATCTCAAGGGGGCTGGAATACAAAGGGCAGGAAGTTATGCTTCAGTTGTATAAAGCCTTGGTCAGACCCCATATAGACTACTGTGTTCAATTTTGGGCATCGCACCTCAGAAAGGATATAATGGCCTTGGCAAGGGTGCAGCACAGAGTCACCCGAATGAGGGCTTAGAGGGTTACATTATGAAGAGAGTTTGCATAAGCTTGGTTTGTATTCCATGAGATTAGAAGATTGAGGGGGTGATCTGATCGAGGTGTTTAAAATGTTAAAAGGATTCGATAGGGTAGATACAGAGAAACTATCCCTTCTGGTGAGGGAATCCAGAAGAAGGGGACAGAATCTTAAAATTAGAGCCAGACCATTTAGGAGGGAAATGAGGAAGCACTTTTTCACACAAGGGGTAGTAGAAATCTGGAATTCTCTCCCCCAGAAGGCTGTGGATGCTGGAGGTCAATTGAAGCTTTCAAGACTGAGATCAATAGATTTTTGTTGGGTAAGAGTGTCAAAGGGCTATGGCGCTAATGCGGGTAAATGGAATTCAGGTACAGATCAATCTAATTGATTGGCAGAGCAGACTCGAGGGGCAGAATGGCCTCCTCCTGTTCCTCAGTTCCTAGGTTGCGCGGGCCTGTGATGCCAGCAATGACTCCAGGATTGTGCCCATCAGGATCCTCTGCCACTGACCTGGCTGGACTTTGTGTGGTCAGGGGAGGAGCCATCATTTGTGTATGATAGGCAGGTGCCCACGCTTGTTTCGGATGGGAGGAGATTCTGGCTCAAACATGGACCCGTGGAAACTGATGTACTTAATGTCCGGCACTTGTGCTGCACTCTCAGCGGGCTCACGGCGAGACTGCACTGCAAGGCCTGTGGACTTTCGGCGCCCTTTACCAAAGTACCCTGGCTCTGAATTTCGCCGGGGCCTTTGGGAGGTTGCAATGCCACAGGGCCAGTAATATCGCCCGCCAGTTAACTGCACCACTGACCCCACCAGAATTAGAAGGGTCAGCATATTTGCATAGCGGCTGGTGACCTTTGTGAAACAGGAGAAATACACTGTGAGGGTGGAGGGGAGCTGACGTGTTGCTGAAGACTTTAAGAGACTGCAGCAACTTAAGATGGCAGCAGTTTTTTAAAGGGTGGCAGGTAAATGCTTTTTCCTCCAACTTTTGTCAGAATATTGAACTGCGCAGAATTCTGACAAAAGTTGGTGCTTTCTCAAGATTCTTTTGAGAAGAGCAGCAGATTCCCCCAGAAGGAAAATCGGATGGGTTCTGTAATGGGCAGGTGATCCGCTTCGCCAGATTACCGGCCATACGGGAAAGATGGAAATTCACCCTATTATGTTGACATTGGAACTGCTATTTGCTGAGCTCATTAGGTCCCACGAGGTGAAGTGAAGTGAGGTGACATGGTTGTTTAGTGAGACACAAAGACTGAGGGCTGGATTTTGCCAATCGGGAGCTTTTGGAGGCGGGACTCCCACTTGTTGGGTTTCAGTCCCGCCTCCATCAACTTCTGGCCAACCCACGCTATTTTCCCTTGATTGACCTTGTTAAGTCCGCCCAGCGGGCTTAGCAGGCCAATTAAGGGAAAGCCGGTTACAGAGAATGTCAACGTATGATGTTTCATCTGTCAAAAATTTTTGACAGATGAATTGCCATCGTTTGACAGCTCTGCAGAAATTAGATGGTTGTTGCATTGGAGGATGCAATGGCCATCTACCATCTCTGCCGTGGAGGTGTGAGACTCTCCGCATACCCAACTCTTGAAGCCTGCAGGAAGAAACAAAGGTAAGTAAACTTTTTCTAACACTTTCTACTTACCTCACATACTCACCTCTCCACACTTGCACCCATCACTTACCTTCACAGCGCATTTTTGCACCCCTCTGACCCCTGCAGACCCACTGCTCGCCTCGGTGACCCTGGCGGGGTTCGCAGCCTTCAGGAAGCCCGCACTTGTGTGGGTAAAATGGGGATAATCCTCTTATCTGCCTGTTAACAGGCAGATAAGTGGCACTAATCCCCTTCGCCTCCAAGGAGATGGGACCCGGCGTGGGTCGGCTACCCGCCTCCTGGCAAGATGGCACGGAGGCATGTTGGGCACCCGCCCCCAAATTTTACCATTTTCCTGGCAGTCCCGCCTCCATACCCACCTCCCCAGGGCTGTCAAGATTGCACCTTGAGGTTTTCTCAAGGTAGGATTAGATGACGGCTGGGGAGATGTGATGGGAGTGTAGTCGAGGAGTGCTTTAATCCAAGTGGAATGTATTACTAATAATCTAGCTACGAATTTCCCTGGCAGTCGGGATAATGGCCTCCTCTGAGTTAAGATTTTGGGTTCCAAGTTCCTCAGCCTCCATAGCAGCCAGGTCTTCTTTCTACAGAGATCCCGGTTCCATTCCATCCTGAATGAAGAAGTTGTGCAGGGCAGAGGAACTAACGGGGAGAAAAACAGCAGTGCACCTCCTGATCTGTCAAGAACCTTCCCTTCAGGATCCCGATAGTCCTTTCAATTGACACTAAGCAGAAATTTTGACAGTTGAATTCTCTTTCCATTGATGGGTTAGCAGTGTAGTATGAATACTATGCGCGCATGTTAATCCACCGCTAGCCTGCTGCATCGTCCTCCCAGGGCCCTTATTTGCCACGTGGGGCAAGTTTGGAGTGTTAATACCGCTCCTGATAGGCTTACCGCTGCCTGGAAAGAAGGAGCGAACTTCAGTTCTGGTGCACCTGGAAGGGCTCCTGGATTCTTGGACGCTTCCGTGGAGTTCCTCTTGGCAGAAGTCAGGGCTGGAAGAGCAAGATTGTTGGGCACTGAGGGCGTGAAGCCCCATGATGTTTTCCATCCTGCAGTTCCTACCGCCACATAGAGATGGGGAGATCGAACTCACGGCGGACCTTAAAGGGGAATGGCGATTTTGCTTCGGAGGATAATCCGGTGTAGTTCTTTTAGTGCCCAATTTGAGGTGGTAGACTTTAAGAAGCCATTTTATTCTGTTTTATGCTCCAAAGTCACCCCCAAAGTAGTGGTAATTCACAGGAGAATCCAGCCCTGAATCTCTTAATTTCTTAAATTATTTTTCTCTTTTTTAATTTTTTTAAGGAAAACAACAGAGCTGTCAATATTGGGGAAATGCTCGGAATGACAAGTCAGAATCACAAGGAGCTGAGTGATGGACATCAATAGGTGTTACATTTTTAATATGAAATGACTGAGCCTCACTCTAAATGAATGAACGTTCACAGAGATCAGAACTAGTTCTCAAGATAGGTTTGGATGAAGAAGGCTCTTTGATCCACTTGATCCCATTCTTCCACAATACCAACCCTACTAAACTCCCATTGCAGCATCGAGCTTCTTCTTAAATGAGTCCAGTGTCCTGGCCTCAACCATTCTCCCTAGCAACCTGTTCTTTTTGTTGATTACTCTCTGCGCAAGGAAATGCTTTCAAGCGCCTGACCTGAACTTGCCCATCACAACCCTGAGCCCGTCCCCTGCAACTCCGGATTGATGTTAAAACATCTTCTTTTATCCTTAAGACCACTCATTCCACATTGGAATAGCAATTGTGGACTGCGACTAACACTGGTTCATCCCTAATTTATATAAAACAACTCCAGCAGTCTTAAACTATAAACTCTGTTGTGAGCACATATGGAAAAAGAAAATTCCTGGCCAAAGCCCCTGGTGACCCTCTAGAAATGGAGCAGTAATCAAAAAACAACCCAAACAGGCCCCATACCCATTTATTAGTGTAACATAAACTATGACAAAGAGTAGTGGCAATCTGGAACTCTCCCTCTCAAAAGACTGCGGATGCTGGGTAAATTGGAGGTTTCAAGACTGAACTCGATAAATTTTTGGTATCAAGGGATATTGAGCAAAGGCGGGTAAATGGAGTTGAGGTGCAGATCAGCCATGATCTAACTGATTTGCAGAGCAGACTCAAGGGGTTGAATGGCCTCCTCCTGTTCCTAATCTTCCTATGTTCCTATTGAGGACAATTGATTTATACTATGTGCTGCTGTTGCGTCAGTGATTTAATAATGTCTTCCTAACACAGCTTCTTGTTCTGTAGGAAATGTGTGTATTGCGTTTTAAACCTGCTACCAGTGGCAACTCGTGGCCGTACGCCATGTACTACTCATATTTAAACAGCCGGCAGAGATACGGTGCTGTGGTACTTGAGCAAGGGTCACCTAAGAGCGTGTATCTCATACCTCTCCCTGCACTACAGAAAGTTCCATCCAGACTGCCACCTCTCAGTGGTCCAGGTAAGGCAAGATGTTAAATTGCAACATGATTATCACTGTTACATTCAGGATTCTGTTAAGCCTTTGGCAACCCACAGGATTCTGTATAACACACCCTGGATGTAGAATCAGGTATTTCTCAAACGTGCATTGAAAGAAAAGAACTTGCATTTCTATAGCGTCTTTCACGACCTCAGGAAGTTCCAAAGCGCTTTAGAGTCAATGAAGTACTTTTGAACTGTAGTAATATGGCAGCCAAGTTGTGCACAGCAAGATCCCACAAACAGCAAAGAGGAATGACAGATAACATGTTTCAGTGATGTTGGTTGAGGGATATATATTGGCCTGGACACTGGGGGAGAACTCCCCTGCTCTTCTTTGAAATAGTGCCATGGGATCTTTTCCATCCACCTGAGAGAGCAGGTGCTTCATAGAAACATAGAAGATAGAAGCAGGAGTAGGCCATTCGGCCCCTCGAGCCTGCTCTGCCATTCAATGAGATCATGGCTGATCATCCAAATTCAGTACCCTGTCCCTGCTTTCTCCCCATATCCCTTGATCCCTTTAACCTTAAGAAATATATCTAACTCCTTCTTGAATATATTTAATGAATTGGCCTCAACCGCCTTCTGTGGTAGAGAATTCCACAGGTTCACCACTCTCTGGGTGAAGAAATTCCTCCTCATCTCAGTCCTAAATGGCTTACCCCTTATCCTTAGACTGTGACCCCTGGTTCTGGACTCTCCCGCCATCGGGAACATCCTTCCTGCACCTAGTCTGTCTAGTCCTGTTAGAATTTTATAAGTTTCAATGAGATCCCCTCTCATTCTTCTAAACTCTAGCGAATATAAGCCTAATCGACCCAATATCTCTTCATACGTCATTCCTGCCATCCCAGGTATCAGTCTGGTGAATCTTCGCTGCACTCCCTCCATGGCAAGAACATCCTTCCTCAGATAAGGCGACCATAACTACACACAATACTCAAGGTGTGGTCTCACCAAGGCCCTGTACAACTGCAGCAAGACATCCTTGCTCCTGTACTCGAATCCTCTCGCTATGAAGGCCAACATACCATTTGCCTTCTTAACCGCCTGCTGCACCTGCATGCTTACCTTCAGCGACTGGTGCACAAGGACACCCAGATCTCATTGCATTTCCCCTTTTCCCAATCTATTGCTGGTCAGATAATAATCTGCCTTGCTGTTTTTGCCACCAAAGTGGATAACCTCGCATTTATCCACATTATACTGCATCTGCCATGCATCTGCCCAATCGCCCAACCTGTCCAAATCATACTGGAGTTTCTCGGCATCCTCCTCACAGCACACACGCCCACCCAGCTTTGTGTCGTCTGCAAACTTGGAGATATTACATCTAGTTCCCTCGTCTAGATCATTAATATATATTGTGAATAACTGGGGTCCTAGCACCAATCCCTGCGGTACCCCACTAGTCACTGCCTGTCACTCGGAAAAAGACCCGTTTATTCCAACTCTTTGCTTCCTGTCTGCCAACCAGTTCTCTATCCAAGTCAGTACCTTACCCCCAATCCCATGTGCTTTAACTTTGCACGCTAATCTCTTATGCGGGACCTTATCGAAAGTCTTCTGAAAAGTCCAAATACACCACATCCACTGGTTCTCCCTTATCTATTCTACCAGTTACATCCTCAAAAAATTCCAGTAGATTAGTCGAGCATGATTTAGCTTTTGTAAATCCATGTTGACTTTGTCCGATCCTGTTGCTGTTTTCCAAGTGCTCTGCTATTACATCTTTTATAATCTTTAACCTAGTCATACTCAGCTGGACCAGATGCTGGCTCATCCACCTCTCATTGCACCTAGCTTGTCAGCTGTCTCCTCCGGCTTTTGTTCCCATTTTCCTCCCCACCCCATGCCCTTTCAATTCTCCTCAGTTAATCTCTCCACTCTGACTTTGATGGCCCCAGGCAGTGCCAGCTACCTATGCTCTCTCTATCACCCATCAGAATTTTCTCTCAGGAACAAAGCATCCTCCTGCATTGTCTTACCTTGGATCCGAACATCCTAGGCCTGACTGAAACTTGGCTCACTGATGGCAACTCCTGCCCCTTTATTGAGTGCACTCTGCCTGACTGCACGTTCTACCGTGTGCCTCTCTACTGTGGAGTTGGTTTTGAAGCATGCTCCACCTCTCATCTTGGTCTATTGCCATACTTCTCTCACACCATTTCCTTGTTTGAACAGCTCAGTCTCTGCCTCTCTTCCCAATTCTTTTTGAAGACCATCATAATCTATCACCCCTCCCCATCCTAAGGTCCCTTCGTGCTTTCCTTGTCAGTTGTTGTCTTCACTCAGCTATACTTGTATTTAGTGACTTTAACCTGCACCTGAACTCACCTTACCCTGTCTCCTCTAAATACTCAACCTGACCCTCCAATTAAACCCTGTTAATTTAATGGCCTCACCAGATAGAAAATCACAGTCAGTGACAGGGCTATGTCTGACCACTGCTTCATCATACGTGACCTCTTGCTGTCTCCCTCCTTTTCATCCTCTTGTTACCACCCTGAAAGAAACGTTCCCCCAACCCTGTCACCAGCACTTTTTTCAACACCCTCTCCTCTGGCCTACACTTCCCTACAAATTGCTCAGCTACTGCTTAGCCTCCATTTTTGATGCTCTCTTCCGCACTGGACCTCGCAGATCTCCCAGCCCCACTATTCCCTTTGTACAAGAGCTGCTCCCTGGTATCAAACTCATGGCCTGGAGACCAGAGCACATGTGGATGTTAACCAGCCTGGCAAAACTGCCTCGCTCTTCTCAACAGCCATATCCTCCTAGCACTCCAAAGTCAACCTAGAGGACAAGGACAACCTCAGACTCCTCTTTGCCGCCACTAACCATCTCCTCCAGCCTTTCTCCGGCACATCCTCTGTCCTCACCCCTAATTCAAGATGTGACAAGCTCCTGGCTTCTTTTTTTCCAAAATCGAAGCCACCTGTTCAGCCATCTATGCCTTCTTTGCTTCTTCCTCTCTCCCTTCTGAACCCATCCCCCACCTTCCTACACTCTGCAAGTTCTCATCAGCCTCATTTCCTCCACGGAGTCTAACACCTGTTTCTCAGTCCCCTTCCACACTAGCCTCTGATCACCCAGCTCCCCCTTCTTGCCTGTACATTCACAAACATTGACAACCTTTCCCTTTCTTCCAGCATTCTTCATTCCACTTTTAAAAACTACTGTCCTCACTGTCTCCTTAAAAAGCCCACCCATGACCTATTTATCTTTGCAAACTACCACTCTGTGACGGTGCGGTTCTGTGTGAAGTTATGTACTTCAGCAAGTATTATGGGCGTATGGCTTTCATCGGGGAAGGATTATAGGTTGGTTTCACGTCCCCCAATCCTCTACTCTACTGGCCTGGATATGTTGACCCTTGCTATGCTGTGGTTCCCTGGTACCAGGCAATTCTTCATAGGTGAGGCCAGACAGTGAGAATCAGAAAACATGGGAATATGGAAGAAAAAAGAAAGACTTGCATTTATATAGCATCTTTCATGACCTCAGGACGTCCCAAAGCATTTTACAGCCAATGAAGTACTTTTGTAACCAATGTAGGAAATGCGTCAGCCAATTTGTGCAAAGCATGGTCCCATAAACATAAATATGATAATGACCAGATTAACTGTTTTTTAGTGATGTTGGTTGAGGGATAAATATTAAGTTCTCCCAGGATACCGGGGAGAACTCCCCTGCTCTTCTTTAAATAGTGCCATCGGATCTTTTACTTCCAGCTCAGAAGGCAGACTGGCCCTCCAAAGTCTAATCCAAAAGACGGCACCTCCGACAGTGCAGCACTCCCTCAGCACTGCACTGGGGTGTTAGCCTAGATTATGTGCTCAAGTCTCTGGAGTGGGGCTTGAACCCACAACCTTCTGACTCTGAGGCGAGTGTGCCACCACTAAGCCACAGCTGACTCTCTATAAAGGAGCCTTTATAGGAACAGGAGTAGGATATTCAGCCAATCAAGCTTGTTCTGCACACTATTCAACTGCAGGGGCAGCCCAGCTAACTACAGCAGGAATCATTGGGCATTAATCAGGAACAGCCGACCTGGTTGAGTTCCCCCCCACCCCCAGCCGCACCCGGGGCTGAGCCCAATTCTAATACCACTCTCGCTGCTCCACCTGACAACAGTTTAGCTTCATTTCACATTAGGTAGAGCATTTACCAACTGGGGAACTCATTGAGCGATTAAAAAAAAATAAAAAAAAAATAACCCTACTCAGTCTGCAGTGAAAGAGCATTTAAAGGCCGGGGAGGAGCTGGTAGAATACTTTACTGAAACTCTGCTGCTGTCTTTGACAGGGTTGGAATCATCTCACCCAGATCTGCTGCTGGCGTTAGCATTCTCCAAGAAGCAACACTCAGCAGGTGCCTTTAGGAAATCTCATGAATGTAGAAGAGGGCCTGATCGGTGTTTGCAGGAAACCAAATACGTTGAAGAGATCGACAAAGAGCACCTTTCTGGCCACTCCCAGCTTTCTCCCTTTTTGGCTAAACCTAGGGGACAACCGTGCATCCTGCCAATGTTGGCCACCATACCCTGTACCCAACCAAGAGAATTGCTTCATCATTCATGTCAAATGAAGTCAGCAGATTTGGTGTTGGGAGACCTATTGCCCAGTGAAGAGCAGTTCTCCTATACTGACTTGTCAAGTAACTTTGCTGATGAGATGTTGCAGTCTTTCTACTGTGGCGAGCAGGAGTCAGCTGGGATAGGAAATGTGTTTGGACCTTCTGCTTTTACAGGTGAATGGGCAAATGACGGACAAGATGAGGACTTCGATACAAATGAACAACAACATCATGGGGATGATGCAGGGAAAGAAAATGAGAGCAGAGCAAGAAGTGAAAGGTTAAACACGGAATCAAACCTTTTAACCCAGTTTAAACCAGCAGATGTCTTACCTGAAAACTTTCTACTCAATTCAGTGCTTCAACAGGAAGATGAATCATGCAAAGAAGGGGACACGCCTACAAATGAACAAGAGGCTGATGGGGCCGCAAGTACCCAATACAGAGAAGATATGAAAACATACATGAAGGAGCTGGATAAATTATTCACAAAGGTTCCTCTGAGCACATTTTCACAACATGAAGATTGTAGCCATCTGCGTTCTACAATCTCTTGCTGTGCTGATGTTTTGAACCATCTTTTATCTGGCAGTAACAACAGTCTAACCTGTGAGGCACAGATTCCTACATATCCACATGAAAGTCCAAGTAGTACCATGGCAAGTCAGGAAGGTCCTCTTCCTTTACTCACACTTCAGATGCCCAATAATGCTCAACATCCGGGCCACAGCGGAACAATGACTCTTGAGCCTGGGGTTCTCCCTCATGTTTTGCCAGCTAATGCAGTGACAATGCAACAAGTAGAGGTTCCAAACGGAACACAGCATCTTTTTCCCTTTAGGTTTAACTGTTCTTGTCGCCAAAGAGGAATAGACACAGAATCGTGCCAACTTCCAGGAGAACATTTGTTGTCTCCATATTGTCCCACCCAGACTGGTGTAAATAACATCAGAGGACAGGCTGGGCTAAATTCCAGTTTCTAACAGACTGCAGTACGTAGTTGAATGGACAAGAGTCAAGTCCTCGTGAGAATAATGATAGAAAAGTAAGTGGAGTGCAGGTGCAATGAAACTCCCAGCTAGTGTAGAGACCCGTATTTAAAATCCAGATACACCACAGATTTCTATCCGAAGTTAGTTAATGTGGGTTTTTTTTTTTAAAGAATTTTTTGCTGGATGGAGACCAGGTCAACATGTTTTTATTTTCACACTGGCAGAGAAAGTTCAACTTTTTATTGGAATTTCACATTGAAGAGAAATGTTGAGTCTCTCTTTTAAAATGGGTGCGACTGTTTGGAAACCCGTGTTTTTGAGTTTAATGATTAAGGTTTTTAAACAAATGCAGGAAGCTGCAGAAAGTGTCTGTTGAACGCCCCGAGCTCTCCTCGATGTCTGGTCCTCAGTTCAGTTTTTGCACTTTCACCCGTACAGGGAAAGTAAGTTTCAGAGCGAGCATTACTCACTCATTGAAAGCTGCTGTTAGGTGCTTCAAGGATGTTGATCGCGGTCCTGTCACTGTTTGATGATGTCAGAGTGTTTGCCACTAACAACTGAAATCCATGGAGGGACCAGAACCATTGGCACGGTTCCTTATTTTTGTGTTCAATTAAGAAGGGGGGTTAAGCCTCTCTCTATTCGAATACACAACCATTGCTGATTGTGTTAGTGGAACATGCCTCCGGGGCTTAACAGGCAAATAAGGCACAGGCTTTGTTAACCTCAGTTTAATCATAAGTACAGTTTATAATTAAGAAGTTAATTATTTATCCATCTGTGTGTATATTTGTACCTAATGAGTGAGTGTGAGCCAGTGTATGTATGAGTAAGCCTGTGTTTTTATGAGTGAGCCTTTGTGTGTGTGTCTGACAATGTGAGGCAGTGTGCAAGTGTGTTTGAGTGAACGTGTGACTGTGTGTGAGGCATTGAGTGTGTGTGTGTGTGTATGAGGCAGTGTGTGTGTGAGGCATTGAGTCTGTGTGTGTGTGTATGTGTGAGGCATTGAGTCTGTGTGTGTGTGTATGAGGCAGTGTGTGTGTGAGGCATTGAGTCTGTGTGTGTGAGGCATTGAGTCTGTGTGTGTGTATGAGGCAGTGTGTGTGTGTGTGTGAGGCATTGAGTCTGTGTGTGTGTGTATGAGGCAGTGTGTTTGAGTGTGAAACAGTGTGAGCGTGTGTGTGTGAGGCATTGAGTCTGTGTGTGCGTGTGTGTATGAAGCAGTGTGTTTGAGTGTGAAACAGTGTGAGCGTGTGTGTGTGAGAGTGACCGACAGGCGGTTTCAGTGACTGTGAGCCAGTGAGTGTGTGACAGACCGTGCTTGCTGTGTTTCTGTTGCTGTGGCTTTGAAGTACATTTTGACAGGAATCAAGGAATATTGGACCTTTATGTTTTATGCTATTTAAAAAAAAAAACTGCTGTTTATTATTTAATGTTTGCACACTTTATAAAAGGTTTTAAAGTGAAGAGCATCACAAAGTAAATGTTCTGTTGTTTTTCTTGTGCTGTTTTTAAGGAGCTGTCATTCTTTTATAAGAGCACAGTGTGGTATTTCTTCCTTGTTCTTCCAAAACAAACAGGCCGTAAAGGATGAGGAAAATTGATAATCTGTTTGAAATAGAGCAATATCCCCTCCACTCTGAGTATTCTGTACTGTGGTGGGAATCTTGAAAGTTATGGATGTCCCTAATGGTGCAGCGGTCAGAGTTAGTGGTCTGAGGGTTAAGGTACCAGGAGGAAAGTTTGTTCGAAAGTCATTTCGACAAAAGCAGATTCTGACACTCTTCTGTTTTCAGAAAATTTAAGTTTTAATGATGTAATTTTCTAATATTGTTTTATAAAGAAATGTACAACTATTTCTAACTCGCTGCAATGAACATTGACCCATCAAGGAGTGACACCACATCATCATATCACAGGGCAGGGAACCAGGAACAGGACGACTGTTTAAACGCTGAGATAGAAATAAAAAGCTGCTGGGAATCTGAAATAAAAACAGAAAATACTGGAGGTGCAGAATCTGTCAGAATCTGAGGAAGACAGACTAACCATTCTGCATCTTCCAGTATTTCCTGTTGTTAAACCCTCATCCTCGTCCCAGTGAGAGATTGTTCAGTGCAGACACAGACGGACTATTTCTGGAAACAAATTTCACTGATGTGGAGATGTGGAAATTCCACCGATTGTAGATCCCCTCAGTTGTGTTTGTGTTCAACAGGTTCCGTTCTCCCCAGAGGTGCTTCCCATTCACCAGAGAATCGGCAAAACCTTTGTATCTGAAGCCATTTTTCTCCTGCTGCTGTTTAATTCTGATTCCAGCAGATTCCAGTTTACACTGGCTAAATTCAGGCTGCGGGCTGAGCTGAGAACTAAAATGTCTGGGATATAAAAGCAGCTTAACTTCCGGTACAGTGAATGCGATACGCTGAGAGTGTTGAGCTTCTCTCTCACTGTCTTTGCTTCAGCAAGCTGGTGGCTTTTTGGATAGACAGTTAAGCCTTGCGGCTTTTCTAAAGGGCACAAAGGGAGAGCCGGTAAACGAATCACAGCCGTAGGCGAGAGCACTAAAATAGGGAAAAACACAAGCTGAACAATCAGTACTGGAACTGTTGCTGAATTATCATCATTGCGGACCCAGTTACTGACTGCACCGCACATTTTCCTCTTGGGCGCTGTTATTTATTACTACTGTAATATATTTATTTGCTAGTGAGCAGATTTGTTCTCATCGACAAAACTGTGAATATTTAACATGTCACTGTACAATACAGGAGCAGAGAGTGCGTTGTAATATATTATTTATACGTTCATTTGAATGGAAATCTTTTATGTTCTAAAGTGCTGATTTAGAATTCTATTATGAATAAAACCAGAAGGTGTTAAATACTCAACAAGCACAGTGCTATTTGAACTGATTGCATCATTGTTTTCCTCTGCTAATATTTGTGAAAAGATAGAATTGCATAGAATTTACAGCACAGGAACAGGCCTTTGGCCCAACAGGTCTGTGCCGGCGTGCATGCCCCACATGAGCCTCCTCCCACCTTACTTCAGTCGCTCTGTTATTCGAGAAGTGTCCAGCACAAATGGTGCTGAACTATCAGTTTCGTAGTAAATGATTACTGGGTTAAATTAACTATAGCATGGCAAACAAAGATACATGCACACACTTTTGTCCTGTACTATTTTTGAAATTAGACTAATATCAGGAGGACAGCAGATAATAGAAAAAGGTAAATACATAGGGGGAAAAATTGGGTGGCGCCGCTTTTGGGGTTAGCGCCCCAAAAAAGTTAACGCCGGAAACTCCGCATTAGCGCCACAAGCAAGAGGTGGAGCACGACTGGAAACACCCCAGCTCCTTCTTGGGGCGCTATAACTGAAGATCGTAGCACTACGTGCAACAGCGCCATGCGCGTTGGCACAAAGCACTGCATCATTGCAGGCCACCTCCCCTGGTTAAAGGGAATGGGCCTAGCGCTGCACGCACCGGGGAGCGGGGTGCTGGGAAAACTCAGTGCCGGGCTGAGCGATCGTGGCTGGCACCCCGAGAAAAAAAGGGGAAGGGGGCAATTGCTGACAGTCGGCCAAAAACAAATGGCTGCCCAACACCCGCCCCTTTTACTAGAGCCACCGCCGCTGCAAAAAACGCCACCCTGACCCTGTCGGACATATCGTCCAGCGATAGGTCAAGGGGCGCAAGGGAAGTTTGCAGCTGGGGCGCAAGTGGGGTGCTGCCCATGGCGATGACCTCATCGCTGGCGCCGCGGGGTGCTACTGGCTACCACCGCCACTAACCTCCCGCTGAATTTCGCAGGTGGCATTAGCGGCGCTGCGCCCAGGCGGTAGGGGATCTGCGCCCTGTTTGTTCCCCCCGGGGGCGCTAATGAGAGGTGCAAACCAACCCAATTTTTTCCCCATAGGATGCTGCCCGAGTCTGGTCTGAGCAGCCGGTATATACAGTGTGTAGAGGGCTAAGAATCAGCAGGATGTAGACATCGTTCCAACCTCTGCTCGGCCAGCATTTCTTTCCTTTGGGTAAGCAAAGTGAGAGCTGACACAAGCAACTCATTCTCCAGTAAAGGCACAAGCTGGATACCTGTGCCAACAGAGGTCACAATGGAGCAGCAGCACCGGAAGATGCTAACAAACTGTTCGTATTTAGCAGTGCTCTGAAGATTGCTCTCATAGAACAATGGGCTCAGGGAAATTAGTGAAAAGTGAAAAAAACATCCTTTTGCTTCTTAAGGCCTTGTTAAAGGCCTATCACAAACCACTTGTGCTGAATTTCATTGCCTCACCCCACCTCAGCCTCTCAATCAGAACAGGAATACTGAACTCCAGGTCATATCTGACACTGGCAAGTGTAATTGAGTGGGGAGTTTCAAAGTATCGTCATAGCTGCAGAGAGGCTGGAAAGATAAGCGCGAGTTTATGTAGATTATTCAGAGACACGGAGCAACTATCTCATTACCGGTGACTTATTGAAATGTACTCCAGAGAAAAGCAGAACCACCGGTAATTAAATGCAACATTTATTGCATGTAGATCCAATCAGTCTCTCCCCATGCTGCTCCAGGGTAGCTCCCTGCAGTCATTCTTGCAGGTCACAAAAACGACAAGAAAATAAAAATCTATCAGCATGTTGAAAATGGTATGTCCAGCACACGCCAGTCGTCTCACTTTGTTGCAGGTGCTAAGCAATCTCCGAATGCTGGCTGACAATCCGTAAAGTTCCCAGACCAATTAAACGGAGTGCTCCAGGTTGAATTCACTCACAGCGCTTAGCCTTTGTCAGCTTAATGGAACCAACAGTATTAAACACAGCTTCTCCTTATCAGCAGAGTACTGGTCCAGAATTTGCGGTCCTGATGATGGCGAACTGGCAGCTTTCGCCGTTGTTTCACCATTGACATCAGGACTTAGCGCATGTGCAGCCTAATGCGGAAATCCTGAAGTTGCGGGCAGTCATTCACTGCTCCTCCACAGGCAGCATTGTGCCCCCCCCTCACCCCCGCACAGAGCCGGCAATCAGTGAAATCTCTTAAATCATGGGAACGTCAGCTCTTCCGCAGTGCGTACGCTGTTAAATACCCCATTAAAAGTTGGACCCAAAGGGATTAGGTGTAACTCAGGTTTTAATAGCGTATTGACTGCTAAACAAAGGTAATGGCCCTGAAAAACTCATTTTAATTTTGTGCAGTGTCAAATTTATCCATTTTAATAAAAATTAACATTTTTAAGAATTAAAAAAAAAGTAAGGTAAAAATTGAGTAGCGCCCCCTTTGCTAATTTTAGCGCCCCGCGGCCGATTTTCCCAGGTAGCAGCCTGAGAGGGGGGAGGGGCACTACTGGAAGCGCCATGCACTGCGGCACGTCATGCCGCAATACTGCAGACCTTCCTCCCCTTATTAAAGGGGAGGGGCCTGGCACAGCGCGTCCCGGCGCCCAGCTGGACCACCAGGGATCGGAGTGCCGGAAAATGAGCCCGGCACTCGAGGAGTGCCGGGCTCACGGAGAGCAGCCGGCACCTCATGGCGGGGGGACTTCACGGGGGCTGGGGACGGCAATGGGGGCAGGTGCTGGCAGGCGGCCAGCAACAAAAATGACCGCCTGCCACCTCCCCTTTAACTAGTGCCGCCCCGGCTGCAGGTAGGCCCCCCTGACCCCGGCGGACATAGCGTCCAGCGGTAAGTCGGGGGGCGCCACACCATGTTACAGCCGGGGCATGAGAGGAGCGCTGCGCACGGCAATGACGCCATCGCCGAGCGGCGCTAACGGTTAGTGCCGCTGCTAACCTCCTGCTGAATTTCGCGGGAGGCGTTAGTGGCGCCGTGCCCAGGCGCTAATTGATTTGCGCCCCGTTAGCGCCCTAAGAGGGTGCTAAAGGGAGGCGCAAATCAACCGAATTTAGCCCCCTAATTTTTTTTAAAGTTTGTTCATCTTTATTTCAGGTTTGCATTTTCCCCCTGTGAGAGCCCCAATTATTGTTTTTCTCTCTCTAACATTTAAAAAAAGTTAACATTTTAAGAGCTTACTCACTTCCTGGTTTGCTGTCTGTGAGAATTCTGCGTTTTCATTGGCTGTTTAGGCAACCTGTTGACGTCACAGTAGCTCGCACGAGGGGATTCCCACTAAACTATGTTGATTCGAATTACACGTCGGAGAACCTGAACTTCTGGACACAAGAGATCACGAGATCTTTGTGGGAAGCTTTCTTCGGGGCCGGCAATGAACGCCTTTGCATCGCTGCTGACTGCAAATTCTGGACCAATGCTTTGTGCGTTACGTAGTATAATGCTCTTTTCATTGTAAAACAGCGTCTGACCTACTGTGAGTGTGATGGATACATGCTGGATGCAAGACTTTAATTTATGTATTAAAAATAGCTTTGTGGCTAATTCACAACAATCACACTCCAAATGAAAAACTTCGCCCTTTGTTATACCTGTGGATGCAACACTATCATTTTCTTAAATCAAAAGAAAGCCAGTCATTGACATGGAGCCTGAAATTTATGAGCAGTTTACCGACCTCTACTTGGCCTCAGTATAGTACCTGAATTCCCACAGGGAGTACCTCTGCAGCAGCCTATCAGTACCAGCGTTGTAGTCCCATCTGTCTGGTGCTCCCTTCAAGCATGACTTTTGCTGGAAGGGTGGAGCTAGATTTGTCCTCATTTGTGCAGGGGATGTACAACACACTGTGTTCAAGATGCATCATATTTATACAACTAGACAAAAGGTAAGTGAATACAGCTCCTCCATTACTGATACCGCATGTCTAATCTCAGAAACTAGCTCCTCCGTTACTGATACCGCATGTCTAATCTCAGAAACTAGCTCCTCCATTACTGATACTGCATGTCTAATCTCAGAAACTAGCTCCTCCATTACTGATACCGCATGTCTAGTCTCAGAAACTAGCTCCTCCACTACTGATACCGCATGTCTAATCTCAGAAACTAGCTCCTCCACTACTGATACCGCATGTCTAATCTCAGAAACTAGCTCCTCCATTACTGATACCGCATGTCCTAGTCCCAGATACATAAGACGTAGGAGCAGGTCATTTGGCCCCTCGAGCCTGCTCCGCCATTCAATAAGATCATGGCTGATCTGATCTTCGCCTCAACTCCACTTCCCTGCCTGCTCCCCATAACCCTTGACTCCCTTACCATTCAAAAATCTGTCTATCTCCATCTTAAATATATTCAATAACCCAGCCTCCATTACCAATACTGCATGTCTAATCTCAGAAACTAACTTCTCCATCATCGATATACCATGTCCTAGTCCCAGGTACAGCTCCTCCATTAAGGTTACATATGTCCTACTCTTGAACACCAGCTTCTCTGGTGGGTTATAGCTTATTTAGATAACAGAATCTTGAGACAGTAGCAGACAGGAGTGAATTGTCTCAGTGTCAGCTCCTGTAAAGTATACTTTGGTTAAAAGGGAACGATTTGCATGCACCATACAGCACTAGACAGGAGTGAGCTGTTCATCTTTGCCCAGTGTGTACTGTACATCTAAGGGAGCTGACAGTGAGATACTCATGAACCGTGCTGTACCACACAGAAATGAATTGAACCCTTTTACTTGCTGTTTATTGTACATTTGCAGGAGCTGACACTGAGACGCATATGAGCTGTGCAGTACCAGACTGAAGTAATTGTTCCTTTTTACCTGGTGTTTGTTCTGCTTTTTGAAATGTAACCCTCATCAAACATAAAGAATAATACATGATATACTTCTGCTTCAGGTAATTCCGTTCTTTGTTCATAAAATAAAATATACAATAAACCTTTTGTTGCAATGCTACTTGGCAACTGTCTGAGGCTGAGCCAAACCGTTCACAACCTCGATGTCGTATTTGGCCCCGAGGTGAGCTTCTGACCACATATCCGCTCCATCACCAAGACCGCCTACTTCCACCTCTGTAACATCAGCCTGTCTCCGCCCCTGCTTCAGCTCATCTGCTGCTGAAACCCTCATCCATGCCTTTGTTACCTCTAGACTTGACTATTCCAATGCTCGCCTGGCCGACCTCCCATCTTCCACCCTCCATAAACTGGAGCACATCCAAGACTCTGCTGCCCATAACTTAACTCGCTCCAAGTCCCATTCACCCATCACCCCTGCGCTCGCTGACCTACATTGGCTCTCAGTCTGAAAACACCTCGATTTTAAAATTCTCATCCTTGTTTTCAAATAGTGGTAGGCCAGAAGATTGGGAAAATTTTAGAAACCAGCAAAGGATGCCTAAAAAAATAAAGAGGGAGAAAATAGCTTATGAGAGCAAACTAACAAGAAACATAAAAACTGACAGTAAGAGCTTCTACAAGTATATAAAAAGGAAGAGAGTAGCTAAAATAAACATTGGTCCCTTAGAGGATGAGACTGGGGAAATAATGGGAAACAAGGAAATGGCAGAGGTATTGAACAAATATGTTGTATCTGTCTTCACAGTAGAGGACACTAAAAACATCCCAGTAATAGTAGAAAATCAAGGGGCAAAAGGGAGGGAGGAACTTAAAACAATCACTATCACTAGAGAAAAAGTGCTAGGTGAACTTATGGGTCTAAAGGCTGACAAGTCCCCTGGGCCTGATGACCTGCATCCTAGGGTCTTAAAAGAAGTGGCTACAGAGATAGTGGATGCATTGGTTGTAATCTTCCAAAATTCCCTTGACTCTGGAAAAGTCCCAGCGGATTGGAAAACCGCAAATGTAGAGTCATAGAGTTATATAGCACAGAAAGAGGCCCTTTGGCCCATCGCGTCCACGCCGGCCATCAAGCCCTGTCTAACCTAATCCCATTTTCCAGCATTTGGTCCGTAGCCTTGTATGCTATGGCATTTCAAGTGCTCATCCAAATGCTTCTTGAATGTTGTGAGGGTTCCTGCCTCTACCACCCTTTCAGGCAGTGAGTTCCAGATTCCAACCACCCTCTGGGTGAAAAAGTTCTTCCTCAAATCCCCTCTAAACCTTCTGCCCCTTACCTTGAATCTATGCCCCCTTGTTATTGACCCCTCTACTAAGGGAAAACGTTCCTTTCTATCTACCCTATCTATGCCCCTCATAATTTTGTACACCTCAATCAGGTCCCCCCTCAGCCTTCTCTGCTCCAAGGAAAACAACCCCAGCCTGTCCAGTCTTTCTTCATAGCTGAAGCGCAACAGCCCAGGTAACATCCTGGTGAATCTCCTCTGCACCCTCTCCAAAGCAATCACATCCTTCCTATAGTGTGGCAACCAGAACTGCACACAGCATTCCAGCTGTGGCCTAGCCAGCGTTTTGTACAGCTCCATCATAACCTCCCTGCTCTTATATTCTATGCCTCGGCTAATGAAGGCAAGTATCCCATATGCCTTTTTAACCACCTTATCCACCTGTTCTGCTGCCTTCAGGGATCTATGTACATGCACACCAAGGTCCCTCTGATCCTCTGTCTTTAACGCCCTTATTCAAAAAAGGAGGGAGACAGAAAGCAGGAAACTATAGGCTAGTTAGCCTAACATCTGTCATTGGCAAAATGCTCAAATCCATTATTAAGGAAGTAGTAACAGGGCATTTAGAAAATCATAATAAAACCATGTTGACTCTTTGATTGTACGAAAGGGAAATTGTGTTTGACAAATCTATTAGAGTTCTTTGAGGAGGTAACGAGCAGGGTGGATAAAGGGGAACCAGTAGATGTAGTGTATTTGGATTTCCAAAAGGCATTCGACAAGGTGCCACATTAAAGGTTACTGCATAAGATAAGAGCTCATGGTGTTGGGGGTAATATATTAACTTGGATAGAGGATTGGCTAACTAACAGCAAACAGAGAGTCAGGATAAATGGGTCATTTTCAGGATGGCAATCTGTAACTAGTGGGGTGCCATAGGGATCAGTGCTGGGGCCTCAACTATTTTCAATCTATATTAATGAATTAGATGAAGGAAGCGAGTGTATTGTAGCCAGATTTGCAGACAATACAAAGATAGGTGGGAAAGCAAGTTGTGAGGAGGACATAAAGGGCTGGATTTTGCCAGCCATGGGAAGGTGGGTTAGGAGGCAGGACTGCCGGGAAAATGGCAAAATCTGGGGGCGGGTGCCCATCCTGCCCCCAACCCGCCTCTGTGCCATCTTCCCAGGAGGCGGGTAGCCGACCCACACCGGGCCCCGTCTCCTGGAGGTGGGAAGGGGAGTATAGCCACTTAACTGCCTGTGTTGTTGTTGATGTCACCTTTGCAGTCATGTTCTATCAGTACGTTTGTACTGAGGGTAGACAAGTATTGCCTTTAATCTCATTCTGCCATGGAGGGCAAAACAGAACCTTGCTATTTGTGGGACCTTGCTGTGCGTGAACTGCCTGCCGCGTTTCCGTACTTTACAACAGTGACTAAACTTCAAAAGTACACTGGCTGTGAAGCGCTTTGGGATGCCCTGAAGTCGTGAAAGGAACTACATAAATGCAAGTTCTTTCTTCCTTTCTCAAACAAAGTCCACTAGAAATAGCAATTGCGGGCATTATTAAGTGGGTTTGCGCCCCACACTTTGCTCATTCTTTGGCCTGTTCTTCCTTTAGCACCATGTCGGGTTGGATTGGAACGGCCCCCAGAACATTGCTCTCTCACTGATCTGTTTCTAGCACTGTGCTGCAAATTTATAGAGACTGATTTTTGCAAGTGATTGTTATGAGAAGAAAAATGAAGTGAAAGATCGGCTGGAATGTTCCGGAGAGCTTCACAGAGTACACTCAGCACCTGACAAACCAGTTTGAACCAGCAAGTGTTGCCGTGGTGACGGGCTAACAGTTTGCTGTTAGTGTGTCTGCCGGCGAGATCTGACGGGGAAGTTTTGTTGGAAGTTCTTTTGTACCTTTTATGTGAAAATGCAAGACTACAGAAACCTTGGCTCTGGTTCCAGCAGCGTGTACAATTAGCGGGGAATTAACTCAGTCCGTTCCTCTCGACCCTATTCCCTGATAGGGCAGGATCAACATACATGAAGCAGGGGGGTAACACG
This sequence comes from Somniosus microcephalus, assembly GCF_052327205.1. Classification (NCBI taxonomy): domain Eukaryota; kingdom Metazoa; phylum Chordata; class Chondrichthyes; order Squaliformes; family Somniosidae; genus Somniosus; species Somniosus microcephalus. Next base: position 19,561,208 of record NC_141006.1, on the reverse strand, counting down.
GTACCTGCACACTATTAAAGTGTTCCTTCCCAATGTTATTCCCATTCTGCTTATCTGAGGCCATATATCGTGGAGGTCTTTAGAGTCAGGCCGATGATTCTCCAGGGTTCTCAAAATTCCCACATTCCCCAAAAGCTATGGATAAAGGGACCCTGTATGGACAAGTTGTTAAAAAGGGGTACCCAAAATGGCTTCTGCAACTTTGTGACCAAAAGTACAGGATTTTAAAAGCAAGGCCCTGCAGAAAAGGCAGGCACTTTTTCAGACCTGAAACGAAACTTAAAATGCATGAATCTGTGAAGAGACTTTGTGGAGCCAGACAGCTAAAGGAAACACAGAATATGCGTTCATTCACCTTGAAACAGATCAAGTTAGAATGGGCCAAATCGAGGCCATTATGTTTCTGCATATTTAATCGGTAACAGCTCACAGGTAGCTGCCAAGTCAGGAAACCGATTAAGTTTCATAAATAACAAACAGCCAGGACATCGAAACCATTAAACACGGGGACAACCATTCCAGAAGTCATTAAAGTAAATGGCTGTAATCATTTTAAACGAGCCCGCCAAAAGTTAGACAAAGGGCTGACCTGATTTGGCGCGCAGATAAGGAATGAAGAATTGGGTATAATTGTAGGCCCATCAGTGGTGATCTGGGGTAGCTCTCTTGCTCTGGCCGCTTATTGTTTGGCTTTTGGCCTGCTGCCTCTCGTTCTCGTGCCCTGGCCTCGTGGCGGGCTCTCTTCTTGCTCCCCGCGCCGCTCAACACCAAGGACACCCATTACTACACCGAGGGCCCAACGCGGGAGGAGAACGAGACCCGAGTTCAAAACCACACAGGCCACAAACGGGCAGACGAGACGAGACGAAGAATACGGTAAACCGATAAAGGCAGAGAAGGGCAGCGGAAAGACGCGTTGGGGGACAAACGCCTAGTTAGAAGCTGGCGTTTGGTGAATAAGTTGGCATTACATGCATGGACAGTAAAACCCCAATTTAAGAATATGCTGGCGTTCAAAGAATGGGTAGCAAAATCAAGACAAACGGTCTAGTTATAAGCTGGTGTTTGTTACATGGACAGTAATAGCCCAGTTGAAGAATAAGCTGGTGTTCGAAGCTTGGGTAGGAAAATCATTAAACGGTAAAGACCGCCAACCGACCCCCAACCGCAGCAATACCGTCGGCGACCGCCCGAAGAAGAAGAAGGCCCATCGCGACGGTACTCGACGAAGATGTTGAGGGAAGAAAAGGAGGGTGCTTCGCACAAACAACTTCAGCGCCGCGCCCTGTGACCACATGGCGACGAGATACCCCAAAGGACAGAAAGAGCAAACCTCAAAACCCCACCAGCTAAAGCAACAGGTTTCGAATTGGTGAGCATGAATTCCTGGCCCCTCATAGCTTAATCTAGTTAGGTATAGGGGGTGGGATAAGGATAAGGGGATTTTTAATGTATTTGTTTCCCTCGATGTGCCGTGTGTTCCCCATTCCCATATAAGTGTATTAACTGTTTATGCCTGTAACTATACCAGTAATTCTCAGTAGCATTGTGTTTTATTCAGCCTTTTAATAACATTTTGGTTTTCTTGCACCAAACCACTTGTCTACTCGATTTTCTGTATCGCCGCCTGTACCTAAGTCCGGTGTCTAGAACCCAGGGGTGTGGGAGCGATTCGAACCACTCAGAGACAGTCAGAGGCGAAGCTGACTGGGCACACGCCACGCCACCCCCTACATTCAGAAACTTGGGCCTGGCTCCAGAGGCTTCTCCCCACACAAATTTACTCAAAGTATTTCCTTTTCTGGCTCCCATGTTAGCTGATATTGTTAACGGTTCTCTCTCCTTAGGTACTGTCCCTGTCTCCTTCAAATCTGCCGTCTTCACCCATCTCCTCAAAAAAACAGCCCTTGACCCCCTCCGTCCCTCAAATGTTGTTTCTGCAGATTTGTTTTGAATTTACCCCCCTTCAAGTTGACGCTGTGTCTTCTGTATTACATGATAAAGAAATTAAAGAACTTGCGCCTTTCACAACCTCAGGACGTCCCAAAAGCGCTTCACAGCCAATGAAGTACTTTCCTACATTACATCACTGTTGTAATGTAGGAAACGCAGCATCCGATTTGCACACAACAAGGCTCCACAAAAAGCAATGGGATAATGACCAGATAATCTGTTTTAGTGCTGTTGGTCGAGGGGTAAATGTTGGCCAGAATACCGGGAGAACACCCCTGCTCTTCTCTGAATAGTGACATGGGCTCTTTTAAAGTCCACCTGAGAGAGCAGATGGGGGCCTCGGTTTAACATCTCATCCAAAAGATCGTAGCTCAGACAGTGCAGCACTCCCTCAGTACCGCACTGGAGTGTCAGCCTAGATTACGTGCTCAAGTCTCTGGAGTGAGACTTGAACCTACTGACTCAGAGATGCATTCTATAACGGTGTCTACACTCTTCTATGTGAGAATTCAGGGACTTTCATTATCTTCCTTCTTTAGCATCAGCAGAATGTAACCTTTAAAGCAATGCCTGGTACAACAGTTGATTAATGATCTCGTTGTGAGCTCTTGGTACTGATCTCAATGGCTGTCTGTCAGTTCTCCAATCGGTAGGTTTATCTCCTGTCAGGAACAGTCCTGTAGGCTGACATTCTTGCTCCTCAAACTGGGGATAACTGCAATCGCTGGAATATACAGCAGGTTAGTTGGTGCCTGAAAGTTGAAGACAGGTTAACATTTGGGCTGTGACTGGACATGATGAAGGGTCCAACTCAAAGCCTTTCCTGTTTCAGATGCAGACTGATATAACGATAATGGAGTTGTTGACTAATGATAGCAATCACTCTCTACCCATTAGTCTACAACAGTCCCAGGCATGAGGTGAGGAAACTGCTGTATTTCCAGTACTTCCATTTTACTTTCTATGTTGAGGGGACTGGTTTTTATTGCAAACTGTCAGACATGGTAACCCCTCGCTCCTTTTCCCTATCCACCGTTTCCTTAAACCTCTGCCCCTTCCACTCTCACCTCTAGCAACAGGTGTGAGGAACTCAGGGACCATCTGTTCAGCTGCCTCTGTTGTTTCTCTCCTTTCCCCTCTGAGCTAGCCCTAATCCTGCAGCTTTCTCTATATTCTCTCCTCTCTCCCCTCATGTCCTCTCTGACCTCATCTTGTCCATGAGACCCACTTTCTTCTCTCTTGACCCTATTCCCACTAAATCGTCGACCCCCCAACTTCCCTTCATAGCCCCCATGCTAGGGAACATTATAAATGGTTCCCTCTCCTAAGTTACTGTCCTCCTCCCTTTCAAAACCATCGTCAGAAGCCAACCCTTGACCCCTCTGCCCTTGGAGGTTACTGCCACATTTTCAACCTTCCTTTATTCTCCAAAGTCCTTGAACATGTTGTCACCACCAAAATCTTTCCCGCAACTCCATGCTTAAATCTCTCCAATCAGCTTTCTACCCCTGCCATAACGCTGAAATGGCCTTAACCAAAGTTACAAATTACATCCTCTGTGACTATTACCGTGGTGCACTATCCCTCCTCATTATCCACAACCTGCCTGTAGCCATTGACATGGTCAACCACACCATGCTCCTCCAATGCTTCACCTCTGCTGTCCAGCTAGTGGGACTGCCCTTGCCTGGTTCGACTCTTACCTATCTGACCATAGCTAGAGAATCTCCAGCAATGGCTTCTCTGCCCATCCCTGTACCATTACCTCTGGAGTCCCCAAAGGATCTATTCTTGGTCCCCTCCTCTTCCTCAATCACATGCTGCTCCTTGGCAACATCATCTGCAGACACAGGGTCAGCTTCCCCATGTACGCTGACGACATCTAGCTCTTTCCACCAGCTCACTTGACTTCTCCACTGCTGCTGTGTTGTCAGACTGCTGGAACAACATCCGGTGCTGGATGAGCCGCAATTTCCTCCAGTTAAACACTGGGAAGATCGAAGCCATCATCTTCAGCACCCACCACAAGGTTCGTACCCTCGCTACTGATTCCATCCCCCCTCCTGGCCAATGTCTCAGGCTGAACTAGATCGTTTGAATCCTTGTCATCCTAATTGACCCCGAGCTGAGCTTCTGACTCCATATCTTCTCCATCACAGAGACTGTCTACTGCCACTTCTATATCATCACCCATCTCCACCCCTACCTCGGCTCATCTGCTGCCGAAACCCACATCCATGCCTTTGTCACCTCCAGATTCAAATATTCCAATTCTCTTCTGGCCAGCCTCCCGTCCTTCACTTTCCATAAACTCGAGCTGATCTAAACCTCCACTGCCCGTATCCTATCCCGCACCCTGTCTCACTCACCTATCACTCCTGTCTTTGCTGACCTATGTTGACCCCTTGGCCCTCAACCCCATCAACTCAAAATTTTCAGCCTCATGTTTAAATCCCTCATGGCTTTGCCCCTCTATCTCGGTAACCTCCTGCAGCCCCACAAACACCTACCCCAACCGAACTCACCATTTCTCTGACTCTGGCCTCTTGTGCATCCTCCCCTTCTTTTGTTCCATCATTGATGGCCTTGCCCTCAGCTGTGTAGGCCCCATGCTTCAGTAAACACCCTAAACTCCTCCACCTCTCCTTTAAAAACCTCCTTAAGACCCACCTCTTTGACCAAACCTTTGGTCATCCCTCCTGCTGTCTTCCTCTTTGACTCGGCATCTAGTTTTGTCTGCTTACATCTCTACGTTAAAGGTGCTATATAAATGCAGGTTGTTTTGACTACACTAATGAAACATTTGCAGCAGACTGTTCAACAGCTACTGCCGGCCCATGTATTGCCACAGCGATTCCCTATATACAGGACATCTGTAACTGGTTTAATGACGCCAGCAATGCATGATACTCCAGTGCAGGTGCACTCCGATAATGCAGGGTTCAATCTACTGGGCAGCAGTGGTTTAGTGGCACTTGTCTTTATAAAATATATATATTTATTTATAAATGCTAATGGAGCTTATAATTGCTCCACATTTGCTCAACTTTCACATGCAAACGGATTTGTCCATGCGTGGAGAATGAATTCACTCAAACACTATCTCCAGTAAGGATCGATCATTTCATTGTACCTTCCTGTGTTTTGACACGTTTCAAAACATCAGTTTGATGCAATGTGAGAGAGGACTGATGCAGCAGCTCTCTGTACACTGTTACACAAACTTTAATCTCACCCGCAGGTGGTTCCCGATTTGAGATAATTCAGCCCTTTTGGCTGAACTCGTCTTCCCTTCAGTGGGGTCGGGCGAGCAAGGCTGAACTGACTGAAATCAATGTGACTGCCCTCTGCCACCTCCTTCTCACATTGCATGTGGATGTTAATATGAACAGATGGAAACGACGGGCAGGAAAAGGCCAGCTGGTCCATCAAGCCTGCCCCCACCCACCATGATGGCTGGAACATCGTGACCAGACACTTCACAACCCCACCCACCCACCTCCCCCTGGCCCTCCGCAACCAGGTAACCTCCTGGGAGAGGCAAAAAAAGAGAAAAACCCAGGGCCAATAAGGGAAAAAATACTCTGGAAAATTCCTCTTCCATCCCTTTCAAGCATTCGAAACCAGTCCAGGAGATCCCATGGACCAAGGGTTCTGTAAAGACACTTGCCGTCTATATGATGCGAGCTCTGCCCCAGTCAGGAACCAGTCCAGGAGATCCCATGGACCAAGGGTTCTGTAAAGACACCTGCCGTCTATATGATGCGAGCTCTGCCCCAGTCAGGAACCAGTCCAGGAGATCCCATGGACCAAGGGTTCTGTAAAGACACCTGCCGTCTATATGATGCGAGCTCTGCCCCAGTCAGGAACCAATCCAGGAGATCCCATGGACCAAGGGTTCTGTAAAGACACCTGCCGTCTATATGATGCGAGCTCTGCCCCAGTCAGGAACCAGTCCAGGAGATCCCATGGACCAAGGGTTCTGTAAAGACACCTGCCGTCTATATGATGCGAGCTCTGCCCCAGTCAGGAACCAGTCCAGGAGATCCCATGGACCAAGGGTTCTGTAAAGACACTTGCTGTCTATATGATGCGAGCTCTGCCCCAGTCAGGAACCAGTCCAGGAGATCCCATGGACCAAGGCCTCTGTAAAGACACTTGCCGTCTATATGATGCAAGCTCTGCCCCAGTCAGGAACCAGTCCAGGAGATCCCATGGACCAAGGGTTCTGTAAAGACACTTGCCGTCTATATGATGCGAGCTCTGCCCCAGTCAGGAACCAGTCCAGGAGATCCCATGGACCAAGGGTTCTGTAAAGACACTTGCTGTCTATATGATGCGAGCTCTGCCCCAGTCAGGAACCAGTCCAGCTCCACTCATTTTGCAAAGGTGAGGCCCAGCTATGGGACATTTTATTTGTGCCCAAGATTAATTCTGATTGTACTTTCACCAAAAAACCCCCAGTGTTGGATTTCTGTACCTGTAACGTTTCCCCTCCGTGCGGAAGGTTGGCATCAGCCATTTGTCTTTGCCTGAGGAGGAGAGGATTGGACACTAATTGAGGTTCAGGAGACGTCTGGACATGTTTTTCAACCAGACAAACATGTTTATCTTCTTTCGTCATTTTTGCTGTGTTAACAATTGATCCGATGTCTACACTTCCCATAATGGGCACCTTGAAAACAAAGCCATTCACATCAGGATATATCACAGCAATAAGGGGAACAGTGTCAGGTGTAAATACAAATGGGCCATTGCATGGACACTCCCCAACACAGGCCAATTAAGATGCACCTCTTATCAGCCAGTGGAGCTGAGGGACATCATTCTTGCTGAGAAAAGCCCTTCTCTTTTGCACGTGCCAGAGAGGGAGACCGGCTTTTATTCAGAAGAGCTCATATTCCACTAAAGTTTTATTGGGTAGAGATGATAAAGAAAGAAAGAAATTTGATTTAAGTAGCGCCTTTCAGGACCTCAGGACGTCCCAAAGCGCTTCACAGTGAATGAAATATTTTTGAAGTGGAGTCACTGTTGTAATGTAGGAAACGTGGCAGCCAATTTGTGCACCGCAAGCTCCCACAAACAGCAATGAAACAAATCTATTTTTAGGTGTTGGTTGCTGGATAAACGTTGTCCAGAACTCCCTTGCTCTTTTTCAAATAGTGCTGCGGGATCGTTTACGTCTCACCCGAAAGACGGCATTGAAGTGTCAGCCTAGATTATGTGCTCCAGTCTTGGAGTAGAACTTGAACCCACTAACTTAGTGCTACCATTGAGCGATGTTTGACTGGGCAAGGTTGTACATGCCTCTCGAGCCTTGTACAGTTACACCAGCTCATCAAAAGGTGTTGTTATTTATTTCTTAGGGCTGTGACATTGACGGCTGGAAGTGGGACATTCTTGGGCTCCACTGATTATCCAAGGTTATGCTGAGGTCCATGTCCCCTTCCCTTTCTGGGATCAGCCCTTTTGCTATTTTGTTTCCTCAGGTCTAATTTGCCTCCCGCTCCCTGTCATGTGCACCAGTAGCTTGAATGTGAAAATGGACTTCTTGAGGACTTTGATGCTGAAAACACTCGGAGCAGGGAGCAGCGAGGAGGAGCCCGGCATAAAAACCAGCGGCAGCAACGAGGCCCGACCACTCGGAGCAGCGAGGAGGAGCCCGGCATAAAAACCGGCGGCAGCAACGAGGCCCGACCACTTGGAGCAGGGAGCAGCGAGGAGGAGCCCGGCATAAAAACCGGCGGCAGCAACGAGGCTTACCAACTCAGCAGCGGGGAGAGAGGTAAAAAGTAATCAGAGTGTGACGTCACCAGGGAGCAGGTAAGTGATTGGTTGGTGAGTATTTCTCTTTTTTAAACTTTAACTCTGTAGTTTATAGTTACTAGGGTCTTTTCTGGTGTAGCAGGGACTGTTGGTAGACCATACAAGCGCCTTAGAGATATCTTTAATTGGTGATAGTGAATTAATTTAAATTAATTAAAGGGTAAGTCATGCCAGGAGAGCCCAGCCCCGTGTTATGCTCCTTTTGCTCCATGTGGGAATTCAGGGACACTGCCGGTGCCCCTGATGACCACGTGTGCCGGAAATGCATCCAGCTGCAGCTACTAGCAGACCGCATTGAGGCGCTGGAGCTGCGGGTGGATGGGTTGTTGAGCATTCACGATGCTGAGAGGGTCGTGGATAACATGTTTAGTGAGTTGGTCACACCGCAGGGTAGGGCTGCACAGGAAGAAAGGAAATGGGTGACCACCAGGCGGAGCAATAGAAGCAGGCAGGTAGTGCAGGAGACCCCTGTGACCATTCCCCTCTCAAACAGGTATACCGATTTGGATACTGTTGAGGGGGATGACTCACCAGGGGAAGGCAGCAGCAGCCAACTTCCTGGCACTGGTGGTGCTCCTGCTGCCCAGGAAGGGAGGAAAAAGAGTGGGAGAGCAATAGTGGTAGGGGATTCTATAGTAAGGGGAACAGATAGGCGTTTCTGTGGCCGTAGACGTGAATCCAGGATGGTTTGTTGCCTCCCTGGTGCCAGGGTCAAGGATGTCACTGAGTGGCTGCAGGGCATTCAGGAGGGGGAGGGTGAACAGCCAGAGGTCGTGGTCCACATTGGTACCAACGACATAGGTAAAAAGAGGGATGAGGTCCTGCAGCAAGAATTTAGGGAGCTAGGTAGAAGATTAAAGAGCAGGACCTCAAAGGTTGTAATCTCTGGATTACTCCCGGTGCCACGTGCTAGTGAGTATAGGAATAGGAAGATAGAACAGATGAATGCGTGGCTAAAGGGATGGTGCAGGAGGGAGGGCTTTAGTTTCCTGGATCACTGGGTCTGCTTCTGGGAAAGGTGGGACTTGTACAAGTCGGACGGTTTACACCTGAACCAGAGGGGGACCAATATCCTTGCGGGGAGGTTTGCTAGCACTGCTGGGGAGGGTTTAAACTAACTTGGCAGGGGGATGGGATACAGAGTGGAACTATAGTAGGGGGTGATTTACAGCCAAATACGGAGGAAAAAACAAGTCAGCTGGGAAGGCAGAGCAAATATGTGAAGGCAAAAGGGAATATGACAAGGCTGGAAGGCATTTATTTTAATGCAAGGAGTCTTGCAAATAAGGTGGATGAACTGAAGTTGTTGTTGAACACATGGGAGTACGATATTGTTGCTATCACGGAGACATGGTTGAGGGAGGGTCAGGACTGGCAGCTCAATATTCCGGGGTATAGAATCTTCAGGCGAGACAGAGGGGGGTGTAAAAGGGGAGGGGGTGTTGCAATATTAATTAAGGAATCAATTACTGCTGTAAGGAGGGATGATATATTAGCGGGTTCCTCTAATGAGGCCATATGGGTAGAACTTAAAAACAAAAAGGGGGCAAGCACTTTGCTGGGAGTGTACTATAGGCCCCCAAACAGTCAGGGGGAGATAGAGGAACAGATATGTAGGCAAATCTCAGAGAAGTGCGAAAATAATAGGGTAATAATAGTGGGGGATTTCAACTTCCCCAATATTAATTGGGATAGTCAGAGTGTGAAAGGCTTAGAGGGTGCAGAATTCTTAAAGTGCATCCAGGAGAGCTTTTTGAGCCAACATGTAGAAAGTCCGACAAGAGAGGGGGCGGTACTGGACCTAATTCTGGGGAATGTAGCCGGGCAAGTGGTGGAAGTGTCAGTAGGAGAGCATTTTGGCGACAGTGACCATAATTCGGTGAGATTTAAGGTGGTCATGGAAAAAGACAAAGACGGCCCGGAAATAAGGGTTCTAAATTGGGGAAAGGCCGATTTTAATATGATAAGGCAGGATCTGGCCAAAGTGGACTGGGAGCAGCTACTTATAGGAAAATCCACATCAAAGCAGTGGGAGACTTTCAGAAGGGAAATAGAGAGAGTACAACGCCAACATGTTCCTGTAAAGGTCAAGGGTGGGACCAACAAGCAAAGGGAACCTTGGATGTCAAGGGATATACAAAAATGCATTAGGAAAAAAAGGGGGGCTTTTGGCAGTTACAAAAGACTAAAGACGGAGGAAGCCCTAGAGGAGTATAAAAAGTGCAGGGGCATACTTAAAAAAGAAATTAGGAGGGCAAGGAGGGGCCATGAAATAACACTGGCGAGCAAAATAAAGGAAAATCCTAAGATGTTTTATAAGTATATTAAGGGCAAGAGGATAACCAGGGAAAGGGTAGGGCCCATTAGGGACCAAAGTGGCAATCTGTGTGTAGAGCCAGATGATGTAGGCGGGGTTTTAAATGAATTTTTTGCATCTGTGTTCACTATGGAGAAAGACGATGTAGACATAGAAATCGGGCAAGGGGACTGTGACATACTTGAACATATTAGCATCGAGAGGGAGGAGGTACTAGCGGTTTTAGCAGGCCAAAAAGTGGATAAATCCCCAGGCCCGGGCGAGATGTATCCCAGGCTGTTGTGTGAGGCAAAGGAGGAGATTGCAGGGGCTCTGACACAAATTTTCAGAACCTATCTGGCCACAGGGGATGTACCAGAGGACTGGAGAACAAATAACGTAGTACCATTATTCAAGAAGGGTAGCAGGGATAAACCAGGGAATTACAGGCCAGTGAGCCTAACATCTGTGGTAGGGAAATTATTGGAAAAAATTCTGAGGGACAAAATTAGTCTCCACTTAGAGAGGCAAGGATTAATCGGGGATAGTCAGCATGGCTTTGTCAAGGGTAAATCATGTCTGACCAATCTGATTGAATTTTTCGAGGGGGTGACTAGGTGTGTGGATGAGGGAAATGCTGTGGATGTGGTTTACATGGATTTCAGTAAAGCTTTTGACAAAGTCCCGCATAGGAGACTGGTCAAGAAGGTAAGAGCCCATGGTATCCAGGGTGCCTTGGCGCGTTGGATCCTAAACTGGCTGAGTGGCAGGAGGCAGAGGGTGATGGTCGAAGGTTGCTTTTGTGACTGGAAGCCTGTGTCCAGTGGGGTACCTCAGGGATCGGTGCTGGGACCCTTGCTGTTTGTGATCTACATAAATGATTTGGATGAGAATGTAAAAGGTATGATCAGTAAGTTCGCAAATGACACGAAAATTGGTGGGGTAGTAAATTGCGAGGAGGAAAGCCTCAGGCTACAGGACGATATAAACGGGTTGGTCAGATGGGCGGAAAAGTGGCAAATGGAATTTAACCCTGAAAAGTGCGAGGTGATGCATTTTGGATGGACAAATAAGGCAAGGGAATACACAATGAGTGGTAGAACCCTAGGAAGTACAGAGGGGCAGAGGGACCTTGGTGTACATGTACATAGATCCCTGAAGGCAGCGGAACAGGTAGATAAGGTGGCTAAAAAGGCATATGGGATACTTGCCTTCATTAGCCGAGGCATAGAATATAAGAGCAGGGAGGTTATGATGGAGCTGTACAAAACGCTGGTGAGGCCACAGCTGGAGTACTGTGTGCAGTTCTGGTCGCCTCACTATAGGAAGGATGTGATTGCTTTGGAGAGGGTGCAGAGAAGATTCACCAGGATGTTACCTGGGATGGAGCGCCTCAGCTATGAAGAAAGACTAAACAGGCTGGGGTTGTTTTCCTTGGAGCAAAGAAGGCTGAGGGGGGACCTGATTGAGGTGTACAAAATGATGAGGGGCATAGATAGGGTAGATAAAGAGGAACTTTTCCCCTTAGTAGGGGGGTCAATAACAAGGGGGCATAGATTCAAGGTAAGGGGCAGGAGGTTTAGAGGGGATTTGAGGAGGAACTTTTTCACCCAGAGGGTGGTTGGAATCTGGAACTCACTGCCTGAAAGGGTGGTAGAGGCAGGAACCCTCATAACATTCAAGAAGCATTTGGATGAGCACTTGAAATGCCATTGCATACAAGGCTATGGACCAAATGCTGGAAAATGGGATTAGACTGGACAGGGATTGATGGTCGCCGCAGACACGATGGGCCGAAGGGCCTCTTTCTGTGCTGTATAACTCTATGACTCTATAACCTGATCCTGTCCTCACCAGGCATCCACACAGATGTACAATACAAAGAAAGAAAGAAATACTTGCATTTCTATAGCACCTTTCACGACCACCAGACGTCTCAAAGCACTTTACAGCCAATGAAGTACTTTTGAAGTGTAGTCACTGTTGTAATGTCGGAAATGCGGCAGCCAATTTGCTCAGAGCAAACTCCCACAAACAGCAATGTGATAATGACCTGATAATCTGTTTTTTGTTATGTTGGTTGAGGGAGAAATATTGGCCAGGACACTGGGGATAACTCCCCTGCTCTTCTTCGAAATAGCGCCATGGGATCTTTTACGTCCACTTGAGAGAGCAGACGGGGCCTCGGTTTAATGTCTCGTCCGAAAGACAGCACCTCCGACACTGCAGCCCTCCCTCAGCACTGCACTGGAGTGTCAGCCTAGCTTTGTGTGCTCACAACCTTCTGACTCAGAGGCAAGAGTGCTACCCACTGAGCCACAGCTGACACTGTAATCGAGCCGGATTCCACGGATGGCAATCGGGATCAGGAATCCTGGCCGAACTTTCTTCCTGGCAGAGATCAGCATTGACCCAAGGATTAAACCTGGGAGGTTCCTGCCTCAATAGCACAGCATGCAAACCTTAAGGGACACTTGATGCCATCCATACCCTCCCAAGCACTACATTGTAAAGGACACCCTATGAAATCAATCACAATGAAGCAATGAAACTGTGATGGAGTTATCGTGGGGGATGGAGGGGAACTGAGCCCCTCTATGATATCATTTACTCAACCAGTTACATTACAGTCAACAGACAAAAGTTGCCAAGGTAATCAATATGCTTTAAATAAATCAGCGCAGAGTGCCAGGGCAGAGAATGAAGAAACAGCCCAGGAATGTCAATGTTAATTAAACTTGAGAGGGTTGAGCGATAGGATGAAAACACTGCTGGGATCGTTTCCTTTTAAAACAGGTCCTTTTTACGCATATTCGTGGTCAGACAGCTACACCGCACCACTTACTTTGCTTTAATGTACAGTAAGTGTGCAGGCTCACGTGTCAAATCCAAAATTAATTAAAATTCCAATGTACAATAGTTTTGCACTGATTCCAGAAAAACAAAACTTTAATTCACCCGTAATGCCGCAGTAGGCTCTGGGAGAGTTGCTGGGTGTTAATGATTGATGGCTGTTCCTCATAACCCTTGCTCCTGAAAGCTTGCTGGAGTGGTTTCAAAGGGGGATTCATATCCCATAACAGCACTCGATGTCAGAGTGGACTGAGCATTGCAACATTCTACAAACTAAGGTTTAAAGAACTCAAAGCCAAGTGCTTTTGACACCATGAGATGGGAACAGGTTCTAAAGACTTTGCATGCCACAGGTCATGAAGGTATTGGCATGAACCGTGGGCCATGACACCATGAGGGCAATGCTGATTATTGGTGGCTTCCAATCTTGTCACTGCTGCCCACTGGGAGCTATTGCCAGGATAAAGAAAGGAGAAAGAAAGACTTGCATTTATAGAGCGCTTTTCACGACCACCGGATGCCCCAAAGTGCTTTACAGCCAATGAAGTACTTTTTTTGAAGTGGAGTCACTGTTGTAATGTGGGAAACGCGGCAGCCAATTTGCGCACAGCAAGGTCCCACAAACAGCAATGTGATAATGACCAGATAATCTGTTTTTGTTATGTTGGTTGAGGGATAAATATTGGCCAGGACACTGGGGATAACTCCCCTGGTCTTCTTCGAAATAGTGCCACAGGATCTTTTACGTCCACCTGAGAGAGCAGACGCTGTTTACGGAGGTCACGGTCCATCATCAAAGACCCTACCCACCCCAGCCACAGTCTGTTCGCCCTCCTGCCATCTGGGAGATGCTACAGATGCATTCGCACCCGTACGACCAGATTTAGGAACAGCTTCTTTCCCAGGGCTGTCATCCTACTGAACTCCACAAATAAACTCTAAAGCCTGCACATCTGCCAATGCACTTTATTATGGTTATGTTTATGTTAATGTATTACAAGCCAAATGTATGTTGAATGTTTAAATGTCTTAATCTAAATGTACACTCTCGGGAGCCGCAAGCCTACATTTCGTTGTACTGCACTTGTGCACTAACAATGACAATAAAAGTTGATTTGATTTGATTTGATTTGATTTAACGTCTCATCCGAAAGACGGCACCTCCGACAGTGCAGCACTCCCTCAGCACTGTACTGAGGCATCAGCCTAGATTATAGATGTAGGGAATGGGTGACTTGAGGGCAGCATCAACACTGGTGTTGTTATGCCATAGCTGTGAGCAGCAATCTCATCAGTTAAAGGGTTGGGTTAAGAATGAAAGGCTTGCATTTATATATCACCATATCACAATTATCAGAACATAACAAACTGATTTGAATACTGTACATTGGAATACTTTGAAGTGCAGTGACTGTTATGTAGGCAATATATAGTAGCCATTTTGTGTACAGTAAGATCCTGGAAACAGAATTTAGATGAATAACCAGTTAATCTATTTTGTTGGTGGTGTTGGGTGAGGGTGCAGTGTTGTCCGGGACACCTAAAGAACTCTCTGCTCTTTGTGAAATAGTGCTACAGGCTCTTTACCATCCAACCAACCAACGGGAAGCCAGGATGTCGGTTTAATGTCTAATCCATGGGACAGCTCCTCGGACAACACGGAACTCCCCGCTTTGGGAAAAACAATGTGTCTGTGTTACAAGCCATGAGTGTGCTTCAGTGACAAAGGTTCTGCTTGCTCCTGTAAGTGATCTTACGTTTTAAGGGTCTACCCATTCTGCCCGATATCTAACAATACAATAGTGTAACAATGAGGAGTAACTGTAGGACTTCTTGTGGAAGTGGGATCCACTGTGCAGAATTAGCCACCGATTGGCTGAAAACCCTGTTTTTTATTTTGGCCAATTGAGCCATATGAACATTAAGAATGACCTGGACATGATGAGGCCAACTTCTGACGTGACCGTCATGAGTCCAACTGAAAGGCCTGTTGGTTGGCAAGTTGTGACATCAGTGACCCCAGATTGCTCAGTATTGAGATAACTGATTGTTGGCGTTTGTAGAGATAAAGAAGGGGAGTCAACGTCAGAAACACTTTCAAAGTGCGGGTCTGGCCATCCTGGAACACCACTTTTGGGAACATAGGCACAAGCGTAGGTCATTCAGCCCCTCGAGCCTGTTCCGCCATTCAGTGAGATCACTGCTGATTTGTATCTCAACTCCATCATCCTGCCTTGGTTCCGTAGCCCTTAATACGCTTGCCTAACAAAAATCTAGCAATCTCAGTTTTGAAAGTTTCAATTGACCCCCAGTTTTTTTGGGGGGGAGAGAGTTCCAGATTTCCACTACCCTTTGTGTGACGAAGTACTTCCTGACATCACCCCTGAACGACCTGGCTCTAATTTTAAGGTTGTGCCCCCTTGTTCTGGACTCCCCCACCAGAGGAAATAGTTTCTATCTACCCGATCAAACCCTTTAATCATCTTGAACACCACAATTATATCACTCCTTAATCTTCTATACTCGAGGGAATACAAGCCTAGTCTATGCAATCTGTCCTCATAATTTAACCCTTTTAGCCCCGGTATCATTCTGGTGAATCTGCACTGCACCCCCTCCAAGGCCAATCTCTCCTTTCTGAGGTGCGGTGCCCAGACTGAACACTGTGCTCCAGATGGGGTCTAACCAGAGCTCTGTACAGCTGTACTGGAACTTCCTCCCCTTTGTATTCCAGCCCTCGTGAGATAAAGGCCAACAGTCCATTTGCCTTTTTAATTATTTTTTGTACCTGTCCACTAGCTTTTAGTGATTTCTGTACTTGGAACCCTAAATCTCTCCAATCAGCCACAGTTCCTCGCTTCTCGTCATTTAGAAAATACTCTGATCTATCTTTCTTAGGTCCATAGTGGATGACCTCACACTTTCCCACGTTGAACTCCATCTGCCACAGTTTTGCCATCTCACTTAATCTATCAATGGCCCTTTGCAAATGTCTTCTCCCAGCTCCACTATTTACTGTGCTACCTAACTTTAAATTCAAATGGGATAGATTCAGAACAGTTCTAGCAGCTCAAAACTGGGCATCCATGAGGCACTGTGGGCCATCAGCAGCAGCAGAATTGTATTCCACCACAACCTGTAACCTCATGGCCCGACATATCCCTCACTCTACCATTACCATCAAGCCAGGGGACCATCCCTGGTTCAATAAGGAGTGTAGAAGAGCATGCCAGGAGCAGCACCAGCCGTACCTAAAAATAAGGCGTCAACCTGGGGAAGCTGCAACACAGGACTACATGCATGTTATAAAGTGGAAGCAGCATGCTATAGACAGGGCTAAGCGATCCCACAATCAATGGATCAGATCAAAGCTCTGCAGTCCTGCTACATCCAGTCATGAATGGTGGTGGACCATTAAACAACTAACGGGAGGAGGAGGCTCCATGAATATCCCCATCCTCAATGATGGTGGAGCCCAGCACGTGAGTCATAGAGTCATAGAGTCATAGAGTTTTACAGCACAGAAAGAGGCCCTTCGGCCCATCGTGTCTGCGCCGCCCATCCATCCCTGTCCAGTCTAATCCCATTTTCCAGCATTTGGTCCATAGCCTTGTATGCAATGGCATTTCAAGTGCTCATCCAAATGCTTCTTGAATGTTGTGAGGGTTCCTGCCTCCACCACCCTTTCAGGCATTGAGTTCCACATTCCAACCACCCTCTTGGTGAAAAAGTTCCTCCTCAAATCCCCTCTAAATCTCCTGCCCCTTACCCTGAATCTATGCCCCCTTGTTATTGACCCCCCCACTAAGGGGAAAAGTTCCTCTTTATCTACCCTATCTATGCCCCTCATTATTTTGTACACCTCAATCAGGTCCCCCCTCAGCCTTCTCTGCTATAAGGAAAACAACTCCAGCCTGTCCAGCCTCTCTTCATAGCTGAGGCGCTCCATCCCAGGTAACATCCTGGTGAATCTTCTCTGCACCCTCTCCAAAGCAATCACATCCTTCCTATAGTGAGGCGACCAGAACTGCACACAGTACTCCAGCTGTGGCCTCACCAGCGTTTTGTACAGCTCCATCATAACCTCCCTGCTCTTATATTCTATGCCTCGGCTAATGAAGGCAAGTATCCCATATGCCTTTTTAACCACCTTATCTACCTGCTCCGCTGCCTTCAGGGATCTATGTACATGTACACCAAGGTCCCTCTGACCCTCTGTACTTCCTAGGGTCCTACCACTCATTGTGTATTCCCTTGCCTTATTTGTCCGTCCAAAATGCATCACCTCGCACTTTTCAGGGTTAAATTCCATTTGCCACTTTTCCGCCCATCTGACCAACCCGTTTATATCTTCCTGTAGCCGGAGGCTTTCCTCCTCGCAATTTACCACCCCACCAATTTTCGTGTCATCTGCGAACTTACTGATCATACCTTTTACATTTTCATCCAAATCATTTATGTAGATCACAAACAATAAGGGACCCAGCACCGATCCCTGAGGTACCCCACTGGACACAGGCTTCCAGTCACAAAAGCAACCTTCGACCATCACCCTCTGCCTCCTGCCACTCAGCCAGTTTAGGATCCAACGCGCCAAGGCACCCTGGATCCCATGGGCTCTTACCTTCTTGACCAGTCTCCTATGCGGGACTTTGTCAAAAGCTTTACTGAAGTCCATGTACACCACATCCACAGCATTTCCCTCATCCACCCCACTAGTCACCCCCTCGAAAAATTCGATCAGATTTGTTAGACATGATTTACCCTTAACAAAGCCATGCTGACTATCCCCGATTAATCCTTGCCTCTCCAAGTGGAGATTAATTTTGTCCCTCAGAATTTTTTCCAATAATTTCCCCACCACAGATGTTAGACTCACTGGCCTGTAATTCCCTGGTTTATCCCTGCTACCCTTCTTGAATAATGGTACTACGTTAGCTGTTCTCCAGTCCTCTGGTACATCCCCTGTGGCCAGAGAGGTTCTGAAAATTAGTGTCAGAGCCCCTGCAATCTCCTCCCTTGCCTCCCACAGCAGCCTGGGATACATCTCGTCCGGGCCTGGGGATTTATCCACTTTTTGGCCCGCTAAAACCGCTAGCACCTCCTCCCTCTCGATGCTAATATGTTCAAGTATGTCACAGTCCCCTTGCCCGATTTCTATGTCTGCATCGTCTTTCTCCATAGTGAACACAGATGCAAAAAATTCATTTAAAACCCCGCCTACATCCTCTGGCTCTACACACAGATTGCCACTTTGGTCCCTAATGGGCCCTACCCTTTCCCTGGTTATCCTCTTGCCCTTAATATACTTATAAAACATCTTAGGATTTTCCTTTATTTTGCTCGCCAGTGTTATTTCATGGCCCCTCCTCGCCCTCCTAATTTCTTTTTTAAGTATGCCCCTGCACTTTTTATACTCCTCTAGGGCTTCTTCTGTCTTTAGTCTTTTGTAACTGCCAAAAGCCCCCCTCTTATTTCTAATGCATTTTTGTATATCCCTTGTCATCCAAGGTTCCCTTTGCTTGTTGGTCCCACCCTTGACCTTTACAGGAACATGTTGGCGTTGTACTCTCTCTATTTCCCTTCTGAAAGTCTCCCACTGTTTTGATGTGGATTTTCCTATAAGCAGCTGCTCCCAGTCCACTTTGGCCAGATCCTGCCTTATCATATTAAAATCGGCCTTCCCCCAATTTAGAACCCTTATTTCCGGGCCGTCTTTGTCTTTTTCCATGACCACCTTAAATCTCACCGAATTATGGTCACTGTCACCAAAATGCTCTCCTACTGACACTTCCACCACTTGCCCGGCTACATTCCCCAGAATTAGGTCCAGTACCGCCCCCTCTCTTGTCGGACTTTCTACATGTTGGCTCAAAAAGCTCTCCTGGATGCACTTTAAGAATTTTGCACCCTCTAAGCCTTTCACACTCTGACTGTCCCAATTTATATTGGGGAAGTTGAAATCCCCCACTATTATTACCCTATTATTTTCGCACTTCTCGGAGATTTGCCTACATATCTGTTCCTCTATCTCCCCCTGACTGTTTGGGGGCCTATAGTACACTCCCAGCAAAGTGCTTGCCCCCTTTTTGTTTTTAAGTTCTACCCATATGGCCTCATTAGAGGAACCCGCTAATATATCATCCCTCCTTACAGCAGTAATTGACTCCTTAATTAATATTGCAACACCCCCTCCCCTTTTACACCCCCCTCTGTCTCGCCTGAAGATTCTATACCCTGGAATATTGAGCTGCCAGTCCTGACCCTCCCTCAACCATGTCTCCGTGATAGCAACAATATCGTACTCCCATGTGTTCAACAACAACTTCAGTTCATCCACCTTATTTGCAAGACTCCTTGCATTAAAATAAATGCCTTCCAGCCCTGCCATATTCTCTTTTGCCTTCACATATTTGCTCTGCCTTCCCAGCTGACTTGTTTTTCCCTCTGTATTTGGCCGTAAATCACCCCCTACTATAGCTCCACTCTGTACCCCAACCCCCTGCCAAGTTAGCTTAAACCCTCCCCAGCAGTGCTAGCAAACCTCCCCGCAAGGATATTGGTTCCCCCCTGGTTCAGGTGTAAACCGTCCGACTTGTACAAGTCCCGACTTGTACAAGTCCCACCTTTCCCAGAAGCAGACCCAGTGATCCAGGAAACTAAAGCCCTCCCCCTTGCACCATCCCTTTAGCCACGCATTCATCTGTTCTATCTTCCTATTCCTATACTTACTAGCACGTGGCACCGGGAGTAATCCAGAGATTACAACCTTTGAGGTCCTGCTCCTTAATCCTTCACCTAGCTCCCTAAATTCTTGCTGCAGGACCTCATCCCTCTTTTTACCTATGTCGTTGGTACCAATGTGGACCACGACCACTGGCTGTTCTCCCTCCCCCTCCAGAATGCCCTGCAGCCGCTCAGTGACATCCTTGACCCTGGCACCAGGGAGGCAACAAACCATCCTGGATTCACGTCTACGGCCACAGAAACGCCTATCTGTTCCCCTTACTATAGAATCCCCTACCACTATTGCTCTCCCACTCTTTTTCCCCCCTTCCTGGGCAGCAGGAGCACCCCCAGTGCCAGGAAGTTGGCCGCCGCTGCCTTCCCCTGGTGAGTCATCCCCCTCAACAGTATCCAAAGCGGTATACTTGTTTGAAAGGGGGATGTCCGCAGGGGTTCCCTGCACTACCTGCCTGCCTTTGTTGCTCCACCTGATGGTCACCCCCTGTGCTGCCCTACCCTGAGGCGTGCACAACTCGCTAAACGTGTTATCCACGAGCCTTTCAGCATCGTGCATGCTCCAAAATTCATCCACCCGCAGCTCGAGCGCCGCAATGCGGTCTACAAGTAGCTGCAGCTGGATGCATTTCCTGCACACATGGTCATCAGGGACACTGGCAGCATCCCTGACTTCCCACATAGAGCAGGAGGAGCAGAGCACGGGTCTGAACTCTCCTGCCATGACTTACCCCTTTAATTACTTTAAAAATTTATTCAATACCCCAGTTACAGGTATGCTCTAGGGCGCTTTATTTACCAACTATCCCCACTACACCACAGAAATTTAACACCACAGAATTCAAGCTTGTATTGAAAAAAGAGAAATACTCACCAACCAATCACCTACCTGCTCCCTGGTGACGTCACACACTGATTACTTTTTACCTCTCTCCCCGCTGCTGAGTTCGTAAGCCTCGCTGGTGCCTCCGGTTTTTATACCGGTCTCACCACACTGCTCCCGACTGGTCTCGGGCCTCGCTGGTCGCCGGGTTTTCTCCCGAGCTCCTCCTCGCTGCTCCGGACTGGTCTCGGGCCTCGCCTCTCTCCGGTTTTTATACCGGTCTCACCACACTGCTCCCGACTGGTCTCGGGCCTCGCTGGTCGCCAGGTTTTCTCCCGAGCTCCTCCTCGCTGCTCCCGCTGGTCCCGACTGGTCTCGGGCCTCGCCTCTCTCCGGTTTTTATACCGGTCTCACCACACTGCTCCCGACTGGTCTCGGGCCTCGCTGGTCGCCGGGTTTTCTCCCGAGCTCCTCCTCGCTGCTCCCGCTGGTCCCGACTGGTCTCGGGCCTCGCCTCTCTCCGGTTTTTATACCGGTCTCACCACACTGCTCCCGACTGGTCTCGGGCCTCGCTGGTCGCCGGGTTTTCTCCCGAGCTCCTCCTCGCTGCTCCCGCTGGTCCCGACTGGTCTCGGGCCTCGCCTCTCTCCGGTTTTTATACCGGTCTCACCACACTGCTCCCGACTGGTCTCGGGCCTCGCTGGTCGCCGGGTTTTCTCCCGAGCTCCTCCTCGCTGCTCCCGCTGGTCCCGACTGGTCTCGGGCCTCGCCTCTCTCCGGTTTTTATACCGGTCTCACCACACTGCTCCCGACTGGTCTCGGGGCTCGCTGGTCGCCGGGTTTTCTCCCGAGCTCCTCCTCGCTGCTCCCGCTGGTCCCGACTGGTCTCGGGCCTCGCCTCTCTCCGGTTTTTATACCGGTCTCACCACACTGCTCCCGACTGGTCTCGGGCCTCGCTGGTCGCCGGGTTTTCTCCCGAGCTCCTCCTCGCTGCTCCCGCTGGTCCCGACTGGTCTCGGGCCTCGCCTCTCTCCGGTTTTTATACCGGTCTCACCACACTGCTCCCGACTGGTCTCGGGCCTCGCTGGTCGCCGGGTTTTCTCCCGAGCTCCTCCTCGCTGCTCCCGCTGGTCCCGACTGGCCTCGGGCCTCGCCTCTCTCCGTGAGTGCAAAAGACAAAGCTGAAGCGTTTGCAACCATCTTCAGGCAGAAGTGCCGAGTGGATGATCCATATCAGCCTTCTCCTGAGGTCCACACCATCACAGAAGCCAGTCTTCAGCCAATTCGATTTACTCCACAAGATATCAAGAAACGGCTGAGTGCGCTGGATACAGCAAAGTCTATGGGCCCCGACAACATCCCGGCTATCGTGCTGAAGACTTGTGCTCCAGAACTAGCCATGCCTCTAGCCAATCTGTTCCAGTACAGCTACAACACTGGCATCTACCCAACACTGTGGAAAACTGCCCGGGTATGTCCTGTCCACAAAAATCAGGACAAATCCAATCCGGACAATTACCGCCCCATCAGTCTACTCTCAATCATCAGCAAAGTGATGGAAGGTGTCATCAATAGTGCTGCCAAGCAGCACTTACTCATCAATAACCTACTCACTGATGCCCAGTTTGGATTCCGCCACGACAACTCGGCTCCCGACCTCATTACAGCCTTGGTCCAAACAAGGACAAAGGAGCTGAATTCCAGAGGTGAGGCGAGAGTGACTGCCTTTGGCATCAAGGCAGCATTTGACTGAGTGTGGGATCAAGGAGCCCTAGTAAAACTGAAGTCAGTGGGAATCGGAGGGGAAAACTCTCCACTGGCTGAAGTTATACCTAGCACAAAGGAAGATGGTTGTGGTGGTTGGAGGTCAATCATCACAGCCCCAGGACATCACTACAGGAGTTCCTCAGGGCAGTGTCCTATGTCCATCCATCTTCAGCTGCTTCATCAATGATCTTCCCTCCAACATAAGATCAGAAATGGGGATGTTCGCTGATGATTGCACAATGTTCAGCGCCATTCGCAACTCCTCAGATAATGAAGCAGTCCATGCCTGCATGCAACAAGACCTGGACGACATTCAGGCTTGGGCTGATATGTGGCAAGCAACATTCACGCCACACAAGTGCCAGGCAATGACTATCTCCAACAAGCGAGAGTCTAACCACCGCCCCTTGACATTCAACGACATTACCATCGCTGAATCCCCCACCATCAATATCCTTGAGGTGACCATTGACCAGAAACTTAACTGGACCAGCCACATAAATACTGTGGCAGCAAGAGCATGTCAGAGGCTGGCATTCTATGCTGAGTGTCTCACCTCTTGACTCCCCAAAGCCTTTCCACCATCTACAAGGTACAAGTAAGGAGTGTGATGGAATACTCTCCACTTGCCTGAATGAGTGCAGCTCCAACAGCACTCAAGAAGCTCGACACCATCCAAGACAAAGCAGCCCGCTTGATTGGCACCCCATCCACCACTTTAAACATTCACTCCCTCCATCACTGGCATACCGTGGATGCAGTGTGTACCATCTACAAGATGCACTGCAGCAACTCGCCAAGGTTTCTTCGGCAGCACCTCCCAAACCCGCAACATCTTCCACCTAGAAGGACAAAGGAGGAGGGTGCATTGATACATTAATGGTTGTGCTTGAAATGGAGCATTGCAGGTTTGGGGATTGATCAGTCTGTTTGTTCTTGGTTCCTGGAATTCAGTTTGGTCAGGGAGCGGCGGAGCAGACCTGGGAGTGGAGCGAGGAGCGCGGCGACTATAAAGGAGCAGCGAGCAGCGAGGCCCGACCAGAGCGGCGGAGCGGACCTGGGAGTGGAGCGAGGAGCGCGGCGACTATAAAGGAGAAGCGAGCAGCGAGGCCCGACCAGAGTGGCAGAGTGGACCTGGGAGTGGAGCGAGGAGCGCGGCAACTATAAAGGAGCAGCGAGCAGCAAGGCTTACCAATTCAGCAGCGGGAGAGAGAGGTAAAAAGTAATCAAAGTGTGACGTCACCAGGAAGCAGGTAAGTGATTGGTTGGTGAGTATTTCTCTCTTTTTAAACTTAAACTCTGTGGTTTATAGTTATTAAGGTCTCTGTGGTGTAGCGGGGACTGCTGGTAAACCATTTAACTGTAGTGTAATTAGTGGGATTGATTGATTTAATTTAAATTCAATTAATTAAAGGGTGAGTCATGGCAGGACAGCCCGGCCATGTGGTATGCTCCTCCTGCGATATGTGGGAACTCAGGGACACTTCCTGTGTCCCTGACAACTACATGTGCAGGAAGTGCATCCAGCTGCAGCTACTGACAGACTGCATTGTGGCACTGGAGCTGCGATTGGATGCAAACTGGAGCGTTTGCGATGCTTGGCACGTCGTGAATAGCACGTTTATGGAGTTGGACACACCGCAGGTAGAGGTTGGACAGGAAGAAAGGGAATGGGTAACCAACAGGCAGAGTACTAGGTGCAGGCAGGTAGTGCAGGGGTCCCCTGTGGACATCCCCCTCTCAAACAGATACACCACTTTGAGTGCTGTTGGGGGGGATGGCTTATCAGAGGAAAGCAGCAGCAGCCAACTTCCTGGCACCAGGGGTGGCTCTGCTGCACAGGACGGGAGGCAAAAGAGGGGTAGTGCTATAGTAATAGGGGATTCTATTGTAAGGGGAATAGATAGGCGTTTCTGTGGCCGCAAACGAGACTCCAGGATGGTGTGTTGCCTCCCTGGTGCAAGGGTCAAGGATGTCTCAGAGCGGCTGCAGAACATCTTGGAAGGGGAGGGTGAACAGCCAGTTGTCATGGTGCATATAGGCACCAACGATATAGGTAATAAGCGGGATGAGGTCCTAAAAGCGGAATATAGGGAGTTAGGAGGTAAATTAAAAAATAGGACCTCAAAGGTAGTAATCTCAGGATGAAACTCCAATATGATTTGGACAGGTTGGGTGATTGGGCAGAAACATGGCAAATGCACTATAATGTGGATAAATGTGAGGTTATCCACTTTGGTGGCAAAAGCAGGAAGGCAGATTATTATTTGAATGGCAATAGATTGGGAGAAGGGGAAGTGCAAAGAGACCTGGGTGTTCTTGTGCACCAGTCGCTGAAAGTAAGCATGCAGGTGCAGCAGGCGGTTAAGAAGGCAGATGGTATGTTGGCCTTTGTAGCAAGAGGGTTCGAGTACAGGAACAAGGATGTCTTGCTGCAATTGTACAGGGCCTTGGTGAGACCGCACCTTGAGTATTGTGTGCAGTTTTGGTCACCTTATCTGAGGAAGGATGTTCTTGACATGGAAGGAGTGCAGCGAAGATTCACCAGGCTGATACCTGGGATTGCAGGAATGACGTATGAGGAGAGATTGTGTTGATTGGGCTTATACTCACTGGAGTTTAGAAGATTGAGAGGGGATCTCATCGAAACCTATAAAATTCTGTCAGGCCTGGCCAGACTAGATGCAGGAAGGATGTTTCTGATGGCCGGGGAGTCCAGAACCAGGGGTCATAGTCTAAGGATAAGGGGTAAGCCATTTAGGACTGAGATGAGGAGGAATTTCTTCACCCAGAGAGTGGTGAACCTGTGGAATTCTCTGCCACAGAGGGCAGTGGAGGCCAGTTCATTAAATATATTCAAGAAGGAGTTGGATATATTTCTTAAGGCTAAAGGGATCAAGGGATATGGGGAGAAGGCAGGGACAGGGTACTGAATTTGGATGATCAGCCATGATCTCCTTGAATGGCGGAGCAGGCTCGAGGGGCCGAATGGCCTACTCCTGCTCCTATCTTCTATGTTTCTATGTTTCTATGAATGAGAGGGGCCTACCTCCTAGCAATCTAATTTGTTGAGATCACAGCCTTTCCCTGCTTAGGGACGGATTGCTGCTAATGGCTACCCCCCACCCTGTGCTGATCCACTTATTTGTTGTGGGAAGTGATTTTGGGGTGGGGACGGTTTGGTCGCCTTGAGTGAGTCTTCAAGAATGGACCCCAGTTCCGGGGGAGGCGGAACATCAACTTGTTGGGATTGGAATATGTTCCACAGGTACTTCAATCACATACTTGTGTAGAGGGTGCACTGCACAACTTGAGGAGGGGGAGCACACCTTCTTATAGCTAGTAATGGGATCTGTGCTGCTCTGCATGTCGCAGGGGAGACTTCATTCTCTGTTGAGTAGGACTAGCAAACATTGGCTGTGTCCTCCAGAATTGGGAAGTTGGTCATAGTTCCTGTGGTGTCATGTCTGCTGTCCAGAATGGCTAAAGGAGGGGCTTGACCAGACCTTCTGTAGGAAGATGCCCTTCTGACTACCGTCCCGCCCCCCAGCAGTCACCTGCATGAAGAGGTTAAATTTGTGGAGCTCATAGAGTCATAACGGCACAGAAGGAGGCCATTCGGCCAATCGAGTCCGTGCCGGCTCTCTGTAGAGCAATCCAGTCAGTCCCATTCGCCCGTTCTACCCCTGTAGCATTGCAAGTTTATTTCCCTCAAGTGCCTATCCAGTCTCCCCTTGAAAACATTGAGGGGGAAAAATTCGGTTGCTTTGCGCCTCCCGTTAGGGTGCTAACGGGAGGCGCAAAGTAATTAGCGCCTGGGCACGGCACCGCCAACGCCTCCCAAGAAATTCAGCAGGAGGTTAGCGGCGTCAGCAACCATTAGCGCCCCGCGGCACTGTGCCGCTAGCAATGACATCATCGCTGTGCGCAGCGCCCCGTTTGCGCTCTTCGGTAGTGCCCCCTGACTTACTGCCGGACGTTATGTCCGACGGGGTCAGGGGAGCCTACCTGCGGTCGGGGTGGCACTAATTAAAGGCGAGGTGCCGGGTGGCCATTTTTGTTGCTGGCTGCCTGCCAGCACCTGCCTCCACTGCCGTCCCCGGCCTCCTGACCCGCCCCACCGTGGAGTGCCAGCTGCGCTCCGTGAGCCCGGCACGTCTCTTGAATGCCAGGCTCTTTTGCCGGCACTCCGATCCCTGGTGGCCCAGACGGGTGGAGGAAGCATTCCGGTGGCGGGGGGTGGGGCGGTGGCGGGGGGTGGGGCAGTGGCTGGGGAGACCTGTTGGACTTGGAGATGCTACTGTCCAGGTCTCAATGTTGCTGGGCTGAGACCTTGACTAGAAGAATTTGGAACAGGTAGAGAAGGCATTTCATCTGGTTAGGTTGGTTGGGGTGTGGGGGCGGATTTTCAGTATCATTTGTACGCCCAGGTATTAAAAGCTATGCAAAGGCATAGGGTTCTTGTATGTGCAGGTGGCTCTCTTGGGTGAGGTACATACCCACCCTTTTTGCAGGAGTTATACCCTGAGAATTGCCTAAAATCTTTGATGTTTTATTGGTTACGTAGAGTAATGCGTCATCTCCACTTCCAGCCTGCACTCTGTGGATGTCTGGGTTTATTCTGATGAATTTTGCCAGTGGATTTATGGCCAGGGCACAAAGAAGGGACATTAGAGAGTACCAGGGCAGGGGTGTTGGCGCTAGTGCAGTGTTATGTAACATTAATGTAAGAAATCACACAACACCAGGTTATAGTCCAACAGCTTTATTTGAAATCACAAGCTTTCGGAGCGCTGCTCCTTCATCAGGTGAAGTGGAGAGATGCATAAAAACACAGCTTATATAGTCAGAAAATAATGTCAGATGTTTACAGGTAATCTTTCTAACTGCCATTTATCACACCTCGGCAGAGAGATAATCACAGCAATCAAAGGTGTAAATGGTGTCCAAAGAGGTCAGTCAGGAAAACATTACATCAAAGAACAATGAGGTGGGGTCACAAGGGGTCAAATGTTGCAGATGCTGGGGTCTGTATGAAAAACAAAAAAAGACAAAAAACATTTTTTTTTGCTGGAAATCACAGCAGGTCCGAGAGAACAAGCCAACGACGACTCGAGTCTGGATGACCCTACGTCAGGTGGGGTTACATGTAGCATGACATGAACCCAAGATCTCGGTTGAGGCCGTCCTCATGGGTGCAGAACTTGGTAAATATGCCCAGGCAGGGATATAATGCTCACTGGATGTGGTCCTTGTCTATTTTATGCACTAGTGGGATTGTGGCTGCCTTGACGTGTATGGAAGGGTCCTCATCTCCAGCAAGTGGTGAAGGGTCTTCAGCAGGACCAAGGGATCAAAGAAACAAAGTACTGTAGATGCTGGAATCTAAAACAAAAACAGAAATGGTAACTTTGCTTCTCTCCACAGATGCTGTGCCTGAATTGCTGAGTGTTTCCAGCATTTTCTGTTTGAACTTTGTGTTTGTGATCACACCCTGGGACTTCCCCTATTGGACGTCCTTTGCCACCTTCTGGATCTCATTGGCCGGGTTGGAGAGTTGAGCAATGGCGTGCTTTCTTGGGAGAGTTAAGGATGGTGGATGTGAGCGGCCTGGTTCAGATTGCATGGTTACTTGCGTGGCATAAGTTACAGAGCAAGGCACAACAATTTGCAAAAATCACTGATCTTCCTGCTGACTAAGCTTCTGGATGCGCCTCCCTCCCCTTTCTTCTTCATCCTCCCACCTGCCACCTTCCCCTCCTGCCTGTGAGCGATTGGTATCACTCTGGTCAGTCTGGGTTGGGCTGTTCTTTATCACATACGTTGGTCCTTATGGTGGTGACAGTAGGCTGCAGTTCTACTCTCTGGAGGGGTGAATGCCAATGGTGTTGGTGCTCAGGTCTCTGCTGAGCCGTGGAGTCTATGAAGGATGTCTGGACACCTGTGCAAAACCAGGATTCCTACTCAGTGCTGAGCGGGGAAACCATCATTCATTGAGTTGGCTGGAGGCTTCCATCCTGTGATGCTCTCGCTAACATGCACTCCTTTCTCAGGCTGAATTGATTGCTGATATCTTTCTCGATGATTCCTTGTGACTCCAGCTTCCTGAGGATTAACAGGGATGCCAAGGTTAATTTTAACTAACGATTAACGAACAGGGACTTCTGCGGGTACGATTGAGAAAACTAGTGGCACTCAGGCCAGTTCTTTGGGTTGGATGGGTCTAGTTCAGGTTATCTTATGTTTGTAGAATATAAAAATGGCAAAAGTTCAAGGACAACCTATTACCCAGAGCAGCAAATTTCAAATAGAATTAGAGGCATTTTTTTCCCTCCCATGGTTGGGTGACAGGACTGAATCAGCGACGGACATATGGGTAGTAAGCTCAGTGCTCGTATCTCTCCAGCTACTTGCCTCCAGTAACAGTAAATGTAAGAGGTCACACACCCTGCTGTGAGCATATGTAAATCTGCCTCAGGGAACCTTGTAATAATTGATAATTGCTTCGCAATGAAGCACAGTTACTGATCATTGGGCTGAGATACGATCCTGCAGCACATTCAAAGCATCCTATCCACTTACACCGGCAACCACTGGAGCGCCAGTCACGCTCTGCAATCCATGTGTTTTGTGTAGTCTGTAATATGACACGCTGCTGTCCCTCAATGTGGACAGTGAAACCTGCCCATGACGATCATCTTCGGGCTCACTTCAGGGCTTCATTAACAAATATTTTCCTTACGCAAATCCGAATCATGGCTATAACAATAACAATAGCTTGTATTTATAAAGTGCCTTTAACGTATTAAAATGTCCCAAGGTGCTTCGCAGGAGCGTTTTCAAACACAATCTGACACCGAGCCAAAGGAGGAGACATTTGGACAGGTGACAAGTGGAGGGTTTTAATGAGCGTCCTAAAGGAGGAGAGAGAGGTAGAGAGGCGGAGAGGAGCGTCCTAAAGGAGGAGAGAGAGGTAGAGAGGCGGAGAGGAGCGTCCTAAAGGAGGAGAGAGGTGGAGAGGAGCATCCTAAAGGAGGAGAGAGAGGTAGAGAGGCGGAGAGGTTCAGGGAGGGAATTCCAGAGCTTAGGGCCTAGGCAGCTGAAGGCACGGCCGCCAATGGTGGGGCAAAGGAAGCGGGGATGTGCCAGAGGCCAGAATTGGAGGAGCGCAGAGTTCTCGGAATGCTGTACGGCTGGAGGAGGTTACAAAGATAGGGAGGGACAAGGCCATCGAGGGATTTGAACACTATTGATGTTAGGATTCACACGTTGGACAAAGTGTTGGAAAAATAGTTTAAAATGACTTAATTATTTTTAACGATTCACTCACTGATAAAAACAGCTGATTATCCTCTTCCCCCGCCCCCTGCTCGGGCAGCTGGAGCATACCTGAGATGTGCTGTGACTGTGGAGGGAGCAGAGCGGCCAAATGCTCTGTCTCGGGTTAGTACCATGGCCTGGGCAGTGTCCTGGTGCGGCCCACTCCACGGCGATGGAGGAGGAGTCGGGGCAGCAACAGGAATGCACCTGCCGATCAGGCAGTCTCCTGCCTGCAGATTGTGCTGAGGAGATACAAAGGTAAGCTTACCTCAAGCCACCTTCTATCTCCAGGCTGCTCCTGGGCCCCTCCATTCTGAGGAGGGCCCTGGCACATCGGGCCACCCCTGCGTTTTGGTGCTCCGAATGGTGGATGCATTGGAAAGGGAGGTGGAAAAGCTACGAAAGCCGCCCCTGCCTCATTTTAACATTACCGTCGGGCCTGCGGCTATTGCCCAATCAGGGTTCCCAATGGGACGTCCTGTGGCTACATGGCGGGGCACAGACCTGATGTAACTGGTTTCTGACTCCTTTTCTGATTCGCTGCAACTGAGTGCGCTCCCCAGGCCTGAGCAAGAGGAAAATCTAAGGAACTGTATCTGAAAACTAACACAGCAAAGCTTCGTACAGACAAAGGGCGAAGTGAGCAGAGCAGGAAATGGGCAAAATACAACGAAGGGCCAGAGACAGAGGGAGAGACACACACACTAAAGGATTGTAGATTAAGGATTAAGCACATTGAAGGGGTGGAGGTGGGAAGAGATCTCACTGACGCTTTTACGGGCAATCTGGTGAGTTGCTCTGTTTGAAAGTTGCCATAAACCTGCAAAATAATTTGTTCCAGGTTGGCTGGTGAGTGGCAGCTTTCATCCTTTGTTGGGATTGATGTTAGGGGTAGCCCTAGTAGCATAGACCATCTCCATGGACAGATGGGGGCCAATTTTCATTGACCCCGTGGAGTCAGGTTTGGAGGCGTGCGGGGGGTTAATTTCCTGAATTCGGGGGTCCCGACACCATCCCGCCCCCAACCCGCCTCCATGTAAGTTTCAAAGGAGGCGGGTACCCGCCCCGCACTGGGACCCGCCTATCCGAGGTGGGAAGGGGATTAGTGCCAATTAACTGCCTATTAACAGGTAGTTAACAGGCAGTTTTTAGCCTAATCCCTATTTTAAAGCTTGAAGTGTGGGATTCCCGATGGCTCCAAACCACGCCAAGTTAGAAGAGTCAGGCCATTGGGTTGAAGGACTTGGAGGGGTCGTGATGTCAGTGTTCAGGTGAGTGATGCATGCATGAGTGCAAAGGTAAGTGTGTTTGGTGTGTAAAGAAGTTTAAATTACCTGTACTTACTGTAATGTATGTACCTTTAAGGGGGGAACTACTTTCTACAGCTCATGTATACTGTAGTATCGGCAGTGACCACACCTGTATATAACGCTGAGTAATCTGTTGTTTCAGTTGCAGTTTGAACCACGTTGAGTAAACACCTGTTGTACCGTTCTCTGCAGTCCTTTTCTTATTATTACACGGACGTAACAGTGGCGACGAGCAAGTTCGAACCTACCTGCAACTCTGCATCACCTCCCAGGGATTCGCTCCTGGAGAACAGTGGAAGAAGGTCAAGTCCAGAAGCACGGGCGTCGACCACGGGCAACCGCCCAGTCATCCAGCGGAGATTTGAGCATTGCAGGGGAGGCTGTTGAGAGCCAGGCTTGGCTTTCCAGTCACGGTGGTCCAGCGAAACGGGCTGGCAACAGGTACTGCGCAGACCCTTCCCGGACAGCGACAGGCTAGAGCCCGACCGAGCGGCACAGAAAAAGGCTGAGCAGCATCGACGGGGGAGAGAGGGCAGAGCGCACAGGGCGCAGCCGGTGTTCAGGACCGAGCGGCATCAACGGGAGGAGAGAGGCGAGAGAGAGCAGAGTGCAGCCAGTGGTCAAGG
Organism: Somniosus microcephalus; assembly: GCF_052327205.1. NCBI lineage: Eukaryota > Metazoa > Chordata > Chondrichthyes > Squaliformes > Somniosidae > Somniosus > Somniosus microcephalus. The sequence continues at coordinate 19,529,693 of NC_141006.1, read as the reverse complement.
GCCGAGCAGCGTCAACGGGGGAGAGAGGCGCGCAGGAAAACGCGAGGTGCTGCCATTGCCACGAGGGCCGCAGAGAGCAGCGTTGGCAGCAGCGCAGGAGCAGTGCACGAAACCCACAGGGCGTTGCCATTTGCCACGAGGACCGCCGCGAGCGGCATTGGCAGCAGCGCGGGAGATGCCATTTTAAGCCACAGCGGGGAAGAAAGGAAAGCGTGGGAGACATCATTGTAAGCCAGTCTAACCACACCCAAAAATGCCGAAGAGTGGCAGCATCACAGCGTTCGACAATGAAGTCGAAGATTGGACGACATATGTCGAACGCATAGAAGTATACTGCAAGGCGAATGAACTGCCAGATGACAAGAAAGCGCTGGTATTGTTGAATTCAATGGGTGCAAAAACGTATGGCTTACTACGAAACCTAGTAACCCCAGAGAAGCCAGTAGAAAAGGATTTTGAAAACATAGTGTCAATCCTACAGGACCACTTAAACCCCACACCGCTGCTGATAGCAGAAAGATTTAAGTTTCACAAAAGGAACCAGCATAAAGATGAAAGTAATGCTGAGTATTTAACGGAACTGCGCAAGCTATCGAAACACTGCCAGTTTGGAACGGGACTAGCAGATACTTTAAGGGACAAGTTTGTGTGTGGGCTTCAAAGTGAAGGAACCCAGAAACGGCTTCTATCAGAAAAGGATCTTACGCTGGACAAGGCTTTCAGCATTGCAGTATCACACGAAGCAGCAGCACAGGGCGCTGCAGAGATACAACGGAGACCGCAAGAATATGGCACAAATGAAATGTCATATGGAACAGTGAAGTGCTATCGCTGCAGCAGAACAACACACGACCATAAGGATTGCTGGTTCAAGGACAAAGTGTGCAGGCAGTGTGGAAAAGTAGGACACATAGCAAGAGTCTGCAGGTCGGGAAAGCAAACCAGCAGCAAGAAATCGCCACAGGAGAAGTACAAGAAGGTACATAAGGTGACGGAGAGTTGTTCAGACGAACAGAAGAGTGATACAGACTCCGGAAGCAAGGAGCTGGGTTGTCTGAAACTACATAATGTGATCAAAACGGAGGATCACCAAACTATCTGGGTCATGCTCAAGATAGCAGGAGTCCAAGTGAAAATGGAATTGGACACAGGATCAGCCCTAACAGTCATAAACCGAAGGGACTACAAACGGCTATTCTCACATATACCCTTGAGAGATACAAAGATTGTCTTGAAGACGTACACGGGGCAAAAAGTCTACCCCAAAGGAAAATTAAGGGTGAACGTTATATATAACGGCAAAGAAACACCAAAAATGGACCTATATGTATTGCCAGATGGAGGACCACCACTACTAGGACGTGAATGGATCCGGAAGATACAGCTAGATTGGCATTCCATACAAGCACTGACTGTAGATGCCAAAAAGGATGACAATGTCACACCTGGACGACTGTCAAAAATGCTAACTGACGCACAAGAAGTGTTCCAGCAGGGACTCCGAACACTAAAAGGCATAACAGCGACGATCAAAATAGAGGAAAATGCAAGCCCAAAGTTTTTTAAGGCCAGACCGGTACCTTATGCGATCCGCCCAGCCGTCGAAGCAGAGCTGGAAGGTTTGGAACGTTCAGCAGTACTGTCCAAAGTGGACTGGACCGAGTGGGCTACACCCATCGTTCCTGTAATGAAGAGGTCATTGAGTAATACGCCTGGGGAACCAAAGAAGGTTCGCATCTGTGGGGACTTTAAGGTGACAGTGAACCCAGTCCTTCACACTGTACATTATCCGCTTCCGCGGATTGAAGATATTTTTGCCTCGCTATCTGGAGGGAAATGCTTCACTAAGATTGATCTGGCCCAGGCGTACCTGCAAATGGAGGTAGAAGAAGCCTCGAAACAGTATCTCACGATCAACACTCATAACGGTCTCTACCAATACAACCGGCTGGTGTTCGGGGTAGCATCAGCTCCGGCTATTTGGCAAAGGGCAATGGAACAAGTCCTGCAAGGGATTCCAGAGACCCAGTGTTATTTGGACGACATCCTGGTCACGGGCGAAAATGACAGTGATCACCTCGCCAACCTGGAGCAGGTGCTCACTAGATTGAAGGAATATGGGCTCCGAGCTAATTGCCACAAATGCGAGTTTTTGCAGAAGTAGATCTCGTATTGTGGCCACGTTATTGATAAAGAGGGGTTACATATGTCCCCTGAAAAGATTGAGGCAGTAGTCAAGGCTCCAGCACTGGAAAATGTGTCACAACTGAGGTCGTTCCTCGGGCTGGTGAACTACTACCATAAGTTCTTGCCGAATTTGTCTACTGATGGGCCTTCAATAACCACAAAACTAGAAGTTATAGACTTAAGCAAGTTGGCTTTTAATCACTAAGATCAGAGCTAACATCTCAACACGCCGACTGGTTCACAGGAATGAGTCATACAGATCCTCGGATCTTTATGTAAGAGAAGTCAGGGGCGGAGCCAAGAGCCAAGACCTGGAACCTCCCAGGTTAGTCGGGAAAGAGGAAGTGAAACTATACACAGTGGGGGAGGGTAATATACATGAGTGCAAAACGAATACAGGATCAAGACAAACAGATTTCATTACATCTACCGTACTACACCCACTGAACACCCTAATGCAAACGGGGGTACCATGGAAGTGGAGTGACGAATGTAAACGAGCTTTCCAGAAGAGCAAAGCATTGATCACATCAAAAGAGGTGTTGGCTCATTTCAGCCCAGCACTACCAATTTGGTTGGCGTGTGATGCATCACCCTATGGCATTGGAGCGGTGCTGTCGCACAAATTCCCGGACGGCTCGGAGAGGCCAGTAGCCTTTGCATCTCGGTCACTATCCTCAGCCGAGCGTAACTATGCCCAGATTGACAAGGAGACCCGAAATGACCCGACACTGTCTCGGGTATATGATTTGACGGTGAAGGGATGGCCAGCACATGGCGACTCACTGTTGCCAGCATTCTCATCCAGAAGAGAACAGCTGTCAGTATGCCAGGGGACCTTGATGTGTGGATCCCGAGTGGTAATTCCACCCAAGTTAAGGGAGAGAGTGCTCAATGAGCTTCACGAAGGTCATCTGGGAGGGGTGAAAATGAAAAGCCTTGCTAGGGCTTATGTGTGGTGGCCGGGGATCGATCAGCAAATCGAGGACCTGACAAAGAGCTGCTCAGGATGCCAGAAGGTCCAAAATGCACCACCACATGCCCCTCTACACCCATGGGAGTCACAGAATCACAGAAACCCCACAGTGCAGATAGAGGCCATTTTGGCCCATTGAGCCTGCACTGACACACATCCCACCCGATCCCCGTAACCCCTACACCAACACATATCCCACCCTATCCCTGTAACCCCACGTATTTAATCCCCCTAACAGTAAGGGTCAATTTATCATAGCCAATCAACCTAACCCGCACATCTTTGGACTGTGGGAGGAAACCGGAGCACCCGGAGAAAACCCACGCAAACACGGGGAGAATGTGCAAACTCCACACAGACAGTCGCCCGAGGCCGGGTTCGAACCCGGATCTCTGGCGCTGTGAGGCAACAGTGCTAACCACTATGCCACCGTGCTGCCACCGTGGCCCTCATCTCCATGGCAATGGGTGCATATTGATTTTGCTGGTCCATTCATGGACTCAATGTTTTTAATAGCCGTGGATGCGCACTCGAAATGGCCTGAGGTGATCAAAATGTCCTCCACCACCACGGAGAAAACTATTGCAGTCCTACGGACCATTTTTGCCAGGAACGGCTTGCCAGAGCAGATTTGCTCTGATAACGGACCACAGTTTGTGTCCGAAGAGTTTCGAAGATTTATGAAAAGGAATGGGGTAAGGCATTACACATCCGCCCCGTATCATCCAGCCACAAATGGATTGGCTGAGAGGTTCGTACAAACTTTTAAAAAAGCAGTAAATGCCATGTGCAATGACAACATTCCACTGCAGCATAAGGTGGACAATTTCCTGTTAGCCTACAGAAATGCGACACATGCAGTCACCAACCAGGCCCCAGCCATGATGTTCTTTAACCGAAGGTTGAGATCTCGTCTGGATTTGCTCAGACCAAATGTACGAAGAGCTGTTGAGAGTAAGCAATTCCAGCACATCAATGAGAAGCCGACAAGGAGCTTCAATGTAGGGCAACCAGTCTTGGCCCGCGACTACCGAACAGAGAAATGGCAACCAGGAACAATATGCACACGGCAGGGGCCACTAATGTACACAGTGGACGTTGGGGAGAGCATCGTGAGACGCCATGCTGACCAGATCCTAGAGTCACAGGAACGAGTCAACCCCATGCCTCGCCCATACATACCTGGTGATAAACCCGACGTACAGGTAGCATCTACCCCAGAAACAGTAGCATCGGAAGCTGATGAACCAACAGACGACAGGGGGCCAGAATCTCGGGAAAGCCCCAAAGACTGAATTTATAAATAGACTATTTTCAGCTAATGTTGCATGTTAAAAGTGTTAATTGTAATTAGTTTGATATTTAATTGTTAAATGAGTGTTATGGTACTGTTAATCTAAAAGGGGAGGAATTGTAATGTATGTACCTTTAAGGGGGGAACTACTTTCTACAGCTCATGTATACTGTAGTACCGGCAGTGACCACACCTGTATATAGCACTGAGTAGTAATCTGTTGTTTCAGTTGCAGTTTGAACCACGTTGAGTAAACACCTGTTGTACCGTTCTCTGCAGACCTTTTCTTATTATTACACGGACGTAACACTTACCTTTACAGCCTTCCTTCCTCTAGGTTTCGGGATTCCATCATCTAACCAGCACAGAAAGCAGAATGGCTGCGATCTGTCAAAAGTGACAGCCTGCAGCTTTCTGTGCCGGCGAGATTTCTAACTGAGTCTGTTGAAAAGGACTCAGGTTAGAATACAGATTGTCAGTGTTTGACAGCTTCAAACAGCTGTGAAACGCTGATATTTCATCTGTCAAAACGTCTTGACAGATGAAATTTCAGTCTGTGACGTCAGCTGTTGCCGGGTGGCTCTTAATTGGCCTGCTGAGCCCGCTGGGCGGGCTCAACAAGGTCAATCAAGTTATCAAGTTATAGTCGCGTGGATTGGCCGCATCTTGATGGAGGTGGGACTACAACCCCGAAAGTTGTAGTCCTGCCTCCTTCCCGACTCCTGAATGAAAATCCCCCCCATGGTCCTATAGATTGGTGAGCACTATGTACTGGTGGTCTTTATATGACCATAGTTTATGGTGACAATGCAAAATTCACTTTTTCCATTGCAGATAGAAAGCACTGATTATTTTCTGACGGAGAAATTGTTTAGAGATTTTAAAAATGTCAAATTTTAAGTTTTTAATTTTTTTCTCTCTTTTCCTTTCTGTCTCTTTTTTTCTTTCTTAATCCAATCTTTCTTTCCCTCTCTTTATCTCTCTTCCTGTATTTGACTCTAATCCACCCTATTTCCTTCTCTGTCCTCCCTTTCTTTCTCAATCTTTAATTCTCATTGGTTAAGGAGATAGAGTGTTGGTCTGGTTGTTCACTGAGGTCCCGGGTGCCCCGGTGTCAGCTCACACTCCCAGCAAGTTCGGGCGGAATCATTGGTTAAGGAGTTAGAGTGTTGGTCTGGTTGTTCACTGAGGTCCCAGGTGCCCCAGTGTCAGCTCGCACTCCCAGCAAGTTCGGGCGGAATCATTGGTTAAGGAGATAGATTGTTGGTCCGGTTGTTCACTGAGGTCCCGGGTGCCCCGGTGTCAGCTCGCACTCCCAGCAAGTTCGGGCAGAATCATTGGTTAAGGAGATAGATTGTTGGTCTGGTTGTTCACTGAGGTCCCGGGTGCCCCGGTGTCAGCTCACACTCCCAGCAAGTTAGGGCGGAATCATTGGTTAAGGAGTTAGAGTGTTGGTCTGGTTGTTCACTGAGGTCCCGGGTGCCCCGGTGTCAGCTCGCACTCCCAGCAAGTTCGGGCGGAATCATTGGTTAAGGAGATAGAGTGTTGGTCTGGTTGTTCACTGAGGTCCCGGGTGCCCCGGTGTCAGCTCACACTCCCAGCAAGTTCGGGCGGAATCATTGGTTAAGGAGATAGAGTGTTGGTCTGGTTGTTCACTGAGGTCCCAGGTGCCCCGGTGTCAGCTCGCACTCCCAGCAAGTTCGGGCGGAATCATTCTTTGAGCTGCAGGGTGCAGGAAAAAGTCTAACTAACGAGACCGCACTCCAGCAAAATCCGGCCCTGCTGTTTTGGGTAATACAATACAGAAAGAATATGCCAGGACTTTAAGTTTTAAATCACAAGATTCCTGGCACACAGTCAGACGCATATCAAATAAGAGGAAAGTCATCAAAAATGAACCAATCTAGGAAAGAAATGTCTGATGTGACACTATTTCATTTATTTTGGTCTCTGTTCGGTCTTGCGATACCAGAATGCACACCTGGGACATAGGACCAGGAATAGGTCATTCAGCCCTCGAGACTGCTCCGTCATTCAATTAGATTATGGCTGAACTGTATCTTAACTCCATCTACCCGTCTTTTATCCGGATCCCTTGATATCCTCACCCAACAAAAATCTAGCGATCTCAGTCTTGGAAGTTTCAGTTTCCCCCAGCATCCACAGCCTTTTGGGAGAGAGAGTTTCCTGATTTCTTCTACCCTTTGCCTGTCCTGATTTCGCTCCTGAACAGCCTGACTCTAGAAACATAGAAGATAGGAGCAGGAGTAGGCCATTCGGCCCCTCGAGCCTGCTCCACCATTCAATGCGATCATGGCTGATCATCCAAATTCAGTACCCTGTCCCTGCTTTCTCCCCATATTCCTTGATCCCTTTAGCCTTAAGAAATATATCTAACTCCTTCTTGAATATATTTAATAAGTTGGCCTCAACTGTCTTCTGTGGTAGAGAATTCCACAGGTTCACCACTCTCTGGGTGAAGAAATTCCTCCTCATCTCTGTCCTAAATGGCTTACCCCTTATCCTTAGACTGTGACCCCTGGTTCTCGACTCCCCGACCATCGGGAACATCCTTCCTGCATCTAGTCTGTCTAGTCCTGTTAGAATTTTATAAGTTTCAATGAGATCCCCTCTCATTCTTCTAACTCTAGCGAATATAAGCCTAATCGACCCAATCTCTCCTCATAATTTTAAGATTATGTCCCCTTGCTCTGATTCCCCCACCAGAGGAAATAGCTTCTCTGTATCTACCCTATTACATTTTTTTTCTCGAATGGGGGCTGCCTGTGCCCTTGGATCACATCGTCCCGGGATAATGTCGTCCTCTTGTACAGGTGAGCTGGTGTGGTGCTGCCCCCTTCTGGTGGCTGTTGGGGAGTTTCCTGAAAACCATTCAGTTTCCATGAAGACTTTGCTGAACAACAAGTGAATATCCAGCTTTAATCTGGAACTGAAGTGAATTTTGTGTAGGAGCACGAATGTGCCCTTTTCTCTTGGTTGGTTGACAGAGAACTTTTAAACATCCCAGTAACCTTTTCTGATTTATTCTGTGTGCTGGATTAAGTCAAATTTACATGCAACATCCCATTTATCATTTCATTATTTTCTGATTTTCACCCCTCTACTCTTAAAAAAGAAATAAATAACTTCCATTTATATCGCACCTTTTGCAACATCAGGTCATCCCAAAGCTGTAATGGCCATGGCTCAGAGCACTCTCGCCTCTGAGTCAGATGGTTGTGGGTTCAAGTCCCACTCCAGAGACTTGAGCACAAAAATCTAGACTGACACTCCCAGTGCGGTACTGAGGGAGTGCTGCACTGTCGGAGGTGCTGTCTTTTGGATGAGATGAGAAACCAAGGCCCAGGCGGATGTAAAAGATCCCATGGCACTGTTATGAAGATGACCAGGGGAGTTATCCCCGGTGTCCTGGCCAATATTTATCCCTCAACCAACATCACTAAAACAGATGATCTGGTCATTATCACATTGCTGTTTATGGGAACTTGCTGTGCATAAGTTGGCTGCCACATTTTCTACATTACAACAGTGACTACATTTCAAAAATACTTCATTGGCTGTAAAGTGCTTTGGGACCTCCTGATGTCGTGAAAGGCTCTATTTGAATGCAGCTTTCCTTCAAAGCGCTTGACAGCCAATGAAGTACTTTTGAAGTGTAGTTACTGTCGTAATGTAGGAAATGTTTTAACGTTAGTCCCATGCTGGGATACAGCTCCCCAGTCATCGGCAGCACGCCCGCACCTCACTTAACCGGCTCAGGGCACTGAGGCCAACTCCAGATCCTCACCTGCTGCCTGGGTGAAATCAGCATTTTAACTTGATATTTAAAAAAATTAATTCCTGGGATGTGGGCATCGCTGGCAAGGCCAGCATTTATTGCCCATCCCTGAATGCCCTTGAGAAGGTGGTGGTGAGCTGCCTTCTTGAACCGCTGCAGTCCGTGTGGTGAAGGTACTCCCACAGTGCTGTTAGGGAGGGAGTTCCAGGATTTTGACCCAGCGACGATGAAGGAACGGCGATATATTTCCAAGTCAGGATGGTGTGTGACTTGGAGGGGAACTTGGAGGTGGTGGTGTTCCCATGTGCCTGCTGCCCTTGTCCTTCTAGGTGGAAGAGGTCGCGGGTTTGGGAGGTGCTGCCGAAGAAGCCTTGGCGAGTTGCTGCAGTGCATCTTGTAGATGGTACACACTGCAGCCACGGTGCGCCGGTGGTGGAGGGAATGAATGTTTAAGGTGGTGGATGGGGTGACAATCAAGTGGGTTGCTTTGTCCTGGATAGTGTCGAGCTTCTTGAGTGTTGTTGGAGCTGCACTCATCCAGGCAAGTGGAGAGTATTCCATTACACTCCTGACTTGTGCCTTGTAGATGGTGGAAAGGCTTTGGGGAGTCAGGAGGTGAGACACTCGCCTCAGAATACCCAGCCTCTGACCTGCTCTTGCTGCCACAGTATTTATGTGGCTGGTCCAGTTAAGTTTCTGGTCAACGGTGACCCCATGGATATTGATGGTGGGGGATTCGGCGATGGTAATGCCATTGAATATCAAGGGGCAGTGATTAGATTCTCGCTTGTTGGAGATAGTCATTGCCTGGCACTGTTGTGGCGTGAATGTTACTTTCCACTTATCAGCCCAAGCCTGAATGTCATCCAGGTCTTGCTGCATTCAGGCACGGACTGCTTCATTATCTGAGGAGTTGCGAATGGAACTGAACACTGTGCAATCATCAGCAAACATCCCCATTTCGCTCACCTCACCTCTGGAATTCAGCTCTTTTGTCCATGTTTGGACCAAGGCTGTAATGAGGTCGGGAACTGAGTAAGAACCCAAACTGCGCATCAGTGAGCAGGTTATTGCTGAGTAAGTGCCGCTTGATAACACTTTCGATGACACCTTCCATCACTTTGCTGATGATTGAGAGTAGACTGATGGGGCGGGAATTGGCCGGATTGGATTTGTCCTGCTTTTTGTGGACAGGACATACCTGGGCAGTTTTCCACATTGTCGGATAGATGCCAGTGTTGTAGCTGTTCTGGAACAGCTTGGCCAGAGGGGCGGCTAGCTCTGGAGCACAAGTCTTCAGTACGACAACCGGGATGTTGTCAAGGCCCATAACCTTTGCGCTCAGCTGATTCTTGGCATCACATGGAGTGAATTGAATTGGCTGAAGACTGGTTTCCTGTGATGGTGGGGACCTCAGGAAGAGGCCGATATGGATCATCTACTCGACACTTCTGGCTGAAGATGGTTGCAAACACTTTAGCCTTGTCTTTTGCATTCGCATGCTGGGCTCTGTAATGATCAATAACATGTCATTCTAGAGTGGTACACTAGATGGAGCCATAGAGCTGTATAGAGCTGTATATTTAGTTGTATGTGTTTAAGACTACACTACCCACGGTGCACTGGGCTACCCAGAAGGCAGGAGTCAAGATGGAAGCCTGCACACAGAAGTACACATGCTGAATCTCTACAGATGCTGTACCTAGAGAACGTGTACTGAATAAATGACTAGCTAGAAGCTAGCTGTTCATAATAAGAATGTCTAGTTATTAATGAACATAACATGGTACCAGGATTGGTGAAGATCTACTCAAAATTGTGAAATGCGACATGGAGAATTTGAAGCCACCAGAGTTTTTGAATCTCACGGGAAATGTCGACTACAATTGGTGGACTTTCAAACAACAATTCGAACTCTACATTGCTGCCATCGGGTTCGGTACGAAGCCAGACGCAAGGAAAATAGCGTTGCTGCTCACGGTTGCAGGCCCACAGGCGATAGAGGTATTTAATACATTTGTATTTAATCCAGAGGAGAACAAAAACAAATTAGATGATGTGCTAAAGAAATTTGATACACATTGTTCTCCCAAAAAGAATGAAACCTATGAGAGGTATGTGTTCTGTTCAAGAACACAGCAGCAAAATGAGACTTTTGATAGCTTTGTGACTGATCTGAAACTGAAAGCACAGACATGTAATTTCTCTGAGCTGAAAGCATCCATGATTCATGACCAAATTGTGTTTGGTATTCATGATAAAAAGGTTAGGGAACGTCTGTTGAGAGAAACCGAACTGACATTGGAAAATGCTGTGAAAATATGCCAAGCCAGTGAGCTAGCTCGACAGCACGTGAAGACTTTCAGTGAAATCAATAATGATGCGATTGTAGTAAGTGCTGCTGTCGGTGCTGTGTCCTACAAGGGGAAGAAACGTGGGCAGAACAGAAATGAAAAGCAATCGGAGGAAGGAAATTTTAATTGTAAACGCTGTGGTTACAAACACCAGTTAAGGCAATGCCCAGCGTTTGGTAAAATGTGCACAAAATGTCATGGAAAGAATCACTTTGCCAAACAATGCTTTTCAAAAGTAACAACAAAGAAAGGGCAACAAGTCAATATGATTGAGGACACTGATTTAAGTGAGATATTTTTTGTACGAATGGTGTCATGTGACAATGTCAAAAATGATACAGAAAATGTGCAGCCCTCAGATATGGACAATGCTGAACATAAAATTAATGCAGTAAAAGAGGACAAATGGATGATCCCACTGCAGATAAATGGAGCATTAGTTACATTGAAACTGGACACTGGGGCAAAAGCAAACTTAATCAGTATGAGTGACATTAAAAACATCAAAGAAAAGCCCAAAATACAGAAAAAGTCAGTACCACTGAAGGACTATAATGGACAGAAAATAGATAGCTTAGGTGTATGCAGACTTAAAGTGACAGTCAAAGACAAAGTGCATCATCTCATGTTTTCTGTTGTGGCTGAAGGACTTGATTCACTACTGGGTGACAAAGCTTGTGAGGACTTAGAACTGGTCAAAAGAGTATACCGTATAAACTGTGCCATAAACAGACCAGATGACTCAGTGGATTCTGTAGTAAATAATTTCCAGGATGTGTTCAAAGGATTTGGAGTTCTACCATTCACTTACAAGATCCAGCTAAAGGAGGATGCTCAGCCAGTGGTACATACTCCACGAAGAGTTCCAGCACCCCTGCGTGACCGGCTCAAGAATGAACTGGACAGAATGACCACATGAGGAGTCATCAGGAAAGTCGAAGAGCCAATAGACTGGGTTAACTCCATGGTATGTGTAAAGAAAAAGAACAATGATCTAAGAATATGCATGGATCCAAAGGACTTAAATGCAAACATAAAATGTGAACACTACCAGATTCCCAAGCGAGAAGAAATCACCAGTAAAATGTCAGGTGCCAGATACTTTACAAAGCTTGATGCCTCACAAGGATTTTGGCAACTAAAACTGGATGAAGAGAGCACCAAATACTGTACCTTCAACACACCATTTGGCAGGTATTGTTTCCTCAGAATGCCTTTCGGGATAATATCTGCATCTGAAATCTTTCCTAGAGCGATGGAACACATAATTGAAGGTCTGGAAAGAGTTTGGGTCTATGTTGATGACATCATCATCTGGGGCTCCACACTGAAAGAACACAATGAGAGACTGACTAAAGTGCTACAGAGCATACGCTGGAATGGACTAAAGCTCAACAAAGCCAAGTGTCAGTTTGGCGTCCAGGAAGTCACTTTCCTAGGAGATAATCTATCTGGTAAAGGAATAGAGCCAGATATGGAAAAAGTAAACGCCATACTCAAAATGCCCCAACCCACTGACAAAAAAGGAGTGCTACGCATCATGGGGATGAAAACTTCATTGGAAAGTTCATTCCTAACTTGTCAGCCAAGACAACCTGTCTGCGAGACCTGCTACATAAAACAAATGAGTTCGCATGGGCAGAAAGACATGAACAAGAGTGGATGAACCTCAAAACAGTGCTGACAACCACACCTGTACTCACTTTCTTTGACCCAACAAAGAGAATCAAAGTGTCAACGGATGCATCAAAAGATGGCCTAGGCGCGGTCTTGCTACAAGCAGAGGGTGAAGATTGGAAGCCTGTTGCCTATGCCTCCAGGTCTATGACTGATTCTGAGTGTCGATATGCCCAGATTGAAAAGGAATGTCTAGGCTTGGTAGTTGGACTAGAAAAGTTTCATGGCTACATATATGGACTTCCCACCTTCACAGTTGAGACAGACCACATAAAAAGAAATCTGAATGAGATGCCTCCAAGGATTCAACGACTCATGATGAAGCTGCAAAGATATGACTTTGAACTGATCTACACACCAGGCAAATACATAGTGTTAGCAGATGCACTATCCCGAGCACCCACAATGAGTCATGTGAGCTCTACTGAGGAAGACATGGATGTTCATGTGAGTATGGTCACTGCTGCGCTGCCCGTGTCAGACACAAAATCAAAGCAAATAGCAGAAGAAACAGTAAAAGATACAGGCCTAGAAATTCAGTTGGGCGCGCCAGCCGTTAGTGCCTTAGGAGGAGTAGATCTCGAGCGCTAGGCGCTTAGCGCCCGGGCGCAGCGCGATCTGCGCCTCGCCCCAACTTCAGTACACATTTAGCGCCGGCGCAAAGTCTTAGCGCGCGCCCTGCTGCGCGCGCAGATCATGACGTCATTTACTAGTGCAACGCCCTTTGTGCGCCCCGAACCGGAACTTCACTCGTGCCACCCCATTGTGCGCCGGGCGGCCCGAACGACTGAAGTGGAACGGTACACAGCCGAGGCGGGCCGCGGGGAGCGCTAATTAAAGGGCACTTACCCTGCACTATAAAGGCCAGCCATTTTGCAGCATTCACTCTTGTGCAACAGTTTTTTGGAGAGAGACCAAGGAGGAGAGCTTACTGGTTTGGACCAACACTAGGACAGGTATTTTTGGCTCAGGCCAGAGCTTAGCAATTATCGTTGCCTTCATTGAGAGCTCATTGTTTCCCAGCATATAATGGGGGCTGCATTGGGTGCCAACGCTGACTTTCAGCCTTATGCCAGAAGGGCTTACAGACGCCGTGAGAGAGTGGCAGCCCTGGCTAGACGCAGAGGGGGCAACAGGCGTCACCAACTGAGGCCTTACCCACCCAGGGTATACCGCCAGCAGTCCTCCTATCTGACCATGTCTGCCGCGATGTGTGTAAGGAGGCTGCGATTCAGAAGGGAGGTGGTTGCAGACATCTGCCAGCTGCTTCAGAGAGATCTGCAGCCACAGCTGATGCGCAGGACGTCTCTGTCGGTGGCAGTGAAGGTGATGGTGGCTCTCAACTTCTATGCCACCGGCTCCTTCCAATCCACTGCTGGGGACATCGCTAACATCTCCCAGTTCGCCGTGCATTGCTGCATCCGCCAGGTGACCGAAGCCCTTTTCATAAGGAGACATCAATTCATCTCCTTCCCCATGACCCTGGACAAGCAGCAGCAGCATGCAGTGGGATTTGCAAGAATAGCGGGCTTCCCCATGGTGCAGGGCGCCATTGACTGCACGCATGTGGCTTTGCGGGCACCTCTGGAGCATGCCGAGGATTACCGCAACCGGAAGGGCTACCATTCCCTCAACGTACAGCTGGTGTGTGACCACAGGCAGCGCATCCTAGCTGTCAATGCCCGCTTTCCAGGCAGCAGCCACGATGCCTTTATCCTGCGACAGACAACTGTGGCTGACATGTTCCAGGCACAGCCTCCCCCAAGAGGATGGCTTATCGGGGACAAAGGCTATCCTTTGTGTACCTGGCTCATGACCCCGCTCCGCGCGCCCACGACCCCTGCTGAAGAGGCATACAACGAGAGCCATCAAGCGACTAGGAACATCATAGAACAAACAATCAGCGTCCTCAAGCAACGGTTCCGCTGTCTCGATCGCTCCGGGGGAGCCCTCCAGTATTCGCAGGACCGAGTCTCCCAATTCGTCGTCGTTTGCTGCATGCTGCACAACCTGGCTATCCGCAGGACTCAGGCACTGCCACTTCACGTTGGACCCCCACCTCAGGAGGAGGAGCAGGAGGAGCATGAGGAGGAGGAGGACGAGGAGTACCAGCCCAGGAGGGAGGCACAAGGTCCAAGGGCCGCCCGTCGGCGGCTTATTGAACGTCACTTCTAGGCCCCCTGTCAGGGAATGGCTTGTGCCAATGAAAGAACATGATTGCAGCCGCTCCGCAAGCCCTCAGCCGGTTAAGGCAACAAACACTTCAAAGATCAAACATGGACAATGTTAATAAATAAAATGCTTTATTGTACAAACTCAGGGCCCTTCCCACATGAAAACCAAAAACAGACGAAACCCCAAAAAACACTCAAACACATTACTCGCTCCCACAACCTGGAGAGGATTAACAAAACAGTGCAACTAAAATGGCCGTCATCCTCGGCCTTCGTAAAAAACAAACATCACATCCTCGGCCTTCAAAAAACAAACATCCAATTCTCGGCCTCAAAAAACAAACACAACTGGCCTCACATTCGACTTTTTGGCCCGCTAGGTCGATGCCTTGGCCATCTTTGTGTGGCCCCTGCCCGCCCTGCTGCTCCTCCTCAAAGTAAGGCCATTGGCTGCTGCAAGGCTGGGGGCAGGCTCCAGAGGGGCACATGTCGTGATGGCAGATGCCCTTGGGGGTCGGCCTAGTCGAGGTCTGGCCGTCGAGCGGGCGGCTGTTGAATGCTGCAGCTGTGGCTGGCCAGCATCAGTCGCTGCAGCAGCTCCTGGCAGCTCCACTGGGGGAGTGGCAGTGGCGGCTGGAGGAATGGGTGCAAGCTGGCGGATGGCAGGCGCTCGCTGGTCGCCTGAGACACTGGCACTCGCCCGGGCCAGCACTGCAGCATGCGCACCAATCTGCCGAGGGACAGACCGCTGTGCTGCTGCAGCGTGCCGGGTGCCCTGGCGATGCCTGGCTGACACAGCGAGTGTGGCAGCAGTGAGTGCCCATGTTGACCTGTTCAGTGACCTCATCAGAGCACCCAGTGACTGCACGGCACCACTGATCAGCTGCCCACTCGCTGCCAGAGCTGCCCCGAATGCCGCACGACTCGCTGCCTGCTCTGCCCCGAATGCCGCCAAACTGATGGCCTGTGAGGCCCCGACGTCGGTGACACTCCGAGAGAGGGACTCGATGGCCTCAGGCAACCGTGCCACTACCCCCATGAGCTCCGTGTGCCGGCGCTCCGAGTCCGCAGACAAGTCCTCGATGCGTTCCATCTCCTCGGCGAAGACCATCTCCGGACTGGAGGCCGGACTCTCCCTCTGGGGAGAAGGCCACCGAGCTGTCCGACCCTTCCTGCGTTGCTGGAGGCTGCTGGGCCCAGCAATTGGACTCCCCTCCGACCCTTCCCCCCTCTGGGGAGAAGGCCGCCGAGCTGGCACCCCCCTCCCGCGTTTCTGCAGGCCGCAGGTCTCATGAGCTCCCCTCCCCTCCGACACTTCCGCGACGCTCCCCTCCAGGGAAGACGTGTCCCCTACATTGGCACGGGTTGCCACGGCTGAGGGTTCCCCTGATGGGCCGCCTTCCTCTTGCTCCGCCTCCTCTGAGGGGCTGTCACTGGCAAGTTCAGGGACCTCCTCCTCACCATCTGAAAGCAGGAAGGCACAAGAGTAGCTTTAGAGTGAGGAGAGGGCATCAGCGAGGGATGCATGAGTGGTGGCATTCAGCGCATTGGTCGGACAGTGGCAAAGGATGTAGATCTGATGCGCAAGTGGGACGAGAGAGGTCCAAACATGGATGTCCTTACCATTGGTGCCCAGAACAGGGTTGGCATCTCCACATGCAACGGGGCCAATCACCCGGGCACCCATGATGCGCTCCACGCGATGTTGAAGCTCGGTGAGCGGCTGGATCTGGGGTCGGCCTCCCCCGGTCGCAGTCCGGCTCTTCCGATTATTAGCCAGCTTGGCCTGCAAGAGAAAGGACGGCCTCTAAGTACAGTGTGTCGCCCTGATCTTGTGTGCACTGCCTCCCATGGTGGAAGAGCCTGGCCAGTGTGTCGCCCTGATCTTGTGTGCACTGCCTCCCATGGTGGAATAGCTTGGCCAGTGTGTTAAGTGCAGAATGTGCAATTGATGTTCATGCCTGTTCCATAGCTGCTGGATGAGGGCTGGCCATTAGGGCTTTCAGGTCCCTTTGCCCATAATGTGAGGTGCACATGCAAGGATGAGGAGGTCACTGGAAAGGGTACTCACCCTGACAATCCGCGTGAGGTCATTAAACTTTTTGCGGCATTGGACACCGGTCCTGGGGACCTCGCTGTTGGCTGACACCTTGCTGGCGACATGCCTCCAGGCTCTCCGGTAGGCGCGGAGCGGCGCCTTCCTGCCATTGTCCGGGTACAAAATATGGCGCCTCTTCTCCACACCACCAACCAGCACACTCAGATCACGCTCTGAGAAGCGCTGTGCTCGTTCACGGGCCTTCTGCATGGCTTCAGGCGCTATTTGGGTCCAGCAGCAGTGTTCAGGCCTAGCTGGAGGGCTCCACTATCCAGGGCATGGCAGCAGACAAAGTCGACCCTTCCCCCTTAAGAGCTGGCCGGCGCCAGGGTGTCTGCTGTCAATCACGAGATGGCCGCACCTGCGCTGCGCCCGGCCTGGGCACTCTCGCTCAGCACCTCCGGCTTAGCGCCTAAAGAGAGGCGTCCAGCACCAGCTTTAGCGCTCGAGCAAACTCTTAGGGCGAAGCTAATGAATATCGCAGAAGTGGCCTCGATTTGGCGGCGGGCGCAAACTTTAGCGGCCGCCCGACTTTAACGCCCCAAAAGTGGCTACAATGAATTTCTAGGCCACAGTGTTACAAACAGTAATAGAGAACATTCATCATGGTTGGCCAAAAGGTTCCTGTCCAAAGTACTATCACATAAGGTCAGAATTGAGTGTCGCAAGTGGACTATTACTAAAACAGAACAGTCATTCCACAGGCTCTACGTCAAGACATGCTTAAAAGGATTCATGAGGGACACCTCAGAATTGAAAAATGCAAAAGGAGAGCAAGAGACACTATTTATTGGCCTGGCATAAATAAGGACATTGAGAACATGATAGGTATATGTGAGACATGTCAGAAACTATCCAAGAGCAGATTGATGACAATGCCGCAACTGAATCTTGTCATTCACCGCCAGAACAATCTCATGAAAACACATCAGACTTGCCTGTGTTAAGAAGATCCACACGTGAAGTAAAAAAGCCTGATAGACTTAATCTTTGAGTATAAAGTAAAGCTTTGAAAATGTGTTGACTGTTGTGAAAATGTTTATGTTTATAGAGCACTAACAAAGTGTTACTGATATCATCTTTATTGTTTTTCTTGAAAGTTGATTGATATTGATTTTGTTAACCTCAAAGAAAGGGGGATGTAATGATCAATAACATGTCATTCTAGAGTGGTACACTAGATAGAGCCATAGAGCTGTATATTTAGTTGTATGTGTTTAAGACTACACTACCCACGATGCACTAGGCTACCCAGAAGGCAGGAGTCAAGATGGAAGCCTGCACACAGAAGTACACATGCTGAATCTCTACAGATGCTGTACCTAGAGAACGTGTACTGAATAAATGACTAGCTAGAAGCTAGCTGTTCATAATAAGAATGTCTAGTTATTAATGAACATAACAGGCTCCACCATCATTGAGGATGGGAATATTCCTGGAGCCTCCTCTTCCTGTTAGTTGTTTAATTGTCCACCACCATTCATGACTGGATGTGGCAGGACTTTGATCTGATCCATTGATTGTGGGATCGCTTAGCCCTGTCTGTAGCTTGCTGCTTCTGCTTTTTAGCATGCATGTAGTCCTGTGTTGCAGCTTCCCCAGGTTGGCACCACATTTTTAGGTACACCTGGTGCTGCTCTTCTACACTCCTTATTGAACCAGGGTTGGTCCCCTGGCTTGATGGTAATGGTAGAGTGAGGGATATGCCGGGCCATGAGGTTAAAGATTGTGGTGGAATACAATTCTGCTGCTGATGGCCCACAGTGCCTCATGGATGCCCACTTTTGAGCTGCTAGATCTGTTCTGAATCTTTTAGCACGACATGATGGAGGGTTTCCTCAGTGTGAAGACAAGATTTCGTCTCCACAATGACTGTGCGGTGGTCACTGCTGCCAATACTGTCATGGACAGATGCATCTGCGACAGGTAGAATAGCGAAGATGAGGCCAAATAGGGTTTTCCCTCGTGTTGGTTCCCTCACCACCTGTTGCAGGCCCAGACTGGCAGCTATGTCCTTCAGGACTCGGTCAGTAGTGGTGCTACCGAGCCACTCTTGGTGATGGACATTGAAGCCCCCACATCAGTGCTTCTTCCATGTGTTGTTCAACATGTACTGATTCATTGGTAGGTGGGTAGTAATCAGCAGGAGGTTTCCTTGCCCATGCTTGTCCTGAAGCTACGAGACTTCATGGGGTCCCGAGTCAATGTTGAGGACTCCCAGGGCCACTCCTTCCTGACTCTATACCACTGTGCTGCCACCCCTGGTGGGTCTGTCCTGCCGGTGGGACAGGACATACCCAGGGATGGTGATGGAGGAGTTTGGGACATTGGCTGAAAGGTATGATTCTGTGAGTATGACTATGTCAGGCTGTTGCTTGACTAGTCTGTGGGACAGCTCTCCCACTTTTGGTACAGGTCCCCAGATGTTGGTGAGGAGGACTTTGCAGGGTCGACTGGGCGTGCCGTTGTCGTGTCCGAAGTTGGTGCCGAGCGGTCCATCCGGTTTCATTCTTAGCATTGTTTTTCATAGTGGTTGTGTACAACTGAGTGGCTTGTTAGGCCATTTCACAGGGCAGTTAACCACATTGTGGGTCTGGAGCCACATATAGACCAGGCCGGGTAAGGACAGCAGATTTCCTTTCCTAAAGGACATTAGTGAACCAGATGGGTTTTTACGACAATCCAATAGTTTCATGGTTACCATTACTGACACTAACTTTTTTTAATTCCCGATTTATTTAATTATCTGAACTTAAATTCCCCAGCTGCTGTGGTGAGATTTGAGCTCACATCTCTGGATACCGCTATGCTACCGTTCCCAACATCACATCTGTGTTAGTACATGTGAACAGATGACTAGGAAGGCATGAGAAGCCCATCAGTGCTCACTCCCTCGGTTAGACAGTGCAACCTCGGACATTCCCCCTCCCCAGTCACTGGTGATGCTAACTGTGGGGGGGGGGGGGGGGGTAGAAAAACAGATCAACATCCTGCGGAAATCCTTCCCTGACTCCCTACCACAATTCACAGACTGAAAAAAAAAATGTGGAACCGCACGGTTTTATTGCTTTAAGAAATTTACAGTGGGTCTAGAAGTTATCTGTAAGCTGCTGAAGAATGGTCTTAATGGTCCATTGGACTCGGCAGCCCCTGCGAGCTGCTCCAATTGCGGCCTCTGCTGGTAGCTCATTGCATGTGCAGGAGACAGCTGGTGCTGGTGCTGTGGTTATGCCCCCGGCTAAACCTACTCCGTTCCTCAGTAACCCATTTGCTGCCAGATATCAGACTCCGAAGTGGAACTCACCGTGAGATACCCAGCAGGATGTTTGGAAGTACACTTCACTGCGGGTTATTTTTAATAGCAATGGAAGATTGAAAAACTTGCTCCTTTTCTTGGCACCTTAAAGTGCGCAGCAGTTTGGAAGATTGTGAAAATGTTTGTATTCAGAGGTATGTTACATGGAAGGGGATTCCGGGTAATACTCAGTGTTAAGAGCATAAACTGTGTTCTCTGAGAGAAAATATTTTTATAGCAAAATTGCATCAGCTAACAAAATAATCTGGGGGAAAATTTGACTCGCGTCCCCTTTGGGGCACTAGCTTCGCCGGGGCGCAAAAAGTAGCACCCCCGCGCCCAAAATTGAATGGTAGCGCCCCAAGCAGGAGGCGGCGCGCTACTGGAAGCGCTCCCCCTCCCTCTTGGGGCGCTCCCATGGAATATTGCGGTGCTACGTGCAGCGGTGCCACATGCGTTGGCACGTAGCGCCGCGGTGCAGCAGGCCTCCCTCCCTCCCCTGATTAATGGGGAGGGGCCTAGTGCAGCACACACCGGGGCCCTGCTGGACCACCGGGGAGCGGGGTGCTGGCAGAAGAGCTCGGGACTCGAGAGGAGTGCCGGGCTGAGCGATCGGGGCCGACACCCCGCAGCAGGAGGAGGCCAGAGGGGGCAGGCGCTGGCAGGCGGCCCAAATAAAGAAATGACCGCCTGGCACCTGCCCCTTTAATTATCGCCGCCCCGGCCGCAAAAAACGCCCCCCCCCGACCCTGTCGGACAGAGCGTCCGGCGGTAGGTCAGGGGGCACGAGCAGGGCACTGCGCACGGTGATGACATCATCGCCGGAGGCGCCCCGCCACGGGCCGCTACCGGCTACCTCCGCCGGCGCTAACCTCCCGCTGAATTTCGTGGGAGGCGTTAGCGGCGCCGCGCCCGGACACTAGGGGATTTGTGCCCCGTAGTGCTTGGGGGTGCTAACGGGAGGCGCAAAGCAACTGAATTTTTCCTCCTTTTTATTTATACAGCACATTTCAGGACTTCAGGACATCTCGAGGTGCTTTACAACCTTTGGCACCTTTAGTGCCTGACTACCTGATCTGGTTCAAATTCAATTTAACCCACCTGGGGTAGCCAATCCGACTCAATCCAACCCAACTCAACTCAGGTGAGCACAGCGTGCTTGGGAGGGTCGGGGGTGATCGCTGGGGGGTGTTGGGGAGAGATCGGAGGGGGGTCGGAGATCATGGTGGGGGGGGAGTCAATGAAGGTAGCTGTGCATGCGCCGTTAAATTTAATTGACGGTTAAAATATCGCTGCAATTCACAGATTGAAATGTTCTAACCGCTAACCCGCCTCTCCGGAGTGGGTTACACACCTGCAACTGAACACGGCAGAGTTAAACCCGGAAATCGGCGCGTTGGAGCCGGCCTCCGGACACACTGGCATTATCCACAGCTTTAACCCCCCACCAGTACCTAAACCCATGCTCTCCTCAATGTTTAAATCCCCTCCCTGCAGCCTGTTTCAGTGAGGGGGCAATGGAATATTGCTGCCAATTGTAGTCACTCGGTGAGCAGTAGGTGGCAGTGCAGGCCTGCAACTGCAGCCCACCCGGGGGGGTCAGTACTTGCTCTTCACCCCACGTCTCTTTTAAGTAAAGTGATTTGTTTTATATCCATTGGTTCTGGTTTGATTGTAATCTGATGTCATGATGATTGATGCTCTTCTACACTGAGTAGCGACAGTCAACATCCCCTCATTTCACTCCTGATAATCCCATTTATCACAGTAATAACTCGGAGGTCTGAAGTGGGCTCTTAGACCCCCACTTAGTTGTGTATGAACTCCGAAACATGCCTGGAGGTCACAGCGAGACCAGTTACCAGCCACACAGCCAGTCAGAGCGTCGGGTCCCGGCCATTGCTTGCCTTTGTTTTGTGTTGCATTTTAATTTTTTTTCTTATACCGCTTCACCATCTTCTCCGGAGGGTGCTGTCTTTTGCTGGCACCAAACTGACCATTCCTGGAGTGTGAGCCTGGACGGTGAGGCTTGGCGGACTATTTGACCGTAAGGGGCCTTGCACCCAAACCCCAGGCTGCCATCCCCATTCGGCGCCCATGGCACCCAGGTACTTGCCAGCCAGAGTCGGTGGGGTAGTGAGCAGGAGGGAGAACCTTGACTGATCTGCCTGCCCTCTAACCCCTTCCCAGAATCCAACTGTGCGTGGCCCCTCTACCGAGAACAGGCCAGGAAACAAAGCCCGGACCACCCTGGGCTGCGTAGCTCAGAGCCACACTGGACTTACCCAATCACGCTCTTCCTGACAGGCAGGATTCATACGAACAATGGCCAGGAAAAGACCCTCTGGTCCATCCCGCCTGTCCCACACAGCAATATATTGCATCACAATATATCCACTCTCTCCAGCTCACCCAAAAACCATGTGACTTCCTGGGAGCGGTGGAAAACCAGATAAAAACATAAGAACATAAGAAATAGGAGCAGGAGTAGGCCATACGGCCCTCGAGCCTGCTCCGCCATTCAATAAGATCATGGCTGACCTTCGACCTCAATTCAACTTTCTTGCACTCTTCCTATAACCCATGATTCCCTTAATATTAAAAAATCTATCGATCTCTGTGTTGAATATACTCAACAACTGAGCCTCCACAGCCCTCTGGGGTAGAGAATTCCAAAGATTCACCACCCTTTGAGTGAAGACATTTCTCCTCATCTCAGTCCTAAATGGCCGGCCCCTTATTCTGAGACTGTGACTCCTGGTTCTAGACTCCCCAGCCAGGGGGAAACATCCTCCCTGCATCTACCCTGTCACGCCCTGTAAGAATTGTGTATGTTTCAATGAGGGCCAATTTGGGGAAAAGAGCTGGAAAATTCCTCTCCGACCCCGCTAGGCGATCAAAGCTAGTCCAGGATATCACTCTCGCCCTGATAATTATATGCAGTACCTACCTTTTGCACAAGATGATCTTTGTCCCAGCCAGAAACAGGTCCAGCTCTCGCTTGAAGGAATTCAGAGAATCGGCGCCCAGTGCACGAGCCAGCAGCCTGTTCCAGAGGCCCACTATTCTCTGGGAAAAGAACCGCCTCCTGACATCTAACCTAGATCGGGCCTTATACAAATTAAAATTGTGAGCCCTAGTCCTCCCTACCCTATTTAAGCCTCAATATCACCCACCATGTGAGGAGACCAAAACTGGACGCAGTATTCTAACTCCCTATCCCTCTAACCTCCTCCAGCCCTACAACCCTCCAAGATCTCTGCGCTCCTCCAACTCCGACCTCTTGAGCATCCCCGATTTTAATCGCTGCACCATTGGTGGCCATGTTTCAGCTGTCTGGGCCCTAAGCTCTAGAATTCCCTCCCTAAACCCCTCTGCCTCGCTACCTCTCTCTCCTCCTTTAAGATGCTCCTTAAAACCTACCTCTCTGTCCAAGTTTTGGTCACCTGCCCTAATATCTCCTTATGTGGCTCCTGTAAAGTGTGTTTAGATGTTTTACTACGTTAAAGGTGCTATATCAGTGCAAGTTGTTGTTGTTGAGGGATAACTAGTCTCTAAATTGCCCTCTGTCTGTGGAACCAGGCTGTCGATGGCCACACCCCAGTGTGAGGAGGTGGCACTAAACTGGCCTTTTCACTGGACCTTGGAACCCAACTGAGTGCAGGACCCAGGAGCATCATCCATCAGCAAGACTGACCTGAGTGGAAAGTGCTCATTGCTGGTTTTGTACATTCAGATTAAACTGCCTGTAAGGATTCACTGTGTATGAGGGAACCATCCAGTGACTCCAGCCTGATCTGAAGTTTGTAGAATTTAATGTGGGCATTAAAGTGGGACCCTTTCAACAGCAAACTGACAGGGCACTAGTGTGAGATTCCAGAGGCGACACCTTGAACAGGACGCCACCTCTGAGCACCACTGAAAGCTTGTGATCAGATCACAGCCTGGGAGCTCCCCCCGGCATGCCCGTTACTGCATGCTATCGACACGGGCACAGACTTAACACTGTGCAATTAGCAAGATGGCAGAGGGGATCGTGCAGTCTTTATCTAATGACTCCGAGTCCCATTCGGACAGCCCAGTTTTTCATTGATGAAAGCAAACATGGCTGGACCTGGGATTCTGAGACTTGAGGCAGGTCTGGACTCCATTAATCGAGCAGTGGACTCAAGGGAGACGATTCTCCTCCCAGTTATGCCTCAAAAGTGGACGCATAAGAGGCGGAACAGAGCACGAGGTTAGTTGGAGATCAGCACTGCCAGATCGCTCCGAGTTTTAAGACCCACTGGATTTGCCGGTGGGTGGGTTGAGGGGGGCGGGAGTCTGGAGCGGGTGTTTGAATTTCAAGGTCCAACGATGGGAGCGTCATGTGCATACTGAGTTGGAGAGTGATTTCACATCATTTAGATGTGTGAGACATTGGCGAAGTCCCCGCTGAGGAAAGCTGGCACGAGGGTTGCCAGGGACTGGCAGCTCAAGTGGAAGTTTAGATAAAGGGAACAACATGTTAAAAGAAGTTAAAGAAAGTGTTTTAGACTAGTTCTGGGCCATTTTTACTCGTTTCCTTTCCAGCTGTCACTCAGGAACGCATGAGCTCTTGTGCCAGGTGTTCTTAGTTGTTCTTGTTTTGCCCTCAGCACCATTCCTGTTCCCAATGGGAACCCCCCCCCCCAACAGCTAAAGTGTTCGGAAGAAGAAAACGTAAGGAGGGTTGTCAGGTTGAAAGATGCTCTGTATCTTTCTGCTGCAGCCTGCTACCCACACATCTGCAAAGAGTGAATTAACCTTGCTTTGGCAGAGACAGTGCGAACACAGTCCCAATGGCAGAGATAATGCCAACACACTCCCAATAGCACAATCAGTGCCAACACACTCCCAGTGGCAGAGACAGTGCCAACACACTCCCAGTGGCGGAGACAGTGCCAACACACTCCCAGTGGCGGAGACAGTGCCAACACACTCCCAGTGGCAGAGACAGTGCCAGCACACTCCCAGTGGCAGAGACAGTGCCAGCACACTCCCAATAGCACAATCAGTGCCAACACACTCCCAATAGCACAATCAGTGCCAACACACTCCCAATAGCACAATCAGTGCCAACACACTCCCAATAGCACAATCAGTGCCAACACACTCCCAGTGGCAGAGACAGTGCCAGCACACTCCCAATAGCACAATCAGTGCCAACACACTCCCAGTGGCGGAGGCAGTGCCAACACACTCCCAATGGCAGAGATAACGCCAACACACTCCCAATGGCAGAGACAGTGCCAACACACTCCCAGTGGCAGAGATAACGCCAACACACTCCCAGTGGCAGAGACAGTGCCAACACACTCCCAGTGGCAGAGATAACGCCAACACACTGGCAATGGCAGAGATAATGCCAACACACTCCCAATGGCAGTGATAGCACCAGCACACTCCCAGTGGCAGAGACAGTACCAACACACTCCCAATGGCAGAAATAATGCCAACACACTCCCAATGGCAGAGACAGTACCAACACGCTCCCAATGGCAGAAATAATACCAACACACTCCCAATGGCAGAGATAGTGTCAACACACTCCCAATGGCAGAGATAATGCCAACCCACTCCTGATGGCAGAAATAATGTCAACACACTCCCAATGGCAGAAATAATGTCAACACACTCCCAATGGCAGAAATAATGCCAACACACTCCCAATGGCAGAGATAATGCCAACCCACTCCTGATGGCAGAAATAATGCCAACACACTCCCAATGGCAGAAATAATGTCAACACACTCCCAATGGCAGAAATAATGTCAACACACTCCCAATGGCAGAAATAATGCCAACACACTCCCAATGGCAGAGATAATGCCAACCCACTCCTGATGGCAGAAATAATGCCAACACACTCCCAATGGCAGAGACAGTACCAACACGCTCCCAATGGCAGAAATAATACCAACACACTCCCAATGGCAGAGATAGTGTCAACACACTCCCAATGGCAGAGATAATGCCAACCCACTCCTGATGGCAGAAATAATGTCAACACACTCCCAATGGCAGAAATAATGTCAACACACTCCCAATGGCAGAAATAATGCCAACACACTCCCAATGGCAGAGATAATGCCAACCCACTCCTGATGGCAGAAATAATGCCAACACACTCCCAATGGCAGAAATAATGTCAACACACTCCCAATGGCAGAAATAATGTCAACACACTCCCAATGGCAGAAATAATGCCAACACACTCCCAATGGCAGAGATAATGCCAACCCACTCCTGATGGCAGAAATAATGCCAACACACTCCCAATGGCAGAGATAACACCAACACATTCCCAATGGCAGAAATAATGCCAACACACTCCCAATGGCAGAGACAGTACCAACACACTCCCAATGGCAGAAATAATGCCAACACACTCCCAATGGCAGAGACAGTACCAACACACTCCCAATGGCAGAGATAATACCAACACACTCCCAATGGCAGAGATAGTGCCAACACACTCCCAATGGCAGAGATAACGCCAACACACTCCCAATGGCAGAGAAAATGCCAACACACTCCCAATGGCAGAGAAAATGCCAACAGATGCCCAATGGCAGAGACAGTGCCAACACACTCCCAATGGCAGAGACAGTGCCAACAGACGCCCAACGGCAGAGACAGTGCCAACACACTCCCAATGGCAGAGACAGTGCCAACAGACGCCCAACGGCAGAGACAGTGCCAACACACTCCCAATGGCAGAGACAGTGCCAACACACTCCCAATGGCAGAAACAGTGCCAACACACTCCCAATGGCAGAGACAGTGCCAACAGACGCCCAACGGCAGAGACAGTGCCAACACACTCCCAATGGCAGAAACAGTGCCAACACACTCCCAATGGCAGAAACAGTGCCAACACACTCCCAATAGCAGAGATAACGCCAACACACTCCCAGTGTGGAACCCACCATAATGCAGCATCCGATGGCCGATGTCACAGCTTCCATCAAAGGCTTGTGCTGCCTTGCAAGCTCAGACTCCTGCCATCATGGCTCTGGATACCACTCTTCAAATGGTTTCACAGGGCATTACAGCAGTCCATCAATCTGTTCCCCAACAGATCAGTAGGATTGCTGAGGCACCACCCGGGAGAGTGGCAGTGGCTCCATGGAGCACGAACCTGCTGTCCTCTCTCTGGAAGACAGCATTCCTGCCCCCACCCCTGCCACTCCACCAATGCCCTTACTGTTGCCTGTCAGCCAGCTAGTGGAGACTGCTGCTGCCCAGGCCGAGATGGTGCAGTCTGAAGCTGGGCCCTCTAGGCCCAGAACAGCTCGAGGTCGCCCTCCAAGGTCATCTGCAGTCTCCTCAACTGGAGGTCAGCAGCCTTCCACCACCCACGCTGCAGCTACTGGGGAAGCACCTCGTAGGAGCACTAGGAGAGGCAAAGGCATACGGAAGACAGGCACTAGGGGAATGCACAAGGGTGATTAGTTCATTTTTTATGCATTATGTCATGATTGAATTTATAAATTTGGATTGGAATGTGCAATTTCTGGTGTTTTTTTTATGTTGTCGGAAAGAGGACGATGTGATGGTCAGTGATAGAGGAAAGGTAAGGAGTGTGGGACTATTGGTGGATGGGGAGGTGTGGTTGACATTACGGGTATCGCTCATTAATTATTTGATCACAGAGTGCCCGGACAGAAAGGGGCCGTCTATGTTGTAGCCTCCCTTCCTCTTCCTGTTCCCCCATGTCCTGTTGCACTTCCTCCTCCTCCTCCTCTTCCTCATGCTCCTGCTCCTCAGCTTTTCGCCTGATCGGTGGTGGCAAGGGCTGTTCCCTCATAATAGTGAGGTTGTACAGCGTGCAGCATACTGCCACAAATCTTGATACCAGCTCAGCTGAGTACGTCAGGGCTCCTCCAGAGCGATCGTGTTGCTTCAGGACACTGATGATGTGCTCTATAATATTCCTTGTGGCAGCCTGGCTCTCACTGTAGGTCTGCTGTGCACGTGTGTGTGGGTTCCAGACCGGAGTCATGAGCCATGTCATGAGTGGATAACCCTTGTCGCCCAGTAGCCAGCCTTTGACTTGCCATGGTGGATCAAATACAGGTGGCACAGAGGACTGCTGCAGAATGAAGGAATCGTAACTACTGCCAGGATAGCGGGTATTCACATGCATGATGTGCTGCCTGTGGTCGCACACCAGTTGCACATTGAGGGAGTGGAATCCCTTTTGGTTCATGAAAATGGCAGAGTGCATATGCGGCGTACGCACGGCAATGTGCGTGCAGTCAATGGCACCCTGCATCATGGGGAAGCTTGCAATCCATGCAAACCCTCGTGCTCACTCTGCCTGCTTGTCTCTGGCAAGAGGGAATGAGATGAAGCTGTCTCTCTGTGTACGGAGAGCTTCAGTGATCTCACTTATGCAGCAGTGTACTGAAAACTGTGAGATGTTGCTTATATCTCCAGCAGCAGCCTG
Organism: Somniosus microcephalus; assembly: GCF_052327205.1. Lineage (NCBI taxonomy): Eukaryota > Metazoa > Chordata > Chondrichthyes > Squaliformes > Somniosidae > Somniosus > Somniosus microcephalus. Next base: position 19,501,366 of record NC_141006.1, on the reverse strand, counting down.
GAAGGAGCCAGATGCATAAACGTCAAGAGCCATGATCACCTTGACAGCCACGGGCAATGCTATCCTTGTCTGCTTTGAGTTTGCAGTTACGGCTGCAGCAGTTGGCAGATTTCAGTCACGACCTCTTTAGTGAAGCGAAGACGTCTCGAGCATTGGTCGTCTCTGAAGTTGAGGTAAGAGAATTGTTCTTTAAAGATCCTCGATGGATATGGCCTCCTGCTGAGAGCCCTTCTCCCCCTCCTCCTCCCCCTTCTAGCAGCTTGTCCTGCCCTGCGTGGCCTCCCTTCATTCTCCCAGTCATGCTCAATTCCAGGAGGAAGGCCTACCAGGCCACCCATGTCTTGAAAGCAACTTGTTTCAGCACAAGCTTTTAAATCAACAAGAAAGTACTTCAGCACCAACCAGACCACTCCCTGTAGGCTATTGAAACTTTAGACAAGTATAGGAATGCACCAGCAGCCAGAAGAAAAAATCTAGCAACTAACCTGTAAGTATTTAATGGCCCCTTTTGTAGTGTCCGTGTGTAGATAAAGACACTGAAGACAGGAGTTGGTTCATAGGTATTTACTAAGCAAGTCTGGGGGGGGGGTTTCTAAAGGATATACACAATACACAGGCTTATATAGCCCAAGTGGCAATTACCGGCATTACGCACACCCGGGGCTCTTAAAGGCACATACACCACAATTCCTCCCCTTCTAGCTAACTAGTACATCATATTTTAAGTAATTATTAATTACATGTTATATGCAAAATAATATACATTGCTGTATTAATTAATTATAAGTTAGTCTCTCAGGAGGCTTCCTGACTCGGTCCGGATAACGCCTCGGGGGAGTAGTAGTTTCTGGTGGTGTAGTAGGTTCTTCTGGCAAGGCTGATTCGGCTTGAAGGCCAGTGTCGGGTTCATCAGGCTCCAGTATCACCGGATCGGAGGTAGATATGGGTATCTCTACTTCATCGTTAGATGTATAGAGTGGTGGTGTAGGTTGTCCCTTTTCGGATGACTTGATGATTTGGTCAGCATGGCGCCTTATTATGCTGTCTCCGATGTCCACGGTATACATCAGTGGTCCTAATCGTGTGCCGATAGTTCCAGGCTGCCATTTCTCGGTACGGTAGTCCCGGGCCAAAACCGGTTGGCCTATCTGGAAGGCCCTAGTTGGCCTTTCATTCATGCCCTGAAACTGCCGGTTCTCCACGTCCCTTCGGATGTTGGGCTTGACCAAATCCAGCCGGCATCTTAGGTTTCTATTGTAGAACATCATGGCGGGAGTTTGGTTAGTAACCATATGCGTTGCATTCCTATATGCAAATAAGAAGTTATCCACCTTGTGCTGAAGTTTTATGTCTTCATTACCCATGACCTTGATGGCCTTCTTGAAGGTCTGGACAAACCTTTCAGCCAATCCATTGGTGGCGGGATGGTATGGGGCGGACGTGTAGTGCTTTACCCCATTGTTCTTTAAGAACTTTCTGAATTCTTTGGACACAAATTGCGGTCCATTATCAGAACATATCTGCTCCGGCAGCCCATTCCTGGCAAATATGGTCCTTAATACTGTGATGGTTTTTTCCGTGGTGGTGGAGGACATCTTTATTACCTCCGGCCACTTGGAGTGTGCATCAACTGCGATTAAGAACATTGAGTCCATAAATGGACCAGCAAAGTCGATGTGCACCCTTTGCCAGGGAGATGAGGGCCACTCCCATGGATGTAGAGGGGCCTGTGGCGGAGCATTTTGGACCTTCTGGCATCCTAGGCAGCTCTTGGTCATGTCTTCGATGTCTCCATCGATACCTGGCCACCATACAAACGCCCTAGCTAGGTTCTTCATTTTCACTCCGCCCAGATGCCCCTCGTGAAGCTCCTTTAGCACTTTATCCTGGAGTTTGGGTGGAATCACCACTCTGGATCCACACATCAAGGTTCCTCGGCACACTGACAGCTGTTCTCTTCTTTGCGAGAATGCTGGCAACAGTGGTTCGCCATGTGCTGGCCATCCCTTCACTGTTAAATCGTAGACCCGTGAGAGAGTAGGGTCATTTCTTGTCTCCCTTTCAATGGCAGAATTTGTCACCGGTAGACATTCCACTATGGTAGAGTGGAATATCTCTACTGGGTCTACTGTAGGTGCCTCTTCTATCGTTGGCAACGGTAGGCGTGATAAACCGTCAGCATTCCCATGCTGTTTTGACCCTTTGTATTCAATGTTGTATTGGTGTGCCCTTAGAAAAAGGGACCACCTCTGTAGTCTTTGTGCCGTCATAATGGGGACACCTTTTTTAGGGTTGAATATGGAGATGAGGGGTTGATGGTCAGTCAGCAAGGTAAATTTTTGTCCGTGTAGGTAATGGTTGAATTTCTTCACTCCCCATACCAGGCTGAGTGCTTCCCTGTCTACCTGGGCATAGTTACGCTCAGCTGAGTTCAATGAGCGTGACGCAAAAGCTATCGGCCGTTCCGAGCCATCAGGGAATCTATGGGACAATACCGCTCCTATGCCGTAAGGGGATGCATCGCACGCCAGTCTGATTGGTAGTGATGGGTTGTAATGAGCCAAAATTTTCTCGGATGTGATTAAGCCTTTACATTTATGGAAGGCACGTTTACAGTCTTCGTTCCACTTCCAAATTACTCCTGTCTGTAGAAGATCATTAAGAGGGTGTAGAATAGTTGATAAGTTCGGTAAAAATTTATGATAGTAATTTATTAATCCCAGGAATGACCTTAATTGTGAAACATTTTCAGGTGCTGGGGCTTTTATAACTGCTTCAATTTTTTCAGGTGACTTATGCAACCCTTCCTTATTAATTATGTGGCCACAATATGATATCTGATTTTGGAAAAATTCGCACTTGGGGCGATTTGTTCGTAGGCCCCGTTCTTTCAGCCTAGTGAGCACCTGCTCCAAATTGGCAAGGTGCTCGTTGTCGTTTTCTCCTGTTATAAGGATGTCGTCTAGGTAGCATTGAGTCCCCGGAATCCCTTGCAGGACTTGCTCCATAGCTCTTTGCCAGATAGCTGGAGCTGATGCTATTCCAAAAACCAGTCGATTGTACTGGTACAGGCCTTTGTGTGTGTTTATTGTGAGATACTTTTTAGAGGTCTCCTCAACCTCCATCTGTAGATATGCCTGTGCCAAGTCAATTTTTGTGAAACGTTTCCCTCCGGATAGTGAGGCAAAAATATCTTCTATTCTCGGAAGAGGATACTGTACCGTGTGAAGGACCGGGTTTACAGTCACCTTAAAGTCCCCACAGATGCGAATTTTTTTCTGTTCCTCAGAGTTATTTTTCAATGTTTTTTTCATGACTGGAACGATGGGTGTTGCCCATTCGCTCCAATCTATTTTGGATAATACGCCTGCCTTTTCCAAATTCTTCAGCTCTGCCTCGACTGCCGGACGTATTGCGTATGGCACCGGTCTTGCCTTAAAAAATTTTGGAATTGCTGTATCTTCCACTTTTATTGAGGCAGTGATGCCTTTCAAGGTTCCTAGTTTCTCTTGAAACACTTCTTTGGCGTTGGCCAAGATGTCTTTTAATCATTCAGGTATGATGTCATCATTGTTTTTTTCCTTACTGGTCACCGTCAGTGCCTGAATGGAGTGCCAGTCTAAACGTATCTTCCTTATCCATTCACGTCCCAACAACGGTGGACCACCATCTTGTAGAACGTATAAATACAACTTTTGTATTTCTTTGCCGTTGTATACCACAGGCACCCTTATTTTTCCTTTGGGGTAGACTTTCTGCCCCGTATATGTTTTTAAGATAATGGATGTGTCTTTTAGAGGTATATGCGAAAGTAGCCTCTCGTAATCTCGTCGATTTATTACGGTTAGAGCTGATCCTGTATCTAGCTCCATTTTAACTGGGGACCCTGCTATTGTGAGGGTAACCCAAATGGTTTGGTAATCCTCTTTGGCAAGTACATTATGTAATTTGAGACAGCTTAGTCTCTTGTTGTATCTCTGCAGCTCCTTTTGCTGCTGCTTCGTATGATACAGCCATACTGAAGGCTTTGTCCAATGTTAAATCTTTTTCAGAAAGCAGTCTTTTTTGTGTTCCTTCACTTAAGAGACCGCAAACAAATTTGTCTCGAAGATAATCCGATAGTCCTGCTCCGAATTGGCAGTACTTTGATAGCTTTCTTAATTCGTTTAGGTAATCAGCGTTACTTTCATTCTTGTGTTGATTTCTCTTGAAGAACTTGAATCGTTCTGCTATCAGCAGCGGTGTTGGGTTTAAATGCTCCTGCAGGGTATCAACAATTTCTTTAAAAGCCTTGTTCTTTGGTTTGGCTGGAGTGATTAAATTTCGTAACAGCCCGTATGTCTTCGCGCCCATTAAGTTCAGAAGTACTGAAGCTTTTTTTTCATCTGTTATTCCATTTGCAGTGCAATAAACCTCTACTCTTTCCACGTATGTGGTCCAATCTTCTATTTCGCCATCAAAAGCCTCAATATTACCAGATTTAGGCATTTCAGAAAAGATATGGCGCTTCCCGTGCTTTTTTTTTCTCTCTGTAGCAACGATATGGCGCTTCCCGCGCTTTCCCGCCGCTGCTACCGATAACAACGCTGTTTTACTGTGGTTTCCGTTTATTCACTGTTGGAGACTCGTTCCCGACGGAGGTCTAAACGCTGACCGGCCGTCTCTCGAGTGCACCCTCCCAGTCCGTTATTGCTTGCCTCCGATTTCGCTGCCTGTCTCAGCTGTAGAGCCCGCCGCTGGAGCTCCAGCCTGACGCCCAGGAAGGATTAGCGCAGTACCTGTCACCAGCTTGGCCAGCTGGTGAAACCACAGTTTTTCTTACTTCCTTGAGTCTTCTGGACGCTGGAGGAATCGATGTCCTTGAGGTGCTGCCGAATTGCAGGTAAGTCCGTTTCCACTTCGTCGCCACTGTAGTGTCCGTGTGTAGATAAAGACACTGAAGACAGGAGTTGGTTCATAGGTATTTACTAAGCAAGTCTGGGGGGGGGTTTCTAAAGGATATACACAATACACAGGCTTATATAGCCCAAGTGGCAATTACCGGCATTACGCACACCTGGGGTCTTAAAGGCACATACACCATAATTGCTCTTAAAGGCACATACACCACACCTTTAAGTAATGCTGGTGGAGAGTCCTTTCTGCCATTTCACGTCGTGTTCAGCTGTGCAAGGCTAAGACATGGCCTAGGCTGGAGCGTGACATCAAATCAACATTGCACACTGATTGATGTCATAATCTGCCTGCTCTGCAAGCTGCCAGCATTTGTTCGGTGTGCGTGCGCAAAACCCTTTACCAAGATGACATCCAGCGCACTTGCCATTGGAAGTGCGCGCACATCTCGGATGTAATTTGCGACCATTAGGATGCCGTGTAGTGCCTAAATAATGGGTGATAGAGAGCCCACTTTCTCCCCCAATGTCAACAGACTCCCAATGGGAGAGATAGTGTCAACAGACTCCCAATGGGAGAGATAGTGTCAACAGACTCCCCAATGGGAGAGATAGTGTCAACAGACTCCCAATGGGAGAGATAGTGTCAACAGACTCCCCAATGGGAGAGAGAGTGTCAACAGACTCCCAATGGGAGAGACAGTGTCAACAGGCTCCCAATGGGAGAGATAGTGTCAACAGACTCCCAATGGGAGAGATAGTGTCAACAGACTCCCAATGGGAGAGATAGTGTCAACAGACTCCCAATGGGAGAGACAGTGTCAACAGGCTCCCAATGGGAGAGACAGTGTCAACAGACTCCCAATGGGAGAGATAGTGTCAACAGACTCCCAATGGGAGAGATAGTGTCAACAGACTCCCCAATGGGAGAGATAGTGTCAACAGACTCCCAATGGGAGAGATAGTGTCAACAGACTCCCAATGGGAGAGATAGTGTCAACAGACTCCCTAATGGGAGAGATAGTGACAACAGACTCCCAATGGGAGAGATAGTGTCAACAGACTCCCAATGGGAGAGATAGTGTCAACAGACTCCCAATGGGAGAGATAGTGTCAACAGACTCCCAATGGGAGAGATAGTGTCAACAGACTCCCCAATGGGAGAGAGAGTGTCAACAGACTCCCAATGGGAGAGATAGTGTCAACAGACTCCCCAATGGGAGAGATAGTGTTAACAGACTCCCAATGGGAGAGACAGTGTCAACAGGCTCCCAATGGGAGAGATAGGGCTCAATTTTCATTGAGCCATGGAGGCGGGCTTGGAGGCGTGCAGGGGGTTAAAATCGCAAAATTGGCGGGCGGGACCCCTCCCCCCCCGCCTGGTTCCCGACTCCGAGCAATTTTAACTCAGTCGTGTTGGATGGCCCTGACTCCGTCCCGCATCCAACAGGTGGGACTGGTCTTTAAGGCCCTTAATAACTACTAAATGGCCTCTATAATCCTATTTTGAAAGGCCCTTGCGAATTTAACCCTTTTCCCACGTGAAACACGTCTGGTGGGAAACACGAATGTGAAACCTGGTGGGAGCACTATTGGATTGCTGACTGTCAACTGCAGGTCAACTATTAAAGAGGAGATTTGATCAGCCATCATTTGCAGGTGGCAGGACTTAGTGGTCTCAGGTCTGGAGCAACTTTTAGCAGGCTTAACCACACCAGTGGAAGGTTGGAGCCTCTCACCCATCTCCAGTGTGACCTCCTGGGAAACCCCTCTCACCACCTTCAGTCAGTGTTTCCTCAACGGTGGCATATACCAGAAGCATGGGAGCCATTTATTTCCTTCCCATCTGGGCATTAGAGGAGCTCGAACACCAGCTGCGGCACCAGCAGAAAAAACAGGAACAACAGCAGCAACAGCAGCAGGAGCGCCAGGCTGCTGCTCACCCACCTGAAGCTGCACAGGCCAGAAGGGGCCAGCGCCTGGAAGCCCGTCGGTGCAGGAGATACCCCCCAAACAGGGTCTACAGATGCTGGGTCAGCTGCCTCAACATGTCTGAGCAGCAGTGCCAAAGGTGGCTCCGACTTTCGCGACAGATAGTGACTGACATCTGCGCAATGCTACAGGAAAACCTGCTGCCCAGAGGACCAGGTGGACAACCATTACCTGTGGCCATCAAAGTCACCACGGCACTCAACTTATTTGCCTCAGGCTCATTCCAGGGATCAGCAGCAGACATCAGCAGCATCTCTCAGGTGGCCGCACACACTTGCATCACGCAGGTAACCAATGCCCTCTTTGCCCTCGCGCACATTCACATACATTTCATCAAGGATCGAGCAAGTGTCACGGCGTGTGCGGTTGGATTAGCTCATCTGGCAGGCTTCCAAGGGTGCAGGGCATTGTTGACTGCACACATGTGGCCCTTAGGGCACCCCATCGCAATCCAGGTATTTTTGTCATGCAACAATGACTCCACAAAGGCTCTGCTCATGTTCGCTATGGACTCTTCCATTCGCTCCACACTCGCAGCGACCCTCGATACAAAACCTGCCAGAGACTCCTGCATCTGTGCCTGGAGTTCCAGCACCGCTGATCTTATGGATGGACCCAGAGGCAAAGGGTCGACATGCTGCTGAGCCGAGCTGGCAGAGTCCTGCGCCCTCTGACTAGGACTCTCCACTGCTGTCCCTGTCTCCACAATCTGCTGATGCTCACTTGTGAGCTGTGACACACCAGGTAACAACACTACTCTATGTCCCGAAAGTCCCACCGAGGTGTGAGTGTCTGCGCTGGTGCTGGGTGCGCTGATTTCTGCTGACGCTGCGCCCTCAGAGGTTGCAGCTTCCTCTGAGGAGTCCGGCTGCTCAGCCTCTTCTTCCTGGCTAGGGGGGACGGATGCTTGTGATGGTCCTGTGGGGAAGTAAAGGAAAGAGTCAGAGATGTGATGCAAAGGCTACATGCGCATAGCTTTTTGCAGATGCTCATAAGTGCATCTGTTACAGCTTCACAATCATTATCAGCGACTCATGCAATGTCAAAGAGAGAGATGGGAAACTTTTCTGTCACCAGCTTGCTGTGTTGCACCCGTCTGTCTGTCCCCCATGCGCGAATCATCCTCAATTCCCATTATTTCCAGGACGGCCTCCTCCAGGGGGTGAGCTGGGCTAATGATGGTGGCCCTCCTCCTGTCCTGGCTCGCTCTCTCCTGTTGTGAGCTCTCTTTTCCTGCAATGAGGGAGACAAGTGGAGGTTGAGTGAGAATGAAGGAGGGAGTGTAGAGATTGAATAGCATAGATACTTAGAAGGAGACAACAATGGAGTGAGGTTGCAAGACCAAGGGCCCTCCCTGTGTGTTGTCAGTTGTGTTCAAAGCATCAGAGTGATAGGGAGTGTGAGGGCTGCATGGTCAAATAGTTATGTGAATGTGAGCATAGAGAGAGAGGGAATGGGTAAGGGTGCATGGATATCAGTGTCAAGTTGGATGTGGAGGAAGAGATTGCTAAAGCGGAGTGCTGGTGAGGAAAGGCAATGGGGATCAGATTGAGGATGATGGGAAATTCATACACTTTTCCAGTGCGCTGAAGGTCATAAAATCTTTTCCTGCACTGTATCCAGGTTCTGCGGATGACTCCCAAGGAGTTGACCTCCTCAGCCACCTGCATCCACACTGCCTTGGTCTGAGTGGGAGGCCTCTTCCTCCCTGATGAAGGGAACAGCACCTCCCTGTTGGCCCTAGCCCCATCCACTAATGCCTGCAGTGCCACCTCGTCAAAGCGAGGAGCTGATCTTGCCCTCCTGCTTGCCATTTGTGCTGCAGCTCCCTCACAGTGCACAGTCAAGAAGCTTGGCAGTCTACAGAAGAAGCAAGGCTTGCTGTGGACCTTAAATGCAGCAACAATGGTGACGTCATCGGAGGGGACTTTCAGTCATGAGAAACCAATTTGCAAAGGCTTCCCACACGTTGGAAATCAATTGGCCAATTAAGTTAAAATTGCATCAATCTCCCACATCCATTTAGATAAGTGTGGGAAACACGAAACTCAGATAACACGACACCATCACGGACCTGAGTTAAAATCGCCCCCATAGTGTTAATAGACTCCCAATGGGAGAGATAGTGTCAACAGGCTCCCAATGGGAGAGATAATGTCAACAGACTCCCAATGGGAGAGAGAGTGCCAACAGACTCCCAATGGGAGAGATAGTGTCAACAGACTCCCCAATGGGAGAGATAGTGTCAACAGACTCCCAATGGGAGAGAGAGTGTCAACAGGCTCCCAATGGGAGAGATAGTGTCAACAGACTCCCAATGGGAGAGAGAGTGTCAACAGACTCCCAATGGGAGAGATAGTGTCAACAGACCCCCAATGGGAGAGATAGTGTCAACAGATCCCCCAATGGGAGAGATAGTGTCAACAGACCCCCCAATGGGAGAGATAGTGTCAACAGACCCCCCAATGGGAGAGATAGTGTCAACAGACCCCCAATGGGAGAGATAGTGTCAACAGACCCCCCAATGGGAGAGATAGTGTCAACAGACCCCCCAATGCGAGAGATAGTGTCAACAGACTCCCCAATGGGAGAGATAGTGTCAACAGACCCCCCAATGGGAGAGATAGTGTCAACAGACCCCGCAATGGGAGAGATAGTGTCAACAGACCCCCCAATGGGAGAGATAGTGTCAACAGACCCCCCAATGGGAGAGATAGTGTCAACAGACCCCCCAATGCGAGAGATAGTGTCAACAGACCCCCCAATGCGAGAGATAGTGTCAACAGACTCCCCAATGGGAGAGATAGTGTCAACAGACCCCCCAATGGGAGAGATAGTGTCAACAGACCCCGCAATGGGAGAGATAGTGTCAACAGACCCCCCAATGGGAGAGATAGTGTCAACAGACCCCCCAATGCGAGAGATAGTGTCAACAGACCCCCCAATGCGAGAGATATTGTCAACAGACCCCCCAATGCGAGAGATAGTGTCAACAGACTCCCCAATGGGAGAGATAGTGTCAACAGACCCCCCAATGCGAGAGATAGTGTCAACAGACCCCCCAATGCGAGAGATAGTGTCAACAGACCCCCCAATGGGAGAGATAGTGTCAACAGACTCCCAATGCGAGAGATAGTGTCAACAGACCCCCCAATGCGAGAGATAGTGTCAACAGACCCCCCAATGCGAGAGATAGTGTCAACAGACCCCGCAATGGGAGAGATAGTGTCAACAGACCCCCCAATGCGAGAGATAGTGTCAACAGACTCCCAATGGGAGAGATAGTGTCAACAGACCCCCCAATGGGAGAGATAGTGTCAACAGACACCCCCAATGGGAGAGATAGTGTCAACAGACTCCCAATGCGAGAGATAGTGTCAACAGACCCCCCAATGCGAGAGATAGTGTCAACAGACCCCCCAATGCGAGAGATAGTGTCAACAGACTCCCCAATGGGAGAGATAGTGTCAACAGACTCCCAATGCGAGAGATAGTGTCAACAGACTCCCCAATGGGAGAGATAGTGTCAACAGACTCCCCAATGGGAGAGATAGTGTCAACAGACCGTCCAATGGGAGAGATAGTGTCAACAGACTCCCAATGGGAGAGATAGTGTCAACAGACCCCCCAATGCGAGAGATAGTATCAACAGACCGTCCAATGGGAGAGATAGTGTCAACAGACTCCCCAATGGGAGAGATATTGTAAACAGACCCCCCAATGCGAGAGATAGTATCAACAGACCGTCCAATGGGAGAGATAGTGTCAACAGACTCCCCAATGGGAGAGATATTGTAAACAGACCCCCCAACGGGAGAGATAGGGCTCAGTTTTCATTGAGCCGTGGAGTCGGGCTTCGGAGCATGCAGGAGATTAAAATCGCAGAAACTGGCGGGCGGGAACCCTCCCCGCCTGGTTCTCGACTCCGAGCAATTTTAACTCAGGCGTGTCTGATGGTCCTGACTCCGTCTCGCATCCAACAGGCGGGACTGGTCTTTAAGGCCCTTAATTACCACTAAATTGCCTCTATAATCCTATTTTAACAGGCCTTTGCAACTTTAACCCTTTTCCCACATAAAACACGCCTGGTGGGAATCACAAATGTGAAACCTGGCGGGAGCACTATTGGATTGCTGACTATCAACTGCAGGTCAACCATTAAAGAGGAGATTTGATTAGCCATCATTTGCAGGTGGCAGGACTTAGTGGTCTCAGGTCTGGGGCAAATTTTTCAAGGCTTAACCTGGAAGGTTGGAGCCTCTCACCCACCTCCAGTGTGGCCTCCTGGGAATCCCCTCTCGCCACCTTCACTCAGCGCTTCCTCAACGGAGGCATATACCAGAAGCATGGGAGCCATTTATTTCCTTCCCATTCTTGCATTAGAGGAGCTCGAGCACCAGCCGCGGCACCAACAGAACCAGGAACAACAGCAGCACCAGCAACAGCAGCAGGAGCGCCAGGCTACTGCTCACCCACCTGAAGCTGCACAGGCCAGAAGGGGCCAGTGCCTGGAAGCCCGTCGGCGCAGGAGATACCCCCCAAACAGGGTCGACAGACGCAGGGTCACCTATCTCAACATGTCTGAGCAGCAGTGCCAAAGGCGGCTCCGACTTTCACTAGAGGTAGTGACTGACATCTGCGCAATGCTACAGCAAGACCTGCTGCCCAGAGGACCAGGTGGACACCCTTTACCAGTGGCCAACAAAGTAATCACTGCACTCAACTTTTTTGCCTCAGGCTCATTCCAGGGATCAGCAGCAGACATCAGCGGCATCTCCCAGGTGGCCGCACACACTTGCGTCACGCAGGTAACCGATGCCCTCTTTGCCCTTGCACACAATCACATCCATTTCACCAAATATCGAGCAAGTGTCACGGCGTGAGCGGTTGGATTAGCTCATCTGGCAGGCTTTCCAAGGGTGCAGGGCGTCGTTGACTGCACACATGTGGCCCTTAGGGCACCCCAACGCAATCCAGGCATTTTTGTCAACCACAAGGGCTTCCACTCCCTCAATGTTCAGCTGGTGTGTGACCACAAGAAGGAGATTTTGCATGTTTGTGCCATGTACCCTGGCAGTTGCCATACTGCGCCAGTCTAGTGTGCCACCGCTATTCAGTCCGCCAGACCAACTTAACGGATGGCTACTTGGAGACAAGGGCTATCCCCTGAGGACTTGGCTGATGACGCCGTTGAAGAGGCCAGCCAACGAAGCTGAGGAGCGCTACAACTCCAGCCACATTTTCACCAGATCCATTATCGAACAAACCATCGGTTTGCTGAAGATGCACTTCAGATGCCTGGATAGATCAGGTGGAGCCCTACAGTACTCAGCAGCCAGGGTCTCCAGAATCGTCGTGGTTTGCTGTGTACTTCACAACATGGCACAGCGTCGTGGCTTGCAGATTCCTGAGGACCATGTGCCTCCTCACATATCCTCCTCAGATGAGGAGGAGGAGGAGCAGGGCGAAAACAAACATCCTGCAGAGGCCCATCAACCAGCGGCAGCATTACGCGAGAACATTGCTGCCCGGGATGCAAGGAACGCACTCATCCTGGCCAGATTTGCTTAGCCTAGTCAATCAAACACTTTTGCCTTGCAGCTTCTTACCTGAGCATCGACAATGGCCAAGACACTGCGGATTCCTAGCTATTTGACCAGCATACTGACAATTGCAAGTAATCCTAAGCCCTCAATGTGAAAGTCCCATTCGCGAAATGACACGCCACAACTACAGCAGTAGCCATCAGATTTTTTATTAATATTATTAATCTGATGGGTTTTTCTAACAATACATCAAATTTCACCCAAGTGACTACCCTTGTGACTACTTGTGCTTTATCTCCCTCTTACGCATGCTCCTACGTAGTGGTTCCCCTGTGGCTTCATCAGATGTGGAGGCCCCTTGCTCACTTTCCTGCTGCTCCTGTCTCGACTCCTTTGGCGGGCGTCCTCTGGGGTTGCGAACCTGTGAGGGCTCTGTAGTGTCCACGTATAAATAACACACGGACTGCAGGAGAACGGTAATAACAGGTGTTTACTGAACAGAGGGTATGCTGGAACTAACTGTACAAATTACTACACGGTGTTATATACAGGTGTGGTCACTACTGGTACTGCAGTATACAGGGGCTGTAAAAGATAGTTCCTCTCTTAAAGGTACATACATTACAATTCCTCCCCTTTTAGGTAAACAGTACATAACATTCATTTAACAATTAAATAATAACTAATTACAATTACAATTTTCTTTGTACTATATACATCAGCTGAAAGTAATCATTTATAAATTCAGTCTTTGAGGAGGCTTCCTGATCCTGTCTGGATAGCGCCTTTCTCGAGTATCCTGTTCCTGCGGCGGAGTCGATTCTGGCTCATTGTCATTGGTTGGTTCGTCAGCTTCCAATACCACTGATTCTGAGGTAGACGCAATCTGTACTTCGGGTTCATCACCAGGTGCGTATGATCGTGGCATGGGTTTGACTTGTTCCTGTGACTCTAGAATCTGGTCAGCATGGCGTCTCACGATGCTCTCTCCAACGTCCACTGTGTACATTAGTGGTCCCTGCCGTGTGCATATCGTTCCTGGCTGCCATTTTTCTGTTCGGTAGTCGCGGGCCAAGACTGGTTGCCCTATCTTGAAGCTCCTGGTTGGCTTCTCATTGATGTGCTGGAATTGCTTATTCTCAACATCTCGTCTTATGTTTGGTTTGAGCAAATCCAGGCGACATCTTAACCTTCGGTTAAAGAACATCATGGCTGGAGCTTGGTTGGTGACTGCATGTGTCGCATTCCGGTAAGCAAACAAGAAATTATCCACCTTGTGTTGCAGTGGTATGTTGTCGTTATACATCGCCTTTATTGATTTTTTAAAGGTTTGAACAAACCTCTCAGCCAATCCATTTGCGGCTGGATGATATGGGGCGGATGTGTAATGCTTTACCCCATTATTCCTCAAAAACCTCCGGAAATCCTCGGACACAAATTGTGGTCCATTGTCGGAGCAAATCTGTTCTGGCAAGCCATTCCTGGCGAAGATGGTCCGTAGGACTGCAATAGTTTTCTCCATGGTGGTGGAGGACATTTTGATGACCTCTGGCCATTTCGAATGTGCATCCACGGCGATTAAAAACATTGAGTCCATGAATGGACCAGCAAAATCAATGTGTACCCGTTGCCATGGAGATGAGGGCCACTCCCATGGGTGTAGCGGGGCCTGTGGTGGAGCGTTTTGGACTTTCTGGCATCCTGTGCAGCTCTTGGTCATTTCCTCCATTTCTTTATCGATTCCCGGCCACCATACAAACGCCCTGGCTAGGCTCTTCATTTTTACCCCTCCAAGATGACCCTCATGAAACTCATTGAGCACACTATCTCTCAACTTGGGTGGAATTACCACTCGGGATCCACACATCAAGGTCCCCCGGCACACTGACAGCTGTTCTCTCCTTGGCGAGAATGCTGGCAACAGTGAATCGCCATGTGCTGGCCATCCCTTCACCGTCAAATCATAGACCAGAGAGAGTGTTGGGTCATTTCGGGTTTCCTTCTCTATACTTGAGTTTGTAACAGGTAGACATTCGACTATGGTCGAATGGAATGTCTCAACAGGGTCCACCGTAGGCAGCGGCAGGCGCGACAGCCCATCAGCGTTTCCATGCTATTTCGTGCCCTTATACTCTATTTCGTATTGATGTGCCCCTAGAAAAAGGGACCATCTTTGCAGCCGTTGCGCCATCATCACCGGAACGCCCTTCTTTGGGTTAAAAATGGAGACAAGAGGCTGGTGATCAGTCAGTAAGGTGAATTTCTGCCCATGCAGATAGTGATTGAACTTCTTCACCCCCCACACCAGGCCGAGGGCCTCCCTGTCAATCTGGGCATAGTTACGCTCGGCTGAGGTTAACGAGCGTGACGCAAAGGCTATTGGCCTTTCTGAACCGTCAAGGAATTTGTGCGACAGCACCGCTCCAATGCCGTAGGGAGACGTATCACATGCCAACCGAATCGGTAGTGTTGGATTGTAGTGGGCCAATACTTCTTTTGAAGTGATTAGGCATTTACATTTCTGAAAGGCACGCTTACACTCATCACTCCATTTCCATGCTACTCCAGTTTGCAGCAGGGCGTTCAGTGGGTGCAGAATTGTAGACAAATTTGGCAAGAACTTATGATAGTAGTTCACCAACCCGAGGAACGACCTCAGTTGCGACACATTTTCCGGTGCTGGAGCCTTGACTACTGCCTCAATCTTTTCTGGGGACTTATGTAACCCCTCTTCATCAATTACGTGGCCACAATATGAGATTTGTTTCCTGAAAAACTCGCATTTGGGGCGGTTGGCTCGTAGCCCATATTCTTGTAATCTAGTGAGCACCTGCTCCAGGTTGGCAAGGTGTTCACTGTCATTTTCGCCCGTAACCAGGATGTCGTCCAAATAACACTGTGTCCCGGGATCCCTTGCAGGACTTGTTCCATCGCCCTCTGCCAAATAGCCAGAGCTGATGCTACCCCGAATACCAGTCGGTTGTACTGTTAAAGACCTTTGTGAGTGTTTATCGTGAGGTATTTTCTAGATGCTTCTTCTATCTCCATTTGTAGATACGCTTGGGCCAGATCAATCTTCATAAAGCGTTTCCCTCCAGATAGTGAGGCGAAAATATCTTCTATCCGCGGAAGTGGATATTGTACTATGTGAAGGACTGGGTTCACAGTTACCTTAAAGTCCCCACAGATGCGAACCTTCTTCGGCTCCCCAGGCGTGCTGCTCAATGATTTCTTCATTACAGGAATGATGGGTGTGGCCCACTCGCTCCAGTCCACCTTGGACAGCACACCCGAACGCTCCAGACTCTTCAGCTCTGCTTTGATGGCTGGGCGGATCGCATACGGTACCGGTCTGGCCTTAAAAAATTTTGGGTTTGCGTTATCTTCAATTTTTATCATTGCCGTTACACCTTTTAGAGTCCCAAGTCCTTGCTGGAACACCTCCTTCGCTTCAGTTTGAATTTTTGACAGTCGTCCAGGTGTGACGTCGTCACCCTTTTTGTCAGCCACAGTTAGCGCCTGAATGGAATGCCAATCCAATTGTATTTTTCGGATCCATTCACGTCCCAATAATGGTGGTCCTCCATCTTGTAGTATATATAGGTACAGTTTCTGTGTTTCCTTGCCATTGTATTTAACGGGCACCCTTATTTTTCCTCTGGGGTAGACTTTTTGCCCCGTATATGTCTTCAAGACAATGGACGTGTCTTTCAAGGGTATGTGTGAGAATAGCCGCTCGTAGTCTCGTCGATTCATGACTGTTAGGGCTGATCCTGTGTCCAATTCCATCTTTACTTGGGACCCTGCTATCATGAGGGTGACCCAAATGGTTCGGTGATCCTCCTTTGCGATCACGTTGTGTAACTTTAGACAACTTAGTCTCCTGCTCCCGGAGTCATTATCACTCTTCTGATCTTCTGAACAGCTGTCCGTCATCTTTTGTACTTTCTTGTGCTTTTCCTTAGTAGTTCTTTTAGTGCTGGTTTTCTTTCCCGACCTGCAGACTCGTGCTATGTGTCCCACTTTTCCACATTGCCTGCATACTTTGTCCTTAAGCCAGCAATCCTTCTGGTCATGGGTTGTTCTGCCGCAGCGATAGCACTTTTCTGCTCCATATGCCATTTCATTGGTGCTATATTCTTGCGGTTTCTGTTGTATTTCCGCAGCTCCCCGTGCTGCTGCTTCGTAGGATACTGCAACGCTGAAAGCCTTTTCTAGCGTAAGGTCCTTTTCTGAAAGTAGTCGTTTCTGGGTTCCTTCACTCTGGAGCCCGCAGACAAACTTATCCCTTAAGGTATCTGCCAGTCCTGTTCCGAACTGGCAGTGTTTTGATAACTTGCGTAGTTCCGTAAGATAGCCAGCATTACTTTCGTCTTTGTGCTGATTTCTTTTATGGAACTTGAATCTTTCTGCTATCAGCAGCGGTGTAGGGTTTAGATGTTCCTGTAAGATATTGACAATCTCTTCAAAGCTTTTCTTCATTGGTTTAGCTGGGGTAATTAAATTCTGCAATAGGCCGTACATTCTCGCGCCCATTAAATTCAATAATACCGACGCCTTCTTTTCATCAGCCACCTCATTTGCCTTGCAGTACACTTCAATTCTTTCCACATACGTGGTCCAGTCTTCTATTTCGTTGTCGAAAGCAGTGATGCTGTCACTCTTCGGCATCTTGGGTGGTTTAAAATGGTGCCTCCCGCGCTTTTCCTTCTTCCCCAATGGATTAAAATGGCACCTCCCGCACTTTTCCTTCTTCCCCTGCTGCTGCCAATGCTGCTCCTAGCGTTCTAAATAGTAATGGCGGCGCCCAGCGGCTTTCTGCGTGTCTCTCTTTTGTTAATTAATTTTCTTAATTTTATTCTTCTTCGACGCTGTCCACTGCGCGTCTCTTTTCCTTCCCCCTTTTTTATTTTCTTTAACGCTGCCCGGCTCTTGAGCACCGGCCGCGCCCTGTGCGCTCCACCCTCTCTCTCTCTTTTCCTTCCCGACGTCGCTGCTCGGCCCCCTTGCAGAGCCGCTCGATCGAGCTCTAGCCCGCCGCAGTCCGGGAAGGGTCAGCGCATTACCTGCTACCAACCTGATTTGCTGGAACACCTTGACTGGAGAACCAAGCCCAGCTCTCCACAGCCTCCCCTGTGATTCTCTGAACTCCGATGGATCACTGGGCAGTTGCCCGCGGTCGACGCCCGTTGCTCTGGCTTCGACCTCCAAGAAGCTTCTTTTCAGGGATGGATCCCCATGAGGCGATGCAGTACTGCAGGTGAGTTTGAACCTGCTCGTCGCCACTGTAGTGTCCACGTATCAATAACACACGGACTGCAGGAGAACGGTAATAACAGGTGTTTACTGAACAGAGGGTATGCTGGAACTAACTGTACAAATTACTACACGGTGTTATATACAGGTGTGGTCACTACTGGTACTGCAGTATACAGGGGCTGTAAAAGATAGTTCCTCTCTTAAAGGTACATAGATTACAGGCTCGTCAACAGTCTGCTGCTCCTGTGGCTGTGCAGGGGTTGAGACTCCCATCTCACTTGGGTGTGGACTCTGGTGGGGCTATGACCGAGAGCTCTGCAGTGGCATGAAAGTGTGAGCGCTTGGAGAGGAACCCCCACTTCCTTGAGGTCTGCCACCAACCTCCCTCTCATGCATCAGCTCCCCCTCCGCGCCTGCAAGTGGCCGGAGAGCACCTTGCTGCACATCAGGGGGGCCATGGGGACCCATATCTACAATGGCAGTCCTACTCAGAGGGACTTCTGTGAAGGTCTGGTTTCTATGTTCAATAGATGCCCATCTCTCCTCAAGAGATATTATTCTATTCTGAACAATGACCATGTTTTCCATACCCTGGCGACTAAGCTCCTCCATGGCCGTAGCCCTCCTCTCCTCTACCATAGCCATCTCCTGTATGGTAGCCAGCCTTACTACAGAGGTAGCAATCGTTTCCATGGAGGTAGCCATCCTTTCCATGTTGATGTGTTCATGTGCCAATGACTCCACAAAGGCTCTGCTCATGTTCGCTATGGTCTCCTCCATTCGATCCACACTCGCAGCGACCCTAGCGACAAAACCTGCCAGAGACTCCTGCATCTGTGCCTGGAGTTCCATCACCTCTGATCTTATGGATGGACCCAGAGGCAGAGGGTCGACATGCTGCTGAGCCGAACTGGCAGAGTCCTGCGCCCTCTGACTAGGGCTCTCTACTGCTGTCCCTGTCTCCACAATCTGCTGATGCTCATTTGTGAGCTGTGACACACCAGATGACAACACTACTCTTTGTCCCGAAGGTCCCACCGAGGTGTGAGTGTCTGCGCTGTTGCTGGGTGTGCTGAATTCTGCTGACGCTGCGCCCTCAGAGGTTGCAGCTTCCTTTGAGGAGTCTGGCTGTTCAGCCTCTTCTTCCTGGCTAGGGGGGACGGATGCTTGTGATGGTCCTGTGGGGGAGTAAAGGAAAGAGTCAGAGATGTGATGCAAAGGCTACATGCACATAGCTTTTTGCAGATGCTCATAAGTGCATCTGTTACAGCTGCACAATCATTATCAGCGACTCATGCAATGTCAAAGAGAGAGATGGGAAACTTTTCTGTCACCAGCTTGCTGTGTTGCACCCGTCTGTCCATCCCCCATGCGTGAATCATCCTCAATGCTGATGATTTCCAGTGTGGCCTCCTCCCTGGGGGTCAGGTGGCCTATTGAGGGTGGATCTCCTCCTGTCCTGGCTCGCTCTCTCTTGTTGTGAGCTCTCTTTTCCTGCAATAAGGGAGACAAGTGGGGGTTGAGTGAGAATGAAGGAGTGAGTGTAGAGATTGCATAGCATAGATACTTAGAAAGAGACAAAGATGGAGTGCGGTTGCAAGACCAAGGGCCCTCCCTGTGTGTTGTCAGTTGTGTTCAAAGCATCAGAGTGATAGGGAGTGTGAGGGCTGCATGGTGGAATATTTATGTGAATGTGAGCATAGAGAGAGAGGGAATGGTTAAGGGTGCATGGATGTCAGTGTCAAGTGGGATGTGGAGGAAGAGATTGCTAAAGCTGAGTGCTGGTGAGGAAAGGCAATGAGGATCAGATTGAAGGTAATGGGAAATTCATACTCACTTTTCCAGTGCGCTGAAGGTCATGAAATCTTTTCCTGCACTGTATCCAGGTTCTGCGGGTGACTCCCAAGGTGTTGACCTCCTCAGCCACCTGCATCCACACAGCCTTGGTCTGAGTGGGAGGCCTCTTCCTCCCTGATGAAGGGAACAGCACCTCCCTGTTGGCCCTAGCCCCATCGACTAATGCCTGCAGTGCCACCTCGTCAAAGCGAGGAGATGATCTTGCCCTCCCACTTGTCATCTTTCCTGCAGGTCCCATGGACATCAAATGGAGGAAGCTTGGAAGTCTGCAGAAGAAGGAAGGCTTGCTGTGGATTTTAAATGCAGCAGCAATTATGATGTCATCGGAGGGGACTTTCAGTCACGAAAAAACCCTTTGCAAAGACTACCCACATGCTGGAAATCAATTGGCCAATTGAGTTAACATTGCATCAATCTCACACATCCATTTAGATTCCTGTGGGAACACGAAATTCGGAAAACACGACAACAGTCCGCATTTGAGTTAAAATCGAGCCAATAGTGTCATCAGATGCCCCAATGGGAGAGATAGTGTCAACAGTCTCCCAATGGGAGAGAGAGTGTCAACAGACCCCCCAATGAGAGAGATAGTGTCAACAGTCTCCCAATGGGAGAGAGAGTGTCAACAGACCCCCCAATGAGAGAGAGTGTCAACTGACCCCGCAATGAGGGAGATAGTGTCAACTGACCCCTCAATGAGGGAGATAGTGTCAACAGTCTCCCAATGGGAGAGAGAGTGTCAACAGACCCCCCAATGGGAGAGAGAGTGTCAACAGACCCCCCAATGAGAGAGAGAGTGTCAACAGACTCCCCAATGAGAGAGATACTGTCAACAGTCTCCCAATGGGAGAGATAGTGTCAACAGACTCCCAATGGGAGAGATAGTGTCAACAGACCCCCAATGGGAGAGATAGTGTCAACAGACCCCCAATGGGAGAGATAATGTCAACAGACCCCCAATGGGAGAGATAGTGTCAACAGAGCATCCAATGGGAGAGATAGTGTCAACAGACCCCCCAATGGGAGAGATAGTGTCAACAGACTCCCAATGGGAGAGATAGTGTCAACAGACTCCCCAATGGGAGAGATAGTGTCAACAGACCCCCCAATGGGAGAGATAGTGTCAACAGACTCCCAATGGGAGAGATAGTGTCAACAGACCCCCAATGGGAGAGATAGTGTCAACAGACCCCCAATGGGAGAGATAGTGTCAACAGACCCCCAATGGGAGAGATAGTGTCAACAGACCCCCAATGGGAGAGATAGTGTCAACAGACCCCCAATGGGAGAGACAGTGTCAACAGACCCCCCAATGGGAGAGATAGTGTCAACAGACCCCCCAACGGGAGAGATAGTGTCAACAGACCCCCAATGGGAGAGATAGTGTCAACAGACCCCCAATGGGAGAGATAGTGTCAACAGACCCCCAATGGGAGAGATAGTGTCAACAGACCCCCAATGGGAGAGACAGTGTCAACAGACCCCCCAATGGGAGAGATAGTGTCAACAGACCCCCCAATGGGAGAGATAGTGTCAACAGACTCCCAATGGGAGAGATCGTGTCAACAGACTCCCCAATGGGAGAGATAGTGTCAACAGACTCCCCAATGGGAGAGATAGTGTCAACAGACCCCCCAATGGGAGAGATAGTGTCAACAGACCCCCAATGGGAGAGATAGTGTCAACAGACTCCCCAATGGGAGAGATAGTGTCAACAGACTCCCCAATGGGAGAGATAGTGTCAACAGACCCCCAATGGGAGAGATAGTGTCAACAGACCCCCAATGGGAGAGATAGTGTCAACAGACTCCCCAATGGGAGAGATAGTGTCAACAGACTCCCCAATGGGAGAGATAGTGTCAACAGACCCCCAATGGGAGAGATAATGTCAACAGACCCCCAATGGGAGAGATAGTGCCTACAGACTCCCAATGGGAGAGATAGTGTCAGCAGACCCCCCAATGGGAGAGATAGTGTCAGCAGACCCCCCAATGGGAGAGATAATGTCAACAGACTCCCAATGGGAGAGATAGTGTCAACAGACCCCCCAATGGGAGAGATAGTGTCAGCAAACTCCCAATGGGAGAGATAGTGTCAGCAGACCCCCCAATGGGAGAGATAGTGCCAGCAAACTCCCAATGGGAGAGATAGTGTCAACAGACTCAGCTAGTCCCACTGCCCCACCCTTTCCCTGTAGCCCTGCAAATTGTTTTCCTTCAGGTACTTATCCAATTCCCTTTTGAAAACCGTGATTGAATCTGCCTCCACCACCCTTTCAGGCAGTGCATTCCAGATCCTAACCACTTGCTGTATAAAAAAGTTTTTCCTCATGTCGCCTTTGGTTCTTTTGCCAAACACCTTAAATCTGTGTTCCCTGGTACTCGACCGTTGCACCAATGGAAACTGTTTCTCTATCTACTCTGTCTAGACCCCTCATGATTTTGAACACCTCTATGAAATCTCCTCTCAACCTTCTCTGCTCTAAGGATAACAACCCCAACTTCACCAATCTAGTCACGTAACTGAAGTCCCTCATCCCTGGAAACTTTCTTGTAAATCTTTTCTGCACCCTCTCTAAGGCCTTCACATTCTTCCTAAAGTGTGGTGCCCAGAATTGGACACAATACTCCAGTTGAGGCCGAACCAGTGTTAGATCTTTAAACAAAAATCTAATTGAAGATAAATGTGATATATTGGGAATATTCTACCTCTGCGTGTCTCTTACGTGTTTTTTAAGTACAATGTGATAAAGTATTATTGGAAGGTGGTGGTGACATCTAGGGGCACAACAGCAGTACAGCAACAGCCTGCATTAGATTGGCTGATTGCTTAGCCTGGATCCATTCTACAGATGTCAGTTTTTTGGTCGCACTCTTGCCTCTGAGTCAGATGTTTATGGGTTCAACTCCCACTCCAGAGACTTGAGCATATAATCTAGGCTGACACCTTAGTGGAGTATGGCGGGAGCGCTGCACTGTCAGAGGTAGCATCTTTTGGATGAGACGTTATATTGATGCCCCTTCTACCCTCTCAGCTGGATGTAAAAGATCCCATGGCACTATTTTGAAGATGAGCAGGGGGTCCACCCCGACCAATGTTTATCCTCAACCAACATCACTAAAGCAGATGACCTGGTCATTATCACATTGCTGTCTGTGGGAGCTTGCTGTGCGCAAATTGGCTGCCGTGTTTCCTACGTTACAGCAGTGACTATACTTCAAAAATACTTCATTGGCTGTAAAGTGCTTTGGGATGTTCTGAGGTTGTGAATGGTGCTCGATAAATGCAAGTCTTTCTCTTCTTTTTAAGAGTGCAGCTGGAGTGATAACTGCCTATGGGCAGCTAGGACGTGGGCCTCAACCTCACACTGAGTGTGGACGTGCTCCTGGTGTTTACAAACTGAAACAAATGTGTGGGGATTAGCCCCGAGCTGATTCGTTACAGTAAAGCTTCAGCAGCAGCGCTGAATGCTCCTTGACTTACATTTGCTTTTCTCTGATTGGAATCTTTCGCATGTGCTCCAGGGAGACCCTCAGCTTCCTCTCAGTGCCCTCGCCTCACCCCCACCCCCTCCTTCCCTCCCCCACCTCGGTGTGTGAGCAACCTGTATTGTGTTGTAGGACGTCTCATTAAATGCCTTGCAGGTAAACAGCTTCCTCTCTCTGGCAGGTACTGCAGTGAAACTCATGAAAAATGTACCCCAATAACAGATAAATAGCAACGCCAGGTACATAACTCTCAAACTACAGAACTAAATGAATAATGAAAGTGCCGATCAGGCAGTGCTGACAAAGGAGGGATTATTAATGAAACAGTTGTAAGGGGTTTTAGATCGCAGAGGTTTCTCTCTCTAGAGGCCTCTCTCTCTTACACAGTAAAATCTTGAGTGGTTCGACCCACTCGCCCCTTAGACTCTATACTCTGGACTTTGGGGCAGGAACTACAATGTAGAGAAATCTCTTATAGACCAACTTTGATGAAACGAAATGAAATTTTATTGCATATGGTAAAACAAATCAAATGCAAGCAAATAAGAGAGTACATGGGAGGGAAAAACACAAACAAATCATAATGACACAATACTAACTAAGGCAAATACAGGCATATTATACTCTACAAAGATCATCATGAAATAGGGAAACACACGGAACATCGAGGGACAACAACTCATGTTAATTATACCCTTAAATATCCACCCCCTTAAACCTATCTAGATCTGATTATGGAGGGCCAGAAACATGCTCACCAATCCAACTAGGAAGTGCAAGGTTTTGAAACAGGTCTGCGTTTTGGTCCCTTCAGGCGTACTGTCTCCTCATGGATCGTGGAGCCCCAGCGAGCTGCGCCACACCTCTCTCCTGAGGTGGGGGTCGGGGACAGCTGCTCGACCTCGGCTTCTTCTGTCGTTTTTTCTTGTCTCTTCTCCTGGGCCCAGAGTGGGTCGATGGCCTCTCGTTTCGTCAACGGCCCGGGGTTGGTCGATGATCTCCCGATGTTTACCCCGGGGCGGGACGCCGGCTCGAATGACCTTCTTGATGGCGGCTTAGTCTTCTTCTTCTTCCTCTCCGACGATGGAGAGGAGTCACGCTGATCTTCTCCCAAAGCAGCTCCTCTTTACCCAGCTCAAAAGCTGGACAAGCCTGCAAGCTGGAAAGCTGAATATCCGAATTCCTACCCGTATGTCTCCCAATTATACTTCTTATCAGAAGCCCTTATCTCGCGCCAAATCAGGTTAGTCTTTTGTTTTAACTTTTGGCGGGCTTGTTGCACAACGGGGTAGTTATTATATTTTAAAATACTTGAGATGGCCGGTAAAGGGCCATCTCTGGTCTGGAATAACCTTCATTGTTTTTAATGTCCTGGTGATGTCTTTAACGGGTCCTTGATGCTCTTCTCATGAATATGAAACTGTTCCCTTTTGTCTGGGTCAACATTTAGATGGCCTTTATCTACAGGCCGATCTTGACTGGATCTGCATCCAATCTATATGTATATGTGGGTGTCTGGTTTCGTTCTCTCAGAAACGGCTTCCAGAACTTACTTTGGGCTGAATCCACAAAGCTGTCTGAGGATTTGCAGGAACCATTTTAAAGTGTCCCAATAAGCTGGTCACGGGGTCTGGTGGCCATTTTGTATGCCCCTTTTCCTGGGCTTCTTTTAAAATAGTCTTTAAAATCATGGCCTCTTCTGCCATTGGACCCTTTATAATATAAAGTCCAATTTTGCGAATCCTACACAGTCACTGACTGAAGTGGGGCATCAACAATAGACAATCCAGGAAAATAAACAACGGATCAGCCCATTCTAAAACTCCGCTGAGCATAGGATTGTTGGGTACAGGAGGAATCCATTCAGCTCCTCAAGCCTGCTACGCCATTCTACTAGATGATGGGTTATCTGCAGCTCAACTCCATTTACCCGCATTAGCGCCATAGCCCTTTGACACTCTTACCCAACAAAAATCTATTGATCTCAGTCTTGAAAGCTCCAATTGTCCCCCAGCATCCACAGCCTTTCGGGGGAGAGACTTCCAGATTTCCATTGCCCTTTGTGCGGCAAAGTGCTTCCTAATTTCACTCCTGAACGGCCTAGCTCTAATTTTAAGGTTATATCCCATTGTTCTGGACTCCCCCGCCAGATGAAGTGGTCTCTCAGTATTGGCCCTATCGAATCCTTTTAACATTTTAAACACAAACAAAGGGGGACGTGGAGCTGTGTGAGGTGCCAAGCCTTTGATAACCTGCCCAAAGGGCAAATCTGGCAACAACTGCAAGCAGCTTAACGCGTAGCGAATTCCTGAGATGCAGTCCCACCAGGAGAGACTCTGTGGGAAGACACTCGGTCCTTAATCATCTCCACTAGTGTGGTCCAGTACCAGCCACATGTGGTGAATTAGGAATCCAGATGTGGCTAATTGTACTTCTGATTAGTAAAAAAAAATGTAGTATTGGCAGCATCGTTGGGCCTGAAATCTCAGTACTCATTCGCACAGCGTGAGCATGTGAACTTTAACCTTTCTGTGCGTTTGGTGGTAAATTGGTAAGAGAAAAAGCAGGGAGTGCGAGTGGTTTTTGATCGCTGTGAATACTTTACTTCCTTGGTTGCTGACCAGTCGGAGATGTTTGTTAAGTGAATATACACGCGAAGTGCATTTACCTGTATTGTGTGCAAAGCGTTTTCTACTAAAATTAATGCATGTGGCTAAAACAGTGTCGTCAACTGTGGCTAGTCAGAGATTCCCATTGGAAAACACTCCTGAATAATGTCACGTGAATCACTCCCACCGCTAACAACAATAACAATAACTTGTATTTATATAGCACCTTTAACGTAGTAAAATGTCACAAGGCGCTTAACAGGAGTATTAAAAGACAAAAAATTTGACACCAGGCCACATAAGGAGAAATTATGGCAGATGATAAAAAGCTTGGTCAAAGAGGCAGGTCTTAAGGAGTGTCTTAAAGGAGGAAAGAGAGGTAGCGAGGCGGAGAGGTTTAGGCAGGGAATTCCAGAGCTTAGGGCTTAGGCAACCGAAGGCACGGCCACCAATGGTTGAGCGATTATAATCAGGGATGCTCAAGAGGGCAGAATTAGAGGAGTGCAGATATCTCGGGGGGTGGGGGGGGGGTTATGTGGGGCTGAAGGAGATTACAGAGATAGGGAGGGGCGAGTCCATGGAGGGTTTTGAAAACAAGGATGAGAATTTTGAAATTGAGGTGTTGCTTAACCGGGAGCCAATGTAGGTCAGCGAGCACAGGGGTGATGGGCGAACGCGACTTGGTGCGAGTTAGGACACGGGCAGCCGAGTTTTGGATGACCTCAAGTTTACGTAGGGTAGAACGTGGAAGGCCAGCCAGGAGTGCGTTGGAATAGTTAAGTCTAGAGGTAACAAAGGCATGGATGAGGGTTTCAGCAGCAGATGAGGTGAGGCAAGGGCGGAGACGGGTGATGTTACTGAGGTGGAAATAGGCGGTCTTAGTTATGCCTCCATCCAATTTTCCTCCATTCTCACTTAAAGGTGCTGACCTACGCTGGTGTGAAATTACATGGGTAAATAGTTGGGCACATAGCTAACCTCCAGTACTTTACACATTGCGTTGGGGAGTCAAGACCAAGTCCACCCCTGTCCACACCTGAAATCCATACTTTTCAGAGAACGTCTTTGGCTTGTGAACCCAGGTTGGCAGGCGGGGCAGGGGGCGGTAATTTATTCCCTCCCATTCTCTTTAATTAGCACAGCAGCACAGTGAGGGAGGAGGGATAGATGTGGGAGTTTGAAAGGGAGCTTGAAGTATTAGCACAAACTGGGGTTGCTCTCTTTAGAGCAAAGAAGGGTAAAGGGAGATTTAAAGGGGAGTTATATATGATGAGGGGTTTTGATAGAGTAAATAGGGAGAAACTGTTTCCACTGGCGGGACCGTCAGTAACCAGAGGGCATAGATTTAAGATAATTGACAACAGAACCAAAGGGGAGATGAGGAGAAATTCTTTTACGTAGCAAGTTATTATGATCGGAATCACTCAAACAACACCAGCAAAAACAGATTACCTGGTCATTCATTTAATGTTGGTGGCTGGTCACTGAAATCTCCACTTTAACAGGCTCTTGGCTGTTTTTTGTGGATTGGCAAGTGCCCAAGGGATGAGGTCCACCTCCGTCTCCACCTCCTGTCGCAGCCACCCATTTCTCCCTCCCCACTCCCGGCGACGTACATGACATCCACCCATATATGGAAATAAGATGCAAATTAGGGAACTACCTCCTCCTACATAAATTGTGATTTCTGTCTTGGCATCACTGGATGCCGGTAACACCCGCTAGTCCCAAGCAACTAGTATTGTAATGGGGTCTGAGGCCTGTCACAGCAAAGGGCTGCCCCAATCCAGCAGGACTCCTCGGCGTAAGTCAAGGAGCCCACCTTAATTCCCTGGGGCCAGTGATCGTCCAGGGTCAGAATCGCATCTCAGTAAAAAAAAAACAAAGTCATGCATTTCTATAGCACCTTTCCCAACCTGAGGACATCCCAATGCGCTTTACAGCCAATGAAGGACTTTTTGAAGTGTAGTCATGGTTGTAATGTAGGAAATGCGGCAGCCAATTTGCACACGGCAAGCTCCCGCAACAGCAATGTAATGATGACCAGATCACCTGTTTTAGAGGTGTTGGTTGAGGGATTAAATATTGGACAGGTCGCTGGGAAAAACTCCTCTCCTCTGCTCTTCTTTGATATGGTGTCATGGGATCTTTTACATCCACCTGAGAGGGCAGACGGGGGTCTCGGTTTAACGGCTCATCCTAAAGATACTCAGTTCTGCACTGGGAGTGTCAGCCTAGATTAGGGGTAAAGATCTGGAACTGGTCTTGAACCCACAACCTTCTGACTCAGCGGCACAAGTGCTAGCACCTTGGCAGTGTCAGCCGTGGCTCACTTGGTTGCACTTTGTTACACAGAGTTATGAAGGTTGTGAGTTCAAGCCCCACTCCAGAGACGTGAGCACAAAATCCAGCTCACTCTTGTTGTGTATGTACCTTTAAGGGAATAACTGGTCTTAGACTGCAGTACCGGCAGTGACCACCCCTGTATAAAAGGCCCTAGCAGGCTTCTGTAGTTTCAGTTTCAAGCTGCCTCTTGTTCAGTAAAGTACCTGTTAAACTGTTCTCCTGAAGTCCGTGTATCATTGAGGCGCGGACTTTACAGTGGCGACGAGTAAGTTCGAACTCACCTGCAGTGTGGCATAATCTCACGGGGATCTCGCCTGAAAGGAAGGTCCTGGAAGGTCGTAGTCAAAGCAATGGGCGTCGACCGAGGGCAACCGCCCAAAGAATCCATCGGTGTTTGGAGAATTGCGGGAGAGACTGCGGTTCCAGCAAATCGTGCTGGTAGCAGGTAGCGCGCTGACCCTTCCGGACTGTGGCGGGCTCAAGTTCGATCGAGCGGCTCTACAAAACGGGCTGCGCAGCGTCGCTGGGAAAAGAAAACAAGAGAGAGAGGGTGGAGCGCACAGGGCGCGGTCGGTGCTCAAGAACAGGACAGCGGAGAGAAACTAAACGGGGGGGAAGGAAAGCGAGACGCGCCGAAGCTGCGGGGCGCCGCCATTACCCCGTAGAACGCTAGGAGCAGCGTGGCAGTAAGGGGAAGAAGCAAAAGCGCGGGAGGTGCCATTTTATCCCATTGGGGAAGAAGCAAAAGCGCGGGAGGCGCCATTTTATTCCATTGGGGAAGAAGCAAAAGCGCGGGAGGCGCCATTTTAAATCGCCCAAGATGCCGAAAAGTGGCAGTATCACTGCTTTTGACAACGAGGTAGAAGACTGGACCACGTATGTGGAAAGAATTGAAGTGTACTGCAAGGCAAATGAGGTGGCCGATGGAAAGAGGGCGTCAGTATTATTAAATCTGATGGGTGCGAGTACGTACGGCCTATTGCGGAATTTAATTAACCCAGCTAAACCAATGGAGAAAAGTTTTGAGGAGATTGTTCATATCTTACAGGAACACCTAAGCCCTACACCACTGCTGATAGCAGAAAGATTCAAGTTCCACAAAAGAAACCAGCACAAAGATGAGAGCAATGCTGACTATCTTACGGAACTACGCAAGTTATCGAAGCACTGCCAGTTCAGAACAGGACTGGCAGACACCTGACGGGATAAGTTTGTCTGCGGGCTCCAGAGGGAAGGAACCCAGAAACGACTATTTCAAAAAAGGACCTGACGCTAGAACAGGCTTTCAGCGTGGCAGTATCCTACGAAGCAGCAGCACGGGGAGCTGCGGAAATACAACAGAAACCACAAGAATACAGCGCTAACGAAATGGCGTATGGAGCCGAAAAGTGCTATCGCTGCGGCAGAACAACCCATGAGCAGAAGGACTGCTGGTTTAAAGACAAAATATGCATGCAATGTGGGAAAATGGGACATATAGCAAGAGTCTGCAGGTCGGGAAAGAAGACCAACACGACAAGAACTACTGAGGAACAGTACAGGAAAGTAAAGAAACTGACAGATAGTAGTTCAGAAGATCAGGAGAGTGATAAGGACTCCGGGAGCAGCTGACTAAGTTGTTTAAAGTTACACAACGTGATCGCAAAAGAAGATCACCGAACCATTTGGGTCACCCTCATGATAGCAGGGTCCCCAGTTAAGAATGGAATTGGACACAGGATCAGCCCTAACTGTCATGAATCGACGAGACTATGAGTGGCTATTCTCACACATACCCTTAAAGGACACGTCCATTGTATTGAAGACATACACGGGGCAAAAGGTCTACCTCAGAGGAAAAATAAGGGTGCCAGTTGAATATAACGGAAAGGAAACACAGAAACTATACATGTATATACTACGAGATGGAGGACCACCATTATTGGGACGTGAATGGATCCGAAGACTACAATTGGATTGGCATTCCATTCTGGCACTAACTGTGACTGACAAAAAATATGATGACGTCGCACCTGGACGTCTGTCACAAATTCTATCTGACGCGGAAGAGGTGTTCCAACAAGGACTTGGGACTCTAAAAGGAGTAAAGGCAACCGTAAAGATTGAGGATAACGCAACCCCAAAATTTTTCAAGGCCAGACCGGTGCCATACGGGATACGCCCAGCTGTGGAAGCTGAACTGGAGAGTCTGGAGCATTCGGGGGTGCTGTCTAAGGTGGACTGGAGCAAGTGGGCCACACCCATCGTTCCTGTAATGAAGAAAGCATTGAGCAGCACGCCTGGGGAGCCAAGGAAGGTTCGCATCTGTGGGGACTTCAAGGTGACTGTGAACCCAGTCCTGCACACAGCACAGTATCCGCTTCCTCGGGTAGAAGATATTTTCGCCTCACTATCTGGAGGGAAACGTTTTACAAAGATTGACCTGGCTCAAGCGTATCTACAAATGGAGGTGGAAGAAGCATCTAGAAAATACCTCACGATAAACACTCACAAAGGCCTTTACCAGTACAATCGACTGGTATTTGGGGTAGCATCGGCCCCGGCTATGTGGCAGAGGGCAATGGAACAAGTCCTGCAAGGGATCCCGTGGACCCAGTGTTATTTGGACGACACCCTGGTTACGGGTGAAAATGACAATGAACACCTTGCCAACCTGGAACAGGTGCTCATGAGATTGCAGGAATATGGGCTACGAGCCAACCGTCCCAAATGCGAGTTCTTCAGGAGACAAATCTCGTTTTGTGGCCACATGATTGATGAGGAAAGGTTGCATAAGTCGCCGGACAAGATTGAGGCTGTAGTCAAGGCTCCAGCACCAGAAAATGTGTCGCAACTGAGGTCGTTCCTCGGGTTGGTGAACTATTACCATAAGTTCTTGCTGAATTTATTTACAATTCTGCACCCACTGAACGCCCTCCTTCAAACTGGTGTAACATGGAAATGGAGTGATGAGTGTAAGCGTGCCTTTCAGGAATGTAAATGCCAAATCACTTCAAAAGAATTATTGGCCCACTACAACCCAACACTGCTGATTCGGTTGGCATGTGATGCGTCACCTTACGGCATTGGAGCGGTGCTGTCACACAAATTCCGTGACGGTTCAGAGAGGCCAATAGCCTTTGCATCGCGCTCGCTAACCTCAGCCGAGCGTAACTACGCCCAGATTGACAGGGAGGCCCTCAGCCTGGTGTGGGGGGTGAAGAAGTTCAATCACTATCTGCACGGGCAGAAATTCACCCTACTGACTGATCTTCAACCCGTGGCCTCAATTTTTAACCCAAAGAAGGGCGTTCCGGTGATGACGGCGCAACGGCTGCAAAGATGGTCACTTTTTCTAGGGGCACATCAGTATGACATAGAGTACAAAGGCATGAAACAACATGGAAATGCTGATGGGCTGTCGCGCCTACCGTTGCCTACGGCGGAAGAAGCACCTGCAGTGAACCCGGTGGAGATATTCCATGCGACCATAGTCGAATGTTTGCCTGTTACAAACGCAAGTATTGAGAAGGAAACCCGAAATGACCCGACACTCTCTCGGGTCTATGATTTGACGGTGAAGGGATTGCCAGCATATGGCGTCTCACTGTTGCCATCATTCTTGCCAAGGAGGGAACAGCTGTCAGTGTGCCGGGGAACCTTGATGTGTGGATCCCGAGTGGTAATTCCACCCAAGTTGAGAGATAGTGTACTCAATGAGCTTCACGAGGGTCATCTGGGAGGGGTAAAAATGAAGAGCGTAGCCAGGGCGTTTGTGTGGTGGCCGGGAATCGATAAAGAAACCGAGGATATGACCAAGAGATGCACAGGATGCCAGAAGGTCCAAAACGCTCCACCACAGGCCCCGCTACATCCATGGGAGTGGCCCTCATCTCCATGGCAACGAGTACACATTGATTTCGCTGGTCCATTTATGGACTCAATGTTTCTAATCGCTGTGGACGCCCATTCGAAATGGCCAGAGGTCATTAAAATGTCCTCCACCACCACGGAGAAAACTATTGCAGTCCTAAGGACCATCTTCACCAGGAATGGGTTGCCAGAACAGATCTGTTCCGACAATGGCCCACAGTTTATGTCTGAGGATTTCCGGAGGTTCCTGAAGAATAATGGGGTGAAACATTACACATCTGCCCCATATCATCCAGCCACAAATGGATTGGCTGAGAGGTTTGTTCAGACCTTTAAAAAGGCCATAAAGGCAATGTATAATGACGACATACCACTGCAACACAAGGTGGATAACTTCCTGTTTGCTTACCGGAATGCGACACATGCAGTAACCTACCAAACTCCAGCCATACTGTTTTTCAACCGGAGACTAAGATGTCGCTTGGATTTGCTCAAACCAAACATAAGACGAGATGTTGAGGATAAGCAGTTCCAGCACATAAATGAGAAGCCAACCAGGAGCTTCAAGATAGGGCAACCAGTCTTGGCCCGTGACTACCGAACAGAAAAATGGCAGCCAGGCACGATATGCACACAGCAGGGACCACTAATGTACACAGTGGACGCTGGAGAGAGCATCGTGAGACGCCATGCTGACCAGATTCTAGAGTCACAGGAACAAGCCAAACCTGTACTACAAGCATGTGCACCTGGTAATGAGCCCGAAGTACAGATTGCGTCTACCTCAGAAGCAGGGGTATTGGAAGCTGACGAACCAACCAATGACAATGAGCCAGAATTGACTCCACCGCCAGAACAGGATACTCGAGAAAGGCACTATCCAGTCCGGATCAGGAAGCCTCCTCAAAGACTGAACTTATAAATGACTATTTCAGTTGATGTATATATTACTGAGAAAATTGTAATTGTAATTAGTTATTATTTAGTTGTTAAATGAATGTTATGTACTGTTTATCTAAAAGGGGAGGAATTGTTGTGTATGTACCTTTAAGGGAATAACTGGTCTTAGACTGCAGTACCGGCAGTGACCACCCCTGTATAAAAGGCCCTAGCATGCTTCTGTAGTTTCAGTTTCAAGCTGCCTCTTGTTCAGTAAAGTACCTGTTAAACTGTTCTCCCGATGTCCGTGTAACATTGAGGCGCGGACTTTACAACTCTCCAGTGCAGTGCTGATGGAGCTCGGGCAAGACTTTGAACTGGTTTATAAAAGCAAACTTTTAATGTCTGGCTAACGTTGTATAAATTTCTGGACCGTCTGTTCAAAACCTGGAGTTGTGAGACCCGTGAGCGTTTTCATGCCACGGGTTATTAAATGATAAATCGGAGCAGTACGTGAGGGTCGAACAATTATTGTAGGAAGGCATCCGCAATCAAGCTGGTGCATTGTGGTTGGGGAGAGCTGCCTCCTAAGTGATCAGATCAGTAATCCCATTGAAACCACTCTGCAGCATCCAAGGATGAAACAGAAAGCCGTTCGCCTTTTTAAAAGATTTTCTTTATGTGAAGCAAAGCAATATTTTTTGTGGTTGAAGCGACCTTGATATGTTTTAAATCCTCAGTCTTTCTAAACATCTTAGTGTGGTAATCTATCGGTGCTTGAGTTGGTCTTTCTGGATGGACAGCTGGTTCCGCGGACCTGCTCCAGACATTCCATTCATTTCAATGATCTGCCCTGGCGGTAGTGTGAAGAGCAGAATTAACACAAGCCTGGTCCTTGATCCCTCTCTCACGGGGTGGGGAGGACTCCTCTAACCTTTTCCCCAGTGTTACTCAGCATACAGAGCTTAGCCAGGCTTTCCCCGTACTCTTGAGAGATCTTCACAGAGAGCCAGGGCGAGGAGGCTCTCAGCCTGTAATGTGGCCTGACCGATTTCCATGCCCGCTCATCTAAATACACCTGTGAATTCCTCTGGCACGCTTCTACTCTGAGTCTCTCTGTCAGGCTTGCTTCTGCTTTGATCCTCTCCCGTGCAGTTGGAGGAGTGGCTGTTTTTCTGTACTGTGATTCAGGGCGATTGCCTAGTTTGTCCAGCGGAGTTGATGTATCGGCTGCTGTGAGTTCTGAGGCATCACGCTAACATACAATAACTCTTCCCCATTACCGGTAACTTTGTGAGAGCTTCCCCCATGTGACAAATGTGTCTTTAACCTATGCAATGTATCATGGTGTTAGAACCAGGCTTCTTTGATGAAGTTACAGAGAGGGTTGCTGAGGGTAGTGCGGTTGATGTTGTGTATATGGACTTTCAAAAGGCGTTCGATAAAGTAGCACATAATAAAATTGTAAGCAAAATGAACGCCCATGGATTAAAGGGACAGTGCCAGCGTGGATACAAAATTGGTTAAGGGACAGAAAGCAGAGAGTAGTGGTGAACGGTTGTTCCCAGACTAGAGGAAGGTACACAGTGGTGTTCCCCAGGGGTTGGTATTAGGACCACTGCTCTTTTTGATATATATTCATGACCTGGATTTGGGTATACAGGGCATAATTTCAAAGTTTGCAGATAACACGAAACTCAGAAATGTAGTAAACAGTGAGAAGGATAGTAACAGACGTCAGGAGGACATAGACAGACTGGTGAAATGGGCAGACACATGACAGATGAAATTTAATGCAAACAAGTGTGAAGTGATACATTTTGGTTTGAAGAATGAGGGGAGGCAATATAAACTAAATGGTACAATTTTAAAGGGGGTGCAGGAACAGAGAGACCTGGGGGCGTCTGTACACAAATCTTTGAAGGTGGCAGGACAAGTTGAGAAGGCTGTTAAAAAGCATATGTGATCCTTGGCTTTATTAATAGAGGAATAAAGTACAAAAGCAAGGAAGATATACTAAACCTTTATAAAACACTGGTTTGGCCTCAGTTAGAGTATTGTGTCCAATTCTGGGCACTACACTTTAGGAAGGATGTCAAAGCCTTAGAGAGGGTGCAGAAAAGATTTACTAGAATGGTACCAGGGCTGAGGGACTTCAGTTATGTGTAGAGACTGGAGAAGCTGGGGTTGTTCTCCTTAGAGCAGAGAAAGTTAAGAGGAGATTTGATAGAGGTGTTCAAAATCATGAATGGCTTTGATAGAGTAAATAAGGAGAAACTGTTTCCAGTGGCAGAAGGGTCAGTAACCAGAGGACACAGATTTAAGGTGATTGGCAAACGAACCAGTGGGGACATGAGGACATTTTTTTAATGCAGCAAGTTGTTGTGATCTGGAACGCGCTGCCTGAAAAGGTTGTGGAAGCAGATTCAATAGTAACATTCAAAAGGGAATTGGATAAATACGTGAAGGGCAAAGATTTACAGGGCTATGGGGAACGAGCGGGGAAGTGGGACTAATTGGATAGCTCTACCAAAGAGCTGGCACAGGCACGATGGGCCGAATATCCATCTTCTGTGCTGTATCATTCTATGATTCTATGATAACTCCATATGTTGAACAGCTTCTCAATGAAAACTTCAAGAGCTCCTGTTGGCTGCAGATTGCCTAGAAATTACAATGTGGAAACAGCCGTTTGGTCCCACCAGTCCTTGTTGGTGCTTATCTTCCACTCGAGCAGTGGTCCTAATCCCCTGTTCCTGCCCTGTTCCCAAATCTCTTTATTCCTCTTTACTTCAACCACCTTTGTAACCTGCTCATGTGTTGACATGGTCTCTGGTTCAATCGCTAACTCTGGTATTGGATTCCACAGCTTCGCAACCCTCTGTATAAATGTTTCTGCTGAACTCTAACCGACAATCTCTTACATTTAATCTTACATCAATGTCCCATCGTTCTAGACCCCACAATTACTGGAAACAGTCTATTCCATCTACTCTGTCCCATCCAGTCATAATTTTAAACATTTCTATCAAATCACCTTATAAAAATAGGGAGGTGTTGCTTCAGTTGTACAAGGTATTGGTGAGACCGCACCTGGAATACTGCGTACAGTTTTGGTGTCCATACATAAGAAAGGACATACTTGCTCTCGAGTCAGTACAAAGAAGGTTCACTCGGTTAATCCCGGGGATGAGGGGATGGACATATGAGGAGAGGTTGAGTAGATTGGGACTCTGCTCATTGGAGTTCAGAAGAATGAGAGGCGATCTTATTGAAACATATAAGATTGTGAAGGGGTTGGATCGGGTGGATGCGGGGAAGATGTTCCCGATGATGGGTGAAACTAGAACTAGGGGGCATAGTCTTAGAATAAGGGGCTGCTCTTTCAAAACTGAGATGAGGAGGAACTACTTCACTCAGAGGGTGGTAGGTCCATGGAATATGCTGCCCCAAAAAGCTGTAGAAGCTACATCATTACATAAATTTAAAACAGAAATAGACAGTTTCCTAGAAGTAAAGGGAATTAAGGGTTACGGGCAGCGGGCAGGAATTTGGACATGAGTCTAGGTTCGGATTGGACATGGCCCTGTGGGTAGCGGAGCGGGCCCAGGGGCCGTGTAGCCTGATCCTGCTCCTATTTCATGTGTCTAATTCTGTTAGATTTAGGAGATGGTTCTGTGATAGTGGATTGGCGGTTAGGATCAGATCAGCCATGATCTTATTGAATGGCGGAGCAGGCTCGAGGGGCCGATTGGCCTACTCTTGCTCCTATTTCTTATGTTCTTATGTTCTTAATCTCCTGTACGATTGCCCTGACGAAGGGTTTCGACCTGAAACGTTGACTATTTCTCTCTCCACGGATGTTGCCTGGCCTGCTGAGTTTTCCCAGCATTTTCTGTTATTATTTATAATCTCCTGTGTCAGCCGTGGCTCAGTGGTAGCACTTTCGCCTCTGAATCAGAAGGTTGTGGGTTGAATCCCCATTTCAGAGTCTTGAGCACACAATCTAGGCTGACACCTTAGTGCTGCACTGTCGGAGGCGCCGTCTTTTGGATGAGACGTTAAACCGAGGCCCTCTTAGGCGGACGGGAATGATCCCATGGCACTACTTTGAAGAACAGCAGGTGAGTGCTCCCCAGTTTCCTGGTCATAGCTATCCCTCAAGCAACATCACTAAAACAGATTACCTGCCATTATCACATTGCTGTTTGTGGGAGCTTGCTGTGCGCCAATTGGTTGCCGCGTTTCCTACATTACAACAGTGACTACACTTCAAAAGTATTTAATTAGCTGTAAAGTGCTTTGGGACGTCCTGAGGACATGAAAAGCGCTATATAAATGCCAGTTCTTTCATTCTATTAATGTAAACATTATATTGTCCGTCAGTCAGTGCTGGCCAGGAGCAGGTTTAAGGACAGTGATGGTACTGATGTGGGCAGTTACTGACCTGTAGGGAAAGCCCCACGAACAAAAGCATGCCGAGAGTCACAGGGAGTGAAGCATGACTCCGCTCCTCCTGGGACTGCATCACGAGCCTCTCCTTGATGCTGAATTGTGAAGGAGCCCCTCTCCCTCAGCACTGCATCATGAGGGAGGCCCGGCCTTCAGCCAGTTACAAGAGGCACCCAGCCACTGGAGAATAAGGCAGTTCCCTCAGCACCGAATCATGAGGCTCTTCTCCACATTCCAGCACCGACACACACAGTACCTCACCGGCCCCAATGAGGAGGCCCTGGTCCAATCCTGAAGTACAGGGAGTTTGCTGGCACTGAAACAAGCGGGCGACCCATTGTCTGGAAGCACAGTATAAGATCTCCCCTTGTTTCACCGCATGTTTGAGGAGACTTTTGAATGCATACTCTCCATATGGAACCTCACTGTCTGGTCACACCCATCAGGAAATCACAAACAGCTTGACATTTGTGGTAAACCACTGTATTGTATATTGCCACCTCTGGGTGGCGCTGTGTATGGAGGCATGCCTCAGCTGACTCCACCCACCACTGTGTGGGTTTCGTTCAGACTTGTTCAGTCACTCACGAAGAAGCATGGTCTCTTCTTAGCTAATAAAAGCCTTATTCATCTCTTCTTTCGACTCATCATCTCTTCTTCGACTCATCACCTTTTATGAAGTAATTGATAAGCGTATCAATTTTATTAGCTAAAAGTTAAATGGTGACACCTGAGGAGCAACAACAGCAACGGATACAGCAGACATTGCTGAGAGCCCTCAGACCACCACGCCTGGACCTTGACCCTCAAGATGTGGGTGCATCAGCCAAGTTTGAACACTGGCTGAGCTGCTTTGAATCCTTCCTCGCAATCTCACAGGTTACAGAGGAGGATCACAGACTGAAAATTTTGACCGCCCAGGTGAGCCATCAAGTATATATGCTAATCCGGGACTCTAATACATACGTGGCGGCCCTCGAGCTACTAAAAGGGCAATATACGCGCCCAGTGAACACAATTTACGCCCGACACCTCTTGGGATCCCGCAGGCAGCAACCGGGAGAATCGGTAGGGGCATTTGTACGGGCGCTACTGGCACTCTGCAGAGACTGCGATTGTAAAGCGGTAACGGCTGTGGAGCACGCGCAGGGACTCGCCTGTGATGCCTTCGTCAGGGGCCTCCAGTCAGACCACACCCGGCAGAGACTGCTAGAAAGCAAGGAACCCGACCTGAAGACGGCCATTGCCCTTGCGCTCTCGTTAGAGGAGGCCCACCGAAACCTCGAGGCATACCCCCGTAACGGCGCCGAGACATGGCAATCGAAACCGTGGGACACGGGACCGCCGCCCCCGGCACCAACCGCTGCAGCGACCCAACCGAGACAGCAGCCTCCGGTAAGAACTGCTGCGATGCCCAGTAACCAGGCCCAAAAATGCTATTTCTGTGGCCAGTTAAAACATCCCAGAGCGCACTGCCCAGCTAAGACAGCTACCTGCTCGGGCTGCGGGAAGAAAGGCCATTACGCTAACGCCTGCAAGGGGAAGCCAGCCAGCAGCGCAGCGTGCGGGCCGTGGGAGCAGCCATCTTATCCGCCATTTTGTGTACCCCCGGCCGCATGGCATCCGCCGCCATCGTATCCAACGCACTCAACCGCCATTTCGTCACCGGAACCGACCACCGTCTCGGCGGATGACTATAGTGACTCACTAAGCCACATACTGGCCTCCGTGACGCTGGATCAAGCCCTCCCTCACCATCTATCCAGCTCCATGATGGATATCGCGGTAAACGGCCGCGCCACCAGTTGCCTGATCGACAGCGGGAGCACAGAGAGTTTCGTCCACCCCGACACGGTACGTAGCCACTCCCTCACGATTCTGCCAACGCACCATCGCATTTCTATGGCGTCCAAGTCCCAGTCAATGGACATCAGCGGCTACTGTGTGGTGACCCTGTCAGTAGGGGGCACTGAATATCAAAAATTTAAACTGCTAGTCCTGCCCCGTCTTTGCGCTGCTGTCCTGCTAGGGTTGGATTTTCAGTGCCACCTTAAGAGTGTCACACTAGCATACGGTGGACCCCTCCCCCCACTCACAGTCTGCAACCAACAACTTTTAAATCGCCCGCTGCAAACCACCTGCAGCCTTTCCACATTAAAAGTCCCCCCCCCTCCCCTGTTCGCTAACCTCACCCGCGACTGTAAACCCATCGCTACCAAAAGCAGGCGGTACAGTGCCGGGGACAGAGCTTTTATCAGCTCTGAGGTGGAGCGGCTCTTGAAGGAGGGCATTATCGAAGGTAGCACTAGCCCCTGGCGAGCCCAGGTTGTAGTCGTTAAAACCACTGCAAAACGCCGCATGGTAATCGACTACAGCCAAACCATAAACCGGTACACCCAGCTGGACGCGTACCCCCTCCCTCGCATATCTGATATGGTCAATCAGATTGCGCAATACAAAGTATTCTCCACCATCGACCTTAAGTCAGCGTACCACCAGCTGCCCATCCGCCATGAGGACCGCCAGTATACTGCCTTCGAGGCAAACGGCCGCCTCTACCACTTCCTTAGGGTCCCCTTCGGCGTCACCAACGGGGTTTCGGTCTTCCAAAGGGAGATGGACCGAATGGTTGACCAGAACGCGCTGCGGGCAACCTTCCCCTATTTGGATAACGTCACCATCTGCGGCCACGACCAGCAGGACCACGACGTTAATCTAGCAAATTTCCTCCGTACGGCCCAACGGCTGAACCTAACGTACAATAAGGAAAAATGTATGTTTCACACCAAGCGCCTGGCCATCCTCGGCTGCGTGGTGGAGAACGGAGTCATCGGGCCCGACCCCGACAGAATGCGCCCCCTAATGGAGCTACCCCTTCCCCACTGCCAAAAAGCACTGAAGAGATGCCTGGGGTTTTTCTCCTACTACGCCCAGTGGGTGCCCCTCTATGCAGACAAAGCCAGGCCCCTCATCAAAGCCACCTCCTTCCCCCTGACACCAGAGGCGTGTGCAGCCTTCACTCTTATCAAGAACGATATCGCGAAGGCCGCAATGCACGCGGTGGATGAGTCCATCCCCTTCCAAGTGGAGAGCGATGCCTCCGACTTCGCCCTAGCCGCGACCCTTAACCAGGCGGGCAGACCCGTGGCCTTTTTCTCAAGGACCCTCCAGGGCCCCGAGACGAGACACTCCTCCGTCGAAAAGGAGGCCCAGGCTATTGTAGAAGCGGTGCGTCACTGGAGGCATTACCTGGCCGGGAAACGATTTACCCTGCTCACTGACCAGCGTTCAGTAGCTTTTATGTTTAATAATAAGCAGAGGGGTAAAATCAAGAACGACAAGATCTTGAGGTGGAGAATCGAACTCTCCACCTACAATTATGATATCTTGTATCGGCCAGGGAAACTCAATGAGCCCCCAGATGCCCTATCACGTGGTACATGCGCCAACGCGCAGAGTGATAGGCTGCAGTCCCTCCACAATGACCTCTGCCACCCGGGGGTCACCAGGTTTTTCCATTTTATCAAATCCCGTAACCTGCCCTACTCCATCGAGGAGGTCAGGACCATGACCAAGAGCTGCCAAATCTGCGCCGAGTGCAAACCGCACTTCTATAGGCCGGACAGAGCAAGCCTGATCAAGGCCACCCGCCCCTTCGAACGCCTGAGCGTCGATTTTAAAGGGCCCCTCCCCTCCGCTGACCGCAATGTGTACTTCCTCAACATAGTTGATGAGTACTCCCGTTTCCCCTTTGCCATCCCTTGCCCAGACATGACCAGTACCACGGTCATCAAGTGTCTGAATGACATCTTCGCTCTGTTCGGGTTCCCCAGCTATATACATAGCGACAGGGGCTCATCGTTCATGAGCGACGAACTTCGGCAGTACCTGCTAACAAGAGGTATCGCCACGAGCAGGACCACCAGTTACAACCCCCGGGGGAACGGCCAGGTGGAAAGGGAGAACGCGACGGTTTGGAAGGCAGTCCTCTTAGCACTAAAATCTAAGGGCCTTCCGACCTCCCGCTGGCAGGAGGTCCTCCCTGCAGCACTCCACTCCATTCGGTCACTGCTTTGTACTGCCACTAATGCGACCCCTCATGAGAAAATGTTCGTTTTCCCCCGGAAGTCTACATCGGGAACCTCGCTACCGGCATGGTTGACTTCTCCTGGGCCCGTCCTACTGCGGAGGCACGTGAGGACGCATAAAACGGACCCCCTGGTCGAGCGGGTGCACCTCCTACACGCCAACCCCCAGTATGCCTGGGTGACATACCCAGACGGGCGGGAGGACACGGTCTCCATACGAGATCTCGCACCCTCGGGTACCCCTGAATTACCACCGTTATCCCCCTTACCACCGTTATCCCCCTTACCACTGTTATCCCCCACCACCCCTCCCAACCCAACCCCTGCAGACGGCATGCCGAAGCCCCAGGAATCTTCGCCAACCACCCAGACACCAGACCCGACGTCGGATGCTGCAACACCACCGCTGCCACCACGACGATCAGGACGTCAGACAAGGCCTCCTGATAGACTTAACTTGTAGTACCCTTCACCCTGCCGGACTTCACATTAAACAAGGGGTGAATGTGGTAAACCACTGTATTGTATATTGCCACCTCTGGGTGGCGCTGTGTATGGAGGCATGCCTCAGCTGACTCCACCCACCACTGTGTGGGTTTCGTTCAGACTTGTTCAGTCACTCACGAAGAAGCATGGTCTCTTCTTAGCTAATAAAAGCCTTATTCATCTCTTCTTTCGACTCATCATCTCTTCTTCGACTCATCACCTTTTATGAAGTAATTGATAAGCGTATCAATATTATTTCCTGCCTCTTTTCAATGCCTTTCTGTAACACTGTGATCAGAATTGTAGTCCAAGGGTGGCCATTGCCAGTGCCTTGTACAGACACATTATCACATCCTGAGATTTATCCTCTACCCTTCTGGCTACCTATCCCAGCAGCTGGTTAGCTTAACTGAAGTGCCTCCTCTCACTGAATCCTTGGAGAAGGGTTTGAAGCTTCTGGTGGTAATTCTGGTCCCCTTCCATTGCTTGGCTCACTGTGTACCATCTATTAGCCAATAGATTGAAATCAGCAGAAATGGTGAGCTAACAACCAGGAGTAAATCCTCCCAGTGGTGTTTAATAACCCAGCTAACATTATCACACCAACAGCAATGTCTAGATTTCATTCAATTAACATGTAAATCAACGGGAAGATCGATGATGAAAACCTCAGGATTTTCTTTTGACAAAACGCACGGACAATAGAAGAGCTCTCTTGCTTTCTCCTTCTCTTTAAATCTGAGCTCGTCAAACCTCTCTGACATGGAGCTGATTGTACTGCAAGAATGATCATCACATAACAAGCAGTAGCTTGGTCTCCACACCAAGACATCACCCCGAACCCGGCATCATTTGTCAACGTGCACCACATAACTTGCTGTCTCTGGCCTCAAGGTGTTGTTGAGTTGTGATGTTAGGGATGGGAGGAGAGAGTGAGCACATAAAAGGAGCGCGCAATAAAACCTGCTGTCGCCAAGTAGAAGCAGAGTGCCATCAATCTTTTTGCCAGTAACTTAATCACAAATGTTGAGAAGCAGTTGCCAAAATCAGTATCTAATCCACATGAGCAACCAATCCATTAATAACAGATTGGAGGCTGCGGGCTCAAGCTTTTAATAAAATGGAGTGTTAATGACCTGACACAGCTGAAACTCAGATCCAACAGCAGGGCACGTGTGTGTGTGTGTCTGTGTATGTCTGTGTATGTGTGTGTGTCTATGTGTGTCTGTGCACCTGTGTCTGTGTGTGTATGTGTGTGGGCGTGTGTGTCTGTGTGTGTGTGTGTCTGTCTGTGTGTGTCTGTCTGTGTGTGTGTGGGGGGGGTGGGGGGTGTCTGTGGGTGTGTGTGTGTCTCTGGGGGTGTGTGTGTCTGTGTGTGTGTGGGTGGGTGTGTGTGTGTCTGTGGGTGTGTGTGTGTGTTTGTGTGTGTGTGTGTGTCTGTGTGTATGTGTGTGGGTGTCTGTCTGTGTGTGTCTGTCTGTGTGTGTGTGTGGGGGGGTGGGTGGTGTCTGTGGGTGTGTGTGTGTCTCTGGGGGTGTGTGTGTCTGTCTGTGTGTGTGTGGGTGGGTATGTGTGTGTCTGTGGGTGTGTGTGTGTGTGTGTCTGTGTGTGTGTGTCTGTCTGTGTGTGTCTGTCTGTGTGTGTGTGGGGGGGTGGGGGGTGTCTGTGGGTGTGTGTGTGTCTCTGGGGGTGTGTGTGTCTGTGTGTGTCTGTCTGTGTGTGTGTGGGTGGGTGTGTGTGTGTCTGTGGGTGTGTGTGTGTCTCTGGGTGTGTGTGTGAGTCTGTGTGTGTGTGTGTGTGTCTGTGTGTGTGTGTCTCTGGGTGTGTGTGTGAGTGTGTGTGTGTGTGTGTCTGTGGGTGTGTGTGTGTCTCTGGGTGTGTGTGTGAGTCTGTGTGTGTGTGTGTCTGTGTGTGTGTGTGTGTGGGTGTGTGTGTGTCTGTGGGTGGGTGTGTGTCTGTGGGTGTGTGTGTGTGTGTCTGTGTGTGTGTCTGTCTGTGTGTCTGTCTCTGTGTGTGTGTGGGGGGGTGGGGGGTGTCTGTGGGTGTGTGTGTGTCTGTGGGTGTGTGTGTGTGTGTGTGTCTGTCTGTGTGTGTCTGTCTGTGTGTGTCTGTCTGTGTGTGTGGGGGGGTGGGGGGTGTCTGTGGGTGTGTGGGTGTCTCTGGGGGTGTGTGTGTCTCTGATGTGTGTGTGTGTCTGTGTGTGTGTGTGTGTGTGTGTGGGTGTGTGTGTGTCTGTGGGTGTGTGTGTGTCTGTGGGTGTGTGTGTGTGTGTCTGTCTGTGTGTGTCTGTCTGTGTGTGTCTGTCTGTGTGTGTGGGGGGGGTGCGGGTGTCTGTGGGTGTGTGGGTGTCTCTGGGGGTGTGTGTGTCTCTGATGTGTGTGTGTGTCTGTGTGTGTGTGTGTGTGTGTGGGTGTGTGTGTGTCTGTGGGTGTGTGTGTGTCTGTGGGTGTGTGTGTGTGTGTGTGTGTCTGTGGGTGTGTGTGTGTCTGTGGGTGTGTGTGTGTGTGTGTGTGTCTGTGTGTGTGTG
This sequence comes from Somniosus microcephalus, assembly GCF_052327205.1. NCBI lineage: Eukaryota > Metazoa > Chordata > Chondrichthyes > Squaliformes > Somniosidae > Somniosus > Somniosus microcephalus. The sequence continues at coordinate 19,457,093 of NC_141006.1, read as the reverse complement.
TGTGTGTCTGGGTGTGGGTGTGTGTCTGTGGGTGTTTGTGTGTGTCTGTGTGGGTGTCTCTGGGTGTGTGTGTGTGTCTGTGTGTGTGTCTGTATATGTGTGTGTCTGTATGTGTATGCGTGTGTCTGTGTATGTGTGTGTCTGTGTCTGTGGGTGTGTGTCTGTGGGAGTGGGTGTGTATATGTGCCTGTGTATGTGTGTGGGTGTGTGTGTGTCTGTATGTGTGTGTGTGTCTGTGTGTGTGTGTGTCTGTGTGTGTGTGTGTCTGTATGTGTGAGTGTGTCTGTGTATGTGTCTGTGGGTATGTGTCTGTGTCTGTGTGTGTGTCTGTGGGTATGGGTGTGTGTCTGTGGGTGCGGGTGGGTGTCTTTGTGTATGTGTGTGGGTGTGTGTGTGTCTGTATGTGTGTGTGTGTGTCTGTATGTGTGAGTGTGTCTGTGTATGTGTGTATGTGTCTGTGGGTATGTGTCTGTGTCTGTGTGTGTGTCTGTGGGTATGGGTGTGTGTCTGTGGGTGCGGGTGGGTGTCTTTGTGTATGTGTGTGTGTGTGTGTGTGTCTGTATGTGTGTGTGTGTGTCTGTATGTGTGAGTGTGTCTGTGTATGTGTGTATGTGTCTGTGGGTATGTGTCTGTGTCTGTGTGTGTGTCTGTGGGTATGGGTGTGTGTCTGTGTATGTGTGTGGGTGTGTGTGTGTCTGTATGTGTATGTCTGTGTGTGTCTGTGGGTATGTGTCTGTGTCTGTGTGTATGTCTGTGCCGGTGCTATCCGTCATTATTCCTTGTTACTGCGCCTGTTTAAATAGCACACCGAGGAATGCGGCTCCTCTGGGGATTCCCATGGTGCCGCCTGATTGAGTTGAAGAGGAGATCCTGAAGTGACGACTGATGCAGGAATAACAACACATGAGGCATTTCTTCTTTGTCCGTCCCGACCCTGAGACCCACATTTAGGGAGCCCTACACATATACCTGAATATGTGGGAATAAATCTTTCTTTACTATCTCCATTTCACAAGATCGTCTGTGCTGAATATCTACAGAGGAGGCCGAGGACCCTGGGTACACTGGGTCACGGCCTAATAGTGGGGGTTTTCTGGCTCAGTGAATGGCGGGGCCCCTCTCCACCCTGACTGGGTCAGTGAATGGCGGGGCCTCTCTCCACCCTGACTGGGTCAGTGAATGGCGGGGCCTCTCTCCACCCTGACTGGGTCAGTGAATGGCGGGGCCTCTCTCCACCCTGACTGGGTCAGTGAATGGCGGGGCCTCTCTCCACCCTGACTGGGTCAGTGAATGGCGGGACCTGTCTCCACCCTGACTGGCTCAGTGAATAGCGGGGCCTCTCTCCACCCTGACTGGGTCAGTGAATGGCGGGGCCTCTCTCCACCCTGACTGGGTCAGTGAATAGCGGGGCCTCTCTCCACCCTGACTGGCTCAGTGAATAGCGGGGCCTCTCTCCACCCTGACTGGCTCAGTGAATAGCGGGGCCTCTCTCCACCCTGACTGGGTCAGTGAATGGCGGGGCCTCTCTCCACCCTGACTGGGTCAGTGAATGGCGGGGCCTCTCTCCACCCTGACTGGGTCAGTGAATGGTGGGGCCTCTCTCCACCCTGACTGGGTCAGTGAATGGCGGGGCCTCTCTCCACCCTGACTGGGTCAGTGAATGGCGGGGCCTCTCTCCACCCTGACTGGGTCAGTGAATGGCGGGGCCTCTCTCCACCCTGACTGGCTCAGTGAATAGCGGGGCCTCTCTCCACCCTGACTGGGTCAGTGAATGGCGGGGCCTCTCTCCACCCTGACTGGCGCAGTGAATGGCGGGACCTGTCTCCACCCTGACTGGCTCAGTGAATGGCGGGACCTGTCTCCACCCTGACTGGCTCAGTGAATGGCGGGACCTCTTGTTAGATCCGTGATTCTGAGAGTATGATGTTTTTTTCAATAACCACACGGATGCTGTAACTTAACAATCAACAGGTATTTACTGGAGTAGGGTAGTCTCAAGACTGGGGGTACAGAGGCATGCTCAAGGCTTATATACAGGTGTGGTCACTGCCGGTACTACAGTATACAAGAGCTGTAAAAGTAGTTCACTCTTAAAGGTACATACACTACAATTCCTCCCCTTTTAGATTAGCAGTACCCATAATATTCAAATAACAATTAACACTTTAACATGTACATTAAACACCAATAGTCCATTTATAGATTCAGTCTTTGGGGCGGCTTCCTGATCCTTTCGGGATAGCGCCTTTCCTGAGGTTCTTGTTCTTGGTGCGGAGGCGATTCTGACCCCTTTTTGTCGGTTAGTTCATCGGTTTCCACTGCTACTGGTTCGGAGGTAGATGCTACCGGTATGTCGGGTTCATCCCCAGGTACGCGAGACATGGGGTTGACTCGTTCCTGTGACGCTAAGATCTGATCGACGTGGCGTCTCACAATGTTCTCCCCGACATCCACTGTGTACATTAATGGCCCCTGCCTTGTGCATATCGTTCCGGGTTGCCATTTCTCTGTTCGGTAGTCACAGGCCAAGACTGGTTGTCCTACATTGAAGCTCCTTGTCGGCTTCTCATTGATGTGCTGGAATTGTTTATCCTCAACATTTCTTCGCACATTTGGTCTGAGCAAATCCAGACGAGATCTCAACCTTCGGTTAAAGAACATCATGGCCGGGCTCTGGCTGGTAACTGCATGTGTCGCGTTTCGGTAGGCTACTAAGAAATTGTCCACCTTATGCTGTAGTGGAATTTCATCGTCGCACATGGCCTTTATCGCCTTCTTAAAGGTTTGTACGAACCTCTCAGCCAATCCATTTGTGGCTGGATGATAAGGGGTGGATGTGTAATGCCTTACCCCATTCCTTCTCATAAATTTTCAAAACTCTTCGGCCACAAACTGTGGTCCATTATCAGAGCAAATCTGCTCTGGCAAGCCGTTCCTGGCAAATATGGTCCGTAGGACTGCAATCGTTTTCTCTGTAGTGGTTGAGGACATTTTTATCACCTCAGGCCATTTCGAGTGAGCATCCACTGCTATTAAGAACATTGAGTCCATGAATGGACCAGCGAAATGATTATGCACCCGTTGCCATGGAGAGGAGGGCCACTCCCATGGGTGTAGAGGGGCATGTGGTGGTGCATTTTGGACCTTCTGGCATCCTGAGCAGCTCTTGGTTAGGTCTTCGATTTGTTGATCGATTCCCGGCCACCACACATAAGCCCTAGCAAGGCTTTTCATTTTCACTCCCCCCAGATGACCTTCATGAAGCTCATTTAGCACTCTCTCCCTTAACTTGGGTGGAATCACCACTCTGGATCCACACATCACTGTCCCCTGGCATACTGACAGCTGTTCTCTTCTGGATGAGAATGCTGGCAACAGTGAGTCGCCTTGTGTTGGCCATCCCCTCACCGTCAAATCATATACCCGAGACAGCGTCAGATCATTGCGGGTCTCCTTCTCTATATCCGCGTTCGTTATTGGCAATCGTTCAATTATTGACGAATAAAATATCTCGATAGGGTCCACTGCTGGTGCTTCCTCCACAGTAGGCAGTGGCAGGCGCGATAGCCCATCAGCGTTTCCATGCTGTTTCGTGCCTTTATATTCTATTTCATATTGATTCGCCCCTAGAAACAGGGACCATCTTTGTAACTGTTGTGCAGTCATCACTGGAACGCCCTTCTTTGGATTAAAGATGGAGACAAGTGGTTGGTGGTCAGTCAGCAAGGTGAACTTCTGCCCATGCAGATAGTGGTTGAATATTTTTACTCCCCATACTAGGCTGAGGGCCTCCCTGTCAATCTGGGCGTAGTTGCGCTCGGCTGAGGTTAGTGACCAAGACGCAAAGGCTACTGGCCTCTCCAACCCGTCTGGGAATTTGTGCGACAGCACCGCTCCAATACCATAGGGTGATGCATCACATGCCAAATGAATTGGTAGTGCTGGGTTGAAATGGGCCAACACCTCTTTTGATGTGATCAATTCTTTACACTTCTGGAAAGCTCATCTACGTTCGTCATTCCACTTCCATGGTACCCCTGTTTGCAGTAGGGTGTTCAGTGGGTGTAATGCCGTGGACAAATTTGGTAAGAACTTATGGTAGTAGTTTACCAGCCCAAGGAACGACCTCAGTTGTGACACATTTTCCGGTGCTGGAGCCTTGACTACTGCCTCAATCTTTTCAGGGGACTTATGTAACCCCTCTTCATCGATGACGTGGCCACAATACGAGCTCTGCTTCTGGAAAAACTCGCACTTGTGGCGATTAGCTCATAGCCCATATTCCTTTAATCTGGTGAGCACCTTCTCCAAGTTGGCGAGGTGATCACTGTCATTTTCGCCCGTGACCAGGATGTCATCCAAATAACACTGGGTCCCTGGAATCCCTTGCAGGACTTGTTCCATCGCCCTTTGCCAAATAGCCGGAGCCGACGCTACCCCGAACACCAGCCGGTTGTATTGATAGAGACCTTTATGAGTGTTGATCGTAAGGTATTGTTTCGAGGCTTCTTCTACCTCCATTTGCAAGTACGCCTGGGCTAGATCAATTTTGGTGAAGCGTTTACCTCCAGATAGCGAGGCGAAAATATCCTCAATTCGTGGAAGCGGATATTGTACCGTGTGAAGGACTGGGTTCACTGCCACCTTAAAATCCCCACAGGTGCGGACCTTCTTTGGTTCCCCAGGCGTATTACTCAACGACCTCTTCATTACAGGAACGATGGGTGTAGCCCACTCGCTCCAGTCTACTTTGGACAGTACTCCTGAACGTTCCAACCCTTCCAGCTCTGCTTCGACGGCTGGTCTGATCGCATAAGGCACCGGTCTGGCCTTAAGAAACTTTGGGCTTGCATTTTCCTCTATTTTAATCGTTGCTGTTATGCCTTTTTAGTGTTCCGAGTCCTTCCTGGAACACTTCTTTTGCGTCAGTTAGCATTTTTGACAGTCGTCCAGGTGTGACGTCATCATCCTTTTTGGCCTCAACCTTCAGTGCTTGTATGGAATGCCAATCTAATTGTATCTTCCGGATCCATTCACGTCCTAGCAGTGGTGGTCCTCCATCTGGCAATACATATATGTCCATTTTAGGTATTTCCTGGCCTTTGTATATCACTTTCACCCTTATTTTTCCTTTGGGGTAGACTTTTTGCCCCGTGTACGTCTTCAAGACAATCTCTGTAGCTTTCAAGGGTATATGTGAAAATAGCCGCTTGTAGTCCCTTTGGTTTATGACTGTTAGGGCTGATCCTGTGTCCAATTCCATTTTCACTTGGACTTCGTCTGTCTTGAGTGTAACCCAGATAGTCTGCTGATCCTCCATTTTGGTTACCTTATGTAGTTTCAGACAACCCAGCTCCTTTCTTCCGGAGTCTGTGTCACTTTTCTGTTCGTCTGAACTACTGTCCATCACCTTGTGTACATTTTTGTACTTCTCCTGCGGAGATTTCTTGCTGTTGGTTTTCTTCCCAGACCTGCAGACTCTTGCTATGTGTCCTACTTTTCCACATTGTCTGCACACTTGGTCCTTGAACCAACAATCCTTCTGGTCGTGTGTTGTTCTGCCGCAGCGATAACATTTCCCTGTTCCATAGGACATTTCATTAGTGCCATATTCTTGCGGTCTCCGTTGTATCTCTGCAGTGTCCCTTGCGGCTGCTTCGTGTGATACTGCCATACTGAAAGCCTTGTCCAGCGTAAGATCCTTTTCTGATAGAAGCCGTTTCTGGGTTCCTTCACTTTGCAGCCCACACACAAACTTGTCCCTTAACGTATCTGCAAGTCCCACTCCAAACTAGCAGTGTTTCGATAGCTTGCGCAGTTCCGTTACGTACTCAGCATTGCTTTCGTCTTTGTGTTGGTTCCTTTTATGGAACTTAAATCATTCTGCTATCAGCAGCGGTGTGGGGTTTAAGTAGACTGTAACGAGTGGGCTACACCCATCGTTACTGTAATGAAGAGGTCGTTGAGTAATACGCCTGGGGAACCAAAGAAGGTCCGCATCTGTGGGGATTTTAAAGTGACAGTGAACCCAGTCCTTCACACGGTACAATATCCGCTTCCACGAATTGAGGATATTTTCGCCTCACTATCTGGAGGTAAACGCTTCACCCTCTATCTTACCCCGTCGACGCTGCTCGGCTTTTTTTCCACCACCGGTCGGCTCCAGCTGCCGCTGTCCGGGATGGGTCTGCGCTGTACTTGTCGTCAGTCTGTTGCTGATCGTCGTGGCTGGGGAACCAAGCCCGGCTCTCCACAGCCTCCCATGCGATGTTCACTCTCTGCCGGACGACTGGGCGGTTGCTCGTGGTCGACGCCCGTGCTTCTGGTCTCAACTTTCTTCCACTGCCCTCCCGGAGCGACTCCTCGAAGGGAAATGCAGAGTTGCAGGTAGATTCGAATCGACACTCGTCGCCACTGTTAGATCCGTGATTCTGAGAGTATGATGTTTTTTTCAATAACCACACGGATGCTGAAACTTAACAATCAACAGGTATTTACTGGAGTAGGGTAGTCTCAAGACTGGGGGTACAGAGGCATGCTCAAGGCTTATATACAGGTGTGGTCACTGCCGGTACTACAGTATACAAGAGCTGTAAAAGTAGTTCTCTCTTAAAGGTACATACACTACATGATACGCTTATCAATTACTTCATAAAAGGTGATGAGTCGAAGAAGAGATGATGAGTCGAAAGAAGAGATGAATAAGGCTTTTATTAGCTAAGAAGAGACCATGCTTCTTCGTGAGTGACTGAACAAGTCTGAACGAAACCCACACAGTGGTGGGTGGAGTCAGCTGAGGCATGCCTCCATACACAGCGCCACCCAGAGGTGGCAATATACAATACAGTGGTTTACCACATTCACCCCTTGTTTAATGTGAAGTCCGGCGGGGTGAAGGGTACTACAAGTTAAGTCTATCAGGAGGCCTTGTCTGACGTCCTGATCGTCGTGGTGGCGGCGGTGGTGTTGCAGCATCCGACGTCGGGTCTGGTGTCTGGGTGGTTGGCGAAGATTCCTGGGGCTTTGGCATGCCGTCTGCAGGGGTTGGGTTGGGAGGGGTGGTGGGGGATAACAGTGGTAAGGGGGATAACGGTGGTAAGGGGGATAACGGTGGTAATTCAGGGGTACCCGAGGGTGCGAGATCTCGTATGGAGACCGTGTCCTCCCGCCCGTCTGGGTATGTCACCCAGGCATACTGGGGGTTGGCGTGTAGGAGGTGCACCCGCTCGACCAGGGGGTCCGTTTTATGCGTCCTCACGTGCCTCCGCAGTAGGACGGGCCCAGGAGAAGTCAACCATGCCGGTAGCGAGGTTCCCGATGTGGACTTCCGGGGGAAAACGAACATTTTCTCATGAGGGGTCGCATTAGTGGCAGTACAAAGCAGTGACCGAATGGAGTGAAGCACTGCAGGGAGGACCTCCTGCCAGCGGGAGGTCGGAAGGCCCTTAGATTTTAGTGCTAAGAGGACTGCCTTCCAAACCGTCGCGTTCTCCCTTTCCACCTGGCCGTTCCCCCGGGGGTTGTAACTGGTGGTCCTGCTCGTGGCGATACCTCTTGTTAGCAGGTACTGCCGAAGTTCGTCGCTCATGAACGATGAGCCCCTGTCGCTATGTATATAGCTGGGGAACCCGAACAGAGCGAAGATGTCATTCAGACACTTGATGACCGTGGTACTGGTCATGTCTGGGCAAGGGATGGCAAAGGGGAAACGGGAGTACTCATCAACTATGTTGAGGAAGTACACATTGCGGTCAGCGGAGGGGAGGGGCCCTTTAAAATCGACGCTCAGGCGTTCGAAGGGGCGGGTGGCCTTGATCAGGCTTGCTCTGTCCGGCCTATAGAAGTGCGGTTTGCACTCGGCGCAGATTTGGCAGCTCTTGGTCATGGTCCTGACCTCCTCGATGGAGTAGGGCAGGTTACGGGATTTGATAAAATGGAAAAACCTGGTGACCCCCGGGTGGCAGAGGTCATTGTGGAGGGACTGCAGCCTATCACTCTGCGCGTTGGCGCATGTACCACGTGATAGGGCATCTGGGGGCTCATTGAGTTTCCCTGGCCGATACAAGATATCATAATTGTAGGTGGAGAGTTCGATTCTCCACCTCAAGATCTTGTCGTTCTTGATTTTACCCCTCTGCTTATTATTAAACATAAAAGCTACTGAACGCTGGTCAGTGAGCAGGGTAAATCGTTTCCCGGCCAGGTAATGCCTCCAGTGACGCACCGCTTCTACAATAGCCTGGGCCTCCTTTTCGACGGAGGAGTGTCTCGTCTCGGGGCCCTGGAGGGTCCTTGAGAAAAAGGCCACGGGTCTGCCCGCCTGGTTAAGGGTCGCGGCTAGGGCGAAGTCGGAGGCATCGCTCTCCACTTGGAAGGGGATGGACTCATCCACCGCGTGCATTGCGGCCTTCGCGATATCGTTCTTGATAAGAGTGAAGGCTGCACACGCCTCTGGTGTCAGGGGGAAGGAGGTGGCTTTGATGAGGGGCCTGGCTTTGTCTGCATAGAGGGGCACCCACTGGGCGTAGTAGGAGAAAAACCCCAGGCATCTCTTCAGTGCTTTTTGGCAGTGGGGAAGGGGTAGCTCCATTAGGGGGCGCATTCTGTCGGGGTCGGGCCCGATGACTCCGTTCTCCACCATGCAGCCGAGGATGGCCAGGCGCTTGGTGTGAAACATACATTTTTCCTTATTGTACGTTAGGTTTGCCCGCAGCGCGTTCTGGTCAACCATTCGGTCCATCTCCCTTTGGAAGACCGAAACCCCGTTGGTGACGCCGAAGGGGACCCTAAGGAAGTGGTAGAGGCGGCCGTTTGCCTCGAAGGCAGTATACTGGCGGTCCTCATGGCGGATGGGCAGCTGGTGGTACGCTGACTTAAGGTCGATGGTGGAGAATACTTTGTATTGCGCAATCTGATTGACCATATCAGATATGCGAGGGAGGGGGTACGCGTCCAGCTGGGTGTACCGGTTTATGGTTTGGCTGTAGTCGATTACCATGCGGCGTTTTGCAGTGGTTTTAACGACTACAACCTGGGCTCGCCAGGGGCTAGTGCTACCTTCGATAATGCCCTCCTTCAAGAGCCGCTCCACCTCAGAGCTGATAAAAGCTCTGTCCCCGGCACTGTACCGCCTGCTTTTGGTAGCGATGGGTTTACAGTCGCGGGTGAGGTTAGCGAACAGGGGAGGGGGGGGGACTTTTAATGTGGAAAGGCTGCAGGTGGTTTGCAGCGGGCGATTTAAAAGTTGTTGGTTGCAGACTGTGAGTGGGGGGAGGGGTCCACCGTATGCTAGTGTGACACTCTTAAGGTGGCACTGAAAATCCAACCCTAGCAGGACGGCAGCGCAAAGACGGGGCAGGACTAGCAGTTTAAATTTTTGATATTCAGTGCCCCCTACTGACAGGGTCACCACACAGTAGCCGCTGATGTCCATTGACTGGGACTTGGACGCCATAGAAATGCGATGGTGCGTTGGCAGAATCGTGAGGGAGTGGCTACGTACCGTGTCGGGGTGGACGAAACTCTCTGTGCTCCCGCTGTCGATCAGGCAACTGGTGGCGCGGCCGTTTACCGCGATATCCATCATGGAGCTGGATAGATGGTGAGGGTGGCCTTGATCCAGCGTCACGGAGGCCAGTATGTGGCTTAGTGAGTCACTATAGTCATCCGCCGAGACGGTGGTCGGTTCCGGTGACGAAATGGCGGTTGAGTGCGTTGGATACGATGGCGGCGGATGCCATGCGGCCGGGGGTACACAAAATGGCGGATAAGATGGCTGCTCCCACGGCCCGCACGCTGCGCTGCTGGCTGGCTTCCCCTTGCAGGCGTTAGCGTAATGGCCTTTCTTCCCGCAGCCCGAGCAGGTAGCTGTCTTAGCTGGGCAGTGCGCTCTGGGATGTTTTAACTGGCCACAGAAATAGCATTTTTGGGCCTGGTTACTGGGCATCGAAGCAGTTCTTACCGGAGGCTGCTGTCTCGGTTGGGTCGCTGCAGCGGTTGGTGCCGGGGGCGGCGGTCCCGTGTCCCACGGTTTCGATTGCCATGTCTCGGCGCCGTTACGGGGGTATGCCTCGAGGTTTCGGTGGGCCTCCTCTAACGAGAGCGCAAGGGCAATGGCCGTCTTCAGGTCGGGTTCCTTGCTTTCTAGCAGTCTCTGCCGGGTGTGGTCTGACTGGAGGCCCCTGACGAAGGCATCACAGGCGAGTCCCTGCGCGTGCTCCACAGCCGTTACCGCTTTACAATCGCAGTCTCTGCAGAGTGCCAGTAGCGCCCGTGCAAATGCCCCTACCGATTCTCCCGGTTGCTGCCTGCGGGATCCCAAGAGGTGTCGGGCGTAAATTGTGTTCACTGGGCGCGTATATTGCCCTTTTAGTAGCTCGAGGGCCGCCACGTACGTATTAGAGTCCCGGATTAGCATATATACTTGATGGCTCACCTGGGCGGTCAAAATTTTCAGTTTGTGATCCTCCTCTGTAACCTGTGAGATTGCGAGGAAGGATTCAAAGCAGCTCAGCCAGTGTTCAAACTTGGCTGATGCACCCACATCTTGAGGGTCGAGGTCCAGGCGTGGTGGTCTGAGGGCTCTCAGCAATGTCTGCTGTATCCGTTGCTGTTGTTGCTCCTCAGGTGTCGCCATTTAACTTTTAGCTAATAAAATTGATACGCTTATCAATTACTTCATAAAAGGTGATGAGTCGAAGAAGAGATGATGAGTCGAAAGAAGAGATGAATAAGGCTTTTATTAGCTAAGAAGAGACCATGCTTCTTCGTGAGTGACTGAACAAGTCTGAACGAAAGCCACACAGTGGTGGGTGGAGTCAGCTGAGGCATGCCTCCATACACAGCGCCACCCAGAGGTGGCAATATACAATACAGTGGTTTACCACACTACACCTCTCTCCACCCTGACTGGCTCAGTAAATGGCGGGGCCTCTCTCCACCCTGACTGGCTCAGTGAATGGCGGGGCCTCTCTCCACCCTGACTGGCTCAGTGAATGGCGGGGCCTCTCTCCACCCTGACTGGCTCAATGAATAGCAGGGTCTCTCTCTACCCTGACTGGCTCAGTGAATGGCGGGGCCTCTCTCCACCCTGACTGGCTCAGTGAATAGCGGGGTCTCTCTCCACCCTGACTGGCTCAGTGAATGGCGGGGCCTCTCTCCACCCTGACTGGCTCAGTGAATGGCGGGGCCTCTCTCCACCCTGACTGGCTCAGTGAATGGCGGGGCCTCTCTCCACCCTGACTGGCTCAGTGAATAGCGGGGTCTCTCTCTACCCTGACTGGCTCAGTAAATGGCGGGGCCTCTCTCCACCCTGACTGGCTCAGTGAATGGCGGGGCCTCTCTCCACCCTGACTGGCTCAGTGAATAGCAGGGTCTCTCTCTACCCTGACTGGCTCAGTGAATGGCGGGGCCTCTCTCCACCCTGACTGGCTCAGTGAATGGCGGGGCCTCTCTCCACCCTGACTGGCTCAGTGAATAGCAGGGTCTCTCTCTACCCTGACTGGCTCAGTGAATGGCGGGTCCTCTCTCCACCCTGACTGGCTCAGTGAATGGCGGGGCCTCTCTCCACCCTGACTGGCTCAGTGAATGGCGGGGCCTCTCTCCACCCTGACTGGCTCAGTGAATAGCGGGGTCTCTCTCCACCCTGACTGGCTCAGTGAATGGCGGGGCCTCTCTCCACCCTGACTGGCTCAGTGAATGGCGGGGCCTCTCTCCACCCTGACTGGCTCAGTGAATGGCGGGGCCTCTCTCTACCCTGACTGGCTCAGTGAATAGCGGGGCCTCTCTCTACCCTGACTGGCTCAGTGAATGGCGGGGCCTCTCTCCACCCTGACTGGCTCAGTGAATAGCGGGGTCTCTCTCCACCCTGACTGGCTCAGTGAATAGCGGGGCCTCTCTCCACCCTGACTGGCTCAGTGAATGGCGGGGCCTCTCTCCACCCTGACTGGCTCAGTGAATAGCGGGGCCTCACTCCACCCTGACTGGCTCAGTGAATGGCGGGGCCTCTCTCCACCCTGACTGGCTCAGTGAATGGCGGGGCATCTCTCCACCCTGACAATGCCAGTGATATGAAGGGGGCAAGGCCGAGGGCGGAGACTCCCGTGTCCCTGCAGGCCGGGGTCGGAGGTCATGACGCCCAGTGAAAGTTGGAGTGGCGGGAGTGGGGCCCACCTGGGGTTCATGCTGAGGATCGGGCCCTGTTCCTCCGAAGAGTGAGGTAATTGTTTTATGTCGGCCTTCTTATGTGTACATCTTCTTTCTGGGAGGGGGGAGGGTGTCCGGCACCCACCCCACCTGCTGCCCCCACCCCCCCACAACCGCTTGCTGCAATCTGCGGTCTCCAGGAGAAGATGGGTGCCTGAGATGTAGCCCAAATGGTGACCTTCCCCATACCCTACAGACTCTGATGGGGTTAGCGGTGGATGTCCCGACTAGGTGCTTCCTGGTACTTATGGATTTCTGGCTGCACCATCACAGAACTGTACCATTGGCTGCAGGATGCAAAGGTTGCCACAGCACGTAGCTTTCCTGCTCCTGGATCCGAGCACCCTCGCCTCTGATTCCGAAGGTTGTGGGGTCAAGTCCCACTCCAGGGACCTGAGCACATAAAGCTAGGCTGACACTCTAGTGCAGTGCTGAGGGAGTGCTGCACTGTTGGAGGTGCAGTGCTGAGGGAGGGCTGCACTGTCGAAGGTGCCGTCTTTCGGATGAGACGTTAAACCGAGGCCCTGTCTGCTCTCTCAGGTGGACGTAAAAGATCCCATGACACTGTTTCGAAGAAGAGCAGGGGAGTTACCCCCGGTGTCCTGGGGCCAATATTTATCCCTCAACCAACATAACAAAAACAGATTATCTAGTCATTTTCACATTGCTGTTTGTGGGAGCTTGCTGTGTGCAAATTGGCTGCCGCGTTTCCCACACTCCAAAAGTACTTCATTGACTGTAAAGCGCTTTGAGACGTCCAGTGGTCGTGAAAGGCGCTATATAAATGCAAGTCTTTCTTTCTTTCTTCTTTCTTGTATCCTTCCAAGCCACTGTAGGTGACCGCCACCACATGTTAAACAGTCTGCAGCCCACCCGTGAATTTTAAACACTACGGGGTTACCTTTCCATTGGGATTCTCCCAATCATCCAACTTAACTTCAAGGGAATATCCATGGAAACTCCATTTCTTCTGCCGGAGATGGGAAGAAAATTCAACCTGTGGTAAAATATGCCTTCATCAGACCTGCTTGTATTTTACCTGCTTGTATTGTGTGAACCACACCCTTTTGTTCCTATTGTGTGTATTGGCTACACCCCTGCCTTTTGCCATATAAAGGTCTCAGGAGCTGTATGAGTCACTCACTACCAGATGAACTCGATGTGGGAAGACCTGCTATGCTGGTATGTTCTTAGTGATTAAAAGCCTTTAGTTGAATCCTTTAAATTCCTTGTCTTTGAGTTATTGAAGGCACATCAATTTTAATCACTAAAACAACAAGATGGATCGACTCCTGAAACCAGAGCGCTTGGATCTGGACCCCCATGCCTCAGACGCAGCCACACAGTTCGGACACTGGTTCCAATGCTTCGAATTTTTCATTGCAAACTCATCCACTGCCATAGCCGCAGCCGAAACCGCTACCAGAGACATGAAACTGGGAATCCTGCGAAACTGGGTGAGCCATCGGGTCTCCCCCCTCATCCAAGATGCCACCAGCTACGAGGAGGCCTGCACCATCCTGAAGGCCCACTACGCGCGGCCAATAAACGTGGTGTACGCCAGGCATCTTCTGACTACTCGCACGCAGCGGCATGGTGAGTCACTAGGGGACTTTATACTAAACCTAAAAGTACTGGGCAGAGACTGTAACTGTAAGGCCGTGTCTGCCATCGTGTACACGGAGGAGCTGATTCGAGACTCCCTTATTGCGGGCCTCAGTTCAAATTATATTTGGCAGAAACTGTTTGAAAAGGAGGGACTGGACTTAAAACAGGCTATAGATATAGTGCGATCGCTAGATATGGCCCAGAGGAACTCTGAATCCTGTTCCCCAGGCCACGCGGCCCACTCCGCCTCGTGCGTGCCGTGGGGGCCGCCATCTTGGAAGCCATCTTCACCTCCCAGGTCTCAGGCCAGCCCAGCACCATCGGAGCCCCAGCCTTCACCCAGGAGCCCCACTACTGCCGCGATGCATCGGGGCCTGAAATGCTACTTCTGCGGTCAGGACAAACACTCCAGGCATCTGTGCCCAGCGAAGGGCACCACCTGTTTTAAATGCGGGAAGAAAGGACACTTCAGCAAAGTCTGCAGAGGGAACCCCGCCTCCAACTCCACCACTGCCGCGTGCGCGCCGTGGGAGCGGCCATCTTGGAAGCCATCTTGTTCACCCTCATGGAGTCCACCATCTTGCCCCAACTACACGGACCTCCAGGACCCACTGGTGGCCTCGATCACAGTGGATCAATCCAGGCCACATCCGTTGTCTAAATTGATGATGGACATAGAGGTAAACGGGAACAAGGTTAAATGCTTGATTGACTGCGGGAGCACCGAAAGCTTTATTCATCCTAGCCTGGTAAAACGACTTTCTCTAACGATAGTCCCCACACAGGGCAAAATCGCCATGGCCGATAAGACTCATACCTCAAAAATCACAGGTTTCTGCGCGGTTATGTTGTCGGTAAAAGGCAATGATTACAGAGATTTTAAACTATTGATAATGCCAGATCTCTGTGTGAGCGTGATCTTGGGTCTGGACTTCCAGTGCCACCACCAAAGTATCACGCTTACCTACGGTGGGTCCCAGCCGCCCCTCACAGTGTGCGGTCTGGCTACCCTGAAGGTCAAGCCGCCCTCTCTGTTCGCCAACCTCGCACCCAACTGTCGACCCATAGCGACCAAGAGTAGGCGGTACAGCTGGGAGGATAGACGGTTCATTGTGTCGGAAGTAGAAAGACTCAAGCGGGAGGGTATCATCGAATGCAGTACCAGCCCATGGCGCGCCCAGGTAGTAGTAGTTAAGGGTAGCGAAAAGAAGTGGATGGTGATAGATTATAGCCAGACGGTTAATCTATACACCCAGCTAGACGCCTACCCTCTGCCCCGCATAGCGGATATGGTTAACCAAATCGCGCAATACCGGGTGTTTTCCATCATCGACCTAAAATCGGCATACCACCAGCTCCCCATTAGGCTGGAGGACCGTCCATACACCGCCTTCGAGGCGAACGGACGTCTCTACCACTTCCTCAGAGTCCCCTTTGGGGTAACGAATGGGGTCTCGGTCTTCCAGCGGGAGATGGACCGCATGGTCGATGAGAACCAGTTAACAGCCACCTACCCATACCTAGACAATGTCACCATCTGCGGCCACGACCAGCAAGACCACGACTCGAACCTCGCGAGATTTCTGAAAACCGCCCTCAGACTCAATCTCACCTATAACGAGGATAAGTGTGTCTTTAGCACCACGCGCCTCTGTATCCTGGGCTGCGTGGTGGAAAACGGGGAAATCGGTCCGGACCCCGACCGATTGCGCCCCCTACGGGAGCTACCCCTACCAAACACTCCCAAGGCCCTGAAAAGGTGCCTGGGGTTTTTCTCCTATTACGCCCAATGGGTCCCCAATTATTCCGACAAGGCCCGTCCCCTCCTGAAATCAACGTCCTTCCCGCTCACGGCCAAGGCCCACGCCGCCTTCAACAGCATTAAACACGACATTGAGAAGGCCGCGCTGCAGGCAGTGGACGAAAACATCCCTTTCCAGGTTGAAAGCGATGTGTCCGACTTCGCTTTAGCAGCCACCCTCAACCAGGATGGGCGGCCCGTGGCCTTTTTCTCAAGAACCCTCCAAGGGCCCGAGATCAGGCACTCCTTGGTAGAGAAGGAGGCCCAGGCCATAGTGGAGGCAGTGCGGCACTGGAGGCAATACCTAGCTGGCAAACGCTTCACCCTGCTTACCGACCAGCGGTCGGTAGCCTTCATGTTTAACAACAAACAGAGGGGGAAGATCAAGAACGACAAAATTCTCACGTGGCGGATCGAACTCTCCACGTTTGAGTACGACATAATATATAGGCCGGGGGCCCACAACGAATCCCCCGACGCCCTATCACGAGGGATGTGTGCCAGCATCCAGGGGGACAGGCTACAGGGCCTCCACAATGGCCTCTGCCACCCGGGGGTCACCCGGCTATTCCACTTTATAAAATCCCGTAACCTGCCCTATTCCATCGAGGAGGTCCGGTCTATGACCAGGGACTGCCGCACCTGTGCGGAATGCAAGCCCCGTTTTTTCAGACCCGACCGAGCCCACCTGATCAAAGCTACGCGGCCATTCGAGCGCCTGAGCTTAGATTTCAAGGGACCACTCCCCTCCACCGACCGCAATGTGTACTTTCTCAACATTGTGGACGAGTACTCCCGCTTCCCATTCGCCTACCCCTGCCCAGATATGACCAGTGCCACGGTCATCAAGTGCCTCGGCAACCTGTTTTGCATGTTCGGCATGCCTAACTACATCCACACTGACAGGGGGGCGTCGTTCATGAGCGATGAACTGCGCCAATACCTGCTGTCGAAGGGGATAGCCACGAGTCGGACCACTAGTTATAACCCCCGGGGTAATGGGCAAGTGGAGAGGGAGAACGCGACAGTGTGGAAGGCGGTCACCTTAGCACTAAGGTCTAAAGGCCTCCCCACCTCCCGCTGGCAGGAGGTCCTCCCAGACGTACTCCACTCGATAAGGTCGCTACTGTGTACTGCTACTAACGCCACTCCTCACGAGAAGATGTTTGTTTTTCCCCGCAAATCAACCTCAGGAGTATCCCTACCCTCGTGGCTCTCCACCCCAGGGACAGTCCTGTTACGGAAGCATGTGAGGGGCCACAAAACGGATCCCCTCGTGGAGGCAGTACACCTACTCCACGCAAACCCACAGTACGCGTACGTCAAGCACGCCGACGGGCGTGAAGATACCGTGTCCATAAAGGACCTCGCCTCGGCAGGAAGCGACGACGATGACCCATCACCACCACCCCCAGAAGAACCTCCACCACCCCTAGAGGTATCCTCACCACCCCCAGAAGTACCTGCAACACCCCCGGCACATGGGTATGCCCAGGAGGGCACCACGGACTCCCGGTCGGAACCCGAGGTACTGTTGCGACGTTCAGGAAGGACTATCACACCCCCGGACAGACTAAATCTGTAGAAGGGGTGAATGTGATGAAATATGCCTTCATCAGACCTGCTTGTATTTTACCTGCTTGTATTGTGTGAACCACACCCTTTTGTTCCTATTGTGTGTATTGGCTACGCCCCTGCCTTTTGCCATATAAAGGTCTCAGGAGCTGTATGAGTCACTCACTACCAGATGAACTCGATGTGGGAAGACCTGCTATGCTGCTATGTTCTTAGTGATTAAAAGCCTTTAGTTGAATCCTTTAAATTCCTTGTCTTTGAGTTATTGAAGGCACATCACAACCCCCCCCTGTTTCAAGGGGAAACCCTTCATGGATTGGACATGGGGAGCTTTCATCAAGTAGCTGGGTTCCTTCAAGTGCAGCGTGTCGCACATGGCACCTGTGTGGGCATCAGAGCTCCATATATCAACCCAGTGGTCTACATGAACAGAAAGGGTATGAACTCAATTAATGTTGAAGCATCTGACCACAGAACCATCTTTATGGACATCAGTGGCCGTTACCCCAGAATCAGCCACGATGCCTTCATTGGCCCAGAAATTTGGGTCGGGGGCTTCCCGTGGGTGCAAGCCCCCAACCTGCACTTACCTAGCGCGCCGGCCGTTGAGCTGTGAGCCCCCGTGGAATTGCGATCCTGGGCCTCCTCCAACTGCCGGCGCGCAGTGCTTGCGTATCCCAGGGGCGCAGTTAGTTCGATGCGTCCCCTGGGATCACGTGGGCCATGGAGAGCCAATGGTAGCAGGGAATGCTTCATTTAAACCTATAAATACTACAAGCCCCAAAACATCACTAAATCTTCAAATAAATAAAAAAAAAGCCATCACATTTTTAAAATAAACTATAAATTACATGAAATAACTATTTTAAACAATAATTTAAATTTTTGAAAAAATTAATTACATTTTCCAACGGGGCTAAAAATAAACTTACCTTTCTTTAAAGTATTTAAAAATAATAAACCTATGGAAAAAATGTTTTAATTTTAATTAATTCACCACTTACCTTGTAAAAAGCAGGCCTTGCGACTGCTTTTTAAATGTGTAACTTCTGGAGACTTACCTTCCCGGGAAAACCTGCAAAAAAAACGTAAGTTCGATGCACACGCGCTGCCTCTCCCGCGCACGCGTTCCACCTCTTAACCCCTTCTTTCAGGGGAACGGAAGTGCCGGTTTCCCGTGCATGCGCAGTGCATGCAGGAAACCGGCACTTCCATTGGGCTTACGGGTGAGTACCCCGTGCGTACTCACCCGTGGAGACCCGAATTTCTGGGCCATTATGTGCTCACATGTTTTGAAGGTCAAGAAATACAAGGGCGAGAGCAGGACTAAGCTCTGCATCGATGACTGCAGACCCTGCGGAGAAGACCACCAACAGCAGAGAGGTGCCTTGGGCTGGAAGCCCGTTTGCTGATCCCAGGCCTTCATCTCCACCGCCATCTGTCCAATTTGGGGGCACAATGAGAGAGCATATGAGGAAGGTCGATAGTTGTGCACAATGCTTTAAATGGTACCTCCCAGAGAGTGTGGCAGTTCCCAACTCAGATTTGTGTCATGGTTGATGGGGCCCTGCAAGAATCATCTGAAAAGGTGAGGAGCACACTTAACTTTCTTCCTGGTACCAGCAAATGTCTTCCTGATTGGAAGCCAGGTACGGGGGAGATGGCATTGACCTCCCTCCGTGCAGATTCTACCTGTGCTGTTAATGGAGGGAGGCCATCTGCCCCAATAGGCTTCCCTCTTTTGGTTCACTTCTTGCAGAAGGACCTCCAACTCTTCAGCATCAAAGGGAGCAGTGTGCCACTGTCAGCACTTTAGTCCACATTTTCTGCCGCGACTGCCTCCTCTCTTAAGGCAAAATACAGCCCTTTAAGAGCTGCTGCCTCTCTGGATTTTCTATCCCCAGCCAGGTGCACCACAGGTCAAGGTCTCTAGGCAAGCTGGTCCTGGGGCCAGTAGCCTATTCAACTTAGCGAGGAAGACTCCCATCATAAAATTCAGCACAGCTCGCGCCGCCCCCCCACCCACCCCGCCCCCATCCCTGAGCTGCTGGCTAAGATGAGGCTGCACCGTGGGATGGCTCAATCATATTGTTCCCACATTTGGGTCTCTGTCATCTCTCACCTGTCACTGACACGCCCAGCCCTCTCCATCTGAGTGCTGTGGCCAAAGTGTGGCCTGTTGGCAGGATAAACAAAAATCATAAACGTTCAGCGGTCCCTTTCAAGGGTGCGGAAGTGCGGTGATGCGGGACCTCTGCCCGTTGCTTTGACCTGGCTTTGACGCGGAAGGTGGGGTCATTTACTTAATCATGGTGGGCGCCCACAACTGGAGCGGCACCCTAAAGTCACGTGATTGGCTGAGGGAGCAACTGAGACCCAAAATAGGCCAAAAAAGAAATAAGATTTTTTTTCTTTGCTCCTGGAGATCGATTACTGGGCCTGGTGTCTCCTCCGTGGATGCAACCCGGAAGGTAGACCCGATAATGTGCCCAGTGTTGCCCTCATTTTGCTGATGTTAGGTTAGGCCCAAGTATCCTCTCAGTCTCATTAGAATATGCCCAAACTTTAAAATGGGCGTAAATCAGCGTAAGCAATCGGTGTCCAAGGAAACACCGAACCCACACCAGCATATTTCCTCTTTAAGTATCAATATTTAAGTTTCAACTCATTTCGCCATCATTGATGCACATCAGGAACAGCATGTTTAATGACCCGCAGTTGGGGAGGCTTTTCATTTTTAATGTGAGTTTTACTTATGCCATCAAAATGCATTAAAAGAAGCAACAAGCACCGAGCAGGTCTCAGTGAGGATAAATTTAAACAAAACGCTACAAAAATGGCAATTAAATGCCAGAAGACTGTTCTTCCTGCTGCGCCTGAAAATCTGGTCGCAGTGTTGAGCAAACCCCTTGGAAAAGCACACTTGACGTAATTGCCTGTGGGACCTTGCTGTGCACTGGCTGCTGTGTTTCCCACATTACAACAGTGACGACACTTCAAAAAGTGCTTCATTGGCTGTGAAGCATTTTGGGACGTCCTGAGGTCGTGAAAGGCGCTATATAAATGCAAGTTACGTTTCTTCTACTCACATTTGAGAGTCGGGGGCATGTCTAGTTTTGAGGGTGGAGATTCGTTCAGACGAAGGGCTTGATGGACAGATGTAGTTACGAGCGCAATTCACATACGGCCAAAATTCCGCGATCTTTTAAGCGAAGCTGTAGTTTGCGCCCAGGATTCATGTGTCTCTGGGCATGAATGCAGAGGGAGCTCCAGGTCTCGTTCACTTCTTGGGGCTCTAAGCAGGTACAGGTTTGGTTGGGCAGTGAGCTGAGGGCGGAATTCCCGGGGTAGCCTAGAAATGCCCTCAGACATGCCCCCGTTAAGTCTAGAGCCAGCTTTGGGGGGCATGTCTAAGAATCACTTCCCCTCTCTGCGGTGCTATTTACTGAGCAAGGTACAATGGGTGGAAACTCGGTGGATCTGGATCCTATCCCAGGTTACACCCTTCCTCTTGGCCGGGGTTGCGCTGAAGTTTCCCGACCCCTCCCACTATAAACCCCCTCCGTCCATCCAGCGGCACAGGGGGCTTACCCACCACTCCCCCAGGAACTAGCGCCACACTTCACCTGGCGGCAGAATAGTGAGATGAAGATAGTGAGCTCAAGGAGGAAGCTCAGGGTGCGCCGCAGCGCATGGCTACATGGCGGCCATGGATGAGGCGGGCCGACACATCTCCTTCCTTAGCTACCCCGGCTCAGCGCTCTGACCTCACATGACCTTAGGAAAGGAGATTGCAGTCCGAGCAGGACTGTTTTGGGGCCACTCAAACCCATACAAGATACCCCACCAGCTCTGGCTGGGAGCGTGGAGGAGTCTGCGAGCCACATCTATGCAGTTGTGGTGTGACTGGTTGTCTCCACTGCAGTCTACCATGGAATGCATAGCAAATCCAGAGGCACCTGCAGCAAAGCCCTCCGTGTCACAGGCCCTATGCCCAGTGGCGGTATCCCTTGCGAATGCTTAGATGGCTGCTATAGAGAGGCTTTGTCGAGGTAGCTCATAGTGATCCCAGCGACTGAACAGAAGCCCTTGTCACTGTACATCAACTTACTGGTTATATTATGGGCCCTCATGTGATCTTGTATGACTTTGGAACGCAGGAGAATAAAGACTAAATTCACTTGTCTGATTTATTGAACTCTAAATGGGCAGTTGAACAGAAGCAATGACATACTGTACATTTTCAGTAAAACCTATTGATCCATCTTCAGAAGCTAGAGAAATAACAAACAGCCATGTCTGCAGAAATAAACTGCAATGTTAACTGGACCTGGCACAAGGTGCCTGACTGTCGACTTTTACATAGCGGCTTGTTGATGGCTGTCCACAAAGACCTTGTGACCTACCTATTTCTGTCTAATGGCTTTAACCAGATTACCTGTCTTTGAACAAGGCAGGCTGAATAATACTTTTCAACATTTTACCGGGACAAAGGAAGTTTAAAAATGTGTCTCTTAACCTCAAGGTGAGCTGCCAATCAAATATGTATAAACAAAACCCGCAAGATGTTTGTATTTGAATTGAATCTTGGCCCCTGCCACAGACACCTAACCAGACATAGTGGGGATGATTTTCATCTTGCTACACCTGTAACCGCAACAGTAGCGAGACAAAAACCGCTAGGGGTCCACATGCTCTGATTTTTGGTTGGATTTTGATTTAGGCGGCCAGCGCTACTGCCGGAAACAAGTGGGGGCCTAATGGATGAATGTAAATAGGGGCCAGATATACAGTTGAGACCCCAATGTGATTTTCATGTAAATCAGTGCTGCCACAAATCATGGGCGGTATTGGTCAGGAAGTGACCATTTCCAGCGGGATCATTTGTTGCAGTAGGGAAAAGCTGGGAGCAAGTCTGGCGGTCATTTCTCTTTGATTCCTTTATGAGTTTTGAGCCTCAAAGCTTTCTTAACAAACTTTTTGCTTCGGGGTGTACTAGTTAAATTTCTCTGATGCTAAAATTTGTCCTTCCGCTGACCAACCCTCCCCTCCCCTCCCATCCGCCCTGATCTTTCCAGCCTTCCCCTTTAAGGTGCTGGTGTAGCCCTATGAGTCTGTTCCACTGGATTTCCTCTGCTCCCTAATGGTGAGCTGCCTATGGATTTCGTCAAAGAAAGAAAGAAAGAGTTGTATTTATATAGTGCCTTTCACAACATCAGGATGTCCCAAAGCGCTTTACAGCCAATTAAAAACTTTTGAAGTGTAGTCACTGTTGTAAGGTAGGGAAACACAGCAGCCAATTTGCAGAGAGCAAGTTCCCACAAACAGCCATTTGATAATGCCCAGATCATCTGTTTTTAGTGATGTTGAGGGATAAATATTGGCCAGGACACCAGGGAGAACTCAATTGCACTTCTTTGAATAGTGCCATGGGATCTTTTACGTCCGCCTGAGAGAACAGACGGGGTCTCGGTTTAACATCTCATCCGAAAGACGGCACCTCAGACAGTGCAGCACTCCTTCAGTACTGCACTGAGAGTGTCAGCCTAGATTTTGTGCTCAAGTCTCATGGAGTGGGACTTGAACCCCTGACCTCAGAGGGGAGAGTTACCCACTGAGCCAGGGCTGACTCCAACAAAGACTAACAACCAAAAGTGACAAACTTTGGGCATTGCTAGAGTACATGAACAATGATCCCAAGCAACACTTCAGTACCTCAATTCCCATCTGATGATGTCTGTATGCTGTTAAATAAAATTAATCTTGACGTTTTCATTTAGATTAACTTCAAGCTGGCATTATCTGGAATAAATTGGATTCTGTTACTAGAGCCAGAGTGTACTTTACACAAAACATCAATACTCCATTCTCCAGCTGAGTGGGATGTACAGTTCACAAACAAAGATAAATTATAATTAACTGGACAAATTATATCACTTAATATCATGGCAGGAGTACTTGGCAGTTACTTCTAAGGAGCTCTCGAATTATGAATACATAGGAAGCCCTCTCCTCCCCCCCCCCCCACCCCAGGGCTTTGTACATGATGCTCATTACATCTCAACTAATTGTTTCATCAGCTCATTTGAATCTATTCCCTTCCACTTGTCTTAAAGTGGTGTGAAGTACCAGAATTACAGCTGTTCCTGCTGACCTGAGCGGATCCTAGAATGTCACCTGTCCCCTTCCACTGGAGAGGGTGGAGTCAGATCCGTTGAGTAAGGACCCCTTAGCATCTCCTGATTGGATGGATAGGCATCTCGAGGGCAGATGTCAACTTTTGTCAGTTGTGCTAATCAGGCCCCTTGCTAAGGAGCAGCACCTCCACATTTATGCTGCAATGTAGCTTCCTATGGCCTCAAGCGTATTCGCACCGACCTTAATTGTTGATAGTGTCCCCAGGATTTGGATGGAAAGGTGTTTTTTACATTTCTTTAGCTGCTGAATCTATCCTGTGCCTCCACAGAATTCCCCTCGCCTTCCACAGTGGCAGAATAACATGAACTATAGACCTTGGAGTAAGCTTTTAAATGCCACGTTAATTTATGGAATAAATAACAGTAATACAGGAAACTCTTTGGTATCCGGCACCGACGGGACCGGGATGGTGCCGGTTGATTAAAAATTCCGGATGACGGAGAGGGTTATCCACTGAGGCTATTTTTAACAAACAAAAATAAAAAAATCAAGAAACGAGCAGTATACAGTAATTGGACTTCCGACAGCGCCAAGAAGCCAAGTAGTGGCAGTTTGGAGAACTACCCCCACTGACTAACTCGGCCACCGCGGGAGACTCGGACTCGGCAACATTTCCGGTTATTGAGGAGTTGTTTTCGGAGTATGAATTTTGCTGGTTAATAGAGAATTCTGGATATTTAGGTGCCGTTTAAACGAGAGTTTCCTCATATAATATAAAATTGTATATGGGCTGAATTTTCTTGACCTTTGCCCCACGCCACTGGGAACGGCCATTTGCAAGGGCACAAAGGTCAGGAAAAAAAGGGGTGGAGATCTGTTTCACTAGGCCTTCACCTGCTTTTGGCTGAACTGGGATATCCAGGGGGGTAGCCAGATAACACAGGACCGCAAGACATCCCAAAGTGCTTTACGCCCAATGAAGTACTATTTGAAGTGTAGTCACTGTTGTAATATAGGAAACACAACAGCTAATTTGTGCACAGCAAGCTCCCACAACCATCAATGTGATAATGACCAAATAATCTGTTTTTTAGTGATGTTGGTTGAGAGATAAATATTGGCCAGGACATTGGGGAGAACTTCCCTGCACCTCTTTGAAATAGTGCCATGGGATCTTTTCCGTCCACCTGAGAAAGAAGACCCCAGTTTAACATCTCAACTGAAAGACGGCAGCTGTGACAGTGCAGCACTCACTCAGCACTCCACTGGAGTGTCAGCCTAGATTTTGTACTCAAGTCTCTGGAGTGGGATTTGAACCCACAACCTTCGGACACAGAGGCGAGAGTGCTGCCACTGAGCCACAGCTGATACCATGGAGTTGAGGTACAGATCAGCCATGATCGAATCGAATTGCGGGGAAGGCTCGAGGGGCTAAATAGCCTATTCCTGTTCCTAATGTTCCTCTGTTCCTACACGTGAGGCTTGGCCACTTGGAGGCAACACTCGAAGCCACCAGTGCCTGTGGAACTGGCGCCAGTGTTACCGTTTGTGCTCCTATTCCAATCATCGATCAGTGTCCGTGTCTCTCTATCCCAGCCGATACCACTGTTTCTCTGGGATGTAAAGCAATTTTTCTGCGTATCTCAATTACTCTTCAAACCTCTTTTTCAGCAGAAGCAATCTCAATGATAGATGTAGTGATGGTGAGTGCATCAGCCATCACAATGCCGCATAGTTATCCTGAAAGGGCAACATTAAACTGCTTACTGAAGTCGCAGCAAAAGAGAGATGGAGGCCGCAGAAAGAACAACACAAAAACCCCTGCAGAGACAGACTAATTTACAGTCAATTTGAAGGTTACAGACCAGGTATTAAATGTGTTTAATCATCGTGGCAGTTCAGGAGCAACAGTCCACCATAGCAACGGGCTCCTGACAAGGTGACACTTCCGCTCATGTCTGAACTTTGCTTCCTCTAGAGGGTAAAGCTCACTAGACCATGGCCGCACCAACCAAGAAGGGATAGATGGAAACCACCCTCGATCCCCTCCATACGCACTTCACAAAGACCCCCTTCTCTGCAGATTCAGACTGGAGCTCCTCTACAACGCCGCACTTGTGGGGAACTCAAGCTGGAGCGAGCTGGGGGTTTGGAGAGCCTCACGATGAACTCATCTGGAGCACTGTGTTCATTTATGGGCAACGCACCTAAGGAAGGTGCCTTGAAGTGGGTGCAGTGCAGATTCACCAGGTTAAATTATGAGGACAGATTGCATAGACTAGGCTTGTATTCCCTTGAATAATGAAGATTATGGGGTGATCTGATTGAGGTGTTTAAAATGAGTAAAGGAGTGCATAGGGTAGATTGAAAGAAACTATTTCCTCTGCTAGGGGAATCCAGATCAAGGGGGCATAGCCTTAAAATCATAGCTAATCCGTTCAGGGGTGATGCAAGAAAGCACAAAGGGCAGTGGAAATCTGGAACTCACTCCCCCAAAAAGCTGTTGAGGCTGGGGATCAATTGAAAGTTTCAAAACTGAGATTGATAGATTTTTGTTAGTTGAGGGTATTAAGGGTTATGGAGCAAAGATGGGTAAATGAAAAGAAAAAAAGAAAGACTTGCATTTCTGTAGCACCTTTCATGGCCACCAGACGGCCCAAAGCGCTTTACAGCCAATGAAGTACTTTTGAAGTGTAGTCACTGTTGTAATGTAGGAAATGTGGCAGCCAATTTGTGCACAGCAAGCTCCCACAAACAGCAATGTGATAATGACCAGATCATCTGTTTTAGTGATATTGATCGAGGGATAAATATTGTCCAGGACACCGGCGATAACTCCCCTGCTCTTCTTCAAAATAGTGCCATGGGATCTTTTATGTCCACCTGAGAGAGCAGAGAGGGCCTGTTTAATGTCTCATCCAAAAGACAGCACCTCTGACAGGGCAGCACTCCCTCAGTACTGCACTGGAGTGTCAGCCTAGTTTCTTGGAGTGGGGTTTGAACCCACAACCTTCAGACAGAGGTGAGGAGTGTTACTGAGCCACGACTGACACGATGGAGTTAAGGTACAGATTAGCCATGAGCTAATTGAATGAGGGAACAGATTCAAGGGGCTGAATGGTATCCTCCTATTTTTGCATTCCTATGATTTAAACTACCAGCAGCTCTAATGCGATTTCCTTCTTATCTGCCCTCATTTCTTATGCCAGAGAAGTCTTCGTGAAGCCATCAGGCAGAGACTCACACGAACAGAAGGAAATCTTCTGTACCTGGGGCCTGTCTGAACCTTGAGAGTTTTTGTGAAATTAATGCAATTCTATTTATACCGAGGCCAGAAGTGACGTTGATTAATCACCTCTGAAGCACTAAAGTCCTGGAACACCATCAAATATATATTTAATGAGTCTTAAAACTAACAGGTCAAAGAAACAAGGTTTGTTTAAAATAGTAATATTTGAAAATAGTTCATCATTACACCCACGCATAATCTGTAGTCACAGGCTTTCATTTCCCTGAGACTAACTACCCAGTTTCATGCCTAAAACTTGGCAAGATGGGACAGTCCAACCCTAAAAAATGGAGGCCAAAATTTTCCACCAACAAGATCACCAGTCGGTATTGCTGCCACCTGGACCCAGCTCCACCACACGTAAATGGTGTAAATGGTGGTGTGTAGGCACGGCCAACATTGTCATGCCATTCCCCCCACCTTTACCCCAAACCCAATCTCTGAGGACACCACCGCTCTATATTTGGCGGTATGAGCAGAAATTTCCCTGAGGCGGATACCGCGCGGAGGAGGCCATTTGGGATTTCCTGGCTGAAGCGCGCAGGAACTTTGTCTACACAGTGACTCTCAGTCAGTTCATGCTCTGGAATTCTCTGACCATTTCTCCTGACAGTTTGCGTAAGTAGTTGATAAGGTAATTTCCTGGACTGGTTATATGTAATTCCAAATCGGAGTTTCTGTAGTATGAAGAGGAGGAGGCTATAAAAGACAGTAGACTGGAGACTCATTATTTCCTACACGTCGATACCCATTTCACAGGGTTTACAGACCTAGAAGGTTTTATTGAGATTTCTCTGCCTGTCAGGTCCTCTGTAGGCTACTGGGGATTTATGGCAGCTGCTGGCTGAAGACCTGCAGCCCACTTCCACCAGGAGCGTAGCACTGAAAGCGATCAGTGCTGTGTATTGTTCCTGCCCCTGTGTCCATCCAGGAAGCCTTGGGGTGGCCTTTAGTCCCATTAGACAGGCGGTGGCACAACAACAAGAACTTGCATTTAAATAGCACCTTTAACGTAGTATAACGTCCTAAGCTGCTTCACAGGATCGTTATCAGATAAAATTTGACACCGAACCATCTAAGAAATTATTTATGCGTAAATGCTACAGCAAGGCAGCGGAAATCCAAAAGTTGCTATCGGAGATGTGCCGCTCTGCCATTAGCATCGTGGAAACAGCATCTCACTCTCTGCCTCACCATTGAAATGCATTGAGCGGCGTGAAGTTGCTTTACTTGTGCGGTAGATAAGAGCTAAACTCGCCACCGAAAGTTAAGTCTTGTCCATTTCAGTCTAAGTACCCTTTTAACGATGTGATAGGTGTTAATTACTGCCAGTCAACCTTTCTGCTACTGAAAATTAACTATTACAAGTGTGGAGTCTCAGTCCTTCAGGCTTTATTGGTTGGAGATTTTAAAAATGTCAAATTTTAAATTAAAAATGTGTTTTTTTTACTTTTCCTTTCTCTCTCTTTTTTCTCTCTCCCTTAATCCAATCTTTCTCTCCCTCTCTCTATTTCTCTTTCTGTACCCGATTTGAAATTGAATTCACCCACTCTAATTTACGCTTTATTCTCAGTCCTTGCCTGGTTAATTTCACAATCCTTCAATCTGATTGGCGAAGGAGATACCCAGTTGCTTGCCCTGCTCACCCGGGTCCCAGACGCCCCAGTTTTCTCGTTGCGATGTTATCAGCTCGCACTTTCAGCAACTTGCCGCACAAAGAATGGAACAACCTCAACGGGCAAGGGCAAAGAACAGCTGATGCCATTAGATACCCTCCTGCAATAAACTATGGGCCAGTGCAGTGATGAATGGTGGGGATACAATGCAGCGATGAATGGTGGGGATACAGTGCAGTGATGAATGGTGGTGGGAATTGGCTGCTCGGAGTAACTATATGCTGCTCAGTATAGCTGACTGAATATTGTCATAACCCAGTGTAAAGCCACTAAATAGGAGGATTTGTGACTGCTCACTATTCCCCTAACAGTCTGCTGAACATCTGTTGGGCTCGGAATTGTTCTTCCCAGTTTTCTGTATCTCAGGGAATGAATTACCTTTAGGAAAGAAGCACCAGGGAGTTCAGTAATTGATTATAAAGACTTTAATCTGATCGGTTGTTTGGTGCATTTTTAATAGACTCTTGCCAGTAAAAGCCGCTCTGCTGTCTAATTAAATCGAGCCCCCCCCCACCCCACCCTCGGGCATTATACTTCTTCGGTCTTTAAGTTTAAAATGCCTATTCCGAGATCTGACTGAGTGGAAACATCCTCCCTCAGAGTATCCTCAGATATTGGTTAAAAACAGGTTCATCTCCCCGCTGAGTTAACTGCGGGGCGTTTTGTGTTGGGCTGGAAGGAGCCAAGTATGTTTCATTAGCCTTCTACAGTCCTGGGAAAGATGGATATTGCTGCTTACATAAGAACATAAGAACATAAGAAGTAGGAGCAGGAGTAGGCCATACGGCCCCTCAGGCCTGCTCCGCCATTCAATAGGATCATGGCTGATCCAAATCTAGACTCACGTCCACTTCCCTGCCCTCTCCCCATAACCCCTAATTCCCTTATCTGCTAGGATTATCTGTATTGAGCGGAATGCCCATGAATCGGGGGGGATAACAGCGCAGGTAGATTCAGCAGTGCTTGTTTCGCACCCAATCCTTGCATCTGTCCAGTTATTGAGGGAAGCTATTTTTACGCACTAGTGCCGAGGAGGTGTGGTAACATAATTAATCTTGCTAGTGCTGTCGTAATAGATATTTCTTAAGTGTCTCGGGATGTGACTTGACGCTGGCAGGGTCATGTTTATTGCCCATCCTAGTTGCCCTGAGCAGCTTCCTGCTCTGCTTTAGAGGGCATTGCGAGTCAATCATGTATCGCAGGTACCTTCTCTTCCATGATGGACGTTACTGATTTTAGAACAATCCTGTACCCTTACATGGTCACTTTCTCCATTACATGCCCCAAATTACCAACAACTTGCATTTATATATCACCTTTAACACAATAAAACACCCCAAGATGCTTCACAGGGATGTTATCAAACAAATATTTGACACCAAGTCAAAAAAAGAGACATTGGACAGGTGACCACAAGCTTGGTCAAAGAGGTAGGTTTCAAGGAGTGCCTTAAAGGAGGAGAAAGAGGTATAGAGGTTTAGGGAGGGTATTCCAGAGCTTAGGGCCTAGACAGCTGAAGGCTTGGTCACCAATGGTGGAACAAAGGAAGTGGGGGATGGAGAAGAGGCCAGAATTGGAGGAACACAGTGTTCTCGGTGGGTTGTAGGCCTGGACGAGGTTACAGAGATAGGGAGGGGCAAGGCCATGGAGGGATTGAGACATGGGTATGAGAATTTGCAAATTGAGGCGTTGGTGGACTGGGAACCAATATAGGTCAGCAAGCACTGGGGTAATGGGTGAACGGGACTTGGTGCGGGTCAGGATATGGGCAGCAGGGTTTTGGATGAGCTTAAGTTTACGTAGGGTGGACGATGGGAGGCTAGCCCGGAAAGCATTGGAATAGTCGAGTCTGGAGGTATCAAAAGCATGGATGAGGGTTTCAGCAGCAGATGGGCTGAAGGAGGAGTGGAGATGGAAGTAGGCAGACTTGATTTATCAATTTCATAACTTGCTATGATGGGATTTGAACTCATAACCTTTGGGTTGCTTATCTAGTACCATGATCGCTACACTATCATATCCCTAATGTAGAAAGTAATTCTGCAGTCCCGTGCCCACAGCATGAAGCTACATAAGAACATAAGAACTAGGAGCAGGAGTAGCCCATTCGGCCCATCGAACCTGCTCCGCCATTCAATAAGATCATGGCTGAATTTCTACATCAACTTCACTTTCCCGTCCGATCCCCATATCCCTTGATTTCCTTAGTGCCCAAAAATCTATCGATCTCAGTCTTGAATATACTCATCGACTGAAAATGTATCGCGAAAATGACCCGTTTATTCCTACTCTTTGTTCTCTGTCCTTTAATCAACCCTCAGTCCATGCTAATATATTGCCCCAAACCCCATGAGGCCTAATCTTGTGTAACAACTTCTTGAATGGCACCTTATCGAATGCCTTCTGAAAATCCAAATATACTACATCCACTGGTTCCCCCTTATCTACTCTGCTAGCTACGCCCTCAAAAACCTCTAATAGATACTCATTCAATCTTGCTCTTCAACCAGTCTCTTCTAATTGAATATATTCATCTACTGACCATGCAAAGCCTTTTGGGGTAGAGAATTTCAAAAACATACAGAGTGAAGAAATTTCTCCTCATCTCAGTCCCAAATGGCTGACCCCTTATCCTGAGATTATGACCTTTAGTTCTAGATTCTCCAGCCAAGGGAAACAGCTTCTCAGCATCTACCCTGTCAAGGCCTCTAAGAATGTTATACATTCAATGAGATCACCTCTCATTCTACTGAACTCCAGAGAATATAGGCCCATTCTACTCAATCTCTCCTCATAGGACAGCCTTCTCATCCCAGGAATCAATCTAGTGAACCTTTGTTGTACCCCCTCTAAGGCAAGTATATCCTTCCTTAGGTAAGGAGACCCAAACTGTACACAGTACTCCAGGTGTGGTCTCACCAAAGCCCTATATAAATGCAGCAAGACTTCCTTACCCTTCTACTCCAACCCCCTTGCAATAAAGGCTAACATACCATTTGCCTTCCTAATTGCTTGCTGTACCTACATGTTAACTTTCTGTGATTTGTGTACAAGGACACCCAGGTCCCTCTGAATCCCAACATTTACTAGTCTCTCACCTTCTAAAAATTATTCTGTTTTTCCATTCATCCTACCAAAGTGGATAATTTCGCTCTTCCCCACATTATACTCCATCTGCCACCTTCTTGCCCAACCACTTAACCTGTCTATATCCCTTTGCAGGCTCCTTGTGTCCCCCTCAAAGCTTACTTTCCCGCCTAGCTTTGTATCATCAGCAAACTTTGATATATTACATTTGGTCCCCTCACCTAAGTCATTGTGAATAGCTGAGGCCCAAGCACTGATCCTTGCGGCAATCCACTAGTTACACCCTGCCATCCCATCCCGAAAATAACCCGTTTATTTCTACTCTCTGTTTACTGTCCTTTAACCAATCCTCAATCCATGCTAATATATTAACCCCAATTCCATGAGCCCTAACCTTGTGTAACAACTTCCTGTGTGGCACCTTTTCAAATGCCTTCTGAAAATCCAAATACACCATATCCACTGGTTTTCCCTTATCTACCCTGCTAGTTATACCCTCAAAAAACTCTAATAGATTTTTCAAACACAATTTCCCTTTCATAAAACTGTTTTGACTCTGCCTAATCTGCCTAGTGATTTTCCAAGTGTCCTGTTACCACATCTTTAACAATAGATTCTAGCATTTTCCCTATTACTGATGTCAGACTAACTGGCCGATAGTTCCCTGTTCTCTCCCTCCTTTTTTGAACAATGGGTTACATTTGCTACCTTCAAATCCATGGGGACCGCTCTAGAATCTAGGGGATTTTGGAAGATCACAACCAAATCATCAACTAACAGAAAATATTGGAAACACTCAGCAGGTCAGGCAGCATCCGTGCAGAGAGAAAAACAGAGTTAACGTTTCGGGTTGATGACCTTTCAAATCATCCACTGTCTATGCAGCCACCTCTTTTAGAACTCTAGAGTGTAGGCCATCAGGTCCAGGGGATTTGTCAGCTTTTAGTCCCCTTAATTTGTCCAGCACTTTTTCATTACTAATATTAATTACTTTAAGTTCCTCACTCTCTTTAGACCCCTGGTTCCCCACTATTTCAGACTTTTTTTGTGTCTTCTACTGTGAAGACAGACACAAAAAAATCTGCCATTTCCTTATTCCCCATTCTAATTTCTCCTGTCTCTGCCTTTAAGGGACCCACTTTCACTAATCTCTTCCTTTTTACATACTTGCAAAAGCTCTTACAATCTGCTTTTATATTTCTTGCTAGTTTACTGTCATTTTATTTTCTCCCTCTTGACCAATGTCTTGGTCATCGTTTCCTGATTTTTAAAACCCTCCCAATCCTCAGGCTTACTGCTCTTTTTGGCACCATTTTAAGCTCCTTCTTTTAATCTAATACTATCCTTAACTTCTCTAGTTAGCCATGGCCATACCACTTTTCCAGTGGAGTTTTTATTCCCCAAGGGAATGTATATTTACTGAGAATTATTAATTATTTCTTTAAATGTTTGCCATTGCTTATCTTCCATCATATCTTTTAATTTAATTTCCCAATCTACTTCAGCCAACTCACCTCTCATATCTTCGTAATTGGCTTTGTTTAAATTTAAGGCCCTAGTTTTGGACTTAACCACATCACTCTCAAACTTAATATGAAATTATATCATACTATGATCACTCTTCCCCAGAGGATCCTTAACTATAATACTACTAATTAACCCTGTCTCATAACACAATACTAAAGCTAAAATAACCTGTTCCCTAGGTTGTTCCTCAACACATTGTTCTAGAAAACTGTCTCGAATGCATTCCATGAACTCGTCCGCCAAACTACTTTCGCCAATTTGGTTTGCTCAGTCTATATGAAGATTAAAGTCCCCCAGGTTTATTGCATTACTCTTGTTACATGCTCCTCTAATTTCCTGATTTATACTCTGTCCAACACTATGATTACTGTTAGCTGGCCTATAAACCATTCCCACCAGTGTTTTCTGCCCTTTGTTATTTCACAGCTCCACCCATACTGATTCTACATCCTGATTTTCTGGGCTAAGATCTTTTCTCTCTACTTCCTTTATTTCATCCTTTATTATTTAGTGTTAGCCAGTGGCTCAGTTGGTAGCACTCTTGCCTCTGAGGCATAAGATTGTGGATTCAAGTCCCACTCCAGAAGTGTGAGCACAAAAATCTAGGCTGACACTGCAGTGCAGCACTGTCAGAGGTGCTGTCTTTCAGATGAAATGTTAAACTGAAGCACTTCTGCCCTCTCAGGTGGACATAAAGGATCCCATAACACTATTTTGAAGAAGAGCAGGGGAGTTATCCCTGGTGACTTGGCCAATATTTATCCCTCAACCAACATCACTAAAAAAGCAGATTATCTGGTCATTATCACATTGCTGTTTGTGGGAACTTGCTGTGCACAAATTGGCTGCTGTGCTTCCTACATTACAACAGTGACTACACTTTAAAAAGTACTTCATTGGCTGTAAAGCACTTTGGGATGTCTGGTGGTTGAGAAAGGCGCTAAATAAATTCAAGCCTTTCTTTCTTTTTTTTAACCAGGGCTACCCCACCTCCTTTTCCATTTTGCCAATTTTTTCTAAAAGTCAAATACCCTGAAATATTTAGTTCTCAACCTTGGTCACCCTGCAACTACAGCTCAGTAATGGCTACTAGATCAAACTCATTAATCTCTTTTTGTGCCATTAATTCATTTATCTTGTTACGAATGCTTCGTGCATTCAGATATAGCAGCTTTAATTTTAATTTTTTGTTTTTTTCCCGAGGTGGCCTTAGTCGCTAATGCCCTATTACCGTTGTTAAACTCTCCACCCTCTCCTGACACAACCTGCTTGATTTTACCCAAATTGTTACTCTGCTCTACAGCCTTGACTTTTCTCTTCAGATGTATAAATTTACCCAAATCTGAACCCTCCCTCCTCATATTAGTTTAAAGACCTATTTACCGCACTAGTTATTCGATTCACCAGGACACTGATCCCAGCCCAGTTTAAGGAGGGGAACAGTAGCATATTGGTTATATTACTGGACTAGTAATCCAGTAGGCCTGGACTAGTAATCCAGTAGCTGTGAGTTCAAATCCCACCACGGCAACTGGGGAATTTAAATTCAGTTAATTAAATAAATCTGGAATGAAACAGCTAGCATCAGTAATGGTGACCCTGAGACTACTGGATTGTTGTAAAAATCCATCTGGTTCACTAATGTCCTTTAGGGAAGGAAATCAGCCATCCTTACCTGGTGTGGCCTATATGTGACTCCAGACCCACAGCAATGTGGTTGACTCTAGCAAGCCACTCAGTTGTACCAAACTGCTATGACAAAGCCAGCACCTTCACCACAAGGACTGCAGTTGTTCAAGAAGATGGCTCACCACCACCTTCTCAATAAATACTGGTCTTGCCAGTGATGCTCCCCCCATCCTGTGAACAAATAAATTAGTAAAAAAAGTGGAGTCTGTCCCAATGGAACAGCAGCTCCTGCTTTCCCCAGTGCCGCATGAACAGCAACTCTTGTCTCCCACACCACTTTTTTGGCCAGGCATTTAAAACTCTAACACATGCAAGGCCTGCAGGGGAACGGTAGCATAGTGGTACTGGACTAGTAATCCAGAGGCCTGGGCGTGAGTTCAAATCTCAAATCTGGGCACCGACACTCCTGCTCTATCACAGTTCCACGCTCCCTGCGGGTGCGGCTCCCGGCTGGGAGCACAGAACTTCGAGATTACCTCCTGCATTGACCATAAAGTGCTTGCCGTCTCTCCCACTCACACTGCTTGCTGCCGTCTGTTTGATTGGTCTGCTCATCGAAAGGCGAGCTGCTGTTCACTTCACTTGAAACCATTGTTTTTGCTAACTATGGGGATTGGATCTGGTGCACCACTGGCACTGGATCTGGCAGAGCAGGAAGTAGCTGCATGTGATGTCTGGTGGAAGGTAAAGCATACTGTTGGGGAGTGGAGCAGGTATACCACACTGGGCACAGCTACCTGGGAATTATGGACAAGATGTGCCTAAGGGGCTGACATTTCGCATTGAGAGTCTTACATATATAGGATTACATAGGATATACGGCACAGAAACAGGCCATTCGGCCCAACCAGTCAATGCCGGCGTTTATGCTCCACTCGAGCCTCCTCCTGTCTTTCCTCATCTAAATCTATCAGCATAACCCTCCATTCCCTTCTCCCTCATATGCTTGTCCAGCCTCCCCTTAAATGCATCTATACTATTCGCTTCAACCACTCCCTGTGGTAGCGAGTTCCACATTCTCACCACTCTCTGGGTAAAGAAGTTTCTTCTGAATTCCCTATTGGATTTCTTGGTGACTGTCTTATATTGATGGCCTCTAGTTATGCTCTTCCCCACAAGTGGAAACATTCTCTCTCTATCTACTCTATCAAAACCTTTCATAATTTTGTAGACCTCTATTAGGTCACCCCTCAGCCTTCTTTTTTCAAGAGGAAAGAGACCCAGCCTGCAGCAAAATTGTGTCATCTTCTTCAGGAAGACTCCTCAGGAGGAACTGTCATTAGTACAGCACTGTCAGTGGCCCGCGTGTCAGCTGCCAGTTTTTATTTCACGCTGTTCCTGCTGGGGAAACAAGGAGTTAGCTTCCCACAGATGTGCCAAGTGGGGGCAGGGATATATTTTTCGTCAGCTGGGCCTACGTCTTGATCCCATTTGCCACTGATGGAAGAAGCAAGCAAGAGAGGGTCGCACTATTCAATTCAATTCAATTCAAATCGCTTTATTGGCATGACAAGGTACATCTTATGTTGCCAAAGCATCGAAAAACATTCATGGTTGTACACAAAAATACAGATCTATCCATACAGTGTCTAAACAGATATATCCCTGAGTGTATAAGTATACATTCATATAATTTGTATATACTCTTTTCTTATATTTAGTGGTTGTCCCTCTGTTTATGGCAAGCTGTAACATAGTGTGCCGCTAAGGTTACACAATTTCTCTCTTCCCCTAGTAGGTATGGGAGTTTTTGGTCGTCATTCAAATTTCTGAATTCCGGGCATATTTTTGTGAATTTTGGGTAGAAATTCTCCCTTATGCCCTGATATTTTCTACAAGCTGTGAGGAAGTGCATCTCTGTCTCCACCACTCCCTGACTGCAGTGAGAGCATATCCTGTCCTCTCTTGGTAGCCGGGTCTGCCTGTGTCTACCTTTTTCGATCGCCAGGCTATGTTCACTAATTCGCCAGGCCTGCTGGCTAGACCAGAGCCCAGGCGATAATTGATTTCAGTGCAGCCTGCTGCAAATTCCAGGGCTGGGACTCTGGTGGCCCGAGAAATCCTTGGGGGTGTGTGCTGCAAGTCAGCCATGCTTGGCGCTGTGCTGGCTGACTGGTCCTGCCTGCTTTCTGACACCTCGGTTGTCACTTTCCCCCAGGGACAAAATGGCCTGGATGTGCTGTTTGTTTGAGATCCCCACTGCCACTATTGTAGGGATGCCAAGGCGCTGGGCACTCCCCCCACATGTCCACCGGCCTGTCTGGGAGAAGAACGTTGAATAGCTACGAGGACTGTGAATCCCTGCCTCAAGATTACCTCTGTGCTAACAACAGAAAACGCTGGAAATACTCAGCAGGTCAGGCAGAATCCGTGGAGAGAGAAACAGAGTTAACGTTTCAGGTCGAAGACCTTTCGTCAGAACTGGAAAAGAACAGGAAATGGAACAGATTTTAAAGCAAGTTTAGGGACTGGGAAATGGGGGAGGGGATGAAAGAACAAAAGGGAAGGTCTGTGATAGGCTGGAAGGCAGGAGAGGTAAAGAGGCATTAAGAAATAATGGCCCAGAACATTGGGTCTCCACGTGTGAGTATGCATGGGGTACTCACCCGTAAGCCCAATGGAAGTGCTGGTTTCCTGCATGCACTGCGCATGCGCGGGAAACCGCCACTCCCGTTCCTCTGAAAGCAGGGGTTGAGAGGTGGAACACGTTCGCAGGAGAGGCAGCGCGTGCGCATCGAACTTATGTTTTTTTTTGCAGGTTTTCCCGGGAGGGTAAGTCTCCAGAAGTTACACATTTAAAAAGCAGTCGTAAGGCCTGCTTTTTACAAGGTAAGTGGTGAATTAATTAAAATTAAAACATTTTTTCCACAGGTTTATTATTTTTAAATAATTTAAAGAAAGATAAGTTTATTTTTAGCCCCGTTAGAAAATAAAATTATTTTTTTCAAAAATTTAAATTATTGTTTAAAATAGTTATTTCATGTAATTTATAGTTTATTTTAAAAATGTGATGGCTTTTTAAAAATTTATTTGAAGATTTAGTGATGTTTTGGGGCTTGTAGTATTTATAGGTTTGACAGCTCTTCCTGTCAAACTTATGAATGGACATTTCCCTGCTCCCATTGGCTCTCCATGGCCCACGTGATCTCAGGGGACGCTTCGAACTAACTGCGCCCCTGGGATACGCAAGCACTGTGCGCCGGCAGTTGGAGCAGGCCCCGGATCGGAATCCCACGCGGGCCGACAGCACAATGGCAGGCGCGCAAGTTAAGTGCAGGTCGGGGGCTTACACCCGCGGGAAGCCTCCGACCCGAATTTCTGGGCCATTCAAGGCAAGAGGTGTGTGTGCGACTGCTCACCATGTAGTGCCTGTAGCCTGCACCAGATGGCGCTACTGAGGGAGCCACAGCCGTCGCCACACGTTCCAGATGACTGTCCAAATCCAGGTAGTGGCTCCCCATCTTCCTCCTAGGACTTTGCAGTATATTTCTGTCGCTTACTTCTTGCTTCGGAGTCAAAAGGTCATGGGGTCAAGCCCCACTCCAAGACTTGAAAGCATGTAATCTTGGCTGACACTCCAGTGCAGTACTGGGAGAATGCTACACTGTCGGAGATGCCATCTTTTGTATGAGACATTATACTGAGGCCCTGTTTGTCTGTTCAGGTGGACGTAAAAGTTTCCACGGCATTTTTGAAGAAGAGAAGGGTGTTCTTTCCAGTGTCTTTGCCAATATTTATCCAACACCACCAAAATACAGATTATCCGGTCATTTATCTCATTGCTGTCTGTGGGAGCTTGCTGTGCACAAATTGGCTGTCATGTTTCCTGCATTGCAACAGTGACTACACTTCAAAAGCACCTCATTGGCTGCAAAGTGCTTTGGAAGTGCTGAGAATGTAAAAGGCGCTATATAAATGCAAGTTCTTTTCTATTCTGCACAGACATGAGTGACTCTTGCACATGGCCCTGCTCAGACACCAGTCTCCACTGAATCCTGAGGCCCCACAGCCAGCAGGTACCTGGCCTTGAGCTGCCAACGCCACTTGTTCCTCCAAGCCCGGACATAAAAGATTCCATGGCACTTTTTGAAGAAGAGAATGGAGTTCTCCCGATGTCCTGTCCAATATTTATCCAACACCACCGAAACACAGGTTATCTAGTCATTTATCTCATTGCTGTTTTGGGGATCTTGCTGTGCACAAATTGGTTGCCACCATTTCCTGGTGACTCACTCTGTGCTATCTCCGCAATCGTGCTGTCGACACTGTCAGGCTGTAATCTCTTGTGCTGGTGGTTGACAGTGAGGTTGATTTTTGTCTCCACCGCCTGGGTGGATATCTGTTGGAGCGGATTGACAACCCGCTATAGATTCCGCCTGACTTCCATTCCGGTGAAAACAATGGGATGGGTATCAGGCGAGTTCTATAAAGGGTGAGCAATACGCTCCACCACATTACCACCGAGACAAATATCTAGCCCAGTGATGCAGCGGGCAGTGAGGCCCAGACTCCCTCAGCTGTGGCTGGACTCCGTCCCTCCATTCCTGAGAAAAGAAAGAACTAGCATTTTTATCACTCCTTTCATATCCTCAGGACGTCCCAAAGCACATTACAGCCAATGTCGTCACTGCTGTAATCTAGGAAATGCAGCAGTTAATTTGCACACAGCAAGCTCCCACAGACAGCATTGTGACAACGACCAGATAATCTGTATTAGTGATGTTGGTTAAGGGATAAATATTGGCCAGGACACCGGGAGAACTTCCCTGCTATTCTTCGAAATAGTGCAATGGGATCTTTTACGCCTACCAGAGAGAGCAAATGCTTAACATCTTATCCAAAGGATGGCACCTCCGACAGTGCAGCACTCCCTCAGTACTGCAGTGGAGCATCAGCCTAGATTATATGCTCAAGTCTCTGGAGTGAGACTTGATCCTTTTGACTCAGAGGGGACATGGAATCATAGAATCATAGGCCCCAGTATTAATGGGGAAGCTAGGAAGGTATGGCGGAGCGAGGTAGGGATCGGGGATGTGGAGGCACCTGAATTAAATACAATGCTGCAGACTCCTGCCCAACAGCTGGCCAGATTGACAGCTCAGACAAGAGGCAGGAGGCCATGTGGACGGTCCCCGGCAGTTAGTGGGGCTCAGGGCAGCGAGGTTGAGAGGTTGGGGCCGTGAAAGGGAGGTAGGGATCTCGCCGTGATTGGGGGGTTGCCCAGTTCAAGGGAGGCCCATGAATTCCTTGTGAGGCTCGGAGGAACACTCTTGCCCCTCCTGGCCCTCAAGAAATACTCTTGTGGCCCAGGATCCGGCTCCGGGCAGGTTTTGCCTGATGGGGAAGCCGACACTGCCCCTCGCCCCGCTCAGGCCACTGGTTGATATTGCAGAGCGGGTCCTGATGACATCATCGGGCCGATCTGCATATTTAAAACTGGACCACGCTTCCTTCCTGCGGGTGTCCTGTTCGCCTGCTCAAAAGATCATGTTAATATGGGGACACACCGGGAAGGAAATGAGATCAGAGGGGGTAACCAACACTCGTTATTTTAACTGTCCCCACCCCCCCCCCCCCCCCATGTGCCCAGTTTCGGCCAGGTTGGGGCAGATAAAATTGGGGCCATAGCATCATAGAGTCTTACAACACAGAAGGTGGCCATTCGCCCCATTGTGCCTGTGCCGGCTCTTTGAAGGAGCTCTCCAATTAGTCCCACCCCCCTGCTCTCTCCCCCATAACCCTGCAGATTTTTCCCCTTCAAGTATTTATCCAATTCCCTTTTGAAAGTTACTATTGAAACTGCTTCCACCGCCCTTTCAGGCAGCACATTCCAGATCACAATATCTTGCTGCCTAAAAAAGCTTCTCCTCACCTCTGGCTCTTTTGCCAATTAACTTAAATCTGTGTCCTCTGGTTACCGACCCTTCTGCCAGTGGAAACAGTTTCTCCCTATCCACTCTATCAAAACTGTTAATGATTTTTAGCACCTCTATTAAATCTCCTCTTAACCTCCTTTGTTCTAAGGAGAACAAACCCCAGCTTCTCCAGTCTGTCCACATAACTGAAGTCCCTCATCCCCGGCACCATTCTAGTAATTCTCCTCTGCACCCCCTCCAAGGCCTTGACATCCTTGACACTCAGAATTGGCCACAATACTCTAACTGAGGCCTAACCAGTGATTTATAAAGGTTTAGCATAACTTCCTTGCTTTTGTAGTCTATGCTTCTATTTATAAAGCCAAAGATCCCGTATGCTTTTTTAAACAGCCTTCTCAACTTGTCCTGCCACCTGCAAAGATTTGTGTGCATAGGTCTCTCTGGTCTCAGGTCTCTCTGTTCTTGCACCCCCCTTTAAAATTATACCATTTAATTTATATAGCCTCTCCTCATTCTTACTTCCAAAATGCATCACTTCACACTTCTCTGCGTTAAATTTCATTAGCCATTTTTCTGCCATTTCACCAGTCAGCCTATGTCCTCCTAAAGTCTATTACTATCCTCCTCACTGTTTACTACTATCTGAGTTTCGTGTCATCTGCAAACTTTGAAATTATGCCCTGTATACCCAAGTCCAGATCATTGTTATATATCAAAAAGAGCAGTGGTCCTAATACCGACCCCTGGGGAACACCACTGTGTACCTCCCTCTAGTCTGGGAAACAACCGTTCACTGCTACTCTCTGCTTTCTGTCTCTTAACCAATTTTGTATCCATGCTGCCACTGTCCCTTTAATCCCATGAGCTTTAATTTTGCTAACAAGTCTATTATGTGCTACTTTATCGAACGCCTTTCCAAAGTCCATGTACACAACATCAACCGCACTACCCTCATCAACCCTCTATGTTACTTCATCAAAGAACTCAACCAAGTTAGTCAAACACAATTTGCCTTTAACAAAAATTGTGCTGGCTGTCATATATCAACCCATGCTTTTCCAAGTGACAATTCATTTTATCCTGAATTATTGTCTTAAAAAAATCCCCGCCACCAATGTCAGACTGACTGACCAGTAATTGCCGGGTTTATCTCTCTGCCCTTTTTGTAAACAGGACGGTAACATTTGCAACTTCCCCCCCCTCCCCCCTCATCCTCTGGCACCACTCCCATATCCAAGGAGGATTGGAAGATTGTGGCCAGAGCCTTTGCTATTTCCACCTTTCCTTCCCTCAGCAACCTAGGATGCATCCCATCCCGACCGGGTGACTTTTCTACTTTTAGCGCTGCCAACCTTTTAAGTTAGTTCCTCTTTATCTATTTTTATCCTTTCCAATTTCTCTATCCCCTCCTCCTTCACTGTGCCATTGGCAGCATCCTCTTCTTTAGTGATGACAGATGCAAATTACTTATTCAGTACCTCAGCCATGCCCTCTGCCTTCACAAGAAGATTGCCTTTTTGCTCCCTAATCGACCCCACCCTTCCTTTGTCTATTCATTTACTATTTATATGTTTATAAAAGACTTTAGTGTTCCCTTTTGTGTTACCTGCTAATCTATCCTCCAACAACAAGTGCGAGGAGTTCATGGATCTTTGTCTCTAAGATTGAGACCACCTGATCAGCTGCCTCAGCTGCTTTCCTCCCTTCCCCAAGCCCACTGGCCCAAACTTCCTCTAAGTTCCCCCCCTGCCATAGCCCTGAACTTGCATCGTTCTCTAGTTTCTGTCCTATCTCTCCTCATGCCCTCTCCCAGCTCATTTTATCCATGAAACCCATCTCCTGCTCCCTCAACCCTATTCACACTAAACTGCTGACCACCCAACTTCCTTTTCTGGCTCCCATGTGAGCTGACATTGTTAATGGTTCTCTCTCCTCAGGTATTGTCCCCCTCTCCTTCAAATTTGCCATCATCAACCCTGTCCTCAAAAGGCAACACTTGACCTCTCTGTCCTTGCAAACTACCTCGCCATCTCCAACCTTCCTTTCCTCTCCAAAATCCTTGAACGTGCTGTCACCTCCCAAATCCGTGCCCATCTTTCCTGGAACTCCATGTTGGAATCCCTCCAATCAGGTTTCTGCCCCTGCCACAGTACCGAAACAGCTCTCATAAAAGTCACAAATGACATCCTTTGTTACTGTGACAAAGGTAAACTATCCCTCCTCATTCTTCTTGACCTCTCAGCAGCCTTTGACACAGTTGACCACTTCATCCTCCTCAAACGCTTTTCCACTGTC
Organism: Somniosus microcephalus; assembly: GCF_052327205.1. Classification (NCBI taxonomy): domain Eukaryota; kingdom Metazoa; phylum Chordata; class Chondrichthyes; order Squaliformes; family Somniosidae; genus Somniosus; species Somniosus microcephalus. Next base: position 19,414,328 of record NC_141006.1, on the reverse strand, counting down.
GTCCAGCTGGGTGGGACTGCACTCGCCTGGTTCCATTCTTATCTATCCAGTTGTTACCAGAAAATAACTTGCAATGGCTTCTCTTCCCGCTCCTGCATCGTTACCTCTGGTGACCCCCAAGGATCTATTCTTAGCCCCCTCCTATTTCTCATCTACATGCTGCCTCTTGGCGACATCATCCGAAAACACAGCGTCAGTTTCCACATGAACACTGGTGACACCCAGCTCTACCTCATCACCACTTCTCTCGACCCCTCCATTGTCTCTAAATTTCCTCCAACTAAATATTGAGAAGATTGATGCCATTGTCTTCGGTCCCCACCACAAACTCTGTTCACTAGCCACCGACTCCTTCCCTCTCCCTGGAAACTATCTGAGGCTGAACCAGACTGTTCGCAACCTTGGTGTCAGATTTGACCCCGAGATGAGCTTCCGACCACATATTCACTCCATCACTAAGGCCGTCTATTTCCATCTCCGTAACATCACCTAACTCTGTCCCTGCCTCAGCTCATCTGCTGCTGATACTCTTATCCATGGCTTTGTTACCTCTAAACTTAACTATTCGAACGCACTCCTGACCGGCCTCCCACATTCTACCCCCCGTAAACTTGAGGTCATCCAAAACTCGGCTGCCCGTGTCCTAACTCGTACCAAGTCCTGTTCACCCATCACCCCAGTGCTTGCAGATCTACATTGACTCTCGGTTAAACAACGCCTTGATTTTAAAATTCTTCTCCTTGTTTTCAAATCCCTCCATGGCCTCGCCCCTCTCTATATCTGTAATCTCCTCCAGTCCCACAACCCCCCGAGATATCTGCACTTCTCCAATTCTGCCCTCTTGAGCATCCTTGATTTTAATTGCTCCAGCATTGGCGGCCGTGCCTTCAGCTGCCAATTACTCAATTGTTCAATTACTGTTTTACCTGCCAGTCTTTGATTCCAATCCACCTGTGCCAGATCCCTTTTCACTGAAATTAACCCTCCTCCAATTGAGTATTTTTACATTTGACTTTTCCTTACCCTTTTTCATAACTACTCTAAAACTAATGACATTGTGATCACTGTTTCCTCAATGTTCTCCCACTGAAACATACTCCACTTGCCCGACTTCATTCCCCAGAAATAGATCCACCACTGCTTCCTTCCTCGTTGTGCTGGAAACACACTGATTAAGGAAGTTATTTTGTACACATTTCAGGAATTCCTCCCCCTCTTTGCCCTTTACACTCTTATTTTCCCAGTCTACATTAGGATAATTGATGTCCCCCATTATCACTACTCTAACGTTTTTGCATCTTTCTGAAATTTGACTGCAAATTTGCTCCTCCAACTCCTGCCCACTATTTGGTGGCCTATTGTACATGTTCAGTGGCGGAATAACTCCTCTTCTGTTTCTTAACTCTACCCAAATCGATTGTGTCTTTGAACCCATAAGCACACCATCCCTTTCCAGTGTTGGAACAGAATCTTTGATCAATATTGCCACCCCCCTCCTTCATTTCTTTCCTCCTCTATTTTTTTCTGAATACATTGTAACCAGGAATATTTAGTTCCCAAATCCTCCACTTGTTTGAGCCAGGTCTCCGTTATTACCACTATATCATAACCCCATGTGGCAACTTGTGTCTGCAGCTCACCAACCTAATTTGCCACGTTCCATACAGTTATGCACAGGCACTCCAAACCCACCTTAGTCTGCCTTGTATTTCTCCCCTGTCTGATCCCCCCTATTCCTGAACTATTCTAATGTTGTTTGTCTCTCTCAGTCCTCTGTCCACCTTGTTTCTCCTCTTTGATGCTTTACCCTGGTTCCCCTTTCCCGGCCAAATCCGTTTAAACCCTCCCCCACGGCACTACTTAATTTCCCTTGAGGACATTAGTCCCAGCCCCGTCCATCTTGTACAGGTGCCTCCTGTCCCAGAACCGATCCCAATGCGCCATGAATCTGAAGCCCTCCCTCCTACACCATTTCTCCAACCATGCATTCATCTGCTTTATCTTACTGATCCTATACTCACTAACATGTTAAACACTGTAGTAAAAATTGGGATTATGTAGTGAGTATTCAGTTTAGTTTTAATAAATTGAACAAAAAGGGAACTACTCTTTGGGAGCGATCTTGCCAGCCCCGGGGAGGCGGGTATGGAGGCGGGACTGCCGGGAAAATGGCAGAATCTGGGGGTGGGTGCCCAACCCGCCCCCAACCCGCCTCTGTACCATCTTGCCAGGAGGCGGGTAGCCGACCCGTGCTGGGTCCCGTCTCCTTGGAGGCGGGAAGGGGATTGTAATGATATCAGCAAATAGTGATGTTATTTGCCTGTTTGATTATCATGTCTTACCAGCATAGTTGCCTGATTGATTGCTTGTGCCTGACCAGCAGAGGGCATGTGACCGAGACAAGCAAGGCAGTTGGGTTTAGTTTCAGTTTCGTTCTAGATGCATCACAAGCATTGTGTCTCCTGTAAAGCTGTATAAAGACTTGAACAGACTTTAGATTAAAAGACATTCTCTTTCATAAATGTCTCGTCATTGAACCCACAAAGAAATCAATACATGGTGTCAGAAGTGATTGAAAGAGATGAAGAGAAAAAATCTGAAGTTAAATCAGCTCTCCACAAATTAGCAAGCCAAAAGAGAACATCGTTGCTTACCATTGGAGAATAGCTAACAAAGTGAAAAAATGGATGGTTTGCACCCACCAGCGACGCTTCAGTTGACAGGTAATGTGGCTGAAAATTGGAGGAGATTCAAACAACGTTTAGAGTTGTATTTAGCGGCAATCGGAGCTGACGAGAAAAGTAATAAAAAGAAATCGTCACTGTTCTTACATGTCGTGGGTGATGAAGCACTGGAGGTGTATAATAACTTCACATTCGCTGCTGATGGAGACAAAATGAAACTAGATAAAATAATGGAACAGTTTGAGGCCTACTGCATACCTAAAAGTAACGTGACGTTTGAGAGGCACAGATTTTTCACATGTGTACAGAAAACGGGTGAGCCTATTGATCAGTATGTGACTGAACTGAGAAACAGAAGCAAATCATGTGAATTTGGGGGACTGACAGACTCGCTGATAAAAGACAGACTGGTGTGTGGTATTCCAGATAATGGCCTAAGGGAAAGACTGCTAAGAGAGCAAGATCTAGACCTGGGAAAAGCCATAGCACTATGTAGGGCTACAGAGACTGTGAAGTTGCAGGCAAAGGAGCTGTTCAGTGACAGTAGCTGCAACGTGGATGCAGTGAGAATGAACGGACACAAACCGTTTAACAGAAAGAGCGCCAATGTGAAAAAAGAGGCGTGGCCAGCGAACGAAAATGAAAGGGACAATCGAAAGTCATGTAGTCGATGCGGTACACAGCATCCACTAAGAAAGTGTCCGGCATATGGTAAAACATGCAATAGTTGCAACAAGAACAACCATTATGCCCGTTGCTGTAAGAACCAAATGCAACAAAGCAAGGTCCATGCAGTAGATGAAAGCGACATAGAGGAGTTCTATGTAGATGTTGTGTCTGAAAACAAAAAAGAAGAAAGAGACTGGATGTTGACACTAAAAGTGAATGACATACACATTCCATTTAAATTGGATACCGGAGCACAAGTTAATGTGATATCAGAGACTGATTTTAAGAAAATTAGACCCAGACCAAAGATACATGGAATAAAAGTGAAAGTGACAGGATACTCAGGTACTGATATACCAGTGAAAGGAAGATGCATTGTCAAAGTAACACACAAGGACAGAGAGCACACGCTAGCATTAATCGTGGTGCCAAAGGATGTGCAAGCCATACTAGGTTTAAAAGCCTGTGAGAGACTGAACCTGGTAAAGAGAGTCCTCGTTGTGGAAAGCGAAGGAGAGACAGTCTATGATGAACTCATGAAAGAGTACAATGACCTATTTAAGGGTCTAGGCTGCATTCCAGGAGAACACACGATCAGAGTAGATAAAAGTATGACACCGGTCATACATCCATGCAGAAAAGTCCCGTTTGCTCTTCAAAAGCAACTGAAGGCAGAGTTGGACAGGATGGAAAGCCTGAACGTGATTCAGAAGATAGATGAGCCAACTGAGTGGGTGAGTTCCCTCGTCGTAGTGGACAAAAAGAATGGAAAGCTCAGAATTTGCCTGGATCCAAGAGATCTAAACAGAGCAATAAAGAGAGAGCACTTCAAGCTTCCTACATGTGAGGAAATCATGGCACAGTTTGCAAATGCAAAGTATTTCAGCAAGTTAGATGCATCATCAGGATTTTGGCAGATGAAATTGGACGAAGCAAGTTCAAGACTGTGCACATTCAACAGTCCATTTGGCAGATACAGATTCCTAAGGTTACCATTTGGCATTGCCTCAGCTCCTGAAGTGTATCACAAAACTATCCATATGATCTATGAGCACCTGGAGGGAGTTGATACATCAATGGATGAGATCATAGTATGGGGAACCACGAGAACTGAGCATGACGAGAGACTGAAAAAAGTGCTGGAAGCAACAAGGAAAACAAACCTGAAGCTGAATAGAGAGAAATGCCAGCTCGGGGTGACAGAACTGACATTCGTGGGAGATATCTTTAGCAGTGAGGGCATCAGACCAGATCCCAGAAAGGTGTCCGCCATTGAGAATATGCCAAAGCCACAATGCAAAAAGGACGTGCAGAAGTTTAATGGAATGATCAACTACATGGGGAAATTCATATCCAACCTTTCAGAAAAGATGGCGCCACTGAGAAGACTAATTGAAAAGAACATAGAATGGGAATGGAATCATGAGCATGAGAAGTCATGGAGCGATCTAAAGAAACTGCTCACAGAGGAACCAGTTCTGAGGTTTTATGACCCAGCGAGACCCATCAAGATAGCATCAGATGCATCACAGAGTGGGCTCGGTGCTGTTCTTCTGCAACAATATGACTACTGGCAACCTATTGCATATGCATCGCGCTCAATGACAGACGCGGAGACGCGCTATGCTCAAATAGAAAAGGAGCTGCTCAGCATCACATACGCCTGTGAAAGATTTCACCAGTTTGTGGCAGGACAAGCAATCAGTGTAGAGACTGACCATAAGCCCTTGATTGCATTGTACCAAAAGCCACTAAATAGCTAAATAACAACAGAAAATGCTGGAAAAACTCAGCAGGTCAGGCAACATCCGTGGAGAGAAATTTGAGTTGACGTTTCGGGTTTGACCCTTCTTCAAAACTGGAGAGAAAAGGAACTAGATCGAAGGCAGGGCTGCGATCGGACAAAAGAATAAAAGAACCAAAAGAAGTAAAAGAGATTAGAAGCTAGACGAGATGGTAATAGGCTGGGATTAGGTGTAAAGTGTACTGGCAGGGCAAAAGATAGCTGCCAGGTGTGAGAGAGAAACAAAAGGAAAGGGGGGGGAGGAAAGGAGTGGAAAAATATAAGTAAAAATGAAATAGGGGCCGAGGTTATGATCTGAAATTGTTGAACTCGATATTGAGACCGGAAGGCTGCAGAGTGCCTAATCGGAAGATGAGGTGCTGTTCCTCGAGTTTACGTTGAGCTTCCGTGGAACAGTACAAGAGGCCAAGGACGGTGAGGTCCGAGTGGGAATGGAGCGGTGAATTGAAATGACAGGCGACCGGAAGCTCGGGGTCACCCTTACGGACTGAACGGAGGTGTTCCGCAAAGCGGTCACCCAATCTGCGTTTGGTCTCCCCAATGTAGAGGAGACCGCATCGTGAGCTTAGAATACAAAGAATGATGATCAGGCTGCAACGCTATACACTGAATGTTGCGTACACACCGGGTAAACTGATGTATACAGCAGACACGTTGTCCAGAGCTGTTGACCCAAGTGAGCCCGCAAACACCACAATGGATGAAAAAGTGAACGCCTACGTGGACATGATCACAAGTGCACTGCCCATAGCAGATGCAAAAATGGAGCTCATAAAGACTGAGACAAACAAAGATGAAACAATGAGATGACTGAGAAAAAGCATCTTGGATGGATGGCCCAACATGAAGCAAGACTGCTCACCTGACATGGCAGAGTACTGGAACTGCAGGGCGGAACTATCAGTGGTCGAAGACATCATCTACAAAGGAAGTAAAATAGTTATCCCAAAGAGTCTGAGAAAAGAGATGTTAAAAAAGATCCATGGAGGACATCTGGGAATCGAAAAGTGTAAGAAAAGAGCACGAGAGGTGATGTACTGGCCACGAATCAACCAAGATGTGACAAATGAGGTGTCAAACTGCACAATATGCCTGAAATATCGAGCAAGCAATCCGGTAGAACCACTAAAGCCACACCCAGCGCCAGACAGACCTTACCAGAAGGTAGGCGCTGACCTGTTCGTATGTCAAGGGAAGGACTATCTTGTAGTCACAGACTATTACTCCCTGTATCCAGAGGTTTGTAGACTGTACACCACCACTGCAGATGCTGTGATAACATGTATGAAAGCCATATTCTCCAGACATGGCGTGGCAAGCGAGGTCTTCACAGACAACGGACCCCAGTTTTACAATGCAAGTTTCCGACACTTTGCCAAAGAGTGGGACTTTGTCCACACAACGTCAAGTCCTCACTTTCCACAGTCCAATGGTCTAGTGGAAAAATCGGTCCAGACAGTGAAAAGACTGATGTACAAGGCAAAAGACAGTGGAACTGACTTCTACCAGAGCATGCTTGTATACCGCACAACGCCGCTCGAGTGTGGTATGTCACCAGCCCAACTCCTGATGGGACGTCGGCTACAGTCAAACCTACCCATCCCGGAGGACCTCCTGAAAACAAAAGAGGGTGAGAAAGTGAGGAAGTTCAAAGAACAACAGAAAAAAAAGCAAAAGTACTACTATGACAGAGGAACACAAAACCTACCTGAACTCCACACTGGTGACCAAGTAAGGTTCAAAGACAAAACAAACACATGGACTCAGAAGGGAACTGTCCTGAGTGAAGTTCAACCAAGATCATACACCATTCAGACAGATGAGGGTGCTGTTCTGAGAAGAAATCGTCGAGATCTTCTCATGGGACCAGCCACAGCAGGTCAAGAGACTGATACTGTTGAACAACCTGATCACACAGCTGAGAAAACATCATCTGAGGCAACAACTCAGATTCAAGGACAATCAATCAGAAAATCCTCAAGACATGTGAAGCCTCCTGAGAGACTCATTGAGCAAATTTAAGGACTATTGTTATAGAAGGAAGTAATGTTATCTTATTCTTTCTTCAAGTTCTAGTGTATTTACATATTTCATGTGAACACACAAAGCAAGGTTAAAAAACCTTGATCATAATGATAATGTAAGTTCATTAAGTGTTACAGTTAAAATGCAGATTAATACAAAGAAAACATGTTGTTAGTTAAAAGTAAAATACTTTTGTTTTAAGAAAAGGAGATGTAATGATATCAGCAAATAGTGATGTTATTTGCCTGTTTGATTATCATGTCTTACCAGCATAGTTGCCTGATTGATTGCTTGTGCCTGACCAGCAGAGGGCATGTGACCGAGACAAGCAAGGCAGTTGGGTTTAGTTTCAGTTTCGTTCTAGATGCATCACAAGCATCGTGTCTCCTGTAAAGCTGCATAAAGAGTTGAACAGACTTTAGATCAAAAGACATTCTCTTTCATAAATGTCTCGTCATTGAACCCACAAATAAATCAATACAGGGATTAGTGCCACTTATCTACCTGTTAACAGGTAGTTAACAGGCATATAAGAGGATTATCCCCATTTTACCCACACAAGTGCGGGCTTCCTGAAGGCTGCGAACCCCGCCAGGGTCACCGAGGCGAGCAGTGGGTCTGCGCTGTGAAGATAAGTGATGGGTGCAAGTGTGGAGAGGTGAGTATGTGAGGTAAGTGGAAAGTGTTAGTAAAAGTTTACTTACCTTTGTTTCTTCCTGCAGGCTTCAAGAGTTGGGGATGCGGAGGGTCTCGCACCTCCGTGGCACAGATGACAGATGGCCGCTGCATTCTCCAATGCAACAACCATCTAATTTCTGCTAAAGAAAGAGGTTTGATGAGTCTTGAATTCAAGAACTCATCAAACTACATAGAATGTCAGTGTTTGACAGCTTCACAGAGCTGTCAAACGATGACAATTCATCTGTCAAACATTTTCTGTAACTGGCTTTCCCTTAATTGTCCTGCTAAGCCCGCTGGGCGTGCTTAACAAGGTCAATCAAGGGAAAATAGCGTGGGTTGGCCAGAAGTTGATGGAGGTGGGACTACAACCCGACAAGTGGGAGTCCCGCCTCCAAAAGCTCCCCATTGAGAAAATCCAGCCCTTTGTGTCTGTGGCTAAGTTTATCACTCTTTCTGTAGCTTGTTTAAGCCGAGCCTCACAGGGATAATGAGAAAATCCTACACCCTCTCACATGCTAAATGTTCCACAATCCAGGAAATCCTCAGCCTCCCGTATGCCCTGCAGTGACTCCGGCCACTCCTGAAGTTCAGAAACACTGAGTTCAAGCAACTGGCAGCAGTTCCTGCACACATGCTTATCCAGGATACACAAAGAGTCCTGGAGTTCCCACATGGCAAAGAAATTGCAGGCAACAGGTCTCAGTTGTCCCATTATTTTACTTAACTGTCTGTCTACTCGCTGCCACTGAGCCACCGCTGACAACACAGGCTAAGCTCAGAGCAGAACAAAATGCTACCTTAACTAAACACCTTCAAACACCATGTTCACTGCATGAGACTGTCATATTACTGAAGTGCAGTATGTGCCTGTGTGACAATCACTCAGTAACTCCAACAATCTGGCTCTATTCCTGAGCCCCCACAGAGGCCTAAGGCTTCACCATACCAGCCTTGCTTGATGTTCTCACAATCTGTGATTACAAGTGTAGCCTCTTCAAAAGGAGGCACGAGCTTAACTTGTTTTGGATCACCTCTTTTAAGTACCTTTCCTCGGTGATTAAAAGCCATCTTGTCTTACAAACAGATAAACAGTTCAGAACTATTGCAAGGAAATAGAGCAGAGGCAGCTTCACACAGTTGGAGAGATGTAGGGGCAGATTGCAAGCTGCAGATTGAAGATGCAGATTCCTTGTGCGGAGACCCTTTAAGAGTGGCTGCTGTGCACACAGTTTGCCACTTGCACTTTTGAACTGTAACGTTATCGGACATCATAGCATTCCTTGCCGAGGTTTTATTATGGTAGACTGCATCTAGACAACTCATTCTTGCTGCTCAGCAACTTCCAGCACTAAAGGATTACACTGGAAGCAGTGAGGATTTATTTGGCATCTGTACTTGGGGCAGGTGCTTGTCATGAGGAGAGGTTTGATGGTTTATCTTTGCAGACTTCTTGAGGCCCAATATCTTTTCCCTGATGTTTTACCAGCCTCTTCTGGGTCCAAGACCCTGCATCACCTCTTCCCGTGCCTGCTACACCAGGTCACTGAGGATTATTCTTCATGTCATTTCAGTGCTGCCCTGCTGGCTGGGAGTTAAAGCACATATTGCAGTACAGCTCCAGGAAACAGTAAAATAGCGGGTTAACCAGAGTGCTCAGTAACTCTCAAAACCCTAAAGTAATGCTCAGTTTACCCACTAATGACGCACTGGCAGCAGCAACATTTAGGGCCAAGCTTTCTTGGGCTTGTTTCTCAGCCCTGGCCGAGATGTACCTGTGTCATTGTTGACGAAAATTGTTTAGCATTTCATGCTCCAAATGGGGTGAGATTCAAACGGGTTAAAAGGGCAGTGATCAAATCAACTGCAAAGGATAGTGTTCTGACTGCATCACTCAATCCCAGAGTGAAAGGCTAGTGGCCTAACTCACTCTAACATCTATTCCCACGATATCACCACTGCCAGTGTGAGAGTGTGTAAACCCATTACACTGGGCAATCCCAGAGAGTGAGGAGAGTGTGTCAACCCATTACACTGGGCAATCCCAGAGAGTGAGGAGAGTGTGTAAACCCATTACACTGGGCAATCCCAGAGAGTGAGGAGAGTGTGTCAACCCATTACACTGAGCAATCCCAGAGAATGAGGAGAGTGTGCAAACCCATTACACTGAGCACTCCCAGAGAGTGAGGAGAGTGTGTAAACCCATTACACTGAGCACTCCCAGAGAGTGAGGAGAGTGTGTAAACCCATTACACCGAGCACTCCCAGAGAGTGAGGAGAGTGTGTAAACCCATTACACTGGGCAATCCCAGAGAGTGAGGAGAGTGTGTAAACCCATTACACTGAGCACTCCCAGAGAGTGAGGAGAGTGTGTAAACCCATTACACCGAGCACTCCCAGAGAGTGAGGAGAGTGTGTAAACCCATTACACTGAGAACTCCTAGAGTGTGAGGAGTGTGTGTAAACCCATTACACCGAGCACTCCCAGAGAGTGAGGAGAGTGTGTAAACCCATTACACTGAGCACTCCCAGAGAGTGAGGAGAGTGTGTAAAGCCATTACACCGAGCACTCCCAGAGTGTGAGGAGAGTGTGTAAACCCATTACACTGAGCATTGCCAGAGAGTGAGGAGAGTGTGTAAACCCATTACACTGAGCACTCCCAGACAGTGAGGAGAGTGTGTAAACCCATTACAGTGAGCACTCCCAGACAGTGAGGAGAGTGTGTGAACCCATTACACTGAGCAATCCCAGAGAGTGAGGAGAGTGTGTAAACCCATTACACTGAGAGCTCCCAGAGAGTGAGGAGAGTGTGTAAACCCATTACACTGAGCAATCCCAGAGAGTGAGGAGAGTGTGTAAACCCATTACACTGAGCACTCCCAGAGTGTGACGAGAGTGTGTAAATCCATTACACTGAGCAATCCCAGAAAGTGAGGAGAGTGTGTAAACCCATTACACTTAGCAATCCCAGAGAGGGAGGAGAGGGTGTAAACCCATTGCACTTAGCGATCCCAGAGACTGAGGAGAGTGTGTAAACCCATTACACTGAGCAATCCCAGAGAGTGAGGAGAGTGTGTAAACCCATTACACTGAGCACTCCCAGAGAGTGAGGAGAGTGTGTAAACCCATTACACTGATCACTCCCAGAGTGTGTGGAGAAAGTGTAAACACATTACACTGAGCACTCCCAGAGAGTGAGGAGTGTATGTAATCCCATTACACTGAGCACTCCCAGAGAGTGAGGAGAGTGTGTAAACCCATTACACTGAGCAGTCCCAGAGAGTGAGGAGAGTGTGTAAACCGATTACACTGAGCACTCCCAGAGAGTGAGGAGAGTGTGCAAACCCATTACACTGAGCACTCCCAGAGAGTGAGGAGAGCGTGTAAACCCATTACACTGAGCACTCCCAGAGAGTGAGGAGAGTGTGTAAACCCATTACACTGATCAATCCCAGAGTGAGGAGAGTGTGTAAACCCATTACACTGAGCACTCCCAGAGAGTGAGGAGAGTGTGTAATCCCATTACACTGAGCAATCCCAGAGAGTGAGGATAGTGTGTAAACCCATCACATTGAGCAATCCCAGTGTGTGAGGAGAGTGTGTAATCCCATTACGCTAAGCACTCCCAGAGAGTGAGGAGAGTGTGTAAACCCATTACACTGAGCACTCCCAGAGAGTGAGAAGAGCGTTTAAACCCATTACACTGAGCACTCCCAGCGAGTGAGGAGAGTGTGTAAACCCATTACACTGATCAATCCCAGAGAGTGAGGAGAGTGTGTAAACCCATTACACTGAGCACTCCCAGAGAGTGAGGAGAGTGTGTATACCCATTACACTGAGCAATCCCAGAGAGTGAGGAGAGTGTGTAAACCCATTACACTGAGCACTCCCACAGAGTGAGGAGAGTGTGTAAACCCATTACACTGAGCACTCCCAGAGAGTGAGGAGAGTTTGTAAACCCATTACACTGAGCACTCCCAGAGAGTGAGGAGAGTGTGTAAACCCATTACACTGAGCACTCCCAGAGAATGAGGAGAGTGTGTAAACCCAGTACACTGAGCAATCCCAGAGAGTGAGGAGAGTGTGTAAACCCATTACATTGAGCAATCCCAGAGAGTGAGGAGAGTGTGTTAACACATTACACTGAGCACTCCCAGAGAGTGAGGAGAGTGTGTAAAACCGTTACACTGAGCAGTCCCTGAGAGTGTGGGGAGTGTGTAAACCCATTACAATGAGCACTCCTAGAGAGTGAGGAGAGTGTGTACACCCATTAGACTGAGAAATCCCAGAGAGTGAGGTGAGTGTGTAAACCCATTACACTGAGCACACCCAGAGTGAGGAGAGTGTGTAAACCCATTACACTGAGCAATCCCAGAGAGTGTGGAGAGTGTGTAAACCCATTACAATGAGCAACCGCAGAGAGTGAGGAGAGTGTGTAAACCCATTAAACTGAGCAATCCCAGAGAGTGTGTGGAGAGTGAGTAAACCCATTACATTGAGCACTCCCAGAGAGTGAGGAGAGTGTGTAAATCCTTTTCACTGAGCAATCCCAGAGAGTGTGGAGAGTGTGTAAACCCATTACACTGCACACACCGAGACAGTGAGGAGAGTGTGTAAATCCATTACACTGAGCACTCCCAGAGTGTGTGGAGTGTGTGTAAACACATTACACTGAGCACTCCCAGAGAGTGAGGAGAGTGTGTAAACTCATTACACTGAGCAATGCCAGAGGGTGAGGAGAGTGGGTAAACCCATTACACTGAGCACTCCCAGAGAGTGAGGTGAGTGTGTAAACACATTACACTGAGCACTCCCAGAGAGTGAGGAGAGTGTGTAAACCCATTACACTGAGCAATCCCAGAAAGTGAGGAGAGTGTGTAAACCCATTACAGTGAGCACTCCCAGAGTGTGAGGAGAGTGTGTAAACCCATTACACTGAGCAATCCCAGAAAGTGAGGAGAGTGTGTAAATCCATTACAGTGAGCAATCCCAGAGAATGAGGAGAGTGTGTAAACCCATTACACTGAGGAATCCCAGAGTGTGAGGAGAGTGTGTAAACCCATTACTCTAAGCACTCCCAGAGTGTGTGGAGAGTCTGTAAATCCATTACGCTGAGCAAACCCAGAGAGTGAGGACAGTGTGTAAACCCATTACATTGAGCACTCCCAGAGAGTGTGGAGAGTGTGTAAATCCATTACTCTGAGCACTCCCAGAAAGTGAGGAGAGTGTGTAAACCCATTACACTGAGCACTCCCAGAGTGTGAGGAGAGTGTGTAAACCCATTACACTGAGCAATGCCAGAGAGTGAGGAGAGTGTGTAAATCCATTACACTGAGCACTCCCAGAGAGTGAGGAGAGTGTGTAAATCCATTACACTGAGCACTCCCAGAGAGTGAGGAGAGTGTGTAAATCCATTACACTGAGCAATCCCAGAGTGTGAGGAGAGTGTGTAAACCCATTACATTGAGCACTCCCAGGGAGTGAGGAGAGTGTGTCAAACCTTTGCACTGAGCAATCCCAGAGAGTGTGGAGAGTGTGTAAACCCATTACACTGAGCACTCCCAGAGAGTGAGGAGAGTGTGTAAACCCATTACACTGATCAATCCCAGAGTGAGGAGAGTGTGTAAACCCATTACACTGAGCACTCCCAGAGAGTGAGGAGAGTGTGTAATCCCATTACACTGAGCAATCCCAGAGAGTGAGGATAGTGTGTAAACCCATCACATTGAGCAATCCCAGTGTGTGAGGAGAGTGTGTAATCCCATTACGCTAAGCACTCCCAGAGAGTGAGGAGAGTGTGTAAACCCATTACACTGAGCACTCCCAGAGAGTGAGAAGAGCGTTTAAACCCATTACACTGAGCACTCCCAGCGAGTGAGGAGAGTGTGTAAACCCATTACACTGATCAATCCCAGAGAGTGAGGAGAGTGTGTAAACCCATTACACTGAGCACTCCCAGAGAGTGAGGAGAGTGTGTATACCCATTACACTGAGCAATCCCAGAGAGTGAGGAGAGTGTGTAAACCCATTACACTGAGCACTCCCACAGAGTGAGGAGAGTGTGTAAACCCATTACACTGAGCACTCCCAGAGAGTGAGGAGAGTTTGTAAACCCATTACACTGAGCACTCCCAGAGAGTGAGGAGAGTGTGTAAACCCATTACACTGAGCACTCCCAGAGAATGAGGAGAGTGTGTAAACCCAGTACACTGAGCAATCCCAGAGAGTGAGGAGAGTGTGTAAACCCATTACATTGAGCAATCCCAGAGAGTGAGGAGAGTGTGTTAACACATTACACTGAGCACTCCCAGAGAGTGAGGAGAGTGTGTAAAACCGTTACACTGAGCAGTCCCTGAGAGTGTGGGGAGTGTGTAAACCCATTACAATGAGCACTCCTAGAGAGTGAGGAGAGTGTGTACACCCATTAGACTGAGAAATCCCAGAGAGTGAGGTGAGTGTGTAAACCCATTACACTGAGCACACCCAGAGTGAGGAGAGTGTGTAAACCCATTACACTGAGCAATCCCAGAGAGTGTGGAGAGTGTGTAAACCCATTACAATGAGCAACCGCAGAGAGTGAGGAGAGTGTGTAAACCCATTAAACTGAGCAATCCCAGAGAGTGTGTGGAGAGTGAGTAAACCCATTACATTGAGCACTCCCAGAGAGTGAGGAGAGTGTGTAAATCCTTTTCACTGAGCAATCCCAGAGAGTGTGGAGAGTGTGTAAACCCATTACACTGCACACACCGAGACAGTGAGGAGAGTGTGTAAATCCATTACACTGAGCACTCCCAGAGTGTGTGGAGTGTGTGTAAACACATTACACTGAGCACTCCCAGAGAGTGAGGAGAGTGTGTAAACTCATTACACTGAGCAATGCCAGAGGGTGAGGAGAGTGGGTAAACCCATTACACTGAGCACTCCCAGAGAGTGAGGTGAGTGTGTAAACACATTACACTGAGCACTCCCAGAGAGTGAGGAGAGTGTGTAAACCCATTACACTGAGCAATCCCAGAAAGTGAGGAGAGTGTGTAAACCCATTACAGTGAGCACTCCCAGAGTGTGAGGAGAGTGTGTAAACCCATTACACTGAGCAATCCCAGAAAGTGAGGAGAGTGTGTAAATCCATTACAGTGAGCAATCCCAGAGAATGAGGAGAGTGTGTAAACCCATTACACTGAGGAATCCCAGAGTGTGAGGAGAGTGTGTAAACCCATTACTCTAAGCACTCCCAGAGTGTGTGGAGAGTCTGTAAATCCATTACGCTGAGCAAACCCAGAGAGTGAGGACAGTGTGTAAACCCATTACATTGAGCACTCCCAGAGAGTGTGGAGAGTGTGTAAATCCATTACTCTGAGCACTCCCAGAAAGTGAGGAGAGTGTGTAAACCCATTACACTGAGCACTCCCAGAGTGTGAGGAGAGTGTGTAAACCCATTACACTGAGCAATGCCAGAGAGTGAGGAGAGTGTGTAAATCCATTACACTGAGCACTCCCAGAGAGTGAGGAGAGTGTGTAAATCCATTACACTGAGCACTCCCAGAGAGTGAGGAGAGTGTGTAAATCCATTACACTGAGCAATCCCAGAGTGTGAGGAGAGTGTGTAAACCCATTACATTGAGCACTCCCAGGGAGTGAGGAGAGTGTGTCAAACCTTTGCACTGAGCAATCCCAGAGAGTGTGGAGAGTGTGTAAACCCATTACACTGAGCACTCCCAGAGAGTGAGGAGAGTGTGTAAACCCATTACACTGAGCATTCCCAGAGAGTGAGGAGAGTGTGTAAACCCATTACACTGAGCATTCCCAGAGAGTGAGGAGAGTGAGTAAACCCATTACACTGAGCAATGCCAGAGAGTGAGGAGAGTGTGTAAACCCATTACACTGAGCACTCCCAGAGAGTGAGGAGAGTGTGTAAACCCATTACACTGAGCATTCCCAGAGAGTGAGGAGAGTGTGTAAACCCATTACACTGAGCAATCCCAGAGAGTGAGGAGAGTGGGTAAACCCATTACACTGAGCACTCCCAGAGAGTGAGGAGAGTGAGTAAACCCATTACACTGAGCACTCCCAGAGAGAGAGGAGAGTGAGTAAACCCATTACACTGAGCAATCCCAGAGTGTGAGGAGAGTGTGTAAACCCATTACACTGAGCAATCCCAGAGAGTGAGGAGAGTGTGTAAATCCATTACACTGAGCAATCCCAGAGAGTGAGGAGAGTGAGTAAACCCATTACACTGAGCAATCCCAGAGTGTGAGGAGAGTGTGTAAACCCATTACACTGAGCAATCCCAGAGTGTGAGGAGAGTGTGTAAACCCATTACTCTAAGCACTCCCAGAGTGTGAGGAGAGTGTGTAAACCCATTACACTGAGCAATCCCAGAGAGTGAGGAGAGTGTGTAAACCCATTACACTGAGCAATGCCAGAGAGTGAGGAGAGTGTGTAAACCCATGACACTGAGCACTCCCAGAGAGTGAGGAGAGTGTGTAAACCCATTAGACTGAGCACTCCCAGAGTGTGTGGAGAGTGTGTAAACCCATTACACTGAGCACTCCCAGAGACTGAGGAGAGTGTGTAAACCCATTACACTGAGCAATCCCAGAGAGTGTGGAGAGTGTGTAAACCCATTACACTGAGCACTCCCAGAGAGTGAGGAGAGTGCGTAAACCCATTACACTGAGCAATCCCAGAGAGTGTTTGGAGACTGAGTAAACCCATTACATTGAGCACTCCCAGAGAGTGAGGATAGTGTGAAAATCCTTTTCACTGAGCAATCCCAGAGAGTGTGGAGAGTGTGCAAACCCATTACATTGAGCACTCCCAGAGAGTGTGGAGAGTGTGTAAACCCATTACACTGCACACACCCAGAGAGTGAGGAGAGGGTGTAAACCCATTACACTGAGCACTCCCACAGAATGAGGAGAGTGTGTAAACCCATTACACTGAGCACTCCCAGAGAGTGAGGAGAGTGTGTAAACGCATTACACTGAGCAATCCCAGAGTGTGAGGAGAATGTGTAAACCCATTACACTGAGCTATCCCAGAGAGTGAGGAGAGTGTGTAAACCCATTACACTGAGCTCTCCCAGAGAGTGAGGAGAGTGTGTAAACCCATTACACTGAGCACTCCCAGAGAGTGAGGAGAGTGTGTAAACGCATTACACTGACCAATCCCAGAGAGTGAGGAGAGTGTGTAAACTCATTACACTGAGCAATCCTAGAAAGTGAGGAGAGCGTTTAAACCCATTACACTGAGCACTCCCAGAGTGAGGAGAGTGTGTAAGCCCATTACACTGAGCACTCCCAGAGTGAGGAGAGTGTGTAAACCCATTACACTGAGCACTCCCAGAGTGTGAGGAGACTGTGTAAACCCATTACACTGAGCAATCCCAGAGAGTGAGGAGAGTGTGTAAACCCATTACACTGAGCTCTCCCAGAGAGTGAGGAGAGTGTGTAAACCCATTACACTGAGCACTCCCAGAGAGTGAGGAGAGTGTGTAAACGCATTACACTGACCAATCCCAGAGAGTGAGGAGAGTGTGTAATCCCATTACACTGAGCAATCCCAGAGAGTGCAAAGAGTGTGTAAACCCATTACACTGAGCACTCCCAGAGAGTGAGGAGAGTGTGTAAACCCATTACACTGAGCATTCCCAGAGAGTGAGGAGACGGTGTAAACCCATTACACTGAGCACTCCCAGAGAGTGTGGGGAGTGTGTAAACCCATTCCACTGAGCACTCCCAGAGAGTGAGGAGAGTGTGTAAACCCATTACACTGAGCAATCCCAGAGTGTGTGGAGAGTGTGTAAACCCATTACACTGAGCAATCCCACAGAGTGAGGCGAGTGTGTAAACCCATTACACTGAGCAATCCCAGAGAGTGTGGAGAGTGTGTAAATCCATTACACTGAGTAATCCCAGAGAGCGAGGAGAGTGTGTAAACGCATTACACTGAGCAATCCCAGAGAGTGAGGAGAGTGTGTAAACCAGTTGCATTGAGCACTCCCAGAGAGTGTGGGGAGTGTGTAAACCCATTCCACTGAGCACTCCCAGAGAGTGAGGAGAGTGTGTAAACCCATTACACTGAGCAATCCCAGAGTGTGAGGAGAGTGTGTAAACCCATTACACTGAGCACTCCAAGAGAGTGAGGAGAGTGTGTAAACCCATTACACGGAGGAATCTCAGAGAGTGAGGAGAGTGTGTAAATCAATTACACTGAGCAATCCCAGAGAGTGAGGAGAGTGTGTAAACCCATTACACTGAGAACTCCCAGAGAGTGAGGAGAGTGTGTAAACCCATTACACTGAGCAATCCCAGAGAGTGAGGAGAGTGTGTAAACCCATTACATTGAGCAATCCCAGAGAGTGAGGAGAGTGTGTAAACCCATTACACTGAGCAATCCCAGAGAGTGAGGAGAGTTTGTAAGCCCATTACACTGAGCACTCCAAGAGAGTGAGGAGAGTGTGTTAACCCATTACACTGAGCAATCCCAGAGAGTGAAGAGTGTGTGTAAACCCATTACACTGAGCAATACCAGAGCGTGAGGAGAGTGTGTAAACCCATTACACTGAGCAATCCCAGAGAGTGAGGAGAGTGTGTAAACCAATTACATTGAGCACTCCCAGAGAGTGAGGAGAGTGTGTAAACCCATTACACTGAGCAATCCCAGAGAGTGAGGAGAATGTGTAAACCCATTACATTGAGCAATCCCAGAGAGTGAGGAGAGTGTGTAAACCCATTACACTGAGCAATCCCAGAGAGTGAGGAGAGTGTGTAAGCCCATTACACTGAGCACTCCCAGAGTGTGAGGAGAGTGTGTAAACCCATTACACTGAGCGCTCCCAGAGAGTGAGGAGAGTGTGTAAACCCATTACACTGAGCAAGCCCAGAGAGTGAGGAGAGGGTGTAAATCCATTACACTGAGCACTCCCAGAGAGTGAGGAGAGTGTGTAAACCCATTACACTGAGCACTCCCAGAGATTGAGGACAGTGTGTAAACCCATTACACTGAGCACTCCCAGACAGTGAGGAGAGTGTGTAAACCCATTACACTGTGAACTCCCAGAGAGTGAGGGGCGTGTGTAAACCCATTACACTGAGCACTCCCAGAGAGTGAGGGGAGTGTGTAAACCCATTACACTGAGCACTCCCAGAGAGTGAAGAGAGTGTTTAAACCCATTGCAATGAGCGCTTCCAGAGAGTGTTGGGAGTTTGTAAACCCAGTACACTGAGCACTCCCAGAGAGTGAGGCGAGTGTGTAAACCCATTACACTGAGCACTCCCAGAGAGTGAGGAGAGTTTGTAGACCCATTACACTGAGCAATCCCAGAGAGTGAGGAGAGTGTGTAAACCCATTACACTGAGCACTCCCAGAGAGTGAGGAGGGTGTGTAAATACATTACACTGAACACTCCAAGAGAGTGAGGAGAGTGTGTAAACCCATTAATCTGCGCAATCCCAGAGAATGAGGAGAGTGTGT
Source organism: Somniosus microcephalus (assembly GCF_052327205.1). Lineage (NCBI taxonomy): Eukaryota > Metazoa > Chordata > Chondrichthyes > Squaliformes > Somniosidae > Somniosus > Somniosus microcephalus. Next base: position 19,394,992 of record NC_141006.1, on the reverse strand, counting down.
AAACCCATTACACTTAGCACTCCCAGAGAGTGAGGAGTGTGTGTAAACTCATTACACTGAGCAATCCCAGAGAGTGAAGAGAGTGTTTAAACACATTACACTGGGTACTCCCAGAGGGTGAGGAGAGTGTGTAAACCCATTACACTGAGCAATCCCACAGAGTGAGGCGAGTATGTAAACCCATTACACTGAGCAATCCCAGACAGCGAGGAGAGTGTGTAAACGCATTACACTGAGCACTCCCAGAGAGTGCGGAGAGTGTGTAAACGCATTACACTGAGCAATCGCAGAGAGTGAGGAGAGTGTATAAACCCATTACACTGAGCAATCTCAGAGAGTGAGGAGTGTGTGTAAACCCATTACACTGAGCGCTCCCACAGAGTGAGGAGCGTGTGTAAACCCATTACACTGAGCAATCCCAGAGAGTGAGGTGTGTGTGTAAACCCATTACACTGAGCACTCCCAGAGATTGAGGAGAGTGTGTTCACCCATTACACTGAGGAATCCAGAGAGTGAAGAGAGTGTGTAAACCCATTACACTGAGCAATCCCAGAGCGTGAGGAGCGTGTGTAAACCCATTACACTGAGCAATCCCAGAGAGTGAGGAGAGTGTGTAAACCCATTACACTGAGCACTCCCAGAGAGTGAGGAGAGTGCGTCAACACATTACACTGAGCACTCCCAGAGAGTGAGTAGAGTGTGTAAACCCGTTACATTGAGCACTCCCAGAGAGTGTGGGGATTGTGTAAACCCATTCCACTGAGCACTCCCAGAGAGTGAGGAGAGTGTGTCAACCCATTACACTGAGCAATCCCAGAGTGTGAGGAGAGTGTGTAAACCCATTACACTGAGCAATCCCAGAGAGTGAGGAGAGTGTGTAAACCTATTACACTGAGCACTCCCAGACAGTGGGGAGAGTCTTTAAACCCATTACACTGAGCAAACGCAGAGAGTGAGGAGAGTCTGTAAATCCATTGCACTGAGCACTCCCAGAGAGTGAGGAGAGTGTGTAAACCCATTGCAATGAGCACTCCCAGTGAGTGTGGAGTGTGTGTAAACCCATTACACTGAGCACTCCGAGAGTGAGGAGTGTGTGTAAACCATTACACTGAGCACTCCCAGAGAGTGAGGAGAGTGTGTAAACCCATTTCACTGAGCATTCCCAGAGAGTGAGGAGAGTGTGTAAACCCATTGCACTGAGCAATCCCAGAGTGTGTGGAGAGTGTGTAAACCCATTACACTGAGCACTCCCAGAGTTTGTGGAGAATGTGTAAACCCATTACACTGAGCAATCCCACAGAGTGAGGAGAGTGTGTAAACCCATTACACTGAGCAATCCCAGAGAGTGCGGAGAGTGTGTAAATCCATTACACTGAGTAATGCCAGAGAGCGAGGTGAGTGTGTAAACCCATTACACTGAGCAATCCCAGAGAGTGCAGAGAGTGTGTAAACACATTACACGCAGCACTCCCACAGAGTGAGGAGCGTGTGTAAACCCATGACACTGAGCAATCCCAGAGAGTGAGGTGTGTGTGTAAACCCATTACACTGAGCACTCCCAGAGATTGAGGAGAGTGTGTTAACCCATTACACTGAGCAATCCCAGAGAGTGAGGAGAGTGTGTAAACCCACTACATTGTGCAATCCCAGAGAGTGAGGAGAGTGTGTTAACCCGTTACATTGAGCACTCCCAGAGAGTGTGGGGAGTGTGTAAACCCATTCCACTGAGCACTCCCAGAGAGTGAGGAGAGTGTGTAAACCCATTACACTGAGCATTCCCAGAGAGTGAGGAGAGTGTGTAAACCCATTACACTGAGCAATCCCAGAGTGTGTGGAGAGTGTGTAAACCCATTGCACTGAGCACTCCCAGAGTTTGTGGAGAGTGTGTAAACCCATTACACTGAGCAGTCCCACAGAGTGAGGAGAGTGTGTAAACCCATTACACTGAGCAATCCCAGAGAGTGTGGAGAGTGTGTAAATCCATTACACTGAATAATCCCAGAGAGCGAGGTGAGTGTGTAAACCCATTACACTGAGCACTCCCAGAGATTGAGGAGAGTGTGTAAACCCATTACACTGAGCAATCCCAGAGAGTGAGGTGAGTGTGTAAACCCATTACACTGAGCACTCCCAGAGATTGAGGAGTGTGTGTAAACCCATTACACTGAGCAATCCCAGAGAGTGAGGAGACTGTGTAAACCCATTACACTGAGCACTCCCAGAGAGTGAGGAGAGTGTGTAAACCCATTACATAGACATAGAAACATAGAAACATAGAAGATAGGAGCAGGAGTAGGCCATTCGGCCCTTCGAGCCTGCTCCGCCATTCAACGAGATCATGGCTGATCATCCAAACCCGAGCACCCGGTCCCTACATCGACAGCCATCCCACCCAAGCCCTATCCCCATAAACCCGTAACCCCACGTATTTAATCCCCCCTAACGCTAAGGGCCAATTTTTATCATGGCCAATCAACCTAACCCGCACACTGAGCACTCCCAGAGAGTGAGGAGTGTGTGTAAACCCATTACACTGAGCACTCCCAGAGATTGAGGAGAGTGTGTAAACCCATTACACTGAGCACTCCCAGAGAGTGAGGAGAGTGTGTACACCCATTACACTGAGCAATCCCAGAGAGTGAGGAGAGTGTGTAAACCCATTACACTGAGCACTCCCAGAGAGTGGGGAGAGTGTTTAAACCCATTACACTGAGCAATCCCAGAGAGTGAGGAGAGTGTGTAAACCCATTACACTGAGCACTCCCAGAGAGTGAGGAGAGTGTGTAAACCCATTGCAATGAGCACACCCAGTGAGTGTGGAGAGTGTGTAAACCCATTACACTGAGCACTTCCAGAGTGAGGAGAGTGTGTAAGCCCATTACACTGAGCACTCCCAGAGTGAGGAGAGTGTGTAAACCCATTACACTGAGCGCTCCCAGAGAGTGAGGAGAGTGTGTAAACCCATTACACTGAGCAAGCCCAGAGAGTGAGGAGAGGGTGTAAATCCATTACACTGAGCAATCCCAGAGAGTGAGGAGAGTGTGTAAACCCATTACATTGAGCAATCCCAGAGAGTGAGGAGAGTGTGTAAACCCATTACACTGAGCACTCCCAGACAGTGAGGAGAGTGTGTAAACCCATTACACTGTGAACTCCCAGAGAGTGAGGGGCGTGTGTAAACCCATTACACTGAGCACTCCCAGAGAGTGAGGGGAGTGTGTACACCCATTACACTGAGCACTCCCAGAGAGTGAAGAGAGTGTGTAAACCCATTGCAATGAGCGCTTCCAGAGAGTGTTGGGAGTTTGTAAACCCAGTACACTGAGCACTCCCAGAGAGTGAGGCGAGTGTGTAAACCCATTACACTGAGCACTCCCACAGAGTGAGGAGTGTTTGTAGACCCATTACACTGAGCAATCCCAGAGAGTGAGGAGAGTGTTTAAACCCATTACACTGAGCAATCCCAGAGAGTGAGGAGAGTGTGTAAACCCATTACACTGAGCACTCCCAGAGAGTGGGGAGAGTGTTTAAACCCATTACACTGAGGAATCCCAGAGAGTGAGGAGAGTGTGTAAACCCATTACACTGAGCACTCCCAGAGAGTGAGGAGAGTGTGTAAACCCATTGCAATGAGCAATCCCAGAGAGTGAGGAGAGTGTGTAAAGCCATTACATTGAGCAATCCCAAAGAGTGAGGAGAGTGTGTAAACCCATTTCACTGAGCAATCCCAGAGAGTGAGGAGAGTGTGTAAGCCCATTACACTGAGCACTCCCAGAGTGTGAGGAGAGTGTGTAAACCCATTACACTGAGTGCTCCCAGAGAGTGAGGAGAGTGTGTAAACCCATTACACTGAGCAAGCCCAGAGAGTGAGGAGAGGGTGGAAATCCATTACACTGAGCACTCCCAGAGAGTGAGGAGAGTGTGTAAACCCATTACACTGAGCACTCCCAGAGATTGAGGACAGTGTGTAAACCCATTACACTGAGCACTCCCAGACAGTGAGGAGAGTGTGGAAACCCATTACACTGTGAACTCCCAGAGAGTGAGGGGCGTGTGTAAACCCATTGCACTGAGCACTCCCAGAGAGTGAGGGGAGTGTGTAAACCCATTACACTGAGCACTCCCAGAGAGTGAAGAGAGTGTGTAAACCCATTGCAATGAGCGCTTCCAGAGAGTGTTGGGAGTTTGTAAACCCAGTACACTGAGCACTCCCAGAGAGTGAGGCGAGTGTGTAAACCCATTACACTGAGCACTCCCAGAGAGTGAGGAGAGTTTGTAGACCCATTACACTGAGCAATCCCAGAGAGTGAGGAGAGTGTGTAAACCCATTACACTGAGCACTCCCAGAGAGTGAGGAGGGTGTGTAAATACATTACACTGAGCACTCCAAGAGAGTGAGGAGAGTGTGTAAACCCATTAATCTGTGCAATCCCAGAGAATGAGGAGAGTGTGTAAACCCATTACACTGAGCACTCCCAGAGAGTGAGGAGTGTGTGTAAACCCATTACACTGAGCACTCCCAGAGAGTGAGGAGTGTGTGTAAACTCATTACACTGAGGAATCCCAGAGAGTGAAGAGAGTGTGTAAACCCATTACACTGAGCACTCCCAGAGAGTGAGCAGAGTGTGTAAACCCATTACAAGGAGCAATTCTAGAGAGTGATGAGAGTGTTTAAACACATTACACTGGGTACTCCCAGAGGGTGAGGAGAGTGTGTAAACCCATTACACTGAGCAATCCCACAGAGTGAGGCGAGTATGTAAACCCATTACACTGAGCAATCCCGGAGAGCGAGGAGAGTGTGTAAACGCATTACACTGAGCACTCCCAGAGAGTGCGGAGAGTGTGTAAACGCATTACACTGAGCAATCGCAGCGAGTGAGGAGAGTGTATAAACCCATTACACTGAGCAATCTCAGAGAGTGAGGAGTGTGTGTAAACCCATTACACTGAGCGCTCCCACAGAGTGAGGAGCGTGTGTAAACCCATTACACTGAGCAATCCCAGAGAGTGAGGTGTGTGTGTAAACCCATTACACTGAGCACTCCCAGAGATTGAGGAGAGTGTGTTCACCCATTACACTGAGGAATCCAGAGAGTGAAGAGAGTGTGTAAACCCATTACACTGAGCAATCCCAGAGAGTGAGGTGAGTGTGTAAACCCATTACACTGAGCAATCCCAGAGCGTGAGGAGTGTGTGTAAACCCATTACACTGAGCAATCCCAGAGAGTGAGGAGAGTGTGTAAACCCATTACACTGAGCACTCCCAGAGAGTGAGGAGAGTGTGTAAACACATTACACTGAGCACTCCCAGAGAGTGAGAAGAGTGTGTCAACCCGTTACCTTGAACACTCCCAGAGAGTGTGGGGATTGTGTAAACCCATTCCACTAAGCACTCCCAGAGAGTGAGGAGAGTGTGTAAACCCATTACACTGAGCAATCCCAGAGTGTGAGGAGAGTGTGTAAACCCATTACACTGAGCAATCCCAGAGAGTGAGGAGAGTGTGTAAGCCCATTAAACTGAGCGCTCCCAGAGAGTGAGGAGAGTGTGTAAACCCATTACACTGAGCGCTCCCACAGAGTGAGGAGAGTGTGTAAACCCATTACACTGTGCAATCCCAGAGAGTGAGGTGAGTGTGTAAACCCATTGCACTGAGCACTCCCAGAGATTGAGGAGAGTGTGTAAACACATTACACTGAGCTATCCCAGAGAGTGAGGAGACTGTGTAAACCCATTACACTGAGCACTCCCAGAGAGTGAGGAGAGTGTGTAAACCCATTACACTGAGCACTCCCAGAGAGTGAGGAGAGTGTGTAAACCCATTGCATAGACATAGAAACATAGAAACATAGAAGATAGGAGCAGGAGTAGGCCATTCGGCCCTTCGAGCCTGCTCCGCCATTCAACGAGATCATGGCTGATCATCCAAACCCTAGAACCCGGTCCCTACAGCGACAGCCATCCCACCCAAGCCCTATCCCCGTAAACCCGTAACCCCACGTATTTAATCCCCCCTAAAACTAAGGGCCAATTTTTATCATGGCCAATCAACCTAACCCGCACACTGAGCGCTCCCAGAGAGTGAGGAGTGTGTGTAAACCCATTACACTGAGCACTCCCAGAGAGTGAGGAGAGTGTTTAAACCCATCACACTGAGCAATCCCAGAGAGTGAGGAGAGTGTGTAAACCTATTACACTGAGCACTCCCAGACAGTGGGGAGAGTCTTTAAACCCATTACACTGAGCAATCCCAGAGAGTGAGGAGAGTCTGTAAATCCATTACACTGAGCACTCCCAGAGAGTGAGGAGAGTGTGTAAACCTATTACACTGAGCACTCCCAGACAGTGGGGAGAGTATTTAAACCCATTACACTGAGCACTCCCAGAGAGTGAGGAGAGTGTGTAAACCCATTGCAATGAGCACTCCCAGTGAGTGTGGAGTGTGTGTAAACCCATTACACTGAGCACTCCGAGAGTGAGGAGAGTGTGTAAACCATTACACTGAGCACTCCCAGAGAGTGAGGAGAGTGTGTAAACCCATTTCACTGAGCATTCCCAGAGAGTGAGGAGAGTGTGTAAACCCATTACACTGAGCAATCCCAGAGTGTGTGGAGAGTGTGTAAACCCATTACACTGAGCACTCCCAGAGTTTGTGGAGAGTGTGTAAACCCATTACACTGAGCAATCCCACAGAGTGAGGAGAGTGTGTAAACCCATTACACTGAGCAATCCCAGAGAGTGTGGAGAGTGTGTAAATCCATTACACTGAGTAATCCCAGAGAGCGAGGTGAGTGTGTAAACCCATTACACTGAGCAATCCCAGAGAGTGCAGAGAGTGTGTAAACACATTACACGCAGCACTCCCACAGAGTGAGGAGCGTGTGTAAACCCATTACACTGAGCAATCCCAGAGAGTGAGGTGTGTGTGTAAACCCATTACACTGAGCACACCCAGAGATTGAGGAGAGTGTGTTAACCCATTACACTGAGCATTCCCAGAGAGTGAGGAGAGTGTGTAAACCCATTACACTGAGCACTCCCAGAGATTGAGGAGAGTGTGTTAACCCATTACACTGAGCAATCCCAGAGAGTGAGGAGAGTGTGTAAACCCACTACATTGTGCAATCCCAGAGAGTGAGGAGAGTGTGTTAACCCGTTACATTGAGCACTCCCAGAGAGTGTGGGGAGTGTGTAAACCCATTCCACTGAGCACTCCCAGAGAGTGAGGAGAGTGTGTAAACCCATTACACTGAGCAATCCCAGAGTGTGTGGAGAGTGTGTAAACCCATTACACTGAGCACTCCCAGAGTTTGTGGAGAGTGTGTAAACCCATTACACTGAGCAATCCCAGAGAGTGTGGAGAGTGTGTAAATCCATTACACTGAGTAATCCCAGAGAGCGAGGAGAGTGTGTAAACGCATTACACTGAGCACTCCCAGAGAGTGCGGAGAGTGTGTAAACCCATTACACTGAGCAATCGCAGGGAGTGAGGAGAGTGTGTTAACCCATTACACTGAGCAATCCCAGAGAGTGAAGAGTGTGTGTAAACCCATTACACTGAGCAATACCAGAGCATGAGGAGAGTGTGTAAACCCATTACACTGAGCAATCCCAGAGTGTGAGGAGAGTGTGTAAACCCATTACACTGAGCAATCCCAGAGAGTGAGGAGAGTGTGTAAGCCCATTAAACTGAGCGCTCCCAGAGAGTGAGGAGAGTGTGTAAACCCATTACACTGAGCGCTCCCACAGAGTGAGGAGAGTGTGTAAACCCATTACACTGAGCAATCCCAGAGAGTGAGGTGAGTGTGTAAACCCATTGCACTGAGCACTCCCAGAGATTGAGGAGAGTGTGTAAACACATTACACTGAGCTATCCCAGAGAGTGAGGAGACTGTGTAAACCCATTACACTGAGCACTCCCAGAGAGTGAGGAGAGTGTGTAAACCCATTACACTGAGCACTCCCAGAGAGTGAGGAGAGTGTGTAAACCCATTGCATAGACATAGAAACATAGAAACATAGAAGATAGGAGCAGGAGTAGGCCATTCGGCCCTTCGAGCCTGCTCCGCCATTCAACGAGATCATGGCTGATCATCCAAACCCTAGCACCCGGTCCCTACAGCGACAGCCATCCCACCCAAGCCCTATCCCCGTAAACCCGTAACCCCACGTATTTAATCCCCCCTAAAACTAAGGGCCAATTTTTATCATGGCCAATCAACCTAACCCGCACACTGAGCGCTCCCAGAGAGTGAGGAGAGTGTGTAAACCCATTACACTGAGCACTCCCAGAGAGTGAGGAGAGTGTGTAAACCCATTACACTGAGCAATCCCAGAGAGTGAGGAGAGTGTGTAAAACTATTACACTGAGCACTCCCAGACAGTGGGGAGAGTCTTTAAACCCATTACACTGAGCAATCCCAGAGAGTGAGGAGAGTCTATAAATCCATTACACTGAGCACTCCCAGAGAGTGAGGAGAGTGTGTAAACCTATCACACTGAGCACTCCCAGACAGTGGGGAGAGTATTTAAACCCATTACACTGAGCACTCCCAGAGAGTGAGGAGAGTGTGTAATCCCATTGCAATGAGCACTCCCAGTGAGTGTGGAGTGTGTGTAAACCCATTACACTGAGCACTCCGAGAGTGAGGAGAGTGTGTAAACCATTACACTGAGCACTCCCAGAGAGTGAGGAGAGTGTGTAAACCCATTTCACTGAGCATTCCCAGAGAGTGAGGAGAGTGTGTAAACCCATTACACTGAGCAATCCCAGAGTGTGTGGAGAGTGTGTAAACCCATTACACTGAGCACTCCCAGAGTTTGTGGAGAGTGTGTAAACCCATTACACTGAGCAATCCCACAGAGTGAGGAGAGTGTGTAAACCCATTACACTGAGCAATCCCAGAGAGTGTGGAGAGTGTGTAAATCCATTACACTGAGTAATCCCAGAGAGCGAGGTGAGTGTGTAAACCCATTACACTGAGCAATCCCAGAGAGTGCAGAGAGTGTGTAAACACATTACACGCAGCACTCCCACAGAGTGAGGAGCGTGTGTAAACCCATTACACTGAGCAATCCCAGAGAGTGAGGTGTGTGTGTAAACCCATTACACTGAGCACACCCAGAGATTGAGGAGAGTGTGTTAACCCATTACACTGAGCATTCCCAGAGAGTGAGGAGAGTGTGTAAACCAATTACACTGAGCACTCCCAGAGATTGAGGAGAGTGTGTTAACCCATTACACTGAGTAATCCCAGAGAGTGAGGAGAGCGTGTAAACCCACTACATTGTGCAATCCCAGAGAGTGAGGAGAGTGTGTTAACCCGTTACATTGAGCACTCCCAGAGAGTGTGGGGAGTGTGTAAACCCATTACACTGAGCACTCCCAGAGTTTGTGGAGAGTGTGTAAACCCATTACACTGAGCAATCCCAGAGAGTGTGGAGAGTGTGTAAATCCATTACACTGAGTAATCCCAGAGAGCGAGGAGAGTGTGTAAACGCATTACACAGCACTCCCAGAGAGTGCGGAGAGTGTGTAAACGCATTACACTGAGCAATCGCAGAGAGTGAGGAGAGTGTGTTAACCCATTACACTGAGCAATCCCAGAGAGTGAAGAGTGTGTGTAAACCCATTACACTGAGCAATACCAGAGCGTGAGGAGAGTGTGTCAACCCATTACACTGAGCAATCCCAGAGAGTGAGGAGAGTGTGTAAACCAGTTACATTGAGCACTCCCAGAGAGTGTGGGGAGTGTGTAAAGCCATTCCACTGAGCACTCCCAGAGAGTGAGGAGAGTGTGTAAACCCATTACACTGAGCAATCCCAGAGTGTGAGGAGAGTGTGTAAACCCATTACACTGAGCACTCCAAGAGAGTGAGGAGAGTGCGTAAACCCATTACACGGAGGAATCTCAGAGAGTGAGGAGAGTGTGTAAATCAATTACACTGAGCAATCCCAGAGAGTGAGGAGAGTGTGTAAACCCATTACACTGAGCACTCCCAGAGAGTGAGGAGAGTGTGTAAACCCATTACACTGAGCAATCCCAGAGAGTGAGGAGAGTGTGTAAACCCATTACATTGAGCAATCCCAGAGAGTGAGGAGAGTGTGTAAACCCATTACACTGAGCAATACCAGAGCGTGAGGAGAGTGTGTAAACCCATTACACTGAGCAATCCCAGAGAGTGAGGAGAGTGTGTAAACCAGTTACATTGAGCACTCCCAGAGAGTGTGGGGAGTGTGTAAACCCATTCCACTGAGCAATCCCAGAGTGTGAGGAGAGTGTGTAAACCCATTACACTGAGCACTCCAAGAGAGTGAGGAGAGTGTGTAAACCCATTACACGGAGGAATCTCAGAGAGTGAGGAGAGTGTGTAAATCAATTACACTGAGAAATCCCAGAAAGTGAGGAGAGTGTGTAAACCCATTACACTGAGCACTCCCAGAGAGTGAGGAGAGTGTGTAAACCCATTACACTGAGCGCTCCCAGAGAGTGAGGAGAGTGTGTAAACCCATTACACTGAGCAAGCCCAGAGAGTGAGGAGAGGGTGTAAATCCATGACACTGAGCACTCCCAGAGAGTGAGGAGAGTGTATAAACCCATTACACTGAGCACTCCCAGAGATTGAGGACAGTGTGTAAACCCATTACACTGAGCACTCCCAGACAGTGAGGAGAGTGTGTAAACCCATTACACTGTGAACTCCCAGAGAGTGAGGGGCATGTGTAAACCCATTACACTGAGCACTCCCAGAGAGTGAGGGGAGTGTGTAAACCCATTACACTGTGCACTCCCAGAGAGTGAAGAGAGTGTGTAAACCCATTGCAATGAGCGCTCCCAGAGAGTGTTGGGAGTTTGTAAACCCAGTACACTGAGCACTCCCAGAGAGTGAGGCGAGTGTGTAAACCCATTACACTGAGCACTCCCAGAGAGTGAGGAGAGTTTGTAGACCCATTACACTGAGCAATCCCAGAGAGTGAGGAGAGTGTGTAAACCCATTACACTGATCACTCCCAGAGAGTGAGGAGGGTGTGTAAATACATTTCACTGAGCACTCCAAGAAAGTGAGGAGAGTGTGTAAACCCATTAATCTGCGCAATCCCAGAGAATGAGGAGAGTGTGTAAACCCATTACACTGAGCACTCCCAGAGAGTGAGGAGTGTGTGTTAACCCATTACACTGAGCAATCCCAGAGAGTGAAGAGAGTGTGTAAACCCATTACACTGAGCACTCCCAGAGAGTGAGGAGAGTGTGTAAACCCATTACAAGGAGCAATTCTAGAGAGTGATGAGAGTGTTTAAACACATTACACTGGGCACTCCCAGAGGGTGAGGAGAGTGTGTAAACCCATTACACTGAGCAATCCCACAGAGTGAGGCGAGTATGTAAACCCATGACACTGAGCAATCCCAGAGAGCGAGGAGAGTGTGTAAACGCATTACACTGAGCACTCCCAGAGAGTGTGGAGAGTGTGTAAACGCATTACACTGAGCAATCGCAGAGAGTGAGGAGAGTGTGTAAACCCATTACACTGAGCAATCTCAGAGAGTGAGGAGTGTGTGTAAACCCATTTCACTGAGCGCTCCCACAGAGTGAGGAGCGTGTGTAAACCCATTACACTGAGCAATCCCAGAGAGTGAGGTGTGTGTGTAAACCCATTACACTGAGCACTCCCAGAGATTGAGGAGAGTGTGTTAACCCATTACACTGAGGAATCCAGAGAGTGAAGAGAGTGTGTAAACCCATTACACTGAGCAATCCAAGAGAGTGAGGTGAGTGTGTAAACCCATTACACTGAGCAATCCCAGAGCGTGAGGAGCGTGTGTAAACCCATTACACTGAGCAATCCCAGAGAGTGAGGAGAGTGTGTAAACCCATTACACTGAGCACTCCCAGAGAGTGAGGAGAGTGTGTAAACCCATTACACTGAGCACTCCCAGAGAGTGAGGAGAGTGTGTAAACCCGTTACATTGAGCACTCCCAGAGAGTGTGGGGATTGTGTAAACCCATTCCACTGAGCACTCCCAGAGAGTGAGGAGAGTGTGTAAACCCATTACACTGAGCAATCCCAGAGTGTGAGGAGAGTGTGTAAACCCATTACACTGAGCAATCCCAGAGAGTGAGGAGAGTGTGTAAGCCCATTAAACTGAGCGCTCCCAGAGAGTGAGGAGAGTGTGTAAACCCATTACACTGAGCGCTCCCACAGAGTGAGGAGAGTGTGTAAACCCATTACACTGAGCAATCCCAGAGAGTGAGGTGAGTGTGTAAACCCATTACACTGAGCACTCCCAGAGATTGAGGAGAGTGTGTAAACACATTACACTGAGCAATCCCAGAGAGTGAGGAGACTGTGTAAACCCATTACACTGAGCACTCCCAGAGAGTGAGGAGAGTGTGTAAACCCATTGCATAGACATAGAAACATAGAAACATAGAAGATAGGAGCAGGAGTAGGCCATTTGGCCCTTCGAGCCTGCTCCGCCATTCAACGAGATCATGGCTGATCATCCAAACCCTAGCACCCGGTCCCTACTGTGACAGCCATCCCACCCAAGCCCTATCCCCGTAAACCCGTAACCCCACGTATTTAATCCCCCCTAAAACTAAGGGCCAATTTTTATCATGGCCAATCAACCTAACCCGCACACTGAGCGCTCCCAGAGAGTGAGGAGTGTGTGTAAACCCATTACACTGAGCAATCCCAGAGAGTGAGGAGAGTGTGTAAACCCATTACACTGAGCACTCCCAGAGAGTGAGGAGAGTGTGTAAACCCATTGCAATGAGCACTCCCAGTGAGTGTGGAGTGTGTGTAAACCCATTACACTGAGCACTCCGAGAGTGAGGAGAGTGTGTAAACCATTACACTGAGCACTCCCAGAGAGTGAGGAGAGTGTGTAAACCCATTACACTGAGCAATCCCAGAGAGTGAGGAGAGTGTGTAAACCTATTACACTGAGCACTCCCAGACAGTGGGGAGAGTCTTTAAACCCATTACACTGAGCAATCCCAGAGAGTGTGGAGAGTGTGTAAATCCATTACACTGAGTAATCCCAGAGAGCGAGGTGAGTGTGTAAACCCATTACACTGAGCAATCCCAGAGAGTGCAGAGAGTGTGTAAACACATTACACGCAGCACTCCCACAGAGTGAGGAGCGTGTGTAAACCCATTACACTGAGCAATCCCAGAGAGTGAGGTGTGTGTGTAAACCCATTACACTGAGCACACCCAGAGATTGAGGAGAGTGTGTTAACCCATTACACTGAGCATTCCCAGAGAGTGAGGAGAGTGTGTAAACCCATTACACTGAGCACTCCCAGAGATTGAGGAGAGTGTGTTAACCCATTACACTGAGCATTCCCAGAGAGTGAGGAGAGTGTGTAAACCCATTACACTGAGCACTCCCAGAGATTGAGGAGAGTGTGTTAACCCATTACACTGAGCAATCCCAGAGAGTGAGGAGAGAGTGTAAACCCACTACATTGTGCAATCCCAGAGAGTGAGGAGAGTGTGTTAACCCGTTACATTGAGCACTCCCAGAGAGTGTGGGGAGTGTGTAAACCCATTCCACTGAGCACTCCCAGAGAGTGAGGAGAGTGTGTAAACCCATTACACTGAGCAATCCCAGAGTGTGTGGAGAGTGTGTAAACCCATTACACTGAGCACTCCCAGAGTTTGTGGAGAGTGTGTAAACCCATGACACTGAGCAATCCCAGAGAGTGTGGAGAGTGTGTAAATCCATTACACTGAGTAATCCCAGAGAGCGAGGAGAGTGTGTAAACGCATTACACTGAGCACTCCCAGAGAGTGCGGAGAGTGTGTAAACGCATTACACTGAGCAATCGCAGAGAGTGAGGAGAGTGTGTTAACTCATTACACTGAGCAATCCCAGAGAGTGAAGAGTGTGTGTAAACCCATTACACTGAGCAATACCAGAGCGTGAGGAGAGTGTGTAAACCCATTACACTGAGCAATCCCAGAGTGTGAGGAGAGTGTGTAAACCCATTACACTGAGCAATCCCAGAGAGTGAGGAGAGTTTGTAAACCCATTACACTGAGCGCTCCCACAGAGTGAGGAGAGTGTGTAAACCCATTACACTGAGCAATCCCAGAGAGTGAGGTGAGTGTGTAAACCCATTGCACTGAGCACTCCCAGAGATTGAGGAGAGTGTGTAAACACATTACACTGAGCTATCCCAGAGAGTGAGGAGACTGTGTAAACCCATTACACTGAGCACTCCCAGAGAGTGAGGAGAGTGTGTAAACCCATTACACTGAGCACTCCCAGAGAGTGAGGAGAGTGTGTAAACCCATTGCATAGACATAGAAACATAGAAACATAGAAGATAGGAGCAGGAGTAGGCCACTCGGCCCTTCGAGCCTGCTCGGCCATTCAACGAGATCATGGCTGATCATCCAAACCCTAGCACCCGGTCCCTACAGCGACAGCCATCCCACCCAAGCCCTATCCCCGTAACCCCACGTATTTAATCCCCCCTAAAACTAAGGGCCAATTTTTATCATGGCCAATCAACCTAACCCGCACACTGAGCGCTCCCAGAGAGTGAGGAGTGTGTGTAAACCCATTACACTGAGCACTCCCAGAGAGTGAGGAGAGTGTGTAAACCCATTACACTGAGCAATCCCAGAGAGTGAGGAGAGTGTGTAAACCTATTACACTGAGCACTCCCAGACAGTGGGGAGAGTCTTTAAACCCATTACACTGAGCAATCCCAGAGAGTGAGGAGAGTCTGTAAATCCATTACACTGAGCACTCCCAGAGAGTGAGGAGAGTGTGTAAACCTATTACACTGAGCACTCCCAGACAGTGGGGAGAGTATTTAAACCCATTACACTGAGCACTCCCAGAGAGTGAGGAGAGTGTGTAAACCCATTGCAATGAGCACTCCCAGTGAGTGTGGAGTGTGTGTAAACCCATTACACTGAGCACTCCGAGAGTGAGGAGAGTGTGTAAACCATTACACTGAGCACTCCCAGAGAGTGAGGAGAGTGTGTAAACCCATTTCACTGAGCATTCCCAGAGAGTGAGGAGAGTGTGTAAACCCATTACACTGAGCAATCCCAGAGTGTGTGGAGAGTGTGTAAACCCATTACACTGAGCAATCCCACAGAGTGAGGAGAGTGTGTAAACCCATTACACTGAGCAATCCCAGAGAGTGTGGAGAGTGTGTAAATCCATTACACTGAGTAATCCCAGAGAGCGAGGTAAGTGTGTAAACCCATTACACTGAGCAATCCCAATGAGTGCAGAGAGTGTGTAAACACATTACACGCAGCACTCCCACAGAGTGAGGAGCGTGTGTAAACCCATTACACTGAGCAATCCCAGAGAGTGAGGTGTGTGTGTAAACCCATTACACTGAGCACACCCAGAGTTTGAGGAGAGTGTGTTAACCCATTACACTGAGCATTCCCAGAGAGTGAGGAGAGTGTGTAAACCCATTACACTGAGCACTCCCAGAGATTGAGGAGAGTGTGTAAACCCACTACATTGTGCAATCCCAGAGAGTGAGGAGAGTGTGTTAACCCGTTACATTGAGCACTCCCAGAGAGTGTGGGGAGTGTGTAAACCCATTCCACTGAGCACTCCCAGAGAGTGAGGAGAGTGTGTAAACCCATTACACTGAGCAATCCCAGAGTGTGTGGAGAGTGTGTAAACCCATTACACTGAGCACTCCCAGAGTTTGTGGAGAGTGTGTAAACCCATTACACTGAGCAATCCCAGAGAGTGTGGAGAGTGTGTAAATGCATTACACTGAGTAATCCCAGAGAGCGAGGAGAGTGTGTAAACGCATTACACTGAGCACTCCCAGAGAGTGCGGAGAGTGTGTAAACGCATTACACTGAGCAATCGCAGAGAATGAGGAGAGTGTGTTAACCCATTACACTGAGCAATCCCAGAGAGTGAGGAGACTGTGTAAACCCATTACACTGAGCACTCCCAGAGAGTGAGGAGAGTGTGTAAACCCATTACACTGTGCACTCCCAGAGAGTGAGGAGAGTGTGTAAACCCATTGCATAGACATAGAAACATAGAAACATAGAAGATAGGAGCAGGAGTAGGCCATTTGGCCCTTCGAGCCTGCTCCGCCATTCAACGAGATCATGGCTGATCATCCAAACCCTAGCACCCGGTCCCTACAGTGACAGCCATCCCACCCAAGCCCTATCCCCGTAAACCCGTAACCCCACGTATTTAATCCCCCCTAAAACTAAGGGCCAATTTTTATCATGGCCAATCAACCTAACCCGCACACTGAGCGCTCCCAGAGAGTGAGGAGTGTGTGTAAACCCATTACACTGAGCAATCCCAGAGAGTGAGGAGAGTGTGTAAACCCATTACACTGAGCACTCCCAGAGAGTGAGGAGAGTGTGTAAACCCATTGCAATGAGCACTCCCAGTGAGTGTGGAGTGTGTGTAAACCCATTACACTGAGCACTCCGAGAGTGAGGAGAGTGTGTAAACCATTACACTGAGCACTCCCAGAGAGTGAGGAGAGTGTGTAAACCCATTACACTGAGCAATCCCAGAGAGTGAGGAGAGTGTGTAAACCTATTACACTGAGCACTCCCAGACAGTGGGGAGAGTCTTTAAACCCATTACACTGAGCAATCCCAGAGAGTGTGGAGAGTGTGTAAATCCATTACACTGAGTAATCCCAGAGAGCGAGGTGAGTGTGTAAACCCATTACACTGAGCAATCCCAGAGAGTGCAGAGCGTGTGTAAACACATTACACGCAGCACTCCCACAGAGTGAGGAGCGTGTGTAAACCCATTACACTGAGCAATCCCAGAGAGTGAGGTGTGTCTGTAAACCCATTACACTGAGCACACCCAGAGATTGAGGAGAGTGTGTTAACCCATTACACTGAGCATTCCCAGAGAGTGAGGAGAGTGTGTAAACCCATTACACTGAGCACTCCCAGAGATTGAGGAGAGTGTGTTAACCCATTACACTGAGCATTCCCAGAGAGTGAGGAGAGTGTGTAAACCCATTACACTGAGCACTCCCAGAGATTGAGGAGAGTGTGTTAACCCATTACACTGAGCAATCCCAGAGAGTGAGGAGAGAGTGTAAACCCACTACATTGTGCAATCCCAGAGAGTGAGGAGAGTGTGTTAACCCGTTACATTGAGCACTCCCAGAGAGTGTGGGGAGTGTGTAAACCCATTCCACTGAGCACTCCCAGAGAGTGAGGAGAGTGTGTAAACCCATTACACTGAGCAATCCCAGAGTGTGTGGAGAGTGTGTAAACCCATTACACTGAGCACTCCCAGAGTTTGTGGAGAGTGTGTAAACCCATTACACTGAGCAATCCCAGAGAGTGTGGAGAGTGTGTAAATCCATTACACTGAGTAATCCCAGAGAGCGAGGAGAGTGTGTAAACGCATTACACTGAGCACTCCCAGAGAGTGCGGAGAGTGTGTAAACGCATTACACTGAGCAATCGCAGAGAGTGAGGAGAGTGTGTTAACCCATTACACTGAGCAATCCCAGAGAGTGAAGAGTGTGTGTAAACCCATTACACTGAGCAATACCAGAGCGTGAGGAGAGTGTGTAAACCCATTACACTGAGCAATCCCAGAGTGTGAGGAGAGTGTGTAAACCCATTACACTGAGCAATCCCAGAGAGTGAGGAGAGTTTGTAAACCCATTACACTGAGCGCTCCCACAGAGTGAGGAGAGTGTGTAAACCCATTACACTGAGCAATCCCAGAGAGTGAGGTGAGTGTGTAAACCCATTGCACTGAGCACTCCCAGAGATTGAGGAGAGTGTGTAAACACATTACACTGAGCTATCCCAGAGAGTGAGGAGACTGTGTAAACCCATTACACTGAGCACTCCCAGAGAGTGAGGAGAGTGTGTAAACCCATTACACTGAGCACTCCCAGAGAGTGAGGAGAGTGTGTAAACCCATTGCATAGACATAGAAACATAGAAACATAGAAGATAGGAGCAGGAGTAGGCCATTCGGCCCTTCGAGCCTGCTCCGCCATTCAACGAGATCATGGCTGATCATCCAAACCCTAGCACCCGGTCCCTACAGCGACAGCCATCCCACCCAAGCCCTATCCCCATAACCCCACGTATTTAATCCCCCCTAAAACTAAGGGCCAATTTTTATCATGGCCAATCAACCTAACCCGCACACTGAGCGCTCCCAGAGAGTGAGGAGTGTGTGTAAACCCATTACACTGAGCACTCCCAGAGAGTGAGGAGAGTGTGTAAACCCATTACACTGAGCAATCCCAGAGAGTGAGGAGAGTGTGTAAACCTATTACACTGAGCACTCCCAGACAGTGGGGAGAGTCTTTAAACCCATTACACTGAGCAATCCCAGAGAGTGAGGAGAGTCTGTAAATCCATTACACTGAGCACTCCCAGAGAGTGAGGAGAGTGTGTAAACCTATTACACTGAGCACTCCCAGACAGTGGGGAGAGTATTTAAACCCATTACACTGAGCACTCCCAGAGAGTGAGGAGAGTGTGTAAACCCATTGCAATGAGCACTCCCAGTGAGTGTGGAGTGTGTGTAAACCCATTACACTGAGCACTCCGAGAGTGAGGAGAGTGTGTAAACCATTACACTGAGCACTCCCAGAGAGTGAGGAGAGTGTGTAAACCCATTTCACTGAGCATTCCCAGAGAGTGAGGAGAGTGTGTAAACCCATTACACTGAGCAATCCCAGAGTGTGTGGAGAGTGTGTAAACCCATTACACTGAGCAATCCCACAGAGTGAGGAGAGTGTGTAAACCCATTACACTGAGCAATCCCAGAGAGTGTGGAGAGTGTGTAAATCCATTACACTGAGTAATCCCAGAGAGCGAGGTGAGTGTGTAAACCCATTACACTGAGCAATCCCAATGAGTGCAGAGAGTGTGTAAACACATTACACGCAGCACTCCCACAGAGTGAGGAGCGTGTGTAAACCCATTACACTGAGCAATCCCAGAGAGTGAGGTGTGTGTGTAAACCCATTACACTGAGCACACCCAGAGATTGAGGAGAGTGTGTTAACCCATTACACTGAGCATTCCCAGAGAGTGAGGAGAGTGTTTAAACCCATTACACTGAGCACTCCCAGAGATTGAGGAGAGTGTGTAAACCCACTACATTGTGCAATCCCAGAGAGTGAGGAGAGTGTGTTAACCCGTTACATTGAGCACTCCCAGAGAGTGTGGGGAGTGTGTAAACCCATTCCACTGAGCACTCCCAGAGAGTGAGGACAGTGTGTAAACCCATTACACTGAGCAATCCCAGAGTGTGTGGAGAGTGTGTAAACCCATTACACTGAGCACTCCCAGAGTTTGTGGAGAGTGTGTAAACCCATTACACTGAGCAATCCCAGAGAGTGTGGAGAGTGTGTAAATCCATTACACTGAGTAATCCCAGAGAGCGAGGAGAGTGTGTAAACGCATTACACTGAGCACTCCCAGAGAGTGCGGAGAGTGTGTAAACGCATTACACTGAGCAATCGCAGAGAATGAGGAGAGTGTGTTAACCCATTACACTGAGCAATCCCAGAGAGTGAGGAGACTGTGTAAACCCATTACACTGAGCACTCCCAGAGAGTGAGGAGAGTGTGTAAACCCATTACACTGAGCACTCCCAGAGAGTGAGGAGAGTGTGTAAACCCATTGCATAGACATAGAAACATAGAAACATAGAAGATAGGAGCAGGAGTAGGCCATTTGGCCCTTCGAGCCTGCTCCGCCATTCAACGAGATCATGGCTGATCATCCAAACCCTAGCACCCGGTCCCTACAGTGACAGCCATCCCACCCAAGCCCTATCCCCGTAAACCCGTAACCCCACGTATTTAATCCCCCCTAAAACTAAGGGCCAATTTTTATCATGGCCAATCAACCTAACCCGCACACTGAGCGCTCCCAGAGAGTGAGGAGTGTGTGTAAACCCATTACACTGAGCAATCCCAGAGAGTGAGGAGAGTGTGTAAACCCATTACACTGAGCACTCCCAGAGAGTGAGGAGAGTGTGTAAACCCATTGCAATGAGCACTCCCAGTGAGTGTGGAGTGTGTGTAAACCCATTACACTGAGCACTCCGAGAGTGAGGAGAGTGTGTAAACCATTACACTGAGCACTCCCAGAGAGTGAGGAGAGTGTGTAAACCCATTACACTGAGCAATCCCTGAGAGTGAGGAGAGTGTGTAAACCTATTACACTGAGCACTCCCAGACAGTGGGGAGAGTCTTTAAACCCATTACACTGAGCAATCCCAGAGAGTGTGGAGAGTGTGTAAATCCATTACACTGAGTAATCCCAGAGAGCGAGGTGAGTGTGTAAACCCATTACACTGAGCAATCCCAGAGAGTGCGGAGAGTGTGTAAACACATTACACGCAGCACTCCCACAGAGTGAGGAGCGTGTGTAAACCCATTACACTGAGCAATCCCAGAGAGTGAGGTGTGTGTGTAAACCCATTACACTGAGCACACCCAGAGATTGAGGAGAGTGTGTTAACCCATTACACTGAGCATTCCCAGAGAGTGAGGAGAGTGTGTAAACCCATTACACTGAGCACTCCCAGAGATTGAGGAGAGTGTGTTAACCCATTACACTGAGCATTCCCAGAGAGTGAGGAGAGTGTGTAAACCCATTACATTGAGCACTCCCAGAGATTGAGGAGAGTGTGTTAACCCATTACACTGAGCAATCCCAGAGAGTGAGGAGAGAGTGTAAACCCACTACATTGTGCAATCCCAGAGAGTGAGGAGAGTGTGTTAACCCGTTACATTGAGCACTCCCAGAGAGTGTGGGGAGTGTGTAAACCCATTCCACTGAGCACTCCCAGAGAGTGAGGAGAGTGTGTAAACCCATTACACTGAGCAATCCCAGAGTGTGTGGAGAGTGTGTAAACCCATTACACTGAGCACTCCCAGAGTTTGTGGAGAGTGTGTAAACCCATTACACTGAGCAATCCCAGAGAGTGTGGAGAGTGTGTAAATCCATTACACTGAGTAATCCCAGAGAGCGAGGAGAGTGTATAAACGCATTACACTGAGCACTCCCAGAGAGTGCGGAGAGTGTGTAAACGCATTACACTGAGCAATCGCAGAGAGTGAGGAGAGTGTGTTAACCCATTACACTGAGCAATCCCAGAGAGTGAAGAGTGTGTGTAAACCCATTACACTGAGCAATACCAGAGCGTGAGGAGAGTGTGTAAACCCATTACACTGAGCAATCCCAGAGTGTGAGGAGAGTGTGTAAACCCATTACACTGAGCGCTCCCACAGAGTGAGGAGAGTGTGTAAACCCATTACACTGAGCAATCCCAGAGAGTGAGGTGAGTGTGTAAACCCATTGCACTGAGCACTCCCAGAGATTGAGGAGAGTGTGTAAACACATTACACTGAGCTATCCCAGAGAGTGAGGAGACTGTGTAAACCCATTACACTGAGCACTCCCAGAGAGTGAGGAGAGTGTGTAAACCCATTACACTGAGCACTCCCAGAGAGTGAGGAGAGTGTGTAAACCCATTGCATAGACATAGAAACATAGAAACATAGAAGATAGGAGCAGGAGTAGGCCATTCGGCCCTTCGAGCCTGCTCCGCCATTCAACGAGATCATGGCTGATCATCCAAATCCTAGCACCCGGTCCCTACAGCGACAGCCATCCCACCCAAGCCCTATCCCCGTAACCCCACGTATTTAATCCCCCCTAAAACTAAGGGCCAATTTTTATCATGGCCAATCAACCTAACCCGCACACTGAGCGCTCCCAGAGAGTGAGGAGTGTGTGTAAACCCATTACACTGAGCACTCCCAGAGAGTGAGGAGAGTGTGTAAACCCATTACACTGAGCAATCCCAGAGAGTGAGGAGAGTGTGTAAACCTATTACACTGAGCACTCCCAGACAGTGGGGAGAGTCTTTAAACCCATTACACTGAGCAATCCCAGAGAGTGAGGAGAGTCTGTAAATCCATTACACTGAGCACTCCCAGAGAGTGAGGAGAGTGTGTAAACCTATTACACTGAGCACTCCCAGACAGTGGGGAGAGTATTTAAACCCATTACACTGAGCACTCCCAGAGAGTGAGGAGAGTGTGTAAACCCATTGCAATGAGCACTCCCAGTGAGTGTGGAGTGTGTGTAAACCCATTACACTGAGCACTCCGAGAGTGAGGAGAGTGTGTAAACCATTACACTGAGCGCTCCCAGAGAGTGAGGAGAGTGTGTAAACCCATTACACTGAGCAATCCCAGAGTGTGTGGAGAGTGTGTAAACCCATTTCACTGAGCAATCCCACAGAGTGAGGAGAGTGTGTAAACCCATTACACTGAGCAATCCCAGAGAGTGTGGAGAGTGTGTAAATCCATTAAACTGAGTAATCCCAGAGAGCGAGGTGAGTGTGTAAACCCATTACACTGAGCAATCCCAATGAGTGCAGAGAGTGTGTAAACACATTACACGCAGCACTCCCACAGAGTGAGGAGCGTGTGTAAACCCATGACACTGAGCAATCCCGGAGAGTGAGGTGTGTGTGTAAACCCATTACACTGAGCACACCCAGAGATTGAGGAGAGTGTGTTAACCCATTACACTGAGCATTCCCAGAGAGTGAGGAGAGTGTGTAAACCCATTACACTGAGCACTCCCAGAGATTGAGGAGAGTGTGTAAACCCACTACATTGTGCAATCCCAGAGAGTGAGGAGAGTGTGTTAACCCGTTACATTGAGCACTCCCAGAGAGTGTGGGGAGTGTGTAAACCCATTCCACTGAGCACTCCCAGAGAGTGAGGAGAGTGTGTAAACCCATTACACTGAGCAATCCCAGAGTGTGTGGAGAGTGTGTAAACCCATTACACTGAGCACTCCCAGAGTTTGTGGAGAGTGTGTAAACCCATTACACTGAGCAATCCCAGAGAGTGTGGAGAGTGTGTAAATCCATTACACTGAGTAATCCCAGAGAGCGAGGAGAGTGTGTAAACGCATTACACTGAGCACTCCCAGAGAGTGCGGAGAGTGTGTAAACGCATTACACTGAGCAATCGCAGAGAGTGAGGAGAGTGTGTTAACCCATTACACTGAGCAATCCCAGAGAGTGAAGAGTGTGTGTAAACCCATTACACTGAGCAATACCAGAGCGTGAGGAGAGTGTGTAAACCCATTACACTGAGCAATCCCAGAGAGTGAGGAGAGTGTGTAAACCAGTTACATTGAGCACTCCCAGAGAGTGTGGGGAGTGTGTAAAGCCATTCCACTGAGCACTCCCAGAGAGTGAGGAGAGTGTGTAAACCCATTACACTGAGCAATCCCAGAGTGTGAGGAGAGTATGTAAACCCATTACACTGAGCACTCCAAGAGAGTGAGGAGAGTGTGTAAACCCATTACACGGAGGAATCTCAGAGAGGGAGGAGAGTGTGTAAATCAATTACACTGAGCAATCCCAGAGAGTGAGGAGAGTGTGTAAACCCATTACACTGAGCACTCCCAGAGAGTGAGGAGAGTGTGTAAACCCATTACACTGAGCAATCCCAGAGAGTGAGGAGAGTGTGTAAACCCATTACATTGAGCAATCCCAGAGAGTGAGGAGAGTGTGTAAACCCATTACACTGAGCAATACCAGAGCGTGAGGAGAGTGTGTAAACCCATTACACTGAGCAATCCCAGAGAGTGAGGAGAGTGTGGAAACCAGTTCCATTGAGCACTCCCAGAGAGTGTGGGGAGTGTGTAAACCCATTCCACTGAGCACTCCCAGAGAGTGAGGAGAGTGTGTAAACCCATTACACTGAGCAATCCCAGAGTGTGAGGAGAGTGTGTAAACCCATTACACTGAGCACTCCAAGAGAGTGAGGAGAGTGTGTAAACCCATTACACGGAGGAATCTCAGAGAGTGAGGAGAGTGTGTAAATCAATTACACTGAGCAATCCCAGAGAGTGAGGAGAGTGTGTAAACCCATTACACTGAGCACTCCCAGAGAGTGAGGAGAGTGTGTAAACCCATTACACTGAGCGCTCCCAGAGAGTGAGGAGAGTGTGTAAACCCATTACACTGAGCAAGCCCAGAGAGTGAGGAGAGGGTGTAAATCCATTACACTGAGCACTCCCAGAGAGTGAGGAGAGTGTGTAAACCCATTACACTGAGCACTCCCAGAGATTGAGGACAGTGTGTAAACCCATTACACTGAGCACTCCCAGACAGTGAGGAGAGTGTGTAAACCCATTACACTGTGAACTCCCAGAGAGTGAGGGGTGTGTGTAAACCCATTACACTGAGCACTCCCAGAGTGTGAGGAGAGTGTGTAAACCCATTACACTGAGCACTCCAAAAGAGTGAGGAGAGTGTGTAAACCCATTACACGGAGGAATCTCAGAGAGTGAGGAGAGTGTGTAAATCAATTACACTGAGCAATCCCAGAGAGTGAGGAGAGTGTGTAAACCCATTACACTGAGCACTCCCAGAGAGTGAGGAGAGTGTGTAAACCCATTACACTGAGCAATCCCAGAGAGTGAGGAGAGTGTGTAAACCCATTACATTGAGCAATCCCAGAGAGTGAGGAGAGTGTGTAAACCCATTACACTGAGCAATACCAGAGCGTGAGGAGAGTGTGTAAACCCATTACACTGAGCAATCCCAGAGAGTGAGGAGAGTGTGTAAACCAGTTACATTGAGCACTCCCAGAGAGTGTGGGGAGTGTGTAAACCCATTCCACTGAGCACTCCCAGAGAGTGAGGAGAGTGTGTAAACCCATTACACTGAGCAATCCCAGAGTGTGAGGAGAGTGTGTAAACCCATTACACTGAGCACTCCAAGAGAGTGAGGAGAGTGTGTAAACCCATTACACGGAGGAATCTCAGAGAGTGAGGAGAGTGTGTAAATCAATTACACTGAGCAATCCCAGAGAGTGAGGAGAGTGTGTAAACCCATTACACTGAGCGCTCCCAGAGAGTGAGGAGAGTGTGTAAACCCATTACACTGAGCAAGCCCAGAGAGTGAGGAGAGGGTGTAAATCCATTACACTGAGCACTCCCAGAGAGTGAGGAGAGTGTGTAAACCCATTACACTGAGCACTCCCAGAGATTGAGGACAGTGTGTAAACCCATTACACTGTGAACTCCCAGAGAGTGAGGGGCGTGTGTAAACCCATTACACTGAGCACTCCCAGAGAGTGAGGGGCGTGTGTAAACCCATTACACTGAGCACTCCCAGAGAGTGAAGAGAGTGTGTAAACCCATTGCAATGAGCGCTCCCAGAGAGTGTTGGGAGTTTGTAAACCCAGTACACTGAGCACTCCCAGAGAGTGAGGGGAGAGTGTAAACCCATTACACTGAGCACTCCCAGAGAGTGAGGAGAGTTTGTAGACCCATTACACTGAGCAATCCCAGAGAGTGAGGAGAGTGTGTAAACCCATTACACTGAGCACTCCCAGAGAGTGAGGAGGGTGTGTAAATACATTTCACTGAGCACTCCAAGAAAGTGAGGAGAGTGTGTAAACCCATTAATCTGCGCAATCCCAGAGAATGAGGAGAGTGTGTAAACCCATTACACTGAGCACTCCCAGAGAGTGAGGAGTGTGTGTTAACCCATTACACTGAGCAATCCCAGAGAGTGAAGAGAGTGTGTAAACCCATTACACTGAGCACTCCCAGAGAGTGAGGAGAGTGTGTAAACCAATTACAAGGAGCAATTCTAGAGAGTGATGAGAGTGTTTAAACACATTACACTGGGCACTCCCAGAGGGTGAGGAGAGTGTGTAAACCCATTACACTGAGCAATCCCACAGAGTGAGGCGAGTATGAAAACCCATGACACTGAGCAATCCCAGAGAGCGAGGAGACTGTTAAACGCATTACACTGAGCACTCCCAGAGAGTGTGGAGAGTGTGTAAACGCATTACACTGAGCAATCGCAGAGAGTGAGGAGAGTGTGTAAACCCATTACACTGAGCAATCTCAGAGAGTGAGGAGTGTGTGTAAACCCATTACACTGAGCGCTCCCACAGAGTGAGGAGCGTGTGTAAACCCATTACACTGAGCAATCCCAGAGAGTGAGGTGTGTGTGTAAACCCATTACACTGAGCACTCCCAGAGATTGAGGAGAGTGTGTTAACCCATTACACTGAGGAATCCAGAGAGTGAAGAGAGTGTGTAAACCCATTACACTGAGCAATCCCAGAGCGTGAGGAGCGTGTGTAAACCCATTACACTGAGCAATCCCAGAGAGTGAGGAGAGTGTGTAAACTCATTACACTGAGCACTCCCAGAGAGTGAGGAGAGTGTGTAAACACATTACACTGAGCACTCCCAGAGAGTGAGGAGAGTGTGTAAACCCGTTACATTGAGCACTCCCAGAGAGTGTGGGGATTGTGTAAACCCATTCCACTGAGCACTCCCAGAGAGTGAGGAGAGTGTGTAAACCCATTACACTGAGCAATCCCAGAGTGTGAGGAGAGTGTGTAAACCCATTACACTGAGCAATCCCAGAGAGTGAGGAGAGTGTGTAAGCCCATTAAACTGAGCGCTCCCAGAGAGTGAGGAGAGTGTGTAAACCCATTACACTGAGCGCTCCCACAGAGTGAGGAGAGTGTGTAAACCCATTACACTGAGCAATCCCAGAGAGTGAGGTGAGTGTGTAAACCCATTACACTGAGCACTCCCAGAGATTGAGGAGAGTGTGTAAACACATTACACTGAGCAATCCCAGAGAGTGAGGAGACTGTGTAAACCCATTACACTGAGCACTCCCAGAGAGTGAGGAGAGTGTGTAAACCCATTACACTGAGCACTCCCAGAGAGTGAGGAGAGTGTGTAAACCCATTGCATAGACATAGAAACATAGAAACATAGAAGATAGGAGCAGGAGTAGGCCATTTGGCCCTTCGAGCCTGCTCCGCCATTCAACGAGATCATGGCTGATCATCCAAACCCTAGCACCCAGTCCCTACAGCGACAGCCATCCCACCCAAGCCCTATCCCCGTAAACCCGTAACCCCACGTATTTAATCCCCCCTAAAACTAATGGCCAATTTTTATCATGGCCAATCAACCTAACCCGCACACTGAGCGCTCCCAGAGAGTGAGGAGTGTGTGTAAACCCATTACACTGAGCAATCCCAGAGAGTGAGGAGTGTGTGTAAACCCATTACACTGAGCTCTCCCAGAGAGTGAGGAGAGTGTGTAAACCCATTACACTGAGCACTCCAAGAGAGTGAGGAGAGTGTGTAAACCCATTACACTGAGCGCTCCCAGAGAGTGAGGAGAGTGTGTAAACCCATTACACTGAGCAAGCCCAGAGAGTGAGGAGAGTGTGTAAACCCATTACATTGAGCAATCCCAGAGAGTGAGGAGAGTGTGTAAACCCATTACACTGAGCACTCCAAGAGAGTGAGGAGAGTGTGTAAACCCATTACACGGAGGAATCTCAGAGAGTGAGGAGAGTGTGTAAATCAATTACACTGAGCAATCCCAGAGAGTGAGGAGAGTGTGTAAACCCATTACACTGAGCACTCCCAGAGAGTGAGGAGAGTGTGTAAACCCATTACACTGTGAACTCCCAGAGAGTGAGGGGTGTGTGTAAACCCATAACACTGAGCACTCCCAGAGTGTGAGGAGAGTGTGTAAACCCATTACACTGAGCACTCCCAGAGATTGAGGACAGTGTGTAAACCCATTACACTGAGCACTCCCAGACAGTGAGGAGAGTGTGTAAACCCATTACACTGTGAACTCCCAGAGAGTGAGGGGTGTGTGTAAACCCATTACACTGAGCACTCCCAGAGTGTGAGGAGAGTGTGTAAACCCATTACACTGAGCACTCCAAAAGAGTGAGGAGAGTGTGTAAACCCATTACACGGAGGAATCTCAGAGAGTGAGGAGAGTGTGTAAATCAATTACACTGAGCAATCCCAGAGAGTGAGGAGAGTGTGTAAACCCATTACACTGAGCACTCCCAGAGAGTGAGGAGAGTGTGTAAACCCATTACACTGAGCAATCCCAGAGAGTGAGGAGAGTGTGTAAACCCATTACATTGAGCAATCCCAGAGAGTGAGGAGAGTCTGTAAACCCATTACACTGAGCAATACCAGAGCGTGAGGAGAGTGTGTAAACCCATTACACTGAGCAATCCCAGAGAGTGAGGAGAGTGTGTAAACCAGTTACATTGAGCACTCCCAGAGAGTGTGGGGAGTGTGTAAACCCATTCCACTGAGCACTCCCAGAGAGTGAGGAGAGTGTGTAAACCCATTACACTGAGCAATCCCAGAGTGTGAGGAGAGTGTGTAAACCCATTACACTGAGCACTCCAAGAGAGTGAGGAGAGTGTGTAAACCCATTACACGGAGGAATCTCAGAGAGTGAGGAGAGTGTGTAAATCAATTACACTGAGCAATCCCAGAGAGTGAGGAGAGTGTGTAAACCCATTACACTGAGCACTCCCAGAGAGTGAGGAGAGTGTGTAAACCCATTACACTGAGCGCTCCCAGAGAGTGAGGAGAGTGTGTAAACCCATTACACTGAGCAAGCCCAGAGAGTGAGGAGAGGGTGTAAATCCATTACACTGAGCACTCCCAGAGAGTGAGGAGAGTGTGTAAACCCATTACACTGAGCACTCCCAGAGATTGAGGACAGTGTGTAAACCCATTACACTGTGAACTCCCAGAGAGTGAGGGGCGTGTGTAAACCCATTACACTGAGCACTCCCAGAGAGTGAGGGGCGTGTGTAAACCCATTACACTGAGCACTCCCAGAGAGTGAAGAGAGTGTGTAAACCCATTGCAATGAGCGCTCCCAGAGAGTGTTGGGAGTTTGTAAACCCAGTACACTGAGCACTCCCAGAGAGTGAGGGGAGAGTGTAAACCCATTACACTGAGCACTCCCAGAGAGTGAGGAGAGTTTGTAGACCCATTACACTGAGCAATCCCAGAGAGTGAGGAGAGTGTGTAAACCCATTACACTGAGCACTCCCAGAGAGTGAGGAGGGTGTGTAAATACATTTCACTGAGCACTCCAAGAAAGTGAGGAGAGTGTGTAAACCCATTAATCTGCGCAATCCCAGAGAATGAGGAGAGTGTGTAAACCCATTACACTGAGCACTCCCAGAGAGTGAGGAGTGTGTGTTAACCCATTACACTGAGCAATCCCAGAGAGTGAAGAGAGTGTGTAAACCCATTACACTGAGCACTCCCAGAGAGTGAGGAGAGTGTGTAAACCCATTACAAGGAGCAATTCTAGAGAGTGATGAGAGTGTTTAAACACATTACACTGGGCACTCCCAGAGGGTGAGGAGAGTGTGTAAACCCATTACACTGAGCAATCCCACAGAGTGAGGCGAGTATGAAAACCCATGACACTGAGCAATCCCAGAGAGCGAGGAGACTGTTAAACGCATTACACTGAGCACTCCCAGAGAGTGTGGAGAGTGTGTAAACGCATTACACTGAGCAATCGCAGAGAGTGAGGAGAGTGTGTAAACCCATTACACTGAGCAATCTCAGAGAGTGAGGAGTGTGTGTAAACCCATTACACTGAGCGCTCCCACAGAGTGAGGAGCGTGTGTAAACCCATTACACTGAGCAATCCCAGAGAGTGAGGTGTGTGTGTAAACCCATTACACTGAGCACTCCCAGAGATTGAGGAGAGTGTGTTAACCCATTACACTGAGGAATCCAGAGAGTGAAGAGAGTGTGTAAACCCATTATACTGAGCAATCCCAGAGAGTGAGGTGAGTGTGTAAACCCATTACACTGAGCAATCCCAGAGCGTGAGGAGCGTGTGTAAACCCATTACACTGAGCAATCCCAGAGAGTGAGGAGAGTGTGTAAACTCATTACACTGAGCACTCCCAGAGAGTGAGGAGAGTGTGTAAACCCATTCCACTGAGCACTCCCAGAGAGTGAGGAGAGTGTGTAAACCCATTACACTGAGCAATCCCAGAGTGTGAGGAGAGTGTGTAAACCCATTACACTGAGCAATCCCAGAGAGTGAGGAGAGTGTGTAAGCCCATTAAACTGAGCGCTCCCAGAGAGTGAGGAGAGTGTGTAAACCCATTACACTGAGCGCTCCCACAGAGTGAGGAGAGTGTGTAAACCCATTACACTGAGCAATCCCAGAGAGTGAGGTGAGTGTGTAAACCCATTACACTGAGCACTCCCAGAGATTGAGGAGAGTGTGTAAACACATTACACTGAGCAATCCCAGAGAGTGAGGAGACTGTGTAAACCCATTACACTGAGCACTCCCAGAGAGTGAGGAGAGTGTGTAAACCCATTACACTGAGCACTCCCAGAGAGTGAGGAGAGTGTGTAAACCCATTGCATAGACATAGAAACATAGAAACATAGAAGATAGGAGCAGGAGTAGGCCATTTGGCCCTTCGAGCCTGCTCCGCCATTCAACGAGATCATGGCTGATCATCCAAACCCTAGCACCCAGTCCCTACAGCGACAGCCATCCCACCCAAGCCCTATCCCCGTAAACCCGTAACCCCACGTATTTAATCCCCCCTAAAACTAATGGCCAATTTTTATCATGGCCAATCAACCTAACCCGCACACTGAGCGCTCCCAGAGAGTGAGGAGTGTGTGTAAACCCATTACACTGAGCGCTCCCAGAGAGTGAGGAGAGTGTGTAAACCCATTACACTGAGCACTCCCAGAGAGTGAGGAGAGTGTGTAAACCCATTACACTGAGCGCTCCCAGAGAGTGAGGAGAGTGTGTAAACCCATTACACTGAGCAAGCCCAGAGAGTGAGGAGAGGGTGTAAATCCATTACACTGAGCACTCCCAGAGAGTGAGGAGAGTGTGTAAACCCATTACACTGAGCACTCCCAGAGAGTGAGGAGAGTGTGTAAACCCATTACACTGAGCACTCCCAGAGATTGAGGACAGTGTGTAAACCCATTACACTGTGAACTCCCAGAGAGTGAGGGGCGTGTGTAAACCCATTACACTGAGCACTCCCAGAGAGTGAGGGGCGTGTGTAAACCCATTACACTGAGCACTCCCAGAGAGTGAAGAGAGTGTGTAAACCCATTGCAATGAGCGCTCCCAGAGAGTGTTGGGAGTTTGTAAACCCAGTACACTGAGCACTCCCAGAGAGTGAGGGGAGAGTGTAAACCCATTACACTGAGCACTCCCAGAGAGTGAGGAGAGTTTGTAGACCCATTACACTGAGCACTCCCAGAGAGTGAGGAGGGTGTGTAAATACATTTCACTGAGCACTCCAAGAAAGTGAGGAGAGTGTGTAAACCCATTAATCTGCGCAATCCCAGAGAATGAGGAGAGTGTGTAAACCCATTACACTGAGCACTCCCAGAGAGTGAGGAGTGTGTGTTAACCCATTACACTGAGCAATCCCAGAGAGTGAAGAGAGTGTGTAAACCCATTACACTGAGCACTCCCAGAGAGTGAGGAGAGTGTGTAAACCCATTACAAGGAGCAATTCTAGAGAGTGATGAGAGTGTTTAAACACATTACACTGGGCACTCCCAGAGGGTGAGGAGAGTGTGTAAACCCATTACACTGAGCAATCCCACAGAGTGAGGCGAGTATGAAAACCCATGACACTGAGCAATCCCAGAGAGCGAGGAGACTGTTAAACGCATTACACTGAGCACTCCCAGAGAGTGTGGAGAGTGTGTAAACGCATTACACTGAGCAATCGCAGAGAGTGAGGAGAGTGTGTAAACCCATTACACTGAGCAATCTCAGAGAGTGAGGAGTGTGTGTAAACCCATTACACTGAGCGCTCCCACAGAGTGAGGAGCGTGTGTAAACCCATTACACTGAGCAATCCCAGAGAGTGAGGTGTGTGTGTAAACCCATTACACTGAGCACTCCCAGAGATTGAGGAGAGTGTGTTAACCCATTACACTGAGGAATCCAGAGAGTGAAGAGAGTGTGTAAACCCATTATACTGAGCAATCCCAGAGAGTGAGGTGAGTGTGTAAACCCATTACACTGAGCAATCCCAGAGCGTGAGGAGCGTGTGTAAACCCATTACACTGAGCAATCCCAGAGAGTGAGGAGAGTGTGTAAACTCATTACACTGAGCACTCCCAGAGAGTGAGGAGAGTGTGTAAACCCATTCCACTGAGCACTCCCAGAGAGTGAGGAGAGTGTGTAAACCCATTACACTGAGCAATCCCAGAGTGTGAGGAGAGTGTGTAAACCCATTACACTGAGCAATCCCAGAGAGTGAGGAGAGTGTGTAAGCCCATTAAACTGAGCGCTCCCAGAGAGTGAGGAGAGTGTGTAAACCCATTACACTGAGCGCTCCCACAGAGTGAGGAGAGTGTGTAAACCCATTACACTGAGCAATCCCAGAGAGTGAGGTGAGTGTGTAAACCCATTACACTGAGCACTCCCAGAGATTGAGGAGAGTGTGTAAACACATTACACTGAGCAATCCCAGAGAGTGAGGAGACTGTGTAAACCCATTACACTGAGCACTCCCAGAGAGTGAGGAGAGTGTGTAAACCCATTACACTGAGCACTCCCAGAGAGTGAGGAGAGTGTGTAAACCCATTGCATAGACATAGAAACATAGAAACATAGAAGATAGGAGCAGGAGTAGGCCATTTGGCCCTTCGAGCCTGCTCCGCCATTCAACGAGATCATGGCTGATCATCCAAACCCTAGCACCCAGTCCCTACAGCGACAGCCATCCCACCCAAGCCCTATCCCCGTAAACCCGTAACCCCACGTATTTAATCCCCCCTAAAACTAATGGCCAATTTTTATCATGGCCAATCAACCTAACCCGCACACTGAGCGCTCCCAGAGAGTGAGGAGTGTGTGTAAACCCATTACACTGAGCAATCCCAGAGAGTGAGGAGTGTGTGTAAACCCATTACACTGAGCTCTCCCAGAGAGTGAGGAGAGTGTGTAAACCCATTGCAATGAGCACTCCCAGTGAGTGTGGAGTGTGTGTAAACCCATTACACTGAGCACTCCGAGAGTGAGGAGAGTGTGTAAACCATTACACTGAGCACTCCCAGAGAGTGAGGAGAGTGTGTAAACCCATTACACTGAGCAATCCCAGAGAGTGAGGAGAATGTGTAAACCTATTACACTGAGCACTCCCAGACAGTGGGGAGAGTCTTTAAACCCATTACACTGAGCAATCCCAGAGAGTGTGGAGAGTGTGTAAATCCATTACACTGAGTAATCCCAGAGAGCGAGGTGAGTGTGTAAACCCATTACACTGAGCAATCCCAGAGAGTGCAGAGAGTGTGTAAACACATTACACGCAGCACTCCCACAGAGTGAGGAGCGTGTGTAAACCCATTACACTGAGCAATCCCAGAGAGTGTGGGGAGTGTGTAAACCCATTACACTGAGCACTCCCAGAGAGTGTGGAGAGTGTGTAAACCCATTCCACTGAGCACTCCCAGAGAGTGAGGAGAGTGTGTAAACCCATTACACTGAGCAATCCCAGAGTGTGTGGAGAGTATGTAAACCATTACACTGAGCACTCCCAGAGTTTGTGGAGAGTGTGTAAACCCATTACACTGAGCAATCCCAGAGAGTGTGGAGAGTGTGTAAATCCATTACACTGAGTAATCCCAGAGAGCGAGGAGAGTGTGTAAACGCATTACACTGAGCACTCCCAGAGAGTGCGGAGAGTGTGTAAACGCATTACACTGAGCAATCGCAGAGAGTGAGGAGAGTGTGTTAACCCATTACACTGAGCAATCCCAGAGAGTGAAGAGTGTGTGTAAACCCATTACACTGAGCAATACCAGAGCGTGAGGAGAGTGTGTAAACCCATTACACTGAGCAATCCCAGAGAGTGAGGAGAGTGTGTAAACCAGTTACATTGAGCACTCCCAGAGAGTGTGGGGAGTGTGTAAAGCCATTCCACTGAGCACTCCCAGAGAGTGAGGAGAGTGTGTAAACCCATTACACTGAGCAATCCCAGAGTGTGAGGAGAGTGTGTAAACCCATTACACTGAGCACTCCAAGAGAGTGAGGAGAGTGTGTAAACCCATTACACGGAGGAATCTCAGAGAGTGAGGAGAGTGTGTAAATCAATTACACTGAGCAATCCCAGAGAGTGAGGAGAGTGTGTAAACCCATTACACTGAGCAATCCCAGAGAGTGAGGAGAGTGTGTAAACCCATTACACTGAGCAATCCCAGAGAGTGAGGAGAGTGTGTAAACCCATTACATTGAGCAATCCCAGAGAGTGAGGAGAGTGTGTAAACCCATTACACTGAGCAATACCAGAGCGTGAGGAGAGTGTGTAAACCCATTACACTGAACAATTCCAGAGAGTGAGGAGAGTGTGTAAACCAGTTACATTGAGCACTCCCAGAGAGTGTGGGGAGTGTGTAAACCCATTCCACTGAGCACTCCCAGAGAGTGAGGAGAGTGTGTAAACCCATTACACTGAGCAAGCCCAGAGAGTGAGGAGAGGGTGTAAATCCATTACACTGAGCACTCCCAGAGAGTGAGGAGAGTGTGTAAACCCATTACACTGAGCACTCCCAGAGATTGAGGACAGTGTGTAAACCCATTACACTGAGCACTCCCAGACAGTGAGGAGAGTGTGTAAACCCATTACACTGTGAACTCCCAGAGAGTGAGGGGCGTGTGTAAACCCATTACACTGAGCACTCCCAGAGAGTGAGGGGAGTGTGTAAACCCATTACACTGAGCACTCCCAGAGAGTGAAGAGAGTGTGTAAACCCATTGCAATGAGCGCTCCCAGAGAGTGTTGGGAGTTTGTAAACCCATTACACTGTGCACTCCCAGAGAGTGAGGAGAGTTTGTAGACCCATTACACTGAGCAATCCCAGAGAGTGAGGAGAGTGTGTAAACCCATTACACTGAGCACTCCCAGAGAGTGAGGAGGGTGTGTAAATACATTTCACTGAGCACTCCAAGAAAGTGAGGAGAGTGTGTAAACCCATTAATCTGCGCAATCCCAGAGAATGAGGAGAGTGTGTAAACCCATTACACTGAGCACTCCCAGAGAGTGAGGAGTGTGTGTTAACCCATTACACTGAGCAATCCCAGAGAGTGAAGAGAGTGTGTAAACCCATTACACTGAGCACTCCCAGAGAGTGAGGAGAGTGTGTAAACCCATTACAAGGAGCAATTCTAGAGAGTGATGAGAGTGTTTAAACACATTACACTGGGCACTCCCAGAGGGTGAGGAGAGTGTGTAAACCTATTACACTGAGCAATCCCACAGAGTGAGGCGAGTATGTAAACCCATGACACTGAGCAATCCCAGAGAGCGAGGAGAGTGTGTAAACGCATTACACTGAGCACTCCCAGAGAGTGTGGAGAGTGTGTAAACGCATTACACTGAGCAATCGCAGAGAGTGAGGAGAGTGTGTAAACCCATTTTACTGAGCACTCCCAGAGAGTGAGGAGAGTGTGTAAACCCATTGCATAGACATAGAAACAGAGAAACATAGAAGATAGGAGCAGGAGTAGGCCATTTGGCCCTTCGAGCCTGCTCCGCCATTCAACGAGATCATGGCTGATCATCCAAACCCTAGCACCCGGTCCCTACAGCGACAGCCATCCCACCCAAGCCCTATCCCCGTAAACCCGTAACCCCACGTATTTAATCCCCCCGAAAACTAAGGGCCAATTTTTATCATGGCCAATCAACCTAACCCGCACACTGAGCGCTCCCAGAGAGTGAGGAGTGTGTGTAAACCCATTACACTGAGCAATCCCAGAGAGTGAGGTGTGTGTGTAAACCCATTACACTGAGCACTCCCAGAGAGTGAGGAGAGTGTGTAAACCCATTACACTGAGCAATCCCAGAGAGTGAGGAGAGTGTGTAAACCTATTACACTGAGCACTCCCAGACAGTGGGGAGAGTCTTTAAACCCATTACACTGAGCAATCCCAGAGGGTGTGGAGAGTGTGTAAATCCATTATACTGAGTAATCCCAGAGAGCGAGGTGAGTGTGTAAACCCATTACACTGAGCAATCCCAGAGAGTGCAGAGAGTGTGTAAACACATTACACGCAGCACTCCCACAGAGTGAGGAGCGTGTGTAAACCCATTACACTGAGCAATCCCAGAGAGTGAGGTGTGTGTGTAAACCCATTACACTGAGCACACCCAGAGATTGAGGAGAGTGTGTTAACCCATTACACTGAGCATTCCCAGAGAGTGAGGAGAGTGTGTAAACCCATTACACTGAGCACTCCCAGAGATTGAGGAGAGTGTGTTAACCCATTACACTGAGCAATCCCAGAGAGTGAGGAGAGTGTGTAAACCCACTACATTGTGCAATCCCAGAGAGTGAGGAGAGTGTGTTAACCCGTTACATTGAGCGCTCCCAGAGAGTGTGGGGAGTGTGTAAACCCATTCCACTGAGCACTCCCAGAGAGTGAGGAGAGTGTGTAAACCCATTACACTGAGCAATCCCAGAGTGTGTGGAGAGTATGTAAACCCATTAAACTGAGCACTCCCAGAGTTTGTGGAGAGTGTGTAAACCCATTACACTGAGCAATCCCAGAGAGTGTGGAGAGTGTGTAAATCCATTACACTGAGTAATCCCAGAGAGCGAGGAGAGTGTGTAAACCCATTACACTGAGCTCTCCCAGAGAGTGAGGAGAGTGTGTAAACCCATTGCAATGAGCACTCCCAGTGAGTGTGGAGTGTGTGTAAACCCATTACACTGAGCACTCCGAGAGTGAGGAGAGTGTGTAAACCATTACACTGAGCACTCCCAGAGAGTGAGGAGAGTGTGTAAACCCATTACACTGAGCAATCCCAGAGAGTGAGGAGAATGTGTAAACCTATTACACTGAGCACTCCCAGACAGTGGGGAGAGTCTTTAAACCCATTACACTGAGCAATCCCAGAGAGTGTGGAGAGTGTGTAAATCCATTACACTGAGTAATCCCAGAGAGCGAGGTGAGTGTGTAAACCCATTACACTGAGCAATCCCAGAGAGTGCAGAGAGTGTGTAAACACATTACACGCAGCACTCCCACAGAGTGAGGAGCGTGTGTAAACCCATTACACTGAGCAATCCCAGAGAGTGTGGGGAGTGTGTAAACCCATTACACTGAGCACTCCCAGAGAGTGTGGAGAGTGTGTAAACCCATTCCACTGAGCACTCCCAGAGAGTGAGGAGAGTGTGTAAACCCATTACACTGAGCAATCCCAGAGTGTGTGGAGAGTATGTAAACCATTACACTGAGCACTCCCAGAGTTTGTGGAGAGTGTGTAAACCCATTACACTGAGCAATCCCAGAGAGTGTGGAGAGTGTGTAAATCCATTACACTGAGTAATCCCAGAGAGCGAGGAGAGTGTGTAAACGCATTACACTGAGCACTCCCAGAGAGTGCGGAGAGTGTGTAAACGCATTACACTGAGCAATCGCAGAGAGTGAGGAGAGTGTGTTAACCCATTACACTGAGCAATCCCAGAGAGTGAAGAGTGTGTGTAAACCCATTACACTGAGCAATACCAGAGCGTGAGGAGAGTGTGTAAACCCATTACACTGAGCAATCCCAGAGAGTGAGGAGAGTGTGTAAACCAGTTACATTGAGCACTCCCAGAGAGTGTGGGGAGTGTGTAAAGCCATTCCACTGAGCACTCCCAGAGAGTGAGGAGAGTGTGTAAACCCATTACACTGAGCAATCCCAGAGTGTGAGGAGAGTGTGTAAACCCATTACACTGAGCACTCCAAGAGAGTGAGGAGAGTGTGTAAACCCATTACACGGAGGAATCTCAGAGAGTGAGGAGAGTGTGTAAATCAATTACACTGAGCAAGCCCAGAGAGTGAGGAGAGTGTGTAAACCCATTACACTGAGCAATCCCAGAGAGTGAGGAGAGTGTGTAAACCCATTACACTGAGCAATCCCAGAGAGTGAGGAGAGTGTGTAAACCCATTACATTGAGCAATCCCAGAGAGTGAGGAGAGTGTGTAAACCCATTACACTGAGCAATACCAGAGCGTGAGGAGAGTGTGTAAACCCATTACACTGAACAATCCCAGAGAGTGAGGAGAGTGTGTAAACCAGTTACATTGAGCACTCCCAGAGAGTGTGGGGAGTGTGTAAACCCATTCCACTGAGCACTCCCAGAGAGTGAGGAGAGTGTGTAAACCCATTACACTGAGCAAGCCCAGAGAGTGAGGAGAGGGTGTAAATCCATTACACTGAGCACTCCCAGAGAGTGAGGAGAGTGTGTAAACCCATTACACTGAGCACTCCCAGAGATTGAGGACAGTGTGTAAACCCATTACACTGAGCACTCCCAGACAGTGAGGAGAGTGTGTAAACCCATTACACTGTGAACTCCCAGAGAGTGAGGGGCGTGTGTAAACCCATTACACTGAGCACTCCCAGAGAGTGAGGGGAGTGTGTAAACCCATTACACTGAGCACTCCCAGAGAGTGAAGAGAGTGTGTAAACCCATTGCAATGAGCGCTCCCAGAGAGTGTTGGGAGTTTGTAAACCCATTACACTGTGCACTCCCAGAGAGTGAGGAGAGTTTGTAGACCCATTACACTGAGCAATCCCAGAGAGTGAGGAGAGTGTGTAAACCCATTACACTGAGCACTCCCAGAGAGTGAGGAGGGTGTGTAAATACATTTCACTGAGCACTCCAAGAAAGTGAGGAGAGTGTGTAAACCCATTAATCTGCGCAATCCCAGAGAATGAGGAGAGTGTGTAAACCCATTACACTGAGCACTCCCAGAGAGTGAGGAGTGTGTGTTAACCCATTACACTGAGCAATCCCAGAGAGTGAAGAGAGTGTGTAAACCCATTACACTGAGCACTCCCAGAGAGTGAGGAGAGTGTGTAAACCCATTACAAGGAGCAATTCTAGAGAGTGATGAGAGTGTTTAAACACATTACACTGGGCACTCCCAGAGGGTGAGGAGAGTTTGTAAACCTATTACACTGAGCAATCCCACAGAGTGAGGCGAGTATGTAAACCCATGACACTGAGCAATCCCAGAGAGCGAGGAGAGTGTGTAAACGCATTACACTGAGCACTCCCAGAGAGTGTGGAGAGTGTGTAAATGCATTACACTGAGCAATCGCAGAGAGTGAGGAGAGTGTGTAAACCCATTTTACTGAGCACTCCCAGAGAGTGAGGAGAGTGTGTAAACCCATTGCATAGACATAGAAACAGAGAAACATAGAAGATAGGAGCAGGTGTAGGCCATTTGGCCCTTCGAGCCTGCTCCGCCATTCAACGAGATCATGGCTGATCATCCAAACCCTAGCACCCGGTCCCTACAGCGACAGCCATCCCACCCAAGCCCTATCCCCGTAAACCCGTAACCCCACGTATTTAATCCCCCCTAAAACTAAGGGCCAATTTTTATCATGGCCAATCAACCTAACCCGCACACTGAGCGCTCCCAGAGAGTGAGGAGTGTGTGTAAACCCATTACACTGAGCAATCCCAGAGAGTGAGGTGTGTGTGTAAACCCATTACACTGAGCACTCCCAGAGAGTGAGGAGAGTGTGTAAACCCATTACACTGAGCAATCCCAGAGAGTGAGGAGAGTGTGTAAACCTATTACACTGAGCACTCCCAGACAGTGGGGAGAGTCTTTAAACCCATTACACTGAGCAATCCCAGAGGGTGTGGAGAGTGTGTAAATCCATTATACTGAGTAATCCCAGAGAGCGAGGTGAGTGTGTAAACCCATTACACTGAGCAATCCCAGAGAGTGCAGAGAGTGTGTAAACACATTACACGCAGCACTCCCACAGAGTGAGGAGCGTGTGTAAACCCATTACACTGAGCAATCCCAGAGAGTGAGGTGTGTGTGTAAACCCATTACACTGAGCACACCCAGAGATTGAGGAGAGTGTGTTAACCCATTACACTGAGCATTCCCAGAGAGTGAGGAGAGTGTGTAAACCCATTACACTGAGCACTCCCAGAGATTGAGGAGAGTGTGTTAACCCATTACACTGAGCAATCCCAGAGAGTGAGGAGAGTGTGTAAACCCACTACATTGTGCAATCCCAGAGAGTGAGGAGAGTGTGTTAACCCGTTACATTGAGCGCTCCCAGAGAGTGTGGGGAGTGTGTAAACCCATTCCACTGAGCACTCCCAGAGAGTGAGGAGAGTGTGTAAACCCATTACACTGAGCAATCCCAGAGTGTGTGGAGAGTATGTAAACCCATTAAACTGAGCACTCCCAGAGTTTGTGGAGAGTGTGTAAACCTATTACACTGAGCAATCCCAGAGAGTGTGGAGAGTGTGTAAATCCATTACACTGAGTAATCCCAGAGAGCGAGGAGAGTGTGTAAACGCATTACACTGAGCACTCCCAGAGAGTGCGGAGAGTGTGTAAACGCATTACACTGAGCAATCGCAGAGAGTGAGGAGAGTGTGTTAACCCATTACACTGAGCAATCCCAGAGAGTGAAGAGTGTGCGTAAACCCATTACACTGAGCAATACCAGAGCGTGAGGAGAGTGTGTAAACCCATTACACTGAGCAATCCCAGAGAGTGAGGAGAGTGTGTAAACCAGTTACATTGAGCACTCCCAGAGAGTGTGGGGAGTGTGTAAAGCCATTCCACTGAGCACTCCCAGAGAGTGAGGAGAGTGTGTAAACCCATTACACTGAGCAATCCCAGAGTGTGAGGAGAGTGTGTAAACCCATTACACTGAGCACTCCAAGAGAGTGAGGAGAGTGTGTAAACCTATTACACTGAGCACTCCCAGAGAGTGAGGAGAGTGTGTAAACCCATTACACTGAGCAATCCCAGAGAGTGAGGAGAGTGTGTAAACCCATTACATTGAGCAATCCCAGAGAGTGAGGAGAGTGTGTAAACCCATTACACTGAGCAATACCAGAGCGTGAGGAGAGTGTGTAAACCCATTACACTGAGCAATCCCAGAGAGTGAGGAGAGTGTGTAAACCAGTTACATTGAGCACTCCCAGAGAGTGTGGGGAGTGTGTAAACCCATTCCACTGAGCACTCCCAGAGAGTGAGGAGAGTGTGTAAACCCATTACACTGAGCAAGCCCAGAGAGTGAGGAGAGGGTGTAAATCCATTACACTGAGCACTCCCAGAGAGTGAGGAGAGTGTGTAAACCCATTACACTGAGCACTCCCAGAGATTGAGGACAGTGTGTAAACCCATTACACTGAGCACTCCCAGACAGTGAGGAGAGTGTGTAAAACCATTACACTGTGAACTCCCAGAGAGTGAGGGGCGTGTGTAAACCCATTACACTGAGCACTCCCAGAGAGTGAGGGGAGTGTGTAAACCCATTACACTGAGCACTCCCAGAGAGTGTTGGGAGTTTGTAAACCCAGTACACTGAGCACTCCCAGAGAGTGAGGCGAGTGTGTAAACCCATTACACTCAACACTCCCAGAGAGTGAGGAGAGTTTGTAGACCCTTTACACTGAGCAATCCCAGAGAGTGAGGAGAGTGTGTAAACCCATTACACTGAGCACTCCCAGAGAGTGAGGAGGGTGTGTAAATACATTTCACTGAGCACTCCAAGAAAGTGAGGAGAGTGTGTAAACCCATTAATCTGCGCAATCCCAGAGAATGAGGAGAGTGTGTAAACCCATTACACTGAGCACTCCCAGAGAGTGAGGAGTGTGTGTTAACCCATTACACTGAGCAATCCCAGAGAGTGAAGAGAGTGTGTAAA
This sequence comes from Somniosus microcephalus, assembly GCF_052327205.1. Classification (NCBI taxonomy): domain Eukaryota; kingdom Metazoa; phylum Chordata; class Chondrichthyes; order Squaliformes; family Somniosidae; genus Somniosus; species Somniosus microcephalus. The sequence continues at coordinate 19,353,377 of NC_141006.1, read as the reverse complement.
CCCATTACACTGAGCACTCCCAGAGAGTGAGGAGAGTGTGTAAACCCATTACAAGGAGCAATTCTAGAGAGTGATGAGAGTGTTTAAACACATTACACTGGGCACTCCCAGAGGGTGAGGAGAGTGTGTAAACCCATTACACTGAGCAATCCCACAGAGTGAGGCGAGTATGTAAACCCATGACACTGAGCAATCCCAGAGAGCGAGGAGAGTGTGTAAACGCATTACACTGAGCACTCCCAGAGAGTGTGGAGAGTGTGTAAACGCATTACACTGAGCAATCGCAGAGAGTGAGGAGAGTGTGTAAACCCATTACACTGAGCAATCTCAGAGAGTGAGGAGTGTGTGTAAACCCATTACACTGAGCGCTCCCACAGAGTGAGGAGCGTGTGTAAACCCATTACACTGAGCAATCCCAGAGAGTGAGGTGTGTGTGTAAACCCATTACACTGAGCACTCCCAGAGATTGAGGAGAGTGTGTTAACCCATTACACTGAGGAATCCAGAGAGTGAAGAGAGTGTGTAAACCCATTACACTGAGCAATCCCAGAGAGTGAGGTGAGTGTGTAAACCCATTACACTGAGCAATCCCAGAGCGTGAGGAGCGTGTGTAAACCCATTACACTGAGCAATCCCAGAGAGTGAGGAGAGTGTGTAAACCCATTACACTGAGCACTCCCAGAGAGTGAGGAGAGTGTGTAAACACATTACACTGAGCACTCCCAGAGAGTGAGGAGAGTGTGTAAACCCGTTACATTGAGCACTCCCAGAGAGTGTGGGGATTGTGTAAACCCATTCCACTGAGCACTCCCAGAGAGTGAGGAGAGTGTGTAAACCCATTACACTGAGCAATCCCAGAGTGTGAGGAGAGTGTGTAAACCCATTACACTGAGCAATCCCAGAGAGTGAGGAGAGTGTGTAAGCCCATTAAACTGAGCGCTCCCAGAGAGTGAGGAGAGTGTGTAAACCCATTACACTGAGCGCTCCCACAGAGTGAGGAGAGTGTGTAAACACATTACACTGAGCAATCCCAGAGAGTGAGGAGACTGTGTAAACCCATTACACTGAGCACTCCCAGAGAGTGAGGAGAGTGTGTAAACCCATTACACTGAGCACTCCCAGAGAGTGAGGAGAGTGTGTAAACCCATTGCATAGACATAGAAACATAGAAACATAGAAGATAGGAGCAGGAGTAGGCCATTTGGCCCTTCGAGCCTGCTCCGCCATTCAACGAGATCATGGCTGATCATCCAAACCCTAGCACCTGGTCCCTACAGCGACAGCCATCCCACCCAAGCCCTATCCCCGTAAACCCGTAACCCCACGTATTTAATCCCCCCTAAAACTAAGGGCCAATTTTTATCATGGCCAATCAACCTAACCCGCACACTGAGCGCTCCTAGAGAGTGAGGAGTGTGTGTAAACCCATTACACTGAGCAATCCCAGAGAGTGAGGAGAGTGTGTAAACCCATTACACTGAGCACTCCCAGAGAGTGAGGAGAGTGTGTAAACCCATTGCAATGAGCACTCCCAGTGAGTGTGGAGTGTGTGTAAACCCATTACACTGAGCACTCCGAGAGTGAGGAGAGTGTGTAAACACATTACACGGAGCACTCCCACAGAGTGAGGAGCGTGTGTAAACACATTACACTGAGCAATCCCAGAGAGTGAGGTGTGTGTGTAAACCCATTACACTGAGCACTCCCAGAGAGTGAGGAGCGTGTGTTAACCCATTACACTGAGCAATCCCAGAGAGTGAGGAGAGTGTGTAAACCCACTACATTGTGCAATCCCAGAGAGTGAGGAGAGTGTGTTAACCCGTTACATTGAGCACTCCCAGAGAGTGTGGGGAGTGTGTAAACCCATTCCACTGAGCACTCCCAGAGAGTGAGGAGAGTGTGTAAACCCATTACACTGAGCATTCCCAGAGAGTGAGGAGAGTGTGTAAACCCATTACACTGAGCAATCCCAGAGTGTGTGGAGAGTGTGTAAACCCATTACACTGAGCACTCCCAGAGTTTGTGGAGAGTGTGTAAACCCATTACACTGAGCAATTCCACAGAGTGAGGAGAGTGTGTAAACCCATTACACTGAGCAATCCCAGAGAGTGTGGAGAGTGTGTAAATCCATTACACTGAGTAATCCCAGAGAGCGAGGTGAGTGTGTAAACCCATTACACTGAGCACTCCCAGAGATTGAGGAGAGTGTGTAAACCCATTACACTGAGCAATCCCAGAGAGTGAGGTGAGTGTGTAAACCCATTACACTGAGCACTCCCAGAGATTGAGGAGAGTGTGTAAACCCCTTACACTGAGCAATCCCAGAGAGTGAGGAGACTGTGTAAACCCATTACACTGAGCACTCCCAGAGAGTGAGGAGAGTGTGTAAACCCATTACATAGACATAGAAACATAGAAACATAGAAGATAGGAGCAGGAGTAGGCCATTTGGCACTTCGAGCCTGCTCCGCCATTCAACGAGATCATGGCTGATCATCCAAACCCTAGCACCCGGTCCCTACACCGACAGCCATCCCACCCAAGCCCTATCCCCGTAAACCCGTAACCCCACGTATTTAATCCCCCCTAACGCTAAGGGCCAATTTTTAACATGGCCAATCAACCTAACCCGCACACTGAGCACTCCCAGAGAGTGAGGAGTGTGTGTAAACCCATTACACTGAGCACTCCCAGAGATTGAGGAGAGTGTGTAAACCCATTACACTGAGCACTCCCAGAGAGTGAGGAGAGTGTGTAAACCCATTACACTGAGCAATCCCAGAGAGTGAGGAGAATGTGTAAACCCATTACACTGAGCACTCCCAGAGAGTGGGGAGAGTGTTTAAACCCATTACACTGAGCAATCCCAGAGCGTGAGGAGAGTGTGTAAACCCATTACACTGAGCACTCCCAGAGAGTGAGGAGAGTGTGTAAACCCATTACACTGAGCACTCCCAGAGTGAGGAGAGTGTGTAAACCCATTACACTGAGCACTCCCAGAGTGAGGAGAGTGTGTAAGCCCATTACACTGAGCACTCCCAGAGTGAGGAGAGTGTGCAAACCCATTACACTGAGCACTCCCAGAGTGTGAGGAGACTGTGTAAACCCATTACACTGAGCAATCCCAGAGAGTGAGGAGAGTGTTTAAACACATTACACTGAGCACTCCCAGAGAGTGAGGGGAGTGTTTAAACCCAATACACTGAGCTCTCCCAGAGAGTGAGGAGAGTGTGTAATCCCATTACACTGAGCAATCCCAGAGAGTGCAAAGAGTGTGTAAACCCATTACACTGAGCACTCCCAGAGAGTGAGGAGAGTGTGTAAACTCATTACACTGAGCATTCCCAGAGAGTGAGGAGACGGTGTAAACCCATTACACTGAGCACTCCCAGAGAGTGTGGGGAGTGTGTAAACCCATTCCACTGAGCACTCCCAGAGAGTGAGGAGAGTGTGTAAACCCATTACACTGAGCAATCCCAGAGTGTGTGGATAGTGTGTAAACCCATTACACTGAGCAATCCCACAGAGTGAGGCGAGTGTGTAAACCCATTACACTGAGCAATCCCAGAGAGTGTGGAGATTGTGTAAATCCATTACACTGAGTAACCCCAGAGAGCGAGGAGAGTGTGTTAACCCATTACACTGAGCAATCCCAGAGAGTGAAGAGTGTGTGTAAACCCATTACACTGAGCAATACCAGAGCGTGAGGAGAGTGTGTAAACCCATTACACTGAGCAATCCCAGAGAGTGAGGAGAGTGTGTAAACCAGTTACATTGAGCACTCCCAGAGAGTGTGGGGAGTGTGTAAAGCCATTCCACTGAGCACTCCCAGAGAGTGAGGAGAGTGTGTAAACCCATTACACTGAGCACTCCCAGAGTGAGGAGAGTGTGTAAACCCATTACACTGAGCACTCCCAGAGTGAGGAGAGTGTGTAAGCCCATTAAACTGAGCACTCCCAGAGTGAGGAGAGTGTGTAAACCCATTACACTGAGCACTCCCAGAGTGTGAGGAGACTGTGTAAACCCATTACACTGAGCAATCCCAGAGAGTGAGGAGAGTGTTTAAACACATTACATTTAGCACTCCCAGAGAGTGAGGGGAGTGTTTAAACACATTACACTGAGCACTCCCAGAGAGTGAGGAGAGTGTATAATCCCATTACACTGAGCAATCCCAGAGAGTGCAAAGAGTGTGTAAACCCATTACACTGAGCACTCCCAGAGAGTGAGGAGAGTGTGTAAACTCATTACACTGAGCATTCCCAGAGAGTGAGGAGACGGTGTAAACCCATTACACTGAGCACTCCCAGAGAGTGTGGGGAGTGTTTAAACCCATTACACTGAGCAATCCCAGAGAGTGAGGAGAGTGTGTAAACCCATTACACTGAGCACTCCCAGAGAGTGAGGAGAGTGTGTAAACCCATTACACTGAGCACTCCCAGAGTGAGGAGAGTGTGTAAACCCATTACACTGAGCACTCCCAGAGTGAGGAGAGTGTGTAAGCCCATTACACTGAGCACTCCCAGAGTGAGGAGAGTGTGTAAACCCATTACACTGAGCACTCCCAGAGTGTGAGGAGACTGTGTAAACCCATTACACTGAGCAATCCCAGAGAGTGAGGAGAGTGTTTAAACACATTACACTGAGCACTCCCAGAGAGTGAGGGGAGTGTTTAAACACATTACACTGAGCACTCCCAGAGAGTGAGGAGAGTGTGTAATCCCATTACACTGAGCAATCCCAGAAAGTGCAAAGAGTGTGTAAACCCATTACACTGAGCACTCCCAGAGAGTGAGGAGAGTGTGTAAACTCATTACACTGAACATTCCCAGAGAGTGAGGAGACGGTGTAAACCCATTCCACTGAGCACTCCCAGAGAGTGAGGAGAGTGTGTAAACCCATTACACTGAGCAATCCCAGATTGTGTGGATAGTGTGTAAACCCATTACACTGAGCAATCCCACAGAGTGAGGCGAGTGTGTAAACCCATTACACTGAGCAATCCCAGAGAGTGTGGAGATTGTGTAAATCCATTACACTGAGTAAACCCAGAGAGCGAGGAGAGTGTGTTAACCCATTACACTGAGCAATCCCAGAGAGTGAAGAGTGTGTGTAAACCCATTACACTGAGCAATACCAGAGCATGAGGAGAGTGTGTAAACCCATTACACTGAGCAATCCCAGAGAGTGAGGAGAGTGTGTAAACCAGTTACATTGAGCACTCCCAGAGAGTGTGGGGAGTGTGTAAAGCCATTCCACTGAGCACTCCCAGAGAGTGAGGAGAGTGTGTAAACCCATTACACTGAGCAATCCCAGAGTGTGAGGAGAGTGTGTAAACCCATTACACTGAGCACTCCAAGAGAGTGAGGAGAGTGTGTAAACCCATTACACGGAGGAATCTCAGAGAGTGAGGAGAGTGTGTAAATCAATTACACTGAGCAATCCCAGAGAGTGAGGAGAGTGTGTAAACCCATTACACTGAGCACTCCCAGAGAGTGAGGAGAGTGTGTAAACCCATTACACTGAGCAATCCCAGAGAGTGAGGAGAGTGTGTAAACCCATTACATTGAGCAATCCCAGAGAGTGAGGAGAATGTATAAACCCATTACACTGAGCACTCCCAGAGTGTGAGGAGAGTGTGTAAACCCATTACACTGAGCGCTCCCAGAGAGTGAGGAGAGTGTGTAAATCCATTACACTGAGCAAGCCCAGAGAGTGAGGAGAGGGTGTAAATCCATTACACTGAGCACTCCCAGAGAGTGAGGAGAGTGTGTAAACCCATTACACTGAGCACTCCCAGAGATTGAGGACAGCGTGTAAACCCATTACACTGAGCACTCCCAGACAGTGAGGAGAGTGTGTAAACCCATTACACTGTGAACTCCCAGAGAGTGAGGGGCGTGTCTAAACCCATTACACTGAGCACTACCAGAGAGTGAGGGGAGTGTGTAAACCCATTACACTGAGCACTCCCAGAGAGTGAAGAGAGTGTGTAAACCCATTGCAATGAGCGCTCCCAGAGAGTGTTGGGAGTTTGTAAACCCAGTACACTGAGCACTCCCAGAGAGTGAGGCGAGTGTGTAAACCCATTACACTGAGCACTCCCAGAGAGTGAGGAGAGTTTGTAGACCCATTACACTGAGCAATCCCAGAGAGTGAGGAGAGTGTGTAAACTCATTACACTGAGCACTCCCAGAGAGTGAGGAGGGTGTGTAAATACATTACACTGAGCACTCCAAGAGAGTGAGGAGAGTGTGTAAACCCATTAATCTGCGCAATCCCAGAGAATGAGGAGAGTGTGTAAACCCATTACACTGAGCACCCCCAGAGAGTGAGGAGTGTGTGTAAACCCATTACACTGAGCAATCCCAGAGAGTGAAGAGAGCGTGTAAACCCATTACACTGAGCACTCCCAGAGAGTGAGGAGAGTGTGTAAACCCATTACAAGGAGCAATTCTAGAGAGTGATGAGAGTGTTTAAACACATTACACTGGGCACTCCCAGAGGGTGAGGAGAGTGTGTAAACCCATTACACTGAGCAATCCCACAGAGTGAGGCGAGTATGTAAACCCATTACACTGAGCAATCCCAGAGAGCGAGGAGAGTGTGTAAACGCATTACACTGAGCACTCTCAGAGAGTGCGGAGAGTGTGTAAACGCTTTACACTGAGCAATCGCGGAGAGTGAGGAGAATGTGTAAACCCATTACACTGAGCGCTCCCACAGAGTGAGGAGCGTGTGTAAACCCATTACACTGAGCAATCCCAGAGAGTGAGGTGTGTGTGTAAACCCATTACACTGAGCACTCCCAGAGATTGAGGAGAGTGTGTTAACCCATTACACTGAGGAATCCAGAGAGTGAAGAGAGTGTGTAAACCCATTACACTGAGCAATCCCAGAGAGTGAGGTGAGTGTGTAAACCCATTACACTGAGCAATCCCAGAGCGTGAGGAGCGTGTGTAAACCCATTACACTGAGCAATCCCAGAGAGTGAGGAGAGTGTGTAAACCCATTACAATGAGCACTCCCAGAGAGTGAGGAGAGTGTGTTAACCCATTACACTGAGCAATCCCAGAGAGTGAAGAGTGTGTGTAAACCCATTACACTGAGCAATACCAGAGCGTGAGGAGAGTGTGTAAACCCATTACACTGAGCAATCCCAGAGAGTGAGGAGAGTGTGTAAACCAGTTACATTGAGCACTCCCAGAGAGTGTGGGGAGTGTGTAAAGCCATTCCACTGAGCACTCCCAGAGAGTGAGGAGAGTGTGTAAACCCATTACACTGAGCAATCCCAGAGTGTGAGGAGAGTGTGTAAACCCATTACACTGAGCACTCCAAGAGAGTGAGGAGAGTGTGTAAACCCATTACACGGAGGAATCTCAGAGAGTGAGGAGAGTGTGTAAATCAATTACACTGAGCAATCCCAGAGAGTGAGGAGAGTGTGTAAACCCATTACACTGAGCACTCCCAGAGAGTGAGGAGAGTGTGTAAACCCATTACACTGAGCACTCCCAGAGAGTGAGGCGAGTGTGTAAACCCATTACACTGAGCACTCCCAGAGAGTGAGGAGAGTTTGTAGACCCATTACACTGAGCAATCCCAGAGAGTCAGGAGAGTGTGTAAACTCATTACACTGAGCACTCCCAGAGAGTGAGGAGGGTGTGTAAATACATTACACTGAGCACTCCAAGAGAGTGAGGAGAGTGTGTAAACCCATTAATCTGCGCAATCCCAGAGAATGAGGAGAGTGTGTAAACCCATTACACTGAGCACCCCCAGAGAGTGAGGAGTGTGTGTAAACCCATTACACTGAGCAATCCCAGAGAGTGAAGAGAGCGTGTAAACCCATTACACTGAGCACTCCCAGAGAGTGAGGAGAGTGTGTAAACCCATTACAAGGAGCAATTCTAGAGAGTGATGAGAGTGTTTAAACACATTACACTGGGCACTCCCAGAGGGTGAGGAGAGTGTGTAAACCCATTACACTGAGCAATCCCACAGAGTGAGGCGAGTATGTAAACCCATTACACTGAGCAATCCCAGAGAGCGAGGAGAGTGTGTAAACGCATTACACTGAGCAATCGCAGAGAGTGAGGAGAGTGTGTAAACCCATTACACTGAGCAATCCCAGAGAGTGAGGAGAGTGGGTAAACCCATTACATTGAGCAATCCCAGAGAGTGAGGAGAGTGTATAAACCCATTACACTGAGCACTCCCAGAGTGTGAGGAGAGTGTGTAAACCCATTACACTGAGCGCTCCCAGAGAGTGAGGAGAGTGTGTAAACCCATTACACTGAGCAAGCCCAGAGAGTGAGGAGAGGGTGTAAATCCATTACACTGAGCACTCCCAGAGAGTGAGGAGAGTGTGTAAACCCATTACACTGAGCACTCCCAGAGATTGAGGACAGCGTGTAAACCCATTACACTGAGCACTCCCAGACAGTGAGGAGAGTGTGTAAACCCATTACACTGTGAACTCCCAGAGAGTGAGGGGCGTGTGTAAACCCATTACACTGAGCACTACCAGAGAGTGAGGGGAGTGTGTAAACCCATTACACTGAGCACTCCCAGAGAGTGAAGAGAGTGTGTAAACCCATTGCAATGAGCGCTCCCAGAGAGTGTTGGGAGTTTGTAAACCCAGTACACTGAGCACTCCCAGAGAGTGAGGCGAGTGTGTAAACCCATTACACTGAGCACTCCCAGAGAGTGAGGAGAGTTTGTAGACCCATTACACTGAGCAATCCCAGAGAGTGAGGAGAGTGTGTAAACGCATTACACTGAGCACTCCCAGAGAGTGAGGTGGGTGTGTAAATACATTACACTGAGCACTCCAAGAGAGTGAGGAGAGTGTGTAAACCCATTAATCTGCGCAATCCCAGAGAATGAGGAGAGTGTGTAAACCCATTACACTGAGCACTCCCAGAGAGTGAGGAGTGTGTGTAAACCCATTACACTGAGCAATCCCAGAGAGTGAAGAGAGCGTGTAAACCCATTACACTGAGCACTCCCAGAGAGTGAGGAGAGTGTGTAAACCCATTACAAGGAGCAATTCTAGAGAGTGATGAGAGTGTTTAAACACATTACACTGGGCACTCCCAGAGGGTGAGGAGAGTGTGTAAACCCATTACACTGAGCAATCCCACAGAGTGAGGCGAGTATGTAAACCCATTACACTGAGCAATCCCAGAGAGCGAGGAGAGTGTGTAAACGCATTACACTGAGCACTCCCAGAGAGTGCGGAGAGTGTGTAAACGCATTACACTGAGCAATCGCAGAGAGTGAGGAGCGTGTGTAAACCCATTACACTGAGCAATCCCAGAGAGTGAGGTGTGTGTGTAAACCCATTACACTGAGCACTCCCAGAGATTGAGGAGAGTGTGTTAACCCATTACACTGAGGAATCCAGAGAGTGAAGAGAGTGTGTAAACCCATTACACTGAGCAATCCCAGAGAGTGAGGTGAGTGTGTAAACCCATTACACTGAGCAATCCCAGAGCGTGAGGAGCGTGTGTAAACCCATTACACTGAGCAATCCCAGAGAGTGAGGAGAGTGTGTAAACCCATTGCACTGAGCACTCCCAGAGAGTGAGGAGAGTGTGTAAACACATTATACTGAGCACTCCCAGAGAGTGAGGAGAGTGTGTAAACCCGTTACATTGAGCACTCCCAGAGAGTGTGGGGATTGTGTAAACCCATTCCACTGAGCACTCCCAGAGAGTGAGGAGAGTGTGTAAACCCATTACACTGAGCAATCCCAGAGTGTGAGGAGAGTGTGTAAACCCATTACACTGAGCAATCCCAGAGAGTGAGGAGAGTGTGTAAGCCCATTAAACTGAGCGCTCCCAGAGAGTGAGGAGAGTGTGTAAACCCATTACACTGAGCGCTCCCACAGAGTGAGGAGAGCGTGTAAACCCATTACACTGAGCAATCCCAGAGAGTGAGGTGAGTGTGTAAACCCATTACACTGAGCACTCCCAGAGATTGAGGAGAGTGTGTAAACACATTACACTGAGCAATCCCAGAGAGTGAGGAGACTGTGTAAACCCATTACACTGAGCACTCCCAAAGAGTGAGGAGAGTGTGTAAACCCATTACACTGAGCACTCCCAGAGAGTGAGGAGAGTGTGTAAACCCATTGCATAGACATAGAAACATAGAAACATAGAAGATAGGAGCAGGAGTAGGCCATTCGGCCCTCTGAGCCTGCTCCGCCATTCAACGAGATCATGGCTGATCATCCAAACCCTAGCACCCGGTCCCTACAGCGACAGCCATCCCACCGAAGCCCTATCCCCGTAAACCCGTAACCCCACGTATTTAATCCCCCCTAAAACTAAGGGCCAATTTTTATCATGGCCAATCAACCTAACCCGCACACTGAGCGCTCCCAGAGAGTGAGGAGTGTGTGTAAACCCATTACACTGAGCACTCCCAGAGAGTGAGGAGAGTGTGTAAACCCATTACACTGAGCAATCCCAGAGAGTGAGGAGAGTGTGTAAACCCATTACACTGAGCACTCCCAGACAGTGGGGAGAGTCTTTAAACCCATTACCCTGAGCAATCCCAGAGAGTGAGGAGAGTCTGTAAATCCATTACACTGAGCCCTCCCAGAGAGTGAGGAGAGTGTGTAAACCCATTGCAATGAGCACTCCCAGTGAGTGTGGAGTGTGTGTAAACCCATTACTCTGAGCACTCCCAGAGAGTGAGGAGAGTGTGTAAACCCATTACACTGAGCACTCCCAGAGAGTGAGGAGAGTGTGTAAACCCATTACACTGAGCAATCCCAGAGTGTGTGGAGAGTGTGTAAACCCATTACACTGAGCACTCCCAGAGTTTGTGGAGAGTGTGTAAACCCATTACACTGAGCACTCCCAGAGATTGAGGAGAGTGTGTTAACCCATTACACTGAGCAATCCCAGAGAGTGAGGAGAGTGTGTAAACCCACTACATTGTGCAATCCCAGAGAGTGAGGAGAGTGTGTTAACCCGTTACATTGAGCACTCCCAGAGAGTGTGGGGAGTGTGTAAACCCATTCCACTGAGCACTCCCAGAGAGTGAGGGGAGTGTGTAAACCCATTGCACTGGGCATTCCCAGAGAGTGAGGAGAGTGTGTAAACCCATTACACTGAGCACTCCCAGAGTTTGTGGAGAGTGTGTAAACCCATTACACTGAGCAATCCCACAGAGTGAGGAGAGTGTGTAAACCCATTACACTGAGCAATCCCAGAGAGTGTGGAGAGTGTGTAAATCCATTACACTGAGTAATCCCAGAGAGCGAGGTGAGTGTGTAAACCCATTACACTGAGCAATACCAGAGAGAGCAGAGAGTGTGTAAACACATTACACGGAGCACTCCCACAGAGTGAGGAGCGTGTGTAAACCCATTACACTGAGCAATCCCAGAGAGTGAGGTGTGTGTGTAAACCCATTACACTGAGCACTCCCAGAGATTGGGGAGAGTGTGTTAACCTATTACACTGAGCAATCCCAGAGAGTGAGGAGAGTGTGTAAACCCACTACATTGTGCAATCCCAGAGAGCGAGGAGAGTGTGTAAACCCGTTACATTGAGCACTCCCAGAGAGTGTGGGGAGTGTGTAAACCCATTCCACTGAGCACTCCCAGAGAGTGAGGAGAGTGTGTAAACCCATTACACTGAGCAATCCCAGAGTGTGTGGAGAGTGTGTATACCCATTACACTGAGCACTCCCAGAGTGTGTGGAGAGTGTGTAAACCCATTACACTGAGCACTCCCAGAGAGTGAGGAGAGTGTGTAAACCCATTACACTGAGCACTCCCAGAGAGCGTGGAGAGTGTGTAAACCCATTACACTGAGCACTCCCAGAGTGTGTGGCAAGTGTGTAAACCCATTACACTGAGCACTCCCAGAGTTTGTGGAGAGTGTGTAAACCCATAGCACTGTTCATTCCCATTCCCTGCCTTGGGAATCATCATATTTGAGAGGTGTTCTCAAGCCTCTGCTGAAGCGTCCCATTGAAGAGAGAGAGGAGTTTTTATGAGTTAGGTCTTTGGGACCATCTGCAGCAGAGTGCTGCGGTCAGCCTCTGTGGTGCCTGTAAAATGGCATTTTATTAAAAACAATTTTTGACTCCTCTGCTTTGGCCTGGGCATGTCAGCACCCCCTGGCTGCACGAGAAATTATATCATCCTGCATTCTCTTATCATTGAAGGCTGAACTCCTGGGCCAAACAGCCACTCCATGCATCCTGTATTCACACAGAGAGAATGGTTGGAAACATGGCGGAGTCCGTGTTTCCTTTACTGTTACGCCACTTGCAGGTGTTGCCCACATATGGACGGCCGCATTTTATGCTCCTAGGCCTGTCCTCCAAGAAAGAGGGTGAAGGCAAGAATGTGGCAGGGCAGGCCCCCAGCGTATCTGGGATAGATGGGGCGGGCAGCCTAAGCTCATATCAAGGTAGTCTGTCGAGCGAGATGGGCTTCGCGAGTCTCGTTTCCACCCTTTTTACGGATCTTGGAGCAGGAGTGCCCGTGCGCCCATGTTCTCTGTGAGAGTTCCATGAGCCACTAGGCCGAAAGCCTGACAAAAACCAACAACAGCAATGGAAGCCGCTTCCATTAGGACCAATCACGGGGCAGTCAGGACACTGTCGCGAGGCGGGCCCTGCTCTGGGTGCCCGATGTGCGACCACTGGGTGCAAAGTAAAGAATTAATTTTATTTGGTGCTTACTAAACTGAGCAAATGCTAAAAAAAAGGATGGCAGGCATTGGGTTGTATTCCTTCGAGTTTACAAGTTTTGTGTGGAGGGGGTGGCGGGGTGGGGGTGATCTGATTGAGGTGTTTAAAGTTATAAAATGGTTCGATAGGGTAGATGCAGATGGGGGTTAAATTGGATACAACCTGAAAGCGGGCGTGGGGATCGCGGTACACGATTAATCCACACCCGTTCACTGCGTGGTAGGCAGCACGCTAAGGTCATGTTGTTTTACATGACAGTTGCGTGCAGCCAGCGCTACCCGCACTGTTCACTGACTGCTCGAATCAGCAGGGGGCCTGAGATCGCAAGTGGCTAATGCTACTCATAGGAAGCCTGCACCTCAGTGTCAGCCGTAGGGTCGTGGGACAATGGGTAGCACCTTTGCCTCTGAGCCCAGAAGGTTGTGGTTTCAAAGTCCCACTCCAAGGCACAAAAATCTTGTTTGACCCTCCAGTGCAGTGCTAAGGGAGTGCTGCACTGTCGGAGGTGCCGTCTTTCAGAGGAGACGATAAACTGAGGCCCCGTCTGCTCTCTCAGGTGGATGTAAAAGATCTCATGGCACTATTTCGAAGAAGAGCAAGGGAGTTGACGTAAGAAAACTACTAGGCACTTGGTCTAAGCGTTAAACAAAGCTTTAATCAACTGTTTTACAACATGGAGGTCTAGTTGTGTCCTTCACGAGTTCCTGTTAAGAATGTCCTGTGCAAGCTGGGCCCGTGCCCGAGTATTTATACTCTCCCTGGACAGCGCCACCCGTAGGCTGCTCAGTATTATTTCATAAGTCTTTCTTTCATGAATGACTGATTCATGTCAGGAGTTATCCCCGGTGTCCTAGCCGATAGTTATCCCTCAATCAACATCACTAAAACAGGTTATCTGGCCATTATCACAAAGTTGTTTGTGGGAGCTTGCTGTGTGCAAATTGGCTGCCACGTTTCCTGCATTGGCTGTAAAGCACTTTGGGATGTCTGGTGGTTGTGAAAGGTGCTAGATAAATGCAAATCTTTCTTTCTTTCTCTTAAAGGGGAGATGCATTGTGCCTGGAATAGGTTGTGGGAGTCCTTTGTGAACTTAATCTGTGCTGTGAAAGATTGAAGAATGGCTGAACATGCGAGAGAGCATGCACTAAGGTTTTCCGATAATGCACTGGACATCTTGGTGGGAGAGGTGGAAAGGAGGAGAGATGATGGCCAACATGAGAAGGGGCGTCACTGAGGCCATGGCCACTGGCACGGCTGAAATGATCAATGATGAGGGTATCTGCATACCAAATCCTCATCCTACTTCTCCCTCATCCCTCAGTCTCTCCTGAAGTTGCAGTGGATGTAAGCTTGCACTTCTTACTTTGTCCTCTCCCCTCACCACAACCCAACCCTTGCCCCTTTTACATTTCAGATATCCAAGAACTAGAACCTCCTCAGTCAGTGGAGGAAGAGCAAGAAGACAGTGAAGGTGAACAGACACCGTCACTCGATCTTATAGTTGTAGCCACCAACTCAGAGACTGACACTGTGTGTATTTTAGAGGCTAGGATAGAGGAGAGATCTGCATATGGTGAGATACCAGGCACAAGTGTGCAGGAGCCAGAGCAGGTGAGGTTGAAGGGATAATTACAGTCCTAGCCTTTTTGAGCTATCCCAGATCAGGCGTATTCCCCAGACGTTCACCCTCAACTTAAATTAGAGATAGCCGAATTCCATAAGATGCTTAAATGGGTCTAAAGGTTCAGGCTATCTCTCCCTAAAGGAAAGGAATGACTGAAGATGTTACCGTCCTCCAGATAGTACTTTTAATAAGTTGAACTAGACTGTAACCTTCCGGATATTATGAGGGTCCGGAATACTCCCCCAGAATTCTGCAACTCCTTACAAAAGAGTGTACAGAATTTGGATGCGCGAGTTTATACAAATTACTCTTTGAGACAATTCTAAAAATATATAGTTTTAATTAAGAGCCGACTTTCATTTAACATCTGCTGAATCAGTCGCAACATTAACAATTCAAAATACAATTAGCTTACATTTCTTATTGCTCAGAGATCCTTATTTTCAAATCTTTACTTTGTTACATTTCTACATTTCTTACTTATTTCTAAATCCAGAACATCCATCAAAATCAATTACTTTGACTACCCGAGACTCATAGTTAAAGACTTACAGAGATGCCTCTGAAGAGTTGAGAAATGCTTTTCCCATTCAGCGAGTTCTGCCTTTCTGTTAAAAAGGTCTTATTTTATACTCTTTTTGCAGTGGTTTCTTCTTTGATGTTCTCTGCTGATGTCAGGTAATTGTCTTTATTGATACCTCTTTCGAATGCTTTCTAACTTACTATCAATTCAACTATTGTATGCATAATTATATCTCTACCTTTAGGTGTTCCAAAAACCATCATAAAAACAATGACAGCTATGGTTTCTGTTTGATGTCTTATCGAAGATTTTCCATTTAATTCTTAATATTGGCTTAACTGGTTTTTAGCAGACATTGTGACTCTGTGGCGATCCAAGTTTAATACAAACACAATGTAATTGCTTGGTGTCATCTATTGAAGTCATATCTTCAAAGTCTTGTTGGTATGGTTTTTACTATGTATATATTAAAGACACTTTGACCAGTGTGTTTCATGCATTTCTAGCTATCTCAATTGGTTGCATATTTAATCGTGTTTCCTGTCATCCAAGTTTAACATAAAAACTATTTGACCAGCAGGTGTTTATTTTACTTGATGTCATGTTTTCAAAGGCACATGGTTCTTTTAATGTTTGTGTTTCTGTTTTACGTGTTAGTTCTTAACACTTTAATCTGGGCATTCTCATGGGCTGGATTTTCATTGAGGAGGCGTTTAGGAGGCGGCACTGCAACTTTCGGGGTTGTAGTCCTGCCTCCGTCGAGGTGTGGCCAACCCACGTGATTTTCACTTGATTGACCTTGTTGAGCCCACCCAGCGGGCTCAGTAGGCCAATTAAGGGCCACCCGGCAACAGGTGACATCACAGGTTGACATTTTATCTGTCAAAAGCTTTTGACAGATGAAATATCAGCATTTGACAGCTGTTTGAAGCTGTCAAACACTGACAATCTGTACTTTAAGTTAATTCCTTCCTCTCATGCTGATTTAGAGATCTCTCCAGAACAGTAAGCTGAATGCTGCAACTTTTGACAGCTCACGGCCATTCTGCTTTCTGTGCCAGTGAGATGAGGGACTCCCGAGACCTGAAGGAAGGAAGGCTGTAAAGGTAAGTAAATGTAAGTAAAGCTTCTTTAAACACTTTACACACACCAAACACACTTACCTCTGAACTCACGCACCCATCACTCACCTGAACACCGGACATCTCGAACCCTCCAAGCCCTTCAGCCCGACGGCCCGCCTCGCTAACCTGGCGTGGTTTGGAGCCGTTGGGAATCCCACACTTCAGGAATAAAAGTAGGGATTAGGCTAAAAACTACCTGTTAATAGGCACTTAATTGGCACGAATCCCCTTCCCGCCTCGGGGAGGCGGGTCCCGGCACAGGCCGGGTATCTGCCTCCTTTGAAACTGGCATGGAGGCGGGTTGGGTGCGGGATGGGTTCGTGTCCCCCGATTTTGAGATTTTAACCCTCCACATGCCTCTAATCCTGCCTCCACGGCCCAATGAAAATCCTGCCCATTGTGTTTGTTGCAAACCGTAGACCTTTCGGAAACACCAATGGTTTGCTTCAATCTTTCATTGTTTTAGTATATTTAACTAATTCCCATTTCAAAGCTTGTTTACAACTTTGTTATCAACTGATCTTTATCGCAGAAGCCTATATTCCGTTTACAGCCTGTGTCTCCAAGGCTTTAGGTTTTTAAACCCAGTATATCATGTATTAATAATATCAGTATTTTGTTCATATTATGGTGTATCTTTCTGAAATATGGCATATTCCCTCACAAGGTTGCACAGTAGTTCTGCTGCAGAGGACTCAGATGAGGACATCGATGGGCCAGGCTAAAGAAGAAGGCTGATGGGTGTACACTCCCAAATGCTTGGTGCACTGGAAAGCCTGCCAGAAAGCTTGCGCTCAATGTCAAGGAGCATGGAGGAGTCCAGCGCCAATTTGGCACAGGGCTTTGCGCAGAGCTTGGAGCCCATCCTTTCCATCCTTCTCCAACACCTCTCTACCGTCGTCCAGCTGGGTGAGACTGCACTCACCTGGTTCCATTCTTATCTATCTAATCGTAGCCAGAGAAACACCTGCAACAGCTTCTCTTCCCGCTCCTGCATCGTTACCGCTGGTGTCCCCCAAGGATCTATCCTTGGCCCCCCTCCTATTTCGCATCTACATGTTGCTCCTTGGCGACAACATCCGAAAACACAGTGCCAGTTTCCACATGGACGCTGACGACACCCAGCTCTACCTCATTACCTCTTCTCTCGATCCCTCCACGGTCTCTAAATTGACACACTAATTGTCCGATATCCAGTTCTGGATGAGAAGAAATTTTCTCCAATTAAATATTGTGAAGACCGAAGCCATTGTTTTCGGTCCCCGCCACAAACTCTGTTCCTTAGCCACTGACTCCATCCCTCTCCCTAACATCTGTCTGAGGCTGAACCACACTGTTCGCAGCCTTGGTGTCATATTTGACCCCGAAATGAGCTTCCGGCCACATATCCACAGCGTAACTAAGACTGCCTATTTCCACCTCCGTAACATCGCCCGTCTCCGCCCCTGCCTCAGCTCATCCGCTGCTGAAACCCTCATCCATGCCTTTGTTACCTCTAGACTTGACTATTCCAATGCACTCATGGCTGGCCTCCCACATTCTACCGTACGTAAACTTGAGGTCATCCAAAACTCAGCTGCCCGTGTCCTAACTCGAACCAAGTTCCATTCACCCATCACCCCTGTGCTCGCTGACCTACATTGGCTCCCGGATAAGCAATGCCTTGATTTCAAAATTCTCATCCTTGTTTTCAAATTCCTCCATGGCCTCGCCCCTCCCTATCTCTGGAATCTCCTCCAGCCCTACAACCCTCCCACCCCCCCGCCCCCCCAAGTTATCTGCGCTCCTCTAATTCTGACTCTTGAGCATCCCTGATTATAATCGCTCAACCATTGGTGGCCATGCCTTCAGTTGCCTAGGCCCTAAGCTCTGGAATTCCCTGCCTAAACCTGTCTGCCTCGCTACCTCTCCTTCCTCCTTTAAGACGCTCATTAAAACCTAACACTTTGACCCAGCTTTTGGTCACCTGCCCTAATTTCTCCTTATGTGGCTTGGTGTCAAATTTTGTTTTTGTCTTTTAATACTCCTGTGAAGCACTTTGGGATGTTTTACTACATTAAAGGCGCTATATAAATACACGTTGTTGCTGTTGTTGTTGTGGAATGGTTGGTCACCTCCATCAGCACACCTGTGGAACCCATGATGTAGCGTCTGATGGCCGATGTCACAGCTTCCATTGCAGTAGATATAGCTTCCACCAAAGGTCTGAGTGCTGCAGTGGAAGCTCAGACTGCTGCCCTTGTGGGTCTGGATACCACTGTTCAAAGGGGCTTCCTGAGCCTCACAGCAGTCCATCAATCTCTTCTCCAACCGATCAGTAGGATGGCTGAGCTGCTGCCCAGGGAGAGTGGCAGTGACTCCATGGTGCAAGAACCTGCTGTCCTCGCTCAGCATTCCTGCCCCCACCCCTGCCACTCTGCCAGTGCCCTTGCTGTTGCCTATCAGCCAGCCAGCCCAGAGTGCTGCAGCCCAGGCCGAGATGGTGCAGTCTGTAGCCGGGCCTTCTAGGCCCAGTGCTGCTTGAGGTCGCCCTCCAAGGACATTTGCCGTCTCCTCAACTAGAGGACAGAGCCTTCCACCACCCACGCTTAATTTTGAAAGCCTCCTCGAATGGCTGCAAACGGGCACAATTAGCGGAATCTCGCCATGGTGATTAATTCGATCTGGGGGCAGGGCCAGTTTTGAGGACGGGGCCGGCTTCCAGTGCAATGTTTTTTAAACCAGCGCAAAAGATCGCGGAGACTCGATTTGTGTGTGGAACGTTACTTGCGCTTGAAATTCTTTTGCCTTGGCCCATCCTCCCTTTTGTCATTTAATCTCTCCTGCCTTCCACCCCATCACAGACCTTCCCTTTTGTTCTATCCTCCCCTCCCCACTTTCCCTGCCCCTGCATTTGCTTAAAACCTGTTACGTCTCTAACTTTTTTCAGTTCTTACAAAAGGTCATCGGCCTGAAACGTTAACTCTGTTTCTCTCTCTCCACAGATGCTGCTTGACCTGCTGAGTGTTTCCAGCATTTTCGGTTTTTACTTCAAATTCCTCGATCTTTTGCGTTGGTTTGGCCGGTTTTGGGCAAATTACGCAGGAAAACCAGCGCAACTGAGCGGAAACTGTACCCCTATAGGTTTAAACGTCTGTAAATCAATTCTGAAACCACGTAAGAATTCACTTTACACCTCTTTCCAGATTTCACAGCCTATCATTTTTTCTCTGATTAATACACCCTGTGCAGGTTACACTTTAGAATCCTGCAATATCGAAACACAAAACAAACAGAATTGGAAAATAAAATCTTGAAAAGAAAGTGGGATTTGGCTTCTCCTCACAGCGCCAGTTGGGAGAGAAGCATAGGGCCATTAAATTGAGTTTTCTTTGCCAGCGAGGTACAAAACAGCCCTTGTAATCAAGCTCCATCTCATCCATGATTTATACAATAGCTGTCATTGTGTACAAGGTGTGAGATGTGGCTGTGAGTGTTGGTAGGCAGAGATTGTTGGTGGGTGAGTGCTGGGGGTGTGGTGCTTTGGGCAGTGTGTGAAGATGGTACAGATGGTGGTATCACAGAAATCACAGAAACCCCACAATGCAGATAGAGGCCATTTCGGCCCATCGAGCCTGCACCGACACATATCCCACCCGATCCCCGTAACCCCTACACCAACACATATCCCACCCTATCCCCGTAACCCCACGTATTTAATCCCCCTAACACTAAGGGTCAATTTATCATAGCCAATCAATCTAACCCGCACACCTTTGGACTGTGGGAGGAAACCGGAGCACCCGGAGGAAACCCATGCAAACACGGGGAGAATGTGCAAACTCCACACAGACAGTCACCCAAGGCCGGATTCGAACCCGGGTCCCTGGTGCTGTGAGGCAACAGTGCTAACCACTATGCCACCGTGCTGCCTGTATGTGGCATTTGTTGAAGCATTGACTCACCCTGACTACTGTAGGGGTTCGCAAAATCCCCTAAATCCCTGAAGATCGGAAAATATTGGTCCACATCGTGGACGAAGAATTGTGTGATGTGAATTGTCTACAATGTTTTAAAACATGCCCAGAACCACAAAAGGCTGCATTGAGATGGACCGCACATGGACAACACCGGAATTGAGGCGCTCTGTGGAAAATTCGCACACCTTAAGACAGTACATTTTATTAATAAAATTGTTCCCTGGAGTTTGGTGAATAAAAAGTGGTTTTAAAATGGCCATCAGGAAAGAGCATAGCCAGGACAAAAGCAGCTTGGAGTATGTCTGTGAAAAAGTGGGAGGATCAAACAGTGGCAGTCAGACCTGCCAATCAAAGGGAGTTTCCCTTCTCAGAAGCAATCGATGTTTGTTTATTGACATAAGGGATTATCCACTTGAGCAGTAACCGCAGAACAATCGGTTTCTGTTTACACGGAAATCCAAATCCATTCAAAGCCCTCACACACATTGAGACACAACGAAACTCCGGAAAAAGGACTTTTGAAAGAACAGTTGGGAATGAATGGGTTTTTGAATCACCCATTATTCCCTTTTATTTTAGCCCAGGTGAACTCCGGATGTGGGCGGGTACACTTCGGCCCCAGAAGGTAGACACATCCAAACCACTCCAACCACTTTGAATCAGCCAATCACAGCCTTTCTCTTGTGTATTGGAACTTTGGGAGTGAATTTTGCACACAGACCTTTTTCAGCGCCAAACAGCAGGAGTTGGTAGGATATAAAGATAGCTCCTGAGAAGCTATCTCTCTCTTACTTCCTTGGACCCCAGGTGAGCAGGTTTCTGACTCCTCAGCAAGGCAACCTAGTAAGGAGTTAGGGGGTGGTAATTTAGGGGAAATTGCTAAGATTGTTTTATTAACATTGTAGACATTTATCCCTCGTTTTTGCCATCTGCCTTCCCCCATTTAAGCAATTTTACTGTAATTACTGTGTTCGTGTGGTACAGTTTAAAATTTGATTATAGTTTCTTTAGTGTAATAAAAGTTGATTTTCTCACATCCAGACCAGTTGTCCGTTTAATATATCATTAATTATAAGTCCTTCAGTCAGAACTGGAAGGGTGGGTTTAGCGATTCGAAACCACTGTTTGGAAGTTGGTTTGCAGTGTAGCAGCAAAAGGCTGCCTGACCAGGTGAATTACCGTAAACCAGGTAAAATATTGGAATTGGTCAGAGTGCAGGCAAGGCTGCTGACCAGATAAATTACCGTAAACCAGGTAAAAGATGCCCTCCTACACATTGGCGACCGTGGCAGGACTGGAGGCAGTTCTTGATATGATGAGTGGTCTGGATCTGGAGAAAGCATCAGCTCTCGTTTCTCTCATTTTCAGTCTGTGGGTAGCCCTGCAGATGTTAGCGGCAGTGTGTAAGCTGACCTATTATAGCACAGGTGGCTGGGTTAAGAAGGGTGAGAGGAGGAAGCAGGAGCAGGTGACAGAGACCAAGAATCGGGAGTCAGAGTTGGGAAAATGCCAGGCAGAGATAGAGCGCCTTGTGCAGGAAGTCACTGAGGCCAGAGATAGCGAGATGAGGCTGCGGGAAGAGAATGTCCGCCTCACCTCAAGAGTTACAGCAGCTTATAAGCTGGCCTGCAACCAAAGGTTTAGTGAAACAGATCATGGCCCCTGTAGGGCAGAGATAGAAAACCTTAACCTGGCTTTAAAGGGTACAAAGGGGATGATTTGTGTAATCAGCCTGAAGGCAGGTCAGCCGGATTTTACCAGCAGCCCAAATCAAACCGCCCCACAGGCAACACCCAGGAAAAGGCTGGTTAGGGAATTAGAGATCCCAAGACAGCAGCCCACAGCTCCGGGTTTTGAGGAGCTCTGGCAGCAAGGAGTGGTGGACAATGGGGTGGTAGGAGAACGCCAGCAGGTCCCGCTAGGCAGGCGGGGACCAGGACCAGTGTACCCCCTCTGACAATGGAGGCATGGTCCGCCCGTGAGCGATAATAACCGAGGGACTGTTCAAAGTACCTATCTGGTACCCCATGATACCCAACAGCTCAGAGGCATGGTGAAACATATTCCCATGCTCTCTGAAAAGGGAGACCCCTCAATGCACTTCCAACAAGTAGACCAGGCAGCCGGTGTTAACGGCTGTGATGATGAAGAGAAAGCCAGAATGTTGCTTTTCTCTGTGAATAGCAAGCTCTATCAGACCCTTTCAGATGAGGCTAAGAGAGGGCAGAAGGGTTTTGAGGACCTGAAGGAGGAAATACTGGAATGCATGGGTGCGAACGACGGCAATCCGTTTGATCACGTAGGGAAAACCCTGCAGAAGGAAGGGGAGACCCCACAGGCATTTGCAGACAGGCTGTGGCCAATCTACAACCGTGCCTGTGCAGGGGGACAAGATAGGGCACAGCTGAATGAGCGGCAGTGGACCCAATGGCTTCGTTGCCTGGTGTCCAATTGCCTACCCCAAATAAAAGTAAAGGCTGATACCTGGCTTGACTCCCGAGACCCCCTAGCAACCGAAGAGACTGTAATCCAGCAGCTCATGGTAGCATATAGGAATGGGAGAAATAGTGAGACCCCCCAGCAAAAGGGTAAAGTCCACGAGGTTAAACTTGGGGCTCAATATAAGAAAGAGTGGCGGCAGGAGGGGAGCCGTCCCTCCCAGAACAAGGTCACTTGTTACAAGTGAGGGGAGGAGGGCCACTGGCACAGGGAATGTAAAAAGCCTGGGAGAGATGATAAAGCCGGGACCCCTGCAGCCCCAACTCAAAGGGTAGAGACAGTAATTTCCCCCGCCTCAGTCGAGTCGCGACTGGAGGCAATGCAGACTCTCCTGACCAACCAGGGAAAGGTAGCAGCCATCACTGGTGCTGCACCCCCATCGCCCACCCCTGCCTCCCTACAATGACTGGCCGGTATGCTGGTCAAGGAGGGTGCACGTGCAGGCACTTTCTGGGACCCATATGGGTCCGGGCCAGTGGCAGTGATTACAAGCAGGGATGGGACACAGGGAAAATCAGGTAAATTGTACAAATCTGATAAGACAAGCTCAAATTCACAGCCTGTAAAGACAGGTGCTGTGGCTTGTTTCCAGGGAAAAGTTGTCCAGCCCACAAATTGGGACACTTCCCTGCCCCAGTGGAACCTGACTTTTGGCCAAAGTTTAAATTTAAACAAGTTATGTGGCTCAGAAGCAAAGAAACAGTAACCTGAGATTAGAAATCTGCAGGCTGCTGCCAATCCATTCACAGAGACTGCTCGCGCAAGCGTGGTTCCCCAGCCCGTACCCCAAGCGGCTCTTCCTCAGTTTTCCTACGCAGGCGCAGTCGCGCGCCTGAGGGAAGAGCTTTGCCAACAGGAGGTTCGCGCAGGCACAGCCGCGCGCCTGAGAGGAAAGGTTTAACAACACTAGGTTTGCGCAGGCGCAGTCGCGGACGCAGAACCCCGAGCGGCTCTTGCTCAGTGTGAGGCTGCGCGCGCAGGCGCAGTCGGCCGTTTAAAGGTCCCCGCTTCCCAATACATACATGCAGGTGCAGTAGCCTGCTTGGAAGACCCAGCGGTTCTTCCTACCTTTTGCAAAGAAATCGAACGCGCAGGCGCGGTTGCCTGTGAGAGTGCAGCAGTTCCCCAGCCCTTTAAAGAGATTGTTCATGCAGGCGCAGTTGCCTGCGGGACCCCAGCGGCTCCTCATCAGTTTTCCCGCGCAGGCGCAATCGCCTGTTTGAAGCCAGAGGCTTCACAGCCTCTGCCGCGGGACTACGAGGAGGAAGTTCGCGCAGGCGCAGTCGCCTGCTTCAAGACAGAGGTTTCATAACCTCTGCCACGGGACTCCATGGAGGAGATTCGCGCAGGCGCAGTTGCCGGCGGGGCCACAGCGGCTCTTCTTCTGTGTTCTCATGCAGGCACAGTTGCCGGCGGGACCACAGCGGCTCTTTTTTGGGAGGTTTGCGCAGGTGCAGTCACCTGCTTGAATACAGAGGCCTCACAGCCTCTGCCAAGGGACTCAGGGGAGGAAATTCGTGCAGGCGCAGTCACCTGTTTAAAGGGACCTGCTTCCCAGCCCGCTTCTAGAGTGGTTCCCCCCATGATGTGGGACCCTCGGGAGGCCGGGATAGCAATTCCCCTTGCAGGGGAGCTGGTAACAGGTTTTGGACATGGGGAGGAAAATTTCCAGCCACCAGCAGTGGGTGGTGAGGGAATACCTGCCCCCAGTACAGGAGTGGGTAGGGAAAAGGAGACAAACCTGGAGTACCGGCAGGCTGCCAGGTATCTTATACAGTCTGGGATGTTTACATCAGGGGGAGAAGGTTCCCAGCCTGCTAGGGCTGTAACCCAAGCTCAGGGTCCGCCAGCCAAAGTTTCCCCCACAGAGACACCCCTCAGAAGGTTTCTTCGGGTGCCCCAGCCCAAGAAAGCATGTTCACCCACTTTACAGTGGAGTAGGGCGGTCTCCCGAACCAGGGAGAAGCCAAAGGGCAGAGGTCCCCAACCAGCAGCCATAAGCTGCGAGGGACTAGAAGCAGGAGGCAGTCCAGCTTTGCTGCAGCCAGTAGTAATCTGCGACAGTGCCAGAGATTAGCCTGGCCGCCCGGAGACGGGCGGCATTTGTATTATAGCTATGTGTGTATATAGCTTGCTTTAAGGTGTAAATTGTAAGTTTAAAATTAACTGTTGTAGTTTAAGTTTAAGTTTAAGTTTATAAGTGTGCCAAATGTTTGTATTTTTGGTCCGAGGTCAAGGGACCCGACCACACCTCCACCTAAGGCAGCAGGTCAGTCAGAGACGTGGCTGCATGTACTTTTAAGTTTTTGCAGGAGATTGGATGAAGAAGCAGCCCTGTTCGCCCAGCCCGAGCTGGGCATCGAATGAAGATAAGGATACAGAATGTTGTGGATCACCTCGCCACTGGACAAATCCAGAAGGAAACCCTGCAGCGATCTTTGGGAGAAACCAGCCAGGGTCCGGAGGAACTTGCCTGCTCCTCCTACACGGAAGAGATGGCCCCAGCTGGGTGGGGCACGGTCCCCAACCCAGCACTATCCTGACCGAAGTTCACTTGCGGGAGACCTCGCTGTTGAGTCATGGTGGGGAAGCGCGGGCGCCTTGTCAGATAGGGACGCGTTCTCTGGGAGTGGGTGGTGACGGCCCGGGAAAGATTGTAAAGGGGAGGGGGAGACCCAAGAGTCGCGTGGGTGCATTCGGGGAAGGGAGGAACTCACCCGGGGGCCCACGGGCAAAGTTAGAGTGTAAGTGTGGCTGGGAGGGATGAGTGGGTGGCCGGATCTGGGATCCAAGTTTGAGTGTGGGGCCAGGGAGAGCCGCCACACAGGCACCCATCATTTCCGGAGCCAGTCGAGGGAAGACGGGAGGGGGAGGGACTGGGAGTCACGATCCCATGCTCCCCGGTCTCGGTCTGTGCCAAGGTAATTTAAACATGAGGGGTACCCCACCTCCACAAAGGGACAAGTGAACGGCTCGGGGCTGGCGGAGCAGGCTGGTCTGTAAATCCATTCTGTATGTTTTAAAGGTTTAAGACCATTCAAAAGGGGGGTGGAAGGTACATTTACTGCCCGAGTGGGAGGAGCAATACCCACTCGAATTTCGCCACCCATCATTGGCACGTGATGGTCGGGGTTTTTTTTAAGCATGTTGTTCCATTTTTTTTGTATTTTGTGTTACAGCCCCAAGTTGAGCAGAGGCGTAGGATCCTCTCCGTGCTTGTGATCATTTTGATTACATTGTATGACTAAGATTGCAACATTTTGTAATAAGTTATAATGTAGCAAGTGTTTGTAAATTTTGATTGCATTGTTATAATGTAACAAGTGATGCAGGGGTATGAGACCCCTTCTTGTAAAATGATGTATCTGTACGATGCCTACCATACCACGGTTTTTCTCGAATTTGAGTCGAATAGACAGGTCGGGGGATCAGTGGTAGGTAGCTATTAGGTAAACACAGGGGATGGTTGTTTGTTGGGGGTCAGAAAATTTTGCTCACTCCTTCGAGCGGATACTACAATCAAGTTGGAAGTATCCAAAGGGCGGACTGTAGGGGCTCGCAAAATCCCCTAAATCCCTGAAGATCGGAAAATATTGGTCCACATCGTGGATGGAGAATTGTGTGATGTGAATTGTCTACAGTGTTTTAAAACATGCCCAGAACTGCAAAAGGCTGCGTTGAGATGGACTGCACGTGGACAACGCCGGAATTGAGGAGCTCTGTGGAAAATTCGCACACCTTAAGACAGTACATTTTATTAATAAAATTGTTCCCTGGAGTTTGGTGAATAAAAAGGGGTTTTTAAAATGGCCATCAGGAAAGAGCATGGCCAGGACAAAAGCAGCTTGGAGTATGTCTGTGAAAAAGTGGGAGGATCAAACAGTGGAAGTCAGACCTGCCAATCAAAGGGAGTTTCCCTTCTCAGAAGCAATCGATGTTTGTTTATTGACATAAGGAATTATCCACTTGAGCAGTAACCGCAGAAAAATCGGTTTCTGTTTACACAGAAATCCAAACCCATTCAAAGCCCTCACATACATTGAGACACAACGAAACTCTGGAAAAAGGACTTTTGAAAGAACAGTTGGGAATGAATGGGTTTTTGAATCACCCATTATTCCCGTTTGTTTTAGCCCAGGTGAACTCCGGATGTGGGTGGGTACACTTAGGCCCCAGAAGGTAGACACATCCAAACCACTCCAACCACTTTGAATCAGCCTTTCTCTTGTGTATTGGAACTTTGGGCACGAATTTTGCACACAGACCTTTTTCAGCGCCAAACAGCAGGAGCTGGCAGGATATAAAGATAGCTCCTGAGAAGCTATCTCTCTCTTACTTCCTCGGACCACAGGTGAGCAGGTTTCTGACTCCTCAGCAAGGCAACCTAGTAAGGAGTTAGAGGGTGGTAATTTAGGGGAAATTGCTAAGATTGTTTAATTAACATTGTAGACATTTATCCCTCGTTTTTGCCGTCTGCCTTCCCCCATTTAAGCAATTTTACTGTAATTACTGTGTTCGTGTGGTATAGTTTAAAATTTGATTATAGTTTCTTTAGTGTAATAAAAGTTGATTTTCTCACATCCAGACCAGTTGTCCGTTTAATATATCATTAATTATAAGTCCTTCAGTCAGAACTGGAAGGGTGGGTTTAGCTATTCGAAACCGTTGTTTGGAAGTTGGTTTACAGTGTAGCAGCAAAAGGCTGCCTGACCAGGTGAATTACCGTAAACCAGGTAAAATATTGGAATTGGTCAGAGTGCAGGCAAAGGCTGCTGACCAGGTAAATTACCATAAACCAGGTAAAAGATGCCCCCCTACACTACACGAGTGAGGTCGCTAAATTTCTTCCTGCACTGCGTATGGGTCCTGGGGACCAGAGTGCTGCCGGAGACGTGATGGACTACCTCCCTCCACATAGTGCGAAAGACTTGCAGCGAGGGCCTCCTGCCACTTGCTGGGTTGAGCACCGCCCTCCATCTTTCCACAGCGAACACCAACGCCTCCAATGCTTGATCATAGAATCTATGGGCTCTCTCCCTGCGGTGTGGATCTGCCATGAGTACAGCTGCTTGAGTCGTCCGGCTCCTTCTACTTGACTTGCTGCTGCTTGCTGAGGCAGCTGCATTGCCAGTAATGCTGAGAATGAGGTTCTGCAGCATCAATGAACTTCCCTTTATGAACTGGAAAATGCCTGTGGCAATGATGAATTGCGATTAGACTGCACCTGTTATTGGTTCACCCCTTGAGTGCAGTCTAAACCATTAGCGCCTGGCGCCAATTGTCCCGCTTTTCTAATTTTACCGCCTATTCCTGGGCGCTAATGAATTTCTAGCCCCTTGTATTTTATAAAGGTTCATCATAACTTCCTTGCTTTTGTACTCTATGCTGCTATTCATGAAGCCCAGGATCCTGTGTGCTTTTTTCACTGTTTCCTCAACCTGCCCTGCCACCTTAACAATTTGTGCACATATACTCCCAGGTCTCTCTGTTCATGCACCCCTTTTTAGGAATGTACCCTTTAGTTTATATTTTCTCTCCTCGTTCTTCCTACCAAAATGTATCACTTCACACTTTTCTGCATTAAATTTCATCTGCATCGTGTCCGCCCATTTCACCAGCCTGTCTATGTCTTCCTGAAGTCTATCACTATCCTCCTCACTGATCATTATTATTCCAAGTTTTGTGTCATCTGCAAATTTTGAAATTGTGCCCTGTACTTCCAAGTCCAAGTCAGAAAAACAGTGGTCCTAGTACCGACCCCTGGGGAACACCACTGTATACCTTCCTCCAGTCCGAAAAACAACCGTTCACCACTACTCTCTGTTTCCTGTCACTTAGTCAATTTTGTATCCCTGCTGCCACTGTCCCATATTTATCACTTAACCAACGTCACTAAAACAAATGATCTGATCATTGTCACATTGCTGTTTGTTGGACCTTGCTATGTGCAAATTGTCTGCCGCATTTTCTACATTTTAACAGTGATTACAGTTATTGACTGTGAAGCACTTTGGGGTGTCCTGAGGCCATGAAAGATGTGATATAAATACTGTTGTGTATGTAATATGTGTGCTACTTTGAACCTATGGACAGGACTGCACTACTTGTAGGGCGTAGTGATACGCAGTACCACTCCTGGCCATAGGGGTATAAATAGTACTGTGGGTACTGATCTCCCCTCAGTTCCCGCCTGTGGGCATGAAGTAAAGATCTACGTGTAGTCCCTACCTCCAACCAGTAAAGACCTGTTTGAGTTATACGTTTAAGTCTTTGTGTTAATTGTTCAATACAATACACATACTTAACACTGGCGACGAGTCAGGTTCTTACCCTGCGGCAGTTGAAGAGAGGTTTCAAACATCACCACCCCACTAGAAGCGACAGGCTTTAGGACTCTGAAGCCTCCATCAGCGACTGAGCACTGGAGTGCAGCAAACATCCTGACAGCTTCCAGCGACTGACAGAAGTCTTTCTGCAGTTTCCTTGTTCAACCTAGGTGGTGGGGTAAGCCGTGCAGTGTTGGCTGCAAAGACAGGGCTGGGGAAGTTGGAGAAGATAAGGGCGATCGCAATCCCTGATAAGAGCCGCGGTGAAACGCGCGAGCGGGTGAGCCAGAGGCCGGGAGCCGCTTCAAGTGTGAGGCGCAGCGCGGGCCAGCGATCGCGGCGAAGATAAGGGCCGCACTCGGGGGCTGAAGGGAGACGGCGTCGGGGGACGGGTGAAGACCGCCAAGCGCGGGAAAACCGCCATTTTGTGGGCGGAGAACGACGGCAAGAGCGGGAAGCCGCCATCTTTGATAACAAGTAAAGAAAATAAAATCTGAGAAATTGCAAATCTACAATGCCTAAACACGGGAATATTAGCACCTTTGATAGTGACCTCGAAGATTGGGCCATATATGTTGAAAGAGTAAAAAATTATTGTAAGGCCAATAAAATTCGTGACCAAGATAAAGCTCTAACATTATTAAATTTAATGGGTGCGAAGACATACGGGCAATTGAAACACCTGTTATCACCAGATGAACCGGCGGATAAGACGTTCGATGAGATTGTTACTGTCCTGAAAGATCATCTAAACCCCACGCCGCTGATGCTAGCGGAACGATTTAAATTTTACGACAGAAGGCAGCTACAGCATGAAAGCAATGCTGAATATTTGCTGGAATTGCGTAAATTAGCGAAATATTGCCAGTTTGGAACGGGACTGACAGAGGCACTTCGAGACAAATTTGTGTGTGGTTTATTTAAACAGGATACACAAAAGCGACTGCTCGAGGAGAATGAGCTGACGCTTGAGAAGGCGGTCACTATGGCAGCAGCACACGAAGCCGCAGCGAGAGGCACGGCAGTAATGCAGCTACGGTCACCGGAGCTCAGTGCACACAAATTGGGTGTGAGTTCTGGCAAATGTTATCGTTGTGGAAAGACAACGCATGATCAGAACCAGTGTTGGTTTAAAAACCAAGAATGTAGAACTTGTGGTAGGCTTGGACATATAGCTAGAGTATGCAGGTCAGCGAAGAAGACCAGCAACAAGAAGTCACCGCAAGGGAAATACGCAAAGGTACACAAGGTGGCCGAACAGGAGTCCGATTCAGACGCAAGCAGTATTGAACTGGCTAGCTTAAGGGTACTCAACGTTGGTAAGGGTGCAGACCTCCAGACAATTTGGGTTACTCTTCAGATAGAAGGAGTCCAAGTAAAACTGGAATTGGACACTGGATCGGCATTGACGGTCATAAATAAGAAAGATTACGGAAAGTTATTCCAACATATTCCCCTACAGGATACGGGGATTATATTGAAAACATACACGGGGCAAAGAGTGTACCCCATCGGGAAAATAGAGGTTGCAGTGGTCCACAAGGGCGAAGACAGTCAAATAATGGACTTATATGTGATATCTGAAGGAGGTCCTCCACTACTAGGACGGGAGTGGATTAGGAAAATGAATATGGACTGGCATTTCCTACAAACAATAACGAGTGAGAACTCGGTGAAGATAGTCGGCCCAGACTCTGGAACGGATGATGGTAAGCCCAACTCAGGTGCAAAAGACAAAGTTTCAGCACAGAATTCCACTGAGCAACAACAACATAGTTTAACTGTGGATTCTGAGTCTGGCAAGTCTACTGATGTGCCCATTTCTGAGGGACACCAGGCTCGAACTCAACTCCATTTCAAACTACAACAGCAATTAGAACAAATGCTTCGCCGTTTTGAGCAAGAGTTGAATGCAACGAAAGAGTTCTTTGATATAGAGTTGGAGAATCTGGAAAGACAACAGAAGCAGCTGATGGAGAAAATGGAGCAGGAGCACACAAAACGTCTGATGTCAGAGGAGTTAACGGTCAGCCAACTCCTGCATATGCTGAAGGACAGGACTCTGAAATGGGAAAAACTTGAACACGAACTTCAATATTCAAACGAAAGGGGTTCGGAGCTCTCAAAGGTTATTGGAAGAGCTGAGGTGGCAACACAGACTGAGATGACTGCAACAGAGCAGCCCTTGGATGCCAAAAGTACGCTGACGTGAACAACAGACCGCTGAAACAGCTGCTCCGGTAGAGGGATTGAATAGTCCGATCAATCAATCTCCAAAAGAAGTTGAAGTAGTAAAATCTCAAATGAGGTCATTAGTAAACGACTTGCTGAAAGCCCAGAAAAAGCTGGATGAAGAGGTACGCATGAAGAAGTCTCTTCAGGAAAGATGCCTGGACTTGGAACAAAAGCTGGCTAACGCCCAGCTGGGTATGGAGGAAATAGAAGACCCTCTCGCTGGCCTAGATCAGGACGACACCGAATATTACTATGTCCTGTCCTGCCCAACTTGTAACTTCGACTCCCACCATACAGAAATCATGGAGGAGCACCGAAAGTCTACGGAACATCGGGAGAAGGTGGCTCTACTACGGAAGAAGGAGGGAGAGAAGGAGGAACTGCGCATGCAGCTGGCAGCTGACAGTGGAGCCCAGAGAGTCTCCAAGAAGCAGAAAAGGAAAAGTCGAAACAGAAGATGACCCATCTGAACCATTATTACCTCTACCAGATCACACACGTGGTCCCTCCGAACGGAGCCAATTCAGTTCGGAAGTTCAAACTGTTAAATCCATGGAAGGACTATTGAATGAGTCACTCCAGCAACGTGAACCGACTACACCACAGAGATTGAATCTGTGAACTGTTTTCCGCAGAGACTGAATCTGTGATCTGTTTTGACATGAAGTTATCTATGTATCTATGTTATTCTGTTATGTAAACCTGAAGTTATATATGTATATATGTTATTACGTTATGTTAAATGGGGAGATGACTGTAAAGCTAGGAAGGGAGGAATGTTGTGTATGTAATATGTGTGCTACTTTGAACCTATGGACAGGACTGCACTACTTGTAGGGCGTAGTGATACGCAGTACCACTCCTGGCCATAGGGGTATAAATAGTACTGTGGGTACTGATCTCCCCTCAGTTCCCGCCTGTGGGCATGAAGTAAAGATCTACGTGTAGTCCCTACCTCCAACCAGTAAAGACCTGTTTGAGTTATACGTTTAAGTCTTTGTGTTAATTGTTCAATACAATACACATACTTAACAAATACAAGTTCTTTCTTTCTGGTCCCGGGATTCAGGGAGATTTTTTAAACATTGGTTTATTTGCTGCCCCCTGGGTCAGGGTTGGGTCATCCTTTAAAACACCAGGAGCATTACAATGTGATCGAGCTTCAGTCTTAAAATCTCCTCTTGAAGGCCACGTTTCCCTTTAGATGTTACGTTAAAGGAAAAGGAGATCTGAACAGGTGGAAGCTATCTTCTCGTTTTCCCTCAACTCAGAAGGAGGAATTTTAACTCCCTCCGCCCAGTAAGTACCGGGCTGAACTGGAGTTAAATTCCAGGCGGTATGCTTACCGTTTGTTTCCCACTCTGTGACCATTTTAAAGCTGCTGTTTTGTTGGGGTGGCTGCGGTGCCTGCCTGCCTAAGGCGGGAGCCTCCTAGATATATCCAAATCGGAGGTCTGTAACTACATCGGCCTCTGGTTCGATTTTAACTGCCTACTGAGCAGGGGGGCAGGAGGACGGGGAGGGACAATGTGGACAGTCAGTCAGACACCCAGCAGCGTTTCGCTCCGGTGTAAACGGGTTCAAGAAAATCAACAAAGAACAAAATTTGCTTGTTAAGGCCTTGTTAAAAGCCAATCATGGTAAATTTGAGTAAAGTTGCACAGGGTTGGGGGGGCGGGGTCGGGGGGAGGGTGGGGGGAGTAGGTGAATATCAATGAAAATTGTGCCATGAGCTTGTACCTGGAAGTAGCATTAGTTATACGAAGGAAAGAGCAACACAGCTCGAACAGTATGCTGCAAATTCAAAGTGGCTTCATTTAAACTACCTGACAATTCAAGTTTTTAGCACTAAATTCCCACCTTGCTGTATTATTTACGTTGCTTAATACATATTATTGAATAACTCAAATTTCTTTAGTATGAAAAAAATCAACTTCAAATTGTCAGTATACTGTAGTCTAAGTCTAGCTATGCCCTACGACAGAAGAATGCTTCAGATCATTCAGGTATTTCATAAAAATGCTTTTATAGAGTCAAAGTAATTTAATGGCAATGTTTTATTAAGCCTGAATTGTGGTTGTTATGTACCTGAAATATTGGCGAAGTTCAGTTATAGTTTGCTTGAAGGGAATGTATAACTGCATCAAAGGCACCAATATATTACACTCGTGATAAAGTGCAGTGATGTGATTTAACAACAGATCGACCAAACTAACTGTGGAAGAAACTACAAACACTTCAAAACTATTTACATAATTAAAAATTTTGCATCGAGTGGTGTCACCTTTCAGAGGAACATTAGGTACAGGAGTAGGCCATTCAGCCCCTCGGGCCTGCTCCACCTGCTCCTGGCATCTCACCACCAGAGTCTCACCAACAGAGTCACAGCAGAGTCAAACCATCAGAGTCTCACCACCAGAGTCACACCAACAGAGTCTCACCGCCAGAGTCACACCAGAGTCATACCACCAGAGTCATACCACCAGAGTCACACCATCAGAGTCACAGCACCAGAGTCTCACCACCAGAGTCACACCAACAGAGTCACACCACCAGAGTCTCACCACCAGAGTCACACCACCAGAGTCACACCAGAGTCACACCAGAGTCTCACCACCAGAGTCACACCAGAGTCAAACCATCAGAGACTCACCGCCAGAGTCACACCAACAGAGTCACATCATCAGAGTCTCACCACCAGAGTCACAGCAACAGAGTCACACCACCAGAGTCTCACCAACAGAGTCACACCACCAGAGTCTCACCACCAGAGTCTCACCACCAGAGTCACAGGAACAGAGTCACACCACCAGAGTCACACCACCAGAGTCACAGCAACAGAGTCACACCACCAGAGTCACAGCAACAGAGTCACACCAGAGTCATACCACCAGAGTCATACCACCAGAGTCTCACCACCAGAGTCTCACCGCCAGAGTCACAACAACAGAGTCACACCACCAGAGTCACAGCAACAGAGTCACACCAGAGTCATACCACCAGAGTCACACCACCAGAGTCTCACCACCAGAGTCTCACCGCCAGAGTCTCACCAGAGTCTCACCGCCAGAGTCTCACCAGAGTCTCACCGCCAGAGTCACACCAGAGTCAAACCATCAGAGTCACACCACTAGAGTCTCACCACCAGAGTCTCACCGCCAGAGTCACACCAGAGTCAAACCATCAGAGTCACGCCACCAGAGTCTCACCAACAGAGTCACACCACCAGAGTCGCAGCAACAGAGTCTCACCATCAGAGTCTCACCAACAGAGTCTCTCCAACAGAGTCACACCACCAGAGCCACACCACCAGAGTCTCACCACCAGAGTCTCACCACCAGAGTCTCACCACCAGAGTCACACCAACAAAGTCTCACCATCAGAGTCACACCACCAGAGTCTCACCACCAGAGTCACACCACCAGAGTCTCACCACCAGAGTCACACCAACAAAGTCTCACCATCAGAGTCACACCACCAGAGTCACACCACCAGAGTCTCACCACCAGAGTCACACCAACAGAATCACACCACCAGAGTCTCACCACCAGAGTCACACCAACAGAGTCACACCACCAGAGTCTCACCACCAGTCTCACAACCAGAGTTATACCAACAGAGTCACACCACCAGAGTCTCACCACCAGAGTCTCACCACCAGAGTCTCACCACCAGAGTTTCACCACCAGAGTCTCACCGCCAGAGTCACACCACCAGAGTCTCACCGCCAGAGTCTCACCACCAGAGTCAAACCACCAGAGTCAAACCACCAGGGTCACACCACCAGAGTCTCACCACCAGAGTCTCACCGCCAGAGTCTCACCGCCAGAGTCTCACCACCAGAGTCACACCGCCAGAGTTTCACCACTAGAGTCAAACCACCAGAGTCTCACCACCAGAGTTTCACCACCAGAGTCTCACCGCCAGAGTTGCACCACCAGAGACTCACCACCAGCGTTTCACCACCAGAGTCTCACCGCCAGAGTCACAGCAGAGTCACACCACCAGAGTCTCACCGCCAGAGTCTCACCACCAGAGTCAAACCACCAGAGTCAAACCACCAGGGTCACACCACCAAAGTCTCACCACCAGTGTTTCACCACCAGAGTCTCACCGCCAGAGTCACAGCAGAGTCACACCACCAGAGTCTCACTGCCAGAGTCTCACCACCAGAGTCAAACCACCAGAGTCAAACCACCAGGGTCACACCACCAGAGTCTCACCACCAGAGTCTCACCACCAGAGCCTCATCGCCAGAGTCTCACCAACAGAGTCACACCATCAGAGTCTCACCACCAGAGTCACACCACCAGAGTCACACCAGAGTCTCACCACCAGAGTCACACCAGAGTCAAACCATCAGAGACTCACCGCCAGAGTCACACCAACAGAGTCACATCATCAGAGTCTCACCACCAGAGTCACAGCAACAGAGTCACACCACCAGAGTCTCACCAACAGAGTCACACCACCAGAGTCTCACCACCAGAGTCTCACCACCAGAGTCTCACCACCAGAGTCACAGGAACAGAGTCACACCACCAGAGTCACACCACCAGAGTCACAGCAACAGAGTCACACCACCAGAGTCACAGCAACAGAGTCACACCACCAGAGTCACAGCAACAGAGTCACACCAGAGTCATACCACCAGAGTCATACCACCAGAGTCTCACCACCAGAGTCTCACTGCCGGAGTCACACCAACAGAGTCACACCATCAGAGTCACACCACCAGAGTCACACCACCAGAGTCTCACCACCAGAGTCTCACCACCAGAGTCTCACCAGAGTCTCACCGCCAGAGTCTCACCAGAGTCTCACCGCCAGAGTCTCACCAGAGTCTCACCACCAGAGTCACACCAGAGTCAAACCATCAGAGTCACACCACCAGAGTCTCACCACCAGAGTCTCACCGCCAGAGTCACACCAGAGTCAAACCATCAGAGTCACACCACCAGAGTCTCACCAACAGAGTCTCACCACCAGAGTCACAGCAACAGAGTCTCACCATCAGAGTCTCACCAACAGAGTCTTTCCAGCAGAGTCACACCACCAGAGCCACACCACCAGAGTCACACCAACAAAGTCTCACCATCAGAGTCACACCACCAGAGTCACACCACCAGAGTCTCACCACCAGAGTCACACCAACAGAGTCACACCACCAGAGTCTCACCACCAGTCTCACAACCAGAGTCATACCAACAGAGTCACACCACCAGAGTCTCACCACCAGAGTCTCACCACCAGAGTTTCACCACCAGAGTCTCACCGCCAGATTCACACCACCAGAGTCTCACCGCCAGAGTCTCACCACCAGAGTCAAACCACCAGAGTCAAACCACCAGGGTCACACCACCAGAGTCTCACCACCAGAGTCTCACCGCCAGAGTCTCACCGCCAGAGTCTCACCACCAGAGTTTCACCACCAGAGTCTCACCGCCAGAGTTTCACCACCAGAGACTCACCACCAGAGTTTCACCACCAGAGTCTCACCGCCAGAGTCACAGCAGAGTCACACCACCAGAGTCTCACCGCCAGAGTCTCACCACCAGAGTCAAACCACCAGAGTCAAACCACCAGGGTCACACCACCAGAGTCTCACCACCAGAGTTTCACCACCAGGGTCTCACCGCCAGAGTCACAGCAGAGTCACACCACCAGAGTCTCACCACCAGAGTCAAACCACCAGAGTCAAACCACCAGGGTCACACCACCAGAGTCTCACCTCCAGAGTCTCACCTCCAGAGTCTCACCACCAGAGTCTCACCACCAGATTCTCATCGCCAGAGTCTCACCACCAGAGTCACACCACCAGAGTTTCACCACTGGAGTCAAACCACCAGAGTCTCACCACCAGAGTTTCACCACCAGAGTCATACCACCAGAGTCTCACCACCAGAGTTACACCACCAGAGTCACACCATCAGAGTCTCACCACCAGAGTTTCACCACCAGAGTCACACCACCAGAGTCACATCACCAGAGTCACACCACCAGAGTCACACCATCAGAGTCTCACCACCAGAGTCACACCACCAGAGTCACACCATCAGAGTCACACCATCAGAGTCTCACCACCAGAGTCACACCACCAGAGTCACACCATCAGAGTCTCACCACCAGAGTTTCACCACCAGAGACTCACCACCAGAGTCTCACCACCAGAGTCACATCACCAGAGTCACACCACCAGAGTCACACCATCAGAGTCTCACCACCAGAGTTTCACCACCAGAGACTCACCACCAGAGTCTCACCACCAGAGTCACACCACCAGAGTCACACCACCAGAGTCACACCATCAGAGTCTCACCACCAGAGTTTCACCACCAGAGACTCACCACCAGAGTCTCACCATCAGAGTCTCACCACCAGCGTCACACCACCAGAGTCACACCATCAGAGTCTCACCACCAGAGTCACACCACCAGAGTCACACCATCAGAGTCTCACCACCAGAGTCACACCACCAGAGTCACACCACCAGAGTCACACCATCAGAGTCTCACCACCAGAGTTTCACCACCAGAGACTCACCACCAGAGTCTCACCATCAGAGTCTCACCACCAGCGTCACACCACCAGAGTCACACCATCAGAGTCTCACCACCAGAGTCACACCACCAGAGTCACACCATCAGAGTCTCACCACCAGAGTTTCACCACTATCTTCAGGCAGTTGTCTTTGTAGATTTGACAGTGGGAGGAATCACTCTGCGGGTGGGGTTTAGCTTGATAGCAACTGCAAGAGCTACAGGAGGGAGAAAAAATAGTGGATTGATTTTCAATCTGGCAGAGTTGGATGCTGATGCAACCGCCCCCCTCCCCCTCCCCCCACGCAGAAGCATCTGCTCTGCATGCAGTGCTAAGAGAGGCCGGCGAGGTGGAATCTGGTGCACGAGATCCTGGGATGGTGGAGGGATGTGACATTCGCACACTGGCTCAGTGTCACTGTTAAACAGGCCGATGTATTGTTGACGACTTGCCCAGCTATTTTAAAGTATGTATGGGGCTGTAACACAGTCAGGGCCCTGTCTGTCACTGACAGCGCGTCAGTCGAGTGCTGATTTAGTTAAGGTGTCTGGCCAGGGGGGAATTGCAAAGCATTCTGGTAAAGTCATAGACCAGGCCTGACTTTAAAACATCTGTTCGTTTCTCTCCCTTTGTGGCCTCCTTAGGTTTAGTTTTCACCACAGATTTTTAAATTTGGAAATAAAATCTTCGTTAATAATTATAAGTGGCAGCCTCTTGGGCAGGTGGGGAAAAGCCCGCTAGCATCTGACTGACACCTGGATTGATCAACTAAGGCCGACAAGGCAGGAGTGTTGATTTAAATAAAAAATAACAAAGTACAGTGGTTCTCCTCAGGGCTGCCGTCTGGTGCTGAGACAGATGCTATCACGGCACAGTCTTACTGGCGGTTATTAAAAGTCCAAAGTCAACTGTGTGATGAGGGTCACAAATCATAAAATAGTTCCCTATGGCTCTCACTTCACTGAACAAAACTCACCTGAAACTGCCGCATAAACAAAATGATTAAAAGCTTCTGATGGAGAGATAATAGTTAAAGGGAATTTATTCCTGTCTGGTACCTTACAGTCTGTGTGAGTCTCAGTGTCAGCTCCTGTACACTTACAGCGCACAGCGGGTAAAAGGGAACGATTCAATCCCGTCTGGTACTGTGTGGCCCGTGTGTGTCTCAGTGCCAGCTCCTGTATACATACAGCACACAGCGGGTAAAAGGGAACAAATCACTCTCGTCTGGTACTGTACGGTTTGTGTGTGTCTCAGTGTCAGCTCCTGTATACATACAGCACACAGCGGGCAAAAGGGAACAATTCACTCTCGTCTGGTACTGTACGGCCTGTGTGTGTCTCAGTGTCAGCTCCTGTATACATACAGCACACAGCGGGTAAAAGGGAACAATTCACTCCCGTCTGGTACTGTGTGGCCCGTGTGTGTCTCAGTGCCAGCTCCTGTATACATACAGCACACAGCGGGTAAAAGGGAACAATTCACTTTCGCCTGGCACTGTGTGGCCCGTGTGTGTCTCAGTGCCAGCTCCTGTATACATACAGCACACAGCGGGTAAAAGGGAACAATTTACTTTCGCCTGGTACTGTATGGCCCATGTGTGTCTCAGTGTCAGCTCCTGTACACATACAGCACACAGTGGGTAAAAGGGAACGATTCACTCCCGCCTGGTACTGTGTGATTTATCTTTGGTTTCAGATGAACTCAACACAGGCCTGGGGTCGAACTGTGTCCTGTGTCTGTGTCTGAGTGAGCCAGCATTATACCAGGCTGTACATTTGCCCAGCCTGGGTTAAATCATGCAGCAAAGTATTCAAGCTTCATGCCCCTGGGCTGTGCTGTCAGTTAAATCCATCAGCTGCTGCATCATACTTCCTCTCTCCTTCCCATTATTCAGTGCAGCTTGATGAGTCTAAAGAGAACTGATTAACAGGGAAATGTCTGCCCACAATGTGTGAGTCCCAGAAAGGTTAATGAGAAGCTGATCCAGGACACAGCAGGACACGAGTGCTCTGCTTGTCAGCCTGAGATGGAGCTGGAGTAAGTCAGAAGCAGCTTGTGATGGAAGCCAAGTATCTGCATTGCTGCAGCTGCTGGGATCAGAGATCCTTTTAATTACATGTCCTTGGGAGAAGGGCAGGGGTCTGACTGTAGACGAAAGCCGCCCTCAGCCTCTCAGTTATATCACAGATATCTGTCTATTAAAGGGTGCAGGCAGGACACTGAACAAGTGTTCTTGGGGTGTTGGCAAGGGAGCATTTATTGTCCATTCCCAGGTGCCCTGAGGGTGTTAGAGTCGATCACATAGAGGTGGGTTCTGACGAAGTGTCATCGACACTTAACCCTGTATTTCCAGCATTTTCTGTTTTTATTTCACATAGAGGTGGGACTGGAGTTGTATAAAGGCTGGGCTGGGTGGGATGCTATAGTAATCTGGGATGTTATGATTAAAGTTATCCACCAGGTGGTGCTGTAGCCAATGCTGCTGCTAAGGTCAGAGGTTTGCTTCCTGTTAAGGTCAGAGGTTTGCTTCCTGTCAAGGCCAGCAAGGTGAAATGCCTGGAGGCAGGCATGATGTTTGTTACTCTGTTTGTTAATAAAGTACTCATGCTAATTCTATGATATCGCCTCTTCGAGTCCTTGTCTCACTACATGGATTTATCACATTTGGCGACGAGGTAAAACAGGACCCTGAATAAGAGAAGTCTGCCAGGACGTTTAAACAACCAAATCACAAGCTGCAGTTAGCTACCAGTTGGAAGAGAGCATGGCTGCCACGGTAGGAACGGTCTCCGCTTTTGATATTCAAGCACAAACTTGGGAGGAATACTGTGAAGTGTTGGGTTATTTTTTCGAAGCAAATGAAATAAATAATGCCGGAAAAAGGAAAGCCATTCTGCTTAGTTCAGTGGGAAGCCAAACCTACAGTTTGATGAAGAACCTGCTCAGTCCTGAAAAGCCTGGAGACAAATCAATTGTTGAATTAGTGGCTGTGCTAAAAGAATATTTCAACCCTAAGCCTAGTGAGATTGTACAGCGGTTTAAGTTTAATTCAAGGAACAGGAAAGAGGAAGAGAGTGTAATGGACTATGTAGCGGTGTTGCGTAAATTGGCACAAGATTGCAATTATGGGAACAACCTGAAGGAAATGCTGAGAGATAGGCTAGTTTGTGGAATAATGGACGACCGAATGCAGCATAGATTATTATCCGAGACTGGGCTTACTTATGAAAAAGCATTGGAACTTGCTCAAGCCATAGAGACAGCGAATCGAGATGTAAAAGAAATACAGGGTTCAGACAGAGCTAATGCTATGCAAGTTGCAGGTCAGGTTGTTGTGCACAAGTTGAACATGCATCAGAAACCACAGCATGAGCATGTGAAGGCATGTTATAGATGCAAGGGCAATCACCTGGCGAGTGAATGCCGGTTTCTGGAGGAAAAGTGCTACAAGTGTGGGAAACAAGGACACATAAAACGAGCTTGCAGGGCGAAATCACCTGTGGAGGAATCCAAACCAAAAGGGGGAGGACAGCAAAACCAGGGAGAGAAGTGAAAAAACATGGAGCACACCACATCAGCGGGGAAGCTGAGGAAGAAGAGGACATGTTCATAATGTATGGCATGTCAGAGAACATTCCAAAAGTGGCTCCTATCACATTGCAACTGACAGTAAATGACTCTAAGGTGAACTTTGAAGTGGATACAGGGTGCGGCGTGACCATAATGAACAAAGCAAAGTACTCAAAATTGTGGAACCGTGCAAAAGTTCCAGAGTTAAAGCCTTGCTCCCTGCATCTTAAAACATATACAGGTGAATGAGTAGCGATATTAGGTACAGCTAATGTAACTGTGCAACACAGGGACACAGTGGAACAGTTACCTGTAGTTATAGTATCGGGTACCAGACCAAACCTGTTAGGTCGGGGCTGGATAAAAGAACTTAAATTAGACTGGGGAGCAGAACATCAAATAGATACGGGCAAACAGTTGACTTTGCAAGAAGTGTTGAGTGAACATCAGAGTGTGTTCAAGGAGGAACTTGGCACATTTAATGGCCCCCCAGCTAAGATTTATGTAGACAAGGAGGCACCGCCAAGGTTTTTTAAACAACAATCTGTGCCTTATGCCATGAAGCCAAAGGTAGAGGCTGAGCTTGACCGTC
Organism: Somniosus microcephalus; assembly: GCF_052327205.1. NCBI lineage: Eukaryota > Metazoa > Chordata > Chondrichthyes > Squaliformes > Somniosidae > Somniosus > Somniosus microcephalus. The sequence goes on along the minus strand of NC_141006.1, from coordinate 19,311,662 downwards.
TATTGAGAGAGAACATACTGGAGCCAGTGAAATGTTCGGAATGGGTAGCTTCCATAGTACCTGTTTTAAAAACGGACAATTCGGTAAGATTCTGTGGAGACTATAAATTGACAGTCAATCGGGTGTCCAAACTAGAGCAGTATCCGATTCCCAAAACAAAGGATCTCTTTGCAAACCTGGCTGGAGGAAAGAAATTCACAAAGTTGGATATGAGTCATGCCTACTTGCAGATTACACTGGATGACGAATCAAAGAAATATGTCACCATAAATACACACAAGGGCTTGTTTACACATAACCGCTTACCGTTTGGTGTCTCATCTAGTCCAGCTATCTTCCAGAGGACAATCGAAGGTGTACTGAAAGGGATTCCACATGTTTCCATCTATCTGGATGACATTCTGGTGATGGGAAGAACCGACCAGGAGCATCTGAGCACTCTGAGAGAGATACTACAGAGATTGGAGAGGGCAGGGTTCTGGCTCAAGAGGAGTAAGTGCACTCTCCTGGGGAATGATGCAGTGTTCCTGGGACACAGAGTGGACGCCACCGGGCTCCATCCACTCAAGGAGAAGGTACAAGCACTGCAGGACGCCCCTGCTCCTACAAATGTGGCTGAGTTAAAAGCTTACCTGGGACTGCTGAACTATTATAACAGGTTTTTACCAAGCTTGTCAACTGTGTTAGCGCCTCTTCACAAACTACTGCGCAAGGAGACACAGTGGCAGTGGGGAGAGGAGCAGGGGGTTTCATTTGAACAGTCCAAGAAACTGATGCTGTCGTCGGATGTGCTGGTTCACTACAATGCAGAGAAAGACGTCATTCTCTCTTGTGATGCTTCACCTTATGGGGTGGGGGCAGTTCTTTCACACTGCATGGAAGATGGAACTGAAAGACCAATAGGGTTTATGTCCCGAACTCTAACACCAACGGAAAAAAACTATTCCCAGTTAGACAAAGAGGGGTTAGCAGTAATGTTTGGGTTACAGAGGTTCCACAAGTACATATATGGCAGGAAGTTCACCATATGCACCGATCATAAACCTCTTCTCTCTCTTTTCAATGAAATGAAGGCAGTTCCACAGATGGTGTCACCCCGGATCCAAAGGTGGGCAGTGACGTTGAGGGCATTTGAGTATGTCATCATCTACAAAGTGGGCAAGTACCATGGGAACGCAGATGCGTTGAGCCGTCTTCCACTGCCAGGCACACATATCCGTGCAGCTCCAGAGGACAGAGTTTTGATGTTGGAGGACACTGATATGGCACTTGTGACTGCAGAGCAAGTAAGAACATGGACAGGTAAAGATCCAGTACTGTCTCGAGTTCGAGAATATGTGGCGAGGGGATGGCCACAGCATCCGGAAGGGGCTGACTTCACACCCTACAGTGTCAGGAAAACAGAGCTGAGTGTGCAGGATGGTTGCGTGTTGTGGGGAGCACGAGTGATTATTCCATGGCCAGCACGACAGTCTATCCTAGAGCAACTACATCAGTGTCATCCTGGGGTCTCGCGTATGAAAGCCTTGGCTAGGAGTTACTTGTGGTGGCCAAAGCTAGATGAGGAGATAAAAAATCTAGTCAAGACATGCAGCACTTGTCAGGAACACTGGCAGGCACCAGCAGCAGCTCCTCTCCACCCCTGGGAGTGGCCAAATAAACCATGGAGAAGATTGCACTTAGATTATGCGGGTCCATTCATGGGGAAGATGTTCCTCATAATCATTGAGGCACATTCCAAATGGATGGATGTTTATCCTGTAAATTCTGCTTCCGCCACTACTACTATAGATTGCCTGCATCGGAGCTTCAGTAATCAAGGTCTACCGGAGATCGTGGTGAGTGACAATGCCACTTGTTATGTGAGTACAGAGACAAAAGAGTTCTTGAGAAAAAATGGCATAGTGCAGGTGATCTCGGCTCCATCTCATCCGTCCTCGAATGGACTTGTGGAGAGAGCCATACAAACATTTAAGGAGATGATGAAAAAAAGTACAGAAGGGAGTTTAGCAGCCAAAGTGTCACGGGTTCTGTTCAGCTACAGAATAACACCTCAATCCACCACAGGACTCTCTCCTGCTGAGATGTTATTAGGTCATAGACTACGCTCCACTCTTGACCTTGTCCACCCAGACCTAAAAAGGAAAATGGAAAACAGACAAAACAAACAAAAAGAGAACCATGACAAAAGAACAAAGAGCCGAAGTTTTGGAGAAGGAGATGCGGTCCTTACCAAGAATTTCAGTTATGGACCAAAGTGGATTCCTGGCTTCATCGGCTCAATGACAGGTCCAGTATCATACAAGTTCATGTTGGGAGATGGTAGGGTAGTACGCAGGCATGTAGATCAGATACTTCCCAGACAAGAGGAAATTGAAATGAAGGTTCCAGATGCAATGACTGAAGACAGGGTTGCCCCCAATTATCGAAGTGCATCTGTGGTGCCACCACCAGGGACAGAGCCAATTCCACAGGAACCTATTCATCAAGAGGAAACCATCGTTGCAGAGTCAGATACTCTGAGCACTGCTCAGGAGCAGCTGGTGGCTTCACCACAAACAAGCAGGGACTTTACTGTTAGACATTCACAAAGACCTAGTCTAGTGGACTAGTCAACAGTTCCTGTATTTTGATGTACTGTAGTCAACCACACCCTCTAACTTTGGAATTCCAATTAAAGACCTCTGTCATTGAAGTACATCCATTTATCGCTTGATAATCGAGCACTCCATCTGCCAGCTCTTGAATCCAGAGCTGTATGAAGCCATGTGCAGTATCACAGCCACCTGCAGCTGCCTGGATAACGGTAGATGCAATAGTTCAATAAATGGGAAAGTAACAGTTTGGGGAAACCAGTTGTCCCAAATCAGTTTAATAGTTATGACTGGTAATCAATCGTGTTAAAAGTTTGCCAGAAGTGTCGTCACTGCTGGAATGACCACTTTTCACTTTCAGTGAGCAGTAACGTTACCACAGATCAGACCACTGCCTCCCTCGCAGTCTGTTGTGTGTCAGAAAAATACTCTCCAACTGGAGGCCTGTCTGACACAGAGACATGGACGTGCAGATGATCAGATATTGTAACGTCACAGAGAGACTGTGGGATTCATTTGCAGGGAAGTAAAACTTTATTCCTTATGTTTAATAAGCTAGAAACAAATGAGAACCAAAACATTAACTTTGGGCTTTCACTTTTTGCATTTCAAGCCGTTTCTTTGCTTTCTAACGTTAAGCACTAAAGACAGAGTCAGCGATACACAGACAGAGGCCAGGAATAAAAAGAAAAAGAAAGAACTTAGAAACATAGGAACAGGAGGAGGCCATTCACCCCCTCGAGTCTGTTCCGCCATTCAATGAGATCATGGCTGATCTGTATCCTAACTCCATCCACCCGCCTTGCATTTATATAGCGCCTTTCACAACCTCAGGACGTCCCAAAGTGCTTCCAGCCAATGAAGTACTTTTGAAGTGTAGTCACTGTTGTAATTTTGGAAATGCGGCAGCCAATTTGGGCACAGCAGGCTCCCACAAACAGCAATGTAATAATGACCAGGTAACCTAGAATCCTGTCAGGCCTCACTACAATTAAAGCCTTTAGGCATCCTGTTGTTCTGGTTCAAACCCCAGTCCTTCCTGTAATTGAGGTTCTGATGAAGTCCTGCTGGCTCCTACAGCAGAAACTCTCAGCGTTACTGCACTTTCACTGAGGCATTTGACTAATGGCTCAAAATTAAGTAGCAAAAATGAATTAGTTCGGACTTGGAAGGACCAGTGCTGCGATAATTTCCGTGTCAGGTCCCATTGTGCTAATAGCAAATGGTGTCATTTTTGAGCTGATTGACGCAGGTTCTCAGTATGTGCAAGAGCAGACAGTTTCTGTATTCACACCAGCCAGCTAGTTCTTCCAGTTAATCTGTTTTGTAATCATTTACCCTTTCAATGCATAGAGCTTTCTCTCTCAATCGAAAGTGACAGCGCCAACTGAGTACTAGACAGTGTCTATGGAGCCTTGGGACCCCCAGGTGTTACGCTGCATTTAGATCGCAGAATGCTTTGGCTCCCAATGCTCCTGACTCACTCTTCCCCACATTTACATTGTGAGTAGATCCCAGAGCAGCACCAGCAGTGTGGAATGCTCTGCCTGAAAGGGGGGTGGAAGCAGATTCAATAGTAATGTTCAAAAGGGAATTTTGAAAATTATACTTGAAAAGGAAAAATTTGCATGACTATGGGGAAAGAGCAGGGGGAGTGGAACTAATTGGAGAGCTCTTTCAAAGAGCCGGCACAGGCACAATGGGCCGAATAGCTTCCTTCTGTGTTGTAAGATTCTACGATTATAACCGGGTGGACACAGCTCTTGAAAAATCACACCTGCAAATGAAATGTTGTACAGGGCCTTGTTGAGACCACATCTTGAGTATTGTGTGCAGTTTTGGTCGCCTTATCTGAGGAAGGACGTTCTTGCCATGGAAGGAGTTCAGCGAAGATTCACCAGACTGATACCTGGGATGGCAGGAATGACGTATGAGGAGAGATTGGGTCGATTGGGCTTATACTCGCTGGAGTTTAGAAGAATGAGAGGGGATCTCATTGAAACTTATAAAATTCTGACAGGACTGGACAGACTAGATGCAGGAAGGATGTTCCCGATGGCCGGGGAGTCCAGAACCAGGGGTCACAGTCTAAGGATAAGGGGTAGGCCATTTAGGACAGAAATGAGGAGGAATTTCTTCACCCAGAGAGTGGTGAACCTGTGGAATTCGCTACCACAGAAGGCAGTAGAGGCCAATACATTAAATATATTCAAGAAGGAGTTAGATATATTTCTTAAGGCTAAAGGGATCAAGGGATATGGGGAGAAAGCAGGGACCGGGTACTGAATTTGGATGATCAGCCATGATCGCATTGAATGGCAGCGCAGGCTCGAGGGGCCGAATGGCCTACTCCTGCTCCTATCTTCTACGTTTCTGTGTTTCTATGTTCTGATTGTGGGCTGTTGTTTTCTTATTAAAACCTTCTGTGAGCTTGGGGTGGTGGTGGTGGGGGTCGGGAGGGGTAGGGTGTGGTGGGGGTGGTGGGAGGGGAGACATTTATTTTCACTCCATGTTAGGCCCATGTATCACATTGCCCTGTTGGGCTGGAGGGATGGGATGCTGTAATCCAAAGACATTTAAGCACTCTTCAGGCCAGTGAGCGATGGAATCAGGCAGCTCCAGTGATATGACCCCATGCACTGGCTGAGCTGCTGAGTGACAAGTGTTGATTCTTGGCTCAGCGGCTTGGTATGACGGCCAGCCATGTAGTACCATAGAGTGATGGGCCATGGGCTTTGAACAATAACAACAAGTTGTATGTATAGAGCACCTTTAATGTACAAAAACATCCACAGGCACTTCACAGAAGTGCAATCAGACAAAAGTGGACACTGAGTCAAAGAAGGAGATGTTGGGAGGGGTGACTAAAAACTTGGTCAAAGATGTGGGTTTTAAGGAGGGTTTTAAAGGAGAGAGGTGGAGAGGCGGAATGGTTTAGGGAGGGAATTCCGGAGTGCGTGGTGTAGACGTTCGATGGCATGGCCGTCAATGGTGAGGCAAAGGGAAGGGACGCACAAGGGTCTGGAGTTTGGGGAACGCAGAGTTTTCAGAGGGTTGTAGAGCTGGAGGAGGATACAGAGATAGGGCTGGGTGAGGCGAGGCGAGGGGGATTTAAACATGAGCATGTGAATTCTAAATTTGGGCCGTTGAGGGACCTGGAGCCAATGTAGGCCAGTGTAGGAATTGGTGTGTGACAGGATATAGGCAGCAGATGTTTGGATGAGCTGGAGTTTTGTTAGAGTTGGTGTGAGCAATTCCCCTTGGTCTCAACTAGGCTGTGGTTGGGAAGAACCCAGATTATGTGAGATATCTCCCTGCAAGGAGGAAGGGCAGCTGGACGGTTAGTCAGCCAGGATGTGCCCCATGGCCTTTCTAGTGACTGGTATAGGTGACCGGCATATAAGGCCTGGAAGCAGATAACGTACCTGCCTCCGTTGATTTGGAATGGTACATAATGAGGTGGAGGAGAGGCAAACACTGGGAGGATGGAAGATACAGTTACAATATTATTATATAGAGGGCAAAAACTAAACTCAATTCCCAGGACTGTTCTGTCTCTTTCTTGATCCCGTCTCCTTAACCAATATTTGCTCCTTCTCTCTGAAATTCCTTTTCTTTTCTCATTATTTGCAGTGATTTTCCTGCCCTGCCTTTTCCTTCTGTTCTTGCATTCTTATTCTGAGAGAATGGATCAGTCTCTGGAATTTTCTGTAACTTGTGACCCATCGTCTGGGACACCTACCCTTCCTGCTGCTTTGTGTAAGGGCCCATCCCGTCCACAACCCTCCACTTTGTTCTCTAAATATTGCTTTGCTTCTTCCTTCCCCATCTCTCTCTGGATTGAAGTCTGCAATGAGCGACACAATTAGTTCAGCCAAGCTCCTCTGCTATGTGCAGTGTGCTAGGGCAGCAAATACGGAGAGAGAGAAGAACATTCCAATAGCCCAGCACTTGCTCTAAGAACCCCTGGCTTAGCAAATGATGATCAAATGGTTTGAATTATTAGCTCCTGATATAGTGAAACTTCTGATACAATGAAACCCTGGGGAGGTGAGTGGGGTAAAATTCAACATCGGCGGAGGCACAAAACAGGTGGTGGTGGATTGGTCATCCGTTATATACCCCAGATCCTAGTGAATCTGTATTGACCCCTCTTTAAATCTCACTATCCTACACTCCAGTGCAGTGTTGAGGGAGTGCTGCACTGTCGGAGGTGTCGTCTTTCGGATGAGACGTTAAACCGAGGCCCCGTCTGCCCTCTCAGCTGGATGTAAAAGATTCCATGGCACTATTTTGAAGAAGAGAAGGGGAGTTCGCCCCGGTGTCCTGGCCAATATTTACCCCTCAATCAACATAACAAAAAAAAACAGGATCTCGTCAGTATCACATTGCTGCTGGTGGGAGCTTGCTGTGCGCAATTAGCTGCCGTGTTTCCCACATTACAACAGTGAGTACTTCATTGAAATGAAAAGAAAGACTTGCATTTATATAGTGCCTTTCACAACCACCGGACGTCTCAAAGCGCTTTACAGCCAATGAAGTACTTTTGGAGTGTAGTCACTGTTGTAATTGGGTGTAAAGCACTTTGGGACATCCTGAGGTTGTGAAAAACGTTATATAAATGCAAGTCTTTCTTTTCTTTCCTATACTGTGGAGCCGAATACTGCACACCACTCTAACTGAGCTCTTATTAAGGTTTTATATAAGCTCGTCATTACCTTGTGGCGTTTATTTTCTACACCTCTTGAGATAAAACCTAGAATTTCATTAGTTTTTTTTTACAGTCTAATCAACCTGAGCAGCTGCCCCTAATGTCCTGCACACTTGTATTCGCAAATCCCTCTGCTGTTTCACACCCACTTCTATTCACACAATAATTACTGCTAAATCTCCCTTACACTTATTGACATTGAGGCCGGAATTTCCTGGGGTCCGTGCGGGCGCGATTGGAGGCGGGTCGGGAGGGAAATTTGAAAAACCTTGGAGCGGGTGGGGAACCCGTCGTCACCCTGCCCCCACGCGCCTTTCCCTCGGGCGCGTTTGCCAGCGCGGCAGCGACCCGAATGGCAGAGGTGGCCGAGGTAATTGAAATCATTATGAGGCACTTGTCAGACGCTTAAAGGTCTATTTAACCCTACCTGTCAAATTTCCCATGATGACCATGGGAATCACGCAGCTCGGGAACTATGTCTGTGAACCTGAGGTGGAAGTTGAGTGGCCATTGATCCACCTCATCAGTGCACTGCATGAAACGTACAATAAAAACTCCCACCTGACAGCTGGTCACTTTCCTGAAGCCGATGCTGTTGCTGAGTTCATTGTCAGCACGGATTTCGCTTTCTACAGGTTACAAGTGTTTCCAGCAAAGTTGGGATCCACTGTCATCTCATTGGTAGAACCTATCACACCATTGACAGATTGCTTCTGTCATCTCTACTTGACCTGCCATCTATTACATCAGCAAGTGTGCCATTTATACTATCTCACCTTGGTTCTCAGAATTGGACCACGATGAGCCCCAACACCAGCAGCTCCAGGCACACCAGCAGCACCAACAACAACACCAATCTTCTCCTCAACCACCTGATGCTACACAGGACAGAGGACATCAGCGCTGGGCTGCACCGCGCCGGAGGTGATACCCCCAACACAGGATGTACAGGCAGAGGATGAGATTCCTCAACATGACGGAGCAGAAGTGCCAAAGAAGGCTCAGGTTATCGCGCCAGGTCATCGCAGACATTTGCAGATTGCTGGAGCAAGACCTGCAGCCCAGAGGAACAGGTGGACACACCTTACCAGTGGCTGTCAAAGTCACCAGCACCCTCAACTTCTTCACCTCAGGCTACTTCCAGGGATCTGCAGCAGACTTTTGCAGCATCTCGCAGTCGGCCGCCCACAGATGCATCACTCAGGTCACTGATGCCCTTTTTGACAAGTCAGCCAATTATATCAACTTTTTCACTGATGAAGCCAATGTTACTGAGCGGGCGTTCAGCTTTGCTGCTCTGGCTGGCTTTCCACGGGTGCAGGGTGTCATCGACTGCACACATGTGGCCATCAGGACACCCCATCATCACCCAGGAGTCTTTGTCAACCGCAACAGCTTCCACTCCCTCAACGTGCAGCTTGTCTCCAACCATAGGAAGATCATCATGCATGTGTGCGCCAAATTCCCTGGCAGCTGTCATGACTCTTTCGTTCGGCGCCAGTCCACTCTCCCTCAGCACTTCGCTCCTCCAAACAGACTTTCCAGCTGGCTGCTTGGGGACAAAGGCTATCCACTGAAGACGTGGCTCCTGACGCCCTGGAGGAGGCCAAGTGCTGAGGCCGAGGAGAGATATAATGAGAGCCACATTTCCGCCAGATGTGTCATCGAGCAGACAATAGCACATTGCTCTCTGGGAGGCCAGGGATGGCCTGATCATGGCCAGATTTACTTAACTTCAGGCATTTCACCCATATGGCTGCCAGATGCTGCACCAGATTCGCACCGCCCCACAGCAACACCATAAAGGATCCCTACAATGACCAAGCCATTCCTTTCACACTTACCACCATTGCTGGAGGTAACGTTATGTCTCACCATTCACTTCAACTCACTAAGTTACTTCCAAAGTTGCACACAAATTTGTCCATGGCAGTGAAAATAAATAGTTTTATGCATGACATCACAGTAACGGAAACTTTACAGAAATATTTATTAAAACACCCAAGTAGCTACCCTTGTGCATCTACTTGTGTTTCCTCTTTCTCTTACGCATGCTTCTACAAGGTGCTACCCCTGTGGCTTCAGCAGAGGTAGAGGCAGCCTGCTCACTTCCTTGCTGCGACTGCATAGACACTCTTGATGGATGTCCTCTGGGTTTTGGAGCCTGTGATGGCCCCGCCAAAGTCTGCTCCTCCTGTGACTGTGCAGGGGCAGACTCGGCCATCGGGATCCGAGGTGCCCTCTGGGACTCTGACAGAGGTGGGGGGGGGCGGAATGGGGGAGAATTGTGAGCGCTTTGAGAGGAGCCCCCACTTCCATGTCCCCTCTCACCATCAACCCTCTCATGGGCCACCCGCACTTCCCTACTAGCAAGGAGCTTGAGAGCACTTTGTGGCACATCAGTGGGGCCATGAGGACCTATGTCTACATTGACATCCCTCCTAGAAAGGAGGTCTATGAGCCTCCGCCATCTATTCTCCATGGAGACCATGTGCTCCTGTGAGTAGCGCATTTGCTGCTCCATGCATGTGGCCATCCTATCCATGGAGGAGCCTACAGTCGCCATTACCTGCGACACGGTGGTGCACACGTTGGAGATGGACTCTTCCATTCTCTGCACATTTGCAGACATCGCAGTCGCAAAACCTGTCAAATCCTCTTGCACTTCTTGCTGCACCTCCAGGAATGCCCTCTTTCTCAATGGCCCCCGAGGCACAGTGTCTGCATGCAGCTGAGCAGAGTTGGGATCACCCTGCACCTGCTGTCCTTGTCTCCACCATCTCCTCTTGCTCACTTGTGAGTTGTGAGACAAAAGGTGACAGCACTACTCTACTTTGCGTGGGACCCACCGAGTTGTGCGTATCTGCTCTGGTGCTGGGTGCGATTATGTCTGGTGACAGTGCGCCCTCAGGGGCTGGAGGCTCCTCTGAGGAGTTGTCTTGCTCTTCTTCCTGGACATTGTGGGGGGCTCTTGATGGAACTGTGGGAGAGTAAAGAGATGAGTTAGAGATGTCATATCAAGAATGGGTACAGATACCATCATGCAAATGATGAACATTCACTGGCTGCTGTTCCTGGGACTAGGGACAGGGTCACTGGCAACGCTTGGAAACTAAGCAGAGCCAGGCCTGGTTAGTACCTGGAGGGGTGACCATCAGGGAAGAACCAGGTGCAGAAGGTCACGGAACGAGCCCCGAGGAGGGGCGGTTGGTGAGAAGGTCACGGAAGGAGCCCCGGGAGGGGCGGCTGGTGAGCAGGCCCGGGCGTTGGGCTGAAGATTGTCGGACAGGAGGAGTGGTGGAAATGGAATGGCGGCGCGCACAGACGCAGCGGCTTTGCTTCTCCCAGGACGGTGCTATTTATGTTTAATGTTAATGTTATTTGTACTGGACTCATGGGAGCTTGCAAGATCACATTTCGTTGTTCATGTACTTGTGCATTGTACAATGACAATAAAGTTGAATTATTATTATTATTATCAGTCCCCATAGGAGTGACTGCTGTATGCCATGTAGCTGTATGATATCGAATTCTGTCACCAGGTTGCTGAAATGTCCCCCTCTCTCCGTCTTCCACCTCCAGCTGCTCTGTGACTCCAGACATTTCCAAGCCTCTGCTGCTGTTAAGGTGGCCAATGATGGAAGGCCACCTCCAGTTCTCTCCCTCTCCCTCTTATTGTGGGCTCTTTTCTCCTGCAAGGAGGGAAAGAAGAGAAGGTTGAGTGAGAGTGATGGAATGAGTGTAAGAGTTACAACTTTAGAGGGTGACTATGATGGAATGGGGTGGCCATGCCAAGTGGCCTCCTTATGTGTTGTTAGTTGGTATGATTGCATTAGGATGAGGGTGAGTGTGAGGGGTGGTTAATCAGATGGGGATGTGATAATGTAGATAGAGAGAGAGGGATGGGTGGATGTGCAAGGTTTGTTGGTGTGAGTAAGGATGTGCAGGAGCAGGGTTTGGAAGGCAGAGTGATGGGGATGTGATGAGATGCACAGCAGGATGAAGTTGAGTGTGGCTTTTCACTCACCTTTCCTGACCTAATGGGCTCATTGAAACGTTTGCGGCACTGCACCCAGGTCCTCCTGACCACATCCCTGCTGTTGACCTCCTCTGCTATTTGGAGCCAGGCTCCTTTGGTCTGCTGAGGAGGTCTCTTCTGCCCTTCGGAAGGGAAGAGGACCTCCCTGTATGCTCTCACTCCCTCCACAAGCATATGGAGGAGTCATCAGAGAACCTAGGCGCAGCCCTCTGTTTCTGTGCTGTCATATTTGCCACTCTTTCCAACACGCCAATGGTCCAGTGCAGCGCCTGCACAATCCTAGATGAACCTTCAAATGCAATGTGGCCATTGTATTGATTTGTATGTGGGTTCAATGACGACACATTCTTGAAAGAGAATGTCTTTTAATCTAAAGTTTGTTCAACTCAGTTAACAGCATTACAGGAGACACCATCTTAGAGATCCATCTAAAATGAAACTAAAACTAAACTCTGTCTCTCTCACATGCCCTCTGCTGGTCAGGCATAAATAATCAATACATGCAAATATGCTGGTAAGGCATAAATAATCAAACAGGCAAATACCATCACTATTTGCTGATATTATTACAGCCATGGCTCCTTTAAATATCCCAGCTGAAAACTCGTCATCGATGATGTCATCAGACCCGCACCATTTAATAGGGCCGGGTAACGCGCAGGCCTGCCTTACCTATTAACGGAAAGTCGATCTCAGGAGCGGGATGGAATGAGTAGCGGGGTCGCGACCTGCCATGGCGACTGCCCACACCCTACCCACTCAGGTACAAAAAATTCCGGCCTGAATTCCATCTGCCATTCCCCCATCGTATCAATATCCTTTAGAGTTTCCATTGGTCTTCTAAAGAATTAACCATACGTCACACTAAAAGAACACTGTTGAGGCTTTAGAGAGGGCATGTAATGTATTATCACATGGTTTATCACATGGTTTATTATGAGCATGCTCAGTTCACTCTGGCCGAGTAAACAAGCACATGGACTAGCAACTCATCTTGTCTTTGTCCTTCATTTGTTCTACCCACATATATTACATTTTGGCAACATGGATGGAATCCCAAAACCATTTTTAGGGATCATGGAAGGACACAGTGTTCAGCCTTCGAGTGGAAAAGTTTAAGGTGAATTTGTGACACCTAAACTGATTTTTTTGTGATGTTTTACCGTTAATGCTGATGCAGAATCGCCTGTGCTTCACCTTCGCGTGTGTGTATACAGAGAAACAGTGGCGTTGATTCTCACACAGGTACACAGGTAGCGTGCTGAGTCATTGTTCAGTGGGATCGGGACAATCATGGCCATGCCTATGGGATTCATCAGAAGCCCCGGCGTGTATGACTGAGCTCGTGAACCATTCAGTTCTTACACTGAGCAGATAGAAGTGTTTTTTAAAACGAATAACATGATTGAAATCAAAGGTGTAGATGAGAATGTTCAAGCTCAACATAAAGTAATTCATGAACGGAAGAAAGCAATTTTTCTAGCAGAGATTGGGCCAGATGTCTATGGAATGTTGACAAACCTACTCGTGCCAGGGAAAGCGAAGGATGTGCAGTTTGAATACATTGTCGAGAAACTCGAGGACCATTTCGACCCAAAGCCATTAGAAATAGCAGAGAGCTATAAGTTTGGTACCAGAAACTAAAAACAAAGTGAAACCATCAGTGAGTACATTGTAACTCTTAAGAACCTGACTTTGCATTGTAACTTCGGTGCATTTTTGGATTGTGCGTTGTGAGATAAGTTTGTGTGTGGACTGGTGGATGAGCGCACACAGTCCAAGTTGCTGAACATTCGAAACCTGACTTTTGACATAACATGCAAAATTGCCCTACCTCTGGAGATGGCGTCTAAGAATGCTAGGGAGTTCCATCCAACTCAAGTGACTAGTGCAGCTGAGGTCTACAGTCACAAAGCCACTGCTAAACCTAAAGTTATGAGACCAAGTCAAAAGCATGTCGGTGAGAGCAGTTCAATGAATTGTTATCGCTACAATGGAAATCACTCACCACAGTCCTGCCAATACAGAAATGCGAAGTGTTTTCACTGTTAGAAGCAAGGCCATATTTCAGCAGCTTGCAGAGCTAGATCTAAAGCAGGAACTAAAAACCATTCTAGTGGCAATGCAAAGCAACGACACAAAAGGGAGGAGTTCACAATTTTGAAGTGAACATACCTGATGTTGAAGACTCGGCATCTACAGTATCTCTGCCACTGGCGGCAACACCAGCAGTCATGAGAAAGACTTCCATACAAAACTTTTGATCAACGAGCAATATATTGATATGTGTATTGACACAGTGGCGGACTGCTCTATCATGAGTAAGGACACATATGAGAGTAAGTTTAATCAAATACCACTTAGAAAGAGTAGCATAGAGTTAAAAACTTGTACTCGCTGGAGTTTAGAAGAATGAGAGGGGATCTCATTGAAACTTATAAAATTCTGGCAGGACTGGACAGACTAGATGCAGGGAGGGTGTTTCCAATGGTCGGGGAATCCAGAACCAGGGGCCACAGTCTAAGGATAAGGGGTAGGCCTCTTAGGACAGAAATGAGGAGGAATTTCTGCACCCAGAGAGTGGTGAACCTGTGGAATTCTCTACCACAGAAGGCAGTAGAGGCAAATTCATTAAATATATTCAAGAAGGAGTTGGATATATTTCTTAGGGCTAAAGGGATCAAGGGGTATGGGGCGAAAGCAGGGACCGGGTACTGAACTTGGATGATCAGCCATGATCGCAGTGAATGGCGAAGCAGGCTCGAGGGGCCGAATGGCCTACTCCTGCTCCTATCTTCTATGTTTCTATGTTTCTATGTTTAACCTACTCCAGAGAAATCCTAGAGACATGTGGACAAATGGAATGTACAGTTCAACACAATGGCCAGTCAGTAAAGCTGCCTATTATTGTAGTGAGCTACAACAACAGGCCAACCCTCATGGGCAAAGATTGGTTGAGAAAGTTAAAACTAGACTGGGAAAACATCTTCAATGTAAATGCTTCAAGAAGCGACTTGACACAATACTGAACAAGTATAAACGCATGTTCTCAGACGGTTATGAGGGCATCACTGGGTATGATGTGCATAACCGCATCAAGTCCAACGTGAAGCCTGTTTATTTAAGGCAAGGCTGGTCCCCTATGCGTTTAAAAGTCAGGTGGAGGAAAAGAAGCTCAGAGAGAATGGAGTGCTAGTAAAAATTGACAAAAGTGAATGGGCTACCCCAATAGTGGTAATGCCCAAAGCAGACAAAACTGTACACTTGTGTGGTAACTACAAAGTTACTTTCAACCAAGCAGTTGATGATGAGCAATACCCGTTACCTACAATGCAAGATTTGTATGCAGCCCTCTCTGGGTCAAAGGTCTTCTCCAAGCTTGACCTGTCACACGCTTACACTCAACTGAATGCTGACAAAGGGAGTCAACAGTTTCTCACCATCAACACACACAAGGGACTGGACTCATACACCAAGCTGCTGTATGGTGTAAGGTCCTTCCCCAAAATCTTCCAGGCTACGATGGATAAGATTTTGCACGGAGTTCCAAATTGCTTATGCAATCAAGACGATGTGCTGATCACAACAAGTAGCGAGGAAGAAAATCTAGAAGTGTTAGATTTAGCGCTTCAAAGGTTGAAAGCCCACAATGTAAAATTGAAAAGGAGCAAATGTGCTTTTGTGCAGGCCAAGGTTGTGTATCTTGGTCTGAAAGTTGATGCAAATGGCTTGCAACCAGTAAAGGAAAAGGTTGTCATCAATGCTCCAAAGCCACAGAACGTGTCTGAGTTAAGATCTTTCCTTGGAATGGCCCAGTACTACACACATTTCTTACCTGAGTTAGCGACCTTGTTAGCTCCATTGCACGAGCTTCTCAAGAAGGATGTCCAGTGGAAGTGGACAAAAGCGCACAGGAAGCTTACGATACTTGTAAGAGAAGTCTCTCTAGCGATGCTCTACTTGTGCACTATGACACAGAACGTGAGCTTAAGTTAGTGTGTGATGCTTCCAGCTATGGTGTGGGAGCTGTCATAAGCCACGTAATGGATGACGGCCAAGAAAAACCAATCGTGTTCGGATCGTAAACCCTCACAAAGAGCAAAAAAAAACTATGCGCAAATTGAAAAGGAAGCACTCGCCATAGTGTTTGGAATCAAGAAATTCCAACAGTTGATGATCGGCAGAAAGTTTACCCTGATAACTGATCACAAATTGGTCCCAGCAATATTGGGGCCCAAATCTGCCATCTCTGCAATGACCACATTGAGAATGTAACGTTGGGCAGTGTTGTCGTCACAATATGACTACACAATTGAATATTGCACTTCAAAGCAAAACGCAATTGCAGATGCCTTGTCCAGGTTGTCACATGAGGGCTCATGTGTTGGGAGTGACGGTAAGATTTTCACACAAGGTGCAGTTGACAAATACTTTCTCATGAATGCAACTGAGATTGAAAATGAGACTCAAAAGGACTCAATACTGAAAAGAGTGTACGAAAACACCTTGAATGGATGAACTGATCAGTGTCTGGACACAGTTGAAACCATTCCATGACTGTTGTACTAAATTGTCTTGTGAGCAAGGTTGTATCAAGTGGGGAAACAGAGTGGTGGTACCTACTTCATTGAGTTCAAACTGAACATCCAGGGATCGTCAGTATGAATTCAATTGCAAGAAGCTTTGTTTACTGGCCTGGATTGGACAGTGATCTTGAATCACTTGTCAGCAAATGCAGCATTTGCCAAAATTGCAGAAACAAACCACCCAAAACTCCACCACAACCCTGGTCATGGCCAAGTAAACCTTTTCAGAGAGTACATGTGGACTTCTGTGAGAAAGCAAATGATTATTTTCTGGTACTTGTAGATAGTCACTCAAAGTGGATTGTAGTGAATCACACGGGTTCAAATACTACAACTGAACATACCACAGATGAGTTGACTATCTTTGCATGTCATGGATTACCTGAAGAGTTTGTTTCTGACAATGGCCCTCAGTTCCGTTCTGCTCTATTCCAAGAGCTCATGAAAAGGAACGGTATCAAACACACTCTCGTTCCACCATGTCATCCAGCTTCAAACGGAGCAGCCGAAAAGTCAGTCAGAATAGTAAACAAAGCTCTCAAAGAGCAAGTGTTGCAGGGTTGTTCGGGACTCAGCATGAAGCAATGTTTGGCAAATTTCTTGCTGAAGTACAGAACTACTCCCCACACTACAACTGGACATACCTCAGCGGGACTCTTGATGAAGAGGAGATTGAGAACACGATTGAGTCTTGTTCAACCAAATTTGGCCTCAAGAGTTGAACAGAAACAGTTGAGTCAGAAACGTTGGGGGGAACTTTTCAGGGGCTCAGCAGGCGTGTTCGGTGGTGGGTCAGGTGGGAAAATGTTTTTTTCTCACAGTGGGTCGGGACCCCGCTGTCAACCCGCCGCCACGCAACTTTCCCAGATGTCGGGTCTGTCAGCGCTGAACAGACCCGACACGCAGCAGTGGGGGAGGCAATTCAGGTCATTATGACCTTGTTAACAGCCCATTAAAAAGTATTTTGATCTCACCTTACCATTTTACGAGGTCACCCATGGGGTCCACGCTGCTCGGTGATCATGTCAGCTCAACAGGTCGGGAGCTGAATGGCCATGGAATCATCTGATTACTTGACAGCTGTAAATGTGTTATAAAAGCTCCCATCTCACAGCTGTTCAGTTTCCAAGCTCAGAAGCTGTTGCTTACTGCATTTTGAAGACAGATTGAGCTTTATGCAGCTTGCAAGTGTTTGGAGTAAACTCTCTATCTAGTGTCACCTCATTGGAACAACCCCTCTCACCATTGACAGATCACTTCTGCCATCTCAACTTCACCTGCCATCTATTCCATCAGCATCAATGCCCTTGAAACTATCTCACCTTGGTTCTCAGATTCCCACCACGATCAGCCCCCACACCAGCAGCACCAGGTACACAAGCAGCACCAACAACATCAACCTTCTCCGCAATCAACTAATGCTGCACAGAACACAGGGCATTAGTACCTGACCACATTGCTGCCTGGGATGCCAGGGATGGCCTCACCATAGCCAGATTTCCTTCACTTGATGCTGTACACCCTGGCTGCCACAGGAAGAGCCAGGTTGGCACCACCTCACACCAACACCATAAAGCATCCCTACAATGCCCAAGCCATTCCTTTCACACTTATCACCATTGCAGGGGGTACCGTTAGGTCTCACTATTCACTGAAACTCACTAAGCCACTTCCAAAGGTACACACAGATCTGTCCAAGAATGCAAAGTGTTCAAAATAAAGGTTTCAAAGTTTGACAGCACATTAACAGAAACTTTACATGAACATTGGCTAAAACACCCAAGTGCCTACCCTTGTGTGTTGTTAGTTGGTATGATTGGACTAGGATGAGGATGCATGTGAGGGGTGGCTAGTGAGATGGGGAAGTGGTAATGTAGATAGAGAGGGATGGGTGGATGTGCAAGGTAAGTTGGTGTGAGTAAGGATGTGTAGGAGTAGGGTAGGGAAGGCAGAATGATGGGGATGTGATGAGTGGCACAGCAGGATGAGGTTGAGTGTGGGTTTGCAGTAACATTTTGTGAGCTACTGAGATCATTGAAAGGTTTGTGCCCCTGCAGCCTGGTCCTCCTGACGACATCCCTGCTTCTGCCCTCCTGTGCAATGTGCAACCAGGCTACATTGGTCTCCTGGGGAGGTCTCTTCCACCTATTTGAAGGGAAGAGAACCTCCCTTCGTGCTGTGGGAGACCCCAGGTGCAGCTGTGCACCTCTGTGCATTGCTTGTCAGTGCTGCAGCACCTCAATGCTGTAGAACACAGACAGCATAACTGTCAAAATCAATTTGCGCATGGTCCCTTTAAGGAAACCGGCTGATGACATGTCATCAAATGACGTCATCAGCTCCAGTTCCTTCAATTGGCCGGGAAACACGCTGGGTAGACTTAACAAGCACAATCAATGTAAAGTCATTCTACAGAGCGGGCTGGAGCCGGCAGCAGGGTCGCACCCCGCCACCGATGTCACCCGCCCCGGACCCACCAAAGTAGGGGAAATGGCAGCTGCTATTATGACAACAATCAGAAAGAACACAGTTTCAGACAAAATGAGTGTGTTCGTGTTGAGTCCCCCTGGAAAGTCGAGTTCACACAAGTGGGATATAGGAACCATAGTAGATGTTGGTGGAACCAAGAGATACTGGGCTGGGTTTTCATTGAGGAGTCGGGTAGGAGGCAGGACTACAACTTTCGGGGTTGTAGTCCCGCCTCCATCGAGTTCTAGTCAACCCACGCGATTTTGACTTGATTGACCTTGTTGAGCCCGCCTAGCGGGCTCAGCAGGCCACTTAAGGGCCACCCAGCAACAGGTGATGTCACAGATTGATATTTCATCTGTCAAGACCTTTCTCTACATAGAGTGCCGAGAGGCTGTGGAACTCACTTCCAGGGTTAGTGGTTGAGGCAGAACCTATGGCGCCTATTTTAACTACCCCAACCTGGTGGAAAACGGGCGGTGGGGAGGGGGCAGTTAAAATAATGAGCGTTGGTTACCCCCTCTGATCCCACTCTCTTCTCGGCGTGTCCCCATATTAACCTGACCTTTTGAGCAAGCGAACAGGACACCCGCAGGAAGGAAGCGTGGTCCGGTTTTAAATATGCAGCTCGGCCCCGATGATGTCATCAGCACCCGCTCTGCAATATCAACCAGCGGCCCGAGCGGGGCGAGGGGCAGTGTCAGCTTCCCCATCAGGCAAAACCTGCCGGGGGCCGGATCCTGGGCCACAAGAGGCCCAGCAGGTAAGTTTATCATTTTTTTTTAGGTTTCCTCGTGGGCCAGGGCCTCACAACAAAGCCAGGGGCCTCCCTTGCACTAGCCTTCTCTCCCTCCCCCCGATCGCGGTCTGACCACCCTCCCCCCCCGCTTACTGCCGGGGGCCATTGCCACGGGCCCCAGCTGCGGCCTCCTGCCGCAAAGTTTTGCTCCCGCCGGCCGGCCAGGCTGTCAATCGGCCGGCTTTGGTGTGGAACTTTGCATTGTTTTATTTAAATGAGGCCCTGCCATTAAGATCCGCTATCTGGAATCATTGCCCACTATCGAGCTCCTCCACATCCTCCCCGCCTCCCCAGTGCGGAACAAAATCAGGAAACACTTTTTCAGGGTAGTGGAAATCTGGAACTCTCTCCCCCAAAAGATCGATAGATTTTGATGGATAAGGGTATCAACGGGCATGGAGCAAAGGTGTAAGAATGGGGTTGAGGTAGAGATCAGCCATGATCTAACTGAATGGCGGAACAGGCTCAAGGGGCTGAATGGCCTCCTCCTATTTCGAAAGGGCTCTGCTTTGTATTTGCATCGTGGTATTAAAAGGATTGGCCTGAAAAAGGATTCAGTACTCAGAGGGTTAACGTTTAATTCAGTCTGATTAGCATCACAGGATATCGCAGGCTCCAGAGCAAAGGGGTACCAAGGAGCGATCGGCTTGTGGATAAGGGCAGCAGGTGATAACCGAGAACATGAAGATTAAGACCAGAATGGAAATGGAAGATGCCATTATTTCCCAGTCCTACAATTCACACCACCCAGAAATCCCAACTTTGTCCTTTGTCCTTTTGAAAGAAACTCAAAGGATAAAAGAAGATTACAGTTATGACAAAAAAAACAGCTTAGCAGGGAGGGGGAGAAAGTCAATAAAAATAATAGAAGCATGCATACGCTAATTAGAAAAAAATCTGTGCAACAAAGCATTGGCCCAGAAATTCTGGTCTCCACGGGTGAGTACCCACGGGGTACTCACCCGTAGGCCGAATGGAAATGCGGGTTTCCTGCATGCACTGCGCATGCGCGGGAAACCGGCACTTCCGATCCTCTGAACGAAGGGGTTCAGAGGTCGAACGTGCGCGCAGGGGAGGCTGCGCGTGCGCTTTGAACTTAGTTTTTTTTGCAGGTTTTCACGCGAGGTTAAGCCTGCAGGATTTACACATTTAAAAAGCAGGCGTAAGGCCTGCTTTTTAAAAGGTAAGTGGTAAATTAATTAAAATTATAACATTTTTTCCACAGGTTTATTATTTTTAAATACTTTAAAGCAAAGTAAGTTTATTTTTAGCCCCGTTTTTTTATAAAATTATTTTTCTCAAAATTTTAAATTATTGTTTAAAATAGTTATTTAATGTAATTTGTAGTTTATTGAAAAAGTGATTAAAAAAAAAAATTATTTGAAGGTTTCATGCTATTTTGAGGCCTGTAGTATTCATAAGTTTAGACAGGCCTTCCTGTCAATCTTATGAATGGGCTTTTCCCTCCTCCGATTGGCTGCCCATGGCTCACGTGATCCCAGGGGATGCATCGCACTAACGACGCCCCTGGGACACGCAAGCACAGCGCGCCAGCAGCTGGGCCAGGCCCCGGAGCGGAATTCCACGGGGCCCTACAGCTCAACTGCCGACGTGCAAGATAAGTGCAGATTGGGGGCTTGCACCCGCGGGAAGCCCCCGACCCAAATTTCTGGACCGTTATAATTAACAAACATGCATTAAACAATATCAGCTAGAAGACAATATTTATACAGCGCCTTTCACGACCACCAGCCGTCCCAAAGCGCTTTACAGATAATGAAGTATTTTTGAAGTGTAGTCACTGTTGTAATGTAGCGAGGTCCAATGCTTCCTTGTGAGGCCCTGGCCCACAAAGAAAAATAAATGTTAAACTTAGCCTTCAGTAATCGTGCTCAGGATCTGCCACTGGCATTCTGAAGGTTCATTCGGATCAGGGATTTTATTATACGCAGCATTGGTGACCTTATAGGTCTCTGATTAACCACAGAGAGCAGGAGGCTGGGAGATAGTTCGGCTGGCATCATTTGTGTGACTCGCAGGTACCGGCTTCAGTTCCTAGCCCCGAATGGATAGTACACCTTCAGTGGGGACCAGGCTGTGTGTCCTCTGGTAAATAAAAGCACAGGTCCAATCTAGCTGGAGCTGGGCATCTCGCCATTAGTTAGATTTTTTCCTACACCCTTCATCTTGAAAATAATTTGCGCCGTAATGTGTTGGAGGTGCGAGCTGATAACGGCACGGCGAGGGCAACGGAGCACCTGGGATCTCGGTGATCAGCGGGACAAACAATCTATCTCCGTAACCAATGAGATTGAAGGATTGAGAAAGAAACAGATGAATGATGGCGAAGTAATTAACATGGATTAGAGTCAAATCAGCTAGAGAAAGAGAAATAGAGAGGGAAAGAAATATTGGATTAAGAGAGAAAAAAGGATAAAAAGGAAAAGTGATAAAAATGATTTTTTCTACATTTTTAAAATCTCTCAGAACAATTTACTACATGAAGGAATGAGACAACAGTTTAAATTGTTCCCTTTCTGAGCCAGAGAGGTTGATTGGCATTATTGCAGTTAATAGTATTAATAATTATATTATTGATTATAATATTTATTATAGCACCATTGATTGTTTATATTATTAATTATAGTATTATTTATTGTAGCACTATTAATTGATTAATATGAACACACCCTGTAACACACCCTGTAACATACCCTGTAACATACATTGTAACACACCCTGTAACATACCCTGTAACATACCTTGTAACACACCCTGTAACACACCCTGTAATACACCCTGTAACATACCCTGTAACATACCTTGTAATTCACCCTGTAACACACCCTGTAACACACCCTGTAACACACCCTGTAATGATTATATTATTGATTTAAATATTTATTATCGCACCATTGATTAATTACTGCATAACATTATTGATTATAATATTATTACAGCATTATTGCTTATAGTATTAATGGTTAATGATCATATCATTAGTTATAGCATCACTGTAGCATTACTGTCAGCTGTGGCTCAGTGGTAGTACTCTTGTCTCTGCATCAGAAGGTTGTGGGTTGAAGTCCCACTCCAGAGACTTGAAACACATACTCTAGGCTGACACTCAGAGTGCAGTACTGAGGGAGTGCTGCACTGTCGGAGGTGCCATCTTTGGATGAGATGTTAAGCTGAGGCCCCGTCTGCTCCCTCAGGTGGATAGAGAAAATCCTGTGACACTATTCAAAGAAGAACTGTGGTGTTCTCCCAGTGTCCTGGCCAATATTAATCCCTCAACAAATACCTAAAACAGATGATCTGGTCATTTATCAAATTGCTGTTTGTGGGAGCTTGCTGTGCACAAATTGGCTGCCGCATTTCTGACATTACATCAGTGACTGCACTACAAAAAGTACTTCATTGCCTGTAAAGCATTTTGGGATGTCCTGAAAGGCGCTATATAAATGCAAGTAATTATAGTGTTATTGATTAGTACAGTGTTCTTGATTACAGTATTATTGATTAATGATTGTAATATTAGTAATTGTAGTATTATTGATGATAGTATTATTGTGATCACAATTGGTTTAGTTTTGATCTGGTAACTTTTCCTTTAAATGCAGTCACAGTACAGTTCAGATTCCTGTACCAAGCCTATATCAGTAGAATATTGGAAGTTTTATTGCAGGTTGAAGAGAGGCATAATTTAAATTTAAATAATGCTGTGTGATTGGCTCCATCTGTATAGGATTGACAGGTCTTTTTTAAAATTTGAATGGAATCAGGAGAAACCCCACGGAAATGCCAAACATCGATCCTTTTGCTGTTTCGTCCAGTAGAGGGGTTAGGTGGAAGGATGTCTGCCGTAAATATAGAGCTACATTTGGCCGCTGTTACTCGTTCGTTTGTTCATCTTTTTAACAATAAATTCACTTAAAACTTTAAATGACGGCCCGTGTGATGCTCTATTGCTTTTGCAGACTGAAATAAGATCTTAGGCAGACATAAAACAAGTCCAGTCGTGAAAAGGAAATACCGGACAGGGGTTTGCTGTTCATTTTCTCCGGCACGTTACTGAAAGTTAACTGATTTCAAGGCCAGCGTAGGCATTTTCTGAAATCAGGACAGTTGGGACTTCCCATTGTGACTGATCTAAGATGAGACAGCTGAAATAATCCATGGGGAGAAGGTTAAAGAAGGCCTTATTTATTGATTGCAGTATTATTGATTATTGAATATAGTGTTACAGATTATTGATTATAGGATAATTGATGGCAAGCCTTATAGCAATGAGTGTTACTCAAAAAATCATTTTAACACTAAACTAAATGTGGGAAAAATGGGCAACATCAGGAAAGTAAAACGCACTGTTATATTTTAGCAATTAATGATAGCCTACAAGTAACTGGGTTAGACTATTGGGGAATTACAAAGCTTCATCCAAAAACAAGAAAAAACACTATTCTTTTATATAAATAGAATCCTTGAAGGCTCTGGATATGTCACTGACTGGTGGCTCCAGGGCTGAAATATCTCCACTGACAGCTAGCCAGGGTGCATTACTCTATGGGTCTGTTCAGACTGAAAAACAAAGTTACTCATTGGCTTCTGAATAGCATTAGTGTGTGAATCCATGAATCTCCAGTCCTTCAGTGTCTCTGCCCCTCCATCTTCAGTCTTTCAGTGTGTCTCTCCATCCAGCTCCAACCCTTCATTGTATTTATGCTGCATCTCCAGTCCTTTAGTGTGCTTGTTCCCCCCTTCGGCATCTCCAATTTGCGCACAGCAAGCTTCCTCTGTGTCCAGTCTTTCTCATTGAGAATATTGTGCTGCTTTTTGACTGTCTCTGTCCCCAGCCATAAAAGCAGCACCTCTTTAAAACACAACAGGGAGCCTAAACCAATGAAGAATCTCCAACAGCCATCGGTAGCCAGAATTAGACTGCAGCTTTGGTGCGAAATAGAGCTCTCCATAATAAAATGCACTAACATTGGGGAATTTGCCACTTCATGAAGATAATTACAGGTTTTAGAAATATACAGCAGAAATGATTCACTTCCGATCATGATTCAGGCTACCTTCATTGTGTGCGGCAATCGAATTTAATGATTAGGGTACTTGTGAAGAACATAAATTCATTCGGTTCAGATGTTATCGTCTGTTCTCTCAGGTGGACGTAAAAGGTCCCACTGCACTATTGCCAAGAAGAGCAGGGGAGTTCTCCCCGGTGTCCTGGCCAATATTTATCCCTCAACCAACATCACTGAAACAGATTATCTGGTCATTATCGCATTGCTGTTTGTGGGAGCTTGCTGTGCACGAATTGGCTGCCGCGTTTCCTACATTACAACAGTGACTACACTTCAAAAATACTTCATTGGCTGTAAAGCGCTTTGGGAGGTGCTGTAGAAAGTCTTTCTTTTTCATTCCATCTGATAAACAGAGTTACTCATTTACATTTTGAGGTGGAAACAGATTGCTTCCTTCTCTTAATGAACCATTCAACACAAAACAAATGCCTGCCTCCTGGCGGCCACCTTAAGCTTACAATAATGCCAAATGACCTCTGCTTGACCTCATACCTGGGGAAAGGGGGAGGGGGGCTGTCTCTCATTCTGCCAGTGCATTTCACACCTAATCTAGAGCCGTCTTTTGTCTCTTTACTAGTCCTATCACCATCTCGTCTCGTTTTGAATACCTCTTAATGTCTCTTCACTTCTCTTTTGTTCTTCCATCCCCATTTCCCAGCCCCCAAACTGGCCTTTTAATCTGTTTCATTTCCTGTGTTTTTTCAGTCCTGACGAAGGGTTTTGACCTGAAACGTTGACTCTATTTCTCGCTCCACGGATGCTGCCTGGCCTGCTGAGTTTTTCCAGCATTTTCTGCTGTCATTTCGGATTTCCAGCATCCACAGTATTTTGCTATCATACTAGGGGATGGAGCGAACCTGAAAGAGGGATCAAAGAATGCTCGCCTGGGTGAAGTACTGGATGCTACTGTGCTCCAGCAAGAGTCAAGACCATCATGAAAGGAGGGGAAACAAAACTGGGACAGGGGAGAAGATAATCAGCCAGGATACTGTAAACAAAGATAAAGTCAGAGCAGCGTGATGTCAGCGCACAGTCATCCATGGAATGTCTCCTCGTTTGATTTTATGTAATTTTACTAATACGCCTTCATTAATTTTTAATAGAGGCTCACTCAGGAATTTGACCTCTTTGTGCACCTCGGGACAAACATTCATTTGTGAGGCATTTGTTGTGTGATTGACTGTTCGAGTAACCCAACAATTAATCTGTCAGGACTGAATGGATTATGTGGAAACAGCACTTATCAGTGATGAAGCTTTTCATAATAAAAGGGGCTGAGAGGACTAAGTGGATGTGTAATGGCTTTCTTTTCACACTAATTATTGAATGAAACATTGAATAAAACCTATTGTTCCTCATTGTGTAAACAGTTACAGGAAAAGTGCAGTGTCAAATGATGGTGGGGATTTTATTTGTAAACTGGTGGGGTGAAACAGGTACTCCCCCCTCCTGTCCACCCCATGCTCCAGGGCCTCCAAGGCAACATCGGACAAAAGTGCTGAATTCCAGAAGTGAGGTGAGAGCGACTGCCCTTGATATCAAGGCAGCATTCGATCGAGAGTGGCACCAAGGAGCCCTAATAACACAAGTCAATGATCAGGGAGAAAATTCTCCACTGGCTGGAGTCATACATAGCACAAAGGAAGATGGTTGTGGCTGTTGGAGGCCAGTTATCTCAGCCCCAGAATATCACTGCAGGAGTTCCTCAGGGCAGAGCCCTAGACTTCAGCTGCTTCATCAATGGCCTTCCTTCCATCATAATGTCAGAAATGGGGCTGTTCACTGATGATTACACAGTGTTCAGCTTCATTTTCATTTTCCAAATAATGAATCAGTCCATGCCCGCATGCAGCAAGACCTGGATAACACCCAGGCTTGAGCTGATAAATGACAAGTAATATTTGTGCCACACAAGTGCCAGGCAATGATCATCTCCAGCAAGCCAGTGTCTAACCAACTCCCATTGATATTCAATGACATTACCATTGTCGAATCCCCCACCATCAACAGCCTGGGAGTCATCATTGATCAGCAACTCAACTGGACCAGCCACATAAATACTGTGGCAACAAGAGCAGGTCAGAGGCTGGGTATTCTGCGGCGAGTGTCTCACCCCTGACTCCCCAAAGCTTTTCCACCATCTACAAGGCACAAGTCAGGAGTGTGATGGAATACTCTCCACTTGCCTGGATGAGTGCAGCTGCAACACCACCCAATAAGCTCAACACTACCCAGGACAAAGTAGTCTCTGCTTGATCGTCAGCCCGTCCATCACCTCAAACAGTCGCTCCCTCCACCACCGGCGCACCATGGCTGCAGTGTGGACCATCTACAAGATGCACTGCAGCAACTCGCCAAGGCTTCTTTGGCAGCGTCTGCCAAACCTGTGACCTGCACCAGCTAGAAGGACAAGGGCAGCAGACGCATGGGAAGACCACACCTTCGAGTCACCCAGCATCCTGACTTGGGCATATATCGCCATTCCTTCATCGTCGCTGAGTCAGAATCCTGGAACTCCCTAAATATCGGCACCATGGGAATACCTACACCACACGGACTGAAGCAGCTCAAGAAGGCGGCTCACCACCACCTACTCAAGGGCAACTAGGGATGGGCAATAAATGCTGTCTGTGCCATTGATGCCCACAACCCCAGAGTGAATATTTCAATAAATAGGAGAACCCGGTTGTCCTGTCTGGACCTCTTGCAGCCATTTTTCACTTTGCAATGTTTCCCTGGTGTCTGCACTTCAAAAAAATGCAAGATGTGTTTAAGTGATGTCAGAGATTCCTGATTTACCACACCACCAAACAGGCGTGTGTCCAATGAATAGCGAGGGTTGTGCTGGCTTCACTCCTGTATAATTTTAATGAGGTCCCAGCACAAATTTACCATGCTGGCTGGAACCCCGCTCCTGCAGTGCACAGCCCGCAATACAACCCGTAACACAGCCCGCAACACAGCCCGTAACACAGCCCGCAACACAGCCCGCAACACAGCCAGTAACACACCCTGTAACACAGCCCGCCACACAGCCCGTAACACACCCCGCAACACACCCTGTAACACAGCCCGCAACACAGCCTGTAACACACCCCGCAACGCAGCCCGTAACACACCTTGCAACACAGCCCGTTACACAGCCCGCAACACAGCCCGCAACACAGCCTGCAACACAGCCCGTAACACAGCCCGTAACAAAGCCCGCAACACAGCCCGCAACACAGCCCATAACACACCCTGTAACACAACCCGCAACACAGCGCGTAACACAGCCTGTATCATTACATAACACACCCTGTAACACAGCCCGCCACACAGCCAGCAACACAGCCCGTAACACACCCCGCAACACACCCCGCAACACAGCCCGCAACACAGCCTGCAACACAGCCTGCAACACAGCCTGCAACACAGCCCATAACACACCCTGTAACACAGCCCGTAACACAGCCTGTAACACACCCCGTAACACAGCCTGCCACACAGCCAGCAACACAGCCCGTAACACACCCCGCAACACAGCCCGCAGCACACCCTGTAACACAGCCTGGTGGAGGAGGTCCAGAGCAGGAGGGAAGTCCTGTACCCCGGGGGGGGGGCGGGTGGCAGGATGGCACCTCGCCCTCCTGTCCCATCCAGTCCCTCACTCCCACAGCAGCTGGTGCTGCTCCGCCTGGCCTCATGCCCTCCTCCCATTCCTCCTGCAGACCAAGGGGGACCCTGAGCAAGTTAACGATGACCAAGCACTCCCTTTCTCCCGGTGACTCCTATGAGATGTCCTATAAGGTGGAGTAGCACGGCACGCACTCGTTTTAGGTGAAGTCCTCAGAGAATTTCAAGAATAAATGTTGATATAGTGTTGGTGAAGTCTTGACAAAGTGTCCCAGAAAGTCTTCCGATGTCTCTCAAAATTCCTCTTCAAACCTCCAGCAGCAAGTGAACAGCGAAAGCTGACCATGCCTTTAAGTAGTGCTCAAATTCCTCAGCAATGACTTGGTTACTCCTGTTTAGCTGGTCCCTCTTTTAATGGACCAAATAAATTAAACAAATAAACTGTAAATAAACCTCTAAAACTTTAAATAAACCTTAGCAAATCAAATTAAAATTTGGTTGTCCAATCCAATTATGCACTCCAGTCCCTGCGGCGCCCACCGGTCACGGAAGTGCTCGAGCGCGCCGGCGGACACCGCATGCTCCATCTCCAGGGCCACCCGGGTGAGAACATGGCCGCGGAAGAGAGGGAGGCAATTGTAGTGTATGTAACTGTTCTACCTTTAAGAGAACTATTGTATGTAACCGTCCACCTTTAAGAGAACTATTTTAGGTGTGGCACTACTTTATCTTGGCTGCTGTATACTGTAATACCGACGGTGACCACACCGGTATATAAGTGCTGTGTCAGGATTTATTGGGCAGATTCGCCCTGACCTTCGAATAGTAAAGTCCTGTTAAAGTTACTCTTGTAGTCTGTGTATTAATTCGCCATAATACCTACAGACTTTACAGTGGTGACGAGTTCGATCTTACCCTGCGGCAACAATACTTCCGAAGCAGTTAACGAGCGTCGAGAAGAGGCACCCGCCCTCGTCGTTCCGCTGAGAGAAAGCTCGAGTCTGCAGAGCAAGGAAGAAGGAAGAATTCAGACACGAAGCCTTCCATCAGCAACAGGCACTGATTGTCCCTTCTGCCACGGTGGTGAGTGAGCCGATCAGCACAAGAAGCAAGTCGGCCACGGTGACTGTGAGTAAAGGGAAAATAAAAAAAATAAACGGAGGATAACGGCGGTGAACTTGACCACGGTCGGGGGAAAGGAGCCGGACAGAAGTCGGGCCCAGAGGCGCTGAGACTGAGGCAGCGTGGAGCACGGAAGCCGCGGTACAAGCGGGCTGGGAGACGCAACGGCGTCGTGAGACAGCTAGACCGCGACCGGCGAAAAAGGCCGGGCAGCTACCGAGGCCACGAGGCGCTGCGACCGGGATCGTAAGGCGCGGGAAGATATAAAAATAAATAAACCGCGGTGAACTCAGCCGCAGCCGGGGAGGAAAGCACCGGACTGCGAGAGGGCTGGGAGGCGCGATTGGAGTGAAAAAGGCCGGGCAGCGACCGAGGCCACGAAGCGCTGCGACCGGGATCGTAAGGCGCGGGAAGATATAAAAATAAATAAATCGCGGAGAACTCAGCCGCAGCCGGGGAGGAAAGCACCGGACTGCGCAAGGGCTGGGAGGCGTGATTGGAAGCCGCTGAGGGAGAGACAGAGCCCGAGCGAGCGGGAGAGACAGAGCCCGAGCGAGGGAGACTGAGCAAGATCCAGCCCAGCGGCTGAAACTGTTCGCCGTCAACGGGTTGTACCCAGCGCCGGTTGCCCTGCCGAGAAAAGGGAACAAGGAACGCACTGAAGCCGACGCGCAGGCTGCGAACCCCGAAAGCCAGCGGTCGTCGCCCGAGGGAAAGCTTACCCCTCCCGCCAGGGGAAGAAACGCGGGAAGCCGCCAGTAGGTGGGGAAGAAGACAGAAGCGGGAAACCGCCATTTTGAAAGTGGGCGGGGAAAGAAGGCAAGCGTGGGAAACCGCCATTTTGAAAAAAAAGTTAAAGAAATATTTCGTTGTTGTTCTCAGGAAGAGTGTGAAGATGCCTAAGCGTAGTAACATCAACGGGTTCGATTCCGATGTGGAAGATTGGGCCACGTATGTAGAACGCATCGAGATATATTGTAAGGTCAATAAGATAGCAAATTATGACAAAGCTCTAACCTTACTAAACTCAATGGGTGCGAAGACATACGGGTTATTGAAGCATCTTTTATCACCAGCTAAACCGGCGGATCAGTCTTTCGCTAATATTGTTGCTGTCCTGAAGGATCATTTTAACCCCGCACCGCTGATGTTAGCGGAACGATCAAAATTTTACGTGAGAACGCAACGAAAAGAGGAAAGCAACGCGGAGTACCTGGTTGAACTGCGTAGGCTAGCAAAATACTGTCAGTTTGGGGTAAATCTGACAGAGGCACTGAGAGACAGGTTTGTGTGTGGGATGTCGAAGGAAGGAACACAAAAACGACTGCTCGAAGAGAATGATCTTACACTTGATAAGGCTGTCCTTATTGCAGCATCGCACGAAGCCGCAGCGAGAGGCACGGCGGAAATGCAGCGGAAGACAGCGGTACTCAGTGTGGATCAAATGACTTCGGGTACAACGAAATGTTATCGTTGTGGGAAGACAACACACGACCAGAACCAATGCTGGTTTAAAAACCAGGAATGTAGAAAATGTGGCAAGCTTGGTCACATAGCTAAGGTATGCCGGTCAGGAAAGAAGACCAGCAATAATAAGTCACCGCAGAAGAAGTACAGAAAGGCACATAAGGTGACTGGGAAGAGTCCAGATGAACAGAATTCGGACTCAGACTCCAACAGCAAGGAACTGGGTCGTCTGAGGATTCACAATGTGAGTAAAGAAGCTGACCGACAAACTATCTGGGTCACACTACAGATTGCAAAAGTTCAAGTGAAGATGGAAGTGGACACCGGATCGGCGTTGACGGTCATGAATAAGCAAGATTACAAAAAGTTATTCAAACATATTCCCCTACGGGATACGGAGATAGTATTGCAGACATACACGGGGCACAGAGTATACCCCATCGGAAAGATAGAAGTCAAGGTGAGATACAAGGACAAAGATCACCAAGGGATGGACATGTATGTGCTGTCCAAGGGAGGTCCACCACTTCTGGGACGGGAGTGGATCAGGAAAATAAAGATAGACTGGCATTCACTAAACACAATGACGGTAGATTCCGGAAAGGAAGATGTCAAACCTGAACGGTTGTCCAGAATATTGGACGAAGCTAAAGAGGTATTCCAGCAAGGACTGGGAACACTGAGAGGAATTAAAGCAAAAATCAAGATTGCAGAACATGCAAGCCCAAAATTTTTCAAAGCCAGAACCTTACGCGATACGACCTGCTGTGGAGGCAGAATTGGAAGAGCTTGAACGTTCAGGGGTACTGTCTAAGGTGGACGGGAGTGAGTGGGCCACGCCCATTGTGCCCGTCATGAAGTCTTCATCAAGTAACAAGCCAGGGGGACCGGGAAAGGTCCGCATCTGCGGAGACTTCAAGATCACAGTTAATCCGGTGCTTCACACGGTACAATACCCGCTCCCGCGGATTGAGGATATCTTTGCTTCATTGTCTGGCGGGAAACACTTCACCAAGATAGACCTGGCACAAGCATACTTACAAATGGAAGTCGAGGAAGCGTCGCGCCAGTATCTCAGAATCAACACGCACAGAGGCTTGTATCGTTATAATAGACTGGTTTTTGGAGTAGCTTCGGCTCCAGCAATTTGGCAGAGGGCCATGGAGCAGGTCTTACAGGGTATTCCAAGCACGCAGTGTTACTTGGACGATATCCTGATTACGGGAGAAGACGAGGAGGAACACCTCACAAATTTGAAACTGGTGCTCACCAGGTTGAAGGAATATGGCCTTCGAGTTAATTGCCAGAAATGCGAGTTCTTCCAGAAACGGATCTCGTACTGCGGTCATGTCATTGACCAAGAGGGGCTGCACAAGTCACCTGACAAGATCGAAGCTGTCGTGAAGGCCCCCGCTCCGGAAAATGTATCACAGTTGAGATCGTTTCTGGGGTTGATTAATTATTACCACAAGTTTCTGCCAAATCTATCCACGGTGCTGCATCCGCTGAATGCTCTGTTGCGGAAAGAAGTACCATGGAAGTGGAGCGAGGACTGTAAGAAGGCCTTTCGCAGAAGCAAGGCGTTGATTACCTCTGAGGAAGTGTTGGCTCATTTCAACCCAACGTTACCTCTTCGTCTAGCTTGTGATGCTTCCCCTTATGGAATTGGAGCAGTACTTTCACACAAGTTACCAAATGGCTCGGAAAGGCCAGTCGCATTTGCGTCCCGATCATTGACCTCCGCTGAGCGAAATTATGCTCAGATAGATAGGGAGGCCCTCAGCCTTGTGTGGGGAGTAAAGAAATTCAATCATTACCTGCAGGGCAAGAAGTTCACATTACTGACAGACCACCAGCCGTTGGTGTCCATATTCAACCCTAACAAGGCCGTTTCCACTATGACAGCGCAAAGGCTACAGAGGTGGTCCATGTTACTTGGGGCACACCAATATGACATCGAATACAAAAGGTCCAAACAGCATGGAAATGCTGATGGGTTATCGCGCCTACCGTTGCCAGTAGTAGAAGAGGCGGCTACAGTGGACCCGGTAGAGATGTTCCACTCATCCATAGTGGAATGTCTACCAGTAACAAATTCGATGATCGAAAATGAAACAAGAAATGACCGACTCTCTCATGAGTCTACGATTTAACAGTGGAGGGATGGCCAGCACATGGCGAACCAACGCTGCCCGCATTTTCGCAAAGAAAAGAACAGCTGTCAGTGTGCCGAGGAACCTTGATGTGTGGATCTAGAGTGGTGATTCCACCCAAACTTCAGCAGAAGGTGCTAAAGGAGCTTCATGAGGGGCATCTGGGTGGAGTGAAAATGAAGAACCTAGCAAGAGCGTTTGTGTGGTGGCCAGGTATTGATGGAGAAATCGAAGAAATAACCAAGAGCTGTCTAGAATGCCAGAAGGTCCAAAACGCGCCACCACAAGCTCCTCTGCATCCATGGGAGTGGCCCTCATCTCCTTGGCAAAGGGTACACGTCGACTTTGCTGGTCCATTTATGGATTCAATGTTTCTAATCGCGGTGGATGCACACTCCAAGTGGCCGGAGGTAATAAAGATGTCCTCCACCACCACGGAAAAAACCATCACAGTATTAAGGACCATATTTGCCAGGAATGGGCTGCCGGAACAGATCTGTTCTGATAATGGACCGCAATTTGTGTCCGAAGAATTCAGGAAGTTCTTAAAAAGGAATGGGGTCAAGCACTACACGTCAGCCCCATACCATCCCGCCACCAATGGATTAGCTGAAAGGTTTGTCCAGACCTTCAAGAAGGCCATAAAGGCCATGGGTAATGAAGACATCAACCTACAACATAAGGTAGATAACTTCTTGTTGGCGTACAGGAATGCAACACATGCGGTCACAAACCAAACTCCCGCCATGATGTTTTTCAATAGAAGACTAAGATGCCGGCTGGATTTGATTAAGCCAAACGTCAGAAGGGACGTAGAGAACCGGCAATTTCAGGGCATGAATGAAAGGCCAACTAGATCCTTTCAGATAGGTCAACAAGTTTTGGCCCGGGACTACCGTACCGAGAAATGGCAGCCTGGAACTATTGGGAAAAGGCTAGGGCCGCTGATGTATACCGTGGACATTGGTGACAGCATAATAAGGCACCATGTTGACCAGATCATAGGGTCATCCACAAAGGACCAACCTACTCCACAACCTTACATGGCTAATGTTGAAGCAGAGATACCCAGAGCACCTACCTCCGATCTGGTAATACTGGGATCAGATGAACCTGACACTGTCCTTCAAGCCGAATCGACCTTGCCAGAAGAACCTACTACCCTGCCGAAAACTACTACATCACCGAGGCGTTATCCAGACAGAGTCAGGAAGCCTCCAGAGAGACTGAATCTGTGAACTGTTTTGCATAAGTTGTATATATGTTATGATGTTATGTTAATGGGGAATAAGTATGTTGTAAGCTAAAAAGGGAGGATTGTAGTGTATGTAACTGTTCTACCTTTAAGAGAACTATTGTATGTAACCGTCCACCTTTAAGAGAACTATTTTAGGTGTGGCACTACTTTATCTTGGCTGCTGTATACTGTAATACCGACGGTGACCACACCGGTATATAAGTGCTGTGTCAGGATTTATTGGGCAGATTCGCCCTGACCTTCGAATAGTAAAGTCCTGTTAAAGTTACTCTTGTAGTCTGTGTATTAATTCGCCATAATACCTACAGACTTTACAGCAATCTGGCTGGACGACCCCCTCGACCGCCCGCTGCCTGGACCAATTGATGGCTTTTTTAGCCAGGCCCAGGAGCAGACCCACGAGGAGGTCCTCCAACCCGCACCGCTCCCCTCCGCACCGGGTGACCGTAGATCAAGAGCGTGGGACTGAAGTGCAACCAAAAATCGAGGAGCAGCCCCTTCAAATAATGGAAGAGGGGCTGCAACCTCTCATATTCAACATATACATGAAAAACGGACTCCTCCAGACCGCAGAACAAACAGGCGGTCTGGGAGTCCGTGAACCTACTTAACAATATATTGCATGGGACAGCTCCGTGCAACACCCTCCAGGCCAAGTCCCCCTGTTTAGCTGGTCGCTGTTAGGAGAGGGCATTAGGTGAAGCGCTAGCCTCCAGAATGCCGTGCAGCCTCTTTAATGAGCGTTAGCTGGCAATTTAATTGCCAATCAGCCCCTTAACAATCCTCCGGGCAGCTGTTCCTAGCGCGTGCTTCAAATCTTTTACCAAGATGGCTTTTTCCGCTATAGTGTCCGCTGTGGCTCAGTTGGTAGCACGCTCGCCTCTGAGTCAGAAGGTTGTGGGTTCAAGTCCCACTTCAGGGACCTGAGCACGTAAAGCTAGGCTGACAGTTACTGCACTTCAAATTATTCCAATGTATGCAAATCAGTTTGCTATGTTGTGATATTATGGTGATATATAAATGCAAGCCTTTCATTCTTAACCTAACCCTTTAACTGACGAGATCTCTGCTCACAGCTATGGCATAACAACACCAGTGTTGATGCTGCCTTCAAGTCACCCATTCCCTACATCTATAATCTAGGCTGACACTCCAGTGCAGTGCTGAGGGAGTGCTGCACTATCGGAGGTGCCGTCTTTCAGATGAGACGTTAAACCGAGGCCCTGTCTGCTCTCCCAGGTGGACGTAAAAGATCCCATAGCGCTATTTCGAAGAAGAGCAGGGGAGTTATCCCCGGTGTCCTGGTCAATATTTATCCCTCAACCAACATCACTAAAACAGATTATCTGGTCATTTATCACATTGCTGTTTGTGGGACCTTGCTGTGCGCAAATTGGCTGCCGCGTTTCCCACATTACAACAGTGACTCCACTTCAAAAGTACTTGATTGGCTGTAAAGGGCTTTGAGACATCCAGTGGTCATGAAAGGCGCTATATAAAGGCAAGTCTTTAAATGTGAGCTAAACTGGCATTGCAGCTCAAGACCCCATCTTGGCCCCCTTTGAGGCTCTTTAGTGCCTAAAGTATCTGAGGAACATTGCCACCGCCCTGGAACACACTCCCTACACCCCTGTACATTGGTGATGCTTCTGCTGATTATGGATGATCCCTGACAGGACAGTGTTCGCGGATGGAGGGACTGCAAGTGAGACTTGATCTTATTAAACAGCCTGCATTCAGCAGATGCTCTGTGATTCTTACCAGCTTGGCTTTGTCATGTTGTTGGCACTTGTTTATGAGACAGAACGAGCAATGAGGGAGATGGAACTCTCAATGGAAAATCAACGGCGCATTTCAAATCTTTTAGGTGTGAAACCATGGCCCGTGACAATGATATTTTGATGGAACGCTTGTTTCTTGAGCACCTTCCCATTCTGGAAAGCAAAGTCCCTGTAAAGCAACACAGATGGAGCGATATAAATTTTAAATGTGGTCGGGTTCTTCAGAAATAAACAAAAATACAGATAACTGGCTGCTTACTTTGGCGATCAGTTCATATTTCCCACTGGTTTATAAATTCCCAACAGTTGCCAAGTCAAATGTAAATAATGTTCTCCAGCATGAGATTAATTTTAATAATGCAAAGTAGCAACATGTTTATTTATGAAATGAGAGCTGGAGTAGTTCTCTGAAATTGTACATTTAAATAAAAATTCTAATCTCCAAATGACTGACAACACCACATTTCATTTTAAACTTCACATAAAAAGTGTTTTTGTGAAACGATTGTACAATATGCTAATGAAAAAAGGCAGACGTGTCATGTTTGTGAGTGTGCTCCATAATGAAACAGTGAAAGGCACAGCAGGGCAGGGGGATGGGAGCAGGGTGTATGGGAGTATGGTGGGAGTAAGGGGTTAGGGGAGGTAGGGGCTAGGTGAGGTAGGGGCTAGGGGAGGTAGGGGTTCTAGGGGTAAGGGACTCTGGGAGTAGGGGCTCGGGGAGCAAGGGCTATGGGAGCAAGGGCTATGGGAGCAAGGGCTATGGGAGCAAGGGCTATGGGATTATGGGTTATGGGAGCAAGGGCTATGGGAGCAAGGGCTATGGGGTTATGGGCTATGGGAGCAAGGGCCATGGGAGCAAGGGCTATGGGGGCAAGGGCTATGGGGTTATGGGCTATGGGAGCAAGGGCTATGGGAGCAAGGGCTATGGGAGCAAGGGCTATGGGAGCAAGGGCTATGGGATTATGGGCTATGGGAGCAAGGGCTATGGGAGTAAGGGCTATGGGAGCAAGGGCTATGGGGGCAAGGGCTATGGGATTATGGGCTATGGGAGCAAGGGCTATGGGAGTAAGGTACTTATCATCCCAGAAATTCGGGTCTCCACGGGTGAGTACGCACGGGGTACTCACGCGTGCGCCCGATTGAAGTGCCGGTTTCTTGCATGCACTGCGCATGCGCGGGAAACTGGCACTTCCGTTCCCCTGAAAGCAGGGGTTCAGAGGTCAAACGCGTGCGCGCGGGAATCTGTACGTGCGCTTTGAACTTACTTTTTTTTACAGGTTTTTCCGTGAGGGTAAGTCTTTAGATTTTAGAAATGTAAAAACCAGGCGTAAGGCCTGCATTTTTAAAGGTAAGTGGTCAATTAATTAAAATTAAAACATTTTTTCCACAGGTTTATTATTTTTAAATACTTCAAAGCAAGGTAAGTTTATTTTTAGACCCGTTACAATATAAAATTATTTTTTTCAAAAATTTAAATTATTGTTTAAAATAGTTATTTAATGTAATTTATAGTTTATTTAAAAAGTGTGATGATTTTTAAAAATTTATTTGAAGGTTTACTACTATTTTGGGCCCGTAGTATTTATAAGTTTTGACAGGTCTTCCTGTCACTACTTATGAATGGGCTTTTCCCTGCGCCGATTGGCTGCCCATGGCTCACGTGATCCCAGGGGACACATCGCACTAACTACGCCCTGGGACACACAAGCACAGCGTGCCGGCAGCTGGGCCAGGCCCCGGAGCGAAATTCCACGGAGCCCTACAGCTCAACTGCTGGCGCGCAAGGTAAGTGCCGGTCGGGGGCTTGCACCCGCGGGAAGCCCCCGACCCGAATTTCTGGGCCCATGAGTTTTTTTGTGCTTTTTGGATCACCACACACCCTTCCTGATCATCTCTGGTGCATAATTGTTTTTTCTTCTATGAGCTCAGTCGCTCCAATTCCGGAGAGATGTATACTGGTTGTACAATGTGCTTATATGTGCAATTTATATTCTGTTAAACATCAGAGCATTGCAGACCTGGCTCATCACCTTCCTGCAGCATCATGGATGTGGAATGTAACTTGTATATCCTTGCTTTTTTCACTTCTAAACCTTGCTTGCTAAATTTGTGCCAATATCTCTCTGTGTCAACACACTGTTTTAAACCTTTATAGAAAGAAGAAGAAAGAAAGAACTTGCATTTCTACAGTGACTTTCATGACCTCAGGATATCCCGCTTTATAGCCAATGTTTGAAGTGTAGCCATGGTTGTATTGTAGGAAACACAGCAGCAAACTTGCACACAGCAAGCTCCCACAAACATCAATGTACTTCTACATTACACGCTTGGCGGTAAATTGTAAGAATGTGTCGTGTACCTAGGTACCAACTGAGGGGAACACGGTTTCATCAGTGGCAATGAAGAAGTAGCCGGCAATCACACAACACCTGCAGCAATGGCCTCTGCAGAGTTCTGAAGTGGTTTAATGACCCATTTCATCCCCATAGGTACTGAAACGATCAAGCGTTCAGGTGTGGAGTACACAATCGTGGTGGTGAATGGCTCGGCAGGGAATGGCTGTGTCACAGAGCAGGCTCCGGAGATATAGGACAACAGCAGCCTGAAGAAATGCAAGCACGTCTTTGGTAGGGGAGCCATCATCTAAACATAGAAGGAAGGTGCCAAGCATGGCAATATGTCA
Source organism: Somniosus microcephalus (assembly GCF_052327205.1). Lineage (NCBI taxonomy): Eukaryota > Metazoa > Chordata > Chondrichthyes > Squaliformes > Somniosidae > Somniosus > Somniosus microcephalus. The sequence goes on along the minus strand of NC_141006.1, from coordinate 19,273,292 downwards.
CTGACAGGCGTCAATGCAGACTTCTGTTGCTCTATTACATACTTCTTTTAGGAGCTGATAGGCTAGAGTAGTCCAGAATCCAGATGTGCACTATCAGGACCATCTTCCAATGTCATACAAGGAGATTCTCTTTGTTTTTCTATTGCTCTTTATCACTTGATCTATCTGATGGCTGTTTAGGATCCAAACTACAATGAGTTGGCCAGTCGCTCAGTTGATGAAAATCCAAACCCTTAAACTGCACTTAATTCTACACTATTATCTATTAAGATGTCAGAAGAATTGACTGTTCAAGAAACAGAAAGGACACATTGGCTCAGTGGGATGCGGTTGGAGTTAAGGCACGTGGTTGCCTGGGAGATGAGGCAGGTTGTGGGCGGAGGGCGGGGGGGGCGGAGTTAGAGCAAAGCTGAGCAGTGTATCCAACCTGACCCAAGAGAATTGGCTGCCATTCACAAAATAACACAAGAAGGAAGGTATTGTCAAAAATGATCATCTTTCAAAACCTGACTAGGCAACAGATTGAAGAAAGGATTCTTTGAAGGTTACTGAAGGTCGTGAGTGAAAGTGCTGATGTGTGAACAGCCATATCAAGTAAAGATTCCACAGCTCCATTCTACAGGCCTGTGTGCCATTGATATACCAACGACAGGTGCGGTCATGGCTGATCTGAACCTTATTTAATTGAGAAATGTAGGCGAAGGGTGAAGCCCCACAGTGCAAGAATATAATAAGATTCAGAACATAAGATAAATTGAATGTGTATTAACGGACTTTAACCTTGGGTTTTAGAGGAGGAAGGGAGCAAAGAAATTCTTTGGTTTTAAGGTCTTGGGAAAGAATGTATTTGAGTTGGAGATGGTGCAATAAATCTTGATTACAATACAGTGAGGATACAGGGAAGGTGAAGAATATGTAGGACAGGATATATGGAGCTTAGGCGCAAGAGGAGAGGAAAGTTCATTGACTATAGAAGTATTGATAGAATAGAAGTAGAGATAGATAAGAAATAGAGAGAGGCAGCTTAGAGGCTAGATATGAGAGAGAGGTTGCAGAAAGGATGTGGAAGGGTGGAGTGGCCCAGTTCTTTACATTCCTGTGATACCCCTTGGATTCCTTTACTTTCATTTTGTAATGCAGCTATCTGATTGCTGCACTGTGCAGTACTTCACTTATTAGAGCTTGTGATGCACATTCACACTGACAGATCAATTCACTGTATAGCCCTGATTCTAACTTATCCCACCTGGGGAGAATGGGGCGGTTGGGGTCGGACACCCAATTTATATCACCCCTCGATCGGGGGTGGAGATGGGGGTGTCGGTGGTGGAGATGGGGGGTGTCGGGGGTGGAGGAGATGGGGGGGTCGGGAGTGGAGATGGGGGGGTCGGGGGTGGAGATAGGGGGTCGGGGGTGGAGATGGGGGGTGTCGGGAGTGGTGGAGATGGGGGGATCAGGAGCTGTCGAGATGGGGGGGTCGGGAGTGGTGGAGATTCAGTCAGAAGTGGCGGGGATGGTTACAGCAGAATAGCTGGGATGAGGGAGGGTGGCGGGGAAGAGAAGCTGCAAAACCTGACAAGGAGAAACTCCCATGGGCCATGGTTACTTTATTTCTGTCCATGTTCTGTCCTCCAAGACCTCTATCGGTTATGGCTATTTTATGCACATTTTTGTACTACTTCTCTTTGCTGATCGACATTGTCTTTCTCAAACAGTTTGTTTACTGATTAATTTTATCATGGAGAATATTTCTAATTATGCCAAGGGATCACCACCGGTGAGCTTTTAATCACCCTTCACCTTAACCATTTTGCAAAAAAATGGAGGCAAAACAAAAATGCGACTGGTTCATTGATAACAATGGACGATGATGCAAATATTACACTGTGTATGGGCTGTTGTGAATTTTGCATTGTATTTTCACGCATAGCTGCATCTTTTACTGGCCTAGGTCCAGTAGGACACCTTCACACGCCCCTGCAGTTCATCCTTGGGCCATGGTTATTCAATATATTGCTTTAGTTGGTACATTCCCATGTCTGATAAACCTTCTTATCAGACATGGGAATCACCCATTTAAGTCGGAGATGAGGAGGAATTTCTTCTCTCAGAGGGTCGTGAGTCTTTGGAATTCTCTACCCCAGAGAGCTGTGGAGGCGGAGTCACTGAATATATTCAAGGCGGAGATTGACAGACATTTGAACTACAGGGGAGTCGAGGGGCCTGGGGAGAGAGTGGGAAAGTGGTGTTGAGGCCAAGATTGGATCAGCCACGATCTTATTGAATGGCGGAGCAGGCTTGAGGGGCCGATTGGCCTACTCCTGCTCCTGTTTCTTATGTTCTTATGTTCTATAAGCTGTATACTTGAGTAAGGCTCTTTGGGCACTGCCGAGGCTGTGGAGAAGAGCTGCAGTAGCGCTCCAAACAGAAAAGGCCTTTTATCTGGTTCACTGGGCAAAAAAGAGCACATATGAGCGGAGTCATTGGTTAAAGGCACTCAGAGTACCGTGCTCAGTTCTGGTCTCCATATTATAAAAAGGATATAGACGCACTGGAGAAGGTGCAAAAAAGATTTACAAGGATGATACCAGAACTGAGAGGTTATACCTATCGGGAAAGACTTAACAGGATGGGGCTCCTTTCTCCAGAAAAGGGAAGGCTGAAGGGAGTGACCTATTAGCGGCCTTTAAGATTATAGGAACATCAGAACAGGAGTAGGCCATTCAGCCCCTCAAGCCTGTTCCACAGTACAATGAGATCATGGCTGATCTGTATTCTAACTCCATCAACCCAGCCTTGGGTCTACATCCCTCAATACCCTTGGCTAGCAAAAATCTGTCAGTCTCAGATTCAAAATTATGAATTGAGCGAGCATCTACTGCATTTTGTGGGAGAGAGTTCCACACTTCCACCACTCTTTGCATGAAGAAGTGTTTCCTAACTTCTCTCCTGAATGGCCTGGCTCTGATTTTAAGGTCATGTCCCCTTGTCCTAGACTCCCCCATCAGTGGAATATAGTTCCTCTCTATCTACCCCATCAATTCCTTTCAAAATCCTAAAAAATTCAATCAAATCACCCCTTAACTTTCTATATTCCAGGGAATACAAGCCTAGTTTATGTAATTGCTCCTCATAATCTAACCCTCGGAGCCCTGGTAACATTCTGGTGAACTTGCGCTGCACTCCTTCCAAGGTCAATATATCCTTCCTAAGGTGCGGTGCCCAGAACTGTACACAGTACTCCAGATGTAGTCTAACCAGGGCTTTGTAGAGCTTTATATTCTAGCCCGCCGGTTATAAAGGTTAACATTCCATTAACATTTTTGATTATTTTTTGTACCTGACCACTACATTTTAATAATCTGTGTATATAGGCCTAGAAATTCATGGCCACCACGAAAGCTGCCAGTGCTACCGTGGCCACGGGTTAACGGCCGCCGAAAATGATGGCATTGGTACAACACTCCACTGGCTGGAGTCATACCTAGTGTAAAGTCTGTGGGTTGTGCAGTTAATAAATACACAGACTTCAGAAGTAACAAACAAACAGGTCTTTACTATTCGAAGGTCCGGGCGAATCTGCCCCAGCAATCATGCCACAACACTTATATACTGGTGTGGTCACTATCGGTATTACAGTATACAGAAGCCAAACAAATAGTGCCACCCGAAAGTAGTCCTCTTAAAGGTGAACGGTTACATTCAATAGTTCCCTTAAAGGTAGACGGGTACATACACTACAATCCTCCCTTTTTAGCTTATTACTTACTAAGTCCATAGTGAACATACATTCTAACATATATACAGGTTTATGTAAGACAGTTCATAGATTCAGTCTTTCCGGGGGTTTCCGGATTCTGTCAGGATAACGCCGCAGTGGTGTCGTCATTTCAGGCGGGCTAGGAGGTGCTTCTGGCAAGGTCGATTCAACTTGAAAAGCCGTGTCAGGTTCAGCAGACTCCAGTATCACTAGATCGGAAGTAGGTGTTCTGGGTATCTCAGTTTCAACATCACCCGGATAAGGTGGTGAAGTCGGTGGCCTATTTGTGGCGGACCCTATGATTTGGTCAACATGGCGCCTTATTATATTGTCTTCAATGTCCACGGTGTACATCAATGGCCCCAGCCTTTTCCCAATAGTTCCAGGCTGCCATTTCTCAGTACGGTAGTCCCGGGCCAAAACTCGTTGACCGATCTGGAAAGATCTAGTGACCCTGTCGTTCATGCCCTGGAATTGCCGGTTCTCTACGTCTCTTCTGACGTTTGGTTTTAGTAAATCCAGCCAGCATCTTAGGCGTCTATTACAGAACATCATTGCGGGAGTTTGATTTGTGACCGCATGTGTCGCATTTCGGTATGCCAACAAAAAGCTATCCACCTTATGTTGCAGACTTATATTTTCATTACTCATGACCTTTATGGCCTTCTTGAAGGTCTGGACAAACCTTTCAGCCAATCCATTTGAGGCGGGATGGTATGGGGCTGATGTGTAATGTTTAACCCCATTGCTCTTTAAGAATTTATTGAATTCTTCGGACACAAATTGTGGTCCATTATCAGAACAGATCTGTTCCGGCAGGCCATTCCGAGCAAACATAGTCCTTAACACTGCGATGGTTTTTTCCGTCGTGGTGGTGGTCATCTTAATTACTTCCGGCCACTTGGAGTGGGCATCCACCGCTATTAGAAACATCGAGTCCATAAATGGACCAGCAAAGTCGATGTGTACTCTTTGCCAAGGCGATGAGGGCCACTCCCATGGATGCAGAGGAGCCTGGGGTGGCGCGTTCTGAACCCTCTGACATCCTAGGCAGTTCTTCGTGATCTCCTCTATGTCTCTATCAATGCCTGGCCACCACACAAACGCTCTTGCTAGATTTTTCATCTTTACTCCCCCCAGATGTCCTTCGTGCAGCTCCTTTAGCACCTTCTTTTGGAGTTTGGGTGGAATCACCACTCTAGATCCACACATCAGGGTTCCTCGACACACTGACAGTTGTTCTTTCCTCTGTGCAAATGCTTGCAGTGTTGGTTCGCTCTGTGCTGGCCATCCCTCCACCATTACATCATAGACTCGTGAAAGAGTCGGGTCATTCCTTGTCTCATTCTCAATCATTGAGTTTGTTATCGGTAGACACTCCACTATGGATGAGTGGAACAACTCTACTGGGTCCACTATACTCGCTTCTTCTACCATCGGCAATGGCAAGCGTGACAACCCATCAGCATTTCCATGCTGTTTAGACCTTTTGTACTCAATTTCGTATTGGTGTGCTCCAAGTAACACGGACCACCTTTGTAACCTTTGTGCTGTCATGGTGGAAACGGCCTTATTTGGGTTGAATATGGACACCAACGGCTGGTGGTCTGTCAGCAATGTGAACTTTTTACATTGTAGGTAATGGTTGAATTTCTTCACGCCCCACACAAGACTGAGGGCCTCCCTATCTATTTGGGCGTAATTTCGCTCCGCGAGTGTCAATGATCGGGACGCGAAAGCCACTGGCCTTTCCGAGCCATTTGGTAGCCTATGCGAGAGTACTGCCCCAATTCCGTACGGGGAAGCATCGCAAGCTAGACGAAGGGGTAATGCTGGGTTGAAATGAGCCAACACTTCTTCAGAGGTAATCAACTCCTTGCTTCTGCGAAAAGCCTTTTTGCATTCCTCACTCCACTTCCATGGTGTTTCATTCCGCAACAGGTCATTCAGCGGATGCAGTACCGTGGCTAAATTTGGCAGAAACTTGTGATAGTAATTAATCAACCCCAAGAATGATCTTAACTGTGATACGTTTCCTGGGGCGGGGGCCTTCACAACCGCTTCTATCTTTTCGAGTGACTTATGCAGTCCCTCTCGGTCAATGACATGACCGCAGTATGAGATCCGTTTTTGGAAGAACTCACACTTCTTGCGATTAACCCGAAGGCCATACTCCTTCAACCTGGTGAGTACCAGTTTCAAATTCGTGAGGTGTTCTTCCTCATCTTTTCCCGTGATTAAAATGTCATCTAAGTAGCACTGCGTGCTTGGAATTCCTTGTAACACCTGTTCCATGGCCCTCTGCCAAATTGCTGGCGCCGAAGCTACCCCAAAGACCAGTCTATTGTAGCGATACAAGCCTCTGTGAGTGTTGATGGTGAGGTACTGGCGTGACTCTTCCTCGACCTCCATCTGTAGATATGCTTGAGCCAGATCTATTTTCGTGAAATGTTTCCCTCCAGCCAACGAAGCAAAGATATCTTCAATCCGCGGAAGCGGGTATTGTACCGTGTGAAGCACCGGATTCACAGTAATCTTGAAATCTCCGCAGATACGGACCTTCCCCGGTCCCCCAGGCTTATTACTCGGTGAGGACTTCATGACGGGAACAATGGGCGTGGCCCACTCACTCCAGTCCACTTTTGACAGAACCCCTGATCGTTCAAGTTCTTCCAGTTCTGCCTCCACAGCTGGTCGTATTACGTAAGGAACTGATCTGGCCTTAAAAAACTTTGGGCTTGCATTTTCTGCAATCTTAACCTTTGCTTTAATACCTCGCAGCGTTCCCAGTCCTTGCTGGAATACCTCCTTAGCTTCGTCCAATATTCTGGACAACCGTTCAGGTTTGACATCCTCTTTTTCGGAATCCACCGTCATGGTGTTTAGGGACTGCCAGTCCAATTTTATTTTTCGGATCCACTCCCGTACCAGAAGTGGTGGTCCTCCCTCAGGCAATACATACAGGTCCAACCGGTGATGATCTTTATCCTTGTATCTCACCTTGACTTCTATCATTCCGATGGGGAATACTTTGTGCCCCGTGTATGTCTGTAGTACTAGTTTCGTATCCCGTAGTGGAATATGCTTGAAAAATTTCTTATGGTCATGCTTATTCATGACCGTCAACGCCGATCCGGTGTCCACTTCCATTTTTACTTGGACCTTTGCAATCTGTAGCGTTATCCAGATAGTTTGTCGGTCAGCTTCATTGCTCACGTTGTGAATTCTCAGACTGTCCAGTCCTTTGCATTTGGAGTGTGAGACCGACTTCTGTTCCCTCAGACTCTTCTTAGTCACCTCTTGTACCTTTCCGTACCATTTTTGTGGTGACTTCTTATTGTTGTACGTTGCTCCTGACCGGCATACCTTAGCTATGTGCCCGATCTTGCCACATTTCCTGCATTCTTGGTTTTTACCCCAGCATTGATTCTGGTCGTGTGTTGTCTTCCCACAACGGTAGCATTTTGTTGTGCTCGAAGTAATTTGGTCCACCCCTAGTGCCGCCGCCTTTAGCTGCATTTCCGCCGTTCCTTTCGCTGCAGCTTCATGCGATGCAGCTATGAGGACAGCCCTGTCCAGTGTGAGGTCATTTTCTTCCAGTAGTCGCTTCTGCGTTCCTTCTTTGGACAATCCGCATACGAACTTGTCACGCAGTGCCTCTGTCAGATTCCCTCCAAACTGGCAGTATTTCGCTATCCTACGCAGTTCGACCAAGTATTCCGCATTGCTTTCGTCTTTCCTCTGCGTTCTTGCATAGAATTTGAATCGTTCAGCCAGCATCAACGGTGTGGGGTTCAAGTGATCCTTCAGCACTGCTACAATATCATCGAAAGTCTGATCTGCCGGTTTAGCTGGTGAGAGAAGATTCTTCAACACCCCGAATGTTTTCGCACCCATCATGTTAAGTAAGGTTAAAGCTTTTTCCTCCTTAGCTATTTTGTTAGCCTTACAATGTATCTCAATACGTTCTACGTACGTGGCCCAGTCTTCTATCTCCGAATTGAACTCGTTGATGTCCGCCCGCTTAGGCATCTTTCTTTCCTTGGGTACAACACAAGTATTTCTTCAAGTATTCTTATTTATTTGTTTATTTCTAAGATGGCGGTTTTCCCGTGAAAATGGCGGTTTCCCGCTCTTTCCTTCTCGCCCCGCCCACTTCAATCGTCTTCCCCGCCTAATGGCGGCTTCCCGCGTTTCTTCCCTGGTGGAAGGGGTACGCTTTCCCCACAGCGGACAGGTTCAGCCACTGGGCTGGCTTCTGCACAGCTCCCCTTACTCGGCTCTGTCTTTTCCTCCCGCCCGCACGGCTCTACCGGCGCTGGGTACACCCCGTTAACGGAGGACAGTTCAGCCGCTGGACTGGCTCTCGCGCAGTCTCTCTCTCCGCACCCAGCTCTCACCCGCACGGTTCCCGTTCGCCTCCCCAGCCCTCTCGCAGACCGGTGTTTCCCTCCCCGGCTGCGGCTGGGTTTCTCTTCCCGCGCCTACTCGCAGGCTCAGCGCTTCGTGGCTGCGGTCGCTGCCCGGAGTTTTCCCGCCGATCGCGGTCCGGCTGTCACCCGACGCCGTTGGACCCGACTTTTGGCCGGCACAGCTCCCCCTCGACCGAGGTCGAGTGCTCTGCCCTTATCCTCCGGATACTTCTACACCTTCCCCTACCCACAGTTTCGTCGGCCGCCTTGTTTCTTGCTGATCGGCTCACTCCGCACCGTGGCAGAAGGTTAGTCAGTGCCTGTTGCTGATACAGCTTTTGTTGTTAGTCTTCCTGCTTTCTGTTGTTGCAGCCTCGTGTTTTCTTTTGGTAGCACGACGAGGGCGGTTGTCTCTCTTCGACGCTCTTCGTTGCTTTTGGTAGTCTTGCCGCAGGGTACGATCGGACTCGTCGCCACTGTAAAGTCTGTGGGTTGTGCAGTTAATAAATACACAGACTTCAGAAGTAACAAACAAACAGGTCTTTACTATTCGAAGGTCCGGGCGAATCTGCCCCAGCAATCATGCCACAACACTTATATACTGGTGTGGTCACTATCGGTATTACAGTATACAAAAGCCAAACAAATAGTGCCACCCGAAAGTAGTCCTCTTAAAGGTGAACGGTTACATTCAATAGTTCCCTTAAAGGTAGACGGGTACATACACTACACCTAGCACAAAGGAAGATGATTGTGGTGGTTGAAGGTCAATCATCACAGCCCCAGGACATCACTGCAGAAGTTTCTCAGGGCAGTGTCCTAGGCCCAACGTAAGGTCAGAAGTGGGGATGTTCGCTGATGATTGCACAGTGTTCAGTGCCATTCACAACTTCGCATGCAACAAGACCTGGATGATGTTCAGGCTTGGGCTGATAAGTGGCAGGTAACATTAGCACCACAGAAGTGCCAGGCAATGACTATCTCCAACAAGTGAGAGTCTAACCACCTCCCCTTGACATTCAACGGTATTACCACCACGGAATCCCCCACCATCAACATCCTGGGGATCACTATTGACCAGAAACTTAAGTGGATCAGCCACATAAATACTGTGGCAACAAGAGCAGGTCAGAGGCTAGGTATTCTGTGGCGAGTGTCTCACCTCCTGGCTCCCCAAAGCCTTTCCACCATCTACAAGGCACAAGTATGGAGTGTGATGAAATACTCTCCACTTGCCTGGATCAGTGCAGCTCCAACAACACTCAAGAAGCTCGACACCATCCAGGACAAAGCAGCCCATTTGATTGGCATCCCATCCACCACCTTAAACATTCACTCCCTCCACCACAGGCGTACCATGGCTGCACTGTGTACCATCTACAAGATGCACTGCAGCAACTTGCCAAGACTTCTTCGGCAGCACCTCCCAAACCCACGACCTCTTCTACTTAGAAGGACAAGGGCAGCAGGCGCATGTGAGCACCACCACCTCCAAGTTCCCCTCCAAGTCACACACCATCCTGACTTAGAAGCATACTGCCGATCCTTCATTGTCGCTGGGTCAAAATCCTGGAACTCCCTCCCTAACAGCACTGTGGGAGTACCTTCACCACACAAACTGCAGCGGCTCAAGAAGGCAGCTCACCACTACCTTCTCAAGGGCAATTAGGGATGGGCAATAAATGCTGGCCTTGCCAGCGACGCCCAGATCCCATAAGCAAATAAAAAAACCCTGAAAAATTGGTGCTGGGGACTAATGATTATTAGAAGCCTTCCTTTACAATCCAAGGCATGGCAAGTGTCCAACAGCAATTCCTACACTATTAAAAACCACTTTTAACATGTATTGCACCAAACCACTACTTCAATAAAACCCCCAAAATCCAGTCCAAAGACTTAAATGCAAACATACCTGAAAGATGTGTGTGTCCCTTTCAGAGGTGCTGACAGCGTCTCTGTCAGTCTGTTGAAAGCTGGGTTTTCATGGCGAGCTTAGAACTCAGCGCTAAGGTCGAAATTTACTGAGGTGACGTTAAGTTGGCATTGCACGCTGACTGACATCACCCTCTCTTCATTTACATTTCCAGGGCCAGTGCTGCTATCGACAGTGCAAAGGCCCTGACAAAAATGGCGGCCGCCGCATCCTGCGCCACAAAAAAGCGCCAGCATGGCAGCCGCCATTTTTAGACTGGAGCGTGGTGGTGACTCATGGCGGTAAGTGGACAAATTTCTAGGCCCTAGACTCCTAAATTCCTTTGGACCTCCACTGTTCCTAGCTTTCACCATTTAAAAATATACTGGGATCTATCCTTTTTTGGTCCAAATTGGATGATCTTATAATTAAAATAAAAACAGAAAATGCTGGAGAAACTCCGCAGCATCTGTGAAGAGCGAAACAGAGTTAACGTTTCAGATCGATGACCTTTCTTCAGAACTGGAAAAAAGCAGGTAATGGAACAGATTTTTAAGCAAGTGAAGAGTCTGCGAAAGGGGTGAGGGGATGAAAGAACAAAAGGGAAGATCTGTGATAGGATGGAAGGCGGAAGAGGTTAAGAGACATTAAGAGATATTCAAGGCAAAAGGAGATGGTAATGGGACAGGTTAAGAATCAAAGGATGGCTCTAGATGAAGTGTAAATTGTGCTGGCAGAATGAAAGACAGCTGCCCTGTGGGGGAGAAGAAAAAAAGATAGACAAAGAGTGTGGATAAAAATGATAGGGGCGAGGTTATGATCTGAAATTGTTGAACTCCATGTTGAGTCCGGAAGGCTGTAAAGTGCCTAATCGAAAGGTGAGGTGCTGTTCCTTGAGCTTACGCTGAGCTTCCGTGGAACAATGCAAGAGGCCGAGGACGGTGAGGTCTGAGTGGGAGTGGAGTGGTGAATTAAAGTGACAGGCGACCGGAAGCTCGGGGTCCCCCAGTATGGACTGAATGGAGCTGTTCCGCAAAGCAGACACCCAATCTGCGTTTGGTCTCCCCAATGTAGAGACCGCATCGTGAGCAGTGAATACAGTATACTAAATTGCGAGAAGTACAAGTAAATCGCTGTTTCACCTGGAAGGGGTGTTTGGGGCCCTGGACAGTGGGAAGGGGGGAGGTATATGGGCATGTGTTGCATCTCCTGCGCTTGCACGGGAAGGTGCCGGGCAAAGGGTGTTGGGGGTGATAGAGGAGTGGACAAGGGTGTTGCAGGGGGAGCGGTCCCTACGGAATGCTGAAAGGGGAGGTGAGGGGAAAATGCGTTTGGTAGTGGGATCTCGCTGGAGGTGGTGGAAATGGCGGAGGATGATCCGTTGAATGTGGAGGCTGGTGGGGTGAAAGGTGAGGACAAGGGGAACTCTGTCGTGGTTTCGGGAGGGAGGGGCAGGGGTGAGGGCAGAAGTGCGGAGATAGAACGGACACGGTCAAGGGCCGTGTCAACCACGGTAGAGGGGAATCCTCAGTTGAGGAAAAAGGAAGACATGTCAGAAGTACTGGTATGGAAGGTGGTATCATCAGAGCAGATGTGGCGGAGATGGAGAAACTGGAAGAATGGAACAGAGTCCTTACAGGAGGCGGGGTGGGAGGAAGTGTAGTCCAGGTAGCTGTGGGAATCAGTGGGCTTATAGTGAATGTTTGTCAATAGCCTATCCCCAGAGATGGAGACAGAGAAGTCGAGGAAGGGAAGGGAAGAGTCGGAGATGGACCATGTGAAGGTGAGGGAAGGGTGGAAATTGGAAGCAAAGTGAATGACATTACCTAGTTTAGGGCGAGAGCAGGAAACGGCACCGATACAGTCATCAATGTACCAGAAAAAGAGGTGAGGGAGGGGACCTGAGTAGGACTGGAACAAAGAGTGTTCCACATAGCCCACGAAAAGGCAGGCATAGCTAGGACCCATGTGGGTTCCCATAGCAACACCTTTGATTTGGAGGAAGTGAGTGGAGTCAAAGGAGAAGTTGTTCAATGTGAGAACAAGTTCAGCCAGGCGGAGGAGGGTGGTGGTGGATGGGGACTGGTCGGGCCTCTGTTCAAGGAAGAAGCGGCGCGTCCTCAGGCCATCCTGGTGGGGGATGGAGGTGTAGAGGGATTGTACGTCCATAGTGAAAAGGCCAGGAAACTGGAAAATGTTAAAGTGGCGGAGGGCGTCGGAAGAGTCGCGGATATAGGTGGGAAGAGACTGGACAAGAGGAGAAAAAATAGAGTCGAGATAAGTTCCGTGGGGCAAGAACAGGCTGAAATGATGGATCTACTAGGGCAGTCCTGTTTGAGGATCTTGGGAAGGAGGTAGAAGCGGGCTGTGCGGGGTTGGGGAACTATGAGGTTGGTGGCTGTGGGGGGAAGATCTCCAGAGGAGATGAGGTCAGTGACAATCTTGGAAATGGTGGCTTGATGTTCAGTAGTGGGGTCACGGTCCAGGCGGAGGTAGGAGGAGGTGTCAGAGGGTTGGCGTTCAGCTTCTGCTAGGTAGAGGTTGGTTCGCCAAACAACAACAGCACCACCCTTGTCAGCAGGTTTAATGACAATGTCGGGGTTGGATCTGATAGAATGGAGTGCTGCAAGTTCAGAGGGAGGTAGGTTGGAGTGAGTGAGGGGAGCAGAGAAATGGGGACGGCTGATGTCACGCTGGCAGTTTGCAATGAAAAGATCTAGCGAGGGTAAGAGGCCAGAGGGAGGGGCCCAGGTAGAACGAGAATTCTGAAAGCAGGAGAAAGGGTCAGCCGTGCGGGGGGAAGACTCCTGGCCAAAGAAGTGGGCATGTAGAGAAAGACCTTCTACTTAGCTGTGTTGAAATCCATCTGCCACAGTTTTGCTCACTCACTTAATCTATCAATGTCTCTGTGATTTTATGCTTCCCTCTGCTCTACTTAGTCTAACCCCAATCTTTGCTTCAGGGTTTTGATAAGGTAGACATAGGGAAGAGGTTTCCAATTGTGGGGGAGTCCAAAACTAGATAGTCACCAATGAATCCAATAGGGAATTCAGCAGAAACCTCTTTACCCAGAGAATGGTTAGAATGTGGAACTTGCTACTACATGGGATAGTTGAGGTGAATTGTATGGATGGATTTAAGGGGATGCTTGATAAACATATGAGGGAGACAAGAATAGAAGGTTATGCTGATAGGAGGGGTAGGAGGAGGCTCGTGTGGAGCATAAACACAGGCATGGACCAATTGGGCCGAATGGCCTGTTTCTTTGCTGTACATTCTATGTAAGAAAAAAACCTACCTTGCTTCAATCAACAGACGATCCCTTTAGTTCCACAATCAAACTGGGCTAACTTTTTGCATCATTTGAAATGCTACAGCCACAAGCCACATTGTAAATACATTCATTATCTCGTAACACAATAATAAAACAGTGACTATTTCACCAAGGCAATGAGATCCCTATAAATCTCTCAGCATGTAGTCAAAATCATTTCCTGCAGTTTTACTTGACAAATAGTAAATTGAACTGCTGATTGATGCTTTGAATCCATAAATCACTCCAGCTCACCAGGGGCTTGCCGCAGCATTATTTTACAGTGTAAGTGGCAGGGGTGATAAAAGCAGCGTTAATTTTGGAAATTCGTGCCGTGATCGCCATTGACTTTAATGGAGGCGGAGCTATGATAATTAACTCCTCACTGTTTCAGCAAAGGGTTACGGCAAAACGACGCAGAAGTGCCAGGAAATTATGGTGTAGGCAAGGGCGTAGGTCACTTACGCCATCCTCCCCTTGATTGCGGCGTAAAGCTGGCCCTGCAACGTAGATGCGCCGCTACAATTGCGCAAGCCTCCAGGAAATTTTGAGCCTATATGTTTGTCATGACGCTTGCTTCAAGTTGGCCCTCTGTGACTGAACATTGCCGGCCTCTCTGAACAGAGCAGGCAGGACATTGTGAGTCCATTAACACGTGTTGATTTGCATACTGTATTATCAGTACATGCACTACGGCACACGTGTGCACAGTGTGGTTGGACATGTTGCTGTAAGATGTCACGAATCGTGGTGCTTGTGATGGTGTATGTGTAGAAACTTGCCTTTCCGGTGGGTAGCCTCCAGTGGTCCCTTTAAGGACCTTTGGCTTGGTTGTTAACCCCCTGAAGAAACTGAATGAAGCGAGCATGGTGCACGTAGCGGGCACGTGCAATCCAATTCTGCAAAAGTACACCTGGGGGAGCCTTTATCGATACGGCGGGTAGAGCATTTCCAGCGCATGTGTGCCACCTGCCATATTGGACCCTTAGGCGTGGTCCAATTTCTAGACCTTCATGTCCTCAGGATGTCCTAACATGCTTCCCAGCCAACAATGTGCTTCTGAACTATATTCAGTGTTGTAATGAACAGAAACGCGGCAACCAATTTATTCACAGCATGATCCCACAGAAAGTAATGAGATAAATGACCAGATAATCTGTTTCAGCGATGTTGGTTGAAGGATAAAACGTTTTTGTGACTGGAAAGCTGTTTCCAGTGGGGTCCCACAGGGCTCAGTACTAGGTTCCTTGCTTTTGGTGGTAGATATCAATGATTTAGACTTCAATGAAGGGGCATGATTAAGAAGTCTGCAGATGATACATAAATTGGCCGTGTGGTTGATAGTGAGGAAGAAAGCTGTAGAATGCAGGAATGTATCGATTGGTGGGTCAGGTGGGCAGAAAAGTGGCAAATGGCATTCAATCTGGAGAAGTGTGAGGTAATGCATTTGGGGAGGGCTAACAAGGCAAGGGAATACACAATAAATGGTAGGACACTGAGAAGTGTAGAGGAACAGAGGGACCTTGTAGTGCAGGTCCACAGATTCCTGAAGGTAGCAGGACAGGTAGATAAGGCATATGGGGTACTTTCCTTTATTAGTCAAGGCATAGAATATAAGAGCAGGGAGGTTAGAACTGTATAAAACACTAGTTAGTTGTGCTGGAAGTATCTTTGCTGCAGTCAAATATTGAAGTGTAAATAAATATGATTAGTTGTTTCAGCTGGTGCAGTGTGATGCATTTTACCATCAAAGAGACTGAAGATCTATTGGAGAATTCTACATCAATTCCAGTACACAATTTACTACAATTGAGGCTACTTGTCAAACATTGGCTCTGTTATCTCAGCAGGTAGAGAATGAAATACACATTTCAGATCATAAGTGACTGTCTGGTTAAAGAATCTCAGCTACTCAGATAGGCTCAAGGGCCTTAGCCTATTTGCTTTATGCAGCATAGGCTTAGACGTGACCTGATAGAGGTGACCTGAGAGAGGTCTATAAAACAATGAAAGGGCTGGTTAGAGTTCTTATCGATAGATTATTCCAGTTTAACTGATTGGGGAGGACCAGGGGACAGGAGTTTGGGGAGGACCAGGGGACAGGAGTTTGGGGAGGACCAGGGGACAGGAGTTTGGGGAGGACCAGGGGACAGGAGTTTGGGGAGGACCAGGGGGCAGGAGTTTGGGGAGGGCCAGGGGACAGGAGTTTGGGGAGGACCAGGGGACAGGAGTGTGGGCTATGTAAGAGTAGGAATAGACTGGATGTTGGGCGGTTCTGCTTTACTCAGAGAGTAGTGAGTCTCTGGAACACGTTGCCGGCTGGTGCGGTGGGTACGGATTCTCTGTGAGCCTTCAAGAGGGAACTGGACCTGTTCCTGACTGGGGCAGATCTCGCATCATAAAGAACGTACCTGTCTTTATAGAGAACACTGGGTCCATGTGATCTCCTGGACTGGTTTCCATCGTCTGAGGCTGTCGGAGAGGAATTTTCCAAAGTATTTTTCCCTTATTGGCCCTGTTTTTTCTCTCTTTTTTTCAATGGCCCAGGAGATTATATGGCTGCCCGGGGCGGTGGGAGGTGGTGGGAGGCGGGATAATGGGTTGAGAAGAAGTGTTTAACCACAATGGTCCGGCCAGCCTGGTGTGGGGCAGGCTTGATGGGCCAGATCGTCATTTCCTGCCCATCAATTTTGTATGTTCATATGAAACAGACCACATTTTGAAACTGTCACCAGGCCATTTAAATGAGACAGTAACAACAACAGCAACTTGTATTTATATAGCGTCTTTAATGTAGTAAAATGCCCCAAGGCGCTTCACAGGAGCATTATCGGACAAAATTTGACACCGAGCCACTTAAGGAGATATTAGGGCAGATGATCAAAAGCTTGGTCAAAGAGGTAGGTCTTAAGGAGTGTCTTAAAGGAGGAAAAAGAGGTAGAGAGGCGGAGCGATTTAGGGAGGGAATTCCAGAACTTAGGGCCGAGGCAGCTGAAGGCACGGCCGCCAATGGTTGCGCGATTAAAATCGGGGATGCTCAAGAGGCCAGAATTAGAGGAGTGTTGAGATACCGCGGCAAACGTGGGAGTCGAGACCAGAGCTATTGAAAACACAACTGCTTTATTCCAACCACATGACAAACAGGAACTAGAAAAGCCCGCGCATCCACTTAAATACTTCCCAGACAGGAAGTGCTCCCGGCAGCCTGTCCCTGCGGGAAACAAGTTGCTGGAGGAAAGGGCCCCCGGCTGGGGGCTTCTGCTTAGACTGTCTGTGCCGCCGTGAGCGGATTATGTCCAGTGGTGGCGTGTCGCCACAGAGCTCCCCCCAGAATCCGCTTAGGAGGAGTGGACGAGTCGTGACGGTGGTCTAATGGTTCTGCCGCAGTGGCTCTGAGTGGTCGCCGGTCTGGTTGGTTGGGTCGGGCGGTTCGCCGCCGGCTGTGCTGGCTTGCCGGGGGGACGGCCTCTAGTTGGAGGCTGGGCCACGGGGACCTGTTCCCCTGGTTCTGTGTGTGCTGGTTTGAGACGGTCGATGGAGACTGTCTCGACCCTGTCGCCGAGTCGCAGCTTGAAGACCTTGTCCCCGGTTTGTAGTACCTCGTACGGACCGTCGTACGGGGGTCGCAGGGGCCCGCGGTGCGCGTCGTGTCGCACGAAGACGAAGCGCGCCTGCTGTAAATTTGGCGGGACGTGAGGTGCGAGTTCGCCGTGTCGGTTGACCGGAAGTGGGGCGAACTGCTGAGCGGAAGAGAAAGAGTCGAGCCGCTGCTGTTCGGCCGACCAAGGCTTGGTAGGCTCCGGAAGGAATTCGCCTGGGACGCGCAGCGGTTGTCCGTAGACTAACTCCGCTGCCAAGGACTGGAGGTCTTTCTTGACCGCGGTGCATAGGCCGAGGAGCACCCACGGTAGGCGGTCAGTCCAGGTACTGTCCTGCAGGCCGGCGCGGAGTGAGGCCTTGAGTGACCTGTGGAAGCGTTCACAAAGTCCGTTGGCCTGCGGGTGGTACGCCGTGGTGCGGTGGAGCATCACCCCGAGGTTGCGTTCTGTGGCCGTCCAGAGTTCGGAGGTGAACTGGGCGCCTCTGTCGGAGGTTATGTCGGCCGGTACGCCGAACCTCGCAACCCAGGTGTTAACGAACGCCCTGGCGATGTCGGCTGTGGTGGTGGAGGTCAGCGGCACTGCCTCAGGCCAGCGTGTGTAGCGGTCGACCATCGTGAGGAGATAAGTTTGGCCTTGCGATGGCGGCAGGGGACCGACGATGTCGACGTGTGCGTGGTCGAAGCGGCGGCTGGGTACCTCGAAGTCTCCCAGGGGTGCTTTGGTGTGCAGCTGTACCTTAGCCCGTTGGCAGGCGAGGCAGGAGGTGGCCCAAGTCCGAACATCTCTGCTGAGGCCGCGCCAGATGAAGCGCTTGGAGAGGAGTTTGACGGATGCGCGGGAACCCGGGTGAGAGAGCCCGTGGAGCGCGTCGAAGACACGGCGGCGCCAGGTCTCAGGGACGACTGGCCTGGGTTGGCCGAATGAGACATCGCACGTGACTGCCGTGGCTTCGGGCCCGTGCGCGACCTTGGCTAGGCGTAGCCCTGGCAGGCTGGTAGCCGCCGAGAGGAGGTCTGGGTCCGTGAGCTGGGCTGCTGCTAGTTGTGCGTAGTCGACCGCGAGGTGATTCGCACAGACGGCGGGACGGGAAAGGCAGTCGGCGACCACGTTGTCTCTACCGGAGACGTGCTGAATGTCCGTAGTAAACTCGGAGACGGCCGCGAGCTGGCGTTGCTGCCTAGCGGACCAGGGTTCGGTGTGCTTGGCCATCGCGTATGTGAGTGGCTTGTGGTCCACATACGCGGTGAAGGGGCGGCCTTCCAGGAGGAACCTGAAATGGCGGACCGACAGGTGGAGTGCGAGAAGCTCGCGGTCGAAAGTGGAGTATTTGACCTCCGGGGGGCGCAGTTGGCGGCTGTAGAAGGCAAGTGGCTGCCACGCGCCATTGACCCACTGCTCGAACACGGCCCCGACCGCGTGGTCGGAGGCGTCGGTGGTGAGCGCGACCCGGGCATCGGCCCTCGGGTGCGCGAGCAAAGTGGCGTTGGCGAGCGTGTTTTTGGTGGCGTCGAAGGCGGCTGCCATGTCAGTGGTCCAGGCTACGTCCATCTTGCCGGATTTTCCTCGGAGGGAGTCGTAAAGGGGCTTCATGAGGGCTGCGGCTCTGGGGATGAACCTGTTGTAGAAGTTCACCATCCCGAGGAACTCCTGGAGGCCCTTGATGGTTGTGGGGCGGGGGAATTGCTGGACGGCCTGCACCTTGTTGGGCAGGGGGCGGCCCCAGCAGGGGTGATGTGGTGGCCGAGAAAATCGATCTCGGTTAGGCCGAATTGGCACTTCGCCGGGCTGAGGATGAGCCCGTGTTGGGCTAGGCGCCCGAACAGGATGCGAAGGTGTTCGAAGTGTTCCTGTTTGGAGGAGCTGGCCACGAGAATGTCGTCTAGATAGACGAATAGGAAGTTCAGGTCCCGGAGGACTGAGTCCATAAGGCGCTGGAAAGCCTGTGCTGCATTCTTGAGGCCGAAGGGCATCCTCAGGAACTCGAACAGGCCGAATGGGGTGATAACGGCCGTTTTGGGGATGTCCGCGGGGTGTACGGGGACTTGGTGGTAACCGCGCACCAGGTCGACTTTGGAAAACACGGTTCGTCCGGCCAGTCGGGCCGAGAAGTCCTGGATGTGTGGCACCGGGTATCGATCGGGGGTGGTGGCGTCGTTGAGGCGGCGGTAGTCCCCGCAAGGGCGCCAGCCTCCGCCGGGCTTGGGGGCGATGTGGAGGGGCGAGGCCCAAGGGCTGCTGGAGTGGCGGATGATGCCGAGTTGTTCCATGTTGGTGAACTCGGCCCGCGCGATTTCCAGCTTGGCCGGGTTGAGTCTGCGGGCGTGGGCAGAAACTGGGGGGCCGGTGGTGGGGATATAGTGTTCCACACCGTGCTTGGCGGCTTTGGCCGAAAAGATCGGGTTAGTGAGGGCGGGAAACTCAGCTAGGAGTGCCGAGTAGTCGTCCGTGGCTCTGGCGAGGCAGTAGGTCGTCAGGCCGGCCGAACGGGCCGGGGTAAAGGCGCTGGGGATGGGGGCCATAGTGTTGATGTCGACAAGGCGGTGCCTCGGAATGTTGACAAGGAGGCCGTGGGCGCGTAGGAAGTCGGCGCCGATGAGTGGGCAGAGGACCTTGGCTGTGAGGAACTCCCAGCGGTAGCGGCGGCCCGCGAGGTCGAGCGTGACCATGCGGGTGCCATATGTGCGGATTTCAGAGCCGTTGGCTGCAGCCAGTGTGATACCCCGTGTGCCGCGTTGGATCTCGAGGGCGGAGGCGGGGGTGATGCTGTGCTGGGCCCATGTGTCGCACGGAAATCGGCGGTTGGTTCTGTCATCAGTGACGTACAGTAGGGGCTCCTTCTGCCCCGCGGCACATCGCGGGGGCCGGTGCGGGGGGGGATTTGAAGGAACACGGTGGCGTGCAGCGTTGAGCCCTAGCGCCAAAACGGGTGTGGTAGTAGCAGTGACCCGGAGTGGTAGGGCGGTCGGGCCTAGCGGCCCGGGAAGACCGCGTGGTCGTTGCCGTGAGGTCGGGCGCGACGTCGCGAGCGGCCTGTGCAGAGAGCAGCCGGTCGGCCTTTTTGGCTATATCATTCAGGTCCGTGGAGTCAGACTCCACAATGAGCGGGCGGATGCTGGCGGGGAGCTGCCGAATGAAAAGCGTGCGAAAAAGGGCGCTGGGATTTTTGTCGTCTGAGAGGGACAGCATGTGGGAAAGCAGGTCTGATGGTGAAGCGTCACCAAGGCCGGGGAGGTCCAGGAGTTGGCAGTGGCGCTGGTAAGAGGACGTTTGAAATTTTTTAAGTAGCGCAGCTTTCAGATGTTCGTACTTGCCCTCCGTTGGTGGACTCTGCAGCGCTGCCCAAACCTTGGGGACTGTAGCGTAGGTGAGCGAGGCGACGAGGTAGTCGCACTTCGTGGCGTCGACTGTAATGCCTTTCAGCCGGAATCTGGACTCAGCTTGAACGAACCAGGCTTCGGCGAGGTTCTCCCAAAAGTCTGGTAATTTAACCGTGACTGCGTTTGTATCCGCCATGCTAGCTTAGGATTCGTCCTGAGCGTCGGGGTCACCAGTGTTGAGATACCGCGGCAAACGTGGGAGTCGAGACCAGAGCTATTGAAAACACAACTGCTTTATTCCAACCACATGACAAACAGGTACTAGAAAAGCCCGCGCATCCACTTAAATACTTCCCAGACAGGAAGTGCTCCCGGCAGCCTGCCCCTGCGGGAAACAAGTTGCTGGAGGAAAGGGCCCCCGGCTGGGGGCTTCTGCTTAGACTGTCTGTGCTGCCGTGAGCGGATTATGTCCAGTGGTGGCGTGTCGCCACAGGAGCGCAAATATCTTGGAGGGTTGTGGGGCTGGAGGAGATTACAGAGATAGGGAGGGGCGAGGCCATGGAGGGATTTGAAAACAAGGATGAGAATTTTAAATCGAGGCGTTGCTTAACCGGGAGCCAATGTCGGTCAGCGAGCACAGGGGTGATGGGTGAACGGGACTTGGTGCAAGTTAGGACAATGTTTGAAAATTCTGCTTTTCTAACAACAGGTTGTGTAAAGGATACACTTAGGAACTGCTAGACAAAAAAGACAAAGGTGCATCTGGTTGGCCTTCTACCATCCTCGATATTGGAGTTGTTGACTAATCCTAGCAATATATCAGTTAGTCTACAACAGGCCCAGACATGAGGCAAGGAAACTCCCAGTGGTGGAGAGCTTTGGGAGCCATAGGTTCAAAGTCACCTGTTCCTCCTGAGCATTCTACACTTACCACATGTCATGTCTCTAATATACTGTATCCCAAAATATTATTTTCTGAAAGAAACCTAGCTAATTTGCATTTGAATGAACCAACACTAACTGCTTCCACCATCTCCCTTGAGAGCCTGTTCCATAGATCGACCACTCGCTCACTGAAATATTGTTTCCGCTGATTAGTTTTGAATTTACCCCCCTTCAAGAGCAGGCCGTGTCGTCTGGTTTTACAGGATGTGATTGATGTGGTACACACTGGGCAGCCAACTCTGAGCCACAACCTAGTTCCGAAATTCCAAGATAATATAAATTTAACTGTTTTCCTGGGGGATTCCTACTCCTTTCCTTAAAATACCATGCTGTGCGAGTTTCCCCTTTAAACATTGCAGATTATGACAGGATGAATTGCACGGAAGTTCATTCATTTATTGGAGGAAACACAGCATTATTTGCACACATTTATTTGTGACAACTACCAATTAACTTTATCTCCATGTATGCCAATAATTTCCATAGCAATGCAGGGTGAGCAGCTGCTTGGAAATGTTGTTAATTTCTCTGTGTAGCTATAACATATATTTAAAAAAGTAACTAATCATACGATCTAACCTCCTACTCTGCTGTTTGTAGTTAGTTGACAGTAATGTTATTTCCTTTTGATGGTACTCCTTAACAAGCACCGGAGCTCCAGCAAACCTCCCACAGCAGCCAGACCAGGGTTAACATAACCTGTGACGAATCCCCATACTTTATATGCCTCTAGAGAGGGTTATCAGCTTCCCTGCTTGACCATAAATATCCAAACATTTCTCCATTGAACAACTTCAGCCAACAACAACAGGTCAACCAACTCATTGGAAAGTTCTCTGCTGTTCTTGGTGCATTGCTCATGATGTGCAAGGAGAGCTAGGACAGCACCAGCAGCCATTCAAGGGCTGCTGCCTGTTAATGAGCCCCAATAACACAGAGGTGGAAGCATTGGGCTGGAAGAAATGCCAAAGAGGGGATACACTGGTCACATTATCAGAGATACACGACACTAACTGTCACAAATACACTAATCCCAGTGTCACAAACAAATCCTTTTCAATGTCACAGATACACAACACCCAGTGCCACATGTACACTAATCCCAGTGTCAAAAATAAACTACGCTCACTGTCACAGATACAAAATTCCCAGTGTCACAAATACACTAACTGTCACAGATATACTAATCCCACTGTCACAGATACACTACTCTCACTGTCACAGATAAACTATTTTCACTGTCACAGATTCACTACTCCCAGTATCACAGATACATTACGCTCACCTTCACAGATACACTACTCCCAGTGTCAGTTACACTACTCTTACTGTCACAGATACACTACTCCCAATGTCACTGATACACTACTCCCATTGTCAGCGATTCACTACTCTCACTGTCACAAATAAACTACTGTCACTGCCACAGATAAACTGCTCCCACTGTCACAGATAGACTACTCTCACTGTCACACATACACTATGCTCACTGTCACAGATACATTACGCTCACTGTCACAGATACACTAATCTCAATGTTACAGACACTCTGCTCCGACTGTCACAGAAAAACTACTGTCACTGTCACAGATACACTAATCTCACTGTCAAAGATACACTAGTCCCAGTGTCACAGATACACTACTCTCACGGTCACAGATACACATCTCTCACTGTCACAGGTAGACTACACTCACTGTCACAGAGACACTACTCTTTCTGTCACAGATAAATTACTGTCACTGTCACAGATACAGTACACCCCCTGTCACAGAAGCACTACTCTCACTGTCACAGGTACAGTACTCTCACTGTCACAGTTACACTACTCTCACTGTCACAGATACACTACTCTCACTGTCACAGTTACACTACTCTCACTGTCACAGATACACTACTCTCACTGTCACAGATAGACTATACTCACTGTCACAGATACACTACTCCCACAGCCACAGATACACTACACTTACTGTCACAGACACACTACTACTGTGACGAGTGGAACTGGGGAACCCAACTGCAGGAAGGCAAACTGAGGCAGAGATTAGGTTGCATAAACAAAGGTAGACTTTACTAGAAACAAACAAAATAACAAAAGCACAGATACAGGCTAGCAGGCCGGCAAGAGGATCACAAGGCAGTGTGAAACTCAAGACTGAGCACCAGACATAAAACTAAGCACCACTTAAATAGTAGGCATATAACCATGCACAGGCGAGTACGATTAGGAAGAAAGAAGGAAACAATTAAGAGTTCATGGTGCCCTCTGGTGGTGAGGCGATGCAGAACCTGGGTCATTCCTGACAGGACCCCCCCCCCGAGGAACGGCCCCCGACGTGCCCCCAGAAGGTCTATGGCGACGACAAAGAAAGCCCTGCACCAAGTCGAGATCCAGGATGTTCCGGTCCGGGACCCAGGAGCGTTCCTCTGGACCATACCCCTCCCAGTCCACCAGGAACTGGAGGCCCCTGCGAACCCGGCGAGAGTCCATCAGGCGACGGACCGTGTAGGCAGGCTGGCCATCGATGATGTGGGGAGCAAGGGGAGGCCTCGTGGTGGGCGCCAGGGAACTGATGGCCACTGGCCGGAGCCGGGACACGTGGAAGGTGGGATGAATCCGCATGGAGCGAGGCAGCTGGAGACGGTAGGACACCAGGTTGACCTTCCTCAACACCGTGAAGGGACCGATGAAATGGGGCGCCAGCTTGCGGGACTCCATCCGCAGCGGGAGATCCTGAGTAGAAAGCCAGACCCTCTGACCAGGACGGAATGAAGGAGCCGGTGTGCGTCGCTTGTTGGCCTGGATCCGTCGTTGCCGAGAAGCTCGTTGTAAAGCCAGCCGCGCTCTCCTCCAGGTCCGTCGACAGCGCTGGACAAACTTCTCCATGGAGGGAACCCCCACCTCGAGCTCCTGCTCCTGGAGCAGTGGAGGCTGAAAACCGAACTAGCACTCGAATGGCGACATTCCTGTGGAGGAGCAGCGCAAGGTGTTGTGCGCGTACTCAGCCCAGACGATGTGACGGCTCCAGGGTGCAGGGTTAGCGGATACGAGACACCTCAGGGTCATCTCCAGGTCTTGATTGATCCGTTCCATTTGACCATTAGACTGAGGGTGGAAACCCGAGGAAAGGCTGACAGTAGCTCCAATGAGCTTATAGAAAGCTCTCCAAAACCGGGAGGCAAATTGTGGACCACGGTCAGAGACGATGTCAAGAGGCAAACCGAACAACCTGAAAACATGCTGGACCATGAACTCGGCTGTCTCTTGGGCTGAGGGAAGCTTGGGCAAGGGCAGAAAGCGACAGGCTTTGGAGAAGCGATCCACGATGACCAGAATGACAGTGTTGCCTTGAGATGGTGGAAGGCCTGTGATGAAATCCACAGAGAGGTGTAACCAGGGGCGGGTGGGAATGGGGAGAGGATGGAGCAAACCCTGGGGGCGGGATCGAGGGTTCTTGTTTCGTGCACAAGTATCACAAGCTGCCACGAACGCCTTTGCGTCCCTCTCCATGGTGGGCCACCAGAACCTTCTGCGAAGAAACTCCAGCATCCTGGATGTGCCTGGATGACCGGTGAGTCGAGACGAATGCCCCCACTGCAGAACTTGTGAACGTGTCGTGTTGGGGACAAAAAGGTGACCGGGTGGGCTGTTGCCAGGGTCTGCCTCCCTCTGTTGCGCCTTTCTGACCAGCGTCTCGATCCCCCAGCGAACCGGTGCTACAATTCGAGAAGTTGGAAGAATAGGTTCTGGTTGTCTCTCCCGCTCAGGTGGATCAAATTGCCTGGAGAGAGCATCAGGCTTGAGATTCTTGGATCCTGGACGATATGACAGGACAAAGTCGAAACGATTGAAAAACAGTGCCCAGCGAGCTTGACAGGAGTTAAGTCGTTTGGCCTCCTGGATATAGGCCAGATTCTTATGGTCTGTCCAGACAATGAATGGGTGTTGAGAACCCTCCAACCAATGTCTCCACTCCTCCAATGCCAACTTAACTGCTAGTAGTTCCCTGTTTCCAATATCATAGTTTTGCTCTGCAGGAGCGAGTCGGCGAGAAAAGAAGGCGCAAGGGTGCAGTTTGTTGTCGTTAGACAGCTGGGACAAAGCGGCACCCACTCCTATATCAGAGGCATCCACCTCGAGAATGAAGGGGAGTGAGGGATCCGGAATCACGAGGACAGGAGCAAACGTGAAGCGCCGCTTGAGATCCTCGAAAGCCTGCGCAGCCTCAGCGGACCAACTGAACGGGGTGGAAGCGGTTTTGGTGAGGGCGTTGAGAGGGGCAGCAATGGTGCCGAAGTTCCTGATGAATCTCCGATAGAAATGAGCAAACCCCAAGAAACGTTGCACCTGTTTGAGAGAGGTGGGTGGTGGCCAATCTCGGACAGCTTGGGTCTTGCCAGGGCCCATTTGGATATTGCCGCTGGAGATGATGAAGCCCAGGAATGAAACCGTGGAAATGTGAAACTCACACTTCTCAGCCTTGACAAACAAGAGGTTGTTAAGCAGACATTGCAGGACTTGCCTTACATGCTGGACATGGTCGTGAAGAGTTTTGGAGAAAATGAGAATGTCATCCAGGTAGACAAAGACAAAGTGATTCAGCATGTCTCGGAGGACGTCGTTGATGAGCGCCTGGAACACAGCAGGGGCATTGGTCAATCCAAAGGGCATGACCAGCTTCTCATAGTGCCCAGTAGGTGTGTTGAATACCGTCTTCCACTCGTCCCCTTCGCGGACACGGATGAGGTTGTAGGCGTTGCGGAGATCCAATTTTGTGAAGACTGTGGCTCCCTGTAGTAGCTCGAAGGCCGTCGACATGAGCGGAAGAGGATAACGGTTCTTTATGGTAATCTTGTAAAGGCCATGGTAGTCGATGCAGGGGCGGAGACCTCCATCTTTCTTACTCACGAAGAAAAAACCGGCACCAGCAGGAGAGGTGGACGGACAGATGAAGCCAGCGGCGAGGGCATCACGGATGTAATCCTCCATGGCGGCGGTAGGACATACAAATTGGACATAAAAAGCAATAATCCTGAGGATTGGGAGCAGTTTAAGATTCAACAAAGGAGGACAAAAGGATTCATTAAGAAAGGGAAATTAGAATATGAGAGTAAGCTTGCAGTGAACATAAAAACTGACTGTAAAAGCTTTTATAGATATGTGAAGAGAAAAGGATTGGTGAAGTCAAGCGTAGGTTCCTTGCAGTCAGAATCGGGGGAATTTATAATAGGGAACAAAGAATTGGCTGACCAACTAAATACATATTTTGGTTCTGTCTTCACAAAGGAGGACACAAATAACCTCCCAAAAATACCGGGGAACATCGGGTCTGATGAAAGGGTGGAACTGAAAGAAATCAGTATTTGTAGGGAAATGGTGTTAGGAAAATTGATGGGACTGAAGGCCGATAAATCCCCAGGGCCTGATAATCTACATCCCAGGGTACTTAAGGAAGTGGCCCTAGAAATAGTAGATGCATTGCTGGTCATCTTCCAGAACTCAGTAGACTCTGGAACAGTACCCATGGATTGGAGGGTAGCTAATGTTACCCCACTATTCAAAAAAGGTGGCAGACAAAAAGCTGGGAATTATAGACCGGTAAGCCTGACATCGGTAGTGGGGAAAATGCTAGAGTCCATTATAAAAGATGTAATAGCAGAGCACCTGGAAAGCAGTGACAGGGATCGGACAAAGTCAACATGGATTTACAAAAGGTAAATCATGCTTGACTAATCTACTGGAATTTTTTGAGGATGTAACTGGTAAAATAGATAAGGGAGAGCCAGTGGATGTGGTGTATTTGGACTTTCAGAAGGCTTTCGATAAGGTCCTGCATAAGAGATTAGCGTGCAAAATTAAGGCATATGGGATTGGAGGCAAGGTATTGACTTGGATAGAGAACTGGTTCGCGGACAGAAAGCAAAGTGTTGGAATAAACGTGTCGTTTTCCGAGTGGCAGGCAGTGACTAGTGGGGTACCGCAAGGATCGGTCCTAGGACCCCAGCTGTTCACAATATATATTAATGATCTGGACGAGGGAATTGGATGTAATATCTCCAAATTTGCAGACGACACAAAGCTGGGTGGGAGGGTATGCTGTGAGGAGGATGTCATGAAACTCCAGTACGATTTGGACAGGTTAGGTGATTGGGCAGAAACATGGCAAATGCACTATAATGTGAATAAATGTGAGGTTATCCACTTCGGTGGCAAAAACAGGAAGGCAGATTATTATTTGAATGGCAATCGATTGGGAGAAGGGGAAGTGCAAAGAGACCTAGGTGTTCTTGTGCACCAGTCGCTGAAGGTAAGCATGCAGGTGCAGCAGGCGGTTAAGAAGGCAAATGGTATGTTGGCCTTCGTAGCAAGAGGGTTCGAGTACAGGAACAAGGATGTCTTGCTACAGTTGTACAGGGCCTTGGTGAAGCTGCACCTTGAGTATTGTGTGCAGTTTTGGTCACCTTATCTGAGGAAGGACGTTCTTGCCATGGAAGGAGTGCAGCGAAGATTCACCAGGCTGATACCTGGGATGGCAGGAATGACGTATGAGGAGAAATTGTGTCGATTGGGCTTATACTCACTGGAGTTTAGAAGATTGAGAGGGGATCTCATCGAAACCTATACAAATCTGTCAGGCCTGGACAGACTAGATGCTGGAAGGATGTTCCCGATGGTCGGGGAGTCCAGAAACATGGGTCATGGTCTAAGGATAAGGGGTAGGATATTTAGGACTGAAATGAGGAGGAATTTCTTCACCCAGAGAGTGGTGAACCTGTGGAATTCTCTGCCACAGAGGGCGGTGGAGGCCAGTTCATTAAATATATTCAAGAAAGAGTTGGATATATTTCTTAAGGCTAAAGGGATCAAGGGATATGGGGAGAAGGCAGGGACAGGGTATTGAATTTGGCTGAACAGCCATGATCTCATTGAATGGAGGAGCAGGCTCGAAGGGCCGAATGGCCTACTCCTGCTCCTACCTTCTATGTTTCTATGTTTAGTGTATCTGTGACACTAAGAGTAGTGTATCTTTGACAGTTAGAGTAGTGTATCTGTGACACTGGGAGTACTGTATCTGTGACAGTGAGAGTAGATTGCCTATTGCATGAGAGCAGTCTATCTGTGAAACTGGGCGTAGTGTATCTGTGACACTGAGAGCACTGTATCTATGACAGTGAGAGTAGTGTATCTGTGACACTGGGTGCATTGAATCTATGACAGTGGGAGTAGTGTAGCTGTGACACTGAGAGCACTGTATCTGTGACAGTAGGAATCGTGTATCTGTGACAGTGAGAGTAG
The DNA here is from genome assembly GCF_052327205.1 of Somniosus microcephalus. Classification (NCBI taxonomy): domain Eukaryota; kingdom Metazoa; phylum Chordata; class Chondrichthyes; order Squaliformes; family Somniosidae; genus Somniosus; species Somniosus microcephalus. The sequence continues at coordinate 19,244,731 of NC_141006.1, read as the reverse complement.
TGTATCGGTGACAGTGAGAGTAGAGCATTTGCGACAGTGACAGTAGTGTATCTGTGACAGATAGAGTAGTGTATCTGTGACAGATAGAGTAGTGTATCTGTGAAACTGAGAGCAGTGTATCTGTGACACTGGGAGTAGTGTATCTGTGACAGTGAGAGTTGTGTATCTGTGACAGTAAGAGTTGTGTATCTGTGACACTGGGAGTAGTGAATCTGTGACAGTGAGAGTAGTGCATCTGTGACAGTGAGAATATTGTATCAGTGACAGTAAGAGTTGTGTATCTGTGACACTGGGAGTAGTGTATCTGTGACACTGAGATTAGTGTATCGGTGATACTAAGTGCAGTGTATCTGTGATAGTGAGTGCAGTGTATCAGTGACAGTAAGAGTTGTGTATCTGTGACACTGCGAGTATTGTATCGGTGACAGTGAGCGTAGTGTATCTGTGACAGTGAGAGTAGAGTATCTACGACAGCGAGAGTAGTGTATCTGTGACACTGGGTGCAGTGTACCTGTGACAGTGAGAGTAGTGTATTGGTGACAGTGAGAGTAGTGTATCTGTGACACTGGGTGTAGTGTATCTGTGACACTGGGCAAATTGTGTCTGTGTCACTGAGAGTAGTGCATCAGTGACAGTAAGAGTTGTGTATCTGTGACACTGGGAGTAGTCTATCTGTGACAGTGAGAGTAGTGTATCTGTGAAACTGGGTGTAGTGTATCTGTGACACTGAGAGTAGTGTATCTGAGACACTGAGATTAGTGTATCGGTGATACTAAGTGTAGTGTATCTGTGATAGTGAGTGTAGTGTATCTGTGACAGTAAGAGTTGTGTATCTGTGACACTGGGAGTAGTGTATCTGTGTCAGTGAGAGTAGTGTATCGGTGAGAGTGAGAGTAGTGTATCTGTGACAGATAGAGTAGTGTATCTGTGAAACTGAGAGCAGTTTATCTGTGAGAGTAGGTGTAATGTATCTGTGACAGTGAGTGTAGTGTATCTGTGACACTGGGAGTAGTGTATCGGTGACACTAAGAGTAGTGTATCTGTGACAGTGAGAGTAATGCATCTGTGACAGTGAGAGTAGTGTATCTGTGACAGTGAGAGTAGTGTATCTGTGACACTGGGAGTAGTGTATCTGTGTCAGTGAGAGTAGTGTATCTGCGACAGTGAGAGTAGTGTATCTGTGACAGTGAGAGTAGTGTATCTGCAACAGTGAGAGTAGTGTATCTGTGACAGTGAGAGTAGTGTATCTGTGACAGTGAGATTAGTGTATCTATGACAGTGAGAGTAGTGTATCTGTGACAGTGAGAGTACTTTATCTGTGACAGTGGGAGTTGTGTATCTATGACAGTTAAAGCAGTGCATCTCTGACAGTAGGTGTAGTGTATCTGTGATGTAGTGTATGTAACCGTTCCACCTTTAAGAGAACTATTTTAAGGGTTGCACTACTTTATCTTGGCTGCTGTATACTGTAATACCGGTGGTGACCACACCGGTATATAAGTGCTGTGTAATGATTTATTGGGCAGTTCCGCCCTGGCCTTCAACTAGTAAAGACCTGTTAAAGTTTACTCTTGTGGTCTGTGTAGTAATTCGCAATATAACACACAGACTTAACAGTGGCGACGAGTAGGATCTTACCCTGCGGCAGAGATACATCCAAGGCAGTTTAACGGGCGTCGAGAGGAGGCATCCGCCCTCATCATTCTGCTGAGAGAAGACTCGGGTCTGCAGAGCACAGGAAGAATTCTGACACGAAGCCTTCCATCAGCAACAGGCAGTGATCATCCCTTATATCACGGTGGTGGGTAAGCCGATCAGCGACGAGCAGCAAGTCGGCCACGTTGACTGTGAGTAGGGGAGAAAATTAAAAAAAAAAAAACGGAGGATATAAGGGCGGAGACCTCGACCACGGCCGGGGAAAGGAGCCGGACAGAAGTTGGGGCCAGATGCGCTGAGACTGGGGCAGCGTAAGGCACGGAAGCCGCGGTGAATGCAAACGCAGCCAGTGCGAAAGACCGGGCTGCAAGCGGGCTGGGAGACGCAACAGCGTCGAGAGAGAGCTCGACCGCGACCGGTGAAAAAGGCCGGGCAGCTACCGAGGCCGCGAGGCGCAGCGACCGGGTCAGCGTAAGGCGCGGGAGAAAATAAAAAAACCGCGGAGAACTCAGCCGCAGCCGGGGGGGAAAGGACCGGACTGCAAGAGGGGCTGGGAGGCACGATTTGAAAACCGCTGGGGGAGGGCGAACGCAGCAAATCGGCAATCGCTATTACAGCCAGCGGGGGAGAAAGGCAAATGCGGGAAGCCGCCATTTTCGGAGGCGGGGGGAAGAAGACAAGCGCGGGAAACCGCCATTTTGTAAAAGAAAAAAAAAATAATTCTTTTGTTTCTCAAGAAGATCGCGAGGATGCCTAAGCGTGGTAACATCAACGATTTCAACCCCGATGTTGAAGATTGGGCCACGTATGTAGAACGCATAGAGATATATTGTAAGGCAAATAAAATATCAGATGAAGATAAAGCACTAACCTTACTAAACTCAATGGGTGCGAAGACATACGGGCTATTGAAGCACCTTCTATCACCAGCTAAACCGGCGGATCAGACTTTCGCTAATATTGTTGCTGTCCTGAAGAATCATTTGTACCCCACACCGCTGATGTTAGCGGAACGATTTAAATTTTATGCGAGAACGCAACTGAAAGAGGAAAGCAACGCGGAGTATTTAATTGAACTGCGCAAGCTAGCGAAATACTGTCAATTTGGGGAAAGCCTGACAGAGGCACTGAGAGACAAATTCGTGTGTGGATTGTCGAAAGAAGGAACACAAAAGTGGTTGCTTGAAGAGAATGATCTTACACTTGATAAGGCTGTCACTATTGCAGCATCGCACGAAGCCGCAGCGAGAGGCACCGCGGAAATGCAGCTGAAGGCAGCGGTACTCAGCGTAGATCAAATGGCTTCGGGTACAACGAAATGTTATCATTGTGGGAAGACAACACACGATCAGAACCAATGCTGGTTTAAAAACCAGGAATGTAGAAAATGTGGCAAGCTTGGTCACATAGCTAAAGTATGCCGGTCAGGAAAGAAGACCAGCAACAAAAAGTCACCACAGGAAAAGTGCAGAAAGGTACATAAGGTGGCTGAGAAGAGTTCGGATGAACAGAATTCGGATTCAGACTCCAACAGCAAGGAACTGGGTAGTCTAAGAATTCACAACATGAGTAAGGAAGCTGACCGACAAACTATCTGGGTCACACTGCAGATAACAGGAGTCCAAGTGAAGATGGAATTGGACACCGGATCGGCGTTGACGGCCATGAATAAGCAAGATTACAAAAAGTTATTCAAACATATTCCCCTACGGGATACAGAGATAGTATTGCAGACATACACGGGGCAAAAAGTATACCCCATCGGAAAGATAAAAGTCAAGGTGATACACAAGGGCAAAAAACACCAAGGAATGGGCTTATATGTACTACCTGAGGGAGGTCCACCACTTCTGGGACGGGAGTGGATCAGGAAAATAAATATGGACTGGCACTCCCTAAACGCAATAACGGTAGATTCCGGAAAAAAAGATGTCAAACCTGAACGATTGTCCAGAATATTGGACGAGGCTAAAGAGGTGTTCCAACAGGGACTGGGAACACTGAGAGGAATTAAGGCAAAAATCAAGATTGCAGAACATGCAAACCCAAAATTTTTCAAAGCCAGACCGGTACCGTATGCGATACGACCTGCTGTGGAAGCTGAGCTGGAAGGGCTGGAACCTTCAGGAGTACTGTCTAAGGTGGACTGGAGTGAGTGGGCCACGCCCATTGTTCCCGTCATGAAGCGTTCATCGAGTAACAAGCCAGGGGAACCGGGGAAGGTCCGCATCTGTGGAGACTTCAAGATCACAGTTAATCCGGTGCTTCACACGGTGCAATATCCGCTTCCGCGGATTGAGGATATCTTTGCTTCATTGTCTGGCGGGAAACGCTTCACCAAGATAGACCTGGCGCAAGCGTACTTACAGATGGAAGTTGAGGAAGAGTCGCGCCAGTATCTCACAATCAGCACGCACAGAGTCTTGTATCGATATAATAGACTGGTTTTTGGAGTGGCTTCGGCTCCGGCAATTTGGCAGAGGGCCATGGAGCAGGTATTACAGGGAATTCCAAGCACTCAATGTTACTTGGACGATATCCTGATTACAGGAGATGACAATGAGGAACACCTTGCAAATTTGAAACTGGTGCTCACCAGGTTGAAGGAATATGGCCTTCGAGTTAATCGCCAGAAATGTGAGTTATTTCAGAAACGGATCTCGTACTGTGGTCATGTCATTGACCAGGAGGGGCTGCACAAGTCACCTGACAAGATCGAAGCTGTTGTGAAGGCTCCCGCTCCGGAAAATGTATCCCAGTTGAGATCGTTCCTAGGGTTGATTAACTATTACCATAAGTTTCTGCCAAATCTATCCATGGTGCTGCACCCGCTGAATGCTCTTTTGCAGAAAGAAGTACCATGGAAGTGGAGCGAGGACTGTAAGAAGGCCTTTCGCAAAAGCAAGACATTGATCACCTCAGAGGAAGTGTTGGCTCACTTCAACCCAACGCTACCTATTCGTTTAGCTTGTGATGCTTCTCCTTATGGTATTGGAGCAGTACTCTCACACAAGTTGCCAAATGGCTCGGAAAGGCCAGTCGCATTTGCATCCAGATCATTGACCTCCGCTGAGCGCAACTATGCTCAGATAGATAGGGAGGCTCTCAGCCTGGTGTGGGGAGTAAAGAAGTTTAATCATTACCTGCAGGGCCAGAAGTTTACACTGCTGACAGACCACCAGCCGTTGGTATCCATATTTAACCCTAAAAAGGGCGTTTCCATTATGACAGCGCAAAGGCTACAGAGGTGGTCCCTTTTCCTAGGGGCACACCAATATGACATAGAATACAAAGGATCAAAACAGCATGGGAATGCTGACGGTTTATCACGCCTACCGTTGCCAACGGTAGAAGAGGCGCCTACAGTGGACCCAGTGGAGATGTTCCACTCAACCATAGTGGAATGTCTACCAGTAACAAATTCTACGATCGAAAAGGAAACAAGAAATGACCCGACTCTCTCACGAGTCTACGATTTAACGGTGAAGGGATGGCCAGCACATGGTGAACCACTGTTGCCAGCATTTTCGCAAAGAAGAGAACAGCTGTCAGTGTGCCGAGGAACTTTGATGTGTGGATCCAGAGTTGTGATTCCACCCAAGCTCCAGCAAAAAGTGCTAAAGGAGCTTCACGAGGGGCATCTGGGTGGAGTGAAAATGAAGAACCTAGCCAGAGCGTTCGTGTGGTGGCCAGCTATCGATGGAGACATCGAAGAAATGACCAAGAGCTGTTTAGGATGCCAGAAGGTCCAAAACGCCCCACCACAAGCTCCTCTGCATCCATGGGAGTGGCCCTCATCTCCATGGCAAAGGGTACATATCGACTTTGCTGGTCCATTTATGGACTCAATGTTCTTAATCGCGGTGGATGCACACTCCAAGTGGCCGGAGGTAATAAAGATGTCCTCCACCACCACGGAAAAAACCATCACAGTATTAAGGACCATATTTGCCAGGAATGGGCTGCCGGAACAGATATGTTCTGATAATGGACCGCAATTTGTGTCCGAAGAATTCAGAAAGTTCTTAAAAAACAATGGGGTTAAGCACTACACGTCTGCCCCATACCATCCCGCCACCAATGGATTAGCTGAAAGGTTTGTCCAGACCTTCAAGAAGGCCATAAAGGCCATGGGTAATGAAGACATAAATCTACAACATAAGGTAGATAACTTCTTGTTGGCGTACAGGAATGCAACACATGCGGTCACAAGCCAAACTCCCACCATGATGTTTTTCAATAGAAGACTAAGATGCCGCTGGATTTGATCAAGCCAAACATCAGAAGGGACGTAGAGAACCGGCAATTTCAAGGCATGAATGAAAGGCCAACTAGAACCTTCCAGATAGGTCAACAAGTTTTGGCCCGGGACTACCGTACCGAGAAATGGCAGCCTGGAACTATTTGCACACGACTAGGACCGCTGATGTATACCGTGGACATTGGTGAAAGCATAATAAGGCGCCATGCTGACCAGATCATAGCGTCATCCGAAAAGGGACAACCTACACCACAACTCTATACGCCTAATGATGAAGCAGAGATACCCATAGTATCTACCTCCGATCCGGTGATACTGGAACCAGATGAACCCGACACTGACATTCAAGCCGAATTGACCTTGCCAAAAGAACCTACTACACCACCGAAAACTACTACACCACCGAGGCGTTATCCGGACCGAGTCAGGAAGCCTCCAGAGAGACTGAATCTGTGAACTGTTTTTACATTAAGTTGTGTATATATGTTATGAAGTTATGTTTAATGGGAATATACACTGTTAACCTAAAAAGGGAGGATTGTAGTGTATGTAACCGTTCCACCTTTAAGAGAACTATTTTAAGAGTTGCACTACTTTATCTTGGCTGCTGTATACTGTAATACCGGTGGTGACCACACCAGTATATAAGTGATGTGTAATGATTTATTGGGCAGTTCCGCCCTGACCTTCAACTAGTAAAGACCTGTTAAAGTTTACTCTTGTGGTCTGTGTAGTAATTCGCAATATAACACACAGACTTAACATGTGACACTGGGAGTAGTGTGTCTGTGACACTGGGCGTAGTGTATCTGTGACACTGGGCATAGTGTAGCTGTGACACTGGGTGTAGTGTATCTGTGACAGTGAGAGAAGTGTATCTGTGACACTGAGATTAGTGTATCGGTGATACTAAGAGTAGTGTATCTGTGACAGTGAGAGTAGAGTATCTACGACAGTGAGAGTAGTTTATATGTGAAACTGAGTTTACTGTATCGGTGAAAGTGGGAGTAGTATATCTGTGACAGTGAGATTAGTGTATCTGTGACAGTGAGAGTAGGGTATCTGTGACAGTGAGAGTAATGTATCTGTGAGACTGAGAGCAGTGTATCTGTGACATTAGGAGTATTGTATCTGTGAAAGTGAGAGTAGTGTATCTGTGACAGTGAGAGTCGTGTGTCTGTGACAGTAGGAGTATTGTATCTGTGACAGTGAGAGTAGTGTATCTACGACAGTGAGAGTAGTGTATCTGTGACAGTAGGAGTAGTGTGTCTGTGACAGTAGGAGTAGTGTATCTGTGACACTGGGTGTAGTTTATCTGTGACAGTGAGAGTAGTGTATCTGTGACAGTGAGAGTAGTGTATCTGTGACAGTGAGAGTAGTGCATTTGCGACAGTGACAGCAGTGTATCTGTGACAGTGAGTGTAGTTTATCTGTGACACTGGGAGTAGTGTATCTGTGAAAGTGAGAGTAGTGTATCTGTGACAGTGAGAGTCGTGTGTCTGTGACAGTAGGAGTATTGTATCTGTGACAGTGAGAGTAGTGTATCTATGACAGTGAGAGTAGTGTATCTGTGACACTAGGAGTAGTGTGTCTGTGACAGTAGGAGTAGTGTATCTGTGACACTGGGTGTAGTTTATCTGTGACAGTGAGAGTAGTGTATCTGTGACAGTGAGAGTAGTGTATCTGTGACAGTGAGAGTAGTGCATTTGCGACAGTGACAGTAGTGTGTCTGTGACAGTAGGAGTAGTGTATCTGTGACACTGGGTGTAGTTTATCTGTGACACTGGGAGTAGTGTATCTGTGACAGTGAGAGTAGTGTATCTGTGACAGTGAGAATAGTGTACCTGTGACAGTGAGAGTAGTGTATCTGTGACACTGGGAGTAGTGTATCTGTGACAGTGAGAGTAGTGTATCTGTGACAGTGAGAGAAGTTTATCTGTGACAGTGAGAGTAGTGTATCTGTGACAGTGAGAGTAGTGTATCTGTGACATTGGGTGTAGTGTACCTGTGACAGTGAGAGTAGTATATCAGTGACACTGGGAGTAGTGTATCTGTGACAGTGAGTGTAGCTTATCTACGATAGTGAGAGTAGTCTATCTGTGACACTGGGCGTAGTGTACCTTTAACAGTGAGAGTATTGTACCTGTGACAGTGAGAGTAAAGTATCTGTGAGACTGAGAGCAGTGTATCTGTGACAGTAGGAGTAGTGTATCTGTGACAGTGAGAGTAGTGTATCTGCGACAGTGAGTGTAGTGTATCTGTGACACTGGGAGTAGAGTGTCAGTGACACTGGGCATAGTGTACCTGTGACATTGGGTGTAGTGTACCTGTGACAGTGAGAGTAGTTTATCTATGCCACTGGGAGTAGTGTATCTGTGACATTGGGTGTAGTGTATCTGTGACAGTGAGAGTAGTGTATCTGTGACATTGGGTGTAGTGTATCTGTGACAGTGAGAGTAGTGTATCTGTGAAACTGGGCAAATTGCATCTGTGACACTGAGAGTAGTGCAACTGTGACAGTGAGAGTAGTGTATCTGTGACATTGGGTGTAGTGTACCTGTGACAGTGAGAGTAGTATATCAGTGACACTGGGAGTAGTGTATCTGTGACAGTGAGTGTAGCTTATCTACGATAGTGAGAGTAGTCTATCTGTGACACTGGGCGTAGTGTACCTTTAACAGTGAGAGTATTGTACCTGTGACAGTGAGAGTAAAGTATCTGTGAGACTGAGAGCAGTGTATCTGTGACAGTAGGAGTAGTGTATCTGTGACAGTGAGAGTAGTGTATCTGCGACAGTGAGTGTAGTGTATCTGTGACACTGGGAGTAGAGTGTCAGTGACACTGGGCATAGTGTACCTGTGACATTGGGCGTAGTGTACCTGTGACAGTGAGAGTAGTATATCAGTGACACTGGGAGTAGTGTATCTGTGACAGTGAGTGTAGTTTATCTATGCCACTGGGAGTAGTGTATCTGTGACATTGGGTGTACTGTATCTGTGACAGTGAGAGTAGTGTATCTGTGAAACTGGGCAAATTGCATCTGTGACACTGAGAGTAGTGCAACTGTGACAGTGAGAGTAGTGTATCTGTGACAGAGTAGTGCATCTGTGACAGTGAGAGTAGTGTATCTGTGACACTGAGATTAGTGTATCGGTGACACTAAGAGTAGTGTATCTGCGACAGTGAGAGTATTGTATCTGTGACACTGGGATTACTGTACCTGAAAGTGGGTGTGGTATATCTGTGACACTGGGAGTAGTGTATTGTGAAACTGGGCAAATTGCATCTGTGACAGTGAGAGTAGTGTAGCTGCGACAGTGAGAGTATTGTATCTGTGGCACAGGGATTACTGTATCTGTGAAAGTGGGAGTAGTGTATCTGTGACACTGAGATTAGTGTATCGGTGACACTAAGAGTAGTGTATCTGCGACAGTGAGAGTATTGTATCTGTGACACTGGGAGTAGTGTATCTGTGACAGTGAGAGTTGTGTATCTGTGACACTGGGAGTAGTGCATCTGTGACAGTGAGACTAGTGTAACTGTGAAAGTGAGAGTAGTGTATCAGTGACACTAAGAGTAGTGTATCTGTGACAGTGAGAGTAGTGTATCTGTGAAACTGAGATTAGTGTATCTGTGACAGTGAGAGTAGCGTAACTGTGAAAGTGAGAGTAGTGTATCTGTGACAGTAGGAGCAGTGTATCTACAACAGTGAGAGTAGTGTATCTGTGAAACTGGGCGTAGTGTACCTGTGACAGTGAGAGTAATATATTTGTGACAGTGAGAGTAATGTATCTGTGAGACTGTGGGCAGTGTATCTTTGTGAGTAGCAGTAGTGTATCTGTGACAGTGAGAGTTGTGTATCTACGACAGTGAGAGTTGTGTATCTGCAACAGTGAAAGCAGTCTATCTGTGACAGTAAGAGAAGTGTATCTGTGACAGTAGGTGCAGTGTATCTGTGACACTGGGCATAGTGTATCTATGACGCTGGGCGTAGTTTATCTGTGACAGTGAGACTAGTGTATCTGTGACAGTGAGAGTAGTGTATCTGTGACCGTGAGAGTAGTGTATCTGTGACACTGAGATTAGTGTATCTGTGACAGTGAGAGTACTGCATCTGTGACATTGACAGTATTGTATATGTGACAGTGAGCGTAGTGTATCTGTGATACTGGGAGCAGTGTACCTGTGACACTGGGCGTAGTGTATCTGTGACAGTGAGAGTAGTGTATCTGTGAAACTGGTCGTAATGTATCTGTGACAGTGAGCGTAGTGTATCTGTGACACTGGGAGTAGTGTATCTGTGACACTGGGTGTAGTGTATCTGTGACAGTGAGAGTAGTGTATCTGTGACAGTGAGAGTAGTGTATCTGTGACAGTGAGAGTATTTTATCTGTGACACTGGGATTACTGTATCTGTGAAAGTGGGAGTAGTGTATTTGTGACAGTGAGATTCCTGTATCTGTGACAGTGAGAATAGCGTATCTGTGATAGTGAGAGTAGTTTGCCTGTGACACGGAGAGTTATGTATCTGTGACAGAGAGGATAGTGTGTCTGTTTAAGTGAGAGTAGTGTATCTGTGACTGTGAGAGTAATGTATCTGTGAGATTGAGAACAGTGTATCTGTGAAACTGGGCGTAGTTTATCTGTGACTGTGAGGGTATTGTACCTGTGACAGTGAGAGTAGTGTATCTTTGACAGTGAGATTAGTGTATCTGTGACAGTGAGAGTAGTGTATCGGTGACACTAAGAGTAGTGTATCTGTGACAGTGAGAGTTGTGTACCTGTGACAATGAGAGTAGTGTATCTGTGACAGTAGGAGTATTGTATCTGTGACAGTGAGAGTAGTGTATCTGTGACAGTGAGAGCAGTGTATCTGTGACAGTGAGAGTAGTGTATCTGTGACAGTAGGAGTAGTGTATCTGTGACAGTGAGAGTAGTGTATCGGTGACACTAAGAGTAGTGTATCTGTGACAGTGAGAGTTGTGTACCTGTGACAGTGAGAGTAGTGTATCTGTGACAGTAAGAGTAGTGTACCTGTGACAGTGACAGTAGTGTATCTGTAAAACTGGGCATAGTGAATCTGTAACACTGGGTGTAGTTTATCTGTGACAGTGGGAGTAGTGTATCTGTGACAGTGAGAGTAGTGTATCTATGACAGTGAGAGTAGTGTATCTGTGACACTAGGAGTAGTGTGTCTGTGACAGTAGGAGTAGTGTATCTGTGACACTGGGTGTAGTTTATCTGTGACAGTGAGAGTAGTGTATCTGTGACAGTGAGAGTAGTGTATCTGTGACAGTGAGAGTAGTGCATTTGCGACAGTGACAGTAGTGTGTCTGTGACAGTAGGAGTAGTGTATCTGTGACACTGGGTGTAGTTTATCTGTGACACTGGGAGTAGTGTATCTGTGACAGTGAGAGTAGTGTATCTGTGACAGTGAGAATAGTGTACCTGTGACAGTGAGAGTAGTGTATCTGTGACACTGGGAGTAGTGTATCTGTGACAGTGAGAGTAGTGTATCTGTGACAGTGAGAGAAGTTTATCTGTGACAGTGAGAGTAGTGTATCTGTGACAGTGAGAGTAGTGTATCTGTGACATTGGGTGTAGTGTACCTGTGACAGTGAGAGTAGTATATCAGTGACACTGGGAGTAGTGTATCTGTGACAGTGAGTGTAGCTTATCTACGATAGTGAGAGTAGTCTATCTGTGACACTGGGCGTAGTGTACCTTTAACAGTGAGAGTATTGTACCTGTGACAGTGAGAGTAAAGTATCTGTGAGACTGAGAGCAGTGTATCTGTGACAGTAGGAGTAGTGTATCTGTGACAGTGAGAGTAGTGTATCTGCGACAGTGAGTGTAGTGTATCTGTGACACTGGGAGTAGAGTGTCAGTGACACTGGGCGTAGTGTACCTGTGACATTGGGTGTAGTGTACCTGTGACAGTGAGAGTAGTTTATCTATGCCACTGGGAGTAGTGTATCTGTGACATTGGGTGTAGTGTATCTGTGACAGTGAGAGTAGTGTATCTGTGACATTGGGTGTAGTGTATCTGTGACAGTGAGAGTAGTGTATCTGTGAAACTGGGCAAATTGCATCTGTGACACTGAGAGTAGTGCAACTGTGACAGTGAGAGTAGTGTATCTGTGACATTGGGTGTAGTGTACCTGTGACAGTGAGAGTAGTATATCAGTGACACTGGGAGTAGTGTATCTGTGACAGTGAGTGTAGCTTATCTACGATAGTGAGAGTAGTCTATCTGTGACACTGGGCGTAGTGTACCTTTAACAGTGAGAGTATTGTACCTGTGACAGTGAGAGTAAAGTATCTGTGAGACTGAGAGCAGTGTATCTGTGACAGTAGGAGTAGTGTATCTGTGACAGTGAGAGTAGTGTATCTGCGACAGTGAGTGTAGTGTATCTGTGACACTGGGAGTAGAGTGTCAGTGACACTGGGCATAGTGTACCTGTGACATTGGGCGTAGTGTACCTGTGACAGTGAGAGTAGTATATCAGTGACACTGGGAGTAGTGTATCTGTGACAGTGAGTGTAGTTTATCTATGCCACTGGGAGTAGTGTATCTGTGACATTGGGTGTAGTGTATCTGTGACAGTGAGAGTAGTGTATCTGTGAAACTGGGCAAATTGCATCTGTGACACTGAGAGTAGTGCAACTGTGACAGTGAGAGTAGTGTATCTGTGACAGAGTAGTGCATCTGTGACAGTGAGAGTAGTGTATCTGTGACACTGAGATTAGTGTATCGGTGACACTAAGAGTAGTGTATCTGCGACAGTGAGAGTATTGTATCTGTGACACTGGGATTACTGTACCTGAAAGTGGGTGTGGTATATCTGTGACACTGGGAGTAGTGTATTGTGAAACTGGGCAAATTGCATCTGTGACAGTGAGAGTAGTGTAGCTGCGACAGTGAGAGTATTGTATCTGTGGCACAGGGATTACTGTATCTGTGAAAGTGGGAGTAGTGTATCTGTGACACTGAGATTAGTGTATCGGTGACACTAAGTGTAGTGTATCTGCGACAGTGAGAGTATTGTATCTGTGACACTGGGAGTAGTGTATCTGTGACAGTGAGAGTTGTGTATCTGTGACACTGGGAGTAGTGCATCTGTGACAGTGAGACTAGTGTAACTGTGAAAGTGAGAGTAGTGTATCAGTGACACTAAGAGTAGTGTATCTGTGACAGTGAGAGTAGTGTATCTGTGAAACTGAGATTAGTGTATCTGTGACAGTGAGAGTAGCGTAACTGTGAAAGTGAGAGTAGTGTATCTGTGACAGTAGGAGCAGTGTATCTACAACAGTGAGAGTAGTGTATCTGTGAAACTGGGCGTAGTGTACCTGTGACAGTGAGAGTAATATATTTGTGACAGTGAGAGTAATGTATCTGTGAGACTGTGGGCAGTGTATCTTTGTGAGTAGCAGTAGTGTATCTGTGACAGTGAGAGTTGTGTATCTACGACAGTGAGAGTTGTGTATCTGCAACAGTGAAAGCAGTCTATCTGTGACAGTAAGAGAAGTGTATCTGTGACAGTAGGTGCAGTGTATCTGTGACACTGGGCATAGTGTATCTATGACACTGGGCGTAGTTTATCTGTGACAGTGAGACTAGTGTATCTGTGACAGTGAGAGTAGTGTATCTGTGACCGTGAGAGTAGTGTATCTGTGACACTGAGATTAGTGTATCTGTGACAGTGAGAGTACTGCATCTGTGACATTGACAGTATTGTATATGTGACAGTGAGCGTAGTGTATCTGTGATACTGGGAGCAGTGTACCTGTGACACTGGGCGTAGTGTATCTGTGACAGTGAGAGTAGTGTATCTGTGAAACTGGTCGTAATGTATCTGTGACAGTGAGCGTAGTGTATCTGTGACACTGGGAGTAGTGTATCTGTGACACTGGGTGTAGTGTATCTGTGACAGTGAGAGTAGTGTATCTGTGACAGTGAGAGTAGTGTATCTGTGACAGTGAGAGTATTTTATCTGTGACACTGGGATTACTGTATCTGTGAAAGTGGGAGTAGTGTATTTGTGACAGTGAGATTCCTGTATCTGTGACAGTGAGAATAGCGTATCTGTGATAGTGAGAGTAGTTTGCCTGTGACACGGAGAGTTATGTATCTGTGACAGAGAGGATAGTGTGTCTGTTTAAGTGAGAGTAGTGTATCTGTGACTGTGAGAGTAATGTATCTGTGAGATTGAGAACAGTGTATCTGTGAAACTGGGCGTAGTTTATCTGTGACTGTGAGGGTATTGTACCTGTGACAGTGAGAGTAGTGTATCTTTGACAGTGAGATTAGTGTATCTGTGACAGTGAGAGTAGTGTATCGGTGACACTAAGAGTAGTGTATCTGTGACAGTGAGAGTTGTGTACCTGTGACAATGAGAGTAGTGTATCTGTGACAGTAGGAGTATTGTATCTGTGACAGTAGGAGTATTGTATCTGTGACAGTGAGAGTAGTGTATCTGTGACAGTGAGAGCAGTGTATCTGTGACAGTGAGAGTAGTGTATCTGTGACAGTAGGAGTAGTGTATCTGTGACAGTGAGAGTTGTGTACCTGTGACAGTGAGAGTAGTGTATCTGTGACAGTAAGAGTAGTGTACCTGTGACAGTGACAGTAGTGTATCTGTAAAACTGGGCATAGTGAATCTGTAACACTGGGTGTAGTTTATCTGTGACAGTGGGAGTAGTGTATCTGTGACAGTGAGAGTTGTGTATCTGTGACAGTGAGAGTAGTGTACCTGTGACAGTGGGAGTAGTGTATCTGTGACAGTGACAGTAGTGTATCTGTGACAGTGAGTGTAGTTTATCTGTGACATTGGGAGTAGTGTATCTGTGACAGTGAGAGTATTGTATCTGTGACAGTGAGAATAGTGTATCTGTGACAGTGAGAGTAGTGTATCTGTAACAGTGAGAGTAGTGTATCTGTGACAGTGAGAGTAGTGTATCTGTGACAGTGAGAGTAGTGTATCTGTGACACTGGGAGTAGTGTACCTGTGACACTGGGCATAGTGTGTCTGTGACAGTGAGAGTAACGTATCTGTGACACTGAGATTAGTGTATCTGTGACATTGAGAGTAACGTATATGTGACAGTGAGAGTAGTGTATCTGTGACACTGGGAGTAGTGTATCTGTGACAGTGAGTTTAGTGTATCTGTGACACTGAGAGTAACATATCTGTGACAGTGAGAGGAGTGTATCTGTGACACTGGGAGTAGTGTATCTGTGACAGTGAGAGTAGTGTATCTGTGACACTGAGAGTAGTGTGTCTGAGAGAGTAGGTGTAATGTATCTGTGACAGTGAGTGTAGTTAATCTGTGACACTGGGTTTAGTGTATCTGTGACAGTGAGAGTAGTGTATCTGTGACAGTGACAGTAGTGCATCTGTGACAGTGAGAGTAGTGTATCTGTGAAAGTGAGAGTAGTGTATCTTTGACATTGAGAGTAGTGTATCTGTGAAAGTGAGAGCAGTGTATCTGTGACAGTGAGAGTAGTGTATCTGTGACAGTGAGAGTAGTGCATCTGTGACAGTGAGAGCAGTGTATCTGTGACAGTGAGAGTAGTGTATCTGTGATGCTGGTTGTAGTGTATCTGTGACAGTGAGAGTAGTGAATCGGTGACACTGGGAGTAGTGTATCTGTGACACTGAGAGTAGTGTATCTGTGACACTGAGTGTAGTGTATATTTGACAGTGAGATTAGTGTATCTGTGAAAGTGAGAGTAGTGTATCTGTGACAGTGAGAGTAGTGCATCTGTGACAGTGGGAGTAGTGTATCTGTGACAGTGAGAGTAGTGTATCTGTGACAGTGGGAGTAGTGTATCTGTGACAGTGAGAGTAGTGTATCTGTGACAGTGGGAGTAGTGTATCTGTGACAGTCAGAGAAGTGTATCTCTGACAGTGAAAGTAAAGTATCTGTGACAGTGAGAGTAGTCTACCTGTGACACTGGGAGTAGTGCATCTGTAACAGTGGGAGTAGTGTATCTTTGACAGTGAGAGTAGTGTATCTGTGACAGTGAGAGTAGTCTATCTGTGACAGTGAGATTAGTGTATCTGTGACACTGGGAGTAATATATCTGTGTCAGTGAGAGTAGTGTATTTTTGACACTTGGAGTAGTGTATCTGTGACAGTGAGAGTAGTGTATTATTGTGAGTAAGATTAGTGTATCTGTGTCAGTGAGAGTAGTGTATCTGCGACAGTGAGGGTAGTGTATCTGTGTCAGTGAGAGTATTGCATCTGTGAATCTGAGAGTAGTGTATCTGTGACAGTGAGAGTCGTGTATCTGTGATACTGACATAGTGTATCTGTGACAGTGAGAGAAGTGTATCTGTGACAGTGAGTGTCATGTATCTGTGTCAGTGAGAGTAGTGTATCTGTGACAGTGAGTGTAGTGTATCTGTGTCAGTGAGAGTAGAGTATCATTGAAACTGGGAGTAGTGTATCGGTGACACTGGGCATAGTGTACCTGTGGCAGTGACGGTAGTTTATCTGTGACAGTGAGAGTAGTTTAACTGTGACACTGCGCGTAGTGTATCTGTGACAGTGAGAGTAGTGTATCTGTGTCAGTGAGAGTAGTGTATCTACGATAGTGAGAGTAGTGTATCATTGTCAGTGAGATTAGTGTATCTGTGACAGTGAGAGTAGTGTATCTGTGAAATTAAGAGTAGTGTATCTGTGAAAGTGAGAGTAGTTTGCCTGTGACACTGAGAGCAGCGTATCTGTGACACTGGGTGTAGTGTATCTGTGACAGTGAGAGTAGTGTATCTGTGACACTGAGATTAGTGCATCTGTGACTCTAAGTGTAGTGTATCTGTGACAGTGGGAATACTGTATCTGTGACAGTGGGAGTAGCGTGTCTATGACAGTGAAAGAAGTGTATCTGTGACAGTGAGAGTAGTGTATCTGTGACACTGGGAGTAGTGTATCTGTGACACTGAGAGTAGTGTATCTGTGACACTGGTTGTAGTGCATCTGTGACAGTGAGAGTAGTGTATCTGTGACACTGGGAGTAGTGTATCTGTGATACTGAGAGTAGTGTATCTGTGACACTGGTTGTAGTGTATCTGTGACAGCGAGAGTAGTGTATCTGTGACACTGGGAGTAGTGTATCTGTGACACTGAGAGTAGTGTATCTGTGACACTGAGTGTAGTGTATCTGTGACAGTGAGATTAGTGTGTCTGTGAAAGTGAAAGTAGTGTACCTGTGACAGTGAGAGTAGTGTATCTGTGACAGTGGGAGTAGTGTACCTGTGACAGTGAGAGTAGTGTATCTGTGACACTGGGAGTAGTGTATCTGTGACAGTGAGTGTAGCTTATCTACGATAGTGAGAGTAGTCTATCTGTGACACTGGGCGTAGTGTACCTTTAACAGTGAGAGTATTGTACCTGTGACAGTGAGAGTAAAGTATCTGTGAGACTGAGAGCAGTGTATCTGTGACAGTAGGAGTAGTGTATCTGTGACAGTGAGAGTAGTGTATCTGCGACAGTGAGTGTAGTGTATCTGTGACACTGGGAGTAGAGTGTCAGTGACACTGAGCGTAGTGTACCTGTGACATTGGGTGTAGTGTACCTGTGACAGTGAGAGTAGTTTATCTATGCCACTGGGAGTAGTGTATCTGTGACATTGGGTGTAGTGTATCTGTGACAGTGAGAGTAGTGTATCTGTGAAACTGGGCAAATTGCATCTGTGACACTGAGAGTAGTGCAACTGTGACAGTGAGAGTAGTGTATCTGTGACATTGGGTGTAGTGTACCTGTGACAGTGAGAGTAGTATATCAGTGACACTGGGAGTAGTGTATCTGTGACAGTGAGTGTAGCTTATCTACGATAGTGAGAGTAGTCTATCTGTGACACTGGGCGTAGTGTACCTTTAACAGTGAGAGTATTGTACCTGTGACAGTGAGAGTAAAGTATCTGTGAGACTGAGAGCAGTGTATCTGTGACAGTAGGAGTAGTGTATCTGTGACAGTGAGAGTAGTGTATCTGCGACAGTGAGTGTAGTGTATCTGTGACACTGGGAGTAGAGTGTCAGTGACACTGGGCGTAGTGTACCTGTGACATTGGGCGTAGTGTACCTGTGACAGTGAGAGTAGTATATCAGTGACACTGGGAGTAGTGTATCTGTGACAGTGAGTGTAGTTTATCTATGCCACTGGGAGTAGTGTATCTGTGACATTGGGTGTAGTGTATCTGTGACAGTGAGAGTAGTGTATCTGTGAAACTGGGCAAATTGCAACTGTGACACTGAGAGTAGTGCAACTGTGACAGTGAGAGTAGTGTATCTGTGACAGAGTAGTGCATCTGTGACAGTGAGAGTAGTGTATCTGTGACACTGAGATTAGTGTATCGGTGACACTAAGAGTAGTGTATCTGCGACAGTGAGAGTATTGTATCTGTGACACTGGGATTACTGTACCTGAAAGTGGGTGTAGTATATCTGTGACACTGGGAGTAGTGTATTGTGAAACTGGGCAAATTGCATCTGTGACAGTGAGAGTAGTGTAGCTGCGACAGTGAGAGTATTGTATCTGTGGCACAGGGATTACTGTATCTGTGAAAGTGGGAGTAGTGTATCTGTGACACTGAGATTAGTGTATCGGTGACACTAAGAGTAGTGTATCTGCAACAGTGAGAGTATTGTATCTGTGACACTGGGAGTAGTGTATCTGTGACAGTGAGAGTTGTGTATCTGTGACACTGGGAGTAGTGCATCTGTGATAGTGAGAGTAGTGTAACTGTGAAAGTGAGAGTAGTGTATCAGTGACACTAAGAGTAGTGTATCTGTGACAGTGAGAGTAGTGTATCTGTGAAACTGAGATTAGTGTATCTGTGACAGTGAGAGTAGCGTAACTGTAAAAGTGAGAGTAGTGTATCTGTGACAGTAGGAGCAGTGTATCTACAACAGTGAGAGCAGTGTATCTGTGAAACTGGGCGTAGTGTACCTGTGACAGTGAGAGTAATATATTTGTGACAGTGAGAGTAATGTATCTGTGAGACTGTGGGCAGTGTATCTTTGTGAGTAGCAGTAGTGTATCTGTGACAGTGAGAGTTGTGTATCTACGACAGTGAGAGTTGTGTATCTGCAACAGTGAAAGCAGTCTATCTGTGACAGTAAGAGAAGTGTATCTGTGACAGTAGGTGTAGTGTATCTGTGACACTGGGCATAGTGTATCTATGACGCTGGGCATAGTTTATCTGTGACAGTGAGACTAGTATATCTGTGACAGTGAGAGTAGTGTATCTGTGACCGTGAGAGTAGTGTATCTGTGACACTGAGATTAGTGTATCTGTGACAGTGAGAGTACTGCATCTGTGACATTGACAGTATTGTATATGTGACAGTGAGCGTAGTGTATCTGTGACACTGGGAGCAGTGTACCTGTGACACTGGGCATAGTGTATCTGTGACAGTGAGAGTAGTGTATCTGTGAAACTGGTCGTAATGTATCTGTGACAGTGAGCGTAGTGTATCTGTGACACTGGGAGTAGTGTATCTGTGACACTGGGTGTAGTGTATCTGTAACAGTGAGAGTAGTGTATCTGTGACAGTGAGAGTAGTGTATCTGTGACAGTGAGAGTATTTTATCTGTGACACTGGGATTACTGTATCTGTGAAAGTGGGAGTAGTGTATTTGTGACAGTGAGATTCCTGTATCTGTGACAGTGAGAATAGCGTATCTGTGATAGTGAGAGTAGTTTGCCTGTGACACGGAGAGTTATGAATCTGTGACAGAGAGGATAGTGTGTCTGTTTAAGTGAGAGTAGTGTATCTGTGACTGTGAGAGTAATGTATCTGTGAGATTGAGAACAGTGTATCTGTGAAACTGGGCGTAGATTATCTGTGACTGTGAGGGTATTGTACCTGTGACAGTGAGAGTAGTGTATCTTTGACAGTGAGATTAGTGTATCTGTGACAGTGAGAGTAGTGTATCGGTGACACTAAGAGTAGTGTATCTGTGACAGTGAGAGTTGTGTACCTGTGACAATGAGAGTAGTGTATCTGTGACAGTAGGAGTATTGTATCTGTGACAGTGAGAGTAGTGTATCTGTGACAGTGAGAGCAGTGTATCTGTGACAGTGAGAGTAGTGTATCTGTGACAGTAGGAGTAGTGTATCTGTGACAGTGAGAGTAGTGTATCGGTGACACTAAGAGTAGTGTATCTGTGACAGTGAGAGTTGTGTACCTGTGACAGTGAGAGTAGTGTATCTGTGACAGTAAGAGTAGTGTACCTGTGACAGTGACAGTAGTGTATCTGTAACACTGGGCATAGTGAATCTGTAACACTGGGTGTAGTTTATCTGTGACAGTGGGAGTAGTGTATCTGTGACAGTGAGAGTTGTGTATCTGTGACAGTGAGAGTAGTGTACCTGTGACAGTGGGAGTAGTGTATCTGTGACAGTGACAGTAGTGTATCTGTGACAGTGAGTGTAGTTTATCTGTGACATTGGGAGTAGTGTATCTGTGATAGTGAGAGTATTGTATCTGTGACAGTGAGAATAGTGTATCTGTGACAGTGAGAGTAGTGTATCTGTGACACTGGGAGTAGTGTATCTGTGACAGTGAGAGTAGTGTATCTGTAACAGTGAGAGTAGTGTATCTGTGACAGTGAGAGTAGTGTATCTGTGACAGTGAGAGTAGTGTATCTGTGACACTGGGAGTAGTGTACCTGTGACACTGGGCATAGTGTGTCTGTGACAGTGAGAGTAACGTATCTGTGACACTGAGATTAGTGTATCTGTGACATTGAGAGTAACGTATATGTGACAGTGAGAGTAGTGTATCTGTGACACTGGGAGTAGTGTATCTGTGACAGTGAGTTTAGTGTATCTGTGACACTGAGAGTAACATATCTGTGACAGTGAGAGGAGTGTATCTGTGACACTGGGAGTAGTGTATCTGTGACAGTGAGAGTAGTGTATCTGTGACACTGAGAGTAGTGTGTCTGAGAGAGTAGGTGTAATGTATCTGTGACAGTGAGTGTAGTTAATCTGTGACACTGGGTGTAGTGTATCTGTGACAGTGAGAGTAGTGTATCTGTGACAGTGACAGTAGTGCATCTGTGACAGTGAGAGTAGTGTATCTGTGAAAGTGAGAGTAGTGTATCTGTGACATTGAGAGTAGTGTATCTGTGAAAGTGAGAGCAGTGTATCTGTGACAGTGAGAGTAGTGTATCTGTGACAGTGAGAGTAGTGCATCTGTGACAGTGAGAGTAGTGTATCTGTGACAGTGAGAGTAGTGTATCTGTGACACTGGTTGTAGTGTATCTGTGACAGTGAGAGTAGTGTATCGGTGACACTGGGAGTAGTGTATCTGTGACACTGAGAGTAGTGTATCTGTGACACTGAGTGTAGTGTATATTTGACAGTGAGATTAGTGTATCTGTGAAAGTGAGAGTAGTGTATCTGTGACAGTGAGAGTAGTGTATCTGTGACAGTGAGAGTCGTGTATCTGTGACAGTGGGAGTAGTGTATCTGTGACAGTGAGAGTAGTGCATCTGTGACACTGGGAGTAGTGTATCTGTGACTCTAAGAGTAGTGTATCTGTGACAGTGGGAGTAGTGTATCTGTGACAGTCAGGGAAGTGTATCTCTGACAGTGAAAGTAAAGTATCTGTGACAGTGAGAGTAGTCTACCTGTGACACTGGGAGTAGTGTATCTGTAACAGTGGGAGTAGTGTATCTTTGACAGTGAGAGTAGTGTATCTGTGACAGTGAGAGTAGTCTATCTGTGACAGTGAGATTAGTGTATCTGTGACACGGGGAGTAATGTATCTGTGTCAGTGAGAGTAGTGTATTTTTGACACTTGGAGTAGTGTATCTGTGACAGTGAGAGTAGTGTATTATTGTGAGTAAGATTAGTGTATCTGTGTCAGTGAGAGTAGTGTGTCTGCGACAGTGAGGGTAGTGTATCTGTGTCAGTGAGAGTATTGCATCTGTGAATCTGAGAGTAGTGTATCTGTGACAGTGAGAGTCGTGTATCTGTGATACTGGCATAGTGTATCTGTGACAGTGAGAGAAGTGTATCTGTGACAGTGAGTGTTGTGTATCTGTGTCAGTGAGAGTAGTGTATCTGTGACAGTGAGTGTAGTGTATCTGTGTCAGTGAGAGTAGAGTATCATTGAAACTGGGAGTAGTGTATCGGTGACACTGGGCATAGTGTACCTGTGGCAGTGACGGTAGTTTATCTGTGACAGTGAGAGTAGTGTATCTACGACAGTGAGAGTAGTGTATCATTTAAAGTGAGATTAGTGTATCTGTGACAGTGAGAGTGGTGTATCTGTGAAATTAAGAGTAGTGTATCTGTGAAAGTGAGAGTAGTTTGCCTGTGACACTGAGAGCAGCGTATCTGTGACACTGGGTGTAGTGTATCTGTGACAGTGAGAGTAGTGTATCTGTGACACTGAGATTAGTGCATCTGTGACTCGAAGTGCAGTGTATCTGTGACAGTGGGAATACTGTATCTGTGACAGTGGGAGTAGCGTGTCTATGACAGTGAGATTAGTGTATCTGTGACACTGGGAGTAGTGTATCTGTGACACTGAGAGTAGTGTATCTGTGACACTGGTTGTAGTGCATCTGTGACAGTGAGAGTAGTGTATCTGTGACACTGGGAGTAGTGTATCTGTGACACTGAGAGTAGTGTATCTGTGACACTGGTTGTAGTGTATCTGTGACAGTGAGAGTAGTGTATCTGTGACACTGGGAGTAGTGTATCTGTGACACTGAGAGTAGTGTATCTGTGACACTGAGTGTAGTGTATCTGTGACAGTGAGATTAGTGTATCTGTGAAAGTGAAAGTAGTGTACCTGTGACAGTGAGAGTAGTGTATCTGTGACAGTGGGAGTAGTGTACCTGTGACAGTGAGAGTAGTGTATCTGTGACAGTCGGAGTAGTGTATCTGTGACAGTGAGAGTAGTGTATCTGTGACAGTGAGAGTAGTGTATCTGTGACACTGAGAGTAGTGTATCTGTATCAGTGAGAGTAGTGTAACTTTGACACTGGGAGTAGTGTATCTGTGACAGTGAGAGTAGTGTATCTGTGACACTGAGAGCAGTGATTCTGTGACACTGAGAGTAGTGTATCTATGAAAGTGAAAGTAGTGTATCTGTGACACTGGGAGTAGTGTATCTGTGAAAGTGAAAGTAGTGTATCTGTGACAGTGAGAGTAGTGTATCTGTGACCGTGGGAGTAATGTCTCTGTGACAGTGAGAGTAGTGTATCAGTGACAGTGATAGTGGTGTATCTGTGACACTGGGAGTAGTGTATCTGTGTTAGTGAGAGTAGTGTATCTGCGACAGTGAGAGTAGTGTATCTGTGACAGTGAGAGCAGTGTATCTGTGACAGTGAGAGTAGTGTATCTGTGACAGTGAGAGTAGTGTATCTGTGACAGTGAGAGTAGAGTATCTGTGACAGTGAGAGTAGTGTATCTGTGACTGTGAGAGTAGTGTATCTGTGACACTGAGAGTAGTGTATCTGTATCAGTGAGAGTAGTGTAACTTTGATCCTGGGAGTAGTGTATCTGTGACACTGGGCATCGTGAATCTGTGACAGTGAGGGTAGTTTATCTGTGACAGTGAGTGTAGTGTATCTGTGAAAGTGAGAGTGATGTAGCTGTGACATTGGGCGTAGTGTATCTGTGTCAGTGAGAGTAGTGTATCTGCGACACTGGAAGTAGTGTAACTGTGACAGAGAGAGTAGTGTTTCTTTGTCAGTGAGATTAGTGTATCTGTGACTGTGATTGTAGTGTATCTGTGACAGTGAGAGTTGTCTATCTGTGACACTGGGAGTAGTGTATCTGTGTCCATCGGAGTAGGGTATCTGTGAACGTGAGAGTAGTGTATCTGTGACTGTGGGAGAAGTTTACCTGTGACACTGAGAGCAGTATATCTGTGGCACTGGCCGTAGTCTATCTGGACAGTGAGGGTACTTTATCTGTGACAGTGCGTGTCATGCATCTGTGACAGTGGGAGTAGTGTATCTGTGACACTGGGCATAGTGTACCTGTGGCAGTGACGGTAGTTTATCTGTGACAGTGAGAGTAGTTTAACTGTGACGCTGCATGTAGTGTATCTGTGACAGTGAGAGTAGTGTATCTGTGTCAGTGAGAGTAGTGTATCTACGACAGTGAGAGTAGTGTATCATTTAAAGTGAGATTCGTGTGTCTGTGACAGTGAGAGTAGTGTATCTGTGAAATTAAGAGTAGTGTATCTGTGATAGTGAGAGTAGTTTGCCTGTGAAACTGAGAGCAGTGTATCTGTGACACAGGGTGTAGTGTATCTGTGACAGTGAGAGTAGTGTATCTGTGACACTGAGATTAGTGCACCTGTGACTCGAAGTGTAGTGTATCTGTGACAGTGGGAATACTGTATCTGTGACAGTGGGAGTAGCGTGTCTGTGACACTGAGAGTCGTGTATCTGTGACACTGGTTGTAGTGTATCTGTGACAGTGAGAGTAGTGTATCGGTGACACTGGGAGTAGTGTATCTGTGACACTGAGAGTGGTGTATCTGTGACACTGAGTGTAGTGTATCTGTGACAGTGAGATTAGTGTATCTGTGAAAGTGAGAGTAGTGTATCTGTGACAGTGAGAGAAGTGTATCTGCGACAGTGGGAGTAGTGTATCTGTGACAGTGAGAGTAGTGTATCTGTGACAGTGAGAGGAGTGTATCTGTGACACTGAGAGTAGTGTATCTGTGACACTGAGAGTAGTGTATCTGTATCAGTGAGAGTAGTGTAACTTTGATACTGATAGTAGTGTGTCTGTGACAGTGAAAGTAGTGTATCTGTGACACTGGGAGTAGTGTATCTGTGACAGTGAAAGTAGTGTATCTGTGACAGTGAGAGTAGTGTATCTGTGAACGTGGGAGTAATGTCTCTGTGACAGTGAGACTAGTGTATCAGTGACAGTGAGAGTAGTGTATCTGTGACACTGGGAGTAGTGTATCTGTGTCAGTGAGAGTAGTGTATCTGCGACAGTGAGAGTAATGTATCTGTGACACTGAGAGTTGTGTATCTGTGACAGTGAGAGTAGTGTATCTGTGACAGTGAGAGTAGTGTATCTGTAACAGTGAGAGTAGAATATCTGTGACAGTGAGAGTAGTGTATCTGTGACAGTGAGAGTAGTGTATCTGTGACAGTGAGAGTAGTGTATCTGTGACACTGGGAGTAGTGTATCTGTGTCAGTGAGAGTAGTGTATCTGCGACAGTGAGAGTATTGTATCTGTGACAGTGAGAGTAGTGTATCTGTGACAGTGAGTGTAGTGTATCTGTGACAGTGGGAGTAGTGTATCTGTGTCAGTGAGAGTAGAGTATCATTGAAACTGGGAGTAGTGTATCGGTGACACTGGGCATAGTGTACCTGTGGCAGTGACGGTAGTTTATCTGTGGCAGTGAGAGTAGTGTATCTGTGTCAGTGAGAGTAGTGTATCTGTGACAGTGAGAGCAGTGTATCAGTGAACCTGGGAATAGTTTATCTGTGACAGTGAGAGTAGTGTATCATTGTCAGTGAGATTAGTGTATCTGTGACAGTGAGAGTAGTTTGCCTGTGACACTGAGAGCAGTGTATCTGTGACACTGGGTGTAGTGTATCTGTGACAGTGAGCGTAGTGTATCTACGACTGTGAGAGTAGAGTATCTGTGACACTGGGCGTAGAGTACCTGTGACAGTGAGAGTAGTGTATCTGTGACAGTGACTGTAATGTATTTGCAGGAGTAAAAGTAGTTTATCTGTGACAGTTAGCACAGTGTATCTGAAAAACATAGATCAGTGTATCTGTGACAGTTGCAGCATTGTATCTATGACAGTGAGAGTAGTATATCTGTGACAGTGAGAGTAGTGTATCTGTGAAACTGGGCGTAGTGTATCTGTGACAGTTAGAGTTGTGTATCTGTGACACTGAGATTAGTGCATCTGTGACTCTAAGAGTAGTGTATCTGTGACAGTGGGAGTACTGTATCTGTGACAGTGGGAGTAGTGTATCTGTGACACTGAGTGTAGTGTATCTGTGACAGTGAGAGTAGTGTCTCTGCGACACTGGGAGTAGTGTATCTGTGACAATGAGAGTAGTGTATCTGTGACACTGAGAGTAGTGTACCTGTGACAGTGAGAGTAGTGTATCTGTGACACTGAGAGTAGTGTATCTGTGACAGTGAGAGTAGTTTATCTGTGACACTGAGAGTAGTGTATCTGTGACAATGAGAGTAGTGTATCTGTGACACTGAGAGTAGTGTACCTGTGACAGTGAGAGTAGTGTATCAGTGACACTGAGAGTAATGTGTCTGTAACATTGGGTGTAGTGTATCTGTGTCAGTGAGAGTAGTGTATTATTGTGAGTAAGATTAGTGTATCGGTGACAGTGAGATTAGTGTATCTGTGAAAGTGAGAGTAGTGTAACTTTGACACTGGGCATAGTGTATCTGTGACAGTGAGGGAAGTTAGACTGTGATAGTGAGAGTAGTGCATCTGTGACAGTGAGAGTAGTGTATCTGTGACACTGAGAGTAGTGTATCTGTGACAATGAGAGTAGTGTATCTGTGACACTGAGAGTAGTGTACCTGTGACAGTGAGAGTACTGTATCTGTGACAGTGAGAGTAGTGTATCTGTGACACTGAGAGTAGTGTATCTGTGACAATGAGAGTAGTGTATCTGTGACACTGAGAGTAGTGTACCTGTGACAGTGAGAGTAGTGTATCTGTGACACTGAGAGTAGTGTATCTGTGACAGTGAGAGTAGTTTATCTGTGACACTGAGAGTAGTGTATCTGTGACAATGAGAGTAGTGTATCTGTGACACTGAGAGTAGTGTACCTGTGACAGTGAGAGTAGTGTATCAGTGACACTGAGAGTAATGTGTCTGTAACATTGGGTGTAGTGTATCTGTGTCAGTGAGAGTAGTGTATTATTGTGAGTAAGGTTAGTGTATCGGTGACAGTGAGATTAGTGTATCTGTGAAAGTGAGAGTAGTGTAACTTTGACACTGGGCGTAGTGTATCTGTGACAGTGAGGGAAGTTAGACTGTGACAGTGAGAGTAGTGTATCTGTGACACTGAAAGTGTGTATCTGTATCAGTGAGAGTAGTGTAACTTTGACACTGGGAGTAGTGTATCTGTGACACTGGGTGTAGTTTATCTGTGACAGTGAGAGTAGTGTATCTGTGACACTGGGAGTAGTGTATCTGTGAAAGTGAGAGTAGTGTATCTGTATCAGTGAGAATATTGTAACTTTGACACTGGGTGTCGTGTATCTGTGACACTCTGCATAGTGTATCTGTGACAGTGAGAGTAGTGTATCTGTGACAGTGAGAGTAGTGTATCTGTGATAGTGAGAGTTGTGTACCTGTGACACTGGGAGTAGTGTATCTGTGACAGTGAGAGTAGTGTATCTGCGACAGTGAGAGTAGTGTATCTGTGACAGTGAGAGTAGTGTATCTGCAACAGTGAGATTAGTGTATCTGTGACAGTGAGATTAGTGGATCTGTGACTGTAAGAGTAGTGTATCTGTGACAGTGGGAGTAGTGTGTCTGTGACAGTCAGAGAAGTGTATCTCTGACAGTGAAAGTAATGTATCTGTGACAGTGAGAGTAGTCTACCTGTGACACTGGGAGTAGTGTATCTGTAACAGTGGGAGTAGTGTATCTTTGACAGTGAGAGTAGTGTATCTGTGACAGTGAGAGTAGTGTATCTGTGACAGTGAGAGTAGTGTATCTGTGACAGTGGGAGTAGTGTATCTGTGACAGTGAGAGTAGTGTATCTGTGACAGTGAGAGTAGTGTATCTGTGACACTGAGAGTAGTGTATCTGTGACACTGAGAGCAGTGTATCTGTATCAGTGAGAGTAGTGTAACTTTGACACTGAGAGTAGTGTATCTGTGACAGTGAAAGTAGTGTATCTGTGACACTGGGAGTAGTGTATCTGTGACAGTGAAATTAGTGTATCTGTGACAGTGAGAGTAGTGTATCTGTGACCGTGGGAGTAATGTCTCTGTGACAGTGAGAGTAGTGTATCAGTGACAGTGAGAGTAGTGTATCTGTGACACTGGTAGTAGTGTATCTGTGTCAGTCAGAGTAATGTATCTGCGACAGTGAGAGTAATGTATCTGTGACACTGAGAGTTGTGTATCTGTGACAGTGAGAGTAGTGTATCTGTGACAGTGAGAGTAGTGTATCTGTAACAGTGAGAGTAGAATATCTGTGACAGTGAGAGTAGTTTATCTCTGACAGTGAGAGTAGTGTATCTGTGACAGTGAGAGTAGTGTATCTGTGACACTGGGAGTAGTGTATCTGTGTCAGTGAGAGTAGTGTATCTGCGACAGTGAGAGTATTGTATCTGTGACAGTGAGAGTAGTGTATCTGTGACAGTGAGTGTAGTGTATCTGTGACAGTGGGAGTAGTGTATCTGTGTCAGTGAGAGTAGAGTATCATTGAAACTGGGAGTAGTGTATCGGTGACACTGGGCATAGTGTACCTGTGGCAGTGATGGTAGTTTATCTGTGGCAGTGAGAGTAGTGTATCTGTGTCAGTGAGAGTAGAGTATCATTGAAACTGGGAGTAGTGTATCGGTGACACTGGGCATAGTGTACCTGTGGCAGTGACGGTAGTTTATCTGTGGCAGTGAGAGTAGTGTATCTGTGTCAGTGAGAGTAGTGTATCTGTGACAGTGAGAGCAGTGTATCAGTGACCCTGGGAGTAGTTTATCTGTGACAGTGAGAGTAGTGTATCATTGTCAGTGAGATTAGTGTATCTGTGACAGTGAGAGTAGTTTGCCTATGACACTGAGAGCAGTGTATCTGTGACACTGGGTGAAGTGTATCTGTGACAGTGAGCATAGTGTATCTACGACTGAGAGAGTAGAGTATCTGTGACACTGGGCGTAGAGTACCTGTGACAGTGAGAGTATTGTATCTGTGACAGTTACTGTAATGTATTTGCAGGAGTAAAAGTAGTTTATCTGTGACAGTTAGCACAGTGTATCTGAAAAACTTAGATCAGTGTATCTGTGACAGTTGCAGTAGTGTATCTATGACAGTGAGAGTAGTATATCTATGACAGTGAGAGTAGTGTGTCTGTGACACTGGGCGTAGTGTATCTGTGACAGTGAGAGTTGTGTATCTGTGACACTGAGATTAGTGCACCTGTGACTCTAAGAGTAGTGTATCTGTGACAGTGGGAGTACTGTATCTGTGACAGTGGGAGTAGTGTATCTGTGACACTGAGAATAGTGTATCTGTGACAGTGAGAGTAGTGTATCTGTGACACTGAGAGTGGTGTATCTGTGACAATGAGATTAGTGTATATGTGACACTGAGAGTAGTGTACCTGTGACAGTGAGAGTAGTGTATCAGTGACACTGAGAGTAATGTGTCTGTAATATTGGGAGTAGTGTATCTGTGTCAGTGAGAGTAGTGTATTATTGTGAGTAAGATTAGTGTATCGGTGACAGTGAGATTAGTGTATCTGTGAAAGTGAGAGTAGTGTAACTTTGACACTGGGCGTAGTATATCTGTGACAGTGAGGGAAGTTAGACTGTGACAGTGAGAGCAGTGTATCTGTGACACTGAGAGTGTGTATCTGTATCAGTGAGAGTAGTGTAACTTTGACACTGGGAGTAGTGTATCTGTGACACTGGGTGTAGTATATCTGTGACAGTGAGAGTAGTGTATCTGTGACACTGGGAGTAGTGTATCTGTGACAGTGAGAGTAGTGTATCTGTGACACTGGGAGTAGTGTATCTGTGACACTGAGAGAAGTGTATCTGTATCAGTGAGAATATTGTAACTTTGACACTGGGTGTAGTGTATCTGTGACACTGTGCATAGTGTATCTGTGACAGTGAGAGTAGTGTATCTGTGACAGTGAGAGTAGTGTATCTGTGACAGTGAGAGTAGTGTATCTGTGACACTGGGAGTAGTGTATCTGTGTCAGTGAGAGTATTGCATCTGTGAATCTGAGAGTAGTGTATCTGTGACCGTGAGAGTAGTGTATCTGTGACACTGGCATACTGTATCTGTGACAGTGAGAGTAGTGTATCTGTGACAGTTGGTGTAGTGTATTTTTGACAGTGGGAGTAGTGTAACTGTGTCAGTGAGAGTAGAGTATCATAGAAACTGGGAGTAGTGTATCGGTTACACTGGGCATAGTGTACCTGTGGCAGTGATGGTAGTTTATCTGTGGCAGTGAGAGTAGTGTATCTGTGTCAGTGAGAGTAGTGTATCTGTGACAGTGAGAGCAGTGTATCAGTGACCCTGGAAGTAGTTTATCTGTGACAGTGAGAGTAGCGTATCATTGTCAGTGAGATTAGTGTATCTGTGACAGTGAGAGTAGTTTGCCTGTGACACTGAGAGCAGTGTATCTGTGACACTGGGTGTAGTGTATCTGTGACAGTGAGCGTAGTGTATCTACGACTGTGAGAGTAGAGTATCTGTGACACTGGGCGTAGAGTACCTGTGACAGTGAGAGTAGTGTATCTGTGACAGTGACTGTAATGTATTTGCAGGAGTAAAAGTAGTTTATCTGTGACAGTTAGCACAGTGTATCTGAAAAACTTAGATCAGTGTATCTGTGACAGTTGCAGTAGTGTATCTATGACAGTGAGAGTAGTATATCTGTGACAGTGAGAGCAGTGTATCTGTGACACTGGGCGTAGTGTATCTGTGACAGTGAGAGTTGTGTATCTGTGACACTGAGATTAGTGCATCTGTGACAATGAGAGTAGAGTATTTGTGACACTGAGAGTAGTGTACCTGTGACAGTGAGAGTAGTGTATCAGTGACACTGAGAGTAATGTGTCTGTAATATTGGGTGTAGTGTATCTGTGTCAGTGAGAGTAGTGTATTATTGTGAGTAAGATTAGTGTATCGGTGACAGTGAGATTAGTGTATCTGTGAAAGTGAGAGTAGTGTAAATTTGACACTGGGCGTAGTGTATCTGTGACAGTGAGGGAAGTTAGACTGTGACAGTGAGAGCAGTGTATCTGTGACACTGAGAGTGTGTATCTGTATCAGTGAGAGTATTGTAACTTTGACACTGGGAGTAGTGTATCTGTGAAACTGGGTGTAGTTTATCTGTGACAGTGAGAGTAGTGTATCTGTGACACTGGGAGTAGTGTATCTGTGACAGTGAGAGTAGTGTATCTGTGACACTGGGAGTAGTGTATCTGTGACACTGAGAGAAGTGTATCTGTATCAGTGAGAATATTGTAACTTTGACACTGGGTGTAGTGTATCTGTGACACTGTGCATAGTGTATCTGTGACAGTGAGAGTAGTGTATCTGTGACAGTGAGAGTAGTGTATCTGTGACAGTGAGAGTAGTGTATCTGTGACACTGGGAGTAGTGTATCTGTGTCAGTGAGAGTAGTGTATCTGCGACAGTGAGAGTAGTGTATCTGTGACAGTGAGAGTAGTGTATCTGCAACAGTGAGAGTAGTGTATCTGTGACAGTGAGATTAGTGGATCTGTGACTCTAAGAGTAGTGTATCTGTGACAGTGGGAGTAGTGTGTCTGTGACAGTCAGAGAAGTGTATCTCTGACAGTGAAAGTAATGTATCTGTGACAGTGAGAGTAGTCTACCTGTGACACTGGGAGTAGTGTATCTGTAACAGTGGGAGTAGTGTATCTTTGACAGTGAGAGTAGTGTATCTGTGACAGTGAGAGTAGTGTATCTGTGACAGTGAGATTAGTGTATCTGTGACACTGGGAGTAATGTATCTGTGTCAGTGAGAGTAGTGTATTTTTGACACTTGGAGTAGTGTATCTGTGACAGTGAGAGTAGTGTATTATTGTGAGTAACATTAGTGTATCTGTGACAGTGAGAGTAGTGTATCTGCGACAGTGAGGGTAGTGTATCTGTGTCAGTGAGAGTATTGCATCTGTGAATCTGAGAGAAGTGTATCTGTGACCGTGAGAGTAGTGTATCTGTGACACTGGCATACTGTATCTGTGACAGTGAGTGTAGTGTATCTGTGACAGTGAGAGTAGTGTATCTGTGACAGTGAGTGTAGTGTATCTGTGACAGTGGGAGTAGTGTATCTGTGTCAGTGAGAGTAGAGTATCATTGAAACTGGGAGTAGTGTATCTGTGACACTGGGCATAGTGTACCTGTGGCAGTGATGGTAGTTTATCTGTGGCAGTGAGAGTAGTGTATCTGTGTCAGTGAGAGTAGTGTATCTGTGACAGTGAGAGCAGTGTATCAGTGACCCTGGGAGTAGTTTATCTGTGACAGTGAGAGTAGTGTATCATTGTCAGTGAGATTAGTGTATCTGTGACAGTGAGAGTAGTTTGCCTGTGACACTGAGAGCAGTGTATCTGTGACACTGGGTGTAGTGTATCTGTGACAGTGAGCGTAGTGTATCTACGACTGTGAGAGTAGAGTATCTGTGACACTGGGCGTAGAGTACCTGTGACAGTGAGAGTAGTGTATCTGTGACAGTGACTGTAATGTATTTGCAGGAGTAAAAGTAGTTTATCTGTGACAGTTAGCACAGTGTATCTGAAAAACTTAGATCAGTGTATCTGTGACAGTTGCAGTGGTGTATCTATGACAGTGAGAGTAGTATATCTGTGACAGTGAGAGTAGTGTATCTGTGACACTGGGCGTAGTGTATCTGTGACAGTGAGAGTTGTGTATCTGTGACACTGAGATTAGTGCATCTGTGACTCTAAGAGTAGTGTATCTGTGACAGTGGGAGTACTGTATCTGTGACAGTGGGAGTACTGTATCTGTGACAGTGGGAGTAGTGTATCTGTGACACTGAGAGTAGTGTATCTGCGACAGTGAGAGTAGTGTATCTGTGACACTTAGAGTAGTGTATCTGTGACAATGAGAGTAGTGTATCTGTGACACTGAGAGTAGTGTACCTGTGACAGTGAGAGTAGTGTATCAGTGACACTGAAAGTAATGTGTCTGTAACATTGGGTGTAGTGTATCTGTGTCAGTGAGAGTAGTGTATTATTGTGAGTAAGATTAGTGTATCGGTGACAGTGAGATTAGTGTATCTGTGAAAGTGAGAGTAGTGTAACTTTGACACTGGGCGTAGTGTATCTGTGACAGTGAGGGAAGTTAGACTGTGACAGTGAGAGTAGTGTATCTGTGACACTGAAAGTGTGTATCTGTATCAGTGAGAGTAGTGTAACTTTGACACTGGGAGTAGTGTATCTGTGACACTGGGTGTAGTTTATCTGTGACAGTGAGAGTAGTGTATCTGTGACACTGGGAGTAGTGTATCTGTGACAGTGAGAGTAGTGTATCTGTGAAACTGGGAGTAGTGTATCTGTGACACTGAGAGAAGTGTATCTGTATCAGTGAGAATATTGTAACTTTGACACTGGGTGTAGTGTATCTGTGACACTGTGCATAGTGTATCTGTGACAGTGAGAGTAGTGTATCTGTGACAGTGAGAGTAGTGTATCTGTGACAGTGAGAGTAGTGTATCTGTGACACTGGGAGTAGTGTATCTGTGTCAGTGAGAGTAGTGTATCAGCGACAGTGAGAGTAGTGTATCTGTGACAGTGAGAGTAGTGTATCTGCAACAGTGAGAGTAGTGTATCTGTGACAGTGAGATTAGTGGATCTGTGACTCTAAGAGAAGTGTATCTGTGACAGTGGGAGTAGTGTGTCTGTGACAGTCAGAGAAGTGTATCTCTGACAGTGAAAGTAATGTATCTGTGACAGTGAGAGTAGTCTACCTGTGACACTGGGAGTAGTGTATCTGTAACAGTGGGAGTAGTGTATCTTTGACAGTGAGAGTAGTGTATCTGTGACAGTGAGAGTAGTGTATCTGTGACAGTGAGAGTAGTGTATCTGTGACAGTGAGAGTAGTGTATCTGTGACAGTGAGAATAGTGTATCTGTGACACTGGGAGTAATGTATCTGTGTCAGTGAGAGTAGTGTATTTTTGACACTTGGAGTAGTGTATCTGTGACAGTGAGAGTAGTGTATTATTGTGAGTGAGATTAGTGTATCTGTGACAGTGAGAGTAATGTATCTGCGACAGTGAGGGTAGTGTATCTGTGTCAGTGAGAGTATTGCATCTGTGAATCTGAGAGTAGTGTATCTGTGACCGTGAGAGTAGTATATATGTGACACTGGCATACTGTATCTGTGACAGTGAGAGTAGTGTATCTGTGACAGTGAGTGTAGTGTATCTGTGACAGTGGGAGTAGTGTATCTGTGTCAGTGAGAGTAGAGTATCATTGAAACTGGGAGTAGTGTATCGGTGACACTGGGCATAGTGTACCTGTGGCAGTGACGGTAGTTTATCTGTGGCAGTGAGAGTAGTGTATCTGTGTCAGTGAGAGTAGTGTATCTGTGACAGTGAGAGCAGTGTATCAGTGACCCTGGGAGTAGTTTATCTGTGACAGTGAGAGTAGTGTATCATTGTCAGTGAGATTAGTGTATCTGTGACAGTGAGAGTAGTTTGCCTGTGACACTGAGAGCAGTGTATCTGTGACACTGGGTGTAGTGTATCTGTGACAGTGAGCGTAGTGTATCTACGACTGTGAGAGTAGTGTATCTGTGACACTGGGCGTAGAGTACCTGTGACAGTGAGAGTAGTGTATCTGTGACAGTGACTGTAATGTATTTGCAGGAGTAAAAGTAGTTTATCTGTGACAGTTAGCACAGTGTATCTGAAAAACTTAGATCAGTGTATCTGTGACAGTTGCAGTAGTGTATCTATGACAGTGAGAGTAGTATATCTGTGACAGTGAGAGCAGTGTATCTGTGACACTGGGCATAGTGTATCTGTGACAGTGAGAGTTGTGTATCTGTGACACTGAGATTAGTGCATCTGTGACTCTAAGAGTAGTGTATCTGTGACAGTGGGAGTACTGTATCTGTGACAGTGGGAGTAGTGTATCTGTGACACTGAGAGTAGTGTATCTGTGACAATGAGAGTAGTGTATCTGTGACACTGAGAGTCGTGTATCTGTGACAATGAGAGTAGTGTATCTGTGACACTGAGAGTAGTGTACCTGTGACAGTGAGAGTAGTGTATCAGTGACACTGAGAGTAATGTGTCTGTAACATTGGGTGTAGTGTATCTGTGTCAGTGAGAGTAGTGTATTATTGTGAGTAAGATTAGTGTATCGGTGACAGTGAGATTAGTGTATCTGTGAAAGTGAGAGTAGTGTAACTTTGACACTGGGCGTAGTGTATCTGTGACAGTGAGGGAAGTTAGACTGTGACAGTGAGAGTAGTGTATCTGTGACACTGAAAGTGTGTATCTGTATCAGTGAGAGTAGTGTAACTTTGACACTGGGAGTAGTGTATCTGTGACACTGGGTGTAATTTATCTGTGACAGTGAGAGTAGTGTATCTGTGACACTGGGAGTAGTGTATCTGTGACAGTGAGAGTAGTGTATCTGTGACACTGGGAGTAGTGTATCTGTGACACTGAGAGAAGTGTATCTGTATCAGTGAGAATATTGTAACTTTGACACTGGGTGTAGTGTATCTGTGACACTGTGCATAGTGTATCTGTGACAGTGGGAGTAGTGTATCTGTGTCAGTGAGAGTAGTGTATCTGTGTCAGTGAGAGTAGAGTAGCATTGAAACTGGGAGTAGTGTATCGGTGACACTGGGCATATGTACCTGTGGCAGTGAGGGTAGTTTATCTGTGGCAGTGAGAATAGTCTATCTGTGTCAGTGAGAGTAGTGTATCTGTGACAGTGAGAGCAGTGTATCAGTGACCCTGGGAGTAGTTTATCTGTGACAGTGAGAGTAGTGTATCATTGTCAGTGAGATTAGTGTATCTGTGACAGTGAGAGTAGTTTGCCTGTGACACTGAGAGCAGTGTATCTGTGACATTGGCTGTAGTGTATCTGTGACAGTGAGCGTAGTGTATCTACGACTGTGAGAGTAGTGTATCTGTGACACTGGGCGTAGAGTACCTGTGACAGTGAGAGTAGTGTATCTGTGACAGTGACTGTAATGTATTTGCAGGAGTAAAAGTAGTTTATCTGTGACAGTTAGCACAGTGTATCTGAAAAACTTAGATCAGTGTATCTGTGACAGTTGCAGTAGTGTATCTATGACAGTGAGAGTAGTATATCTGTGACAGTGAGAGTAGTGTATCTGTGACACTGGGCGTAGTGTATCTGTGACAGTGAGAGTTGTGTATCTGTGACACTGAGATTAGTGCATCTGTGACTCTAAGAGTAGTGTATCTGTGACAGTGGGAGTACTGTATCTGTGACAGTGGGAGTAGTGTATCTGTGACACAGAGTAGTGTATCTGTGACAGTGAGAGTAGTGCATCTGTGACACTGAGAGTAGTGTATCTGTGACAATGAGAGTAGTGTATCTGTGACACTGAGAGTAGTGTACCTGTGACAGTGAGAGTAGTGTATCAGTGACACTGAGAGTAATGTGCCTGTAACATTGGGTGTAGTGTATCTGTGTCAGTGAGAGTAGTGTATTATTGTGAGTAAGATTAGTGTATCAGTGACAGTGAGATTAGTGTATCTGTGAAAGTGACAGTAGTGTAACTTTGACACTGGGCGTAGTGTATCTGTGACAGTGAGGGAAGTTAGACTGTGACAGTGAGAGTAGTGTATCTGTGACACTGGGTGTAGTTTATCTGTGACAGTGAGATTAGTGTATCTGTGACACAGGGAGTAGTGTATCTGTGACAGTGAGAGTAGTGTATCTGTGACACTGGGAGTAGTGTATCTGTGACACTGAGAGAAGTGTATCTGTATCAGTGAGAATATTGTAACTTTGACACTGGGTGTAGTGTATCTGTGACACTGTGCATAGTGTATCTGTGACAGTGAGAGTAGTGTATCTGTGACAGTGAGAGTAGTGTATCTGTGACAGTGAGAGTAGTGTATCTGTGACACTGGGAGTAGTGTATCTGTGTCAGTGAGAGTAGTGTATCTGCGACAGTGAGAGTAGTGTATCTGTGACAGTGAGAGTAGTGTATCTGTGACAGTGAGATTAGTGGATCTGTGACTCTAAGAGTAGTGTATCTGTGACAGTGGGAGTAGTGTGTCTGTGACAGTCAGAGAAGTGTATCTCTCACAGTGAAAGTAATGTATCTGTGACAGTGAGAATAGTCTACCTGTGACACTGGGAGTAGTGTATCTGTAACAGTGGTAGTAGTGTATCTTTGACAGTGAGAATAGTGTATCTGTGACAGTGAGAGTAGTGTATCTGTGACAGTGAGATTAGTGTATCTGTGACACTGGGAGTAATGTAGCTGTGTCAGTGAGAGCAGTGTATCTGTGACAGTGAGAGTAGTGTATCTGTGACACTGGCATACTGTATCTGTGACAGTGAGAGTAGTGTATCTGTGACAGTGAGTGTAGTGTATCTGTGACAGTGAGAGTAGTGTATCTGTGACAGTGAGTGTAGTGTATCTGTGACAGTGGGAGTAGTGTATCTGTGTCAGTGAGAGTAGAGTATCATTGAAACTGGGAGTAGTGTATCGGTGACACTGGGCATAGTGTACCTTTGGCAGTGACGGTAGTTTATCTGTGGCAGTGAGAGTACTGTATCTGTGTCAGTGAGAGTAGTGTATCTGTGACAGTGAGAGCAGTGTATCAGTGACCCTGGGAGTAGTTTATCTGTGACAGTGAGAGTAGTGTATCATTGTCAGTGAGATTAGTGTATCTGTGACAGTGAGAGTAGTTTGCCTGTGACACTGAGAGCAGTGTATCTGTGACACTGGGTGTAGTGTATCTGTGACAGTGAGCGTAGTGTATCTACGACTGTGAGAGTAGAGTATCTGTGACACTGGGCGTAGAGTACCTGTGACAGTGAGAGTAGTGTATCTGTGACAGTGACTGTAATGTATTTGCAGGAGTAAAAGTAGTTTATCTGTGACAGTTAGCACAGTGTATCTGAAAAACTTAGATCAGTGAATCTGTGACAGTTGCAGTAGTGTATCTATGACAGTGAGAGTAGTATATCTGTGACAGTGAGTGTAGTGTATCTGTGAAACTGGGCGTAGTGTATCTGTGACAGTAAGAGTTGTCTATCTGTGACACTGAGATTAGTGCATCAGTGACTCTAAGAGTAGTTTATCTGTGACAGTGGGAGTAATGTATCTGTGACAGTGGGAGTAGTGTACCTGTGACACTGAGAGTAGTGTATCTGTGACAGTGAGAGTAGTGTATCTGTGACACTGAGAGTAGTGTATCTGTGACAATGAGAGTAGTGTATCTGTGACACTGAGAGGAGTGTACCTGTGACAGTGAGAGTAGTGTATCAGTGACACTGAGAGTAATGTGTCTGGAACATTGGGTGTAGTGTATCTGTGTCAGTGAGAGTAGTGTATTATTGTGAGTAAGATTAGTGTATCGGTGACAGTGAGATTAGTGTATCTGTGAAAGTGAGAGTAGTGTAACTTTGACACTGGGCGTAGTGTATCTGTGACAGTGAGGGAAGTTAGACTGTGACAGTGAGAGTAGTGTATCTGTGACACTGAGAGTGTGTATCTGTATCAGTGAGAGTAGTGTAACTTTGATACTGGGAGTAGTGTATCTGTGACACTGGGTGTAGTTTATCTGTGACAGTGAGAGTAGTGTATCTGTGACACTGGGAGTATTGTATCTGTGACAGTGAGAGTAGTGTATCTGTGACACTGGGAGTAGTGTATCTGTGACACTGGGAGCAGTGTATATGTGACAGTGAGAGTAGTGTATTATTGTGAGTAAGATTAGTGTATCTGTGACAGTGAGAGTAGTGTATCTGTGACACTGGGAGTAGTGTATCTGTGACACTGAGAGAAGTGTATCTGTATCAGTGATTATATTGTAACTTTGACACTGGGTGTAGTGTATCTGTGACACTGTGCATAGTGTATCTGTGACAGTGAGAGTAGTGTATCTGTGACAGTGAGAGTAGTGTATCTGTGACAGTGAGAGTAGTGTATCTGTGACACTGGGAGTAGTGTATCTGTGTCAGTGAGAGTAGTGTATCTGCGACAGTGAGAGTAGTGTATCTGTGACAGTGAGAGTAGTGTATCTGCAACAGTGAGAGTAGTGTATCTCTGACAGTGAAAGTAATGTATCTGTGACAGTGAGAGTCGTCTACCTGTGACACTGGGAGTAGTGCATCTGTAACAGTGGGAGTAGTGTAACTTTGACAGTGAGAGTAGTGTATCTGTGACAGTGAGAGTAGTGTATCTGTGACAGTGAGATTAGTGTATCTGTGACACTGGGAGTAATGTATCTGTGTCAGTGAGAGTAGTGTATTTTTGACACTTGGAGTAGTGTATCTGTGACAGTGAGAGTAGTGTATTATTGTGAGTAAGATTAGTGTATCTGTGACAGTGAGAGTAGTGTATCTGCGACAGTGAGGGGAGTGTATCTGTGTCAGTGAGAGTATTGCATCTGTGAATCTGAGAGTAGTGTATCTGTGACCGTGAGAGTAGTGTATCTGTGACACTGGCATACTGTATCTGAGACAGTGAGAGTAGTGTATCTGTGACAGAGAGTGTAGTGTATCTGTGACAGTGGGAGTAGTGTATCTGTGTCAGTGAGAGTAGAGAATCATTGAAACTGGGAGTAGTGTATCGGTGACACTGGGCATAGTGTACCTGTGGCAGTGACGATAGTTTATCTGTGGCAGTGAGAGTAGTGTATCTGTGTCAGTGAGAGTAGTGTATCTGTGACAGTGAGAGCAGTGTATCAGTGACCCTGGCAGTAGTTTATCTGTGACAGTGAGAGTAGTGTATCATTGTCAGTGAGATTAGTGTATCTGTGACAGTGAGAGTAGTTTGCCTGTGACACTGAGAGCAGTGTATCTGTGACACTGGGTGTAGTGTATCTGTGACAGTGAGTGTAGTGTATCTACGACTGTGAGAGTAGAGTATCTGTGACACTGGGCGTAGAGTACCTGTGACAGTGAGAGTAGTGTATCTGTGACAGTGGGAGTACTGTATCTGTGACAGTGGGAGTAGTGTATCTGTGACACTGAGATTAGTGTATCTGCGACAGTGAGAGTCGTGTATCTGTGACACTGAGAGTAGTGTATCTGTGACAATGAGAGTAGTGTATCTGTGACACTGAGAGTAGTGTACCTGTGACAGTGAGAGTAGTGTATCAGTGACACTGAGAGTAATGTGTCTGTAACATTGGGTGTAGTGTATCTGTGTCAGTGAGAGTAGTGTATTATTGTGAGTAAGATTAGTGTATCGGTGACAGTGAGATTAGTGTATCTGTGAAAGTGAGAGTAGTGTAACTTTGACACTGGGCGTAGTGTATCTGTGACAGTGAGGGAAGTTAGACTGTGACAGTGAGAGTAGTGTATCTGTGACACTGAAAGTGTGTATCTGTATCAGTGAGAGTAGTGTAACTTTGACACTGGGAGTAGTGTATCTGTGACACTGGGTGTAGTTTATCTGTGACAGTGAGAGTAGTGTATCTGTGACACTGGGAGTAGTGTATCTGTGACAGTGAGAGTAGTGTTTCTGTGACACTGGGAGTAGTGTATCTGTGACACTGAGAGAAGTGTATCTGTATCAGTGAGAATATTGTAACTTTGACACTGGGTGTAGTGTATCTGTGACACTGTGCATAGTGTATCTGTGACAGTGAGAGTAGTGTATCTGTGACAGTGAGAGTAGTGTACCTGTGACAGTGAGAGTAGTGTATCTGTGACACTGGGAGTAGTGTATCTGTGTCAGTGAGAGTAGTGTATCTGCGACAGTGAGAGTAGTGTATCTGTGACAGTGAGAGTAGTGTATCTGCAACAGTGAGAGTAGTGTATCTGTGACAGTGAGATTAGTGGATCTGTGACTCTAAGAGTAGTGTATCTGTGACAGTGGGAGTAGTGTGTCTGTGACAGTCAGAGAAGTGTATCTCTGACAGTGAAAGTAATGTATCTGTGACAGTGAGAGTAGTCTACCTGTGACACTGGGAGTAGTGTATCTGTAACAGTGGGATAGTGTATCTTTGACAGTGAGAGTAGTGTATCTGTGACAGTCAGAGTAGTGTATCTGTGACAGTGAGAGTAGTGTATCTGTGTCAGTGAGAGTAGTGTATCTGTGACAGTGAGAGTAGTGTATCTGTGACACTGGGAGTAGTGTATCTGTGTCAGTGAGAGTAGTGTATCTGCGACAGTGAGAGTAGTGTATCTGTGACAGTGAGAGTAGTGTATCTGCAACAGTGAGAGTAGTGTATCTCTGACAGTGAAAGTAATGTATCTGTGACAGTGAGAGTCGTCTACCTGTGACACTGGGAGTAGTGCATCTGTAACAGTGGGAGTAGTGTATCTTTGACAGTGAGAGTAGTGTATCTGTGACAGTGAGAGTAGTGTATCTGTGACAGTGAGATTAGTGTATCTGTGACACTGGGAGTAATGTATCTGTGTCAGTGAGAGTAGTGTATTTTTGACACTTGGAGTAGTGTATCTGTGACAGTGAGAGTAGTGTATTATTGTGAGTAAGATTAGTGTATCTGTGACAGTGAGAGTAGTGTATCTGCGACAGTGAGGGTAGTGTATCTGTGACAGTGGGAGTAGTGTATCTGTGACAGTGAGAGTAGTGTATCTGTGTCAGTGAGAGTAGTGTATCTGTGACAGTGAGAGTAGTGTATCTGTGACAGTGAGAGTAGTGTATCTGTGACAGTGAGAGTAGTGTATCTGTGACAGTGAGATTAGTGTATCTGTGACACTGGGAGTAATGTATCTGTGTCAGAGAGTGTAGTGTATTTTTGACACTTGGAGTAGTGTATCTGTGACAGTGAGAGTAGTGTATTATTGTGAGTAAGATTAGTGTATCTGTGACAGTGAGAGTAGTGTATCTGCGACAGTGAGGGTCGTGTATCTGTGTCAGTGAGAGTATTGCATCTGTGAATCTGAGAGTAGTGTATCTGTGACCGTGAGAGTAGTGTATATGTGACACTGGCATACTGTATCTGTGGCAGCGAGAGCAGTGTATCTGTGACAGTGAGTGTAGTGTATCTGTGACAGTGGGAGTAGTGTTTCTGTGTCAGTGAG
Source organism: Somniosus microcephalus (assembly GCF_052327205.1). Taxonomy (NCBI): domain Eukaryota; kingdom Metazoa; phylum Chordata; class Chondrichthyes; order Squaliformes; family Somniosidae; genus Somniosus; species Somniosus microcephalus. Next base: position 19,202,866 of record NC_141006.1, on the reverse strand, counting down.
AGTAGTGTATCTGTGTCAGTGAGAGTAGAGTATCATTGAAACTGGGAGTAGTGTATCGGTGACACTGGTCATGGTGTACCTGCGGCAGTGACGGTAGTTTATCTGTGGCAGTGAGAGTAGTGTATCTGTGTCAGTGAGAGTAGTGTATCTGTGACAGTGAGAGCAGTGTATCAGTGACCCTGGGAGTAGTTTATCTGTGACAGTGAGAGTAGTGTATCATTGTCAGTGAGATTAGTGTATCTGTGACAGTGAGAGTAGTTTGCCTGTGACACTGAGAGCAGTGTATCTGTGACACTGGGTGTAGTGTATCAGTGACAGTGAGCGTAGTGTATCTACGACTGTGAGAGTAGAGTATCTGTGACACTGGGCGTAGAGTACCTGTGACAGTGAGATTAGTGTTTCTGTGACAGTGACTGTAATGTATTTGCAGGAGTAAAAGTAGTTTATCTGTGACAGTAAGCACAGTGTATCTGAAAAACTTAGATCAGTGTATCTGTGATAGTTGCAGTAGTGTATCTATGACAGTGAGAGTAGTATATCTGTGACAGTGAGAGTAGTGTACCTGTGACACTGGGCGTAGTGTATCTGTGACAGTGAGAGTTGTGTATCTGTGACACTGAGATTAGTGCATCTGTGACTCTAAGAGTAGTATATCTGTGACAGTGGGAGTACTGTATCTGTGACAGTGGGAGTAGTGTATCTGTGACACTGAGAGTAGTGTATCTGTGACAGTGAGAGTAGTGTATCTGTGACACTGAGAGTAGTGTACCTGTGACAGTGAGAGTAGTGTATCAGTGACACTGAGAGTAATGTGTCTGTAACATTGGGTGTAGTGTATCTGTGTCAGTGAGAGTAGTGTATTATTGTGAGTAAGATTAGTGTATCGGTGACAGTGAGATTAGTGTATCTGTGAAAGTGAGAGTAGTGTAACTTTGACACTGGGCATAGTGTATCTGTGACAGTGAGGGAAGTTAGACTGTGACAGTGAGAGTAGTGTATCTGTGACAGTGAGAGTAGTGTATCTGTGACACTGAGAGTGTGTATCTGTGACACTGGGCGTAGTGTATCTGTGACAGTGAGGGAAGTTAGACTGTGACAGTGAGAGTAGTGTAACTTTGACACTGGGAGTAGTGTATCTGTGACACTGGGTGTAGTTTATCTGTGACAGTGAGAGTAGTGTATCTGTGACACTGGGAGTAGTGTATCTGTGACAGTGAGAGTAGTGTATCTGTGACACTGGGAGTAGTGTATCTGTGACACTGAGAGAAGTGTATCTGTATCAGAGAGAATATTGTAACTTTGACACTGGGTGTAGTGTATCTGTGACACTGTGCATAGTGTATCTGTGACAGTGAGAGTAGTGTATCTGTGACAGTGAGAGTAGTGTATCTGTGACAGTGAGAGTAGTGTATCTGTGACACTGGGAGTAGTGTATCTGTGTCAGTGAGAGTAGTGTATCTGCGACAGTGAGAGTAGTTTATCTGTGACAGTGAGAGTAGTGTATCTGTGACAGTGAGAGTAGTGTATCTGCAACAGTGAGAGTAGTGTATCTGCGACAGTGGGAGTAGTGTATCTGTGACAGTGAGATTAGTGTATCTGTGACACTGGGAGTAATGTATCTGTGACAGTGGGAGTAGTGTGTCTGTGACAGTCAGAGAAGTGTATCTCTGACAGTGAAAGTAATGTATCTGTGACAGTGAGAGTAGTCTACCTGTGACACTGGGAGTAGTGTATCTTTGACAGTGAGAGTAGTGTATCTGTGACAGTGAGAGTAGTGTATCTGTGACAGTGAGATTAGTGTATCTGTGACACTGGGAGTAATGTATCTGTGTCAGTGAGAGTAGTGTATTTTTGACACTTGGAGTAGTGTATCTGTGACAGTGAGAGTAGTGTATTATTGTGAGTAAAATTAGTGTATCTGTGACAGTGAGAGTAGTGTATCTGCGACAGTGAGGGTAGTGTATCTGTGTCAGTGAGAGTATTGCATCTGTGAATCTGAGAGTAGTGTATCTGTGACCGTGAGAGTAGTGTATCTGTGACACTGGCATACTTTATCTGTGACAGTGAGAGTAGTGTATCTGTGACAGAGAGTGTAGTGTATCTGTGACAGTGGGAGTAGTGTATCTGTGTCAGTGAGAGTAGAGAATCATTGAAACTGGGAGTAGTGTATCGGTGACACTGGGCAAAGTGTACCTGTGGCAGTGACGATAGTTTATCTGTGGCAGTGAGAGTAGTGTATCTGTGTCAGTGAGAGTAGTGTATCTGTGACAGTGAGAGCAGTGTATCAGTGACCCTGGGAGTAGTTTATCTGTGACAGTGAGAGTAGTGTATCATTGTCAGTGAGATTAGTGTATCTGTGACAGTGAGAGTAGTTTGCCTGTGACACTGAGAGCAGTGTATCTGTGACACTGGGTGTAGTGTATCTGTGACAGTGAGCGTAGTGTATCTACGACTGTGCGGGTAGAGTATCTGTGACACTGGGCGTAGAGTACCTGTGACAGTGAGAGTAGTGTATCTGTGACAGTGGGAGTACTGTATCTGTGACAGTGAGATTAGTGTATCTGCGACAGTGAGAGTAGTGTATCTGTGACACTGAGAGTAGTGTATCTGTGACAATGAGAGTAGTGTATCTGTGACACTGAGAGTAGTGTACCTGTGACAGTGAGAGTAGTGTATCAGTGACACTGAGAGTAATGTGTCTGTAACATTGGGTGTAGTGTATCTGTGTCAGTGAGAGTAGTGTATTATTGTGAGTAAGATTAGTGTATCGGTGACAGTGAGATTAGTGTATCTGTTGATAGTGAGAGTAGTGTAACTTTGACACTGGGCGTAGTGTATCTGTGACAGTGAGGGAAGTTAGACTGTGACAGTGAGAGTAGTGTATCTGTGACACTGAAAGTGTGTATCTGTATCAGTGAGAGTAGTGTAACTTTGACACTGGGAGTAGTGTATCTGTGACACTGGGTGTAGTTTATCTGTGACAGTGAGAGTAGTGTATCTGTGACACTGGGAGTAGTGTATCTGTGACAGTGAGAGTAGTGTATCTGTGACACTGGGAGTAGTGTATCTGTGAAACTTAGAGAAGTGTATCTGTATCAGTGAGAATATTGTAACTTTGACACTGGGTGTAGTGTATCTGTGACACTGTGCATAGTGTATCTGTGACAGTGAGAGTAGTGTATCTGTGACAGTGAGAGTAGTGTACCTGTGACAGTGAGAGTAGTGTATCTGTGACACTGGGAGTAGTGTATCTGTGTCAGTGAGAGTAGTGTATCTGCGACAGTGAGAGTAGTGTATCTGTGACAGTGAGAGTAGTGTATCTGCAACAGTGAGAGTAGTGTATCTGTGACAGTGAGATTAGTGGATCTGTGACTCTAAGAGTAGTGTATCTGTGACAGTGGGAGTAGTCTACCTGTGACACTGGGAGTAGTGTATCTGTAACAGTGGGAGTAGTGTATCTTTGACAGTGAGAGTAGTGTATCTGTGACAGTCAGAGTAGTGTATCTGTGACAGTGAGAGTAGTGTATCTGTGTCAGTGAGAGTAGTGTATCTGTGACAGTGAGAGTAGTGTATCTGTGACAGTGAGAGTAGTGTATCTGTGACAGTGAGAGTAGTGTATCTGTGACAGTGAGATTAGTGTATCTGTGACACTGGGAGTAATGTATCTGTGTCAGTGAGTGTAGTGTATTTTTGACACTTGGAGTAGTGTATCTGTGACAGTGAGAGTAGTGTATTATTGTGAGTAAGATTAGTGTATCTGTGACAGTGAGAGTAGTGTATCTGCGACAGTGAGGGTAGTGTATCTGTGTCACTGAGAGTCATGTATCTGTGACCGTGAGAGTAGTGTATATGTGATACTGGCATACTGTATCTGTGGCAGTGAGAGTAGTGTATCTGTGACAGTGAGTGTAGTGTATCTGTGACAGTGGGAGTAGTGTTTCTGTGTCAGTGAGAGTAGTGTATCTGTGTCAGTGAGAGTAGAGTATCATTGAAACTGGGAGTATTGTATCGGTGACACTGGTCATAGTGTACCTGTGGCAGTGACGGTAGTTTATCTGTGGCAGTGAGAGTAGTGTATCTGTGTCAGTGAGAGTAGTGTATCTGTGACAGTGAGAGCAGTGTATCAGTGACCCTGGGAGTAGTTTATCTGTGACAGTGAGAATAGTGTATCATTGTCAGTGAGATTAGTGTATCTGTGACAGTGAGAGTAGTTTGCCTGTGACACTGAGAGCAGTGTATCTGTGACACTGGGTGTAGTGTATCAGTGACAGTGAGCGTAGTGTATCTACGACTGTGAGAGTAGAGTATCTGTGACACTGGGCGTAGAGTACCTGTGACAGTGAGAGTAGTGTATCTGTGACAGTGACTGTAATGTATTTGCAGGAGTAAAAGTAGTTTATCTGTGACAGTTAGCACAGTGTATCTGAAAAACTTAGATCAGTGTATCTGTGATAGTTGCAGTAGTGTATCTATGACAGTGAGAGCAGTATATCTGTGACAGTGAGAGTAGTGTATCTGTGACACTGGGCGTAGTGTATCTGTGACAGTGAGTGTTGTGTATCTGTGACACTGAGATTAGTGCATCTGTGACTCTAAGAGTAGTATATCTGTGACAGTGGGAGTACTGTATCTGTGACAGTGGGAGTAGTGTATCTGTGACAGTGAGAGTAGTCTACCTGTGACACTGGGAGTTGTGTATCTTTGACAGTGAAAGTAGTGTATCTGTGACAGTGAGAGTAGTGTATCTGTGACAGTGAGATTAGTGTATCTGTGACACTGGGAGTAATGTATCTGTGTCAGTGAGAGTAGTGTATTTTTGACACTTGGAGTAGTTTATCTGTGACAGTGAGAGTAGTGTATTATTGTGAGTAAAATTAGTGCATCGGTGACAGTGAGAGTAGTGTATCTGCGACAGTGAGGGTAGTGTATCTGTGTCAGTGAGAGTATTGCATCTGTGAATCTGAGAGTAGTGTATCTGTGACCGTGAGAGTAGTGTATCTGTGACACTGGCATACTGTATCTGTGACAGTGAGAGTAGTGTATCTGTGACAGTGAGTGTAGTGTATCTTTGACAGTGAGAGTAGTGTATCTGTGACAGTGAGAGTAGTCTACCTGTGACACTGGGAGTAGTGTATCTTTGACAGTGAGAGTAGTGTATCTGTGACAGTGAGAGTAGTGTATCTGTGACAGTGAGATTAGTGTATCTGTGACACTGGGAGTAATGTATCTGTGTCAGTGAGAGTAGTGTATTTTTGACACTTGGAGTAGTGTATCTGTGACAGTGAGAGTAGTGTATTATTGTGAGTAAAATTAGTGTATCTGTGACAGTGAGAGTAGTGTATCTGCGACAGTGAGGGTAGTGTATCTGTGTCAGTGAGAGTATTGCATCTGTGAATCTGAGAGTAGTGTATCTGTGACCGTGAGAGTAGTGTATCTGTGACACTGGCATACTTTATCTGTGACAGTGAGAGTAGTGTATCTGTGACAGAGAGTGTAGTGTATCTGTGACAGTGGGAGTAGTGTATCTGTGTCAGTGAGAGTAGAGAATCATTGAAACTGGGAGTAGTGTATCGGTGACACTGGGCAAAGTGTACCTGTGGCAGTGACGATAGTTTATCTGTGGCAGTGAGAGTAGTGTATCTGTGTCAGTGAGAGTAGTGTATCTGTGACAGTGAGAGCAGTGTATCAGTGACCCTGGGAGTAGTTTATCTGTGACAGTGAGAGTAGTGTATCATTGTCAGTGAGATTAGTGTATCTGTGACAGTGAGAGTAGTTTGCCTGTGACACTGAGAGCAGTGTATCTGTGACACTGGGTGTAGTGTATCTGTGACAGTGAGCGTAGTGTATCTACGACTGTGCGGGTAGAGTATCTGTGACACTGGGCGTAGAGTACCTGTGACAGTGAGAGTAGTGTATCTGTGACAGTGGGAGTACTGTATCTGTGACAGTGAGATTAGTGTATCTGCGACAGTGAGAGTAGTGTATCTGTGACACTGAGAGTAGTGTATCTGTGACAATGAGAGTAGTGTATCTGTGACACTGAGAGTAGTGTACCTGTGACAGTGAGAGTAGTGTATCAGTGACACTGAGAGTAATGTGTCTGTAACATTGGGTGTAGTGTATCTGTGTCAGTGAGAGTAGTGTATTATTGTGAGTAAGATTAGTGTATCGGTGACAGTGAGATTAGTGTATCTGTTGATAGTGAGAGTAGTGTAACTTTGACACTGGGCGTAGTGTATCTGTGACAGTGAGGGAAGTTAGACTGTGACAGTGAGAGTAGTGTATCTGTGACACTGAAAGTGTGTATCTGTATCAGTGAGAGTAGTGTAACTTTGACACTGGGAGTAGTGTATCTGTGACACTGGGTGTAGTTTATCTGTGACAGTGAGAGTAGTGTATCTGTGACACTGGGAGTAGTGTATCTGTGACAGTGAGAGTAGTGTATCTGTGACACTGGGAGTAGTGTATCTGTGAAACTTAGAGAAGTGTATCTGTATCAGTGAGAATATTGTAACTTTGACACTGGGTGTAGTGTATCTGTGACACTGTGCATAGTGTATCTGTGACAGTGAGAGTAGTGTATCTGTGACAGTGAGAGTAGTGTACCTGTGACAGTGAGAGTAGTGTATCTGTGACACTGGGAGTAGTGTATCTGTGTCAGTGAGAGTAGTGTATCTGCGACAGTGAGAGTAGTGTATCTGTGACAGTGAGAGTAGTGTATCTGCAACAGTGAGAGTAGTGTATCTGTGACAGTGAGATTAGTGGATCTGTGACTCTAAGAGTAGTGTATCTGTGACAGTGGGAGTAGTCTACCTGTGACACTGGGAGTAGTGTATCTGTAACAGTGGGAGTAGTGTATCTTTGACAGTGAGAGTAGTGTATCTGTGACAGTCAGAGTAGTGTATCTGTGACAGTGAGAGTAGTGTATCTGTGTCAGTGAGAGTAGTGTATCTGTGACAGTGAGAGTAGTGTATCTGTGACAGTGAGAGTAGTGTATCTGTGACAGTGAGAGTAGTGTATCTGTGACAGTGAGATTAGTGTATCTGTGACACTGGGAGTAATGTATCTGTGTCAGTGAGTGTAGTGTATTTTTGACACTTGGAGTAGTGTATCTGTGACAGTGAGAGTAGTGTATTATTGTGAGTAAGATTAGTGTATCTGTGACAGTGAGAGTAGTGTATCTGCGACAGTGAGGGTAGTGTATCTGTGTCACTGAGAGTCATGTATCTGTGACCGTGAGAGTAGTGTATATGTGATACTGGCATACTGTATCTGTGGCAGTGAGAGTAGTGTATCTGTGACAGTGAGTGTAGTGTATCTGTGACAGTGGGAGTAGTGTTTCTGTGTCAGTGAGAGTAGTGTATCTGTGTCAGTGAGAGTAGAGTATCATTGAAACTGGGAGTATTGTATCGGTGACACTGGTCATAGTGTACCTGTGGCAGTGACGGTAGTTTATCTGTGGCAGTGAGAGTAGTGTATCTGTGTCAGTGAGAGTAGTGTATCTGTGACAGTGAGAGCAGTGTATCAGTGACCCTGGGAGTAGTTTATCTGTGACAGTGAGAATAGTGTATCATTGTCAGTGAGATTAGTGTATCTGTGACAGTGAGAGTAGTTTGCCTGTGACACTGAGAGCAGTGTATCTGTGACACTGGGTGTAGTGTATCAGTGACAGTGAGCGTAGTGTATCTACGACTGTGAGAGTAGAGTATCTGTGACACTGGGCGTAGAGTACCTGTGACAGTGAGAGTAGTGTATCTGTGACAGTGACTGTAATGTATTTGCAGGAGTAAAAGTAGTTTATCTGTGACAGTTAGCACAGTGTATCTGAAAAACTTAGATCAGTGTATCTGTGATAGTTGCAGTAGTGTATCTATGACAGTGAGAGCAGTATATCTGTGACAGTGAGAGTAGTGTATCTGTGACACTGGGCGTAGTGTATCTGTGACAGTGAGTGTTGTGTATCTGTGACACTGAGATTAGTGCATCTGTGACTCTAAGAGTAGTATATCTGTGACAGTGGGAGTACTGTATCTGTGACAGTGGGAGTAGTGTATCTGTGACAGTGAGAGTAGTCTACCTGTGACACTGGGAGTTGTGTATCTTTGACAGTGAAAGTAGTGTATCTGTGACAGTGAGAGTAGTGTATCTGTGACAGTGAGATTAGTGTATCTGTGACACTGGGAGTAATGTATCTGTGTCAGTGAGAGTAGTGTATTTTTGACACTTGGAGTAGTTTATCTGTGACAGTGAGAGTAGTGTATTATTGTGAGTAAAATTAGTGCATCGGTGACAGTGAGAGTAGTGTATCTGCGACAGTGAGGGTAGTGTATCTGTGTCAGTGAGAGTATTGCATCTGTGAATCTGAGAGTAGTGTATCTGTGACCGTGAGAGTAGTGTATCTGTGACACTGGCATACTGTATCTGTGACAGTGAGAGTAGTGTATCTGTGACAGTGAGTGTAGTGTATCTTTGACAGTGAGAGTAGTGTATCTGTGACAGTGAGAGTAGTCTACCTGTGACACTGGGAGTAGTGTATCTTTGACAGTGAGAGTAGTGTATCTGTGACAGTGAGAGTAGTGTATCTGTGACAGTGAGATTAGTGTATCTGTGACACTGGGAGTAATGTATCTGTGTCAGTGAGAGTAGTGTATTTTTGACACTTGGAGTAGTGTATCTGTGACAGTGAGAGTAGTGTATTATTGTGAGTAAAATTAGTGTATCTGTGACAGTGAGAGTAGTGTATCTGCGACAGTGAGGGTAGTGTATCTGTGTCAGTGAGAGTATTGCATCTGTGAATCTGAGAGTAGTGTATCTGTGACCGTGAGAGTAGTGTATCTGTGACACTGGCATACTTTATCTGTGACAGTGAGAGTAGTGTATCTGTGACAGAGAGTGTAGTGTATCTGTGACAGTGGGAGTAGTGTATCTGTGTCAGTGAGAGTAGAGAATCATTGAAACTGGGAGTAGTGTATCGGTGACACTGGGCAAAGTGTACCTGTGGCAGTGACGATAGTTTATCTGTGGCAGTGAGAGTAGTGTATCTGTGTCAGTGAGAGTAGTGTATCTGTGACAGTGAGAGCAGTGTATCAGTGACCCTGGGAGTAGTTTATCTGTGACAGTGAGAGTAGTGTATCATTGTCAGTGAGATTAGTGTATCTGTGACAGTGAGAGTAGTTTGCCTGTGACACTGAGAGCAGTGTATCTGTGACACTGGGTGTAGTGTATCTGTGACAGTGAGCGTAGTGTATCTACGACTGTGCGGGTAGAGTATCTGTGACACTGGGCGTAGAGTACCTGTGACAGTGAGAGTAGTGTATCTGTGACAGTGGGAGTACTGTATCTGTGACAGTGAGATTAGTGTATCTGCGACAGTGAGAGTAGTGTATCTGTGACACTGAGAGTAGTGTATCTGTGACAATGAGAGTAGTGTATCTGTGACACTGAGAGTAGTGTACCTGTGACAGTGAGAGTAGTGTATCAGTGACACTGAGAGTAATGTGTCTGTAACATTGGGTGTAGTGTATCTGTGTCAGTGAGAGTAGTGTATTATTGTGAGTAAGATTAGTGTATCGGTGACAGTGAGATTAGTGTATCTGTTGATAGTGAGAGTAGTGTAACTTTGACACTGGGCGTAGTGTATCTGTGACAGTGAGGGAAGTTAGACTGTGACAGTGAGAGTAGTGTATCTGTGACACTGAAAGTGTGTATCTGTATCAGTGAGAGTAGTGTAACTTTGACACTGGGAGTAGTGTATCTGTGACACTGGGTGTAGTTTATCTGTGACAGTGAGAGTAGTGTATCTGTGACACTGGGAGTAGTGTATCTGTGACAGTGAGAGTAGTGTATCTGTGACACTGGGAGTAGTGTATCTGTGAAACTTAGAGAAGTGTATCTGTATCAGTGAGAATATTGTAACTTTGACACTGGGTGTAGTGTATCTGTGACACTGTGCATAGTGTATCTGTGACAGTGAGAGTAGTGTATCTGTGACAGTGAGAGTAGTGTACCTGTGACAGTGAGAGTAGTGTATCTGTGACACTGGGAGTAGTGTATCTGTGTCAGTGAGAGTAGTGTATCTGCGACAGTGAGAGTAGTGTATCTGTGACAGTGAGAGTAGTGTATCTGCAACAGTGAGAGTAGTGTATCTGTGACAGTGAGATTAGTGGATCTGTGACTCTAAGAGTAGTGTATCTGTGACAGTGGGAGTAGTCTACCTGTGACACTGGGAGTAGTGTATCTGTAACAGTGGGAGTAGTGTATCTTTGACAGTGAGAGTAGTGTATCTGTGACAGTCAGAGTAGTGTATCTGTGACAGTGAGAGTAGTGTATCTGTGTCAGTGAGAGTAGTGTATCTGTGACAGTGAGAGTAGTGTATCTGTGACAGTGAGAGTAGTGTATCTGTGACAGTGAGAGTAGTGTATCTGTGACAGTGAGATTAGTGTATCTGTGACACTGGGAGTAATGTATCTGTGTCAGTGAGTGTAGTGTATTTTTGACACTTGGAGTAGTGTATCTGTGACAGTGAGAGTAGTGTATTATTGTGAGTAAGATTAGTGTATCTGTGACAGTGAGAGTAGTGTATCTGCGACAGTGAGGGTAGTGTATCTGTGTCACTGAGAGTCATGTATCTGTGACCGTGAGAGTAGTGTATATGTGATACTGGCATACTGTATCTGTGGCAGTGAGAGTAGTGTATCTGTGACAGTGAGTGTAGTGTATCTGTGACAGTGGGAGTAGTGTTTCTGTGTCAGTGAGAGTAGTGTATCTGTGTCAGTGAGAGTAGAGTATCATTGAAACTGGGAGTATTGTATCGGTGACACTGGTCATAGTGTACCTGTGGCAGTGACGGTAGTTTATCTGTGGCAGTGAGAGTAGTGTATCTGTGTCAGTGAGAGTAGTGTATCTGTGACAGTGAGAGCAGTGTATCAGTGACCCTGGGAGTAGTTTATCTGTGACAGTGAGAATAGTGTATCATTGTCAGTGAGATTAGTGTATCTGTGACAGTGAGAGTAGTTTGCCTGTGACACTGAGAGCAGTGTATCTGTGACACTGGGTGTAGTGTATCAGTGACAGTGAGCGTAGTGTATCTACGACTGTGAGAGTAGAGTATCTGTGACACTGGGCGTAGAGTACCTGTGACAGTGAGAGTAGTGTATCTGTGACAGTGACTGTAATGTATTTGCAGGAGTAAAAGTAGTTTATCTGTGACAGTTAGCACAGTGTATCTGAAAAACTTAGATCAGTGTATCTGTGATAGTTGCAGTAGTGTATCTATGACAGTGAGAGCAGTATATCTGTGACAGTGAGAGTAGTGTATCTGTGACACTGGGCGTAGTGTATCTGTGACAGTGAGTGTTGTGTATCTGTGACACTGAGATTAGTGCATCTGTGACTCTAAGAGTAGTATATCTGTGACAGTGGGAGTACTGTATCTGTGACAGTGGGAGTAGTGTATCTGTGACAGTGAGAGTAGTCTACCTGTGACACTGGGAGTTGTGTATCTTTGACAGTGAAAGTAGTGTATCTGTGACAGTGAGAGTAGTGTATCTGTGACAGTGAGATTAGTGTATCTGTGACACTGGGAGTAATGTATCTGTGTCAGTGAGAGTAGTGTATTTTTGACACTTGGAGTAGTTTATCTGTGACAGTGAGAGTAGTGTATTATTGTGAGTAAAATTAGTGCATCGGTGACAGTGAGAGTAGTGTATCTGCGACAGTGAGGGTAGTGTATCTGTGTCAGTGAGAGTATTGCATCTGTGAATCTGAGAGTAGTGTATCTGTGACCGTGAGAGTAGTGTATCTGTGACACTGGCATACTGTATCTGTGACAGTGAGAGTAGTGTATCTGTGACAGTGAGTGTAGTGTATCTGTAACAGTGGGAGTAGTGTATCTGTGTCAGTGAGAGTAGAGTATCATTGAAACTGGGAGTAGTGTATCGGTGACACTGGGCATAGTGTACCTGTGGCAGTGACGGTAGTTTATCTGTGGCAGTGAGAGTACTGTATCTGTGTCAGTGAGAGTAGTGTATCTGTGACAGTGAGAGCAGTGTATCAGTGACCCTGGGAGTAGTATATCTGTGACAGTGAGAGTAGTGTATCATTGTCAGTGAGATTAGTGTATCTGTGACAGTGAGAGTAGTTTGCCTGTGACACTGAGAGCAGTGTATCTGTGACACTGGGTGTAGTGTATCTGTGACAGTGAGCGTAGTGTATCTACGACTGTGAGAGTAGAGTATCTGTGACACTCGGCGTAGAGTACCTGTGACAGTGAGAGTAGTGTATCTGTGACAGTGACTGTAATGTATTTGCAGGAGTAAAAGTAGTTTATCTGTGACAGTTAGCACAGTGTATCTGAAAAACTTAGATCAGTGTATCTGTGACAGTTGCAGTAGTGTATCTATGACAGTGCGAGTAGTGTATCTGTGACACTGGGCGTAGTGTATCTGTGACAGTGAGAGTTGTGTATCTGTGACACTGAGATTAGTGCATCTGTGACTCTAAGAGTAGTGTATCTGTGACAGTGGGAGTAATGTATCTGTGACAGTGGGAGTAGTGTATCTGTGACAGTGAGAGTAGTGTATCTGTGACAGTGAGAGTAGTGTATCTGTGACACTGAGAGTAGTGTATCTGTGACAATGAGAGTAGTGTATCTGTGACACTGAGAGGAGTGTACCTGTGACAGTGAGAGTAGTGTATCAGTGACACTGAGAGTAATGTGTCTGTAACATTGGTTGTAGTGTATCTGTGTCAGTGAGAGTAGTGTATTATTGTGAGTAAGATTATTGTATCGGTGACAGTGAGATTAGAGTATCTGTGAAAGTGAGAGTAGTGTAACTTTGACACTGGGCGTAGTGTATCTGTGACAGTGAGGGAAGTTAGACTGTGACAGTGAGAGTAGTGTATCTGTGACACTGAGAGTGTGTATCTGTATCAGTGAGAGTAGTGTAACTTTGACACTGGGAGTAGTGTATCTGTGACACTGGGTGTAGTTTATCTGTGACAGTGAGAGTAGTGTATCTGTGACACTGGGAGTATTGTATCTGTGACAGTGAGAGTAGTGTATCTGTGACACTGGGAGTAGTGTATCTGTCACACTGAGAGAAGTGTATCTGTATCAGTGAGAATATTGTAACTTTGACACTGGGTGTAGTGTATCTGTGACACTGTGCATAGTGTATCTGTGACAGTGAGAGTAGTGTATCTGTGACAGTGAGAGTAGTGTATCTGTGACAGTGAGAGTAGTGTATCTGTGACACTGGGAGTAGTGTATCTGTGTCAGTGAGAGTAGTGTATCTGCGACAGCGAGAGTAGTGTATCTGTGACAGTGAGAGTAGTGTATCTGCAACAGTGAGAGTAGTGTATCTCTGACAGTGAAAGTAATGTATCTGTGACAGTGAGAGTAGTCCACCTGTGACACTGGGAGTAGTGTATCTGTAACAGTGGGAGTAGTGTATCTTTGACAGTGAGAGTAGTGTATCTGTGACAGTGAGAGTAGTGTATCTGTGACAGTGAGATTAGTGTATCTGTGACACTGGGAGTTATGTATCTGTGTCAGTGAGAGTAGTGTATTTTTGACACTTGGAGTAGTGTAGCTGTGACAGTGAGAGTAGTGTATTATTGTGAGTAAGATTAGTGTATCTGTGACAGTGAGAGTAGTGTATCTGCGACAGTGAGGGTAGTGTATCTGTGTCAGTGAGAGTATTGCATCTGTTAATCTGAGAGTAGTGTGTCTGTGACACTGAGAGTAGTGTACCTGTGACAGTGAGAGTAGTATATCAGTGACACTGAGAGTAATGTGTCTGTAACATTGGGTGTAGTGTATCTGTGTCAGTGAGAGTAGTGTATTATTGTGAGTAAGATTAGTGTATCGGTGACAGTGAGATTAGTGTATCTGTGAAAGTGAGAGCAGTGTAACTTTGACACTGGGCGTAGTGTATCTGTGACAGTGAGGGAAGTTAGACTGTGACAGTGAGAGTAGTGTATCTGTCACACTGAGAGAAGTGTATCTGTATCAGTGAGAATATTGTAACTTTGACACTGGGTGTAGTGTATCTGTGACACTGTGCATAGTGTATCTGTGACAGTGAGAGTAGTGTATCTGTGACAGTGAGAATAGTGTATCTGTGACAGTGAGAGTAGTGTATCTGTGACACTGGGAGTAGTGTATCTGTGTCAGTGAGAGTAGTGTATCTGCGACAGCGAGAGTAGTGTATCTGTGACAGTGAGAGTAGTGTATCTGCAACAGTGAGAGTAGTGTATCTCTGACAGTGAAAGTAATGTATCTGTGACAGTGAGAGTAGTCCACCTGTGACACTGGGAGTAGTGTATCTGTAACAGTGGGAGTAGTGTATCTTTGACAGTGAGAGTAGTGTATCTGTGACAGTGAGAGTAGTGTATCTGTGACAGTGGGATTAGTGTATCTGTGACACTGGGAGTTATGTATCTGTGTCAGTGAGAGTAGTGTATTTTTGACACTTGGAGTAGTGTAGCTGTGACAGTGAGAGTAGTGTATTATTGTGAGTAAGATTAGTGTATCTGTGACAGTGAGAGTAGTGTATCTGCGACAGTGAGGGTAGTGTATCTGTGTCAGTGAGAGTATTGCATCTGTTAATCTGAGAGTAGTGTGTCTGTGACACTGAGAGTAGTGTACCTGTGACAGTGAGAGTAGTATATCAGTGACACTGAGAGTAATGTGTCTGTAACATTGGGTGTAGTGTATCTGTGTCAGTGAGAGTAGTGTATTATTGTGAGTAAGATTAGTGTATCGGTGACAGTGAGATTAGTGTATCTGTGAAAGTGAGAGCAGTGTAACTTTGACACTGGGCGTAGTGTATCTGTGACAGTGAGGGAAGTTAGACTGTGACAGTGAGAGTAGTGTATCTGTGACACTGAGAGTGTGTATCTGTATCAGTGAGATTAGTGTAACTTTGACACTGGGAGTAGTGTATCTGTGACACTGGGTGTAGTTTATCTGTGACAGTGAGAGTAGTGTATCTGTGACACTGGAAATAGTGTATCTGTGACAGTGAGAGTAGTGTATCTGTGACACTGGGAGTAGTGTATCTGTGACATTGAGAGTTGTGTATCTGTGACACTGAGATTAGTGCATCTGTGACTCTAAGAGTAGTGTATCTGTGACAGTGGGAGTACTGTATCTGTGACAGTGGGAGTAGTGTATCTGTGACACTGAGAGTAGTGTATCTGTGACAGTGAGAGTAGTGTATCTGTGACACTGAGGGTAGTGTATCTGTGACAATGAGAGTAGTGTATCTGTGACACTGAGAGTAGTGTACCTGTGACAGTGAGAGTAGTGTATCAGTGACACTGAGAGTAATGTGTCTGTAACATTGGGTGTAGTGTATCTGTGTCAGTGAGAGTAGTGTATTATTGTGAGTAAGATTAGTGTTTCGGTGACAGTGAGATTAGTGTATCTGTGAAAGTGAGAGTAGTGTAACTTTGACACTGGGCGTAGTGTATCTGTGACAGTGAGGGTAGTTAGACTGTGACAGTGAGAGTAGTGTATCCGTGACACTGAGAGAGTGTATCTGTATCAGTGAGAGTGGTGTAACTTTGACACTGGGAGTAGTGTATCTGTGACACTGGGTGTAGTTTATCTGTGACAGTGACAGTAGTGTATCTCTGACACTGGGAGTAGTGTATCTGTGACAGTGAGTGCAGTGTATCTGTGACACTGGGAGTAGTGTATCTGTGACACTGAGAGAAGTGTATCTGTATCAGTGAGAATATTTTAACTTTGACACTGTGCGTAGTGTATCTGTGACACTGTGCATAGTGTATCTGTGACAGTGAGCGTAGTTTATGTGTGACAGTGAGAGTATTGTATCTCTGACACTTGGAGTTGTGTATCTGTGAAAGTGAGAGTAGTGTATCTGTGAAACTGAGAGTAGTGTATCTGTGTCAGTGAGAGTAGTGTATCTGTGACACTGGTAGTAGCTTATCTGTGACTCTGGGTGTAGTGTATCTGTGACAGTGAGAGCAGTGTATCTGTGATAGTGAGATTACTGTATATGTGACAGTGAGAGTAGTGTATCTGTGACAGTGAGAGCAATGCATCTGTGACAGTGAGAGCAGTGTATCTGTGACAGTGACAGTAGTGTATCTGTGACAGTGAGAGTAGTGTATCATTGTCAGTGAGATTAATGTATCTGTGACAGTGAGAGTGGTTTGCCTGTGACAGTGAGAGTAGTGTATCTGTGACACTGAGAGTAGTGTACCTGTGACAGTGAGAGTCGTGTATCAGTGACACTGAGGGTAATGTGTCTGTAACATTGGGTGTAGTGTATCTGTGTCAGTGAGAGTAGTGTATTATTGTGAGTAAGATTAGTGTATCTGTGACAGTGAGATTAGTGTATCTGTGAAAGTGAGAGTAGTGTAACTTTGACACTGGGCGTATTGTATCTGTGACAGTGAGGGAAGTTAGACTGTGACAGTGAGAGTAGTGTATCTGTGACACTGAGAGTGTGTATCTGTGTCAGTGAGAGTAGTGTAACTTTGACACTGGGAGGAGTGTATCTGTGACACTGGGTGTAGTTTATCTGTGACAGTGAGAGTAGTGTATCTGTGACACTGGGTGTATTGTATCTGTGACAGTGAGAGTAGTGTATCTGTGACACTGGGAGTAGTGTATCTGTGACACTGAGAGAAGTGTATCTGTATCAGTGAGAATATTGTCACTTTGACACTGGGTGTAGTGTATCTGTGACACTGTGCATAGTGTATCTGTGACAGTGAGAGTAGTGTATCTGTGACAGTGAGAGTAGTGTATCTGTGACAGTGAGAGTAGTGTATCTGTGACACTGGGAGTAGTGTATCTGTGTCAGTGAGAGTAGTGTATCTGCGACAGTGAGAGTAGTGTATCTGTGACAGTGAGAGTAGTGTATCTCTGACAGTGAAAGTAATGTATCTGTGACAGTGAGAGTAGTCTACCTGTGACACTGGGAGTAGTGTATCTGTAACAGTGGGAGTAGTGTATCTTTGACAGTGAGAGTAGTGTATCTGTGACAGTGAGAGTAGTGTATCTGTGACAGTGAGATTAGTGTATCTGTGACACTGGGAGTAATGTATCTGTGTCAGTGAGAGTAGTGTATTTTTGACACTTGGAGTAGTGTATCTGTGACAGTGAGAGTAGTGTATTATTGTGAGTAAGATTAGTGTATCTGTGACAGTGAGAGTAGTGTATCTGCGACAGTGAGGGTAGTGTATCTGTGTCAGTGAGAGTATTGCATCTGTGAATCTGAGAGTAGTGTATCTGTGACACTGAGAGTAGTGTACCTGTGACAGTGAGAGTAGTGTATCAGTGACACTGAGAGTCATGTGTCTGTAACATTGGGTGTAGTGTATCTGTGTCAGTGAGAGTGGTGTATTATTGTGAGTAAGATTAGTGTATCGGTGACAGTGAGATTAGTGTATCTGTGAAAGTGAGAGTAGTGTAACTTTGACACTGGGCGTAGTGTATCTGTGACAGTGAGGGAAGTTAGACTGTGACAGTGAGAGTAGTGTATCTGTGACACTGAGAGTGTGTATCTGTATCAGTGAGAGTAGTGTAACTTTGACACTGGGTGTAGTGTATCTGTGACACTGGGTGTAGTTTATCTGTGACAGTGAGAGTAGTGTATCTGTGACACTGGAAATAGTGTATCTGTGACAGTGAGAGTAGTGTATCTGTGACACTGGGAGTAGTGTATCTGTGACAGTGAGAGTTGTGTATCTGTGACACTGAGATTAGTGCATCTGTGACTCTAAGAGTAGTGTATCTGTGACAGTGGGAGTACTGTATCTGTGACAGTGGGAGTAGTGTATCTGTGACACTGAGAGTAGTGCATCTGTGACTCTAAGAGTAGTGTATTTGTGACAGTGGGAGGAGTGTATCTGTGACAGTGAGAGTAGTGTATCTGTGACACTGAGGGTAGTGTATCTGTGACAATGAGAGTAGTGTATCTGTGACACTGAGAGTAGTGTACCTGTGACAGTGAGAGTAGTGTATCAGTGACACTGAGAGTAATGTGTCTGTAACATTGGGTGTAGTGTATCTGTGTCAGTGAGAGTAGTGTATTATTGTGAGTAAGATTAGTGTTTCGGTGACAGTGAGATTAGTGTATCTGTGAAAGTGAGAGTAGTGTAACTTTGACACTGGGCGTAGTGTATCTGTGACAGTGAGGGTAGTTAGACTGTGACAGTGAGAGTAGTGTATCCGTGACACTGAGAGAGTGTATCTGTATCAGTGAGAGTGGTGTAACTTTGACACTGGGAGTAGTGTATCTGTGACACTGGGTGTAGTTTATCTGTGACAGTGAGAGTAGTGTATCTCTGACACTGGGAGTAGTGTATCTGTGACAGTGAGTGCAGTGTATCTGTGACACTGGGAGTAGTGTATCTGTGACACTGAGAGAAGTGTATCTGTATCAGTGAGAATATTTTAACTTTGACACTGTGCGTAGTGTATCTGTGACACTGTGCATAGTGTATCTGTGACAGTGAGCGTAGTTTATGTGTGACAGTGAGAGTATTGTATCTCTGACACTTGGAGTTGTGTATCTGTGAAAGTGAGAGTAGTGTATCTGTGAAACTGAGAGTAGTGTATCTGTGTCAGTGAGAGTAGTGTATCTGTGACACTGGTAGTAGCTTATCTGTGACTCTGGGCGTAGTGTATCTGTGACAGTGAGAGCAGTGTATCTGTGATAGTGAGATTACTGTATATGTGACAGTGAGAGTAGTGTATCTGTGACAGTGAGAGCAATGCATCTGTGACAGTGAGAGCAGTGTATCTGTGACAGTGACAGTAGTGTATCTGTGACAGTGAGAGTAGTGTATCATTGTCAGTGAGATTAATGTATCTGTGACAGTGAGAGTGGTTTGCCTGTGACAGTGAGAGTAGTGTATCTGTGACACTGAGAGTAGTGTACCTGTGACAGTGAGAGTCGTGTATCAGTGACACTGAGGGTAATGTGTCTGTAACATTGGGTGTAGTGTATCTGTGTCAGTGAGAGTAGTGTATTATTGTGAGTAAGATTAGTGTATCGGTGACAGTGAGATTAGTGTATCTGTGAAAGTGAGAGTAGTGTAACTTTGACACTGGGCGTAGTGTATCTGTGACAGTGAGGGAAGTTAGACTGTGACAGTGAGAGTAGTGTATCTTTGACACTGAGAGTGTGTATCTGTGTCAGTGAGAGTAGTGTAACTTTGACACTGGGAGGAGTGTATCTGTGACACTGGGTGTAGTTTATCTGTGACAGTGAGAGTAGTGTATCTGTGACACTGGGTGTATTGTATCTGTGACAGTGAGAGTAGTGTATCTGTGACACTGGGAGTAGTGTATCTGTGACACTGAGAGAAGTGTATCTGTATCAGTGAGAATATTGTCACTTTGACACTGGGTGTAGTGTATCTGTGACACTGTGCATAGTGTATCTGTGACAGTGAGAGTAGTGTATCTGTGACAGTGAGAGTAGTGTATCTGTGACAGTGAGAGTAGTGTATCTGTGACACTGGGAGTAGTGTATCTGTGTCAGTGAGAGTAGTGTATCTGCGACAGTGAGAGTAGTGTATCTGTGACAGTGAGAGTAGTGTATCTCTGACAGTGAAAGTAATGTATCTGTGACAGTGAGAGTAGTCTACCTGTGACACTGGGAGTAGTGTATCTGTAACAGTGGGAGTAGTGTATCTTTGACAGTGAGAGTAGTGTATCTGTGACAGTGAGAGTAGTGTATCTGTGACAGTGAGATTAGTGTATCTGTGACACTGGGAGTAATGTATCTGTGTCAGTGAGAGTAGTGTATTTTTGACACTTGGAATAGTGTATCTGTGACAGTGAGAGTAGTGTATTATTGTGAGTAAGATTAGTGTATCT
This sequence comes from Somniosus microcephalus, assembly GCF_052327205.1. Lineage (NCBI taxonomy): Eukaryota > Metazoa > Chordata > Chondrichthyes > Squaliformes > Somniosidae > Somniosus > Somniosus microcephalus. Next base: position 19,182,999 of record NC_141006.1, on the reverse strand, counting down.
GTGACAGTGAGAGTAGTGTATCTGCGACAGTGAGGGTAGTGTATCTGTGTCAGTGAGAGTATTGCATCTGTGAATCTGAGAGTAGTGTATCTGTGACACTGAGAGTAGTGTACCTGTGACAGTGAGAGTAGTGTATCAGTGACACTGAGAGTCATGTGTCTGTAACATTGGGTGTAGTGTATCTGTGTCAGTGAGAGTGGTGTATTATTGTGAGTAAGATTAGTGTATCGGTGACAGTGAGATTAGTGTATCTGTGAAAGTGAGAGTAGTGTAACTTTGACACTGGGCGTAGTGTATCTGTGACAGTGAGGGAAGTTAGACTGTGACAGTGAGAGTAGTGTATCTGTGACACTGAGAGTGTGTATCTGTATCAGTGAGAGTAGTGTAACTTTGACACTGGGAGTAGTGTATCTGTGACACTGGGTGTAGTTTATCTGTGACAGTGAGAGTAGTGTATCTGTGACACTGGAAATAGTGTATCTGTGACAGTGAGAGTAGTGTATCTGTGACACTGGGAGTAGTGTATCTGTGACAGTGAGAGTTGTGTATCTGTGACACTGAGATTAGTGCATCTGTGACTCTAAGAGTAGTGTATCTGTGACACTGAGAGTAGTGCATCTGTGACTCTAAGAGTAGTGTATTTGTGACAGTGGGAGGAGTGTATCTGTGACAGTGAGAGTAGTGTATCTGTGACACTGAGGGTAGTGTATCTGTGACAATGAGAGTAGTGTATCTGTGACACTGAGAGTAGTGTACCTGTGACAGTGAGAGTAGTGTATCAGTGACACTGAGAGTAATGTGTCTGTAACATTGGGTGTAGTGTATCTGTGTCAGTGAGAGTAGTGTATTATTGTGAGTAAGATTAGTGTTTCGGTGACAGTGAGATTAGTGTATCTGTGAAAGTGAGAGTAGTGTAACTTTGACACTGGGCGTAGTGTATCTGTGACAGTGAGGGTAGTTAGACTGTGACAGTGAGAGTAGTGTATCCGTGACACTGAGAGAGTGTATCTGTATCAGTGAGAGTGGTGTAACTTTGACACTGGGAGTAGTGTATCTGTGACACTGGGTGTAGTTTATCTGTGACAGTGAGAGTAGTGTATCTCTGACACTGGGAGTAGTGTATCTGTGACAGTGAGAGTAGTGTATCTGTGACACTGGGAGTAGTGTATCTGTGACACTGAGAGAAGTGTATCTGTATCAGTGAGAATATTTTAACTTTGACACTGTGCGTAGTGTATCTGTGACACTGTGCATGGTGTATCTGTGACAGTGAGCGTAGTTTAGGTATGACAGTGAGAGTATTGTATCTCTGACACTTGGAGTTGTGTATCTGTGAAAGTGAGAGTAGTGTATCTGTGAAACTGAGAGTAGTGTATCTGTGTCAGTGAGAGTAGTGTATCTGTGACACTGGTAGTAGCTTATCTGTGACTCTGGGCGTAGTGTATCTGTGACAGTGAGAGCAGTGTATCTGTGACAGTGAGATTACTGTATATGTGACAGTGAGAGTAGTGTATCTGTGACAGTGAGAGCAATGCATCTGTGATAGAGAGAGCAGTGTATCTGTGACAGTGACAGTAGTGTATCTGTGACAGTGAGAGTAGTGTATCATTGTCAGTGAGATTAATGTATCTGTGACAGTGAGAGTAGTTTGCCTGTGACAGTGAGAGTAGTGTATCTGTGACACTGAGAGTAGTGTACCTGTGACAGTGAGAGTCGTGTATCAGTGACACTGAGGGTAATGTGTCTGTAACATTGGGTGTAGTGTATCTGTGTCAGTGAGAGTAGTGTGTTATTGTGAGTATGATTAGTGTATCTGTGACAGTGAGATTAGTGTATCTGTGAAAGTGAGAGTAGTGTAACTTTGACACTGGGCGTAGTGTATCTGTGACAGTGAGGGTAGTGAGACTGTGACAGTGAGAGTAGTGTATCTGTGACACTGGGAGTAATGTATCTGTGACAGTGAGAGTAGTGTATCTGTGACACTGGGAGAAGTGTATCTGTGACACTGAGAGAAGTTTATCTGTATCAGTGAGAATATTGTAACTTTGACCCTGGGTGTAGTGTATCTGTGACACTGTGCATAGTGTATCTGTGACAGTGAGCGTAGTTTATCTGTGACAGTGAGGGTATTGTATCTCTGACACTTGGAGTTGTGTGTCTGTGAAAGTGAGAGTAGTGTATCTGTGAAACTGAGAGTAGTGTATCTGTGTCAGTGAGAGTAGTGTATCTGTGACACTGGTAGTAGCTTATCGGTGACTCTGGGCATAGTGTATCTGTGACAGTGAGAGCAGTGTATCTGTGACAGCGAGAGCAGTGTATCTGTGACAGTGAGAGTAGTTTATCTGTGACAGTGAGAGTAGTGTATCTGTGACAGTGAGAGTAGTGTATCTGTGACAGTGAGAGTAGTGGATCTGTGACAGTTAGAGTAGTGTATCTGTGACAGTGAGAGTAGTGTATCTGTGACAGTGAGAGTAGTGTATCTGTAACAGTGAGAGTAGTGTATCTGTGTCAGTGAGAGTAGTGGATCTGTGACAGTGGGAGTAGTGTATCTGTGACAGTGAGAGTAGTGTATCTGTGACAGTGAGAGTAGTGTATCTGTGACACTGAGAGCAGTGTATCTGTGACAGTGAGAGTAGTGCATCTGTGACACTGAGAGCAGTGTATCTGTGACAGTGGGAGTAGTGTATAATTGAAAGTGAGAGCAGTGTATCTGTGACAGTGAAACTTAGATCAGTCTACCTGTGACAGTAGGAGTAGTGTAGCAGTGACAGTTAGTGTAGTGTATCTGCGACACTGAGTTTACTGTATCTGTGTCTCAAAGAGTACTGTATCTGTGACAGTGAGAGTAGTGTATCTGCGACAGCGAGATTAGTGTATCTGTGATACTGGGAGTTGTGACAGTGAGATTAGTTTACCTGTGAAATTGAGAGCAGTGCATCTGTGACACTGGGTGTAGTCTATCTGTGACCGTGAGGGTAGTTTATCTGTGACAGTGAGAGTAGTGTATCTCTGACACTGAGAGTAGTGTACCTGTGTCAGTGAGAGTAGTGTTACTTTGACACAGGGAGTAGTGTAGCTGTGACCGTGAGGGTAGTTTATCTGTGACAGTGAGAGTATTGTATCCGTGACACTGGGAGCAGTGTATCTGTGACACTGAGAGTACTGTATCTGTGTCATTGAGAGCAGTGTATCATTGAAAGTGAGATTAGTGTATCTGTGACAGTGAGTGTAGTGTATCAGTGACACTGGGAGTAGTGTATCTGTGTCAGTGAGAGTAGTGTATCTGCGACAGTGAGAGTAGTGTATCTGTGACACTGGAAGTAGTGTATCTGTGTCAGTGAGAGTAGTGTATCTGCGACAGTGAGAGTAGTGTATCTGTGACACTGAGAGTTGTGTATCTGTGACAGTGAGAGTAATGCATCAGTTACAGTGAGAGTTGTGTATCTGTGACAGTGAAAGTAGTGTATCTGTGACAGTGAGAGTAGTGTATCTGTGACTGTGGGAGTAATGTCTCTGTGACAGTGAGAGTAGTGTATCAGTGACAGTGAGAGTAGCGTATCTGTGACACTGGGAGTAGTGTATCTGTGTCAGTGAGAGTAGTGTATCTGCGACAGTGAGAGTAGTGTATCTGTAACAGTGAGAGTAGAGTATCTGTGACACTGGGAGTAGTATATCTGTGTCAGTGAGAGTAGTGTATCTGTGACAGTGAGAGTGTGTATCTGTGACAGTGAGAGTAGTGTATCTGCGACAGTGAGAGTAGTGTATCTGTGACAGTGAGAGCAGTGTATCTGTGACAGTGAGAGCAGTGTATCTGTGACAGTGGGAGTAGTGTGTCTGTGACAGTCAGAGAAGTGTATCTCTGACAGTGAAAGTAATGTATCTGTGACAGTGAGAGTAGTCTACCTGTGACACTGGGATTAGTGTATCTGTAACAGTGGGAGTAGTGTATCTTTGACAGTGAGAGGAGTGTATCTGTGACAGTGAGATTAGTGTATCTGTGACAGTGAGATTAGTGTATCTGTGACACTGGGAGTAATGTATCTGTGACAGTGAGAGTAGTGTATCTGTGACACTGATAGCAGTGTATCTGTGACAGTGAGAGTAGTACATCTGTGACACTGAGAGCAGTGTATCTGTGTCAGTGAGAGTAGTGTTACTTTGACACAGGGAGTAGTGTAGCTGTGACCGTGAGGGTAGTTTATCTGTGACAGTGAGAGTATTGTATCCGTGACACTGGGAGCAGTGTATCTGTGACACTGAGAGTACTGTATCTGTGTCATTGAGAGTAGTGTATCATTGAAAGTGAGATTAGTGTATCTGTGACAGTGAGTGTAGTGTATCAGTGACACTGGGAGTAGTGTATCTGTGTCAGTGAGAGTAGTGTATCTGCGACAGTGAAAGTAGTGTATCTGTGACACTGGGAGTAGTGTATCTGTGTCAGTGAGAGTAGTGTATCTGCGACAGTGAGAGTAGTGTATCTGTGACACTGAGAGTAGTGTATCTGTGACACTGAGAGTAGTGTACCTGTGACAGTGAGAGTAGTGTATCAGTGACACTGAGAGTAATGTGTCTGTAACATTGGGTGTAGTGTATCTGTGTCAGTGAGAGTAGTGTATTATTGTGAGTAAGATTAGTGTTTCGGTGACAGTGAGATTAGTGTATCTGTGAAAGTGAGAGTAGTGTAACTTTGACACTGGGCGTAGTGTATCTGTGACAGTGAGGGTAGTTAGACTGTGACAGTGAGAGTAGTGTATCCGTGACACTGAGAGAGTGTATCTGTATCAGTGAGAGTGGTGTAACTTTGACACTGGGAGTAGTGTATCTGTGACACTGGGTGTAGTTTATCTGTGACAGTGAGAGTAGTGTATCTCTGACACTGGGAGTAGTGTATCTGTGACAGTGAGAGTAGTGTATCTGTGACACTGGGAGTAGTGTATCTGTGACACTGAGAGAAGTGTATCTGTATCAGTGAGAATATTTTAACTTTGACACTGTGCGTAGTGTATCTGTGACACTGTGCATGGTGTATCTGTGACAGTGAGCGTAGTTTAGGTATGACAGTGAGAGTATTGTATCTCTGACACTTGGAGTTGTGTATCTGTGAAAGTGAGAGTAGTGTATCTGTGAAACTGAGAGTAGTGTATCTGTGTCAGTGAGAGTAGTGTATCTGTGACACTGGTAGTAGCTTATCTGTGACTCTGGGCGTAGTGTATCTGTGACAGTGAGAGCAGTGTATCTGTGACAGTGAGATTACTGTATATGTGACAGTGAGAGTAGTGTATCTGTGACAGTGAGAGCAATGCATCTGTGATAGAGAGAGCAGTGTATCTGTGACAGTGACAGTAGTGTATCTGTGACAGTGAGAGTAGTGTATCATTGTCAGTGAGATTAATGTATCTGTGACAGTGAGAGTAGTTTGCCTGTGACAGTGAGAGTAGTGTATCTGTGACACTGAGAGTAGTGTACCTGTGACAGTGAGAGTCGTGTATCAGTGACACTGAGGGTAATGTGTCTGTAACATTGGGTGTAGTGTATCTGTGTCAGTGAGAGTAGTGTGTTATTGTGAGTATGATTAGTGTATCTGTGACAGTGAGATTAGTGTATCTGTGAAAGTGAGAGTAGTGTAACTTTGACACTGGGCGTAGTGTATCTGTGACAGTGAGGGTAGTTAGTCTGTGACAGTGAGAGTAGTGTATCTGTGAAAGTTAGAGTAGTGTAACTTTGACACTGGGCGTAGTGTATCTGTGACAGTGAGGGTAGTGAGACTGTGACAGTGAGAGTAGTGTATCTGTGACACTGGGAGTAATGTATCTGTGACAGTGAGAGTAGTGTATCTGTGACACTGGGAGAAGTGTATCTGTGACACTGAGAGAAGTTTATCTGTATCAGTGAGAATATTGTAACTTTGACCCTGGGTGTAGTGTATCTGTGACACTGTGCATAGTGTATCTGTGACAGTGAGCGTAGTTTATCTGTGACAGTGAGGGTATTGTATCTCTGACACTTGGAGTTGTGTGTCTGTGAAAGTGAGAGTAGTGTATCTGTGAAACTGAGAGTAGTGTATCTGTGTCAGTGAGAGTAGTGTATCTGTGACACTGGTAGTAGCTTATCGGTGACTCTGGGCATAGTGTATCTGTGACAGTGAGAGCAGTGTATCTGTGACAGCGAGAGCAGTGTATCTGTGACAGTGAGAGTAGTTTATCTGTGACAGTGAGAGTAGTGTATCTGTGACAGTGAGAGTAGTGTATCTGTGACAGTGAGAGTAGTGGATCTGTGACAGTTAGAGTAGTGTATCTGTGACAGTGAGAGTAGTGTATCTGTGACAGTGAGAGTAGTGTATCTGTAACAGTGAGAGTAGTGTATCTGTGTCAGTGAGAGTAGTGGATCTGTGACAGTGGGAGTAGTGTATCTGTGACAGTGAGAGTAGTGTATCTGTGACAGTGAGAGTAGTGTATCTGTGACACTGAGAGCAGTGTATCTGTGACAGTGAGAGTAGTGCATCTGTGACACTGAGAGCAGTGTATCTGTGACAGTGGGAGTAGTGTATAATTGAAAGTGAGAGCAGTGTATCTGTGACAGTGAAACTTAGATCAGTCTACCTGTGACAGTAGGAGTAGTGTAGCAGTGACAGTTAGTGTAGTGTATCTGCGACACTGAGTTTACTGTATCTGTGTCTCAAAGAGTACTGTATCTGTGACAGTGAGAGTAGTGTATCTGCGACAGCGAGATTAGTGTATCTGTGATACTGGGAGTTGTGACAGTGAGATTAGTTTACCTGTGAAATTGAGAGCAGTGCATCTGTGACACTGGGTGTAGTCTATCTGTGACCGTGAGGGTAGTTTATCTGTGACAGTGAGAGTAGTGTATCTCTGACACTGAGAGTAGTGTACCTGTGTCAGTGAGAGTAGTGTTACTTTGACACAGGGAGTAGTGTAGCTGTGACCGTGAGGGTAGTTTATCTGTGACAGTGAGAGTATTGTATCCGTGACACTGGGAGCAGTGTATCTGTGACACTGAGAGTACTGTATCTGTGTCATTGAGAGCAGTGTATCATTGAAAGTGAGATTAGTGTATCTGTGACAGTGAGTGTAGTGTATCAGTGACACTGGGAGTAGTGTATCTGTGTCAGTGAGAGTAGTGTATCTGCGACAGTGAGAGTAGTGTATCTGTGACACTGGAAGTAGTGTATCTGTGTCAGTGAGAGTAGTGTATCTGCGACAGTGAGAGTAGTGTATCTGTGACACTGAGAGTTGTGTATCTGTGACAGTGAGAGTAATGCATCAGTTACAGTGAGAGTTGTGTATCTGTGACAGTGAAAGTAGTGTATCTGTGACAGTGAGAGTAGTGTATCTGTGACTGTGGGAGTAATGTCTCTGTGACAGTGAGAGTAGTGTATCAGTGACAGTGAGAGTAGCGTATCTGTGACACTGGGAGTAGTGTATCTGTGTCAGTGAGAGTAGTGTATCTGCGACAGTGAGAGTAGTGTATCTGTGACAGTGAGAGTAGAGTATCTGTGACACTGGGAGTAGTATATCTGTGTCAGTGAGAGTAGTGTATCTGTGACAGTGAGAGTGTGTATCTGTGACAGTGAGAGTAGTGTATCTGCGACAGTGAGAGTAGTGTATCTGTGACAGTGAGAGCAGTGTATCTGTGACAGTGAGAGCAGTGTATCTGTGACAGTGGGAGTAGTGTGTCTGTGACAGTCAGAGAAGTGTATCTCTGACAGTGAAAGTAATGTATCTGTGACAGTGAGAGTAGTCTACCTGTGACACTGGGATTAGTGTATCTGTAACAGTGGGAGTAGTGTATCTTTGACAGTGAGAGGAGTGTATCTGTGACAGTGAGATTAGTGTATCTGTGACAGTGAGATTAGTGTATCTGTGACACTGGGAGTAATGTATCTGTGACAGTGAGAGTAGTGTATCTGTGACACTGATAGCAGTGTATCTGTGACAGTGAGAGTAGTACATCTGTGACACTGAGAGCAGTGTATCTGTGTCAGTGAGAGTAGTGTTACTTTGACACAGGGAGTAGTGTAGCTGTGACCGTGAGGGTAGTTTATCTGTGACAGTGAGAGTATTGTATCCGTGACACTGGGAGCAGTGTATCTGTGACACTGAGAGTACTGTATCTGTGTCATTGAGAGTAGTGTATCATTGAAAGTGAGATTAGTGTATCTGTGACAGTGAGTGTAGTGTATCAGTGACACTGGGAGTAGTGTATCTGTGTCAGTGAGAGTAGTGTATCTGCGACAGTGAAAGTAGTGTATCTGTGACACTGGGAGTAGTGTATCTGTGTCAGTGAGAGTAGTGTATCTGCGACAGTGAGAGTAGTGTATCTGTGACACTGAGAGTTGTGTATCTGTGACAGTGAGAGTAGTGCATCTGTTACAGTGAGAGTAGTGTATCTGTGACAGTGAAAGTAGTGTATCTGTGACAGTGAGAGTAGTGTATCTGTGACCGTGGGAGTAATGTCTCTGTGACAGTGAGAGTAGTGTATCAGTGACAGTGAGAGTAGTGTATCTGTGACACTGGGAGTAGTGTATCTGTGTCAGTGAGAGTAGTGTATCTGCGACAGTGAGAGTAGTGTATCTGTGACACTGAGAGTTGTGTATCTGTGACAGTGAGAGTAGTATATCTGTGACAGTGAGAGTAGTGTATCTGTGACACTGGGAGTAGTATATCTGTGTCAGTGAGAGTAGTGTATCTGTGACAGTGAGAGTGTGTATCTGTGACAGTGAGAGTAGTGTATCTGCGACAGTGAGAGTAGTGTATCTGTGATAGTGAGAGCAGTGTATCTGTGACAGTGAGAGCAGTGTATCTGTGACAGTGGGAGTAGTGTGTCTGTGACAGTCAGAGAAGTGTATCTCTGACAGTGAAAGTAATGTATCTGTGACAGTGAGAGTAGTCTACCTGTGACACTGGGATTAGTGTATCTGTAACAGTGGGAGTAGTGTATCTTTGACAGTGAGATTAGTGTATCTGTGACAGTGAGATTCGTGTATCTGTGACACTGGGAGTAATGGATCTGTGTCAGTGAGAGTAGTGTTTTTTTGACACTTGGAGTATTGTATCTGTGACAGTGAGAGTAGTGTATTATTGTGAGTAAGATTAGTGTATCTGTGACAGTGAGAGAAGTGTATCTGTGACAGTGAGAGTAGTGTATCTGTGACAGTGAGTGTAGTGTATCTGTGACAGTGGGAGTAGTGTATCTGTGTCAGTGAGAGTAGAGTATCATTGAAACTGGGAGTAGTGTGTCGGTGACACTGGGCATAGTGTACCTGTGGCAGTGACGGTAGTTTATCTGTGGCAGTGAGAGTAGTGTATCTGTGTCAGTGAGAGTAGTGTATCTGTGACAGTGAGAGCAGTGTATCTGTGACAGTGAGAGCAGTGTATCAGTGACCCTGGGAGTAGTTTATCTGTGACAGTGAGAGTAGTGTATCATTGTCAGTGAGATTAGTGTATCTGTGACAGTGAGAGTAGTTTGCCTGTGACACTGAGAGCAGTGTATCTGTGACACTGGGTGTAGTGTATCTGTGACAGTGAGCGTAGTGTATCTACGACTGTGAGAGTAGAGTATCTGTGACACTGGGCGTAGAGCACCTGTGACAGTGAGATTAGTGTTTCTGTGACAGTGACTGTAATGTATCTGCAGGAGTAAAAGTAGTTTGTCTGTGACAGTTAGCACGGTGTATCTGCAAAACTTAGATCAGTGTGTCTGTGACAGTTGCAGTAGTGTATCTATGACAGTGAGAGTAGTATATCTGTGACAGTGAGAGTAGTGTATCTGTGACACTGGGCGTAGTGTATATGTGACAGTGAGAGTTGTGTATCTGTGACACTGAGATTAGTGCATCTGTGACTCTAAGAGTAGTGTATCTTGACAGTGGGAGTAGTGTATCTGTGACACTGAGAGTAGTGTATCTGTGACAGTGAGAGTAGTGTATCTGTGACACTGAGAGTAGTGTATCTGTGACAATGAGAGTAGTGTATCTGTGTCAGTGAGAGTAGTGTTACTTTGGCACAGGGAGTAGTGTAGCTGTGACCATGAGGGTAGTTTATCTGTGACAGTGAGAGTATTGTATCTGTGACACTGGGAGTAGTGTATCTGTGACAGTGAGAGTAGTGTATCTGTGAAACTGAGAGTAGTGTATCTGTGACAGTGAGAGTAGTGTATCTGTGACACTGAGAGTAGTGTATCCGTGACACTGAGAGTAGTGTATCTGTGACACTGAGAGTAGTGTATCTGTGACACTGAGAGTAGTGTATCTGTGTCAGTGAGAGTAGTGTATCTGTTACACTGGGATTGGTGTGTCTGTGACAGTTAGAGTAATGTATCATTGTCAGTGAGTGTAGTGGATCTGTGACACTGGGAGTAGTGTATCTGTGACACTGGGCATAGTGTATCTGGGACAGTGAGAGTAGTATATCAGTGTCATTGTGAGTAGTGTATCTGTGACACTTGGCATAGTGTATCTGTTGCAATGAGGATAGTGTATCTGTGAAAGTGAGAGTAGTGTATCTGTTACAGTGAGAGTAGTGTGTCTGTGACAGTGAGTGTAGTTTATCCGTTACAGTGAGCGTAGTGTATCTGTGACAGTGAGAGTAGTGTATCTGTGACACTGGGAGTAGTGTGTCTGTGGCAGGAAGAGCAGTGTATCTGTGACAATGTGAGTAGTGTATCTGTGACACTGGGATTAGTGTATCTGTGACATTGGGGGTAGTTTATCTGTGAATTTGAGAGCAGTGTATCTGTGACACTGGGAGTAGTGCATCTGTGACACTGTGCATAGTTTATCTGTTGCACTGAGAGTAGTGTATCTGTAACTGTGAGAGTAATGTATCCATTACAGTGAGAGTAATGTATCTGTGACACTGAGAGTAGTGTATCTGTGACAATGAGTGTACTGTACCCGTTAAAGTGAGAGTATTGTATCTGTGACAGGGAGAATAGTGTATCTGTGACACTGGGAGTAGTGTATCTGTGACACTTGGAGTAGTGACTTTGTGAAAGTGAGAGTAGTGTAACTGTGGTTGTGGGACTAGTTTATCTGTGACACTGGGAGTAGTGTATCTGTGACACTGGGATTAGGTTATCTGTGACACTGGGAGTAGTGTATCTGTGACACTGGGAATAGTGTACCTGTGACAGTGAGAGTAGTGTATCATTGAAAGTGAGATTAGTGTACCTGTGACAGTGGGTGTAGTTTATCTGTGACACTGGGAGCAGTGTATCTGTGAAAGTGAGTTTAGTGTATCATTGAAAGTGAGATTAGTGTATCTGTGACAGTGGGCGTAGTTTATCTGTGACACTGGGAGTAGTGTATCATTGAAAGTGAGATTAGTGTATCTGTGACAGTGGGATTAGTGTATCTGTGATACTGGGCGTAGTTTATCTGTGACAGTGAGAGTAGTGTATCTGTGACAGTGGGAGTAGTGTATCTGTGACAGTGAGAGTTGTGTATCTGTGACACTGAGAGTAGTGTATCTGTGACACTGAGATTAGTGTTTCTGTGACAGTGAGAGTACTGTATCAGTGACACTGGGAGTAGTGTATCTGTGACAGTGAGAGTCGTGTATCTGTGACAGTGAGAGTAGTGTATCTGTGACACTGAGAGTAGTGTCCCTGTGACACTGAGAGTAGTGTATCTGTGTCAGTGAGAGTAGTGTATCTGTGACACTGAGAGTAGTGTATCTGTGACACTGAGAGTAGTGTATCTGTGTCAGTGAGAGTAGTGTATCTGTTACACTGGGATTGGTGTGTCAGTGACAGTTAGAGTAGTGCATCATTGTCAGTGAGTGTAGTGGATCTATGACACTGGGAGTAGTGTATCTGTGACACTAGGCGTAGTGTGTCTGGGACAGTGAGAGTAGTATATCGGTGTCATTGTGAGTAGCGTACCTGTGACACTTGGCATAGTGTGCCTGTTGCACTGAGGATAGTGTATCTGTGAAAGTGAGAGTAGTGTATCTGTTGCAGTGAGAGTAGTGCATCTTTGACACTGGGAGTAGTGTATCTGTGAAAGTGAGAGCAGTGTATCTGTTGCAGTGAGCGTAGTGTATCTGTGACACTGGGAGTAGTGTATCTGTGAAACTGGGAGTAGTTTATCTGTGAAAGTGGGAGCATTATATCTATGAAAGTGCGAGGAGTGTATCTTTGACACTGGGTGTAGTGTATCTGTGACACTGGGCACAGTGTATCCGTGACAGTGAGGGTAGTTTATCTGTGACAGTGAGGGCACTGTAACTGTGACACTGGGAGTAGTGTATCTGTGACACTGGGCATAGTTTATCTGTTGCACTGAGAGTAGTGTATCTGTGACTGTGAGAGTAATGTATCCATTACAGTGGGAGTAATGTATCTGTGACATTGGGAGTAATGTATCTGTGACGGTGAGTGTAGTGTATCTGTTAAAGTGAGAGTAATGTGTCTGTAAAAGTGAGAGTAGTGTGTCTGTGACACTGAGAGTAGTGTAGCTGTGACAGTGAGTGTACTGTACCCGTTAAAGTGAGAGTAGTGTATCTGTGACACTGGGCGTAGTGTATCTGTGACAGTGAGAGTAGTGTATCTGTGACACTGGGAGTAGTGTATCTGTGACAGTAAGTGTAGTGTATCTGTGACAGTGAAAGCAGTGTATCTGTGACAGTGAGAGTAGTGTATCTGTGACACTGGGAGTAGTGTATCTGTGACAGTAAGTGTAGTGTATCTGTGACAGTGAGAGTAGTGTATCTGTGACACTGGGATTAGTGTATCTGTGACACTTGGAGTAGTGACTCTGTGAAAGTGAGAGTAGTGTAACTGTGGTTGTGGGACTAGTGTATCTGTGACACTGGGAGTATTGTATCTGTGAATGTGAGGGTAGTGTTTCTTTGAAACTGGGTGTAGTGTATCTGTGACACTGGGAGTAGAGCATCTGTAAATCTGAGAGTTGTGCATCTGTGACATTGAGAGTAGTGTATCTGTGACAGTGAGTATAGTGTATCTGTGAAAGTGAGAGTAGTGTATCTGGGACAGTGAGAGCAGTTTATCTGTGACAGTGAGAGTGGTGTATCTGTGACAGTGGGAGTAGTTTATCTGTGACAGTGAGAGTAGTGTATCTGTGACAGTGAGGGTAGTGTATCTGTGACAGTGGGAGTAGTGTATCTGTGACAGTGAGAGTAGTGTTTCTGTGACACTGAGAGTAGTGTATCTGTGACAGTGAGAGTAGTGTAACTGTGACAGTGAGAGTAGTGTTTCTGTGACAGTGAGACTAGTGCATCTGTGACAGTGAGAGTAGTGAATCTGTGAAAGTAGGAGTAGTGCATCTGTGACAGTGAGAGCAGTGTATCTGTGACAGTGAGAGTAGTATATCTGTGACAGTGAGAGTCGTGTATCTGTGAAAGTGAGAGTAGTGTATCTGTGACAGTGAGAGTAGTGTATCTGTGACAGTAGGAGTCGTGTATCTGTGAAAGTGAGAGTAGTGTATCTGTGACAGTGAGAGTTTTGTATCTGTGACAGTGAGAGCCGTGTATCTGTGACACTGAGAGTAGTGTATCTGTGATATTGAGAGTAGTGTTTCTGTGACACTGGGAGTAGTGTATCTGTGACACTGGGAGTAGTGTATCTGAGACACTGGGCATAATGTATCTGCGACAGTGAGAGTAGTGTATCTGTGACACTGAGAGTAGTGTATCTGTGACAGTGAGAGTAGTTAATCTGTGACATTGAGAGTAGTGTATCTGTGACACTGGGAGTAGTGTATCTGTGACAGTAAGGGTAGTGTATCTGTAACACTGGGCGTAGTGTATCTGTGACATTGAGAGTAGTGTATCTGTCACACTGGGAGTATTGTATCTGTGACAGTGAGAGTAGTGTTTCCGTGACAGTGAGAGTAGTGTTTCTGTGACAGTGAGAGTAGTGTATCTGTGACACTGAGTGTAGTGTATCTGTGACACTGGGCGTAGTGTATCTGTGACAGTGAGAGTAGTGTTTCTGTGACAGTGAGAGCAGTGTATCTGTGTCACTGAGAGTAGTGTATCTTTGACACTGAGAGTAGTGTATCTGTGACACTGTGCATAGTGTATCTGTGTCACTGAGGGTAGTTTGCCTGTGACAGTGAGAATAGTGTGTCTGTGACAGTGAGTGTACTGTATCTGTGACACTTGAAGTAGTGTATCTGTGACAGTAAGTGTAGTGTATCTGTGACAGTGAGAGTAGTGTATCTGTGAAAGTGAGAGTAGTGAATCTGTGACACTGGGATTAATGTATCTCTGACACTGGGAGTAGTGTATCTGTAACAGTGAGAGTAGTGTATCAGTGACAGTGAGAGTAGTGTATCTGTGACACTGGGCATAGTGTATCTGTAACAGTGAGAGTAGTGTGTCAGTGACAGTGAGAGTAGTGTATCTGTGACACTGGGCATAGTGTATCTGTAACAGTGAGAGTAGTGTATCGGTGACAGTGACAGTAGTCTATCTATGACACTCGGCGTAGTGTATCTGTAACAGTGAGAGTAGTGTATCGGTGACAGTGAGAGTAGTGTATCTGTGACACTGCGAGCAGTGTATCTGTGAGAGTAGGAATATTGTATCTGTGACAGTGAGAGTAGTGTATCTGTGACAGTGAGAGTGGTGTATCTGTGACACTGGGAATAGTTTATCTGTGACACTGGGCGTAGTGTTTCTGGGAGAGTGAGAGTAGTATTTCGGTGTCATTGTGAGTAGTGTATTTGTGTCACTTGGCATAGTGTATCTTTTGCACTGAGGGTGGTATATCTGTGAAAGTGAGAGTAGTGTATCTGTTACAGTGCGAGAAGTTTATCTTTGACACTGGGAGTAGTGTATCTGTGACAGTGAGTGTAGTGCATCTGTTAGAGTAGAGTAGCGTATCTGAGACACTGAGATGATTGTGTCTGTGACAGTGAGTATAGTTTATCCGTTAAAGTGAGAGTAGTGTATCTGTGACAGTGCGAGTAGTGTATCTGTGACAGTAAGGGTAGTGTATCTGTGACACTGGGAGTAGTGTATCTGTGACAGTGAGAGTAGTGTATCTGTGACACTGGGAGAATTGTATCTGTGACAGTGGCAGAATTGTATCTGTGAAAGTGAGAGTAGTGTTTCTGTGACAGTGAGAGTAGTGTATCTGTGAAACTGAGAGTAGTGTATCTGTGGCACTGAGAGTAGTGTATCTGTGACAGTGAGAGTAGTGTATCTGTGACAGTGAGTGTAGTGTATCTGTGACAGTGAGAGTAGTGTATCTGTGAGAGTGAGAGTAGCGTATCTGTGACAGTGAGAGAAGTGTATCTGTGACAGTGAGAGTAGTGTATCTGTGACAGTGAGAGCAGTGTATCTGTGACAGTGAGAGTAGTGTATCTGTGAAAGTGAGAGTAGTGTTTCTGTGACACTGGGAGTATTGTATCTGTGACAGTGAGAGTAGAGTTTCTGTGACAGTGAGAGTAGTGTATCTGTGACACTGAGAGTAGTGTATCTGTGACAGTGAGTGTAGTGTACCTGTGACAGTGAGAGTGTGTATCTGTGACAGTGAGTGTAGTGTATCTGTGACAGTGAGAGTAGTGTATCTGTGACAGTGAGAGTGTGTATCTGTGACACTGAGAGCAGTGTATCTGTGACAGTGAGAGTAGTGTATCTGTGACAGTGAGAGTAGTGTATCTGTGACAGTGAGAGCAGTGTATCTGTGACAGTGAGTGTAGTGTATCTGTTACAGTGCGAGAAGTTTATCTTTGACACTGGGAGTAGTGTATCTGTGACAGTGAGTGTAGTGCATCTGTTAGAGTAGAGTAGCGTATCTGAGACACTGAGACGATTGTGTCTGTGACAGTGAGTATAGTTTATCCGTTAAAGTGAGAGTAGTGTATCTGTGACAGTGAGAGTAGTGTATCTGTGACAGTAAGGGTAGTGTATCTGTGACACTGGGAGTAGTGTATCTGTGACAGTGAGAGTAGTGTATCTGTGACACTGGGAGAATTGTATCTGTGACAGTGGCAGAATTGTATCTGTGAAAGTGAGAGTAGTGTTTCTGTGACAGTGAGAGTAGTGTATCTGTGAAACTGAGAGTAGTGTATCTGTGACAGTGAGAGTAGTGTATCTGTGACAGTGAGTGTAGTGTATCTGTGACAGTGAGAGTAGTGTATCTGTGAGAGTGAGAGTAGCGTATCTGTGACAGTGAGAGAAGTGTATCTGTGACAGTGAGAGTAGTGTATCTGTGACAGTGAGAGCAGTGTATCTGTGACAGTGAGAGTAGTGTATCTGTGAAAGTGAGAGTAGTGTTTCGGTGACACTGGGAGTATTGTATCTGTGACAGTGAGAGTAGTGTTTCTGTGACAGTGAGAGTAGTGTATCTGTGACACTGAGAGTAGTGTATCTGTGACAGTGAGTGTAGTGTATCTGTGACAGTGAGAGTGTGTATCTGTGACAGTGAGAGTAGTGTATCTGTGACAGTGAGAGTGTGTATCTGTGACACTGAGAGTAGTGTATCTGTGACAGTGAGAGTAGTGTATCTGTGACAGTGAGAGTAGTGTATCTGTGACAGTGAGAGCAGTGTATCTGTGACAGTGAGTGTAGTGTATCTGTGACAGTGAGAGTAGTGTATCTGTGACACTGGGAGTAGTGTATCTTTGACACTGAGAGTAGTGTATCTGTGACACTGTGCATAGTGTATCTGTGTCACTGAGGGTAGTTTGCCTGTGACAGTGAGAGTAGTGTGTCTGTGACAGTGAGTGTAGTGTATCTGTGAAACTTGGAGTCGTGTATCTGTGACAGTAAGTGTAGTGTATCTGTGACAGTGAGAGTAGTGTATTTGTGAAAGTGAGAGTAGTGAATCTGTGACACTGGGATTAGTGTATCTGTGACACTGGGAGAAGTGTATCGGTGACAGTGAGAGTAGTGTATCTGTGACAATGGGTGTAGTGTATCTGTAACAGTGAGAGTAGTGTATCGGTGACAGTGAGAGTAGTGTATCTGTGACACTGCAAGCAGTGTATCTGTGACAGTAGGAATAGTGTATCTGTGACATTGAGAGTAGTGTATCTGTGACAGTGAGAGTGGTGTATCTGTGACACTGGGAATAGTGTATCTGTGACACTGGGCGTAGTGTTTCTGGGAGAGTGAGAGGAGTATTTCGGTGTCATTGTGAGTAGTGTATTTGTGACACTTGGCATAGTGTATCTGTTGCACTGAGGGTAGTGTATCTGTGAAAGTGAGAGTAGTGTATCTGTTACAGTGAGAGTACTTTATCTTTGACGCTGGGAGTAGTGTATCTGTGACAGTGAGTGTAGTGTATCTGTTACAGTAGAGTAGTGTATCTGTGACACTGAGACTATTGTGTCTGTGACAGTGAGTGTAGTGTATCTGTGACAGTGAGAGTAGTGTATCTGTGACAGTGAGAGTAGTGTATCTGTGACAGTGAGAGTAGTGTATCTGTGACAGTGAGAGTAGTGTATCTGTGAGAGTGAGAGTGGTGTATCTGTGACAGTGAGTGTAGTGTGTCTGTGACAGTGGGAGTAGTGTATCTGTGACAGTGAGAGTAGCGTATCTGTGTCAGTGAGAGAAGTGTATCTGTGATAGTGACAGTAGTGTGTCTGTGACAGTGAGAGTAGTGTATCTGTGACAGTGAGTGCAGTGTATCTGTGACAGAGAGAGTAGTGTATCTGTGAAAGTGAGAGTAATGTATTTGTGACAGTGAGTGTAGTGTATCTGTGAAAGTGAGAGTAGTGTATCTGTGACAGTGAGAGTAGTGTATCTGTGACAGTGAGTGTAGAGTATCTGTGACAGTGAGAGTAGTGTATCTGTGACAGTGAGAGCACTGTATCTGTGACAGTGAGAGTAGTGTATCTGTGACAGTGGGAGTAGTGTATCTGTGACAGTAGGAGTAGTGCAACTGTGACAGTCAGAGTAGAGTATCTGTGACAGTGAGAGTAGTGTATCTGTGACAGTGAGAGTAGTGTATCTGTGACAGTAGGAGTAGTGTATCTGTGACAGTGAGAGTAGTGTATCTGTGACAGTGAGAGTTGTGTATCTGTGACAGTGAGAGTAGTGTGTCTGTGACACTGAGAGTAGTGTATCTGTGACATTGAGAGAAGTGTTTCTGTGACAGTGGGAGTAGTGTATCTGTGACAGTGGGAGTAGTGTATCTGTGACACTGAGAGTAGTGTATCTGTGACAGTAGGAGTAGTGTACCTGTGAAAGTGAGAGTAGTGTATCTGTGACAGTGAGAATTGTGTATCTGTGACAGTGAGAGTAGCGTATCTGTGACACTGAGAGTAGTGTGTCTGTGACAGTAAGAGTAGTGTATCTGTGACACTGGGAGTAGTGTATCTGTGACACTGGGAGTAGTGTATCTGAGACACTGGGCGTAGTGTATCTGTGACAGTGAGAGTAGTGTATCTGTGACACTGGGAGTAGTGTATCTGTGACAGTGAGAGTAGTTAATCTGTGACATTGAGAGTAGTGTATCTGTGACACTGGGAGTAGTGTATCTGTGACAGTAAGGGTAGTGTATCTGTAACACTGGGTGTTGTGTATCTGTGACAGTGAGAGTAGTGTATCTGTCACACTGGGAGTATTGTATCTGTGACAATGAGAGTAGTGTTTCTGTGACAGTGAGAGTAGTGTTTCTGTGACAGTGAGAGTAGTGTATCTGTGACACTGAGAGTAGTGTGTCTGTGACACTGGGCGTAGTGTATCTGTGACAGTGAGAGTAGTGTTTCTGTGACAGTGAGAGTAGTGTATCTGTGTCACTGAGAGTAGTGTATCTTTGACACTGAGTGTAGTGTATCTGTGACACTGTGCATTGTGTATCTGTGTCACTGAGGGTAGTTTGCCTGTGACAGTGAGAATAGTGTGTCTGTGACAGTGAGTGTACTGTATCTGTGACACTTGAAGTAGTGTATCTGTGACAGTAAGTGTAGTGTATCTGTGACAGTGAGAGTAGTGTATCTGTGAAAGTGAGAGTAGTGAATCTGTGACACTGGGATTAATGTATCTCTCACACTGGGAGTAGTGTATCTGTAACAGTGAGAGTAGTGTATCGGTGACAGTGAGAGTAGTGTATCTGTGACACTGGGCGTAGTGTATCTGTAACAGTGAGAGTAGTGTATCGGTGACAGTGAGAGTAGTCTATCTATGACACTGGGCGTAGTGTATCTGTAACAGTGAGAGAAGTGTATCGGTGACAGTGAGAGCAGTGTATCTGTGACACTGTGAGCAGTGTATCTGTGACAGTAGGAATATTGTATCTGTGACAGTGAGAGTACTGTATCTGTGACAGTGAGAGTGGTGTATCTGTGACACTGGGAATAGTTTATCTGTGACACTGGGCGTTGTGTTTCTGGGAGAGTGAGAGTAGTATTTCGGTGTCATTGTGAGTAGTGTATTTGTGACACTTGGCATAGTGTATCTGTTGCACTGAGGGTAGTATATCTGTGAAAGTGAGAGTAGTGTATCTGTTACAGTGCGAGAAGTTTATCTTTGACACTGTGAGTAGTGTATCTGTGACAGTGAGTGTAGTGTATCTGTTAGAGTAGAGTAGCGTATCTGTGACACTGAGACGATTGTGTCTGTGACAGTGAGTGTAGTTTATCCGTTAAAGTGAGAGTAGTGTATCTGTGACAGTGAGAGTAGTGTATCTGTGACAGTAAGGGTAGTGTATCTGTGACACTGGGAGTAGTGTATCTGTGACAGTGGCAGTATTGTATCTGTGACAGTGAGAGTAGTGTTTCTGTGAAAGTGAGAGTAGTGTATCTGTGACAGTGAGAGTAGTGTATCTGTGACAGTGAGTGTAGACTATCTGTGAAAGTGAGAGTAGTGTATCTGTGACAGTGAGAGCACTGTATCTGTGACAGTGAGAGTAGTGTATCTGTGACAGTGGGAGTAGTGTATCTGTGACAGTGAGAGTAGTGCATCTGTGACAGTAGGAGTAGTGCATCTGTGACAGTGAGAGTAGAGTATCTGTGACAGTGAGAGTAGTGTATCTGTAACAGTTAGAGTAGTGTACCTGTGACAGTGAGAGTAGTGTATCTGTGACAGTAGGAGTCGTGTATCTGTGACAGTGAGAGTAGTGTATCTGTGACAGTGAGAGTTGTGTATCTGTGACAGTGAGAGTAGTGTATCTGTGACACTGAGAGTAGTGTATCTGTGACATTGAGAGAAGTGTTTCTGTGACAGTGGGAGTAGTTTATCTGTCACAGTAATGGTAGTGTATCTGTGACACTGGGAGTAGTGTATCTGTGACACTGGGAGTAGTGTATCTGAGACACTGGGCGTAGTGTATCTGTGACAGTGAGAGTAGTGTGTCTGTAACATTGAGAGTAGTGTATCTGTGACACTGGGAGTAGTGTATCTGTGACAGTAAGGTTAGTGTATCTGTAACACTGCGCGTAGTGTATCTGTGACAGTGAGAGTAGTGTATCTGTGACATTGAGAGTAGTGTATCTGTGACACGGAGAGTAGTGTATCTGTGACACTGGGAGTAGTGTATCTATGACAGTAAGGGTAGTGTATCTGTAACACTGGGTGTAGTGTATCTGTGACAGTGAGAGTAGTGTATCTGTGACAGTAGGAGTAGTGCATCTGTGACAGTGAGAGTGGAGTATCTGTGACAGTGAGAGTAGTGTATCTGTGACAGTAGGAGTAGTGTATCTGTGACAGTGAGAGTAGTGTATCTGTGACAGTGAGAGTAGTGTATCTGTGACATTGAGAGAAGTGTTTCTGTGACAGTGGGAGTAGTGTATCTGTGACAGTAGGAGTAGTGTATCTGTGACAGTGAGAGTAGTGTATCTGTGACAGTGAGAGTTGTGTATCTGTGACAGTGAGAGTAGTGTATCTGTGACACTGAGAGTAGTGTATCTGTGACATTGAGAGAAGTGTTTCTGTGACACTGGGAGTAGTGTATCTGTGACACTGGGAGCAGTGTATCTGAGACACTGGGCGTAGTGTATCTGTGACAGTGAGAGTAGTGTATCTGTGACACTGAGAGTAGTGTATCTGTAACATTGAGAGTAGTGTATCTGTGACACTGGGAGTAGTGTATCTGTGACAGTAAGGTTAGTGTATCTGTAACACTGGGTGTAGTGTATCTGTGACAGTGAGAGGAGTGTATCTGTGACTGTGAGAGTAGTGTATCTGTGACACGGAGAGTAGTGTATCTGTGACACGGAGAGTAGTGTATCTGTGACATTGAGAGTAGTGTATCTGTGACACTGGGAGTAGTGTATCTATGACAGTAAGGGTAGTGTATCTGTAACACTGGGTGTAGTGTATCTGTGACAGTGAGAGTAGTGTATCTGTGACAGTGAGGTCAGTGTACCTGTGACACTGAGAGCAGTGTATCTGTATCAGTGAGCATAGTGTTTCTTTGAAACTGGGAGCAGTGTATCTGACACTGTGCGTAGTGGATCTGTGACAGTGGGAGTAGCGTGTCTGTGACAGTGAGAGTCGTGTATCTGTGACAGTGAGGGTAGAGTATCTGTGACAGTGAGAGTAGTGTATCTGTGACACTGGGGGTATTGTATGTGTGACACTGAGATGATTGTATCTGTGACAGTGAGAGTACTGTATCTGTGACAGTGAGAGTAGTTTATCTGTGAGAGTGAGAGTAGTTTACCTGTGAAACTGAGAGCAGTGTATCTGTGTCAGTGAGCATAGTGTTTCTTTGAAACTGGGAATAGTGTATCTGACACTGGGCGTAGTGTATCTGTGACAGTGAGAGTAGTGTATCTGTGACAGTGAGAGTAGTGTATCTGTGACAGTGAGAGTAGTGTATCTGTGACAGTGAGAGTAGTGTATCTGTGACACTGAGATTAGTGTATCTGTGACAGTGAGAATAGTATATCTGTGACAGTGAGAGTAGTGTATCTGTGAAACTGGGCGTAGTGTATCTGTGTCAGTGAGAGCAGTGTATCTACGACAGTGAGAGTGGTGTATCTGTGACACTGGATGTAGTGTACCTGTGACAGTGAGATTTGTGTATCTGTGAAACTGGGAGCAGTGTATCTGTGACAGTGAGAGTAGTGTATCTGTGACACTGGGAGTAGTGTATCTGTGACACTGGGAGTAGTGTATCTGTGACACTGGGAGTAGTGTATCTGTGACAGTAAGATTAGTGTCTCTGTGACAGTGAGAGTAGTGTATCTGTTTCAGTGAGAGTAGTGTATCTGTGAAACTGGGCGTAGTGTATCTGTGTCAGTGAGAGCAGTGTATCTACGACAGTGAGAGTAGTGTATCTGTGACACTGAGATTAGTGTATCTGTGCCAGTGAGGGTAGTTTATCTGTGACAGTGAGAGCAGTGTATCTGTGTCAGTGAGAGTATTGTATCAGTGACAGTGAGTGTAGTTTATCTGTGACAGTGCGAGTAGTGCATCTGCGACAGTGAGAGCAGTGTATCTGTGTCAGTGAGAGTAGTGTATCTGTGACACTGGGTGTAGTTTATCTGTGACAGTGAGAGTAGTGTATCTGTGACACTGGGGGTAGTGTATCTGTGAAAGTGGGAGTATTATATCTATGAAAGTGGGAGTCGTGTATCTATGACACTGGGAGTAGTGTATCTGTGACAGTGATAGTAGTGTATCTGCAACAGTGAGAGTATTGTACCTGCGACAGTGAGAGCAGTGTATCTGTGACAGTGAGAGCAGTGTATCTGTGACACTGAGATTAGTTTATCTGTGACACTGGGAGTAGTGTATCTGTGACAGTGAGAGTAGTGTATCTGTGACAGTGAGAGCAGTGTATCTGTGACAGTGAGAGTAGTGTATCTGTGACACTGAGATTAGTTTATCTGTGACACTGACATTAGTGTATCTATGTCAGTGAGAGTATGTATCTATGACACTGGGAGTAGTGTATCTGTTAGATCCGTGTGTTATAGAGACACGAAATGCAGGAGTTGATTTAACAAGTTTTTACTGAACAAAGTCTGGAGGTGAACTAACTACACAAGATGCTATACAGTCTTATATACCCGAGTGGTCACTACTGGTACTACACTATACAGGGACTTCAAAATCATCGTTTCTCTTAAAGGTACATACACTACAATTCCTCCCCTTTTAGATAAATAGTACATAACATTTAAATAATCATTAAATAACATTTTTACAAGAACAATAATAAACACATTTGCTGAAGTTAATCAATTACAAATTCAGTCTCTCTGGAGGCTTCCTGACTCAGTCCAGATAACGCCTCGGTGGTGTAGTAGGTTCTTTTGGCAAGGTCGCTTCGGCTTCAATGCCAGTGTCGGGTTCATCTGGTTCCAGTATCACCGGATCGGAGGTAGATACTATGGGTATCTCTGCTTCATCACTAGGCGTATAGAGTTGTGGTGTAGGTTTGTCCTTTTTTGGATGACTCTATGATCTGGTCAGCATGGCGCCTTATTATGCTTTCTCCAATGTCCATGGTATACATCAGCGGTCCTAGTCGTGTGCAAATAGTTCCAGGCTGCCATTTCTCGGTACGGTAGTCCCGGGCCAAGACTGGTTGAACTATCTGGAAGGTTCTAGTTGGCCTTTCATTCATGCTTTGAAATTGCCGTTTCTCTACGTCCCTTCTGACGTTTGGCTTGACCAAATCCTGCCGGCATCTTAGGCTTCTATTGAAAAACATCATGGCGGGGGTTTGGTTTGTAACCACATGTGTTGCATTCCTGTATGCAAACAGGAAGTTATCTACCTTATGTTGTAGATTTATGTCTTCATTACCCATGGCCTTTATGGCCTTCTTGAAGGTCTGGACAAACCTTTCAGCTAATCCATTGGTGGCGGGATGGTATGGGGCGGACGTGTAGTGCTTAACCCCATTGTTTTTTAAGAACTTCCTGAATTCTTCGGATACAAATTGCGGTCCATTATCAGAGCAGATCTGTTCAGGCAGCCCATTCCTGGCGAATATGGTCCTTAATACTGTGATGGTTTTTCCCGTGGTGGTGGAGGACATCTTTATTACCTCCGGCCACTTGGAGTGTGCATCCACCGCGATTAAGAACATTGAGTCCATAAATGGACCAGCAAAGTCGATATGTACCCTTTGCCATGGAGATGAGGGCCACTCCCATGGATGTAGAGGGGCATGTGGTGGGGCGTTTTGGACTTTCTGGCATCCTAAACAGCTCTTGGTCATTTCTTCGATGTCTCCATCGATACCTGGCCACCACACAAATGCTCTGGCTAAGTTCTTCATTTTCACTCCACCCAGATGCCCCTCGTGAAGCTCCTTTAGCACTCTATCCTTGAGTTTGGGTGGAATCACCACTCTGGATCCACACATCAAGGTTCCTTGGCACACTGACAGCTGTTCTCTTCTTTGCAAGAATGCTGGCAACAGTGGTTCGCCATGTGCTGGCCATCCCTTCACCGTTAAAGCGTAGACTCATGAGAGAGTCGGGTCATTTCGCGTTTCCTTTTCAATGGCAGAATTTGTCACCGGTAGACATTCCACTATGGTCGAGTGGAACATCTCCACTGGGTCCACTGTAGGCGCCTCTTCCACCGTTGGCAATGGTAGGCGCGATAACCCATTAGCATTCCCATGCTGTTTTGTTCCTTTGTATTCTATGTCATATTGGTGTGCCCCTAGGAAAAGGGAACACCTCTGTAGCCTTTGCGCTGTCATAATGGGAACACCCTTTTTAGGGTTGAATATGGAAACAAGGGGTTGATAGTCAGTCAACAAGGTAAATTTTTGTCCGTGTAGGTAATGGTTGAATTTCTTCACCCCCCACACCAGGCTGAGTGCCTCCCTGTCGATCTGGGCATAGTTACGCTCAGCTGAGTTCAATGAGCGTGACGCAAAAGCTATCGGCCGCTCCGAGCCATCGGGGAATCTATGCGATAATACCGCTCCCACGCCGTAAGGGGATGCATCGCACGCCAGTCTGATTGGCAGTGATGGGTTGTAATGAGCCAACACTTCCCTGGATGTGATCAAGCCTTTGCATTTATGGAAGGCACGTTTACAGTCTTCGCTCCATTTCCAAACTACTCCCGTTTGTAGCAGTGCGTTAAGAAGGTGCAGAACCGGCGACAAGTTTGGTAAAAATTTATGATAGTAATTTACTAATCCCAGGAACGACCTTAATTGTGAGACATTATCAGGCGCTGGGGCCTTTACGACCGCTTCAACTTTTCAGTTGACTTATGCAACCCTTCTTCGTTAATGACATGGCCACAATATGGTATTTGTCTCTGGAAAAATTCGCACTTGGGGCGATTTGCTCGTAGGCCCCGTTCTCTCAGCCTCGTGAGCACCTGCTCCAAGTTGGCAAGGTGCTCGTTGTCGTTTTCTCCTGTTACAAGGGTGTCGTCTAGGTAGCATTGAGTCCCCGGAATCCCTTGCAGGACTTGCTCCATAGCTCTTTGCCAGATAGCTGGAGCTGATGCCTCTCCGAAAACCAGACGATTGTACTGGTACAGGCCTTTGTGTGTGTTTATCGTGAGATACTTTTTAGAGGCCTCCTCAACCTTCATCTGTAGATATGCCTGTGCTAAGCCAATTTTGGTGAAACGTTTCCCTCCGGCTAGTGAGGCGAAAATATCTTCTACCCTCGGAAGAGGATACTGTACCATGTGAAGAACCGGGTTTACAGTCACCTTGAAGTCCCCACAGATGCGAACTTTTCTCTGTTCTTCAGATTTATCATTATTCAACGTTTTCTTCATGACCGGGATGATGGGTGTTGCCCACTCGCTCCAATCTACCTTGGATAACACGCCTGCTTTTTCCAAATTCTCCAGCTCTGCCTCGACGGCTGGACGAATTGCGTATGGCACCGGCCTTGCCTTAAAAAGCTTGGGAATTGCCGCATCTTCCACTTTTATTGAGGCGGTGGCACCTTTCAGGGTTCCTAGTTCCTGTTGAAACACTTCTTTGGCTTCAGCCAAGATTTCTTTTAATCGTCCAGGTATGACGTCGTCATCATTTTTTTTCTTACTGGTCACCGTCATTGCCTGAATGGAGTGCCAGTCTAAACGTATCTTTCTGATCCATTCACTTCCCAACAACGGTGGACCACCATCTTGCAGAACGTATAAATACAACTTCTGTATTTCCTTGCCATTGTATACAACAGGCACTCTTATTTTCCCTCTGCAGTATACTTTCTGCCCCGTATATGTCTGCAAGATAATGGATGTGTCTTTCAAAGGTATATGCAGAAATAGCCGCTCGTAATCCCGTCGACTCATGACGGTCAGAGCTGATCCTGTATCTTGCTCCATTTTGACTGGGGACCCCGCTATCGTGAGTGTAACCCAAATGGTCTGGTTATCTTCTTTGGCAATTACATTATGTAATTTGAGACAGCTTAGTCTCTTGTTTCCGGAGTCGCTATCGCTCTTCTGGTCTTCGGAGCTACTGTCCGTCATCATTTGTACTTTTCTGTACTTTTCCTTATTGACCTTTTTACTGTCAGCGGATTTCTTTCCAGACCTGCATACACGTGCAATGTGTCCCATCTTTCCACATTGCCTGCATGTTTTGTCCTTGAACCAGCAGTCCTTCTGGTCATGGGTGGATCTGCCGCAGCAATAACATCTCTCGAAACCCCGTGTCATTTCATGGGTGCCGAAGTCCTGTGGCTTTTGCTGTATCTCTGCAGCTCCTCTTGCTGCTGCTTCGTATGATACAGCCACACTGAAAGCCTTGTCCAGTGTCAAATCTTTCTCAGAAAGTAGTCTTTTCTGTGTTCCTTCGCTTAGGAGACCGCAGACGAATTTGTCTCGTAGAGAATCTGCCAGCCCTGCCCCGAATTGGCAGTGCTTTGACAGCTTTCGTAATTCGGTGTGGTAATCAGCGTTACTTTCATTCTTGTGCTGATTCCTCCTGAAGAATTTGAATCGTTCCGCTATCAACAGCGGTGTTGGGTTTAAGTGCTCCTGTAAGGTATCAACAATCTCCTTAAAATTCTTGTCCATCGGTTTGGCTGGAGTGATCAAGTTTCGTAACAGCCCGTATATCCTTGCGCCCATCAGATTTAGAAGTACCGATGCCTTTTTATCATCCGCTACTTCATTCGCCTTGCAATATACCTCCACTCTTTCCACATATGTGGTCCAATCTTCTATATCACTATCGAAAGCAGTAATATTGCCAGTCTTCGGCATCTTGAAAATCTAAAATGGCGCTTCCCGCTCTTTTCCTCCGTCCCCAATGGATCAAAATGGCGCCTCCCACGCTTTTCTTTCTTCCCCGCCGAGTTAAGATGGCGCCTCCTGCGCTTTCCCGCCGCTGCCGCTGCTGCCAACGCTGTTCTCCGCGGTTCCCGTTGCGACCTGCAGCTTTTCGCGGTATTTCTAATTTTTTTTTTTATATATCGCTTCAATAGTTTCTCCGTTACTTGGAGAACCATTCCCGTCGTGGTGTGGACCCTCTGGGACTTTCCCCTCCCTCTGCTCAGTCTGAACTCCGACCTGCTTTGCAGCACCGGCCGTGCCCTGAGTGCTCCACCCTCTCTCTCTCTTTGCTTCTGCTTCCCGACTTGCTGCCCGGCCCTGCTGCAGAGCCACCCGATCGAGCTCTAGCCCGCCGCAGCCCAGGAAGGATCAGTGCACTACCTGCCACCAGCCCGTTTAGCTGGTGAAACCACAGTTTTTTTTTCTTGCTTCTGTCTTCGACCTTCGTCTGAGGAATCGATCTCCTTGAGGTGCTGCCGAATTGCAGTTAAGTTCGTTTCTAACTCGTCGCCACTGTTAGATTTGTGTGTTAATGGAGACATGGAATGCAGGAGTTGAATTAACAAGTGTTTACGGAACAAAGTCTGGAGGTGAACTAACGACACAAGATGCTATACAGGCTTATATACCCGAGTGGTCACTACTGGTACTACAGTACACAGGGGCTTCAAAAACATAGTTCCTCTTAAAGGTACATACACTACAGTATCTGTGACAGTCATAGTAGTGTATCTGTGAGAGTGAGAGTAGTGTATCTGTGATGGTGAGAGTAGTGTATCTGTGACAGTGAGAGTAGTGTATCTGTAACAGTGAGAGTAGTGTATCTGTGACAGTGAGAGCAGTGTATCTGTGACCATGGGAGCAGTGTATCTGTGACACTGGGCGTAGTGTATCTGTGACAGTGGGCGTAGTGTATCTGTGACAGTGAGAGTAGTGTATCTGTGACACTGGGAGTAGTGTATCTGTGACAGTGAGAGTAGTGTATCTGTGACACTGGGAGTAGTGTATCTGTGATAGTTAGAGTAGTGTATCTGTGACACTGAGAGTAGTGTATCTGTGACAGTGAGAGTAGTATATCTGTGACACTGGGCGTAGTGTATCTGTGACACTGAGAGTAGTGTATCTGTGACACTGAGCGTTGTGTATCTGTGACACTGAGCATAGTGTATCTGTGACAGTGAGAGTAGTGTATCTGTGACAGTGAGAGCAGTGTATCTGTGAGAGTGAGAGTAGTGTAACTGTGACAGTGAGAGTAGTGTATCTGTGACAGTGAGAGTAGTGTATCTGTGACAGTGAGAGCAGTGTATCTGTGTCAGTGAGAGTAGTGTATCTGTGACAGTGAGAGTACTGTATCTGTGACACTGAGATTAGTGTATATGTGACAGTGAGAGTGGTATATCTGTGACAGTGAGAGTAGTTTATCTGCGACAGTGAGTGTAGTGTTTCTGCGACACTGGGAGTAGTTTATCTGTGACATTGGGCATAGTGTATCTGTGGCAGTGAGAGTAGTGTATCTGTGACAGTGAGAGTAGTGTATCTGTGACAGTGAGAGTAGTGTATCTGTGACAGTGAGAGCAGTGTATCTGTGTCAGTGAGAGTAGTGTATCTGTGACAGTGAGAGTAGTGTATCTGTGACACTGGGACGAGTGTATCTGTGACAGTGAGAGTAGTGTATCTGTGACAGTGAGAGTAGTGTATCTGTGACAGTGAGAGTAGTGTATCTGTGACACTGGGAGTTGTGTATCTGTGACACTGGGGTTAGTGTATCTGTGACACTGGGCATTGTGTATCTGTGACACTGGGAGTTTTGTATCTGTGTGTAAGGCTCGCAAAATTCTACAGATTTCCCCTGTTATAAATCTCATCATTCATCAACAAACTACTCATGAAATAACGCTGGATGGCCAGCTGGTGGTGCTGTCCAAGGAGTATAAATACTCGGGCGTGGGCCCCAGCTTGCCAGGGACATTTTGTAAGACAAGGAACTAATGATGTACAACTAGACCTCCATGTTCTGAAACAAGTTGATTAAAGCCTTGCTTTATGCTCAAACCAAGTGTGTAGTGAATTTTATTACATAAATTTAATCAACTTGATATCGACCCCACATTCTGAATGATTTTGGGGAACAGCCAACTACGACTTCAACTACAGAAGGGAACTCCAGTGTAGAAATCAATCCATCATGGACAAACTACTCAGACCCGCCCGTCTTTACCTGGACCCAAATTCACCTACAACTGCTAAGGTATGGAAACACTGGTATCGTTATTTCAGCAACTTCCTCAGGGTGTGCGGTGAGAATGTTCCTGATAAATTAGAGATACTTGCCAATTATGTATCTCCTTATGTGTTTGACTATATCAAAGACTGTGTAGACTATGACTCCACTAGCCTAATATTACAGCGACTGTATGTTAAGGCCCCAAACAAAATTTTTGCTCGGCATCTATTGGCCACAACTTGACAACAACCCGGGGAATCACTTGACAAATTCCTTCAAAAGCTTCGCAGGCTCAGCAAGGATTGTAACCTTAAAGCTGTCACAGCTGAGCAGTACCAGAAGGAGCTAATTTGCGATTCCTTTATTAATGGAATTACGTCCCCCTTCATACACCAGTGTCTGTTGGAGAATAAATCCCTCCACTTACAGGCTGCCTATGACCAGGCGTGTTCCCTGGACTTAGCAAGAAGGAATGCAGATACCTATCATTTACCTCGTGCACGGGCTGCTGCTATCACTTTTAATGACTCCTTCGATAGGTCTCGGGCAGAAGCCCTCACCGATGATGACTCTAACTTAGTGGATGACAACCCTACCCTAGAAGTCTTCACTGATGATGACCCCGCCCTAGCGACACCTTGGCAATCTGGAAGGAAGTGTTTCTTCTGTGGCGGTACGTTCCATTATAGGATATTCTGTCCTGCTCCTAACGCAACCTGCAATCATTGCAGCAAGAAAGGTCACTTTTCTAAGGTATGCCAGTCAAGAGCCTCTGTTAGTAAGAAAGGCCACTTTTCTAAGGTATACCGGTCGAGAGCTCCTGTTAGTTTTGCAGCTAGTATCTATAAAACTGCTCCTCCCCCAAGAGCCACTACTAAGGTTACAGCTGCAATCTATTAAACTGCTCCTCCCCAAGAACCACTACTAAGGTTACAGCTGTCAAGGGTAAAACTGCCCCTCCTCCCATCACAGCTGTTTTCCCCCATAGTCTGTCCCATGCAACCATGAAGGTTTCGGTAAATGGACACATTTGAGTGCACTAATCGACTCATGCAGCTCTGACAGCTTCATTAGTGAGCGGGCTGTCAGTAAGTTAAAACTGCATATTTACCCCTCGGACAGGGAAATTGCAATGGCTCTGACGACACTGACCATCAATTCTTCCGGCTTTTGTCTTGTCAACCTTATTCTCAATGGCTGCAGTTATTTCTCCACCCGGCTCGGAGTTCTCAAGAACCTATGCAGGGATGTGCTCCTGGGACAGGATTTCCAGAAACAACACAAAAGACGCACTTTCGAGTTTGGAGGGTCAAAGCCGGAGCTTACTATTTCCAAAGTACCATTTTGTGCACTTTCGGCGGTTTTGCTCGACGAGCCCTCCTTGTTTGCCAATCTTACCCCCTGATGTAAGCCCATAGTCACTAAATCACGACGTTTCAGCCAAGATGATCGATCCTTTATCGAGGCAGAAATCTCTCACCTTCTAGCTGACGGTATCATTGAGCCATGTTCATCTTCCTGACGGGCTCAAGTCGTCGTTGTTAAAAATCCTCTGAAGCGACACAAGAAACGTCTTTGCATTGATTACTCGCAAACTATTAACCAGTATACTGACCTGGATGCCTACCCACTACCACGCATCGATGACATGGTCAATAACCTTGCCAACTACAGGGTATTTTCAACTTTTGATTTAAAGAGCGCATATCATCAAGTACCGTTAAAGGACTCTGACAAAAAGCATACGGACTTTGAGGCCAATGGTCGGCTTTACCAGTTTTGTCGCCTTCTGTTTGGGGACACCAATGGGGTGGCCAACTTTCAATGGGCAATAGATAGCCTAGTCAAACAGGAGAACTTAACGCACACTTTTCCATATCTAGATAATATCACCATTGCTGGTCATGACCAGAAGGAGCATGATGCCAAGCTCCAGAAATTTTTTGACGTTCTCCGTCGTCGCAACTTAACCTTAAATGAGTCCAAATCTGTGAAATCAGTACCATCAGTCAACATCCTTGGCTACTGGGTGGGCAACGGTGTCATCAAACTGGATCCAGAACGACTTCGTCTGCTGCAGGGGCTCCCTCCCCCTACGAATCCCAGCTCTCTTCGTCGAGCACTCGGCATGTTCGCCTATTATGCGAAGTGAATACCCCACTTCTCCGACAAGATCCAGCCCCTGCTTCACGCAAAGTCATTTCCGTTGGAAGCAACGGCTATTTCAGCTTCCAACCTCCTCAAGCGACAACTGGAAAAAGCCACGCTTCGTTCCATTGATGAAAATCTCCCTTTCGTGGTCGAGTGCGATGCATCGGATGTGGCGATCTCTGCTACCTTGACTCAAGGTGGTCGACCCGTTGCATTTCTGTCCAGAACTTTGCAGGGTAGTGAGCTCCATTATCCTCCTGTCGAGAAGGAGGCTACGGCCATCATCGAAGCGGTACGTAAATAGAGTCATTTTCTCACTCGTCGCCATTTCACACTTATAACCGATCAGCGCTCCATGGCCTTTATGCTGGATAACCGGAAACGCACTAAGATCAAGAATAACAAAATACAACTCTGGAGGATGGAATTGGCCGCCTTTGCATACACCATACATTATCGACCCGGCAAAGAGAATGTGGCCCCGGATACCCTCACGCGGGCATTCTGCTCTTCTATGTCAACTTCGACTCTAGCTGACCTTCATACTGACTTATGCCATCCTGGCATTACCCGTATGTTGCACTTTGTGCGATCTAAAAATCTCCCATTTTCTACGGAAGATGTGAAAAGAACATGCTCCTCCTGTAGAATTTGTGCAGCCTATGCAGCGACTCAGCATTGACTTTAAAGGGCCATTGCCTTCCTCAACGCGAAACACCTACTTACTGACTATGGTGGATGAATATTCACGCTTTCCCTTTGCTTTCCCCTGTCCCAATATGCTTACTTCCACAGGGATCAAATGCCTTGATCAAGTCTTTTCCCTTTGCGGTACGGCCAATTTCATCCACTCTGATCAGGGTCCCTCCTTCATGTCAAGCGAACTCAAAAGTTATCTCTCCCAACGGGGAATCATCACAAGTAATACGACACCGTACCATCCCATCGGTAACGGACAGGTTGAGAGATACAACGCTATCATTTGGAATGCTGTTCGTCTTGCGCTGAGGTCACGCAACCTACCAGACCAGCAGTTGGAAACTATGCTACCTGACGTGTTACATTCCATCAGGTCTCTCCTTTCTTCCTCTACCAATGTCACACCTCACGAGCAATTCTTCAGCTTCCAGCATCGCTCCACCCATGAGACATCTTTACCGTCATGGTTGGCAGCTCCCAGCCGCGTGCTGCTCCGAAGATTCGTCCAATCATCTAAGAAAGATCCTCTCGTTGACGAGGTAGAACTCAAGGACGTCAACCCCACGTACATGCACGTGCGGTACCCTGATGGCCGGGAGTCCACCGTTTCACTCCAGGACCTGGCTCCCTGTCCGGCCGGGTCCACGGACCCAACCGATAAAGACCCACGGGGATGATGCCGACACTCTGCGCTCCCTCGAAGATGACGCCCCACCGGGGACATCGAGAGATCTGCTGGCTGCCCCAGCGGATCCACTCGGGAGCCGAGCGCTCCCCGTGGGATGGCCACCCAAGGCCAGGACGCCGGTCAATCCCCAGCTATCCAACAGGATGAAGCCAGTTCTGCGCCTGTGGGGACCCGCACCCGGAGTCACGATCTCCCCAGCCTCCCTCGGGTCGATCAGAGCAACACGGGCCCTGTCGATCCACCGGTACGGATCAAGCGGCCCAGGGACCAAGACACGGTCCGGGGAGACTTGCTTTCTAGCCATAAACAAAAATCTAAATGACTGCAGCTATTCATGGTCCGCCTAATCCGTTAAGAGGAACTCGTCGGACTTCCAAATCTTTTAGGCAGGAAGAATGTTGTAAATCTCATCATCATCAAGAAACTACTCATGAAATAACGCTGGACGGCCAGCTGGTGGCACCGTCCAAGGAGTATAAATACTCGGGCGTGGGCCCAGCTTTCCAGGGACATTTTGTAAGACGAGGAACTAGTGAAATACAACTAGACCTCCATGTTCTGAAACAAGTTGATTAAAGCCTTGCTTTATGCTCAAACCAAGTGCGTAGTGAGTTTTATTATGTCACCCCCAAACTAAGAAAAGAAGAGATTTTTGACTATTGAAAAGAATATTGGGCCAGAAAGTGGCTTAAAATCAAAACCCCAGGATTTTTTGGCTATTTTAAAAGGCATGTCTAGGCCTGTGGAAGGCTGTGACAAAGGAGGTGGGATAGGCCCCCGAAACAAGTAGTTTTAATATTGGCAAAGGCCAGATGTCTGGGAATGTTCTGGACCGTCTCAGTCATTCCACATAAAGACAATAGGCCTAGATGCACTCTCTCCTGATTCAAAGCCTGCAAAGCTACTAATAACTTTTCCCCTGCAAGAGCTTTATCCTGGATCTTCAGTGCTGACTCCCTTAACTCGGCTGCCTGTGCTGCAACGAGCCTGTCCAAAAGCTTTTTAAAACACATCAGCCAAACTGCCTTCTCTAAGGACTTCTTGTGTTCCTTTCCCTCTGTCCAGTTAGCTGCTGCATCTACCGGACGGCCAGCATTTAACAGCATGGTGATCCACTTCTTAGTGATATTCACCTTACTAAACACATAATCAGAAAACCTTTCATCCATCATGGTTCGCTCATCCGAATCATTGTCTACTGTATCACAACCCTGTTGCCGGAGTCCTGCCGCGGTCACCATTTCTGTAGAGGTGGTGTGGGGTGGCGTGTATGCCCAGTCAGTTATGCCTCTGACTGTTTGTGAGCGGTTCGAATCGTTCCCACGCCCCTGTGTTCTAGATACCGGACTTAGGTACAGGCGGCGATACAGAAAAGACTTGAGTAGACAGGTGGTTTGGACGTAAGCAAAACCAAGATTTTTATTGAAAAAGAAATTAACACAGTCTTATGAAAAATTACTTGTATAAAATTTACAGGCAAATACAAAATAATATACTTATACAGGGAATGAGGAACACACGGCACATCGAGGGAAAACAAATTATCTTAACAATCCCCTTATCCTTGTCCCACCCCCTATACCTAACTAGATTAAGCAATGAGGGGTCAGAATTCATGCTCACCAATCAAAAGATCTGCTGACTTCAAAACCTAGGGTTTCGCTCTTTGTGCTCTATGGAGCCTGCCGTCATCACGTGGTCTCAGGGTGCTGCAAGGGCATTGTCCAGGTACAAGTACCCCAAAGTTAAAGTCTCTGCTTGGGTACTTTACCTCGCAGGGATGATGGTTCCTCTTCCTCGGCCGGCAGTTGGAGTTTGCATGAAGATAGTCGCAGGTCAGCTGGACTGAAGGGCCGATTATTTGAAGCTTTTCTTCAATCGTCTTTCCATTCGTCTTCTTCACCACCTCACCTCGTCGCGTCCTGCCTCACCTGGCCTGGTTTGTCTGTGTCCGCCTGGCGCAATGCCGGGCATCCCTGATGGAATGGGGAAGGCACGGGCAGTGGCCGGGCAGTAAGCGCGGGACGGGGGAAGAGCAGTAGCCACGAGGGCGAGGGGCCAGAGCAGGAGCCGGGAGCAAGGGCAGGGAGCAGAGAGAGAAGGTTGCCAGTGGGCCTACAATTATACTCCTTCGGACGGCCCTTATCTGCGCGCCAAATCAGGTTAGTTCTTTGCCCCAATCTTGGCGGGCTAGTTTAAATAATTGTAGCAATTTAAACTAACTGTTTTTAGATGGCCGGTAATCGCACCTACTGGCCCGATTCCTGATTTGCTTTTGTTATTAATACATCTTAATCGGCCTGCCCAGCTTGGATGGCTTCCCTAAGCTGTTTCCGATTATTTATGCAAACAACTTGATGGCCTTAAGTATAGGCCTCACTGGTTTTGATCTGTCTCCGATTTGACTTAATGCATAATTCAAAGTCCTGTCTGCTTTCAAAACACAAAAGTCTCTCTTCACAGAAACTGCAGCCTGGGTTTCGATTTCCCAAAAACTGCTTCAATCAACTCAGACACCAGGGCCCTCTATTCCCAATGCTCGTTTGACTACGAGGAACTCAAGAGCTTTCAGATCCTCGTTCAAGCCCAGGATGCTGGGTTCCCGGCACTCGTCAGCAACGTGACTGTGAACGTCATCGTCCTGGATCAGAACGATAACGCCCCGCAAGTCATTTCCCCGTTGACCAAGAACAATTCTGGAATAACCGTGCCTTGCTCTGCGGACCCGGGCGACCTCGTGACCAAAGTGATGGCTGTGGATGCAGATTCTGGCCAGAGTGCATCTAGTGGGAGAACACAAGGCCCAGTTGGAATACCTACGGTGCCAAGTCACCGAGGCCAAGGGAAATGAGTTAAGGTTGCGGGAGAAGAACGCCCGCTTGGCAAGGCAGATTAGGGAAGAGAAAGTGCAGGAGGCAAAGGCAGTGAATAAGCTAGCGAGCGAGCAGGGGTTTGAGGAGGCAGACCACAGCCCCTGTAAAGAGAGGATAGAAAATCTGAGCCGGCCCTTCCGGAAGGCAAAATGCATGGTATGCCTCATAAGCCCAAAGGCAGGCCAGGCAGATTTTATGCGGAATGAGGGGAGGACAGTTCCAACATCACCAGTAGTGTCTAGGGACGACCCGGTTGAGAGAGAGGAGACCTCACGACAACCACCCGTAGCGCCAAGTTTTAGCGAGGTTTGGCAGCAAGAGGGGGTGGAACCCGGGGTGGAGCCCGGAGTGGAGCCAGAGGTGGAGGCGGAGGTAGAACAACCCCCACCCGAGAGGTCGGAGCCAGGACCGATGTGCCCAGCAAGAAATCGGAGGTTCAGCCCACCCGCCAATGGCGACATTGAGGAACCCCTCCAAAACCAGTTCGTATTACCCTTTAACACCCAACAGCTTAGGGCTATGGTCAACCATCTGTTGACCAATTGTTACGGGTGTGGGAAGAAGGATGGTCCCTGGCGGAAGGAGTGCAAAAACCCTTGGAAAGATAACAAGGGAAAGCATCCCACAACCCCAGCCCAGAAGGCGGGGGCAGGGATCCCTTCCGCAGAGGTCGAGACACTTTTGGACACCATGAGGTCCTTATTGACTGGCCAGGGGAGAGTAGCAGCCACCACTGGTGCTCTCACCCCGTCTGCCCATCCAACCCACAGCTGTGACTAGAGCCAGCGCAGCCTGTTTATCTGTGTTCTCTCCGGTATGATGAGTGGAAAAGACCCCTTTTGGAGATGGAGGTGGAGAAGGTGATGAGGACCTATCTGTTAGACATGGGGGCATCATGCACCGTGGTCTACTCAGCTAACCCCACCACCTCACCTCTCTCCAGCTGGGTCCCATGCAGTCTATTGGGGTTCACGGGCAAAGAAGAGGCTGGCTCGTTTTCCATCCCGCTCGCCATTTGGTTAGGACCGCTCCGCTCCAAGTGGACCTGTGTCCTGATGAAATGGGAAGTGGAGGGTGGAAGAGGGGCCCTGGGAGCCGACTTTATCGTAGGCCACGGGATCCTAGTGGATTTAAGGAATCACTGCCTTTGGGGGCAGGTAGAGTAAAGAACGGTGAGATCATAGTAATCCTGGGAAAGGAAGGGAAGGAGACCCTCTGCACCATGAAGCCCAAAGAGGATTATAACCTCGGACTCATGGTCAGCGAATCCCCACCAGAGTACCAGGCATTTGTGCAAGCCCACCTGGCCACATTTGCCACTCACAAACACGACTGCAGGAGGGTCACAGGGTTTGAGGTCAGCGTAGACGGGGACCCCATGGCCCGACCACAGAAACAGTATAACTTCCCCAGGGAAGCAGAACCGGACATGGAAGTAGCCTTGTCCTCGTTAGTGCAGCAGGGAGTTCTGAGACCGATAGCTACCCACGTGAATTCTCCATTATGGCCGGTCAGAAAGCCGGACAATTCCTGGAGGGCCACGGTGGCCTATCGAGTGCTCAATAGTAACATCCCAGCCTGCACACCCAGAGTAGCAGCAGTTGCCGACCTCATCGGGGGTATTCCAGCATCCGCGACCACTTTCACGGTGCTGGATATTTCAAACGGGTTTTGGTCC
The DNA here is from genome assembly GCF_052327205.1 of Somniosus microcephalus. Lineage (NCBI taxonomy): Eukaryota > Metazoa > Chordata > Chondrichthyes > Squaliformes > Somniosidae > Somniosus > Somniosus microcephalus. The sequence continues at coordinate 19,145,525 of NC_141006.1, read as the reverse complement.
ATCCCTGTAAGGAGGGAGGATCAGTACAAGTTTGCCTTTAAGTTTAAAGGGCAACAGTACACGTGGAACTGTTTGCCTCAGGGCTTCCACAACAGCCCCAGCATTTTCCATCAGTGCATGGCCAACAGTTTGAAGGATTTTAGCCAGCCCAGACAGTTGGTCCAATATGTGGATGACTTGCTCCTGTTCACTGATTCGAAAGAGGAGCATGGCCCACTATTGGCCGAACTACTGGAGCTGTTAGGGCAGAAGGGTTTCAAAGTAAATGCCAAGAAAGCGCAGATCGGCCAGCAGGAGGTGAAATTCCTCGGCCTGACCGTCCGCGCTGGAGAAAGGGCCATAGATAAGGCTAGGAGGGAGGTGGTACAAGAACTACTGGTCCCTAACACAGTAACGGGTGTGAGGTCGTTTCTAGGGCTAACCGGGTACTGTAGAGATTTCATTGAGGACTATGCAGCCACCGCAGCGCCTCTGCTCTGACTCCTACACAAGGGAGTGGAGTGGCTTTGGGATGAGGGTTGCCAGGAAGCATTTGTCAGGCTCAAGAAAGACTTGCAGACCGCGCCAGCTCTAGGGGCCATAGATGGGGGGAAAGAGCTTTTCCTGGAGGTAGCAGCCAGCGGGGACACCCTGAGTGCTGTGCTGCTACAAGAGCGGCATGGCTGGCTGCGGCCGGTGGTCTACTCCTCCAGGATACTCACGGATGTGGAGAGGAACTATTCCAACTATGAGCGGCACCTTATGGCCACACATTGGGCTGTGAAAAGAACATTGATCTTCACAGGCACCTCTCCCATCACCCTCCTCACCCATCACACACCCACCCAAATGCTTCTGGATGGGAGGATCAAGGATGGGACAGTGAGCAGTGCCCGCATTGCCCGCTGGACCTTGCTCCTCTCGCAGATGGATCTGAAGGTGAAGGGTCTCTGTGAGCCAAAGCTCGCAGCCAATCTGGTATATCCTGGAACATCGAAGGGGTTTGGGAAGTAAACATAGGTTTACGGGCCGGGATACATCCCACAGGCCGCGAGATCTATATAGACGATTCCAGCATGGTATCTGCTGGCGAGCGTCTCACGGGGTGTGGAGTTTACGACCCAGCGGTAAACATTGCCCTGATGATTAAGCTCCCCAGCACCATGTCCGCGGTGGTGTACGTTGTTACACACCCCAAAATCTTCCCCACCTCCTACACAATTTGCTTGGACAGCATGTTCACGTGCAATTCGTGTCCGGAGTACCTGGCCATCTGGTTCCACCGCGGATACACCTCCGCTGACGGGAGACCCCTCACCGTAAAGCCCCTGCTGGAAAAGATCCTGGCAGCAGTGGGGGAGGAAGGGGAGGTTTTCATTCACAAGGTGAAGGCCCATTCCTCCACAGAACCCCGCAGCCAAGGCAACCAGCAGGCTGACTTGCTCGCCAAGGAGGGTGCCCGCACAGGCACTTTCTGGGACCCATTTGGGTCCAGACATATGGCGGCGGTCAGAGGTAGGGACAGGACCCAAGGGACTGCAGGGGTAGCGTTAGCTCCGGACCTTAAGACGGTCCAAGCCCAAGACCCTGTCCTAAAAGCAATCCTCAGTGCAGTCGCTGAGGGAAAGGGAATAGAAGTTCTGTACGGCACAGTGACTCTCTCCGTTAAAGAGGGCATGCTGTTCCGGGGGGAACAGTGGGTTGTGCCACAGCAGCACTGGAGGGAATTCCTTCAACTGAACCATGAGGGGTCAGGAGCGGGACACCCCGGGCTTGAGACCACCTGGCAGCGGGAGGAACAGGCGGGATGGTGGCCGGGACTCAGGGACGATGTCCGTGGGTTCTGTGCAGGCTGTCTTGTATGCGCTGCGAATAACCTCGACCCCCACAAAAGGAAGGTACCTATGGGACACATCAGCAGGGTAGAGGGACCATGGCAGTCAATAAAGGTCGACTACATCGGGCCCCTGCCCACCGCCCAGGGAGGCTATAAGTGCTGCCTAGTCCTGGTGGACGTGTTTACCAAGTGGGTAGAGGCCTTTCCCTGCAGAACAGCCACAGCTCTGGGTACTGCCAGGATCCTGGTCCGGGAAGTGTTCTCGCGGTGGGGACTACCACAGTTTGTGGAGTCTGACCAAGGGAGTCATTTCACCGGACAGGTGATGCAGAATACCCTTATGCTGTTGGGCATTGAGGGGAAATGGCACGTGTCCCACAACCCGCAGTCATCCGGGATTGTGGAACGTATGAACCGGACCCTCAAGGAAAGGTTACGGAAGGAGACGGTGGACTCGCCCCGTAAATGGGCCTAAGTCCTACCGTTGGTTTTGATGGGGATCAGGGCCAGCCAGTCTAAAAGCATGGGGTATTCCCCGTACGAGCTAATGACTGGCAGGATTATGCGGACCCCCACCCATGTACTAGCCCCAGTGCTCACGGAGGGTCAGCTCAGCGAGGTCAACCGGGACAGGTTCGCCCGAAACCTCTTTGAGCAGCTGAAGCAGGTCCATGAGCAGGCGGCTGGTAACATGGGGAGGCAGCATCGGAGTAACCGATTGCTGCTCGAACCGAGAAAGCACCACGAGTGGGAGGTAGGAGATCAGGTCATGGTGAGAAACTATGCCCGAGTGGGGAGTTTGGAACCATTGTACGTGGGGCCCTACAGCATTGTAGATAAAGCCAACCCCATGGTATATGCTGTGAAGATGCCCCGGCGTACAAAATTGTTGCATATCAACCAGTGTAAGCTGCTTACACCTGAAAGGGGAAAACAGCCAGTTGGGAAAAGGTCTGAGGATAAAGATGCTCAGCCTGCAGCAGGAGCGAGTTCATAGACTGCACAGGCAGGCGCTGTGGCTTGCTTAAAGGGAGGGGCCCCCCCACTCTTCTGCGATCCAGACGAGGGGGAGGGACCTGAGGGCGAAAAGCCCACCCCTATACCAGGTGTAGAGAGAGAGGGACCTGAGGTAGAAAACCCCGCCCCGGACCCAGCCATGGGACCTGGGGGCAGAGACTCTCAGCTCGCAGCAGCAGGCTGCGAAGAGTTACCTGCCCCCAGCCCAGGTTCGGGAGGGGTCAAGCCTGAGGGAGCAGTGGTTCGGGTTAAAGGCCCGGCAGCCAAGAAAGCCCCACCCGTCAAGGCCCCCAGAAGGTCCCCACGGATGCCCCAGCCGAGAAAGCCATGGTCACCGGCCCTCCAGTTACCAAGGGCCGCCCCTCGAGCCAGGGAAATGTCCAAGGACAGAGGTCCTCAGCCAGCAGCCATGGGCTGCGAGGGACAAACAGTGAAGGACGGTGCGGTCACGCCGGGGGTAGCGGCAAGCTGCAGTCCAACCAGGGATTAGCCTGGCTGCCCAGAGACGGGCGGCAGATGTATATAGTATAGTTTAAATTTTGGTTAGTGTTTATTGTTAAGTTTAATTATTTAGCTTAAGCTTGGGTGTTTTAGTTTAAGTTAAATAAGGTGATGGGTAGTTTTAAGTAAGCAGTCTGCTAAGAGTGTGTATATTTTTGGGTCGAGGTCGCGGGACCTGACCATGCTTCACCAAGCCAGAGAATCTCTTGGGGACCTGGCTGCATGTTTTTGTATCATTTTGCAGAAGGACTTTCAGGATGAAGGGGGCCGTGGTCCTATTCATCCTGATTGGGATGAGCGTGGGAAGATGAGGTGACGTCCAGGACTCCCACATCTACGGGTGCTCGGGAGACAAGGCGCCCACAGCGATCGATGGAAGCGGTGAACGGGATGCGGAGGAGACCGCCGTCTACTTCCACGAGGGAAGGTGGCCAGGATGGCTGGGGTCCAATTCGTCTCAGTACTCCAGCCAAACCGGATTCACGTACGGGGAGACCTCCCTCCTGTGCCCCAGGGTACGGGTCGTTACCATGAGGGTCAGCGTCACCGTTGGAAAGCGAATATGTTTAACGTGTAAAGGACACATTCCTCTGGATAGGTGGTGGTGGCTCAGGAAGTTGAGCAAAGACATGAGGAACCCTGAAGTCGAGTGGGAACGGTTGGGGAACAACACCCACCGGACGATTACAGGGACTCATGGAGGATTGAGTGTTTGTTGGGACAAGTGGTGGGAACCAGACCAAGGGATTTATATCTGTATGTGGGGGGTCAGAGGAGGTCTTCCCCGCAGGCATATCTATCGTTTTCCACCAGCAGTGGCACGACACCGGGCAGGGGATGAGGTGGGATGCCAGCCGGAAGGTGTGCGCAGTCCCATTCTCCCCAATCCCAGTCAACGCCACTGAGCTGGTAACCCGCCCCCGTAAGCCCCTGCCCACGGCGCAGGTGGCGAGGTTACCCAGGGAAGGTTGCCCCACCACTACCAAGGGACCAGGGAATGGGTTGGTACTAGTCCCCACCGATCAGATGCTGTACCAGGGGGTACACTACGCGGTAGCCTCTGTGATTTTAAATCTCACCGAGGTACATTTGCCGGAGTGGTGCCCCAAAGAAACAGAGCAGTTATACCAGGCCCTGTTAAAGGACATGTTCAAGAAGTTTTACGAGTTCGATTTCGCCCACGTGGACAAAGCCGAACTCTACACCACACACCGAGAGTTTTTGGGTAATGCAGGGAGGCAAAGAATGGGAGTATGGAATGATGTTTTTACTGCGTTTAATACTGGGTCCTCTGTCATCAACAGTTTAGATGACATAGAGCTGCAGACCCAGATAAACGGTTTAAAAACAAAGTTAAAGAAAATATTACTGGATGAGAACAAGGTAGTGGGCTCGGAGTTGCATGAGGACCAGGCCATGATGGTCCATTTAAAGGAGATCATAGCCGAGTTGGAAAAGCACGCAAAGACGGTAAATGCTCTCATAAGGGAGGACAGAAATGCTACTGACCAGGCTGCGCAGAAGGAGGTGTGCATGTTATACGGGGCGTGGTTACTGGGCGAGGGCCGCAGTAATCTGGAGGATTTAAAACAGGGTTTAGCCCCCACCTGGATTAGCAACAAGCAGCTCGCAGCCCTCTACCCGTTTGAGGATGCATTAAGCCCGTGCCAACTCTGGCTAGCCTCCGAAGCCTACCCAGTCCCCGTGGATTGTGGGCGGTCCAACCACACAATCATGGGAGTAGTAGTTAGGATGCTGGTCATGGGTAGGACAGCCCAACCCGCACCGGTCTACAGGGTTGAGAACATTGGAGTCATTCAAGGGGGTGCGCATATTCGTTTCACAGCGGTCCCGCCTTACGTCATTAAGTGGGAGCACGCTATGACAGATACTGACCTCTCAGGGTGCCGGAGCCAGGGAGCACACATAATCCTGTGTCCCCAGCACTTGAATACCTATTCAAAACCGCAGTGTGGGTTCAGAGATGCTGGCACGAAACCTATAAATTGTACCATGGAGGCAATGGCACAAGGTTATGTTCCCCCGCAGGTAGCATATATAGGAGGTGGGACATATTGTGTCACCACCGGTGCGTCCCACTACCAGCATGGACAGCATAGCTGGTGTCCGGTCAGTGACAGCAGTTTCTGTTTTAAACCTGAGGCAGAAGTTCAAGTGGCCCAGGAGCGAATTGTCCCCATTCCTGAACCCTCCACTGTTCACCTCACTGTGAAGGAGAATTTCACGGATTTGCAAAAGTACTTAGCCCACTTTGGCTATGAAATTCCCCCTCTCCCTGAACACCTTACCAAAATACTCAAAGCCGTTATAGTTTCGCAGAAACATTTTTACACTCTAGAGCAGAAAACAGTAGAGATAGGGACAAAGAAATTGGATATTGTGACTCCACCCTGGTGGATCAGACTGGCTTCCCACATTTTCATGGTTTGCCAGTTAGGGATAGTGTTGTATCTAGATTGCATTCAATGTAAGGGAAAAGGTCAGTTGTTAGAATTCCGTAACCAGAAGATCTGGAAGGAACGTTATGTAAAGGTGGAGGGAGATACGCCTGTTTAAGCCTTTTTCCTTCTATTTTTGATTAAAGGTTGTTTTTTTTTGTGGTTTGTTATCTTTAATAAAGGTTTTTCTGTTGTTTTTTTGTGATGCGTTTAATAAAGATGTATGTGTACCAAGTGGTGCAGGGGTGTTTGACCCCTCCATGCTTGGATGTGTGTACAGTCTGTAATTTACTGATGTACACTACATTTTCGCGGAATGGGAAGTGCATGTGTTGTGGGTATATTAGATAGGTAATTATAGGGGAAGGTTGGCTATGGAGGGTCAGAAAATTTTTGCTCACCTTGTAAAATTGATACTTCAAGCAAGTTTTAGTATCACAGGGGGGAGTGTAAGATTCGCAAAATTTCTACATTTCCCCAAAGTTAATTAATAAGAAAAGGGACCCTGCATGGACATTTTAATGAAAAGGGGTACCCAAGATGGCGTCTGCACCTTGTGGCCAAAAGCCTGCAAGATTTTAAAAGCTTGGACTCTGTGGCACAAGCAGTTTTTGGGAAATCGAAACCCAGGCTGCAGTTTCTGTGAAGAGAGACTTTTGTGTTTTGAAAGCAGACAGGACTTTGAATTATGCGTTAAGTCAAATCGCAGCCAGATCAAAACCAGTGAGGCCTACACTTAAGGCCATCAAGTTGTTTGCATAAATAATCGGAAACAGCTTAGGGAAGTCATCGAAGCTGGGCAGGCCGATTAAGATGTATTAATAACAAAAGCAAATCAGGAATCGGGCCAATAGGTGCGATTACCGACCATCTAAAAACAGTTAGTTTAAATTGCTACAATTATTTAAACTAGCCCGCCAAGATTGGGACAAAGAACTAACCTGATTTGGCGTGCAAATAAGGGCCGTCCAAAGGAATATAATTGTAGGCCCACTGGCAACCTTCTCTCTCTGCTCCCTGCCCTTGCTCCCGGCTCCTGCTCCAGCCCCTCACCCTCGTGGCTACTGCTCTTCCCCTGTCCCGCGCTTGCCGCCCAGCCACTGCCTGTGCCTTCCCCGTTCCATCAGGAATGCCCGGCATTGCGCCAGGCGGGCACGGACAAACCAGGCCAGGCGAGGTGGGACACGATGAGGTGAGCTGGTGAAGAAGGCGAATGGAAAGACGATTGAAGAAAAGCTTCGAATAATCGGCCCTTCAGTCCAGCTGACCTGCGACTATCTTCATGCAAACTCCAACTGCGGCCGAGGAAGAGGAACCATCATCCCTGCGAGGAAAAGTACCCAAGCAGAGACTTTAACTTTGGGGTACTTGTACCTGGACAGCGACAACGCCCTTGCAGCACCCCGAGACCATGTGATGACGGCAGGCTCCCGAGAGCACAAAGAGCGAACCCCAAACCCCACCGCTATTTGGAAGTCAGCAGATCTTTTGATTGGTGAGCATGAATTCTGACCTCTCATAGCTTAATCTAGTTAGTTATAAGGGGTGGGATAAGGATAAGGGGATTGTTAAGATAGTTTGTTTTCCCTCGGTGTGCCGTGTGTTCCCCATTCCCTGTATAAGTATAGTTATTTTGTATTTGCCTGTAAGTTTTATATTAGTAACTTTTCATAAGACTGTGTTAATTTCTTTTTCAATAAAAATCTTGGTTTTGCTTACATCCAACCACCTGTCTACTCAAGTCTTTTCTGTATCGCCGCCTATACCTAAGTCCAGTGTCTAGAACCCAGGGGCGTGGGAGCGACTCGAACCGCTCACAAACAGTCAGAGGCATAACAGACTGGGCGTACACGCCACCCCACAGCTCCCCCTACAGTCGCCTTATCTGAGGAAGGATGTTCTTGCCATGGAAGGAGTTCAGCGAAGATTCACCAGGCTGATACCTGGGATGGCAGCAATGACATATGAGGAGAGATTGGGTCGATTGGGCTTGTACTCGCTGGAGTTTAGAAGAATGAGAGGGGATCTCATTGAAACTTATAAAATTCTGAAAGGACTGGACAGACTAGATGCAGGAAGGATGTTCCCGATGGCGGGGGAGTCCAGAACCAGGGGTCAGAGTCTAAGGATAAGGGGTAGGCCTTTTAGGACAGAAATGAGGAGGAATTTCTTCACCCAGAGAGTGGTGAACCTGTGGAATTCTCTACCACAGAAGGCAGTAGAGGCTAATACATTAAATATATTCAAGAAGGAGTTGGATATATTTCTTCAGGCTAAAGGGATCAAGGGTATGGGGAGAAAGCAGGGGCTAGGTACTGAACTTGGATGATCAGCCATGATCGCATTGAAAGGCAGAGCAGGCTCGAGGGGCCGAATGGCCTACTCCTGCTCCTATCTTCTATGTTTCTATGTTTATATGTTACTCTGTGTCACAGATAAACTACTATCACTGTCACAGATACACTACTCTCACTGTCACAGATACACTACTCTCCGTTTCACAGATACACTAATCTCACTGTCACAGATACACTGCTCTCACTGTCACAGATACACTACTCTCACTGTCACAGATACACTACTCTCCGTTTCACAGATACACTAATCTCACTGTCACAGATACACTAATCTCACTGTCACAGATACACTACTCTCACTGTCACAGATACACTACTCTCACTGTCGCAGATACACTACTCTCACTATCACAGATACACTACTCTCACTGTCACAGATACACTACTCTCACTGTCACAGATACACTGCTCTCACTATCACAGATACACTACTCTCACTGTCACAGATACACTGCTCTCACTGTCACAGATACACTACTCTCACTGTCACAGATACACTGCTCTCACTGTCACAGATACACTGCTCTCACTGTCACAGATACACTACTCTCACTGTCACAGATTGTGGTGATTATTCTTGTTTTATAAGAAGCATTGTAATTGGTTGCCTGTTTTCCTGCCTTGAGATATATGCTGTAAACTTATTGGTTAGTTGATTCCATGTGACCTGTGGTGGCCATCTTAAATTCAGTTTTCTACAGTTTGGTTGAGACTGGGTGCTCAACATGTACTTGCTGGTCTTTTAAGGTTAATAAAGCCTAGCTTTTGAAAGGCAATCTACTCTTTATTTCACAGATACACTACTCCCATTGTCACAGGTACACTACCTTGTGCCATCTTCACCTTCAGTTTGTCCACTGATTCTAAAGGCACCCTGAATCCACAATTATCTAACTGACTCTGCCAATCATTCAGCAGCTTTTATGCAGCCTCTGAGTACAATTAGAACCACTGTTATTTAACACTGTGTCACTGTTACTGGTAAACCAATTGATTTTTTTTAACTGGCATCATATAAAATGACAGTAGTGTCTCAGGGGCAGGTCCCACAGATGCCTCCTGCTGAATCTAAGCAAAGTCTTAAGTTATATCTTGGAGTGCGACCAGCATATTGTGAACCGGGTGGTTCCTGGGTGTATCAACGTTCTTTAGAATCTCCTGTCAGGATTTTATCCATTGGAATACTACATTATGAGGAAGAAAAAGAAACACTTTTATTTCTACGGCCTCTCACAACCTCAGGACAACCCAAAGTACTTTCCTGCACTTTTTTAATGTAGGAAATGTGGCAGCCAATTCACACATAGCAAGCTCCCACAGACATCAATCCGATAATGACCAGATAATCTGTTTTTTAGTGATGTTTGTTGAGGGACAAATATTGGCCAGGACACCAAGGAGAAATCCCGTGCTTTTCTTTGAATAATGCCATGGGATCTTTTCCGTCAACCCGATAGGTCAGATACTTAACGTCTCATCCAAAAGACGGCACCTCCAACAGTGTAGCACTCTCTCAGTACTGCACTGTAGTGTTAGCATAGATTTTGTGCACAAGTCTCTGGAGTAGGACTTGAGCCCACAACCTTCTGACTTAAAGTCGATCATGCTGCCCACTTTTTTTTAATTAATATATACTTTATTGAACATTAAGAACATTTACAACATCGTGATCATCTCATTGTATGATACAAAGCAATTCCGCCGCTCTGCACAGCCATTCCGCCACCACATTTTAACAGCAAAACCTGAAGTTTAATTTATCTCCTGTAACATATATTAATCGATTTTCTGAATAAAACATCCACAGAGCCTTATAATGATCTTTCGGCTTATATTTAAAATACTCTTTTAGATTGATTCTCCTCCCCTTAAAAAACAGAGCATTCCTTCTTTGCACAATCACGAATCTAGCCAAACTGAACATTAAATTAATTGCCGCTCCGCTAGACTCGGGCAGACTCTCCTGCAATCCCCATCTCAAAATTGAGTCCCACGGGATTCCCATTCTCGCTCTTCAGTCCCCACCCAGCAAAACAGCTTCACACAACTGTTGAACATAGTACTTAAAGCCATTTAACTACGGACATAACACCAGTAAATGGGACAGAGTCTCATCCTGTGTCCCACACACTGGGCAAGTTGCCGCCTCCACTCGTCCAATCTTGCACAAGACCATCATGGTAAAAATCCGGTTATGAGCCAATTTGAAATCTAGTTCAATCCATTCTGGACATTTAAAATTCACCCACACTCCCTTCCAAATCCTGTTGAAGTCCAGCTGTGGGTATATTCTCTGCCAAAACTCCTGGCCAGCAGGTGTCTTGAATCTCCATTCTCTAAATACATCATAGAAATCTCGAGTATTACAGTTGTCAAATTGGACCAACTCTCCCCCTTTCTCCAGCAGAAAGCTTGGAAAAGCAGGACGCATTTTACTTCCTTTGGAGATTTCCGCATTTACTTCTTCCATCCAATCCTGTGGCATTGCCCTCACAATCTTCTCATACATGATTCCTATTGCTTTTTCTCGACCTCCAGATCCTCCTCCCACACCATGTCCCTCACTATCGCTTCCAGCAGCCAACCTGCAATTACCTCGTATAATACATCTTTCACAGATATAATCCCAGCTTTTATAAAAGCTTGATTAAATAAAACCTCTCCTTCGATGTTGACCCACCTGTTCAAAAATAAGGGCTGTTCTAAAAATTCCTCAGCCCCCTTGGGCATGAACTGCACACTTTCTAAAAATTGGGCCCAAATCTCTACAATCCCCTTATAAAACCTAGGGAGAAGTTTAATCAATTTCAAAAACATATTATTGTATTCCATATACAATATCCCCTGCCCTCCTATCCCACTTAGTTTAAAAAAATGCTCAAAACAACTCTTCCAAAAACTTGGATTTGACATCTGAAGAAATCTCTTCACCCATTTGATTCTAAAGGATTTTTTCTTCATATCAATATCTGGGAAATTGAGTCCTCCCTGATTTCTCTGTCCAATGATGGTATTGTAAGCCACCAAGGTTGGTTTCCCTTCCCAAAAAAACCTCACACAAGCCTCTCGGATGGACTTTTACACCCACTCAGGAATATCCTCCACCATCAAGAAGCACCATAGCTTAGATAGCAGGAGAGCAGACACCACTGTCGCTCTTCCTTGCACTTTCAACCACCTTCTTTCCTATCTTCCAAAAATCTTTTTAATTTTCATAACCTTCGGTTCCCAATTTAATTGATTCACTTCATCCCTGTCTTTCTTGCACCCCATATGCACCCCCAGAACTTCCAAAACCTCCACCACCTTAAAGGGACATTCCCCCAACCTTTCCCCCTACCCCTCCCTGCAACCAGGCATTGGGACTTACTATAATTCACTCTGTCTCCTGAAGCTCTACAATATTCCTCCACTACATCCATAGCTTTCCTCACTGACTCCCCATTTCTCAATGTTAAGGTTGTGTCATCTGCATATTGGTCTATCACCAACACCAGCCCAGAACTGGGGACCACAATCCCAACTACACCTTGTTTCTTTCGCATCATGTAACCTAATGGTTCTGCTACCAATGTGTACAACAATGGGGACAGGGGACAACCCTGTCTCACTGATCTCTGTATCAGAAAATACTTGATAAAAAACTGTTGTGTATGTACCTTTAAGAGAATAACTGGTCTCAGACTGCAGTACCGGCAGTGACCACCCCTGTATAAAAGGCGCTAGAGAGCCTCGGTTGTTTCGTTTCGTTATTGCCTTGCACCAGTAAAGATCTGTTTGTTTCACTCCTGCTAGTCCGTGTTTAAATCATTCACGGACTTAACACTGGCGACGAGTAAGAAACGTACTTACCTGCAACTCGGCAGCAGCTCCGATGACGTTGTTGAAGGTCGGAGCCAGAAGAAAGAGAAAAAAAAATAGAGTCCATTGAAACTCGAGAAACGGGCGTCGACCGTCAATCATCGGGTTCAAGGCTTTGCAGGAGCGACTTTCCAGAGCCAGGCTGGGTTCCTCAGTCCGTGGTTTCCCAGCTAATCGGGCTGGTGGCAGGTAGTGCTCTGATCCTTCCTGGGCTGCGGCGGGCTGAAGCTCAATCGGGTGGCCTTTCAACGGGGCCGGGCAGCGAGTCGGGAAGCAAGGAGAGAGAGAGAGGGTGGAGCATACAGGGCGCGGCTGGTGTTTCGAAGCCGGGCAGCGTTCGGACCTCAGAAGAGGGAGGGAAGTGTCCCAGGGGGTCCGCTCCACGACGGGAAAATAATAAAAGAAAAAGAATACGCGCAAGAAACCATGGAAAGCAGCGCTAACAACAGCGGGGAAGAAGGCAAAGCGCGGGAGGTGCCATTTTGTTAAATCGGAGAAGAAGGCAAAGCGCGGGAGGCGCCATTTTAGATTTGCAAGATGCCGAAGACTGGCTGTATCACTGCTTTTGATAATACATTAGAGGACTGGACCACATATGTGGAAAGAGTCGAGGTATATTTCGAGGCAAACGATATAGCGGAGGGGAAAAAGGCATCGATATTGTTAAACTTAATGGGCGCTAGAACGTACGGCCTATTGCGGGACCTGATTACTCCAGCCAAACCGAAGGCGAAGAGTTTTAACGAAATTGTTGCTGTTCTACAGGAGCACTTAAACCCTGCACTGCTGTTGATAGCAGAAAGATTTAAATTCCACAGGAGAACTCAGCACAAAGATGAGAGCAATGCTGAGTATCTTACGGAACTACGCAAGCTATCAAAGCACTGCCAGTTCGGAGCAGGACTGGCAGATACCCTACGGGACAAATTTGTCTGTGGACTCCTGAGTGAAGGAACACAGAAGAAGTTACTTGCAGAAAAAGAGCTGACGCTAGATAAGGCTTTCAGCATGGCAGTATCGTATGAAGCAGCAGCCAGGGGAGCTGCAGAAATTCAACAAAAACCACAGGAATACGGCACCCACGAAATGACACGGGGATTTGCAAAATGTTATCGCTGCGGCAGAACTAACCATGACCAGAAGGACTGCTGGTCCAAAGACAAAATATGCAGACAATGCAGGAAGATTGGACACATTGCACGAGTTTGTTGGTCTGGGAAGAAGACCAGCGACAACAAAAAGGCTACCAAGGAACCGTACAAGAAAGTACAAAAGATGACGGACAGTAGTTCCAAAGACCAGATGAGCGATAGTGAATCCGGTAACAGGAGACTAAGCTGTCTCAAACTTCACAATGTAATCACAAAAGAGGATCACCGAACCATTTGGGTCACTCTCACGATAGCAGGGTCCCAAGTTAAAATGGAATTGGATACAGGATCAGCGCTAACCGTCATGAATCGACGAGACTACGAGCGGCTATTTTCACACATACCCTTGAGAGAGACATCCATCGTCGTGACGACGTATACGGGGCAAAAAGTATACCCCAGAGGAAAAACAAGGGTGCCTGTCGAATACAATGGCAAGAAAATACGGAAATTGTATCTCTACATACTGCCAAATGGTGGACCACCATTATTGGGACGGGAATGGATCAGGAAGATAAACTTAGATTGGCATTCCATTCATGCCATGACGGTGGGCGGTAAAAAAGATGAAGACGTCACTCCTGGACGATTGTCAACAATCTTAGCTAACGCCAAAGAGGTATTTCAACAAGAACTGGGCACGCTTAAAGGCGTAACCGCCTCGTTAAAAATAGAAGAGAATGCAGTTCCCAAGTTTTTCAAAGCGAGACCAGTACCATATGCAATTCGCCCAGCCGTCGAGGGGGAGCTGGAGAATCTGGAGAAGGCGGGCGTGTTGTCTAAGGTCGACTGGAGCAAGTGGGCGACACCCATCGTTCCTGTCATGAAGAAAACGTTAAGCAATAAGTCCGGAGAGCCAAGGAAGATTCGCATCTGTGGGGATTTCAAGGTGACGGTGAACCCTGTCCTTCGCACAGTACAATATCCTCTTCCAAGGATAGAAGACATCTTCGCCTCGCTGTCTGGAGGGAAGCGTTTTACAAAAATTGACCTAGCACAAGCATATTTGCAGATGGAGGTTGAAGAGTCCTCTAGGAAGTATCTTACGATAAACACTCACAAAGGTCTTTACCAGTATCATCGATTGGTATTCGGAGTAGCATCGGCTCCGGCGATATGGCAAAGAGCGATGGAACAAGTCCTGCAAGGGATTCCGGGGACTCAGTGTTACTTGGACGACATCCTTGTAACAGGTGAAGATGACAGTGAACACCTTAACAACCTAGAACAGGTGCTCACTAGACTGCGCGAACATGGGCTGCGAACCAACCGCCCCAAGTGCGAATTTTTAAAGAAACAGATATCGTATTGTGGCCACGTGATTGATGAAGAGAGGTTACATAAGTCCCCTGACAAAATTGAAGCGGTTGTTAAGGCCCCAGCACCTGAAAATGTGTCGCAACTGAGGTCATTCCTCGGGTTGGTGAATTACTATCATAAGTTTTTGCCGAATTTGTCGACAATTCTGCACCCACTGAACGCCCTGCTGCGAACGGGGGTAGCATGGAAGTGGAGCGATGATTCTAAACGTGCTTCTCAGAAGAGTAAGGACTTAATCACTTCGAAGGAAGTATTAGCTCACTACAACCCAGCACTACCAATCAGGCTGGCGTGTGATGCGCCTCCCTACGGCCTTGGGGTGGTACTGTCACATAAATTCCTTGATGGTTTGGAGAGGCCGATAGCTTTTGCGTCATGCTCATTAGCTTCTGCTGAGCATAACTACGCCCAGATTGACATAGAGGCCCTCAGCCTAGTGTGGGGGGTGAAGAAGTTCAATCACTATCTGCACGGTCAAAAATTTACTCTACTAACCAATCATCAACCTCTTGTCTCCATTTTCAACCCTCAGAAGGGCGTACTGATAATGACAGCACAACGGCTGCAGAGATGGTCCCTTTTCCTAGGGGCACACTATTATGACATCGAGTACAAAGGAACTAAACAGCATGGAAATGCTGATGGATTGTCATGTCTACCGTTGCCGACGGTGGAAGAAGAAGACCTTGCAGTGGATCCAATGGAGTTATTCCACTCGACCATAGTTGAATGTCTCCCTGTGACGAATGCAAACATAGAAAAGGAAACACGGAATGACCCGACACTATCACGGGTCTATGATTTAATGGTGAAGGGATGGCCAGCACATGGCGAACCACTACTGCCAGCACTTTTGCCAAGAAGAGAACAGCTGTCAGTGTGCAGAGGAACCTTGATGTGTGGATCCAGAGTAGTAATTCCACCTAAGTTGACGGATAGAGTGCTCAATGAGCTTCATGAGGGTCACCTGGGTGGGGTAAAAATGAAGAGCTTAGCCAGAGCATTTGTGTGGTGGCCGGGAATCGATAGAGAAATCGAAGAGATGACCAAGAGCTGTGCAGGATGCCAAAAGGTCCAAAACGCCCCACCACAAGCTCCTCTGCATCCATGGGAGTGGCCCTCATCTCCATGGCAAAGGGTGCACATTGATTTTGCTGGTCCCTTCATGGACTCGATGTTTTTAATTGCGGTGGATGCACATTCAAAGTGGCCAGAGGTAATAAAAATGTCCTCAACCACCACGGAAAAAACTATCGCAGTTTTACGAACCATATTCGCCAGGAATGGGCTGCCTGAACAGATTTGCTCTGACAATGGACCACAGTTTGTGTCTGAAGAGTTCCGGAGGTTCTTAAAGAACAATGGTGTTAAGCATTACACATCTGCACCATATCATCCAGCCACTAATGGATTGGCCGAGAGGTTTGTCCAAACATTCAAGAAAGCTATCAAGGCAATGTGTAATGAAGATATACCCCTACAACACAAGGTGAACAACTTCTTGTTTGCCTACCGGAATGCGACACATGCGGTTACCAACCAAACTCCAGCCATGATGTTCTTCAATCGAAGACTACGATGCCGCTTGGATTTGGTTAAGCCAAACGTCCGAAGAGATGTGGAGAACAGGCAGTTTCAGAATATGAATGAAAGCCCGACCAGGAGTTTTAAGATAGGTCAACCAGTTTTGGCCCGGGACTACCGCACTGAGAAATGGCAGCCAGGAACGATTTGTACACGACAAGGACCTCTCATGTATACCGTGGACATTGGGGAGAGCATTGTAAGACGCCATGCTGACCAGATTCTAGAGTCACTGGAAAATGTCAACTCCATACCACGATCTGATACACCTGGTAATGAAATCGACGTTCCAATTGCAGCTACCGCAGAACCGGTAATATTGGAAGCAGATGAACCAAACAACGACATTGATTCCGACTCAACATTGCCAGAAGAACCTGTTACCCCAAAGAGGCGTTATCCAGACAGAGTCAGGAAGCCTCCTCAAAGACTGAACTTATAATTGCTTAAACTTAACCACTGTATCTAGTAACAGTAATTGTGATTGTAATTCGTTATCATTTAGTTGTTAAATGAATGTTTTGTACTGTTTATCTAAAAGGGGAGGAATTGTTGTGTATGTACCTTTAAGAGAATAACTGGTCTCAGACTGCAGTACCGGCAGTGACCACCCCTGTATAAAAGGCACTAGAGAGCCTCGGTTGTTTAGTTTCGTTATTGCCTTGCACCAGTAAAGATCTGTTTGTTTCACTCCTGCTAGTCCGTGTTTAAATCATTCATGGACTTAACAAAAACCATTACATTTAACACAGCTAAATATGTTTGAATAAAAAATCCTTATCCACTGAATGAAATTTTCTTTGAAACCAAATGCTTCCAAAACCTTCAATAAAAACTCATGAGAGACCCTATCAAAGGCTTTCTCTTGATCTATCTTTAATACATAAGCCTCCCTCCCACTCTCTTCCATGAGCTCTATCGCATTTCGGATTGAGACCACAGAGTCTGCATTGTCCCGGCCTATGACTCCATAGGACTGAGAGGGCAAAACTATCTGCGGTAACACCTCCTTCAAACAATTTGCCATAACCCTCGCCAAGATCTTATAATCCACATTTAATAATGTGATGGGACTCCAATTCTTCAGATCCCGTCTATCCCCTTTATTTTTATAAGCTAAGCTTATGATACCTCTCCTCATAGATGGGGCCAGGCTTCCCTCAATTTTAATTTCCTTAGAAACTTCTAAGAGCAATGGACTTAAAATCTCGAAAAATTCTTTATAAAATTCTGCACTTAGTCCATCGGACCCTAGGCTTTCCCCCCCCCCTTCATTCCACTTATTGCTACTTTTATTTCCGCTAATCCTACTTCTTTGTCACACATGCTTCTCTCATCCTCCTTTAAACCCTCTTCAATAAAAGCAGTAACCTTCTCCATCGCCAAATTGGAAATGTCTTCTTTTCTATATAACTCTTGATAAAAGTTAGCCGCCTCTAAAATCTCCCCACTTTCATGAATGATCTTCTCCCCTGTATTGATTTCTTTGTGGGTTCAATGACGAGGCATTTATGAAAGAGAATGACTTTTAATCTAAAACTTGTTCAGCTCCTTTATACAGCTTTTACAGGAGACACGATGCTTGTGATGCATCTAGAACGAAACTGAAACTAAACCTAACTGCCTTGCTTCTCTCGGTCACATGCCCTCTGCTGGTCAGGCACAAGCAATCAATACATGCAAACATGCTATAAAGGCATCATAATCGAACAGGCAAATACCATCTCTATTTGCTGATATCATTACATCTCCTTTTCTTAACACAAAAGTATTTTACTTTTAACTAACAACATGTTTTCTTTGTATTAATCTGCATTTTAACTGTAACACTTAATGAACTTACATTATCATTATCATGATCAAGGTTTTTTAACCTTGCTTTGTGTGTTCACATGAAATATGTCAATACACTAGAACTTGAAGAAAGAATAAGATAACATTACTTCCTTCTATAACAATAGTCCTTAAATTTGCTCAATGAGTCTCTCAGGAGGCTTCACATGCCTTGAGGATTTTCTGATTGATTGTCCTTGAATCTGAGTTGTTGCCTCAGATGATTGGTTCTCAGCTGTGTGATCAGGTTGTTCAACAGTATCAGTCTCTTGACCTGCTGTGGCTGGTCCCATGAGAAGATCTCGACGATTTCTTCTCAGAACAGCACCCTCATCTGTCTTAATGGTGTATGATCTTGGTTGAACTTCACTCAGGACAGTTCCCTTCTGAGTCCATGTGTTTGTTTTGTCTTTGAACCTTACTTGGTCACCAGTGTGGAGTTCAGGTAGGTTTTGTGTTCCTCTGTCATAGTAGTACTTTTGCTTTTCTTTCTGTTGTTCTTTGAACTTCCTCACTTTCTCCCCCTCTTTTGTTTTCAGGAGGTTCTCCGGGATGGGTAGGTTTGACCTTAGCCGACGTCCCATCAGGAGTTGGGCTGGTGACTTACCACACTCGAGCGGCGTTGTGCGGTATACAAGCATGCTCTGGTAGAAGTCAGTTCCACTGTCTTTTGCCTTGTACATCAGTCTTTTCACTGTCTGGACCGATTTTTCCACTAAACCATTGGACTGTGGAAAGTGAGGACTTGACGTTGTATGGAAAAAGTCCCACTCTTTGGCAAAGTGTCGGAAACTTGCATTGTAAAACTGGGGTCCGTTGTCTGTGAAGACCTCGCTTGCCACGCCATGTCTGGAGAATATTGCTTTCATACATGTTATCACAACATCTGCAGTGGTGGTGTACAGTCTACAAACCTCTGGATACAGGGAGTAATAATCTGTGACTACAAGATAGTCCTTCCCTTGACATACGAATAGGTCAGCGCCTACCTTCTGGTAAGGTCTGTCTGGCGCTGGGTGTGGCTTTAGTGGTTCTACCGGATTGCTTGCTCGATATTTCAGGCATATTGTGCAGTTTGACACCTCATTTGTCACATCTTGGTTGATTCGTGGCCAGTACATCACCTCTCGTGCTCTTTTCTTACACTTTTCGATTCCCAGATGTCCTCCATGGATCTTTTTTAACATCTCTTTTCACAGACTCTTTGGGATAACTATTTTACTTCCTTTGTAGATGATGTCTTCGACCACTGATAGTTCCACCCTGCAGTTCCAGTACTCTGCCATGTCAGGTGAGCAGTCTTGCTTCATGTTGGGCCATCCATCCAAGATGCTTTTTCTCAGTCATCTCATTGTTTCATCTTTGTTTGTCTCAGTCTTTATGAGCTCCATTTTTGCATCTGCTATGGGCAGTGCACTTGTGATCATGTCCACGTAGGCGTTCACTTTTTCATCCATTGTGGTGTTTGTGGACTCACTTGGGTCAACAGCTCTGGACAACGTGTCTGCTGTATACATCAGTTTACCCGGTGTGTACGCAACATTCAGTGTATAGCGTTGCAGCCTGATCATCATTCTTTGTATTCTAAGCGGACAGCTATTTATTGGCTTTTGGAACAATGCAATCAAGGGCTTATGGTCAGTCTCTACACTGATTGCTTGTCCTGCCACAAGCTGGTGAAATCTTTCACAGGCGTATGTGATGCTGAGCAGCTCCTTTTCTATTTGAGCATATCGCGTCTCCGCGTCTGTCATTGAGCGCGATGCATATGCAATAGGTTGCCAGTAGTCATATTGTTGCAGAAGAACGGCACCGAGCCCACTCTGTGATGCATCTGATGATATCTTGATGGGTCTCGCTGGGTCATAAAACCTCAGAACTGGTTCCTCTGTGAGCAGTTTCTTTAGATCGCTCCATGACTTCTCATGCTCATGATTCCATTCCCATTCTATGTTCTTTTCAGTTAGTCTTTTCAGTGGCGCCATCTTTTCTGAGAGGTTGGATATGAATTTCCCCATGTAGTTGATCATTCCATTAAACCTCTGCACGTCCTTTTTGCATTGTGGCTTTGGCATATTCTCAATGGCGGACACCTTTCTGGGATCTGGTCTGATGCCGTCACTGCTAAGGATATCTCCCACGAATGTCAGTTCTGTCACCCCGAGCTAGCATTTCTCTCTATTCAGCTTCAGGTTTGTTTTCCTTGTTCCTTCCAGCACTTTTTTCAGTCTCTCGTCATGCTCAGTTCTCGTGGTTCCCCATACTATGATGTCATCCAGTGATGTATCAACTCCCTCCAGGTGCTCATAGATCATATGGATAGTTTTGTGATACACTTCAGGAGCTGAGGCAATGCCAAATGGTAACCTTAGGAATCTGTATCTGCCAAATGGACTGTTGAACGTGCACAGTCTTGAACTTGCTTCGTCCAATTTCATCTGCCAAAATCCTGATGATGCATCTAACTTGCTGAAATACTTTGCATTTGCAAACTGTGCCATGATTTCCTCACGTGTAGGAAGCTTGAAGTGCTCTCTCTTTATTGCTCTGTTTAGATCTCTTGGATCCAGGCAAATTCTGAGCTTTCCATTCTTTTTGTCCACTACAATAAGGGAACTCACCCACTCAGTTGGCTCATCTGTCTTCCGAATCATGTTCAGGCTTTCCATCCTGTCCAACTCTGCCTTCAGCTGCTTTTGAAGAGCAAACGGGACTTTTCTGCATGGATGTATGACCGGTGTCATACTTTTATCTACTCTGATCGTGTGTTCTCCTGGAATGCAGCCTAGACCCTTAAATAGGTCGTTGTACTCTTTCATGAGTTCATCATAGACTGTCTCTCCTTCGCTTTCCACAACGAGGACTCTCTTTACCAGGTTCAGTCTCTCACAGGCTTTTAAACCTAGTATGACTTGCACATCCTTTGGCACCACGATTAATGCTAGCGTGTGCTCTCTGTCCTTGTGTGTTACTTTGACAATGCATCTTCCTTTCACTGGTATATCAGTACCTGAGTATCCTGTCACTTTCACTTTTATTCCATGTATCTTTGGTCTGGGTCTAATTTTCTTAAAATCAGTCTCTGACATCACATTAACTTGTGCTCCAGTATCCAATTTAAATGGAATATGTATGTAATTCACTTTTAGTGTCAACATCCAGTCTCTTTCTTCTTTTTTGTTTTCAGACACAACATCTGCATTGAACTCCTCTATCTCACTTTCATCTACTGTGTGGACCTTGCTTTGTTGCGCTTGGTTCTTGCAGCAACGGGCATAATGGTTGTTTTTTTGCAACTATTGCATGTTTTACCATATGCTGGACACTTTTTTGGTGGATGCTGTGTACCGCATCGACTACATGACTTTCGATTGTCCCTTTCATTTTTGTTCACTGGCCACGCCTCTTTTTTCACATTGGCGCTCTTTTTGTTAAACGGTTTGTGTCCATTCATTCTCACTGCATCCACGTTGCAGCTATTGTCACTGAATAGCTCCTTTGCCTGCAACTTCACAGTCTCTGTAGCCCTACACAGTGCTATGGCTTTTCCCAGGTCTAGATCTTGCTCTCTTAGCAGTCTTTCCCTTAGACCATTATCTGGAATACCACACACCAGTCTGTCTTTTATCAGCGAGTCTGTGAGTCCCCCAAATTCACACGATTTGCTTCTGTTTCTCAGTTCAGTCACATACTGATCAATAGTCTCTCCCGTTTTCTGTACACATGTGAAAAATCTGTGCCTCTCAAACGTCACGTTACGTTTAGGTATGCAGTAGGCCTCAAACTGTTCCATTATTTTATCTAGCTTCATTTTGTCTCCATTAGCAGTGAATGTGAAGTTATTATACACCTCCAGCGCTTCATCACCCACGACATGTAAGAACAGTGACGATTTCCTTTTATTACTTTTCTCGTCAGCTCCAATTGCTGATAAATACAACCCCAAACGTTGTTTGAACCTCCTCCAATTTTCAGCCATATTACCTGTCAACTGAAGCGTCGCCGGTGGGAGTAAACCTTCCATTTTTCACTTCGTTAGCTATTCTCTAATGGTAAGTAACGATGTTCTCTTTTGGCTTGCTAATCTGTGGAGAGCTGATTTAACTTCAGATTTTTTCTCTTCATCTCTTTCAGCCACTTCTGACGCCATGTATTGATTTCTTTGTGGGTTCAATGACGAGACATTTATGAAAGAGAATGACTTTTAATCTAAAGCTTGTTCAACTCTTTTATACAGCTTTTACAGGAGACACGATGCTTGTGATGCATCTAGAATGAAACTGAAACTAAACCTAACTGCCTTGCTTCTCTCGGTCACATGCCCTCTGCTGGTCAGGCACAAGCAATCAATACATGCAAACATGCTATTAAGGCATCATAATCGAACAGGCAAATACCATCTCTATTTGCTGATATCATTACATCCCCAACCTTCAACTCTTCTATTAACGATAATCTCTGTCGCAGCTTCTCTTGCTCTAGAAAATATCGAATGCATCTTTCGCCCTCCAATGCATCTCTAGCCTTTGCACGGAGAATGGCCCCCTTGCATTTTTCAGCTTGCAATAATTCCCACTCTTCCTTTAGCACCCGTAACTTAGTCTCCGCTCCCTTATCCCCTCCGTCAACTGCTTTACAGACATCTGCAAACCTTTTGTTTATATTCTCTTCTTGACGCCGGTTAGCTGCCGCCCTCTTTTTCCCATAACGTACCGAAAAATGTTTTCCTCATATTTGAAATTGTCCCACCAAACTCTTCTTTCTTTCAAGAACAAAGGTTCCTTCCGAGCATTCTTTATTATATTTATTATCCCTTCTTTATAAGCAATTTCTTTCAGGTATTAATTGTTTAAAATCCACACCCCTAAACCGATCTTAACTCTGCTGTTCCTAATTCTAAGAACCAAAGCCGAGTGATCACTAAAAAATACTTTTTTATAATAAATCTCCATCACCTCAGAACTTAACCCTTCCCGCATTAATACAAAATCTATTCGGCTCTGTTTTAAAACATCACCCACCCAACCTGATCTGGAGAACTCCCTTTTTATGGGGTTCCGGTCCCTCCATAAGTCTCTCAAATTTAAAGTTGCCGTCATTTTTACAATCATCCCTCTGGAGTTATCATCCTTAAAGGTCATCTGGGCTGAAATGTCCATCCGAGATAAAAATACATTAAAATCCCCCACTATACAAGGATTTTCCACCTCTGCCTCTTCAGCGAATAACCCCCGAAAAAACTCGCGACGCTTGCAATGGTCGTTCGGTGCATAGATATTAAAGAGATCGCAATTAAATCCCTCCATTTTTACTCTTAGCCGTAAAAATCTCCTCTCAGTGTCCTTGTCCGCCAAGGCAACGTTCTCTTTTATGGACGGACTCACCAAAACAGCCACCCCTCTATGGTTATTGTTTGCACAACTTGCAAACACCTCTCACTTCCAAACCTTCTGAACACTTTCTAGGATATCCTCATCCCAAAAGGTTTCTTGCAGACACAACAAGTCCGTACATTTAAAACCCTGCAACAACTGCTGCCATTTCTTCTCACCCTCAGTCCGTTCACATTAATCGAGACCAATGTAATAGCGGACCTGATTGGAGCGAGGCACCGGAGGTGATTAAAAGCGGCAGCGAGGCTCGAGAGGCCCCATAGCGGACCTGATTGGAGCGAGGCACCGGAGGTGATTAAAAGCGGCAGCGAGGCTCGAGAGGCCCCATAGTGGACCTGATTGGAGCGAGGCACCGGAGGTGATTAAAAGCGGCAGCGAGGCTCGAGAGGCCCCATAGCGGACCTTATTGGAGCGAGGCAGCACCGGAGGTGATTAAAAGCGGCAGCGAGGCTCGAGAGGCCCCATTGCGGACCTGATTGGAGCGAGGCAGCACCGGAGGTGATTAAAAGCGGCAGCGAGGCTCGCGGGGCCCCATAGCGGACCTGATTGGAGCGAGGCTGCACCGGAGGTGATTAAAAGCGGCAGCGAGGCTCGAGAGGCCCCATAGCGGACCTGATTGGAGCGAGGCAGCACCGGAGGTGATTAAAAGCGGCAGCAAGTCTGGAGAGGCCCCATAGCGGAGCTGATTGGAGCGAGGCAGCACCGGAGGTGATTAAAAGCGGCAGCGAGGCTCGAGAGGCCCCATAGCGGACCTGATTGGAACGAGGCAGCACCGGAGATGATTAAAAGCGGCAGCGAGGCTCGAGAGGCCCCATTGTGGACCTGATTGGAGCGAGGCACCGGAGGAGATTAAAAGCGGCAGCGAGGCTCGAGAGGCCCCATAGCGGACCCGATTGGAGTGAGGCAGCACCGGAGGTGATTAAAAGTGGCAGCGAGGCTCGAGAGGCCCCATAGCGGACCTGATTGGAATGAGGCAGCACCGGAGGTGATTAAAAGCGGCAGCGAGGCTCGAGAGGCCCCATTGTGGACCTGATTGGAGCGAGGCACCGGAGGAGATTAAAAGCGGCAGCGAGGCTCGAGAGGCCCCATAGCGGACCCGATTGGAGTGAGGCAGCACCGGAGGTGATTAAAAGTGGCAGCGAGGCTCGAGAGGCATACCAGTCTCCGAGCTCAGAGGGAGGGAAGTAAAAAGTAATCGAAGTGTGACGTCACCAGGAAGCATGTAATTGATTGGTTGGTGAGTATTTCTCTCTTTTTAAAAATTAAATCTGTGGTTTATAGTTTTTAAGGTCTCTGTGGTGTAGCGGGGACTGTTGGCAAACCAGGCCCCTTAAGTGTATCATTTAACTGTAGTGTAATTGGTGGGATTGATTTGATTTAATTTAATTTCAATTAATTGAAGGGTAAGTCATGGCAGGGGAGCTCGGCCTCATGGCATGCTCCTCCTACGTTATGTGGGAACTCAGGGACACTTCCTGTGTCCCTGAAAACCATGTGTGCGGGAAATGTATCCAGCTGCAGCTACTGGCAGACCGCATTGCGGCGCTGGAGCTGCGATTGGATTCATACTGGACTGTAGTGTATGTGCCTTTAAGACAGAACTAATTTTACAGCTCCTGTACACTGTATTACCGGCAGTGACCACACCTGTATATAAGCCTTGCGCATGCCTCTGTACCCCCAGTATTGAGACGACCCTCCTCCAGTAAATACCTGTTTATTGTTAAGTTACAGCATCCGTGTGGTTATTGAAAAACAGCATACTCTCAGAATCACGGATCTAACAGTGGCGACAAGTGTCGATTCGAATCTACCTGCAACTCTGCATTTCCCTTCGAGGATTCGCTCCGGGAGGGCGGTGTAACAAAAAAAAAGTCGAGGCCAGGAACACGGGCGTCGACCACGAGCAACCGCCCAGTCATCTGGCAGAGAGTGAACATCGCAGGGGAGGCTGTGGAGAGCCGGGCTTGGTTCCCCAGCCACGACGATCAGCAAGAGACTGACGATAGGTCCAGCACAGACCCTTCCCGGACAGCGGCAGCTGGAGCTGACCGACGGCAGAGAGAAAGCTGAGCAGTGTCAACGGGGTAAGGCAGAGGGTGAAGCGCACAGGGCGCAGCCGGGGGTTGAAAACCGAGCGGCGTCGAGAAAAAAAAAAAACCCGGAGAGAGAGAAGGTAAAGCAACAGCCGGGTTCAGGACCGAGCGGCATCGAGAAGAAAAAAAAAAAAAAAAAAGAACGCGCAGAGCACAGCCAGGGCTCAAGGGCTGAACAGTGTCCATGGGGAGAAGAAGGGAGAGCGCGGGAGACGCCATTGAGCCACAGAGAAGAAGGAAGAGCGCGGGAGATGCCATTTTTAGAAGCCGCAGTGGAGAAGAAGGGCGAGCGTGGGAAGGAAGGAAAGCGCGGGAGACGCCATTTTGTGCCAGCGGAGAAGAAGGGGAAGCGCGGGAGATGCCATTTTTGACAGTTAAATCACACCCAGGGATGCCGAAGAGTGGCAGTATCTCTACGTTCGACAATAAAGTCGAAGATTGGGCGACATATCTGGAACATATTGAGGTGTGCTGCAGGGCGAATGAAGTGCCAGATGCTAGTAAAGCACTGGTTTTGTTAAATTCCATGGGTGCAAAAGCTTATGGGTTTCGGCGAAATCTAATAACCCCAGAGAAGCCGGTGAACAAGAATTTCGAAAGCATAGTAGAAATCCTACAGAACCACTTAAACCCCACACCGCTGCTGATAGCAGAACGATTTAAGTTCCATAAAAGGAATCAACACAAAGACGAAAGCAATGCTGAGTACCTGATGGAACTGCGCAAGCTATCAAAACACTGCCAGTTTGGAGCGGGACTAGCAGATACGTTAAGGGACAAGTTTGTGTGTGGGCTACAAGGTGAAGGAACCCAGAAACGGCTTCTATCAGAAAAGGATCTTACGCTGGACAAGGCTTTCAGTATGGCAGTATCACACGAAGCAGCCGCAAGGGACGCTGCAGAGATACAACAGAGACCGCAAGAATATGGCACCAATGAAATGTCCTATGGAACAGGGAAGTGCTATCGCTGCGGCAGAACAACACATGACCAGAAGGATTGTTGGTTCAAGGACCAAGTGTGCAGACAGTGTGGAAAAGCAGGACACATAGCAAGAGGCTGCAGGTCTGGGAAGAAAACCAACAGTAAGAAATCTCCACAGGAGAAGTACAAAAAGGTACACCAGGTGATGGACAGTGGTTCAGACGAACAGAAAAGTGACACAGACTCCGGAAGCAAGGAGCTGGGCTGTCTGAAACTACATAAGGTAACCAAAATGGAGGATCACCAGACTATCTGGGTTGCACTCAAGATAGACGGAGTCCAAGTGAAAATGGAATTGGACACAGGATCAGCCCTAACAGTCATAAACCAAAGGGACTACAAACGGCTATTTTCACATATACCCTTGAAAGCTACATAGATTGTCTTGAAGACGTATACAGGGCAAAAAGTCTACCCCAAAGGAAAAATAAGGGTGAAAGTGATATATAAAGGCCAGGAAATACCTAAAATGGATATATATGTATTGCCAGATGGAGGACCACCACTGCTAGGACGTGAATGGATCCGGAAGATACAATTAGATTGGCATTCCATACAGGCACTGAAGGTTGAGGCCAAAAAGGAAGACGACGTCACACCTGGACGACTGTCAAAAATGCTAACTGACGCAAAAGAAGTGTTCCAGGAGGGACTAGGAACACTAAAAGGCATAACAGCAATGATTAAAATAGAGGAAAATGCAAGCCCAAAGTTTCTTAAGGCCAGACCAGTGCCTTATGCGATCAGACCAGCTGTCGAAGCAGAGCTGGAAGGGTTGGAACGTTCAGGAGTACTGTCCAAAGTGGACTGGAGCGAGTAGGCTACACCCATCGTTCCTGTAATGAAGAGGTCGTTGAGTAATATGCTTGGGGAACCAAAGAAGGTCCGCATCTGTGGGGATTGTAAGGTGACAGTGAACCCAGTCCTTCACACAGTACAATATCCGCTTCCACGAATTGAGGATATTTTTGCCTCGCTATCTGAAGGTAAACGCTTCACCAAAATTGATCTGGCCCAGGCGTACTTGCAAATGGAGGTAGAAGAAGCTTCGAAACAATACCTTACGATTAACACTCATAAAGGTCTCTATCAATACAACCGGCTGGTGTTCGGGGTAGCCTCGGCTCCGGCTATCTGGCAAAGGGCAATGGATCAAGTCCTGCAAGGGATTCCAGGGACCCAGTGTTATTTGAACGACATCTTGGTCACGGGCGAAAATGACACTGATCACCTCGCCAACTTGGAGAATGTGCTCACCAGATTGAAGGAGAATGGGCTACGAGCTAATCGCCACAAGTGCGAGTTTTTCCATAAACAGATCTCGTATTGTGGCCACATCATCGATGAAGAGGGGTTACATAAGTCCCCTGAAAAGATTGAGGCAGTAGTCAAGGCTCCAGCACCGGAAAATGTGTCACAACTGAGGTCGTTCCTCGGGCTGGTAAACTACTACCACATGTTCTTACCAAATTTGTCCACGGTATTACACCCACTGAACACCCTACTGCAAACAGGGGTACCATGGAAGTGGGATGACGAATGTAGACGAGCTTTCCAGAAGTGTAAAGAATTGATCACATCAAAAGAGGTGTTGGCCCATTTCAACCCAGCACTACCAATTCGTTTGGCATGTGATGCATCACCCTATGGTGTTGGAGCGGTGCTGTCGCACAAATTCCCAGACGGGTTGGAGAGGCCAGTAGCCTTTGCGTCTCGGTCACTAACCTCAGCCGAGCGCAACTATGCCCAGATTGACAGGGAGGCCCTCAGCCTAGTATGGGGAGTAAAAAAGTTCAACCACTATCTGCATGGGCAGAAGTTCACCTTGCTGACTGACCACCAACCACTTGTCTCCATCTTTAATCCTAAGAAGGGCGTTCCAGTGATGACTGCACAATGGTTACAAAGATGGTCACTGTTTCTAGGGGCGTATCAATATGAAATAGAATATAAAGGCACGAAACAGCATGGGAACGCTGATGGGCTATCGCGCCTGCCACTGCCTACTGTGGAGGAAGCTCCAGCAGTGGACCCTATCGAGATATTTTATTCGTCAATAATTGAACGATTGCCAGTAACGAACGTGGATATAGAGAAGGAGACCCGCAATGATCCGACGCTGTTTCGGGTATATGATTTGACGGTGAGTCGATGGCCAACACATGGCGACTCACTGTTGCCAGCATTCTCATCCAGAAGAGAACAGCTGTCAGTATGCCAGGGGACAGTGATGTGTGGATCCAGAGTGGTGATTCCAGCCAAGTTAAGGGAGAGAGTGCTAAATGAACTACATGAAGGTCATCTGGGGGGAGTGAAAATGAAAAGCCTTGCTAGGGCTTATGTGTGGTGGCCGGGAATCGATCAACAAATCGAAGACCTAACTAAGAGCTGCTTAGGATGCCAGAAGGTCCAAAATGCACCACCACATGCCCCTCTACACCCATGGGAGTGGCCCTCCTCTCCATGGCAATGGGTGCATATTGATTTCGCTGGTCCATTCATGGACTCAATGTTCTTAATAGCAGTGGATGCTCATTCGAAGTGGCCTGAGGTGATAAAAATGTCCTCAACCACTACAGAGAAAATGATTGCAGTCCTACGGACCATATTTGCCAGAAACGGTTTGCCAGAGCAGATTTGCTCTGATAATGGACCACAGTTTATGTCCGAAGAGTTTCAAAAATTTAAGGTAAGGAATGGGGTAAGGCATTACACATCCGCCCCATATCATCCAGCCACTAATGGTTTGGCTGAGAGGTTCGTACAAACCTTTAAGAAGGCGATAAAGGCCATGTGCGACGATGAAATTCCACTACAGCATAAGATGGACAATTTCTTATTAGCCTACCGAAACGTGACACAGGCAGTTACGAACCAGACCCCGGCCATGATGTTCTATAACTGAAGGTTGCGATCTCGTCTGGACTTGCTCAGACCAAATGTGCGAATAAATGTTGAGGACAAACAATTCCAGCACATCAATGAGAAGCCGACAAGGAGCTTCAATGTAGGACAACCAGTCTTGGCCCGTGACTATCGAACAGAGAAATGGCAACCCGGAACGATCTGCACAAGGCAGGGGCCATTAACGTACACAGTGGATGTCGGGGAGAACATTGTGAGACGCCACGTCGATCAGATCTTAGCGTCACAGGAACGCGTCAACCCCATGTCTCGAGTACCTGGGGATGAACCCGACATACCGGTCGCATCTACCTCAGAACCAGTAGCAGTGGAACCCGATGAACTACCCGATGAAAAGGGGTCAGAATCGCCTCTGCACCAAGAACAAGAACCTCAGGAAAGGCGCTATCCTGAAAGGGTCAGGAAGCCGCCCCAAAGATTGAATCTATAAATGGACTATTGTTGTTCAATGTACATGTTAAAGTGTTAATTGTTATTTGAATATTAGAGGTACTACTAATCTAAAAGGGGAGGAATTGTAGTGTATGTGCCTTTAAGACAGAACTACTTTTACAGCTCCTGTATACTGTAGTACCGGCAGTGACCACACCTGTATATAAGCCTTGAGCATGCCTCTGTACCCCCTGTCTTGAGACTACCCTCCTCCAGTAAATACCTGTTTATTGTTAAGTTACAACGTCCGTGTGGTTATTGAAAAACAGCATACTCTCAGAATCACGGATCTAACATGGACCATTCGCAATGCTGAGGAATTCGTGGATAACACGTTTGAGCAGTTGGTCACACCGCAGGCAAAGGTTGGTCAGGCAGAAAGGGATGGGGTGACCAACAGACAGAGTAGTAGGTGCAGGCCGGTAGTGCAGGGGTCCCGTGTGGACAGCCCCCTCTCAAACAGATATACCGCTTTGGATAATGATGGGGGGATGGCTTATCAGAGGAAGGCAGCAGCAGCCAACTTCCTGGCACCAGGGGTGGCTCTGCTGCACAGGACGGGAGGAAAAAGAAAGGGAGAGCTATCGTAATAGGGGATTCTATTGTAAGGGGAATAGATAGGTGTTTCTGCGGCCGCAAACGAGACTCCAGGATGGTGTGTTGCCTCCCTGGTGCAAGGGTCAAGGATGTCTCAGAGCGGCTGCAGAACATTTTGGAAGGGGAGGGTGAACAGCCAGTTGTCGTGGTGCATATAGGCACCAACAATATAGGTAAAAAACGGGATGAGGTCCTAAAAGCGGAATATAGGGAGTTAGGAGGTAAATTTAAAAATAGGACCTCAAAGGTAATAATCTCAGGATTGCTACCAGTGCCACATGCTAGTCAGAGTAGAAATAGAAGGATATATCAGATGAATACGTGGCTAGAGGAATGGTGCAGGGGGGAGGGATTCAAGTTCCCGGGACTTTGGAACCGGTTCTGGGGGAGGTGGGACCAGTTCAAACTGGACGGTTTGCAACTGGGCAGGGCTGGAACCGATGTCCTAAGGGGAGTGTTTTCTAGTGCTCTGGGGGAGGGTTTAAACTAAAATGGCAGGGGGTTGGGAACCTGAGCAGGGAGACAGAGGAAAGGGAAACAAGGATAAAAGCAAAAGATAGGAAGGAGAAAAACAAAAGTGGCAGTCAGAGAAATCAACGGTTTAAATCAAACGTGGCCACAGTAAATAATAATTCTAATAGGTCTAAGAACATTAAAAAAACAAGCATGAAGGCCTTGTGTCTTAATGCGAGGAGCATTCATAATAAGGTGGATGAATTGGCTGCACAAATAGAGGTAAACGAATATGATTTGGTTGTGATTACGGAAACATGGCTCAAGGATGGCCAAGGCTGGGAACTCAACATCCAGGGGTATTCGATATTCAGGAACAATTGGCAAAAAGGAAAGGGAGGTGGGGTAGCATTACTGGTTAAAGAAGGGACTAACACAATTGTAAGGAAGGATATTAGCTCTGATGATGTGGAATCTGTATGGGTAGAATTGAGAAATACTAAGGGACATAAAACATTAGTGGGAGTGGTATATAGACCTCCAAACAGTAAGGCGGAGTTTGGGGATGGCATGAAAAGGGAAATTAAAGAAGTGAGCAATCGGGCACAGCAGTCATCATGGGTGACTTTAATCTACATATAAATTGGGCTAACCAAATTAGTAACAATACTGTGGAGGAGGAATTCCTGGAGTGTTTATGGGATGGTTTCCTGGACCAATATGTCAAGGAACCAACCAGAGATCAGGCCATCTTAGACTGGGTATTATGTAACGAGAAAGGATTAATTAGCAATATTGTTTTACGAGGCCCCTTGGGTCAGAGCGGTCATAATATGATTGAATTCTTCATTAAGATGGAGAATGAAGTAGTTGACTCAGAGACTAGGGTCCTAAATTTAAATAAAGGAAACTACAATGGTCTGAGGCGCGAGTTGGATAGGATTGATTGGGGAATGTCACTCAAAGGGTTGACGGTGGATAGGCAATGGCAAACATTCAAAGACCGAATGGATGAGCTACAGAAATTGTTCATCCCAATTTGGCATAAAAATAAAACAAAAAAGGTGACTCAACCGTAGCTAACAAGGGAAATTAGGGATAGCATAAGATCCAAGGAGAGGACATATAAATTGGCCAGAAAAAGCAATAATCCTGAGGATTGGGAGCAGTTTAGGATTCAACAAAGGAGGACAAAGGGATTAATTAAGAAGGGGAAAATAGAATATGAGAGTAAGCTTTCAGGGAACATAAAAACTGACAGTAAAAGCTTTTATAGATATGTGAAGAGAAAAAGATTGGTGAAGTCAAGCGTAGATCCCTTGCAGTCAGAATCAGGGGAAGTTATAATGGGGAACAAAGAAATGGCAGACCAACTACGGTAAATACATACTTTGGTCCTGCCTTCACAAACGAGGACACAAATAACTTCCCAGAGATGCCGGGAACATAGGGTCTGATGAAAGGGTGGAACTGAAAGAAATCAGTATTTGTAGGAAAATGGTGTTTGGAAAATTGATGGGACTGAATGCCGATAAATCCCCAGGGCCTGATAATCTACATCCTAGGGTACTTAAGGAAGTGGCCCTAGAAATAGTAGATGCATTGCTGGTCATCTTCCAGAACTCGATAGACTCTGGAACAGTACCCATTGATTGGAGGATAGCTAATGTTACCCCACTATTCAAAAAAGGTGGTAGAGAAAAAGCGGGGAATTATAAGCCTGACATCGGTAGTGGGGAAAATGCTAGAGTCCATTATAAAAGATGTATTAGCAGAGCACTTGGAAAGCAATGACAGGATCGGACAAAGTCAACATGGATTTACAAAAGGTAAATCGTGCTTGACTAATCTACTGGAATTTTTTGAGGATGTAACTGGTAAAATAGATAAGGGAGAACCAGTGGATGTAGTGTATTTGGACTTTCAGAAGGCTTTCGATAAGGTCCCGCATAAGAGATTAGCGTGCAAAATTAAGGCACATGGGATTGGGGGCAAGGTATAGACTTGGATAGAGAACTGGTTGGCAGATAGAAAGCAAAGAGTTGGAATAAATGGGTTGTTTTCCGAGTGGCAGGCAGTGACTAGTGGGGTACCGCAAGGATCAGTCCTAGGACCCCAGCTGTTCACAATATATATTAATGATCTGGACGAGGGAATTGGATGTAATATCTCCAAATTTGCAGATGACACAAAGCTGGGTGGGAGGGTATGCTGTGAGGAGGATGTCGTGAAACTCCAGTACGATTTGAACAGGTTGGGTGATTGGGCAGAAACATGGCAAATGCACTATAATGTGGATAAATGTGAGGTTATCCACTTTGGTGGCAAAAACAGGAAGGCAGATTATTATTTGAATGGCAATAGATTGGGAGAAGGGGAAGTGCAAAGAGACCTCGGTGTTCTTGTGCACCAGTCGCTGAAGGTAAGCATGCAGGTGCAGCATGCGGTTAAGAAGGCAAATGGTATGTTGGCCTTCGTAGCAAGAGGGTTTGAGTACAGGAACAAGGATGTCTTGCTGCAGTTGTACAGGGCCTTGGTGAGACCGCACCTTGAGTATTGTGTGCAGTTTTGGTCGCCTTATCTGAGGAAGGGCGTTCTTGCCATGGAAGGTGTGCAGCGAAGATTCACCAGGCTAATACCTGGGATGGCAGGAATGACGTATGAGGAGAGATTGTGTCGATTGTGATTGTACTCACTGGAGTTTAGAAGATTGAGAGGGGATCTCATTGAAACCTATAAAATTCTTTCAGGCCTGGACAGACTAGATGCAGGAAGGATGTTTCCGAAGACTGGGGAGTCCAGAACCAGGAGCCATAGTCTAAGGATAAGGGGTAAGCCATTTAGGACTGAGTTGAGGAGGAATTTCTTCACCCAGAGAGTGGTGAACCTGTGGAATTCTCTACCACAGAAGGCAGTAGAGGCCAGTTCATTAAATATATTCAAGAAGGAGTTGGATATATTTCTTAAGGCTAAAGGGATCAAGGGGTATGGGGAGAAGGTGGGAACAGGGTACTGAATTTGGATGTTCAGCCCTGATCTCATTGAATGGTGGAGCAGGCTCGAGGGGCCGAATGGCCTACTCCTGCTCCTATCTTCTATGTTTCTATGTTTCTATGTAATCATGGCTCCAAAGAAGGGAAGTATGCCTGATAATCTCCCCATCATTTAATCTCTGGCCCTTCCCTCCTCACATGCTCCTTCCCAACTTTTCGGCCAGCTGTTGCTTTTTCCTGCAGTCTCCGACTCTTTTTCACCTCCTGTTTGAACCATCCCTGCTGTTTCAGCCTCTTCCTTGCATTAAGTTTGGGCCCAGTTGCTGCCCTTTCTCCCTCCTTCTGCCCCTCACTAACCTTTCCCTTTCCACATGGTGTCACCGCACCCCCCACTTCCATGTCTCTGTCCCCCTCTAATTCCTCACTCTCAAGCTCTTCTGTAACCCTCTGTACCTGCTCCCCGTCAGATACATAATCCTGCTCCCCATCAGATACATCATCTCCCATAGAGAGTCTTCCTGCTATCGCGGTTTCTCCAACTGTGCCACTCCCTTCGACCACATCTCCACCTCTGACCCTTGCTCCCTGTTCTTTCTCTCTATGGGACAATGGCGCACCTATATTGTTCCCTCCTGGCGTCTTTGTCTCGCCGCTCCTCTCCTGCTGCCCCTTTAAGGCTCCTGCCTCTTGCACCGTCTCCTTGTCTTGCCCCCTCCTGCTCACTGAGATGTCCGACTCCCCATCTTTCTTTGGAGTACTTACATTTATCACGTACCCCGCTCCCGCCTCCTCTCCCCCTGTGGACACCAGATTCTTTAGGGAGAGCTGAACCATATTAAGGCTCGAGTCTGCACTCGACCATTGCTGCCCGCTGCTATCTTTGTTCTTTTCCACAGTACTTGATGTGTTTTCCGCCATCTCTATCCTGTTCTCTGCTCCGCCATTTTCTGCCTCTTCCTGTGCTCTTTTCTCCTTCAATTTACCAGCTCTGTCCTCCGACTGCCCCGCTCCTCCGGCTGTTCCACTCACATCTCCTGCTCCTTCTCCCATCTCCTCATCACTCATAGAGCTTCCTTCTGCCTCACACTCACAGCAGGTGGGACCTTTGTGACACACCCCACAGCTCGCTGCCTTGCAGCTCCGAGTGATGTGTCCAGACTCGCCGCAATTATAACAGTACCAGTCTGGACAGTTTCTTACAAGATGGTCGTGTCCAAGACAATAATAGCAAACCTTCACTTGGTTATCATGCAGCACTTGAAAGTACTACACTCCTTCCAGTGTCTCGAATTTCATGCTGTACGGTAATGACTTCACCCCCTCTGGGAACTGCACCTTTACATACCGGGTTCCATCTGCTACCCGTGTTCCTGGATAGTATCTCCTCTTTATTGCTGAGCAAATTTTAATGTCCCACGACTCCAACTTTTTGATTAGCACATCGTCCTCAATATAAACTGACAAGTTTAAGAATGAGACCACCACCTCTTCTGAATATAGCAGAGGTACCTCCAAGAACTTATCGCCAACTTTCAATCTGAGTAAAAGTCTTTCCACCTCCTCTTGGCCACTGACAGTCACCTCGAACCCAACATTCGGCTTTGGTCGGTCGGCAAAGCAACTTCCCTCGCCACAGTCCTTATGTACCGCTCGGATAATATCCCAAGCTCGTATCTCCTTATCCTCGCATTGAACCACCACCGTGTTTTCTTTTCCAAACCTCCTGGGGTCCCGGCCCAAATCTTTGGGCATTTTTCTTTCCCTTCCAACCACAGTTTCTTCCCTAATTAAATTCCTCTTGGGAACACTGTCCTCTGAGGGGCCCGGCACTCTGAACCCTTCAGCAGCCATCTGGCTGCTTTTTGTGGGCCAAAAAGGCCCTAAAACCTGAAAAAAAAAACCACCACCAACTTTTTACCAACTCACTCCAACTCCCTGCTGCAATCAGGCAACCATTAACACCTGTTCACTCCTAGCCCCTCCCACCTAGAGAGTGCTACCCACTGAGCCACAGCTGGCATTTACTTGTACTTCTTGCAATCTAGTATACTGTATTCGCTGCTCACGATGTGGTCTCCTCTACATTGGCGAGACCAAACGCAGATTGGGTGACTGCTTCGCGGAACCCCTCCGTTCAGTCCGTAAGGGTGACCCCGAGCTTCCGGTCGCCTGTCATTTTAATTCACCGCCCGATTCCCACTCAGACCTCACCGTCCTTGGCCTCTTGCATTGTTCCACAGAAGCTCACCATAAACTCGAGGAACAGCACCTCATCTTCCGATTAGGCACTTTACAGCCTTCCGGACTCAATATCGAGTTCAACAATTTCAGATCATAACCTCGGCCCCTATTACATTTTTACTTATATATTTTTTATCCACACCTTTGTTTTGTGTCCTTCCCCCTTTTTTCTCTCCCACAAGGCAGCTGTCTCTCATTCTGCCAGAACATTTCACACCTAATCTAGAGCCGTCTTTTGCCTCCACTAGTCCTATCACCATCTCGTCTGGTTTTGAATACCTCTTAATGTCTCTTCACTTCTCTTTTGTTCTCTCATCCCCATTTCCCAGCCCCCAAACTGGCCTTTTAATCTGTTTCATTTCCTGTGTTTTTTCAGTCCTGACGAAGGGTTTCGACCTGAAACGTTGACTCTATTTCTCTCTCCACGGATGTTGCCTGGCCTGCTGAGTTTTTCCAGCATTTTCTGTTGTTATTTAAAAGAAAGATGCTTTTTGTGCACCATCTATTGCTGAATGTATTGGACTGCCTGCCTGAGAGCTGCTATAACATGTCGGAGAGTGTGGAGGAGTCCAGTAACAACCATTGTGTGGGGGTTCTGGCACATGACATCAACACTGTGTAGTCAACCATGGAGCACGTGGTCCTGCATGTCCCCCCTTGTAGGATTCAGTGGCACCAGTAATATCTCTCCAGGATGCTCATAATTGTGCCTTTCAGGCTCAACCATCTCCTCCACCATGGACAGGCTGGACGACTGAATGGATAGAGGCTTCAGGCATATTACAGAGCTACTATAGTCTGCTCTCCTGCAGATCTGTGGAAGTACTGAGCTGTAGCCCAATAGCAGGGGTGGTCATACAATGGGAATGGAACATGTTGCCATCTCTTAGGGTGACAACATATCTGGACGCTTACGATTCCCTCAACCAGTGCCCGCCATGATGCCAGCTGGGCCAGACTGCCCCAGCAGACGCCAAATTGCTGCAGACTGCACCCGGGTCCTCTCAGGCCCAAACTCCTAAGTGTTGCTTGAATGATCCACAACCTCCTATACTCCAACCACTGGGAGCCCTAGGATTGGTAAGAGAACAGTTCTGACAGGCGCTAGAGGCTCTCACCAGGCTGATAATTAGCATTTATAAGGGACAGTAATATGATAATCCTTTCTGTGCAGTGACTGGTGAACCTGCGATGTCAGGTGACATGAATATCAATGCTGGTCTTTGGGCCGATGTTGTTTATTGGAGGGTGGAAGGACTGGGAGAGATGTTGGACATGACTGTTAATGTGGGGGAAAGCGATTGTTCAGCTGAAGTGCTCTTCAAGGAGCTGCTGCTGAGGACCTCTGGCTGCAGGCTGGTGTTTGACCCTCCTGCTTCCTCACCATCCTCTATATCATCAATGTCCTCTCCCTCATCACGCTGAGGGTCCTCATCCACTGGTGCATAGGTACTTAGTAACAGGAGTAGGCTATTTAGCCCCTCGAGCCTGTTCCACCATTCAATGAGATCATGGCTGATCTGTGACCTCCATATACCGGCCTTTGCCCCATATCCCTTAATACCTTAACTAAAATCTATCAATCTCAGATTTAAAATTAACAATTGACCTAGCATCAATTGCCATTTGCAGAAGAGAGTTCCAAACTTCTACCACCCTTTGCATGTAGAAGTGTTCCCTAACTTCACTCCTGAAAGGTCTGGCTCTAATTTTTAGGCTATATCCACTAGTCTTAGACTCCCCAACCAGCGGAAATAGTTTCTCTCTATCTACCCTATCAGTTCCCCTTAATATCTTCAAAACTTCAATCAAGTCACCTTTTAACCTCCCAAACCCACAACCTCTACCACCTAGAAGGACAAGGGCAGCAGGCTCACGGGAACACCACCACCTCCAAGCTCCCCTCCAAGTCACACACCATCCTGACTTAGAAGTATATCGCCAATCCTTCATTGTTGCTGGGTAAAAATCCTGGAACTCCCACCCTAACAGCACTGTGGGAGTACCTTCACCACACGGACTGCATCGGTTCATAAAGGCGGCTCACCACCACCTTCTCAAGGGCAACTACGGATGGGCAATAAATGCTGGCGACGCCTACATCCCATGAACTAATTTTTAAAATGATAGCTGCGGGCCAGGACCTGCATGATGCGCTGCTGGTGATCACACCACAGTTGCACATTAATGGAGTGGAAGCATTTGCAATTCATGAAGGCAGTAGACTCATCTGAAGAAGCTCACCGGCCAAGGTGAGTATAGTCAATAATGTACTGGACTTGGGACAATCTGTGCGAACCCCAGAAACCTATCCCGCTACTTCCAGTTGTCCATGGGGAAACTGATGCAAGTCTTTGCTTTACAGCATCTTAAAGTCTTTGCTTTATAGCATCTTATACCTGCTTAATACAAGCATGTACTGCAGATTGACTGATCCTCTGTGACAGCCTACAAGGAGCTGGGGGCAAGAAGTTCAGGGTGGCAGTGACCTTAACTACAACAGGCCGTGCTGTACTAACTGTGGCAGTTGGTTGCAGATCTTGTTGCAGGGGGCGATGTTGGGAGGATGAGGAATTCTGCGAGCTCACCTCCTTCTATTTGCTCTCCCTGCAGCGGCAGCTCTGTTTGCGACTTCAACCTTCTTCTCTTCCTCCTCCTCCTCCCCTCCTCCTCCTGATCCCCCTCCTCCTCCTCCCCTCCTGCTTCTGATCCCCCTCCTCCTCCTCCTCCTCCCCCTCCCCCTCCTCCTCCCCCTCCCCCTCCTCCTCCTCCTCCTCCCCCTCCCCTCCTCCTCCCCCTCCCCCTCCCATCCTCCTCCCCCTCCCCCTCCCCTCCTCCTCCCCCTCCCCCTCCTCTCCTCCTCCTCCTGCTCCTTCCTCAACCTTCTCCTTCTCCTCCCCCTCCCCCTCCCCTCCTCCTCCTCCTCCCCTCCTCCTCCTGCTTCTTCCTCAACCTTCTCCTCCTCCTCCTTCCCCTCCTCCTCCTCCTGCTCCCCCTCCTCCTCCTCCTCCTGCACCCCTTCTCCTTCTCTTCCTCCTCCTGCTCCTTCCTCAACCTTCTCCTCCTTCTCCTCCTCCTCCTTCCCCTCCTCCACCTCCTCCCCCTCCCCTCCTCCTCCTTCCCCTCCTCCTCCTCCTGCTCCCCGTCCTCCTCCTCCCCCTCCCCCTCCCCTCCTCCTCCTGCTCCTTCCTCAACCTTCTCCTCCTTCTCCTCCTCCTCCTTCCCCTCCTCCTCCTCCCCCTCCCCCTCCTCCTCCTCCTTCTCCTCCTCCTCCTTCCCCTCCTCCTCCTCCTCCTCCCCCTCCTCCTCCCCCTGCACCTCCACCTCCTCCTCAACAACGGGGATTGAGACCCAAACTACATTAATATTATGTCCGTGTGTAATTGAGACACGGACTGCAGGAGTTGGTTACAACAGGTGTTTACTGGGTGGAGACAAAACTGGAACTACTATGCAAAGTTACTGCACAGGCTTATATACAGGGGTGGTCACTACTGGTACTGCAGCATACAGGGGCTGCAGAATATAGTTCCTTCTGCAAAGTACATACACTACAATTCCTCCCCTTTTAGCTAAACAGTACATAACATTCGATTAATAATTGAATAACATATTTACAATTACAGTTGCTATATACATTAGCTGAAATTAAGCAATTATAAGTTCAGTCTTTGAGGAGGCTTCCTGATTCTGCCTGGATAACGCCTCTTTGGGGTATCAGGTTCTTCTGGCAAAGTTGATTCGGGATCAACGTCGTTGTTTGGTTCGTCTGCTTCCAATATCACCGATTCTGAGGTAGATGCAATTGGTACTTTGGTTTCATCACCAGGTGTATCGGATTGTGGTGTGGATTTGACGTTTTCCAGTGACTCTAGAATCTGGTCAGCATGGCGTCTTACAATGCTCTCTCCAATGTCCACGGTATACATTAGAGGTCCTTGCCGTGTGCAGATCGTTCCTGGCTGCCATTTCTCTGTGCGGTAGTCCCGGGCCAAAATTGGTTGACCTATCTTAAAACTCCTGGTCGGCCTTTCATTCATATTCTGAAACTGCCTGTTCTCCACATCTCTTCTGATGTTTGGCTTAACCAAATCCAAGCGGCATCGTAGTCTTCGATTGAAGAACATCATGGCTGGAGTTTGGTTGGTAACCGCATGTGTCGCATTCCGGTAGGCAAATAAGAAGTTATCCATCTTGTGTTGTAGGGGTATGTCTTCATTACACATTGCCTTGATAGCCTTCTTGAATGTTTGAACGAACCTCTCAGCCAATCCATTGGTGGCTGGATGATATGGGGCGGATGTGTAATGCTTAACACCATTGTTCTTTAAGAACCTCCGGAACTCTTCAGACACAAAAAGTGGTCCATTGTCGGAGCAAATCTGTTCAGGCAGCCCATTTCTGGCGAATATGGTTCGTAAGACTGTGATAGTTTTTTCTGTGGTGGTTGAGGACATTTTTATTACCTCTGGCCACTTTGAATGTGCATCCACCACAATTAAAAACATTGAGTCCATAAATGGACCAGCAAAATCAATGTGCACCCTTTGCCAGGGAGATGAGGGCCACTCCCACGGACGTAGAGGGGCTTGTGGTGGGGCGTTTTGGACCTTCTGGCATCCTGTACAGCTCTTGGTCATCTCTTCGATTTCTCTATCGATTCCCGGCCACCACACAAACGCTCTGGCTAAGTTCTTCATTTTTACCCCTCCCAGGTGACCCTCATGAAGCTCATTGAGCACTCTATCCTTCAATTTGGGTGGAATTACTACTCTGGATCCACACATCAAGATTCCTCTGCATACTGACAGCTGTTCTCTTCTCGGCGAGAATGCTGGCAACAGTGGTTCGCCATGTGCTGGCCATCCCTTCACTGTTAAATCATAGACCCTGGAGAGTGTCAGGTCATTTCGTGTTTCCTTTTCTATGTTTGCATTCGTCACAGGTAGACATTCGACTATGGTCGAGTGGAATATCTCCACAGGATCCACTGCAGGTGCTTCTTCCACCATCGGCAACGGTAGGCGCGACAATCCATCAGCATTCCCATGCTGTTTAGCTCCTTTGTACTCGATGTCATATTGGTGTGCCCCTAGGAAAAGGGACCACCTCTGTAGCCGTTGTGCTGTCATTATCGGGACGCCCTTCTGAGGGTTGAAAATGGAGACAAGAGGTTGATGATCAGTTAGTAGAGTAAATTTTTGACCGTGCAGGTAGTGATTGAACTTCTTCACCCCCCACACCAGGCTGAGGGCCTCTCTGTCAATCTGGGCGTAGTTACGCTCGGCTGAAGTTAACGAGCGTGACGCAAAAGCTATCGGCCTCTCTGAACCATCAAGGAATTTATGTGACAGTACCGCTCCAATGCCGTAGGGAGACGCATCACACGCCAGTCTTATCGATAGTGATGGGTTGTAGTGAGCCAATACTTCTCTTGAAGTGATTAGGTCTTCACTCTTCTGAAAAGCCCGCTTACATTCATCGCTCCATTTCCATGCTACTCCAGTTTGTAGTAGGGCGTTCAGTGGGTGCAGAATTGTGGACAAATTCGGCAAAAACTTATGGTAGTAATTCACCAATCCGAGGAATGACCTCAGTTGCGACACATTTTCAGGCGCTGGAGCCTTAACTACCGCTTCAATTTTGTCAGGGGACTTATGTAACCCCTCTTCATCAATCACATGGCCACAATACGATACCTGTTTCTTAAAAATCTCGCACTTGGGGCGATTGGCTCGTAGCCCATGTTCTCTTAGTCTAGTGAGCACCTGCTCTAGGTTGGCAAGGTGTTCACTGTCATCTTCACCTGTCACTAGGATGTCGTCCAAGTAACACTGAGTCCCCGGAATCCCTTGCAGCACTTGTTCCATTGCTGTTTGCCATATCGCCGGAGCTGATGCTACTCCGAATACCAGTCGATTATACTGGTAAAGACCTTTGTGAGTGTTTATCGTGAGACACTTCCTAGAGGATTCTTCAACCTCCATCTGCAAATATGCTTGTGCTAGGTCAATTTTTGTAAAACGCTTCCCTCCAGATAGTGAAGTGAAAATATCTTCTATCCTCGGGAGGGGATACTGTACTGTGTGAAGGACTGGGTTCACCATCACCTTGAAGTCCCCACAGATGCGAACCTTCCTTGGCTCCTCAGACTTATTGCTTAACGTTTTTTTCATGACAGGAACGATGGGTGTCACCGACTCGCTCCAGTCTACCTTAGATAACACGCCTGCATTCTCCCAATTCTCCAGCTCTGCCTCGACGGCTGGGCGAATTGCATACGGTACCGGTCTTGCTTTGAAA
This sequence comes from Somniosus microcephalus, assembly GCF_052327205.1. NCBI lineage: Eukaryota > Metazoa > Chordata > Chondrichthyes > Squaliformes > Somniosidae > Somniosus > Somniosus microcephalus. The sequence continues at coordinate 19,103,209 of NC_141006.1, read as the reverse complement.
AACTTGGGAATTGCATTCTCTTCTATTTTTATCAAGGCGGTTACGCCTTTAAGAGTTCCCAGTTCTTGTTCAAATACCTCTTTAGCGTTAGCTAAGATTTTCGACAATCAACCAGGTGTGACGTCGTCATCCTTTTTACCAGCCACCGTCAGTGCCTGAATGGAGTGCCAGTCTAAACTTATCTTTCTGATCCATTCATGTCCCAATAACGGTGGTCCACCATCTTGCAGTATGTACAGATACAATTTCTGTATTTCTTTGCCGTTGTATTCGACAGGCACCCTTATTTTCCCTCTGGGGTATACTTTCTGCCCCGTATACGTCTTCAAGACAATGGATGTCTCTTTCAAGGGTATGTGTGAGAATAGCCGCTCATAGTCTCGTCGATTCATGACGGTCAGGGCTGATCATGTATCCAATTCCATTTTGACTTGGGACCCTGCTATCGTGAGGGTGACCCAAATGGTTCGGAGATCCTCTTTTGCGATTACGTTGTGAAGTTTCCGACAGCTTAGTCTCTTGTTCCCAGATTCACTATCGCTCTTCTGGTCTTCGGAACTACTGTCCGTCATCTTTTGTACTTTCCTGTACTGTTCCTTAGTAGCCTTTTTGTTGTCGTTAGTCTTCTTTCCAGACCTGCAAACTCGTGCAATGTGTCCCATCTTTCTGCATTGCCTGCATATTTTGTCCTTGGACCAGCAGTCCTTCTGGTCATGATTTGTTCTGCCTCAGCGATAACATTTTTCAAATCCCCATGTCATTTCATGGGTGCCGTATTCCTGTGGTTTTTGCTGTATTTCCGCAGCTCCCCTTGCTGCTGCTTTGTACGATACTGCCACGCTGAAAGCCTTATCTAGCGTCAGCTCTTTCTCTGAGAGTAACCTCTTCTGGGTTCCTTCACTCAGGAGTCCACAGACAAATTTGTCCCGTAGAGTATCTGTCAGTCCTGCTCCAAACTGGCAGTGCTTTGATAGCTTGCGTAGTTCCGTAAGGTAATCAGCATTGCTCTCATCTTTATGCTGATTTCTCTTGTGGAATTTAAATCTTTCTGCTATCAGCAGCGGTGTAGGATTTAGGTGTCCCTGTAGGATATCAACAATTTCGTTAAAACTCTTCGCCATTGGTTTGGCTGGAGTGATCAGGTTCCGCAATAGGCCGTACGTTCTTGCGCCCATTACGTTTAGTAGTACCGATGCCTTTTTCTCATCAGCTACTTCGTTTGCCTTGCAATATACTTCGACTCTTTCCACATATGTGGTCCAGTCTTCTATTGCATTATCGAAGGCAGTGATATTGCCAGTCTTCGGCATCTTGGAAATCTAAGATGGCGCCTCCCGCGCTTTGCCTTCTTCCCCGATTGAACAAAATGGCACCTCCCGTGCTTTGCCTTCTCCGCTGCTGCTAGCGCTGTTGCTGGCATTTTTATGCCTTGATGGCGACGCCCTATGGACTTAGCGCACTTCCCCCCCGCGCTGCTGCTAACGTCGCTCTCCGCGGTCCCCGTGGCAAACTGCAGCTGCTCGCGGCTTTCTGCGCTTCTAATTTCTTTTATTTTCCTGTCGTCAGAGCAAACCCTACAGGACACTTTCCTCCCTCTTCTCGGGTCTGTACGCTGCCCGGCTTCGTAGCACCGGCCGCGCCTTGTGTGCTCCACCCTCTCTCTCTCTCTCCTCTTCCCGACAATGCTGCTCGGCCCCGTTGAAAGCCATCCGATCGAGCTCTAGCCCGCCGCAGCCCAGGAAGGATCAGTGTACTACCTGCCACCAGCCCGATTAGCTGGAACACCATAGACAGGATAACCAAGCCCCGCTCTCGACAGCCTCTCCTGCAAATCTTCAACGCCGATGAATCAGAGGCGGTTGCCCACGGTCGACGCCCGTTTCTTCTGTTTGTTTTTTTTGTTTTTTTTTCCTTCTGGCCTCGACCTCTAACAACTTCGCTTCAGGGATGGATCCCCATGAGGTGGTGCAGAACTGTAGGTAAGTTCGGATCTGCTCGTCGCCAGTATTATGTCCGTGTGTAATTGAGACACGGACTGCAGGAGTTGGTTACAACAGGTGTTTACTGAGTGGAGACAAAACTGGAACTACTATGCAAAGTTACTACACAGGCTTATATACGGGGTGGTCACTACTGGTACTGCAGTATACAGGGGCTGCAGAATATAGTTCCTTCTGCAAAGTACATACACTACAATTAGGATCTTAACTGCATCAGTTGACTCCTGTTAACATACATTCATGAGAAGGGTATTAAGGGATATGGAACAAAGGTGGGTGATGTGCCTCAATAAATGCGAGACTCGATGTTAGCGAAAAAAAACAAGGCTTTTATTGACTTAGAAGGTAACACACAGAGGAGAATGTATCTTCCATCCAGAGGTCTGCCGTACTGGATGTGCTGCAGGCTGGGCCAGCTTACATAGGAGCCAGGTATGGGCGGAGCCCTACACACAGTACAATACAATGGAAATGAAACTGAAACCAACCACAGTCACAGGCAGAGAAATACTGATGAGTGATGAATGGAATATTTCATCACATTCACCCCTTCTATAGATTTAGTCTGTTCGGGGGTTTGATAGTCCTCTGCGACCGACGTGGCTGTTGTGGTGCCGCGGGTGTCGGCTGGGCGTCCCCGGTGGCCTCCTGGATCTCTGCCGGGGGTGCCGCCAGGGTTGTTGAAGGGGTAGTTGGTGGGGGTACCGTTGGTCGATGTTCTTCCGGTTGTGATGAAAGAGTAGTGGGTGGGTAAGAGTTGCTGTGGTCATTGTTGCTGCTGTTGTCGTGGTTGTTGTCGTTACCGGCTGGGGCGACGTCTTTTATGGACACGGTGTCCTCCCTTCCGTCGGCGTGCCGGACATACGCGTATTGGGGGTTGGCGTGGAGTAGGTGCACTGACTCCACGAGAGGGTCCGTCTTGTGGCCCCTCACATGCCTTCGCACGAATACCGGACCTGGGGTGGAGAGCCATGACGGCATGGATACGCCTGAGGTGGATTTCCGGGGAAAGAAAAACATTCGCTCATGAGGCGTGGCATTAGTGGCAGTACACAATAGCGACCGTATCGAATGGAGCACATCTGGGAGGACTTCCTGCCAGCGGGAGATAGGGAGGTCTTTGGTCCTTAGAGCTAGAGTGACTGCTTTCCATACTGTCCCGTTCTCTCGCTCCACTTGACCGTTACCCCGGGGGTTGTAGCTGGTGGTACGGCTCGTGGCGATCCCCCTGGACAGCATGTACTGGCGTAGCTCTTCACTCATGAAGGACGCCCCCCTATCCGTATGGATGTAGCTCGGCATACCGAACAAGCAGAACAGGCTGTTGAGGCATTTAATGACCGTGGCGCTGGTCATGTCTGGGCAGGGGAAGGCGAATGGGAAACGAGAGTATTCGTCCACAATGTTCAGGAAGTAAACATTGCTGTCGACGGACGGGAGGGGGCCCTTGAAATCTAAGCTGAGCCGCTCAAAGGGCCGTGTAGCTTTGATTAAGTGGGCTCTCTCTGGGCGGTAGAACCGAGGCTTGCACTCAGCGCAAGTGCGACAGTTCCTGGTCAGGGACCGAACTTCCTCAATCGAGCAGGGTAAGTTGCGGGACTTTATGAAGTGGAACAGCCGCGTGACCCCTGGGTGGCAGAGGTCATTGTGGAGGGTCTGTAGCCGATCCCCGGTGGCGCTGGCACACATCCCTTGTGAGAGGGCGTCGGGGGATTCGTTAAGGGCCCCTGGCCGGTAAATGATGTCATAATCGAAGGTGGAGAGCTCGATCCGCCACCTAAGAATCTTATCATTTTTAATCTTCCCCCTCTGTTTATTATTGAACATAAACGCTACCGACCGCTGGTCGGTAAGTAGGGTGAAGCGTTTGCCGGCTAGGTAGTGGCGCCAGTGGCGCACTGCCTCCACGATGGCTTGGGCCTCCTTTTCTTTGGAGGAGTGTCTGATCTCGGGCCCTTGGAGGGTCCTCGAGAAGAAAGCTACGGGCCGCCCCGCCTGGTTGAGGGTGGCCGCCAAGGCAAAGTCAGACGCATCACTTTCCACTTGAAAGGGGGTGTTCTCGTCCACTGCCTGTAGCGTGGCCCGCTCAATATCCTGCTTAATGCTTTTGAAGGCGGCATGGGCCTCAGCAGAGAGCGGAAAAGAGGATGCTTTCAAGAGGGGGCGGGCTTTGTCGGAGTAGTTGGGGACCCATTGGGAATAATAAGAGAATAACCCCAGGCACCTTTTCAGGGCTTTGGGAGTGTTGGGCAGGGGCAGCTCCCATAGGGGGCGCAATCGGTCGGAGTCTGGTCCGATTTCCCCATTCTCCACCACGCTGCCTAGTATGCAGAGGCGCGTGGTGTTGTAAACGCACTTGGCCTCGTTGTAGGTGAGGTTGAGTTTTTGTGTGGTTTTCAGGAACCTCTCGAGGTTCGAGTCGTGATCCTGCTGGTTGTGACCGCAGATGGTGACATTGTCGAGGTAGGGGAAGGTTGCCTGCAAGTGGTGGTCATCGACCATGCGGTCCATCTCCCTCTGGAAGACCGAGGCCCCATTCGTCACCCCAAAGGGGACTCTGAGAAATTGGTAGAGGCGTCCGTTCGCCTCGAAGGCGGTGTACGGGCGGTCCTCTGGTCTGATAGGGAGCTGGTGGTACGCTGACTTGAGGTCGATGGTGGAGAACACCCGGTATTGGGCGATTTGGTTCACCATTTCTGATATGCGGGGCAGCGAGTAGGCGTCTAGTTGGGTGTACCTGTTGATCGTTTGGCTATAGTCGATCACCATCCGTTTCTTCTCGCTCCCCCTTACCACCACCACTTGGGCGCGCCACGGGCTATTGCTGCGTTCAATAATGCGCTCTTTCAGGAGCCTGTCTACCTCGGTCGCGATAAACCGCCTGTCCTCCCAGCTGTACCTCCTGCTTTTGGTCGCTATTGGCCGGCAGTTAGGGGTAAGGTTCGCGAATAGCGAAGGCGGCTTTACCTTCAGGGTAGCCAGACCGCACACTGTGAGGGGCGGCTGGGACCCACCGTAATTGAGCGTGATGCTTTGGTGGTAGCACTGGAAATCCAGGCCCAAGATCACGCTCGCACATAGATTCTTCATGATTAATACTTTAAAATTATCGTTTACAGTTCCGTTAACGGACAATTGTACCGTGCAGTAACCCATAATGGTCGATGTCTGGGTTTTGTCAGCCATAGAGATGGTACCCCGAGTAGGGACCACCTTTAGGGAGAGTTGTTGTACCAGTTCAGGGTGGATAAAACTCTCCGTGCTTCCACTGTCAATTAAACATTTAACCCTGCACCCGTTTACCTCGATGTCCACCATTGATTTGGATAGCGGGTGCGGCCTGGTCTGGTCCGCTGTGACCGATGCCACTGTAGGGCCCTGATCGAGACAAGATGGCGTCCACGCTGTCTGCTCACAAGATGGCGGACCCCACGAGGTCGGGCAAGATGGCGTCCAAGATGGCCGCTCCCACGGCGCACACGCGGCGGTGGCGGGTTTTCCGGCGGGGTTCCCTCTGCACACCTTCCCGAAGTGCCCCTTCTTACCGCACTTAAAGCAGGTGGTGCCTTTCGCCAGGCATAGGTTTCTGGTGTGCTTCGGCTGCCCGCAGAAGTAGCAGTTGGGTCCCCGACGCGTCGCGGCTGTCGTAGGGCTTCTGGGGGGAGAGCGGGGCCCCGACGGTGTCGGGCTGCCGGGCGGGGAAGATGCCTTCCAAGATGGCGGCGCCCTTGGTGCACACGTGGCGGCGTGGATGGCGCGGGCTGAAGAGTAGGCGTCCGAGTTTCTCTGGGCCACATCCAGGGATCGTGCTGTGTCCGCAGCCTGTTTCAGGTCCAATCCCGTTTTTTCCAGCAGTCTCTGCCGGATGTAAGTGGAGCTGAGGCCTGTGATAAAGGCATTGCGAACAAGCTCGTCAGTGTACACTGCGGCTTTTACATCTTGGCACTTGCAGTCTTTGCCAAGCGTTTTCAGGGTGCCTAGGAACTCCTCCACCGATTCCCCAGGTCGCTGTGCGCGAGTAGCGAGCAGATGCCTAGCATACACCTCATTCGTAGGCTGCTGGTAATGCGCCTTTAAGATGTTGCAGGCGGCCGGGTACGTGTCGGCGTCTTGGATGAGGGGGTAAACCCGGTGGCTTACCCAATTCCGCAGAATTCCGAGTTTCATACTCGCAGCGTCCGTAGTGTCTTTGACGGCTGCGGAATTGTCCAGGAAGAATTCCATACACATAAACCAGTGTCCGAAGCGTGCCGATGCGTCCGAAGCATGCTGGTCCAAATCCAAACGTTCGGGTTTCAAGAGTTGATCCATTGTGTTGAAAATTAAGTCCATAAAATTGATGTGCCTCAATAAATCCGAGACTCGATGTTAGCGAAACAAAACAAGGCTTTTATTGACTTAGAAGGTAACACACAGAGGAGAATGTATCTTCCATCCAGAGGTCTGCCGTACTGGATGTGCTGCAGTCTGGGCCAGCTTACATAGGAGCCAGGCATGGGCGGAGCCCTACACACAGTACAATACAATGGAAATGAAACTGAAACCAACCACAGTCACAGGCAGAGAAATACTGATGAGTGATGAATGGAATATTTCATCACAGTGGGGACACAGAGTTGAGATACAGATCAGCCATGATCTAATTAAATGTTGGACCAGGCTCAAGGGGCTGAATGGCCTCCTCCTGTTCCAATATTCCTAATATTCCCAATTCCAGCTGAATTTTCAGGAATTTGTGTCACCTTCCCAGCAGGAAGATGTTGAAGCCTCTGCACAGGCCTTAGTCGCTGTAAGATTCGCAAAATTTCTACATCACTGACTGGGCGTACGCACCACCCCACACCACCCCCCTACAGTCGCTCAAGAAGGTTTCAGCAGAAACATCTTCAGAACACTTCAGACTGTGAGCTGAGGATTCGCTCTGCCTTTCTGGGATTGTGCTGTTTCACTGGTCAGTTCGCAGCTGCCGTGGGCAATGAATTCTGACAGAGTGAGAGGGGAGCGGGTTTGGGCGGGTGAGCAGAACACATTTTACATTCCAGTGTGATCCCGAGCTGCATGTGGACCCCCACTTTAACTCCCCCTCCCGTTCCCACTCGGAGCTCTCTGTGTTTAGCCTCTTACACTGTTCCACTGAAGCTCAACACAAATTTGAAGAGCCATGTCCAATCCTTCTCGCAGGCACCCTGCAGCTCACAGCTCTGAAGTCTGACTGCTGACATCAAAGGGCCCATTTTAATGCTGCCAGCTCTGGATACCGGGCAGGATTGCAGTTAAATGGCCACAGCCGATCCCACTGCCTTCCGCGGGTTGAACTTTTAAGCTGCTCTTGTGAGCAGGTGCGAGGGACACATGCAGTGAGGTTCTTCTTTAAATTCGCACATCAGGCTCTGGAGACGTAATCAGGGTCTGACTGCAATTTAAATCTGAAGCCTGCACGGAGAAACAAGCGTGGTTTCCCCACCAGCCCAACCTGTGGCAAGAGGCGCCGAGGTCAGAAACAATCCAGGAAGGCAGCTTTCCCTGGGCCACACACAGTCTCTGTCTGGGAGTCTCTCTCTCTCTCTCCCTGGGTCACACACAGTCTCTGTCTGGGAGTCTCTCTCTCTCTCTCCCTGGGTCCCACACAGTCTCTGTCTGGGAGTCTCTCTCTCTCTCTCCCTGGGCCACACACAGTCTCTGTCTGGGAGTCTCTCTCTCTCTCCCTGGGTCACACACAGTCTCTGTCTGGGAGTCTCTCTCTCTCTCTCCCTGGGCCACACACAGTCTCTGTCTGGGAGTCTCTCTCTCTCTCCCTGGGCCACACACAGTCTCTCTCTGGGAGTCTCTCTCTCTCTCCCTGGGCCACACACAGTCTCTGTCTGGGAGTCTCTCTCTCTCCCTGGGTCACACACAGTCTCTGTCTGGGAGTCTCTCTCTCACTCTCCCTGGGCCACACACAGTCTCCGTCTGGGAGTCTCTCTCTCTCTCTCCCTGGGCCACACACAGTCTCTGTCTGGGAGTCTCTCTCTCTCCCTGGGCCACACACAGTCTCTGTCTGGGAGTCTCTCTCTCTCTCCCTGGGTCACACACAGTCTCTGTCTGGGAGTCTCTCTCTCACTCTCCCTGGGTCACACACAGTCTCTGTCTGGGAGTCTCTCTCTCTCTCTCCCTGGGTCACACACAGTCTCTGTCTGGGAGTCTCTCTCTCACTCTCCCTGGGTCACACACAGTCTCTGTCTGGGAGTCTCTCTCTCACTCTCCCTGGGTCACACACAGTCTCTGTCTGGGAGTCTCTCTCTCTCTCTCCCTGGGCCACACACAGTCTCTGTCTGGGAGTCTCTCTCTCTCCCTGGGCCCCACAGAGTCTCTGTCTGGGAGTCTCTCTCTCACTCTCCCTGGGTCACACACAGTCTCTGTCTGGGAGTCTCTCTCTCACTCTCCCTGGGTCCCACACAGTCTCTGTCTGGGAGTCTCTCTCTCTCCCTGGGCCACACACAGTCTCTGTCTGGGAGTCTCTCTCTCTCTCCCTGGGTCACACACAGTCTCTGTCTGGGAGTCTCTCTCTCACTCTCCCTGGGTCACACACAGTCTCTGTCTGGGAGTCTCTCTCTCACTCTCCCTGGGTCACACACAGTCTCTGTCTGGGAGTCTCTCTGTCACTCTCCCTGGGTCACACACAGTCTCTGTCTGGGAGTCTCTCTCTCTCTCTCCCTGGGCCACACACAGTCTCTGTCTGGGAGTCTCTCTCTCTCCCTGGGCCCCACACAGTCTCTGTCTGGGAGTCTCTCTCTCACTCTCCCTGGGTCACACACAGTCTCTGTCTGGGAGTCTCTCTCTCACTCTCCCTGGGTCACACACAGTCTCTGTCTGGGAGTCTCTCTCTCACTCTCCCTGGGCCACACACAGTCTCTGTCTGGGAGTCTCTCTCTCTCTCTCCCTGGGTCACACACAGTCTCTGTCTGGGAGTCTCTCTCTCTCCCTGGGCCCCACACAGTCTCTGTCTGGGAGTCTCTCTCTCACTCTCCCTGGGTCACACACAGTCTCTGTCTGGGAGTCTCTCTCTCACTCTCCCTGGGCCACACACAGTCTCTGTCTGGGAGTCTCTCTCTCACTCTCCCTGGGTCACACACAGTCTCTGTCTGGGAGTCTCTCTCTCTCCCTGGGTCACACACAGTCTCTGTCTGGGAGTCTCTCTCTCTCTCCCTGGGTCACACACAGTCTCTGTCTGGGAGTCTCTCTCTCTCCCTGAGCCCCACACAGTCTCTGTCTGGGAGTCTCTCTCTCACTCTCCCTGGGTCACACACAGTCTCTGTCTGGGAGTCTCTCTCTCTCCCTGGGCCGCACACAGTCTCTGTCTGGGACTCTCTCTCTCTCTCTCTCTCCCTGGGTCACACACAGTCTCTGTCTGGGAGTCTCTCTCTCTCTCCCTGGGCCCCACACAGTCTCTGTCTGGGAGTCTCTCTCTCTCTCTCCCTGGGTCACACACAGTCTCTGTCTGGGAGTCTCTCTCTCTCCCTGGGTCACACACAGTCTCTGTCTGGGAGTCTCTCTCGCTCTCCCTGGGTCACACACAGTCTCTGTCTGGGAGTCTCTCTCTCTCTCTCCCTGGGTCACACACAGTCTCTGTCTGGGAGTCTCTCTCTCTCCCTCCCTGGGTCACACACAGTCTCTGTCTGGGAGTCTCTCTCGCTCTCCCTGGGTCACACACAGTCTCTGTCTGGGAGTCTCTCTCTCGGTCTCCCTGGGTCACACACAGTCTCTGTCTGGGAGTCTCTCTCTCTCTCTCCCTGGGTCACACACAGTCTCTGTCTGGGAGTCTCTCTCTCCCTGGGTCACACACAGTCTCTGTCTGGGAGTCTCTCTCTCGGTCTCCCTGGGTCACACACAGTCTCTGTCTGGGAGTCTCTCTCTCGGTCTCCCTGGGTCACACACAGTCTCTGTCTGGGAGTCTCTCTCTCACTCTCCCTGGGTCACACACAGTCTCTGTCTGGGAGTCTCTCTCTCTCCCTGGGCCCCACACAGTCTCTGTCTGGGAGTCTCTCTCTCTCTCTCCCTGGGTCACACACAGTCTCTGTCTGGGAGTCTCTCTCTCTCTCCCTGGGTCACACACAGTCTCTGTCTGGGAGTCTCTCTCTCTCTCTCCCTGGGTCACACACAGTCTCTGTCTGGGAGTCTCTCTCTCTCGGTCTCCCTGGGTCACACACAGTCTCTGTCTGGGAGTCTCTCTCTCTCTCTCCCTGGGCCCCACACAGTCTCTGTCTGGGAGTCTCTCTCTCACTCTCCCTGGGCCCCACACAGTCTCTGTCTGGGAGTCTCTCTCTCGGTCTCCCTGGGTCACACACAGTCTCTGTCTGGGAGTCTCTCTCTCGGTCTCCCTGGGTCACACACAGTCTCTGTCTGGGAGTCTCTCTCTCGGTCTCCCTGGGTCACACACAGTCTCTGTCTGGGAGTCTCTCTCTCACTCTCCCTGGGTCACACACAGTCTCTGTCTGGGAGTCTCTCTCTCTCTCCCTGGGCCCCACACAGTCTCTGTCTGGGAGTCTCTCTCTCGCTTTCCCTGGGTCACACACAGTCTCTGTCTGGGAGTCTCTCTCTCACTCTCCCTGGGTCACACACAGTCTCTGTCTGGGAGTCTCTCTCTCGCTTTCCCTCGGTCACACACAGTCTCTGTCTGGGAGTCTCTCTCTCACTCTCCCTGGGTCACACACAGTCTCTGTCTGGGAGTCTCTCTCTCGCTTTCCCTGGGTCACACACAGTCTCTGTCTGGGAGTCTCTCTCTCTCTCTCCCTGGGTCACACACAGTCTCTGTCTGGGAGTCTCTCTCTCACTCTCCCTGGGCCACACACAGTCTCTGTCTGGGAGTCTCTCTCTCTCTCTCCCTGGGCCCCACACAGTCTCTGTCTGGGAGTCTCTCTCTCTCTCCCTGGGCCCCACACAGTCTCTGTCTGGGAGTCTCTCTCACTCTCCCTGGGTCACACACAGTCTCTGTCTGGGAGTCTCTCTCTCTCTCCCTGGGCCCCACACAGTCTCTGTCTGGGAGTCTCTCTCTCTCTCCCTGGGCCCCACACAGTCTCTGTCTGGGAGTCTCTCTCACTCTCCCTGGGTCACACACAGTCTCTGTCTGGGAGCCTCTCTCTCTCTCCCTGGGCCCCACACAAGGGTTAATTTTAACCCACATAAACGGGTGGGTTGTGGTCAGATGAGATGTAAAAACTTTTAAAATCTCAAACTCGGCTCCAACCCACCCACTTCCGGGTTTAACAGAGGTGGGACAAGGGGTGGGAAGCCAACTCGCTCCCAGGAGACAGGTTGGTAATTTAAATGTTGTAATGAGGCTGGGAGCCTCACATTTAACCTCTTTTACAGGTTTGACTGTAGACAGCCGGGTTTTCCAGGCCTCGGGAAATGGGCAGCTCAGGGGAGGCGAGGACAGCTTCGGGGAAAAGCTAAGTGCCTTTACAGCACTGCTTGTGGGCCAGGAGGAGGGGGAGTGCTTCCGCCAGACCCACGAGCTTGCCTGCTTCCCTGGAATTGAATCCCCCCATCAGAACCCCCCCATCCATAAGGGTTTGTTGGTTGGGGGAAGCAGGGGTGGGGTGGGGGTGCGTGGGTGTGAGACTACGATTTGCATCAGCGTCCCTGGGCTGGAGAGGTCAAAAAAATAATTGTCTAGAACCTCCCTCCTGATTGGCAGTCAGTGACCCCCGCTGGAAAATGTCTGACGGCAGGATCAAGCACTTCTGCGATGCCCCAATAGTCAAACAGCCTGCCGACACTCATTGTTGCTCGTGTAGGGCAGTGCGGTGAGCTGAGGGCCCCCTATAGAACTGCATCCTCCGGTGTGAGTCGGCACCTTCAGGAGAGGAGCAGGATTGATGATCAGGGGGGAGTCTCCCTGAAGAATCTAAGCAGGCAAAGGGTTAAGACTTTTCAGTGATACCCTGACTGCGCGTCTAAACACGGGCTGTAGTCAGTTTTTCATCATTCCTGGGATTAAGTGTCATCGGCAGCATCCAACCATTTTCCCTGTTGAATTATGGATAGGCTGCACCATTCAGTACAGCGAGTCCAATTGAACATCAGTGATTTCAACTGCTGTCTATAAATTATACAGATGTGGAGATGTGCTGGCACATGTTACAGCGCTGATAGGCATTGCGTAAGGTCGTAAGAAGTAACAGGAGCCCGACCAGCCTGTATTTTCAGCGCCAGGCTGAGTTATTACAAATACTTAATAGTTTGCTGGTCCTCAAAGTTGAAGTGACAAGAATTTATTTGGCTGTAAATCATTATCTGATTAGGAGGTAGCGATGAGTGGCCATGCTGTAGTACCACGGAGATGTGAGTCGCTCTCCGCTTTCTCACACACTTTACACTCCAGTGAGGGGAGACCAACAGACAAGTGGGAGCAAATTCATTCTGGAAAGCCAGGAAAATTGAATATTAATACACAGAAATGTGCGAGTTTATCTTTACAGACTATATTTTAAATGAGAACATGGGGAAAGCTGTTTTTTTAAAGATTGATTTATCTTTGTGCTGTTGGATATTGATTGACTGACACAGTGTGTTAGGTACTGACCTTTCACCTCTCAACTCTAATGCTGGCCAGTCTGATGGGCTGAACATCTTCCCTATCTGCTGTCTGTAGGGGTCCAATAAGAAGGGAGTTTGGGCATCCACAATTCCGACACAAGTTATGTCAAATTACTGATGGTCACTTCAGGAGAGGATTCGCGATGTTGGTCCTGGGGAAGGAGACATTTTGTGAACCCAAAGTCAGCATCAAACCTTGCCAGCCCAGGTACAAAAGCAGGCAGTCCTGCTCCTAGCTCAGGTACAGCACGGACGGGTTAGATACAGAGTAAAGCTCCCTCTACACTGTCCCATCAAACACTCCCAGGGCAGGTACAGCATGGGTTAGATACAGAGTAAAGCTCCCTCTACACTGTCCCATCAAACACTCCCAGGGCAGGTACAGCACAGGTTAGATACAGAGTAAAGCTCCCTCTACACTGTCCCATCAAACACTCCCAGGACAGGCACAGCATGGGTTAGATACAGAGTAAAGCTCCCTCTACACTGTCCCATCAAACACTCCCAGGGCAGGTACAGCACAGGTTAGATACAGAGTAAAGCTCCCTCTACACTGTCCCATCAAACACTCCCAGGGCAGGTACAGCACAGGTTAGATACAGAGTAAAGCTCCCTCTACACTGTCCCATCAAACACTCCCAGAGTAGGTACAGCATGGGTTAGGTACAGAGTAAAGCTCCCTCTACACTGTCCCATCAAACACTCCCAGGGCAGGTACAGCACGGGTTAGATACAGAGTAAAGCTCCCTCTACACTGTCCCCATCAAACACTCCCAGGGCAGGTACAGCATGGGTTAGATACAGAGTAAAGCTCCCTCTACACTGTCCCATCAAACACTCCCAGGGCAGGTACAGCACCGGTTAGATACAGAGTAATGCTCCCTCTACACTGTCCCATCAAACACTCCCAGGACAGGCACAGCATGAGTTAGATACAGAGTAAAGCTCCCTCCACACTGTCCCATCAAACACTCCCAGGGCAGGTACAGCACGGGTTAGATACAGAGTAAAGCTCCCTCTACACTGTCCCATCAAACACTCCCAGGACAGGCACAGCATGGGTTAGATACAGAGTAAAGCTCCCTCTACACTGTCCCATCAAACACTCCCAGGACAGGCACAGCATGAGTTAGATACAGAGTAATGATAGCAAAATACTGCAGATGCTGGAAATCCGAAATAACAACAGAAAATGCTGGAAAAACTCAGCAGGCCAGGCAACATCCGTGGAGAGAAAATAGAGTCAATGTTTCGGGTGAAAACCCTTTGTGAAGACACCCGAAACGTTGACTCTATTTTCTCTCCACGGATGTTGCCTGGCCTGCTGAGTTTTCCCAGCATTTTCTGTTGTTATTTTAAATACAGAGTAAAGCTCACTCTACACTTTAGGACGGATGTGAAGGCCTTAGAGAGGATGCAGAAAAGATTTACAAGAATGATTCAAGGGATAAAGGACTTCCGTTACGTGGATAGACTGGAGAAGCTGCGGTTGTTCTCCTTAGAGCAGAGAAGGTTGAGAGGAGGTTTGATAGAGGTGTTCAAAATCATGAGGGGTCTGGACAGAATAGATAGAAACTGCTCCCATTGACAGAAGGTTCGAGAACCAGAAGACACAGATTTAAGGTGATTGGCAGAAGAACCAAAGACAACATGAGGGAAATCTTTTTTACGCAGCGAGTGGTTAGGATCTGGAATGCACTGCCTGAAAGGGTGGTGGAGGCAGATTCAATCATGGATTTCAAAAGGGAATTGGATAAGTACCTGAAGGAAAAAAATTGTAGGGCTATGGGGAAAGAGAGGGGGAGTGAGACTAGCTGAAGTGCTCTTGCAGAGGGCCGGCACGGGCTCAACGGGCCGAATGGCCTCCTTCTGTGCTGTAACCATTCTATGATCCTATGATACACTGTCCTAGGGCAGGTATTTCAGCGGATGTGTTTCTGTGAGAGGCTGAGTTCCCCCATGGCATTTTTGAGCCAATTGCTGAAAGGACACATGAAACGAGCCCCTGGAGATGACTTTCTGTCAGACTCTTCCCACTCCCTCTGCCGCAAAGTTCTAGTTCCCTCCAATGCCTCCTGGCAGTGATTCAGCTGAGAGCAGATTGGGGAATGAAATCCTGCCCCCATGCTCAATGGAGCCTTGCAAAGGTACCTGATGTGCTGCACCTTGTGTCGGAGTAGAATCACATTCTTGCAGACTTAATTATTACTGATTGGTAGAACTGTAAGGTGCAATACACTGTTCAGCAAGCCTTATTATTCATTAAAGAAACTACCATTAAAAGAATGGCTACTTCAACATAATGTTTACACCCTGAAGCCTTATTTGTAATCTCAGCCCATTTACCATCTCATACGCTGACTAAATTGTATAACACGGTACGGACTTTATATTTAATCAATCTTTGGATAGATTTGAGAGTGTTGTGATTCGTGTAATTGCCTGAGTAAATGTCAAGCTACAGTAACAGCACAACTCAGGGATGTAGAATGAATGTGTTCTGAATACCGTCCTAAAGGTCTGAGGATCATAACCAGCTCACTCAATGCAGCAATGGCTTGCAGGCCAGTAAGTACCCATTGCTCCAGCTCCTTGATTAGATTCTAGTCTGTAACTCATTCCCGCGTATCTGTTGTCCTAGCTATAAACTGTTAAGTCTGTGTGTTATATTGAGAATTAATACACAGACCACAAGAGTAAAATTTAACAGGTCTTTACTAGTCGAAGGTCAGGGCGGAACTGCCCAATAAATCATTACACAGCACTTATATACTGGTGTGGTCACCACCGGTATTACAGTATACAGCAGCCAAGATAAAGTATTGCAACTCTTAAAATAGTTCTCTTAAAGGTGGAACGGTTACATACACTACAATCCTCCCTTTTTTAGCTTAACAGTATATGTTTCCCATTAAACATAACATCATAACATATATACACAACTTCATGTAAAAACAGTTCACAGATTCAGTCTCTGCGGTGGTGCCTCCTGCGCTTCCTGACTCGGTCCGGATAACGCCTCGGTGGTGTAGTAGTTTTCGATGGTGTAGTAGGTTCTTGTTGCTGGGGTGACTCATCTAATAGTCCTTCACTGGACTTAACAGCTTGAACTTCCGTAGCTTCAGAACCAGCTTGAACTTCCGTAACTTCAGAACCAGCATTGCTGACTTCTAAAAGCTCGAGTACCTTGGGAAGTTTTTCTACTTCCAGACTGATTTGACTCAGTTCGGAGGGACCACGTGCGTGACCTGGCAGGGGTGATAATAGTTCAGATGAGTCATCATCTTCTGCTTCTTTTCTATTGTCTTCTATTTCCTCCATGCCCAGCTGGATGTTAGCCAGCTTTTGTTCCAAATCCAGACATCTCTCCTGAAGAGACTTCTTCATGTGTTCAGCTTCATCCAGCTTTTTCTGGGCTTCCTGCAAGTCTTTTACTAATGACATCACTTGTGATTTCAATATTTCAACTTCATTCGGAGATTGATTGTTCGGACTATTCAATCCCTCTACTGGAGCAGCTGTTTCAGCATTCTGTTGTTCTACATTGACGTGAGTCAGCGTACTCTTGGCATCCAAGGGCTGCTCTGCTGCAATCATCTCAGTCTGTGTTGCAACCTCAGCTGTTTCAATAACTTTTGAGAGCACCGAACCCCTTTCCTTTGAAGATTGAAGCTCGTGTTCAAGTTTTTCCAATTTCAGAGTCTTGTCCCTCAGCATATGAAGGAGTTGGCTGACCGTTAACTCTTCTGACATCAGACGTTTCCCAGTATCGTCGTCATGTGTTTTTGACGTATAGGCTGCAGGGCTGTTTGTAACCGTGCACTGGGGCTCCTTTGTTGCTTTTAATTCGCCATCATCCGCAGCCTCCACCATTCGAATTTCAACAAATGAATCGTCCGGTGATGCTGCACCCAACTTCAGTAGGAGCTCGGAATTCATGGCAACCAAATCAGCCTTTTCTGCCTGCAACCTGCTAACAAGCGCCTTCAGTTGCTGAACATCCTGCTCCACCAGATTAGAGCACGCACCTTCAGAAACCAAATCAGCTTTGATTCGTTTGTCCTCCTCGCGCAGACGCTTTGTGTGTTCCTGCTCCATTTTCTCCATCAGCTGCTTCTGCTGTCTTCCCAGATTCTCCAACTCTGTGTCAAAGAACTTTTTCTTTGCATTCATCTCTTGCTCAAAACGGCGAATCATTTGTTCTAATTGCTGTTGCAGTTTGAGATTGAGTTGAGTTCGAGCCCCGGGTTCCTCAGAAATGTGCATGTCTGTAGACTGGACAGACTCAGAATTCTCTGTCAAACTATGTTGTTGTTGTTCAGTGGATTTCTGTTCTGATACTTTGTTCTCTCCTGAAGCATTTATGCACTCCTTCGTTTTTCCATCATTAGTCTGCAAGTCCATTTTAGACTTGTCTTTTGCACATGGGCTGGTCTTACCATCATCAGTTCCAGGGTCTGAGCTGATTGTCTTCCCCGAGTTCTCACTCTCTGCTTTGTCACTGTCACTGCTGCATATGCCCTCATCCAATATTCTGGACAATCGTGCAGGTTTGACATCTTTTCTTTTTCCGGAATCTCCCGTTATTGCTTTTAGGGAGTGCCAGTCCATCTTTATTTTCCTGATCCACTCCCGTCCCAGAAGTGGTGGACCTCCCTCAGGTAGTACATATAAGTCCATTCCTTGGTGTTCTTTGCCCTTGTGTCTCACCTTGACTTTTATCTTTCCGATGGGGTATACTCTTTGCCCCGTGTATGTCTTCAAGACAATCTCGGTATCTCTCAAGGGTATACGTGAGAATAGCCGCTTGTAGTCCCTTCGGTTTATGACTGTTAAGGCTGATCCTGTGTCCAATTCCATTTTCACTTGGACTCCGGCTATCTTGAGCGTGACCCAGATAGTTTGTAGGTCAGCTTCCTTACTCACATTGTGAATTCTCAGACTACCCAGTTCCTGGTTGTTGGAGTCTGAATCCGAATTCTGTTCATCCGAACTCTTCTCAGCCACCTTATGTACCTTTCTGCACATTTCCTGCGGTGACTTTTTGTTGCTGGTCTTCTTTCCTGACCGGCATACTTTAGCTTTGTGACCAAGCTTGCCACATTTTCTACATTCCTGGTTTTTAAACCAGCATTGGTTCTGATCGTGTGTTGTCTTCCCACAACGATAACATTTTGTTGTACCCGAAGCCATTTGATCTACGCTGAGTACCGCTGCCTTCAGCTGCATTTCCGCAGTGCCTCTCGCTGCGGCTTCATGCGATGCTGCAATAGTGACAGCCTTATCAAGTGTAAGATCATTCTCTTCAAGTAGCTGCTTTTGTGTTCCTTCTTTCGACAACCCACACACGAATTTGTCTCTCAGTGCCTCTGTCAGATTTTCCCCAAACTGACAGTATTTCGCTAGCTTACGCAGTTCAATTAAGTACTCCACGTTGCTTTCCTCTTTCAGTTGCGTTCTCGCATAAAATTTAAATCGTTCCGCTAACATCAGCGGTGTGGGGTTCAAATGATCCTTCAGGACAGCAACAATATTAGCGAAAGTCTGATCCGCCGGTTTAGCTGGTGATAGAAGATGCTTCAATAGCCCGTATGTCTTTGCACCCATTGAGTTTAGTAAGGTTAGTGCTTTATCTTCATTTGATATTTTATTTGCCTTACAATATATCTCTATGCGTTCTACATACGTGGCCCAATCTTCCACATCGGGATCGAAATCGTTGATGTTACCACGCTTAGGCATCCTCGCAATCTTCTTGAGAACAAAAAGAAATTTTTCTTTAACTTTTTTTTTAAATGGCGGTTTCCCGCGCTTGTCTTCTTCCCCGCCTACTTTCAAAATGGCGGTTTCCCGCGCTTGTCTTCTTCCCCGCCTACTTTCAAAATGGCGGTTTCCCGCGCTTGTCTTCTTCCCCGCCTCCGAAAATGGCGGTTTCCCGCGTTTGCCTTTCTCCCCCGCTGGCTGTCTCTTGTCACTCCCGCTCGCACGGTCTCCCTCGCTCGCTCGGTCTCGTTCCCCCTCGCTCGCTCGGTCTCGTTCTCCCTCGCTCGCTCGGTCTCGTTCTCCCTCACTCGCTCGGTCTCCCTCGCTCGGTCTCGGTCTCCCTCGCTCGGTCTCCCTCGCTCGCTCGGTCTCTTCTCTCTCCCGCTCGCTCAGCCTCGCTCGCTCGCTCGGGCTCTGTCTCTCCCGCTCGCTCGGGCTCTGTCTCTCCCGCTGGCTGTAACAGCGATTGCCGTATTGCTGCGTTCGCCCTCCCCAGCGGTTTTCAATCGTGCCTCCCAGCCCCTCTTGCAGTCCGGTCCTTTCCCCCCCGGCTGCGGCTGAGTTCTCCGCGGTTTTTTAATTTTTTTTAATTTTCTCCCGCGCCTTTCGCTGTCCCGGTCGCTGCGCCTCGCGGCCTCGGTAGCTGCCCGGCCTTTTTTTTTTTTTACCGGTCGCGGTCGAGCTTGCTCTCGACGCTGTTGCGTCTCCCAGCCCGCTTGCAGCCCGGTCTCTCACACCGGCTGCGTTAGCCTTCACCGCGGCTTCCGTGCCTTACGCTGCCCCAGTCTCAGCGCCTCTGGCCCCGACTTCTGTCCGGCTCTTTTCCCCGGCCGTGGTCGAGTTCTCCGCCCTTATCCTCCGATCTTCCCTCCCCTATTTCACAGTCAACGTGGCCGACTCGCTGTTCGTCGCTGATCGGCTTACCCACCACCGTGATAGAAGGGATGATCCTGCCTGTTGCTGATGGAAGGCTTCATGTTAGAATTCTTCCGTTGCTCTGCAGACTCGAGTCTTTTCTCAGCAGAATGATGAGGGCGGATGCCTCTTCTCGACGCCCGTGAAACTGCCTTGGATAATCTCTGCCGCAGGGTAAGATCGTACTCGTCGCCACTGTTAAGTCTGTGTGTTATATTGAGAATTAATACACAGACCACAAGAGTAAAATTTAACAGGTCTTTACTAGTCGATGGTCAGGGCGGAACTGCCCAATAAATCATTACACAGCACTTATATACTGGTGTGGTCACCACCGGTATTACAGTATACAGCAGCCAAGATAAAGTAGTGCAACTCTTAAAATAGTTCTCTTAAAGGTGGAACGGTTCTCTTAAAGGTGGAACGGCTACATACACTACATAAACCATCTAAACCCCTCGATTATTTTAGTTTCTTGTGGCCATTATTTTTTAACGCTCCCGAGCGAGACAGATGAGTTCAGAGGTCGTCACTACAGGGCCGAGCCGAGAGTGTGTTGTCGCCCTGCAGCCCCGCTGGCTGGCTGTGCCGATTGCCGGTGGCCACTGCCATTTGTATTAGCGGGTGGGCAATCGTGGGCAGTGTGAACCCGGTTTCCTTGAGGCCGAGGGTCGAGGTTGCTCACCGTACCCCAAACCCCAAAATGGGCCCCAACGTCGGCCCACTAGATCTGGCTCTTTTCCAGGTTTTCTGATATTTTGCCGTGGGTCCAGTGCCAACTGAGGGTGCAGGATGTTATTGTTGGAATAAAACAACAATTTTTGCGCTTACTGTACTCCACCTGATGTCGGCACCTTCCAGGAGCTGAGGTGAGAGGAGCGGGAAAAAAGCAATGTGACCGGGAATGGTGGCTCATCAGCAGCTCGGCCCACAGACCTGTTACGCAGCCTGCCCCAGGTTTAATAAGTGGTCCCCTATCTCTCCTTTCTTTATTCCTGCTCAACTCCCGACTGCGAGATTGTATTGCAGCATCAGAGTGAGCAGCACAAAGAAACAAACCCGTCTTCAGTTTATTAACACAGCCAGCTTCTCAGCAGCGCAGATTTATGTTTTCAGATTGAAGACTTCCATTCCCTAGAGAGACAGAGCCGGCAGTATATTACCCAGCTTTATCTCTCTTTCCAGTCTATTCATGGTTTTCTAATCCATTTATAAATGGCCTTCTCTCAGCCTCATACTGCCTCACAGTTCTTCATTGCTCTATTTATTACCCTCAGATCCTCACCAGTACCAAACACTATCTCCGCACTGTCTGCAGACGCCGACTCCAATTAAAATACATTACAGAAGAAAGGTTTGTTTTTGTGAATGTAATGTTCATCAAAGTGAGTGATGTTAGAGATGGGGAATGGTGCACTTCCAAATTCAAGCATCTAAATCCAGCACCAAGGCACTACACTGTCTCAGCAAACACTCCCAGGGCAGGTACAGCATGGGTTAGATACAGAGTAAAGCTCCCTCTACACTGTCTCAGCAAACACTCCCAGGGCAGGTACAGCATGGGTTAGATACAGAGTAAAGCTCCCTCTACACTGTCCCAGCAAACACTCCCAGGGCAGGTACAGCACGGATTAGATACAGAGTAACTTAAGGCTGAAGGGATCAAGGGATATGGGGAGAAGGCAGGGACAGGGTACTGAGTTTGGATGATCAGCCATGATCTCATTGAATGGCGGAGCAGGCTCGAGGGGCCGAATGGCATACTCTTGCTCCTATCTTCTATGTTTCTATGTAAAGCTCCCTCTACACTGGCCCATCAAACACTCCCAGGGCAGGTACAGCACGGGTCAGATACAGAGTAAAGCTCCCTCTACATTGACCCATCAAACACTCCCAGAGCTGGTACAGCACGGGTTGGATACAGAGTACAGCTCCTTCTACACTGTCCCATCAAACACACCCAGGGCAAGTACAACACGGGTTAGATACAGAGTAAAGCTTGCTCTACACTGCCCCATGAAAGACTCCCAGGGCAGGTACAGCACGGGTTAGATGCAGAGTAAAGCTCCCTCTACACTGTCCCATCAAACACTCTCAGGTCAGGTACGGCACGGGTTAGATAGAGTAAAGCTCCCTCTACACTGTCCCATCAAACACTCCCAGGGCAGGTACAGCACGGGTTAGATACAGAGTAAAGCTCCCTCTACACTGTCCCATCAAACACTCCCAGGGCAGGTACAGCACGGGTTAGATACAGAGTCAAGCTCTCTCCTCATTGTCCTATCAAATACTCCGAGGGCAGGTACAGCACGGTTTAGATACA
Source organism: Somniosus microcephalus (assembly GCF_052327205.1). Classification (NCBI taxonomy): domain Eukaryota; kingdom Metazoa; phylum Chordata; class Chondrichthyes; order Squaliformes; family Somniosidae; genus Somniosus; species Somniosus microcephalus. The sequence continues at coordinate 19,081,630 of NC_141006.1, read as the reverse complement.
GAGTAAAGCTCCCTCTACACTGTCCCATCAAACATTCCCAGGGCAGGGACAGCACGGGTTAGATACAGAGTAAAGATCCCTCTACACTGTCCCATCAAACACTCCCAGGGCAGGTACAGCACGGGTTAGATACAGAGTAAAGCTCACTCTACACTGTCCTGTCAAACACTCCCAGGGCAGGTACAGCACGGGTTAGATACAGAGTAAAGCTCCCTCTACACTGTACCATCAAACACACCCAGGGCAAGTACAGCACGGGTTAGATACAGAGTAAAGCTTGCTCTATGTTAGATCCGTGATTCTGAGAGTATGATGTTTTTCAATAACCACACGGATGCTGTAACTTAACAATCAACAGCTATTTACTGGAGTAGGGTAGTCTCAAGACTGGGGTACAGAGGCATGCTCAAGGATTATATACAGGTGTGGTCACTGCCGGTACTACAGTATACAGGAGCTGTAAAAGTAGTTCTCTCTTAAAGGTACATACACTACAATTCCTCCCCTTTTAGATTAGTAGTACCCATAATATTCAAATAACAATTAACACTTTAACATGTACATTAAACAACAATAGTACATTTATAGATTCAGTCTTTGGGGCGGCTTCCTGATCCTTTCGGGATAGCGCATTTCCTGAGGTTCTTGTTCTTGGTGCGGAGGCGATTCTGACCCCTTTTCATCGGTTAGTTCATCGGGTTCCACTGCTACTGGTTCGGAGGTAGATGCTACCGGTGTGTCGGGTTCATCCCCAGGTACGCAAGACATGGGGTTGACTCATTCCTGTGACGTTAAGATTTGATCAACGTGGCGTCTCACAATGTTCTCCCCGACATCCACTGTGTACATTAATGGGCCCTGCCGTGTGCATATCGTTCCGGGTTGCCATTTCTCTGTTCGGTGGTCACGGGCCAAGACTGGTTGTCCTACGTTGAAGCTCCTTGTCGGCTTCTTATTGATGTGCTGGAATTGTTTATCCTCAACATTTCTTCGCACATTTGGTCTAAGCAAGTCCAGACGAGATTGCAACCTTTGGCTAAAGAACATCATGGCCGGGGTCTGGTTGGTCACTGCATGTGTCGCGTTTCGGTAGGCTAATAAGAAATTGTCCACCTTATGCTGTAGTGGAATTTAATCATCGCACATGGCCTTTATTGCCTTCTTAAAGGTTTGTACGAACCTCTCAGCCAATCCATTTGTGGCTGGATGACACTGGGCGGATGTGTAATGCCTTACCCCATTCCTTCTCGTAAATTTTTGAAACTCTTCGGACACAAACTGTGGTCCATTACCAGAGCAAATCTGCTCTGGCAAGCTGTTTCTGGTAAATATGGTCCGTAGGACTGCAATCGTTTTCTCTGTAGTGGTTGAGGACATTTTTATCACATCAGGCCACTTCGAATGAGCATCCACTGCTATTAAGAACGTTGAATCCATGAATGGACCAGCAAAATCAATATGCACCCATTGCCATGGAGAGGAGGGCCACTCCCATGGGTGTAGAGGGGCATGTGGTGGTGCATTTTGGACCTTCTGGCATCCTGAGCAGCTCTTGGTTAGGCCTTCGATTTGTTGATCGATTCCCGGCCACCACACATAAGCCCTAGCAAGGCTTTTCATTTTCACTCCCCCCAGATGACCTTCATGAAGCTCATTTAGCACTCTCTCCCTTAACTTGGGTGGAATCACCACTCTGGACCCACACATCACTGTCCCCTGGCATACTGACAGCTGTTCTCTTCTGGATGAGATTGCTGGCTATTATGTCCATGAATGATTGGGACACGGACAGCAGGAGTTGAACAAAACAAGTCTTTACTGATGGAAGTCAATAGTGAAGCTGAAAACAACAGAGGCTCACTAGCGCCTTTTATACAGGGGCGGTCACTGCCGGTACTGCAGTCTGAGACCAGTTATTCTCTTAAAGGTACATACATAACAATTCCTCCCCTTTTAGATAAACAGTACATAACATTCAGTTAACAACTAAATGATAACTAATTACAATCACAATTACGGTTGCTAGATACATTGGTTAAGTTTAAGCAATTATAAGTTCAGTCTTTGAGGAGGCTTCCTGATTCTGTCTTGATAATGCCTCTTTGGGGTATCAGGTTCTTCTGGCAATGTTGAGTCGGGATCAATGTCGTTGTTTGGTTCATCTGCTTCCAATATTACCGATTCTGCGGTAGCTGCAATTGGTACGTCGATTTCATTGCCAGGTGTATCAGATCGTGGTGTGGAGTTGACGTTTTCCAGTGACTCTAGAATCTGGTCAGCATGGCATCTTACAATGCTCTCTCCAACGTCCACGGTATACATGAGAGGTCCTTGCCGTGTACAAATCGTTCCTGGCTGCCATTTCTCAGTGCGGTAGTCCCGGGCCAAAACTGGTTGACCTATCTTAAAACTCCTGGTCGGCCTTTCATTCATATTTTGAAACTGCCTGTTCTCCACATCTCTTCGGACGTTTGGCTTAACCAAATCCAAGCGGCATCGTAGTCTTCGATTGAAGAACATCATGGCTGGAGTTTGGTTGGTAACCGCATGTGTCGCATTCCGGTAGGCAAACAAGAAGTTGTCCACCTTGTGTTGTAGGGGTATACCTTCATTACACATTGCCTTGATAGCCTTCTTGAATGTTTGGACAAACCTCTCGGCCAATCCATTAGTGGCTGGATGATATGGGGCAGATGTGTAATGCTTAACACCATTGTTCTTTAAGAACCTCCGGAACTCTTCAGACACAAACTGTGGTCCATTGTCAGAGCAAATCTGTTCAGGCAGCCCATTCCTGGTGAATACGGTTCGTAAAACTGTGATAGTTTTTTCCGTGGTGGTTGAGGACATTTTTATTACCTCTGGCCACTTTGAATGTGCATCCACCGCAATTAAAAACATCGAGTCCATGAAGGGACCAGCAAAATCAATGTGCACCCTTTGCCATGGAGATGAGGGCCACTCCCATGGATGCAGAGCAGCTTGTGGTGGGGCGTTTTGGACCTTCTGGCATCCTGCACAGCTCTTGGTCATCTCTTCGATTTCTCTATCGATTCCCGGCCACCACACAAACGCTCTGGCTAAGTTCTTCATTTTTACCCACCCAGATGACCCTCATGAAGCTCATTGAGCACTCTATCCATCAACTTAGGTGGAATTACTACTCTGGATCCACACATCAAGGTTCCTCTGCACACTGACAGCTGTTCTCTTCTCGGCGAGAATGCTGGCAGCAGTGGTTCGCCATGTGCTGGCCATCCCTTCACCGTTAAATCATAAACCCGCGATAGTGTCGGGTCATTCCGTGTTTCCTTTTCTATGTTTGCATTCATCACAGGGAGACATTCGACTATGGTCGAGTGGAATAACTCCATTGGATCCACTGCAAGGTCTTCTTCTTCCACCGTCGGCAACGGTAGGCGTGACAATCCATCAGCATTCCCATGCTGTTTAGTTCATTTGTACTCGATGTCATATTGGTGCGCCCCTAGGAAAAGGGACCACCTCTGCAGCCGTTGTGCTGTCATTATCGGTACGCCCTTCTGAGGGTTGAAAATGGAGACAAGAGGTTGATGATTGGTTAGTAGAGTAAATTTTTGACCGTGCAGGTAGTGATTGAACTTCTTCACCCCCCACACTAGGCTGAGGGCCTCTCTGTCAATCTGGGCATAGTTACGCTCGGCAGAAGTTAACGAGCGTGACGCAAAAGCTATCGGCCTCTCTAAACCATCAAGGAATTTATGTGACAGTACCGCCCCAATGCCGTAGGGAGACGCATCACACGCCAGTCTGATCGGCAGTGCTGGGTTGTAGTGAGCCAATACTTCCCTTGAAGTGATTAAGTCCTTACTCTTCTGAAAGGCCCGCTTACAATCATTGCTCCATTTCCATGCTACCCCCATTCGTAGCAGGGCATTCAGTGGGTGCAGAATTGTCGACAAATTCGGCAAAAACGTATGATAGTAATTCACCAATCCAAGCAATGACCTCAGTTACGACACATTTTCAGGTGCTGGGGCCTTAACAACCGCTTCAATTTTGTCAGGGGACTTATGTAACCCCTCTTCATCAATCACGTGGCCACAATACGATATCTGTTTCTTAAAAAACTCGCACTTGGGGCGGTTGACTCGTAGTCCAAGTTCCCGTAGTCTAGTGAGCACCTGTTCTAGGTTGTTAAGGTGTTCACTGTCATCTTCACCTGTCACAAGGATGTCGTCCAAGTAACACTGAGTCCCCGGAATCCCTTGCAGGACTTGTTCCATCGCTTTTTGCCATATCGCCGGAGCCGATGCTTCTCCGGATACCAATCGATGATACTGGTAAAGACCTTTATGAGTGTTTATTGTGAGATACTTCCTAGAGGACTCTTCAACCTCCATCTGCAAATATGCTTGTGCTAAGTCCATTTTTGTAAAACGCTTCCCTCCAGACAATGAGGCGAAGATGTCTTCTATCCTTGGAAGAGGATATTGTACTGTGTGAAGGATTGGGTTCACCGTCACCTTGAAATCCCCACAGATGCGAATCTTCCTTGGCTCCCCGGACTTATTGCTTAACGTTTTCTTCATGACAGGAACGATGGGTGTCACCCACTCGCTCCAGTCGACCTTAGACAACATGCCTGCCTTCTCCAGATTCTCCAGCTCTGCCTCGATGGCTGGGCGAATTGCATATGGTACCGGTCTTGCTTTGAAAAACTTGGGAACTGCATTCTCTTCTATTTTTATCGAGGCGGTTACACCTTTAAGCGTGCCCAGTTCTTGTTGAAATACCTCTTTGGCGTTAGCTAAGATTGTTGACAATCGTCCAGGAGTGACGTCTTCATCTTTTTTACCGTCCACCGTCATTGCATGAATGGAGTGCCAATCTAAGTTTATCTTCCTGATCCATTCACATCCCAATAACAGTGGTCCACCATTTGGCAGTATGTAGAGATACAATTTCCGTATTTTCTTGCCGTTGTATTCGACAGGCACCCTTATTTTTCCTCTGGGGTATACTTTTTGCCCCGTATACGTCGTCAAGACGATGGATGTCTCTCTCAAGGGTATGTGTGAGAATAGCCGCTCGTAGTCTCGTTGATTCATGACGGTTAGCGCTGATTCTGTATCCAATTCCATTTTAACTTGGGACCCTGCTATCGTGAGGGTGACCCAAATGGTTCGGTGATCCTCTTTTGCAATTACATTGTGAAGTTTGAGACAGCTTAGTCTCCTGTTCCCAGATTCACTATCGCTCATCTGGTCTTCGGAACTACTGTCCGTCATCTTTTGTACTTTCTTGTACGGTCCCTTAGTAGCCTTTTTGTTGTCGCTGGTCTTCTTCCCAGACCTGCAAACTCATGCAATGTGTCCCATCTTTCCGCATTGCCTGCATATTTTGTCTTTGGACCAGCAGTCCTTCTGGTCATGGTTAGTTCTACCGCAGCGATAACATTTTGCAAATCCCCATGTCATTTCGTGGGTGCCGTATTCCTGTGGCTTTTGTTGAATTTCTGCAGCTCCCCTGGCTGCTGCTTCGTACGATACTGCCACGCTGAAAGCCTTATCTAGCCTCAGCTCTTTCTCTGAGAGTAACTTCTTCTGTGTTCCTTCACTCAGGAGTCCACAGACAAATTTGCCCTGTAGGGTATCTGCCAGTCCTGCTCCGAACTGGCAGTGCTTTGATAGCTTGCGGAGTTCCGTAAGGCACTCAGCATTGCTCTCATCTTTATGCTGAGTTCTCCTGTGGAATTTAAATCTTTCTGTTATCAACAGCGGTGCAGGGTTTAGGTGTTCCTGTAGGACAGCAACAATTTTGTTAAAACTCTTTGCCTTTGGTTTGGCTGGAGTAATCAGGTCCCGCAATAGGCCGTACGTTCTAGCGCCCATTACGTTTAGCAATACTGATGCCTTTTTCTCATCAGCTATTTCGTTTGCCTCGAAATATACATCTGCTCTTTCCACATACATGGTCCAGTCCTCTATTGTATTATCAAAAGCAGTGATACAGCCAGTCTTCGGCACCTTGCAAATCTAAAATGGCGCCTCCCGCGCTTTGCCTTCTTCCCCGCTGATTAAGATGGCGCCTCCCGCACTTTGCCTTCTTCCCCGCTGTTGCTAGCGCTGCTTTCCGCGGTTCCCGTTGAAACCTGCAGATCCTCGCGGTTTCTTGCGCATTTATTATTTCTTTTTTTATTATTTTCCCGTCGTGGAACAACCCTGTGGGACTCTTGCCTCCCTCTTCTCGGGTCTATACGCAGCCCGGCTTCGTAGCACCGGCCGTGCCCTGTGTGCTCCACCCTCTCTCTCTCTTCTTCCCGACAACGCTGCTCAGCCCCGTTGCAAGCCACCCGCTCGAGTTCACGACCGCCGCAGCCCAGGAAGGATCAGTGTACTACCTGCCACCGGCCCGATTAGCTGAAGCACCGTCGACAGGAACCAGGCCCCGCTTTCGACAGCTTCTCCAGCAATCTTCAACTCCACTAACACAGGGGCGGATGCCCACGGTCGGCGCCCATTTCTACTGCTTCTTACTTTTTTTTTCTTTCTGGCCTCGACCTCTGCTAACTTCGCTGTAGGAATGGATCCCAGGAGGTGGTGCAGACTGTAGGTAAGTTCGTATCTGCTCATCGCCAGTATTATGTCCGTGAATGATTGGGACACGGACAGCAGGAGTTGAACAAAACAAGTCTTTACTGATGGAAGTCAATAGTGAAACTGAGAACAACAGAGGCTCACTAGCGCCTTTTATACAGGGTGGTCACTGCCGGTGCTGCAGTCTGAGACCAGTTATTCTCTTAAAGGTACATACACAATACTGGCAACAGTGAGTCACCATGTGTTGGCCATCCCCTCACCGTCAAGTCATATACCCGAGACAGCGTTGGATCATTGCGGGTCCCCTTCTCTATATCCACGTTCGTTACTGGCAATCGTTCAATTATTGACGAATAAAATATCTCGATAGGGTCCACTGCTGGTGCTTCCTCCACAGTAAGCAGTGGCAGGCGCGATAGCCCATCAGCGTTTCCATGCTGTTTCGTGCCTTTATATTCTATTTCATATTGATTCGCCCCTAGAAACAGGGATCATCTTTGTAACCATTGTGCAGTCATCCCTGGAATGCCCTTCTTAGGATTAAAGATGGAGACAAGTGGTTGGTGGTCAGTCAGCAAGGTGAACTTCTGCCCATGCAGATAGTGGTTGAATTTTTATTCTCCCCATACTAGGCTGAGGGCCTCCCTGTCAATCTGGGCGGAATTGCGCTCGGCTGAGGTTAGTGACCGAGATGCAAAGGCTACTGGCCTCTCCAACCCGTCTGGGAATTTGTGCGACAGCGCCGCTCCAATACCATAGGGTGATGCATCACATGCCAAATGAATTGGTAGTGCTGGATTGAAATGGGCCAACACCTCTTTTGATGTGATCAATTCTTTACACTTCTGGAAAGCTCGTCTACGTTCGTCATTCCACTTCCATGGTACCCCTGTTTGCAGTAGGGTGTTCAGTGGGTGTAATACCATGGACAAATTTGGTAAGAACTTATGGTAGTAGTTTACCAGCCCAAGGAACAACCTCAGTTGTGACACATTTTCCGGTGCTGGAGCCTTGACTGCTGCCTCAATCTTTTCAGGGGACTTATGTAACCCCTCTTCATCGATGACATGGCCACAATACGAGATCTGCTTCTGGAAAAACTTGCACTTGTGGCGATTAGCTCGTAGCCCATATTCCTTTAATCTGGTGAGCACCTTCTCCAAGTTGGCGAGGTAATCACTGTCATTTTCGCCCGTGACCAGGATGTCGTCCAAATAACACTGGGTCCCTGGAATCCCTTGCAGGACTTGATCCATTGCCCTTTGCCAAATAGCCGGAGCCGATGCTACCCCGAACACCAGCCAGTTGTATTGATAAAGACCTTTATGAGTGTTAATCGTAAGGTATTGTTTCAAGGCTTCTTCTGCCTCCATTTGCAAGTACGTCTGGGCTAGATCAATTTTGGTGAAGCATTTACCTCCAGATAGCGAGGCGAAAATATCCTCAATTCGTGGAAGCGGATATTGTATCGTGTGAAGGACTGGGTTCACTGTCACCTTAAAATCCCCACAGATGCGGACTTTCTTTGGTTCCCCAGGCGTATTAATCAACGACCTCTTCATTACAGGAACAATGGGTGTAGCCCACTCGCTCCAGTCTATTTTGGACAGTACTCCTGAACGTTCCAACCCTTCCAGCACTGCTTCAACAGCTGGTCTGATCGCATAAGCCACTGGTCTGGCCTTAAGAAACTTTGGGCTTGCATTTTCCTCTATTTTAATCATTGCTGTTATGCCTTTTAGTGTTCTGAGTCCCTCCTGGAACACTTCTTTTGCATCAGTTAGCATTTTTGACAGTCGTCCAGGTGTGACGTCGTCATCCTTTTTGGCCTCAACCTTCAGTGCCTGTATGGAATGCCAATCTAATTGTATCTTCCGGATCCATTCACGTCCTAGCAGTGGTGGTCCTCCATCTGGCAATACATATATATCCATTTTAGGTATTTCCTGGTCTTTATATATCACTTTCACCCTTATTTTTCCTTTGGGGTAGACTTTTTGCCCCTTGTATGTCTTCAAGACAATCTCTGTAGCTTTCAAGGGTATATGTGAAAATAGCCGCTTGTAATCCCTTTGGTTTATGACTGTTAGAGCTGATCCTGTGTCCAATTCCATTTTCACTTAGACTCCGTCTATCCTGAGTGTAACCCAGATAGTCTGGTGATCCTCCATTTTGGTTACCTTATGTAGTTTCAGACAACCCAGCTCCTTGCTACCGGAGTCTGTGTCACTTTTCTGTTCGTCTGAGCTACTGTCCATCACCTGGTGTACCTTTTTGTACTTCTCCTGTGGAGATTTCTTACTGTTGGTTTTCTTCCCAGACCTGCAGACTCTTGCTATGTGTCCTGCTTTTCCACACTGTCTGCACACTTGGTCCTTGAACCAACAATCCTTCTGGTCATGTGTTGTTCTGCCACAGCGATAGCACTTCCCTGTTCCATAGGACATTTCATTGGTGCCATATTCTTGCGGTCTCCGTTGTATCTCTGTAGCGCCCCTTGCGGCTGCTTTGTGTGATACTGCCATATTGAAAGCCTTGTCCAGCGTAAGATCCTTTTCTGATAGAAGCCATTTCTGGGTTCCTTCACCTTGCAGCCCACACACAAACTTGTCCCTTAACGTATCTGCTAGTCCCGCTCCAAACTGGCAGTGTTTCGATAGCTTGTGCAGTTCCGTTAGGTACTCAGCATTGCTTTCATCTTTGTGTTGGTTTCTTTTATGGAACGTAAATCGTTCTGCTATCAGCAGCGGTGTGGGGTTTAAGTGGTCCTGTAGGATTTCTACTATGCTTTCGAAATTCTTGTTCACAGGCTTCTCTGGGGTTATTAGGTTTTGCAGTAACCCATAAGTTTTTGCACCCATGGAATTTAACAAAACCAGTGCTTTCCTAGCATCTGGCACTTCATTCGCCCTGCAGTACACCTCAATACGTTCTACATATGTCACCCAATCTTCGACTTCATTGTCGAACGTAGAGATACTGCCACCCTTCTGCATCCCTGGGTGTGATTTAACTGTCAAAAATGCCGTCTCCCGCGATTCCCCTTCTTCTCCGTTGGCACAAAATTGCGTCTCCCACGCTTTCCTTCCCTCCCGCGCTCGCCCTTCTTCTCCGCTGTGGCTTCTAAAAATGGCGTCTCCCGCGCTCTTCCTTCTTCTCTGCGGCTCAATTGCGTCTCCCGCGCTCTCCCTTCTTCTCCCCGTGGACACTGTTCAGCCCTTGAGCCCTGGCTGTGCTCTGCGCGTTTTTGTTTTGTGTGCCTTTCCCGTTACCGCCGCTCGGTCCTGAACCCGGCTGTTGCTTTACCCTCTCTTTCTCCGTTTTGTTGTTCCTCGACGCCGCTCGGTTTTCAACCCCCGGCTGCACCCTGTGCGCTTCACCCTCTGTCTTACCCCGTCGACGCTGCTCGGCTTTCTCTCCACCGTCAGTCGGCTCCAGCTGCCGCTGTCCGGGAAGGTTCTGCGCTGTACCTGTCATCAGTCTATTGCTGATCGTCGTGGCTGGGGAACCAAGCCCGGCTCTCCACAGCCTCCCCAGCGATGTTCACTCTCTGCCGGACGACTGGGCGGTTGCTCGTGGTCGATGCCCGTGTTCCTGGCCTCGACTTTCCTCCACCGCCCTCTCGGAGCGAATCCTCGAAGGGAAATGCAGAGTTGCAGGTAGATTCGAATCGACACTCATCGCCACTGTTAGATCCGTGCTTCTGAGAGTATGATGTTTTTCAATAACCACACGGATGCTGTAACTTAACAATCAACAGGTATTTACTGGAGTAGGGTAGTCTCAAGACTGGGGTACAGAGGCATGCTCAAGGCTTATATACAGGTGTGATCACTGCCGGTACTACAGTATACAGGAGCTGTAAAAGTAGTTCTCTCTTAAAGGTACATACACTACACTCTACACTGCCCCATGAAAGACTCCCAGGGCAGGTACAGCACGGGTTAGATGCAGATTAAAGCTCCCTCAACACTGTCCCATCAAACACTCTCGGGTCAGGTACGGCACAGGTCAGATACAGATTAAAGCTCCCTCTACACTGTCCCATCAAACACTCCCAGAGCAGGTACAGCACGGATTAGATACAGAGTAAAGCTCCCTCTACACTGTCCCATCAAACACTCTCAGGTCAGGTGCGGCACGGGTTAGATAGAGTAAAGCTCCCTCTACACTGTCCCATCAAACACCCCCAGAGCTGGTACAGCAGGGGCTTGATAAAGAGTAAAGCTCCCTCTACACTGTCCCATCAAACACACCCAGGGCATGTACAGCACAGGTTAGATACAGAGAAAAGCTCGCTCTACACTGCCCCATGAAAGACTCCCAGGGCAGGTACAGCACGGGTTAGATACAGAGTAAAGCTCCCTCTACACTGTCCCATCAAACACTCGCAGGTCAGGTACGGCACGGGTTAGATAGAGTAAAGCTCCCTCTACACTGTCCCATCAAAGACCCCAGGGCAGGTACAGCACGGGTTAGATACAGAGTAAAGCTCCCTCTACACTGTCCTATCAAACACTCCCAGGGCAGGTACAGCACAGGGTTAGATACAGAGTAAAGCTCCCTCTACATTGTCCCATCAAACACTCCGAGGGCAGGTACAGCACGGTTTAGATACAGAGTAAAGATCCCTCTACACTGTCCCTTCAAACACTCCCAGGGCAGATACAGCATGGGTTAGATACAGAGTAAAGCTCCCTCTACACTGTCCCATCAAACACTCCCAGAGCAGGTACAGCACGGGTTAGATACAGATTCCCGTAAAACACTCCCAACATGCGTCAGATACAGGGGAATTATTATAGCATCATAGAAATTATAGCACAAAAGGAACTATTGGTCTTAGTCCCATTCCTTGCGCTTTCTCCATCTCGCTGTCAATTGTCTTTTTCGGTTACTTACCCAATGATTGTGCGACTCTATAATACAATTCTTTTGGAAAACACGGTGAGTGTGTGTCAAGTGGCAGCTTTTTCATCTTTGGGTGGTAAGCTGGCAGGCTGGATCGCTGGTTGTAGAACTCACCTGATTTAGACCCCATTGAAATCAAGGTGATGAAGATCAGGTGGGTTCTAGGAGGAGCTGGCATTCTGTTGCACCAGGCTACTACCTAGGGGGAAAAGTTGAAATGACCCCAAGGTCTCTTTAGAGTGTTTATTCTTGTATTTTTGATGAATAATTACTTTCTTTGACAGGTTTAATTAGAAACTGAAGACAACTAGATATTTTTGCCTAGCCTCACGTTGACTATAAGCTTGGCTCCCAGGATCTGTGGACATGTTAACAGTTTACTTGGTGAGGCAAAGTTGACAATGTGCTGTTTCACAACTCTTTTCTGTTTTAATCAAAAGTGTTCCTCCTCACTTCTTCCTCCTGGGGACCTCTGATTCATTCAGTGCCTCCCTCCTCCAGCCTGCCCCAGTCGAGAGCCGTGTGCAGTGCAGAAGGAGCTTTCCTCTGTATCTATCCCATAGCTAGCTCCTAGGCCCCGTTATCTGAAATTGCTCTGTCCTACAATAAAATACGTTTTATTCCATGAATAAAATCTTCAACAGCGCATGTAACTTTGATTATGTTTCAATTCACACTCAAGGAAGCAGTGCTTTGTGCCTGAATTCAGGTTTGGAATTTCTTAATTTCTTCCTCCAGCCCTACCTTTGTGTACATGTGAAAGCACATTTGGGACAAAACTCGTTCAACACAAACCTCTACTGCAAGCCTTGACAGAGGTATTGTAAGGGGTTTTAGATCGCAGAGGTTTCTCTCTCTCTTGCACAGTAAAACCTTGAGTGGTTCGACCCACTCGCCCCTTAGATTCTATACTCTGGACTTTGGGGCAGGAACTTCAGGTGGGACTTTAGCTCTCACAGCCCATGACTCTTCCACGACTGTGGGCTTCGGCTCCCTCCCATCAAGCTCCGCCCCTTCGGGATTTGGGTCTGTGGCAGACGACTCCTCCTCACCTGTCCCTACAGGTGGAGGATCTCCGCCCCCAATTTCTACATCCCCCATGCTCGAGTCGAGGGCGGGACCTCCGTCCTCCGACTCCACCTCCTCCAGAATCGTGTCGAGGGCGGGACCTTGTTGTTCGGGCCCCTCCTCGTCCGAGTCACAGGCCATAGGGGAAGCCTCCCCCCAGGTGGGCGGGACAGCTTCTCCTTCCAAGCAGGCTACAACGCCAGCTTGTGTGGTCTGTGACTCATCGCACGCCTCAGGCTGAGGATCTTTACCCTCAGACCTGGCTTTGGTTGCTGATGCTCTTGCACCCAGTTTAAACAGTTTGCACTGATTGATGTGAAACCATTTACAAGCCCTAAGCTGACCCTCTAAACTGCCAGCCCTCGCTGTTAACCTAGCGTTCTCCTCCCTTAAAGCCTGCTCAACTAACTTAGCCTCCGCAACCTGGCACCGCAGGTATTCCTCCATTTCACAGGAGGTCTCTTCCTGTGCATGTCTTTCTAGAGGACACAGGTCGACAGGCTGCGCTGGCTCTAGTCAATTGGGCGCAGGAGTTGGGGTTTCAGGAACGACAAGGCCGGTGGTGACGGCTATCTCCCCCTGCGAAATCATCAGAGACCGCATTGTCTCTATGATTGATTCAATCGCAGCGGGATCCATAACTGCACCAGCTCCTTGTGCTGGGGCAGGAGCTACGGCTTGGGTTTGGGCTGGTGCTGGGGCAGCAGTCTGGGCTTGGGCTTGGGCTGCGGGAAATTTCCCTTTATTATCTTTCCATGGATTTCTACAGTCCTTGCGCCAATGTCCATCCTTCCCACACCCGTAGCAATTGAGCTTGGCTTGGACAGGGCGATTCCCCTCCTGACGCCACTCCTTTTTGCTTGGGGCTGCGGGTTTTGCCTCATGCACTGTTCCCTTCCGGGGAGGTGTTTCCTGACCTCTACAACTCTTGTACGCAACATTTAGCTGACGGAGCACCGTCTCCTCCGTGACACCGGGACCCTGGGGATCAAACCAAGATCTGGCTAGGGCCTGTATCTCTGGCAAGCTGTTGGTAACCAAGCAACGGAGCCAATGAACCCGCTGTTCGTCGCTCATTGCAGCCCGTTCAGGCATGCCCGGACAGCTGCGTCGATATACTGGCCACAGCCTTTCTGCGAAAACCCGTGGGGGTTCTCCAGATAGCTGCACGGTCCCTTCCACATGGTCGAACGGACAACCTTGTCCACTTCCATTACTTCTAAAACTTCCTCCCTGAGATCCGTATACCCTTTCCATCCCCTCTTACTCTCATCTGAGAGGCACTGAAGGATTGTGCAATCCAGGGAGAAAAGCAACAGTTTCACCTGTTCCTGATCATCACAGTCATTAATGGCTGCTGTTTCCTCTATCTCCCTGAAATGAATCGAGGGATCTCCCTTTACGGTGAGTCGTGCGAGGTGGCTCACCATGGACCTTAATTGCGGGCCAGCGTAGGGCACCATGAGCTGGTTCTGGTGGGGTCCAATACCGCCATCGGCAGCGTTGGGACCGAATCTCTGGTGCCGAGCGGGACACATTGGTGCCGGTCACGGCTTTGCTACCAGTGGTTCTTCCTCACACTCCACCTCGGCTACCTCCTCTTTCACTACCCCCTGTTTTTCCGGCCAAGTCTCACTATAGCTCGGCGGTGCTGAGGACTCGGTGGCTGGTACCACAATTACCTCAGCTGGAATCGGCTGTTTTGATTCATTTAAAAAGTTCATGTGACTAGCTTTCGGGCTGACGAGAAACACCATGCCTTTTGCCTTTACCAGGGCCGTTCTTAGGTCCTCTATGGTCTTTTGGCAGGGGCTGTGGTCTGTGCTCTCAAACCCGTGCTCGAGGGCTAGCTTGTAAGCTGCCTTAACCTCCACTACTCTCTCCTCCTGCGCTCTTAGCTGTTGTGTGAGGCGGGCGTTTTTCTCCCGTATCCTCGTTTCATTGATCTTTGCCTCAGTAACCTGGCACTCCAGGTACTCTATTCTAGCCTGATGTTGACTAGCTACCACTTGGCATTCCTGATTCAGCGCGTGAAGTGCTGTGATGAGTTTTTCCCCTCCCATGGCCTTTTCCTCTATCGCTGCTGCCTGGGTTGTGATCCTGGCTGCCTGTGCTGCAACGACTCGGTCCAAGATCTGGACCTGCTTTTTGTAACACATCAGCCACACTGCCTTCTCCACTGACTTCTTATGCTCTTTGCTCTCTGTCCACCTGATGGCTGCGTCCACCGGATGCCCATCCAGCAAGAGATCGGAAATCCACTGCTTAGTGAGATTTACCTTGCCAAAGACATAATCCGCTATCCTCTCATCCATTGCATTTCGACCATTCAAATTTGGATCTACTACATTGCAATCCTGCTGCCAGAGTCCTGCCGTGGTCGCCATTTTCTGTAAGGGGTTTTAGATCGCAGCGGTTTCTCTCTCTAGAGGCCTCTCTCTCTTGCACAGTAAAACCTTGAGTGGTTCGACCCACTCGCCCCTTAGATTCTATACTCTGGACTTTGGGGCAGGAACTACAATGTAGAGAAAACTCTTGTAGACCAAGTTTGATGAAACAAAATGAAATTTTATTGCATATGGAAAAATAAATCAAATGCAAGCAGATAAGGGAGTACATGGGAGGGAAAAACACAAACAAATCATAACGACACAATACTAACTAAGGCAAATACAGACGTCTTATACTCTACAAAGATCATCATGAAATAAGGAAACACACGGAACATCGAGGGACAACAACTCATGTTAATTGTACCCTTAAGTCCACCCCTTAAACCTATCTAGATCTGTTGTGAAGGGCCAGAAACATGCTCACCAATCCAACTAGGAAGTGCAAGGTTTTGAAAGCAAGTCTGTGTTTTGATCCCTTCAGGTGCCCCGTCTCCTCGTGGATCGTGGAACCCCTGTGAGCTGCGCCACACCTCTCTCCTGAGGTGGGGGTCGGGGCGGCTGGACACCGGCGGGCCTGGATGTCGGCAGTGTCGAGGATCATCGGTTCGACCCTGGTCAGAGGAGCCTTGGGCTGGTCTTCATATAGGTTCCTTCAGTTTAATTTTCATCTCTTCCCGAGCCGGAGTGGCTGGAAGGTTTCTTCTCTCAAGGTTTTAGTTTTTTGTTTCTTCTCCCAAGTTGGGTCGATGGCCTCTCGTTTTGGCAACGGCCTGGGGATGGTTGATGATCTCCCGATGTTTCTCCCCGGGGCGGGACGCCGGCTTCGAATGGCCTTCTTGATGTTGGCTTAATTCTTCTTCCTCCTCCAATGGTGGAGAGGAGTTTTCTGATCTTCTCCCGAAGCGACTCCTCTTCACCCACTGCCACTCGGTCGTGTGTCTCTGAGTGTAGCTGTGTCTCCAACTGTAACTGTCCAACTCCGACTCCTCCAATTATACCTTTTCTTCAGAGGCTTCCCCTTCCCGCCCAAAATCAGGTTAGTTTTTGTTTAACTTTTTGGCGGGCTGGGAGCACAGCGGGGTTGTTATTATATTTTTAAATGTTTTAGATGGCCAGTAAAGGCCCATCTCTGGTCTGGAATGACCTTCATTGTTTTTAATGTCCTGCTGATCTCGTTATCTAGTCTTGGTGCTGTTCTCATGAATATGAAATTGTCCCCTTTTGTCTGGGTCAACATTTAGATGGCCTCTGTCTCCAGGCCGATCTTGACTGGATCTGCATCTAATCCATATGTATATGTATGGGTCTGGTTTCGTTCTCTCAGAAACGGCTTCCAGAACTTACTGTGGGTTGAATCCACAAAGCTGTCTGAGGATTCGCAGGAACCATTTAAAAATGTTCCAATAAGCCGGTCACGTGGTATGGCAGCCATTTTGAATGCCCCTTTTTCTGGGCTTCTTTTAAAACAGTCTTTAAAATCAGGGCCTCTTCTGCCATTTGACCCTTATTAATGTACAGTCCAATTTTGCAAATCCTACAGTATGAAAGCCGAAAGTCTCTCCCTGTGGTGAAATCATGATGTCTCTCCCTCTCTGATAGCATGTCTGCACTTGGGGACTCATCATATAAGAACATAAGAAATAGGAGCAGGAGTCGGCCATTCGGCCCTTCGAGCCTGCTTCGCCATTCAATAAGATCATGGCTGATCATCGACCTCAACTCCACTTTCCCGCCTGATCCCCATATCCCTTGATTCATGTGGGGAATCTCAGAACCAAAGCTGCTCCTCTGGGAGGCAATGCTGCAATTCAACACCCTCCTGTGCCACCCTTCCCTCAGGCCCTTCCTTCCCCCTCGTTCCTCCATGTCCCACCAGCATGGTGCAGCCCATCCCCATTCCCCAGTGGCTGGGGAAAGGATTCAATCTGAAAATGTTCACAAAATTTCTGCTCCTAATTCATTTTCCTGTTTGAATTTGTCTCTGAATCCAGTGTGACTTTAGTCTCGCCTTATCTGAGGAAGGATGTTCTTGCCGTGGAGGGAGTGCAGCGAAGATTCACCAGACTGATACCTGGGATGGCAGGAATGAAGTATGATGAGAGATTGGGTTGAGTTTAGAAGAATGAATACAGTTGGTGTCTAATTCCACCCTTTGGCTGGCCAGTACACCTGGTCTGACTGGATGTACCCCCTTTGATGCTACACAGAGCCCTCTCCAGATGTGTGAATTCCTGGCACAGGGAAGTCCCTGCCTCCTGGCCTTGCCCCCTGACTCTGCCTTCTGGGCCTGGTCTTAAGCCCTGCCCCCTGGCCTTGCCCGCTGGCTCTGCCTTCTGGGCCTGGCCTCAAGCCCTGCCCCCTGGCCTTGCCCGCTGGCTCTGCCTTCTGGGCGTGGCCTCAAGCCCTGCCCCCTGGCCTTGCCCGCTGTCTCTGCCTTCTGCACCTGGCCTCAAGCCCTGCCCCCTGGCCTTGCCCGCTGGCTCTGCCTTCTGGGCCTGGCCTCAAGCCCTGCCCCCTGGCCTTGACCCCTGGCTCTGCCTTCTGGGCCTACACCCTGGCCCTGCCCCCTGACCCTGCCCTCTGGCTCTGCCCCCTGGCCCTGCCCCCGCCCCCTGGCCCTGCCCTCTGGCTCTGCCCCCTGGCCCTGCCCCCTGCCCCCTGGCCCTGCCCTCTGGCTCTGCCCCCTGGCCCTGCCCCCTGCCCCCTGGCCTTGCCCCCTGGCTCTGCCTTCTGGGCCTACCCCCTGGCCCTGCCCCCTGACCCTACCCTCTGGCTCTGCCCCCTGGCCCTGCCCCCTGCCCCCTGGCCCTGCCCTCTGGCTCTGCCCCCTGGCCCTGCCCCCTGCCCCCTGACCCTGCACTCTGGCCCTGCCCCCTGGCCATGCCCTCTGGCCCTGCCCCCTTGCCTTGCCCTCTGGCCCTGCCCCTTGGACCTGCCCTTGGCCCTTTAAGACATCGCAAAGTCTCTGAAGAATGGACACAGTCGGGAATATTTCATGGACTTTATGGGATTTTCTGAGGGTATATTCCCTGTTATGGGATTGCCCTGTGCAGATACGTGAAAGACTGGTTTGTTAAAACTCCAGAGAACGCACGGCAGTTGGCTGTGACAAAAGAACAGTCAGTCATCCAGAATGTATGGGTTCGCCCGACAGTCCTGGAAAAAGGAAGGGGGCCATTGAACTTGACTAAAAGGCCACTCTAATATGCAAAAGCACTTCTCACCTCCATCTCAGAAGAGAAGCAGAACAATGAACCCACTGGCCTCAGCCAGCTGAAAGGGAGCCATTTTTCCCAACACAAAGACCAAAGATATGTCCCAGACTTAGGGCCATTAATCCAATCATGGAATACGCATGGGTCCGATGATGACTCATCACTGATTAAGCACCGGGATCCCGCCCTAAAGACTGTTCTGGAGATACTGGCTAAGGGAGATAAGGTAGAGGGTCCATACGAGTGGCAGGTATTACGGTAAAGGAAGGGATGGTTTTCAGAGGGGAACAGTAGGTAGTTCCGCAGCAGCACCGGATGGAATTCCTTCAGTTGGCCCACAAGGATGTAGGAGCGGGGCACCCTGGGCCGGAGATCACCTGGCAACGGGTGGAACAGGCAGGGTGGTGGCCAAACTGAGGGAGGACGTCCGCAACTTCTGCGCGGATTGCTTGGTGTGTGCTGCAAACAACCCTGACCCCCAGAAAAGGAAGGTATCCATGTGACACACTAGGAGAGTGGAGGGACCATGGCAGTCCATACAGGTCGATTATATCGGACTGCTGCCCACCGCTCAGGGGGGATACAAGTACTGCCTGGCCCTGGTGGATGTGTTCTCTAAATGGGTAGAAGCCTTCCCATGCCGAACAGCCACAGCTTTGGGGACCGTAAGGATTCTAGTGAGAGAAGTGTTCTCTAGGTGAGGGCAACCACAGTATGTAGAGTCCGATCAGGGGAGTCACTTCACAGGGGCAGTCTGAAGATGCTAGGTGTAGAGGATAAATGGCACGTCGCACACAACCCGCAGTCATCGGGGATTGTGGAGCGAATAAATAGGACCACCAAGGAAAGGTTACGGAAGGAGACGGGAGACTCGCCTAGAAAATGGGTGGAGGTCTTGCCGTTAGTTCTGATGGGGGTCCGAGCCAGCCCGTCTAGAAGCACAGGGTTTTCAACGCATGAGCTCGTGACTAGCAGGGTCATGAGAATGCCCAGCCATGTACTGGCCCCGGTTCTCACGGAAGGTCAGTTGAGGGAGTTGAACCGGGACAGGTTTGTTAAGAATTTGCTTGAGCATCTCAGACAAATCCATTGGCAGGCTGCCAGTAACATGGGGAAGCAACATCGTAGAAATCGTTTATTGCTTGAGCCTCAGAGGCACCACGAGTTGAAGGTCGGAGATCAAGTAATGGTTAGAAACTTCGACAGGGTAGGGACTTTTGAACTGCTATACATGGGACTGTACAGTATCGTGGATAGGACGAGTCCGATGGTATATGGGGTCAAAATGCCCCGACGCACTAAGTGGTTCCATATCAATCAGTGCAAGCTTTTTAACCCTGGCGAAAGAGCTGATAAGAGGAGGAAACAGCAGGGAGTGGTGAGCTGCACTGCAGGTGTGGGTCTCCAGCCCCTAATCTGGGACTGTGAGGAGCCCACAGAGGGACCAGTCGTTCTGCCTGTGGGGGAAGGAGTGAGAAGGAGTGCCAGGATCCCATGGCCAAGGGTGCCGTGGACGCCTCCTTATACACCGGTGAACGAAGCAAGCCGGAGTCGTAAGAGGCCCAGGGTCGAGGAGGCCTAGTGTGGCCACCCGGAGATGGGTGGCGCTGTACGTAAGTTCTTTCTCTCCTGTCTGTTGCCTTAGCTTGTCTGTATAGTTTGGATTTTAATCGTGTGTAGCTGCGTCTGGAAAGGTGAGGCATCACCCAAGGACAAAGTTGCATTCTGTGTGTTTTCAGGGAACGCCTAAGAACAAGATGAAGTCAGCCATGGTAGTCCTGATCATCATGATTGAAGCCAGCACGAGTCACCGGGGCGACACCGAGGAATCGGTTATCTTCGGCTGCACCGGCGGAGACAGACCGACTGTGACCACTGGAGGTGGCTCGAAGGATGGGGCGAGCGTCTATCTCCACGAGGGAAGATGGTCTGGATGGCTGGGGTCGAATTCCACCCAGTGTTCCAGCCATGACGAGTTCACCTATGGTGAAGCATCCGTCCCATGCCCGAGAATAGGGGTTACCCCCTCCCGGGTTAGGGTAACAGAGGGTAAACGGGTGTGCCTTAGCTGTAGGGGACACATTCCACTGGGAAGGTGGTGGTGGCTCAGGAAACTGAGCATGGATACAGGGGACCAGACAGCTGACTGGGAAAGACTAAGTAATGACACGTACCGGGCGATTACGGGTTCTCAGGGAGGAGTGAATGTGTGTTGGGATAAGTGGTGGGAATCCAAGGAAGGGATTTGTGGTGTATGTAACTTGTTCCACCTTAAGAGAACTTAAACCTGTTCCACCTTAAGAGATGTACTACTTTCTCTGGCTGCTGTATACGGTAATACCGGTGGTGACCACACCGGTATATAAGTGCTGTGTAGTAATTTGCTGGGTAGTACAGCCCTAACCTCCGAATAGTAAAGACCTATTGAAAAGTTATTCTTGTAGTCTGTGTCAGTAATTGACCTTAAATATAACTGGAACACACAGACTTAACAGGATTTATATGTGTATGTGGGGGACGGAAAAGATCTGCCCAGCGGGTGTGTCGATCGCATTTAGCAGGCGATGGCATGATGCCGGGGGTGGGATCGGTTGGGATCGGAGTGTGGACTCCTGTGTAATCCCAAAGCCCCCGAACACCATCAATGCCACAGAGCTCATCTCATACACCAGGAAGCCGCCGCGCAGAGCCCTGATGGTACAGATGACTGTAGATGGGTGTTCCACCACCACCAGGGGTCCAGGGAATGGGTTGGTGTTAATCCCTACTGACAAAGTATTGTTTCAGAACGTGCACTATGCCGTGGCATCCGTGATCCTGAACCTAACTGAAGTCCATCTGCCTGTGTGGTGTCCAAGGAAGACGGAGAAGCTTTATGAAGCTCTGTTAAAAGTGATGTTTCAGGAATTTTATGAACTGGACTATGGAAATGTAGAGAAAGAACAGCTTTATAATCTGAATGTTGGGGGTAGTGTGGGGTCTGGGAGGCAGAGAAGAGGGACCTGGAACGATGTAGCCATAGCGTTCAGTACAGGAACGGGTATTGTTAATAGTATGGATGATGCACAACTCCAGGTGCAGATCACTGGGTTAAAGGACCAACTGCGTAAGATTCTACGGGAAGAGAATAGCGGTGGGTTCAGAGCTTCATGAGGACCAGGCAATGACCGTTCATTTAAAGGAGTCATTGCGGAGCTGGAGAGGCACGCAAAAACTGTTAATGATTTGATACGGGAGGACAGGAACGCCTCGAAGCAGGCTGCACGGAATGAGGTGTGTGTGTTGTATGGAGCATGGTTGCTGGGCAAGGGCCACAGTAACCTGGAGGACCTGAGGCAAGGTCGCGTCCCTTCATGGTTAAGCAACAAGCATCTCGCCGCGCTGCACCCGTATAGCAGTTTGTTGAGCCCGTGCCAGCTTCGTTTAGCCTCTGAAGCCTACCCTGTCCCTGTAGATTGCGGGCGCTCCAACCATACTATGTGGAGCATTTCGGGTACCCGATTCCTTTTCTGCCGGAACACCTCACTGAGTTAATAAAGACCGTTGAGCTCTCCCAGAAACATTTTTACACTTTAGAGCAAAAGACAGTAGAAGTGGGGGAGGAGATCAAAGGGATTGTCTCGCCACCGTGGTGGGACATCGGTCTGAGTATAGAGATTCCTCCCTGGATCCGCATCTGTTCCCATGCATTAGTTATCATACAATTATTGCTTGTAAGCTACTTGTTTTACACCAGCTGCAGGCGAAGGAGCCAGATGTTCCAAGCGCGGTGGCAAGGGGTGTTAGATCGATCTGGAAAGGTGTAATTCGATTTGTGTTGATAATGGTTTCTCCCTGCAAGACTTGTAATGTACCAAAGTCCTGTAAGCAAATGTACTGTATTCTGGTTATAGTTTTGCACTCTGTATTGCTCAATGTGCGCTGTTGCATTTTTGTAATGTGTTACCACCTGTCAATGCTGCACTGGGTGATGTGTGCGGTGACTTTTTGGTAACGTCCTGTGGATCTTAATAATGTTCTGTATTTTGACTTGAAGTTTGTTGGTGGGAATTGGAACCCAGCCGTTTGAATGTGTTAAGAAGCTGTTTCGCTGATGTTTTGACTCGGTAAAAGGGAACTATGACATGCAGTAAGGGGTACAGTTCTGGGGTTTTAAAATGTAAAATCAGGGTAACAGCTTCACTTGTGGGAGACTTTGGCCTTTGCTCTCTCGTCGAGTGATGCTTTGTGGAAAGAAAAGCATCAAACGGGGGACTGGAGAGATCGCAAAGTCTCTGAAGAATGGACTCAGTCGGGAATATTTTGTGGACTTTATGGGATTTTCTGAGGGTATTTTTCCTGTTATGGGATCGCACTGTGCAGATACGTGAAAGACTGGTTTGTTAAAGCTCCAGAGAATGCATGGCAGTTGGCTGTGACAAAAGAACAGTCAGTCATCCAGAATGTATGGGTTCGCCCGACAGTCCTGGAAAAAGGAAGGGGGCCATTGAACTTGATTAAAAGGCCACTCTAATATGCAAAAGCACTTCTCACCTCCATCTCAGAAGAGAAGCAGAACAATGAACCCACTGGCCTCAGTCAGCCGAAAGGGAGCCAGTTTTTGCCAGCACAAAGACCAAAGATATGTCCCAGACTTAGGGCCATTAATCCAATCATTGAATACGCATGGGTGCGATGATGACCCATCACTGATTAAGCACCGGAGTGCTCAGAAGCAAAAGGATTTTAAAGATTGGCAGGAAAAGATAGGGGCAGGCAGACTACTATAAAGATAGATTCTTTTCCACCATTCTCTCTCTCTCGCTCTCTGCTCCAACAAGATCGAACTAACAAGAAGTACCAGAGAAGCCGTCAAGCGGAGAGATCGAAACCGACCGCGTGTGGGGGTAAGCGCAGTCTCTCAGAAGTGAAGTTTTTGGGCTATTCCGAGGGTGGGAGCTTTGTTTGGTTCAGTCAGGCGAAGGGGTTTATGCGACTGGGTAATTCGTTGGTAGGGGTGGAGTTAGAGTCCACCATAGCAACAAGGGAATTACTGCTTGTTATAGTCCCCAGTTTTGTACTGTATATATGTTGTTTGTAATCTGGATTTTATTCTCCACAGGGACAGTGATTTTGTTTAGTAGTGCATGTTTTAGCCAGTGTATGTTAGGCCAAATAAATATAAGTTTGATTTTTCACCGAAGCATTCCTGTCCGTGACTTATTTCATTTACGCTCTGAATAATAATTCCCGGGTATAGAACTTGCGTAAGGCAGGGGCGATTCGAACCGTCCGTCTAGCAATTGGGCTAGGATTAAAAACTGCTTACACCCTGCCCTTGGCCCTGCCCCCTGGCCATGCTCCGACCCTGTCCTGAATCGATATAGCCCACACACGATCACCTAAAGTCAAAATTGCCCCCCTAATGTCTCCTTCTTTGGCTCGGTGCCATTTTGTGTCTGATTATGCTCCTGTGAAGCGTCTTGGGACGTTTTACCACGTTGGAGGTGCTTTATAAATGCATGTTGTTGTTGTTGATGATTTGGGGGATAACGATGCCGGTGGCTGTAGTTTTCCTGCACAATAACTGGAGACAGCAGCCAGAGAGAAGCATTTGAAAATATTACAACAAATTTCTTCCAATAAATATTTCCACACAGCAGGTGCAAGCTACCAACACGTGACATGATTGACAACCTGCCGCTGGGATTGGGCAAATTTACTGCAGGAGTTTTATAAAGGAGCATAAGCAGAGACTGGGGGCGTTTCGCCACATCGTGAATCATTCGAGACATTTTCCTGAACTGTTTGTGCTGACAGCTCCCATTGTGTGGCGAAACGCTCTTAAGGAAATCACTGGAAATATTGATTTTGCTGCAATGGTAGTGACAGTAGATGCAATAACTGGGTACGGGTATTGTGCAGGCTCCATCCGATGATCGTATCAACGGGACCACGAGACCAGCGAACGTGAGCTGGGACTGGGACTACAGTAATGGCCCAGTAATTCCGGGCCCAACGCGTGAGTACAGACGGGGTACTCGCGCGTGGGCCCGATGGAAGTGCCGGTTTTCAGCATGCACAGCGCATGCGCGGAAAACCGGCATTTCCTGTCCTCTGAACCAAGGGGTTCAGAGGACGAATGCGTGCGCGCAGGAGTCTGCGCGTGCGCGCTGAAATTCCTTTTTTTCCACAGGTTTGCGCGTGTGTAAGGGAATGTAAAAAGGAGACGTAAAGACTTCATTCTTTAAGGTAAGTGGTCTATTACTTAAAATTATAACATTTTTTCCACAGCTTTATTGTTTTTAAGGACTTTACAGTAAGGTAAGTGTGGTTTTAGACCCGATTTTTAACAAAATTATTTTTTTCAAAAATTTGATTAATTGTTTAAAATAGTTTTTTAAAGTTATTTATAGTTTATTTAATTATTGGGATGTTTTTAAATTTTTTTTTTAAAGTTAAACTAGTCTTTTGGGCGCCCGTACTTTTCATGAGTTTGACAGTTCTTACTATCAAACTCATGATTGACGTTTCCCCTCCCCTGATTGGCTGCACAATGCTCAACTGATCCCAGCCGGCACATCGAACTAACTACGCCGCTGGATCAGGTAAGCACAGCGCGCCGACATCTGAACCGGGCCAGTGACAGGAATTCCAAGCAGGCCCAGGCTTCAGATGTCGGCGCGCCGGGTGAGTGCACATCGGGGGCTTGCACACGCGGCAAGCCCCCGAACCTAATTTCTGGGCCACTAACTCCTGCAGCACCCACCCACTCAGAGACTTCATGAAGTGATGTCTGCTGGCAGGCTACATTAACACTGTTATCAGCAGCGCTTCTCCCTGTTTCAGCACTCGCAACATCTTTGAAGGTTTCACTGTTATCCCCATCTGCACGTACCCCATCCTCACACTGACATTAACACACACACTCGCCCATCACACTGAGCAATACCTGGAGCATCATTACTCTATCACTGGGCTATTGTGTATGGGAATTTGAGCAATGCGCAAGAACATTAGGAACAGGAGTAGGAGATGGAGTTGTAGAATAAGTTCAACTGGGAAGGATACTGAAGCAGAGAGTCTAACGAGGGTCAAAAGACTCACAGATACATAGTGACATTAGTAATAAGACTAGGCCATTCAGCCCCTCGAACCTGTTCTGCCAATTCATTTAGATCATGGCTGTTCTGCACCTCAACTCCATTTTCCTTCCTTTGCTCCATATCCCTTGATACCGTTACCTGACAAATAACTATCGACCTCAGTCATGAAGGCTCCAATTGACCCCCAGTCTCCACAGCCTTTTAAGGAAGAGAGTTCCAAATTTCTACTATGCTTTGTGTGAGAAAGTGCTTCCTGATTCTGCTCCTGAACGGCCTGGCTCCAATTTTAAGATCATGTCCCCTTGTTCTGGATTCCCTCACCAGAGGAAATAGTTTATTCGTATCTACCCTGCCAAATTATTTTAACATTTAAAACACCTCGATTAGATCCCCTCTCAATCATCCGTACTCAAGGCAATACTTTGCTGTATCATGTGGATATTGTATAATAGGGTTAGAGCAATCCTTGGGATAGCAGAACATTGTGAGGTTAAGAAGTCACTGGAAATAAAAATCGTGAGAGATGTAAAATGTGCTGCTGATTTGCTATCACCCGTTTTACACTCCAGCACATGGCCAAGATCTGCCCCCATGCACGCTCACTGCAACATAAACCAGAGGCAGAGAGCGCTGTAACTTAGGGAGAATTGGATACCTTTTTGAAGCAGAGGGCCATACAGGGCCACAGGGAAACAGCAGGGCAGTGGGATTAGTTTGGGATTTCTCTAGCAAAGAGCCAGCACAGACACGATGGGCCGATTGGCCTCCTCCTGTGCTATAAATGTTTAGGATTGTAATGTGAGAATACATGAAATATACAGGAAACATTATTGATGCTGAAGGTGGAAAACAGCATTAACATAGGGTCTGTGTGTTGTTGGATGTGAGATTATTTTAATGCTATGACTATTTTTTGGATCGCATGCTAAAATTAATAAAGATGATAGCCCAGAAATTGGGATAATTACTGCGATCTGTTAGCGCTGGAATCCTGGTGAAAAATGGCGGCTACTACTCTAACGCCCTTCCCTGGCGCGGGACTCGGTGGCCACCATTTTGGTGAGGGCCTCAGCGCTGTCGATAGCATTGCTGGCCCTGGAGATGCAAATAAGGAGAGCGTGACGTCAGTCTGCATGCAGCGCCGACTTAACGTCATCCTCTGCGAACTTCGACCATAGCGCTGAGTTCAGCGCTGGTTCCTAAGCTCACTCTGAAATGTGAGTGTGCAGCAAACTGACAGAGACATTGTCAGCACTTCTTAAAGGGACACACACACATCGTTAGGTAAGTTTGCATTTAAGCTTTTGGATTGGATTTTTCATATTTGATTGAAGTAGTGGCTTGGTGCAATACATGTTAAAAGATTTTAAAGTGTGCAGGGAGTGCTGCTGGATGCTTACAAGACCTCAGATGGTAAAGGAAGGCCTCTGAGAAGACAGAAAATGCTGGAAATACTCAGCAGGTCGGGCAGCATCTGAGGAGAGAGAGATGAAGTTCATATCTCAGATAGAGATACTGCCTGACCAGCTGAGGATTTCCAGCATTTTATACTTTTATGTCAGATTTCCAGCATTCGCTTGCAGAGGGAAGGGGAAGACGCAGAAGAGGAAGATGCAGAAGAGGAGGAAGCAGAAGGAAGGATGCAACCCAGGCAGTGTCCTCTTGGTCACAATGCTGAAATAAAAGCCACCACAAAGCAAACTTTCCAATCAAACTTTATACATCTATCCATCCAATGTGACATCAAGAATTCAGCTCATCACCCTTGTGCATTCCCTTAGTGACTTGTGTCTACCTTTGCCTATCCTACTGATGTCACACAGTGCTACCCCAGTGGCTGCAGCATGCCTGGTGGAAGGCTGCTGACTTTCTGTGGGGGACACTGCAAATGTCATTCTTGGTTGACCTTAAGGAGTTGGTGGCTGGGAGTGTCAAATCAATCTTCTTCTTCTAGTTCTTCTTCACTCTCCTCTCCCTCTTCTTGGTCGCCCACTGGCTGGGCAGGCTGCATTTCTTGGGTGTGGAAAATGTGGAAGGCACGGGGGTGGAGTTGTGGTGAGGGGAGGGTGGGAAAGCAAGAGGTGCATGTGAGAAGGAGGATAACGTATGAGGATACCAGCATATTGTATTGTTTCAGCCCCACCGCTGGCCAAGGGCTCAGCCATGTCCCTGCCAAGAATGGCCTCCACCGTCTCCTTCAAGGGGGTGAGGTGAAGCTAGGAATGGGAGATGTGCCTCGTGATTGGTGCAGATTGTTGGTAGGTGAGTGATTCGGGGGCGGGGGTGGTTGGTAGTCGTGCATTGAGAAGTGTGTGGTGTTAGTGATGCAGTTGGTAGGAGACGGCTTTTGAAGATGCATTCACTGAGCATAGAATCATAAAATCATAGAAATTTACAACACAAAAGGAGACCATTCAGCCCATTGTGTCTGCGCCACTGTAAACCACTGTTCTGAGGTCATGAAGCTTCTTTGGGTACTGGAGCCAGGTCTTGGGGGCGACACTGCAGGCAATGACAGCCTCGGTGATCTGGTCCCACGTCGTACTTTCTGGAGGGCCTCCTGGCTCCTGTGGGTAGAGGACCTCTCTTAGAGTGTTGATCCCCTGCACAAAGCTGGAGTGCTGCGTGCAAGATCCTGGATGCCCCTTCCTTGGCTTCAAGAGCCATTTGTGTTAGTGCTGAAGCATTTCTTGCATTATTTTAGGTGCGGAAGGCAATTCAGATTTAAGAGCTGAAGACTCCCATTTGGGAATTCTTTATAATGTTAATTTTTTTCCAGAAGGCAGTTGAGCTGTAAGGGTTAAAAACTACCTATTTTTACAACATTCAGTTTGGATTCTTTTGTGGTGTGTCTCATTTCAGCTTTGCGCTGTGATATGGCCTGTGATAGGGATGGAATGATAGGGATGTGGTGAGCAACGGGGATCTGGGGTTTAATTTATTGGAACCGCAGTCTGATGAGGCAGTCACGGACTGCCCTTCCAGAAGGCCGATTGAGTGGCTGCCTCCTCCTCCGCTCCTGTTCCTGCTCGTCCTCATCCTCCTCCTCATCCTCCTCTCCTTCTTCCTCCTCCTGAGTTGGTCCCACAATTCCTGGTAGTGCTCATGATGGCCAAGTTGTGGAGCATGCAGCAGACCACGACGAAAAGGGACACCCGCGCAGCTGAGTACTGGAGGGCTCCTCCAGAGTGGCCAAGGCAGTGGAACCATTGCTTCAGCAGGCTGGTGCCTGCTTTATGATGTTCCTGGTGGCAGTATGGCTTTCATTATATGAGTGCTGGGCAGGAGTGCTGGGGTTGTGGAGGGGAGTCATGAGCCAGGTGGAGAGCGGATAGCCCTCGTCTCGGAGTACAAATACACAAATCACTATATAGTAATCTGGGATGTAATGTTTAAGTTATCCACCAGATGGAGCCAAATACTAAGGATTCACATTCACCAGTATTTAAGGTAATGGGTCATGTACTCAATGTCCTGGTACACCAGTTATTAAGGTAATGTGGCATTGCATTATGGGTATGACTCAGAGGTGAATCCTCCATCTTGCCATCGTGCAGTAAGAAATTGTGTGTTTTGCTTGCAGCCTGTAAGATGTTTCTCTGCTACACAGTATAATAAACAGTTGGGTTTTGTTCCTAAGATCTCGCTTATCTCAGTTTCTGACCTTACCACTCGGATATCACACACTAAAAGTTGCGACACGCATTAGCAAGGCCATAAAAAAAGCAAACCAAGCACTAGGGTTTATTTCTAGAGGTATAGAATTGAAAAGTAGGGAAGTTATGCTAAACCTGTATCGAATCTTGGTTAGACCACACTTGGAGTACTGTGTACAGTTCTGGTCACCATATTATAAGATGGATATAGAGGCACTAGAGAAGGTGCAGAGAAGATTTACAAGGATGATACCAGAAATGTGAGGGTATACATATCAGGAAAGGTTGAACAGGCTGGGTGTCTTTTCTATTGAAAAAGGAAGGCTGAGGGGTGACCTAATAGACGTCTTTAAAATTATGCAAAATTTTGATAGAGTGGATACAGAGAGAATGTTTCCACTTGTGGGGAAGAGCATAACTAGAGGCCATCAATATAAGATAGTCACCAAGAATTTCAATAGGGAATTCAGAAGAACCTTCTTTACCCAGAGAGTGGTGTGAATGTGGAACTCGCTACCACAGGGAGTGGTTGAAGCGAATAGTATAGAAGCATTTAAGGGGAGGCTAGACAAGCATATGAGGGAATAGAGGGTTATGCTGATAGATTTAGATGAGGAAAGACGAGAGGAGGCTCGAGTGGAGCATAAATGCCAGCATGGACTGGTTGGGCCGAATGGCCTGTTTCTGTGCCGTATATCATATGTAATCCCACGTAATCCTATGGATGCTGCCTGACCTGCTGAGTATTTCCAGCATTTTCTGTTTTTTATCAGATTTCCACCATCTGCAGTATTTTGCTTTTGTAAAGGGATGGAGTAAAGTAATAGGAGGTGATAATGGGACAAACATTGAAAGAAAAGATGGGTCCAGAGGAGGTGTAAATGGTCACAGAATATCCAAGAGAAAATGGTTAAGGTCTAAAGCTGTTAAATTTGACGTTGAGGCCGGAAGGCTGCAAATTATGGTCAATTTTATTTCCATCACCAGATCTCTGATTGGTCACTTTGAAGGCAATATCTAGTTTCTGTTTGGTCCCCTTGGAGGACAAGTCACTAACAGCAGTTTCTCTGGAATGTGTAATTAGATCCTGCCTGCCTAAGTAATCAATTAGTTTACAAAGTGTATTTCGAGTCATTCTGACTGCCTTGCTCCAGATAGAACAGAGCACAACAACAACAACAACAACAATAACTTGTATTTATATAGCGCTTTTAACGTAGTAAAATGTCCCAAGGTGCTTCACGGGAGTGTTATAAGACAAAAAATTTGACACTTAGCCATATAAGGAGAAATTAGGGCAGATGACCAAAAGCTTGGTCAAAGAGGTAGATTTTAAGGAGCGGCTTAAAGGAGGAAAGAGAGGTAGCGAGGTGGAGAGGTTTAAGTAGGGAATTCCATAGTTCAGGGCCTAGGCAACAGAAGGCACGGCCACCAATGGTTGAGCGATTATTATCAGGGATGCTGAAGAGGGCAGAATTAGAGGAGCGCAGATATCTCGGGGGGGCTGTGGGGCTGGAGGAGATTACAGAGATAGGGAGGGGCGAGGCCATGGACGGATTTGAATACAAGGATGAGAATTTTGAAATCGAGGCATGGAAGAGTTGAGAGAAGTGGTGGTGAGGTAGAGCTGGGTGTCGTCAGCGTGCATGTCGAAACTGACGCTGTGTTCTTGGATGATGTCGTCAAGGGGCAGCATGTTGATGAAACATAGGAGGGGGCAAAGATAAATCTTTGGGGGGCATCAGAGGTAACGATGCGGGAGCGGGAAGAGAAGCCATTGCAGGTGATTCTCCAGCTACGATTAGATAGATAAGAATGGAACCAGGCGAGTGCAATCCCACCTAGCTGAACAATGGTGGAGTGGCATGGGGAAGTATGGAGTGGTCAACTGTGTCAAAGGCTGCAGACAAGTCAAGAAGGACGAGAAGGGATAGCTTACCTTTGTCACAGTCACAAAGGATGTCATTTGTGACTTTGATGAGCGTTGTTTTGGTACTGTGGTATGTGGCAGAGCTCACATAGAACAGACAGGGCTCACCCTCATGGGTTCAGACCTTCTCCCACCCCCCAGACAAGTTTCTGCCCCCCCAACAAGTTCCTAACCTTCCTCACACCCCCCGAGTTTCTGACCTTTACTCCCCAACAAGTTCTGACCTCCTCTCCCCCGAGTTCCTCACATCCCCCTCCCCCAAGTTCCTGACCTTCTCCCCCCACCACCGCAATCCCCCCCGCCTGAGTTCCTGGCCTCCCCCGCCACCCCATAGATGGCATAGATGGGGCATTGTGTGTGGGTCACGGATTGTTCACGGGTTTATTTGGTATGAAGTGAATAGTGACAGTGTCATGACTTCTGGATTTCGTCCAGTCCAATGATATCACTTGCCACACACGCACCGAGCTTTCCGAGAAATCTACCAGGTCTAGGGGGAGGGGAGGGGAGGGAGAACAAGGTGTGGGTGTAAAGGGGGTGGGGTTGGGAGGACTTGATCCGTCTTCCCATCTGGATCATGTTCTTGCTCTCGTCCGCCCCCCTTTAGACCTGGACCACGTGCTTCCCCCATCCCCACTGTGCCTCCCTGCTCCGAACCGCTACCCCCGCCTTAAATTGCTGCCGTTCATTCTCTGAGTTTCTGACCTCCACTCCCCTACCCTCTGAATCTCTCTCCCACTCAAATCTTTCCCTCCTCCGATTCCCTCTCTCTCTCCCTCTGATCCCCTCTCTCTCTTTCCCTCCGATTCCCTCTCTCTCTCCCTCTCTCTCTCCCTCCGCTTCCCTCTCTTTCCCCCCTCCGATCCCCTCTCTCTCTCTCCTCTCCGATTTCCTCTCTCTCTCCCCCCTCCGATCCCCTCTCTCTCCCCTCCTCTTTCCCACCCGATTTCCTCTCTCTCCCCCCTCTCCCCCTCCAATCCCCTCTCTCTCTCCCCACTCCGATTCCCTCTCTCTCTCCCCATCCGATCCCCTCTCTCCCTTCTCTACTCTCCCCTCTCCGATCCCCTCTCTCTCCCCACTCTGATTCCTGCTCTCCCTCCTCCTCTCTCCTCCCTCTGATTCCCTCTCTCCCTCCTCCTCTTCCCCCCTCCGATCCCCTCTCTCCCCCCTCTGACTCCCTCTCTCCCTCCTCCTCTCTCCCCCCTCCGATCCCCTCTCGCCCTCCTCCTAGCTCCCCCCTCTGATCCCCTCTCTCTCCCCCTCCGATTCCCTCTCTCCCTCCTCCTCTCACCCCCTCTGATCCCCTCTCTCCCTTGTCCTCTCTCCCCCCGATCCCCCCTCTCTTCCCCCTCCGATCCCCTCTCTCTCCCCCTCCGATCCCCTCTCTCTCCTCCTCCGATCCCCCCTCTCTCCCCCCTCCGATCCCCCCTCTCTCCCCCCTCCGATCCCCTCTCTCCCCTCTCCGATCCTCTCTCTCTCCCCCTCTGATCCCCTCTCTCTTCCCCCTCTGATCCTCTCTCTCTCTCCCCTCTGATTCCCTCTCTCGCTCCCCCCTCCGATTCCCTCTCTCTCTCCCACCTCCGATTCCCTCTCTCTCTCTCCCCTCCGATCCCCTTTCTCTCCTCCCCGATTCCCTCTCTCCCTCCTCCTCTCTCCCCCCTCCGATCCCCTCTCTCTTCCCCCTCCGATCCCCTCTCTCTTCCCCCTCCGATTCCCTCTCTCTCCCCCCTCCGATTCCCTCTCTCTCCCCCCTCCGATTCCCTCTCTCTCTCTCCCCCCTCCGATTCCCTCTCTCTCCCCCCTCCGATCCCCTCTCTCTTCCCCCTCCGATCCCCTCTCTCTTCCCCCTCCGATTCCCTCTCTCTCCCCCCTCCGATTCCCTCTCTCTCTCCCACCTCCGATTCCCTCTCTCTCTCTCTCCCCTCCGATCCCCTTTCTCTCCTCCCCGATTCCCTCGCTCCCTCCTCCTCTCTCCCCCCTCTGATTCCTTCTCTCTCTCTCCCCCCTCCGATTCCCTCTCTCTCTCTCTCCCCCCTCCGATTCCCTCTCTCTGTCTCCCCTCCGATTCCCTCTCTCCCCACTTTCGATCCTCTCTCTCCCCCCGCTCCCCAGCCAGCATGGATCCAGTGACCTTCTCCCATGGAGCTGAAGTAAGTGTGGCCCACTGCAGGCCGGATCTGTTGGGTACTGCGTATGCACGGCCTCGGTAAACAGTGCGCATATGCAGAAGGGGATCGGGTGTGCATGGGCGGCTCTGGGATACCGCACGCTGGCACAGAAGGCCACAAAAATGTTCATGTAGATAAACACAGCGGCAAATTAGCGAGTAGAAAGATGAGGTGCTGTTCCTCAAGCTTGAGTTGAGCTTCATTGGAACCGTGTAGGAGGCCGAGGGCAGGGAGGCCAGAGTGGGAGTGGGACAGATAATTAAATGGCAAGTGATCGGAAGCTCAGGGTCACGCTGCGGACTGAATGGACGTGTTCAGCAAAGCGGTCACCCAATCTACGTTTGGTCTCCCCGGTGTAGAGGAGACTGCATCATGAGCAGTGAATACAGTGTACTAGATTGGAAGAAGTACAAGTAACTCGCTGTTTCACCCTGAACTTGGACTACCAACAATGATAGAGTAGCAAAATAACTAAAACAAAAGGATTTTGTTTTCTCTATCCAGTTGCTTAATAATTTTAAACTGCATGGGTGGAAGGTCTAGTCAAAGTGAAGGTGATGACTGTGATTTCCAAGATATGGCTGTCTCGCTTGACAAAGACTAAAAGGGTTTTGTTCTCACTGGTGTTGCGAGTGTAATATTAAATGTCCACGGATATGTTAATATGATAGATAACGGTCTGATCCAGTTCAGCAAAAGATAAATGGGGATTGCTTCCTCCTTCTTGTTACTGGTAACAGGAGTGTAAGGTTTCACAAAGTAGTGCTAAATCAGCTTTTCTCCAGCCAACCTCACGAGGCTGATCTGGGATTATCCAGGGTCAGTCCTAACTATTGAGGGCAAACTCTCAGCTGATATTAGGCCTGGTACTGGGGGACTGAAGTTTTGAGGCAGCAGCCTTAATTGCAAAGGTATGGCCGCACATTTTTTGGGGGAAAAAAATAGCTGCAGCTTTATGAAAGCTATAAATATTTCAAATTTAAACTTCAGCCTTCAGAAAGGGTACATGAAGAGAAAAAGTGCCTGGTAAAAATCAGTCGGTCGCCAAACTAATGGTGCAGCAGGAAACTGAGTCAATGGTCAAGAAATGGAGTGATGCACCACCCGCCACAGGGCGTTCGTTCTGTTTGATGCCTGGCCAAGTGTAGGTGTTTCTGCATGGAAGAAAAACTTGCATTTCTGTAGCATCTTTCACGATCTCAGGACGTCGCAAAATGCTTTACAGCCACTGAAGCACTTTTTGAAGTGTAGTAACTGTTGTAATGTAGGGAATCTTGGCAGCAAAGTCCCACAAACAGCAATGTGATAATGACCAGATAATCTGTTGTAGTGATGTTGATTGAGGGATAAATATTGGTCAGGACACCGGGGAGAACTCCCCTGCTCTCCTTCGAAATAGTGCCACGGGATGTTTTACGTCCACCTGAGAGAGCAGACGGGGCCTCAGTTTAACGTCTCATCCGAAGGCCGGCACCTCCGCCTGTGCAGCGCTCCCTCAGCACTGCACTGGAGTGTCAGCTTGGATTCTGTGCTCAAGTCTCTGGAGTGGGACTGTGAACCCACAACCTTCTGACTCAGAAGCAAGAGTGCTGCCAACTGAACCACAGCTGACATGGCATGAGGTGGACACAAGGAGGTTCCCCGTGCTTGGCACTGCAGGGCTGACTCTCCAGAGGACTGCAGTGCTGCAAGCCTGGCAGGAGATGGAGGCCTGAGTCAACAGATGCAGAAAAAATGGCACAACTTAAGGCTACTCAACAATGCCATTAACCAAGTAAGTGGTCCAAGTATGCATGCTACACAATTCTGTGAGTTGACCTGTTTCCCATTCACTGCTGGTCTATGCCACGCCTTCACCTAACCTTTCATTGTTAACCATGCATAGCCATACTCCAGCAGGGCATGCATTCAAGCTGCAACATACAATTGAAAGCCTTGGCACACTCACATCTTCTGAGGGCTTCATATACCAAATTGTTGTGACACAACCTAGCTGCCTGATGCATGGTCACTTACTGATAAGCTGTTGGTTGGGCACATCACTGTCACTGTGAATATGATCCTTCAATTTACAACATCTGGAGACTGCTTCTATTCTTTAATATTAAGATGCCGCATAGAACCATAGAATGATACAGCATGGAAGGAGGCCATTCAGTCCATCATTCCTGTGCCAGCTCTTTGAAAGAGTTATCCGATTAGGCCCACTCCCTTGCTTTTTCCCCGTAGCCCTAGGAGGGGAAAATTTGTGTTCGCCAGCAAAGTTGCTGGTGTCACTGGCAACTGGAGTTAACAGGCTCCGAAAATGGCGGCAATGCTAACGGAGCAAAATTGGTCTGGGGGGCATGGAGATTGGTGGCACAGCGCTTACCTTCCATGCAACGGCATTCTGGTGGCATTGCTGGAGGGATCCGGATGAAGTTTCTGTCCAGGAGCAGCGTTGCAGCTTCCCACAGGCTGTGGAGCTCACAAGGAATTGTGGGTAATGAAGAGGTCTGAATATTAAAGGGGCCATGCACACTTGTAAGACTTTCTCTTACTACTGTTCGGCCGTCGAGAATTACGAATAAGCGTAACAATGGCAGACATGTATGTGATCAATAAAATTGTTTTTTATTCACACTACAGTTCAAAATTCAAGTGTACGTCGCAATCAATATGCGCCCAATTTACCCGTACATAAAAGTACCCCCAGTAACTCATACGCTACCCCTGGGCGATTTATATCCCAAGTCAACCATACATAAAAGTACCCTTTAACAATATCTAAGCTCTACGTCTGACTTTTATGCATACTCCTTTATCTCTGAGTGATCAGTCCAGAAAGTCATAAGTCGAAACATAGACTGGCCAGCTTTCTTTGTTCGTTTGTTGTTCCGTTCTGTCTTCTTTCTTTCTTCTGTGTTCTGAATTTCCCACCTCTGAGTCACTTCTGTTATAGGGCCTTTCTGCCAGCCCCACTGTCTGCCTCCCTCTGATAGTTCAGTTTCACTCCAAACCTTCCATGATTGGAGTTCCTTCTGCATGACACGTTCATGTTCCTGTGAGGTGTGTGGGGTGGGACTTCCTGTAGCTCATGTTTCTCTTTCCTGTCCATGTGGCCTTACAAACAAAGGACCATGCTGACCACCAGGCAAAGGACCCCCTGCTGACTTCCACCATTTTGTGTCTTCACAAACAAAGGACCATGCTGACTTCCTACATTTTGAACTGTGATAACTCCATGCAGTGAAACAAGGCACTCGAAGAGGCAAGATAGTAGAATTAGTTTGTGTACTTTATTAACAACTGCGTAGCAAACATACAGGCCTGCATCCTTACATTCCAGCTTGCTGACTTTAACTAACAGCAGCACCAGCTACAGCACCACCTGGTGGATAACCTTAATCATAACATCCCAGATAACTATATTCCTCCCCCCTTAAGATTTCAGTCTGAATTTCTTAACAAACAACCATTCCTAAGGGTCACATAAGAAGTCTCCATTCACTATGTTCAATACTTGACGAATCTAACAGGTCTGTACCAATCTCTCTGGTGGCTTGCGAGGCCTTTGTGAATGTCTAACATTAAAGTCCCTGCTTGTTTGTGGTGAAGCCACCAGCTGCTCCTGAGCAGTGCTCAGAGTATCTGACTCCGCAACGATGGTTTCCTCTTGACGAATGGGTTCCTGTGGAATTGTCTCTGTCCATGGTGGCGACACCACAGATGCACTTGGATAACTGGGGGCAAACCTGTCCTCAGCCATTGCATCTGGAACCTCGATTTCCATTTCCCCTTGTCTGGTAAGCATCTGATCGACATGTCTGCGTACTACCCTACCATCTCCCACCCTGACCTTGTATGATACTGGACCTGTCATTGAGTCTATGAAGCCAGGAATCCACTTTGGTCCATAACTAAAATTCCTGGTAAGGACCGCATCTCCTTCTCCAAAACTTCGGCTCTTTGTTCTTTTGTCATGGTTCTCTTTTTGTTTGTTTTGTCTGTTTTCCATTTTCCTTTTTAGGTCTGAGTGGACAAGGTCAAGAGTGAAGCGTAGTCTACGACCTACTAACTTCTCAGCAGGAGAGAGTCCTGTGGTGGATTGAGGTGTTATTCTGTAGCTGAACAGAACCCGTGACACTTTGGCTGCTAAACTCCCTTCTGCACTTTTTTTCATCATCTCTTTAAATGTTTGTATGGCTCTCTCCGCAAGTCCATTTGAGGACGGATGATATGGAGCTGAGGTCACCTGCACTATGCCATTGTTTCTCATGAACTCTTTCATCTCTGTACTCACAAAACAAGTGGCATTGTCACTTACCACGATCTCCGGTAGCCCTTGATTACTGAAGCTCCGACGCAGGCAGTCTATAGTAGTAGTGGAGGAAGCTGAATTAACAGGATAAACGTCCATCCATTTGGAATGTGCATCAATGATTATGAGGAACATCTTCCCCATGAATGGACCCGCATAAACTCAGTGCAATCTTCTCCATGGTTTATCCGGCCACTCCCAGGGATGGAGAGGAGCCGCTGCTGGTGCCTTCCTGTGTACCTGACAAGTGCTGCATATCTTGACTAGATTTTCGATCTCCTCATCTAGCTTTGGCCACCACAAGTAACTCCTAGCCAAGGCTTTCATACGCAAGACCCCAGGATGACACTGATGTAGTTGCTCTAGGATAGACTGTCGTGCTGGCTGTGGAATAATCACTCGTGCTCCCCACAACACGCAACCATCCTGCACACTCAGCTCTGTTTTCCTGACACTGTAGGGTGTGAAGTCAGTCCCTTCCAGATGCTGTGGCCATCCCCTCACCACATATTCTCGAACTCTAGACAGTACTGGATCTTTACCTGTCCATGTTCTTACTTGCTCCGCAGTCACAAGTGCCGTGTCAGTGTCCTCCAACATCAAAACTCTGTCCTCTGGAGCTGCAAGGGTAGGTGTGCCTGGCAGTGGAAGATGGCTCAAGGCATCTGCGTTCCCATGGTACTTGCCCGCCTTGTAGACGATGACATACTCATATGCCCTCAACGTCACTGCCCACCTCTGGATCCGGGGTGACACCACCTGTGGAACTGCTTACATTTAATTGAAAAGAGAGAGAAGAGGTTTATGATCGGTGCATATGGTAAACTTCCTGCCATATATGTACTTGTGGAACCTCTGTAACCCAAACATTACTGCTAACCCCTCTTTGTCTAACTGGGAATAGTTTTTTTCCGCTGGTGTTAGAGTTCGGGACATAAACTCTATTGGTCTTTCAGTTCCATCTTCCATGCAGTGTGAAAGAACTGTCCCCACCCCGTAAGGTGAAGCATCACAAGATAGAATGATGTCTTTCTCTTCATTGTAGTGAACCAGTACATCCGACGACAGCATCAGTTTCTTGGACTGTTCAAATGAAACCCCCTGCTCCTCTCCCCACTGCCACTGTGTCTCCTTGCACAGTAGTTTGTGAAGAGGTGCTAACACTGTTGACAAGTTTGGTAAAAACCTGTTATAATAGTTCAGCAGTCCCAGGTAAGCCTTTAACTCAGACACATTGGTAGGGGCAGGGGCATCCTGCAGTGCTTGTACCTTCTCCTTGATTGGATGGAGCCCGGTGGCATCCACTCTGTGTCCCAGGAACACTGCCTCCTTCCCCAGGAAAGTGCACTTACTCCTCTTGAGCCGTAACCCTGCCCTCTCCAATCTCTGTAGTACCTCTCTCAGAGTGCTCAGATGCTCCTGATCGGTTCTTCCCGTCACCAGAATGTCATCCAGATAGACGGAAACATATGGAATCCCTTGCAGTACACCTTCGATTGTCCTCTGGAAGATAGCTGGATTAGATGAGACACCAAACGGTAAGCGGTTATATGTAAACAAGCCCTTGTGTGTATTTATTGTAACATACTTCTTTGATTCGTCATCCAGTGTAATCTGCAAGTATTCATGACTCATATCCAACTTTGTGAATTTCTTTCCTCCAGCCAGGTTTGCAAAGAGATCCTCTGTTTTGGGAATAGGATACTGCTCTAGTTTGGACATCCGATTCACTGTCAATTTATAATCTCCACAGAGCCTTACCGAATTGTCCGGTTTTAGAACAGGTACTATGGGAGCTGCCCATTCTGAACATTTCACTGGCTCCAGTATGTTCTCCCTCAATAGATGGTCAAGCTCACCCTCTACCTTCGGTTTCATGGCTTAAGGCACAGGTCGTTGTTTAAAAAACCTTGGCGGTGCCTCCTTGTCTACATAAATCTTAGCTGGGGGGCCATTAAATGTGCCAAGTTCCTCCTTGAACACATTCTCATGTTCACTCAACACTTCTTGCAAAGTCAACTGTTTGCCTTCTTCTATATGATTTGCTGCTCCCCAGTCTAATTTAAGGTATTTTATCCAGGTTTGGTCCGGTACCCGATACTATAACTACAGGTAGCTGTTCCACTGTGTCCCTGTGTTGCACAGTTACATTAGCTACACCTAATGTCGCTACTCGTTCACCTGTATATGTTTCAAAATGCAGAGAGCAAGGCTTTAACTCTGGAACTTTTGCACGGTTCCACAATTTTGAGTACTCTGCCCTGTTCATTATGGTTACACCGCACCCTGTATCAACTTCAAAGTTCACCTTAGAGTCATTTACTGTCAGTTGCAATGTGATAGGAGCCACTTTTGGAATGTTCTCTAACATGCTTCCCCGCTGATGTGCTGTGCTCCATGTTTCTTCACTTCACTTCCTTGGTTTTGCTTTCCTCCCTCTTTTGGTTTGGATTCCTCCACAGGTGATTTTGCCCTACATGCTCATTTTATGTGTCCTTGTTTCCCACACTTGTGGCACTTTTCCTCCAGAAACCGGCATTCACTCGCCAGGTGATCGCCCTTGCATCTATAACATGCCTTCACATGCTCACGTTGTGGTTTCTGACGCATGTTTAACTTGTGCACAATAACCTGACCTGTGACTTGCTTAGCACTAGCCCTGTCTGAACCCTGTATTTCTTTTACAGCTCGGTTCGCTGTCTCTATGGCTTGAGCAAGTTCCAATGCTTTTTCATAAGTAAGCCCAGTTCCGGATAATAATCTACACTGCATTCGGTTGTCCATTATTCTGCAAACTAGCCTATCTCTCAGCATTTCCTTCAGGTTGTTCCCATAA
This sequence comes from Somniosus microcephalus, assembly GCF_052327205.1. Lineage (NCBI taxonomy): Eukaryota > Metazoa > Chordata > Chondrichthyes > Squaliformes > Somniosidae > Somniosus > Somniosus microcephalus. The sequence goes on along the minus strand of NC_141006.1, from coordinate 19,041,487 downwards.
TTGCAATCTTGTGCTAATTTACGCAACACCGCTACATAGTCCATTACACTCTCTTCCTCTTTTCTGTTCCTTGAATTAAATTTGAACCGCTGTACAATCTCACTGGGCTTAGAGTTGAAATGTTCTTTTAGCAAGGCCACTAATTCAACAATCAATTTGTCTCCAGGCTTTTCAGGACTGAGCAGATTCTTCATCAAACTGTAGGCTTGGCTTCCCACTGAACTAAGCAGAATGGCTTTCCTTTTTCCGGCATCATTTATATCATTTGCTTCGAAGAAATAACCCAACACTTCACAGTATTCCTTCCAGGTTTGTGCCTGAATATCAAATGCGGAGACCGTTCCTACTGTGGCAGCCATGCTCTTGTCCAAGTTGTAGCTAACTTTAGCTTGTGATTGTTTGTTTTAAAAGTCCCGTCAGACTTCTCTTCTTTCTTCCGTGTCCTTTTTACCTCGTCGCCAAATGCGATAACTCCATGTAGTGAAACAAGGCACTCGAAGAGGCAAGATAGTAGAATTAGTTTGTGTACTTTATTAACAACTGCGTAGCAAACATCCTTACATTCCAGCTTGCTGACCTTAACTAACAGCAGCACCAGCTACAGCATTACCTGGTGGATAACCTTAATCATAACATCCCAGATTACTATATGAACCATTTCACAGTTCGTTATGAACTTCGATCTCCTCATGGTAGCAATGGTTTTATTACAGTTTCTAGAATCTTACACACTGAAGCTACGGGGAAAGAGCAGGGGAGTGGGCCTAATCGGATAGCTCTTTCAAAGAGCTGGCACAGGAATGATGGGCTGAATGGCCTCCTTCTATGCTGTATCATTCTATAGTTCTATGCGGCATCTTAATATTAAAGAATAGAAGCAGTCTCCAAATGTTGTAAGTTGAAGGATCATATTCACAGTGACAGTATTGATACAAAATAAAATGAAGTGAAACAATGCCGTTTTCAGCCCTTTCTACCTTATAAAAAATAGTTAACATTAAAAAGAAGCCCCAAATGTGAATATTCAGCTCTTAAAGCTGAATTACCTTCCTAACCTCAACAAATGGGCAAAATGCCTCAAATAACACAAATGGCTCAGCAAGCCAGGGACGGGGCACTGAGGGTCTCACACGCAGCACTCCAGCTTTGTGCAGGGGGTCAACACTGCAAGACAGGCACTCTACCCACAGCGGCCAGGAGGATGTGGGAGTACATCACCGAGGCCGTCACTGCCAGCAGTGTCGCCCCCACCACCTGGCTCCAGTGCCCAAAGAAGCTTCATGACCTCAGGCCAGTGATCAAGGTCAGTGAATGCATCTTCAAACACCTTCTCCTACCAACTGCACCACTAGTCTCACACACTGCTCAATGCACGACCCCCACCTCCAATCACTCACCTACCTACAATCTGCACTAATCACGGGGCACATCTCCCATTCCTCGCCTCACCTCACCCCCTTGGGGGAAACGGTGCAGGCCATTCTTGCAAGGGCATGGCATTGCTGAAGGCATCCGAGACGAAGTTCCTGTCCAGGTGGTATCCTCATAAGGTTATCCTCCTTCTGGCATGCATCTCATGCTTTCCCGCCCTCCTGTCACCGCAACTCCACCCTTATGCCTTCCTCATTTCACACACCCAAGAAATGCAGCCTGCCCAGCCAATGGGTGACCAAGAAGAGGGAGAGGAGAGTGAAGAATAACAAGAAGAAGATTGATTTCACACTTCCAGCCACCAGCTCCTCAAGGTCAACCAGCAAGGCCATTTGCAGTGTCCCCCACCGAAAGTCAGCAGCTTTCCACCAGCCATGCTGCAGCCACTGGGGTAGAACTGCATGACATCCGTAGGATAGGCAAAGGCACACACAAGACAGTCACTAAGGGAATGCATAAGGGTGATGAGTTGATTTCTTGATGTGAAGTTGGATGGATAGACGTATATAGTTGGATTGGAAAGTTTGCTTTGTGGTGGCTTTTATTTCAGCATCGTGGCCAAGAGCATGTTGTGATGGTCAGTAACGGAGGGAAAGTGCGGTGTAGTACTAATGTTGAAAGGGGAATTGTGGTTGTGGTCACTGGGACCTCAGGCGGATCATTCCATCCCGGATATCCTGGCCACAAAGGGGCTGTCTGGGATGCATCCTTCCGCCTGCTTCCTCCTCTTCTGTGTCTTCCTCTTCTCACTGCAAGCGGATGGTGTAAACGTGAAATGACAGCACAAAATGCTGGACATACTCAGCTGGTCAGGCAGCATTTCAACCTAAGGCAAGAACTCTGTTTTCCTCTCAACGGATGTTGCATGACCTGCTCAGTATTCGCAGCATGTTCTGTCTTCTCAAAGGCGTTCATTTACCAGCCAAGCCCTTGCAATTGCCCAGCAGCACTCCTGACACACTTAAAAAAACTTTTCACATCTATTGCAGCAAGCCACCACTTCAATAAAATCAAAAAAAAACAGTCCAAACCCTTACATTCAAACTTACCTAACGATGTTTCTGTCCCTTTAAGAGGTCCAGACACCACCACTTTCAGCCTGCTTGTACACCAGGTTCACGTTGGTGACGTTAAGTTGCCGATTGATGTCACCACGCTGCCATTTTTTTTCAGGGCGCTGCCAGTTACCGGCAGCACAAAGGGGAGAGGAATATGGCGGCCACCACGGGAACCACCATCAGCTGGTGAAAGAGCGGCGGCTGCCATTTCATGGCTCTATGGAATGGCGGTAAGTAGATGGATTTCTAGCCCCTAGAGTCTATAATTAAGGATAGAGTGATTGAATACCTTAAACATTTTCAGCTGATCAGAGAGAGCCAGCATGGATTTGTAAAGGGTGGATCATGCCTGACGAACCTGATTGAATTTTTTGAAGCAGTGACTAAAGTAGTGGACAGGGGAATGTCTATGGATGTTATTTATATGGACTTTGAGAAAGCATTTGATAAAGTCCCACATAAGAGACTGTTAGCTAAAGTTGAAGCCCATGGAATTGAGGGCAAATTGTTGACCTGGTTAAGACATTCGCTGAGCGGCAGGAGACAGAGAGTCGGGATAATGGGCAGGTACTAAATTGTCAGGATGTGACTCGTGGTGTCCCACAGGGATCTGTGTTGGGGCCTCAAGAACATAAGGGCATAAGAAATAGGAGCAGGAGTCAGCCATTCAGCCCATCGAGTCTGCTCCGCCATGCAATAAGATCATGGCTGACCTTCGACCTCAACTCCACCTTCCCGCACTATCCCCATATCTCTTGATTCCCTTAGTATCCAAAAATCTATCGATCTCTGTCTTGAATATATTCAGCAACTGAGCATCCATAGTCCTCTGGGGTAGAGAATTCCAAAGATTCACAACCCTTTGATTGAAGAAATGTTTCCTCATATCAGTCCTAAATGGCTGACCCCTTATCCTGAGACTGTGACCCCTGGTTCTCGACGCCCTTGCCAGGGGAAACATCTTCTCAGCGTCTACCCTGTCAAGCCCTGTCAACTATTCACCGTATTTATTCATGACTTAGATCATGTGATAGAGAGCCACATATCCAAGTTTGCCGATGACACAAAGATAGGCAGCTTTGTAAGCAGTGTGGATGGAAGCAGAAAATTACAGAGATAATAATAGATACAGGCCCAGAAATTTGGTTGTTTGCACCATCCGTTAGCGCCTAAAGAGGCCGACAAGTGGGGCGATAACCAACGAGTGCACGGGCGCAGCGATCCCTGCGCCTCTCCCCATATTGAGCGGGTGTTTAGCGCCGGCGCTAAACCGTTGTGCCCGCTCACCGGCGCAAGCAGATCATGACGTCATTTCATTGTGCAACACCTTTGGGGCGCCCCGGACCGGAAATTCAGTGGCGCCCCCTCCGTTCCGCCTGGCGCTAATAAGGACAGCTTACCTGGAACGTTCCCCAGTCGCTGTCGGGCTGGGGGGGCGTTCTTTAAAGGGGACTGCTGTGGTATAAAAGCGGCAGCCATTTTTGGACCACAACTTCTTCGAGAGTTAGAGAGTTGCTGAGCTGCACACTGAGAGCCATTTCACCACTGAGCCAGTGCTGGCAGAAGAACTTCAGCCTTCTGACCATCACCTTGCTGTTGGTGAGCATTTCAAACGGGGAAAGTTTCTTTGCACACTTAATATGGGGGCTGCATTGGAGGGGAACATGCTGCTGCTGAATCATCTTGAGAGGGCACAGAGATGCAGGGAGAGAGGGGCAGGCATGGCCAGACGGAGGAGGACCAATAGACGTCACCACACGAGACCTTACGCTGCCAGGGTTTCCCGACAGCAGTTTTCCTACATGAACATGTCAGAGGAGCAGTGTGTCAGAAGGCTGCGCTTTACAAAGGAGGTGGTGACTGAGCTGTGCCACCTGCTTCAGCCAGATCTGCAGCCTCAGATAAGGTGCAGGACATCTCTGTTGGTGGCTGTGAAGATGACTGTTGCCCTAAACTTCTACGCACGCGGCTCCTTTCAGGCCGCAACTGGGGACATAGCCAACATCTCGCAGTTCGCAGTGCATTGCTGCATCCGTCAAGTGACTGATGCCCTGTTTAAAAGGAGGCGGCAGTACATCTCCTTCCCAATGACCCCGGACAAGCAGCGGGAGCGCGCAGAGGGCTTCGCAGCAATAGCGGACTTCCCCATGGTGCAGGGTGCCATTGACTGCACGCACGTGGCTTTGCGGGCACCTGTATTGAATGCAGAGGAGTTCCGCAACCGCAAGGGGTTCCATTCCTTGAATGTCCAGCTGGTCTGTGACCACCGACAGCTGATCCTCGCAGTGAATGCCCAGTTCCCTGGCAGCAGCCACGACGCCTTCATCCTGCGCCAGACTTCTGTTGCAGACCTTTTCGAGGCCCCGGCTCACCCAGGAGGCTGGCTTCTCGGGGACAAGGGCTATCCTCTGTGCCCGTGGCTGATGACCCCGCTCCATTCGCCCAGCACCCCTGCTGAAGAACGCTACAATGCGAGCCATCAGGCGACGAGGAACATTGTGGAGCACACAATCGGCGTGCTGAAGCAGCGGTTCCGCTGTCTGGACCATTCCGGAGGAGCCCTGCAGTACTCACCTGAGTGAGTCTCCCACTTTGTGGTTGTATGTTGCATGCTGCATAACCTCGCTATCCTACGTACCCAGCCAATGCCACCAGACATTGAAGCACCAGCAGAGGAGGAGGAGGAGGAGGAGGAGGAGGACCAAGACGGGAGGGAGTCACAAACTGGAAGGGCCATCCATCAGAGGCTGATCAGAAGTCGCTTCTAGGCCCCTCTCAGGGAATGCTTGCTGCCATTCCAAGAGCAGGAATGGAACCGTTCTGATACCCCAAAGCCTGTGAAGGGCAAAATGAATGTAAATAACAGACATGGCCATCCTGGAGCTGGTTGCTCCTCAGAGCATTCCCCCCCGCTCCCCTCCAGGGAAGTAGTCTCCCCAGTCTGCAGATGGGCTGGCTTGCCTGAGGGTGGTAAGGATGGTCCGGCTTCCTCCTGCGCGTCGCCTCTGGAGTCAGTGGCAGTGGCAGCTTGAGGGCCCGGCTCCCGAGCTGGTGATGCAGCATCTGAAAGCAGGGAGGTTGAAGAGTGGCTTTAGCGAAAGGAACGGGTGGCAGCAAGGGATGCATGAGTGCTGCAATGCTCTGACTTGGGTCGAGAGTGAAAAAGCATGCTGGTGGGGGCAACAAGTGGAAGGAGAGAGTTCAAAAAGGTGATGACCTTACCATCGCTGTGCACAATGGGGTCGGCAGCTCCAGTGGTGACGGGACCACTCATCCGGCTTGCAACAATCTGGTGGACTCGCTCCTCGAGGTGTGTGAGGGTCTGCAGGTGAGGCCGGCCTCCTCCGGTACGAAGCTGCTCCCTGCGGTTCCTAGCCAGCTTGGCCTGCAAGAGAAAGGACGGGAAATGAAGAAACATGCTGCACTGAGCTGACATCACATGCCCTCCATGGTAGAATAGCCCTTACATTATGCACTGAGCTGACATCACATGCCCCCCATGGTAGAATAGCCCTTACATTATGCACTGAGCTGACATCACATGCCCCCCATGGTAGAATAGCCCTTACTTTATGCACTGAGCTGAATGTGCGTGTGTGTTTCCAGAAAGGGCCATGGGTGCTGGATGACAGCTGGCCATTGGGGCTTCGCTAACCCTCTGGCCATAAAGTGAGGTGCAGATGGAGGGATGAAGATGAATGTGAAAAAGGCACTCACCCTAACGACCCGAGTGAGGTCGTTGAACTTCTTCCTGCATTGCACAGGAGTCCTGGGCACCATGCTGCTGGAGGTGACTCTTTGGGAAACCTCCCTCCAAGCTCTGCGGTATTCGGTTGGATTAGGCCTCCTGCCATTCTCCGGGTACAGCACACCTCGCCGGCGCTCCACGGCGTCAACCAGAGCATTCAATGCCCCCTCGCTGAAGCGCTGCGCTCTCTCCCTGACCCTCTCCATGTCTTGGAAGTTTTGACTGCCACAGGTAGGTCACCACCGAGTTTGAGGCCTACAAGGCGCAGAGTGTGGCTGCAGATGAGAATCGATTTGCCCCTTTAAGAGTTGGCCGGCACCAGCGTGTCTGGGTCAATTCGATTATTGACAGCGCCTGCGCTGCGCCCACCCGCAGAGAAATTGAGTTGCGCCGCCGGGTTAGCGCCTTAAGACTACCGTGCAGCGCCTGATTTAGAGCCGCGATCACCTTCAGGGGCGCTACAACCCAATATCGCGCGAGGTGGCGTGAATTTGCGCCTGGCGCAAAACTTTGCGCACCGCCAGTACTAGCGCCCCAAATGGGGCGATACCCAATTTATCCCCCTAAATGACTGGGCAAAACTGTGGCAAATGGATTTCAATATCGGCAAGTGTGAGGTCATCCACTTTGGACCTAAAAAGGATAGATCAGAGTACTTTTAAAATGGTGAAGAGCTAGAAACAGTGGAGGTCCAAAGAGACTTCGGGGTCTATATACATAAATCACAGATAAGCCATGATCTCATTGAATGGCTCGAGGGGCTAAATGGCCTACTCCTGTTCCTATGTTCCTATGTTCCCTGCAAATTTTTCCTCTTCAAGTATTTATACAATTTCCTTTTGAAAGTAACTATTGAATCTGCCTCCACCACCCTTCCAGGCAGTGCATTCGATATCATAACAGCTCGCTGCATAAATTACTTTGTCCTCATGTCGCCTCTGGCTCTTTTGCTAATGACCTTAAATCTGTGTTCTCTGGTTACCGAACCTTCTGAAACTGTAATCAGCTTTTCCTTATTTACTCTATCAAACCCTTCATGATTTTGAACACCTATATCAAATCTCCCCTTAACCTTCTTTGCTCCAAGGAGAATCCCCTAGTTTCTCCAGTCTCTCCACGCAGTTGAATTCTAGTAAATCTCCTCTGCACCCTCTTCAAGGCCTTGACATCCTTCCTAAAGTGTAGACCCAGAACTGGGGCTTAACAAATGTTAAATAAAGGCTTAACATAACTTCCTTATGTACTCTATGCCTCTACTTAAAAAGCCAAGGAACCCGTATAATGCAAGGGAACACACTCACCTTCTCACCTCAATGGGGGCATAACAGTCAATATTGGATCAGTCGCCCGGTATACACCTCGTCTGATTTTCCATCCCATTGACTTCAGAGATCCTTATGGGGTGATTTTCTGACGTTGGAGGAGGCGGGTTTGAAGGTGGGAAAGGCGGGAAAATCAGATTCAATGAGGTCGGGTTCGGAACCTGCCTCCAACCCGCCTCCGTGGGATTTTGCTGGTGCCTGTTTTGGAGGTCGGGAAACGCTCCCACCTCCAGCTGGCCATTGCGCTATTTAATATCCTTAAATGCTTGTTAAGGGCCTCTCTAAGCCTAGTTTGAGAGGCCCTCGTGATTTTTCAAGGATTTCGGCATGCTCCACGCACCTCCTAAAACACGCCAGGTAAACTTGGCGGGTTGACTCGTGGGTGACCTCCTCACTGCTGCAGGTCTAACAAGATACTTTTTATTGCATCAAGGGTTACTTGCAGGTGCCAGGCCTTGGCTTTAAAAGGTCTCTGAGCACTTTTAGAAGGCTTTCCGAAGTTGGAGGTGCTGCAGCTTGACTCCATCAACTGTGGGACTCTTTGGAAGACCCTCTCCCTGCTTGCAATGAGTGCTTCCCCAAAGGAGGCATCTACAAGCAGCATGGGAACCATTCGTTTTCTTTCTGCATGGACCTCAGATGAGGATGAGGACCATCCAGGGCAGCAGCAGAACCAGGCAGCTCAGCAGCAACATCAGCAGGAGCCCCAACCTCCTGCTCAGCCACCTGATGCTGCACAGGGCAGAAGGTGCCAGCACATCGAGGCACCTCGCCGCAGGAGATACCCCTTACAGCGGGTTTACAGACAAAGGATGAACTACCTCAACATGAGTGAGCAGCAGTGCCAAAGGAGGCTGAGACTTTCGCGAGAGGTTGTCCAAGAGATCTGTGGCCTGCTGCAGCAAGACCTGGTGCCCAGAGGAACGGGTGGACACCCCTTACCAGTGGCTGTCAAAGTCACCACCGTACTCAATTTCTTTGCCTCAGGCTCCTTCCAGGGATCATCAGCAGACATCAGCGGCATCTCTCAGTTGGCTGCCCACAGTTGCATCACCCAGGTTACCGATGCCCTTTTTGCTAAGGCCCACAATTACATCCAGTTCACAAGGGATCAACAAGTATAACTGCCCATTCGGTTGGATTTGCAAATATGGCAGGCATGCCAATGGTGCAGGGCATCATAGACTGCACACATGTGGCCCTTAGAGCACCCCATCACAACCCAGCTATCTTTGTCAACCGAAAGGGCTTCCACTCCCTCAACGTACAGCTGGTGTGTAGCCACAAGAAGGAGTTCTTGCATGTTTGCACCAAGTTCTGTGGAAGTTGCCATGATTCTTTCATCCTGCGGCACTCTAGTGTTCCTCCGCTTTTCAATCCACCAAATCAACTTAACGGACGGCTCCTTGGTGACAAAGGCTACCCACATTGGTACCAACGACATAGGTAAAAAGAGGGATGAGATCCTGCAGCAAGAATTTAGGGAGCTAGGTGAAGGATTAAGGAGCAGGACCTCAAAGGTTGTAATCTCTGGATTACTCCCGGTGCCACGTGCTAGTAAGTATAGGAATAGGAAGATAGAACAGATGAATGCGTGGCTAAAGGGATGGTGCAAGGGGGAGGGCTTTAGTTTCCTGGATCACTGGGTCTGCTTCTGGGAAAGGTGGGACTTGTACAAGTCGGACGGTTTACAACTGAACCAGGGGGGAACCAATATCCTTGCGGGGAGGTTTGCTAGCACTGCTGGGGAGGGTTTAAACTAACTTGGCAGGGGGTTGGGGTACAGAGTGGAGCTATAGTAGGGGGTGATTTACAGCCAAATACAGAGGGAAAAACAAGTCAGCTGGGAAGGCAGAGCAAATATGTGAAGGCAAAAGAGAATATGGCAGGGCTGGAAGGCATTTATTTTAATGCAAGGAGTCTTGCAAATAAGGTGGATGAACTGAAGTTGTTGTTGAACACATGGGAGTACGATATTGTTGCTATCACGGAGACATGGTTGAGGGAGGGTCAGGACTGGCAGCTCAATATTCCGGGGTATAGAATCTTCAGGCGAGACAGAGGGGGGTGTAAAAGGGGAGGGGATGTTGCAATATTAATTAAGGAGTCAATTACTGCTGTAAGGAGGGATGATATATTAGCGGGTTCCTCTAATGAGGCCATATGGGTAGAACTTAAAAACAAAAAGGGGGCAAGCACTTTGCTGGGAGTGTACTATAGGCCCCCAAACAGTCAGGGGGAGATAGAGGAACAGATATGTAGGCAAATCTCCGAGAAGTGCGAAAATAATAGGGTAATAATAGTGGGGGATTTCAACTTCCCCAATATAAATTGGGACAGTCAGAGTGTGAAAGGCTTAGAGGGTGCAGAATTCTTAAAGTGCATCCAGGAGAGCTTTTTGAGCCAACATGTAGAAAGTCCTACAAGAGAGGGGGCGGTACTGGACCTAATTCTGGGGAATGTAGCCGGGCAAGTGGTGGAAGTGTCAGTAGGAGAGCATTTTGGCGACAGTGACCATAATTCGGTGAGATTTAAGGTGGTCATGGAAAAAGACAAAGACGGCCCGGAAATAAGGGTTCTAAATTGGGGGAAGGCCGATTTTAATATGATAAGGCAGGATCTGGCCAAAGTGGACTGGGAGCAGCTGCTTATAGGAAAATCCACATCAAAACAGTGGGAGACTTTCAGAAGGGAAATAGAGAGAGTACAACGCCAACATGTTCCTGTAAAGGTCAAGGGTGGGACCAACAAGCAAAGGGAACCTTGGATGACAAGGGATATACAAAAATGCATTAGAAATAAGAGGGGGGCTTTTGGCAGTTACAAAAGACTAAAGACAGAAGAAGCCCTAGAGGAGTATAAAAAGTGCAGGGGCATACTTAAAAAAGAAATTAGGAGGGCGAGGAGGGGCCATGAAATAACACTGGCGAGCAAAATAAAGGAAAATCCTAAGATGTTTTATAAGTATATTAAGGGCAAGAGGATAACCAGGGAAAGGGTAGGGCCCATTAGGGACCAAAGTGGCAATCTGTGTGTAGAGCCAGAGGATGTAGGCGGGGTTTTAAATGAATTTTTTGCATCTGTGTTCACTATGGAGAAAGACGATGCAGACATAGAAATCGGGCAAGGGGACTGTGACATACTTGAACATATTAGCATCGAGAGGGAGGAGGTGCTAGCGGTTTTAGCGGGCCAAAAAGTGAATAAATCCCCAGGCCCGGACGAGATGTATCCCAGGCTGCTGTGGGAGGCAAGGGAGGAGATTGCAGGGGCTCTGACACTAATTTTCAGAACCTCTCTGGCCACAGGGGATGTACCAGAGGACTGGAGAACAGCTAACGTAGTACCATTATTCAAGAAGGGTAGCAGGGATAAACCAGGGAATCACAGGCCAGTGAGTCTAACATCTGTGGTGGGGAAATTATTGGAAAAAATTCTGAGGGACAAAATTAATCTCCACTTGGAGAGGCAAGGATTAATCGGGGATAGTCAGCATGGCTTTGTCAAGGGTAAATCATGTCTAACAAATCTGATCGAATTTTTCGAGGGGGTGACTAGTGGGGTGGATGAGGGAAATGCTGTGGATGTGGTGTACATGGACTTCAGTAAAGCTTTTGACAAAGTCCCGCATAGGAGACTGGTCAAGAAGGTAAGAGCCCATGGGATCCAGGGTGCCTTGGCGCGTTGGATCCTAAACTGGCTGAGTGGCAGGAGGCAGAGGGTGATGGTCGAAGGTTGCTTTTGTGACTGGAAGCCTGTGTCCAGTGGGGTACCTCAGGGATCGGTGCTGGGTCCCTTATTGTTTGTGATCTACATAAATGATTTGGATGAAAATGTAAAAGGTATGATCAGTAAGTTCGCAGATGACACGAAAATTGGTGGGGTGGTAAATTGCGAGGAGGAAAGCCTCCGGCTACAGGACGATATAAATGGGTTGGTCAGATGGGCGGAAAAGTGGCAAATGGAATTTAACCCTGAAAAGTGCGAGGTGATGCATTTTGGACGGACAAATAAGGCAAGGGAATACACAATGAGTGGTAGGACCCTAGGAAGTACAGAGGGTCAGAGGGACCTTGGTGTACATGTACATAGATCCCTGAAGGCAGCGGAGCAGGTAGATAAGGTGGTTAAAAAGGCATATGGGATACTTGCCTTCATTAGCCGAGGCATAGAATATAAGAGCAGGGAGGTTATGATGGAGCTGTACAAAACGCTGGTGAGGCCACAGCTGGAGTACTGTGTGCAGTTCTGGTCGCCTCACTATAGGAAGGATGTGATTGCTTTGGAGAGGGTGCAGAGAAGATTCACCAGGATGTTACCTGGGATGGAGCGCCTCAGCTATGAAGAGAGGCTGGACAGGCTGGAGTTGTTTTCCTTGGAGCAGAGAAGGCTGAGGGGGGACCTGATTGAGGTGTACAAAATAATGAGGGGCATAGATAGGGTAGATAAAGAGGAACTTTTCCCCTTAGTGGGGGGGTCAATAACAAGGGGGCATAGATTCAGGGTAAGGGGCAGGAGATTTAGAGGGGATTTGAGGAGGAACTTTTTCACCCAGAGGGTGGTTGGAATGTGGAACTCAATGCCTGAAAGGGTGGTGGAGGCAGGAACCCTCACAACATTCAAGAAGCATTTGGATGAGCACTTGAAATGCCATTGCATACAAGGCTATGGACCAAATGCTGGAAAATGGGATTAGACTGGACAGGGATGGATGGGCGGCGCAGACACGATGGGCCGAAGGGCCTCTTTCTGTGCTGTAAAACTCTATGACTCTATGACTGAAGAAATGGCTAATGACGCCGATCAGGTGGCCAGCTAACGAGGCTGGAGATCGCTACAACGCCAGCCACACTTCGACCAGGTCCATCATAGAGCAGACCATTGGGTTGTTGAAGATGCATTTCTGTTGCCTTGACCGATCAGGTGGAGCCCTGCTGTAAACACCATACAGGGTCTCTAGAATGGTCGTGGTCTGCTGTACACCGCACAACACTGCACAGCGTCGTGGCTTGCAGCTTCCTGATGAGCAAACGGCTCAGTCCCAGCCTTCCTCAGATTAGGATGAGGAGGAGGAGGAGGCTGAGGAGGAGGAGGAGGAGCAGGAGGAGGTCAGAGTGCCGGTTCGTCGACCAGCGGCAGCGGCAGCACGTGAGCACATGGCTGCCCAGGATGCAAGGGATAAACTTATCCTGGCAGGATTTGCATAGGTTGCCCAAGTTGCCACATGTCCTTGGCTCCATCCTAGGACATCATTGACAGTGGACATGACTCTCTGGCCTCCTTTCACTCAGGCCACCAACCTGACAATGCAAGTGTGGCGGAGTCAACAATGTGGAGCTGCCTAAGGTGAAAGAAGAGATGGCATAACGCCAACATTTTGGCTTCAAATCATTTTAATGCTTTCCAACAGGGATGGCATTTCATCAATACACAGAAACAGTCTCCCAATCTGCTTACAGATCTGGAGCTTATTTCCCTTGCCAGCTGTACCCACAGCGGTTTTTTTGGCAGGCCTCTTCCTCCCAGATGAGTGGAAGAGCACCTCCATGCTAGCTGTCACCTCCTCAAACAACATTTACAGCGACTCATCTGAGAGCCTTGGGGAGGCCCTTGCCTTGGAATTGGACATAGTGGTTTCTCAAAATATGTTGCGGGTGGTGCAGGATAGGCAGAAATCCTATGGAATGAGCCAAGGGAGCAAGAAGCCATAAAATCAGACTGGAAAAGTGCTGTCAACAGAGGCGGGTTTCAGTCCCAAAACATTAATTGACCAAGGGCATCCCACACCTCTGAAATCAAGTGGCCAATCATGGGAAAATCGCAATTTTTTGAAAACTATCAGTGGAGGCGGGTTTCAAACCAACCCAAACCGAAACCTGCCTCCATCTCGCCTCCAGTGAGAAAATCGCCCCCTTAGTCTTACATTCCCTTGGAAGAGGCAAGCCTGAATATATTTGCAAACAAAAACATGGAGGGAGTAGGAAAGGTAAAGTTGCAGGTCTCTCCTAGCTAGTACCATCTAGTCCTTATGTCTGGTTCCACAACATCATAAACATCACACTCTGAGGTAGAATTTCAACTGAACGACCGGGTGTAAAACTAATGTGTTATAGAAACTGGCAATTTTCTTTCAATAGAAATACAAATTGGGTAGTATTTATAATGCGCAGTAGTGGGGTATGGCGCAGATGACTGGCAGTTTCGGGTATGGCACAGGTGAGTGGCAGTGTTGGGGTATGGCACAGGTGAGTGGCAGTGTTGGGGTATGGCACTGGTGAGTGGCAGCATGGGGTATGGCACAGGTGAGTGGCTATTTGGGGTATGGCACAGGTGAGTGGCAGTTTGGCGTATGGCACAGGTGAGTGGCAGTTTGGGGTACGGCACAGGTGAGTGGCAGTTTGGGGTATGGCACTGGTGAGTGGCAGTTTGGGGTATGGCACAAGTGAGTGGCAGTTTGGGGTATGGCACAAGTGAGTGGCAGTTTGGGGTATGGCACAAGTGAGTGGCAGTGTTGGGGTACTGCACTGGTGAGTGGCAGTTTGGTGTACGGCACAGGTGAGTAGCTGCTTGGGGTATGGCACAGGTGAGTGGCAGTTTGGGGTATGGCACAGGTGAGTGGCAGTTTGAGGTATGGCACAGGTGAGTGGCAGTTTGGGGTATGGCACAGGTGAGTGGCAGTTTGGGGTATGGCACAGGTGACTGGCAGTGTTGGGGTATGGCAGAGGTGAGTGGCAGTTTGGGGTATGGCACAGGTGAGTGGCAGTTTGAGGTATGGCAAAGGTGACTGGCAGTGTTGGGGTATGGCAGAGGTGAGTGGCAGTTTGGGGTATGGCACAGGTGAGTGGCAGTTTGGGGTATGGCACAGGTGACTGGCAGTGTTGGGGTATGGCAGAGGTGAGTGGCAGTTTGGGGTATGGCACAGGTGAGTGGCAGTTTGAGGTATGGCACAGGTGAGTGGCAGTTTGGGGTATGGCACAGGTGAGTGGCTGTTTGGGGTATGGCACAGGTGACTGGCAGTGTTGGGGTATGGCAGAGGTGAGTGGAAGTGTTGGGGTACTGCACCGGTGAGTGGCAGTTTGGGGTACGGCACAGGTGAGTGGCAGTTTGGGGTATGGCACAGGTGAGTGGCAGTTTGGGGTATGGCACTGGTGAGTGGCAGTTTGGGGTATGGCACAAGTGAGTGGCAGTTTGGGGTATGGCACAAGTGAGTGGCAGTTTGGGGTATGGCACAAGTGAGTGGCAGTGTTGGGGTACTGCACTGGTGAGTGGCAGTTTGGTGTACGGCACAGGTGAGTAGCTGCTTGGGGTATGGCACAGGTGAGTGGCAGTTTGGGGTATGGCACAGGTGAGTGGCAGTTTGGGGTATGGCACAGGTGACTGGCAGTGTTGGGGTATGGCAGAGGTGAGTGGCAGTTTGGGGAATGGCACAGGTGAGTGGCAGTTTGGGGTATGGCACAGGTGAGTCGCAGTTTGGGGTATGGCACAGGTGAGTGGCAGTTTGAGGTATGGCAAAGGTGAGTGGCAGTTTGGGGTATGGCACAGGTGAGTGGCAGTTTGGGGTATGGCACAGGTGAGTGGCTGTTTGGGGTATGGCACAGGTGAGTGGCAGTTTGGGGTACGGCACTGGTGAGTGGCTGTTTGGGGTATGGCACAAGTGAGTGGCAGTGTTGGGGTACTGCACTGGTGAGTGGCAGTTTGGGGTACGGCACAGGTGACTGGCAGTGTTGGGGTATGGCAGAGGTGAGTGGAAGTGTTGGGGTACTGCACCGGTGAGTGGCAGTTTGGAGTATGGCAAAGGTGAGTGGCAGTTTGGGGTATGGCACAGGTGAGTGGCAGTGTTGGGGTATGGCACAGGTGAGTGGCAGTTTGGGGTATGGCACAGGTGAGTGGCAGTTTGGGGTATGGAACTGGTGAGTGGCAGTGTTGGGGTACTGCACTGGTGAGTGGCAGTTTGGGGTACTGCACTGGTGAGTGGCAGTTTGGGGTACGGCACAGGTGACTGGCAGTGTTGGGGTGTGGCAGAGGTGAGTGGCAGTTTGGGGTACGGCACAGGTGACTGGCAGTGTTGGGGTGTGGCACAGGTGGGTGGCAGTTTGGGGTATGGCACAGGTGAGTGGCAGTTTGGGGTATGGAACTGGTGAGTGGCAGTGTTGGGGTACTGCACTGGTGAGTGGCAGTTTGGGGTACTGCACTGGTGAGTGGCAGTTTGGGGTACGGCACAGGTGACTGGCAGTGTTGGGGTACTGCACCGGTGAGTGGCAATTTGGGATATGGCACAGGTGAGTGGCAGTTTGGGGTATGGTACAGGTGAGTGGCAGTGTTGGGGTATGGCACAGGTGAGTGGCAGTTTGGGGTATGGCACAGGTGAGTGGCAGTTTAGGGTATGGCGCAAGTGAGTGGCAGTTTGGGGTATGGCTCAGGTGAGTGGCTGTTTGGGATATGGCACAGGTGAGTGGCAGTTTGGGGTATGGCACAGGTGAGTGGCAGTTTTGGATATGGCACAGGTGAGTGGCAGTTTGGGATATGGCACAGGTGAGTGGCAGTTTGGGGTATGGCACAGGTGAGTGGCAATTTGGGGTATGGCACAGGTGAGTGGCAGTTTGGGGTATGGCACAGGTGACTGGCAGTGTTGGGGTATGGCACAGGTGAGTGGCAGTGTTGGGGTACTGCACCGGTGAGTGGCAATTTGGGATATGGCACAGGTGAGTGGCAGTTTGGGGCATGGCACAGGTGAGTGGCAGTTTGGGGTATGGCACAGATGGCTGGCAGTGTTGGGGTATGGCACAGGTGAGTGGCAGTTTAGGGTATGGCACATGTGAGTGGCAGTTTGGGGTATGGTACAGGTGAGTGGCAGTTTGGGGTATGGCACAGGTGAGTGGCAGTTTGGGGTATGGTACTGCTGAGTGGCAGTGTTGGCTATGACAGAGGTGCATGGCAGTGTTGAAGTATGGCACAGGTGAGTAGCAGTTTAGGATATGGCACAGGTGAGGAGAAGTGCTGGTGTGGCAAGGGTGAGGGACAGAAAAAAACCATGCATCCTCTGGGTGTCCCAAATTGCTTCATTGTCAATGAAGTCCTTCTGAAGTGAAGTTACAGGAAGGTCCCACAAAGCAAAGAGATCAACAATCAATTAATGCTTGTGTTGGATAGGGAAATAATGTTGACCCTGAACATTCATCAAATGGCGCCACAGGCTCTTTTACATCCACCAAACAGGAAGATGAGGCTCTGGTTTAATATTTAATGTGTACATTGACAGCTCAGTCAAATGCTGAAGTTTCAACCTAGCTTATGTGCTCAAGTCCTGAAGTGGGTCTTAAACTCAAAAACCTCTAGACTCACAGACAAGAGTGCTGCCACTGAGCCAAGCTGATACTTAAGGAGTCAGTGGCAGCGTTGTTAGGCCTGTGCCCTGATTTTAGTGCAGCCTCATCTCTGAGCGATGGAGAACGCTTCCAGTGATATTTCCGTTTTCACGATTTCACTGAGTACTAAATTTACAGGCACCCTCCTGCGATAATGGCATGTCCACTAAACACTGTAATCAAACTGTCGCAGACTCATTTCTTCTCTGACAGTAATAGAGAAAGGACACATCTCAGTGAAATAATGCAGGTGAGACAATAATAGAACCAAACTCATTGACTTCCTGCAGCAGTGCAGACCACTCCAGGGCTGTGTATGTTACTATGCACAGGGCCCTCAAACCAGACCAAACAGAGAACAGCAGCTTTACTCTGTATCTAGCCCAACTGTACCTGCCCTGGGAGTGTTTGATGGACAGTGTAGAGCGAGCTTTACTCTGTATCTAACCCGTGCTGTGCCTGCTCTGGGAGTGTTTGATGGAGCAGTGTAGAGGAAGCTTTACTCTGTATCTAACCCGTGCTGTGCCTGCTCTGGGAGTGTTTGATGGAGCAGTGTAGAGGGAGCTTTACTCTGTACCTAACCTGTGCTCTACTTGCCCTGAGAGTGTTTAATGGAACAGTGTTGAGGGAGCTTTACCTTGTATCTAGCCCATGCTGTATCTGCCCTGGGAGTGTTTTGATGAGACAGTGTAGAGGGAACTTTACTCTGTATCTAACCCATGCTGTATCTGCCCTGGGAGTGTTTTGATGAGACAGTGTAGAGGGAACTTTACTCTGTATCTAACCCGTGCTGCATCTACCCTGGGAGTCTTTGATGGACAGTGTAGAGCAAGCTTAACTCTGTATCTAACCCGTGCTGTACCTACCCTGGGAGTTTTTGATGGGACAGTGTAGAGGGAGCTTTACTCTGTATCTCCCCCATGCTGCATCTGCCCTGGGAGTCTTTGATGGACAGTGTAGAGCAAGCTTTACTCTGTATCTAACCCGTGCTGTACCTACCCTGGGAGATTTTGATGGGACAGTGTAGAGGGAGCTTTACTCTGTAACTAACCTGTGCTGCACCTGCCCTGGGAGTGTTTGATGGGACAGTGTAGAGGGAGCTTTACTCTGTATCTAACCCGTGCTGTACCTGCCCTGGGAATGTTTGATACCTACACTGGATGACTGAAATACAAAGTGGAATATGGATAAGCATTGGCATTCGTCACATGGACAGGTACAAAATTAACTGTGCATTGTAAGATTCTCAAAATTCACAGATCCCCCAGAGCAGTCCCCACCCAAATTACAGGACCCATCCAAAACATGCATAAAACAAATCACCTCGCCCAACTCCATAGAAATCTCAGGCCCAGTCAGGAAACTCGAAACCTGAGCACAATGACTACAATCAAGTAAGAGCTCAACAGCTCATGGAACCATCCCAAAACCAATTCACACATTCATAAACAAGTTACTATTAATGAGCCTGCCAAAATCTTACAATAAACCGCGACTGATTTGGTGCGCAGATTAGGAGGCCCCAATTAGTATAATTGAAGGCCTGTTTTCTCAAGAAGACAGTTCAGCAGTTACACATTTACAACAAGCTCTCAGGAGTTCAGCGAGTTCAAAGAAGTTCACAGTTCTGGAAGCAGGTCAACACACAAGAAGAAACCAGAGCAACAGTTTCAGTGACCATCAGACACCTTGCGGCAACAAGGGCCTTATGAAACAACCAACCGAATATTACCACCAACCAACTGGGTAATATTGGGCCACCGCGACCAAAGAAAACCAACTCGGGAGAAAACCGAAGATTCGCAAGTTTTCCACTCTGCAATCTATTCCTGACTTACCCCGGGTAAGATTTTTACTTTAAAAGACTCTAAACCCTATCTCTAACAGAAGAAAAGTGGGTACTCACACGATAAATCCAATACGCACCCTACCGCATCAGCGGACTCACGAAGACTGACCAGACACACAGTCGAAGTCCTCTACCGCGTCCGGGATAAGGCAGGCACCAACCAACACATCCAGTGAACCCCGAAACCGCAAACTAGCTCAACTGTCAAGGATTCGTTTGGTGAGCATTATCCCTGGTCCTCTAGAGCCCAACTTAGCTAGTAAAGTGGGATTAGGAGGGGTGAGGTATTTTTCTACTGTAATTTCCCTCATGTGTATCGAAGTGTTCCCCATTTTATTAGAGTGTAAAGATTGTTGTGTTATATTTTCACTCTTGAATAAAGATCAAAGTTTCTTGCACCAAAACCAGTTGTCTGCTGCACTTTTGTCACAACCCCCAAATAAGTCCAAGGTCTAGAACCAAGGGAGTGGGAGCAATTCGAACCGTTCATAAGTCAGAGATGAAGCTGACACACACCACCACCCCCTACATAATGGCGACCGTGGCAGGACCTTGGCAAAAGGGATGTGATGCAGTGGACACTGTTTTTGAAGAAAGAACCAAGATGGAAGAGAGGATTTCCTCTTATGTGTTCGAGAAAGTAAATATAACAAAGAAATCGGTGCTCAGTCTGATGCGCGCTGCAGCCAAGTGGACTGAGAGCAAGGACCACAAGAAATCTGTGGAGGAAGCCATCTGGTTGGTCTGCTCCCAGCGACAGATCCAGCTTTTAGACTAACGTGTTGAGGCACTGGTAGAAGAGCTGTGGGAATCAGCTCAACTGTCTCACGCAAGGGCTCTAGCAGGGGAAAAATTATTGGCAGAACTAACCGCCCAAAATCAAGAAAAAATGCAGATAGTAGAGAAACATAGAAGCAGACAGGAATACTTTCGGTGTCAGGTCACCGAAGCTAAAAACAGGGAACTGGTGTTACGGGAAGAGGAAGCCCGCCTTGCCAAGCAAGTAAGAGAGCAGGAGGAGAGGTTGAGAGATGTCCAGGCAACTTATAAAATAGCAAGCACTAAGGGGTATGAGGCGGGAGATCACGGCCCCTGCCAGAAACAAATCGAGAGTTTGAACCTCGTTCTGTCCTTTGGCCCTGGACAGAGCAAGGTTCAAACTATGCCTAGTAAGTGCCTAATAAGCCCGGGTGCAGCCTGGGTGGACCTGGAAGTGCAAGGGGAAACTGTTCGGACACCACCTGTGGCGCCAGGAACGACCCGGTTTGGCAGCCGGAGGGACGGACGATTTGTGAGGCCGGCAGGGAGTGCACACCACCATCACCTGTGGTGCCGGGTTTTAACTCGGCTTGGCAGCAGGGAGGGGTGGGCGAACCAATGCAGGAAAGGTCGGAGCCGGGGGCGATGTGCCCGGTCCAGCAGCAAAAGTTTTGGCCGCCCGGCGGTGGTAGGGGTCAAGGACACCTTGAAAGCCAATTCGTGGCTCCCCATGGCACCCAACAGCTTAGGGCTATGATAAGCCACCTGAGAGAACTCAACCAAAAGGGGAACCCCTCATGGAAGTGGAACAGGCAGCGGGCATCAACGACTGCGATGACTCCGAGATGGCAAAAATGCTCCTTTTCTCCCTGGATGGCAAACTCTACCAGTCCCTCTCTGCGTAGAGTAGTAAAGGGCAGGGCGGATACGCTGCTATGCGGGAGGAAGTTCTGGAGGCCATGGGTATGAATGATGGTAGTCCCTTCTCCTGGGTGGAGAGGACAGCACAGCTCGCAGGGGAGACCCCACAGGCTTTCGCAGACCGGCTGTGGCCTGTGTACAAGAGTGCCTGTAATGGGGTTCTCGACCGGGCTCACCTGAATAAGGACGAGCTGACCCACTGGCTCTGGAGCCTGGTGGCAAACAACTTGCCACGGATCAGAGCCAAGGATGAGCTGTGGTTTGACCCAAAAGACCCCCGGGTCACCGAGGAGATAGTGGTCAGACTACTGACCCTGGCTCACCGGAACGGTAGAGGGACAGAAGAGCACCCACCAAAAGGGAAAGTACATGAAATTAAACCTAGTAATAAGAAAGGGTGGCACCAGGAAGGGGGTAACCCTTCCGACACGAAGTGTAACTGCTTCGGCTGCAGGAAGAATGGACATTGGAGAAGGGACTGCAGGAATCCATGGAAGGATAACATAGGAAAGAACTCCCCAGCTCCTGCCCCAAGAACCGAAACACCGACCTCTCCCCTCACGTTAGACTCAGTCGTAGCTGCGATCTGAGCTTTATTAAATGGCCCAGGGAAGGTAGCCAGCACCACTGGTGCTTTAACCCCATCTGCCCCACTCAACACAGACCTATGACTAGAACCAGCGCAGCCTGTCTACCTGTGTCCCCTGGAATACGATGCATGGAACAGACCGTATGTTAAGATGGAGGTGGAGAAGGTGAAAGGGACTTATCTGTTAGATACTGGAGCACCGAGCACCATTATTTATTCAGCTAACCCCGTCACCTCACCTCTGTCTGATGGGGTCCCATTCAGCTTAGTGGGGTTTACAGGTAACGAGCAGGCTGGCTCGTTCTCCATCCCGCTGTCCATTCATTTAGGAGCACTCCACACCAAGTGGACCTGTATCTTAATGAAATGGGAGCAGGAAGGGAAGGGGATCCTGGGGGCCGATTTTATCATAGGCCACAGGATTCTACTGGATCTTAGGAACCACTGTCTGTGGGGAGCATGTACCAGCAAAGAAAGTGAAGTGGCAGTCATCCCAGAGAAACAGGGCAAGGGGACCTTGTGCACCCTGAAACCAAAAGAGGGTTACGACCTCGAACAAATAGTCAGTAACACTCCGGTGGCATACCAGGCATTTGTGCGAGCACACCTCGCTGCATTTGCCACTCACAAGCACGATTGTGGGAGGGTAAACGGGGTCGATGTTAGTGTGAGTGGGGACCCCATGACCTGACCACAGAAGCAATACAATTTCCCCAGGGAGGTGGAGGCAGACATGGAAACGGCCATGGCTTCTTTAGTAAAACAGGGGGTATTGAGACCGATAACCACCCACGTAAACTCTCCACTGTGGTTGGTTAGAAAACCGGACAACTCCTGGAGGGCCACAGTGGACTATCGGGTACTCAATCAAAACTTCCCCGCCTGTGCACCCACGGTCGCAGCTGTCGCCGACCTCATTGGAAGTATCCCAGCCTCCGCAACCACCTTCACGGTGCTGGATATTTCCAACGGGTTTTGGTCCATCCCTTTACAGAGAGAGGACCAGTGCAAATTCACCTTCACTTTTAAAGGTCAACAATACACCTGGAACTGCCTACCTCAGGGCTTCCACAACAGCCCCTAGCATTTTGCACCAATGCATGGCTAATTGTTTGAAGAGATTCAGCTGGCCCTGGCAGTTGGTACAGTATGTGGATGACCTGCTCCTATTCACCAATGAGGGAGAGGAACACGGTCCACTAGTGGCTGAACTGCTGGAGCTGCTCAGGCAAGAAGGCTTCAAAGTAAACCTGAAGAAGGTACAGATCGGCCAACAGGAAGTAAAATTCCTAGGGCTGACTGTGCGCGCTGGGGAAAGGGCCATCGATAAAGCTAGGAGGGAAGCAGTGCAGGA
Source organism: Somniosus microcephalus (assembly GCF_052327205.1). Lineage (NCBI taxonomy): Eukaryota > Metazoa > Chordata > Chondrichthyes > Squaliformes > Somniosidae > Somniosus > Somniosus microcephalus. Next base: position 19,019,091 of record NC_141006.1, on the reverse strand, counting down.
GTTACCAGTCCCCAACACAGTTACAGGAGTAAGATCTTTCCTAGGGTACTGCCGAGATTTCATTGAAGATTACGCAGCCACAGCAGCCTCCCTGCTCCGACTCCTACACAAGGGTGTGGAGTGGGTATGGGACGAGGGTTGCGAGGCAGCATTTGTAAAATTAAAGAAAGATCTGCAGACCGCGCCAGCTCTAGGGGCTATTGATGGGGAAATGTGTTTTTCCTGGAGGTGGCAGCCAGCGGGGACAGTCTGAGTGCCGTGCTGCTCCAAGAGCGGCACGGCCAGCTGAGACCGGTGGTTTACTCCTCCAGGATACTCACCGATGTGGAGAAGGGCTATTCCAACTGTGAGAGGCACCTCCTCGCCACTCACTGGGCTGTGAAAAGATCATTGATCTTCACAGGCACAGCTCCCATCACCCTCCTCACCCATCACACGCCCAACCAGATGCTCCTGGATGGGAGGATCAAAGATGGGACAGTGAGCAGTGCCCGCATTGCTCGCTGGACCTTACTTCTCTCCCAGATGGACCTAAAGGTGAACGGTCTCTGCGAGCCGAAGCTCGCAGCCAACATGATTTATCCAGGGACTGCCCACCGGTGTTCCATTGAAGGGGTACGGGAAGTCAACATCGGTTTTCGGGCCGGGATACACCCCACAGGCCGTGATATTTATGTGGACGGTTCGAGCACAGTATCTGCTGGCGAGCGACTCACAGGGTGTGGAGTTTATGACCCAGAGGCGGACATTGCACTGGCAATTAAACTCCCCAGCACCATGAGCGCCCAGCATGCTGAGCTGTCCACGGTAGTGTACGTGGTCACACACCCCGAGAAATTCCCTACCCCGTACACGATTTGCTCGGACAGTATGTTCACATGCAATTCATGTATGGAATACCTGGCCATCTGGTCCCATCGCAGATATACCTCCGCTGTTTGGAGACCCCTCACAATTAAGCCTCTGCTGGAGAAAATCATGGCGGCCATGGGGGAGGAAGGGAAGGTCTTTATCCATAAAGTCAAAGCCCATTCAAAGACAGAGCCCAAGTGGGAGACCAACTGAAAGGCAGACGAGCTGGCCAAACAGGGGACCAGGGAAGGGGTATTCTGGGATCCGTACCAAGCAGGTTCGGTAGCCGCAATCCGGGACAAGGGAGGCCCGTAGTGGGTAGCTTCTGCCCCAGACTTAAAGCAAGCCCAAGCCCAGGATACCGTCCTCAAGACCATCCTGAACGCGCTTACAAAAGGGGAAAAGGTAGAGGGCCTGTACGGCACAGCAGCCATCACCGTTAAGGAAGGCATGCTGTTCAGGGGGTAGCAGTGGGTAGTGCCGTAGCAGCACCAAAGGGAATTCCTCCAACTGGCCCATGAGGGTCCAGGAGCGGGGCATCCCGGGCATGAGACCACCTGGCAACGGGTGGAACAGACAGGATGGTGGCCAGGACTCAGGGAAGATATCCGCGAGTTTTGTGTCGGCTGTTTGGTGTGTGCTGCTAACAACCCTGGCCCCCGGAAAAGGAAGGTATCTATGGGACACATCAGGAGGGTAGAGGGGCCATGGCAGTCAATCCAGGTCGATTACATCAGGCCCCTACCCACCGCCCAGGGAGGCTACAAGTACTGCCTAGTCCTGGTGGATGTGTTCTCAAAGTGGGTGGAAGCTTTTCCATGCCGAACTGCTACCGCATTGGGTACGGCTAAGATCCTGGTTAGGGAAGTGTTCTCACGATGGGGACTACCGCAGTATGTGGAGTCCGATCAAGGGAGTCATTTTACCGGGCAGGTCATGCGAGAGACCCTCAGGGTACTTGGCATTGAAGGGAAATGGCACATCGCCTACAACCCGCAGTCATCGGGTCCTGTGGAGCGTTTAAACCGTACCATTAAAGAAAGGCTGTGGAAGGAGACGGGAGACTCACCCAAGAAGTGGGTAGAAGTCTTACCATTGGTCCTAATGGGGATCTGAGCTAGCCAGTCAAAAAGCACGGGGTATTCCCCACACGAGCTCATGACTAGTAGGGTTATGCGGACCCCCACCCATGTGCTAGCCCCTGTTAAGTCTGTGTGTTATAGTGATAATTACTACACAGACTACAAGAGTAAATTCAACAGGTCTTTACTGGTTGGAGGTCGGGACTATACTAATACAATATTACTACACAGTGCTTATATACCGGTGTGATCACCACCGGTATTACGTATACAGCAGCCAGAGAAAGTAGTACATCTCTTAAGGTGGAACAGGCTTAAGTTCTCTTAAGGTGGAACAGGTTACATACACCACAATCCTCCCTTTTTAGCTTAACAGTCATATCCCCATTTAACATAACATAATAACATATATACATATATAACTTCAGGTATAACAGTTCAAAGGTTCAGTCTCTCAGGAGGCTTTCTGATGCGGCTTGGATAATGCCTCTCAGTAGTCTCTGATTCTTGTTGTTGAGGTGCCTCCTCTATTTGGTTTCCAATGTATTGGGTGTCATCATCATCAATTACATTCCCTGCCGAGGTAGATGCTTCAGGTTCATTAACGTCTTCCACAGTTGTCTCTGTCACAACCATGGGTTCGACCCTTGCTCTCGACTCTACCAGTTGATCCGCATGACGCCTTATCACATTATGACCAATATCTACTGTGTACATCAGAGGTCCTTGTCTGGCCCGAATTGTTCCGGACTGCCATTTTTCATTTCCATAGCCCTTTGCCAACACTGGTTGTCCTACGTTGAAAGTTCGAGTTGTCTTGTTGTTAATATGCCGAAACTGTTTGTTTTCCACTTCGCTCCGCACATTTGGTTTTAACAAGTCCAACTTGGACCGCAACCTCCTGTTATAAAACATCATGGCAGGACTTTGGTTAGTCACTGCATGATCGGCGTTTCGATATGACGTCAGGAACTTGTCGACCTTGTGTTGCAGCGGAATCTGATCATCGTTCATGGCCTTAATTGCCTTTTTGAATGTCTGGACAAATCTTTCAGCCAACCCGTTTGTCGCCGGATGATATGGGGCAGAGGTATAATGTTTTACTCCATTCTTCTTTAAGAATTGTCGGAATTCTTCCGATACAAACTGTGGTCCGTTGTCCGAACAGATCTGTTCTGGCAATCCGTTCCTTGCGAATATTGTTCTTAACACCGCAATTGTCTTTTCTGAAGTAGTGGTATTCATCTTGATGACTTCTGGCCATTTGGAATGTGCGTCCACCGCGATTAGGAACATGGAGTCCATGAATGGACCAGCAAAGTCAATGTGTACGCGTTGCCATGGGGCTGAAGGCCATTCCCATGGTTGTAGCGGTGCTATCGGAGGTGCATTTTGCACTTTTTGGCACCCAGCGCAGCTTTTCGTTAACTCCTCAATCTGTTGGTCAATACCCGGCCACCATACATAAGCCCTAGCAAGACTTTTCATTTTAACTCCCCCCAGATGACCTTCATGCAGTTCGTTTAAAACTCTTTCCCTTAACTTGGGAGGAATAATCACTCTTGTCCCGTACATCAAGGTACCATGGCAGACGGACAGCTGGTCTCACCTTGCCGAAAATGCCGGTAACAGAGGATCACCCCGTGTTGGCCATCCTTTCACTGTCACCTCGTAGACTCTGGACAGTGTCGGGTCGTTCCTGGTTTCTCTTTCAATACTTGCATTGGTGACTGGTAAACACTCGATGATGGTCGAATGAAATAACTCAACAGGGTCAACTTTCGTCGTGTCTTCTTCTTCAGGTAGTGGCAGGCGCGACAGCCCATCAGCATTGCCATGCTGTTTCGTACCTTTGAATTCTATTTGATATTGATGTGCCCCTAGGAAAAGAGACCATCTCTGGAGACGCTGCGCTGTCATCACCGAAACACCCTTCTTAGGGTTAAAAATGGATACCAACGGTTGATGGTCTGTCAGAAGTGTGAATTTTTGGCCCTGCAGGTAATGATTAAACTTCTTCACTCCCCATACAAGGCTAAGAGCCTCCCTATCGATCTGCGCATAGTTGCGCTCAGCGGAGGTCAATGATCTGGATGCAAACGCGACTGGCCTTTCCGTGCCATTTGGCAACTTGTGTGAGAGTACTGCCCCAGTATCATATGGAGAAGCATCACAAGCCAACCGAATAGGCAGTGTCGGGTTGAAGTGAGCCAACACTTCCTCTGAGGTGATCAATTCTTTGCTTTTGCGAAATGCCTTCTTACAGTTTTCGCCCCATCCCCATGGTACCCCTTTCTGTAAAAGAGCGTTTAACGGGCGCAGTACCGTGGATAGATTTGGCAGAAATTTATGGTAATAGTTAATTAATCCTAGAAACGACCTCAACTGAGAGACATTCTCTGGAGCGGGAGCCTTTACAACTGCCTCAATCTTTTCAGGAGACTTATGAAGCCCCTCCCGGTCAATGACATGGCCACAGTACGAGATCCGCTTCTGGAAGAACTCACATTTCTGCCGATTTACTCTAAGTCCATACTCTTTCAGTCTGTTGAGCACCAGTTCCAAGTTTGCGAGATGTTGTTCATCACCATCACCTGTGATCAGAATATCGTCCAGGTAACATTGTGTGCCTGGAATTCCCTGTAATACCTGCTCCATGGCCCTCTGCCAAATTGCTGGAGCCGATGCCACTCCAAAAACCAGCCTATTGTACCGGTACAACCCTCGATGCGTGTTGATCATGAGGTATTGGCGTGACTCTTCCTCAACCTCCATCTGCAAGTACGCCTGCGCCAGGTCTATCCTGGTGAAGTGTTTCCCGCCAGACAATGAAGCAAAAATATCCTCAATCCGTGGAAGCGGATACTGCACCGTGTGAAGCACCGGATTAACGGTGATTTTGAAATCTCCACAGATGCGAACCTTCCCTGGATCTCCTGGCTTGTTGCTCGCAGGACGTTTCATAACGGGAACAATGGGCGTAGCCCACTCACTCCAATCTACCTTAAACAGTACACCTGAACGTTCTAGTGCTTCCAGTTCCGCTTCAACAGTGGGTCGTATTGCATAGGGTACCGGTCTGGCTTTAAAAAATTTTGGTTGTGCATGTTCATCAATCTTGATGTTTGCCGTAATTCCTCTCAGTGTTCCCAGTCCCTGCTGGAACACCTCTTTAGCATCATCCAATATTCTGGACAATCGTTTAGGTTTGACATCTGTTTCCCCGGAATCTACCGTTAGTGCCTTCAAGGAGTGCCAGTCCATATTCATTTTCCTAATCCACTCCCGTCCTAGTAGTGGTGGACCTCCTTCAGGTAGCACATATAAGTCCATTACTTGGCTTTCTTCGCCCTTGTGGACCACTTCTACCTCTATTTTTCCGATGGGGTACACTCTTTGCCCCGTGTACGTTTTCAATATAATCTCCGTATCCTGTAGGGGAATATGTTGGAATAACCTTCTGTAATCTTTCTTATTCATGACCATCAATGCCGATCCAGTGTCCAATTCCATTTTTACTTGGACTCCTGCTATCTGAAGAGTGACCCAAATTGTCTGGAGATCTGCATCCTTACCAACGTTGTGTACTCTTAAGCTATCCAGTTCATTACTGCTAGCGTCTGAATCTGACTTCTGTTCGGTCAAACTGTTCTTTGTCACTTTGTGTACCTTTGCGTATTTTCCTTGCGGTGACTTTTTGTTGCTGGTCTTCTTTCCTGACCGGCATACTTTAGCTATGTGGCCAAGCCTGCCACACGTTCTGCATTCTTAGTTTTTAAACCAACACTGGTTCTGATCGTGCGTTGTCTTTCCACAACGATAACATTTGACAGAACTCAAACCTAATTTGTTTGTACCGAGTTCCGGTGACCGTGGCTGAATTACTGCCGTGCCTCTCGCTGCGGCTTCGTGTGCTGCTGCCATAGTGACCGCCTTCTCAAGCGTCAGCTCATTCTCCTCGAGCAGTCGCTTTTGTGTATCCTGTTTAAATAAACCACACACAAATTTATCTCGTAGTGCCTCTGTCAGTCCCGTTCCAAACTGACAATATTTTGCTAGCTTACATAATTCCATCAAATATTCAGCATTGCTTTCATTCTGCAGCTGCCTTCTGTCGTAAAATTTAAATCGTTCCGCTAGCATCAGCGGCGTGGGGTTTAGATGATTTTTCAGGACAGTAACAATCTCATCGAACGTCTTATCCGTCGGTTCATCTGGTGATAACAGGTGTTTCAATTGCCCGTATGTCTCCGCACCCATTAAATTTAATAATGTTAGTGCTTTATCTGCATCAGGAATTTTATTTGCCTTACAATAATTTTGTATGCGTTCTACATACATGGCCCAATCTTCGATGTCACTATCAAAGGTATTAATGTTCCCATGTTTAGGCATCGTTGCAATTTATTGTATTTTTATCTTATCCAAGATGGCGGCTTCCCGCTCTTGTCATCGTCCTCCGCCCACAAAATGGTGGTTTTCCCGCGCTTGGCGGTCTTCAACCGTCCCCTGACGCTGTCTCCACTTCACTGCGGCTCTCGCGCCTTCAGTTTCCCCAGACGCTGCGCCTTTTAGCCCGAATGCGGCCCTTATCTCCGGTCGCGATCGATGTACCCGCGCTGCGCCTCTCGCTCGAAAGCGGCCCGGCCCTTATCTCCGGTCGCGATCGATCTCACCGCCCTTATTCCTCCGTCTTCTCAGCCCCGTCTGTACAGCCAACGCGGTTGACTTTCTGTCGCGTCGCTGCCCGGCTTACCCACCACCGAGGTAGAAAGAAAAAAGCTGACAGTCGCTGATGGAGGCTTCGAGGTCAGGATGTCTTCTGCACTCCGGTTTCTCGATGCCTGCCGCTCGACGTGTCTTCCAGTAGGGTGATGAGGGTGGAAACCTCTCTTCGACGCCCTGTCTGTGGACGAAGCCGTCGTGGAAATAACTGCCGCAGGGTAAGAATCGGACTCGTCGCCACCGTTAAGCCTGTGTGTTATAGTGATAATTACTACACAGACTACAAGAGTAAATTCAACAGGTCTTTACTGGTTGGAGGTCGGGACTATACTGAATACAATATTACTACACAGTGCTTATATACCGGTGTGGTCACCACCGGTATTACGTATACAGCAGCCAGAGAAAGTAGTACATCTCTTAAGGTGGAACAGGCTTAAGTTCTCTTAAGGTGGAACAGGTTACATACACCACAGCCCCGGTGCTCACAGAAGGCCAGCTCAGAGAGGTGAACCAGGACAGCTTCATCAGGAATCTGTTTGAACACCTTAAACAGGTTCACTGGCAGGCTGCTAGCAGCATGGGAAAGCAGCATTGGAATAACCGATTGCTGCTAGAACCCCGCAAGCACCACGAGTGGGAGATAGGAGATCAGGTCATGGTTAGGAACTTTGCCCGGTTAGGGAGTTTTGAACCACTGTACATGGGGCCATACAACATTGTCGACAAGGCAAGCCCATGGTCTATGCCATAAAGATGCCCCGCCGCACGAAGTGGTTCCACATTAACCAGTGTAAACTGTTCAACCCCGAGAAAGGGAAACGGCCAACAAGGGTGAACCGTCCTAAGGACAGGGATCCTCAGCCAGCAGCTGTGGCAGACTCACAGACCGCACCAGTGGGGGCAGTGGCTTGTGTCACTGGAGGGGCCATCCCACCAATTATTTGGGACTCAGACACACCCCCGGTAGCCGGAGCCTTAAGAAGGTCTCCTCGCATGCCACAGCCTAAACTACCGTGGTCACCAGCGTATCAGTTTAAATGGTTCAGCCCCGGAGGGGCCGCAACCCGAAAAAGAGTGCCCAAGGTCAAGGATCAGTCTAGAGATAGGGATCCCCAGCCTGCAGCCTCCAACAGTGAGGGACTCACAGGAGAGGTAGCGGTGGGCAAAGAGAACGAGAGGGGTCCCCAGCCTGCGGCCTCAGGCTGCGAGGAACCCAAGGACAGGACAGGGACTCAGCAGCCACACCGAAGGGGGTAGTGTGCTGTAGTACAGGAGGAGACACTCCCCCGATCATCTGGGATTCAGGGAAACCCCGCAGTTTCTTTAAGGAGGACTCTCCGGGTCCGACGGCACAGGCCACCTTACGCCCAGGCGTACAAGCTGCCCAGAAGCCGCAGAAGACAGAGGCGGAACAGGAATTACCCTGGCCGCCCGGAGATGGGCGGCGGATGTACATTGCTTTTCTGATGAATGTTAGTTTTTTTTACAGTTTTGGTAGTTTTAGGTTTATTATTATTTAATTATTTTACAATAAGTATGTTAAAATTTCTATCTGTTTTGTGTGTCCCTACAGAGAGGAAATCAGCATGAGGAGGGTTCTGCTCCTGCTCGTCCTGGTAGGGGGTGAGCATCGGTGACCGAGGTTACATGGAGGACTCCCACATCTATGGGTGCTCGGGAGAGATAGCGCCGATCGTTACTGCTGGGGTTGGCGAACTGGGTGTGGAGGAGCTCGCTATTTACTTCCATGAGGGAAGGTGGCCAGGGTGGCTGGGGTCTAACTCTACACAATACTCCAGCCAGGCCGGGTTCACATACGGGGAGGCCTCCATCCCGTGCCCCAGGGTACAGGTCGTTGCTACAAGGGTCAGTGTCACCGAGGGGAAACGTGTGTGTCTTACATGCAAGGGACGGATTCCCCTGGATAGGTGGTGGTGGTTCAGGAAGCTGAGCAGGGACATAGGGGACCGTACAGCCGACTGGGAATGACTGGGGAACAACACCCACCAGACGATCACAGGGACCCAAGGGGAGTGAGTGTATGTTGGGATAAGTGGTGGGAGTCGGAACAGGGAATCTATATCTGCATGTGGGGATCAGAGAGAGCCTGCCCCACAAGCATATCCATCATCTTCTCCAGACAATGGCAAGATACCAGGAAGGGGATGGGGTGGGATTCTAGCCTGCATGAGTGCGCGCTCCCACATTCCCCGATCCCAGTCAACGCCACCAAACTCGTAGCATGCACCCGAAAGCCCCTGCCCATGACCCTGACATCACGGACATTAATAGAGAGGTGTCCTACCACCACCAAGGGACCAGGGAATGGGTTAGTGCTAGTGCCGACCGAAAAGGTACTATACCAGAGGGTACACTATGCAGTAGCTTCAGTTATCCTAAACCTCACTGAAGTACACTTACCTGAATGGTGCCCTAAGGAGACAGAACAGCTATACCAGGCCCTACTAAAAGAAATGTTTAGGAAATTCTACGAATTCGACTTTGCCCACATAGACAAAGCAGAGCTATACACATTACACGCTGAGCACACTATGGGCGCAGGGAGACAAAGAAGGGGAACCTGGAGCGATATTTTCACAACCTACAATACAGGATCCTCGGTAATAAATGGCCTGGACGATATAGAACTGCAAACACAAATAAATGGTCTAAAAACCCAACTACGAAAGATCCTAACAGAAGAAAACACAATGGTAGGCTCTGAGTACATGAGAACCAAGCTATGATGGTCCATTTAAAGGAGATCATTGCTGAGCTAGAAAGACACACAAAAACAGTAATTGCACTCATACGGGAGGATAGGAACAGTGAGAGCGGAATGTCAGTCTGACCGCAGGGTTCTGGTCCCCATTCCTGAACCCTCCATCGTTCACCTCACTGTCAGGGAAAACGTAACCAACCTGCAAGACTATGTCACATTCTTCGGCTATAAAATTTCCCCCCTACCCGAACATCTTACCGCCCTACTCAAAGCCGTAGAAGTATCACAAAAACATTTCTATACTCTAGAACAAAAGACAGTTGAGATAGGGGCCAAGATTTCGGATATCATAGTTCCACCCTGGTGGGATATTTTTTTAAATATAGAGGTCCCTTCTTGGATCAGAATAGCTTCCCATATTTTAGTGGTCTGCCAGCTCGATATAGTCTTCTACTTACTGTGCACAAAGTGCAAGGGGAGGGACAGAATGCTCCGATCCCGACATGAAAGAGCATAGGACGAGCATAACAATAAAGTCTATGACCAGGTATGGGATGAGACTTAATCATTATTAAGATGAAGTTTTGTGACCGTGTATTATTTTTCTATGTATGTACTGACATAATAAAACTCACTACGCACTTGGTTTGAGTATAAAGCAAGGCTTTAATCAACTTGTTTCAGAACATGGAGGTCTAGTTGTACTTCACTAGGTCCTTGTCTTACAAAATGTCGCTGGCAAGCTGGGGCCCACGCCCGAGTATTTATACTCCTTGGATGGCACCACCAGCTGGCCGTCCAGTGTTATTTCATAGGTAGTTTCTCGATGATGAGATTTATGACATGTACCATATTTTCCAAGTGGTGCAGGGGTGTTGGACCCTCTCCGTGCTTGGATATGAATGTAACTGAATTCTTACCTGTGTATGCATCTGAACACTACATCTAAAGGGGAATGTATGCTTTGGGTCTTAGATAGGTAAACTACAGCGGAAGGTTGGCTCTCGAGGATCAAGAATTGTGCTCACCCAGTATGATACTCTAGCACGTAAAGTATCACAGGGGGGACTGTAAAATTCTCAAAATTCACAGATCCCCCAAAACTCGGAGAAAAACCCTAAAGAAAAGGACTTTGGACTCTTGTCTAACCACTTCAGGGTGATAAAATATATTGGGTCCAAAAGAGGGAGATTCAAGGTCAAAAACTAAGATTTGGTATTCTAAAAAGGCATGTTTGGGCTTGTAAAGGAAAAGGCTGCAACAGGAGATGGGATCAACCTCTATAATAGACAGTTTGAGTATTGGAGTTAATCAAACTGTCTGGGGAACTGTCTAACGTCACTCAGCCCCATCAGACAATTTACATTCTAACAATAGACCCACGGAAGAGCAGTGCCCACCCAAATTACAGGACCCATCCAAAACATGCATAAAACAAATCACCTCGCCCAACTCCATAGAAATCTCAGGCCCAGTCAGGAAACTCGAAACCTGAGCACAATGACTACAATCAAGTAAGAGCTCAACAGCTCATGAAACCATCCCGAAACCACTTCACACATTCATAAACTAGTTACTATTAACAAGCCCGTCAAAATCTTACAATAAACCGGGACTGATTTGGCGCGCAGATTAGGAGGCCCCAATTAGTATAATTGAAGGCCTCTTTTCTCAAGAAGACAGTTCAGCAGTTACACATTTACAACAAGCTCTCAGGAGTTCAGCGAGTTCGAAGAAGTTCACAGTTCTGGAAGCAGGTCAACACACAAGAAGAAACCAGAGCAACAGTTTCAGTGACCATCAGACACCTTGCGGCAACAAGGGCCTTACGAAACAACCAACCGAATATTACCATCAACCAACCGGGTAATATTGGGCCACCGCAACCAAAGAAAACCAACTGGGAGAAAACCGAAGATTCGCAAGTTTTCCACTCTGCAATCTATTCCTGACTTACCCCATGGTAAGATTTTTACTTAAAAGGTCTCTAAACCCTATCTCTAACAGAAGAAAAGTGGGTACTCACCCGATAAATCCAATACGCACCCTACCGCATCAGCAGACTCGCAAAGACTGACCAGACACGCAGTCGAAGTCCTCTACCGCGTCCGGGGTATGGCAGGCACCAACCAACACATCCAGCAAACCCCGAAACCGCGAACCAGCTCAACCGTCAAGGATTCGTTTGGTGAGCATTATCCCTGGTCCTCTGGAGCCCAACTTAGCTAGTAAAGTGGGATTGGGAAGGGTGAGGTATTTTTCTACTGTAATTTCCCTCGTGTGTATCGAAGTGTTCCCCATTTTATTGGAGTGTTAAGATTGTTGTGTTATATTTTCTCTCTTGAATAAAGATCAAAGTTTCTTGCACCAAAGCCAGTTGTCAGCTGCACTTTTGTCACAACCCCCAAATAAGTCCAAGGTCTAGAACCAAGGGAGTGGGAACGATTCGAACCGCTCATAAGTCAGAGATGAAGCTGACACACACACCACCCCCTACAGCATCTAAAACCCAAGCCACCAGCCACACACCATCAGTGCAAGAAATGGACTGTGGAAAAGCAATAGTTTATTTGTTTATCAAGTGTGTAGAGACAGCCTGCCTGCAACACTTGATGATTTATAGAGGTGTCACCTGTGGCTCGCCTCTGAATCTGAAGGTTGTGGGTTCAACTCCCACTCCAGAGCAGATACTCTAGGCTAACACTTCAGTGCAGTATTGAGGGAGCGCTGCACTGCTGGAGGTGCCGTCTTTCAGATGAGACATTAAACTGAAGCCCCGTCTGCTCTCAGGTGAACGTTAAAGATCCCATGGCACTATTGAAGAGGAGCAGGGGAGTTCTCCCCGGTGTCCTGGTCATTATTTATCCCTCAACCAACATCACTAAAACAGATTACCTGGTCATTATCACATTGCTGTGTGTGGGAGCTTGCTGTGCGCAAATTGGCTGCCACGTCTCCCACATTGCAACAGTGATTACATTTCACAAGTACTTCACTGGCTGTAAATCGCTTTGGGATGTCCTGAAGTTGTAAAAGGTGCTGTCTAAATGCAAGTTCTTTCTTTCATTTATCAAACCCTGCACAGGCTCTTCTTTCAAACTCTGCTTGCCCGTAGACAGAGATAATGGGGCAGAAATTAGGATCGGGGGCTTGCCACGCGTGCAAGCCCCCGATGTGCACTTACCAGACGCGCCGGCCGTTGAGCTTCAGGGACGCCTGTAATTCCTGTTTTAAAATGATGACACCCGGGCAGCGTCTGACGTCACGTCGCCCAGGAGTACAGCCAGCGCGAAGCCTGGAGCGCGCTGTGCAAGTGAGACACGCCCCTTGAGGTCTCATTTTAATAGGACACGTCCCCAATGTTTCTCACAAGCTGCAAAGCATTTTTACATGCAGAGCAGCATTTTAAATAGGTTTTTGGTATTTTTATGAAGCTTTTGGTAACTTTTATAAACTTTTAAAAACGTTTACATTATTTTGAAGAATCTGAAGTAGTTTTAAACAGAATTAAAGCAATTTAAAGATTTTTAAAAGCCCTGAAAGAATTTTTTTCATTCCACTTATTTAATTAGCAACGTCGTCGTTGTACGTGTCTCCACAGTGTTCCCTTTGGGGAACTGTATGAAGTGGTGGAAGGATTTCTGGCCGTGATTAACGCTCCTTCCGTGACCGTAACCATCTTTGTACCAGCCATTAGGGTGGTTAGTCCTATGGCGGGAGGGTTTTACGGGCTCCCACAACCTATACGAGGGGGGGAGCCACCCACACCCATGGACGCAAATATCCCACTGGATGTCAACCCAGAATTTAGAGCCAGAGCTCCGACTCCACTTGCCGGGACTGTCTGGAGCGGGGTTCGAAACCTACCCCGTCTGGCCCAGCGGCGGGGATGCTACCGCTACGCCAAAGGCCCAATCCGATTAGCAACGTGAAATGGCTGGAATGAGCACAATTCACAGCATTAAAAGAACTCACAATTGAACTGATGATGACCTCAGCAATCTCCTCAACGAGGTGGAGGCGCAGCGCCTGCTCATCATTGGTAATGAGAAGCCCAAGGCGCCGCAAAAAGGACAGATGATAGCTTGGTCTTTCAAGTGGCAGCATAGTGCTCCAGTCACAGGGAGGGAAAAGGCACAGGAAACGTATGGGTGTCACCTTTTGCGCGGAGTGGGCCTTTTGCGTAGCGGTAAGCATCCCCGCCGCTGGGCCAGAAGGAGTAGGGTTTCGAACCCCGCTCCAGACAGTCCCGGCAAGTGGAGTCGGAGCTCCAACTATAAATTCTGGGTGGACATCCAGCGGGACACTTGCATCCGCGGGTGTGGGTGCCCCCCCCCTCAGATGGGTTGTGGGAGCCCGTAAAACCCTCGCGCCATTGGACTAACCACCCTAATGGCTGGTATGAAGATGGTTATGGTCACGGAAGGAGCGTTAACGTGGCCAGAAATCCTTCCACCACTTCATACAGTTCCCAAAAGTGAACAGTGTGAGGATACGTACGACAATGACCTCTTGCGCAATGCACCTCCTTGGACCCTCAGTCGCAGATGCGAGGGGGCAAATCGTGCAATTGTTAAATTTTTCATTTTATTGACATGTAAAATGTTGTGTTTGCTGTTTTCATTGAAATGTTTATTTGTGACTGAAAGGATATGTAACCTTTTCCTTTAAACAGTGCAGCCTGTAGTCAGTTTGAAAAAAATTAGCCACTTTTATTGGAGCCAAAGTATTTTTACAACAACTATTTGAAAATTAGAACATAGCTAGTTTCCACCTTGAATGTCTTTATTGCACTAAGAAAACAGAAAAAGTCACTTTAACATGTTAACACATTTTTTTCTGAACTATTCATGTTTACAAATGTTTGAAAAGCAGGAAATAGCTAGTTAACATTTTAAAGTTATAAACTATCTACATCAAAACTGACCCTGAAAACTGTTTTATGATGCAATAAAAGTTCACTGCTTCACTTTAAATTGTGTCTGCTCCTTTCTTTGCCTTGTGGGGGGAGGGGGAGGTACAAGGCACCACTAGCTCGTGAAGGTGTTGGCTACTCGCAGTTCCCGGGCATTTTTCTCGCTCACAGGCCTCCTGCTTACACAGACGTCCTTGCAAGGAAGAAATGGAAAGAGTTGTTAAAGTAATTTTAATGAAGTGACTGGCTAGAAAATCACCCCGGCCTATGGCAGGAGAAACGCGTTATCGTCTTGGTAATACATCATACCCGCCTGATCAATTTCACAGCCCGAGATGATTTTCCAATAAGTTACTTTCTCTGAAAGTCATAATTAAATACATACATTCATACACATAAGTAAAGGAATATATACATACATACATATACGTAAAGGAATATATACAGACATACATACATATTACTGATGAAAAGTTTCTTTCTTAAAAATGTTGGAAATGTTACATTATTCATTTTAGAACAGTCATTTTCACATTTAATAAACACAGCAAATTCAATTCACACAGCCACAATTGCTCCTTCTACCTACAGTACTGAAAACCCGTTTAAAAAAAAAAAATTAAACTTTAAAACTTACCTCAGCATTTCTTAAAATAACTTTCCTCCCTTTCCCAAACAAAAATATTGCCTTTCAGAAGCTCCACGATAAAATATATCTTCCTCCGCAGCCTCTGGAGCAACTTTACTCATGCTTTTTTCATGTGTAAGTTGTAAGGACTTAACCTCACTGAAAGTATGAATGAAACCGGCGAATTTTACTGCGCACGCGCTGCCTGTGCAGTCGCACGCGTTCTGCCTCTGAACCCCTTCGGTCAGAGGACAGGAAATGCCGGTTTTCCCTGCATGCGCTGTGCATGCAGTGAAAACCGGCATTTCCTCCGGCCAGATGCGTGAGTACACCGACCGTACTCACGCGTTTGGAACGGAATTACTGGGTAATTAAATTGAACAGAGCCAATTTGGATCGTGTATACTGGATTGTCTGTGCGTACATCTCAGTGATCAGAACAGGAGGGTCACGAGGTGCTGCCTTCGAGAGATTTCTGTTCAGAGATTGAATTGTTCTCTTTGACCAGGATGCAGCATCGCACCAGAACACTGCGGTCAGACTGACATTCCGTTCTCACTGTTCCTGTGTGATTCAAAACCTCTTGAAGAAAGCTTCCCAGCATGCTGCGGGCTTCCTTAAAATGGAAAATGACAGAGATGTAGCACAGGGTGTTTGATATGATAAGATTCTGTGCAGAGCAGGATAATATGGTCATGCTCCACTTAGCATGGGGGATGGGTGTTCTTGTAGTTAATTATTTGCGCTCTTTTGAGTTGCTGCTGTGCTCAATGCTTCAAACAGGGACAGAATAATTGCAATATCAGGAGCTGCACTCTGGGCTGAGCACAGAATACATAAAATGTGTCAATGGGTGGATAGGTTGGAAGAATTAAGAAGCACTCATAGGGTTAGAGTCTAAGGAACTGCAGTAATGCCAACTCTCGCGAATCTATCGCGAGAGACGCGATTTCTGAGTGAAATGAAGCCTCACTCATGATCTCGCGAGTCAACGCCGAAATCTCGTGATTTTTTTTTCTAATCTTGCAGTAACACATTTCTCATTGGTTCCTGGGGGCAGAGCGGAGAAAGCCGCTCTGTGACTGGTCGGAGTGTTTTGTGTCGGCTTTATTGGTCCATCACATTCTGGACGGGCGGCTCCCCAACAGCAGCGCTGTGATTGGTTGGGGCAGCCTTCGGTCAGAAAGTGGAAAGCTCCGATTGGTTAAGGCAGCTGTCCGTCACTGTTGTGTCTGTGTATAATAAGACACAGACTGCAGGAGAACGGTACAACAGGTGTTTACTCAACGTGGCTCACACTGGAACTGATCTGTACAGATTACTACTCAGTGCTATATACAGGTGTGGTCACTGCCGGTACTGCAGTATACATGAGCTGCAAAAGATAGTTCCCCCCTTAAAGGTATATACATTACAGTCACAGACTGGCCGCTCCATTGGCTGCAAGGCCTCCTCAGAGGGCAGCACGCTGAAAGGCGAGTGGATCCTCGGGACCGGCGAGCCCTGTCACCTGTGGTTCATCATGGAGTTCCGCAATGGCAGCGATTTGAACCAATACGTCCTCTCCAGGAGGCCAGACTCAGCCGTCAACACCAGGTCAAATCTATAAAACTCTAATTTTGATGAGCGGCAATATCATGTAAATGTCAATCATTTCAGGCAAATCCAAAGTTTTTCACTCCAACAGAGTCACACGAAGAACTGTCCAATGAATGCAATATTTGGCAAGTACAAAACAAAGCCGTGAAATCCCCTGTAGTAGTGCCGACCGTTAAAGCCGGTTTTCTTGAAAAAAGTGGCGCCTACCTCACTTCCGCTATTTGTTTTTCATTCGGTCATGGGCGTCGCTGGCAAGGCCAGCATTTATTGCCCATCTTTAATTGCTCTTAAGAAGGTGGTGGGCCGCCTTTTTGAACAGCTGCAGTCTATGAGGTGAAGGCACTCCAGTACTGAGTATACTTCTTTGTGGCAGTTATGTTACAACTAAGTGGCTTGCGAGGCCATTTCTGAGGGCAGTTAAGAGTCAACCACATTGCTGTGGGTCTGGAGTCACATATAGGCCAGGCCGGGTAAGGACGGCAGATTTCCTTCCACTAAAGGACATTAGTGGACCAGATGGGTTTTTACAAGAATCCGATAGTTCCATGGTCACTATTACTGATACCAGCTTTTTACTCCAGATTTATTTAATTAACTGAATTTAATTTCCCCAGGCGCTGTGGTGGGATTTGAACTTATGTCTCTGGATCATTAGTCAAGGTTCAATCAAGATTACTAGCCCAGTGACATTATCACTACGCTACCGTACCTGGCATTGTGGAGAGGTCAGCAGCGCTGCTGTTGCCTGCACTTGTCTCTCCAATGTAAATGTGCAGATCGTGACGTCAATCTGCGTGCAGCGCCTGATTTGATGCACGGCTGCAATTTTAGACGTCGCCGCACACCATAATGTTTTCTCTTAACCACACACAGAAGAACGTGCGTGTAGCAGCCCTGCAGAGACACTGTCAGCGCTTCTTAAAGGGACACACACATCTTTCAGGTAAGTTTCAATTTCAGCTTTTGGAGTGGTTTTTGTAATGTATACCTTTAAGGGGGGGAACTACTTTTTACAGCTCATGTATACTGTAGTACCGGCAGTGACCACACCTGTATATAGCACTGAGTAGTAATCTGTACAGATCAGTTCAACTGTGAGCCACGTTGAGTTGTACCGTTTCTGCTGCAGTCTGTATCTTATTATACCCAGACACAACAGTTTTCTTTATATTTTATTGAAGTAGTCACTTGGCGCAATACATTTAAAAGGTTGTTAAAGATTTCAGGGAATGCTGCTGGATACTTGCAAGGTTTTGGATATTAATGGAATGCCTCTGAGAACACCACTTGCTCCCAGTCCTGGAGGCTGGGGTTGGCATTACTGGAACTGCAATACTGCCTGCCGTCCTGGGTATATAATTGGAGCGTGGATATTATTGCCCTTGAGCAGATACAGAGTAACACAGCAGCTAAAGGTCCCCAAGCACTATTCAGAGAGGAGCAGCAGAGTTCTCTCGGTGTCCTGGCCAGCATTCCGCCCTCAACCTACACCACCAACAACAGATAATTTGGTCATTGATTTGTCTGCTGTTTGAGAGACCTTGTTCTCTGTGAGTTACTTGGTGTGATCCCGTGAAGTGCCTTGGAATGTTTTAGTATGTTATGGGGGCTATATAAATGCAATAAAAACAGAAAATGCTGGAAACACCCAGCAGGTCAGGCAACATCTGTGGAGAGAGAAACAGAGTTAACATTTCAGGTCGATGACCCTTCATCAGAACTGGAAAAAGTTAGAGATGTAACAGTTTTTAAGCAAGTACAGAGGAAGGGAAAGGGGGGAGGGGAGGAAAGAACAAATGGAAGGTCTGTGACAGGGCGGAAGGCAGGAGAGATTAAATGACAAATGGGATGATGGTGCAAGGCCAAAGGAGATGGTAATGGGACAAGTAAAGAAACAAAAGGTGGGTCTAGAGGAGCTGTAAATGGCAACAGCAGAATCATTACCAACAGCTGCTGTTTGAAAAAATGGGTTTTGATCTGAAATTGTTGAACTCAATGCTGAGTCTGGAAAGCTGTAAAGTGCCAAATCGAAAGATCATGGGGGAGAAATTTGTGTGTTCAGCGTCACATGTTACTGCCACGAGATGGTGCTAAAACGCTGTTCGGAGCTCTACCTCCAGCTGATGGCGGTTCCAGCACTGCACGCCATAGCCGTCTTGCTGGTAGCGCTGCCGCTAAACTCGATCGCCAAGGACATCCCAATCACGGAGATCATGATGTCAGTGAGTGTGCAACACTCCCTTGACGCTCGATCTCCCAACTTCGTTTTAGCCATTGAACTTATCGGCTGGAGAAAGCAACGACAGGGTAAGCTGGCCTGCAGCAGCAGGAAGCTGGCTCCAGCGATGCCATTTAAAGGGATCCTCACCAATCACTCACACCCGACAGGGTTTAGCAGTTTGAGTGGCTGTGCGCTACTTCCTGCAACTACAAGAGTTTTCTTTAATCATTTCAAAGTTCTTTGGTATCAGGGAGTGTTCTGGCAAGTACTAAACTCCATAATTATTTTTGAAACGCTTTAACCTACAATACTTGCTAAAAGTAATGGGGCTGTACTGGCAGTTGACCTTGCCCTTCATGATCTATGGTGAAGGGAGCGGGCTCAGTGAGAAAAATGTGAACATGTGTGCAGTGGGAGGAGGAGGGCCATCAGGGCTCTCAACAGGAGGCCTTACCCTCCTAGGATCTTCTGACATCACTTCTCCTACCTTCAAATAAGGGAGGAGCAATGTAGTAGGAGGTTTCGCTTCACCAAGAAGGTGGTCTCAGGACTCTGCCACCTCCTGCAACCAGACCTCCAGCCTCAGACCAGGGCAACCATGGCTCTCCTAGTGGCAGTCAAGGTCACTGTGGTCCTCAATTTCTTCGCCAGTGGATCCTTGCAGTCTGCAACAGGAGTCATAGCTAACATCTTATGGTTCGCCATTCATCGCTGCATTGGGAGGTCACAGAGGCTCTCTACAGAAGGAGAAGGGACTACATCACCAGAGAGAAGCAGGACGAGCGTGCATGTGGCTTTGCCAGGAGAGCAGAATCCCCATGGTGCAGGGCACCGTCGACTGCACCCATGTGGTTTTGCGGACACTGAATAACAATCCTGAGATCTTCCATAACCACAAAGGCTACCACTCACTTAATGTGCAGTTGCAGCGAATCCTCAATGTCAATGTGATACGCTTATCAATTACTTCATAAAAGGTGATGAGTCGAAGAAGAGATGATGAGTCGAAAGAAGAGATGAATAAGGCTTTTATTAGCTAAGAAGAGACCATGCTTCTTCATGAGTGACTGAACAAGTCTGAACGAAACCCACACAGTGGTGGGTGGAGTCAGCTGAGGCATGCCTCCATACACAGCGCCACCCAGAGGTGGCAATATACAATACAGTGGTTTACCACATTCACCCCTTGTTTAATGTGAAGTCCGGCGGGGTGAAGGGTACTACAAGTTAAGTCTATCAGGAGGCCTTGTCTGACGTCCTGATCGTCGTGGTGGCGGCGGTGGTGTTGCAGCATCCGACGTCGGGTCTGGTGTCTGGGTGGTTGGCGAAGATTCCTGGGGCTTTGGCATGCCGTCTGCAGGGGTTGGGTTGGGAGGGGTGGTGGGGGATAACAGTGGTAAGGGGGATAACGGTGGTAAGGGGGATAACGGTGGTAATTCAGGGGTACCCGAGGGTGCGAGATCTCGTATGGAGACCGTGTCCTCCCGCCCGTCTGGGTATGTCACCCAGGCATACTGGGGGTTGGCGTGTAGGAGGTGCACCCGCTCGACCAGGGGGTCCGTTTTATGCGTCCTCACGTGCCTCCGCAGTAGGACGGGCCCAGGAGAAGTCAACCATGCCGGTAGCGAGGTTCCCGATGTAGACTTCCGGGGGAAAACGAACATTTTCTCATGAGGGGTCGCATTAGTGGCAGTACAAAGCAGTGACCGAATGGAGTGAAGCGCTGCAGGGAGGACCTCCTGCCAGCGGGAGGTCGGAAGGCCCTTAGATTTTAGTGCTAAGAGGACTGCCTTCCAAACCGTCGCGTTCTCCCTTTCCACCTGGCCGTTCCCCCGGGGGTTGTAACTGGTGGTCCTGCTCGTGGCGATACCTCTTGTTAGCAGGTACTGCCGAAGTTCGTCGCTCATGAACGATGAGCCCCTGTCGCTATGTATATAGCTGGGGAACCCGAACAGAGCGAAGATGTCATTCAGACACTTGATGACCGTGGTACTGGTCATGTCTGGGCAAGGGATGGCAAAGGGGAAACGGGAGTACTCATCAACTATGTTGAGGAAGTACACATTGCGGTCAGCGGAGGGGAGGGGCCCTTTAAAATCGACGCTCAGGCGTTCGAAGGGGCGGGTGGCCTTGATCAGGCTTGCTCTGTCCGGCCTATAGAAGTGCGGTTTGCACTCGGCGCAGATTTGGCAGCTCTTGGTCATGGTCCTGACCTCCTCGATGGAGTAGGGCAGGTTACGGGATTTGATAAAATGGAAAAACCTGGTGACCCCCGGGTGGCAGAGGTCATTGTGGAGGGACTGCAGCCTATCACTCTGCGCGTTGGCGCATGTACCACGTGATAGGGCATCTGGGGGCTCATTGAGTTTCCCTGGCCGATACAAGATATCATAATTGTAGGTGGAGAGTTCGATTCTCCACCTCAAGATCTTGTCGTTCTTGATTTTACCCCTCTGCTTATTATTAAACATAAAAGCTACTGAACGCTGGTCAGTGAGCAGGGTAAATCGTTTCCCGGCCAGGTAATGCCTCCAGTGACGCACCGCTTCTACAATAGCCTGGGCCTCCTTTTCGACGGAGGAGTGTCTCGTCTCGGGGCCCTGGAGGGTCCTTGAGAAAAAGGCCACGGGTCTGCCCGCCTGGTTAAGGGTCGCGGCTAGGGCGAAGTCGGAGGCATCGCTCTCCACTTGGAAGGGGATGGACTCATCCACCGCGTGCATTGCGGCCTTCGCGATATCGTTCTTGATAAGAGTGAAGGCTGCACACGCCTCTGGTGTCAGGGGGAAGGAGGTGGCTTTGATGAGGGGCCTGGCTTTGTCTGCATAGAGGGGCACCCACTGGGCGTAGTAGGAGAAAAACCCCAGGCATCTCTTCAGTGCTTTTTGGCAGTGGGGAAGGGGTAGCTCCATTAGGGGGCGCATTCTGTCGGGGTCGGGCCCGATGACTCCGTTCTCCACCACGCAGCCGAGGATGGCCAGGCGCTTGGTGTGAAACATACATTTTTCCTTATTGTACGTTAGGTTCAGCCGTTGGGCCGTACGGAGGAAATTTGCTAGATTAACGTCGTGGTCCTGCTGGTCGTGGCCGCAGATGGTGACGTTATCCAAATAGGGGAAGGTTGCCCGCAGCGCGTTCTGGTCAACCATTCGGTCCATCTCCCTTTGGAAGACCGAAACCCCGTTGGTGACGCCGAAGGGGACCCTAAGGAAGTGGTAGAGGCGGCCGTTTGCCTCGAAGGCAGTATACTGGCGGTCCTCATGGCGGATGGGCAGCTGGTGGTACGCTGACTTAAGGTCGATGGTGGAGAATACTTTGTATTGCGCAATCTGATTGACCATATCAGATATGCGAGGGAGGGGGTACGCGTCCAGCTGGGTGTACCGGTTTATGGTTTGGCTGTAGTCGATTACCATGCGGCGTTTTGCAGTGGTTTTAACGACTACAACCTGGGCTCGCCAGGGGCTAGTGCTACCTTCGATAATGCCCTCCTTCAAGAGCCGCTCCACCTCAGAGCTGATAAAAGCTCTGTCCCCGGCACTGTACCGCCTGCTTTTGGTAGCGATGGGTTTACAGTCGCGGGTGAGGTTAGCGAACAGGGGAGGGGGGGGGACTTTTAATGTGGAAAGGCTGCAGGTGGTTTGCAGCGGGCGATTTAAAAGTTGTTGGTTGCAGACTGTGAGTGGGGGGAGGGGTCCACCGTATGCTAGTGTGACACTCTTAAGGTGGCACTGAAAATCCAACCCTAGCAGGACGGCAGCGCAAAGACGGGGCAGGACTAGCAGTTTAAATTTTTGATATTCAGTGCCCCCTACTGACAGGGTCACCACACAGTAGCCGCTGATGTCCATTGACTGGGACTTGGACGCCATAGAAATGCGATGGTGCGTTGGCAGAATCGTGAGGGAGTGGCTACGTACCGTGTCGGGGTGGACAAAACTCTCTGTGCTCCCGCTGTCGATCAGGCAACTGGTGGCGCGGCCGTTTACCGCGATATCCATCATGGAGCTGGATAGATGGTGAGGGAGGGCTTGATCCAGCGTCACGGAGGCCAGTATGTGGCTTAGTGAGTCACTATAGTCATCCGCCGAGACGGTGGTCGGTTCCGGTGACGAAATGGCGGTTGAGTGCGTTGGATACGATGGCGGCGGATGCCATGCGGCCGGGGGTACACAAAATGGCGGATAAGATGGCTGCTCCCACGGCCCGCACGCTGCGCTGCTGGCTGGCTTCCCCTTGCAGGCGTTAGCGTAATGGCCTTTCTTCCCGCAGCCCGAGCAGGTAGCTGTCTTAGCTGGGCAGTGCGCTCTGGGATGTTTTAACTGGCCACAGAAATAGCATTTTTGGGCCTGGTTACTGGGCATCGAAGCAGTTCTTACCGGAGGCTGCTGTCTCGGTTGGGTCGCTGCAGCGGTTGGTGCCGGGGGCGGCGGTCCCGTGTCCCACGGTTTCGATTGCCATGTCTCGGCGCCGTTACGGGGGTATGCCTCGAGGTTTCGGTGGGCCTCCTCTAACGAGAGCGCAAGGGCAATGGCCGTCTTCAGGTCGGGTTCCTTGCTTTCTAGCAGTCTCTGCCGGGTGTGGTCTGACTGGAGGCCCCTGACGAAGGCATCACAGGCGAGTCCCTGCGCGTGCTCCACAGCCGTTACCGCTTTACAATCGCAGTCTCTGCAGAGTGCCAGTAGCGCCCGTGCAAATGCCCCTACCGATTCTCCCGGTTGCTGCCTGCGGGATCCCAAGAGGTGTCGGGCATAAATTGTGTTCACTGGGCGCGTATATTGCCCTTTTAGTAGCTCGAGGGCCGCCACGTACGTATTAGAGTCCCGGATTAGCATATATACTTGATGGCTCACCTGGGCGGTCAAAATTTTCAGTTTGTGATCCTCCTCTGTAACCTGTGAGATTGCGAGGAAGGATTCAAAGCAGCTCAGCCAGTGTTCAAACTTGGCTGATGCACCCACATCTTGAGGGTCGAGGTCCAGGCGTGGTGGTCTGAGGGCTCTCAGCAATGTCTGCTGTATCCGTTGCTGTTGTTGCTCCTCAGGTGTCGCCATTTAACTTTTAGCTAATAAAATTGATACGCTTATCAATTACTTCATAAAAGGTGATGAGTCGAAGAAGAGATGATGAGTCGAAAGAAGAGATGAATAAGGCTTTTATTAGCTAAGAAGAGACCATGCTACTTCGTGAGTGACTGAACAAGTCTGAACGAAACCCACACAGTGGTGGGTGGAGTCAGCTGAGGCATGCCTCCATACACAGCGCCACCCAGAGGTGGCAATATACAATACAGTGGTTTACCACACAATGCCCGCTATCCTGGCAGCAGACGCAATGCCTTCATCCTGCGCCAGACTGGTGCACTAGCACTCTTCCAACCAGTGCATCAAACTCAAGTATGGCTGCTCGGAGACAAGGACTAGTCGCTCTCCACCTGGCTGATGACTCCCTCCGCTCGTGCTCAACACTCATATAATGAGAGCCATGCTGCCACCATCGGGGTGTTCAAGTAATGGTTCTGCTGCCTTGACCGCTCGGGAGGAGCCCTCCAGTACTTGGCTGAGCGGCTGACCCATTTCGTGGTGGTCTGCTGCATGCTCCACAACTTGGCCATCATGAGGGTGTCGTTCTTGCCATCAGGGATTGTGGGACCACCTCAGGAGGGCGATGAAGGAGAGGAGGATGAGAAGGAGGAGGATGAGGAGGAGGATGAGGAGGAAGAGGAGGAAGAGGATGAGTAGGGAGGGCGGAGACAGTGAGACGATCAGCCTTCCAGACAGCCTGTCCGTGACCGGCTCAGCAGACTCCGATTCGCATGAATGAAACCCAAGATCCCCATAGCTCACCACATCCCCATCATACAATCCCTGTCTCATGGCATATCACAGCATCTCCCTGGGCATAAAGGTGAAATGAGAGAGACCACAAAATATTCCAAACACAATTACTAAATTTATCTATAAGAATATCACACATATCACATGAATTCAAATAACTAATCACCCGTGTACAATTCCTTAATGACTGTCATTCGTGTGCCTTTTCCTACTCTAGTGCTCCTACACAGTTCTCCCCCAGTGGCTGCAGCACAGCTGGTGGAAGGCTGCTGAGTTTCTGTGTGGGACACATCAGATGACCTTGCAGGACAACCTCAACCAGCTGGGGACCTAGAAGGGCCGGCTGTACACTGCACCACCTCAGCATTGGCGGCAGCAGTCTGGGCTGGCTGACGGGCAGTGACAAGGGCAATGGCAGAGTGGCAGTGGTGGCAGTAGGAATGCTGTCATCCTGAGAGAGGACAGCAGGTTCCTGCTCCACTGACCTACTGCCACTCCCCCGGGGCAGCACCTCAGCATCCCTAGCAATCTGTTGGAGCACAGATTGCTGGCCTGCTGCGATACCATGAAAGTCCCGGTCGACGGTGGTAGACCCAGCCACGATGGCAGGAGTCAGAGCTTGTGTGGCATCAAGCTGAGACTGCATGAGACCAGTCTGAGCTTCCACTGCAGCACTAAGACGTTGGGTTGCTTCCGCCTGTGCTGCAATGGAAGCTGGGACATCACTCATCATGCCCACCATCAGGTCTGGGTCACCACGGTCTCTCTGGGAGTGCACCATCATTTCCGGACTACAAATCCTGGGCTCCATGCTCTGCGTGGAGCCCCATGCAATGTTGGAGGTGGACTCCTCCACGCTCCTTAACATTGCTGAGAGGCTCCCTGGCAGCCTTGCCATTGCACCTATGATCCCCATGTGCATGCCCATCACCCTTCTTCTGAAGGCCTCCCCATCGAGGTCCTCATGTGAGTCCTGTGCAGCAAAACTCACGCGTGAACTCGACGTCTGGGGTGCTGGGCCCGAGCTACCCTTTCCCCCTGGCCTTGCTACAGCCCAATTGTCCCCGCTGCCTCACCCTGTGCTGATCCAACTACTATACTAGTCCCAAAAGAACGTGTAGTGCCAGTATCTGAGCTGTTGACAGATGCAGTGATGAGGTCACTTCTTCCCCCTCCTCTTCTCCCCCCTCACGCTCATCGGTGACCTCAGGGACAGGCTGCTCGGGTGCTTGATGATTATCTGGAAGGTGACACATCTCCCTCCACATAGTCTGGCAGATTGTGGTGAGGGCTTCCTGCCAGTTGCTGGGTACAGGACTGCCCGCCTTCTCTCCACCACAAAAAACAATACCTCCAAAACTTCATCTGAAAACCTCGGGGCTCTCTCCATGCGGCGGCGATCTGCCATCATGATTTGTAAATAGGTGCTGCTTGTGCTTGTTGGAGAAGCTGCACACCCAACAATCTTGAGAATGAGGTGCTGCAGCATCAATGACCCTCCCCTTTAAGTAGTGAAAAAAGCCTGTGGCAATCATTAATTAGACGGCCCCTGATATTGGTCCATCTTTTCAGTGTTACGCCAATGAGCTTGAGTTTTTAGACGAGAATCATGGTTGCAATCATTTTAATGAGGAGTGAGCACGAATTTTGCGTGCATCCTAGATGATTTTCAACTGGCACTACTTAACCATTTTTAGTCTAAACACTGCCCATTTCTTGGCTATAACGAATTTCTAGCCCCTTAAGGTGTTCATTGCGCTTTCATTGAGCTTCATTAGAGCAGTGTAGGAGGCCGAGGACAGAGAGGTCAGAGTGGGAGTGGGCAGAGAATTAAAATGATAGGCAACCGGAAACTCGAGGACTGAATGGACGTGTTCTGCAAAACGGTCACCTAATCTGCGCTTGGTCTCCCCAATGTAGAGGAGACTGCATGGTGAGCAGTGAATACAGTATACTAATTTGAAAGAAGTAGAAGTAAATCGCTGTTTCACCTGGAAGGAGTGTTTGGGGCCCTGGACAGTGGGAAGGGAGGAGGTAAAAGGGCAGGTGTTGCATCTCCTGCGCTTGCACAGGAAGGTGCTGTGGGGAGGGGAAGGGGTGTTGCGGGTGATAGAGGAGTGGACCAGGGTGTCGCAGAGGGAGTGGTCCCATCAGAATGCTGAAAGGGGAGGGAAAGATGTGTTTGGTGGTGGGATCACGCTGGAGATAGCGAAGGATGGTGGGGTGGAAGGTGAGGACAATGGGAACCCTATCATTGTTCTGGGAGGGAGGAGAAGGGGTGAGAGCAGACGTGCAGGAAATGGAACGGATGCAGTTGAGGGCCCTGTCAACAACGGTGGAGGGAAATCCTCAGTTGAGGAAAAAGGAAGACATATCGGAAGCATTGGTGTGGAAGGTGGTGGAGGGAAAGTCTTCAGAGGAGATTATCTCAGTGACAGTCTTGGAAACGATGGCTTGGTGTTCAGTAGTGGGGTCATGGTCCAGGGGGAGGTAGGAGGAGGTGTCAGAGAGTTGGTGTTCAGCCTCCGCAAGGTAGAGGTCGGCTCGCCAAACAACAACAGCGCCACCCTTGTCAGCGGGTTTAATGACAAGGTTAGGGTTGGATCTGAGAGAACGGAGCACTGCAAGTTCAGAGGGAGGTAGGTTAGAGTGAGTGACGGGAGCAGAGAAATTGAGATGGCCGATGTCACGCTGGCATTTCCCAATGAAAAGACCTAGAGAGGGTAAGAGTGGTCCCGGTGGAACGAGAATTCTGAAGACTATATAAATACAAGTGGTCTTGTGTTTGTCTACAATACAACACAACTGCAATTCAAATGGTCATTCATTGGTTGTTAAATGCTTTGGGATGGCCTGAGCAGGTGTTCTCCTTTTGGGGATGGCACTGGGAATGTGCACTTTGACCAGCGGCACCGGGCAAGCCCCAATGTCTCCCTATTAGTTTATTTAAAATAGTCCCGATTCAGGACGCTAAAAGCCCAGATTCAAAAGTGTTCCAATTCAGTTCCCTTGTGAGTTATGCCCAGAGGGCCATGTCAGAATGAACCCTTGTCCCCAGATTAGCTTTGCAGCTCTAGCTGATTGCAGAGAGAGAGAAATCGAGACAGAGTGAGGCAAACAGAAAGAGAAACTGACAGAGAGAGAGAGAGAGACTAGTGTCAGCCATGTAGGATTCGCAAAATTGAAAATTGTCCTATAAGGGTCTATTGGCAGAAAAGGCCTTAATTTTGAAGACTGCTTTAAAAGAAGCCCAGAAAAAGGGGCACACAAAATGGCCACCAGACCCCGTGACCAGCTTTTTGGGACATTTTAAAATGGTTCCTGCAGTCCACAGACAGCTTTTCTGGATTCAGCCCACAGTAAGTTCTGGAATGCAATTTCGGAGAATGCAAAACCAGACTGAACCCCATACATATGGATTGGATGAAGATCCAATCAGATCGGCCTGTAGATAAAGGCCATCAAAATGTTTACCCAGACAAAGGGAAACAGCCTCAAGTTCAAAGGGGGACATCAAGACCCATTAAAGACAATACAAGGTCATTCCAGACCAGAGATGGCAGTTACCGGCCATCCCAAAAGTACTTTAAACACAATGACTACCCCTCTTTGCTACAAGCCCGCCAAAATTTAAACAAAGACTAACCTTGATATGGCGGGAGATAAGGGCCTCCATGAGAAGTATAACTAGAGACCTGGGGTAGCCATTAGGAGAGTTCGGAGGGAGAGCAGTGCGGAAGAGCAAGAAGAGCATTGTAGAGATCATTTTCGAGAGATCGTTCGGGGGTCCGAAGAAGGTACAGTTTGGTTAGGAGTTGGGGTTCAGTAGAGAGGCCGCTCAGACTCGGAAGAAGAAGACGATTCGGTAGACGATTGGGATCGGAGATGTTTTGAGGACTCAGAGTAGCCATTGGTGGTTCAGGTTGAGTCAGCGTCCAGACCCGGGGTGGCTATCGGGAGATCATCGACAAACCCCGGGCCATTGACGAGACGAGAAGACGACGACCCTCCAAGAGGAAACCTTATGAACATGGTCAAACAGATGGGCTCTCTCCACGCCGACGTCCAAGCCTGCTAACATCCAGCCTGTCCGTGTCCATTACCTCGAGGGAGAAAAGAGTGTGTCACAGCCCGCTGCGTTCCACTGACCATGTGGAGACAGGACACCTGAGAGGACCAAAATGCAGACTTCAAAACCTCTATTTTCTAACTGGGACTGGTGATCATGTTTCTGGCCCCTCATAATCTAATTTAGCTAGGCTTAGTGGGTGGGCATTTTAGGGGATAATTAACAATGAGCTGTTGTCCCTCGATGTTCCGTGTGTTTCCCTATTTCATGGTGAACCGTGTAAAGTATAATATGCCTTTGGATATATTGGTTAGTACGGTATTATGATTTGTTTTTCCCTCCCATATACCTTATTTTGGCTTACATTCAATTTTTCCTTTATGCAATAAAATTTCACTTCGTTTCATTAAACTTGGTCTACAGAGTATTCTCTGCATTGTAGTTCCTGCCTCAAAGTCCAGTGTACAGAACCTAAGGGGTGAGTGGGTCGAACCACTCAGTAAATTACTGTGCAAAAGAGAGAGAGGTCTCACCAGAGAGAGAGACCTAGCAAGAAAAACCCCTTACAGAAAATGGCGACCACGGCAGGACATTGGCAGCAGGATTGCAATGTATTAGACCCAGGTTTAAATGGACGAAATGTTATGGATGAGAGGATAGCGGATTATGTTTTTGGCAAGGTAAATCTCACTAAGCAGTGGATTTCCGATCTCTTACTGGACGAGCATCCGGTAGACGCAGTCGTCAGGTGGACAGAGAGTAAAGAACATAAAAAGTCAGTTGAGAAGGCAGTGTGGCTGATGTGCTACAAAAGACAAGTCCAGATTTTGGGCAGAGTCGTTGCAGCGCAGGCAGCCAAGATCAAAACCCAGGCATCAGAAATAGAGGAAAAGGCCATGGGTGGGGAAAAGCTGATCACAGCGCTTCACGCGCTGAATCAGGAATGCCAAACTGTAGCCAGCCAACATCAGGCCAAAGTAGAGTGCCTGGAATGCCAGGTTACTGAGGCAAAGATTCATAAAGCGAGAGTACGGGAGAAAAGCACCCGCCTCGCACAACAGCTAAGAGCGCAGGAGGAGAAAGTAATGGAGGTTAAGGCAGCTTACAAGGTGGCCACCAAGCAGGGGTTTGAAAGCGCAGACCACGGCCCCTGCCAGAAGGTTGTAGAAGACCTAAGAATGGCCCTGGCTAAGGCAAAAGGCATGGTATGCCTCGTAAGCCCAAAGGCAAGTCACATAGACTTCCTGAAGGAATCCAAAAAACCGATTCCACGTGAAGTAGTTGTGGTACCAGCCACTGAACCCTCAGCACCGCCGAGCTATAATGAGGTTTGGCCCGAAGAAGGGGTGGTAGAAGAGGAGAAAGCCGAGGTAGAACCTGAGGAAGAACAATCCCCGGTAGTGAAGCCGGAGCCGGCACCAATGTGTCCTACTCGGCACCAGAGGTACGGTCCGACCGCCGCAAATGGCGATGACGGACCCCTCCAGAACCATATCATACTGCCCCACAGTGCCCAACAAATCAGAGCGATGGTGAGCCACCTCCCAAAACTCTCCGAGAAGGGAGATCCCTCAGTCCATTTCAGGGAGATAGAGCAGACAGCCGCCGTCAATGACTGCTATGGTCCAGAACAGGCTAAGATGTTGCTATTCTCCCTGGATAGTACAATCCTTCAGTACCTCTCAGACGGGAGTAAGAGGGTGCAGAGAGGGTATGAGGAACTCCGGGACGAGGTCCTGGAGGTTATGGGAGTGGACGACGGCAACCCGTTCCTCCGTGTGGAAAGGACTGTGCAGCTAACTGGAGAGCCCCCACGGGTTTTCGCAGAAAGGCTGTGGCCAGTGTATCGGCGCAGCTGTCCGGGCATGCCTGAACGGGCCACAATGAACGATGTCCAGCGGGTTCATTGGCTCCGCTGCCTGGTTGCCAACAGCTTACCGCAGATACAGGCCCAAGCCAAATCTTGGTTTAACCCCCAAGGTCCCGGTACCACAGAGGAGACAGTCTTCGACAGCTCACCATTGCGTATAAGAATTATCGGAGTAAGGAGGCACCTCCCTCTAAGGCAAAAGTGCATGAGGCAAAACCCGCAGCCCCAAGTAAAAAGGAGTGGCACCAGGAGGGGAATCGCCCTCCCCAAGCCAAGCTCAATTGCTTCGGGTTTGGGAAGGATGGACATTGGCGCAGGGACTGTAAAAATCTGTGGAAGGATAATAAGGGAAAATCTCCCACAGCCTAAGCCCAAGCCTAAGCTCAGAACGCCGCCCCAGCACGAGTCCAGGTCCAAGCCACAGCCCCTGTCCCAGAAAAAGGAACCGGTGCAGCTATAGATCCCGCTGCGATAGAATCAATTTTAGAGACAATGCGGTCTCTTATGATCTCACAGGGGAAGATAGCAGTCATCACCGGTCCCGTCGTTCCCGCGGCCCCGACCGCTCCACTCCAGTGACTAGAGCCAGCGCAGCCCGTTTACCTGTGTTCGTTGCGATATGATTTATGGAGGCGACCCCTCGTGGAGATGGAGGTAGAGAAGGTAACAGGGACCTATCTGTTGGATACGTGTCATTGTGCACCGTGATCCACACGGCTAACCCTACCACCTCACCTCTGTCCACCGGGGTTCCATAAATTCTGTCGGGCTTCATGGGCAAAGAACAGGCTGGCGCATTCTCCATCTTCCTCTCCATTCATTTAGGACCACTCCGCACCACGTGGAAGTGTATACTGATGAAGTGGGAGGTGGAGAGTGGAAAAGGGATCCTTGGGTCTGATTTCTTAGTAGAACATGGGATCCTCGTGGATCTTAGAAATCACTGTCTCTGGGGAGCGAGTACAGGTAAGAAAGGCGAGGTAGTCATCATCCCAGGGAAGGAAGGGAAAGGGACCCTATGTACCGTGAAGCCAAAAGAGGGCTACGACCTCGAGCTCATGGTCGCCAGCATCCCACAAGATCTGCAGGCATTCGTGTCAGATCACCTGACTACATTTGCCACTCACAAACACGATTGCGGGAGGGTCACCGGGTTTGAGGTCAGAGTAGACAGGGACCCCATGGCCCGACCCCAAAAACAGTACAACTTCCCCAGGGAAGCGGAGCCCGACATGGAGACAGCAATGTCTTCACTGGTGCAGCAGGGCATGTTGAGGCCGATAGCTACCCATGTAAACTCTCCTTTGTGGCCGATGAACAAGCTGGACAATTCCTGGAGAGCCATGGTAGACTACAGAGTCCTCAATAGTATCATCCCAGCCTGCGCGCCGATGGTAGCAGCAGTTGCCAACCTAATAGGGAGTATTCCAGCATCCACGACCACGTTCACGGTGCTGGATATTTCCAATGGGTTTTGGTCCATCCCTTTAAGGAGGGAGGATCAGTACAAGTTCGCCTTTACTTTTAAAGGGCAACAGTACACCTGGAACTGCTTGCCACAGGGTTTCCATAACAGCCCCAGCATTTTCCATCAATTCATGGCAGGGAGCTTAAAGGAGTTCAGCCAGCCCAATCAGCTAGTGCAGTATGTGGACGACCTGCTCCTGTTCACAGATTCCAGAGAGGAGCATGGCCCACTATTGGCCGAGCTATTGGAGCTGTTAGGCAGAAAGGGTTTCCAGGTAAACCCAAAGAAGGCACGGATCGGCCAGCAGGATGTAAAATTCTTGGGTCTGACCATCCGCGCTGGAGAGAGAGCCATAGACAAGGCTAGACGGGAATCGGTGCAAGATCTACCGATCCCCACCACCGTATCGGGTGTGAGGTCCTTTCTGGGACTGGCCGGGTACTGCAGAGACTTCATTGAGGACTATGCAGCCACAGCAGCCCCGCTGCTCCGACTCCTACACAAAGGAGTGGAGTGGTCCTGGGATGAGGGTTGCCAGGCAGCATTTGAAAAACTCAAGGGGGACTTACAGACCGCGCCAGCTATGGGGGCCATAGATGGGGGAAAAGAGTTTTCCTGGAGGTAGCGGCTAGCGGGGATAACCTGAGCGCTGTACTGCTCCAACAGCGACACGGCAGGCTAAGGCCGGTGGATTACTCCTCCAGGGTGCTCACAGATGTGGAAAGGAGCTTTTCCAATTGCGAGCGGCATCTTTTGGCCATGCATTGGGCTGTGAAAAGGTCTTTGATCTTCACAGGCACCTCTCCCATCACTCTCCTCACCCATCACACACCCACTCGGATGCTTCTGGATGGAAGGATTAAGGATGGGACAGTAAGCAGTGCCTGCATTGCGCACTGGACCCTCCTCCTTTCCCAGATGGAGCTGAAGGTAAAGGGTCTCTGCGAGCCCAAGCTCGCGGCCAACATGATATATCCCGGAACAGCCCATCGGTGTTCCGTAGAAGGGGTATGGGAAGTGAACGTAGGTTTACGGGCCGGGATACATCCCACAGGCCGCGAGATCTACGTAGACAGTTCCAGCATGGTATCTGCTGGCGAACGACTCACAGGGTGTGGAGTTTATGACCCCGCGGCAAACATTGCCCTGGCGATTAAGCTCCCCAGCACTATGAGCACCCAGCAAGCTAAACTGTCCGCAGTGGCGTACGTGGTTACCCACCCCGAGATCTTCCCCACCCCATACACGATTTGCTCGGACAGCATGTTCACATGCAACTCGTGTACGGAGTACCTGGCCATCTGGTCTCACCGCGGATATACCTCTGCGGATGGGCGACCCTTGACCGTAAAGCCCCTACTAGAAAAGATCCTGGCCGCAGTGGGGGAGGAAGGGGAAGTTTTTTCCACAAGGTGAAGGCCCATTCCTCCACGGAACCCCGCAACCAGGGTAACCAGCAAGCGGATACGCTAGCCAGGGAGGGTGCCCACACTGGCACTTTCTGGGATCCCTATGGGTCCAAACCCGTGGCAGTAATCCGAGGCAGGGATGGGACTCAGGGGACCACAGGGGTAACACTGCCCCCAGACCTCAAGACCGTCCAAACCCTAGATCCTGCCCTAAAAACAGTTCTCAATGCCATCACTGAGGGCAAGGAAGTAGAGGGTCCGTACAGTACAGCAGCCCTCTCCATCAAGGAGGGCATGCTCTTCCGAGGGGAACAGTGGGTTGTGCCGCAGCAGCACCGGAGGGAATTCCTTCAACTGGCCCATGAGGGTCCAGGAGCGGGACACCCCAGGCCTGAGGTCACCTGGCAACGGGTAGAACAGGCGGGATGGTGGCCGGGACTTCGGGACGATGTCCGCGAGTTCTGTGCTAATTGTCTTGTGTGCGCTGCAAACAAGCCAGACCCCCAGAAAAGGAAGGTTCCCATGGGACACATCAGGAGAGTAGAGGGACCATGGCAGTCGATACAGGTCGACTACATCAGGCCCCTGGCCACCACCCAGGGAGGCTATAAGTATTGCCTTGTCCTGGTGGATGTGTTCACCAAATGGGTAGAAGCCTTCCCATGCAAAACAGCCACGGCACTTAGTACAGCCAGGATCTTGGTCCGGGAAGTGTTCTCGCGGTGGGGACTACCACGATTTGTGAAGTCTGACCAAGGGAGTCATTTCACCGGCCAAGTGATGCAAAACACCCTCATGCTCTTAGGCATCGAAGGGAAGTGGCACGTGGCCCACAATCCTCTGAGTGCGAGTCAGCAGAGAGTGCTGTGAGTTTGGGTAAGTGTTTGAGTTCTTTAATTGTTATTTCTCTTCAAATCATTCATGATAAGATTACTTAAGCAGTTTAAGTAAAGGGGAAAAGTTAAGTATTTGGGATTCTGTTGGTTTAAGAAGAGTAAAACAAGGTTACACTGCAGTAGGAGTAAATTGGCACAGCAGGCAGTGGAAACCAGTTTTCTAACCAATCAGCAGGGGTGACTCATTTGGCTGTAAACAAACAAACAGTATAAAAAGACCATTGCTAGTGCGAGCAAGCACAGAGTGCGAGTCAGCAGAGAGTGCTGTGAGTTTGGGTAAATGTGTGAGTTAGGGTAAGTGGGGTATTAGGTGCTCTTTTCAAACTTTAACTCTGTGGGTTGTAGTTAATAAGGCCTTTCTGGTGCAGAGTGACTGTTGGTAAACCATTTAACTGGTGTAATTAGAGGGATTGATTTAAATTAAATCCAATTAATTAAAGGGGACACTAGCATCTATAATCGGGCAGAGGGTGTCCATAACTAACAATAAAAATTTTAATTAATTATATAGAATGGAGCAGGTGATGTGTTACTGTTGCGAGATGTGGGAGCCGGTGAACCCCATTGAGGCTCACGGTGATGACGTCTGTGAAAAGTGTCTGCTGCAACAGGAACTCCAGCTCCGTGTTGATGAGCTGGAGTCTGAGCTTCAGACACAGCGACACATCAGGGAGGGGGAGAAGTACCTGGACTCTGTGTATCAGGAGGTGATCACACCTATGAAGTTAATTAATTCAAATGTAGCCCATGGTCAGGGACAGGGCGGTGTGACTACCAGTGAGGCAGGTACGGGGATCCAGGAGGTAGAGCTGGAGGAGCCGCAGCCCTTGCTCTTGTCCAGCAGGTTCGAGGTTCTTACTCCCTGTGGGGACGGGAGCAGGGACTGCAGGGAGGATGAGCAACCTGGCCACAGCACCGTGGAATGGGGGGCCATTCAAGAGGGGGGAGTAACTAGAAATGTTGTAGTGGTAGGGGATAGTATTATTAGGGGGATAGATAGAGTTCTCTGCAGCCGAGAGCGAGAGTCCCGAAGGCTGTGTTGCCTACCCGGTGCCAGGGTTAAGGACATCTCCTCTGGGCTGGAAAGAAACTTGCAGTGGGAGGGGGTGGATCCAGTTGTTGTGGTCCATGTTGGTACAAACGATGTAGATAGGACTAGGAAGCCGGTTCTGTTAAAGGAGAATGAGCAGCTAGGGGTCAAATTAAAAAACAGAACCTCAAGGGTAATAATCTCTGGATTATTACCTGAGCCACGAGCGAATTTGTCTAGGACAAATAAAATTAGAGAGTTAAATGCGTGGCTCAAAGACTGGTGTGGGAGAAATGGGTTTTGCTTCCTGGGACACTGGCACCAGTACTGGGGCAGGAGGGAACTGTTCCATTGGGACGGGCTTCACTTGGCCAGTGCTGGGACTAGAGTCCTGGCCGATCATATAACTAGGGCTGTAGGGAGGGCTTTAAACTAACTAGTGGGGGGGAGGTTCCTAGAGAGCAAATAATAAAAATGACAACAGAGAAGGTCATAGACTTAAGTAGCAGTGGGGAAATTAAAAACCAGAGCGTGTCAGGAAGGGGCAGAAGGTATGGAGTAAAAGGTAAAGTAATAAAAAGGACAAAAGCAGGAACTAAGTGTCACAAAACATATTTGAAAGTTCTCTATCTGAATGCACGTAGCATTCGTAACAAAATAGACGAGTTAATGGCACAAATAATGACATATGGGTATGATCTTGTGGCCATTACAGAAACATGGCTGCAGGGTGACAATGCCTGGGAATTAAACATACCAGGTGATTTAGATCATCAACACAGATACCATCATCACACGTGAGGACACCACCCACCAGGTACATGGTACATACTCATGTGACTCGGCCAACGTTGTCTACCTCATACGTTGCAGGAAAGGATGCCCCGGAGCATGGTACATCGGTGAGACCATGCAGACACTGCGACAACGGATGAACGGACACCGCGCAACAATCACCAGGCAGGAGTGTTCCCTCCCAGTCGGGGAACACTTCAGCAGTCAAGGACATTCAGCCTCCGATCTTCGGGTAAGCATTCTCCAAGGCGGCCTTCGAGACACACGACAACGCAAAATCGTCGAGCAGAAACTGATAGCCAAGTTCCGCACCCATGAGGACGGCCTCAACCGAGATCTTGGGTTCATGTCACGCTACATGTAACCCCACCTGATGCAGGGTCATCCAGACTCGAGTTGACATTGGCTTGTTCTCTCTACACAGATGCGGCTGGACCTGCTGTGATTTCCAGCCAAAAAAAAAGGTTTTTTGTCTGTTTTTTTGTTTTTCATACAGACCCCAGCATCTGCAATATTTGACCCCTTGTGACCCCACCTCATTGTTCTTTGATGTAATGTTTCCCTGACTGACCTGTTTGGACGCCATTCACACCTTTGACTGCTGTGATTATCTCTCTGCTGAGGTGTGATAAATGGCAGTTGGAAAGGTTACCTGTAAACATCTGACATGATTCTCTGACTATATAAGCTGTGTCTCTATGCATTTCTCCACTTCACCTGAAGAAGGAGCAGCGCTCCGAAAGCTTGTGATTTCAAATAAAGCTGTTGGACTATAACCTGGTGTTGTGTGAATTCTTACATTTGTCCACCCCAGTCCAACTCCGGCATCTCCACACCAAGGTTATTTAACGATCAGGAAGGACAGGCAGGAAGGAAGGGGAGGTGGGGTGGCTATGTTAATAAAGGAAAGAATCACTGTAATGCAGAGAAATGATATTGGGTCAAAAGATCAGGATGATGAAACAGTTTGGGTGGAGGTAAGGAAAAATAAGGGGAAAAAAACACTAGTGGGCGTAGTCTATAGGCCTCCGAACAGTTGCAACTATGTTGGACGGAGTATCAATCAGGAAATAGTTGAGGCTTGTAATAAGGGAACATATATAATTATGGGGGATTTTAACTATCATATTAATTGGACAAAACAAATTGGGCAGGGCTGCCTTGAGGATGAGTTCATTGAGTGTATTAGGGATGGGTTTCTTGAGCAGTATGTAACTGAACCGACCAGGGGGCAAGCAGCCTTAGATCTGGTCCTGTGTAACGAGACAGGATTAATTAAAAATGTCCTAGTAAAGGATCCCCTTGGAATGAGTGACCATAACATGGTTGAATTCCATATTCAATTAGAGGGTGAGAAGGTTGGATCTCAAACAAGCATGCTAAGCTTGAATAAAGGAGATTATGAAGGTATGAGAGTGGAATTGAGTAGAGTGGATTGGGAAAATAGATTAAAGGGTAAGAAGATACATGATCAGTGGTGTACATTTAAGGAGTTATTTTACAACTTCCAAAAAAAATATATTCCACTGAGAAGAAAAGGGTGTAAAAGAAAAGACAGCCATCCATGGCTAAGTAAAGAAATTAAGGATAGTATTCGACTAAAAACAAGGGCATATAAGGTAGCCAAATCTAGTGGGAGGATAGAGGATTGGGAAAACTTCAAAAGACAGCAAAAAATAACAAAAAGATTGATTAAGAAAGGGAAGATAGATGATGAAAGTAAATTAGCAAAAAATATAAAAACAGATAGTAAGAGTTTTTATAGTTATATAAAAAGAAAAAGGGTGGCTAAAGTAAATGTTGGTCCCTTAGAGGATGAGACCGGGAAATTAATGGTGGGAAATATGGAGATGGCAAAAACACTGAATGAATATTTGTATCAGTCTTTACAGTAGAAGACACTAAGAATATCCCAACACTGGACAAACAGGGGGCTATAGGGGGGGAGGAGCTAAACACGACCAAAATCACTAAGGAAGTGGTACTCGGTAAAATAATGGGACTCAAGGCAGATAAATCAGCTGGATCTGATGGCTTACATCCTAGGGTCTTGAGGGAAGTGGCGGTAGGGATTGTGGATGCATTGGTAATAATTTTCCAAAACTCCCTGGACTCAGCAAAGGTCCCGGCAGACTGAAAAACTGCTAATGTGACACCCTTATTTAAAAAGGGCAGCAGACAGAAGGCTGGAAACTATAGACCGGTTAGCCTAACATCTGTGGTAGGTAAAATTTTGGAGTCCATTATTAAGCAGACAGTAACAGGAAAGTTGGATAATCATCATTTAATAGGACAAAGTCAGCATGGTTTTATGAAGGGGAAGTCATGTTTGACAAATTTGCTGCAGTTCTTTGAGGAAGTAACATATAGGGTGGATAAAGGGGAACCAGTGGACGTAGTGTATTTAGACTTCCAAAAGGCATTTGACAAGGTGCCACACAAAAGATTATTGCTTAAGATAAAAAATCACGGGATTGGGGGTAATATTCTGGCATGGATAGAGGATTGGCTATCTAACAGAAGGCAGAGAGTTGGGTTAAATGGTTCATTCTCAGAATGGCAATCAGTAACTAGTCGTGTTCCGCAGGGGTCGGTGCTGGGTCCCCAACTTTATACAATCTATATTAACGATTTGGAGGAGTGGACCGAGTGTAACATATCAAAGTTTGCAGATGATACTAAGATGGGAGGGAAAGTAGTGAGTGAGGAGGACATAAAAAACCTGCAAGGGGACATAGACAGGCTAAGTAAGTGGGCAGAGATTTGGCAGATGGAATACAATACTGGAAAGTGTGAAGTTATGCACTTTGGCAGGAAAAATCGTAGAGCAAGCTGTTATCTTAATGGCAAGAAACTGGAAAGTACTGAAGTACAAAGGGATCTGGGGGTCCTGGTGCACGAAACTCAAAAGGTTAGTATGCAGGTGCAGCAAGTGATTAAGAAGGCCAATGGAATGTTGGCTTTCATTGCTAGGGGGATAGAATATAAAAATAGGGAGGTATTGCTTCAGTTGTACAAGGTATTGGTGAGGCCGCACCTGGAATACTGCATACAGTTTTGGTGTCCATACTTAAGAAAAGACATACTTGCTCTTGAGTCAGTACAAAGAAGGTTCACTCGGGTAATCCCGGGGATGAGGGGATGGACATATGAGGAAAGGTTGAGTAGATTGGGACTCTACTCATTGGAGTTCAGAAGAATGAGAGGCGATCTTATTGAAACATATAAGGTTGTGAAGTGGTTGGATCGGGTGGATGCGGGGAGGATGTTCCCGATGATGGGTGAAACTAGAACTAGGGGGCATAGTCTTAGAATAAGGGGCTGCTCTTTCAAAACTGAGATGAGGAGGAACAACTTCACTCAGAGGGTGGTAGGTCCATGGAATATGCTGCCCCAAAAAGCTGTAGAAGCTACATCATTACATAAATTTAAAACAGAAATAGATAGTTTCCTAGAAGTAAAGGGAATAAAGGGTTACGGGGAGCGGGCAAGAATTTGGACATGAGTCTAGGTTCGGATCGGACATGGCCCTGTGGGTAGTGGAGCGGGCCCAGGGGCCGTGTAGCCTGATCCTGCTCCTATTTCGTGTGTCTAATTCTGTTAGATTCAGGAGATGGTTCTGTGATAGTAGATTGGCGGTTAGGATCAGATCAGCCATGATCTTATTGAATGGCGGAGCAGGCTCGAGGGGCCGATTGGCCTACTCCTGCTCCTATTTCTTATGTTCTTATGTTATTCTGTCATCCGGGATCGTGGAACGCATGAACCGCACCCTCAAAGAAAAACTGAGGAAAGAGACGATGGACTCGCCCCAGAAATGGGCGGAGGTCCTGCCTTTAGTCCTCATGGGGATCCGGGCTAGCCAGTCTAAAAGTACGGGGTACTCCCCGCACGAGTCAATGACTGGGAGAGTCATGCGAACCCCCACCCATGTACTAGCCCCGGTGCTCCCTGAGGGTCAGCTCCGAGAGGTAAATCGGGACAAGTTTGCCTGGACCCTTTTTGAGCGCCTGAAACAGATTTATGGGCAAGCAGCTGGGAACATGGGAAAGCAACATCAGGGCAACCGACTGCTGCTCGAACCCCATAAGACACAGGAGTGGGAAGTTGGAGATCAGGTCATGGTGAGAAACTACGCCCGAGTGGGGAGTTTAGAACCACTGTACATGGGGCCCGACAGTTTTGTAGATAAAGCCAGCCCCATGGTATACGCAGTGAAATTGCCCCGGCGCACTAAATGGTTTCACGTAAACCAGTGCAAACTATTTAAGCCAGGTGCAAAAGAGCCAACAACCGAGGCCAGGTCTGAGCGTAAAAATCCTCAGCCTGAGGCATGCAAGAAGTCACAGGCCACACAGGCTGGCACCACAGCCTGCTTGAGGGGAGGAGCTATCCCGCCCACCTGGGAGGTTTCCCCATTGGCATGGGACTCGGACGGGGAGGTGCCCGAAGACCAAGGCCCTCACCCTGACCCGAGCACAGTTAGTGGGGGAGCCCGAACAGCTAGGCCCCGCCCCTGACACGATTCTGAAGGAGGTGGAGTCGGAAGACGGAGATCCCACCCTCGGCTCAAGCTTAGGGGAGGTAGAACTTGGGGGCGGAGATTCTCCACCTGTAGGGACAGGTAGGGAGGAGTCGTCTGCCACAGACCCAGATCCCAAAGGGGCGGAGTCTGAGGGAAGGGAGCCAAAGCCGACAATCGTGGAGAAGCCACGGGCTGTGAGGGCTAAAGTCCCAACCAGAGGTCCACTCGCAAAGGGAGCCTCGCCCGAAGTACCCCCTCGCAGGTCGTCTCGCACGCCTCAGCCAATAAAACTCTGGCCAGATTCCCCCTACTTCAGCAGACACTGACTTGGGAAATCCCTAGAAAGATGCAGTCCCCAATTGGCAGCAAAAGGCTGCAGGGGACTCAAGCTACAGGTCAGTGCGGCCCCGCCACAGGGAGCGGTGAGCTGCAGTCTGAACAGGGATTAGGCAGGCCGCCCGGGGACAGGCGGTGCTGTACGTAAGTTTCGTTAAGTTTAAGTTTGGTTAAGTATAAGGGCCTAGAAATTCAGTGCCCTTAGCACCGGTTTTGCGGCGCTAGAGGGCCTAGCGCTGCAATTGGCGCCGGTTCCTAAATTGCCTGGGGCCCTTCCGCGGCGGTAGACCGGTAGCGCTGCGCCGGCACCGATGACGTCATCGGTGTGCGCAGCGTCCCGGTTGCCGTGGTAACCCGGCCCCAAGCCAAAATTCAGTTGCGGCCGCCTCGCCAGTGGCAGCCGCAACTAAGACTCCGGCAAACGAGTGCTGCCGGAGTCTGCGCTGGCGCTTTAAGGAGGCGCGGCGGCCGGCCGCTTTCCCGCCGGCCGCCTGCCCGCAGCTCCCTCCCCGGACTTCTCCCCACCCCCCCCCCGGAACAGATGCAAGCCCGGCACTTGTCCGAGGTGCCGGGCTCCTTTTTGAGGAGATTTGCGCGGGCCGCGGCCGGGTGCAGGCAGCTCCTCCTTAACGGAAGGAGGAGGCCTGCACTTCCCCAGCCTGCCGCACCGCATCGGGTGCCGCAGCGCCGGAATTGCAGCGCGAAACGGCAGTTAGCGCCCTTTTCCAGGCGCTAAGACCCTTCAGTAGCGCCGGCAGCCGTTTGGGCGCGGCGCCACTGAATTTTTGGCGCGCGCAGGGGACTTAGCGCCGGCACTAATTTCCGGCGCTAAAGCCCTGGCTAAGCCAAAACCCAATTTCTAGGCCAAGGTGTGTAAATTTTTAAGGTGATGGGTGTTATAAGAAATAATTTTGGAATCTGCCCAGCATGTGTGTTTGTTTTGGATCGAGGTCGAAAGACCCGATCATGCCTTCACCTAGGCCAGAATCTCTCGGGAGCCTGGCTGTATCGTTTAATCTGTTGCAGGAACCAAAGGTACCATGGGGCGGATTCTCATCGTGTTCGCGGTGATTGGGTGTAGCTTGGCCTATCGGGGCTACACCAAGGACTCCATCGTGTATGGATGCTCTGGGGACACAGCCCCCATCGCGACTGATGGGACAGGTGAACGGGACGTTGAGGAAACAGCCACCTACTTCCACGAAGGGAGGTGGCCAGGATGGCTGGGGTCGAACTCTACGGGATACTCCAGCCAGTCCGGGTTAGCATACGGAGAGACTTCTCTAATGTGTCCCAGGGTGAGGATCATCGCGCCCAGAGTCAGCGTAACCGTCCGGAGGAAGATTTGTTTAGTATGCAACGGACATGTTCCTTTGGACAGATGGTGGTGGCTTCGGAAGCTGAGTAAGACCATGAAAAACTCCACGGTCGAGTGGGAGTGACTGGGTAACAATACCCATCGGACTATTACGGGGACTCATGGGGGATTGAGTGTCTGTTGGGACAAATGGTGGGAACCAGATGAGGTGATTTACATCTGCCTGTGGGGTTCAGAACGCGTCTGCCCCACAGGCATCTCCATTTTTTTCCAGAGACAGTGGCAGGATGCTGGGAAAGGGATGAGGTTGGACATCAGCACGTGGGTGTGTGGAGTCCCATACTCTCCGATCCCGGTGAATGCCACTGAGCTCATCACCCGCCCCCGCAAGCCCCTGCCCACGATTCCGGTAGCCAAAGCCTGCAAGGAAGGGTGCCCCGCCACTACCAAGGGACCTGGGAATCGACTGGTATTGGTACCCACAGGTCAGATGCTGTACCAAGGGGTGCACTGCGCGGTAGCCTCTGTGATTTTAAACCTCACCGTAGTGCGATTGCCAGAGTGGTGCCCCAAGGAAACGGAGCAATTGTACCAGGTCCTGTTAACAAATATGTTCAGACAATTTTATGAGTTCGACTTTGCCGATGTTGAAAGAGCCGGATTGTACACCACACCACATGAGGTCTTGGACAGGGCAGTGAAACAAAGAAGGGGTACAGTCAATGATATTTTTACCGCCTTTAACACAGGGACTTCCATAATCAACACTCTGGATGACGTGGAGCTGCAGACCCAGATCAATGGTTTAAAAGCGCAGTTAAGAAAGATACTGATGGATGAGAATAAGGTAGTGGGTTCTGAGTTAAATGAGGACCAGGCCATGACACTACACTTAAAAGAAATCATAGCTGAGCTGGAGAAACACGCTAAAACGGTAAATGCTCTCATCAGAGAGGATCGGAATGCATCAGATCAGGCTGCGCAGAACGAGGCGTGCGTGCTGTACGGGGTGTGGTTACTGGGTGAGGGCCGCAGTAATCTGGAGGATTTAAAACAAGGTTTGG
This sequence comes from Somniosus microcephalus, assembly GCF_052327205.1. NCBI lineage: Eukaryota > Metazoa > Chordata > Chondrichthyes > Squaliformes > Somniosidae > Somniosus > Somniosus microcephalus. Next base: position 18,975,730 of record NC_141006.1, on the reverse strand, counting down.
TCCCCTCCTGGATCAGCAATAAGCACCTCGCAGCCCTCCACCCTTTTGAGAACGCATTAAGTCCGTGCCAGCTCAGACTAGCTTCAGAGGCCTAACCAGTCCCAGTGGACTGTGGGCGGTCTAATCACACCATTATGGGTATAGTGGTAAGAATGCCGGTTATGGGAAAGACAGCTAAACCCGCCCCGGTATACAGGGTGGAGAACATTGGAGTCATTCAAGGGGGTGCACACATTCGCTACACAGCGGTACCACCTTACGTCATTCGATGGGAGCATGCAATGATGAGTACCGACCTCTCGGGGCGCCGGGGTCGGGGAACACACATCATCCTGTGTCCCCAGCACTTGAATGCCTATTCAAAATCACAGTGCGGGTTCAGAGCTGCTGGCGCGAAGCCTATAAATTGCACCATGGAGTCAATGGCACAAGGCCATGTGCCCCCGCAGGTGGCATATATAGGTGGGACATACTGTGTCACCACTGCAGCGCCCCACTACCAACATGGACAGCACTGCTGGTGTCCGGTCAGTGACAACAGTTTCAGCTTCAAATCCAAGGCAGAAGTTCAAGTGGCCCAAGAGCGAATTGTCCCTATTCCTGAACCTTCCACTGTTCACCTCACTGTCAAGGAAAATTTCACCGATCTGCAACGATCCGTTGCACATTTTGGATATATCATTCCCCCTCTCCCTGAACACCTCACCAAGATACTAAAAGCCGTTGCCGTTTCACAGAAACATTTTTACAGGCTGGAGCAGAAGACATTAGAAATAGGGGCAGATATATTAGATATAGTGACCCCACAGTGGTGGTACCTGATCACTAATATAGAAGTACATTCATGGATTAGGGTAGCCTCCCACATCCTCGTAGTATGTCAGATTTTTATTGTGATTTATTTACTCTTTGTACATTGTAAGAGGGACAAACGTTTCCAGAAGTATGAGAACAGAGGAGAATGGAGGGAGCATTATGTGCGGGTAGACGAGGTGACACCCGTTTAAATTTTGCTGCTATGTATAGAGTTAGAGTTTCCCTCCCTCCTCTATTTTTGATAGTATTTATGTGTGATTTTGTGTGTATTTTCTTTCTTTGTTATTTTTAATGAAGTTTATTATGTGTGTTGTTATTAATAAAAGATAATATGTATGAACCAGGTGGTGTAGGGGTATTAGGCCCCCCTCCATGCCTGGAAATATGTGTGTCAGATTTTAACTCCAATGTATTGCCATCTATAGATGCTTAATGTACACTGTGGGTTTTCTGAAATGGGAAATGCATGTGTCGTGGGCTCATAGATAGGTAAATACAGGGGATGGTTTGATTATGGAGAGTCAGAAAATTTTGCTCACCCAGAATTATGATACCTCAAGCAAGTTATAGTATCATCAGGGGGGACTGTAGGATTCGCAAGATTGAACATTGTCCTATACGGGTCTATTGGCAAAAAAGGCCTTAATTTTTAAGACTGTTTTAAAAGAGGCCCAGAAAAAGGGGCACACAAAATGGCTGCCAGACCCCGTGACCAGCTTTTTGGGACATTTTAAAATGGTTCCTGCAGTCCACAGACAGCTTTTCTGGATTCAGCCCACAGTAAGTTCTGGAATGCAATTTCGGAGAATGCGAAACCAGACTGAACCCCATACATATGGATTGGATGCAGATCCAATCAGATCGGCCTGTAGATAAAGGCCATCAAAATGTTTACCCAGACAAAGGGAAACAGCCTCAAGTTCAAAGGGGGACATCAAGACCCATTAAAGACAATACAAGGTCATTCCAGACCAGAGATGGCAGTTACCGGCCATCCCAAAAGTACTTTAAACACAATGACTACCCCTCTGTGCTACAAGCCCGCCAAAATTTAAACAAAGACTAACCTTGATATGGTGGGAGATAAGGGCCTCCATGAGAAATATAACTGAAGACCTGGGGTAGCCATTAGGAGTTTGAGTTCGGAGAGAGAGCAGTGCGGAAGAGCAAGAAGAGCATTGCAGAGATCATTTTCGAGAGATCGTTCGGAGGTCCGAAGAAGGTGCAGTTCGGTTAGGAGTTCGGGTTCGGTAGAGAGGCCGCTCAGACTCGGAAGAAGAAGACGATTCGGTAGACGATTGGGATCGGAGACGTTTTGAAGACTCAGAGTAGCCATTGGTGGTTCAGGTTGAGTCAGCGTCCAGACCCGGGGTAGCTATCGGGAGATCATCGACAAACCCCGGGCCATTGACGAGACGAGAAGATGATGACCCTCCAAGAGGAAACCTTATGAACATGGTCAAACAGATGGGCTCTCTCCACGCCGACGTCCAGGCCTGCTAACATCCAGCCTGTCCATGTCCATTACCTCGAGGGAGAAAAGAGTGTGTCGCAGCCCGCTGCGCTCCACTGACCACGTGGAGACAGGACACCTGAGAGGACCAAAACGCAGACTTCAAAACCTCTGTTTTCTAACTGGGACTGGTGATCATGTTTCTGGCCCCTCATAACCTAATTTAGCTAGGTTTAGGGGGTGGGCATTTTAGGGGATAATTAACAATGAGTTGTTGTCCCTCAATGTTCCGTGTGTTTCTCTATTTCATGGTGAACCGTGTAAAGTATAAGATGCCTTTGGATATATTGGTTAGTACGGTATTATGATTTGTTTTTCCCTCCCACGTACCTTATTTTGGCTTACATTCAATTTTTCCTTTATGCAATAAAATTTCACTTAATTTCATTAAACTTGGTCTACAGAGTACTCTCTGCATTGTAGTTCCTGCCTCAAAGTCCAGTGTACAGAATCTAAGGGGTGAGTGGGTCGAACCACTCGGTAAATTACTGTGCAAAAGAGAGAGAGGTCTCACCAGAGAGAGAGACCTAGCAAGAAAAACCCCTTATAGCCATGGCACATTTGCCCACTCCAGGGACATGAGCACAGAAATCCAGGCTGACACTCCACTGCGGCACATCAGAGGTGCTGTCTTTTGGATGAGATGTTAAACCGAGGCCCTGTCTGCTCTCTCAGGTGGATGAGAAAGAGCCCATGGCACTCTTTTGAAGAAGAGCAGGGGAGTTATCCCCGGTGTCCAGGCCAATATTGATCCCTCAATCAACACCACTAAAATAGATTATCTGGTAATTATCATTTTGCTGTTTGTGGGACCTTGCTGAGTGCACATTGACTGCCACGTTTCCTACATTACAACAGTGACTACACTTCAAAAGTACTTATTTGGCTGTAAAGCACTTTGGGATGTCCTGAGGTCGTGAAAGGCGCTGTAGAAATGCAAGTCTTTCTTTTTTTCAGACAGAGACAGAGAGACAGTGTGTAGGGGGTGGTGTGGGTTGGGGCGTGAGCCCAGTCAGTTATGCCCCTGACTGTTTGTGAGCGGTTCGAATCGCTCCCACGCCCCTGGGTTCTAGACACAGGGCTTAGGTACAGGCGGCGATGCAGAAAAGACTCGAGTAGACAGGTGGTTTGGATGTAAGAAAACCAAGATTTTATTGAAATAGAAAATTAACACAAACTTATGAGAAGTCACTAGTATAAAATTACAGGCAAATACAAATAACTATACTTATACAGGGAATGGGGAACACACGGCACATCGAGGGAAAACAACTATCTTAACAATCCCCATATCCTTAACCCACCCCTTATACCTAACTAGATTAAGCTATGAGGGGCCAGAATTCATGCTCACCAATCCAAAGATAAAAGCCAACTGTTAACGAGTGCGAGTTTTGAAGTCTGGTTTCTGGTCCTTCTAGGTACCCCGTCACCACGTGGTCTTCAGGGGCGCAGTGCTGGGTCTGCTACTGCAACACTCCTTCTCCCCTCCGCTGCCGTCGTCGTCTCGTCGTGATGGGTTCTCCTCTTCTTCTCCCTTGGGCGGTCGGCGGCGGCACCGTTGTGCCTACAGGGCAGTTGGCAGTTTTAACTGCCTAAATTTTCCTACCCAAGCTTAAGAACGCCAGTCTATTCGTCATGGCGTGGCCACCTGCATTTTCGCAGTGTTCAATGAGGAATGTTCGTCTTCCCAAGCGCCAGCTTATAACTAGGCGCTTGGTTTTCTTATTGATACGTTTTTCGCTGCCCTGCTCTGCCCTTATCGAGTTATTATCGTCTTCTTTGTCTCTGCTCGTCTTGTCTCATCGGACTACTATACAAGTCCTGGGCTACCTGCTTGACTTCGTCTCGCCCCTTTCTGTGGCCTGGGCGTCCTGGATGGCTATGGACTTGGCTCTCGTTCCCCTCCCCTGTCCCCTCCCCTGCAGTTGGTATGGTGTAACTGGCTACTGAAAATCTGCTCTGGGGAGAGAACCCACCACGAGGCCAGGGCACGAGTATGAGCGGCAGCCCACGAGGCCGGCACCATGAGAGCATAGAGCAGAGTCAAGGGCAAGAGCGAGAGAGAGAGATTGCTACCCGGGGCCTTCAGTTATACTCCTTACGAAAACCCTTATCTGCGCGCCAAATCAGGTTAGTTCATTGTTCCAATCTTGGCAGGCTAGTTTAAATAATTGTAGCAATCTAAACTAACTGTTTTTAGATGGCCGTGATCGCACCTACAGGCCTGATGTCTGAGCTGTATTGTTATTAATGCATCTTAATCGGCCTGCCCAGCCTCGATGGCTTCCTTAAGCTGTTTCCGATTGGTTATGCAAACAACTTGATGGCCTCAAGTATAGGCCTAACTGGTTTTGGTCTGTCTGCGATTTGGCTTAATGCATAATTCAGAGTTCTGTCTGCTTTTCAAAATACAAAGTCCTTCTTCACAGAAACTGCAGCTTAGGTTTTGATTTCCCCAAAAGCTGCTTGTGCCACAGAGTACAAGCTTTTAAAATCTTGCAGGCTTTTGGCCAGGAGGTGGGGACACCATCTTTGGGTACCCTTTTTCTTAAAATGTCCATGCAGGGTCCCTTTTATCAATAATAACCTTTGGGGAAATGTAGAAATTTTGTGAATCTTACACTCTCCCTGTGATACTAAAACTTGCTTGAAGTATCAATTTTACAAGGTGAGCTAAATTTTTCTGACCCTCCATAGTCAACCTTCCCCTGTAATTACCTATCTAATATACCCACGACACATGCCCTTCCAAATCCGCAAAAAGGTAGTGTACATCAGCATACAGAGAGTAAATTACAGACTTTACACACAGATCCAAGCATGGAGGGGCACCAACACCCCTGCACCACTTGGTACACATACATCTTTATTAAACGTGTCGCAAAAAAACCTTAACAACAGAAAAAAAAACTTTATTAAAAATAACAAACACTAAAAAAAACAACAATCTTTAATCAAAATACAAGGAAAAAGACTTAAACAGGCGTATCTATCTATACCTCTACATAATGTTCCTTCCAGATCTTCTGGTTTTGGAATTCTAACAACTGGCCCTTTCCCTTACACTGAATGCAAACTAGATACAACACTATCCCTAACTGACAAACCACGAGAATGTTGGAAGCCACTCTGATCCACAAAGGGACCTCTATGTTATTGAAAATGTCCCACCAGGGTGGAATCACAATATCCAATATCTTAGTCCCTATCTCTATTGTTTTCTGCTCTAGAGTGTAAAAATGTTTCTGCGAAACTATAACGGCTTTGAGTATTTTGGTAAGGTGTTCAGGGAGAGGGGAAATTTCGTAGCCAAAATACGATATGTACTTTTGCAAATTCGTAAAATTCTCTTTCACAGTGAGGTGAACAGTGGAAGGTTCAGGAATGGGGACAATTAGCTCCTGGGCCACTTCAACTTCTGCCTCGGGTTTAAAATGGAGACTGCTGTCACTGACCAGACACCAGCTATGCTGTCCATGCTGGTAGTGAGACACGCCGGTGGTGACACAATATGTCCCACCTCCTATATATGCTACCTGTGGGGGAACATGGCCTTGTGCCATTGCCTCCATGGTACAATTTATAGGCTTCGTGTCAGCAGCTCTGAACCCACACTGCGGTTTTGAATAGGCATTCAAGTGCTGGGGACACAGGATTATGTGTGCTCCCCGGCTCCGGCACCCTGAGAGGTCAGTACCTGTCATAGCGTGCTCCCACTTTATGACGTAAGGCGGGACCGCAGTGAAACGAATGTGCGCACCCCCTTGAATGACTCCAATGTTCTCTACCCTGTATACCAGTGCGGGTTGGGCTGTCCTACACATGACCGGCATCCTAACTACTACTCCCATGATTGTGTGGTTGGACTGTCCACAATCCATGGGGACTGGGTAGGCCTCGGAAGCTAGCTGGAGTTGGCACGGGCTTAATGCATTCTCAAATGGGTGGAGGGCTGCAAGGTGCTTGTTGCTAATCCAGGAGGGGGCTAAACCCTGTTTTAAATCCTCCAGATTACTGCTTCCCTCGCCCAGTAACCACGCCCCGTATAGCACACACACCTCATTCTGCACAGCTTGGTCAGAAGCATTTCTGTCCTCCCTTATGAGAGCATTTACTGTCTTTGCGTGCTTTTCCAACTCTGCTATGATTTCCTTTAAACGGACAGTCATGGCCTGGTCCTCATGCAACTCCAAGCCCACTATCTTGTTCTCACCCAGTAATATCTTCTTTAACTGTGTTTTTAAACCATTTATCTGGGTCTGCAGCTCTATGTCATCTAAACGCAGTAAAAACATCATTCCAAACACCCCTTCTTTGCCTCCCTGCATTACCCAAAAACTCTCGGTGTGTGGTGTACAGTTCGGTTTTGTCCACCTGGGTGAAATCGAACTCATAGAACTTCTTGAACATGTCCTTTAATAGGGCCTGGTATAGCTGCTCTGTTTCTTTGGGACACCACTCCAGTAAATGTACCTCGGTGAGATTTAAAATCACGGAGGCTACCACGTAGTGTACCCCCGGTACAGCATCTGATCGGTGGGGACTAGTACCAACCCAATTTCTGGTCCCTTGCTGGTGGTGGGGCAACCTTCCTGTAATGATCAGTAACCTGTCATTCTAGAATGGTACACTAGGTGGAGCTGTAGAGCTGTATGTATATAAGAGTAGGCTACCCACAAGGCAGTAGTCAAGATGGATGCTGTAGAAGTCCACATAGCATGAATAAAGTGACTAGCTAGAAGCTAGCTGTTCATAATGAAAATGACTAGTTATTAATGAACATAAAATGGTACCAGGATTGGTAAAATCTGCTGAATATTGTGAAACGCGACATGGAGAATTTGAAATCACCGGAGGGTTTGAAACTCACGGGGAATGTCGACTGCAATTGGCGGACTTTCAAACAACAATTCGAACTCTACAATGCATCCATCGGGTTCGGGATGATACCAGACGCAAGGAAAATAGCATTGCTGCTCATGGTTGCAGGCCCACAGGTGATAGAAGTATTTAATACATTTGTATTTGATCAAGAGGAGGACAGAGAAAAGATGGAAGATGTGCTAAAGAAATCTGACACACATTGTTCTCCCAAAAAGAACGAGACCTATGAGAGATACGTGTTCTGTTCACGGACACAGCAGCAAAATGAGACTTTTGATAGCTTTGTGACCGATCTGAAACTGAAAGCACAGACATGTAATTTCTCTGAGCTGAAATCATCCATGATTCGTGACCAGATTGCGTTTGGTATTCATGATAAAAAGGTCAGGGAACGTCTGTTGAGAGAAACCGAACTAACATTGGAAAATGCTGTGAAAATATGCCAAGCCAGTGAGCTAGCTCAAAAGCACGCGAAGACTTTCACTGAAATTAATAATAATGCAATTGTAGTAAGTGATAGTGCTGCTGTCGGTGCTGTGACCTACAAAGGGAAGAAACATGGGCAGAACAGAAATGACAAGCAATCGGAGGAAGGAATTTTTCATTGTAAATGCTGTGGTTATAAACACCAGTCACGACAATACCCAGCATTTGGAAAAATGTGCACAAAATGTCATGGAAAGAATCACTTTGCCAAACAATACTTTTCAAAAGTAAAAACTAAGAAAGGGCAACGAGGTAATGTGATTGAGGACACTGATTTAAGTGAGACATTTTCTGTAGGAATGGTGTCATGTGACAATATCAAAAAGGATACAGATAATGTGCAGCCCTCAGGAATGGACAATGCTGAACATAAAATTAATGCAGTAAAAGAGGACAAATGGATGATGTCACTGCAGGTAAATGGAGCATTAGTTACATTGAAACTAGACACTGGGGCAAAAGCAAACTTAATCAGTATGAGTGACATTAAAAACATGAAAGAAAAGCCCAAAATACAGAAAAAGTCAGTACTACTGAAGGACTATAATGAACAGAAAATAGATAGCTTAGGTGTCTGCAGACTTAAAGTGACAGTCAAAGACAAAGTGCATCATCTCATGTTTTGTGTTGTGGCTGAAAGACTTGATTCACTACTAAGTGGCAAAGCTTGTGAGGACTTAGAACTGGTCAAGAGAGTCTACCGTATAAACTGTGCCACAAGCAGAGCATATGACTTGCTGGATCTGTAGTGAGTAATTTCCAGGATGTGTTCAAAGTATTTGGAGTTCTACCATTCACTTACAAGATCCAGCTAAAGGAGGATGCTCAGCCAGTGGTACATGCTCCACGGAGAGTTCCAGCACCACTGCGCGACCGGTTCAAGAAAGAACTGGACAGAATGACCACACTAGGAGTCATCAGGAAAGTTGAAGAGCCAACAGACTGGGTTAACTCCATGGTATGTGTAAAGAAAAAGAACAATGATCTAAGAATATGCATGGATCCAAAGGACTTAAATGCAAACATAAAACGTGAACACTACCAGATTCCCAAGCGAGAAGAAATCACCAGTGAAATGTCAGGTGCCAGATACTTTACAAAGCTCGATGCCTCACAAGGATTTTGGCAACTAAAACTGGATGAGGAGAGCACCAAATACTGTACCTTCAACACACCATTTGGCAGGTATTGTTTCCTCAGAATGCCTTTTGGGATAATATCTGCATCTGAAATCTTTCATAGAGCGATGGAACACATAATTAAAGGTCTGGAAGGAGTTCGGGTCTATGTTGATGACATCATCATCTGGGGCTCCACACTGAAAGAACTCAATGAGAGACTGACTAAAGTGCTACAGAGCATACGCCGGAATGGACTGAAGCTCAACAAAGCCAAGTGTCAGTTTGGCGTCCAGGAAGTCACTTTCCTAGGAGATAATCTGTCTGGTAAAGGATTAGAGCCAGATATGGAAAAAGTAAACGCCGTACTCAACATGCCCCGGCCCACTGACAAAAAAGGAGTGCTACGCATCATGGGGATGATAAACTTCATTGGAAAGTTCATTCCTAACTTGTCAGCCAAGACAGCCTGTCTGCGAGACCTGCTACATAAAACAAATGAGTTCACATGGACAGAAAGACATGAACAAGGGTGGATGAACCTCAAAACAGTGCTGACAACCACACCTGTACTCACCTTCTTTGACCCAACAAAGAGAATCAAAGTGTCAACGGATGCATCAAAAGATGGCCTAGGCGCGGTCTTGCTACAAGCAGAGGGTGAAGATTGGAAGCCTGTTGCCTATGCCTCCAGGTCTATGACTGATTCTGAGTGTCAATACGCCCAGATTGAAAAGGAATGTCTAGGCTTGGTAGCTGGACTAGAAAAGTTCCATGGCTACATATATGGACTTCGCACCTTCACAGTTGAGAGAGACCACAGCCCACTGGTTGCCATCATAAAAAAGAACCTGAATGAGATGTCTCCAAGGATACAACGACTCATGATGAAGCTGCAAAGATATGACTTTGAACTGATCTACACACCAGGCAAATACATAGTGTTAGCAGATGCACTATCCCGAGCACCCACAATGAGTCATGTGAGCTCTACTGAGGAAGACGTGGGTGTTGATGTGAGTATGGTCACTGCTGCGCTGCCTGTGTCAGACACAAAATCAATCACAATTGCAGAAGAAACAGTAAAAGATACTGTGTTACAAACAGTAATAGAGAACATTCATCATGGTTGGCCAAAAGGTTCCTGTCCAAAGTACTTTCACATCAGGTCAGAGTTGAGTATCGCAGGTGGACTATTACTAAAACAGAACAGAATAGTCATTCCACAGGCTTTACGTCAAGACATGCTCAAAAGGATTCATAAGTGACACCTCAGAATTGAAAAATGCAAAAGGAGAGCAAGAGACTCTGCTTATTGGCCTGGCATAAATAAGGACATTGAGAACATGATAGGCGAATGTGAGACATGTCAGAAACACCAAAACAAACAAGCAAAGGAACCAATGATAGTAGCTGACTTACCAACAGCACCATGGCAAAAGGTTGGTATGGACCTTTTTCATTTGAATGATATAGACTATCTAATAGTGATTGACTACTATTCTAACTATCCTGAGATGGCGCTGCTCTCAAGCACCACAGCAAGCAGTGTCATAATGCATGTGAAATCCATCTTCGCCAGACATGGAATTCCCAGGATTGCCATTAGCGACAATGGTCCGTGCTTCAACTGTAAGGAGTGGCAACAATTTGCAGCACATTATGACTTTCAACACATCACATCCAGTCCTCTGTATGCTCAGTCGAATGGTAAGGCAGAAAAAGGTGTTCAAGTTCTCAAACAGCTACTGAAGAAAGCGACAGAAAGCAAGTCTGATCCTTATCTCGCCCTGCTGAGCTACCAAGCCTCCCCTTTAGACTGGTTCTTCACCTGCTGAGCTCCTAATGGGTCGCAGGTTGTGCACCACGCTACCCTGCTGTGCAAAAGAAAAGCAGAATAAGGAACTGAGACAGAGACTTCAACTGTTAAAGCTGAAACAGAAATCATACTATGACAAGTCATCCAAAACCCTAAAACCATTGACAAGGGATGATGTTGTCAAGATTGAGGATCCAGATGCATGGAACAGGAAAGCTACAGTTCTTGAGGAAGTAGGACCAAGGTCATACACTGTTAGAACTGAGGAAGGACAGATTCTCAGGAGGAACCGCCGTTCCCTCCTAAAAACACAAGAGACTATCCAAGAGCAGATTGATGACAATGCCGCAACTGCATCTTTTCAATCACCACCAGAACAATCTAACACAAACACACATACAGGCTCTCATGAAAACACATCAGACTTACCTGTGCTGAGAAGATCCACACGTGAAGTAAAAAAGCCTGATAGACTTAATCTTGAGTATAATGTAAAGCTTTGAAAATGTGTTGACTGTTGTGAAAATGTTTATGTTTATAGAGCACCAACAAAAGTGTTACTGATATCATCTTTATCGTTTTTCTTGAAAGTTGATTGAGATTGATTTTGTTTAACCTCAAAGAAAGGGGGATGTAATGATCAGTAACCTGTCATTCTAGAATGACAGGTTACTGGTCATTACAGTCTCCCTCTCTCTCTCCCTATCTCTCTCTCTATCTCGCTCTCTCTGTCTGTTTCTCTCTCTGTCTCTCTGTCTGTCTCTCTCGCTGTCTCCCTTTCTGTCTCTCTCTCTGTCTCGCTCTCTCTCTCTCTCTCTCTCCCTTTCTGTCTCTATCTTTCTCTGTCTGCCTCTCTCTCTCTGCCTCTCTTTCTGTCTCTATCTCTCTGTCTCTCTGTCTCTCTCTGTCTCTCTCTCTCTGTCTCTCTCTGTCTCCCTTTCTGTCTCTATCTCTCTCTGTCTCTCTGTCTCTCTGTCTCTATCTCTCTCTGTCTCTCTGTCTCTCTGTCTCTCTCTCTGTCTGTCTCTTTGTCTTGCTCTCTATCTCTCGCTCTGTCTCCCTTTGTCTCTCTCTCTGTTTCGCTCTCTCTCCCTTTCTGTCTCTATCTCTCTCTGTCTGTCTCTCTCTCTCTGTTTCCCTTTCTGTCTCTATCTCTCTCTGTCTCTCTGTCTCTCTCTGTCTCTCTCTCTCTCTGTCTCTCTATCTCTCTCTCTGTCTCCCTTTCTGTCTCTATCTCTCTCTGTTTATCTGTCTCTCTCTCTCTCTGTCTCCCTTTCTGTCTCTATCTCTCTTTGTCTCTCTCTAGCTCTCCCTCTGCCTCTCTTTCTGTCTCCCTTTCTGTCTCTATCTCTATCTGTCTCTCTCTCTGCCTCTCTCTGTCTCTGTCTCCCTTTCTATCTCTATCTCTCTGTCTGTCTGTCTTTCTCTGTATCTGTTTCTCTCTCTCTTGTAAGATTCGCAAAATTTCTACGTTTCCCCAAAGGTTATTATTAATAAAAGGGACCCTGCATGGACATTTTAAGAAAAAGGGTACCCAAAGATGGTGTCCCCACCTCCTTGCCAAAAGCCTGCAAGATTTTAAAAGCTTGGACTCTGTGGCACAAGCAGCTTTTGGGGAAATCGAAACCTAAGCTGCAGTTTCTGTGAAGAAGGACTTTGTATTTTGAAAAGCAGACGGAACTCTGAATTATGCATTAAGACAAATCGCAGACAGACCAAAACCAGTTAGGCCTATACTTGAGGCCATTAAGTTGTTTGCATAAATAATCGGAAACAGCTTAAGGAAGCCATCGAGGCTGGACAGGCCGATTAAGATGCATTAATAACAATACAGCCCGGACATCAGGCCATTAGGTGCGATCACCGGCCATCTAAAAAGTTAGTTTAGATTGCTACAGTTATTTAAATTAGCCCGCCAAGATTGGAACAATGAACTAACCTGATTTGGCGCGCAGATAAGGGTTTTTGTAAGGTGTATAACTGAAGGCCCCGGGTAGCAATCTCTCTCTCTTGCTCTTGCCCTTGACTCTGCTCTCTGCTCTCATGGCTCCGGCCTCGTGGGCTGCCGCTCATACTCGTGCCCTGGCCTCGTGGCGGGTTCTCTCCCCGGAGCAGATTTTCAGTAGCCAGTTACACCATACCAACTGCAAGGGAGGGGAACGAGACCCAAATCCATAGCCATCCAGGATGCCCAGGCTGCAGAAAGGGGCAAGACAAAGTCGAGCAGGTAGCCCAGGACTTGTATAGCAGTCTGACGAGACGAGACGAGTAGAGACGAAGAAGACGATAATAACTCGATAAGGGCAGAGCAGGGCAGTGAAAAACGTATCGATAAGAAAACCAAGCGCCTAGTTATAAGCTGGCGCTTGGGAAGACGAACATTCCTCATTGAACACTTTGAAAATGCAGGTGGCCACGCCACAATGAATACACTGGCGTTCTTAAGCTTGGGTGGGAAAATCTAGGCAGTTAAAACTGCCAACTGCCCTGTAGGCACAACGGTGCCGCCAACGACCGCCCAAGGGAGAAGAAGAGGAGAACCCATCACAACGAGATGACGACGGCAGTGGAGGGGAGAAGGTGTGTCGCAGTAGCAGACCAAGCACCGCGCCCCTGAAGACCATGTGGCGACGGGGTACCTAGAAGGACCAGAAACCAGACTTCAAAACTCGCACTCGTTAACAGTTGGTTTTTACCTTTGGATTGTTGAGCATGAATTCTGGCCCCTCATAGCTTAATCTAGTTAGGTATAAGGGGTGGGATAAGGATAAGGGGATTGTTAAGATAGTTGTTTTCCCTCGATGTGCCGTGTGTTCCCCATTCCCTGTATAAGTATAGTTATTTGTATTTGCCTGTCATTTTAGACTAGTGACTTCTCATAAGTTTGTGTTAATTTTCTATTTCAATAAAATCTTGGTTTTCTTACATCCAAACCACCTGTCTACTCGAGTCTTTTCTGTATCGCTGCCTGTACCTAAGTCCGGTGTCTAGAACCCAGGGGCATGGGAGCGATTCGAACCACTCACAAACAGTCAGGGGTTTAACTGACTGGGCTCACGCGCCAACCCACACCACCCCCTACAGAAATGGCGACCGCAGCAGGACACCGGCAACAGGGTTGCGACACAGTAGACAATGATTCGGATGAGCAAACCATGATGGAGGAAAGGATTTCTGATTGTGTGTTTAGCAAGGTGAATATCACTAAGAAGTGGATCACCACTCTGTTAAAGGCTGGGTGTCTGGTAGATGCAGCAGCTAAGTGGACAGAGGGAAAGGAACACAAGAAGTCCTTAGAGAAGGCAGTTTGGCTGATGTGTTTTAAAAAGCAGCTCCAGCTTTTGGACAGGTTTGTTGCAGCACAGGCAGTCGAGTTAAGGGAGTCAGCCCTGGAAATCCAGGATAAGGCTCTTGCAAGGGAAAAGTTGTTAGTAGCTTTGCAGGCCCTGAATCAGGAGAGAGTGCATTTAATTGGAGAACACAAGGCCCAGTTGGAATACCTATGGTGCCAAGTCACCGAGGCCAAGGGAAATGAGTTAAGGTTGTGGGAGAAGAATGCCCGCTTGGCAAGACAGATTGGGAACAGGAAGAGAAAGTACAGGAGGTAAAGGCAGCGTACAAGCTAGCGAGTGAACAGGGGTTTGAGGAGGCAGACCACGGCCCCTATAAAGAGAGGATAGAAAATCTGAGCCGGGCCCTCCGGAAGGCCAAAGGGATGGTATGCCTCATAAGCCCAAAGGCAGGCCAGGCAGACTTTATAGGGAACGAGGGGAGAACAGTTCCAACATCACCGGTAGTGCCTAGGGACAACCCGGTTGAGAGGGAGGAGACCTCACGACCACCACCCGTAGCGCCAAGTTTCAGCGAGGTTTGGCAGCAAGGGGGGGGTGGAACCCGGAGTGGAGCCAGAGGTGGAGACAGAGTTAGAGCAACCCCCGCCAGAGAGGTCGGAGCCGGGACTGATGTGCCCAGCACGGCATCGGAGGTTCGGCCCACCCGCCAATGGCGACAATGAGGGACCCCTCCAAAACCAGTTCGTATTACCTTTTAACAACCAACAGCTTAGGGCTATGGTCAACCATATCCCGAGGCTCTCCGAAAAGAGAGACCCCTCGATCCACTTCAGGGAAGTAGAGCAGGCAGCCAGCGTGAACGACTGCGATGGCCCTGAGCAGGCCAAGATGCTGCTATTCTCCCTGGAGAGTAGTCTCCTCCAATCCCTCTTTGACGAGTGTAAATGAGGGCAGAGCAGGTACGAGGAGCTTAGAGATGCAGTTCTGGAGGCCATGGGGATGAATGAGAGAAGTCCTTTCTCCCGTGTGGAGAAGACAATCCAGCTCCCAGGGGAAACCCCACAGGCTTTTGCGGACCGGCTGTGGCCGGTGTATCAGAGGGCCTGTCCGGGGACGCCGGACCGAGTGTTCCTGAACGGGGACCTCCTGGCCCATTGGCTCCGTTGCCTGGTGGCGGACAGCTTGCCACAGGTCCGGGCCAAGGCAGAAGCCTGGTTCGACCCCAAAAATCCCCAGACCACTGAACTCACGGTAATTAGGCAGCTCACTCTGGCCTATGGTCACTGGTGGAAGGAGTGCAAGAACCCTTGGAAGGATAACAAGGGAAAGAATTCCACAACCCCAGCCCAAAAGGCGGAGGCAGGAGTCACTCCCGCAGCGGCCGAGTCATTTTTGGACGCCATGAGGTCCTTATTGACTGGCCAAGGGAGAGTAGCAGCCGCTACCGATGCTCTGACCCCATCAGCCCCATTCAATCCACAGCCCTGACTAGAACCAGTGCAGCCTGTCAACCTGTGTCCCCTTGAAAATGATGAGGGGAGCAGGCCCTGTGTTAGGATGCGGGTGGAGACGGTGCAGGGGAGATATTCGATGGACACTGGAGCTTCCAGCACGGTGGTCCATTCGGAAGACCCGACCAATCCACCCAGGTCTAACAAGGTCCCATTTAGCTTAATGGGATCTACAGGGAACGAGCAGGCTGGGGGAATGGCCAAACCTTTGGCCATAGATTTGGGATCCCTCCCTACCACGTGGGAGGGTAACCAAAGGACCAATGAGGTAGCCAAGCAGGGGGCCAGTGAAGGAGAGTTCTGGGATCCCTGTAGTGCAGGCCCGGTAGCCACAGTCCGGGACAAGGGAGGCACACAGGCGGTAGTTTTGGCCCCGGACCTAAAGCAGGTCCAGGCAGGATCCCGTCTGTAAGGCCGCCCCGGTAAGGGACGAGAACAGGGAGTCCCCAGGAGGCCCGTTCGGGGCAGCAGACGAACCTTTAGGACAGGTTTTAAAACAGGCTGCTGGTTATATTAACCAGTGCAAGCTGTTCAAACCTGAAAGAGGAAAACAGCCAGTTGGGGAAAGGTCTGAGGATGAAGATCCTCAGCCTGCAGCAGGAGCGAGTTCACAGACTGCACAGGCAGGCGCTGTGGCTTGCTTAAAGGGAGGGGCCATCCCGCCCATCGATTGGGACACTCCCCTACTCTTCTGGGGTCCAGACGAGGGGGAGGGACCTGAGGGCGAAAACCCCGCCCCGGACCCAGCCATGGGACCTGGGGGCGGAGACTCTCAGCTCGCAGCAGCAGGCTGCAAAGAGTTACCTGCCCCTAGCCCGGGTTCGGGAGAGGTCATGCCTGAGGGAGCAGCGGTTCGGGATAAAGGCCCGGCGGCCAAGAAAGCCCCACCCGCCAAGGCCCCTAGAAGGTTGCCACGGACGCCCCAGCCAAGAAAGCCATGGTCACCAGCTCTCCAGTTACCAAGGGCCGCCCCTCAAGTCAGGGAGAGAGCCAAGGACAGAGGTCCTCAGCCAGCAGCCATGGGCTGCGAGGGACCAACCGTGCAGGACGATGTGGTCACGCCAGGGGTAGCGGTGAGCCGCAGTCCAACCAGGGATTAGCCTGGCTGCCCGAAGACGGGTGGCAGATGTATATAGTTTTAGTTTAAGTTTTGGTTATTGTTAAGTTAGGTATTTGTTAAGTTTAAGTATTTAGCTTAAGTTTGGGTGTTTTAGTTTAAGTTAAATAAGGTGATGGGTAGTTTTAAGTAAGTAATCTGCCAAGAGTGTGTATATTTGGATCGAGGTCGCGGGACCCGACCATGCTTCACCAAGCCAGAGAATCTCTTGGGGACCTGGCTGCATGTTTTTGCATCTTTTTGCAGAAAGATTTTCAGGATGAAGGGGATCGTGATCCCATTCGCCCTGATTGGGATGGGTGTCGGGAGGTGAGGCGAGGTGCAGGATTCCCACATCTACGGGTGCTCGGGAGACAAGGCGCCTATAGCAACCGATGGAAGCGGTGAACGGGATGCGGAGTAGACTGCCGTCTACATCCACGAGGGAAGGTGGCCAGGATGGCTGTGGTCCAATTCATCTCAGTACTGCAGCCAAACCGGATTCACATACGGGGAGACCTCCCTCCTGTGCCCCAGGGTACAGGTCGTTACCACAAGGGTCAGCATCACCGTCAGAAAGCGTACATGTTTAACGTGTAAAGGACACATTACTCTGGATAGGTGAGCAAGGATATGAGGAACCCCGAAGTCGAGTGGGAACGGTTGGGGAACAACACCCTCCAGACGATTACAGGGACTCATGGAGGATTAAGTGTGTGTTGGGACAAGTGGTGGGAACCGGACCAAGGGATTTATATCTGTATGTGGGGGTCAGAGGAGGTCTGCCCCGCAGGCATATCCATCGTTTTCCACCGACAATGGCACGACACCGGGGTGGGGATGAAGTGGGATACCAGCCTGAAGGTGTGTGCGGTCCCATACACCCCGATCCCAGTCAATGCCACTGAGCTTGTGCCCCGCCCACGGCACAGGCAGCAAGGTTACACAGGGAAGTGTTATGTTCATTAATAACTAGTCGTTTTCATTATGAACAGCTAGCTTCTAGCTAGTCACTTTATTCATGCCATGTGGACTTCTACAGCATCCATCTTGACTACTGCCTTGTGGGTTTAATGAACATAACAGAGATGACTGACTGTGAAAGAGCGAGCTGGATGTCCTGCATACACATTGCAGGAATGTAAGCTCTTTCTTTGTGAGGAAGGGTGTTTTGAAAGGTCCCTGTCATTATCTTGCATGATAAGGGGATTACCATCAAAGTACCACTCACAGGATCCCGAAGAAGCTCAGAGGACTCGTGCCACATGGGGACACATTCCTGTCCCCTTTAATCGGCAGGCTGCGGGGTTCGACTGGAGTCTGAATTAAGGTGCAGTCGGACCAATCCCCCTGTCAGTCCCAGCCTGACTGCAGCCCAGCGAGATCATATTTCAGTGCCTGACACACTCCAGCTTTGAAATTCACTGCCCTCAATACCATTTTTATTGAATGTGACTCAGTGCCATCGCCCAGAAGAGGAGCTGTAGGTTTCTGAAGCATCAGCTTCCACTGGTTAATGGGGCATCGATCCGAGTGTTACCCTGCTCAGACTGTGCGTGCTCTGGGGATCTGCAATCCCACACTAGGCTTTCTAATCTATGCAAAGCCGAAGGCAGGACTCCAATGCTGTCGAAGTACATATTCAATGGGGATTAAAGGTCAGTGAACATTGAGGAGGAAAGCATTACATTAAATGTTGCACTAATCATTCTTTATGTTTCCCCTCCTAGATAGGTTCAGAGGTGAGTTCTCACACGAAAGGGCAATTAGACCTCCAGGCTCTGCACTGATGGACCGGTGTGGCGTTCTGGTAATGGGTACATGTCGGGTCTGATAGAAAGAAAGACTTGCATTTATACAGCACCTTACATGACCTCACGATGTCCCAAAGTGCTTTACAACCAATGAGGTACTTTTGCAGTGTAGTCACTGCTGTAATATAGGAAATGCGGCAGCCAATTTGCACACAGCAAACTCCCACAAACAGCAATGTGATAATGATCAGATAATCGGTTTTAGTGATGTTGATTGAGGGATAAATATTGGCCAGGATAACGGGGATAACTCTCCTGCTCTTCTTCAAAATAGTGCCCTGGGATCTTTTACATTCACCCGAGAGAGCAATTTAAGGTCTCACCCAAAAGACGGCATATTTCGACAGTGCAGCGCTCCCTCAATACTGCCCTGGGGTGGCAACTGACATTTTGTGCTCAAATCTCTGGAGTGAGGATTGAAACCACAACTTTCTGACTCAGAGGTGATAGTGCTGCCACTGAACCACGGCTGGGGTACATGTACAGGAGTATGATTGTTCTCCTTAGTTCAGTGAAGGTTAAGTGAACGGTGTTCCAAATTATGATGGGTTTTGATATTGTAAATAAGGAGAAACTGTTTCCACAGGCAGGAGGGTCGGTAACCAGAGGACACAGATTTAAGATCATTGGCAAAACAACCATGTAATGATCAATAACATGTCATTCTAGAGTGGTACACCAGATGGAGCCGTAGAGCTGTATAGAGCTGTATATTTAGTTGTATGTGTTTAAGACTACACTACCCACAGTGCACTAGGCTACCCACAAGGCAGTAGTCAAGATGGCTGCCTGCACACAGAAGTACACATGCTGAGTCTCTACAGATGCTGTACCTAAAGAACATGAATTGAATAAATGACTAGCAAAAGCTAGCTGTTCATAATGCAAATGTCTAGTTATTAATGAACATAACATGGTACCAGGAGTTGTGAAAATCTGCTAAACATTGTGAAACGTGACATGGAGTCTTTGAAGCCACCAGGAGGTTTGAACCTCATGGGAAATGTCAACTACAATTGGCGGGCTTTCAAACAACAATTCGAACTCTACATTGCTGCCATCGGGTTCGGTATGAAGCCAGACATAAGGAAAGTAGCATTGCTGCTTATGGTTGCAGGCCCACAGGCGATAGAGGTATTTAATACATTTGTATTTAATCCAGAGGAGAACAGTGAAAATTTAGACGATGTGCTAAAGAAATTTGATACACATTGTTCTCCCAAAAAGAATGAGACCTATGAAAGATACGTGTTCTGTTCAAGGACACAGCGGCAAAATGAAACTTTTGATAGCTTTGTGGCTGATCTGAAACTGAAAGCACAGACATGTAATTTCTCTGAGCTGAAAGCATCCATGATTCGTGACCAAATTGTGTTTGGTATTCATGAAAAAAGGTCAGGGAACGTCTGTTGAGAGAAACCGAACTGACATTGGAAAATGCTGTGAAAATATGCCAAGCCAGTGAACCAGCTCAAAAGCATGCGAAGACGTTCAGTGAAACCAAAATGATGCAATTGTAGTAAATGCTGCTGTTGGTGCTGTGTCCTACAAAGGGAAGAAACATGGGCAGAACAGAAATGAAAAGCAATCGGAGGATGACATTTTTAATTGTAAACGCTGTGGTTACAAACACCAGCATTTGGAAAAATATGCACAAAATGTCATGGAAAGAATCACTTTGCCAAACAATACTTTACAAAAGTAAAAACAAAGAAAGGGCAACAAGTCCAAGTCAATGTGATTGAGGACACTGATTTAAGTGAGACATTTTTTGTAGGAATGGTGTCATGTGACAATATAGAAAAGGATACAGAAAATCTGCAGCCCTCAGGAATAAACAATGCTAAACATAAAGTTAATGCAGTAAAAGAGGAAAAATGGATGATCCCACTGCAGGTAAATGGAGCATTAGTTACATTGAAACTAGACACTGGGGCAAAAGCAAACTTAATCAGTATGAGTGACATTAAAAACATGAAAGAAAAGCCCAAAATACAGAAAAAGTCAGTACTACTGAAGGACTATAATGGACCGAAAATAGATAGCTTAGGTGTATGCAGACTTAGTGACAGTCAAAGACAAAGTGCATCATCTCATGTTTTCTGTTGTGGCTGAAGGACTTGATTCACTACTAGGTGACAAAGCTTGTGAGGACTTAGAACTGGTCAAGAGAGTCTACCGTATAAACTGTGCCATAAGCAGACCAGATGACTCGGTGGATTCTGTAGTAAATAATTTCCAGGATGTGTTCAAAGGATTTGGAGTTCTACCATTCACTTACAAGATCCAGCAAAAGGAGGATGCTCAGCCAGTGGTACATGCTCCACGAAGAGTTCCAGCACCTCTGCGTGACCGGCTCAAGAAAGAACTGGACAGAATGACCACACTAGGAGTCATCAGGAAAGTTGAAGAGCCAACAGACTGGGTTAACTCTATGGTATGTGTGAAGAAAAATAACAATGATCTAAGAATATGCATGGATCCAAAGGACTAAAATGCAAACATAAAACGTGAACGCTACCAGATTCCCAAGCGAGAAGAAATCACCAGTGAAATGTCAGGTGCCAGATACTTTACAAAGCTTGATGCCTCAGAAGGATTTTGGCAACTAAAGCTGGATGAAGAGAGCACCAAATAGTGTACCTTCAACACACCATTTGGCAGGTATTGTTTCCTCAGAATGCCTTTTGGGATAATATCTGCATCTGAAATCTTTCATAAGAGCAACGGAACACATAATTGAAGGTCTGGAAGGAGTTCGTGTCTATGTTGATGACATCATCATCTGGGGCTCCACACTGAAAGAACACAATGAGCGACTGACTAAAGTGCTACAGAGTATACGCAGGAATGGACTGAAGCTCAACAAAGCCAAGTGTCAGTTTGGCGTCCAGGAAGTCACTTTCCTAGGAGATATTCTATCTGGTAAAGGAATAGAGCCAGATATGGAAAAAGTAAATGCCATACTCAAAATGCCCCGACTCACTGAAAAAAAGGAGTACTACGCATCATGGGGATGATAAACTTCATTGGAAAGTTCATTCCTAGTTTGTCAGCCAAGACAGCCTGTCTGCGAGACCTGCTACATAAAACAAATGAGTTCGCATGGACAGAAAGACATGAACAAGAGTGGATCAATCTTAAAACAGTGTTGACAACCACACCAGTACTCACTTTCTTTGACCCAACAAAGAGAATCAAAGTTTCAGCGGATGCATCAAAAGATGGCCTAGGTGCGGTCTTGCTACAAGCAGAGGGTGAAGATTGGAAGCCTGTTGCCTATGCCTCCAGGTCTATGACTGATACTGAGTGTCGATACGCCCAGATTGAAAAGGAATGTCTAGGCTTGGTAGTTGGATTAGAAAAGTTCCATGGCTACATATATGGACTTCCCACCTTCACAGTTGAGACAGACCACTGCCCACTGGTTGCCATCATAAATAAGAACCTGAATGAGATGTCTCCAAGGATTCAACGACTCATGATGAAGCTGCAAAGATATGACTTTGAACTGATCTACACACCAGGCAAATACATAATGTTAGCAGATGCACTATCCCGAGCACCCAAAATGAGTCAAGTGAGCTCTACTGAAGAAGACGTGGATGTTCATGTGAGTATGGTCACTGCTGCGCTGCCCGTGTCAGACACAAAATCAAAGCATATAGCAGAAGAAACGGTAAAAGATACAGTGTTGCAAACAGTAATAGAGAACATTCATCATGGTTGGCCAAAAGGTTCCTGTCCAAAATACTATCAGATAAGGTCAGAGTTGAGTGTCGTAAGTGGACTATTACTAAAACAGAACAGTCATTCCACAGGCTCTACATCAAGACATGCTCAAAAGGATTCATGAGGGACACCTCGGAATTGAAAAATGCAAAAGGAGAGCAAGAGACACTGTTTATTGGCCTGGCATAAATAAGGACATTGAGAACATGATAGGCAAATGTGAGACATGTCAGAAACACCAAAACAAACAAGCAAAGGAACCAATGATAGTAGCTGACATACCAACAGCACCATGGCAAAAGGTTGGTATGGACCTCTTTCATTTGAATGGTAAAGAATATCTAATAGTGATTGACTACTATTCTAACTATCCTGAGATTGCGCTGCTTTCAAGCACATCAGCAAGCAGTGTCATAATGCATGTGAAATCCATCTTTGCCAGACATGGAATTCCCAGGATTGCCGTTAGCGACAATGGTCCGTGCTTCAACTGTAAGGAGTGGCAACAGTTTGCAGCACATTATGACTTTCAGCACATCACATCCAGTCCTTTGTATGCTCAGTCAAATGGTAAGGCAGAGAAAGGTGTTCAAGTTCTCAAGCAGCTACTGAAGAAAGCAACAGAAAGCAAGTCTGATCCTTATCTCGCCCTGCTGAGCTACCGAGCCTCACCTTTAGACTGTGGTTCTTCACCTGCTGAACTACTAATGGGTCACAAGTTGCGCACCACGCTGCCCTGCTGTGCAAATGAAAAGCAAAGTAAGGAAAGGAGACAGAGACTTCAACTGTTAAAGCTGAAACAGAAATCATACTATGACAAGTCATCCAAAACTCTAAAACCATTGACAAGGGATGATGTTGTCAGGATTGAGGATCCAGATGCATGGAACAGGAAAGCTACAGTTCTTGAGGAAGTACGACTAACGTCATTGAAATAAAGAATAGATTTGCCTTCCAAAGCTAGGCTTTATTAACTTTAAAATCTGCAGCACATCTTTCCACATCCAGTCCCAACCAAAGCTGGAAAAGAACTGAATTTAAGGTGGCCACCACACATCATGTGACATCAACTACCAATGAGATTACAACATATATCCCAAGGCAGTTAACAAACAACCAATCACAATACTTTTACTAAACAAGGAATAATCACCACATTCACCCCTCCTTTTAAAATATACTCCAACCTAAATAACCTTTACAATTTATAATTAATTATTTACAACTAAAACTATGCACAACAAGAGTAAAACTGTTTACATGACACAATACTAAGTGAACAACAACAAATAATAACATTGCACATAAGTATTAAGTATCTCTCAACTAAAACAATATCATATATTATTTCAACAATTTTAAAACATTACTATCAATTTAAAAGTCCATTTTCAATCGGTCGACCGGATATCTTGTTCGTGTCGACCTTCTTAACCTTGGTGAAATTCCTTGCCCTCCCACACCAGAAGGCACAGAAGTATCTTCAGCAGGAAGGCTGTCCATATCCCGATTTTCAACGGTTTCCGGATTAGGAATCCTATCAGAAGGTAAACTGGGACGGTCATAAACATCCATCAAGGGCTGACTAATAGAAGTATAATTATCTGCAATCGGATTGGAGACATTCGTAGTATCTGTAACAGTATCCACATTATCTAAATCATGACTATTGTTAATATCCTCAGAAGAGGGCTGGCCACCACAAGGGGCCAAGTCTTTAATTGAAACGGTACTTTCTTTCCCATCTTGGAATCGAATATGAGCATATTGGGAATTTGCCTCCAACAGCTCCACCTCCTCCACTAAAGGATCATATTTTGACAATCTAACATGGCGTCGAAGCAGCACAGGTCCCTGCATAGTAAGCCATGAAGGTACCGAATATCCCGTAGTAGATCTCCGCGGATAGTTAAAGAGCCTTTCATGGGGGGTCACATTAGTAGCCGTTGAAAGCAATGATCTAATGGAATGCAGGGCATCAGGCAGTACCATTTCCCACTGTGTATTCTTAAGGTTCCGGCATGTCAAAGCCAACATAACTGCCTTCCAGATCACCCCATTGTATCGTTCGCACTGTCCATTACCCTGGGGATTATACGGGGTAGTTCTACTAGTAGAAATTCCCCGACTCTGAAGGTATTCCTTCAACTGGGAAGACATAAAAGAACTTCCCTGATCTGAATGGATATACACAGGCATCCCAAAGATGACAAAAAGTTGAGTCAGACATTTGATAACTGTAGCAGCTGATACATCTGCACAAGGAAAAGCAAAAGGGAATCTTGAAAACTCATCCACAACAGTAAAAATATATCGGTTTTGAGTAGTTGAAGGAAGAGGCCCCTTAAAATCGACGCTCAAACGTTCAAAAGGAGAAGTAGCCTTTATAAGATGAGCTCGTTGAGGCTTAAAGAAATTCGGTTTACACCGAGCGCAGATAGAACATGATGAAGTCATCCGCTTGACGTCTTCAACTGAAAAGGGCAAATTCTTACTGCGTACGAAGTGTATCATCCTCGTAACCCCAGGATGACATAAGGCATTATGAAGATTAATAAGCATATCTCCGTGAATCACAGAACAATAAGCCCTCGACAGTGCATCAGCAGCAACATTATCCTTCCCCGGATGATAAACTATGTCAAAATGGTAACATGCCAACTCAATCCTCCATCTCATTATTTTATCATTTTTGATCTTTCCAAAATGTTTAACATCAAACATAAAGGACACAGATTTTTGATCAGTTACCAACGTGAAATGTCGCCCCGATAAATAATGTCTCCATTTATGCAATGCTTCTACTATTGCGTATGCCTCTTTCTCTATTGAAGAATGTCTTTTTTCACTATTGTTCAAAGTACGTGAGAAAAAGGCCACAGGTCTTCCATTTTGGTTCAGAGTAGCCCCAATTGCAAAATCAGAAGCATCCGTCTCAATCACAAAAGGAACTTGCTCATCAATAGAATGCACAACTGCTCCTAAAATATCCTTTTTAAAATTCTCAAAACATGTCCTGGCCTCCCATGATAGAGGATATGTCGTAACCCGAATAAGAGGCCGGATCTTCCGTGAAAAATTTGCAATCCAATTAGAATAATAAGAAAACAGTCCAGCAACTCGTTGCAAAGCCTTAGAATTAGTAGGACAAGGTAAATCAATCAATGGTCGCAGATGTTCTGGATCTGGTTTAATCTTGTTTCCCGAGATAATATACCCCAATAGATTTACCTCAGTAGTCGAAAAGATGCATTTCTCTTTATTAAAAGTTAAACCAACTTTTTCCGCAGCTTGAAGGAATCTTTTTAAATTAGAATCATGCTCCACCCTTGATTTGCCACACACTGTGATGTCATCTAAGTATGAAAAGGTGTCAGAGAGGGAGTTATCACTTATAAAAGCATCCATTGCCTGTTGAAAACAAGCAACACCATTAGTAACACCAAATGGTATTCGGCAAAACTGATACAGCTTTCCACCAGCCTCAAAGGCCGTATATGGTTGATCCTTCTTAACAATAGAAATCTGATGATAAGCACTCTTTAAGTCAATAGTGCTAAAAGCCTTATACTGAGATACTTTATTGATAAGCTCATCAATCTTAGGCAAAGGGTACGCATCTAATTGAGTATACCTATTAATAGTTTGGGAATAGTCTATCACCATTCGTTTCTTGTGTCTCTCGTTAGTCGTGACAACTACCTATGCTCGCCAAGGTGAACAACTAGGTTCAATGATTCCTTCCAATAAGAGACGTTGAACTTCAGAATTAATAAATTCTCTATCCTGACTACTATATCTTCTTGACTTGGTAGCAATTGGCTTACAATCCGGCATCAAATTGGAAAAAAGTGATAATGGAGAAATGGATAAAGAGGTTAATCCACAAATAGATAAAGGTGGCTTAGTCCCTCCAAATGAAAGACTAAGAGACTCGTGTAACTGAAGCACATCATGTCCAATCAAAATATCCGCACAGAGATTAGGCAAAACAGATAGGCGTATATCAGTATACGTATTACCTAGAAGAATCATTTTCACAAAGCAACAACCAGCTATTTGTGAAGTAAGGGTCGTCTGAGCCATACACACCTGATACGTAACAGGCGAAATTTTCAAATGCTTCTCCTTCGCAAACTGAAGACTTATAAAACTCTCAGTACTGCCCGTATCTATAAGGGCCTTCACTTCCAACCCATTAACTTGAGCCGTAACTATAGCTTTGTTTAGGCCATGAGCAAATGCAGCAGAAATTGATGCAATAAACACCCTATCTAAAGGCTGAATAGTCACAGAGGAGGAGGTGGTAGAGGAGGGCCCTCCCACACCAGGAGAGGAGGAGGTAATTGAACCTGATGATTTGCACACGCGTGCATAATGACCTCTCTTGCCGCATTTACTACACACAGCCTCCCGAGCAGGACACTTCAGACGAGGGTGCTGGATATTCCCACAAAAATAACACTTCTGAATCCTAGAGGCAACAGCCGCCGAAGTAGAAACTGTTTCAGAATCTAGTAAACCACTCCCATTAAGTCCACATAATTCCTTTTCATCCGAAACTGCCGAAACCATAGTCGCAGGCCGATTAAAAAGAGCATAAGAATCCGAACTTCTCTGAGCCACATCCAATGTAGAAGCTTGCTCAAAAGCACTTTTAAGATCCAAAGTCTTATTTTCTAACAACCGCTGATGAATTGATCTAGACAGTAATCCATTAATAAAAGCATCCCGTACCGATTCTTCCTTATATTCTTCAGCCGTCACGGCCTTATAATTACAGTTAACACTAAGGCACTGAAGTGCTTGTAAATAAGTATCCAAAGATTCTCCCACCTGCTGCCTACGGGCAGATAGAAGGTGACGTGCAAATACCTCATTCTTTGGTTTAACAAAATCTTTTCCAATGTAGAAATAGCCACTTCATAAGTTTTACAGTCCAAAATATATTTATATACATCCGGAGCAATGTAGTTGATCAGCATATTCAGCTTATTTAGAGACTCTTGATCCAACACGCCCAAAATGTTTTTAAATGTACAATACCAATGTTTCCATTTATCATCCACTCCAGCAGAATTGGGGTCAGCCTTGAATCGTTCTGGTTGAAGATATCGCTCCATTCTAAAATAAAGTTAATAAATTGAAATAAAGAATAGATTTGCCTTCCAAAGCTCGGCTTTATTAACTTTAAAATCTGCAGCACATCTTTCCGCATCCAGTCCCAACCAAAGCTGGAAAAGAACTGAATTTAAGGTGGCCACCACACATCATGTGACATCAACTACCAATGAGATTACAACATATATCCCAAGGCAGTTAACAAACAACCAATCACAATACTTTTACTAAACAAGGAATAATCACCACAGTCATACACTGTTAGAACTGAGGAAGGACAGATTCTCAGAAGGAACCGCCGTTCCCTGCTGAAGACACAAGAAACTATCTAAGAGCAGATTGCTGACAATGCCGCAACTGAATCTTGTCGTTCACCACCAGAACAATCTCATGAAAACACATCAGACTTACCCGTGCTGAGAAGATCCACACGTGAAGTAAAAAAGCCTGATAGACTTAATCTTTGAGTACAAAGAAAAACTATATTGAAAATGTATTGACTGTTGTGAAAATGTTTATGTTTATAGAGCAGTAACAAAAGTGTTACTGATATCATCTTTATCGTTTTTCTTGAAAGTTGATTGATATTGATTTTGTTAACCTCCAAGAAAGGGGGATGTAATGATCAATAACATGTCATTCTAGAGTGGTACACCAGATGGAGCCGTAGAGCTGTATAGAGCTGTATATTTAGTTGTATGTGTTTAAGACTACACTACCCACGATGCACTAGGCTACCCACAAGGCAGTAGTCAAGATGGCTGCCTGCACACAGAAGTACACATGCTGAGTCTCTACAGATGCTGTACCTAAAGAACATGTATTGAATAAATGACTAGCAAAAGCTAGCTGTTCATAATGCAAACGTCTAGTTATTAATGAACATAACAAACCAGAGGGGAGAGGAGGAGAATTTTTTTTCTGCAGCAAGCCGTTGTGATCTGGAATGCACTGCCTGAAAGAATGGTGGAAGCAGATTCAATTGTAACTTTCATAAGGGAATTGTATAAATACATGAAAAGGAACAAATTGCAGGGCTATGGGGAAAGAGCAGGGGGAGTGGAATTAATTGAAGAGCTCTTTCAAACAGCCGGCACAGGCACAAGCTGTTTGCTTCTATGATTTTAGGACTCCACAGGTGCACTGTTTACTGCCCCTCCCTCACATCGCAGCCCCTCTTTCTCTTCACTTTGCCATGTCGTGTGAGCCACGGTTGGAGCACATGGTGCTCTAAATCTTCACCGCTGCTCCATTGTGCCACTAGCTCAAGCCTGTGTCTGGCCTCACCCACCCCTCCCCCTGCAGAAGCCTTACACACCACCAGGACAGACCTCTTGTTGGAGAAGACAAAGTACAGTATCTTAATGTTTCCAATTCCACATATAAAGCCCCCATCCTAAAAAATAAACAAGCTTGGGGTTTCCATAGCCTTTGGCTGACTGTGAGCAATGCCACAGGAAGTGCACTAGTATCCTGTTTGGAATCACACATTACCAAGGTACTTGATAAAATTGACCCAGGCAAATCTTTTGCAATCAATGGGAGATGGAGTTATGGAATAAATTCAACTGGGAAGGATACTGAATCAGAGTATAACTAGGGTCACAAAGACTAGCAGATACATAGGAACATTATTAGTAACATTAGGAACAGGAGTGGGCCATTCAGCTCCTGAAGCCTGCTCCACCATTCTATTACATCATGCTGATCTGTATCTTAACGCCATTTACACTCTGTTGACCCATATCCTTTGACACCCTTACCTAACAAAAATCTATCGATCTCATTCTTGGAAGCTCCCATTGACCACCAGCATTCACAGCCTGCTGTGTGAAAAAGTGCTTCCCGATTTCACTCCTAAAAGGCCGGGCTCTAATTTCAAGGTTACGCGCCCTTGTTCTAGACCCCCCCACTGGAGGAAATAGTTTCTCTCTATCTACTCTATCAAATCCTTTGAACATTTTAAGCACCTTGATCAGATCACCCCTCAATCGCCTACATTTATGAATAGAGGGGAGAGGTAGGGAGACATGCCGAGAAGGTGGGTAGGTGGGGTCAGCCTTGTAAAGGTACAGGCTTGTTTGGCCTAGTGACCTTTTCCTGCTCCTAAAATTTCACGGGCCCTGAATTTCCTGACTTTCTGCCCCTGCACTGCCGTAACTTCGCCAGAAATTCCTGTTGACACATTTAAACGGGGTTTCTGTTGCAAAGATATAGCAGCAGAGCCTCTGAGGAAAGTCAGGGCCCCTGTGTTCTTTCTAGCTGTGGTTCGAAACTCCTGCCTTGAAGTTAATAAATGTCGTTGTACGTGGTACTAATGCTGTGTTTAAAACAAACGTTTTTATACATGGGAACGGGCTAGGCAATAATGATAGACCATCGCATGGTAATCAATCCTGTCACGGTATTTGTTGGCATAATTGGGGAGTAACGATCGTCTGTCTAATCGACCATTGATCAGCCGCTGCTGAAGGAATTTAGTCAAGAAAGGAAGGGGACGAAATTCTGCAGCTGGAGTGGACAACCCGGGTTGGACGACACGTGTTATACATGTTTGCTTACCCTGGCTTTGCCGATAGGTATGGAGGCTGGCAGTGCACTGCCACAAGTATCACTGGGGTGGGGGAGTGGGATGGGGAACGTGGGGTGGGGTGGGGAGTGGGGTAGGGGAGTGGGGTGAGGGGAGTGGGGTGGGGGCATTGGGGGAGTGGGGTGGGGGCGTTGGGGGAGTGGGGTGGGGGTGGGATGGGAGAAGATGGGGGAGTGGGGTGGGGTGCGTTGGGGGAGTGGAGTGGGAGGCGTTGGGGTGGGGGTGGGAGGAGGTGTGGGTGGGGGGAGTGGGGTGGGGGATGTTGGGGTGGGGGTGGGAGGGGGAGGGTGGGGGGAGTGGGGGAAGTGGGGTGGGGGGCGTTGGGGGTGTGTGGTGGGGGTGGGAGGTTGGGGGTAGTGGAGTGGGGGGGCGTTGGGAGAGTGGGGTGGGGGTAGAGTGGGGTGAGGGAGGGTGGGTAGAGTAGGGTGGGGTGGGGAGGGTGGGTAGAGTAGGGTGGGGGGATTGGGTTGGGTGGGGTGGTGGAAGGGTGAGTGGGGTGGGGGAGGGGTGGGGGAAGTGTGGGGGGAGTAGGGTGGGGTTGGGGTGGGGGTGAGGTGGGGGGGTGGATGTGGGGTTGGGGGAGTGGGGTGGGGGTGGGGGTGGGATGGGGTAGTGGGGTGGGGGAGTGGGGTGGGGGGAGTGAGGGAGTAGGGTGGGGATGTGGGGTGGGGGGAGTGGGTTGGGGCGGGATTGGGGTAGTGGGGTGGGTGATGGGGTGGGAGTGGGGGGGGCGTGGGGTGGGGGAGTGGGGTGGGGGTGGGATTGGGGTGGGGGGCGTGGGTGAGAGAGTGGGAGGAGTTGGGGTGGGGGAGTCGGGTGGGTGGAGTGGGGTGGTGGGCATGGGGAGTGGGGGTGGGGGGAGTGGGGTGGGTGGAGTGGGGGTGGGGTGCGGGGCGTGGGGTGGGGGAGTGGGGTGGGGGCGTGGGGAGTGGGGTGGGGGCGAGGGGTGGGAGAGTGGGAGGAGTGGGGGTGGGTGGAGTGGGGTAGGGGTTGGGGAGTGGTGTGAGGGGCGTTGGGTGGGGAAGTGGGGTGGAGGGGGTGAGTGGAGTGAGTTGGATGGTGGGGGCATTTCCAGAATACGCAAACCAGAATAGACCAACACCTGTGCAGATTGGGCACAGGACGACTTGCTGGTAAATTGGTTTGCTTTGTGCCTGTTTTACAACTGAACGTTTTACGTTGTTTGCCTTCCTTTCGGAACACACAGTGGGTGTACTTTCAGCACCAAAGGACTCCGGTCCCTGTTGGGAAGAAGAGACTTGCACCGTACTGACTTCAATTATTAACCAAGATTTTTCTGACTTGTTTGAATAAGTTATGTGTCTGCGCCAGGACAGGAATGGAATATGTAATTTAATTCCTGAAAGCATAAATCATTAAATAAACAATGTCTGGATACATAAAAAGCTCAAACTAAGATGTCATTAATAAATATTTATATCTGAAAGGCTGCTGATTTCAATGAATATACAGCCATGAGTGCAGTTAATAATACCACAGACCAGAGACTTGTGCTGCTGTCTGTAGGATCCGACATGAAGTGACGTTGGGCAGTCTGGATCTAGTTTCTCGCGAACATGGGGCTCAGGATGTGGCCATATTTATTGCCCTGAGAAGCCCTTCTATTGAGAAGATGTTTGGTAGGCCACTTCAGAGGACATTGAGTCATCCACGTAAAGTTGGACTGGAATCACATGCTGGCCAGACCAGGTAGGGGTGGCAGGCTGCCTGGAGGACATTAGTGAACCAGGTGGGTTTTTACAATCTGGAAGCTTTCAGGGCCATTTTTCTAGTGCCAGCTCACTAATTACCATAGTACAGGAAACTCTCGATTTACCGGCACCTAAATAACCGGAAATCTCTGTTAACCGGCAAAATTCAGGAGTAGGTTCAGGTAAGTTTTACTTCATATTAGTGGCCGTTCCTGGATCTGTGGCCATGTAACCGGGATTCCTGCACCTGTTGCTATGCAACAGGGACGCCTGGATCTGTGGCCATGTACGGGGCTCTCGTACCTTTTACTATACCTCTCTGTAATCCGGACTTTTTGATAAACCGGCACCACGCCGGTCCCGTCGGTGCCGGATAAAAAAGAGTTTCCTGTAATTGAATTCAATTTCACAACTTGCCCTGGTGGGATATAAACTGACAAGATCTGATTTGCTCGTCTAGGATCATAACCACTAAACTACCACACTGTACACGCCGACAGCATAGCAATAAGAAGTCACATTTATATAGCGCCTTTAACATAGAAAAAAACAACCGAAAGAGCTTCGTTTTTTTTAATTCATTCACGGGATGTGGGTGTCGCTGGCAAAGCCAGCATTTATTGCCCATCCCTAATTGCCCTTGAGAAGGTGGTGGTGAGCCGCCTTCTGGAACTGTTGCAGTCCATGTGGTGAAGGTTCACAAAACACAGAAGGAAAAAATGGGCACTGAGCCAAAGGAGATATTAACAGGGGCGACCAAAGCCTTAGTCAAAGAGGTTGATTTAAGGAGGGTTTTAAATGAGAAGAGGAAGGTGGAGAGTCAAAGGGGTTTAAGGGAGAGAATTCCAGAACATTGGTCTTCAGTAGCTGAAGGCACGGCCTGGTGGGGCGAAGGGAAGGGGGCAGCACAAGAGGCCAGAGTCAGAGGAATGGAAAAATGGAAAGTTGTAGGGCTGGTGGGGGTTAGAGGAATAGGGAGAGGTGAGGCCTGAGACAGTGGCCAGGGAAGGGGATGGAATTGGTGGCGAGGGTACAGTGTATGTAGCGGAGGCCAAAGTACATCAAAAAACTGCTCTTAACTTTGCTCCAATTGGTATAAAATAGGCAACCTCATTCCGAGGACACAGGACAGCTGGTGTGGGAAGTGGTAATGTGTCACCCTGGTACAGTGGGGTTGGGGATGGGATATCTAGTTGGAACAGTGTGAGAAATCTTTACTCTGCAGCTAACCCATGCTGTACCTGACCGTGGAGTGTTTGATGGGACAGTCTAGAGGGGGCTTTACTAACCCGTGCTGTACGCGGAGTGCTTGATTTCTTCATTGATCGGGGTGGGGGGGGGGGGGGTCGTGGTGGTGAGAATGTGAATTAAGTATAACCCAAGACCTGGCTGCAGTGCCGAAAGAAATGACCTCACCAGGTGTGCAGAGGTAGGAAACCACAGTCATATCTCTCCACTCCACCATGTCCGCACCTCCCTTCAGTATGACAATTCCTTGGAAGTTTCCCATGGTTCCTCATTTGGCAGTCGGGAGGACTTCACAACACTCTGAAGAGCTGCTCCTCGGATCACCCCTTCCAACTGCTGCAGAATCTTGTTGCTTCTTCCTGTCTTGATACACATTAAGTTCAGCAGGCTGATACATGTTGAATGCTGAAAGCTCTTTTACCAATGGTAATCATTTACCCGCTTCTACTCTTCTGGCAGAAGTCTACCCATGACAAGAGGGAGAGAATACATGAGTGAGAGAAGGAGAACACCAGACCCTCTTCTGAAGAGCCTGCAGTATAAATCTGTTACTTAGTGCATCTGATTCTGGACAAAAAGTAAGGTAGACTTGCATTAATGGAGCGCTTTTCGTGACTTCTGTACATCCCAAAGCGCTTTATAGCCATTGAAGTATTTTGAAGTGTAGTCACTATTGTAATGTAGGAAATGCGGCAGCCAGTTTGCGCACAGCAAAGTTCCACAAAAAGCAATGAGATAATGACCAGAAATTCTGTTTTAGTGATGTTGGTTGAGGGATAACTATTGTCCAGGCCACCAAATAGTGCCATGGGATCTTTTACATCCACCTGAGAGGGCAGACGGGTCCTCGGTTTAACGTCTCATCCAAAAGATGGGCAAAAATAGACAACTTGCATGAGATCAGAAAGATTGTGTTAAGTATTATTATCTAGCAATGGAATTCATTCACGGGAATCGGAACTGCTAGGTTGTTCTTTATTCATTTGGGCCCATATTGGGGTATTTTGAGATGACGGGGACGATTTTCTACGGTCGCCCGTCTGTTTCTCACTTTAAAAATTGGCGTCCGGCAGCTGATCATTGGGAAAAGGGCAGGGGAGGGGCACCTCAGATGTCCCATTGAACCCCTGGGTCCACCAAATGCAATTTTCAGGCGGGCCTGTAAAGGGGCAAGCAGCCCACCCACCTGTTTCCTGCGGGAAGTTGCTTAAATATTCAAATCGGGGTCCACCGCCAGTGACAGGTCCTCGAGTTATAGATGCATTTAAGGGGAAGCTAGATAAGTACATGAGGGAGAAAGGAATAGAAGGATATACTGGTGGGGTGAGATGAAGTAGGGTGGGAGGAGGCTCGCGTGGAGCATAAACACCGGCACAGACCAGTTGGGCCGAATGGCCTGTTTCTGTGCTGTAAATTCTATGTAGTGTGATTACAATTTCCAGGTATCAATGGGGGAAGCATGCGTCACACTCAGGCTGCCCGTTTGTACCAAGCTTGGAGCAGCCTAACCAGGCCTTAACGGGACCGCTAAAACCCGCTCATACAAAAAACGGACTGGGAAATTATTAATTTGTATATTTGTGGGGCCGGGAGGAGCAGGAGTGAGCCTCTTGAGCCTACAGAAAAACTCCATCCCAGTGCCGGCCTAAGCCAGGCCCACACCCCAAGCCCTACCCACCACCCCGCTAAGTATGGGAGCCGGCTGATATTTCGCTCTCCCGCAATAGGCCAGTTGCAGCGAGGCCCCCACATGGCGCCCGCAGCTCACTGGCAGCCTGAGGTGAATGAGGCCCGAACCCGGAATGCTTACGACCAGTGGTGCTTCGCTACATACGTAAGTGGGCCAGTGAACGCAGTGGGGGTGGCGGGAACCGCTGGGAACCATTTTGAAGAAACGCTCAATTTCCCGTTAGGCTGGTTTCCGTACTGTGATCTGAAACTGGCCTTTTTAAGTTTAAATCTCTCCCCGAGGCCCTAGCTTGCTAGGGACATTCAGGTGTCCCAGCACTGTAAATGATGGGAAATACGTTGTATGTAAATGACGGCAGCACCGCCGAAGGCAGGGGAGCCAAGAGAACCGTTACCCTTGCTTCTCACAGGAAGTTCAGGTCCTGGGTCTCTTTTCCCTCTCTGGCTCCCCGTGCCCATTGCTCTTTCCTCTTATTCTGTTGAATTACTGTCTTTGCTTCTCTTTTCCTCCCACATGTTTCCTTTATGTTGAAGCTTGCCCTCCGATACTGCCATTTGCTGTTATATTTTAGTCTCTGCTGAACTCTCTTCAGTTCTAATCCTTGCCCTTGAGGTCAGTGATAAATTTTTAGGATCTGTGCTGTATCTCGCCTCCCCGTTTCTCTCTTACTCTGCTCCCATTTTATTCGAGCCTTTCTTGCTTTTCCCAGGATTGTTTTTCCCCCACAGTTCTGATCTGGGTCAATCTTGTTCTGTTCTCTCCTGACGTCATCTGCCTCTTGATCCAACCTTCTCCCTACCGGTTTCTGAGTCGGTCACTGCTCCGGCTCTTTTACGTTGCTTCGTCTCTCACTCTAACCTTCTCTCGTTCTCATTCTTCCTTTAAACACCTCCTCATTCTTTCTCTCCCCTCCATTCCTCCCCATTTCTCTCTGGTGTAAAGCAGGAGTTGAAACTAGATATAAAAAAGGGGTTATAAGGTGGGGGGAGGGAGGGTCACTAATCATTTGGGAAGATCTTTTTGAGGGTTAAATCATTCAGATTTCCTTTAGGTGCATTGTTTAAGCACGGAGGCTGAGGGACTGCACACAGCCAGCCTGATCTAGCTGTGCTCAAAGAATACAGACACAGAAAATCTAAGCTCGACATCTGCACACGTCTCCATCCAGTGACTGTGTAAAGAAGCGCTTCACAAGCCCAAATATTTGAATATTACCAATATTGGCAATCATTAAATTACCGGCTTGGATACAGAGGTGAGCTGTGGCTCAGTTGCGAGCACTCTGCCCTCTGAGGCATAAGGTTGTGGGTTCGAGCCTCACTCCAGAAACTTGAGCACAGAATCTCAGCTGACACTTCATGCAATACTGAGGGAGTGCGGCACTGTCGGTCTTACGTTAAACCGAGGCTCCAGACGTCTGCTCTCTCAGATCCCATGGCACTATTTGGAAGAACGGGGGAGTTATCCCCAGTCTCCTGGACAATATTTATCCCTCAACCAACATCACTGAAACAGTTTAATTGGTCATTTATCTTATTGCTGTTTGTGGGAGCTTGCTGTGTGCAAATTGTCTGCCGTGTTTCCTACATTATGACAGTGACTACACTTAAATAATTGGCTGTGAAGTGCTTTGGGACATCCTGAGGCTATGAAAAGCTCTAAGTAAATACAAGTTCTTTCTTTCTTTTCCCTGCCTTCTAGAGAAACCCATTAAATTACATTTGAAGAGCGTAGGACTTTATCGAGAGTGCAGGCGATCGTGTAGGTATCTAATAATATATTGAGGCTTGGCTGCAGTGCACAATCTCAGCTCTTTCTAATGTTCTGGGGATTGCAGCTTTCTTCAAAGATTAATGCGAGTGTCAGCACTGATCTGACGCTTGGAAAATACATCTGATAGAGCCCAAGGAATCCTGGGACATTTTTATAGAACTCTGCTACTCCATCACAGCTGGTTTCAAAGCAGCAAGATGGGAGGGGGGTCCAGAACCAAGCACGATGCTTCATATCTGACAGATTCCACTGCAGGTGCATCAGCATCACGGTGCATTTGCATCAATGTATTTAACATTTTGTGTTCAAACTCATGAAGGATTTTGAAAGAGTAAACAAGGAGAAACTGTCAGGAGGGCTGGTAATCAGAGGACACAGATTGAAGATAATTGGTAAAAGAATGAGAGAGGTGGGGTGAGGAGAATTTTTTTTAATGCAGCAAGTTGTTATGATCTGGGATGTTAAGGGGGAAAGAGCAGGGGAGTGGGACTGATTGGATAGCTCTTTCACAGACGCGATGGGCCGATTGGCCTCCTTTCGTGCTGTATCATTCTATGGCTGCGAAATTCGGTAGGTTAGCACCTCCCGTTAGCGCCTGGCGGGGGCACTAAGGGGTTAGCACCCGGCCGTGGCGAATCCAACGCTGCACGCGACCTTCAGTGGTGAATTAGCACTGGCGCTAACCGTTAGCACCTAGGCTTCTAGTGCCTCTCACATGGTGACGTCAATGCGTGTGCTACGCCCCGTTAACGGCCTTGATACAAAATTCCTTTTTGCTCCCTGCTTTAGCGCCTCACGCCGACAACGCCAGTAAGAGGAGGTGCTGAGCACTCCGAGGTGCGCTGCAGGAGCAGTAATAAATGGGAATGCTACCGTGTCACTTGAACATCGCGAAAAAGGCGCTTTCAGTGATCGCACCGTTTATTACTTGCACCAGTCTGCTGCCTGCATGAAATTTTTACACCTTTTCCTCAAACATCTCCAAATGCTGCACTTTCTGAAAGTGATGGGGGTGGCAATGGCAGTCGCTCAGGTCACATTGAAAAACACCACTGATGACTATGAGTTTATACAGCGTGATTGGCCCTTCCCTTTAAGAGATGGAAGCAGCCTGTGTGATTAAAGAGTGCCATTTGACTGCGCGCGACCTTCTTTATCACTCTGCTGGTAGCGCCCCGCTCTCAGAGGTTAGTGCCCTAAGTTAGGAGTGTAGCGCTTGATGTAGCACTCCACTTCCCTCTTGGAGCACTAACAATGAATTTCGTGGGAGTCGACAATGATTAGCGCCTGGTGCTAAATCTTAAACTTTTAAGTTTTAGCACCCCAAATGGGGCTATACCGAATGTCTCCCTCTATGATTTAATATTTTTAGTGCACAGAGGGGCCCTTCTCCCCACACCTTAATATGGGTGGATTGTTCTCAATGCGATTTGTGTGAAGGATAGGAGAACAGAGTTCGGGGGGACGGGAGGGGGAAGGGGGTTGAAGGAGGGGCAATTGTCTGTGCTGACGTATAAATGGACCCGCTCCTTGCTGTGGCCCCTGCAAATCGGGAAATCCTTCTCCTTCTGCTGTGTACTGCATGGAAATGAGACAGGAGTTGGCCAATTATAAAAAGAAAGAAAGACTTGCATTTCTACAGCACCTTTCATGACCACCGGATGTCCCAAAGCGCCCTATAGCCAAAGAAGTACTTTTGAAGTGGAGTCACTGCTGTAATGTGGGAAACGTGGCAGCCAATTTGCACACAGCAAGCTCCCACAAACCCCAATATGATAATGATCAGATAATCTGTTTTTAGTGATATTGGTTGAGGGATAAATATTGGCCGGG
Organism: Somniosus microcephalus; assembly: GCF_052327205.1. NCBI lineage: Eukaryota > Metazoa > Chordata > Chondrichthyes > Squaliformes > Somniosidae > Somniosus > Somniosus microcephalus. Next base: position 18,937,678 of record NC_141006.1, on the reverse strand, counting down.
ACATCGGGGAGAACTCCCCTGCTCTTCTTCGAAATAGTGCCATGGGATCTTTTACATTCATCTGAGAGAGCAGACATTTCATCCTACAGACAGAACCTCCGACAGTGCAGCACTCCCTCAGTACTGCACCGGGGTGCCAGTCTAGATTACAAGCTCAAGTCTTAAATGTTTATAAGTTTTTTCCTTCCCTCTTGAGTAATAATCCAGCTCCAAGGGAAGTTACGCACACCAGCAGATTTCTTCATCAGCTCTGCACTTTTTTCATAGCACTGTGCACCCTGAAGAACACATCGGGAAAAATATGGAGAATTCAACCTCAAGTTCCTGCGGCAAACCCCTGGGAGTGGAGCTGGAGCAGAGTGGAACTTCCATCAGCCACATGGATCCGCCCCTGACCTCATCCCAAATCCCGGGGTCAAGGTGCATTTGCATAATTTGGGGGTTCTGCCTCAGCCGGGGTAGGCAGGGAGGGGTATCACAGCAGCACTTTGCTGCAACGTGATTGGCCGGCCATGTTGGGTGAAGATAATGAGAAACGTGAAGAAGTGTCTTGGATTTCAAAGTTCTCAGGGCTAATTGGCCACTCTGTGATCGATGGTCACGGGCGTTTGAAGAAATAGCTGTCCTCACATCTACCAGGGTCAAGCCCTGGCACACTAGTGCATCTGCTGTAGGCATACGTTACATTGCGGCAAGGGTGGCGGAACTGGCCTGGTTCCTGGTGGATGATGTCAACCCAGCAATCCCACCCTCTTCTGTAATGTCTGCCTGGGGAAGCGGGTAGTCCAAATTTTTCCGCACTCTCTCTGCACAGATTGTGATACAATGAACCGTGCTGATAAAATCCTCAAGGGATTCTATAGGGTGGATAGAGAGAAACCATTTCCCCTGGTGGGAGAATCAAGAACAAGGGAACATGATCTTAAAGTTAGAGCTAGGCCATTCAGAAGCAAAATCCTGAATGGCCTAGCACTTTTTCACACAAAGGGTGGTGGAAATCGAGAACTCCCTGTCCAAAAGACTGTGGATGCTGGGGGGGGGGGGGGAGGGGTCAATTGAAATTTTCAAGACTGAGGTTGATAGATTTTTGTTGGGTAAGGGTATCAAGGGATATGGAGCAAAGGCGGGTAAATGGAGTTACGGCGCAGGTCAGCCACGACCTAATTAAATGACGGAGCAGGCTCAAGGAGCTAAATGGCCTCCTCCTGTCCCTATGTAATCCCTTTCCCCCCACTCCACAGAATCAGATCATAGAATGGTTACAGCACGGAAGAAGGCCATTCAGCCCGTCGAGCCTGTGCCGGCTCTCTCCAAGAGCACTTCAGCTAAGCCCACTCCCCTCGCCCTTTCCCCTTAGCCCTGCAGACTTTGGAGGAATTTTTTGGCTTTTGTGTCTAACAGTAGATTCTAGTCTAATTATCAGATGTCTGGTATTTTTCTATCACCTCCACACACAGAACATCTCCACAGCCACCCCACTGATCCAACATGATTTTTAAGAACCTGTAACATATTCTTTTAATTGAGAATTCCATGATCATGCCAAAAATGCAGGATCCCACAAATATCAAAAAGAAAGGGAGAGAGAACATGGTAAATCAGTCATTGTTCAGGAGGTGACACCAAGATTGCACTTTTCTTTTCATTCCTGGGATCGGGCATCTATGGCAAGGCCAGCATTTAGTGCCCATCACTAATTGCCCTTGAGAAGGTGGTGGTGAGCCGCCTTCTTGAACCACTGCAGTCCTTGTGGTGAAGGTGCTCCCACAGTGCTGTTAGGGAGGGAGTTCCAGGATTTTGACCCAGTGACGATGAAGGAATGGCGATATACTTCCAAGTCAGGATGGTATGTGACTTGGAGAGTAGCTTGGAGGTGATGCTGCTCCCATGCGCCTGCTGCCCTTGTCCTTCTAGGTGGAAGAGGTCGGAGGTTTGGGAGGTGCTGCCGAAGAAGCCTTGGTGAGTTGCTGCAGTGCATCTTGTAGATGGTACACACTGCAGCCACGGTGTGATGGTGGTGGAAAGAGTGAATATTTAAGGTGGTGGATGGGATGCCAATCAAATGCCTGGAGATGATCCTCTGCCCATTATGGGAGCCGTCCGATATTCATTCCCAGTTGACAGAAATAACATTTGGGCGGTTTTTACACTGGGCGGGGGATCTGCATAAACAGTTGGGCAAATTGAAAATCTACCCCCCGACAAATCTCCCAAGAATGGCCAGTAATGGAGGTTGCTCTACTCATCGTGTCAACGTTTGGTCCATTCTGTTCCACCTTGCTAATCTGCCACAGCCAAGGAGGGTGCTGGGACATCTCCAAGTTGAGGCTGCCTGGGGAAACATCTGGCACAGTTGTGTTCCTTTACCTCTACAATCAGTAGGGAATGAGATGAAATGAAGTGCGGAAATACTGCTGTGTTCCTCGACAGACCATTCCTGGAGAAGCCTTCACCTCTCTCAGCTAGCCTTAGTTCAACAACAACAACTTGCATTTATATCGCACCTTTAATGTAGTAAAACGTCCCAAGGCGCTTCACAGGAGCGTTATAAAACAAACTTTGACACCGAGCCAGAAAAAGAGATATTAGGGCAGGTGACCAAAAGCTTGGTCAAAAAGGTAGGTTTTAAGGAGCGTCTTAAAGGAGGAAAGAGAGGTAGCGAGGTGGACAGGTTTAGGCAGGGATTTCCAGAGTTTAGGACCTAGGCAGCTGAACGCAATGGTGGAGTGCGCAAGGGGCTAGAATTGGATGAGCGCAGAGATCACGGAGGGTTGTGGGGCTACAGGAGATTACAGAGATAGCTTAGCCCTGAAATCCCCATTCTTATCAGCACAGACAATCTCACCACTTCAACAATAAAAACCAACTCCTTCGATGGTCAATCATTCACTGCTATAATTTATCTTCTTGGTGAAGGCATGCATTGCATGAAGTGTTGTGTGTGGAAAAAGAGGGATGACGGGGATTATTAAGTACTTTGTTGTACTTGATTAAGTCTTGGCAGGGAGCATAAATAAGATTATGCTATATGATGCATTACTGAACTTTGAGTTGGAGAATGGATGAGAGTGTCGGATGCAGAAAGGGACTCCCTGCTGCTCAACGGAGCTGGAAAACTTTAAGCTCAGCAGGCAGGCCACTGAAGATGAATGGAATGTTTCAAGCAGAAGATGTAATACTATCATTTTGGAGATGGAGAGTAATGAGGTATTGCACAGTAATAGCGTTCCATCAATAATTTAATGGAAAACATTTGGTTAAACAGCACAGTAAATGCAGCACCTGCTCTGTAACTTCAAAGATTAACACTGAGCAAGGTAACTCACGACAGGATCAATCAGACCTGCTGGTGGGTAATTGGGGGCAGCTGACCTCACTAATTGCAGCCCTAACGATACACACACACTCCACCCACCCAACCACCCAACGAACGCACACACTCACACGCTCCACACCCAGCACACCCACCCACTGCACCCACACACCCACCTACCACACCCACCCACCGCATCCACCCCACTACCCACCGAAACCACCGCAGCGCACCCATCTACAGCAACTGCACCCACCCTCCGACTGCACCCACCACAACCACCCCATACACCCACCACAACCACCCCTCCACCACCCACAGAACACCCAACACACTCACTCACAGCACACACCCCACACACTGACACACCCTCTACACTGTCCCATCAAACACTCCCAGGTCAGGTACAGCACGGGGTAATATGTGACTCCAGACCCACAGCAATGTGGTTGACTCTTAACTGCCCTCTGAAATGGCCTTGCAAGCCACTCAGTTGTAACTAACTGCTACAAAACATAATGGCCCAGTAATTCGGGTCCAAATGCGTGAGTACGGTCTGGGTACTCACGCATCTGGCCGGGTGAAATGCCGGCGTTCAGGAAACACCGTGCATGCGGAGAACGCCGGCATTTCCGGTCCTCTGAACGAAGGGGTTCAGAGGCACAGCGCGTGCGACTGCACAGGCAGCGCGTGCGCAGTGAACTTCGTCGATTTCATTCATAGATTCAGTGAGGGTAAGTCCTTACAAGTTACACTTGAAAAAATCATGTGTAAAGTTGTTCCAAGGCTGCGGAGGAAGATATATTTTATCGTGGAGCTTCTGAAAGGCAATATTTTTGTTTGGGAAAGTGAGGAAAGTTATTTTAAGAAATGCTGAGGTTAGTTTTAAAGTTTAAATTTTTTTTTTTTAAATGGGTTTTCAGTACAGTAGGTAGAAGGAGCAATTGTGGCTGTGTGAATTGAATGTGAGAATGAGTGTTCTAAAATGAGTAATGTAACATTTCCAACACTTTTAAGAAAGAAAGTTTTCATCAGTAATAAGTAATTATGTATGTATGTCCGCATATATTCCTTTACGTATATGTATGTATGTTTTATATTCCTTTACTTATGTGTATGAATGTATGTTTTTAATTATGATTTTCCAATAAGTTACTTTCTCTGAAAGTCATAATTAAATACATACATTCATACACATAAGTAAAGGAATATATACATACACGCAAAGGAATATATACAGGCATACATACATAATTACTTAAAAGAATATATTACTGATGAAAAGTTTCTTTCTTAAAAATGTTGGAGTCACTTTCACATTTAATAAACACAGCAAATTCAATTAACATAGCCACAATTGATCCTTCTACCTACAGTACTGAAAACCCGTTTTAAAAAACAAAAATAAACTTTAAAACTTACCTCAGCATTTCTTAAAATACCTTTCCTCCCTTTCCCAAACAACCGCAGCCTCTGGAGCAACTGTACTCATGCTTTTTTCATGTGTAAGTTGTAAGGACTTGACCTCACTGAAAGCATGAATGAAAGCTGCGAATTTTACTGCGCACGCGCTGCCTGTACAGTCGCACGCGTTCTGCCTCTGAACCCCTTCGTTCAGAGGACAGGAAATGCCGGTTTTCCCCGCATGCGCTGTGCATGCTGAAAACCGGCATTTCCTCCGGACAGACGCGTAAGTACCCCGACCGTACTCGCGCGTTTGGAAGGGAATTACTGGGCCAACATTTTACATGTCAATAAAATGAAAAATTTAACAATTGCACGATTTGCCCCCTCGCATCTGCGACTGAGGGTCCAAGGAGGTGCATTGCGCAACAGGTCATCGTTGTATGTATCCTCACACTGTTCCCTTTCGGGAACTGTATGAAGTGGTGGAATGATTTCTGGCCACGTTAACACTCCTTCCGTGACCATAACCATCTTCATACCAGCCATTAGGGTGGTTAGTCCTATGGCGTGAGGGTTTTACGGGCTCCCACAACCCATCTGAGGGGGGGGGGCCACCCACACCCGCGGACGCAAGTATCCCGCTGGATGTCCACCCAGAATTTATAGTTGGAGCTCCGACTCCACTTGCCAGGACTGTCTGGAGCGGGGTTCGAAACCCTACTCCTTCTGGCCCAGCGGCGGGGATGCTTACCGCTACACAAAAGGCCCACTCCGCGCAAAAGGTGACACCCATACGTTTCCTGCGCCTTTTCCCTCCCCGTGACTGGAGCCCTATGCTGCCACTTGAAAGACCAAGCTATCATCTGTCCTTTTTGCGGCGCCTTTGACTTCGCATTACCAATGATGAGCAGGCGCTGCGTCTCCACCTCGTTGAGGAGATTGCTGAGGTCATCATCAGTTCAATTGAGAGTTCTTTTAATGCCGTGAATTGTGCTCATTCCAGCCATTTCACGTTGCTAATCGGATTGGGCCTTTGGCGTAGCGGTAGGATCCCCGCCGCTGGGCCAGACGGGGTAGGGTTTCGAACCCCGCTCCAGACAGTCCCGGCAAGTGGAGTCGGAGCTCCGGCTCTAAATTCTGGGTTGACATCCAGTGGGATATTTGCGTCCGTGGGTGTGAGTGGCCCCCCCTCCTTGTATAGCTTGTGGGAGCCCGTAAAACCCTCCCGCCATAGGACTAACCACCCTAATGGCTGGTTCAAAGATGGTTACGGTCACAGAATGAGTGTTAATCACGGCCATAAATCCTTCCACCACTTCATACAGTTCCCCAAAGGGAACAGTGTGAAGACACGTATGACGACGACATTGGTAAATAAATAAATGGAATAAAAAAAATTATTTTAGGGCTTTTAAAAGTCTTTAAATTGCTTTAATTCTGTTTAAAAACTACTTCAGATTCTTCAAAATAATGTAAACGTTTTTAAAAATTTATAAAAGTTACCAAAAGCTTCATAAAAATACCAAAAACCTATTTAAAATGCTGCTTTGCATGTAAAAATGCTTAGCAGCTTGTGAGAAACATTGGGGGCGTGTCCTATTAAACTGAGACCTCAAGGGGCGTGTCTCACTTGCACAGTGCGCTCCAGGCTTCACGCTGGCTGCACTCCTGGGCGGCGTGACGTCAGACGCTGCCCGGGATTCTTATTTTGCAAACACGAATTCCAGGCGTCCCTGGAGGTGAAATGTCAGCGCGTCGGGTAAGTGCATATACGGGGCTTACACGCGCGGCAAGCCACCGACCCGAATTACTGGGCCAATAAGAATGAAACCGGATGGAACACATGGCATCAACCTCGGCACCGGCTACGGACACAGCAATGGCACACCCAGCCCAGTTGACCCTGCAAAGTCCTCCTCACTAACATCTGGGGACTTGTACCAAAATTGGGAGAGCTGTCCCGCAGACGAGTCAAGCAACAGCCTGACATAGTCATAATAACAGAATCATATCTTTCAGCAAATGTCCCAAACTCCTCCATCCACGGGCAGGACAGACCCACCAAGGGTGGTGGCACAGTGATATACAGTCAAGAAGGAGTGGCCCTGGGAGTCCTCAACATTGACTCCGGACCCCATGAAGTCTCATGGCTTCAGGTCAAGCATGGGCAAGGAAACCTCCTACTGGTTACAACCTATCGTCCTCCCTCAGCTGATGAATCAGTACTCCTCCATGTTGAACACCACTTGGAAGAACTACTGAGAGTAGCAAGGGCACAGAATGTACTCTGGTTGAGGGACTTCAATGTCAATCACCAAGAGTGGCTCAGTAGCACCACTACCGATGGAGCTGACCGAGACCTGAAAAACTTAACTGCCAGTCTGGGCATCCGACTGGTGTTGAGAGAACCAACACGAGGGAAAAATCTACTTGACCTCGTCCTCACCAGTCTACCTGTTGATGATGCATCTGTCCATGACAGTATTGGTAGCAGTACCACCACACAGTCATTGTGGAGATGAAGTCCCATCTTCACACTGAGAACACCCTCCATCGTGTTGTGTGGCACTACCACCGTGCTAAATGGGATAGATTCAGAACAGATCTAGCAGCTCAAAACTGGGCATCCATGAGACGCTGTGAGCCATCAGCTGCAGCAGAATTGTATTCCACCAAAATCTGTAACCTCATGGCCTGGCATATCCCTCACTCTACCATTACCATCAAGCCAGGGGACCAACTCTGGTTCAATAAGGAGTGCAGAAGAGCATGCCAGGAGCAGCACCAGGTGTACCTAAAAATGAGGTGCCAACCTGGGGAAGCTGCAGCACAGGACTACATGCATGCTAAAAAGCAGAAGTAGCATGTTATAGACAGGGCTAAGCAATCCCACAATCAATGAATCAGATCAAAGCTCTGCAGTCTTGCCACATCCAGTCCTGAATATTGGTGGACCATTAAACAACTAACGAGAGGAGGAGGCTCCATGAATATCCCCATCCTCAATGATGCTGGAGCCCAGCACATGAGTGCAAAAGACAAGGCTGTAGCATTTGCAACCATCTTTAGCCAGAAGTGCCAAGTGGATGATTCATATCGGCCTACTCCTGAGGTCCCCACCATCACAGAAGCCAGTTTTCAGCCAATTCGATTTACTCCACGTGATATCAAGAAACGGCTGAGCGTACTGGATACAGCAAAGGCTGTGGGCCCCAACAACATCCCAGCTATCGTGCTGAAGACTTGTGCTCCAGAACTAGCCACACCTCTAGCCAAGCTGTTCCAGTACAGCTACAACACTGGCATCTATCCGACAATGTGGAAACCTGCCCAGGTGTGTCCTGGCAACAAAAAGCAGGACAAATCCAATCCGACCAATTACCGCCTCATCAGTCTACTCTCAATCATCAGCAAAGTGATGGAAGGTGTCATCGACAGTGCTATCAAGCAGCACTTACTCACCAAAAACTTGCTCACTGATGCCCAGTTTGGGTTCCGCCAAGACCACTCGGCTCCCGACCTCATTACAGCCTCGGTCCAAACATGGACAAAGGAGCTGAATTCCAGAGGTGAGAGTGACTGCCCCTGACATCAAGGCAGCATTTGAACAAGTCTGGCATCAAGGAGCCCTAGTAAAACTTAAATCAATGGGAATCGGGGGGAAAACTCTCCACTGGCTGGAGTCATACCTAGCACGAAGGAAGATGGTTCTGGTGGTTGAAGGTCAATCATCACAGCCCCAAGACATCGCTGCAGGAGTTCCTCAGGGCAGTGTCCTAGGCCCAACCATCTTCAGCTGCTTCATCAATGACCTTCCCTCCAACTTAAGGTCAAAAATGGGGATGTTTGCTGATGACTGCACAGTGTTCAGTGAAAATCACAACTCCTCAGATAATGAAGCAGTCCATACCCACATGCAATAAGACCTGGACGACGTTCAGGCTTGGTCTGAAAAGTGGCAGGTAACATTCGTGCCACAGAAGTGCCAGGCAATGACTATCTCCAACAAGTGAGAGTCTAATCACCTCCCCTTGACTTTCAATGGCATTACCAGCACCGAATCCCCCACTATCAACATCCTGGGGGTCGCCATTAACCAGAAACTTAACTGGACCAACCTCATAAATACTGTGGCAACAAGAGCAGGTCAGAGGCTGGATATTCTGTGGCGAGTGTCTCACTTGCTGACTTCCCAAAGCCTTTCCACCATCTACAAGACACAAGTAAGGAGTGTGATGGAATGCTCTCCACTTGCCTGGTTGAGTGCAGCTCCAACAGCACTCAAGAAGCTCAACACCATCCAGGACAAAGCAGCCTGCTTGATTAGCACCCCATCCACCAACCTAAACATTCACGCCCTCCACCACTGGCATACCGTGGCTGCAGTGTATACCATCTACAAGATGCACTGCAGCAACTCGCCAAGGCTTCTTTGGCAGCACCTCCCAAACCCGCGACCTCTTCCGCCTAGAAGGACAAGGGCAGCAGGTGCATGGGAACACCACCACCTCCAATTTCCCCTCCAAGTCACACACCATCCTGACTTAGAAATATATCGCCAATCCTTCATCGTCGCTGAGTCAAAATCCTGGAACTCCCTCCCTAACAGCACTGTGGGAGCACCTTCACCACATGGGCTCAGCACCACCTTCTCAACAGCAATTAGGGATGGGCAATAAATGCTGGCCTTGCCAGCAATGCCCCCACCCCATAAATGGATTAAAAAAAAGATACAGACTAAAGCTCCCTCTACACTGTCTGATCAAACACTCCCAGGTCAGGTACAGCACAGGTTAGATACAGAGTAAAGCTCCCTGTACACTGTCCCCATCAAACATTCCCAGGGCAGGTAAAGCACGGGGTTAGATACAGAGTAAAGCTCCCTCTACACTGTCCCATCAAACATTCCCAGGGCAGGTACAGCATGGGGTTAGATACAGAGTAAAGCTCCCTCTACACTGTCCCATCAAACATTCCCAGGGCAGGTACAGCACGGGGTTAGATACAGAGTAAAGCTCCCTCTACACTGTCCCATCAAACATTCCCAGGGCAGGTACAGCATGGGTTAGATACAGAGTAAAGCTCCCTCTACACTGTCCCATCAAACACTCCCAGGGCAGATACAGCACAGGTTAGTTAAAGTAAAGCTTCCTCTGCTTCCCTTGAAGAATCACTTGCCCAAGTACCCTGTGATGAAATATTCCATTCATCACTCATCAGTATTTCTCTGCCTGTGCCTGTGGTTGGTTTCAGTTTCATTTCCATTGTGTTGTACTGTGTGTAGGGCTCCGCCCATACCTGGCTCCTATGTAAGCTGGCCCAGCCTGCAGCACATCCAGTACGGCAGACCTCTGGATGGAAGATACATTCTCCTCTGTGTGTTACCTTCTAAGTCAATAAAAGCCTTGTTTTGTTTCGCTAACATCGAGTCTCGGATTTATTGAGGCACATCAATTTTATTGACTTAATTTTCAACACAATGGATCAACTCTTGAAACCCGAACGTTTGGATTTGGACCAGCATGCTTCGGATGCATCGGCACGCTTCGGACACTGGTTTATGTGTATGGAATTCTTCCTGGACAATTCCGCAGCCGTCAAAGACGCTACGGACGCTGCGAGTATGAAACTCGGAATTCTGCGGAATTGGGTAAGCCACCGGGTTTACCCCCTCATCCAAGACGCCGACACGTACCCGGCCGCCTGCGACATCTTAAAGGCGCATTACCAGCAGCCTACGAATGAGGTGTATGCTAGGCATCTGCTCGCTACTCGCGCACAGCGACCTGGGGAATCGGTGGAGGTGTTCCTAGGCACCCTGAAAACGCTTGGCAAAGACTGCAAGTGCCAAGATGTAAAAGCCGCAGTGTACACTGACGAGCTTGTTCGCGATGCCTTTATCACAGGCCTCAGCTCCACTTCCATCCGGCAGAGACTGCTGGAAAAAACGGGATTGGACCTGAAACAGGCTGCGGACACAGCACGATCCCTGGATGTGGCCCAGAGAAACTCGGACGCCTACTCTTCAGCCCGCGCCGTCCACGCCGCCACGTGTGCAACAAGGGCACCGCCATCTTGGAAGGCATCTTCCCCGCCCGGCAGCCCGACACCGTCGGGGCCCCGCTCTCCCCCCAGAAGCCCTACGACAGCCGCGACGCGTCGGGGACCCAACTGCTACTTCTGCGGGCAGCCAAAGCACACCAGAAACCTGTGCCCGGCGAAAGGCACCACCTGCTTTAAGTGCGGTAAGAAGGGGCACTTCGGGAAGGTGTGCAGAAAGAATCCCGCCGGAAAACCCGCCACCGCCGCGTGTGCGCCGTGGGAGCGGCCATCTTGGACGCCATCTTGCCCGACCTCGTGGGGTCCGCCATCTTGTGAGCAGACAGCGTGGACGCCATCTTGTCTTGATCAGGGCCCTACAGTGGCATCGGTCACAGTGGACCCGACCAGGCCGCACCCGCTATCCAAATCAATGGTGGACATCGAGGTAAACGGGTGCAGGGTTAAATGTTTAGTTGACAGTGGAAGCACGGAGAGTTTTATCCACCCTGAACTGGTACAACAACTCTCCCTAAAGGTGGTCCCTACTCGGGGTACCATCTCTATGGCTGATAAAACCCAGACATCGACCATTATGGGTTACTGCACGGTACAATTGTCCGTTAACGGAACTGTATACGATAATTTTAAAGTATTAATCATGAAGAATCTATGTGCAAGCGTGATCTTGGGCCTGGATTTCCAGTGCTACCACCAAAGCATCACGCTCAATTACGGTGGGTCCCAGCCGCCCCTCACAGTGTGCGGTCCGGCTACCCTGAAGGTAAAGCCGCCTTCGCTATTCGCGAACCTTACCCCTAACTGCCGGCCAATAGCGACCAAAAGCAGGAGGTACAGCTGGGAGGACAGGCGGTTTATCGCGACCGAGGTAGACAGGCTCCTGAAAGAGCGCATTATTGAATGCAGCAATAGCCCGTGGCGCGCCCAAGTGGTGGTGGTAAGGGGTAGCGAGAAGAAACGGATGGTGATCGACTATAGCCAAACGATCAACAGGTACACCCAACTAGACGCCTACCCGCTACCCCGCATATCAGAAATGGTGAACCAAATCGCCCAATACCGGGTGTTCTCCACCATCGACCTCAAGTCAGCGTACCACCAGCTCCCTATCAGGCCAGAGGACCGCCTGTACACCGCTTTCGAGGTGAACGGACACCTCTACCAATTCCTCAGAGTCCCCTTTGGGGTGACGAATGGGGTCTCGGTCTTCCAGAGGGAGATGGACCGCATGGTCGATGACCACCACTTGCAGGCAACCTTCCCCTACCTCGACAACGTCACCATCTGCGGTCACAACCAGCAGGATCACGACTCGAACCTCGAGAGGTTCCTGAAAACCGCACAAAAACTCAACCTCACCTACAACGAGGACAAGTGCGTTTACAACACCACGCGCCTCTGCATACTAGGCAGCGTGGTGCAGAATGGGGAAATCGGACCAGACCCCGACCGATTGCGCCCCCTACGGGAGCTGCCCCTGCCCAACACTCCCAAAGCCCTGAAAAGGTGCCTGGGGTTATTTTCTTATTATTCCCAATGGGTCCCCAACTACTCCGACAAAGCCCGCCCCCTCTTGAAAGCATCCTCTTTTCCACTCTCTGCTGAGGCCCATGCCATCTTCAAAAGCATTAAGCAGGATATTGAGCGGGCCACGCTACAGGCAGTGGACGAGAACACTCCCTTTCAAGTGGAAAGTGATGCGTCTGACTTTGCCTTGGCGGCCACCCTCAACCAGGCGGGGCGGCCCGTAGCTTTCTTCTCGAGGACCCTCCAAGGGCCCGAGATCAGACACTCTTCCGTAGAAAAGGAGGCCCAAGCCATCGTGGAGGCAGTGCGCCACTGGCGCCACTACCTAGCCGGGAAACGCTTCACCCTACTTACCGACCAGCGGTCGGTAGCGTTTATGTTCAATAATAAACAGAGGGGGAAGATTAAAAATGATAAGATTCTTAGGTGGCGGATCGAGCTCTCCACCTTCGATTATGACATCATTTACCGGCCAGGGGTCCTTAACGAATCCCCCGATGCCCTCTCATGAGGGATGTGTGCCAGCGCCACCGGGGATCGGCTACAGACCCTCCACAATGACCTCTGCCACCCAGGGGTCACGCGGCTGTTCCACTTCATAAAGTCCCGCAACTTACCCTACTCGATTGAGGAAGTTCGGTCCCTGACCAGGAACTGTCGCACTTGCGCTGAGTGCAAGCCTCGGTTCTACCGCCCAGATAGAGCCCACTTAATCAAAGCTACACGGCCCTTTGAGCGGCTCAGCTTAGATTTCAAGGGCCCCCTCCCGTCCGTCGACCGCAATGTTTACTTCCTGAACATTGTGGACGAATACTCTTGTTTCCCATTCGCCTTCCCCTGCCCAGACATGACCAGCGCCACGGTCATTAAATGCCTCAACAGCCTGTTCTGCCTGTTCGGTATGCCGAGCTACATCCATACGGATAGGGGGGCGTCCTTCATGAATGAAGAGCTACGCCAGTACATGCTGTCCAGGGGGATCGCCACGAGCCGTACCACCAGCTACAACCCCCGGGGTAACGGTCAAGTGGAGCGAGAGAACGGGACAGTATGGAAAGCAGTCACTCTAGCTCTAAGGACCAAAGGCCTCCCTATCTCCCGCTGGCAGGAAGTCCTCCCAGATGTGCTCCATTCGATACGGTCGCTATTGTGTACTGCCACTAAGGCCACGCCTCACGAGCGAATGTTTGTCTTTCCCCGGAAATCCACCTCAGGCGTATCCATGCCGTCATGGCTCTCCACCCCAGGTCCGGTATTCGTGCGAAGGCATGTGAGGGGCCACAAGACGGACCCTCTCGTGGAGTCAGTGCACCTACTCCACGCCAACCCCCAATACGCGTATGTCTGGCACGCCGACGGAAGGGAGGACACCGTGTCCATAAAAGACGTCGCCCCAGCCGGTAACGACAACAACCACGACAACAGCAGCAACAACGACCACGGCAACTCTTACCCACCCACTACTCTTTCATCACCCCTGGAAGAACATCGACCAATGGTACCCCCACCAACTACCCCTTCAACAACCCTGGCGGCACCCCCGGCAGAGACCCAGGAGGCCACCGGGGACACCCAGCTGACACCCGCGGCACCACAACAGCCACGTCGGTCGCAGAGGACTATCAAACCCCCGAACAGACTAAATCTATAGAAGGGGTGAATGTGATGAAATATTCCATTCATCACTCATCAGTATTTCTCTGCCTGTGACTGTGGTTGGTTTCAGTTTCATTTCCATTGTATTGTACTGTGTGTAGGGCTCCGCCCATACCTGGCTCCTATGTAAGCTGGCCCAGCCTGCAGCACATCCAGTACGGCAGACCTCTGGATGGAAGATACATTCTCCTCTGTGTGTTACCTTCTAAGTCAATAAAAGCCTTGTTTTGTTTCGCTAACATTGAGTCTTGGATTTATTGAGGCACATCATACCCCTCATGTAGGAGCACTAGTGAGCGGTTATTTGAGTTCAGCGAGCTCAGCTGATCGTTTTGTGTACACATGTGCTCTTCAGCAGGAATTGTTGGGAGAGGAGCAGAGCTTCAGAGCCAGGCGTGTCGGGCAATATGTCCTCTGCCTGGCCAAGCATTCTATGGCCAATTGCTTTGCTCATCCCAATTTTGTCCCAGATTAGATTAACTAACTCAGCAGAGATCATTGTTTGAACCTGCTCTGTATAACAACTCCAGTGAAACAGTGGACAGGGGAATGTTATTTCAGAGCATTCAACATCCGCCTCTTAATATCACCAACTAATTTATAGATAAATTCCTTTGTCAACGTGTTTTAGAAATATTAGGATTGAAATTGGTCTTGGACTGTACAGTACACAAAATGGGCGCTAGCTAATCGTCAACCCGAATCGGGCAGGATAAAAGCGGTTGGCGATTCGTTATTTCCCATTTTGCGCTATCGCCATGACCAATTTCACCACCACTGTCAACTGCACAGGCCCCAGGACTGGTCGCTGGGAATCTGCAGGGCTCACAATCCAATTAAAAGTATCATTGGTCATTGCCTGCTCTTTCATACCGTTCAAACAGTTCATGGTCCAAGTTACAACATCCTCCTTTATCCCAAGGAATCTTCCTTTAACTAACATAGAGATAGGAACAGGAGTAGGCCATTCGGCCCTTCGAGCCTGCTCCGCCATTCAATGAGATCATGGCTGATCCTCGTCTGAGATCATAGCTGATCTTACCAGTTCAGTACCCCGTCCCCGCCTTTTCTCCGTAACCCTTAATCCCCTTAGCCTTCAGAAATATATCCAATTCTCTCTTGAAAATATTTATTGAATTAGCCTTCACAGCCCTCTGTGGCAGGGAATTCCACAGGCTCACCACTCTTTGAGTGAAGAAATTCTTCCTCATCTCTGTTTTAAATGATTTGCCCGCTATTTTTAGACTGTGGCCCCTGGTTCTGTGCTCCCTGGCCATTGGAAACATTCTCTCTGAATTCAGCCTGTCCAGGCCTGCCATAATTTTATATGTTTCGATGAGATCCCCTCTCAATCTTCTAAACTCCAGTGAGTACAAGCCCAAACTATTTAATCTCTCTTCGTAGGTCATTCCCGCCATTCCAGGTATCAGCCTGGTGAATCGCCGTTGCACTCTTTCCATGGCAAGAACATCCTTCCGCAGATGGGGCGACCAAAACTGTACACAATACTCCAGATGCGGTCTCACCAGCACCTTGTACAGCTGTAGTAAGGTATCCCTATTCCTATACTCGAACCCCCTTGATATGAAGGCCAACATACCATTTGCCTTCTTAATCGCCTGTTGCACCTGCATGCTCTCCTTCAGTGACTGGTGCACAAGAACACCCAGGTCCCTCTGCACTTCCCCATCTCCCAATCTATTGCCATTTAGATAATAATCTACCCTCCTGTTTTTACCCCCAAAGTGGATAACCTCGCATTTATCCACATTATAGTGCATCTGCCACGTATCCGCCCATTCCCCCAACCTGTCCAAATCGCACTGTAGCCTCCTGACATCCTCATCAGAGCCCACCCCTCCTCCTAGTTTAGTGTCGTCAGCGAATTTGGAAATATTGCATCCAATTCCCTGATCCAGATCATTTATATATATTGTGAACAGCTGGGGTCCCAGGACAGATCCTTGCGGCACCCCGCTGGTCACTGCCTGCCACTCTGAAAACGAGCCGTTTATTCCAACTCTCTGTTTTCTATCCGCCAGCCAGTTCTCTATCCACGTTAATACTTTGCCCCCAATCCCATGAGCCTTAATTTTGCATGACAATCTTTTGTGTGGAACCTTATCGAAGGCTTTCTGGAAGTCAAGGTACACCACATCCACTGGCTCTCCCCCATCTATTTTACCAGTTACTTCCTCAAAAAATTCCAGCAGATTAGTCAAACACGATTTACCCTTTGTAAATCCATGTTGACTCTGTCCGATCCTTTCCCCATTTGTCAAGTGCTCCGCTATTTTATCCTTAATAATGGACTCTAGCATTTTGCCCACAACCGATGTAAGGCTTACTGGTCTATAATTCCCTGCTTTCTCTCTACCCCCCTTTTTAAATATTGGGGTAACATTAGCTACCCTCCAATCCACGGGTACTGTTCCCGAGTCAATGGAGTTCCGGAAGATGATCCTTAGAGCATCTGCTATCTCCAGGGCCACCTCCTTAAGTACCCTAGGATGTAGTTTATCAGGCCCCGGGGATTTGTCGGCCTTCAGTCCCCTCAACTTACCCAACACCATATCCCTAGAGATACTAATTTCTGTCAGCTCCTCCCTCTCATTAGTCCCTATGTTTGCCGATATTCCTGGGAGGTTATTTGTGTCCTCCTTTGTGAATAAAGAACCAAAGTATGAGTTTAATTGGTCTGCCATTTCCTTATTCTCCATTATATATTCTCCCGAATCGGACTGCAGGGGACCGACTTGGGATTTTACCAGTCTTTTCCTCCTGATATACCGATAAAAGCTTTTGCAGTCTGTCTTTATTTTTGCTGCAAGTTTACTTTCGTATTCTATTTTCCCCTTCCTGATTAATCCCTTTGTCCTCTTCTGCTGTATCCTGTACTGCCCCCAATCTTCCGGTCTGGTGCTTTTTTTTGCCAGTTGATATGCCCTTTTTTTTGATTTTATGCTGTCCCTAATTTCCCTCGTTATCCACGGTTGAGTCACCTTTTTAGGTTTATTTTTATGCCAAACCGGTATAAACATGTTCTGGAATTCTTCCATTCTATCTTTGAATGCTTGCCATTGTCTATCCACTGTCAATCCCCCCAGAAACACCACCCAATCAATCTTACCCAATTCCCGTCTCATACCCTTGTAATTCCCTTTATTTAAGTTCTGGACCTTAGTCTCTGATTCAATTTCCTCACTCTCCATCTCGACTGAGAGCTCGATCATATTATGATCGCTCTGACCCAAGGGGCCTCGTACAAGAAGATTGGTGATAAGTCCCTTCTCATTGCACAATACCCAGTCTAAAATGGCCTGATCTCGAGTCGGCTCCTCGACATATTGGTCCAGATAACCGTCCCGAAAACATTCCAGGAATTCCTCCTCCTCAGAATTTTTACTAATTTGGGTAGTCCAATCAATATGTAAATTAAAGTCACCCATGATGACAGCTGTGCTCTTATCGCACGCTTCTCTAATTTCCCTTTTTATGCCTTCCCTCACCTCCATATTACTATTTGGAGGCCTATATATCACACCCACTAACGTTTTTCTCCCCTTGCTATTTCTCATTTCTACCCATACAGATTCCGTATAACTACCTTATCTATTACCATTGGCAGGCCTTGATTTATAACATTCACCATCTTGCAGCATTTGCCGATTCTCATATCCTCGCAGAACTCCAGTGAATTAGTTGGCTGTACCTTTGCAGTTGTCAGTTTAGGTTAAGCGCCAACGTTCTTGTCCAAGGCTCCTTTTTCAAAGATTCCCAAGTTTCTCCACTGTGGACATCCAGTTGACGAGGCAAGAATTCCCAGGATCATCATCCTTATAAACAAAAATCTGGGAAGCCTAAGAGTTTGTCTTTTGGAACGACTCCTGTATCCAATAGCCGTATTCAAACAGTAACATCTCCCTGTGTCCATCATTAAGTGTCAAGAAGCATTAGGCCCGTGAACTCAGCTGAATCTTTGCGAGAACCTTCCCCCATTCCATTGCAATGTAATTAGAATTTCTTTCACTCTCCTCCTTTCCCCTGTTGCACCGTGTCAACAATTCCACTCCAATCTCCTGCTCTTGCCCTGGTGTACCATAGCAATCCCCGGAGATTACTTTCCTCCCGTTGTGTCACAGATAGCCACTCAAACTGGCTTAGATCTCCCATCATCCACAGCTAAGTCAAGCCTTTTGTTAAAGGCTCAGCTCTTCATTTTGTAGCGATATTATCTGCAATTTATTGCTTCTATCACTCCTGAGCTTTTAAGCCCAGCTGCATTTGTTCCCATGCTAAGCCAATGCAGGTCTGTGTCAGGCTGCTTATCTTCGCCTTTCATTCCACGCGTAATCCGCAGGCTCCAAAAACATGCTTCTCCTGCAGCTGTTAAACCAAAGGCACTCCAGTGTTCAGTGGTTCAGTCCCAGCAGGAGAGAACATATTCACTGGGGACTGGAGCTGGCACTGCCCAAACAAGGACCCACTGTGGCTCAACCTGGAGATAGGAACTTAGATCAACAACATGACAGATCATACTGACAACAAATCAGCAGGATGCCGCACTGTTAACCATCGATCGTCACTGAGAGGGCTAAAGATTCTTTTATTGGTATTGCAATTTGCAACCTCCCTGTCCTTTTCAACACAGCTTTAACTCATGAACCTAACCTGCCCGGATGACAACTGACACAATCAGATCAGCTTCCCGTTTTAAACTCCAGTCTCCAAGACACCAAAGGAGGTTCAGCACATTTCACATTAATTACATTTCTTTCATTCCGAAAAAGGAACACTATGGCCTGATATTTTATGCCCTTCACAGTGTAGTGTTGAATATTTGGGTGGCACGTTGTTCCGCTTGTTTCACACCCAGACTCCAGCGCAATCGGCCGAACCAGCGCAAAAGATCGGGGGGGGAAAAGTGAGTGA
Source organism: Somniosus microcephalus (assembly GCF_052327205.1). Classification (NCBI taxonomy): domain Eukaryota; kingdom Metazoa; phylum Chordata; class Chondrichthyes; order Squaliformes; family Somniosidae; genus Somniosus; species Somniosus microcephalus. The sequence goes on along the minus strand of NC_141006.1, from coordinate 18,918,783 downwards.
GTTACGCCCCAAACCTCATACACTCATATTTTCCACAATCTTTTACACTGGTTTAAGAATTCAATTGGCCCGAATCAAGCCGCCCACGAACCTGGCTACACCACCAGGTCAAAATTGCAAAATTGAGCCGCTAACGCTGGTTCGGGAAGGCTCTTCAATTGCGCTCAGTTTCTTAGGCACATGGCCATTAGTTCTTCTTCTTAGGCAGTCCCTCGGAACCGAGGATGACTTGCTTCCACACTAAAAATGAGTTCTCAGGTGACGAGTCCAATGCGGGACCGACAGTCTCTGTCACAGGTGGGGCAGATGGTGGTTGAAGGGGCGGGTGTGTGGGGTGCTTGGGTTGACGTGCGCTCCTTGCGCTTGGCTTCTGCTTGCTCCTGGCGAAGAGACTTGAGGTGTTCGGCGCCTTCCCGGTTGCTTCTCCTGCACTTTGTGTGGTCTTGGGCCTGGGATTCCCAGGTGTCAGTGGGGATGTTGCACTTTTTCAAGGAGTCTTTGAGGGTGTCCTTGAAGCGTTTCCTCTGCCCACCTGGGGCTCTCTTGCCATGTCAGAGCTCCGAGTAGAGAGCTTATTTTGGGAGTCTCATATTAGGCATGCAGACAATGTGACCTGTCCATCGGAGCTGTAGGAGTTTTTACCTCATTGAATCTTTGCAGTATGTTAATCACCCCTGTGTTGCTATAATTGGAGTAATTGGAACAGGCACTAGTAGGGATGTTTTAAAAGCTTTTTCATATCAAAAAATGTTTAATTTACTAAGGAATTGACTAGTGTACACCAATTAAACTATTAAATGGTTCAGTATAGTTTTTTAAAGTCATTTTCAGTGATTTTAAATCAGGTTTCTCACAGGGAGGACTAGACGCCCTTATTAAACATGTTTATTTCTTTTGGTGATGAACCCAGTTTCAGCTGTTGTAATAAAACCGCACCAGGTTACCGCTCTTACATACACCAAGGAATATTTTTGAAAGCAAATTATTTTTTAAATTACATTTTAAAATGCTGCCCGATTGCGCTGGTTCATGGCAGGTTTCGCGTTTGGTGATATGCAAACGAGTTTGAGCAGAAACGCAAGAGGAAAAAAGACTTCGCAAAACCAGTGCAATTTTGGGTGCAATTTACACCCCGAACGCCAATTATGCCCAAAGCGAAATCTCTACCCCCTGATATTTTACACATTGTGTAGTGCTATGTGTTAATTAACTGATATTTTATACACTACATTGTTGGGTTTTAAATACCTCATACGATATACATTGTACAGTGCGATGTGTTGATTCTCTGATACTTCGACACTGTAAAATGTCACCTATTATCTGAGAATCTCTTAAAGCCCGGAACAGTTTTTGAAACTTTGGTACAAAATACGACGTGACAAAACCATCCTCTAGAAACAGGTAACATTCCTGCTACAATTGTCTCCAAACTTTGCCCACTGTCTCGCAGCTGGCCTTGTTTATAGCTGTTGGAGTTTTACCTCATTGAATCTTTGCAGTATGTTAATCACCCATGTGCTGATATAATTGGAGTAATTGGAGTGTCCTAGCCAAAACTTGTCCCTGAACCAACATCAATAAAACAGATTATCTGATCGTTATCAGATTACTGTTTGTGGGACCTTGCTGTGCGCAAATTGGCTGCTGCGTTTCCTTCATTACAGCAGAGACTACACTTCAGAAGTATTTAATTGGTTGTAAAGCACTTTGGGATTTCCTGCGGTCGTGAAACATGCTGTTTCTTTCTTTTATTAAGACATCGTAACATCTCAGAACTGCTGGTTTTATTTTTCTGGATCCATGAATTAGGGAGTTCATTTTATGTTTGTTGATGGTAATGTCACATTTTACCACTTCATCATAAACTATTTATTCGATGAATGATTTTAGCAACATTTATCAGAAGCTTTTGAGTTCCTGTTGTCAGACGCTGATGGTAAGCTCATCCTTTAACACAACGAGCTCAGATGTCTCCCGGTACATTCTGTGCGACAGAGGGTGAAATATTGGCCCAGGATTTGCTGGAGCGAGGCATCTCAACCGAACGCCATCGATTGGATTTCCGCCCCTCAGATTGTATTTTTGTGCCGCAAATTGCTGGCAGTGCAAGTTGATAATGGGGACAACGGGGCATCTGGGACGTCAGGAACTACGGTCTATTTCCTTAACCAATGAAACAAAAAGATAGAGAAAGAAACAGAGTGTGATGAAATATTTCCATTCATCACTGGCTGTGACTGAGGTCGGTTTCAGTGTCATTTCCCTTCCCCCAGACCTCATTGTATTGTGTACTGGAATGTGCTGTATTGTATACTGGAATGTGCTGGAATGTGCTGTGTGTAGGGCTCCGCCCATACCTGGCCCCGTTTGTAAGCTAGTTCAGTCTGGCCTCAGTCTCCAGAAGGACGACATCTCTCTCGCTTACGTGTTACGTTCTAAGTCAATAAAAGCCTTGTTTTTGTTCTGCTAACTTCGAGTCTCGGAATTATTGAGGCACATCAATTTTATTAACTTATTTTTCAACACTATGGATCAACTCCTGAAACCCGAACGTTTGGATTTGGATCAACATGCTCCGGACGCATCAGCACGCTTCGGACACTGGTTTGAGTGTATGGAATTCTTCCTAGACAATTCCGCAGCCGTCAAAGACGCTACGGACGCTGCGAGGATGAGACTCGGAATTCTGCGGAATTGGGTAAGCCACCGGGTTTACCCCCTCATCCAAGACGCCGAGACGTACCTGGCCGCCTGCGACATCTTAAAGGCGCATTATCAGCAGCCTACGAATGAGGTGTATGCTAGGCACCTGCTCGCCACCCGCGCACAGCGACCTGGGGAATCGGTGGAGGAGTTCCTAAGCACCCTGAAAATGCTTGGCAAAGACTGCAAGTGCCGAGATGTAAAAGCCGCAGTGTACACTGACGAGCTTGTTCGCGAAGCCTTCATCACAGGCCTCAGCTCCACTTACATCCGGCAAAGACTGCTGGAAAAAACGGGGTTGGACCTGAAACAGGCTGCGGACACCGCGCGATCCCTGGATGTGGCCCAGAGAAACTCGGACGCCTACTCTTCAGCCCGCGCCGTCCACGCCACCACGTGTGCACCGAGGGCGCCGCCATCTTGGAAGGCATCTTCCCCGCCCGACAGCCCGACACCGGCTGGGCCCCGCTCTCCCCCCAGAAGCCCTACGACAGCCGCGACGCGTCAGGGACCCAACTGCTACTTCTGCGGGCAGCCAAAGCACACCAGAAACCTGTGCCCGGCGAAAGGCACCACCTGCTTTAAGTGTGGTAAGAAGGGGCACTTCGGGAAGGTGTGCAGAGGGAACCCCGCCGGAAAACCAACCGCCGGAAAACCCGCCACCGCCGCGTGTGCGCCGTGGGAGCGGCCATCTTGGACGCCATCTTGCCCGACCTCGTGGGGTCCGCCATCTTGTGAGCAGACAGCATGGACGCCATCTTGTATCGATCAGGGCCCTACAGTGGCATCGGTCACAGTGGACCAGACCAGGCCGCACCCACTATCCAGATCAATGGTGGACATCGAGGTAAACGGGTGCCGGGTTAAATGCTTAATTGACAGTGGAAGCACGGAGAGCTTTATCCACCCAGATCTGGCACAACAACTCTCCCTAAAGGTGGTCCCTACTCAGGGTACCATCTCTATGGCTGACAAAACCCAGACATCGACCATTCTGGGTTACTGCACGGTACAATTGTGCGTTAACGGAACTGTATATGATAATTTTAAAGTATTAATCATGAAGAACCTATGTGCGAGCGTGATCTTGGGCCTGGATTTCCAGTGCAACCACCAAAGCATCACGCTCAAGTACGGTGGGTCCCAGCCGCCCCTCACAGTGTGCGGTCTGGCTACCCTGAAGGTAAAGCCGCCTTCGCTATTCGCGAACCTTACCCCTAACTGCCGGCCAATAGCGACCAAAAGCAGGAGGTACAGCTGGGAGGACAGGCGGTTTATCGCGACCGAGGTAGACAGGCTCCTGAAAGAGCGCATTATTGAACGCAGCAACAGCCCGTGGCGCGCCCAAGTGGTAGTGGTAAGGGGTAGCGAGAAGAAACGGATGGTGATCGACTATAGTCAAACGATCAACAGGTACACCCTACTAGACGCCTACCCGCTACCCCGCATATCAGAAATGGTGAACCAAATCGCCCAATACCGGGTGTTCTCCACCATCGACCTCAAGTCAGCATACCACCAGCTCCCTATCAGACCAGAGGACCGCCCGTACACCGCCTTCGAGGCGAACGGACGCCTCTACCAATTCCTCAGAGTCCCCTTTGGGGTGACGAATGGGGTCTCGGTCTTCCAGAGGGAGATGGACCGCATGGTCGATGACCAGCACTTGCAGGCAACCTTCCCCTACCTCGACAACGTCACCATCTGCGGTCACAACCAGCAGGATCATGACTCGAACCTCGAGAGGTTCCTGAAAACTGCACAAAAACTCAACCTCACCTACAACGAGGACAAGTGCGTTTACAACACCACGCGCCTCTGCATACTAGGCAGCGTGGTGGAGAATGGGGAAATCGGACCAGACTCCGACCGATTGCGCCCCCTATGGGAGCTGCCCCTGCCCAACACTGCCAAAGCCCTGAAAAGGTGCCTGGGGTTATTCTCTTATTATTCCCAATGGGTCCCCAACTACTCCGACAAAGCCCGCCCCCTCTTGAAAGCATCCTCTTTTCCGCTCTCTGCTGAGGCCCATGCCGCCTTCAAAAGCATTAAGCAGGATATTGAGCGGGCCACGCTACAGGCAGTGGACGAGAACACCCCCTTTCAAGTGGAAAGTGATGCGTCTGACTTTGCCTTGGCGGCCACCCTCAACCAGGCGGGGCGGCCCGTAGCTTTCTTCTCGAGGACCCTCCAAGGGCCCGAGATCAGACACTCCTCCGTGGAAAAGGAGGCCTAAGCCATCGTGGAAGCAGTGCGCCACTGGCGCCACTACCTAGCCGGAAAACGCTTCACCCTACTTACCGACCAGCGGTCGGTAGCGTTTATGTTCAATAATAAACAGAGGGGGAAGATTAAAAATGATAAGATTCTTAGGTGGCGGATCGAGCTCTCCACCTTCGAGTACGACATCATTTACCGGACAGGGGCCCTTAACGAATCCCCTGACGCCCTCTCACGAGGGATGTGTGCCAGCGCCACCGGGCATCGGCTACAGACCCTCCACAACGACCTCTGCCACCCAGGGGTCACGCGGCTGTTCCACTTCATAAAGTCTCGTAACTTACCCTACTTGATTGAGGAAGTTCGGTCCCTGACCAGGAACTGCCGCACTTGCGCTGAGTGCAAGCCTCGGTTCTACCGCCCAGATAGAGCCCACTTAATCAAAGCTACACGGCCCTTTGAGCGGCTCAGCTTAGATTTCAAGGGCCCCCTCCCGTCCGTCGACCGCAATGTTTACTTCCTGAACATTGTGGACGAATACTCCCGGTTCCCATTCGCCTTCCCCTGCCCAGACATGACCAGCGCCACGGTCATTAAATGCCTCAACAGCCTGTTCTGCCTGTTCGGTATGCCGAGCTACATCCATACGGATAGGGGGGCGTCCTTCATGAGTGAAGAGCTACGCCAGTACATGCTGTCCAGGGGGATCGCCACGAGCCGTACCACCAGCTACAACCCCCGGGGTAACGGCCAAGTGGAGCGAGAGAACGGGACAGTATGGAAAGCAGTCACTCTAGCTCTAAGGACCAAGGGCCTCCCTATCTCCCGCTGGCAGGAAGTCCTCTCGGATGTGCTCCATTCGATACGGTCGCTATTGTGTACGGCTACTAATACCACGCCTGATGAACAAATGTTTGTCTTTCCCCGGAAATCCACCTCAGGCGTATCCATGCCGTCATGGCTCTCCACCCCAGGTCCGGTACTCGTGCGAAGGCATGTGAGGGGCCACAAGACGGACCCTCTCGTGGAGCCAGTACACCTACTCCACGCCAACCCCCAATACGCATATGTCCGGCACGCCGACGGAAGGGAGGACACCGTGTCCATAAAAGACGTCGCCCCAGCCGGCATCGACAACAACCGCGGCAATAGCGGCAACGACGATCACAGCAACTCTTACCCACCCATTACTCTTTCATCACCCCCGGAAGAACACCGACCAATGGCACCCCCACCAACTACCCCTTCAACAACCCTGGCGGCACCCCCGGCAGAGACCCGGGAGGCTACCGGGGACACCCAGCCGACACCCGCGGCACCGCAACAGCCACGTCGGTCGCAGAGGACTATCAAACCCCCGAACAGACTAAATCTATAGAAGGGGTGAATGTGATGAAATATTTCCATTCATCTCTGCCTGTGACTGAGATCGGTTTCAGTGTCATTTCCCTTCCCCCAGACCTCATTGTATTGTGTACTGGAATGTGCTGTATTGTAAACTGGAATGTGCTGGAATGTGCTGTGTGTAGGGCTCCGCCCATACCTGGCCCCATTTGTAAGCTAGTTCAGTCTGGCCTCAGTCTCCAGAAGGACGACATCTCTCTCGCTTACGTGTTACGTTCTAAGTTATTAAAAGCCTTGTTTTTGTTCTGCTAACTTCGAGTCTCGGAATTATTGAGGCACATCACAAAGTTTTTGCGGGCTATCAGAATCTGGGCTCCCCACTCTACCCCTTGGTTTACATTTCAGTACACGCAATCCTTGGTGCACCCGCTCCGACTGTCCTTTGGATATTTGCTCGGTTCTGCTGCATCTGTGAGTCACGGTGCAGCCAACCGACCCAGGGCATTGGAGTACGATCAACACATCCCAATCTGATGGGATTAGCACCAGCCCATTAGACGTGGCTTGTACCAATGGAGGGAAATATCTGGCACGGTGCCTGAAACATAAAGTGATCTGTTCCCCAGCCCAGACTCCCATTCCCTAGAACAGACTCCCATTCCCCAGCCCAGATTCCCAATCCCCAGAACAGACTCCCATTCCCCAGAACAGGCTCCCATTCCCCAGAACAGACTCCCAATCCCCAGCCCAGACTCCCAATCCCCAGAACAGACTCCCATTCCCCACAACAGACTCCCAATCCCCAGAACAGACTCCCATTCCCCAGAACAGACTCCCAATCCCCAGAACATATTCCCAATCCCCAGAACAGACTCCCAATCCCCAGAACAGACTCCCATTCCCCAGAACAGACTCCCATTCCCCAAAACAGGCTCCCATTCCTCAGAACAGACTCCCATTCCCCAGAACAGATTCCCAATCCCCAGAACAGACTCCCAATCCCCAGCCCAGACTCCCATTCCCCAGAACAGACTCCCAATCCCCAGAACAGTCTCCCAATCCCCAGAACAGACTCCCATTCCCCAGCCCAGACTCCCATTCCCCAGCCCAGACTCCCAATCCACAGCCCAGACTCCCATTCCCCAGCCCAGACTCCCAATCCCCAGCCCAGACTCCCATTCCCCAGAACAGTCTCCCAATCCCCAGAACAGACTCCCAATCCTCAGCCCAGACTCCCATTCCCCAGAACAGACTCCCAATCCCCAGAACAGTCTCCCAATCCCCAGCCCAGACTCCCATTCCCCAGCCCAGACTCCCAATCCCCAGCCCAGACTCCCATTCCCCAGCCCAGACTCCCAATCCCCAGCCCAGACTCCCATTCCCCAGAACAGACTCCCATTCCCCAGAACAGACTCCCAATCCCCAGAACAGACTCCCAATCCCCAGAACAGACTCCCATTCCCCAGAACAGACTCCCAATCCCCAGAACAGTCTCCCAATCCCCAGAACAGACTCCCATTCCCCAGCCCAGACTCCCAATCCCCAGAACAGACTCCCATTCCCCAGCCCAGACTCCCATTCCCCAGAACAGACTCCCAATCCCCAGAACAGACTCCCATTCCCCAGAACAGACTCCCAATCCCCAGAACAGTCTCCCAATCCCCAGAACAGACTCCCATTCCCCAGAACAGACTCCCAATCCCCAGAACAGACTCCCATTCCCCAGAACAGACTCCCATTCCCCAGAACAGACTCCCATTCCCCAGAACAGACTCCCAGTCCCCAGCCCAGACTCCCAATCCCCAGAACAGACTCCCATTCCCCAGAACAGACTCCCATTCCCCAGAACAGACTCCCAATCCCCAGAACAGACTCCCAATCCCCAGAACAGACTCCCATTCCCCAGAACAGACTCCCAGTCCCCAGCCCAGACTCCCAATCCCCAGAACAGACTCCCATTCCCCAGAACAGACTCCCAATCCCCAGAACAGACTCCCAATCCCCAGCCCAGACTCCCAATCCCCAGAACAGACTCCCAATCCCCAGAACAGACTCCCAGTCCCCAGCCCAGACTCCCAATCCCCAGAACAGACTCCCATTCCCCAGAACAGACTCCCATTCCCCAGAATAGACGCCCATTCCCCAGAACAGACTCCCAATCCCCAGAACAGACTCCCAATCCCCAGCCCAGACTCCCAATCCCCAGAACAGACTCCCATTCCCCAGAACAGACTCCCAATCCCCAGAACAGACTCCCAATCCCTAGAACAGACTCCCAATCCCTAGAACAGACTCCCAATCCCCAGAACAGACTCCCATTCCCCAGAATAGACGCCCATTCCCCAGAACAGACGCCCATTGCCTAGAACACACTCCTATTCCCCAGAACAGGCTCCCATTCCCCAGAACAGACTCCCAATCCCCAGAACAGACTCCCAATCCCCAGAACAGACTCCCATTCCCCAGAACAGACTCCCATTCCCCAGAACACACTCCCATTCCCCAGAACAGACTCCCATTCCCCAGAACAGACTCCCATTCCCCAGAACAGACTCCCAATCCCCAGCCCAGACTCCCAATCCCCAGCCCAGACTCCCAATCCCCAGAACACACTCCCATTCCCCAGAACACACTCCCATTCCCCAGAACACACTCCCATTCCCCAGAACACACTCCCAATCCCCAGAACAGACTCCCATTCCCCAGAACAGACTCCCAATCCCCAGAACACACTCCCAATCCCCAGAACACACTCCCATTCCCCAGAACAGACTCCCATTCCCCAGAACAGACTCCCATTCCCCAGTACAGACCCCTATTCCCTACCACACACTCCCATTCCCCACCACTCACTCCCATTCCCCGCCACTCAATTCCATTCCCCAGAACAGGCTCCCATTCCCAGCACCGACCAATCCCTAGCACTGACTCCCATTCTCCACCGCTCACTCCCATTCTCCAAAGAACTCTCATTTCCCTGCACAGAGCATGTCCCAGCACTGACTCCAGGTGGGGGCAACTTTAACGTGCTGGCGCATTAGGAGCATGCTGGGGCCCGCTAACAAGTGGGGAACCTGGCAGCGCGTCTGTCAGTGGTTTTTTAACCCAGCCACTGCAGGTTTCCCGACCAACTCATGCGAGCGGGCGTGGTGATGACACGCCTGGGTCTATTTCAGTTGGGCTATTTAAAGGGACACTGCAAAGATGACAGTTGAAGGGTTGTGGAGGTGGGGGAATAGAGAAAACAAGTGTAATAATGGATTCCCAACTTGGCAAGGCTGCGCCTCGGTTCACTGATGCCTCCCTAGACCTGATGCTGCAGTCTTTAAGGGCCTGCAGAGAGATACTCATCCCTGCTGATGGGAGGAAGAAGCCTGCCTGAGAGACCAAGAAGGCGTGGCTGGAGATATGGAGAGAAGGCAGGGACAGGGTACTGAGTTTGGATGATCAGCCATGATCTCATTGAATGGCGGAGCAGGCTCGAGGGGCCGAATGGCCTACTCCTGCTCCTATCTTCTATGTTTCTATTGCTGAGGAGGTAAGCAGCAGGACTGTGGTCCATGCTCCTGGATACAGTGCCGGAAGAGGTTTAATGACCTAATGAGGGCAGGAATGGTGAGTACAATGGCACATTCAACTACTTCCTGATGTGCATATCGACCCAACCCCCTCACTCTGCCTTCCCAAGCCTACTCCTGCACATCACTCCTCACACCAATGTATCTTGCAGGTTCACCCATCCCTATGCACTCCCTCACATCCCAATCAGACCATCCACCACTGACACTCACCCTCGTCTGAATACAATGTCACGCCTCCCCCTCATAGTCACCCTCAACAAATGCTGCCCATCCATCCGTTCAACACATACCATCACTCTCACTCAAAGGTCTCTTGTTTCCCTCCTTGCAGGAGAAGAGAGCACCGAGCACCAGGGAGAGATGGAGAATCAGAGGTGGCCCTCCAGCCATCTTGCAATTAACAGCTGCAGAGGATGAGGCGCTAGAGATAAGCTAAGTCTCGGCGTACCTGGCTGTCAGAGATGGGGAGATGGGGGCCTCACAGCTATCTGGTGACAGAATTAAATATCACACACATCCACATGGCATACAACACTCACTCATGTTGACTTGATGTCAGCAGCCAGTGAAATATGATCATGTGCATAACGTTCACTTAAAACATGCTTACCGTAACAGTACTAATTCATGTCTTTAATCTCCCACAGGCCCATCAAGTTTCCCATAAGAGGTGGTGCACGGGGACAATGAGGACTCCTCAGAGATGGTCATGCACTCTGTGGGAGCACCGTCACAGGACTCATGCAGACCGTGCACCAGCTCAGATACACACATTTCGGTGGGACCGATGAGACAGATAGTTGAGTTTTCACTTGGTGTCTCACATATCACAAGTGAGCAAGTGCAGATGGTGGAGACAGGGACAGCAGTGGAGAGACCGCGTCAGATTCCAAACTCTGCTCAGCTGGATTTAGATGCTGAAGCTCGGGGGCCGACAATGAAGAGGATAATTCTGGAGCAGCAGAAAAAAATGTGTGACACACTGGCAGGCTTTTCAGCCAAAACTGTGCATGCTTGCAGAGAGATTGGAGGCGTCCATCTCAAGCACAGGTGCAGGTAGAGCAATCATTGGTGGGACACCCACGGGCTCCAAAACCCAGAGGTCATCGGCCAAAGGCATCTCAGCAGTCAGAGCAGGGATCTGAGCAGCCTGCTTCTACCTCTGCTGAAGCCATAGGGTTTGTCCCACGTAGGAGTAGCAGAAAAAGGAAGGGCAAAGATTTGTAGTTGGCCAAGGGTATGCACTGGGATTATTTGCTGATGATTGCACAGTGCTTAGTTCCATTCGCAACTCCTCAGATAATGAAGCAGTCCATGCCCGAATGCAGCAAGACCTGGACAACATTCAGGTTTGGGCTGATAAGTGCTAAGTAACATTCACCCCACAAAAGTGCCAGGCAATGACCACCTCCAACAAGAGAGAGTCTAACCACTGCCCTTTGACATTCAACGGCATTACCATGATCGAATCCCCCACCATTAACACCATTGACCAGAACCTTAACTGGACCAGCCACATAAATACTGTGGCTACAAGAGCAGGTAAGAAGCTGGCTATTCTGCGGTGAGTGATTCACTTCCTTAGGGAATGGTAGCATAGTGGTAATGTCACTGGGCTAGTAATCCAGAGGCCTGGATTAATGATCCAAGAGACGTGAGTTCAGATTCCACCATGGCAGCTGGGGAATTTAAAATTCAGTTAATTAAATAAATCTGGAATAAAAAGACAATAATGGTAAACATGAAACTATCGGATTGTCGTTAAAAACCCATCTGGTTCACTAATGTCATATACGGAAAGAAATCTACCTTGTCTTGCCTATATGTGACTCCCGACCCACAGAAATGTGGCTGACTCTTAACTGCTCTGTGAAATGGCCTAGCAAGCCACTCAGTTGTAACAAACCACTACGAAACACAATAATAAGAATGAAACCAGATGGCCCACCAGCATCAAACTCTGCACGGGCTATGGACACAACAATGGAACACCCAGCCCGGTCGACCCTGCAAAGTCGTCCTCACCAACATCTGGGGACTTGTGCCAAAATTGGGAGAGCTGTCCCGCAGACTAGTCAAGAACAGCCTGACATAGACAGAATCATACCTTTCAGCCAATGTCCCAAACACCTCCATCACCATCCCTGGGTATGTCCTGTCCCACTGGCAGGACAGACCCATCAGGGGTGGTGGCACAGTGGTATACGGTTGGGCAGGGGTGGTCCTGGGAGTGCTCAACATTGACTCTGGACCCCATGAAGTCTCATGGCTTCAGGTCAAGCATGGGCAAGGAAACCTCCTGCTGATTACCACCTACCGCCCCCCCTCAGCTGATGAATCGGTACTCCTCCATGTTGCACACCATTTGGAAAAAGCACTGAGAGTAACAAGGGCACAGAATGTACTCTGGGTGGGGGACTTCAATGTCCATCACCAAGAGTGGCTCGGTAGCACCACTACTGACTGAGCTGGCTGTGTCCTGAAGGACATAACTGCCAGTCTGGGCCTGCGACAGGTGGTGAGAGAACCAACACGAGGGAAAAATCTACTTGACCTCATCCTCACCAATCTACCTGTCGCAGATGCATCTGTCCATGACAGTATTGGTAGCAGTGACCACCGCACAGTCATTGTGGAGACAAAGTCCCATCTTCACACTGAGGACACCCTCCATCATGTTGTGTGGCACTATCACCGTGCTAAATGGGATAGATTCAGAACAGATCTAGCAGCTCAAAACTGGGCATCCATGAGGTGCTGTGGGCCATCAGCAGCAGCAGAATTGTATTCTACCACAATCTGTAACCTCATGGCCCGGCATATCCCTCACTCTACCATTACCATCAAGCCAGGGGACCAACCCTGGTTCAATAAGGAGTGTAGAAGAGCATGCCAGGAGCAGCACCAGATGTACCTAAAAATGAGGTGGCAACCTGGGGAAGCTGCAACACAGGACTACATGCATAGTAAAAAGTGGAAGCAGCATGAAATAGACAGGAGGCTCCATGAATATCCCCATCCTCAATGATGGTGGAATCCAGCACATGAGTGCAAAAGATAAGGCTGTAGTGTTTGCAACCATCTTCAGCCAGAAGTGCTAAGTGGATGATCCATATGGGCCTACTCCTGAAGTCCCCATCATCACAGAAGCCCGTCTTCAGCAAATTCAATTTACTCCACGTGATATCAAGAAATGGCTGAGTGCAGTGGATACAGCAAAGGCTATGGTCCCCGACAGCATCCCAGCTATCGTGCTGAAGACTTCTGCTCCAGAACTAGCCGCGCCTCTTGCCAAGCTTTTCCAGTACAGCTACAACACTGGCTTCTACCCAACAATGTGGAAAACTCCCCAGGTATGTCCTGTTGACAAAAAGCAGGACAAATCCAATGTCACCAATTACTGCCCCATCCGTCCACTCTCAATCATCAGCAAAGTGATGGAAGGTGTCATCGACAGTGCCATCAAGCGGCACTTACTCACCAGTAACCTGCTCACTGATGCCCAGTTTGAGTGCCGCCAGGACCACTTGGCTCCAGACCTCATTACAGCCTTGGTCCAAACATGGTCAAAGCAGCTGAATTCCAGAGGAGAAGTTAGAGTGACTGCCATTGACATCAAGGCAGCATTTGACCATGTGTAGCATCAAGGAGCCCTAGTAAAACTGAAGTCAATGGGAATCGGCGGGGAAATGCTCCACTGGCTGGAGTCATATCTAGCACAAAGGAAGATGGTTCTGGTGGTTGAAGGTCAATCATCGCAGTCCCAGGATGTCGCTGCAGGAGTTCCTCAGGGCAGTGTCCTAGACCCAACCATCTTCAGCTGCTTCATCAATGACCTTCCCTCCAACATAAGGTCAGAGATGGGGATGCTCACTAATGTCTGCACAGTGTTCAGTGCCATTCACAACTCGTCAGATAATGAAGCAGTCCATGCCCGCATGCAACAAAACCTGGACGACGTTCAGGCTTGGGCTGATAAGTGGTAGGTAACATTCGCGCCACAGAAGTGCCAGGCAATGACAATCTCCAACAAGCAAGAGTCTAACCACCGCCCCATGACTTTCAACGGAATTACCATCGCCAAATCCCCCTCCATCAACATCCTGGGGGTCACCATTGACCAGAAACTTAACTGAACCAGCCACATAAATACTGTGGAACAAGAGCAGGTCAGAGGCTGGGTATTCTGCGGCGAGTGTCTCACCTCCTGACTCCCCAAAGCCTTTCCACCACCTACAAGGCACAAGTAAGGAGTGTGATGGAATACTCTCCACTTGCCTGGATGAGTGCAGCTCCAACAACACTCAAGAAGCTCAACACCATCCAGGACAAAGCAGCCCACTTGATTGGCACCCCATCCACCACCTTAAACATTCACTGTAACATGGCTGCAGTGTGTACCATCTACAAGATACACTGCAGCAACTCGCCAAGGCTTCTTCGGCAGCACCTCCCAAACCCGTGACCTCTTCCACCTAGAAGGACAAGGGCAGCAGGCGCATGGGAACACCACCACCTCCAATTTCGCCTCCAAGTCACACACTATCCTGACTTAGAAGTATATTGCCAATCCTTCATCGTTGCTGGGTCAAAATCCTGGAACTCCCTACCTAACAGCACTGTGGGAGTACCTTCACCACACGGACTGCAGCAGTTCAAGAAGGCGGCTCACCATTACCTTCTCAAGGGCAGTTAGGGTTGGGCAATAAATGATGGCCTTGCTAGCGACGCCCACATCCCATAAATGAATTTTAAAAAAATTCCCCAGAACCTTTCCACCAGCTACAAGGCATAAGTCAGGAGTTTGATGGAATACTCTCCACTTGCATGGCTGAGTGCAGCTCTAGCAACACTCAAGAAGCTGCTCCATCACCATCCCTGTGTATGTCCTGTCCCACTGGCAGGACAGACCCACCAGGTGTGGCGGCACATTGGTATACAGTCGGGAAAGAGTGGCCCTGGGTGTCCCCAACATTGACTCCGGACCCCATGAAGTCTCGTGGCTTCAGGTCAAGCATGGTGATCCTGTTGATTACCACCTACCGCCCTCCCTCAGCTGATGAATCAGTACTCCTCCATGTTGAACACCACTTGGAAGAAGCACGGAGAGTAGCAAAGGCACAGAATGTTCTCTGGGTGGGGGATTTCAATGTCCATCACCAAGAGTGGCTCAGTAGCAGAGGGAAACTTGAATCTTGTCTCTACGTATGAACAACAAAGTTTGGAAACACAAGGACAGAGAATGATAAACACCCAGCCTGAGAGAATGGCTCATACCCTGATAAGAGACTCGTTGCCAAGGCACCACATGCCACAGTCAAAGATAAAGATTGGTCTACGCACTTACTGTATTATAAACAAAGCTTGTAGAGCAGAGGCAAATGCGAAAAAGTTTAGAAGCGGGTTAAACACCTGCAAATGTGCAACTATGTATTATTTAGGCACAGGCCAAGGCCATATTATCATGTAAGAATAGAACCTGTTTCCCCCCCCAAAGCAGAGCGTTTTTGAGGTGGTCAGGAGCCACGCGGATGGCCTGGTGGCCTGGGAACCGGGCTGTGTTGTTCTCTTGGTGGTCGGAGCGTTCTCGAGGTAGTCAGAGCCTGGGAACCATTATTTATATGTCATCTAATATAATATGGCAGACTGTTATCAATGTATTAAAGCCTGTTATAAAAAGCACTTGAGCGTGAGTCATGAGCAGAGTTATTGTCGCCGGGCTAACAACCCTTCATTACGACGGTAACCACGGGGAAATCCGTTAATGGCTGTAAAGTGCTTTGGGATGTCCAGAGGTCATGAAAGGTGCTATATAGATGTAAGTCTTTCTTTCCTTTTGCAGCTTTAAGAGGATTATGATGTGGGACTTCATTTACTGAATCCAATTTCAAATCCGGGTGAGGCAGGGTTTATGTAAATAAGGTTTTACATGCCTTTGCGGATTTGGCACATAATTTATTAACTTGTGCCAGACTAAGGAAGATTAGAGATCGCTGTAGAGAGAAATGAGTTTCCTGGAATACTTTCAGTTGATGGACGTTATTAATCAGCCTCTGGTCATAAAAGCATGGGGGTGATTTCCAATTGCAGCATAAACCGAGCCTGTGGTGGGCAGGGTTTGCAGTGGGCAGGGCAGGTGGTGGGCAGGGCAGGTGGTGGGCAGGGCAGGTGGTGGGCAGGGCATGCGGTGCATAGGGCAAGTGGTGGGCAGGGCAGGTGGTGGGCAGTGTTTGCGATTGGCAGGGCAGCAGTGGGCCGGGCAGGTGTTGGGCAGGGCAAGTGGTGGGCAGGGCAGGTGGTGGGTAGGGCATGCAATGGACAGGGCAGGTGTTGGGCAGATGTTGGGCAGGGCAGGTAGTGGGCAGGGCAGGTGGTGGGCAGATGTTGGGCAGGGCAGGTGCTGGGCAGGGCAGGTGGTGGGCAGGATTTGTGGTGGGCAGGGCATGTGGTGGGCAGGGCATGCGGTGGGCAGGGCAGGTGGTGGGTAGGGCAGGTGGTGGGCAGGGCATGTGGTGGGCAGGGCATGTGGTGGGCAGGGCAGGTGGTGGGCAGGGCAGGTGTTGGGCAGATGTTGGGCAGGGCAGGTAGTGGGCAGGGCAGGTGGTGGGCAGGGCAGGTGGTGAGCAGGGTTTGCATTGGCAGGGCAGGTGCTGGGCAGTGCATGTGGTGGGCAGGGCACGTGGTGGGCAGGGCAGGTGGTGGGCAGGGCAGGTGGTGGGCAGGGCAGGCGGTGGGCAGGGCAGGTGGTGGGCAGGGCATGTGGTGGGCAGGGCAGGTGGTGAGCAGGGCATGCGGTGGGCAGGGCAGGTGGTGGGCAGGGTTTGCGTTGGCAGGGCAGGTGCTGGGCAGTGCATGTGGTGGGCAGGGCACGTGGTGGGCAGGGCAGGTGGTGGGCAGGGCACGTGGTGGGCAGGGCAGGTGGTGGGCAGGGCAGGTGGTGGGCAGGGCACGTGGTGGGCAGGGCAGGTGGTGGGCAGGGCAGGTGGTGGGCAGGGCAGGTGGTGGGCAGTGCATGCGGTGGGCAGGGCACGTGGTGGGCAGGGCAGGTGGTGGGCAGGGCAGGTGGTGGGCAGGGCAGGTGGTGGGCAGGGCACGTGGTGGGCAGGGCACGTGGTGGGCAGTGCATGCGGTGGGCAGGGCAGGTGCTGGGCAGGGCACGTGGTGGGCAGGGCACGTGGTGGGCAGGGCACGTGGTGGGCAGTGCATGCGGTGGGCAGGGCAGGTGGTGGGCAGGGCAGGTGGTGGTCAGTGTATACGGTTTGCCAGCACCCTGGAATTGGTGGAGTCGGGGTGCTCCTATGCTATTTTCCCGGCCGGACCTAACTTAAATGCAATCAGAGAGTTGGCAGCAAAGGTTGTGCTCCTTATAGGAACCTCACCGATTGGGAGGGCGGAATATCTGGCAAGGTAGCCACTAATTAAAGGCAACCGTAAAAGGGGAGGTGGGCTTTTTGATGGTGGATGGTAACATTCTGGAGCAGGATAACTTCAACCAGGGCCCCCAGATTCTCCGAGGCAGCAAAGGAGGTGATCATGGGCCGAGCCAGCAGCAGGAAGGTGGTCCTCCTCTTCCTTTGGCCAGTGTGGAATTGCCAGAATGATTCCTATGAAGATAAAAGCACATTGCCAGCAATCCCTTAAGAGTTCAAAATGTTCTACTGCCACTACAAGCACTTTGAAACCGTCTTAATAACAAAGAGTCACAAAATACTATAAGCAAAAAGTGTACCTGTGATTCACTGTTCAAGGACAGATTTATTCTGGGGTGATAGATATTAAATAATGAAACTAATTTTTTGCACCATCAGAAGGTAACACTCAGTGAGTATAAGACAGCAGCGTTACATGTATGCATGGGATAAATATTGCCAGGACACCAGGAATAACTCCCCTGCTCTTCTTTATTAAAGTAGCACCCTGGGATCTTTTACACCACCTCAGAAGACAGGCAGGGACTCGGTTTAACAAACCACCTGAAAGATGGCACCTCTGACAGTGCAGTACTCCCTTGAGTGTCAGTCTGGATTTTGTGCTCAAGTCTCTGGAGTGGGACTTGAATCCACAACCTTCAGACTCAGATGCGAGTGTGCTACCAACTTTAAAAAAAAAATATACGTTATTGAACATTAAGAACATTTACAACATCGTGATCATTTCATTGTATGATACAAATCAATTCCGCCTCTCTGCACAGCCATTCCACCACCACATTTTAACAGCAAAACCTGAAGTTTAATTTGTCACCTGTAACATATATTAATCGATTGTACTTTAAAAATTGGTTGTAAAATACTATCCTTAAATTCCTTTCTGAATAAAACATCCACAGAGCCTTATAATGATCTTTTAGCTTATATTTAAAATACTCTTTTAGATTGATTCTCCTCCCCTTAAAACAGAGCATTCCTTCTTTGCACAATCACGAATCTAGCCAAACTGAACATTAAATGAATTGCCGCTCCGCTAGACTCGGACAGACTCTCCTGCAATCCCCATCTCAAAATTGAGTCCCACGGGATTCCCATTCTCGCTCTTCGGTCCCCACCCAGCAAAAAAGCTTCACACAACTGTCGAACATAGTATTTAAAATCATTTAACTGCGGACATAACACCAGTAAATGGGACAGAGTCTCATCCCGTGTCCCACACACTGGGCAAGTTGCCGCCTCCACTCGCCCAATCTTGCACAAGACCGTCATGGGAAAAATCTGGTTATGAGCCAATTTGAAATCCAGTTCAATCCACTCTGGACATTTAAAATTCACCCACACTCCCTTCCAAATCCTGTTGAAGTCCAGCTGTGGGTATATACTCTGCCAAAACTCCTGACCAGCAGGTGTCTTGAATCTCCATTCTCTAAATACCTCATAGAAATCTCGAGTATTACAGTTGTCAAATTGGACCAACTCTCCCCCTTTCTCCAGTACAAAGCTTGGAAAAGCAGTACGCATTTTACTTCCTTTGGAGATTTCCGCATTTATTTCTTCCATCCAATCCTGTGGCATTGCCCTCACAATCTTCTCATACATGATTCCTATTGCTTTTTCCTCTACCTCCTGATCCTCCTCCCACACCATGTCCCTCAATATCGCTTCCAGCAACCAACCTGGAATTACCTCGTATAATACATCTTTCACAGATATAATCCCAGCTTTTATAAAAGCTTGATTAAATAAAACCTCTCCTTCGATGTTGACCCACCTGTTCAAAAATAAGGGCTGTTCTAAAAATTCCTCAGCCCCCTTGGACATAAACAGCACACTTTTTAAAAATTGGGCCCAAGTCTCTACAACCCCCTTATAAAACCTAGGGAGAAGTTTAATCGATTTCAAAAACATATTATTGTATTCCATAGACAATATCTCCTGCCCTCCTATCCCACTTCATTTTAAAAAATGCTCAAAACAACACTTCCAAAAACTTGTATTTGACTTCTGAAGAAACCTCTTCACCCATTTGGTTCTAAAGGATTTTTTCTTCAAATCAATATCTGGGAAATTGAGTCCTCCCTGATTTCTCCGTCCAATGATGGTATTGTAAACCACCAAGGCTGGTTTCCCTTACAATAAAAACCTCACACAAGCCTCTCGGATGGACTTTTCCGCCCACTCAGGAATATCCTCCACCGTCAATAAGTACCATAGCTTAGATCGCAGGAGGGCAGACACCACTGTCGCTCTTCCTTGCACTTTCAACCACCTTCTTTCCCATCTTCCCAAAATCTTTTTAATTTTCATAACCTTCGGTTCCCAATTTAATTGATCCACTTCATCCCTATCTTTCTTGCACCCCATATGCACCCCCAGAACTTCCAAAACCTCCACCACCTTAAAGGGACTTTCCCCCAACCATTCCCCCCTACCCCTCTTTGCAACCAGGCATTGGGACTTACTATAATTCACTCTGGCTCCTGAAGCTCTACAATATTCCTCCATTACATCCATAGCTTTCCTCACTGACTCCCCATTTCTCAATGTTAAGGTTGTGTCATCTGCATATTGGTGTATCACCGACACCAGCCCAGAACTGGCGACCACAATCCCAACAACACCTTGTTTCTTTCACATCATGTAACCTAATGGTTCTGCTACCAATGTGTACAACAATGGGGACAGGGGACAACCCTGTCTCACTGATCTCTGTATCGGAAAATACTTGGATAAAAAACCATTACAATTAACACAGCTAAATATGTTTGAATAAAAAATCCTTATCTACTGAATGAAATTTTCCTTGAAACCAAATACTTCCAAAACCTTCAATAAAAACTCATGAGAGACCCTATCAAAGGCTTTCTCTTGATCTATCTTTAATACATAAGCCTCCCTCCCACTCTCTTCCATGAGCTCTATCGCATCTCGGATTGAGACCACAGAGTCTGCGATGTCCCGGCCTATGAGTCCATAGGACTGAGAGGGCCAAACTATCTGCGGTAACACCTCCTTCAAACGATTTGCCATAACCCTCGCCAAGATCTTATAATCCACATTTAATAATGTGATGGGCCTCCAATTCTTCAGATCCCGTCTATCCCCTTTATTTTTTATATAAGCTAAGCTTATGATCCCTCTCCTCATAGATGTGGCCAGGCTTCCCTCAATTTTAATTTCCTTAAAAACTTCTAAGAGCAATGGACTTAAAATCTCACAAAATTCTTTATAAAATTCTGCACTTAGTCCATCGGACCTTGGGCTTTTCCCCCCCTTCATTCCACTTATTGCTACTTTTATTTCTGCTAATCCTACTTCTTTGTCACACATGCTTCTCTCATCTTCCTTTAAACCCTCTTCAATAAAAGCAGTAACCTTCTCCATCGCCAAATTGGAAATGCCTTCTTTAGTATATAACTCTTGATAAAAAGCTGCTAGCCGCCTCTAAAATCTCCCCACTTTCATGAATGATCTTCTCCCCAACCTTCAACTCTTCAATTAATGATAATCTCTGTCGCAGCTTTTCTTGCTCCAGAAAATATCTAGTGCATCTTTCGCCCTCCAATGCATCTCTAGCCTTTGCACGGAGAATGGCCCCCTTGCATTTTTCAGCTTGCAATAATTCCCACTCTTCCTTTAGCACCCGGAACTTAGTCTCCGCTCCCTTATCCCCTCCGTCAACTGCTTTACAGACATCCGTAAACCTTTTATTTATATTCTCTTCTCGACGCTGGTTAGCTGCCGCCCTCTTTTTCCCATAACGTACCGAAAAAACTTTTACCTCATTTGAAATTATCCCACCAAACTCTTCTTTCTTTCAAGAACAAAGGTTCCTTCCGAGCATCCTTTATTATATTTATAATCCCTTCTTTATAAGCAATTTCTTTCAGGTATTGATTGTTTAAAATCCACACCCCTGAACCGATCTTAACTCTGCTGTTCCTAATTCTAAGAACCAAAGCCGAGTGATCACTAAAAAATACTTTTTTATAATAAATCTCCATCACCTCCGAACTTAACCCTTCCCGCATTAACACAAAATCTATTCGGCTCTGTTTTAAAACATCACCCACCCAACCTGATCTGGAGAACTCCCTTTTTATGGGGTTCCGGTCCCTCCATAAGACTCTCAAATTTAAATTTGCCATCATTTTTACAATCATCCCTCTGGAGTTATCATCCTTAAAGGTCATCTGGGCTGAAATGTCCATCCGAGACAAAAATACATTAAAATCCCCCACTATACAAGGATTTTCCACATCTGCCGCTTCAGTGAATAACCACCGAAAAAATTTGCGACGCTTGCAATGGTCGTTCGGTGCTTAGATATTAAAGAGATCGCAATTAAATCCCTCCATTTTTACCCTTAGCCATAAAAATCTCCCCTCAGCGTCCTTGTCCATCAAGGCAACGTTCTCTTTTATGGACGGACTCACCAAAACAGCCACCCCTCTACGGTTATTGTTTGCACAACTTGCAAACACCTCTCCCTTCCAAACCTTCTGAACTCTTTCTAGGATATCCTCATCCCAAAAGGTTTCTTGCAGACACAACAAGTCCGTACCTTTAAAACCCTGCAACAACTGCTGCAATTTCTTCTCACCCCTCAGTCCGTTCACATTAAGCGAGACCAATGTAATCATGGCTCCAAAGAAGGGAAGTATGCCCAATAATCTCCCCATCATTTAATCTCTGGCCCTTCCCTCCTCACATGCTCCTTCCCAACTTCTCGGCCAGCTGTTGCTTTTTGCTGCAGCCTCCGACTCTTTATCCCCTCCTGTTTAAACTTTCCCTGCTGTTTCAGCCTCTTCCTTGCATTAAGTTTGGGCCAAGGAGCTGCCCTTCCTCCCTCCTTCTGCCCCTCACTAACCTTTCCCTTTTCACATGATGCCACCCCACCCCCGACTTCCATGTCTCTGTCCCCCTCTAATTCCTCACACTCAAGCTCTTCTGCAACCCCCTGTGCCTGCTCCCCGTCTGATACATAATCCTGCTCCCCATCAGATACTTCGGCCCCGATTTTCGGCTTGTGTGGGGAATGGTCGGATTTCCCCGAATGTGGGGTTTCTGACACACATAAAAAAGTGTCAGCCAGCTCCATGCAATTTTCCCTCAAGTGGCCAATTAATTCCCAGCATGTGGGAAGCCTTGCTAATTGTCCAATTCGAGTCAGAAATCCCCACAATATGATGTCATCATTCGTGGTGCTTTCAAAGTGTCCAGCAAGCTTCTCCACCTCTGCAGGCTTCTCAACCACTCTTGCACAATGGCAGAGGAGCCTGCACCAGCTGCTGCCAGCGGCAGAGGCCGAGCTGCCTTCAAATTCGACGAGGCTTCACTGCAGGCATTATTGGATGGGGTTAGGGCCCACAGGGAGGTCCTCTTCCCTAGGTCAGGGAGGAAGAGGCCTCCCACTGAGACCAATGCTGCATGGATGCAGGTGTCAGCAGATGCCAACTCGCTGGGAGTCACCAGAAGAACCTTGGCATCACATCTCTATCTCCTTCCTTTACTCCCCCACAGTACCATCCAGAGCCCCCGTCCTCACTGTGGAGGAGGAAGAGGCTGTGCAGCCAGACTCCTCAGAGGAAGCTCCAACCTCTGAGGGCGCAGCACCGGCGCAGACACTCACACCTCGGGGGGACCTTCGGGACATAGAGTAGTGTTGTCACCTGGTGTTTCACAGCTCACAAGTGAGCCTCAGCAGATTCTGGAGACAGGGACAGCAGTGGAGAGTCCTCGTCGGAGGGCGCAGGACTCTGCCAGCTCAGCTCAGCTGTGCTGCATGACGACCCTCTGCCTCTGGGTCCATCCGCAAGAGAAGAGGTGATGGATCTCCATGCACAGATGCAGGAGTCTCTGGCAGGTTTTGTCTCCAGGGTCGCTGCGAGTGCTGAGCAAATGGAGGAGTCCATAGCAACCATGAGCAGAGCCTTTGTGGAGTCATTGGCACATGAACGCATCACCATGGAAAGGTTGGCAACCTCCATGCAGGAGATAACTCGCAGGGTACGGAAAACATGGTGAGTGCTCATAAGAGAATGACATCTCTTGAGGAGCATTGGCCATCTGTTGAACAGAGAAACCAGATCTTCATGGAAGTCCTTCTGAGTAGGACTGCCAGTGATGCAACGGGTCCCACTGGCCCCCTAAAGCGCAGAAAGGTGCTCTCGAGCCACTTCCAAGCACTGGCCCCTTCTGGCCTGTGCAGCTTCAGGTGAGTGAGCAGCAGCCTGGTGCTCCTGGTGCTCATCCTGCTGTTCCTGGATCTGCTGCTGCCGCCTCTGCTGTTGGAGATCCTCTAATGCCAGGAAGGGAACGTCCCAAAGGCCTCCCATGCTTCTGGCAGATGCCTCCGTTGAGGGGGCGCTGAGTTAGGGTGGTGAGAGGGGCTTCCCAGGAGCTCACACTGGAGAAGTGTGTGAGGCTCCAACTTTCTGCAGCTGCTCCTAAGGCTTCAAAAAGTTCCCCCAAGCCGTGATCAACAAGGCCCTGCAGCCTGCAAATGCTGCCTATTTAAATCTCTTCAGCCCTCAGCGACCTGCTGCTGCAAGCAAGCAAGCCAGTTGTTTTCACGCCAGCTCTCAGCAGCGGGATTCCCCGCAGGCGGGTTTCAGGTGGGGAAAGCCCCAAAGTCGCATCGGCCCCGGAAAATCTACCTCAACAAGCAGATAATTGCTTGATAGTGCTCCGACGACCAGTCCCGCCAGCGGCGGCCGGGACTGAAGCGGGGCGCGCGGAACCGGCAGTCCGAAAGTCGGACAGGGCGGGGAATCAGGCGGGGGAGGGGTCCCGACCCACTTTTTCGCTGATTTTCGGCCCCCGGCCGCATGAAAAGCCGCCCGACGGCAGCCAGAAAATCAGGGCATTCATCTCCCACAGAGAGTCTTCCTGCTATCGCAGTTTCTCCCACTGTGCCGCTCTCTTCGACCACATCTCCACCTCTGACCCTTGCACCCTGTTCCCTCTCTCCATGGGACAATGGCGCACCTAAACTGTTCCCTTCTGACGTCTCTATCTCGCCGATCCCATCCTGCTGTCCCTTTAAGGCGCCTGCCTCTTGCTCCCTCTCCCCGTCCTGCCCCCTCCCGCTCACCAAGATATCCGACTCCCCGCCTCTCCCTGGAGCACCCACATCCAGCACACACCCCGGTCCCGCCTCCTCTCCCCCCGCAGACACCAGACTCCCCAGGGGGAGCCAAACCGCACTAAGGCTCGAGTCTGCACTCGACCCTCGCTGCCCGCTGCTGTCTTTGTTCCCCTCCACAGCACTCGGCATGTTTTCCGCCATCTCCATCCCGTCCTCCACTCCGCCATCCTCGGCCTCTTCCTGTGCTCCTTTCTCCTTCATTTTACCGGCTGTGTCCTCCGACTGCCCCGCTCCTCCAGCCGTTCCACTCATCTCCTTCTCCCATCTCCTCATCACTCATATCGGTCCCAACTGCCACATTCTCACAGCGGGTGGGGCCCTTGTGACACACTCCACAGCTCTCCGCCTTGCAGCTCCAAGCGATATGTCCTGACTCACCGCAATTGTAACAATACAAATCTGGACAGTTTCTTACGAGATGGTCATGTCCCAGACAATAGTAGCACACCTTTACTTGGTTATCGTGCAGCACACGAAAGTACTGCACTCCTTCCAGTGTCTGGAACTTCATACTGTACGGCAAAGACCTCACCCCCTCTGGGAAACGCACCTTTACATACCGGGTTCCGTCTGCGGCCCATGTTCCCGGATAGTACCTCCTCTTTATTTCAGAACAGATTTTAATGTCCCACGACTCCAACTTTTTGGTCAGCACTTCGTCCTCAATGTACACTGGCAAGTTCAAAAATGAAACCACTGTTAGATCCGTGATTCTGAGAGTATGATGTTTTTCAATAACTACACGGATGCTGTAACATAACAATCAACAGGAGTAGGGTAGTCTCAAGACTGGGGGTGCAGAGGCATGCTCAAGGCTTATATACAGGTGTGGTCACTGCCGGTACTACAGTATACAGGAGCTGTAAAAGTAGTTCTCTCATAAAGGTACATACACTACAATTCCTCCCCTTTTAGATTAGCAGTACCCATAATATTCAAATAACAATGAACACTTTAACATGTATATTAAACAACAATAGTCCATTCATAGATTCAGTCTTTGGGGCGGTTTCCTGATCCTTTCGGGATAGCGCCTTTCCTGAGGTTCTTGTTCTTGGTGCGGAGGCGATTCTGGCCCCTTTTCGTCGGTTAGATCATCGGTTTCCACTGCTACTGGTTCGGAGGTAGATGCTACCGGTATGTCGGGTTCATCCCCAGGTACGCGAGTCATGGGGTTGACTCGTTCCTGTGACGCTAAGATCTGATCGACGTGGCATCTCACAATGTTCTCCCCAACATCCACTGTGTACATTAATGGCCCCTGCCTTGTGCATATCATTCTGGGTTGCCATTTCTCTGTTCGGTAGTCACGGGCCAAGACTGGTTATCCTACGTTGAAGCTCCTTGTCGGCTTCTCATTGATGTGCTGGAATTGTTTATCCTCAACATTTCTTCGCACATTTGGTCTGAGCAAGTCCAGACGAGATCTCAACCTTCGGTTAAAGAACATCATGGCCGGGGTCTGGTTGGTAACTGTATGTGTCGCGTTTCGGTAGGCTAATAAGATTTTGTCCACCTTATGCTGTAGTGGAATTTCATCATCGCACATGGCCTTTATCACCTTCTTAAAGGTTTGTACGAACCTCTCAGGCAATCCATTTGTGGCTGGATGATACGGGGCGGATGTGTAATGCCTTACCCCATTCCTTCTCGTAAATTTTCGAAACTCTTCGGACACAAACTGTGGTCCATTATCAGAGCAAATCTTGGGTGAAATCACCACTCTGGATCCACACATCACTGTCCCCTGGCATACTGACAGCTGTTCTCTTCTGGATGAGAATGCTGGCAACAGTGAGTCACCATGTGTTGGCCATCCCCTCACCGTCAATTCATATACCCGAGACAGCGTCGGATCATTGCGGGTCTCCTTCTCTATATCCGCGTTCGTTACTGGCAATCGTTCAATTATTGACGAATAAAATATCTCGATCGAGTCCACTGCTGGTGCTTCCTCCACAGTAGGCAGTGGCAAGCGTGATAGCCCATCAGTGTTTCCATGCTGTTTCGTGCCTTTATATTCTATTTCATATTGATTCACCCCTAGAAACAGGGACCATCTTTGTAACCGTTTTGCAGTCATCACTGGAACGCCCTGCTTAGGATTAAAGGTGGAGACAAGTGGTTGGTGGTCAGTCAGCAAGGTGAACTTCTGCTCATGCAGATAGTGGTTGAATTTTTTTACTCCCCATACTTGGCTGAGGGCCTCCCTGTCAATCTGGGCGTAGTTGCGCTCGGCTGAGGTTAGTGACCGAGACGCAAAGGCTACTGGCCTCTCCAACCCGCCTGGGAATTTGTGCAACAGCACCACTCCAATACCATAGGGTGATGCATCACATGCCAAACGAATTGGTAGTGCTGGGTTGAAATGGGCCAACACCTCTTTTGATGTGATCAACTCTTTGCACTTCTGAAAAGCTCGTCTACGTTCGTCATTCCACTTCCATGGTACCCCTGTTTGCAGTAGGGTGTTCAGTGGGTGTAATACCGTGGACAGATTTGGTAAGAACTTATGGTAGTAGTTTACCAGCCCGAGGAACGACCTCAGTTGTGACACATTTTCTGGTGCTGGAGCCTTGACTACTGCCTCAATCTTTTCAGGGGACTTATGTAACCCCTCTTCATCGATGATGTGGCTACAATACGAGATCTGCTTCTGGAAAAACTCGCACTTGTGGCGATTAGCTCGCAGCCCATGTTCCTTTAATCTGGTGAGCACCTTCTCCAAGTTGGCGAGGTGATCACTGTCATTTTCACCCGTGACCAGGATGTCGTCCAAATAACACTGGGTCCCTGGAATCCCTTGCAGGACTTGATCCATCGCCCTTTGCCAAATAGCTGGAGCCAATGCTACCCCGAACACCAGCCGGTTGTATTGATAGAGACCTTTATGAGTGTTGATCGTGAGGTATTGTTTCGAGGCTTCTTCTACCTCCATTTGCAAATACGCCTGGGCTAGATCAATTTTGGTGAAGCGTTTACCTCCAGATAGCGAGGCGAAAATGTCCTCAATTCGGGGAAGCGGATATTGTACCGTGTGAAGGACTGGGTTCACTGTCACCTTAAAATCCCCACAGATGCGGACCTTCTTTGGTTCCCCAGGCGTATTACTCAACGACCTCTTCATTACAGGAACGATGGGTGTAGCCCACTCGCTCCAGTCTACTTTGGACAGTACTCCTGAACATTCCAACCCTTCCAGCTCTGCTTCGACGGCTCGTCTGATCGCATAAGGCACTGGTCTGGCCTTAAGAAACTTTGGGCTTGCATTTTCCTCTATTTTAATCGTTGCTGTTATGCCTTTTAGTGTTCCGAGTCCTTCCTGGAACACTTCTTTTGCATCAGTTAGCATTTTTGACAGTCGTCCAGGTGTGACGTCATCATCCTTTTTGGCCTCAACCTTCAGTGCCTGTATAGAATGCCAATCTAACTGTATTTTCCGGATCCATTCATATCCTAGCAGTGGTGGTCCTCCATCTGGCAATACATATAAGTCCATTTTAGGTATTTCCTGGCCTTTGTATATCACTTTCACCCTTATTTTTCCTTTGGGGTAGAATTTTTGTCCCGTGTACGTCTTCAAGACAATCTCTGTAGCTTTCAAGGGTATATGTGAAAATAGCCACTTGTAGTCCCTTTGGTTTATGACTGTTAGGGCTGATCCTGTGTCCAATTCCATTTTCATTTGGACTCCATCTACCTTGAGTGTAACCCAGATAGTCTGGTGACCCTCCATTTTGGTTAGCTTATGTCGTTTCAGACAACCCAGCTCTTTGCTTCCGGAGTCTGTGTCACTTTTCTGTTCGTCTGAACTACTGTCCATCACCTTGTGTACCTTTTTGTACTTCTCCTGTGGAGATTTCTTGCTGTTGGTTTTCTTCCCAGACCTGCAGACTCTTGCTATGTGTCCTGCTTTTCCACTCTGTCTGCACACTTGGTCCTTGAACCAACAATCCTTCTGGTCGTGTGTTGTTCTGCAGCAGCGATAACACTTCCCTGTTCCATAGGACATTTCATTGGTGCCATATTCTTGCGGTCTCCATTGTATCTCTGCAGTGCCCCTTGTGGCTGCTTCGTCTGATACTGCCATACTGAAAGCCTTGTCCAGCGTAAGATCCTTTTCTGATAGAAGCCGTTTCTGGGTTCCTTCACTTTGAAGCCCACACACAAACTTGTCCCTTAACGTATCTGCTAGTCCCACTCCAAACTGGCAGTGTTTCGATAGCTTGCGCATTTCCGTTAAGTACTCAGCATTGCTTTCGTCTTTGTGTTGGTTCCTTTTATGGAACTTAAATCGTTCTGCTATCAGCAGCGGTGTGGGGTTTAAGTGGTCCTGTAGGATTTCTACTATGCTTTCAAAATTCTTATTCACGGGCTTCTCTGGGGTTATTAGGTTTTGCAGTAACCCATAAGTTTTTGCACCCATGGAATTTAACAAAACCAGTGCTTTCCTAGCATCTGGCACTTCATTCGCCCTGCAGTACACCTCAATACGTTCCACATATGTCGCCCAATCTTCGACTTCATTGTCGAACGTAGAGATACTGCCGCTCTTCGGCATCCCTGTGTGTGATTTAACTGTCCAAAAACGGCGTCTCCCGCGCTTTCCCTTCTTCTCCGCTGGCACAAAATGGCGTCTTCCGCGCTTTCCTTTCTTCCCGTGCTCACCCTTCTTCTCCGCTGCAGCTTCTAAAAATGGCGTCTCCCGCACTCTTCCTTCTTCTCCGCGGCTCAATGGCGTCTCCCGCGCTCTCCCTTCTTCTCCCCATGGACACTGTTCAGCCCTTGAGCCCTGGCTGTGCTCTGCGCATTTTTTTATTCTGTGCGCCTTTCCCGTTTCCGCCGCTCGGTGCTGAACCCGGGTGCTGCTTTACCCTCTCTCTCTCCGTTTTGTTTTTCCTCGATGCCACTCGGTTTTCAACTCCCGGCTGTGCCCTGTGCGCTTCACTTTCTATCTTACCCCGTTGACGCTGCTCGGCTTTTTCTCTGCCGTCGGTCGGCTCCAGCCGCCGCTGTCTGGGAAGGGTCTGTGCTGTACCTATCGTCAGTCTGTTGCTGATCGTCGTGGCTGGGGAACCAAGCCCGGCTCGCCACAGCATCCCCTGCAATGTTCACTCTCTGCCGGACGACTGGGCGGTTGCTCGTGGTCGACGCCCGTGTTTCTGGCCTCGACTTTCTTCCACCGCCCTCCCGGAGCGAATCCTCGAAGTGAAATGCAGAGTTGCAGGTAGATTCGAATCGACACTCGTCGCCACTGTTAGATCCGTGATTCTGACATTATGATGTTTTTCAATAACTACACGGATGCTGTAACTTAACAATCAACAGGTATTTACTGGAGTAGGGTAATCTCAAGACTGAGGGTACAGAGGCATGCTCAAGGCTTATATACAGGTGTGGTCACTGCCGGTACTACAGTATACAGGAGCTGTAAAAGTAGTTCTCTCTTAAAGGTACATACACTACATACTGCAAGGCAAATGAGGTGGCCGATGAAAAGAAGGCGTCGGTATTATTGAATTTGATGGGCGCGAGAACGTACGGCCTATTGCGGAATTTAATTACCCCAGCTAAACCAATGGAGAAAAGCTTTGAAGAGATTGTCAATCTCTTACAGGAACATCTAAACCTACACCGCTGCTGATAGCAGAAAGATTCAAGTTCCATAAAAGAAACCAGCACAAAGACGAAAGTAATGCTGACTATCTTACGGGACTACGCAAGTTATCAAAACACTGCCAGTTCGGAGCAGGACTGGCAGATACCTTAAGGGATAAGTTTGTCTGAGGGCTCCAGAGTGAAGGAACCCAGAAACGACTACTTTTGGAAAAGGACCTTACGCTAGATAAGGCTTTCAGCGTTGCAGTATCCTACGAAGCAGCAGCACGGGGAGCTGCGGAAATACAACAGAAACCGCAAGAATATAGCACCAATGAAATGGCATATGGAGCAGAAAAGTGCTATCGCTGCGGCAGCACAACCCATGACCAGAAGCATTGCTGGTTTAAGGACAAAGTATGCAGGCAATGTGGAAAAGTGGGACACATAGCACGAGTCTGCAGGTCGGGAAAGAAAACCAACACTAAAAGAACTACTAAGGAAAAGTACAAGAAAGTACAAAAGATGACGGACAGCAGTTCAGAAGATCAGAAGAGTGATAATGACTCTGGGAGCAGGAGACTAAGTTGTCTAAAGTTA
Source organism: Somniosus microcephalus (assembly GCF_052327205.1). NCBI lineage: Eukaryota > Metazoa > Chordata > Chondrichthyes > Squaliformes > Somniosidae > Somniosus > Somniosus microcephalus. The sequence continues at coordinate 18,888,154 of NC_141006.1, read as the reverse complement.
CACAACATGATCGCAAAGGAGGATCACCGAACCATTTGGGTCACCCTCATGATAGCAGGGTCCCAAGTAAAGATGGAATTGGACACAGGATCAGCCCTAACTGTCATGAATCGACGAGACTACGAGCGGCTATTCTCACACATACCCTTGAAGGACACGTCCATTGTCTTGAAGACATATACGGGGCAAAAAGTCTACTCCAGATGAAAAATAAGGGTGCCCGTTAAATACAACGGCAAGGAAACACAGAAACTGTGTCTATATATACTACAAGATGGAGGACCACCATTATTGGGACATGAATGGATCCGAAAAATACAATTGGATTGGCATTCCATTCAGGTGCTAACTGTGGCTGACAAAAAGGATGATGACGTCACACCTGGACGATTGTCAAAAATTCTAACTGACGCAAAAGAGGTGTTCCAGCAAGGACTTGGGACTCTAAAAGGCGTAACGGCAATGATAAAAATTGAAGATAACGCAAACCTGAATGTTTTTAAGGCCAGACCAGTACCGTATGCGATCCGCCCAGCTGTCGAAGCAGAGCTGGGGAGTCTGGAGCGTTCGGGTGTGCTGTCCAAGGTGGACTGGAGCGAGTGGGCCACACCCATCGTTCCTGCAATGAAGAAATCATTGAGCAGCACACCTGGGGAGCTGAAGAAGGTTCGCATCCGTGGGGACTTTAAGGTAATTGTGAACCCAGTCCTTCACACAGTACAATATCCGCTTCCGCGGATAGAAGATATTTTCACCTCACTATCTGGAGGGAAACACTTTACGAAGATTGATCTGGCCCAAGTGTATCTACAAATGGAGGTAGAAGAAGCATCTAGAAAATACCTCACGATAAACACTCACAAAGGTCTTTACCAGTACAACCGACTGGTATTCGGGGTAGCATCAGCTCCGGCTATTTGGCAGAGGGCAATGGAACAAGTCCTGCAAGGGATCCCGGGGACCCAGTGTTATTTGGACGACATCCTGGTTACGGGCGAAAATGACAGTGAACACCTTGCCAACCTGGAGCAGCTGCTCACTAGATTACAAGAATATGGGCTACGAGCCAACCGCACCAAATGTGAGATTTTCAGGAAACAAATCTTGTATTGTGGCCACGTGATTGATGAAGAGGGGTTACATAAGTCCCCAGACAAGATTGAGGCAGTAGTCAAGGCTCCAGCACCGGAAAATGTGTCGCAACTGAGGTCGTTCCTCGGGTTGGTGAACTACTACCATAAGTTCTTGCCAAATTTGTCTACAATTCTGCACCCGCTGAATGCCCTGCTGCAAACTGGAGTAGCATGGAAATGGAGTGATGAGTGTAAGCGTGCCTTTCAGAAATGTAAATGCCTAATCACTTCAAAAGAAATATTGGCCCACTACAATCCAACACAACCGATTCGATTGGCATGTGATGCGTCTCCCTACGGCATTGGAGTAGTGCTGTCGCACAAATTCCTTGACGGTTCAGAGAGGCCAATAGCCTTTGCGTCACGCTCGTTAACCTCAGCCGAGCGTAACTACGCCCAGATTGACAGGGAGGCCCTCAGCCTGGTGTGGGGGTGAAGAAGTTCAATCACTATCTGCACGGGCAGAAATTCACCTTACTGACTGATCACCAGCCTCTTGTCTCCATTTTTAACCCAAAGAAGGGCGTTCCGGTGATGACTGCGCAACGGCTGCAAAGATGGTCCCTTTTTCTAGGGGCACATCAATACGAAATAGAGTATAAGGGCACGAAACAGCATGGAAACGCGGATGGGCTGTCGCACCTGCAGCTGCCTACGGTGGAGGAAGCACCTGCAGTGGACCCTGTTGAGATATTCTATTCGACCATAGTCGAATGTCTACCTGTTACAAACTCAAGTATAGAGAAGGAAACCCGAAATGACCCGACACTCTCTCTGGTCTATGATTTGATGGTGAAGGGATGGCCAGCACATGGCGACTCACTGTTGCCAGTGTTGTGTATGTACCTTTAAGGGAATAACTGGTCTCAGACTGCAGTACCGGCAGTGACCACCCCTGTATAAAAGGCCCCAGCAGGCTTCTGTAGTTTCAGTGTCCAGGTTGTCTCCATTCAGTAAAGACTTGTTATAATCAACTCCTGCAGTCCGTGTCTCAATTATACACGGACATAATACTGGCGACGAGTAAGAAACGAACTTACCTGCAATTCGGCAGCACCTCAGACGACGTTATTGAAGGTTGAAGCCAGAAGAAAGAAAATAAATAAAAAATAATAATAATCCAAAGAAACTCGAGAAACGGGCGTCGACCGTGGGCAACCGCCCTCCAAATCATCGAATTGAAAAGTGCAGGAGAGACTGTCGAGAGCCAGGCTTTTTTCTCCAGTCTGTGGTTTCCCAGCTAACTGGGCTGGTGGCAGGTAGTGCACTGATCCTTCCTGGGCTGCGGCGGGCTAGAGCTCGATCAGGTGGCTCTGCAACGGGGCCGGGCAGCGTGTCGGGAAGCAAAGAGAGAGAGAGAGGGTGGAGCACACAGGGCGCGGCCGGTGCTTCGAAGCCGGACAGCGTTCGGACATAAGAAGAGGGAGGGAAGTGTCCCAGAGGGTCCGCTCCACGACGGGAATGGTTCTTCAATTAACGGAGCAAATATTGAAGCGCGATAGAAAAATTAAAATACCGCGGAGAGCGGCGTTGGCAGCAGCGATCGGGGAGGCGCGAAGACCATAGGGCGTCTCCATTACAGGATAGTAAAATATATATAATCGCCAGCAACAGTGTTGGCAGCAGCAGCAGCGGCGGGAAAGCGTGGGAGGCGCCATCTTAACTCAGCAGGGAAGAAGGAAAAGCGCAGGAGGCGCCATTTTGATCCATCGGGGACGAAGGCAAAGCACGGGAGGCGCCATCTTAGATTTTCAAGATGCCAAAGGCTGGCGATATCACTGCCTTCGATAATGCAATAGAAGACTGGACCACGTATGTGGAAAGAGTCGAGGTATATTGCGAGGCAAACAAAATAGCCGATCAGAAAAAGGCATCGGTATTGCTAAATTTAATGGGCGCAAGAACGTACGGCCTATTGCGGGACCTGATTACTCCAGCCAAACCGAAGGCGAAGAGTTTTAATGAAATTGTTGCTATCCTACAGGGACACCTAAACCCTACACCGCTGCTGATAGCAGAAAGATTTAAATTCCACAGGAGAAATCAGCATAAAAATGAGAGCAATGCTGATTACCTTACAGAACTACGCAAGCTATCAAAGCACTGCCAGTTCAGAGCAGGACTGGCAGATACCTTATGGGACAAATTTGTCTGTGGACTCCTGAGTGAAGGAACCCAGAAGAGGTTACTCTCAGAGAAAGAGCTGACGCTAGATAAGGCTTTCAGCGTGGCAGTATCGTACGAAGCAGCAGCAAGGGGAGCTGCGGAAATACAACAAAAGCCACAGGAATACGGCACCCACGAAATGACACGGGGATTTGCAAAATGTTATCGCTGCGGCAGAACAAACCATGACCAGAAGGACTGCTGGTCCAAGGACAAAATATGCAGGCAATGCGGAAAGATGGGACACATTGCACGAGTTTGCAGGTCCTGGAAGAAGACCAACGACAACAAAAAGGCTACTAAGGAACCATACAGGAAAGTACAAAAGATGACGGACAGTAGTTCCGAAGACCAGATGCGCGATAGTGAATCCGGGAACAAGAGACTAAGCAGTCTCAAACTTCACAATGTAATTGCAAAAGAGGATGACCGAACCATTTGGGTCACCCTCATGATAGCAGGGTCCCAAGTCAAAATGGAATTGGATACAGGATCAGTTCTAACCGTCATGAATCGACGAGACTACGAGCGGCTATTCTCACACATACCCATGAGAGAGACATCCATTGTCTTGAGGACGTATACGGGGCAAAATGTATACCCCAGAGGAAAAATAAGGGTGCCTGTCGAATACAACGGCAAGAAAATACGGAAATTGTATCTCTACATTCTGCAAGATGGTGGACCACCGTTATTGGGACGTGAATGGATCAGAAAGATAAGTTTAGACTGGCAATCCATTCAGACACTGACGGTGGCTGGTAAAAAGGATGACGACGTCACTCCTGGACGATTGTCAACAATCTTAGCTGACGCCAAAGAGGTATTTCAACAAGAACTGGGCACTCTTAAAGGCGTAACCGCCTCGATAAAAATAGAGGAGAATGCAATTCCCAAGTTTTTCAAAGCAAGACCGGTACCATATGCAATTCGCCCAGTCGTCGAGGCAGAGCTGGAGAATCTGGAGAATGCAGGCGTGTTATCTAAGGTAGGCTGGAGCGAGTGGGCGACACCCATCGTTCCTGTCATTAAGAAAATGTTAAACAAGAAGTCTGAGGAGCCAAGGAAGGTTCGCATCTGTGGGGAGTTCAAGGTGACGGTGAACCCAGTCCTTCACACAGTACAATATCCTCTACCAAGGATAGAAGATATCTTCGCCTCACTATCTGGAGGGAAGCGTTTTACAAAAATTGACCTAGCACAAGCATATTTGCAGATGGAGGTTGAAGAATCCTCTAGGAAGTATCTCACGATAAACACTCACAAAGGTCTTTACCAGTATAATCGACTGGTATTCGGAGTAGCATCAGCTCTGGTGATATGGCAAAGAGCGATGGAACAAGTCCTGCAAGGGATTCCGGGGACTCAGTGTTACTTGGACGACATCCTAGTGACAGGTGAAGATGACAGTGAACACCTTGCCAACCTAGAGCAGGTGCTCACTAGACTACGTGAACATGGGCTACGAGCCAATCGTCCCAAGTGCGAGTTTTTTAAGAAAAAGATATCGTATTGTGGCCACGTGATTGATGAAGAGGGGTTGCATAAGTCCCCTGACAAAATTGAAGTGGTAGTTAAGGCTCCAGCGCCTGAAAATGTGTCGCAACTGAGGTCATTCCTCGGATTGGTGAATTACTACCATAAGTTTTTGCCGAATTTGTCCACAATTCTGCATCCACTGAACGCCCTACTACGAACGGGAGTAGCATGGAAATGGAGCGATGAATGTAAGCGGGCCTTTCAGAAGAGTAAGGACCTAATTACTTCAAGAGAAGTATTGGCTCACTACAAACCATCACTACCGATAAGACTGGCGTGTGATGCGTCTCCCTACGGCATTGGGGCGGTACTGTCACATAAATTCCTTGATGGTTCAGAGAGGCCGATAGCTTTTGCGTCACGCTCGTTAACTTTAGCCGAGCGTAACTACGCCCAGATTGACAGAGAGGCCCTCAGCCTGGTGTGGGGGGTGAAGAAGTTCAATCACTACCTGCACGGTCAGAAATTTACTCTACCAACTGATCATCAACCTCTCGTCTCCATTTTCAACCCTCAGAAGGGCGTACCGATAATGACGGCACAACGGCTGCAGAGGTGGTCACTGTTCCTAGGGGCACACCAATATGACATCGAGTACAAAGGAACTAAACAGCATGGGAATGCTGATGGATTGTCGCGCCTACCGTTGCCGACGGTGGAAGAGGAACTGGCAGTGGATCCAGTGGAGTTATTCCACTCGACTATAGTCGAATGTCTCCCTGTGACGAATGCAAACATAGAAAAGGAAGCACGAAATGACCCGACACTCTCCTGGGTCTATGATTTAACAGTGAAGGGATGGCCAGCACATGGCGAACCACTGCTGCCAGCATTCTCGCCGAGAAGAGAACAGCTGTCAGTGTGCAGAGGAACCTTGATGTGTGGATCCAGAGTAGTAATTCCACCCAAATTGAAGGATAGAGTGCTCAATGAGCTTCATGAGGGTCATCTGGGAGGGGTAAAAATGAAGAACTTAGCCAGAGCGTTTGTGTGGTGGCCGGGAATTGATAGAGAAATTGAAGAGATGACCAAGAGCTGTACAGGATGCCAGAAGGTCCAAAACGCCCCACCACAAGCCCCTCTACATCCATGGGAGTGGCCCTCATCTCCATGGCAAAGGGTGCACATTGATTTTGCTGGTCCCTTTATGGACTCGATGTTTTTAATTGCGGTGGATGCACATTCAAAGTGGCCAGAGGTAATAAAAATGTCCTCAACCACCACAGAAAAAACTATCACAGTCTTACGAACCATATTCGCCAGGAATGGGCTGCCTGAACAGATTTGCTCTGAGAATGGACCACAGTTTGTGTCTGAAGAGTTCCGGAGGTTCTTAAAGAGCAATGGTGTTAAGCATTACACATCCGCCCCATATCATCCAGCCACTAATGGATTGGCCGAGAGGTTTGTTCAAACATTCAAGAAGGCTTTCAAGGCAATGTGTAATGAAGATATACCCCTACAACACAAGGTGGATAACTTCTTGTTTGCCTACCGGAATGCGACACATGCGGTTACCAACCAAACTCCAGCCATGATGTTCTTCAATCGAAGACTACGATGCCGCTTGGATTTGATTAAGCCAAACGTCAGAAGAGATGTGGAGAACAGACAGTTTAAAAATATGAATGAAAGGCCGACCAGGAGTTTTAAGATAGGTCAACCAGTTTTGGCCCGGGACTACCGCACAGAGAAATGGCAGCCAGGAACGATCTGTACACGGCAAGGACCTCTAATGTATACCGTGGACGTTGGAGAGAGCATTGTAAGACGCCATGCTGACCAGATTCTAGAGTCACTGGAAAACGTCAACTCCACACCACGACCTGATACACCTGGCGATGAAACCGAAGTACCAACTGCATCTACCGCAGGATCGGTGATATTGGAAGCAGACGAACCAAACAACGACATTGATCCTGACTCAACCTTGCCAGAAGAACCTGATATCCCAAAGAGGCGTTATCCAGACAGAATCAGGAAGCCTCCTCAAAGACTGAACTTATAATTGTTTAACTTCAACCAATGTATCTAGCAACCGTAATTGTAATTGTAATTAGTTATTATTTAGTTGTTAAATGAATGTTATGTACTGTTTATCTAAAAGGGGAGGAATTGTTGTGTATGTACCTTTAAGGGAATAACTGGTCTCAGACTGCAGTACCGGCAGTGTCCACCCCTGTATAAAAGGCCCTAGCAGGCTTCTCTAGTTTCAGTTTCCAGGTTGTCTCCATTCAGTAAAGCTTTGTTATAATCAACTCCTGCAGTCCGTGTCTCAATTATACACGGACATAATAGCCAGCATTCTCGCCAAGGAGAGAACAGCTGTCAGTGTGCCGGGGGACCTTGATGTGTGGATCCCGAGTGGTAATTCCACCCAAGTTGAGAGATAGAGTACTCAATGAGCTTCATGAGGGTCATCTGGGAGGGATAAAAATGAAGAGCCTAGCCAGGGCGTTTGTGTGGTGGCCAGGAATCGATAAAGAAATCAAGGATATGACCAGGAGCTGCACAGAATGCCAGAGAGTCCAAAACGCTCCACCACAGGCCCCGCTACACCCATGGGAGTGGCCCTCATCTCCATGGCAACGGGTACACATTGATTTTGCTGGTCCATTTATGGACTCAATGTTTTTAATCGCCGTGGATGCACATTCGAAATGGCCAGAGGTCATCAAAATGTCCTCCACCAACACGGAGAAAACTATTGCAGTCCTATGGACCATCTTCGCCAGGAATGGCTTGCCAGAACAGATTTGCTCCGACAATGGACCACAGTTTGTGTCTGAAGAGTTCCGGAGGTTCTTAAAGAACAATGGTGTTAAGCATTGCACATCCACCCCATATCATCCAGCCACAAATGGATTGGCTGAGAGGTTTGTTCAAACCTTTAAAAAAGCAATAAAGGCGATATATAACGACAACATACCACTGCAACATAAGGTGGATAATTTCTTGTTTGCTTACCGGAATGTGACACATGCAGTCACTAACCAAGCTCCAGCCATGCTGTTCTTTAACCGAAGGTTAAGATGTCGCCTGGATTTGCTCAAACCAAATATAAGACGAGATGTTGAGAATAAGCAATTCCAGCACATCAATGAGAAACCAACCAGGAGCTTCAAGATAGGGCAACCAGTCTTGGCCCGCGACTACTGAACAGGAAAATGGCAGCCAGGAACGATATGCACACGGCAGGGACCACTAATGTACACAGTGGACGTTGGAGAGAGCATCGTGAGACGCCATGCTGACCAGATTCTAGAGTCACAGGAACAAGTCAAACCCATGCCACGATCATACGCACCTGGTGATGAACTCGATGTACAGATTGCGCCTACCTCAGAATCAGTGGTATTGGAAGCTGACGAACCAACCAATGACAATGAGCCAGAATCGACTCCGCCGCAAGAACAGGATACTCGAGAAAGGCGCTATCCAGACAGGATCAGGAAGCCTCCTCAAAGACTGAATGTATAAATGATTACTTTCAGCTGATGTATATAGTACAGAGAAAATTGTAATTGTAATTAGTTATTATTTTTAATTGTTAAATGAATGTTATGTACTGTTTATCTAAAAGGGGAGGTATTGTAATGTATGTACCTTTAAGAGAGGAACTATCTTTTACAGCCCCTGTATACTGCAGTACCAGTAGTGACCACACCTGTATATAACACCGTGTAGTAATTTGTACAGTTAGTTCCAGCATATCCTCTGTTCAGTAAACACCTGTTATTACCGTTCTCCTGCAGTCCGTGTGTTATTTATACGCGGACACTACAGTCGGAAGCTCATTTCGAGGTCAAATATGACACCAAGATTGCAAACATTCTGGTTCAGCCTCAGGCAGTTGCCAGGGAGAGTGATGGAGTCGGCAACTAGAGAACAGAGTTTGTGCATGACCTTACACTCTCCGCAGTGTCAGGCTTGGCTCAGTGGTGCATTCTTGCATCTCAGTGTCAGAAGGTTGTGGGTTCAAGCCCTACCACAGAGATTTAAGTACGTAATCTAGGCTGACACTTCAGTGCCATACTGAGGGAGTGCTGCACTATCGGAGCTCTCCTGGCCAACATTTATCTCTCAACCAACATCATTAATAAAGTGATTATCTTATCATTTATCTCATTGCTGTTTATGGGGCCTTGCTGTGGATAAATTGGCCTCCACATTTCCCTACATTGAAACAGTGACTACACTTCAAAATAAAAGGACTTAATTGGCTGTGAAGTGTTTTGGGATGTCATGAAGTTGTTAAAGGCGCTAAAGAACATAACCACTATGCAACCAAAGTAATGGGTACAGTGGTGGTGTGGTTATGTTACTGGACTAGTAATCCAGAGTCCTGGGCTAATTGTCCAGAGAACGTGAGTTCTCTGAGAAGATTGAGCAGATTAGCTTTCTGGGGGTTATATATTTTCAGACAATGTTTGGCTTCACCGGCTTGACATTGTTCATTATCATCCTGCAGCACATCCCAATCTTCAGACGTTGTTTGATTCTTTAGGCCTTTCTGAAAGTAGAATTCTTAAGGCTGATAAATAGAAGCTGATCAAGTGCATCCAGGAGTTAGACCCAATGGTGTTGAACTGAATGCTGCCTTTTTTTATTAATGACATTGATGCGCTATCAATTACTCATAAAAGACTGAGAGTTAGAAGAGTAACTAAAGGCTTTTATTAACAACAGAATGGAGGTCTGCCTCGAGTGGTCGACCGGTCCAGGATACAAAGGGCTGGGGAGCAGTCACCTTTATACTAGGACCTGTGGGAGGAGTCAGCCGAGGCATGTCCAGGCATGTACACAGTGGAATACAAACAGGACAAACAGGAATACAAACAGTGGTTTACCACAGACATAAAATACGTCAAGGAGTGACAGGTTCTATCACCCAGAAATTGGAAGGATGGAAATATAATATTGCTGAGGCCTTGCCCCATTCAGTCTGGTGAGATTTCCACTGCAATCTGGATAATGAGAAAATTGACTGATGAGGCAAGGAAATATCGTTGAGTGGATTAATTTGACACAAGCTTGTTCATCTTGGGCACAGTCGGAGCAGTTAATATAACCAATACATTCGTCTGGAGAAGATTCAAAGCTACACTTCAAATCTTACTAATCTACCACAGCTTCAGGAAAAGGTGACAGAGGCCCCAAAAAGCTGATGACTCAAGAACGGCCCTGATGATAAACCAATGACGTGAAAGTAAGTTTTCACATGAATTTGTACTTTAAGCTGTCGGTGTACCCGAAATTTCTTCACTTGCATTGGAAAAAAACAAAAGTACATAAAAGGCTGAAGTGAGAAATGGAACGTTGGAACTGTGAGACCAAAAAAGGCCAAGGTCCATCTAGACGACTTATACCATCCTGCATGACACAACGATAATGGCCAACATTTATGGTTCATGTCTAGGCCTCAAGAGCAGTGACCCCGCTAAGGTGCGTGCGCGCACATGGCCGCGCAGTAATCTGAAAGCTCCCGCGCAGGCCGCTCACCGGCTTTTACACTGTAAATACCGCACATGCGCAGAAATTTAAAGGGACCGCGCATTAAAAGATACAGGCCACACAGAACAAAGCACAGCTTGCAGGGAACATTGCACTAGAGACACACTAACCAGGACAATTTTGACCGGTTATGTTGGAAGTTAGCCTGGCTCAGTGGTAGCACTCAGAAGGTTGTGGGTTCAAGCCCCACTCCAGGGTTTGAACATGTAATGTGGGCTGACACTTAGTACTGAGGGGGTGCTTGCACTGTCAGAGGTGCCGTCTTTCAGATCAAATGTTAAACTGAGGCCCTGTCTGCCCACTCAGGTGAACATGAAAGATCTCATAGCTCTATTGGAAGAAGAGCAAAGTTCTCCAGGTGTCCTTGCCATCATTTATCCCTCAATCAACACCGCCAAAAACAGGGTAGTTTATATACAGAATAGGGGATACCCGGGAGTGTGTTGCAGGTTAGAATCTAATCGAGGGGTTTGGGTGGTTTATAACAGAATGAAGGGATAACTGGGAACAAGTTACACGCTGTGTAATTGAGGGTTTCGGAAGGTTTACATAAAAATCCTGTTCTTGTGCCAAGAAAGGCTGAGAGCCTGGCAAAGCTCGCTTAGGCTACACTCAGCTTACTGCGATCAAGTCAATGGCCTTCAATGATATCTCTGGTCCTAAAATACCCTTCCCTTCATTTCAATAGTGTTGTATAGATTGGGGATATTATGGTCTGGATGGTGTTGTATAGATTGGGGATATTATGGTCTGGAGGGTGTTGTATAGATTGGGGATATTCTGGTCTGGATGGTGTTGTATAGATTGGGGATATTATGGTCTGGAGGGTGTTGTATAGATTGGGGATATTATGGTCTGGAGGGTGTTGTATAGATTGGGGATATTATGGTCTGGATGGTGTTGTATAGATTGGGGATATCATGGTCTGGATGGTGTTGTATAGATTGGGGATATTATGGTCTGGATGGTGTTGTATAGATTGGGGATATTATGGTCTGGATGGTGTTGTATAGATTGGGGATATTATGGTTTGGATGGTGTTGTATAGATTGGGGATATTATGGCCTGGATGGTGTTGTGTAGATTGGGGATATTCTGGTCTGGATGGTGTTGTATAGATTGGGGATATTATGGTCTGGATGGTGTTGTATAGATTGGGGATATTATGGTCTGGATGGTGTTGTATAGATTGGGGATATTATGGTCTGGATGGTGTTGTATAGATTGGGGATATTATGGTCTGGGTGGTGTTGTATAGATTGGGGATATTATGGTCTGGATGGTGTTGTATAGATTGGGGATATTATGGTCTGGATGGTGTTGTATAGATTGGGGATATTATGGTCTGGATGGTGTTGTACAGATTGGGGATATTATGGTCTGGATGGTGTTGTATAGATTGGGGATATTATGGTCTGGAGGGTGTTGTATAGATTGGGGATATTATGGTCTGGATGGTGTTGTATAGATTGGGGATATTATGGTCTGGATGGTGTTGTATAGATTGGGGATATTATGGTTTGGATGGTGTTGTATAGATTGGGGATATTATGGTCTGGATGGTGTTGTGTAGATTGGGGATATTATGGTCTGGAGGGTGTTGTATAGATTGGGGATATTATGGTCTGGATGGTGTTGTATAGATTGGGGATATTATGGTCTGGATGGTGTTGTATCGATTGGGGATATTATGGTCTGGATGGTGTTGTATAGATTGGGGATATTATGGTCTGGATGGTGTTGTATAGATTGGGGATATTCTGGTCTGGATGGTGTTGTATCGATTGGGGATATTATGGTCTGGATGGTGTTGTATAGATTGGGGATATTATGGTCTGGATGGTGTTGTACAGATTGGGGATATTATGGTCTGGATGGTGTTGTATAGATTGGGGATATTATGGTCTGGATGGTATTGTATAGATTGGGGATATTATGGTCTGGAGGGTGTTGTATAGATTGGGGATATTATGGTTTGGATGGTGTTGTATAGATTGGGGATATTATGGTCTGGATGGTGTTGTATAGATTGGGGATATTATGGTTTGGATGGTGTTGTATAGATTGGGGATATTATGGTCTGGATGGTGTTGTATAGATTGGGGATATTATGGTCTGGATGGTGTTGTATAGATTGGGGATATTATGGTCTGGATGGTGTTGTATAGATTGGGGATATTATGGTCTGGATGGTGTTGTGCAGATTGGGGATATTATGGTCTGGATGGTGTTGTATAGATTGGGGATATTATGGTCTGGATGGTATTGTATAGATTGGGGATATTATGGTCTGGAGGGTGTTGTATAGATTGTGGATATTATGGTCTGGATGGTGTTGTATAGATTGGGGATATTATGGTCTGGATGGTGTTGTATAGATTGGGGATATTATGGTCTGGATGGTGTTGTACAGATTGGGGATATTATGGTCTGGATGGTGTTGTATAGATTGGGGATATTATGGTCTGGATGGTGTTGTATAGATTGGGGATATTATGGTCTGGATGGTGTTGTATAGATTGGGGATATTATGGTCTGGAGGGTGTTTTATAGATTGGGGATATTATGGTCTGGATGGTGTTGTATAGATTGGGGATATTATGGTCTGGATGGTGTTGTATAGATTGGGGATATTATGGTCTGGATGGTGTTGTATAGATTGGGGATATTATGGTCTGGATGGTGTTGTATAGATTGGGGATATTATGGTCTGGATGGTGTTGTATAGATTGGGGATATTATGGTCTGGATGGTGTTGTATAGATTGGGGGTATTTTGGTCTGGATGGTGTTGTATAGATTGGGGATATTATGGTCTGGATGGTGTTGTATAGATTGGGGATATTATGGTCTGGAGGGTGTTTTATAGATTGGGGATATTATGGTCTGGATGGTGTTGTATAGATTGGGGATATTATGGTCTGGATGGTGTTGTATAGATTGGGGATATTATGGTCTGGATGGTGTTGTATAGATTGGGGATATTATGGTCTGGATGGTGTTGTATAGATTGGGCATATTATGGTCTGGATGGTGTTGTATAGATTGGGGATATTATGGTCTGGATGGTGTTGTATAGATTGGGGGTATTTTGGTCTGGAGGGTGTTGTATAGATTGGGGATATTATGGTCTGGATGGTGTTGTATAGATTGGGGATATTATGGTCTGGATGGTGTTGTATAGATTGGGGATATTATGGTCTGGATGGTGTATAGATTGGGGATATTATGGTCTGGATGGTGTTGTATAGATTGGGGATATTATGGTCTGGATTGTGTTGTATAGATTGGGGATATTATGGTCTGGAGGGTGTTGTATAGATTGGGGATATTATGGTCTGGATGGTGTTGTATAGATTGGGGATATTATGGTCTGGAGGGTGTTGTATAGATTGGGGATATTATGGTCTGGATGGTGTTGTATAGATTGGGGATATTATGGTCTGGATGGTGTTGTATAGATTGGGGATATTATGGTCTGGATGGTGTTGCATAGATTGGGGATATTATGGTCTGGATGGTGTTGTATAGATTGGGGATATTATGGTCTGGAGGGTGTTGTATAGATTGGGGATATTATGGTCTGGATGGTGTTGTATAGATTGGGGATATTATGGTCTGGAGGGTGTTGTATAGATTGGGGATATTATGGTCTGGATGGTGTTATATAGATTGGGGATATTATGGTCTGGATGGTGTTGTATAGATTGGGGATATTCTGGTCTGGATGTTGTTGTATAGATTGGGGATATTATGGTCTGGATGGTGTTGTATAGATTGGGGATATTCTGGTCTGGATGGTGTTGTATAGATTGGGGATATTCTGGTCTGGATGGTGTTGTATAGATTGGGGATATTATGGTCTGGATGGTGTTGTATAGATTGAGGATATTATGGTCTGGAGGGTGTTGTATAGATTGGGGATATTCTGGTCTGGATGGTGTTGTATAGATTGGGGATATTATGGTCAGGAGGGTGTTGTATAATTTGGGGATATTATGGTCTGGATGGTGTTGTATAGATTGGGGATATTCTAGTCTGGATGGTGTTGTATAGATTGGGGATATTATGGTCTGGATGGTGTTGTATAGATTGGGGATATTATGGTCTGGATGCTGTTGTATAGATTGGGGATATTATGGTCTGGATGGTGTTGTACAGATTGGAGATATTATCGTCTGGATGGTGTTGTATAGATTGGGGATATTATGGTCTGGAGGGTGTTGTATAGATTGGGGATATTATGGTCTGGATGGTGTTGTATAGATTGGGGATATTATGGTCTGGATGGTGTTGTATAGATTGGGGATATTCTGGTCTGGATGTTGTTGTATAGATTGGGGATATTCTGGTCTGGATGGTGTTGTGTCGATTGGGGATATTCTGGTCTGGATGGTGTTGTATAGATTGGGGATATTCTGGTCTGGATGGTGTTGTATAGATTGGGGATATTATGGTCTGGATGGTGTTGTATAGATTGAGGATATTATGGTCTGGAGGGTGTTGTATAGATTGGGGATATTCTGGTCTGGATGGTGTTGTATAGATTGGGGATATTATGGTCTGGAGGGTGTTGTATAATTTGGGGATATTATGGTCTGGATGGTGTTGTATAGATTGGGGATATTCTGGTCTGGATGGTGTTGTATAGATTGGGGATATTATGGTCTGGATGGTGTTGTATAGATTGGGTATAATGGTCTGGATGCTGTTGTATAGATTGGGGATATTATGGTCTGGATGGTGTTGTACAGATTGGAGATATTATGGTCTGGATGGTGTTGTATAGATTGGGGATATTATGGTCTGGATGGTGTTGTATAGATTGGGGATATTATGGTCTGGATGGTGTTGTATAGATTGGGGATATTATGGTCTGGAGGGTGTTGTATAGTTTGGGGATATTATGGTCTGGATGGTGTTGTATAGATTGGGGATATTATGGTGTGGATGGTGTTGTATAGATTGGGGATATTATGGTGTGGATGGTGTTGTATAGATTGGGTATATTATGGTCTGGAGGGTGTTGTATAGATTGGAGATATTATGGTCTGGATGGTGTTGTATCGATTGGGGATATTATGGTCTGGATGGTGTTGTATAGATTGGGGATATTATGGTCTGGATGGTGTTGTATAGATTGGGGATATTATGGTCTGGATGGTGTTGTATAGATTTGGGATATTATGGTCTGGATGGTGTTGTATAGATTGGGGATATTCTGGTCTGGATGGTGTTGTATAGATTGGGGATATTATGGTCTGGATGGTGGTGTATAGATTGGGGATATTCTGGTCTGGATGCTGTTGTATAGATTGGGGATAATCTGGTCTGGATGGTGTTGTATAGATTGGGGATATTATGGTCTGGATGGTGTTGTATAGATTGGGGATATTCTGGTCTGGATGGTGTTGTATAGATTGGGGATATTATGGTCTGGAAGGTGTTGTATAGATTGGGGATATTATGGTCTGGATGGTTTTGTATAGATTGGGGATATTATGGTCTGGATGGTGGTGTATAGATTGGGAATATTATGGTCTGGATGGTGTTGTATAGATTGGGAATATTATGGTCTGGATGGTGTTGTATAGATTGGGGATATTATGGTCTGGATGGTTTTGTATAGATTGGGGATATTATGGTCTGGAAGGTGTTGTATAGATTGGGAATATTATGGTCTGGATGGTGTTGTATAGATTGGGGATATTATGGTCTGGATGGTTTTGTATAGATTGGGAATATTATGGTCTGGATGGTGTTGTATAGATTGGGAATATTATGGTCTGGATGGTGTTGTATAGATTGGGGATATTATGGTCTGGATGGTTTTGTATAGATTGGGAATATTATGGTCTGGAAGGTGTTGTATAGATTGGGGATATTATGGTCTGGATGGTTTTGTATAGATTGGGGATATTATGGTCTGGATGGTGGTGTATAGATTGGGAATATTATGGTCTGGATGGTGGTGTATAGATTGGGAATATTATGGTCTGGATGGTGTTGTATAGATTGGGGATATTATGGTGTGGATGGTGTTGTATAGATTGGGTATATTATGGTCTGGAGGGTGTTGTATAGATTGGAGATATTATGGTCTGGATGGTGTTGTATCGATTGGGGATATTATGGTCTGGATGGTGTTGTATAGATTGGGGATATTATGGTCTGGATGGTGTTGTATAGATTGGGGATATTATGGTCTGGATGGTGTTGTATAGATTTGGGATATTATGGTCTGGATGGTGTTGTATAGATTGGGGATATTCTGGTCTGGATGGTGTTGTATAGATTGGGGATATTATGGTCTGGATGGTGGTGTATAGATTGGGGATATTCTGGTCTGGATGCTGTTGTATAGATTGGGGATAATCTGGTCTGGATGGTGTTGTATAGATTGGGGATATTATGGTCTGGATGGTGTTGTATAGATTGGGGATATTCTGGTCTGGATGGTGTTGTATAGATTGGGGATATTATGGTCTGGAAGGTGTTGTATAGATTGGGGATATTATGGTCTGGATGGTTTTGTATAGATTGGGGATATTATGGTCTGGATGGTGGTGTATAGATTGGGAATATTATGGTCTGGATGGTGTTGTATAGATTGGGAATATTATGGTCTGGATGGTGTTGTATAGATTGGGGATATTATGGTCTGGATGGTTTTGTATAGATTGGGGATATTATGGTCTGGAAGGTGTTGTATAGATTGGGAATATTATGGTCTGGATGGTGTTGTATAGATTGGGGATATTATGGTCTGGATGGTTTTGTATAGATTGGGAATATTATGGTCTGGATGGTGTTGTATAGATTGGGAATATTATGGTCTGGATGGTGTTGTATAGATTGGGGATATTATGGTCTGGATGGTTTTGTATAGATTGGGAATATTATGGTCTGGAAGGTGTTGTATAGATTGGGGATATTATGGTCTGGATGGTTTTGTATAGATTGGGGATATTATGGTCTGGATGGTGGTGTATAGATTGGGAATATTATGGTCTGGATGGTGGTGTATAGATTGGGAATATTATGGTCTGGATGGTGTTGTATAGATTGGGGATATTATGGTCTGGATGGTGGTGTATAGATTGGGGATATTATGGTCTGGATGGTGGTGTATAGATTGGGGATATTATGGTCTGGATGGTGTTGTATAGATGGGCTTGGGCTGACTTGAGCTCCATCAGCTCAGCAGAAGAGCTGAGCCACAGGAGCCAGGAAAGGAGTTTTAGATGTTGCCGCACAAGCGCGGGTTAGCAGGTATGCTGCTGCCACAGGGGAATGTAACAGGCTGAGTAATTCAGGACGTTATTGAAAAAGGCTGCTGTACAAATAGACTCGCAGTCCACCGTAACAGTCATTACTGAGAGCAGCTAATGATGTCCAAAGTAACTAGTGTGTCAATCACATCGCTGCTATTGGAGAGCTCATCAATACCCATCAGAAATCACCATCTGGACTGTGAAAATACTTGGATTTTTTTTAACACAAGCAGCAATTTACCAGTGGTATTTACACTGCTTCCAGACTGGGCAAACAGCCTTGTTCCCAATCTATGAGAATGTGGCTGTCTGCAATTACCCAATTCTGTTTGGACAGGAATCTTTAGAGGCCAGTCTGAAAGTTAATATCAGAGAACAAAGTAGACACTGTTTGAGGTCTTGACTAGCGCACATAAAAAGGCTCCTTTGCCTCACTTTTCATCACCCATTCCACCTCTTCTTCTATATGTCAATATTTACTGTTACAAGGCTGTATTACTGGGACATTTCTATATTATTCCACAATGACACAGCTGGTTTAGTTTGTCTGAAACTGAAAAGTACAAGGTCCTTTGTGAAATTCTTGGTGATCGACGCTGCTCGTTTCAGTTACATTTGAGACCTGTTCACAATTGCCTGCAGTCTTAGGTATTCAGCCATGTCAGCCATGTCTCAGTGGGCAGCACTCTCTAGGTGGGAGGGGCTAGGAGTGAGCCAGGTGTTACTGGTTGCCTAATTGCAGCTGGGAGTTGGAGGGAGTTTTGTAAAAAGTTGGTGGTGGGTTTTGGGGTGTTGTTTTCAGGTTTTAGGGGCTTTTTGGCCCACAAAATACAGCCAGATGGCTGCTGAGGGGTCCGGAGTGCTGGGCCCCTCAGAGGACAATATTCCCGAGAGGAATTTAATTAGGGAAGAAACTGTGGTGGGAAGGGGAAAAAAAGGCCCAAAGATTCGGACCGGGACCTCAGGCGGTTTGGTAAAGAAAATACGGTGGTGGTGCAGTGTGAAGATAAGAAGATTCGAGCCTGGGATATAATCCAGGCGGTTCATGAGGACTGTGGTGACGGAAGCTGCTTTCCCTGCCGACCAAAGCCGAATGTGTGATTTGAGGTGACGGTCAGTGGCCGTGAGGAGGTGGAAAAACTGCTACTCAGTCTGAAAGTTGGTGAGAATTTCTTGGAGGTGACTCTGCTATATTCAGAGCAGGTGGTGGTTGTAGTGTATGTACCTTTAAGAGAGAACTACCTTTCCAGCTCCTGTATACTGTAGAACCAGCAGTGACCACACCTGTATATAAGCCTTGAGCATGCCTCTGTACCCCCAGTCTTGAGACTACCCCACTCCAGTAAATACCTGTTGATTGTTAAGTTACAGCATCCGTGTAGTTATTGAAAAACATCATACTCTCAGAATCACGGATCTAACAGTGGCGACGAGTGTCGATTCGAATCTACCTGCAACTCTGCATTTCCCTTCGAGAGGATTCGCTCCGGGAGGGCGGTGGAAGAAAGTCGAGGCCAGAAGCACGGGCGTCGACCACGAGCAACCGCCCAGTCGTCCGGCAGAGAGTGAACATCGCAGGGGAGGCTGTGGAGAGCCAGGCTTGGTTCCCCAGCCATGACGATCAGCAACAGACTGATGACAGGTACAGTGCAGACCCTTCCCGGACAGCGGCGGCTGGAGCCGACCGACGGCAGAGAAAAAGCCGAGCAGCGTCGACGGGGTAAGATAGAGGGTGAAGCGCACAGGGCGCAGCCGGGAGTTGAAAACCGAGCGGCGTCGAGAAAAAACAAAATGGAGAGAGAGAGGGTAAAGCAGCAGTCGGGTTCAGGACCGAGCGGCGGAAACGGGAAAGATGCACAGAAAAAAAAAGGCAGAGCACAGCCAGGGCTCAAGGGCTGAACAGTGTCTGCGGGGAGAAGAATGGAGAGCGTAGGAGACGCCATTGAGCCGCGGAGAAGAAGGAAGAGCGTGGGAGATGCCATTTTTAGAAGTCGCAGCGGAGAAGAAGGGCGAGCGCTGGAAGAAAGGAAAGCACGGGAGATGCAATTTTGTGCCAGCGGAGAAGAAGGGAAAGCGCGGGAGACGCCATTTTTGGACAGTTAAATCACACACAGGGATGCCGAAGAGTGGCAGTATCTCTACGTTCGACAATGAAGTCGAAGATTGGGCGACATATGTGGAACGTATTGAGGTGTACTGCAGGGCGAATGAAGTGCCAGATGCTAGGAAAGCACTGGTTTTGTTAAATTCCATGGGTACAAAAACTTATGGGCTACTGCGAACCCTAATAACCCCAGAGAAGCCCGTGAATAAGAATTTCGAAAGCATAGTAGAAATCCTACAGGACCACTTAAACCCCACACCGCTGCTGATAGCAGAACGATTTAAGTTCCATAAAAGGAACCAACACAAAGACGAAAGCAATGCTGAGTACTTAACGGAAATGCGCAAGCTATCAAAACACTGCCAGTTTGGAGTGGGACTAGCAGATACGTTAAGGGACAAGTTTGTGTGTGGGCTACAAAGTGAAGGAACCCAGAAACGGCTTCTATCAGAAAAGGATCTTACGCTGGACAAGGCTTTCAGTATGGCAGTATCACACGAAGCAGCCGCAAGGGGTGCTGCAGAGATACAACGGAGACCGCAAGAATATGGCACCAATGAAATGTCCTATGGAACAGGGAAGTGTTATCGCTGCAGCAGTACAACACATGACCAGAAGGATTGTTGGTTCAAGGACCAAGTGTGCAGACAGTGTGGAAAAGCAGGACACATAGCAAGAGTCTGCAAGTCTGGGAAGAAAACCAACAGCAAGAAATCTCCACAGGAGAAGTACAAAAAGGTACACAAGGTGATGGACAGTAGTTCAGACGAACAGAAAAGTGACACAGACTCCGGAAGCAGGGAGCTGGGTTGTCTGAAACTACATAAGGTAACCGAAATGGAGGATCACCAGAATATCTGGGCTACACTCAAGATAGACGGAGTCCAAGTGAAAATGGAATTGGACACAGGATCAGCCCTAACAGTCATAAACCAAAGGAACTACAAGCGGCTATTTTCACATGTACCCTTGAAAGCTACAGAGATTGTCTTGAAGACGTACATGGGGCAAAAAGTCTACCTCAAAGGAAAAATAAGGGTGAAAGTGATATACAAAGGCCAGGAAATACCTAAGATGGACTTATATGTATTGCCAGATGGAGGACCACCACTGCTAGGATGTGAATGGATCCGGAAAATACAATTAGATTGGCATTCTATACAGGTACTGAAGGTTGAGGCCAAAAAGGATGACGACGTCACACCTGGACGACTGTCAAAAATGCTAACTGATGCAAAAGAAGTGTTCCAGGAGGGACTTGGAACACTAAAAGGCATAACAGCAATGATTGAAATAGAGGAAAATGCAAGCCCAAAGTTTCTTAAGGCCAGACCAATGCCTTATGCGATCAGACCAGCCGTCGAAGCAGAGCTGGAAGGGTTGGAATGTTCAGGAGTACTGTCCAAAGTAGACTGGAGCGAGTGGGCTACACCCGTCATTCCTGTAATGAAGAGGTCGTTGAGTAATACGCCTGGGGAACCAAAGAATGTCCGCATCTGTGGGGATTTTAAGGTGACAGTGAACCCAGTCCTTCACATGGTACAATATCCGCTTGCACGAATTGCGGATATTTTCGCCTCGCTATCTGGAGGTAAACGCTTCACCAAAATTGATCTAGCCCAGGCGTACTTGGAGGTAGAAGAAGCCTCGAAACAATAACTCACGATCAACACTCATAAAGGTCTCTATCAATACAACTGGCTGGTGTTTGCGGTAGCATCGGCTCCGGCTATTTGGCAAAGGGCGATGGATCAAGTCCTGCAAGGGATTCCAGGGACCCAGTGTTATTTGGGCGACATCCTGGTCACGGGCGGAAATGACAGTGATCACCTCGCCAACATGGAGAAGGTGCTCACCAGATTAAAGGAATATGGGCTACGAGCTAATCGCCACAAGTGCGAGTTTTTCCAGAACTAGATCTCGTATTGTGGCCACGTCATCGATGAAGAAGGGTTACATAAGTCCCCTGAAAAGATTGAGGCAGTAGTCAAGGCTCCAGCACCGGAAAATGTGTCACAACTGAGGTCGTTCCTCGGGCTGGTAAACTACTACCATAAGTTCTTACCAAATTTGTCCACGGTATTACACCCACTGAACACCTGACTGCAAACATGGGTACCATGGAAGTGGAATGACGAACGTAGATGAGCTTTCCAGAAGTGCAAAGAATTGATCACATCAAAAGAGGTGTTGGCCCATTTCAACCCAGCACTACCAATTCGTTTGGCATGTGATGCATCACCCTATGGTATTGGAGCGGTGCTGTCGCACAAATTCCCAGACGGGTTGGAGAGGTCAGTAGCCTTTGCGTCTCGGTCACTAAACTCAGCCGAGCGCAACTACGCCCAGATTGACAGGGAGGCCCTCAGCCTGGTATTGGGAGTAAAAAAATTCAACCACTATCTGCATGGGCAGAAGTTCACCTTACTGACTGAGCACCAACCACTTGTCTCCATCTTTAATCCTAAGAAGGGCGTTCCAGTGATGACTGCACAACGGTTCCAAAGATGGTCCCTGTTTCTAGGGGCGAATCAATATGAAATAGAATATAAAGGCACGAAACAGCATGGAAACGCTGATGGGCTATCACGCTTGCCACTGCCTACTGTGGAGGAAGCACCAGATATTTTATTCGTCAATAATTGAACGATTGCCAGTAACGAACGCGGATATAGAGAAGGAGACCCGCAATGATCTGATGCTGTCTCGGGTATATGAATTGACGGTGAGGGGATGGCCAACACATGGCGACTCACTGTTGCCAGCATTCTCATCCAGAAGAGAACAGCTGTCAATATGCCAGGGGACAGTGATGTGTGGATCCAGAGTGGTGATTCCACCCAAGTTAAGGGAGAGAGTGCTAAATGAGCTTCATGAAGGTCATCTGGGGGGATTGAAAATGAAAAGCCTTGCTAGGACTTATGTGTGGTGGCCGGGAATCGAACAACAAATCAAAGACCTAACCAAGAGCTGCTCAGGATGCCAGAAGGTCCAAAATGCACCACCACATGCCCCTCTACACCCATGGGAGTAGCCCTCCTCTCCATGGCAACGGGTGCATATTGATTTTGCAGGTCCATTCATGGACTCAATGTTCTTAATAGCAGTGGATGCTCATTTGAAATGGCCTGAGGTGATAAAAATGTCCTCAACCACTACAGAGAAAATGATTGCAGTCCTACGGACCATATTTGCTAGGAACGGCTTGCCAGAGCAGATATGCTCTGATAATGGACCACAGTTTGTGTCCGAAGAGTTTCGAAAATTTATGAGAAGGAATGGGGTAAGGCATTACACATCCGCCCCATATCATCCAGCCACAAATGGATTGGCTGAGAGGTTCGTACAAACCTTTAAGAAGGCAATAAAGGCCATGTGCGACGATGAAATTCCACTGCAGCATAAGGTGGACAATTTCTTATTAGCCTACCGAAACGCGACACATACAGTTACCAACCAGACCCCGGCCATGATATTCTTTAACCGAAGGTTGAGATCTCGTCTGGACTTGCTCAGACCAAATGTGCGAAGAAATGTTGAGGATAAACAATTCCAGCACATCAATGAGAAGCCGACAAGGAGCTTCAACGTAGGACAACCAGTCTTGGCCCGTGACTACCGAACAGAGAAATGGCAACCCGGAACGATATACACAAGGCAGGGGCCATTAATGTACACAGTGGATGTCGGGGAGAACATTGTGAGACGCCACGTCGATCAGATCTTAGCGTCACAGGAACGAGTCAGCCCCATGACTCGCATACCTGGGGATGAACCCGACATACCGGTAGCATCTACCTCCGAACCAGTAGCAGTGGAAAGCGATGAACTAACCGACGAAAAGGGGTCAGAATCGCCTCCGCACCAAGAACAAGAACCTCAGGAAAGGCGCTATCCCGAAAGGATCAGGAAGCCGCCCCAAAGACTGAATCTATAAATGGACTATTGTTGTTTAATGTACATGTTAAAGTGTTAATTGTTATTTGAATATTATGGGTACTGCTAATCTAAAAGGGGAGGAATTGTAGTGTATGTACCTTTAAGAAAGAACTACTTTTACAGCTCCTGTATACTGTAGTACCGGCAGTGACCACACTTGTATATAAGCCTTGAGCATGCCTCTGTACCCTCAGTCTTGAGACTACCCTACTCCAGTAAATACCTGTTGATTGTTAAGTTACAGCATCCGTGTAGTTATTGAAAAACATCATACTCTCAGAATCACGGATCTAACACAGTACACTTCAATTCTTCCACATACGTGGTCCAGTCTTCTATTTCGTTGTCGAAAGCAGTGATGCTGCCACTCTTCGGCATCTTGGATGGTTTAAAATGGAGCCTCCCGCGCTTTTCCTTCTTCCCCAATGGATTAAAATGGCGCCTCCCGCGCTTTTCCTTCTTCCCCCACTGCTGCCAACGCTGCTCCTAGCGTTCTAAATAGTAATGGCGGCGCCCTGTGGATTTCACGCACTTCTCTTTTGTTAATTAATTTTCTTAGTTTTATTCTTCTTTGACGCTGTCCACTGCGCGTCTCTTTTCCTTCCCCCTTTTTTATTTTCTTTAACGCTGCCCGGCTCTTGAGCACCGGCCGCGCCTTGTGCGCTCCACCCTCTCTCTCTCTTTTTCTTCCCGACGACGCTGCTCGGCCCCCTTGCAGAGCCGCTCGATCGAGCTCTAGCCCGCCGCAGTCCGGGAAGGGTCAGCGCACTACCTGCTACCAGCCCGATTTGCTGGAACACCTTGACTGGAGAACCAAGCCCAGCTCTCCACAGCCTCCCCTGCGATTCTCTGAACTCCGATGGATCACTGGCCGGTTGCCCGCGCTTGACGCCCGTTGCCCTGGCTTCGACCTCCAAGAAGCTTCTTTTCAGGGATGGATCCCCGTGAGGTGATGCAGTACTGCAGGTGAGTTCGAACCTGCTCGTCACCACTGTAGTGTCCGCGTATAAATAACACACGGACTGCAGGAGAACGGTAATAACAGGTGTTTACTGAACAGAGGGTATGCTGGAACTAACTGTACAAATTACTACACGGTGTTATATACAGGTGTGGTCACTACTGGTACTGCAGTATACAGGGGCTGTAAAAGATAGTTCCTCTCTTAAAGGTACATACATTACACCGACCACATATCCACGCCATCACTAAGACTGCCTATTTCTACCTCCGGAACATCACCCGTCTCCACCCCTGCCTCAGCTCATCTGCTGCTGAAACCCTCATCCATGCCTTTGCTACATCTAGACTTGACTATTTTAATGCATTTGTGGCCGGCCTCCCACGTTCTACCCACTGTAAACTTGAGGTCATCAAAAACTCTGCTGCCTGTGTCCTAACTCACACCAAGTCCCGTTCACCCATCAACGCTGTGTTCGCTGACCTACATTGGTTCCCAGTTAAGCAATAACTCAATTTTAAAATTCTCATCCTTGTTTTCAAAGCCCTCCATGGTCTTGCGCCTCCTTATCTCTGTAATCTCCTCCAGCCCTACAACCCTCCGAGATATCTGCGATCCTCCAGTTCTAGCCTCTTGAGCAGCCCCGATTTTAATCACTCCACCATTGGTGGCCGTGCCTTCAGCTGCCAAGGCCCTAAGCTCTGGAATTCCCTCCCTATGCCTCTTTCCCTCTTTACCTGTTTCTCATCCTTTAAAATGCTCCGATCTCTGTGACCAAGCTGCTGCTCATCTGCCCTAATATCTCCTTATGTGGCTTGGTGTCAAATTTTGTTTAATAACGCTCCTGTGAAGCGCCTTGGGATGTTTTACTAGGTTAAAGGCGCTATATAATTATAAGTTGTTGTTGCGAATGGATGAATTAAGATGGGCCAAATGGGCTTTCCTTTCCCTAAACATCCTGTGATTTTGTGTTGTCTACAAATGTCCATATGCTCCCAATGCCTACAATCAAATCATCTGTATCTAATCGAGAACAAACGTGGCCTCAGCATTGACCCTGAATTCCAAACACTGAAATACCCAATTATTATGGGCGGATTAACATAAATTAATTAATGGTTAATTTTCCGATGTGGCTGAGACTTTCCCCTCTCTCCCCTCGTTCTCTTCTTTTCTTCTCCATTTGTTAACAGGCTAGGATTCCCAGTGTATCGATGCCTAAACTCGGTACTGACTGGAATATATTCATGACGGCGGGAAGCAGAAGAGCCCAGGATAAAAAAACACCACATGTGGGAGGACATTCCAGAAATCCTTGACCTTAGACTCGGCAGGGGGAAGGGACGTCAAAGTTGCAATGTGGCACACTGTGGAGGCATCAAAGTGAAGAACTGTCAAAGAAGGAACAAAATACACTGGGCTGAGGTGACAGCAAGTATAGAGCAAGAAATATATTCCTGCGTTTATCTGACAGATTGTCGCAATGGGGCCTAGTTACCTGACCTTCCAACTCACCTTCATTTCAAGGGTGAGAGGCTAATTTCTGAACAGTCATCCATAGTTGGCTGTGTGCACATTCCTCTCTCATTGCTTAGGTTTTTGATATATTTTGTCTGAATAAGTGAAGAATTTGTGACAACACAAAGCTTTGGGGTGGGGCTAAAGCAATCCCAGAATCCCAGGCCAATTTGGTTATCAATTCACGGCGTCTTCATCCTACAAAAGTGACGGTCAGGAAAAGATCAGCTGGCCCATCAAGCTTGTCCCACACTCATGATGACAGGAGTATCATGACTAGACACTTCCTACCACCCCTCGGCCCCCTACCCACCTGCCCCCCCCACCCCCCGTCCCGCCACCCCTCCACCCGCAGCAGCCATGTAATCTCCTGGGGGAGGAAAAGAAACAGGGCCAACAAGGGGGAAAAAAACTGTGGAAAATTCCTCTTCCTCCCCCTCAGGTGATCAAAACCAGTTCAGGAGATTGAAAAATCCTCATGAAATGTCCTCTGCTTCAGAAGCTCCATTGCCCTCACATGCTGAGCATGTTTAGGTAAACCTGTGAACAGGAAGCTGGATAAAACAATCAGATTGAAGAGAGCTGAGGTAATTTGTGCCTTTCATCTGCTGAATATCCCAAGGAGCAGTCAGTGGAAGAAATGAGGGACGTGAGCAAAGGCAAAGAGGTAGATTTTGAAGAGACTTTTGAAGTAGTGGAAGGAAGAAAGAATTGGGGGGAATGTGCTGGCATAGGGGGTCCTAGGGGCTACCCTTCAGGGGAAGCTGGCGATTGTGGAATAGCTACATCCCAGGGGTGGGTGGTGGAAGCCAGCTGCTTCGACAACAGCACGGTGAGTGTAAAGAGATGTACCCAGATCTGCCAACTGGGTCCAGGCAAATTGCATAATGGTGAGCAATCGTGCCATGTCACTGTGCACCTGGGTGATCCATGGTCACACAGTGACACGGGCTCTTTGTAGCACCTCATGCAGCAGCTGAGTGGCCTTCAGAATGTCCTAGGTATGAAGTAAAGATGTGATAAAGCCAACACCAGTGCACCAAGATTGAACTGTCACCTCTTTCTGCAGGCAACAACTTGGGCTGCATGTTTTCAGACACTGACTCCTGAGGTCTCCTCCCAAGGTCCCCACCATCACAGAGGCCAGTCTTCAACCAATTCAATTCACTGCAAGTGATATCAAGAAATAGCTAAGCGCACTGGACACAACAAGGGCCACAGGTCCCGTAGCTGTGTGTACCATCTACAGGATGCGCTGCAGCAACTCACCAAGGCTTCTTCGGCAGCACCTCCCAACCCACGACCTCCACTACCCAGAAGGACAGCGGCAGCAATGCATGGGAACACCACCACCTCCAAGTTCCACTCTCTAAGTCACACCCCATCCTGACTTGGACATATATCGCCGTTCCTTCATCGTCATTGAATGAATTAATAAAAATGACAGCAGTGCTCATGAAGCCCTCCTCATGTTCCAGAATTGTGATGGCCTCATGTTTGAATCCTGAGGTGTATGAGTTAGACTCATCTGTGACAACATAAAAGGCACAAGTAGTGGCTGCTGGTGACCTTTTGACAGGTGAAGCATGTAGTGTATGTGCCTTTAAGACAGAACTACTTTTACAGCTCCTGTATACTGTAGTACTGGCAGTGACCACACCTGTATATAAGCTTTGCGCATGCCTCTGTACCCCCAGTCTTGAGACTACCCTCCTCCAGTAAATACCTGTTTATTGTTAAGTTACAGCATCCGTGTGGTTATTGAAAAACAGCATACCCTCAGAATCACGGATCTAACAGTGGTGACGAGTGTCGATTCGAATCTACCTGCAACAAAAAAAAAAAAAATAGCCGAGGCCAGGAACACGGGCGTCGACCACGAGCAACCGCCCAGTCGTCAGGCAGAGAGTGAACATCGCAGGGCAGGCTGTGGAGAGCCAGGCTTGGTTCCCCAGCCACGACGATCAGCAAGAGACTGACGACAGGTCCAGCGCAGACCCTTCCCGGGCAGCGGCGGCTGGAGCCGACCTACGGCGGAGAGAAAGCCGAGCAGCGTCGACGGGGTAAGGCAGAGGGTGAAGCGCACAGGGCGCAGCCAGGGGTTGAAAACCAAGCGGCGTCGAGAAAAAACAAAACAAAACCGGAGAGGGTAAAGAAACAGCCAGGTTCAAGACCGAGCGGCATCGAGAAAAAAAAAGAAAATTAAAAGAAGAACGCGCAGAGCACAGCCAGGGCTCACGGGCTGAACAGGGTCCGTGGGGAAAAGAAGGGAGAGCGCGGGAGACGCCATTGAGCCGTGGAGAAGAAGGAAGAGCGCGGGATACGCCATTTTTAGAAGCCGCAGCGGAGAAGAAGGGCGAGCGCGGGAAGGAAGGAAAGCGCAGGAGACGCTATTTTGTGCCAGCGGAGAAGAAGAGGAAGCGCGGGAGACGCCATTTTTGACAGTTAAATCACACCCAGGGATGCCGAAGAGTGGCAGTATCTCTACGTTCGACAATGAAGTCGAAGATTGGGCGATATATGTGGAACGTATTGAGGTGTACTGCAGGGCGAATGAAGTGCCAGATGCTAATAAAGCACTGGTTTTGTTAAATTCCATGGGTGCAAAAACTTATGGGTTACTGCGAAATCTAATAAGCCCAGAGAAGCCGGTGAACAAGAATTTCGAAAGCATAGTAGAAATCCTACAGGACCACTTAAACCCCACACCGCTGCTGATAGCAGAATGATTTAAGTTCCATAAAAGGAACCAACACAAAGACGAAAGCAATGCTGAGTACCTAACGGAACTGCGCAAGCTATCGAAACACTGCCAGTTTGGAGCGGGACTAGCAGATACGTTAAGGGACAAGTTTGTGTGTGGGCTACAAAGTGAAGGAACCCAGAAACGGCTTCTATCAGAAAAGGATCTTACGCTGGACAAGGCTTTCAGTATGGCAGTATCACACGAAGCAGCCGCAAGGGGCGCTGCAGAGATACAACGGAGACCGCAAGAATATGGCACCAATGAAATGTCCTATGGAACAGGGAAGTGCTATCGCTGCGACAGAACAACACATGACCAGAAGGATTGTTGGTTCAAGGACCAAGTGTGCAGACAGTGTGGGAAAGCAGGACACATAGCAAGAGTCTGCAGGTCTGGGAAGAAAAACAACAGTAAGAAATCTCCACAGGAGAAATACAAAAAGGTACACCAGGTGATGGACAGTGGTTCAGACGAACAGAAAAGTGAGATAGCAAAATACTGCAGATGTTGGAAATCCGAAATAACAACAGAAAATGCTGGAAAAACTCAGCAGGTCAGGCAACATCCATGGAGAGAAATTTGAGTTGACGTTTCGGGTTTGACCCTTCTTCAAAACTGGAGAGAAAAGGAACTAGATCGAAGGCAGGGCTGCGATCGGACAAAAGAATAAAAGAACCAAAAGAAGTGACACAGACTCCAGAAGCAAGGAGCTGGGTTGTCTGAAACTACATAAGGTAACCGAAATGGAGGATCACCAGACTATCTGGGTTACACTCAAGATAGACGGAGCCCAAGTGAAAATGGAATTGGACACAGGATCAGCCCTAAGAGTCATAAACCAAAGGGACTACAAGCGGCTATTTTCACATATACCCTTGAAAGCTACAGAGATTGTCTTGAAGACGTACACGGGGCAAAAAGTCTACCCCAAAGGAAAAATAAGGGTGAAAGTGATATATAAAGGCCAGGAAATACCTAAAATGGATATATATGTAATGCCAGATGGAGGACCACCACTGCTAGGATGTGAATGGATCCGGAAGATACAATTAGATTGGAATTCCATACAGGCACTGAAGGTTGAGGCCAAAAAGGATGACGACGTCACACGTGGATGACTGTCAAAAATGCTAACTGACGCAAAAGAAGTGTTCCAGGAGGGACTAGGAACACTAAAAGGCATAACAGCAATGATTAAAATAGAGGAAAATGCAAGCCCAAAGTTTCTTAAGGCCAGACAAGTGCCTTATGCGATCAGACCAGCTGTTGAAACAGAGCTGGAAGGGTTGGAACATTCAGGAGTACTGTCCAAAGTGGACTGGAGCGAGTGGGCTACACCCATCATTCCTGTAATGAAGAGGTCGTTGAGTAATACGCCTGGGGAACCAAAGAAGGTTCGCATCTGTGGGGATTTTAAGGTGACAGTGAACCCAGTCCTTCACACGGTACAATATCCGCTTCCACAAATTGAGGATATTTTCGCCTCGCTATCTGGAGGTAAACGCTTCACCAAAATTGATCTAGCCCAGGCGTACTTACCAATGGAGGTAGAAGAAGCATCGAAACAATACCTTGCGATTAACACTCATAAAGGTCTCTATCAATACAACCGGCTGGTGTTCGGAGTAGCCTCGGCTCCGGCTATCTGGCAAAGGGCGATGGATCATGTCCTGCAAGGGATTCCAGGGACCCAGTGTTATTTGGACGATATCTTGGTCACGGGCGAAAATGACAGTGATCACCTCGACAACTTGGAGAAGGTGCTCAACAGATTAAAGGAGTATGGGCCATGAGCTAATTGCCACAAGTGCGAGTTTTTTCAGAAACAGATCTCGTATTGTGGCCACGTCATCGATGAAGAGGGGTTACATAAGTCCCCTGAAAAGATTGAGGCAGTAGTCAAGGCTGCAGCACCAGAAAATGTGTCACAACTGAGGTCGTTCCTCGGGCTGGTAAACTACTACCACAAGTTCTTACCAAATTTGTCCACGGTATTACACCCACTGAACACCCTACTGCAAACAGGGGTACCATGGAAGTGGGATGACGAACGTAGATGAGCTTTCCAGAAGTGTAAAGAATTGATCACTTCAAAAGAGGTGTTGGCCCATTTCAACCCAGCACTACCAATTCGTTTGGCATGTGATGCATCACCCTATGGTATTGGAGTGGTGCTGTCGCACAAACTCCCAGACGGGTTGGAGAGGCCAGTAGCCTTTGCGTCTCGGTGACTAACCTCAGCCAAGCGCAACTATGCCCAGGTTGACAGGGAGGCCCTCAGCCTAGTATGGGGAGTAAAAAATTCAACTGCTATCTGCATGGGCAGAAGTTCACCTTGCTGACTGACCACCAACCACTTGTCTCCATCTTTAATCCTAAGAAGGGCGTTCCAGTGATGACTGCACAACGGTTACAAAGAAGGTCCCTGTTTCTAGGGGCGAATCAATATGAAATAGAATATAAAGGCACGAAACAGCATGGGAACGCTGATGGGCTATCGCGCCTGCCACTGCCTACTGTGGAGGAAGCACCAGCAGTGGACCCTATCGAGATATTTTTTTTGTCAATAATTGAACGATTGCCAGTAACGAACGCGGATATAGAGAAGGAGACCCGCAATGATCCGATGCTGTCTCGGGTATATGATTTGACGGTGAGGGGATGGACAACACATGGCAACTCACTGTTGCCAGCATTCTCATCCAGAAGAGAACAGCTGTCAGTATGCCAGGGGACAGTGATGTGTGGATCCAGAGTGGTGATTCCACCCAAGTTAAGGGAGAGAGTGCTAAGTGAGCTACATGAAGGTCATCTGGGGGGAGTGAAAATGAAAAGCCTTGCTAGGGCTTATGTGTGGTGGCCGGGAATCGATCAACAAATCGAAGACCTAACTAAGAGCTGCTTACGATGCCAGAAGGTCCAAAATGCACCACCACATGCCCCTCTACACCCATGGGAGTGGCCCTCCTCTCCATGGCAACGGGTGCATATTGATTTCGCTGGTCCATTCATGGACTCAGTGTTCTTAATAGCAGTGGATGCTCATTCAAAGTGGCCTGAGGTAATAAAAATGTCTTAAACCACTACAGAGAAAACGATTGCAGTCCTACGGACCATATTTGCCAGAAACGGTTTGCCAGAGCAGATTTGCTCTGATAATGGACCACAGTTTGTGTCCGAAGTGTTTCAAAAATTTATGAGAAGGAATGGGGTAAGGCATTACACATCTGCCCCGTATCATCCAGCCACAAATGGATTGGCTGAGAGGTTCGTACAAACCTTTAAGAAGGCGATAAAGGCCATGTGCGACGATGAAATTCCACTACAGCATCAGATGGACAATTTCTTATTAGCCTACCAAAATGCGACACTTGCAGTTACCAACCAGACCCCGGCCATGATGTTCTTTAACCGAAGGTTGAGATCTCGTCTGGACTTGCTCAGACAAAATGTGCGAAGAAATGTTGAGGACAAGCAATTCTGGCACATCAATGAGAAGCCGACAAGGAGCTTCAGTGTAGGGCAACCAGTCTTGGCCTGTGACTATCGAACAGAGAAATGGCAACCCGGAACGATATGCACAAGGCAGGGGCCATTAATGTACACAGTGGATGTCGGGGAGAACATTGTGAGACGCCACGTCGATCAGATCTTAGCGTCACAGGAACGCGTCAACCCCATGTCTCCAGTACCTGGGGATGAACCCGACATACCGGTAGCATCTACCTCAGAACCAGTAGCAGTGGAACCCGATGAACTACCCGATGAAAAGGGGTCAGAATCGCCTCTGCACCAAGAACAAGAACCTCAGGAAAGGTGCTATCCCGAAAGGGTCAGGAAGCCGCCCCAAAGACTGAATCTATAAATGGACTATTGTTGTTTAATGTACATGTTAAAGTGTTAATTGTTATTTGAATATTAGGGGTACTACTAATCTAAAAGGGGAGGAATTGTAGTGAATGTGCCTTTAAGACAGAACTACTTTTACAGCTCCTGTATACTGTAGTACTGGCAGTGACCACACCTGTATATAAGCTTTGCGCATGCCTCTGTACCCCCAGTCTTGAGACTACCCTCCTCCAGTAAAAACCTGTTTATTGTTAAGTTACAGCATCCGTGTGGTTATTGAAAAACAGCATACCCTCAGAATCACGGATCTAACAAAGCACATGCTATATATGCCTACACAAGCTGGCTTGTTACCATGGCAATGGGCCCTTAGCATGTGCGCAATGCCTTCTATTTCCTTGCAGATGGCAATCTTTCATTAGAAGAAGAATGAATGGTCAAAGGTCAAAGAGTAAGCAGAGAACCGATAAGCCAGATGGGAGGAGAGGAAACAAATAATCACGGAGGAGAAACCAGCTCCATTTCTTGTAATCGTTCTACCCGATAACGCCCCCAAAAAATAAAGCCCCGGCCGCTATAAGCGCACTCCAGAGGAGCGAGTGGCTCTGTAGTGTCTGCGTATCATTAACACACGGACTGCAGGAGAACGGTAATAAGAGGTGTTTACTGAACAGAGGGTATGCTGGAACTGAAAGTACAGAAGCCTGCTACGGCTTTATATACAGGTGTGGTCACTGCCGGTACTACAGTATAAAAGCAGTTCTCTCTTAAAGGTACATACACAACAATTCCTCCCTTTTTAGATAAACAGTACATAACATTCATTTAACAATTGAATAATAACTAATTACAATTACAATTTTCTTTGTACTATATACATCAGCTGAAAGTAATCATTTATAAATTCAGACTTTGAGGAGGCTTCCTGATCCTGTCTGGATAGTGCCTTTCTCGAGTATCCTGTTCTTGCGGCGGAGTCGATTCTGGCTCATTGTCATTGGTTGGTTCGTCAGCTTCCAATACCACTGATTCTGAGGGAGACGCAATCTGTACTTCGGGTTCATCACCAGGTGCAAATGCTCGTGGTATGGGTTTGACTTGTTCCTGTGACTCTAGAATATGGTCAGCATGGCGTCTCACGATGCTCTCTCCAAAGTCCACTGTGTACATTAGTGGTCCCTGCCGTGTACATATCATTCCTGGCTGCCATTTTTCTGTTTGGTAGTCGCGGGCCAAGAATGGTTGCCCTATCTTGAAGCTCCTGGTTGGCTTTTCATTGATGTGCTGGAATTGCTTATTCTCAACATCTCGTCTTATGTTTGGTTTGAGCAAGTCCAGGCGACATCTTAACCCGCGGTTAAAGAACATCATGGCTGGAGCTTGGTTGGTGACTGCATGTGTCGCATTCCGGTAAGCAAACAAGAAATTATCCACCTTGTGTTGCAGTGGTATGTTGTCATTATACATCGCCTTTATTGCTTTTTTAAAGGTTTGAACAAACCTCTCAGCCAATCCAATTGTGGCTGGATGATATGGGACGGATGTGTAATGCTTTACCCCATTATTCCTCAAAAACCTCCGGAAATTCTCGGACACAAACTGTGGTCCATTGTCGGAGCAAATCTGTTCTGGCAAGCCATTCCTGGCGAAAATGGTCCGTAGGACTGCAATAGTTTTCTCCGTGGTGGTGGAGGACATTTTGATGACCTCTGGCCACTGCGAATGTGCATCCATGGCGATTAAAAACATTGAGTCCATAAATGGACCAGCAAAATCAATGTGTACCCGTTGCCATGGAGATGAGGGCCACTCCCATGGGTGTAACGGGGCCTGTGGTGGAGCGTTTTGGACTTTCTGGCATCCTGTGCATCTCTTGGTCATTTCCTCGATTTCTTTATTGATTCCCAGCCACCACACAAATGCCCTGGCTAGGCTCTTCATTTTTACCCCTCCCAGATGACCCTCATGAAGCTCATTGAGCACTCTTTCTCTCAACTTGGGTGGAATTACCACTCGGGATCCACACATCAAGGTCCCCTGGCACACTGACAGCTGTTCTCTCCTTGGCGAGAATGCTGGCAACAGTGAGTCGCCATGTGCTGCTGGCCATCCCTTCACCGTCAAATCATAGAACCGAGAGAGTGTCGGGTCATTTCGGGTTTCCTTCTCTATACTTGAGTTTGTAACAGGTAGACATTCGACTATTGTTGAATGGAATATCTCAACAGGGTCCACTGCTGGTGCTTCCTCCACCATAGGCAGCGGCAGGCTCGACAGCCCATCAGCGTTTTCATGCTGTTTTGTGCCCTTATACTCTATGTTGTATTGATGTGACCCTAGAAAAAGGGACCATCTTTGCAGCCGTTGCGCCGTCATCACTGGAACACCCTTCTTTGGGTTAAAAATGGAGACAAGAGGCTGGTGATCAGTCAGTAAGGTGAATTTCTGCCCGTGCAGATAGTGATTGAACTTCTTCACCCCCCACACCAGGCTGAGGGCCTCCCTGTCAATCTGGGCGTAGTTACGCTCGGCTGAAGTTAACGAGCGTGACGCAAAGGCCTCTCTCAACCGTCAAGGAATTTGTGCGACAGCACCGCTCCAATGCCGTAGGGAGACGCATCACATGCCAACCGAATCGGTAGTGATGGATTGTAGTGGGCCAATACTTCTTTTGAAGTGATTAGGCATTTACATTTCTGAAAGGCATGCTTACACTCATCACTCCATTTCCATGCTACTCCAGTTTGCAGCAGGGCGTTCAGCGGGTGCAGAATTGTAGACAAATTTGGCAAGAACTTATGGTAGTAGTTCACCAACCCGAGGAACGACCTCAGTTGTGACACATTTTCCGGTGCTGGAGCCTTGACTACTGCCTCCATCTTGTCTGGGGACTTATGTAACCCCTCTTCATCAATCACGTGGCCACAATACGAGATTTGTTTCCTGAAAAACTCGCATTTGGGGCGGTTGGTTCGTAGCCCATATTCTTGTAATCTAGTGAGCACCTGCTCCAGGTTGGCAAGTTGTTCACTGTCATTTCCGCCCGTAACCAGGATGTCGTCCAAATAACACTGGGTCCCCGAGATCCCTTGCAGGACTTGTTCCATCGCTCCCTGCCAAATTGCCAGAGCTGATGCTACCCCGAATACCAGTCAGTTGTACTGGTAAAGACCTTTGTGAATGTTTATCGTGAGGTATTTTCTAGATGATTCATCTACCTCCATTTGTAGATACGCTTGGGCCAGATCAATCTTCATAAAGCGTTTCCCTCCAGATAGTGAAGCGAAAATATCTTCTATCCGCGGAAGTGGATATTGTACTGTGTGAAGGACTGGGTTCACAGTTACCTTAAAGTCCTCACAGATGCGAAACTTCTTCGGTTCCCCAGGCGTGCTGCTCAATGATTTCTTCATTACAGGAATGATGGGTGTGGCCCACTCGCTCCAGTCCACCTTGGACAGCACACCCGCATGCTCCAGACTCTCCAGCTCTGCTTCGACGGCTGGGCGGATCGCATACGGTACCGGTCTGACCTTAAAAATTTTGGGTTTGCGTTATCTACAATTTTTATCATTGCCGTTACTCCTTTTAGAGTCCCAAGTCCTTGCTGGAACACCTCTTTCGCGTCAGTTAGAATTTTTGACAGTCGTCCAGGTGTGGCGTCGTCATCCTTTTTGTCAGCCACAGTTAGCGCCTGAATGGAATGCCAATCCAATTGTATTTTTCGGATCCATTCACGTCCCAATAATGGTGGTCCTCCATCTTGTAGTATATATAGATACAGTTCCTGTGTTTCCTTGCCGTTGTATTTAACGGGCACCCTTATTTTTCCTCTGGGGTAGACTTTTTGCCCCGTATATGTCTTCAAGACAATGGATGTATCATTCAAGGGAATGTGTGAGAATAGCTGCTCGTAGTCTCGTCGATTCATGACTGCTAGGGCTGATCCTGTGTCCAATTCCATCTTTACTTGAGACCCTGCTATCATGAGGGTGACCCAAATGGTTCGGTGATCCTCCTTTGCGATCACGTTGTGTAACTTTAGACAACTTAGTCTCCTGCTCCCGGAGTCATTATCACTCTTCTGGTCTTCTGAACTACTGTCCGTCATCTTTTGTACTTTCCTGCACTTTTCCTTAGTAGTTCTTTTAGTGTTGGTTTTCTTTCCCGACCTGCAGACTCGTGCTATGTGTCCCACTTTTCCACATTGCCTGCATACTTTGTCCTTAGCCCAGCAATCCTTCTGGTCATGGTTTGTTCTGCCGCAGCGATAGCACTTTTCTGCTCCATATGCCATTTCATTGGTGCTATATTCTTGCGGTTTCTGTTGTATTTCCACAGCCCCCCGTGCTGCTGCTTCGTAGGATACTGCAACGCTGAAAGCCTTTTCTAGCATAAGGTCCTTTTCCGAAAGTAGTCGTTTCTGGGTTCCTTCACTCTGGAGCCCGCAGACAAACTTATCCCTTAAGGTATCTGCCAGTCCTGCTCTGAACTGGCAGTGCTTCGATAACTTGCGTAGTTCCGTAAGATAGTCAGCATTACTCTCATCTTTGTGCTGGTTTCTTTTATGGAACTTGAATCTTTCTGCTATCAGCAGCGGTGTAGGGTTTAGATGTTCCTGTAAGATATTGACAATCTCTTCAAAGCTTTTCTCCATTGGTTTAGCTGGGGTAATTAAATTCCGTAATAGGCCGTACGTTCTCACGCCCATCAAATTTAATAATACCGACACCTTCTTTTCATCGGCCACCCCATTTGCCTTGCAGTACACTTCAATTCTTTCCACATACGTGGTCCAGTCTTCTATTTCGTTGTCGAAAGCAGTGATACTGCCACTCTTCGGCATCTTGGGTGGTTTAATATGGCGCCTCCCGCGCTGTTCCTTCTTCCCCAATGGATTAAAATGGTGCCTCCTGCGCTTTTCCTTCTTCCTCTTGCTGCCAATGCTGCTCCTAGCGTTCTAAATAGTAATGGCGGCACCCCGCGGCTTCGGCACGTCTCTTTTCCTTCCCCTCTTTTATTTTCTCTAACGCTGCCCGGCTCTTGAGCACCGACCGCGCCCTGTGCGCTCCACCCTCTCTCTCTCTTTTCCTTCCCGACGACGTTGCACGGCCCCCTTGCAGAGCCGCTCGATCGAGCTCAAGCCCGCCGCAGTCCGGAAGGGTCAGCGCACTACTTGCTACCAGCACTATTTGCTGGAACACCTTGACTGGGGAGCCAAGCCCAGCTCTCCACAGCTTCCCCTGCGATTCACTGAACTCCAATGGATCACTGGGCGGTTGCCCACGGTCGACGCCCGTTGCTCTGGCTTCGACCTCCAAGAAGCTTCTTTTCGGGGATGGATCCCTGTGAGGTGATGCAGTACTGCAGGTGAGTTCGAACCTGCTCGTCGCCACTGCAGTGTCCGCGTATCAATAACACACGGACTGCAGGAGAACGGTAATAAGAGGTGT
Source organism: Somniosus microcephalus (assembly GCF_052327205.1). NCBI lineage: Eukaryota > Metazoa > Chordata > Chondrichthyes > Squaliformes > Somniosidae > Somniosus > Somniosus microcephalus. Next base: position 18,849,959 of record NC_141006.1, on the reverse strand, counting down.
TTACTGAACAGAGGGTATGCTGGAACTGAAAGTACAGAAGCCTGCTACGGCTTTATATACAGGTGTGGTCACTGCCGGTACTACAGTATAAAAGCAGTTCTCTCTTAAAGGTACATACACAACAGGCTCATCAACAATTTAGCTCAACAACGACTCTTCTAATGCCAACGCTCACTGAAATTCACCAGGTAAATAGAAAACAGCAAGCACACTTTGGCCAGATCATTGGGACACACGCACACAGTCTCCACTGCCTGCCTGTTATCACTCTAGATCAGGCAGAGCCTCGTCTGATGAGCCGCTTAGGGGCAGACATTCCTTGGCGCCGTTGTACTGACAGATGTGCGGTGAGAGAGGATCGAGAAAGGCGCTATATAAATGTGAGTTCGTTCTTTCTTCCGTCAGTTGCTATACGTTCAATGGATTTTAATGCTGCAAAAACTGTCTAAAGCACCTTGATGCCCAACAGTTTAAAAGTCGATGGTGATAAACAGAAAAGAATGACTTGCATTTATATAGCACCTTTCATGACCTCGCAAAGCACTTTACAGCCAATTAAGTACTTTTGAAGTGTAGTCACTGTTGTAATATAGGAAACAGAGCAGCCAATTTACACACAGCAAGGTCCCACAAACAGCAATGTGATACCGGACCAGATAATCTGTTCAAAGTGTTGGTTGAAGGATAAAGGTCCTGTGGTCTTCTTTGAATCGTAGCACAGGATCACTTAAGTCCACCTGAGAGGGCCTCGGTTTAACATCTCACCCTAAAGACAGCTCCACCCGACAGTGCAGCACTCCCTCAGTACTGCACTGAAGTGTCAGCTGAGATCTTGTGCTCAAGTATCATGGAGTGGGGTTTGAACCACATGAACCTTCTGACTCAGAGGGGAGTATGCTACCAACTGAGCCACAGCTGACACCTAATTATCAGCACACAAACCCCTCAACACATGCAGTCTTTCATCCAGCAGGCCACTCAGTAGAAAAAATTCACTTCATTTTGCTACCTTTCCCTACTAAAAGGAGCTGGGCATGCTGCCAAGGCAGGTCATGGTTCCAATAAATCTCCCCTCATCCACAACCAGAGAGCCAGCAAATCTCATCATTGTAATCATCTATCCTGTGAATAGGTTTACACAACTGTCAGACATTGCCTGAAAAATAGAGTGCATATTGTATCAGGGTGACAGAGACAAACAGAGACACAGAGAGCAAGAGAATACACAAGGTGTCAGAGAGACAGAGACAGACACAGGCATTGAGAGGGTGCATGATGGTCCAGATAAAGAATGAGGGACCAGGGGATGCAAAGACAGACACATATAGAAAGTGTGTGATGTGTCAAAGAGAATGAGAGCGAGATTGTATGATTTGTCTGAGAAAAAGAAAGTGGAGATAAAGAAAGAGAGACAACAGCAGAGTCTATGGCACATCACACAGAGAAAGAGAGACAGACACCAATAGAGAGAGTGGCAGGCTCCAATAGAGAGAGAAATAGACCAATAGAGAGAGACGAACATCAATAGAGAGAGACAGAGATCAATAGAGAGAGACAGAGACCAATAGAGAGAGACAGACACCAATAGAGAGAGTGGCAGGCTCCAATAGAGAGAGAAATAGACCAATAGAGAGAGACGAACATCAATAGAGAGAGACAGAGATCAATAGAGAGAGACAGACACCAACAGAGTGAGATGGACACCAATAATCATAATCATAATCAACTTTATTGTCACTTTAGTGCACAAGTGCAGTACAACGAAATGTAGGCTTGCGGCTCCCGAGAGTGTACATTTAGATTAAGACATTTAAACATTCAACATACATTTGGCTTGTAATACATTAACATAAACATAACCATAATAAAGTGTATTGGCAGATGTGCAGGCTTTAGAGTTTATTTGTAGAGTTCAGTAGGATGACAGCCCTGGGAAAGAAGCTGTTCCTAAATCTGGTCGTTCGGGTGCGAATGCATCTGTAGCATCTCCCAGATGGCAGGAGGGCGAACAGGCTGTGGCTGGGGTGGGTAGGGTCTTTGATGATGGACCGTGACCTCCGTAGACAGCGTTTCTGGTATATGTGCTCTATGGTCGGTAGCCGGGTGCCGGTAATGCGTTGGGCAGTTTTGACTACCCGCTGCAGGGCTTTCCGGTCATAGTAGCTACAGCTGCCATACCATACTGTGATACAGTTTGTCAGGATGCTCTCTATAGTGCAGCGGTAAAAGTTAGAGAGGATCAGGGGTGACAGGTTACATCCCTTCAGCCTCCTTAGGAAATATAGGCGCTGCTGGGCCTTCTTCACCAGGGAGGAGGTATTGAGGGACCAGGAGAGGTCTTCTGTGATGTGGACTCCGAGGAACTTAAAGCTGTCCACCCTTTAGAGAGAGACGGACACCAATAGAGGAAGACGGACACCAATAGAGAAAGACAGACACCAATAGAGGAAGACAGACACCAATAGAGAGAGGCAGGCACGAACAGAGAGAGACAGACACCAAAAGAGAGAGACAGGCACCAACAGAGAGAGACAGAGACCAATAGTGAGTGTGACAGACACCAATAGAGAAAGACAGACACCAATAGAGGAAGACAGACACCAATAGAGAGAGGCAGAGACTAATAGAGAGAGACAGACACCAATAGAGGAAGACAGACACCAATAGAGAGAGACGGACACCAATAGAGAGAGACAGAGACCAATAGAGAGAGACAGTGACCAATAGAGGAAGACAGACACCAATAGAGAGAGACAGAGACCAATAGAGAGAGACGGACACCAACAGAGACAGAGAGAGACCAATAGAGTGAGACAGAGACCAACAGAGAGAGACAGAGACCAATAGAGAGAGATGGACATCAATAGAGGGAGACAGACACCAATAGAGAGAGATGGACATCAATAGAGAGAGGCAGAGACTAATAGAGTGAGACAGAGACCAATAGAGAGAGACAGAGACCAATAGAGAGAGACAGGCACCAATAGAGAGAGACAGACACCAATAGAGAGAGACAGAGACCAATAGAGAGAGACAGACACCAATAGAGACAGGCACCAATAGAGAGAGAGACAGGAAGAGAAAGGGAATGACAGAGCAATGTATGGTACATGTGTGCATGAGTTTATGTTTATGCGTACACGAGTGTGAATGTATGTGCATGTGTGTATGTATGCAGGTCTGTGTGAGTGCATGTTTATATCTGTGTGTATGAGGGGGAGAGAGAAAACACACAAACAGGTCTCGGGGTTTTCGATCTTGTTATACACCGTCAGTAGGGAAGAGCCATTCTTGTTATAAACGCAGTTCTTAAAGGCGGAGGCAGAGTATTCTTTCCCTCAGACCATGTACAAACTGTACTGCCGTGAACTTTGATTTATTTAATCTGCTGAGGGAGGTGAGTAACCACACAGAAAATTACCATAGAATTCGTCCTCTCCTGAATAACACTAAGCTTGCTTTATTCAATCCTGACCAGTCACATTCTGCAGCTGATTGTTGAGTCAACCTCCTTGCTTCTGAGGTTCATAGTAACTCATTTCAAGTAAGACATTCACGACACAGTTGATTATACAGAACAGACTTTATTCATACAGCATTAGTGATCAATCTATACAGCACAGGGTAGCTTCAGTGTTCTCTCTCTCTCTCTCTCTCCAGCTACAAAACTAATCCTGGAAAACCCTCCTTCTTATAAACTAGTTGTTCACTTCAACAGCACATTTCACACATAAGACTTCATGATTTATCTGTTTTTCAGACCTTCCCCAGAACAGCTTATTTACCTAAATTGTAACAGACATCCATTCTATACTATGGTTAATTGATCCCTCTGCCTACGTTTATTACACTAATCACTACAGTTATACATTAATCACTCCTGGTTGATGTTTTTCCGGTCATGTATCTCCTTGCACAGGCATTGCTTGCAGATGATAAGAGACATCTGGAGCATAACAGAACTCATCCCTCTCTCAGTCATAGGCACCCCACTCTTCTCCTGTTATCCATAGAAAGCCTGTTGCTCATCACCAGTTACAGCCATACAGTTCAGTTTGATTAACTCTTACCTTTCCAACACGTCCAAGGCCTAGAAATTGGGTTGGGGCGCCAAAGTGGTGCAAAAGTCGCCTGAGTGCAGGATTTAGCGCAGCGTTCGAGGCTTCAGCGATCGTCAGATATTCAGTTTCACTGCCCCTCGAGGGACACGGGGCGAGGCTCGAGGCGCTCCGCGTCCCTCTTAGGGCGCTGAAACTGAATATCGCTGCGCAACGTGCCGCAGCGCCACACGCGGTACTGCAGGCCTTCCTCCCATTGTTAAGGGGGAGGTGCCTGCAACAGCGCGATCCCCGCTCGCGAGTGCCGGCAAACGAGCCTGGCACCAAGGAGCAGTGCCGTGTGTAATGTATGTACCTTTAAGGGGAGAACTACTTTTTACAGCTCCTGTATACTGTAGTACCGGCAGTGACCACACCTGTATATAAACCCTGAGTAGTGATCTGTACAGTTAGTTCTAGAGTAACCCTCATTCAGTAAACACCTGTTGATCGTTCTCTGCAGTCTTTTGTCTGATTATTGAAGGACACAACATTAAGATACACGGATCTAACACCGGGCTCTCGGGAAACAGCCGGCAATGCTGCGGCGGGGGGGGGGGGGGGGTTAGGAGGCCGGGGACGGAGGTGCTGACAGGCGGCCACCGAAAAAGGCGGCTGCCCCGCACCTCCATCTTAACTTACGCCGCTGCCTGCACAGTAAGGCCCCGTGAACCGGGCGCGGGTAGCGAACGGCGCAACTGCGCCGTTCGCTACCAAATATCGCGAACGGGGCGCGAATGGGGCGCTGCGCACACCGATGACGTCATCGGTGGCGGCGCAGCGCAAAAGGCTAACGCCACCATTATCGCCCCAACTCAATATTGCGGGAGGCGCAGCCAGTGGCGCTACAGCCACTGCCTGCCTCTTTAGGCGCTAACAAGTGGCGCTACTCACCCAATTCCTCCCCCCAAATCTTATCGCCCCTCATGCTCCCAGCAGTACGGAGATCACCTGTTCCACAGAGTATTGGGTGATTCCCATCCATAACCTTTATTTTAGCTGCAGTCAACAACAACAACAACTTGCATTTATATTGCACCTTTAATGTAATAAAACGTCCCAAGGCACTTCACAGGAGCGAAATCAAACAAAATATGACACTGAGCCACATAGGAGATAGTAGGACAGGAATGAGGTAGGTTTTAAGGAGCGCCTCAAAGGATGAGAGTGATGTAGAGAGGCGGAGAGGTATAGGGAGGGAATTCCAGAGCTTAGGGCCTCGGCAGCTGACGTCATGACCACCAATGGTGGAGTGATTAAAATTGGAGATGCGCAAGAGGCCAGGATTGGAGGAGCGCAGAGATCTCGGAGGGTCGTAGGGCTGGAGGAGATTACAGAGATAGGGAGGGGTGAGGCCATTTGAACACAAGGATGAGAATTTTAATATCGAGGTGCTGCCGGTCTGGGAGCCAATCTAGGTCAGCGAGCACAGGGGTGATGGGTGAACGGGACATGCCCTCAACAAACAGATACTGAACTAATTATTTTTCTGAAGGAATGAATCAACACAGATCCATTACTATGTGGAGATTGTCTAGTCTCACTTAAGGCTTGTTAATTTTGCATTTGTCTCCTCCTATTGCACAAGCCCATATTAGCGTACACAACCAGCCTGAAGTAATCTGTTCATGTTATCCATTGTTCAAGCCTTTCAAAGACAGGTACAGTGGTAGAGTGCTTCTGGTTCATGACAAGCCAGTTGTGAGGTCAAATCCCATCGCAGCAAGATATGATAGTGAATTCATTATATCTGATAATCAGTAGGCTGGCATCAGAAATGACTGGCAGATTTTTGTAAAAACCCAATTGCTTCACAAATGCCTTGCCACCCACTCCTACCTGGGTGGCCAGTACATGACCCTAGTCTACACTATCTGGTTGACCCTAATGCCCTCTGAAATTGCCAAGCAATCCACTCAATTTGTATATCGGTGCAATTAAGGATAGGGGTGAGACATGTGGCTTTGGCAGTGTCACCCACACCCTGAGAAGGAATAAAGGAAATGTCTCTTTCAATATTTTTTACTCCATTGAAGATGACTTCAGTTCTGCGATCCTCTCCTCATCACTTAGAGCTTTGAGTCCCCAAATCATCCTTGTCACTTTTCTCTGAACCTTCGGTAATGCATCAATGTCCTTTTCAAGGTAGGCAACCCAAAATTGTACGAAACATTCGCAAATGTGGCTTTGATAATGAGCTTTACAATGGTTAAAATAACCCGGTTTAACTAACCAAATGGTCTCACAAGAACCCAATTTGATACATGACTGGCCTTGCTCAGATTGATTGCATCCAAACAGGGTGAGGTCAATAATGACCATCCAGTATCCTTTTCCACTTTCAATGAATGAACCCTTGCTCCCATGTTTATAGCCTTACATTTACCAACATTCAAAACCACAAGACAAGCCTTGGCCCATCTACTTAACCCATCTTTAATGACGGCATTTCCCCCATGACTCATCTCTCGGTCACATAGCTTGACATCAGCAGTAAATGTTGCATTAAATTCTTCTCTATTCTTTAGCAACAGTATGTCCATCACAGGAGCCTGAGCAGACCCTTGCTGACTCCAGTACTTAATATCATGCAGAGAACCTTTCCCAATTACCTATCCAATCCAGCTGCCTAATTTGCCATTAATTCCATGAGTTTTAACCTTCTTTGAAAGCCTCAAATATTTGCTGAAAATCCGAGTAAATGGCATGCTTTGGCTATCCCTCATCCACTAATTCAATAGCTCCTCAAAGAATCCCAGCAGGTTGCTGAAGCGTATTAGGAGACGAGCATCACTTTCAGAGGCTGAGATAACTTCATTAGCACTGGCATGAAGTTATCACAGACACATAATTAGTTCCAAAAGCGATGTTCTGAAGAAAAAAAATGTCCGGAAAGAATTCTGCTGCCATATGAAAAATATTATTGAGTCGCTCTCCTGTGGCATGCGGTGCTGAAGACTGTATATTCATTCGTTACAGCAGAGTAAAAGGTTTTCTCCCATCCTCCCGGCATCAGTGGTGCCAGTGTTCGCGTGCAGAAGGACAGATACTGATTGAAAATTGGAATTCAAGCATTTGACAAATGGCACACCTGATGATCTTTCTAATTGCCGCTGGACTCAGTTCGGCTTTTGGAAGCTCAGTCAATGTTTATCGGTAAATCCCCCAGGGACCTGCCAACTTATTGATGGTGTGGAGATGATGACTGCTGGTTAATCCTTCTCTGGCTGCCAGAGCGTTAAAGGCAGCTCATTGGGATCAACACCAGTAAAGCCCCAGCTGCAGGCTTATTATAGAGATAATCTCTGTTTGTATGGATTGGGCTGATTCAGTCAGAATGTTTTTAATTAAACGAATCTACCTCCAAAGCAGCGGACGGTTGGGAGAAGGATTAGGTGATGGGGGCGCTGAGGAGAAGGAGAAGGGGAGGGAGATGGACTTGCAAATAAGTACATATAACTTAAAAGATGCTGATATAATAGAATGATATTAGTGAGTGCTGCCATATAACTGTCCTAATTAAGGGAGGCCTCAATGTCAGCAAGTGCTGTTACTGAAAGTGCTGAGCTCAAAATCCATTGCATTTCTACATCAGGATATGGAGATCCACTCCAAACTGAGGGCGGAAAGAGTTTGTAGATTGCTGTACTTTTCTGACTTGGGAGTACCTTCATCACACGGACCACAGCGGCTCGAGAAGAAGGCCCAAGAGCAACTAGGGATGGGCAATACATGCTGACCTTATCAGCCACACCTACTTTCCCAGAAAGAAAGTTATAAAAAGTTTCCCTTGTGCCTCGGTGACAGAAGCTGAGCTTTACTATTACTGAAAATAATAATAATGCAACCGCTGTACGCTGTCGGGAAATGTCCAACCGGCTTTACCGACAGAGAGCCATCGACCCAACACATTCCCAATCACTTCCACTAATCTTAATAATTGTCTGCAATAATAAATAAGATTAATATGGAGGGAAGCATCATCGGAGGTCCCCTCCCCTCCCAGTCATGAACATGATGGAGTGCAAGTGTACAGAACCTACTGCAATACTCAGTAAAGTCATCACTGTCCTCCTTTTAATGAAACAGCATCTTACAGCAATGCAACAAGAATATAGGAAGTGTAGAGGGAGCTTTACTCTGTATCTAACCTGTGCTGTACCTGCCCTGGGAGTGTTTGATGGGACAGTGTAGAGGGAGCTTTACTCTGTATCTAACCCATGCTGTACCTGCCCTGGGAGTGTTTGATGGGACAGTGTAGAGGGAGCTTTACTCTTTATCTAACCCGTGCTGTATCTGCCCTGGGAGTGTTTGATGGGACAGTGTAGAGGAAGCTTTACTCTGTATCTAACCCGTGCTGTACCTGCCCTGGGAGTGTTTGATGGGACAGTGTAGAGGGAACTTTACTCTGTATCTAACCCCGTGCTGTACCTGCCCTGGGAGTGTTTGATGGGACAGTGTAGAGGGAGCTTTACACTGTATCTAACCCATGCTGTACCTGCCCTGGGAGTGTTTGATGGGACAGTGTAGAGGGAGCTTTACTGTGTATCTAACCCTTGCTGTACCTGCCCTGGGAGTGTTTGATGGGACAGTGTAGAGGGAGCTTTACTCTGTATCTAACCCGTGCTGTACCTGCCCTGGGAGTGTTTGATGGGACAGTGTAGAGGGAGCTTTACTCTGTATCTAACCCGTGCTGTACCTGCCCTGGGAGTGTTTGATGGGACAGTGTAGAGGGAGCTTTACTCTGTATCTAACCCGTGCTGTACCTGCCCTGGGAGTGTTTGATGGGACGGTGTAGAGGGAGCTTTACTCTGTATCTAACCTGTGTTGTACCTGCCCTGGGAGTGTTTGATGGGACAGTGTAGAGGGAGCTTTACTCTGTATCTAACCCGTGCTGTACCTGCCCTGGGAGTGTTTGATGGGACGGTGTAGAGGGAGCTTTACTCTGTATCTAACCCGTGCTGTACCTGCCCTGGGAGTGTTTCATGGTACAGAATAGAGGGAACTTTATTCTGTATCTAACCCGTGCTGTATCTGACCTGGGAGTGTTTGATGGTACATAAGAACATAAGAACATAAGAAATAGGAGCAGGAGTAGGCCAATCGGTCCCTCGAGCCTGCTCCGCCATTCAATAAGATCATGGCTGATCTGATCCTAACCGCCAATCTACTATCACAGAACCATCTCCTGAATCTAACAGAATTAGACACACAAAATAGGAGCAGGATCAGGCTACACGCCCCTGGGCCCGCTCTGCTACCCACAGGGCCATGTCCGATCCGAACCTAGACTCATGTCCAAATTCCTGCCCGCTCCCCGTAACCCTTAATTCCCTTTACTTCTAGGAAACTGTCTATTTCTGTTTTAAATTTATGTAATGATGTAGCTTCTACAGCTTTTTGGGGCAGCATATTCCATGGACCTACCACCCTCTGAGTGAAGTAGTTCCTCCTCATCTCAGTTTTGAAAGAGCAGCCCCTTATTCTAAGACTATGCCCCCTAGTTCTAGTTTCACCCATCATCGGGAACATCCTCCCCGCATCCACCCGATCCAACCCCTTCACAATCTTATATGTTTCAATAAGATCGCCTCTCATTCTTCTGAACTCCAATGAGTAGAGTCCCAATCTACTCAACCTCTCCTCATATGTCCATCCCCTCATCCCCGGGATTAACCGAGTGAACCTTCTTTGTACTGACTTGAGAGCAAGTATGTCTTTTCTTAAGTATGGACACCAAAACTGTATGCAGTATTCCAGGTGCGGTCTCACCAATACCTTGTACAACTGAAGCAATACCTCCCTATTTTTATATTCTATCCACCTAGCAATGAAAGCCAACATTCCATTGGCCTTCTTAATCACTTGCTGCACCTGCATACTAACCTTTTGAATTTCGTGCACCAGGACCCCCAGATCCCTTTGTACTTCAGTACTTTCCAGTTTCTTGCCATTAAGATAATAACTTGCTCTATGATTTTTCCTGCCAAAGTGCATAACCTCACACTTTCCAGTATTGTATTCCATCTGCCAAATCTCTGCCCACTTACTTAGCCTGTCTATGTCCCCTTGCAGGTTTTTTATGTCCTCCTCACTCACCACTTTCCCTCCCATCTTAGTATCATCTGCAAACTTTGATATGTTACACTCGGTCCCCTCCTCCAAATCGTTAATATAGATTGTAAAGAGTTGGGGACCCAGCAGTGACCCCTGCGGAACACCACTAGTTACTGATTGCCAGTCTGAGAATGAACCATTTATCCCAACTCTCTGCCTTCTGTTAGATAGCCAATCCTCTATCCATGCCAGAATATTACCCCCAATCCCATGATTTTTTATCTTAAGCAATAATCTTTTGTGTGGCACCTTGTCAAATGCCTTTTGGAAGTCTAAATACACTACGTCCACTGGTTCCCCTTTATCCACCCTATATGTTACTTCCTCAAAGAACTCCAGCAAATTTGTCAAACATGACTTCCCCTTCATAAAACCATGCTGACTTTGTCCGATTAAATTATGATTATCCAAATGTCCTGTTACTGTCTCCTTAATAATGGACTCCAAAATTTTACCTACCACAGATGTTAGGCTAACCGGTCTATAGTTTCCAGCCTTCTGTCTGCTGCCCTTTTTAAATGAGGGTGTTGCATTAGCAGTTTTCCAGTCTGCCGGGACCTTTGCTGAGTCCAGGGAGTTTTGGAAAATTATTACCAATGCATCCACAATCCCTACCGCCACTTCCCTCAAGACCCTAGGATGTAAGCCATCAGATCCAGGTGATTTATCCGCCTTGAGTCCCATTATTTTACCGAGTACCACTTCCTTAGTGATTTTGATCGTGTTTAGCTCCTCCCCCCTATTTGTCCAGTGTTGGGATATTCTTAGTGTCCTCTACTGTAAAGACTGATACAAAATATTCATTCAGTGTTTTTGCCATCTCCATATTTCCCACCATTAATTTCCCGGTCTCATCCTCTAAGGGACCAACATTTACTTTAGCCACCCTTTTTCTTTTTATATAACTATAAAAACTCTTACTATCTGTTTTTATATTTTTTGCTAATTTACTTTCATAATCTATCTTTCCTTTCTTAATCAATCTTTTTGTTATTTTTTGCTGTCTTTTAAAATTTTCCCAATCCTCTATCCTCCCACTGGATTTGGCTACCTTGTATGCCCTTGTTTTTAGTCGAATGCTATCCTTAATTTCTTTACTTAGCCACGGATGGCTGTCTTTTCTTTTACACCCTTTTCTTCTCAGTGGAATATATTTCTTTTGGAAGTTGTAAAATAACTTCTTAAATGTACACCACTGATCATGTATCGTCTTACCCTTTAATCTATTTTCCCAATCCACTCTACTCAATTCTGCTCTCATACCTTCATAGTCTCCTTTATTCAAGCTTAGCACGCTTGTTTGAGATCCAACCTTCTCACCCTCTAATTGAATATGGAATTCAACCATGTTATGGTCACTCATTCCAAGGGGGTCCTTTACTAGGACATTTTTAATTAATCCTGTCTCGTTACACAGGACCAGATCTAAGGTTGCTTGCCCCCTGGTCGGTTCAGTTACATACTGCTCAAGAAACCCATCCCTAATACACTCAATGAACTCATCCTCAAGGCAGCCCTGCCCAATTTGATTTGTCCAATTAATATGATAGTTAAAATCCCCCATAATTATAGATGCTCCCTTATTACAAGCCTCAACTATTTCCTGATTGATACTCCGTCCAACAGAGTTGCCACTGTTCGGAGGCCTATAGACTATGCCCGCTCGTGTTTTTTTCCCCTTATTATTCCTTACCTCCACCCAAACTGTTTCATTACCCTGATCTTTTGACCCAATATCATTTCTCTGTATTACAGTGATTCCTTCCTTTATTAATATAGCCACCCCGCCTCCCCTTCCTTCCTGCCTGTCCTTCCTGATCATTAAATAACCTGGTATGTTTAATTCCCAGGCATTGTCACCCTGCAGCCATGTTTCTGTAATGGCCACAAGATCATACCAATATGTAGTTATTTGTGCCATTAACTCGTCTATTTTGTTACGAATGCTACGTGCATTCAGATAGAGAACTTTCAAATATGTTTTGTGACACTTAGTTCCTGCTTTTGCCCTTTTTATTACTTTACCTTTTACTCCATACCTTCTGCCCTTCCTGACATGCTCTGGTTTTTAATTTCCCCACTGCTACCTATGTCTATGACCTTCTCTGTTGTCATTTTTATTATTTGCTCTCTAGTAACCTCCCCCCCACTAGTTAGTTTAAAGCCCTCTCTACAGTCCTAGTTATATGATCCACCAGGACTCTAGTCCCAGCACTGGCCAAGTGAAGCCCGTCCCAACGGAGCAGCTCCCTCCTGCCCCAGTACTGGTGCCAGTGTCCCAGGATGCAAAACCCATTTCTCCCACACCAGTCTTTGAGCCACGCATTTAACTCTCTAATTTTATTTGTCCTCGCCAAATTTGCTCGTGGCTCAGGTAATAATCCAGAGATTATTACCCTTGAGGTTCTGTTTTTTAATTTGACCCCTAGCTGCTCATACTCCTTTAACAGAACCGGCTTCCTAGTCCTATCTACATCGTTTGTACCAACATGGACCATGACAACTGGATCCAGCCCCTCCCACTGCAAGTTTCTTTCCAGCCCAGAGGAGATGTCTTTACCCCTGGCACCGGGTAGGCAACACAGCCTTCGGGACTCTCGCTCTCGGCTGCAGAGAACTCTATCTATCCCCCTAATAATACTATCCCCTACCACTACAACATTTCTATTTACTCCCCCCTCTTGAATGGCCCCCCGTTCCACGGTGCTGTGGCTAGGTTGCTCATCCTCCCTGTAGTCCCTGCTCCTGTCCCCACAGGGAGTAAGAACCTCGAACAGTGCAGAGGGAGCTTTACTCTGTATCTAACCTGTGCTGTACCTGCCCTGGGGGTGTTTGATGGGACAGTGTAGAGGGAGCTTTTGTCTCTATCTAACCCGTGCTGTACCTGCCCTGGGAGTATTTGATGAGACAGTGTAGAGGGAGCTTTACTCTGGATCTAACGTGTGCTGTACCTTCCCTGGGAGTGTTTGATGGGACAATGTAGAGCGAGCTTTACTCTGTATCTAACCCGTGCTGTACCTGCCCTGGGAGTGTTTGATGGAACAGTATTGTATGCTTCGCAAAATTCAGCAGTACCCCCCCCCAAAACCAAGAAGATTACCCTAAAGAAGGGATTGGTTTTTGGACTGTTATAAACCATGTCAGAATGGTATAAGAATGTTTGGCCTAAGGGAGATTTAAAAATCAAAGACCCCAGCATTTTGGTTTTTATTTTAAAAGCATGTTCGAGCCTGTGGAAGGAAAAAGGCAGCAACAAAGGAATTGGGATTGGCTTCTGTAAATGGGCAGTTTTGGGTATTGGCATTAACTGAGCTGTCTGGGGACTATCTAGACTGTCTCAGTCATTTTACATACTGACAATAGACCAACAGAAAAGCAGTTCCCGCCAAAATTACAGAATCATCCAAAACCTTGCATAATGCAAAACATGCCACCAACCAACAAAAGAACCTTGGCCCCCACAGGAAAAGACAACTTTACTGCAATTAAACAAGAGGTTAAACAATCGATGGGAGCATCCGGAAACCACTTCACATGTTCTTAAAACAACTTAAGGTCGATGGGACCATCCCGAAACCAATTAAACAATTCAAACCAATCAATATTAACGAGCCCGCCAAAACTAACAAAAAGCCAGAACTGATTTGGCGCGCAGATAAGCAGGCCTCAATCAGTATAATTGAAGGCCTGTTTCTCACAGAAGTGAGTTCAACAAAGGAGTTCAAGGAGTTCAGTCAAGTTCAGCAAGGAAAGAGTTCAAGTTCGAGGTTCGAAGGAATCGTCGACCCAGAAGAGGTCCACCAACATTGGGATCAAGAAGTCCATCTCGAAGCAGTTCTCCATCTCAAAGAAGTAACACACCATCACGGCAGACCAGAGCCCCACGAAACAAACAACCAAAAATATTACCAGCAACCGGGTAATATTGGGCCACCGTGACCAACAAGAAACCAACTTGGAAGAAACCAAAGATCCGCAAGTTTTTCCACTCTACAAACTATCCTGACTTACCCCTGGGTAAGATTTTACTGAAAAGACTCTAAACCCTACTTCTAACCAAAAGAAATTGGGTACTCACCTGATAGATCCAATACGCACTCTACCGCATCAGCGAACTCACGAAGACTGACCAGCTACGCAGGTGAAGTCCTCTACCATGTCTGGGGTACGGTAAGCCCCAACTGACACATCTAGAGAACCCCGAAATCGCGAACCTCTACAACTGTCAAAAGAAGTTGTTTTGGTGAGCATTATCCCTGGTCCTCTGGAGCCCAACTTAGCTAGTGAAGTGGGATTGGGAGGGGTGAAGTATTCCGTCTATTGTTATTTTCCCTCGTATATTCTGAAGTGTTCCCCTAACTTAGAGTGTTAAGATTATTGTGTTGTATATGTTCTTTTCTCAAATAAAGTTCTTATTGTTTTCACCAAAATTCAGTTGTCTGCTGCACTTTTCATCACAACCCCCAAATAAGTTCCAGGTCTAGAACCAAGGGAGTGGGAGCGATTCGAACCGCTCACATGTCAGAGGTGAAGCTGACCCACACACCCCTTACAGTATAGAGAGAGCATTACTCTGTATCTAACCCATGCTGTGCCTGCCTTGGAGTGTTTGATGGGACAGTGTAGAGGGAGCTTTACTCTGTATCTAACCCGTGCTGCACCTGCCCTGGGAGTGTTTGATGGGGCAGTTGTAGAGGGAGTTTTTCTCTGTATCTAACCCGTGCTGCACCTGCCCTGGGAGTGTTTGATGGAACAGTATAGAGGGAGCTTTACTCTGTATCTAACCCATGCTGTGCCTGCCCTGGGAGTATTTGATGGGACAGTGTAGAGGGAGCTTTACTCTGTATCTAACCTGTGCTGTGCCTGCCTTGGAGTGTTTGATGGGACAGTGTAGAGGGAGCTTTACTCTGTATCTAACCCGTGCTGCACCTGCCCTGGGTGTATTTGATGGGGCAGTTGTAGAGGGAGTTTTTCTCTGTATCTAACCTGTGCTGCATCTGCCCTGGAAGTGTTTGATGGAACAGTATAGAGGGAGCTTTACTCTGTATCTAACCCGTGCTGTGCCTGCCCTGGGAGTATTTGATGGGACAGTGTAGAGGGAGCTTTACTCTGTATCTAACCTGTGCTGCATCTGCCCTGGAAGTGTTTGATGGAACAGTGTAGAGGGACCTTTACTCTGTATCTATCCCATGTTGTACCTGCCTTGGGAGTGTTTGATGGAACAGTATAGAGGGAGCTTTACTCTCTATCTAACCCATGCTGTGCCTGCCCGGGAGTGTTTGATGGGACAGTGTAGAGGGAGCTTTACTCTGTATCTAACCCGTGCTGTACCTGCCCTGGGAGTATTTGATGGGACAGTGTAGAGGGAGCTTTACTCTGTATCTAACTCATGCTGCACCTGCCCTGGGAGTGTTTGATTGGACAGTGTAGAGGGAGCTTTACTCTGTATCTAACCTGTGCTGTACCTGGCCTGGGTGTATTTGATGGGGCAGTTGCAGAGGGAGCTTTACTCTGTATCTAACCTGTGCTGTACCTGCCCTGGGAGTGTTTGATGGGACAGTGTAGAGGGAGCTTTACTCTGTATCTAACCCGTGCTGTACCTGCCCTGGGAGTGTTTGATGGGACAGTGTAGAGGGAGCTTTACTCTGTATCTAACCCGTGCTGTACCTGACCTGGGAGGTGTTGGTACTAACGCTGCCTGCCTTAAAAGCAAAGTGTTCAATTTTCCAATCTTAACCTCCCATGACAAGCAGAAAGTTCGCACAATGCCAAATGAAAAGAATGATTCGAGTCACTGGTACAAAGAGCAGTGCACAATCTTGACAGCAGAAAGCCCTACTGGGAGCCATTTTCAATAAACCAAAACATGTGTCACATAACACACAAGTACAGTAGAATCACCCCATGTCACACCAGCGTTTGGCAAGATTAAAGTTAATTTTCTTTTGGCATTTTCAAATTTCATAACAAAAGTAATAAAAGTAAAGTTACCCGGCTTTCTTTGATCCCAGAAAGGTGAGTTGTGTGGATTTGAGTGCAGTCAGTGAGCTGAGGCTGACATGTTAAAATCCATTTACGTATCAATACTGACAGCATCAAGTAAAAAATATAATATAACAGAACTCAAAGTCAGCACGATGGAGATTTTCAGTAAATGAATTCTCTGGACGTGGAGAGTAAGTATGAAGCTGAGGGAAGGGCTGAGCGACGCACAATTGTTCTGTTATCGCCGCTCCTGTTTAATAACTAAATCGCTCCTGCCATATGCTTTATCTTTGCCGTTCCTCTATCAGATCGAAATGTGAGAATACCACAGCTTTAGATAATTACTTCTCTCTCTTTCATTCACACCTTCAAAAGGGGCCTATTTGATCTCGGGGCCTCACATTCAATAAATTCTGTTTGCGAGCCTGATAATCCTTTCATATTCCGGTGAATGGGTTTGCTAACCCTGCTAATGTCATTGTGAGGAATTCCATGACAAATGTGCCAATGCCAGCAACTCAAATCCTACAACAGGTAGCCAAGCATTTCTCTCTTGGTGCTAAAGGACAGGCCACAACTCAGCCAGTGGGCTTCTAAGCAAGGCATAGCAAGCCAACAAGACTTAAGCAAAATTCTGCATATGCTTGAAGTCAGAAATAAAAACAGAAAATGCAGGAAACACTCAGCAGGTCAGGCAGCATCTGTGCAGACAGAGTTAACGGGCTGTATTTTGCAACCCCCACGGGGCATTTTAATTAATTTTAAATATGTAATATTTAAAAAAAATTATTTCATGTGTTGGTGTATATTTTAAGTGATCCTCATTCATACTTATGACAGTTCCGTACGTACAGAACTTTCAAAAGTATGAATGGGGATTCCCTTCTTTTATTGGTTGGGCCAGCCCACGTGATCCCAGGAGCGCCTATGAACCGCTTGAGCCCCTGGGATACATGGGGCTCTGCTGGCGCGGACCCAGAGAGGCCCAGGAGCACAAGACTCCGTACCTCCCGGGCCACCAGGTACTTTCGTAGACATTTTGCAGGTTGGAGGCGTCCGCTCGCGGGAAGCCTCCGATCGCAAATGTTGGCCCAACGTTTCAGATTGATGAGCTTTCAATCAGCTTCTGATGAAAGGTCATTGACCTGAAACATTAATTCAATTTCTCCTTTTATGTTGGGGCAGTTCTGAGATGGTAATTCAATTTCACCTGTAAGTAATTGACTCTGGACCCATCATCCAAACTAATCTTTTTTTACACCTTGACACTGATGCCATTTTATTTTCTGATGAAGTTTGATTGGTGCCATCCCTTTTCCAAATTCAGTGCCAATCATGGTTAACGGAACTTGTGTGTACAGTGCACAATGTGCCAATTATATGACAGCTAATGGCACTGATTGCGAGAGTCCTTCTTTAACTCTCACCGTTGCTTTCAGTGGGCCCCTGGCCTTCACTCCTGTGCCTCGTCACCCTGGGTGTTGACCCTTTAGGGGTTTTACATGGTTACAGTTTTAGGTCGTGCCTGACAGCACTTGATCCAGACCAGAGGGAGTGCGATACAGAAAGAAATAGTGAAGCTATATTTTTCTAATTATACATTTCCGGGGTAGAATCATAGAATCATAGAATGGTTACAGTGTGGCAAAGCCACCAAGAGACTTGTTACCTTTAAGTGTTTGCTCTGTATAAACAGCGCGGGTTCGGTAAAATGGCGATCCAGCGTGATGATGTCATCACGCAGGTCATGTAACGTTCCCAATGGTGGGAAACGTGATGATGTCATGACGTCAGAGGGGAGAGGCGTTCCCCCTCTGTCCTCGTGGAGCCAGTTGGTGTACAGACCTGTATAGAGTTTCTCCTGCGTTTTTGTTTGTAACTTTTACTAGTGCATTAAACCACGTTTGGTTAACTGCTAGTTTCAGTCTCAGTACTTTCGTTAGGAGTTCAAGCACTCCTACATTGGTGACCCCGAATCCTCGTGGACGTTCTTCGCGGCGGAAACGGAACGCAGGGCCATGATGGAAGCCAACGCAGTGGCATTGAAGCTCCCCCAATTTTGGGAACAACAGGCGGCCTCCTGGTTCGTACAAGCGGAGGCGCAGTTCGAGCTCCGCAATGTCGTGCAGGATCAGACCCGTTATCTTTACGTGGTCTCCGCACTCGCCAGCTCAACGGCGTCGAGGATCATCAGCCTACTGGAGAACCCCCCGGCCACCGACAAGTATGTCACCATTAAGGCATGGCTAATGCAGGTATTCGGCCTTATGAAGGCAGAGCGCGCACGCCGCCTACTCACACTGCCCGGGTTAGGAGACTCCAAACCTTCGGAATTGATGAGCCAGATGCTCACACTCCTGGGGTCTGAACCGCAATGTTTCCTGTTCCGCGAATTGTTCCTCAGTCAACTGCCCGAGCAGGTGCAGGCGGCCCTCGCCAGATCGGACGCTGGGGATTGCATAACGCTCGCCGAAGAGGCGGATAAAATATACGCGGTCCGACAACAACACTGCGCCATCGCGAGACGCCCAGCCCCAAAGGGCCCTGCCTCGATGCCTCCAACAACCGGTTTCTGTTATTACCACGCTCGGTTTGGTGTGAAGGCCAGAAGCTGCCGTCCGCCTTGCAGTTTCGTGCCCAAAACACCGAACAAGCAACTGCGCGTCAAGAACACCAACTCCGGGGCGTGCCCCGCAGCCACGGTGGCGATCGGCGATTCCGGGAATTTAGGAGTCGTTCAAACAGGTTTGTCCGACCTCCTCTGCGATTGACTTTCCTTATTAAAGACAATTCTAGGGGGGCGTATGTGGCAAAGCCACCAAGAGACTCTGGCAGTAATGTATATAATTGCATTTAACAGGGGCTTGTTACCTTTAAGTGTTTGCTCTCTATAAACAGCGCGGGTTCGGTAAAATGGCGATCCAGCGCGATGACGTCATCACGCAGGTCACGTAACGTTCCCAACGGCGGGAAACGTGATGACGTCATGACGTCAGAGGGGAGAGGCGTTCCCCCTCTGTCCTCGTGGAACCGGTTGGTGTACAGACCTGTACAGAGTTTCTCCTGTGTTTTTGTTTGTAACTTTTACTAGTGCATTAAACCACGTTTGGTTAACTGCTAGTTTCAGTCTCAGTACTTTCGTTAGGAGTTCAAGCACTCCTACAACAGCACAGAAGGAGGCCATTCGGCCCATTGAGCCTGTGCCAGCTCTCTGTAAGAGCACTTCAGCTAGTCCCACTCCCCCGCCCTTTCCCTGTAGCCCTGCAATTTTTTTCCTTCGGCTACTTGTCCAATTCACTTTTGAAAGCCGTGATTGAATCTGCCTCCACCACCCTCGCAGGCAGTGCATTACAGATCCTAACCACTCGTTGTGTAAAAAAGATTTTCCTCATATCGCCTTTGGTTTTTCTGCCAATCACCTTAAATCTGTGTTCTCTGGTTTTTGATCCTTCTGCCAATGGGAACAGTTTCTCTCTATCTACTCTGTCCAGAACCCTCATGATTTTGAAGAGCTCTATCAAATCTCCCCTCAACCTTCTCTGCTCTAAGGAGAACAACCCCAGCTTCTCCAGTCTATCCACGTAACTGAAGTCCCTTATCCCTGGAATCATTCTCGTCAATCTTTTCTGCACCCCCTCTAAGGCCTTCACATCCTTCCTAAAGTGTGGTGCCCAGAATTGGAAACAGTACTCCAACTGAGGCCGAACCAATGTTTTATAAAGGTTCATCATAACTTCCTTGCTTTTGTACTCTATACCTCTATTTATGAAGCCCATGTGGGTGTCACTCGTAAGGCCGACATTTATTGCCCGCCCCGAGATGTACTGAGAAGGTGGTGGTGGACCTTCTTCATGAACTGTTTGTAGCAGCTTGATAAAACTGAGTGGCTTGCTAGACCAGATACTGAGGGCTAAATACTTCAGAATCTTTAGAGGAGTACAGAAAGTGCAGGGGTGCAATTAAAAATTATATTAGGAAAGCAAAGAGAGAGCATGAAAAATTCTTGGCAAGTAAAATCAAGGAAAACCCAAAGATGTTTTATAAATATATTAAGAGTAAGAGGATAACTAAAGAAAGGGTAGGGCCTATTAGAGATCATGAGGGTAATCTGTGTGGAGGTGGGCGACGTCAGTAGGGTTCTTAATGAAAACTTTGCGTCTGTTTTCACAAAGGAGAGGGGCAAAGCAGACATTGCTATTGGGGGGGAGGAGTGTGAAATATTAGATGAAATAAACATAGTGAGAGAGGAAATATAGAGGGGTTTAGCAGCTTTAAAAGTGGATAAATCCCCAGGCTCGGATGAAATGTATCCCAGGCTGTTAAGCGAAGCAAAAGAGGAAATAGCAGAGGCCCTGACCATCATTTTTCAATCCTCTCTACCTTCAGGTGTGGTGCCGGAGGACTGGAGGACTGCTAATGTGGTACCCTTGTTTAAAAAGGGAGAAACGGATAGGCCGAGTAATTACAGGCCAGTCAGCCTAACCTCAGTGGTGGGAAAATTATTGGAAAGAATTCTGAAGGACAGGATAAATCTTCATTTAGAAAGACACGGATTAATCAAGGATAGTCAGCACAGATTTGTTAAGGGAAGGTCGTGTCTGAGAAACTAGATTGAATTTTTTGAGGCGGTAACAAGGAGGGTAGGTGAGGGTAGTGCATTTGATGTAATGTATATGGACTTTAGCAAGGCTTTTGATAAGGTTCCACATGGCAGACTGGTCACGAAGTTAAAAGCCCATGGGATCCAGGGCAAAGTGTCAAGTTGGATTCAAAACTGGCTCGGAGACAGGAAGCAGAGGGTAATGGTTGATGGGTGTTTTTGTGACTGGAAGGCTGTTTCCAGTGGGGTTCTGCAGGGCTCAGTACTAGGTCCCTTGCTTTTTGTGGTATATATCAATGATCTAGACTTGAATATAGGAGGTATGATTAAGAAGTTTGAAGATGATACTAAAATCGGCTGTGTGGTTGATACTGAAGAAGGAAGCTGTAGACTGCAGGAAGATATCAATAAATTGGTCAGGTGGGCAGAACAGTGGCAAATGGAATTCAATCCGGAGAAGTGTGAGTAATGCATTTGGGGAGGGCTAACAAGGAAAGGGAATACACATTAAATGGTAGGACACTGAGTAGCGTAGAGGAACAAAGCGACCTTGGAGTGCATGTCCACAGATCCCTGAAGGTAGCAGGCCAAGTAGATAAGGTGGTTAAGAAGGCATACAGAATGCTTGAATTAACCGTGGCATAGAATACAAGAGCAGGGAGGTTATGCTTCAACTGTATAAAACACTAGTTAGGCCTCAGCTACAGTACTGTGTGCAGTTCTGGTCACCACATTACAGGAAAGATGTGATTGCATTAGAGAGGGTAAAGAGGAGATTTACAAGGATGTTGCCGGGAGTAGAGAATCTTAGCTATGAGGAAAGACTGGATAGGCTGGGTCTGTTTTCCTTAGAACAGAGGAGGCTGAGGGGAGATCTTATTGAGGTGCATAAAATTATGAGGGGCATACATAAAGTGGATAGAAAGGATCTATTTCCCCTAGCAGAGGGGTCAAAAACCAGGGGGCGCAGATTTAATGTAATTGGTGGAAGGTTTAGAGGGGATTTGAGGGAAAATTTCTTCACCCAGAGGGTTGTGGGGGTCTGAAACTCACTGCCTGAAAGGGTGGTAGAGGCAGGAACTCTAACCACATTTAAAAAGTACTTGGATGTGCACTTGGGATGCTGTAACCTGCAGGGCTATGGACCAAGAGCTGGGAAGTGGGATTAAGCTGGATAGCTCTTTGTTGGCCAGCGCGGACACGATAGGCCGAAATGGCCTCCTTCTGTGCTGTAACTTTCTATGATTCTAACAAATCAGATGGCAGTTTAGAGTCAACCATGTTGGTGAGGGACATACAGGCCAGACCGGGTAAGGACGGCAGGATTTCTTCCCTAAACAACATTAATGAACCATTTGTGTTTTACAACAATCTGACAGCTTCATGTTCAATTTTACTGATATCAACCTTTTTATTTCCAGATATTTTTTAAACTGACTTCAAATTCTCAAACTGCCATGGTAGGAGTTCTCCGGATCACCCGTCCAGTAATATAACCCAAGCACTGCCATGTCCAATTATAAGGAATCATTTGCACCAAGGCCAAGTAGAACTGGTTCAATACAAACAGCCCGTGCCCCAGAATTGAATTTTGCATGGATCAAAACATTGCCTAAAATTCTTTCTACAAATGGAAATGTACATAATATGAAGCAGTACAGTTAGAGTCAGGTGTTGGTGATGTAAACTGTTCTGGAGAAAGGAGATAGAATACATTTCTGTGTAATACATACCAGATATATTGTGTCTGCTATTCATTAAACAAGCCTCCTCGGCCATATCCTCCAAGCTCACAACTAGCTCTATGTCCCATCCTGCACCAATAACCGAGCTGATATATCAATAACTACAAACTAATTAGTTGGGTAACTAGACCAGTTAGTCACAGAAAATGCTGGAAATACTCAGCAGGTCAGGCACCATCTGTGAAGAGAGAGACAGAGTTAATGTTTCAGGTTGATAACCTTTCAATCAGCACCCAGTTCTAATGAAAGGTCATCGGCCTGAAACGTTAACTCTGTTTCCCTCTCCAAAGAAGTTGCCTGACCTGCTGAGTAGTTCCAGCATTTTCTGTTTTTATTACAGCCAACAAGACTTTGTTTGTTCCATTGAAAAGTCCACACACAGCTGCAGCAATCACATCTGTAACTCAATGTACAAAAATACACCCTTCTCACCTGTCAATCAATGTACTCAGCCCCACCCATCTCACCTGTCAATCAATGTACTCAGCCCCACCCATCTCGCCTGTCAATCAATGTATTCAGCCCCACCCTTCTCACCTGTCAATCAATGCACTCAGCCCCACCCATCTCACCTGTCAAGCAATGTACTCAGCCCCACCCATCTCACCTGTCAATCAATGTACTCAGCCCCACCCATCTCACCTGTCAATCAATGTACTCAGCCCCACCCATCTCACCTGTCAATCAATGTATTCAGCCCCACCCTTCTCACCTGTCAATCAATGTACTCAGCCCCACCCATCTCACCTGTCAATCAATGTACTCAGCCCCACCCATCTCACCTGTCAATCAATGTACTCAGCCCCACCCATCTCACCTGTCAATCAATGTACTCAGCCCCACCCATCTCACCTGTCAATCAATGTACTCAGCCCCACCCATCTCACCTGTCAATCAATGTACTCAGCCCAACCCATCTCACCTGTCAATCAATGTACTCAGCTGAACCCATCTCGCCTGTCAATCAATGTACTCAGCCCCGCCCATCTCACCTGTCAATCAATGTACTCAGCCCCACCCATCTCACCTGTCAATCGATGTACTCAGCCCCACCCATCTCACCTGTCAATCAAAGTACTCAGCCCCACCAATCTCGCCTGTCAATCAATGTACTCAGCCCCACCCATCTCACCTGTCAATCAAAATACTCAGCCCCACCCATCTCACCTGTCAATCAAAGTACTCAGCCCCACCCATCTCGCCTGTCAATCAATGTACTCAGCCCCACCCAGCTCACCTGTCAAAGTACTCAGCCCCACCCATCTCACCTGTCAATCAATGTACTCAGCCCCACCCATCTCACCTGTCAATCAATGTACTCAGCCCCACCCATCTCACCGGTCAATCAATGTACTCAGCCCCACCCATCTTCACTTGTCAATCAATGTAATCAGCCCCACCCATTTCACCTGTCAATGTACTCAGCCCCACCCTTCTCACCTGTCAATCAATGTACTCAGCCCCACCCATCTCGCCTGTCAATCAATGTACTCAGCCCCACCCATCTCACCTGTCAATCAATGTACTCAGCCCCACCCATCTCACCTGTCAATCAATGTACTCAGCTAAACCCATCTCGCCTGTCAATCAATGTACTCAGCCCCTCCCATCTCACCTGTCAATCAATATACTCAGCCCCACCCATCTCGCCTGTCAATCAATGTACTCAGCCCCACCCAGCTCACCTGTCAATCAAAGTACTCAGCCCCACCCATCTCACCTGTCAATCAATGTACTCAGCCCCACCCATCTCACCTGTCAATCAATGTACTCAGCCCCACCCATTTCACCTGTCAATCAATGTACTCAGCCCCACCCATCTCACCTGTCAATCAATGTACTCAGCCCCACCCATCTCGCCTGTCAATCAATGCACTCAGCCCCACCCATCTCGCCTGTCAATCAATGTACTCAGCCCCACCCATCTCACCTGTCAATCAATGTACTCAGCCCCACCCATCTCACCTGTCAATCAATGTACTCAGCATGGTCTCTCATCCGCAAACTTGGAGGTGATCCCAAGAAAGCTGCCCAACATCCAAATGTGTCTGCTAACCAAGTTGCACACCAATTGCTCCTAAATGGAAAAATCAACAAGAAACAACCAAGAGCACAACTAGATAGGAAGAAGTACAGCGATGATCCTGGCTTCACTAGACCATTCACCATGGAAGAGCTGGAAACTGGTATATCTAGTCTAAAACACGGGAAAGCAATTGGTCTTAACAACATAGCAATGGAGCAGATAAAGCATTTTGGACAGAAAGCAAAGAAATGGCTCCTACAATGGTTCAACCACTGTCTGGCAACACACAAGCTACCTAATGGCCCAGAACTTGGTGTCGGGGGCTTGCCGCGCGTGCAAGCCCCCGATCTGCACTCACCCTGCGCGCTGACATCTGAAGCCCGGGCCTGCTTGCATTTCCTGTCACAGGCCCGGTTCAGATGTCAGCGTGCAGTGCTTACCTGATCCAGCGGCGTAGTTAGTGTGATGTGCCGGCTGGGATCAGGTGAGCACTGTGCAACCAATCAGGGGAGGGGAAGGTTCATTCATGAGTTTGAGAGTAAGAACTGTCAAACTCATGAAAACTACGGGGGCCAAAACACTATTTAAACTTTAAATAAAAATTTAAAAAACATCCCAATCATTAAATTAAGTATAAATAAGTTAAAAAAAATAATTTAAAGAATAATTTTTTTTTTTGAAAAAAATAAATTTTAATAAAAAGGGTCTAAAACTAAACTTGCCTTATTGTAGATTCTTTAAAATAATAAACCTGTGGAAAAAAAATTCTAAATTGCACTAAAACATCACTTACCTGTAAAAATAAATACTTACGTGTGTTTTTACAAGCTTAAAGACCTTTACACATGCGCAAATCCCCCAAAACAGAGGAAATCCAAGATGCACGCGCTGCCCCCTACAGTGCACGCGCTAGCCTCTTCACCTCTTGGGTTAGAGGAGAGGAAATGCCGGTTTTCAGCGCATGCGCTGTGCATGCTGAAAACCGGCATTTCCTCCGGCCAGACGCGTGAGTACCCCTTCCGTACTCACGCGTTTGGGGAGGAATTACTGCCCCATAATCTGGCAGAAGGCATATGTAATAGCACTATTAAAGCCTGGAAAAGATCCCTCAGACCCTAAGAGTTTTTGGCCAACTTCACTGCTTTGCCACACCTATAAGTTGTTTGAACGCCTGATACTCAATAGAATAGCACCAACTGTAGATGAGAAGATCATTCCAGAGCAAACAGGTTTCCGCCCCGGCAAATCAACAACAAGCCAACTGTTCAACCTCACACAACACATCGAAGATGGTTTTGAGCAAGGGATGGTAACAGGTGCTGTTTTTGTAGACCTGTCAGTGTATTGATTTCTTTGTGGGTTCAATAACGACTCATTTATGAAAGAGAATGAGTTTTAATCTAAAGTCTATTCAACTCTTTTTAACAGCCTTTACAGAACACACCATGCTGTGATGCATCTAGAATCAAACTGAAAGTAAAACTGTCAGCCTGCCTGTCTGTGTCACATGACCTCTGCTGCTCAGGCACAAGCAATCAAATACACAGACAAATATGCTGTAAGGCATAAGTAATCAAACACAGACAAATATCATCACTATTTGCTGATATCATTACATCTCCCTTTCTTAAAACAAAAGTATTTTACTTTTAACTAACAACATTTAATGAACTTACATTATCATTATCATGATCAAGGTTTTTTACCCTTGCTTTGTGTGTTCACGTGAAATATGTCAATACACTAGAACCTGAAGAAAGAATAAGATAACATTACTTCCTTCTATAACAATAGTCCTTAAATTTGCTCAATGAGTCTCTCAGGAGGCTTCACGTGTCTTGAGGATTTTCTGATTGATTGTCCTTGAATCTGAGTTGTTGCCTCAGATGATTGGTTCTCAGCTGTGTGATCAGGTTGTTCAACAGTATCAGTCTCTTGACCTGCTGTGGCTGGTCCCATGAGAAGATCACGATGATTTCTTTTCAGAACAGCACCCTCATCTGCCTGAATGGTGTATGATCTTGGTTGAACTTCACTCAGGACAGTTCCCTTCTGAGTCCATGTGTTTGTTTTGTCTTTGAACCTTACTTGGTCACCAGTGTGGAGTTCAGGTAGGTTTTGTGTTCCTCTGTCATAATAGTACTTTTGCTTTTCTTTCTGTTGTTCTTTGAACTTCCTCACTTTCTCCCCCTCTTTTGTTTTCAGGAGGTTCTCCGGGATGGGTAGGTTTGACCTTAGCCGACATCCCATCAGGAGTTGGGCTGGTGACATACCACACTCGAGCGGCGTTGTGCGGTATACAAGCATGCTTTGGTAGAAGTCGGTTCCACTGTCTTTTGCCTTGTACATCAGTCTTTTCACTGTCTGGACCGATTTTTCCACTAGTCCATTGGACTGTGGATAGTGAGGACTTGACGTTGTGTGGACAAAGTCCCACTCTTTGGCAAAGTGTCGGAAATTTGCATTGTTAAACTGGGGTCCGTTGTCTGTGAAGACCTCGCTTGCCACACCATGTCTGGAGAATATGGCTTTCATACTTCTTATCACAGCTTCTGCAGTGGTGGTGTACAGTCTACAAACCTTTGGACAGGGAGTAATAGTCTGTGACGACAAGATAGTCCTTCCCTTGACATACGAATAGGTCAGCGCCTACCTTCTGGTAAGGTCTGTCTGGTGCTGGGTGTGGCTTTAGCGGTTCTACCGGATTGCTTGCTCGATATTTCAGGCATATTGTGCAGTTTGACACCTCATTTGTCACATCTTGGTTGATTCGTGGCCAGTACATCACCTCTCGTGCTCTTTTCTTACACTTTTCGATTCCCAGATGTCCTCCATGGATCTTTTTTAGCATCTCTCTTCTCAGACTCTTTGGGATAACTATTTTACTTTCTTTGTAGATGATGCCTTCGACCACTGATAGTTCCGCCCTGCAGTTCCAGTACTCTGCTATATCAGGTGAGCAGTCTTGCTTCATGTTGGGCCATCCATCCAAGATGCTTTTTCTCAGTCATCTCATTGTTTCATCTTTGTTTGTCTCAGTCTTTATGAGCTCCATTTTTGCATCTGCTATGGGCAGCGCACTTGTGATCATGTCCACGTAGGCGTTCACTTTTTCATCCATTGTGGTGTTTGCGGGCTCACTTGGGTCAACAGCTCTGGACAACGTGTCTGCTGTATACATCAGCTTACCCGGTGTGTACGCAACATTCAGTGTATAGCATTGCAGCCTGATCATCATTCTTTGTATTCTAAGCGGACAGCTATTTAGTGGCTTTTGGAACAATGCAATCAAGGGCTTATGGTCAGTCTCTGCACTGATTGCTTGTCCTGCCACAAACTGGTGAAATCTTTCACAGGCGTATGTGATGCTGAGCAGCTCCTTTTCTATTTGAGCATATCGCGTCTCCGCGTCTGTCATTGAGCGCGATGCATATGCAATAGGTTGCCAGTAGTCATATTGTTGCAGAAGAACGGCACCGAGCCCACTCTGTGATGCATCTGATGATATCTTGATGGGTCTCGCTGGGTCATAAAACCTCAGAACTGGTTCCTCTGTGAGCAGTTTCTTTAGATCGCTCCATGACTTCTCATGCTCATGATTCCATTCCCATTCTATGTTCTTTTCAGTTAGTCTTCTCAGTGGCGCTATTTTTTCTGAGAGGTTGGATATCAATTTACCCATGTAGTTGATCATTCCATTAAACCTCTGCACGTCCTTTTTGCATTGTGGCCTTCGCATATTCTCAATGGCGGACACCTTTCTGGGATCTGGTTTGATGCCCTCACTGCTAAGGATATCTCCCACGAATGTCAGTTCTGTCACCCCGAGCTGGCATTTCTCTCTATTCAGCTTCAGGTTTGTTTTCCTTGTTGCTTCCAGCACTTTTTTCAGTCTCTCGTCATGCTCAGTTCTCGTGGCTCCCCATACTATGATGTCATCCATTGATGTATCAACTCCCTCCAGGTGCTCATAGATCATATGGATAGTCTTGTGATACACTTCAGGAGCTGAGGCAATGCCAAATGGTAATCTTAGGAATCTGTATCTGCCAAATAGAGTGTTGAACATGCACAGTCTTGAACTTGCTTCATCCAGCTTCATCTGCCAAAATCCTGAGGACGCATCTAACTTGCTGAAATATTTTGCATTTGCAAACTGTGCCATGATTTCCTCACGTGTAGGAAGCTTGAAGTGCTCTCTCTTTATTGCTCTGTTTAGATCTCTTGGATCCAGGCAAATTCTGAGCTTTCCATTCTTTTTGTCCACTACGACGAGGGAACTCACCCACTCAGTTGGCTCATCTATCTTCTGAATCACGTTCAGGCTTTCCATCCTGTCCAACTCTGCCTTCAGTTGCTTTTGAAGAGCAAACGGAACTTTTCTGCATGGATGTATGACCGGTGTCATGCTTTTATCTACTCTGATCGTGTGTTCTCCTGGAATGCAGCCTAGACCCTTAAATAGGCCTTTGTACTCTTTCATGAGTTCATCATAGACTGTCTCTCCTTCGCTTTCCACAACGAGGACTCTCTTTACCAGGTTCAGTCTCTCACAGGCTTTTAAACCTAGTATGGCTTGCACATCCTTTGGCACCACGATTAATGCTAGCGTGTGCTCTCTGTCCTTGTGTGTTACTTTGACAATGCATTTTCCTTTCACTGGTATATCAGTACCTGAGTATCCGGTCACTTTCACTTGTATTCCATGTAACTTTGGTCTGGGTCTAATTCTCTTAAAATCGGTCTCTGATATCACATTAACTTGTGCTCCAGTATCCAATTTAAATGGAATGTGTATGTCGTTCACTTTTAGTGTCAACATCCAGTCTCTTTCTTCTTTTTTGTTTCCAGACACAACATCTACATTGAATTCCTCTATCTCGCTTTCATCTACTGTATGGACCTTGCTTTGTTGCACTTGGTTCTCACAGCAACGGGCATAATGGTTGTTTTTGTTGCATCTATTGCATGCTTTACCATATGCTGGACACTTTCTTGGTGGATGCTGTGTACCGCATCGATTACATGACTTCCGATTGTTCCTTTCATTTTCGTTTGCTGGCCACGTCTCTTTTTTCACATTGGCGCTCTCTTTGTTAAACGGTTTGTATCTGTTCTTTCTCACTGCATCCACGTTGCAGCTACTGTCACTGAACAGCTCCTTTGCCTGCAACTTCACAGTCTCTGTAGCCCTACACAGTGCTATGGCTTTTACCAGGTCTAGATCTTGCTCTCTTAGCAGTCTTTCCCTTAGACCATTATCTGGAATACCACACACCAGTCTGTCTTTTATCAGCGAGTCTGTGATCCCCCAAATTCACACGATTTGCTCCGGTTTCTCAGTTCAGTCACATACTGATCAATAGTCTCGCCGATTTTCTGTACACATGTGAAAAATTTGTGCCTCTCAAAGGTCACGTTGCGTTTAGGTATGCAGTAGGCCTCAAACTGTTCCATTATTTTATCTAGCTTCATTTTGTCTCCATCAACAGCAAATATGAACTTATTATATACCTCCAGCGCTGCATCACCCACGACATGTAAGAACAGTGACGATTTCTGTTTATTACTTTTCTTGTCAGCTCCGATTGCCGCTAAATACAACTCTAAACGTTGTTTGAACCTTCTCCAATTTTCAGCCACATTACCTGACAATTGAAGCATCGCCGGTGGGTGTAAACCTTCCATTCTTTCACTTCGTTAGCTATTCTCTAATGGTAAGCAACGATTTTCTCTTTTGGCTTGCTAATATGTGGAGAGCTGATTTAACTTCAGTTTTTTTTTCTCTTCCTCTCTTTCAGCCACTTCTGACATCATGTATTGATTTCTTTGTGGGTTCAATAACGACTCATTTATGAAAGAGAATGAGTTTTAATCTAAAGTCTATTCAACTCTTTTTAACAGCCTTTACAGAACACACCATGCTGTGATGCATCTAGAATCAAACTGAAAGTAAAACTGTCAGCCTGCCTGTCTGTGTCACATGACCTCTGCTGCTCAGGCACAAGCAATCAAAAACACAGACAAATATGCTGTAAGGCATAAGTAATCAAACACAGACAAATATCATCACTATTTGCTGATATCATTACAGTCAGCAGCATACGATACAGTGAACCATAGACGCCTCCTCTGCAAGATTCTAGAGATGACAAAAGAGATTCACTTAACAGAGCTGTTAGAAAGCATGCTTCAGAATCGCCGGTTCTATGTGAACTAGGTGGGAAGCGCAGCAGGTGGCGTATTCAGAAGAATGGTCTTCCTCAGGGAAGCGTACTTGCACCGCTGCTGTACAACATCTACACAAATGACCGACCTATAGACGGTGTCACACGCCGTTTTATATATGCTGATGACTTATGTGTCACTGCCCAAAGCACTGATTTTAACACCGTGGAGAAAACGCTTTCTGAGGCCTTGGAGGGACTAAAGTCCTACTATGAAGAAAACCACCTTCGCGCAAACCCAGCAAAGACGCAAGTTTGTGCATTCCACCTCAGAAACCGTGAAACCAAACGCCAGCTGAAAGTAACCTGGTGTGGAGCAACACTGACGCATTGCGAGCACCCTATCTACTTAGGAGTCACCCTTGACCGATGCCTCACCTTCAAAAACCACATCGAGAAAACAAAGGCAAAAGTGAGCGCACGAAACAACATCCTGAATAAGCTCACTAACACAAGATGGGGAGCAAGCCCGAAAACATTGCGAACCAGTGCACTTGCTCTTTGCTATTCCACTGCCGAATACGCCTGCCCTGCATGGGAAAGGTCTACTCATGCCAAGAAGATGGATGCCGTTCTGAATGCAAGCTGCCGATTTATCACAGGTTGCTTAAAACCAACAAACACCAACAGCCTATATATCCTGGCGGGTATCGCTCCCCCTGATATAAGAAGAACGGTAGCCAGCAAGAAAGAGTGACTCCATCAAACATCAGATGAGAGACACCCTCTGCATTGTCATACACCTACACCCAGCCGCCTAAAGTCAAGAAAGAGCTTCATGAACAGCGTTGTTCCATTACAATCAACCTCATCTGAAGCCCGCATCGCCTTGTGGAAAGACCGGCTCGCCAGTCTTGAACAACCCCCAGCAATGGAAATTTTACTTGATGAAAGCCTTCCCCCAGGAGCTAATTGCAACTGGGCAACCTGGGAGTGCCTTAACAGACTTAGGACCAGTGCAGGTTGCTCAAAGGTGTCACTAAGCAAATGGGGATATTCAACCAGCCCGACAACTTGCGAATGTGGAACTGAGGCACAGACTATGCAACATCTCCTGCAATGCCCATTGTTAGAGGAACACTGCACTCTTGCAGACCTTGCCGAATTCAACAACAAGGCGCAAAAATGTGTCCAGTTCTGGCTGGGCTATGTATAGACTGTCTGTGGACATGATAAGAAGAAGCCACACCCATCTCACCTGTCAATCAATGTACTCAGCCCCACCCTTCTCACTTTTTTAATTCGTTTTTCTGGGACCTGGGCGTCGCTGGCAAGGCCAGCATTTATTGCCCATCCCTAATTGCCCTTGAGACGGTGGTGGTGAGCTGCCTTCTTGAACCGCTGCCGTCTGTGTGGTGAAGGTACTCCCACAGTGCTGCTAAGTAGGGAGTTCCAGGATTTTGACCCAGCGACGATGAAGGATCGGCGATATACTTCTAAGTCGGAATGGTGTGTGACTTGGAGGGGAACTTGGAGGTGGTGGTGTTCCCATGCGCCTGCTGCCCTTGTCCTTCTAGGTGGAAGAGGTCGTGGGTTTGGGAGGTGCTGCCAAAGAAGCCTTGGTGAGTTGCTGCAGTGCATCTTGTAGATGGTACACACTGCAGCCACATTACGCCGGTGGTGGAGGGAGTGAATGTTTAAGGTGGTGGATGGGGTGCCAATCAAGCGGGCTGCTTTGTCCTGGATGTTGTCGAGCTTCTTGAGTGTTGTTGGAGCTACACTCATCCAGGCAAGTGCAGAGTATTCCATCACACTCCTTACTTGTGCCTTGTAGATGGTGGATAGGCGTTGGGGAGTCAGGAGGTGAGACACTCGCCTCTGACCTGCTCTTGTTGCCACAGTATTTATGTGGCTGGTCCAGTTAAGTTTCTGGTTAATGGTAACCCCCAGGATGTTGATAGTGGGGGATTCGGTGATGGTAATGCCATTGAATGTCAAGGTGAAGTGGTTAGACTCTCGCTTATTGGAGATAGTCATTGCCTGGCACTTCTGTGGCGTGAATGTTACCTGCCACTTATCAGCCCAAGCCTGAATGTCATCCAGGACTTGTTGCATGTGGGCATGGACTGCTTCATTATCTGTGGAGTTGTGAATGGCGCTGAACACTGTGCAGTCATCAGCGAACATCCCCATTTCTGAACTTATGTTGGAGTGAAGGTCATTGATGAAGCGGCTGAAGATGGTTAGGCCTAGGACACTCTGCTGCAGCAATGTCCTGGGGCTGTGATGATTGACCTTCAACCACCACAACCATCTTCCTTTGTGATAGGTATGACTCCAGCCAGTGGAGCGATTATCCCCTGATTCCCATTGACTTCAGTTTTACTAGGGCTCCTTGATGCCAGACTCGGTCAAATGCTGCCTTGATGTCAAGGGCAGTCACTCTCACCTCACCTCTGGAATTCAGCTCCTTTGTCCATGTTTGGACCAAGGCTGTACTGAGGTCGGGAGCCAAGTGGTCTTGGCGGAACCCAAACTGGGCATCAGTGAGCAGGCTATTGGTGAGTAAATGCCGCTTTATAATTGTCGATGACACCTTCCATCACAATGCTGAAGATTGAGAGTAGACAGATGGGGCGGTAATTGGCCGGGTTGGTTTTGTCCTGCTTTTTGTGGACAGGACATACCTAGGCAGTTTTCCACATTGTCGGATAGATGCCAGTGTTGTAGCCGTACTGGAACAGCTTGGCTAAAGGTGCGGCTAGTTCTGGAGCTCAAGTCTTCAGCACGATAGACGGGATGTTGCGCTCAGCTGTTTCTTGATATCACGTGGAGTGAATCGAATTGGCTGAAACTGGCTTCTGTGAAGGTGGGGACCTCGGGAGTAGGCCGATATGGATCATTCACTCGGCACTTCTGGCTGAAGTTGGTTGCAAACGCTTCAGCCTTGTCTTTTGCACTCACGTGCTGGGCTCCACCATCATTGAGGATGGGACTATTCTTGGAGCCTCCTCCTCCCATTAGTTGTTTAATGGTCCACCACCATTCACGACTGGATGTGGCAGGACTGCAGAGCTTTGATCTGATCCGTTGATTGTGGGATCGCTTAGCCCTGTCTATAGCATGCTGCTTCCGCTTTTTAGCAGGCATGTAGTCCTGTGTTGCAGCTTCCACAGGTTGGCACCTCATTTTTAGGTACACTTGGTGCTGCTCCTGGCATGCTCTTCTACACTAGTTGTTGAATCAGGGTTGGTCCCCTGGCTTAGTGGTAATGGTAGAATGAGGGATATGCCGGGCCATGAGGTTACAGATTGTGGTGGAATACAATTCTGCTGCTGCTGATGGCCCACAGCGCCTCATGAATGCCCAGTTTTGAGCTGCTTGATCTGTTCTGAATCTATCCCATTTAGCACGTTGGTAGTGCCACACAACATGATGGAGAGTGTTCTCAGTGTGAAGCCGGGACTTCATCTCCACAATGACTGTGCAGTGGTCACTGCTACCAATACTGTCATGGACAGATGCCTCTGCGACAGGTAGATTGGTGAGAACGAGGCCAAGTAGGTTTTTCCCTCTTGTTGGTTTACTCACCACTTGTCGCAGGCCCAGACTGGCAGTTATGTCCTTCAGGACTTGGCCAGCTCAGTCAGGAGTGGTGCTACCGAGCCACTCTTGGTGATGGACATTGAAGTCCCCCACCCAAAGTACATTCTGTGCCCTTGCTACTCTCAGTGCTTCTTCCAAGTGGTGTTCAACATGGAGGAGCACTGATTCATCAGCTGAGGGAGAGCGGTAGGTGGTAATCAGCAGGGGGTTTCCTTGCCCATGCTTGACCTGAAGCCATGAGACTTCATGGGGTCCAGAGTCAATGTTGAGGACTCCCAGGGCCACTCCTTCCCGACTGTATACCACTGTGCAGCCACCCCTGGTGGGTCTGTCCTGCCGGTGGGACAGGACATACCCAGGGAAGGTGATGGAGGACTTTGGGACATTGGCTGAAAGGTATGATTCTGTGAGCATGACTGTGTCAGGTTGTTGCTTGACTAGTCTGTGGGACAGCTCTCCCAATTTTGGCACAAGTCCCCAGATGTTGGTGAGGAGGACTTTGCAAGGTTGACTGGGCTGGGTGTGCCTTTGCCGTGTCCGTAGCCGGTGCCGAGGTCGATGCCGGGTGGTCCATTCGGTTTCATTTTTATTATTGTGTTTCGTAGCGGTTTGTTACAACTGAGTGGCTTGCTGGCCCATTTCCAAGGGCAGAGTCAACCACATTGCTGTGGGTCTGGAGTCACATATAGGCCAGACCAGGTAAGGACGGCAGATTTCCTTCCCTAAAGGACACCAGTGAACCAGATGGGTTTTTAACAACAATCTGATAGTTTCATGGTCACCATTACTGATATTAGCTTTTTACTCCAGATTTATTTAATTAACTGAATTTAAATTCCCCAGCTGCCATGGTGGGATTTGAACTCATGTCTCTGGATCATTAGTCCAGGCCTCTGGATTACTAGCCCAGTGACATTACCACTATGCTACTGCTCCCTGTCAATCAACGTACTCAGCCCCACCCATCTCACCTGTCAGTCAACGTACTCAGCCCCACCCATATCACCTGTCAATCAATGTATTCAGCAACACCCATTCACCTGCCAATCAACATACTCAGCCCCACCCATTTCACCTGTCAATCAATGTACTCAGCCCCACCCATCTCACCTGTCAATCAATGTACTCAGCCCCACCCATTTCAACTGTCAATCAATGTACTCAGCCCCACCCATCTCACCTGTCAATCAATGTACTCAGCCCCACCCATTTCACCTGTCAATCAATGTACTCAGCCCCACCCATCTCACCTGCCAATCAATGTACTCAGCCCCACCCATCTCGCCTGTCAATCAATGTACTCAGCCCCACCCATCTCACCTGCCAATCAATTTACTCAGCCCCACCCATCTCACTGTCTATCAATGTACGCAGCCCCACCCATCTCACCTGTCAATCAATGTATTCAGCCACACCCATTTCACCTGTCAATCAACATACTCAGCCCCACCCATTTCACCTGTCAATCAACGTACTCAGCCCCACCCATCTCACCTGTCAATCAATGTACTCAGCCCCACCCATCTCACCTGTCAATCAATGTACTCAGCCCCACCCATCTCACCTGTCAATCAACATACTCAGCTCCACCAATCTCACCTGTCAATCAATGTACTCAGCCACACCCATCTCACCTGCCAATCAATGTACTCAGCCCCACCCATCTCACCTGTCAATCAACATACTCAGCCCCACCCATCTCGCCTGTCAATCAATGTACTCAGCCACACCCATCTCACCTGCCAATCAATGTACTCAGCCCCACCCATCTCATCTGTCAATCAACATACTCAGCCCCACCCATCTCGCCTGTCAATCAATGTACTCAGCCACACCCATCTCACCTGTCAATGAATGTACGCAGCCCCACCCACCTAACCTGTCAATCAATGTACTCAGCCTCCCTTTTCAGACCTGTCACTCCAATTTACGTTCACATTTAAAACCTTATATCCAAAGGACTTTAATTTTCCTTGCCCTTTCCTATTATGGAATATGGAGGAAAACGTAACTCTCTTCCTTTATGTTAGGGTTTCTTCCTCAGGTTCCTCATTGGAATCGACATATTGGACACTGGGCTTTTGTCTTCTGTTCATGCCTCACAGTGCAACACCATGACTTGGAGTCTTTTTTTGTGCTCCCTGCCTCCAATCTAGCAGCACCGACTGGCTTCTGGCAACACTTGGCTAAATAGCCCGATTACATGCAGTTATGATATTTAACCTTCTTACAAAATTCTCGGTGGGGATGATGGTTATTTTTAACACAGCTCCGGCGTGGCAGAGCGACTCTGTTCCTCCGGAGCTGGACCCTGTACCATGTAACTCGTGAGCTTGCCTGACAGCAGTCTCCATCCCTAGTGAAGGGAAGGGAAGGGGTTAACTGCTCCAGGACATTGTGCATTTAAAATGAAAAGGCAGCCTGTACAGAAATCGCTGCAAAAAGCCCAAAGATAAGAACAAAATGAGTAAACCTAACCTTGGTTTAAGACTGTGGAGGCATTTGGGAAAAAGCAAGAACTACTGCGTGGGAAAGATAACAGAAGACGGTTGACAGGGTGGCACCTGGTTTTAACACAATCTTGGGAAGTTCAGTGACACACTAACAAACAGCCAACCATCCACCATTGATGCCTAGCAACAGTGGATTAGTGGCCAAAATAGGGCTTCCATTAACTTTTACTCACGCCTCAACAAGCAAGAACCATGTAGAAATGGACATGGTGGCAGGTCTGGCACTGCAGGAGACGGGAGCCTCACGAAGCCCCACCCAGAGGGGGACAACCCACCAGAAGAAGGGTCAAGTGCCACGTGAGCGCTGATCACTGTTGCCTTGACGTGATTCCTTGGTTTAAAGGTCGTGGGGTAGAGTTTCCTCTTTGGACGCAATCGACAATCCGGGCGCAAATTGCGCCCAAAATGGCGCTAGTTTTGGGATGATT
Organism: Somniosus microcephalus; assembly: GCF_052327205.1. Lineage (NCBI taxonomy): Eukaryota > Metazoa > Chordata > Chondrichthyes > Squaliformes > Somniosidae > Somniosus > Somniosus microcephalus. Next base: position 18,812,675 of record NC_141006.1, on the reverse strand, counting down.
TTTTTCTCAGGTTTCTGCTAAAACTCATTTGCATATCGTCAAATGCAAAATCTGCCATGAGCCATCGCAATCAGGCAGTGTTTTAGAACGTAATTGTTTTTTTCAAAAAACAATTTGGTCTAAAAAAATTTCTTGATATATTTAAGAGTGGCAACTTGGTGCAGTTTGATTACCACAGCTGGAAATGGGTTCAGCACAAAAAATAAGCATTGTTACTCACAGTGTCAATTCACCACCTGTGAGTAACTCAATCTTAAATAACTGAAAATGACTTAAAAAAAATATGCAGAAGCATTCGCTAGTCAGCCAGTGGCTCAGTGGGTAGCACTCTTGCCTCTGAGTCAGAAGGATTGTGGGTTCACTCCATGAGACTTGAGCACATAAAGCTCGGCTGGCACTTCAGCACAGTGCTGAAGGAGTGCTGTACTGGCCGCGCTAGACATGTTCCTATCTAGTTATCCAGCAAGTTAAACACTTATTCAAAATAATTCTTCATGAAGCCGTTTGCTGCTTGAAGCCTTCACTTGAACAATTTTGTGAAACTGTAAACAAAGGTAAAGTATGTTTTGTCCATAAACTGAGTACTATACATTCAATATTACATAAGATATAACATATTTACAACAGTAGAATAGATTAATTGTATAACTAACTAACATTTGGACTCACTTCTGTAACTATCAAATATTACTTTTTATAAACATAGTGTTATCAAAATACTACTCTGACAACATTGCTATTATGCTAAGAAACAAAGATACTCACAGATATTGCATTTGGGCATTTGAGGGAGAGAAAGACAAATAGCAGCGAGGTATTCAGATCTCCTGTAAGTCTTGGAGTGAGTCTCTCCATCTGTCCCACTCTGCTTCCATCTCTTCAGGGAGAGGTGAATCCCACTCTTCAGTGCATGTGGAGAGTTCCCTGAGGAGCAGCCTGCCTTGTATAGTGACAGGAGCTAAGAAGCCGAGATGGTCGTATAGGCTGTTGACTGTAGAGAGCACTCCTCTACGTGTGAAGGGTTTCTTGGCATCTAAGACTTGGAACATGAACGTGTCTGTTGCTATGTTCCATGACACCCCTAGGCTACGCTGTAGGGGGAGGTCATCAGTGAAGAGGTCTAGGTCTTTGACGTCCTTAGCACGAGCTTCAGGGGGGAATGCCTCCATCACTGCTGGTCTATTAGAGGCTATCTTGTGCAGCCTGAGGTTGGATAGCGCAAGTAGTTCCTGGGCTCGTCCGAGGGTACTAATGGCCTCTGCTTCGGTCGGGAATGACTTCAGTGCGTCGTCGACATAGAACTCTCGTTTGATGAACCCTCTCACATCACTGCCAAAGTCGTCATCTTCTTCCTTGGCAGCCCTCCTTAGTCCATATATGGCGACAGCAGGGGATGGGCTATTCGCAAAGACATGGACACGCATTCTGTAGTCCACAATGTCTCTATTGGGGTCATTGTCCCGATACCACAGGAAGCGGAGGAAGTCTCTGTGGTCTTCTCTCACCACGAAGCAATGAAACATGTGCTGGATATCGGCAGTGATGGCGACGGGCTCTTTCCTGAATCTCATGAGCACTCCCAAGAGGCTGTTGTTAAGATCGGGCCCTGTGAGGAGTACGTCATTGAGAGAGACTCCCTGATATGGTGCACTGGAGTCAAACACCACGCGGATCTGTTCCAGCTTTTTGGGGTGATAGACTCTGAAGGAAGGGAGATACCAACACTTTTGGCCTTCCTGGAGTGGAGGAGCTATCTCTGCATGATCGTTGAAAAGCATTTTCTTGACAAATTCTAGGAAGTGTGCTTTCATCTTTTCAGATTCCTGGCGACATCCTGCAGGGTACACATTAACGAGGCATATCTTGGAGCATGCTCTTGCACTCACTCCTTCTCCACACACCTCGGTGCACCTGGATGTAATCTCCGACCGGCAGCTCCCTCTTTCTCCCCGCCATGCTCTGAAGCGGGAGGAGGTGTCTCTGACTTCCAAGGAGCTGGGCCTGGGTGGAGTGCTGAAATATGCCGATCACTTTCACATTCAGTGCATTTTGCATCTACCTTGCAGTTCTTGGCGAGATGGCTCGTGGAAGAGCAGCACTTGAAACATATAGAGTTCTCTTTAAGATATTGTTTCCGATCTTCCAGGGACATCTCCCTGAAGCCTCTGCACTTCTTTAAAGGATGGGGCTTGTTGTGGATAGGGCATTGTTTGCTCATATCCTCAGGTTTCTTCTGAATCTTTGTGTGCTCAATTGAGGACACTTGCATTTTGTGGACAGATATTGGTGTCTTTCCATGTCTGTCGAACTTGTCTCTTCTGGCAAGTGCTGGGTGGGAGGAGAAGAAGTTGAAGCTGGGGTCATTCCTGGCTTTGGCTTCTTTACGGATGAATTTAACGAACGCAGAGAATGGTGGGAACGCCACGTTGTGCTTTAGCTTGAATTTTGATCCAAACGTTATCCACTTCTCCTGCAGGTTAAATGGAAGCTTCTCAATGATGGGACTTACCCCTCTGGAAGTGTCTAAGTATGATAGACCGGGTAGGTAGCCGTCCTGCTTTGCGGCTTCGAGTTCCGACAGCAGATCTCCAAGGTCGCGGAGCTTCTGGGGTTCCTTACTCGTCAACCTCGGAAAGTTCTCCAACCTGTCAAAGAGAGCCCTTTCAATGGCTTCGGGCGAGCCGTAGCTTTTTTCCAGCCTCGCCCAAGCCTTCTTCAACCCCTCTGGCAGCTGTCCCACATTGGCCGCTTTTATCCTGCAGGCCTGTCCGGCGGACTCTGGGCCGAGCCATTTGATAAGGAGGCCGAGCTCTTCTCCTGCCGACAGGTCTAAGCCCGATATGGCATCGTGGAAGCAGGACTTCCAAGCCCGATAATTCTCCGGCCTGTCATCAAACTTAATTAACCCCGAAGTCACCAGCTGGGTGCGTGCAAGGTATTTGGCGAGGTCATAGGTGCTGGGACCTGTGCCAGGGTTGCCTTGGCTAGGGGCTCTGTTGGGGGTCTCAAGGAACCGAGAGGGGATTTGCCTCTGACTTTCTCTATTCAGCGTCCTATTCCTCTGCACCGTGTCTTCCATTCTGCTGGGGGAGACTCTGCGGCTTGGGTCACGCCGTCTGCTTTGATCTTGGTTGGCAACTTGTGGCATGTTATACGAAGTGCTTGCATCTGTAGAGATGTGCGGGCCTCCATCCCTTTCTCCTGTAAACTGTATGTCGGCATGGTCGCTCACGTAATCTATGGTGCGCTGTCGTGGACTCTGCCATGGAACGGGAATTAAAGGTTTGTAAGCTGTCTCGGGAACAGCTCCCTCCAAAATTGCCTCGAATACTTGTGTCTCGGCTAATGCAGCATCTATCTCTTTTTGTTGCTGCAGAGCGTCTAATGTGTCTTGGAGATGGGCCTGTTCAGCCTGGCGTTCCACTTGGTGATGGGCCTGTTCCGCTTGGAGTCGGGTCTGTTCTGCTTGGAATCGGGCCTGTTCTGCTTGGAATCGGGCCTGTTCTGCTTGGGGTTCAGCTTGGAGACGGGCCTGTCTTACTTTTATTTCTATTTCACTGTTCGCATGTGCAGCTCTGGCTTGAGCTGCCACTAGCTTAGCCCGTGCTCTGGCGATAGTCACGCTTATTCTAGAACCACCTGATGACCGTGTATCAGCTTGCGATCTGACGTAACTGGAGCTTATAGACCGATTGTCACCTTCTACAGTTTTGTCTGCCTGTTTAAGGTCTTTTCCTCGCTGCAAAGCATTTTTGTTATTATCTTCTGACATGTTGATGTGAGGTAGATGTGCTCTACGAGGTTAAGGCTTACACTGGGTTCCTCCTGCTCCGCTCTTCACAGCTAGCCATATTGCTATCTCTTCACTGATATCTTTTCACTGTACTGGCCGCGCTAGACGTGCTCCTATCTAGTTATCCAGCAAGTTAAACACTTATTCAAAATAATTCCTCATGAAGCCGTTTGCTGTTTGAAGCCTTTACTTGAACAATTTTGTGAAACTGTAAACAAAGATAAAGTATGTTTTGTACATAAACTGAGTACTATACATTCGATATTACATAAGATATAACATATTTACAACAGTAGAATAGATTAATTGTATAACTAACTAACATTTGGACTCACTTCTGTAACTATCAAATATTACTTTTTATAAACATAGTGTTATCAAAATACTACTCTGACAACATTGCTATTATGCTAAGAAACAAAGATACTCACAGATATTGCACTTGGCCGAACATATGAAATCAGATTACATTGGATTGTGAAACCCTTATGGAATCCTCCATTACTGCCAGGTTCTTCCTGGAATTCTACTTCCTGGGATTCTATTTCCTGGGTTACACAGGAAGCAAGGTACGAAGGTCAAATGACCTCTCACAGGAAGAAAGGAACAAAGGTCAAATGACCTCACACAGGAAGAAAGGAACAAAGGTCAAATGGCCTCTGCTTCATACAAACACACTGCTAACACAATAACCACCACCAGAGGGTGCTATCTGCACACATAAAATAGTCCATCGGTCCAGAACAAGTGCTGCACTGTCATGAGGTGCCGTCTTTTGGTTGAGACATTACACCAGAGCTCCTGTCTGCTCTCTCAGGTGGACATAAAAGATCCCATGGCACTATTTCGAAGAAGAGCAGGGGAGCTATTGCTGGTGTCCTGGCCAATATTTATCCCTCAATCAACATACAAAAAAATTGATTATCCAGGTCATTATCACATTGCTGTTTGTGGGAGCTTGCTGTACGCAAATTGGTTGCCGCGTTTCCCACATTACAACAGTGACTATACTTCATTGGCTGTAAAGCGCTTTGGGACATCCGGTGGTCATGAAAGGCACTATATAAATGCAAGTCTTTCCTTCTTTCTACATTGGAGTAGTCAGTTTCTTTAAAAAAAAATGCAATCGTTTTTGAAACGTGCCGATTAGTGCCCTTGCGATCAAAAAAAACAGCTTTGTAACATTTGCATATTGATTTATCATTGGCCCGCAGGCATCTGTAAGGAATACCTATTATATTCACATGTGATCACATGCTGAGTTGTCATTGGCCTGCAGGCATCTGTAAGGACTGCTATTGTTTAGAAGATCCAGGGGGTGCGGACTCCATCTTGTCCACACGGTGCTGTAATGATTGAGAAAGCTTACAGACCTGATGCTTCATTAAAAGAGTTTAAACTGTAATACTCCGTTGTCCTGCAATTTATTATTTTTGTACAAAGTGTGCAAAACAAGACGGTGTCAGATGGGATTTGAAATGGACATCATTGGAGCTACCTTACTCGAATGAATTCGGAATCCTTGAACTTACCTAGAGAATGGCACAAGTTCAAGCAACACGTGGAATTGATGTTCTCGGGTCCACTGAAAAGTAAAGGGGAGGAAGAAAGATGCAGCTACCTACTCTTGTGGATCGGAGAAAAAGGGAGAGGCATTTTTAACACATGGTCTCTCACCACGGATGAAGCAAAGGTACTGAAAAGTTATTTTGACCATTTTGAAGCATATGTGATGCCCAAGACAAATACAATATTCGCTAGGTACAAGTTTCAGGAGAAAGTACAAGGAGCTAGTGAGTCGTTTGAACAGTTCATGACTGAGTTAAAACTGCTGGTAAAAGACTGTGTATATGCAGATAAAGATGAGATGGTCAGAGACTGCATCGTGTTTGGAATACATTCAGTTAAAGTGAGAGAGAAACTTTTGAATGTTGGGTCCGGGCTAACGCTAGACAAAGCTATGGACATAGCTAGATTGCATGAAATAGCCCAAGCACAATTGAAAACCATAACTGGCACCACAAACAGCTCGAATGAACAGACAGTAATAGATACACACCAAAGAACACTGCCCAGAGAGCGTGTTTCAGAACAGAAAGAACAGCGAGAGTTCTAAAAATGGGCGACACAGACATAAAACGCTTCAAAAACTGTGGATATTGTTGAAACAACTGGCATGGAGAAAAGGAGTACTGCACTGCCAAAGGAAGGCAATGCACTAAATGTGGTAAATGGAACCACTTTGCTAAAGTTTGCAAGACTGTTTTCAGAAAGGCAGTACACACAGTGAGTGACAGCCAAATGCCAGATAGAAAGCCAAATGCAGAGGATCTGTTTATTGATTCTGTGTCACAGAAAAAAACAGATTTCAGAGACTGAGCAAGCCTATGCCGATATTGAGATAGGAAAACAGGGCAAAGAGCTTAAGTTTAAACTAGACACTGGAGCTCAGGTTAATGTAATTCCTCTGAGTGAGTATCACAGCTTGAAGGATGAGTGTGAGCTACAGACCACCTCACGCAGACTGACCGGCTATGGGGGTGAGCGGCTCATTGTAAAAGGCACATGCGTGATGAAATGCAAGTACAAAGAAAGCGACATGATGTTGGACTTTTACATTATTGACACTCAAGCACCTCCAATGCTAGGTCTAAAGGCATGCTTAGACATGGACCTCGTCAAGCTAGTGCTATCATTGACAGCACCAGTTGAGTAGCAGACAGTCATGGAGGAGTTTGCTGACGTTTTCAAAGGAATCAGACTATTCCCAGGTGAATGCACTATTCACCTTAACCCAGCAGCAACCCCTGTGGTTTGCCTACCGAGAAGGATACCCCTTGCTCTATGTAGTCGCCTGAAGGAGCAGCTGCAGAGCATGGAGAATACAGAAATCAACGTCCGGGAAACAGAACCGACAGAGTGGGTCAACGCGTTAGTAGTGGTTAAGAAACCATGTACAGGCAAGCTCAGAGTCTGTCTCGGCCCCAGAGATTTGAACAAGGCTATCAAATGCCCTCACTACCCTCTACCAACGCAAGATGACATCACACCCAAACTAGTGGGAGAACGTTACTTTAGTGTAATGGATGCACGATCAGGATACTGGACTATCAAGCTCACGGAAGAGTCATCTAAGCTAACAATGTTCAACAGACCATTTGGACGCTACCGATTTCTGCCTTTACCATTTGGTCTTATCTCAGCTCAGGATGAATTCCAGTGGAAGATTGACAAAACCTATGAAGGCCTCGACGGAGTAGTTGCAATCATAGATGACATCCTCATCTATGGCAGGAATAGAGAGGAACATGACAGGAACCTCCATGCGATGCTACAAAGATCACGGGAGAAAGGTATCCGGCTCAACCCCAAGAAAAGCATAATCGGATCCACCGAGATCAGTTATTTCGGGCATCGCCTCTCAACTGATGGCATTAAGCCGGATCCAGAGAAAATCTCCGCCATCAAGAAGATGGAGCCGCCGAAGAACCGTGCAGAGCTAGAGCCAGTACTAGCATGGTTAACTGCTTAGCCAAGTTTGCCCCGAGCCTCTCTGAAATCAATGCACCCATGCGTCAGTTGCTCAAACAATCCAATGAGTTCCTATGGGACAAACAACATGACACAGCATTTCAGAAAATGAAAGACCTAATCACCAGAGAACCAGGACCAGTTCTTGCCTACTTCGACCCCAACAAAGAGCTCAGACTACAACCGGATGCATCAAAGTACGGACTAGGCGCAGTATTACTGCAAGAAGGAAAGCCCATCGGCTACACTTCCAGATCTCTCACAGACAGTGAAATCAACTATGCTCAAATCGAGAAAGAGCTATGTGCAATTCTGTTCGGAGGTAAGCGTTTCCACCAGTACATCTATGGCCGACAAGTCATTGTGGAATCTGACCACAAGCCCCTCGAGTCAATCATGAGGAAACCACTAGCCACAGCCGCACCAAGGCTACAGAGAATGATCCTTCAGCTACAAAAGTATGACTTCACAATCATTCACCGTCCAGGCAAAGACATTCCTGTCACAGACACGCTCTCCAGAAAGTCTCTTAGCTACCAGGACAGCAGCCTCAGTGAAGGCATGGATGTGCAGGTGCACATGGTGTACAACAGCTTACCTGTGAGTGACTCAAAACTGAAGGTGATCTGAGCAGAAACAGAGAAAGATGCACAACTCACACTGCTGAGCAAAGTCATACATGAAGGATGGCCTGAGGAAAGGAGGAAATGCCCTCAGAGCATATCTGAATTCTGGAACCACAGAGACGAACTGTCACAAATCAACAGAATCGTCTTCAAAGGGGAGAAAATCATCATTCCTACCAGTCTCAGAGAAGAGATATTGACAAAAATTCATGCTGGACATATGGGCATGGAAAAATGCAAACAAAGAGCACGTGACATTATGTTTGGCCCTGAATGTGCAAACACAATGAGGACATTGTCGGAAAATGTTCCATTTGTCTAGAACGCCGCCCATCAAATGTCAAAGAGCCCATGATACCTCATCGTATCCCAGACAGGCCCTGGCAGGTCGTGGCAACGGATCTGTTCACATGGAACAACGAGGACTACATCGTGACTGTTGAATACTACAGCAGGTTTTTTGAATTGGACAAGCTTCACAGCACCACATCTGCAGCTGTGATCCACAAGCTAAAGGCAGCCTTTGCCAGGCATGGCATGGTAGAGACTTTAGTCTCAGACAATGGCCCCCAATACAAATCAAAAGAGTTTGATTCGTTTGCCAAGGCATGGGATTTCACACATGTCGCATCAAGCCCACATTACCCTCAAAGTAATGGCCTTGCTGAAAAAACTCCAGATTGCAAAAACACTCATGGACAAAGCCAAAGCGGACAAAAGAGGCCCCTACATCAGTCTCCTTGAGTACCGCAACACTCCGGTTGACAACTTCAAGTCACCAGCACAGCTGTTGATGAGCCGCAGACTTCACTCAATCCTTCCAAGCACCAACCAGCAGCTGCAGCCAGAGGTCGTCAGCTGCAAGCAAGTGCATGCAAAACGTGTACAGAGACAGCAACACCAAAAGAGATACTATGACCGGTCAGCTAGACTACTGCCGCCGCTGCAGAATTGAGAATCCGTCAGAATCCAGGAGCGTGACTACTGGAAGCCAGCAGTCGTCATCCAGCCAGCTGACACTGAGCGATCGTATCACGTCCGCACCCCAGAAGGACAGGTGTACCACCGCAATCGCAGGCACCTCCTGAACACCAAGGAACAACACCGTCATTCCGATGAGAGGATCAGTGCAACAGAGCGTGATGAACAGAGCAATACACAAAGCACATCATACTTACCTGAACCTAAACCTGAACCTGAATTGTTGACTAATTCAGGAGCATGCTCAGTTTCATACCACACAAGGTCGGGGCGAGAGGTCAAGCCTAGAGTTATCCTTGACTTGTGAACTGTCAAAGGGTGTAGGCGGATTGCTGCCCTAAAAAAAACTGTACATCGTTATTGAACGTTGAGATGTTTTCAGTGCTAGTTAAATGTTGAGTTTACTTATATGTTGATGCTACTGAGAACATTATGTAGAAGAAAGGTTCAAAAGTAATGCATAACATTTTTCTTTTAAAAGAAAGGGGATGTAATATTTGCATATTGATTTAGCATTGGCCCGCAGGCGTCTGTAAGGAATACCTATTATATTCACATGTGATCACATGCTGAGTTGTCATTGGCCTGCAGGCATCTGTAAGGACTGCTATTGTTTAGAAGACCCAGGGGGTGCGGACTCCATCTTGTCCACACGGTGCTGTATTGATTGAGAAAACTTACAGACCTGATGCTTCATTAAAAGAGTTTAAACTGTAATACTCCGTTGTCCTGCAGTTTATTATTTTTGTACAAAGTGTGCAAAACAAGACATGCTTAATTTTTAGAGCCTCCTCGAAGGCCCGCAAACGAGCACAATTAGCGGAAACTCCCAATGGTGATTGATTCACCCTGGGTGCGTAGCTAGTTTTTAAACTAGCGCAATAGATTGTGGAACCTCGATATACGCTGGATGTAATTTGCGCTTAAAATTCTGTGATCTTTCACACTGGCTTAGCCGACTTTGGGCGAATTGTGCAGAAAAACCAACGCAACAGAGCGGAAACTCCAGGCCACGTATTGCTTGACACTGTCTTGATGCTGTCTTTACGCTTGTGTAAACTGTTTTAATGCTGTCTGCAATGTTAAATCATTAAAGGTTACTGTGACTGATTAACTTACAGAGTAGTGTGACATTCTTTGGCTGACTGCTGTCCAGGTCCACGAGTCACTGGAACATCTGTACCCTTACATAAGTGCTATTGCAAGAGTTCTAGCCAGCTTGAGTCCGCCTGCTACCAACATTCTCCTCCGTAATGACGTTTCCTTCAAACCGCAGTCAAAGCGATCTCTTAATACGTCATCGAGAAACCCTCCAAAGCCACATGTTTTGGGCAGTTCCCTCGGTTCTGCCCCAAACTGAGATACATTTTCATCACCCCTTTGCCTCCTCTGGTTAATCTTGAATTGTTCGGCAGTAACGAGTGGCTTTGGACTCAGAGGTCCTTGGAACACTTGGACTAGCTCCGCATACGCCTTGTCTTTAGGCTGGGCAGGAGCGATCAGATTCTTAGCCAATGTCTATGTTGCAGGTCTGCAGATAGTAAGCAAAACTGCTCTCTCTTTGGCATCTATCGCAAGTTCATTTGCCTCAAAATAAAAATCAAGTCTTTCCACATGATCACTGCAGCTCGACATCATTCGATACGCTCCGATTTTTGATTAATGCCAACATAGTTTAAAAAAAATCAGTGACAAGGTAGACCACAACCTAAGTAACAAAGGTGTTTAATATTCAATAATTTTAACCATGTGCTGTCCTTTATCCTTGTCACCATTGTTACAAACGGTCAAATTGGTGTGGTAATAAATAGTTGCTTTAATTATCCAGACCCCCGAGAATATTGCATCAAAGAATAACAAAAGTAATACAAGAGAGACCTTGGAATGTAATGGCGACAATGTGCTTACTCCCATCAGCGTGCCATCTAGTGTTCAGTTAACAATATGCAAGTACCATACATATTATTAACAAAGATCTATCCATGCTGCTACATTTGCTCTTATACCGTCTGCCTTAAATTTTCAAACAAGGCTCTCGTGAGACATCTTACTGCACCCTTTTGAAAATCCAAAGGCTCTACATCTACTGCATTCCCTTTATCTATCGAATCGGTCACTTTCAAAAACTTTATTCAATTTGTCCAACATGACTTGACTTTAACAAATTCTTTCTGTCTGCCCTGAATTAACATATGCAGTTCTAGATGCTCACTAATCGATGTTCCCTCTAAACTGCCTTTGTTGTGCGCAGCCTATTTATTTCACTCCACCGTCCCTTTATATTTCTGTGGATGAGCGGTGCTTCAAATGGAAAAGCTTGTGAGCGGCCTGCGCCATCTCGCACACGCACAGCTTAGAGGGAACATTGTCACTAATGTCAGCTCTAAATATGCATTTGAAGATTTTCCCCACAACTGACTAACTGGTCTAAAGCCAAATACTGCGGATGCTGGAAATCTGAAATAAAAACAGAAAATGCTGGAACTACTCAGCAGGTCAGGCAGCTTCTGTGGAGAGGGAAACAGAGTTAACGTTTCAGGCCGATGACCTTTCATTAGAACTGGGTGCTGATTGAAAGGTTATCAACCTGAAACATTAACTCTGTCTCTCTTCACAGATGGTGCCTGACCTGCTGAGTATTTCCAGCATTTTCTGTGACTAACTGGTCTCGTTACCCAACTAATTAGTTTGTAGTTATTGATATCATCAGCTTGGTTATTAGTGCAGGATGGGACATAGAGCTAGTTGTGAGCTAGAAGGATATGGCCAAGGAGACTTGTTTAATGAATAGCAGACGCAATATATCTGGTGTTTATTACACAGAAATGTATTCTATCTCCTTTCTCCAGAACAGTTTACATCACCAACACCTGACTCTAACTGTACTGCTTCATATTATGTACATTTCCATTTGTAGAAAGAATTTTAGGCAATGTTGTGATCCATGCAAAATACAATTCTGGGGCACGGGCTGTTTGTATTGAACCACTTCTACTTGGCCTTGGTGCAAATGATTTCTTATAATTGGACATGGCAGTGCTTGGGTTATATTACTGGACGGGTGATCCGGAGAACTCCCACCATGGCAGTTTGAGAATTTGAAGTCAGTTTAAAAAATATCTGGAAATAAAAAGGCTGATATCAGTAAAAGTGACCATGAAGCTGTCAGATTGTTGTAAAACACAAATGGTTCATTAATGTTGTTGAGGGAAGAAATCCTGCCGTCCTTACCCGGTCTGGCCTGTATGTCCCTCACCAACATGGTTGACTCTAAACTGCCACCTGAAGTGGTCTAGCAAGCCACTCAGTTGTATCAAGCTGCTACAAACAGTTCATGATGAAGGCCCACCACCACCTTCTCAGGACAGCTCGGGGCGGGCAATAAATGCCAGCCTTTGCCAGTGGCACCCACATCCTGTGAATGTATGAATAAAAATATAGCTTCATTACCTCTTTGTGTATCGCACTCCCTCTGGCCTGGATCAAGTGCTGTCAGGCACGACCTAAACTGTAACCATGTAAAACCCCAAAAGGGTCAATACCGAGGGTGACGAGTCACAGGAGTGAAGGCCAGGGGCCCACTGAAAGCAACGGTGAGAGTTAAAGAAGGACTCTCGCTATCAGTGCCATTAGCTGTCATATAATTGGCACATTGTGCACTGTACACACAAGTTCCGTTAACCGTGATTGGCACTGAATTTGGAAAAGGGATGGCACCAATCAAACTTCATCAGGAAATAACATCGGATCAGCGTCACAGTGTAACAAGAGATTGGTTTGTGCGAAGGTGAAATAATATTGGATCAGCGTCACAGTGTAACAAGAGATTGGTTTGTGTGATGGTGAAATTGAATTACCGTCTCAGAACTGCCCAACATAAAATGAGTGATATGTGAGTTCACAGACAACCACTGTTAAAAATACATTGCAGGACTGATAGATGTTATCAATAAGCTTGCCCTAGAGATGTGAAGGACCGGATGTACCTCACATTACTGAGAAGATCATTAATTTAAGAACAGATATGGTAAATTGCAGCCATAAAATGATCAACGCCATCATCATGAGCGAAATATTAATATCAAGTTTCATGATGGCACTGACATGTCTCCTGTGGTCAACATTAACACAAGACAGGATCTAACTTTCTGTGTCAAAACAGTTTAGTGGCCAACCTTCAGCTACCAGCAGCTGTGTGTAAGTTAAACAGCTCTGCGACAGAAGGACTCTGAGGGCAATTCTCATGTGGAGCACTTGTCGAGCTGGTGGTGCTCGGGGCCATGCCTGAAGGTATTATTTGCATGGTCGGGTCTAATTGACATTAATTCGGCGAGTTGCCAGCATAGAACACACGTCCACTTCCTACCTTGCCGATTAGGAGAGGGAGAAATCAGCAGGGCTGCTGGGATTTACAAGCACGCAGAGGCACCTTGAAGAGGAGCCTTGCTCTTTATCGTGGTGACAGTGACCAGCGAGATGGCAGGCAATATGACTTTCAACATGCCCCCCCTGTTCTCTTTTGCAGTGGTGGAGATGCTGATTGAACAAGTGAGCAGCAGGCAGGAGGTCCTCCTACACCTCTGATGGGCGACGGGCGCCAAGGCAAATCAGTCAACAGGCTCGGAGAGAGGTGGCACAAAACAGCAACGCCATCAGCTTTGACCCTATGGCCTGGCTGCAGTGTGGAAAAAAATGTAGTGTGTTTGTAAGGAAAGAGTTAATCGGATTGTCCTGAAGCCTGCTAGTGCTAGTGTTGATTTCTCTTTATATTGTCATAATATTAACCCATTAGCCTGTTGGTTTGGGAGGGTATCAGTCAATTTAGGTGCAGTGGCCACTGCACTGTTGAACTAAGATTGACCTTAAAGCAATGGTCAGTTTAGTCACTTCATTAAACTTACTTAAATGACATGCTTCATATGCTTCAGAGAACTTGATAACAAGTGCAGGAAAGGCAGTGAGTTCTGCATTAGGAAGCATCTACAAATCCAGCATCCTTTTTAGAAGCAGGAGACTGGTACGAAATGGTCTGAATCAAAGGCAGACTGATAATTAGAAGTTTCACTTGGTGGAATAGCAATTATATGTAACGAGTGAAATTATCGATAAGATAACAAAGTAGGGGGGTTGTACCGGTTTATGGAAAAAGAACTCGGTAACACTATTGATAAGGGACAAGCTTATTAAAATTCTCCATATATGGAGTTGTATTATGTAATGCAGAATGGTGTGCAATGTCACATAGAAGGGGTAAGAAAAAGGTATAAAAGGTGGGTGTTGGAACAGATTTTTAAAATATTCATTCCTGGGATGTGGGCATCGCTGGCAAGGCCAGCATTTATTGTCCATCTCTAATTGCCCTCGAGAAGGTGGTGGTGAGCCGCCTTCTTGAACCGCTGCAGTCTGTGTGGTGAAGGTACTCCCACAGTGCTGTTAGGTAGGGAGTTCCAGGATTTTGACCCAGTGACGATGAAGGATTGGCAATATACATCTAAGTCAGGATGGTGTGTGACTTGGAGGGGAACTTGGAGGTGGTGGTGTTCCCATGCGCCTGCTGCCCTTGTTCTTCTAGGTGGAAGAGGTTGCGGGTTTGGGAGGTGCTGCCGAAAAAGTCTTGGCGAGTTGCTGCAGTGCATCTTGTAGATGGTACACACTGCAGCCACGGTACGCTGGTGGTGGAGGGAGTGAATGTTTAAGGTGGTGGATGGGGTGTCAATCAAGCGGGCTGCTTTGTCCTGGATGGTGTTGAGCTTCTTGAGTGTTGTTGGAGCTGCACTCATCCAGGCAAGTGGAGAGTATTCCATCACACTCCTGACTTGTGCCTTGGGGATGGTGGAAAGGCTTTGATATGTAGATACATAGCATTCAATTAAGGTCTGAACAAGCTGTATACCAAGTTTGGAACTGTGACACATTTGAAACCCTGACTAAACCTGCAAGGTTTCCTCACAAGTACTGCTTTTAATTGTAGGTTTAAAGTACTGTATTGTGGCGGAGCCACCAAAGGACTCAGAGCGGTTGTACATAATTCCTTTAACAGCAATGTAGTTACTGTCTGTGCCTGTATCTTTAATTACACTGTTTGACTGTAGAATGTCTAGTTACCTTTACGTGACTACACGATAACATCAACAAGTTCCATCCCACCATCAAACTCACCATGGACTACTCCTCAGAATCAGTCTCATTCCTGGACACACGAATCTCCATCAAAGACGGACACCTCAGCACTTCACTCTACCGCAAGCCCACGGACAACCTCACGATGCTTCACTTCTCCAGCTTCCACCCTAACCACGTTAAAGAAGCCATCCCCTATGGACAAGCCCTGCGAATACACAGGATCTGCTCAGACGAGGAGGAACGCGATGGACACCTACAGACACTGAAAGACGCCCTTGTAAGAACGGGATATGATGCTCAACTCGTCGATCGACAGTTCCGACGGGCCACAGTGAAAAATCGCATAGACCTCCTCAGAAGACAAACACGGGACACAACCAACAGAGTACCCTTCGTCGTCCAGTACTTCCCCGGAGCGGAGAAACTACGCCATGTTCTTCGCAGCCTTCAACATGTCATCAATGCCGACGAACACCTCGCTAAGGCCATCCCCACACCTCCACTACTCGCTTTCAAACAGCCGCCTGACCTCAAACAGACCATCGTTCGCAGCAAATTACCCAGCTTTCAGGAGAACAGCGACCACGACACCACACAACCCTGCCACAGCAACCTCTGCAAGACATGCCAGATCATCAACACAGATACCATCATCACACGTGAGGACACCACCCACCAGGTACATGGTACATACTCATGTGACTCGGCCAACGTTGTCTACCTCATACGTTGCAGGAAAGGATGCCCCGGAGCATGGTACATCGGCGAGACCATGCAGACACTGCGACAACGGATGAACGGACACCGCGCAACAATCACCAGGCAGGAGTCTTTCCTCCCAGTCGGGGAACACTTCAGCAGTCAAGGACATTCAGCCTCCGATCTTCGGGTAAGCATTCTCCAAGGTGGCCTTCGAGACACACGACAACGCAAAATCATCGAGCAGAAACTGATAGCCAAGTTCCGCACTCATGAGGACGGCCTCAACCGAGATCTTGGGTTCATGTCACGCTACATGTAGCCCCACCTGATGCAGGGTCATCCAGACTCGAGTCGACATTGGCTTGTTCTCTCTACACAGATGCGGCCGGACCTGCTGTGATTTCCAGCCAAAAAAATGTTTTTTGTTTGTTTTTTTGTTTTTCATACAGACCCCAGCATCTGCAATATTTGACCCCTTGTGACCCCACCTCATTGTTCTTTGATGTAATGTTTCCCTGACTGACCTGTTTGGACACCATTCACACCTTTGACTGCTGTGATTATCTCTCTGCCGAGGTGTGATAAATGGCAGTTGGAAAGGTTACCTGTAAACATCTGACATGATTCTCTGACTATATAAGCTGTGTCTTTATGCATTTCTCCACTTCACCTGAAGAAGGAGCAGCGCTCCGAAAGCTTGTGATTTCAAATAAAGCTGTTGGACTATAACCTGGTGTTGTGTGACTTCTTACATTAGTTACCTTTACAGCACGGTTTCAACGTGATGACGTCATGCCGTTAGTCACGTGATGCCCCAATGGCAGGAAGAACGTGATGACGTCATGACGTCAGTCTCCTGACCAGAGGATCAGTCCTCGTGGAGCCCTCAAGGAGAGTAGACCTGTTATTGATGTGTTCTAGCAGTTTCCAGTTTAAACTCGTTTGGTTTCATTAAAGTTCATTAATTTAATTACCTGAGTCGAACTCAGTCTTTTTGATAGGAACCTCCATTCCTACATTGGTGACCCCGACTTCTACGAACTATTTTCATGGAAGATTCGACATGGACATGAACGCCGTCATGCTGAAACTGCCACAGTCCTGGGAGCAACAACCAGATGCCTGGTTCGTCCAGGCTGAAGCCCAGTTCGCCATTCGGAACATCATCGCGGATCAGACCCGTTATTATTACATGGTCTCCGCCCTCGACAGCGCAACTGCATCACGGATCATCAGCCTCATCGGTAGTCCTCCTACTGACAGCAAGTATGATGCAATTAAGGAGCGGTTGCTTCAGATTTTCGGGCTATCAAAGTCGGAGCGTGCTCGCCAGCTCATCACGCTGCCCGGCCTCGGGGACTCAAAACCGTCCGAGCTCATGAACCAAATGCTCACGCTCTTGGGTGCTGAACCGGAATGATTCATCTTCCGGGAGCTTTTCCTCTATCAACTGCCTGAACAGGTTCAGGCTGCCCTAGCCAGCTCCGACATTACTGACTGCGCCAAGCTTGCAGCCGAAGCCAATAAGATTTTCACGGTTACCCAGCAGTGCTGCGCGGCCACGAGGTGCCCACCCCCCACAGACGCGGTCCCGGCTTCTCCTACAGCGGGCTGGTGCTTCTACCACACCCGTTTTGGCGTGAAAGCACGATGCTACCGTTCCCCCTGCAGTTTTTCGCCAAAAAAAAAACCAATAAGGCACAGGCGGCGTCCCTGGCGACGGATGACCAAGTCTAATGGGCATTCCGCGGTGGCGATGGCCGTCGGTTCTATGGGGAAACTCTTCTATATCACCGATTCCCTCTCGGGCCACCATTTCCTTTGTGACACCGGGGCGCAGTGTAGCATTCTACCTGCATTGAAGCTCGACACGCAGACTGGGAACCTCAGTTTTTCCCTTGTAGCGGCTAATGGCGCAGCTATTCGAATGTTCCGAAAGCAGCGGGTCAAAGTCTGTTTCGGCGGTCAGTGCTTCTTTTGGGAATTCGTCACGGCTACAGTCTCACAGCCTATCCTAGGGGCAGATTTTCTGTGTGCCAACAGCCTATTAGTCGATGTCCGGCACCGCCGGCTGATCAACGCGGCCACCTTCCACTCGATTCCGTGCTTCCACGGTACCATGGTGGCGCGCTCCATTGCCTGTGCTTTCCCTCCTCCAGAACTTCACGTGGCTCCTCGGGGAGTTTCCGGAGCTGACAAGGCCCACCTTCTCCTCTTCAGCGATGAAACATGGTGTTGAACATCACATCACCACTACTGGCTCCCCGGTTTATGAGCGGGCTAGAAGGCTCGAACCCGGCAGCTTGCAGCTGCAAAGGCGGAGTTCGCCACAGTGGAGCGGCTCGGGATCATAAGGCGATTGAAGAGTCCCTGGTCTTCGCCTCTCCACATCGTGCTGAAACCAGGTGGCGGCTGGCGGCCATGCGGTGACTACCGACGCCTCAACGACGCCACCACTCCGGATCGGTACCCGATCCCGCATATCCAGGATTTCTCGGCCCATTTGGTGGGAAATTCTATCTTCTCTAAAGTCGACCTCGTCCGTGGATATCACCAGGTTCCAGTGCACCCACAAGATGTCCCGAAAACCGCAGTCATCACCCCTTTTGGCCTCTTTGAGTTGCTGCGGATGCCGTTTGGCTTAAAGAACGCAGCACAAGCGTTCCAGCGTTTAATGGACTCCGTTCTTCGAGACCTGCGTTTCCTTTTCGTCTACCTTGACGACATACTCATCGCCAGTGCCAGCAAGGAGGAGCACATCTCCCATTTGCGTTCCCTCTTTACGCACCTTAGCCAACACGGTTTAATCATCAACCCGGCCAAGTGTCAGTTCGCCCTGCAACAAATCGACTTCCTGGGACATCGCATAACATCAGACGGCGCTGTCCCTTTGTCGACGAAGGTTGAAGCGGTTACCTCTTTCCCGCGGCCGTCGACAGTCAAGGCCTTGCAGGAGTTCCTGGGGATGGTCAACTTCTACCACCGTTTTGTCCACAAGGCGGCTCAACTCATGTAACCCTTGTTCGGGGCCCTCAAGGGCAAGTCCAGTAAAGACCCGATCAGCTGGACAGCTGAAATGATCCAGGCATTCGGCGACACCAAGAAAGCTTTGGCCAACGCAACCATGCTGGCGCACACACTTCCAGGTGCTACTATCGCCCTTACCACCGACGCGTCAGACTATGCCATCGGTGCAGTGCAAGAACAGTGGGTCAACGGCACGTGGCAACCGCTGCCGTTTTTCAGCCGTGAATTGCGAACAAATGAAAAAAAGTATAGCACCTTCGACAGGGAACTACTGGCCCTTTTCCTCGCCATTCACCATTTCCGGTTTTTATTGGAGGTGCGCCCCTTCACGGCTTTTGTCGACCACAAACCCCTTACGTTTGCCATGGCCAAGACCACCGAACCGTGGTCCGCTCATCAACAACGTCACTTGACGTTCATTTCCGAATTTACCACGGACATTCAACATGTGTCTGGTAAGGACAACCTGGTGGCAGATTGCCTCTTCCGTGCGACGGTCCACGCAGTCCAGCTGGGAATCGACTACGCCCTCATGGCAGCAGATCAGGTTTCAGATTCGGAGGTCCAATCATATCGAACCGTTCCCTCTAGCTGCCAAGTGACCGATGTCGTCTTCCAGGCCGCAGGTGCCACGCTCCTTTACGATGTTTCCATGGGAGTTCCTCATCCCATAGTGCCAGTCGCATGGTGCCGGAGGGTTTTTGATGCCATACACGGGTTGTCGCACCCAGGGATGAAGGCTTCGCAACGGCGTATGTCAGCCAAGTTCGTCTGGAAAGGTATGCACATCGATGTCCCTGACTGGGCTAATACCTGCGTCGTATGCCAGAAGGCCAAAGTCCAGCGTCATGTCAAGGCTCCAGTGGCTGCGTTCACTGTTCCGGAGCGTCGTTTCAACCACGTGCATGAGGACCTCATGGGGCCGCTTCCGCCTTCTTAGGGTTATACTCATCTCCTCACCATAGTGGACCGCACCACTAGGTGGCCGGAGGAAATTCCTTTGGTTTCCACCACGTCGGCAGATGTCGCTAGAGCTTTCATCTCCTGTTGGGTTGCCCGTTTCGGGGTACCGGCAGACATCTCCTCTGACCACAGGCCACAATTTTCCTCGGATCTTTGGAACGCTGTGGCTCAGGGGCTCGGTACCAAACTTCATCGCACCACCGCCTATCATCCGCAGGCAAACAGCCTTTGCGAGCGATTTCACAGGTCGCTTAAAGCCTCTCTTTGGGCCAGTCTTGAAGGTGCAGGATGGGTGGACAGACTCCCATGGGTTCTGTTGGGTCTCCGTACGGCGCCCAAAGACGATCTCCAATCGTCTTCGGCTGAACTCGTCTATGGCCAGCTGCTCCGCGTACCAGGAGATTTCCTCCCTTCTCCCACAGAGCCATGGTCCGCCTCCCGGCAACTCGTTCGCCACCAAGAAGCGGCCAGAGGCTTTGCCCCGATACCTATGTCCAATCATGGTTTGCAGACCTCCTACATGCCACTGGGACTGAAGAATGCGGAGTATGTCTTCATCCAACACGACACTCACCGGGATCCGCTCAAGCCCCCTTACACTGGTCCTTTCCGCGTCATCGAACCAGGAGACAAATCCTTTTTTGTCGACGTCGGAGGGAAACCGGATCACATCTCGGTGGACCGCTTGAAGCCGGCTCACCTGGACCTGGACCACCCTGTCGTAGTCGCTCAACCACTCAAACATGGCCGACCGTCCGTTGCTGCCGCATCTGATCAACCAAAGCCGCCTGACAACTCGACCGCGCTCGCCACGCCTGCTCAGCCGCCACCGACTGCCAACTCGTCCACCAGTCGTCAACTTCCTCTACCAGGGTATCGAAGTCGATTGGACAGGCTCATCAAGCCTCCTCCTCACCTCACCTTTTCTGTTAAAGACAATTCTGGGGGGGCGCATGTGGCGGAGCCACCAAAGGACTCAGAGCAGTTGTAAATAATTCCTTTAACAGCAATGTAGTTACTGTCTGTGCCTGTACCTTTAATTACACTTGTAATGTATATACCTTTAAGGTGGGGAACTACTTTTTACAGCTCATGTATACTGTAGTACCAGCAGTGACCACACCTGTATATAGCACTGAATAGTAATCTGCACAGTCAGTTCAACTGTGAGCCACGTTGAGTAAACACCTGTTGTACCGTTTCTGCTGCAGTCTGTATCTTATTATACACGGACGTAACATTGGCGACGAGGCAGGTTCGAACCTACCTGCAACTCTGCATCACCTCCCGGGGATTCGTTCCTGGAGATCAGTGGATTGGAGGTCAAGGCCAGAGACTTGGGCGTCGACCACGGGCAACCGCCCAGTCATCCAGCAGAGACTCGAGAATTGCGGGGGAGGCTGTTGAGAGCCAGGCTTGGCTTTCCAGTCAAGGTGGTCCAGCGAAACGGGCTGGCAACAGGTAGTGCGCAGACCCTTCCCGGACAGCGGCGGGCTAGAGCCCGACCGAGCGGCACAGCAAAGGGCCGAGCAGCGTAGACGGGAGAGAGAGAGAGAGAGAGAGGGCAGAGCGCACGGGCCCAGCCGGTGTTCAGGGGCCGAGCAGCATCGGAGAGAGGGAGAGAGAGAAGCGCACGAATCCTACAGGGCGCCACCATTGCCACGAGAACCGCCGGGAGTGGGGAAGGAAGGAAAGTGCGGGAGATGCCATTTTAAGCCATTGGGAGACGCCATTTTAAACCACACCCAAAATGCCGAAGAGTGGCAGTATCACCGCATTTGACAATGAAGTCGAAGATTGGATGACATATGTCGAACGAATAGAGGTGTACTGCAAGGCAAATGAGGTGTCAGACGACAAGAAAGCGTCGGTATTGTTAAATTTAATGGGTGCAAAGACGTATGGTTTATTACGAAATCTAGTAACCCCAACGAAGCCAATGGAAAAGAGTTTTGAAGACATAGTAACGATACTAATGGAACATTTAAACCCCACACCGCTGCTGATAGCAGAAAGATTCAAGTTTCACAAACGGAACCAGCATAAGGATGAAAGCAATGCTGATTATTTAACAGAACTGCGCAAACTATCGAAACACTGCCAGTTTGGAGCGAGACTGGCAGATACCTTAAGGGACAAGTTTGTGTGTGGGCTTCAAAGTGAAGGAACCCAGAAACGGCTTTTATCTGAAAAGGACCTTACGCTGAAAAAGGCTTTCAGCATTGCGGTATCATATGAAGCAGCAGCACGGGGCACTGCAGAGATACAACAGAGACTGCAAGAATATGGCACAAATGAAATGTCATATGGAACAGAGAAGTGCTACCGCTGCGGCAGAACAACACACAACCAGAATGATTGCTGGTTCAAAGACAAAGTGTGCAGACAGTGTGGAAAAGTAGGACACATAGCACGAGTCTGCAGGTCGGGAAAGAAAACCAGCAATAAGAAACCTACCAAAGAAAAGTACAAGAAGGTACATAAGATGATGGAGAATAGTTCAGACGAACAAAAGAGTGATAACGACTCCGAAAGCAGGGAACTGAGTTGTCTGAAACTACATAATGTGATCACAACGGAGGATCACCGAACCATTTGGGTCACTCTCAAGATAGCAGGAGTCCAGGTAAAGATGGAATTGGACACAGGATCAGCCCTAACAGTCATAAACCGACGGGACTATGAGCGGCTATTCTCACACATACCCTTGAGAGACACAAAAATTATTTTGAAGACGTACATGGGGCAAAAAGTCTACCCCAAAGGAAAAATAAGGGTGACCGTTATATATAACGGTAAGGAAACACCAAAACTAGACCTGTGTGTATTGCAAGATGGAGGACCGCCATTACTGGGACGTGAATGGATCCGGAAAATACAACTGGATTGGCATTCCATACAGGCACTGACTGTGGCTGACAAAAAGGATGACGACGTCACACCTGGGCGACTGTCAAAGATCCTAACTGATGCGAAAGAAGTGTTCCAGCAAGGACTCGCAACACTAAAAGGCATGACAGCGATGGTTAAAATTGAAGAAAACGCAAGCCCATAATTTTTTAAGGCCAGACTGGTACCTTATGCGATCTGCCCAGCGGTCGAAGCAGAGCTGGAGAGTCTGGAACGTTCAGGTGTACTGTCCAAGGTAGACTGGAGCGAGTGGGCTACACCCATCGTCCCTGTGATGAAAAAGTCGTTGAGCAGCACGCCTGGGGAACCAAGGAAGGTTCGCATCTGTGGGGACTTTAAGGTAACAGTGAACCCGGTCCTTCACACCGTACAATATCCGCTTCCGCGGATTGAAGATATTTTCGCCTCGCTATCTGGAGGGAAACGCTTCACTAAGATTGATCTGGCCCAGGCGTATCTGCAAATGGAGGTAGAAGAAGCATCAAAAACATACCTCACAATCAACACCCATAAAGGTCTCTACCAATACAACCGGCTGTTATTCGGGGTAGCATCAGCTCCGGCTATTTGGCAGAGGGCAATGGAACAAGTCCTGCAAGGGATCTCAGGGACCCAGTGTTATTTGGACGACATCCTGGTCATGGGCGAAAATGACAGTGATCACCTTGCCAACCTGGAGCAGGTGCTCACTAGATTGCAGGAATATGGGCTCCGAGCTAACCGCCCCAAATGCGAGCTTTTTAGAAAACAGATCTCGTATTGTGGCCACGTTATCGATAAAGAGGGGTTACATAAGTCCCCAGAGAAGATTGAGGCAATAGTCAAGGCTCCAGCACCGGAAAATGTGTCACAACTGAGGTCGTTCCTCGGGCTGGTAAACTACTACCATAAGTTCTTGCCAAATTTGTCTACAATACTACACCCACTGAACACCCTACTGCAAACTGGGGTGCCATGGAATTGGAGTGACGAATGTAGACGAGCTTTCCAGAAGAGCAAAACACTAATCACATCGAAAGAGGTATTGGACCATTACAACCCGGCATTACCAATTCAGTTAGCATGTGATGCGTCACCCTACGGCATCGGAGCGGTGCTGTCGCACAAATTCTCAGACGGCTCAGAGAGGCCAATAACCTTTGCATCACGATCACTAACCTCAGCCGAGCGTAACTACGCCCAGATTGACAGGGAGGCCCTCAGCCTAGTGTGGGGAGTGAAAATGTTCAATCACTATCTGCACGGGCAGAAATTCACCTTGCTGACTGATCACCAGCCTCTTGTCTCCATTTTTAATCCGAAGAAGGGCGTTCCGGTGATGACTGCGCAACGACTACAAAGATGGTCACTTTTTCTAGGGGCACACCACTATGAGATTGAATATAAGGGCACGAAACAGCATGGAAATGCTGATGGGCTATCACGCCTGCCAGTGCCTACTGCGGAGGAAGCACCAGCAGTGGATCCTGTCGAAATATTCCATTCGACTATAGTTGAATACCTACCGGTAACTAACGCTTGTATCGAAAACGAAACCCGAAATGACCCGACACTGTCTCGGGTATATGATTTGACGGTGAAGGGATGGCCAGCATATGGCGACTCACTGTTGCCAGCATTCTCGACAAGGAGAGAACAGCTGTCAGTGTGCCGGGGGACCTTGATGTGTGGATCCCGAGTGGTAATTCCACCCAAGTTAAGGGATAGAGTGCTCAATGAGCTTCATGAGGATCATCTGGGGGGGGTAAAAATGAAAAGCCTAGCCAGGGCTTATGTGTGGTGGCCGGGAATCGATAAACAAATCGAGGACCTGACCAAGAGCTGCTCAGGATGCCAGAAAGTCCAAAATGCACCACCACAGGCCCCTCTACACCCATGGGAGTGGCCCTCATCTCCATGGCAATGGGTGCATATTGATTTTGCTGGTCCATTCATGGACTCAATGTTTTTAATAGCCGTGGATGCGCACTCGAAATGGCCTGAGGTCATCAAAATGTCCTCCACCACCATGGAGAAAACTATTGCAGTCCTATGGACCATTTTTGCCAGGAATGGCTTGCCAGAACAGATTTGCTCCGACAACGGACCACAGTTTGTGTCCGAAGAGTTCCGGAGGTTCTTGAAAAAGAATGGGGTAAGGCATTACACATCCGCCCCATATCATCCAGCCACAAATGGATTGGCTGAGAGGTTCATACAAACCTTTAAGAAGGCAATAAAGGCTATGTACAATGACAACATTCCGCTGCAGCACAAGGTGGACAATTTCCTGTTCACCCACCGGAATGCGACACATGCAGTCACCAACCAAGTCCCAGCCATGATATTCTTTAACCGAAGGTTAGGATCTCGCCTGGATTTGCTCAGACCAAACGTACGAAGAGATGTTGAGAGTAAGCAATTCCAGCACATCCATGAGAAGCCAACAAGGAGCTTCAATGTAGGGCAACCAGTCTTGGCCCGCGACTACCGAACAGAAAAATGGCAGCCAGGAACGATATGCACACGGCAGGGCCCACTAATGTACAGAGTGGACGTTGGGGAGAGCATCGTGAGACGCCATGCTGACCAGATCCTAGAGTCACAGGAACAAGTCAACCCCATGCCTCGCCCATATGTACCTGGTGATGAACCCGACGTACAGGTCGCATCTACCCCAGAAACAGTAGCATTGGAAGCTGATGAACCAACCGACGACAGGGGGCCAGAATCGCCTCCGCACCAAGAGCAAGACACTCGGGAAAGGTGCTATCCAGAAAGGATCAGGAGGCCTCCCCAAAGACTGAATATATAAATAGACTATTTTCAGCTAATGTTGCATGTTAAAAGTGTTCATTGTAATTAGTTTGATATTTAATTGTTAAATGAGTGTTATGGTACTGTTAATCTAAAAGGGGAGGAATTGTAATGTATATACCTTTAAGGGGGGGAACTACTTTTTACAGCTCATGTCTACTGTAGTACAGGCAGTGACCACACCTGTATATAGCACTGAGTAGTAATCTGTACAGTCAGTTCAACTGTGAGCCACGTTGAGTAAACACCTGTTGTACCGTTTCTGCTGCAGTCTGTATCTTATTGTACACGGACGTAACAACACTGTTTGACTGTACAATGCCTAGTTACCTTTATAGCACGGTTTCAACGTGATGACGTCATGCCGTTAGTCACGTGATGCCCCAATGGCGGGAAGAACCTGATGACGTCATGACGTCAGTCTCCTGACCAGAGGATCAGTCCTCGTGGAGCCCTCAAGGAGAGTAGACCTGTTATTGATGTGTTCTAGCAGTATCCAGTTTAAACTCGTTTGGTTTCATTAAAGTTCATTAATTTAATTACCTGAGTCGAACTCAGTCTTTTTGATAGGAACCTCCGTTCCTACAGCATACTTAATAAAACTGTGACACTTGATATTCAATGTCTATGAACCCAATTGATTTGAGAAGTAAATTATAAGTAAGAGCTCACCTTTTCTCTCAGACAATCTCACTGGGACTGCCAAGGTAATGCTGCCCTTCACATCTCTCATACACTCTCCACAGCCCTGCATGACCCTCTTTAACCCCTGTCTAGATTAATACTATTAGAGAGAGCAGCTTAGAGCTGTTGTATCTCTGTGCCAAGAATTAAAGTTTTAAACACATCTCCGGATTTATCATTTACGGATTTTATTAGAGGGAGTGATACAGACAGCACACCCAATGATGCGAAGGCTGCGGGAGACCTCATGTTACAGTTGCTGCGCTCAATTGCAGGGCGATTAGCCCATCGGGTCTTCCCTAATTTCCTTACAATGGCCTCGCTTTTTATCCTCAGCTAAAAGGCCATTACATCAGACCTCCTCCATGATTTCACTCTTGGTTTACACTATCTCGTATCAACTCAGCATTCCAGAGAATGGGTCTCGTAACAAAAGCTGTCCATACAGAGACAGGAAAGGTAAATGTGGAGTCACTAAATGGATTGATGTATCTACAACTACACATAATATTTTATGATGACAGTGCCACAGTCTTGCAATGGGGCGTTGGTGATTTGATGACATTCTCCAGATATCACCTGACCAACAGATTCTTCAAAAACTGTCATTTAGCTACAAAATGGAGTCCTGATCATAAAATCGATTCTTTAATAAAACCTGCCAGCTTTCCAAACTCCCAGCACTACCAATCCTTCTCTTCTCTGCTACCCATGGTTCTGCTCAAGTCAGCAAGGATGATTCACTGCACCTCCTTTTTACTTATACTCACACCCTCAAACCCTGACACTACTGCTCCCTCTTGGTCACGCTTGCTGCTTCTTCCTGTCATCGCGCACACTGTGGTCAGCTGCCTCAGACATCTTGAAAACCCGTTAACCCAATTGCTCTCTACTTGCAAGAGAAGCTGGCGCACAACAGAAGGAAAAGTATGAAACAGGAGGAGGTCCTGCCACTAAACAGACACTGAGTCCAATGGAAGAGGCTGCTGTCAACATCATTGGCAGAGACAGAGTATGTAGCGCCAGAGATGGCCAGGCTAGGTGCCATGCACAACAGGGCTTTTTGGCAGCTTTCCTTCCTTTTCTCTTTCTACTTAACTCTCTGAGACACACACTCATCAGTACAACCTAGGTGCTGTATTGCGTTGCTTGTCGTCTGCTGCTGCTTTGACCAAGCTTTTGGTCACCTGCCCTAATTTCTCCTTATGTGGCTCGGTGTCAATTTTTTTTATCTTGTAATACTCCTGTGAAGCACCTTGGGACGTTTTACTAAGTTAAAGGTGCTATATAAATACAAGTTGTTGTTGTTGTTGTTGTTGCTTACCCGTGCTAACCCTTGTCCCTCTTCCATTTTTCTTGGTCCTTCAAACATCTTGAGCCTTGCAGTCATACAGACTGATGGGAGAACCCTCCCAAAGATGCGCCATCAGTCAGTCTCACCCTTTCAAGTACCAACAGAAACCGGCACCCCGCGTGCTACAGGTGGTGAATTCGAGGGGTCTGCACTGGGAACGTTCATTGAGCATGTGAGCAGGGAGCAGGTGAAAAGGGCAGCCCAGGAAACAGCTCACCAGAGGCC
Source organism: Somniosus microcephalus (assembly GCF_052327205.1). NCBI lineage: Eukaryota > Metazoa > Chordata > Chondrichthyes > Squaliformes > Somniosidae > Somniosus > Somniosus microcephalus. The sequence goes on along the minus strand of NC_141006.1, from coordinate 18,784,960 downwards.
AAGCTCACGTCCCGAGCATTTCTCAAGAGGACAGAGATGCAAACTTTAGGGGCACAGCCTTTTAAAAGAAAGATACTTGCTGAATGTATTGGACTGCCTGCCAGGGAGCTTCTGCAACATGCCAGGGAGTATGAAGGAGTCCACTACTAACCTGTGTGGGGGTTCTGGCCCATGGCATCAACACTCTGCAGTCAACCATGGAGCATGTGGTCTGCTCAATGGCTGCTACAACTGGGCCCTCCCTGCATGAGTCTGTGGCTCCTCTCAGGGATGCTCATACTGGGGTCTCAACCATCTCCGCCCTTGAAGAATAGTGCAAAGTCAGGGAAGGAGTCATGTGGCTCTAACCCTCTTCATATCAGCCAATAGGCTGGTTAGTTCTGTATGATAGGAGAGTTCTATGGGCTGGCTAAAGTAAATGTTGGCCCCTTAGAGGATGAGACCGGGAAATTAATGGTGGGAAACATGGAGATGGCAAAAACACTGAACAATTATTTTGTATCAGTCTTTACAGTAGAGGACACTAAGAATATCCCAACACTGGACAAACAGGGGGCTCTAGGGGGGGAGGAACTAAATACAATTAAAATCACTAAGGAAGTGGTACTTGGTAAAATAATGGGACTCAAGGCGGATAAATCCCCTGGACCTGATGGCTTGCATCCTAGGGTCTTGAGGGAAGTAGCGGTAGGGATTGTGGATGCATTGGTAATAATTTTCCAAAACTCACTGGACTCAGCAAAGGTCCCGGCAGATTGGAAAACTGCTAATGTAACACCCTTATTTAAAAAGGGTATTAGTCGGAAGGCTGGAAACTATAGACCTGTTAGCCTAACATCTGTGGTTGTTAAAATGTTAGAGTCCATTATTAAGGAGACAGTAACGGGACATTTGGATAAACATAATTTAATAGGACAAACTCAGCATGGTTTTATGAAGGGGAAGTCATGTTTGACAAATTTGCTTGAGTTCTTTGAGGAAGTAACATACAGGGTGGATAAAGGGGAACCAGTGGACGTAGTGTATTTAGACTTCCAAAAGGCATTTGACAAGGTGCCACACAAAAGATTATTGCTCAAGGTAAAAAATCACGGGATTGGGGGTAATATTCTGGCGTGGGTGGAGGATTGGCTCTCTAACAGAAAGCAGAGAGTTGGGATAAATGGTTCGTTCTCAGATTGGCAACCAGTAACTAGTGGTGTTCCGCAGGGGTCAGTGCTGGGTCCCCAAATCTTTACAATCTATATTAACGATTTGGAGGAGGGGACCGAGTGTAACATATCAAAGTTTGCAGATGATACAAAGATGGGACGGAAAGTAGTGAGTGAGGAGGACATAAAAAACCTGCAAAGCGACATAGACAGGCTAAGTAAGTGGGCAGAGATTTGGCAGATGGAATACAATACTGGAAAGTGTGAGGTTATGCACTTTGGCAGGAAAAATCATAGAGCAAGTTATTATCTTAATGGCAAGAAACTGGAAAGTACTGTAGTACAAAGGGATCTGGGGGTCCTGGTGCACGAAACTCCAAAAGTTAGTATGCAGGTGCAGCAAGTGATCAAGAAGGCCAATGGAATGTTGGCTTTCATTGCTAGGGGGATGGAATATAAAAACAGGGAGGTATTGCTGCAGTTGTACAAGGTATTGGTGAGACCGCACCTGGAATACTGCATACAGTTTTGGTGTCCATACTTAAGAAAAGACATACTTGCTCTCGAGTCAATACAAAGAAGGTTCACTCGGTTAATCCCGGGGATGAGGGGGTGGTCATATGAGGAGAGGTTGAGTAGATTGGGACTCTACTCATTGGAGTTCAGAAGAATGAGAGGCGATCTTATTGAAACATATAAGATTGTGAAGGGGCTTGATCGGGTGGATGCGGTGAGGATGTTCCCAATGATGGGTGAAACTAGAACTAGGGGGCATAATCTTAAAATAAGGGGCTGCTCTTTCAAAACTGAGATGAGGAGAAACTTCTTCACTCAGAGGGTGGTAGGTTTGTGGAATTTGCTGCCCCAGAAAGCTGTGGAAGCTACATCATTAAACAAATTTAAAACAGAAATAGATAGTTTCCTAGAAGTAAAGGGAATTAAGGGTTACGGGGAGCGGGCAGGAAATTGGACATGTGTCTAGGTTCGGAGTGGTCATGGCCCTGTGGGTAGTGGAGCGGGCCCAGGGGCTGTGTAGCCTGGTTCTGTTCCTACTTCTTGTGTTCTAATTCTGTGTTAGATTTCAGGAGATGGTTTTATTCCTGTTCCTGGCTGGGGTGGAGATCGCCTTTACAGAAGGTAAGTACTGTAGAAAATATAGGGACAGAGTGAGCTCCTGGAAGAATTTTGATCGCCTAGATGGGTCGGAGAGGAATTTCCCAGATTTTTTTCTCCCAAATTGGCCATTGGGTCTTTATCTGGTTTTTCGCCTCTCCCGGGAGATCACATGGGTTCGGGTGGATGCACAGTGATAGAAGATTTGAGGTTAGGATCAGATCAGCCATGATCTTATTGAATGGTGGAGCAGGCTCGAGGGGCCGATTGGCCTACTCCTGCTCCTATTTCTTATGTTCTTATGTTCTTATGTTCCTCAACCCAATACTATGAGGAGGAGCCACCCACACCCACCAGATACGAATATCCCACTGGTTGTCAACCCAGAATTCAGGGCCACACCTTTGATCTTCACTCAGCTGGACTGTCTGGAGCGGGATTCGAAGCCTGCTCTTGCTGACTCAGAGGTGGGAATGCTTCCACTAAGCCTAAGGCTCACTGCAGCAAGTGCTGCTGATCTCTGAGAAACAGGCGGGCACATTGGTCCTAATGGCCTTTTTCCTATACTAACAACATATTCTGAATGTACTTGGACCCCAGCTATTCACAATATATATTAATGATCTAGACAAGGGAACTAGATGTAATATCTCCAAAATTGCAGACGACCCAAAGCTGGGTGGGCATGTGCGCTGTGAGGAGGATGCCGAGAAACTCCAGGATGATTTGGACAGGTTGGGTGATTGGGCAGAAGCATGGCAGATGCAATATAACGTGGATAAATGCGAGGTTATCCACTTTGGTGTCAGAAACAGGAAGGCAGATTATTATCTGAATGGCAATAGATTGGGAGAAGGGGACGTGCAACGAGACCTGGGTGTCCTTGTGCACCAGTCGCTGAAGGTAAGCATGCAGGTGCAGCAGGCGGTTAAGAAGGCAAATGGTATGTTGGCCTTCATAGCAAGAGGGTTTGAGTACAGGAACAAGGATGTCTTGCTGCAGTTGTACAGGGCCTTGGTGAGACCACATCTTGAGTATTGTATGCAGTTTTGGTCGCTTTATCTGAGGAAGGATATTCTTGCCATGGAAGGAGTTCAGCGAAGATTCACCAGGCTGATACCTGGGATGGCAGGAATGACGTATGAGGAGAGATTGGGTCAATTTGGCTTGTACTCGCTGGAGTTTAGAAGAATGAGAGGGGATCTCATTGAAACTTATAAAATTCTAACAGGACTGGACAGACTAGATGCAGGGAGGATGTTCCCGATGGTCGGGGAATCCAGAACCAGGGGTCACAGTCTAAGGATAAGGGGTATGCCTTTTAGGACAGAAATGAGGAGGAATTTCTTCACCCAGAGAGTGGTGAACCTGTGGAATTCTCTACCACAGAAGGCAGTAGAGGCCAATTCATTAAATATATTCAAGAAGGAGTTGGATATAGTTCTTAAGGCTAAAGGGATCAAGGGGTATGGGGAGAAAGCAGGGACCGGGTACTGAACTTTGATGATCAGCCATGATCGCATTGAATGGCGGAGCAGGCTCAAGGGGCCGAATGGCCTACTCCTGCTCCTATCTTCTATGTTTCTATATTGTCGCCCAGTTTACTATTGCCTCCACTAAATTCTTGTTACCTCGTTGAAACAGCCTCATTGACATCAAAACCGGCCGCTGTGCTTTCTGTCATTAAACCTTATGTACTGCTGGCCTTAAAATTGCAAGGTTTCCAACTCAGCATGAATATTCAAATGATAAGCAGTGTGATTTGAGTTTTACTCCACCACACGGTTTTGAGTTCCACAATAAGGAGGACATGATATTGAGTAACAGGATAAGGACAATGGATTGCTTAATCTGTCATCTGCCAGGATGTTAGATTTATGCAGATAATGAGGCTCATTAATTAAAGCGCACAACAGTAAATTAGCACAGGACTGGTCCAGCTTCTGAGAAGCTGTCTGGAATGCCATCCATTACCACATGACTCCAAAATGGTTGAGGAGTTGAGGGTGGCCAGTGAATGTCACCCAGCTCTCTCAGAGTCTGGCAAGGACAGGTGTGTTCCACTTTCACTACCTCTGCCCGAGGGTGAACACTACATCACAAGTATGCAGACTAATCAGATGTAAATCCAGTAGGATTGACAGCAGCTATGGAAATACAGTGAGGTGGGATACTGATTCAGAGACAGTAAAGAGGGAGCTGAGCTTCTCCAGTATGACTCACACTGAGTTCTTGCATTCCAAACTAACCAAAGTAAAAAAAAAAACTGGTGAGGAGAATTGACAAAGTGGAGCTCAGTAGAACAGTAGTGAACGGAGCGGGAGCGGCGGCAGCACAAAGGGAGCAGAGCGGCGATTTAACAACAAAAAAACAAGGAGTGGCGTCACAGGACAGCAGGTAGTGGATTAAATTCAGAACTGGGAGAGTATTAACGACTATAACTTTATTGAATTAATAACTTATACTAAATTAACTAATTAAAACTAAAAATTAAAACTAAAAATAATCATTTGAATAAATACTGTAACTAATTATATAAATAAAATAAGGTTGATGGAGATGGCAGGGCAGGTGGTGTGTCATAACTGCAGCGTGTGGGAGTTGGTGGAGACCAACGAGATCCCGAGCAACCACATCTGCGGTAAGTGCCTGCGGCTCGAGGAACTTCGGCTCAGAGGTGTTGAGCTGGAGTCCGAGATGCAGACATTGCGATGCATCAGGGAGGGGGAGAGTTACCTGGACACTTTGTTCCAGGAGGCCGTCACACCCCTTAGGTTAAGTAGTACTTTAGAGTTAGTCAATGGTCAGGGACAGGAGGGTGTGACTGCGAGTTAGGAAGGTATGGGGACCCAGGATATAGAGATGGAGGAGCGTCAGCCCTTGATCTTGACCAACAGGTACGAGGTACTTGCTGCCTGTATGGATGAGAACAAGGACTGCAGGGAGGATGGGAAAACTGATCATGGCACCGTGGTACAGGAGGCCATTCAAGTGGGGGGAGTAAAAAGGAATGTGGTAGTGGTAGGCGACAGTATAGTCAGGGGGATAGATACTGTTCTCTGCAGGTGCAACAGGGAGTATCGAAGGCTGTGTTGCCTGCCCGGTGCCAGGGTTATAGAATCATAGAATGGTTACAGCACAGAAGGAGGCCATTCAGCCTATCGAGCTTCTACAAGTATGTAAAAAGGAAGAGAGTAGCAAAAGCAAGCATTGGTCCCTTAGAGGCTGAGACAGGCGAACTTATATTGGGGATCAAGGAAATGGCAGCAACCTTAAATAAATATTTTGGCCTAGAAATTCAGTTGGCTGCGCCAGCCGTTAGCGCCTTAGGAGGAGTAGATCTCGAGCGCTAGGCGCTTAGCGCCCGGGCGCAGCGCGATCTGTGCCTCGCCCCAACTTCAGTAGACATTTAGCGCCGGCGCAAAGTCATTGCGCGCGCTCATCTGCGCGCGCAGATCATGACGTCATTTCGTCATGCAACGCCCTTTGTGTGCCCGGAACCGGAACTTCACTCGCGCCACCCCATTGTGCGCCTGGCGGCCCGAACGACTGTGAAGTGGAACAGTACACAGCCGAGGCGGGCCGCGGGGAACGCAAATTAAAGGGCACTCCTGCAGTAGAAAAGGCAGCCGTTTTGCAACACTCCTTCTTTGGGAGGAGGAGGAGGAGGAAGAGGAGGAGGAGGAGGAGGAGGAGGAGGAGGAGGAGGAACAACAACAAAGTGATGGAGAGAAGCCCTCCCCAAAAACACAAATACAGCAGTCTCGGCCTGTCAAAAAAGCAAATCCACCCTCCCCCTTTAAGAGCTCACCGGAGCCAGAGTGTCTGCCGGCAATCAGCAGCTCGCCGCACCTGCCCTGCGCCCAACTTCCGGTGTTAGCGCCCCGGGCTGCCGGCTTAGCGCCTAATGATAGTCGTGCATCGCCTGTTTTAGCGCAGCAGCAACCTCTTAGGGCGATGCAACTGAATATCGGCGAAGGGGGCTCGACGTTGCGCCGGGCGCAAACTTTAGCGGCCGCCCGACTTTACCGCCCCAAAAGTGGCTATACTGAATTTCTAGGCCTTTGTATCTATCTTCACAGTAGAAGACACAAAATGTATACCAAAAATAGTGGGGAACCAAGGGGCTAATGAGAGCGAGGAACTTAAAGTAATTAATATCAGTAGAGAATAAGTACTTGGGAAACTAATGGGATGAAAAGCCAATAAATCCTCTGGACCTGATAGACTACATTCTAGAGTTCTAAAAGAGGTGGCTGCAGAGATCGTGGATGCATTGGTTGTGATCTTCCAAAATTCCCCAGATTTTGGAAAGGTCCCAATGGATTGGAACGTAACTAATGTAACCCCACTATTCAAAAAAGGAGAAGAGAGAAAACAGGGAACTACAGGCCAGTTAGCCTGACATCAGTTATCGGGAAAATGCTGGAATCCATTGTTAAGGAAGTGGTATCAGAGCACTCAGAAAATCATAACATGATTAGGCAGAGTCAACATGGTTTTATGAAATGGAAATCGTGTTTGACAAATTTATTAGAATTTTTTGAGGATGTAACTAGTAGGGTAAACAAAGGGGAACCAGTGGATGTAGTATATTTGGATTTCCAAAAGGCATTCGATAAGGTGCCATATAAAAGGTTGTTATACAGATAAGGGCTCATGGGATTGGAGGTAATGTATTAGCATGGACAGAGGATTGGTTAATGGACAGAAAGCAGAGAGTAGGGATAAACGGGTAATTTTCAGATTGGTGGGCTGTAACTAGTGGGGTGCCGCAAGGATCAGTGTTGGGCCTCAGCTATTTACAATCTATATTAATGACCTAGATGAAGGGACCGAGTGTAATGTATCCAAGTTTGCTGATGATACAAAGCTAGGTGGGACAGTAAGCTGTGAGGAGAACACAGAGTCTGCAAAGGGATATAGATAGACGAGTGGGCAATAAGGTGGCAGATGGAGTATAATGTAGGGAAATGTGAGGTTATTCACTTTGGTAGGAAGAATAGAAAAACAGAATATTTTTTAAATGGTGAGAAACTGTTAAATGTTGGTGTTCAGAGAGATTTAGGTGTCCTCGCACAGGAAACACAGAGTTAGCATGCAGGTACAACAAGCAATTAGGAAGGCAAATGGCATGTTGGCCTTTATTACTAGGGTGTTAGAGTACAACAGTAAAGAAATCTTGCTACAATTGTACAGGGCTTTGGTGAGACCACACCTAGAGTACTGTGCACAGTTTTGGTCTCCTTATCAAAGGAAGGATATACTTGCCTTAGAGGTGATTCAATGAAGGTTCACTAGACTAATCCCTGGGATGAGAGGGCTGTCCTATGAGGAGAGATTGAGTAGATCAGGCCTATACACTTTGGAATTTAGAAGAATGAGAGGAGATCTCATTGAAACATATAAGATTCTGAGGGGGATTGACAGGATAGATGCTGAGAGATTGTTTCCCATGACTGGAGAATCCAGAGCTAGGGGGCACAGTCTCAGGATAAGGGGTTGGCCTTTTAAGACTGAGATGAGGAGGAACTTCTTCACTCAGAGGGTTGTGAATCTTTGGAATTCACTATCCCAAAAGGCTGCGGATGCTCAGTCGTTGAGTATATTCAAGGTTGCGATCGATATATTTTTGGACTCTGGCGAAATCAAGAGATATGGGGATAGGGCAGGAAAGTGGTGTTGAGGTCGTAGATCAGCCATGATCTTATTGAATGGTGGAGCAGGCTCGAGGGGCCGCATGGCCTTCTCCTGCTCCTAATTGTTATGTTCTTATGTTCTTATGTATGTCCTCTTACTGCATAGCTAAGTGACAGGAAATCCAGCAAAGCATTTACTCATCCCCAGTTCAACAGCACCTTCCAAACCCGCAGCATCTAGCACCTAGAAGGACAAGGGCAGCAGGTGCATGGGAACACCATCACCTCCAAGTCACACACCATCTGACTTGGAAATGTTTCTCCGTTCCGTCATCGTCGCTAGGTCAAAATCCTCCCTAACAGCACCTTCACCACATGGACTGCAGCGGTTCAAGAAAAAGGCCCACCACCACCTTCTCAAGGACAACAAGGATTGAGCAATAAATACCAGTCTTGCCAGCGATGTCCATATCCCAAGAATAATTATTTTTAAAAGTTAAGCAGAAATAGCTGTGAGGAGGAGAAAGGGAAAACAAAATCAAACGAACCCCATGGAATGATAATAGGTACAATCGCTTCATCACACCCATAAATGACAGACATTGCAGACATTCATAGGATGATCAAACAAGCTGCTTGCCCAGTGCAAGGTGGCGCTCAGTGACATCCCTTTTAATGGTACAATGGACGTCTCCATCTTGTCTCAGCTGATCGGTGAAGCTGTGTGTAATTGATAGTGTTTGAAATTAGACTTTCTACAGCAGACAGGGAGATGCTGAGGAATGGAAATAACACTGCTGGGAAAATGGCTGTAAACTCAACTCTGGGCAACAACACTAGACAGGATGTTACATGATTTTGATAAAGGAAAGATCTCGTTTACAATTTCCACCATCTCATCTCCTCTGGCATGTGCTGTTCGGCCCTTCAACTGTGGCCTCTTTACTCTCCGCTCCCCTCCCCATCCATGGAACCTTCAGCCACCTTGGCCTTAATCCCTCCCTACAAACCCCCCTCCCCCACCCTCCTCGCTGCTTCTCTCTCCCTTTAAAAGCCTTGTCCAAACCTACTTTTTCAACGTTCTTTTGGTCACCTCTCCTGACTCTTCTACCACTGCATCTCCTCTGTGTAGAGTACCTAAAGGTACTATATAAATACAAGTCCTCATTGAAAAAGTAGATGAGGGGAGCACAAGCCATAGAAAGGACCAACAGAATTTTTGCCTGTCACAAGTCTGAGTCTTTGACCCATCCTAAACTGAGTGGAAAAAAAAATCCCTTAAAAACTGTTCAAGTGAATAATGTGGGGATAGAAACAGAAGTGACCTCTGAACCCCAGCTCAGAGCATGTTGCTAAGTTTTAGGGCTTTTACACCAGATATTCTATTTGGGATCAACATCAATGAACATTCCCATAAGTGGACCTCGCACCCACAAACCAGAGTATGCCTTTACCCACTCTGAAATATATAGAAGTTGCAATGCAGAGTTGAGCTAAGTGCAGCATTGGTCCCAACTAGTCTGTGTTGATGTTTACCTTTCATGTGAGCAACTAGTTCTAATCACATTTACCCATCCTGTTCCTATATTCCTTGCCCCACTTTTCCTTCCTCCACCTCTCCAATCTAACATTGAATGTTGACATCGTTTTTGCCTCAACCATTAACCCTGGAAGTGAATTCCACAGCCTCACAATTTCTCCTGCCCTCTGTTAAAATCTCTTGCCTTTAATCTTGTATCTATGGCCCTTCATTCTTGACCCCTCAACTGCTGGAAACAGTCTGCTTCTATCAACCCTTCCCATCCTTTCATAATTTTAAATGCTACCTGTTCAATATCGAAGATAAATTTAGCAAGGCCCTGGGTCAAATAGAGAACCTTTGCCACTGTTCTCTGGATTACTAGAATACATCACGTGTTGCCAGGTGATCTCCTTGCTGTTGGTTGGCAGATGAAGATCCACTCCATTCGACTGAGGCTCAGACTGTACACAAACAGACAAATTTATTTAACATTAAACAAGTAAATGAACAGTGACATGAATCTTGTCATTCATGTGGAAATGACTTATGAAATGATACTGGGCAGCCTGCTGGTGGCGCTGTCCAGGGAGAGTATAACTACTCGGGCATGGGCCCAGCTTGCTCAGGACATTCTTTAACAGGAACTAGTGAAGAAACAACTAGATCTCCATGTTGAAAACCAGTTGATTAAAGCCTTGTTTAATACTCAGACCAAGTGCCTAGTAGTTTTCTTACGTCAAACAATATTCACTACAAGCAGTATATTTACAATAGTTACAACCTTTCATGTTCTCAAAAAGCCAAAACAACAAAGATGCTTCTCCTGTGCAATCTCTCAACATAAAGCTGATCTGTGAATCAGGGCCACGCATTTGTTAAATGACAAAATGTTACCATGGAGCCACTGATTTAGCTCAGACTCTCTGTTGGTTTCAGGTTGACTGTGACACTGAACCTGAGCAGCTACCTATGAATCCTCTGTTGGAGGCACCTAGTCACAGAGCTGTCCATCAAAGGCACTACAAAGTAGAGGCCTTGCCTCTCTCACAGGCCCAACCCAGACACAGGTGTCAATTAAAAGCATTACCCCAGGAGGTCAATCACCTTGGATTTTTGGATTGAATGAGACTACATGGTTCATCGATCTGTGCCAAATACTTTGACTAGCCTTCCAGATGGGTCACTATCCAAGGGATAATGTGAACAGTCCAATTAAACATACCAAACCTGGAAATATGAAATAAAAACAGAAAATGTTGGAGAAACTCAGCAGGTCAGGCAGCATCTGTGAAGAGAGAAACAGAGTTAACGTTTCAGGTCGATGACCTTTCATCAGAACTGGAAAATAGCAGGAAATGGAACAGATTTTTAAGCAAGTGAAGAGGCTGGGAAAGGGGGAGGGGAGGAAAGAACAAAAGGGAAGGTCTGTGATAGGATGGATGCCGGAAGAGGTTAAGAGGCATTAAGAGATATTCAAGGCAAAAGGAGATGGTAATGGGACAGGTTAAGGAACAAAGGATGGCTCTAGATGAAGTGTTAATTGCGCTGGCAGAATGAAAGACAGCTGCCATGTGGGGGAGAAGAAAAAAAAACAGACAAAGAGTGTGGATAAAAAATATATATATATATATGATAGGGGCAGAGGTTATGGTCTGAAACTGTTAAACTCTATGTTGAGTCCGGAAGGCTGTAAAGTGCCTAATCGAAAGATGAGGTGCTGTTCCTCGAGCTTACGCTGAACTTCCGTGGAACAATGCAAGAGGCCGAGGACGGTGAGGTCTGAGTGGGAGTGGAGCGGTGAATTAAAGTGACAGGCGACCGGAAGCTCGGGGTCCCCCTTACGGACTGAATGGAGGTGTTCCGCAAAGTGGTCACCCAATCTGCATTTGGTCTCCCCAATGTAGAGGAGACCACATCGTGAGCAGCGAATACAGTATACTAGATTACAACTGGAAATATGTACATCTCTCCCTGGGACAGATGTGCTAACATTAACCTGACTCATATGTATATTCCGTACAACCCGCAGAAACACTAAGCGGTGATCTTGACCCCATGCGTGTACTGCGACCACCAATAAGGAATTCAACAAATAATCTAACAATGTGTTAGTCAGCTAACAATCACCAGTGTTTTCTCCAATTTAATGTTTGTGATCTGTAACATAGGTCACCATTTCATTCATGCTCTTCCACCATGTGTTGGCATACATCAAAATGAACAGTGCCATACAGCAGACCTCAGTTTACCTGATCATGTGCTGCCTAAAACTTCGCCCACTCTCCATCGCTACAGCCACAATCAGCTGCCTCCCTTTCATCAACACTAAGGGTGGCTGATGCCTGAATGTTCAGACTGTACATGACAACCAAAAAGGAATGATGCAAGTCAATGCTGGCTTACGGGCAGAGTGCACAATGCTCGATGGGGATTCAAGGGCTGAATTCTGGAAGGCAATATTACTCATATCAAACAGCTGAAGACATCTCTGTGAAATCTCCAGACTCCACAAAGAAAGGCAATGACCATTCACAAGGTCGGAATATAGTGACGCAATAAAGGAAACCTTGCATTTCTACAGCACGTTTCACAACCTCAGAACATCCCAAAGCACTTTACCGCCAATGAAGTAAAGTGCACACAGCAAGATCCCACAAACAGCAATGAGCTAAATGATCAAATATTCTGCTTGGTTGAAGGGTCAATATTGGCCAGGGGAGAACTCTCCTGCTCTTCTTCTAATAATGCCATGGGATCTTTTACATCCACCTGACAAAGCAGACGGGGCCTCAATTTAACATCTCATCTGAAAGACAGCAACCCCCCCAACAGTGCAGCACTCCCTCGGTACCACACTGGAGCGTCAGCCTAGAGTTATGTGCTCAAGTCTCTGGAGTCGGCCTTGAATCCACGACCTTTGGACACAGAGGCGAGAGTGCTACCCACTGAACCATGGCTGATCCCTGACACAATGGGGTAGATTTCCATCTTTCTGGCCTGTGCAGAGAGCAGGGAGGAGAGAGGAAGGTTTCAGCTCCCTAACAGAACCCACCAGACTTTCTTTGCATTATAATTAATGCAAGGAAAGTCGGATAGACTCTGCAACCTAACCACTAGGCCATCGGAGCCAGTTGTATTTCTGTGTTTCTCACTTTTCCAATGACTGAGCTACACTCAATTGGAGCTGGTGGATCATTTTGTAATTCACTCTGTGATGCTGCTATGTGCTAAATTTGATAGTATTATATATTTATATACTGGTGACTGGTTTTGGTTTGTAGTTTGTGGTTCAATATGAAATAAATAACATTTTATTCCTGGGGGGAGATAATGCCCTGTAAATCTTTCTTTCACAAAGCACATGCACTCCACTGGAGAAGTGTGTGCCCAGCAGAGCAGAACAAAAATACAGCTTCAACTGATACAGACAGCAGCTCCTCCTGAGCTCGTCCGCAAACAACACACACAGCTCACATCGCCAGTCTGATGTACAAGCACATCCGTATTCTAAACACGTTCAAGTACTGTGCAGACAAAGTATAGGCAAGGAACACTCCCTGTGGCCTGGCGGGTCCCCCATTGCTAGTGTTCAGATGTGGGCTATTTCATCGCATTCCCACAGAACCTCGAGCTAGGTTCGATATCTGTGGCTAGCTTGAAAGTTTGGGGTGAGCATTTTGTTGCCCTCGTACAGTGCTACTTATAATACAACCTGTGGGCCATTCACATCAAGCATTTCCCCTTCACCAGAGCTGCTCGTCTGCATGGAAATGCTTTATCTCCACCTGGCAGCTGCCCATCAAAATCACACAGTCATCCCAACTCTCAAGTCCATACATAGAAAGAAAGAATTTGCATAAATGTAGCAGCTCATCATGACCTCAGCTCATCCCAAAGCACTTTCGATCCAATAAATTACATTCAAAAGCAGAGAAGTTATGTTAAACTTATATAGAACCATCTGATCTCCATATTACAATAAGCATAGAGAAGCACTGGAGAAAGTGAAAAAAAAGATTTACAAGAATGATCCCAGAACTGAGAGGGAGCAACTAACAGGAAAGATTGAACAGGCCGGGGTCTTTTCTCTAGAACAGAGAAGAATGAGAGGTGACCTGACAGAGGTCCTTAAGATTATGAAGGAGTTTGATAGAGTAGAGGTGGAGAAGTTGTGGGGTAGTCCAAAACTAGGGGCCATAAATATAAGCTAGTCAAGAGAAACTTCTTTACTCAAAGAGTGGTGAGAATTTGGAACTTGCCACCCATGGAATTGGTTGGAGCGAATAGTGTCGATGCATTAAGGGGGAAGCTCGATAAGTTCATGAGGAAGAAAGGAATCGAAGGATATGATGAGAGGGTGAGATGTAGTAAATAGAATCATAGGATCTTACAGCCCAGCAGGAGGCCATTCGGCCGTCACGCCTGTGCCGGCTCTTTGAAAGAGTTCTCCAATTTAATCCCACACTCCAGCTTTTTCCCCATAGCCCTGAAAATTAGTCCCCTTCAAGTACATGTCCAATTGCCTTTTAAAAGTTCCTATGGCATCTGATTCCACCACACTTTCAGGTAGTGCGTTCCAGATCTTAAAAACCCTCTGTGTGAAATTTCTCCTCATTTTCCCTCTAGTTCTTTTGGCAATTATTTGAAATCTCTGACCTCTGGTTCCTGATTAACTTCCAGAGGAAATAGTTTCTCTCGACTTACTCTAACAAAACACCTCATCATTTTGAATACCTCGAGTAGGTCTCCCCACTCTGCTCTAAGGAGAACAATCACAGCTTCAGCAATCTCTCCACAATACCAAAGACCCTGATCCCTGGTATCATCCTGGTAAACCACCTCTGCACCCTCTCCAAGGCCTTGGAGCAGTCGGGGGGATGTGAGGTAGCGAGCAGTCAGTGTGATGTGAGGTAGCGAGCAGTCAGGGGGATGTGAGTTAGCGAGCAGTCAGGGTGCTGTGAGGTAGCGAGCAGTCAGGGGGATGTGAGGTAGCGAGCAGTACGGGGGATGTGAGGTAGGGAGCAGTCAGGGGGATGTGAGGTAGCGAGCAGTCAGGGTGATGTGAGGTAGCGAGCAGTCAGGGGGATGTGAGGGAGCGAGCAGTCAGGGGGATGTGAGGTAGCGAGCAGTCAGGGGGATGTGAGGAAGCGAGCAGTCGGGGGGATGTGAGGTAGCGAGCAGTCAGTGGGATGTGAGGTAGCGAGCAGTCAGGGGGCTGTGAGGTAGCGAGCAGTCAGGGGGATGTGAGGTAGCGAGCAGTCAGGGTGATGTGAGGTAGCGAGCAGTCAGGGGGATGTGAGGTAGCGAGCAGTCAGGGGGATGTGAGGTAGCGAGCAGTCAGGGGGATGTGAGGTAGCGAGCAGTCAGGGGGATGTGAGGTAGCGAGCAGTCAGGGGGATGTGAGGCAGGGAGCAGTCAGGGGGATGTGAGGGAGCGAGCAGTCAGTGGGATGTGAGGTATCGAGCAGTCAGTGGGATGTGAGGTATCGAGCAGTCATGGGGGTGTGAGGTAGCGAGCAGTCAGGGGGATGTGAGGTACCGAGCAGTCAGGGGGATGTGAGGTATCGAGCAGTCAGGGGGATGTGAGGGAGCGAGCAGCCAGGGGGATGTGAGGTAGCGAGCAGTCAGGGTGATGTGAGGTAGCGAGCAGTCAGGGGGATGTGAGGTAGCGAGCAGTCAGGGGGATGTGAGGTAGCGAGCAGTCAGGGGGATGTGAGGGAGCGAGCAGTCAGGATGATGTGAGGTACGAGCAGTCAGGGTGATGTGAGGTAGCGAGCAGTCAGGGGGATGTGAGGTAGCGAGCAGTCAGGGGGATGTGAGGGAGCGAGCAGTCAGGGGGATGTGAGGTAGCGAGCAGTCAGGGGGATGTGAGGCAGCGAGCAGTCGGGGGGATGTGAGGTAGCGAGCAGTCACTGTGATGTGAGGTAGCGAGCAGCCACGGTGATGTGAGGTAGCGAGCAGTCAGTGGGATGTGAGGTAGCGAGCAGTCAGGGGGCTGTGAGGTAGCGAGCAGTCAGGGGGATGTGAGGTAGCGAGCAGTCAGGGGGATGTGAGGTAGCGAGCAGTCAGGGGGATGTGAGGTAGCGAGCAGTCAGGGGGGATGTGAGGTAGCGAGCAGTCAGGGGGATGTAAGGTAGCGAGCAGTCAGGGGGATGTGAGGTAGCGAGCAGTCAGGGGGATGTGAGGTAGCGAGCAGTCAGGGGGATGTGAGTTAGCGAGCAGTCAGGGTGCTGTGAGGTAGCGAGCAGTCAGGGGGATGTGAGGTAGCGAGCAGTCAGGGGGATGTGAGGTAGCGAGCAGTCAGGGGGATGTGAGGTAGCGAGCAGTCAGGGTGATGGGAGGTAGCGAGCAGTCAGGGGGATGTGAGGTAGCGAGCAGTCAGGGGGATGTGAGGTAGCGAGCAGTCAGGGGGATGTGAGGTAGCGAGCAGTCAGGGTGATGTGAGGTAGCGAGCAGTCAGGGGGATGTGAGGTAGCGAGCAGTCAGGGGGATGTGAGGTAGCGAGCAGTCAGGGGGATGTGAGGTAGCGAGCAGTCAGGGGGATGTGAGGTTGCGAGCAGTCAGGGGGATGTGAGGTAGCGGGCAGTCAGGGGGATGTGAGGTAGCGAGCAGTCAGGGGGATGTGAGGTAGCGAGCAGTCAGGGGGATGTGAGGTAGCGAGCAGTCAGGGGGATGTGAGGTAGCGAGCAGTCACGGTGATGTGAGGTAGCGAGCAGTCAGGGGGATGTGAGGCAGCGAACAGTCAGGGGGATGTGAGGTAACGAGCAGTCAGGGGGATGTGAGGTAGCGAGCAGTCAGGGTGATGTGAGGTAGCGAGCAGTGAGGGTGATGTGAGGTAGCGAGCAGTCAGGGGGATGTGATGGAGCGAGCAGTCAGGGGGATGTGAGGTAGCGAGCAGTCAGGGGGATGTGAGGGAGCGAGCAGTCAGGGGGATGTGAGGTAGCGAGCAGTCAGGGGGATGTGAGGAAGCGAGCAGTCGGGGGGATGTGAGGTAGCGAGCAGTCACGGTGATGTGAGGTAGCGAGCAGTCAGTGGGATGTGAGGTAGCGAGCAGTCAGGGGGCTGTGAGGTAGCGAGCAGTCAGGGGGATGTGAGGTAGCGAGCAGTCAGGAGGATGTGAGGCAGCGAGCAGTCAGGGGGATGTGAGGTAGCGAGCAGTCAGGGGGATGTGAGGTAGCGAGCAGTCAGGGGGATGTGAGGTAGCGAGCAGTCAGGGGGGTGTGAGGTAGCGAGCAGTCAGGGGGATGTGAGGTAGCGAGCAGTCAGGCGGATGTGAGGCAGGGAGCAGTCAGGGTGATGTGAGGGAGCGAGCAGTCAGTGGGATGTGAGGTATCGAGCAGTCAGTGGGAAGTGAGGTATCGAGCAGTCATGGGGGTGTGAGGTAGCGAGCAGTCAGGGGGATGTGAGGTACCGAGCAGTCAGGGGGATGTGAGGTATCGAGCAGTTACGGGGATGTGAGGGAGCGAGCAGCCAGGGGGATGTGAGGTAGCGAGCAGTCAGGGTGATGTGAGGTAGCGAGCAGTCAGGGGGATGTGACGTAGCGAGCAGTCAGGGGGATGTGAGGTAGCGAGCAGTCAGGGGGATGTGAGGGAGCGAGCAGTCAGGGGGATGTGAGGTAGCGAGCAGTCAGGGGGATGTGAGGCAGCGAGCAGTCGGGGGGATGTGAGGTAGCGAGCAGTCACTGTGATGTGAGGTAGCGAGCAGCCACGGTGATGTGAGGTAGCGAGCAGTCAGTGGGATGTGAGGTAGCGAGCAGTCAGGGGGCTGTGCGGTAGCGAGCAGTCAGGGGGATGTGAGGTAGTGAGCAGTCAGGGGGATGTGAGGTAGCGAGCAGTCAGGGGGATGTGAGGTAGCGAGCAGTCAGGGGGATGTAAGGTAGCGAGCAGTCAGGGGGATGTGAGGTAGCGAGCAGTCAGGGGGATGTGAGTTAGCGAGCAGTCAGGGGGCTGTGAGGTAGCGAGCAGTCAGGGGGATGTGAGGTAGCGAGCAGTCAGGGGGATGTGAGGTAGCGAGCAGTCAGGGGGATGTGAGGAAGCGAGCAGTCGGGGGGATGTGAGGTAGCGAGCAGTCACGGTGATGTGAGGTAGCGAGCAGTCAGTGGGATGTGAGGTAGCGAGCAGTCAGGGGGCTGTGAGGTAGCGAGCAGTCAGGGGGATGTGAGGTAGCGAGCAGTCAGGGTGATGTGAGGTAGCGAGCAGTCAGGGGGATGTGAGGTAGCGAGCAGTCAGGGGGATGTGAGGTAGCGAGCAGTCAGGGGGATGTGAGGTAGCGAGCAGTCAGGGGGATGTGAGGTAGCGAGCAGTCAGGGGATGTGAGGCAGGGAGCAGTCAGGGGGATGTGAGGGAGCGAGCAGTCAGTGGGATGTGAGGTATCGAGCAGTCAGTGGGATGTGAGGTATCGAGCAGTCATGGGGGTGTGAGGTAGCGAGCAGTCAGGGGGATGTGAGGTACCGAGCAGTCAGGGGGATGTGAGGTATCGAGCAGTCAGGGGGATGTGAGGGAGCGAGCAGCCAGGGGGATGTGAGGTAGCGAGCAGTCAGGGTGATGTGAGGTAGCGAGCAGTCAGGGGGATGTGAGGTAGCGAGCAGTCAGGGGGATGTGAGGTAGCGAGCAGTCAGGGGGATGTGAGGGAGCGAGCAGTCAGGATGATGTGAGGTACGAGCAGTCAGGGTGATGTGAGGTAGCGAGCAGTCAGGGGGATGTGAGGTAGCGAGCAGTCAGGGGGATGTGAGGGAGCGAGCAGTCAGGGGGATGTGAGGTAGCGAGCAGTCAGGGGGATGTGAGGCAGCGAGCAGTCGGGGGGATGTGAGGTAGCGAGCAGTCACTGTGATGTGAGGTAGCGAGCAGCCACGGTGATGTGAGGTAGCGAGCAGTCAGTGGGATGTGAGGTAGCGAGCAGTCAGGGGGCTGTGAGGTAGCGAGCAGTCAGGGGGATGTGAGGTAGCGAGCAGTCAGGGGGATGTGAGGTAGCGAGCAGTCAGGGGGATGTGAGGTAGCGAGCAGTCAGGGGGGATGTGAGGTAGCGAGCAGTCAGGGGGATGTAAGGTAGCGAGCAGTCAGGGGGATGTGAGGTAGCGAGCAGTCAGGGGGATGTGAGGTAGCGAGCAGTCAGGGGGATGTGAGTTAGCGAGCAGTCAGGGTGCTGTGAGGTAGCGAGCAGTCAGGGGGATGTGAGGTAGCGAGCAGTCAGGGGGATGTGAGGTAGCGAGCAGTCAGGGGGATGTGAGGTAGCGAGCAGTCAGGGTGATGGGAGGTAGCGAGCAGTCAGGGGGATGTGAGGTAGCGAGCAGTCAGGGGGATGTGAGGTAGCGAGCAGTCAGGGGGATGTGAGGTACCGAGCAGTCAGGGTGATGTGAGGTAGCGAGCAGTCAGGGGGATGTGAGGTAGCGAGCAGTCAGGGGGATGTGAGGTAGCGAGCAGTCAGGGGGATGTGAGGTAGCGAGCAGTCAGGGGGATGTGAGGTTGCGAGCAGTCAGGGGGATGTGAGGTAGCGGGCAGTCAGGGGGATGTGAGGTAGCGAGCAGTCAGGGGGATGTGAGGTAGCGAGCAGTCAGGGGGATGTGAGGTAGCGAGCAGTCAGGGGGATGTGAGGTAGCGAGCAGTCACGGTGATGTGAGGTAGCGAGCAGTCAGGGGGATGTGAGGCAGCGAACAGTCAGGGGGATGTGAGGTAACGAGCAGTCAGGGGGATGTGAGGTAGCGAGCAGTCAGGGTGATGTGAGGTAGCGAGCAGTGAGGGTGATGTGAGGTAGCGAGCAGTCAGGGGGATGTGATGGAGCGAGCAGTCAGGGGGATGTGAGGTAGCGAGCAGTCAGGGGGATGTGAGGGAGCGAGCAGTCAGGGGGATGTGAGGTAGCGAGCAGTCAGGGGGATGTGAGGAAGCGAGCAGTCGGGGGGATGTGAGGTAGCGAGCAGTCACGGTGATGTGAGGTAGCGAGCAGTCAGTGGGATGTGAGGTAGCGAGCAGTCAGGGGGCTGTGAGGTAGCGAGCAGTCAGGGGGATGTGAGGTAGCGAGCAGTCAGGAGGATGTGAGGCAGCGAGCAGTCAGGGGGATGTGAGGTAGCGAGCAGTCAGGGGGATGTGAGGTAGCGAGCAGTCAGGGGGATGTGAGGTAGCGAGCAGTCAGGGGGGTGTGAGGTAGCGAGCAGTCAGGGGGATGTGAGGTAGCGAGCAGTCAGGCGGATGTGAGGCAGGGAGCAGTCAGGGTGATGTGAGGGAGCGAGCAGTCAGTGGGATGTGAGGTATCGAGCAGTCAGTGGGAAGTGAGGTATCGAGCAGTCATGGGGGTGTGAGGTAGCGAGCAGTCAGGGGGATGTGAGGTACCGAGCAGTCAGGGGGATGTGAGGTATCGAGCAGTTACGGGGATGTGAGGGAGCGAGCAGCCAGGGGGATGTGAGGTAGCGAGCAGTCAGGGTGATGTGAGGTAGCGAGCAGTCAGGGGGATGTGACGTAGCGAGCAGTCAGGGGGATGTGAGGTAGCGAGCAGTCAGGGGGATGTGAGGGAGCGAGCAGTCAGGGGGATGTGAGGTAGCGAGCAGTCAGGGGGATGTGAGGCAGCGAGCAGTCGGGGGGATGTGAGGTAGCGAGCAGTCACTGTGATGTGAGGTAGCGAGCAGCCACGGTGATGTGAGGTAGCGAGCAGTCAGTGGGATGTGAGGTAGCGAGCAGTCAGGGGGCTGTGCGGTAGCGAGCAGTCAGGGGGATGTGAGGTAGTGAGCAGTCAGGGGGATGTGAGGTAGCGAGCAGTCAGGGGGATGTGAGGTAGCGAGCAGTCAGGGGGATGTAAGGTAGCGAGCAGTCAGGGGGATGTGAGGTAGCGAGCAGTCAGGGGGATGTGAGTTAGCGAGCAGTCAGGGGGCTGTGAGGTAGCGAGCAGTCAGGGGGATGTGAGGTAGCGAGCAGTCAGGGGGATGTGAGGTAGCGAGCAGTCAGGGGGATGTGAGGAAGCGAGCAGTCGGGGGGATGTGAGGTAGCGAGCAGTCACGGTGATGTGAGGTAGCGAGCAGTCAGTGGGATGTGAGGTAGCGAGCAGTCAGGGGGCTGTGAGGTAGCGAGCAGTCAGGGGGATGTGAGGTAGCGAGCAGTCAGGGTGATGTGAGGTAGCGAGCAGTCAGGGGGATGTGAGGTAGCGAGCAGTCAGGGGGATGTGAGGTAGCGAGCAGTCAGGGGGATGTGAGGTAGCGAGCAGTCAGGGGGATGTGAGGTAGCGAGCAGTCAGGGGGATGTGAGGCAGGGAGCAGTCAGGGGGATGTGAGGGAGCGAGCAGTCAGTGGGATGTGAGGTATCGAGCAGTCAGTGGGATGTGAGGTATCGAGCAGTCATGGGGGTGTGAGGTAGCGAGCAGTCAGGGGGATGTGAGGTACCGAGCAGTCAGGGGGATGTGAGGTATCGAGCAGTCAGGGGGATGTGAGGGAGCGAGCAGCCAGGGGGATGTGAGGTAGCGAGCAGTCAGGGTGATGTGAGGTAGCGAGCAGTCAGGGGGATGTGAGGTAGCGAGCAGTCAGGGGGATGTGAGGTAGCGAGCAGTCAGGGGGATGTGAGGGAGCGAGCAGTCAGGATGATGTGAGGTACGAGCAGTCAGGGTGATGTGAGGTAGCGAGCAGTCAGGGGGATGTGAGGTAGCGAGCAGTCAGGGGGATGTGAGGGAGCGAGCAGTCAGGGGGATGTGAGGTAGCGAGCAGTCAGGGGGATGTGAGGCAGCGAGCAGTCGGGGGGATGTGAGGTAGCGAGCAGTCACTGTGATGTGAGGTAGCGAGCAGCCACGGTGATGTGAGGTAGCGAGCAGTCAGTGGGATGTGAGGTAGCGAGCAGTCAGGGGGCTGTGAGGTAGCGAGCAGTCAGGGGGATGTGAGGTAGCGAGCAGTCAGGGGGATGTGAGGTAGCGAGCAGTCAGGGGGATGTGAGGTAGCGAGCAGTCAGGGGGGATGTGAGGTAGCGAGCAGTCAGGGGGATGTAAGGTAGCGAGCAGTCAGGGGGATGTGAGGTAGCGAGCAGTCAGGGGGATGTGAGGTAGCGAGCAGTCAGGGGGATGTGAGTTAGCGAGCAGTCAGGGTGCTGTGAGGTAGCGAGCAGTCAGGGGGATGTGAGGTAGCGAGCAGTCAGGGGGATGTGAGGTAGCGAGCAGTCAGGGGGATGTGAGGTAGCGAGCAGTCAGGGTGATGGGAGGTAGCGAGCAGTCAGGGGGATGTGAGGTAGCGAGCAGTCAGGGGGATGTGAGGTAGCGAGCAGTCAGGGGGATGTGAGGTACCGAGCAGTCAGGGTGATGTGAGGTAGCGAGCAGTCAGGGGGATGTGAGGTAGCGAGCAGTCAGGGGGATGTGAGGTAGCGAGCAGTCAGGGGGATGTGAGGTAGCGAGCAGTCAGGGGGATGTGAGGTTGCGAGCAGTCAGGGGGATGTGAGGTAGCGGGCAGTCAGGGGGATGTGAGGTAGCGAGCAGTCAGGGGGATGTGAGGTAGCGAGCAGTCAGGGGGATGTGAGGTAGCGAGCAGTCAGGGGGATGTGAGGTAGCGAGCAGTCACGGTGATGTGAGGTAGCGAGCAGTCAGGGGGATGTGAGGCAGCGAACAGTCAGGGGGATGTGAGGTAACGAGCAGTCAGGGGGATGTGAGGTAGCGAGCAGTCAGGGTGATGTGAGGTAGCGAGCAGTGAGGGTGATGTGAGGTAGCGAGCAGTCAGGGGGATGTGATGGAGCGAGCAGTCAGGGGGATGTGAGGTAGCGAGCAGTCAGGGGGATGTGAGGGAGCGAGCAGTCAGGGGGATGTGAGGTAGCGAGCAGTCAGGGGGATGTGAGGAAGCGAGCAGTCGGGGGGATGTGAGGTAGCGAGCAGTCACGGTGATGTGAGGTAGCGAGCAGTCAGTGGGATGTGAGGTAGCGAGCAGTCAGGGGGCTGTGAGGTAGCGAGCAGTCAGGGGGATGTGAGGTAGCGAGCAGTCAGGAGGATGTGAGGCAGCGAGCAGTCAGGGGGATGTGAGGTAGCGAGCAGTCAGGGGGATGTGAGGTAGCGAGCAGTCAGGGGGATGTGAGGTAGCGAGCAGTCAGGGGGGTGTGAGGTAGCGAGCAGTCAGGGGGATGTGAGGTAGCGAGCAGTCAGGCGGATGTGAGGCAGGGAGCAGTCAGGGTGATGTGAGGGAGCGAGCAGTCAGTGGGATGTGAGGTATCGAGCAGTCAGTGGGAAGTGAGGTATCGAGCAGTCATGGGGGTGTGAGGTAGCGAGCAGTCAGGGGGATGTGAGGTACCGAGCAGTCAGGGGGATGTGAGGTATCGAGCAGTTACGGGGATGTGAGGGAGCGAGCAGCCAGGGGGATGTGAGGTAGCGAGCAGTCAGGGTGATCTGAGGTAGCGAGCAGTCAGGGGGATGTGACGTAGCGAGCAGTCAGGGGGATGTGAGGTAGCGAGCAGTCAGGGGGATGTGAGGGAGCGAGCAGTCAGGATGATGTGAGGTACGAGCAGTCAGGGTGATGTGAGGTAGCGAGCAGTCAGGGGGATGTGAGGTAGCGAGCAGTCAGGGGGATGTGAGGGAGCGAGCAGTCAGGGGGATGTGAGGTAGCGAGCAGTCAGGGGGATGTGAGGCAGCGAGCAGTCGGGGGGATGTGAGGTAGCGAGCAGTCACTGTGATGTGAGGTAGCGAGCAGCCACGGTGATGTGAGGTAGCGAGCAGTCAGTGGGATGTGAGGTAGCGAGCAGTCAGGGGGCTGTGCGGTAGCGAGCAGTCAGGGGGATGTGAGGTAGTGAGCAGTCAGGGGGATGTGAGGTAGCGAGCAGTCAGGGGGATGTGAGGTAGCGAGCAGTCAGGGGGATGTAAGGTAGCGAGCAGTCAGGGGGATGTGAGGTAGCGAGCAGTCAGGGGGATGTGAGTTAGCGAGCAGTCAGGGGGCTGTGAGGTAGCGAGCAGTCAGGGGGATGTGAGGTAGCGAGCAGTCAGGGGGATGTGAGGTAGCGAGCAGTCAGGGTGATGGGAGGTAGCGAGCAGTCAGGGGGATGTGAGGTAGCGAGCAGTCAGGGGGATGTGAGGTAGCGAGCAGTCAGGTGGATGTGAGGTAGCGAGCAGTCAGGGGGATGTGAGGTAGCGAGCAGTCAGGGGGATGTGAGGTAGCGAGCAGTCAGGGTGATGTGAGGTAGCGAGCAGTCAGGGGGATGTGAGGTAGCGAGCAGTCAGGGGGATGTGAGGTAGCGAGCAGTCAGGGTGCTGTGAGGTAGCGAGCAGTCAGGGGAATGTGAGGTAGTGAGCAGTCAGGAAGCTGTGAGGTAGCGAGCAGTCAGGGTGCTGTGAGGTAGCGAGCAGTCAGGGGGATGTGAGGTAGCGAGCAGTCAGGGGGATGTGAGGTAGTGGGCAGTCAGGGGGATGTGAGGTAGCGAGCAGTCAGGGGGATGTGAGGCAGCGAGCAGTCAGGGGGATGTGAGGTAGCGAGCTGTCAGGGGGATGTGAGGTAGCGAGCAGTCAGGGGGATGTGAGGTAGCGAGCAGTCACGGTGATGTGAGGTAGCGAGCAGTCAGGGGAATGTGAGGCAGCGAACAGTCAGGGGGATGTGAGGTAACGAGCAGTCAGGGGGATGTGAGCTTGCGAGCAGTCAGGACGGATGTGAGGTAGCGAGCAGTGAGGGTGATGTGAGCTAGCGAGCAGTCAGGGGGATGTGAGGCAGCGAACAGTCGGGGGGATGTGAGGTGGCGAGCAGTCAGGGGGATGTGAGGCAGCGAACAGTCAGGGGGATGTGAGGTAATGAGCCGTCAGGGGGATGTGAGCTAGCGAGCAGACAGGGGGGATGTGAGGTAGCGAGCAGTCAGGGGGATGTGATGGAGCGAGCAGTCAGGGGGGTGTGAGGTAGCGAGCAGTCAGGGTGATGTGAGTTAGGGAGCAGTCAGGGGGATATGAGGTAGCGAGCAGTCGGGGGGATGTGAGGTAGCGAGCAGTCAGGGGGATGTGAGGTAGCGAGCAGTCAGGGTGATGTGAGGTAGCGAGCAGTCAGGGGGACGTGAGGTAGCGAGCAGTCAGGGGGATGTGAGGGAGCGAGCAGTCAGGGGGATGTGAGGTCGCGAGCAGTCAGGGGGATGTGAGGTAGAGAGCAGTCAGGGGGATGCGAGGTAGCGAGCAGTCAGGGTGATGTGAGGCAGCGAGCAGTCAGGGGGAGGTGAGGTAGCGAGCAGTCAGGATGATGTGAGGTAGAGAGCAGTCAGGGGGATGTGAGATACCGAGCGGTCAGGGGGATGAGAGGTAGCGAGCAGTCAGGGGGGTGTGAGGTAGCGAGCAGTCAGGGGGATGTGAGGTAGCGAGCAGTCAAGATGCTGTGAGGTAGCGAGCAGTCAGTGTGATGTGAGGTAGCGAGCAGTCAGGTGATGTGAGGTAGCGAGCAGTCAGGGGGATGTGAGGTAGCGAGCAGTCAGGGGGATGTGAGGTAGCGTGCAGTCAGGGTGATGTGAGATAGCGAGCAGTCAGGGAGATGTGAGGTAGCGAGCAGTCAGGGGGATGTGAGGTAGCGAGCAGTCAGGGGGATGTGAGGCAGCGTGCAGTCAGGGGGATGTGAGGTAGCGAGCAGTCAGGGGGATGTGAGGTAGCGAGCAGTCAGTGGGATGTGAGGTAGCGAGCAGTCGGGGATGTGAGGTAGCGAGCAGTCAGGGGGATGTGAGGTGGCGAGCAGTCAGGGTGATGTGAGGTAGCGAGCAGTCAGGGTGATGTGAGGTAGTGAGCAGTCGGGGATGTGAGGTAGCGAGCAGTCAGGGGGATGTGAGGTAGCGAGCAGTCAGGGGGATGTGAGGTAGCGAGCAGTCAGGGTTAAGTGAGGTAGCGAGCAGTCAGGGGGATGCGAGGTAGCGAGCAGTCAGGGGGATGTGAGGTAGCGAGCAGTCGGGGAGATGTGAGGTAGCGAGCAGTCAGGGGGATGTGAGGTAGCGAGCAGTCAGGGTGACGTGAGGTAGCGAGCAGTCGGGGGGATGTGAGGGAGCGAGCAGTCAGTGGGATGTGAGGTAGCGAGCTGTCAGGGGATGTGAGGTAGCGAGCAGTCAGGGGGATGCGAGGTAGCGAGCAGTCGGGGGGATGTGAGGTAGCGAGCAGTCAGGGGGCTGTGAGGTAGCGAGCAGTCAGGGGGATGTGAGGTAGCGAGCAGTCAGGGGGATGTGAGGGAGCGAGCAGTCAGGGGGATGTGAGGTAGGGAGCAGTCAGTGGGATGTGAGGTAGCGAGCAGTCAGGGGGATGTGAGGTAGCGAGCAGTCAGAGGGATGTGAGGTAGCGAGCAGTCAGGGGGATGTGAGGTAGCGAGCAGTCAGGGGGATGTGAGGTAGCCAGCAGTCAGGGGGATGTGTGGTAGCGAGCAGTCAGGGGGATGTGAGGTAGCGAGCAGTCAGGGTGATGTGAGGTAGTGAGCAGTTAGGGGGATATGTGGTAGCGAGCAGTCGGGGGGATGTGAGGTAGCGAGCAGTCAGGGTGATGTGAGGTAGCGAGCAGTCTGGGGGATGTGAGGGAGCGAGCAGTCAGGGGGATGTGAAGTAGCGAGCAGTCGGGGGGATGTGAGGCAGCGAGCAGTCAGGGGGATGTGAGGTAGCGAGCAGTCAGGGTGCTGTGAGGTAGCGAGCAGCCAGGGGGATGTGAGGTAGCGAGCAGTCAGGGGGATGTGAGGTAGCGAGCAGTCAGGGGTCTGTGAGGTAGCGAGCAGTCAGGGTGATGTGAGGTAGCGAGCAGTCAGGGGGATGTGAGGTAGCGAGCAGTCAGGGGTCTGTGAGGTAGCGAGCAGTCAGGGTGATGTGAGGGAGCGAGCAGTCAGGGGGATGTGAGGTAGCGAGCAGTCAGGGGGATGTGAGGTACGAGCAGTCAGGGGGATGTGAGGTAGCGAGCAGTCAGAGGGGATGTGAGGGAGCGAGCAGTCAGGGGGGATGTGAGGTAGCGAGCTGTCAGGGGGATGTGAGGTAGCGAGCAGTCAGGGGGATGAGAGGTAGCGAGCAGTCAGGGGGATGAGAGGTAGCGAGCAGCCAGGTGGATGTGAGGTAGCGAGCAGTCATGGGGATGTGAGGTAGCGAGCAGTCGGGGTGATGTGAGGTAGCGAGCAGTCAGGGGGATGTGAAGTAGCGAGCAGTCAGGGTGATGTGAGGTAGCGAGCAGTCAGGGTGATGTGAGGTAGCGAGCAGTCTGGGGGATGTGAGGTAGCGAGCACTCAGGGGGATGTGAGGGAGCGAGCAGTCAGGGGGATGTGAGGTAGCGAGCAGTCAGGGGGTTGTGAGGTAGCGAGCAGTCGGGGGGATGTGAGGTAGCGAGCAGTCAGGGGGATGTGAGGTAGCGAGCAGTCAGGGGGATGTGAGGTACGAGCAGTCAGGGGGATGTGAGGTAGCGAGCAGTCAGAGGGGATGTGAGGGAGCGAGCAGTCAGGGGGGATGTGAGGTAGCGAGCAGTCAGGGTGATGTGAGGTAGCGAGCAGTCAGGGGGATGTGAGGTAGCGAGCAGTCAGGGGGATGTGAGGTAGCGAGCAGTCAGGGTGATGTGAGGTCGCGAGCAGTCAGGGTGATGTGAGGGAGCGAGCAGTCAGGGTGCTGTGAGGTAGCGAGCAGTCAGGGGGATGTGAGGTAGCGAGCAGTCAGGGGGCTGTGAGGTAGCGAGCAGTCAGGGGGATGTGAGGTAGCGAGCAGTCAGGGGGATGTGATGTAGCGAGCAGTCAGGGGGATGTGAGGTAGCGAGAAGTCAGGGGGATGTGAGGGAGCAAGCAGTCAGGGGGATGTGAGGGAGCGAGCAGTCAGGGGGATGTGAGGTAGCGAGCAGTCAGGGGGATGTGAGGTAGCGAGCAGTCAGGGTGATGTGAGGTAGTGAGCAGTCAGGGGGATGTGAGGTAGGGAGCAGTCAGGGTGATGTGAGGTAGTGAGCAGTCAGGGGGATGTGAGGTAGCGAGCAGTCAGGGTGATGTGAGGTAGTGAGCAGTCAGGGGGATGTGAGGTAGGGAGCAGTCAGGGTGATGTGAGGTAGTGAGCAGTCAGGGGGATGTGAGGTAGGGAGCAGTCAGTGGGATGTGAGGTAGCGAGCAGTCAGGGGGATGTGAGGTAGCGAGCAGTCAGGGGGATGTGAGGTAGCGAGCAGTCAGGGTGATGTGAGGTAGCGAGCAGTCAGGGGGACGTGAGGTAGCGAGCAGTCAGGGGGATGTGAGGGAGCGAGCAGTCAGGGGGATGTGAGGTCGCGAGCAGTCAGGGGGATGTGAGGTAGAGAACAGTCAGGGGGATGTGAGGTAGCGAGCAGTCAGGGTGATGTGAGGTAGCGAGCAGTCAGGGGGAGGTGAGGTAGCGAGCAGTCAGGGTGATGTGAGGTAGAGAGCAGTCAGGGGGATGTGAGATACCGAGCGGTCAGGGGGATGAGAGGTAGCGAGCAGTCAGGGGGGTGTGAGGTAGCGAGCAGTCAGGGGGATGTGAGGTAGCGAGCAGTCAAGATGCTGTGAGGTAGCGAGCAGTCAGTGTGATGTGAGGTAGCGAGCAGTCAGTTGATGTGAGGTAGCGAGCAGTCAGGGGGATGTGAGGTAGCGAGCAGTCAGGGGGATGTGAGGTAGCGTGCAGTCAGGGTGATGTGAGATAGCGAGCAGTCAGGGAGATGTGAGGTAGCGAGCAGTCAGGGGGATGTGAGGTAGCGAGCAGTCAGGGGGATGTGAGGCAGCGAGCAGTCAGGGGGATGTGAGGTAGCGAGCAGTCAGGGGGATGTGAGGTAGCGAGCAGTCAGTGGGATGTGAGGTAGCGAGCAGTCGGGGATGTGAGGTAGCGAGCAGTCAGGGGGATGTGAGGTGGCGAGCAGTCAGGGTGATGTGAGGTAGCGAGCAGTCAGGGTGATGTGAGGTAGTGAGCAGTCGGGGATGTGAGGTAGCGAGCAGTCAGGGGGATGTGAGGTAGCGAGCAGTCAGGGGGATGTGAGGTAGCGAGCAGTCAGGGTTAAGTGAGGTAGCGAGCAGTCAGGGGGATGCGAGGTAGCGAGCAGTCAGGGGGATGTGAGGTAGCGAGCAGTCGGGGAGATGTGAGGTAGCGAGCAGTCAGGGGGATGTGAGGTAGCGAGCAGTCAGGGTGACGTGAGGTAGCGAGCAGTCGGGGGGATGTGAGGGAGCGAGCAGTCAGTGGGATGTGAGGTAGCGAGCTGTCAGGGGATGTGAGGTAGCGAGCAGTCAGGGGGATGCGAGGTAGCGAGCAGTCGGGGGGATGTGAGGTAGCGAGCAGTCAGGGGGCTGTGAGGTAGCGAGCAGTCAGGGGGATGTGAGGTAGCGAGCAGTCAGGGGGATGTGAGGGAGCGAGCAGTCAGGGGGATGTGAGGTAGGGAGCAGTCAGTGGGATGTGAGGTAGCGAGCAGTCAGGGGGATGTGAGGTAGCGAGCAGTCAGAGGGATGTGAGGTAGCGAGCAGTCAGGGGGATGTGAGGTAGCGAGCAGTCAGGGGGATGTGAGGTAGCCAGCAGTCAGGGGGATGTGTGGTAGCGAGCAGTCAGGGGGATGTGAGGTAGCGAGCAGTCAGGGTGATGTGAGGTAGTGAGCAGTTAGGGGGATATGTGGTAGCGAGCAGTCGGGGGGATGTGAGGTAGCGAGCAGTCAGGGTGATGTGAGGTAGCGAGCAGTCTGGGGGATGTGAGGGAGCGAGCAGTCAGGGGGATGTGAAGTAGCGAGCAGTCGGGGGGATGTGAGGCAGCGAGCAGTCAGGGGGATGTGAGGTAGCGAGCAGTCAGGGTGCTGTGAGGTAGCGAGCAGCCAGGGGGATGTGAGGTAGCGAGCAGTCAGGGGGATGTGAGGTAGCGAGCAGTCAGGGGTCTGTGAGGTAGCGAGCAGTCAGGGTGATGTGAGGTAGCGAGCAGTCAGGGGGATGTGAGGTAGCGAGCAGTCAGGGGTCTGTGAGGTAGCGAGCAGTCAGGGTGATGTGAGGGAGCGAGCAGTCAGGGGGATGTGAGGTAGCGAGCAGTCAGGGGGATGTGAGGTACGAGCAGTCAGGGGGATGTGAGGTAGCGAGCAGTCAGAGGGGATGTGAGGGAGCGAGCAGTCAGGGGGGATGTGAGGTAGCGAGCTGTCAGGGGGATGTGAGGTAGCGAGCAGTCAGGGGGATGAGAGGTAGCGAGCAGTCAGGGGGATGAGAGGTAGCGAGCAGCCAGGTGGATGTGAGGTAGCGAGCAGTCATGGGGATGTGAGGTAGCGAGCAGTCGGGGTGATGTGAGGTAGCGAGCAGTCAGGGGGATGTGAAGTAGCGAGCAGTCAGGGTGATGTGAGGTAGCGAGCAGTCAGGGTGATGTGAGGTAGCGAGCAGTCTGGGGGATGTGAGGTAGCGAGCACTCAGGGGGATGTGAGGGAGCGAGCAGTCAGGGGGATGTGAGGTAGCGAGCAGTCAGGGGGTTGTGAGGTAGCGAGCAGTCGGGGGGATGTGAGGTAGCGAGCAGTCAGGGGGATGTGAGGTAGCGAGCAGTCAGGGGGATGTGAGGTACGAGCAGTCAGGGGGATGTGAGGTAGCGAGCAGTCAGAGGGGATGTGAGGGAGCGAGCAGTCAGGGGGGATGTGAGGTAGCGAGCAGTCAGGGTGATGTGAGGTAGCGAGCAGTCAGGGGGATGTGAGGTAGCGAGCAGTCAGGGGGATGTGAGGTAGCGAGCAGTCAGGGTGATGTGAGGTCGCGAGCAGTCAGGGTGATGTGAGGGAGCGAGCAGTCAGGGTGCTGTGAGGTAGCGAGCAGTCAGGGGGATGTGAGGTAGCGAGCAGTCAGGGGGCTGTGAGGTAGCGAGCAGTCAGGGGGATGTGAGGTAGCGAGCAGTCAGGGGGATGTGATGTAGCGAGCAGTCAGGGGGATGTGAGGTAGCGAGAAGTCAGGGGGATGTGAGGGAGCAAGCAGTCAGGGGGATGTGAGGGAGCGAGCAGTCAGGGGGATGTGAGGTAGCGAGCAGTCAGGGGGATGTGAGGTAGCGAGCAGTCAGGGTGATGTGAGGTAGTGAGCAGTCAGGGGGATGTGAGGTAGGGAGCAGTCAGGGTGATGTGAGGTAGTGAGCAGTCAGGGGGATGTGAGGTAGCGAGCAGTCAGGGTGATGTGAGGTAGTGAGCAGTCAGGGGGATGTGAGGTAGGGAGCAGTCAGGGTGATGTGAGGTAGTGAGCAGTCAGGGGGATGTGAGGTAGGGAGCAGTCAGTGGGATGTGAGGTAGCGAGCAGTCAGGGGGATGTGAGGTAGCGAGCAGTCAGGGGGATGTGAGGTAGCGAGCAGTCAGGGTGATGTGAGGTAGCGAGCAGTCAGGGGGACGTGAGGTAGCGAGCAGTCAGGGGGATGTGAGGGAGCGAGCAGTCAGGGGGATGTGAGGTCGCGAGCAGTCAGGGGGATGTGAGGTAGAGAACAGTCAGGGGGATGTGAGGTAGCGAGCAGTCAGGGTGATGTGAGGTAGCGAGCAGTCAGGGGGAGGTGAGGTAGCGAGCAGTCAGGGTGATGTGAGGTAGAGAGCAGTCAGGGGGATGTGAGATACCGAGCGGTCAGGGGGATGAGAGGTAGCGAGCAGTCAGGGGGGTGTGAGGTAGCGAGCAGTCAGGGGGATGTGAGGTAGCGAGCAGTCAAGATGCTGTGAGGTAGCGAGCAGTCAGTGTGATGTGAGGTAGCGAGCAGTCAGTTGATGTGAGGTAGCGAGCAGTCAGGGGGATGTGAGGTAGCGAGCAGTCAGGGGGATGTGAGGTAGCGTGCAGTCAGGGTGATGTGAGATAGCGAGCAGTCAGGGAGATGTGAGGTAGCGAGCAGTCAGGGGGATGTGAGGTAGCGAGCAGTCAGGGGGATGTGAGGCAGCGAGCAGTCAGGGGGATGTGAGGTAGCGAGCAGTCAGGGGGATGTGAGGTAGCGAGCAGTCAGTGGGATGTGAGGTAGCGAGCAGTCGGGGATGTGAGGTAGCGAGCAGTCAGGGGGATGTGAGGTGGCGAGCAGTCAGGGTGATGTGAGGTAGCGAGCAGTCAGGGTGATGTGAGGTAGTGAGCAGTCGGGGATGTGAGGTAGCGAGCAGTCAGGGGGATGTGAGGTAGCGAGCAGTCAGGGGGATGTGAGGTAGCGAGCAGTCAGGGTTAAGTGAGGTAGCGAGCAGTCAGGGGGATGCGAGGTAGCGAGCAGTCAGGGGGATGTGAGGTAGCGAGCAGTCGGGGAGATGTGAGGTAGCGAGCAGTCAGGGGGATGTGAGGTAGCGAGCAGTCAGGGTGACGTGAGGTAGCGAGCAGTCGGGGGGATGTGAGGGAGCGAGCAGTCAGTGGGATGTGAGGTAGCGAGCTGTCAGGGGATGTGAGGTAGCGAGCAGTCAGGGGGATGCGAGGTAGCGAGCAGTCGGGGGGATGTGAGGTAGCGAGCAGTCAGGGGGCTGTGAGGTAGCGAGCAGTCAGGGGGATGTGAGGTAGCGAGCAGTCAGGGGGATGTGAGGGAGCGAGCAGTCAGGGGGATGTGAGGTAGGGAGCAGTCAGTGGGATGTGAGGTAGCGAGCAGTCAGGGGGATGTGAGGTAGCGAGCAGTCAGAGGGATGTGAGGTAGCGAGCAGTCAGGGGGATGTGAGGTAGCGAGCAGTCAGGGGGATGTGAGGTAGCCAGCAGTCAGGGGGATGTGTGGTAGCGAGCAGTCAGGGGGATGTGAGGTAGCGAGCAGTCAGGGTGATGTGAGGTAGTGAGCAGTCAGGGGGATATGTGGTAGCGAGCAGTCGGGGGGATGTGAGGTAGCGCGCAGTCAGGGTGATGTGAGGTAGCGAGCAGTCTGGGGGATGTGAGGGAGCGAGCAGTCAGGGGGATGTGAAGTAGCGAGCAGTCGGGGGGATGTGAGGCAGCGAGCAGTCAGGGGGATGTGAGGTAGCGAGCAGTCAGGGTGCTGTGAGGTAGCGAGCAGCCAGGGGGATGTGAGGTAGCGAGCAGTCAGGGGGATGTGAGGTAGCGAGCAGTCAGGGGTCTGTGAGGTAGCGAGCAGTCAGGGTGATGTGAGGTAGCGAGCAGTCAGGGGGATGTGAGGTAGCGAGCAGTCAGGGGTCTGTGAGGTAGCGAGCAGTCAGGGTGATGTGAGGGAGCGAGCAGTCAGGGGGATGTGAGGTAGCGAGCAGTCAGGGTGATGTGAGGTACGAGCAGTCAGGGGGATGTGAGGTAGCGAGCAGTCAGGGGGATGTGAGGTAGCGAGCAGTCAGGGGGATGTGAGGTAGCGAGCAGTCAGGGGGATGTGAGGTAGCGAGCAGTCAGGGGGATGAGAGGTAGCGAGCAGTCAGGGGGATGTGAGGTAGCGAGCAGTCAGGGTGATGTGAGGTCGCGAGCAGTCAGGGTGATGTGAGGGAGCGAGCAGTCAGGGTGCTGTGAGGTAGCGAGCAGTCAGGGGGATGTGAGGTAGCGAGCAGTCAGGGGGCTGTGAGGTAGCGAGCAGTCAGGGGGATGTGAGGTAGCGAGCAGTCAGGGGGATGTGATGTAGCGAGCAGTCAGGGGGATGTGAGGTAGCGAGAAGTCAGGGGGATGTGAGGGAGCAAGCAGTCAGGGGGATGTGAGGGAGCGAGCAGTCAGGGGGATGTGAGGTAGCGAGCAGTCAGGGGGATGTGAGGTAGCGAGCAGTCAGGGTGATGTGAGGTAGTGAGCAGTCAGGGGGATGTGAGGTAGGGAGCAGTCAGGGTGATGTGAGGTAGTGAGCAGTCAGGGGGATGTGAGGTAGCGAGCAGTCAGGGTGATGTGAGGTAGTGAGCAGTCAGGGGGATGTGAGGTAGGGAGCAGTCAGGGTGATGTGAGGTAGTGAGCAGTCAGGGGGATGTGAGGTAGGGAGCAGTCAGTGGGATGTGAGGTAGCGAGCAGTCAGGGGGATGTGAGGTAGCGAGCAGTCAGGGGGATGTGAGGTAGCGAGCAGTCAGGGTGATGTGAGGTAGCGAGCAGTCAGGGGGACGTGAGGTAGCGAGCAGTCAGGGGGATGTGAGGGAGCGAGCAGTCAGGGGGATGTGAGGTCGCGAGCAGTCAGGGGGATGTGAGGTAGAGAACAGTCAGGGGGATGTGAGGTAGCGAGCAGTCAGGGTGATGTGAGGTAGCGAGCAGTCAGGGGGAGGTGAGGTAGCGAGCAGTCAGGGTGATGTGAGGTAGAGAGCAGTCAGGGGGATGTGAGATACCGAGCGGTCAGGGGGATGAGAGGTAGCGAGCAGTCAGGGGGGTGTGAGGTAGCGAGCAGTCAGGGCGATGTGAGGTAGCGAGCAGTCAAGATGCTGTGAGGTAGCGAGCAGTCAGTGTGATGTGAGGTAGCGAGCAGTCAGGTGATGTGAGGTAGCGAGCAGTCAGGGGGATGTGAGGTAGCGAGCAGTCAGGGGGATGTGAGGTAGCGTGCAGTCAGGGTGATGTGAGATAGCGAGCAGTCAGGGAGATGTGAGGTAGCGAGCAGTCAGGGGGATGTGAGGTAGCGAGCAGTCAGGGGGATGTGAGGCAGCGAGCAGTCAGGGGGATGTGAGGTAGCGAGCAGTCAGGGGGATGTGAGGTAGCGAGCAGTCAGTGGGATGTGAGGGAGCGAGCAGTCGGGGATGTGAGGTAGCGAGCAGTCAGGGGGATGTGAGGTGGCGAGCAGTCAGGGTGATGTGAGGTAGCGAGCAGTCAGGGTGATGTGAGGTAGTGAGCAGTCGGGGATGTGAGGTAGCGAGCAGTCAGGGGGATGTGAGGTAGCGAGCAGTCAGGGGGATGTGAGGTAGCGAGCAGTCAGGGTTAAGTGAGGTAGCGAGCAGTCAGGGGGATGCGAGGTAGCGAGCAGTCAGGGGGATGTGAGGTAGCGAGCAGTCGGGGAGATGTGAGGTAGCGAGCAGTCAGGGGGATGTGAGGTAGCGAGCAGTCAGGGTGACGTGAGGTAGCGAGCAGTCGGGGGGATGTGAGGGAGCGAGCAGTCAGTGGGATGTGAGGTAGCGAGCTGTCAGGGGATGTGAGGTAGCGAGCAGTCAGGGGGATGCGAGGTAGCGAGCAGTCGGGGGGATGTGAGGTAGCGAGCAGTCAGGGGGCTGTGAGGTAGCGAGCAGTCAGGGGGATGTGAGGTAGCGAGCAGTCAGGGGGATGTGAGGGAGCGAGCAGTCAGGGGGATGTGAGGTAGGGAGCAGTCAGTGGGATGTGAGGTAGCGAGCAGTCAGGGGGATGTGAGGTAGCGAGCAGTCAGAGGGATGTGAGGTAGCGAGCAGTCAGGGGGATGTGAGGTAGCGAGCAGTCAGGGGGATGTGAGGTAGCCAGCAGTCAGGGGGATGTGTGGTAGCGAGCAGTCAGGGGGATGTGAGGTAGCGAGCAGTCAGGGTGATGTGAGGTAGTGAGCAGTCAGGGGGATATGTGGTAGCGAGCAGTCGGGGGGATGTGAGGTAGCGAGCAGTCAGGGTGATGTGAGGTAGCGAGCAGTCTGGGGGATGTGAGGGAGCGAGCAGTCAGGGGGATGTGAAGTAGCGAGCAGTCGGGGGGATGTGAGGCAGCGAGCAGTCAGGGGGATGTGAGGTAGCGAGCAGTCAGGGTGCTGTGAGGTAGCGAGCAGCCAGGGGGATGTGAGGTAGCGAGCAGTCAGGGGGATGTGAGGTAGCGAGCAGTCAGGGGTCTGTGAGGTAGCGAGCAGTCAGGGTGATGTGAGGTAGCGAGCAGTCAGGGGGATGTGAGGTAGCGAGCAGTCAGGGGTCTGTGAGGTAGCGAGCAGTCAGGGTGATGTGAGGGAGCGAGCAGTCAGGGGGATGTGAGGTAGCGAGCAGTCAGGGGGATGTGAGGTACGAGCAGTCAGGGGGATGTGAGGTAGCGAGCAGTCAGAGGGGATGTGAGGGAGCGAGCTGTCAGGGGGGATGTGAGGTAGCGAGCTGTCAGGGGGATGTGAGGTAGCGAGCAGTCAGGGGGATGAGAGGTAGCGAGCAGTCAGGGGGATGAGAGGTAGCGAGCAGCCAGGTGGATGTGAGGTAGCGAGCAGTCATGGGGATGTGAGGTAGCGAGCAGTCGGGGTGATGTGAGGTAGCGAGCAGTCAGGGGGATGTGAAGTAGCGAGCAGTCAGGGTGATGTGAGGTAGCGAGCAGTCAGGGCGTTGTGAGGTAGCGAGCAGTCTGGGGGATGTGAGGTAGCGAGCACTCAGGGGGATGTGAGGGAGCGAGCAGTCAGGGGGATGTGAGGTAGCGAGCAGTCAGGGGGTTGTGAGGTAGCGAGCAGTCGGGGGGATGTGAGGTAGCGAGCAGTCAGGGGGATGTGAGGTAGCGAGCAGTCAGGGTGATGTGAGGGAGCGAGCAGTCAGGGTGCTGTGAGGTAGCGAGCAGTCAGGGGGATGTGAGGTAGCGAGCAGTCAGGGGGATGTGAGGTAGCGAGCAGTCAGGGTGATGTGAGGTAGCGAGCAGTCAGGGGGATGTGAGGTAGCGAGCAGTCAGGGGGATGTGAGGTAGCGAGCAGTCAGGGTGATGTGAGGTCGCGAGCAGTCAGGGTGATGTGAGGGAGCGAGCAGTCAGGGTGCTGTGAGGTAGCGAGCAGTCAGGGGGATGTGAGGTAGCGAGCAGTCAGGGGGCTGTGAGGTAGCGAGCAGTCAGGGGGATGTGAGGTAGCGAGCAGTCAGGGGGATGTGATGTAGCGAGCAGTCAGGGGGATGTGAGGTAGCGAGAAGTCAGGGGGATGTGAGGGAGCAAGCAGTCAGGGGGATGTGAGGGAGCGAGCAGTCAGGGGGATGTGAGGTAGCGAGCAGTCAGGGGGATGTGAGGTAGCGAGCAGTCAGGGTGATGTGAGGTAGTGAGCAGTCAGGGGGATGTGAGGTAGGGAGCAGTCAGGGTGATGTGAGGTAGTGAGCAGTCAGGGGGATGTGAGGTAGCGAGCAGTCAGGGTGATGTGAGGTAGTGAGCAGTCAGGGGGATGTGAGGTAGGGAGCAGTCAGGGTGATGTGAGGTAGTGAGCAGTCAGGGGGATGTGAGGTAGGGAGCAGTCAGTGGGATGTGAGGTAGCGAGCAGTCAGGGGGATGTGAGCTAGCGAGCAGTCAGGGGGATGTGAGGTAGCGAGCAGTCAGGGTGATGTGAGGTAGCGAGCAGTCAGGGGGATGTGAGGTAGCGAGCAGTCAGGGTGATGTGAGGTAGTGAGCAGTCAGGGGGATGTGAGATACCGAGCAGTCAGTGGGATGTGAGGTAGCGAGCAGTCAGGGGGATGTGAGTTAGCGAGCAGTCAGGGGGATGTGTGGTTGTGAGCAGTCAGCGGAATGTGAGGTAGCGAGCAGTCAGGGTGATGTGAGGTAGCGAGCAGTCAGGGGGATGTGAGGTAGCGAGCAGTCAGGGGGATGTGAGGTAGCGAGCAGTCAGGGGGATGTGAGGTAGCGAGCAGTCAGGGGGATGTGAGTTAGCGAGCAGTCAGGGGGATGTGTGGTTGTGAGCAGTCAGCGGAATGTGAGGTAGCGAGCAGTCAGGGTGATGTGAGGTGGCGAGCAGTAAGGAGGATGTGAGGTAGCGAGCAGTCAGGGTGATGTGAGGTAGCGAGCAGTCAGGGGGATGTGAGGTAGCGAGCAGTCAGGGGGATGTGAGGTAGCGAGCAGTCAGGGGGATGTGAGGTAGCGAGCAGTCAGGGGGATGTGAGGTAGCGAGCAGTCAGGGGGATGTGAGGTAGGGAGCAGTCAGGGGGATGTGAGGTAGCGAGCAGTCAGGGGGATGTGAGGTAGGGAGCAGTCAGGGTGATGTGAGGTAGTGAGCAGTCAGGGGGATGTGAGGTAGGGAGCAGTCAGTGGGATGTGAGGTAGCGAGCAGTCAGGGGGATGTGAGATAGCGAGCAGTCAGGGGGATGTGAGGTAGCGAGCAGTCAGGGGGATGTGAGGTAGCGAGGAGTCAGGGGGATGTGAGGTAGCGAGCAGTCAGCGGGATGTGATGTAGCGAGCAGTCAGGGGGATGTGAGGTAGCGAGCAGTCAGGGGGATGTGAGGTAGCGAGCAGTCAGGGGGATGTGAGGTAGCGAGCAGTCGGTGTGATGTGAGGTAGCGAGCAGTCAGGGGGATGTGAGGGAGCGAGCAGTCAGGGTGATGTGAGGTAGCGAGCAGTCAGGGTGATGTGAGGTAGCGAGCAGTCAGGGGGATGTGAGGTAGCGAGCAGTCAGGGAGATGTGAGGTAGCGAGCAGTCAGGGTGATGTGAGGTAGCGAGCAGTCAGGGGGATGTGAGGTAGTGAGCAGTCAAGGGGGATGTGAGGTAGCGAGCAGTCAGGGTGCTGTGAGTTAGCGAGCAGTCAGGGTGATGTGAGGTAGCGAGCAGTCAGGATGATGTGAGGTAGCGAGCAGTCAGTGTGATGTGAAGTATCGAGCTGTCAGGGGGATGTGAGGTAGCGAGCAGTCAGGGGGATGTGAGGTAGCGAGCAGTCAAGGGGGACGTGAGAGAGCGAGCAGTCAGGGGGATGTGAGGTAGCGAGCAGTCAGTGGGATGTGAGTAAGCGAGCAGTCAGAGTGCTGTGAAGTAGCGAGCAGTCAGGGTGATGTGAGGTAGCGAGCAGTCAGGATGGTGTGAGGTAGCGAGCAGTCAGTGTGATGTGAGGTATCGAGCAGACAGTGGGATGTGAGGTAGCGAGCAGTCAGGGGGATGTGAGGTTGCGAGCAGTCAGGGGGGATGTGAGGTAGCGAGCAGTCAGGGGGATGTGAGGTAGCGAGCAGTCAGGGGGATGTGAGGTAGCGAGCAGTCAAGGGGGATGTGAGGTCGCGAGCAGTCAGGGGGAAGTGAGGTAGCGAGCAGTCAGGGTGAAGTGAGGTAGCGAGCAGTCAGGGGGATGTGAGGTAGCGAGCAGTCAGGGTGAAGTGAGGTAGCGAGCAGTCAGGGGGATGTGAGGTAGCGAGCAGTCAGGGGGATGTGAGGTAGCGAGCAGTCAGGGTGATGTGAGGTAGTGAGCAGTCGGGGGGATGTGAGGGAGTGAGCAGTCAGGGGGATGTGAGGTAGCGAGCAGTCAGGGGGATGTGATGTAGCGAGCAGTCAGGGGGATGTGAGGTAGCGAGCAGTCAGGGGGATGTGAGGGAGCAAGCAGTCAGGGGGATGTGAGGGAGCGAGCAGTCAGGGGGATGTGAGGTAGCGAGCAGTCAGGGGGATGTGAGGTAGCGAGCAGTCAGGGTGATGTGAGGTAGTGAGCAGTCAGGGGGATGTGAGGTAGGGAGCAGTCAGGGTGATGTGAGGTAGCGAGCAGTCAGGCGGATGTGAGGTAGCGAGCAGTCAGGGGGATGTGAGGTAGCGAGCAATTAGGGGGATGTGAGGTAGCGAGCAGTCGGTGTGATGTGACGTAGCGAGCAGTCAGGGGGATGTGAGGTAGCGAGCAGTCAGGGGGATGTGAGGTAGCGAGCAGTCAGGGGGGATGTGAGGGAGCGAGCAGTCAGGGTGAAGTGAGGTAGCGAGCAGTCAGGGGGATGTGAGGTAGCGAGCAGTCAGGGGGGATGTGAGGTAGCGAGCAGTCAGGGTGAAGTGAGGTAGCGAGCAGTCAGGGGGATGTGAGATAGCGAGCAGTCTGGTGGGAAGTGAGGTAGCGAACAGTCAGGGTGGAGTGAGGTAGCGAGCAGTCAGGGGGATGTGAGGTAGCGAGCAGTCAGGGTGATGTGTGGTAGGGAGCAGTAAGGGTGATGTGTGGTAGCGAGCAGTCAGGGTGATGTGAGGTAGCGAGCAGTCAGGGGGATGTTTGGTAACGAGCAGTCAGGGGGATGTGAGGTAGCGAGCAGTCAGGGTGATGTGAGGTAGCGAGCAGTCAGGGGGATGTGAGGTAGCGAGCAGTCAGGGTGATGTGAGGTAGCGAGCAGTCAGGGTGATGTGAGGTAGCGAGCAGTCAGGGGGATGTGAGGTAGCGAGTAGTCAGCGGGGTGTGAGGTAGCGAGCAGTCAGGGGGATGTGAAGTAGCGAGCAGTCAGGGGCTTGTGAGGTAGCGAGCAGTCAGGGGGATGTGAGGTAGCGAGCAGTCAGGGGGATGTGAGGTAGCGAGCAGTCAGGGGAATGTGAGGTATCGAGCAGTCAGGGGGATGTGAGGTTGCGAGCAGTCAGGGGGCTGTGAGGTAGCGAGCAGTCAGGATGATGTGAGGTAGCGAGCAGT
The DNA here is from genome assembly GCF_052327205.1 of Somniosus microcephalus. NCBI lineage: Eukaryota > Metazoa > Chordata > Chondrichthyes > Squaliformes > Somniosidae > Somniosus > Somniosus microcephalus. Next base: position 18,745,614 of record NC_141006.1, on the reverse strand, counting down.
CAGGGGGATGTGAGGTAGCGAGCAGTGAGGGGGATGTGAGGTAGCAAGCAGTCAGGGGGATGTGAGGTAGTGAGCAGTCAGGATGATGTGAGGTAGCGATCAGTCAGGGGGATGTGAGGTAGCGAGCAGTCAGGGGGATGTGAGGTAGCGAGCAGTCAGGGGGGATGTGAGGTAGCGAGCAGTCAGGGGGATGTGAGTTCGCGAGCAGTCAGGCGGATGTGAGGTAGCGAGCAGTCAGGGTGCTGTGAGGTAGCGAGCAGTCAGGGGGGATGTGAGGTAGCGAGCAGTCAGGGGGGATATGAGGTAGCGAGCAGTCAGGGTGAAGTGAGGTAGCGAGCAGTCAGGGTGATGTGAGGTAGCGAGCACTCAGGGTGACGTGAGATAGCGAGCAGTCAGGGGGATGTGTAGTAGTGAGCAGTCAGGGTGATGTGAGGTAGCGAGCAGTCAGGGGGATGTGTGGTAGCGAGCAGTCAGGGGGATGTGAGGGAGCGAGCAGTCAGGGGGATGTGTGGTAACGAGCAGTCAGGGGGATGTGAGGTAGCGAGCAGTCAGGGTGATGTGAGGTAGCGAGCAGTCAGGTGGATGTGTGGTAGCGAGCAGTCAGGGGGATGTGAGGTGGCGAGCAGTCAGGGGGATGTGAGGTAGAGAGCAGTCAGGGGGATGTGAGGTAGCGAGCAGTCAGGGGGATGTGAGATAGCGAGCAGTCAGGGGGATGTGAGGGAGCGAGCAATCAGTGGGATGTGAGGTAGCGAGCAGTCAGGGTGATGTGAGGTAGCGAGCAGTCAGGGGGATGTGAGGTAGCGAGCAGCCAGGGGTGTGTGAGGTAGCGAGCAGTCAGGGGGATGTGAAGTAGCGAGCAGTCAGGGGGATGTGAGGTAGCGAGCAGTCAGGGGGATGTGAGGTAGCGAGCAGTCAGGGTGATGTGAGGTAGCGAGCAGTCTGGGGAATGTGAGGTAGCGAGCAGTCAGGGGGATGTGAGGGAGCGAGCAGTCAGGGGGATGTGAGGTAGCCAGCAGTCAGGGTGATGTGAGGTAGCGAGCAGTCGGGGGGATGTGAGGTAGCGAGCAGTCAGGGGGATGTGATTTAGCGAGCAGTCCGGGGGAGGTGAGGTAGCAAGCAGTCAGGGTGATGTGAGGTAGCGAGCAGTCAGGGGGATGTGAGGTAGAGAGCAGTCAGGGTGATGTGAGGGAGCGAGCAGTCAGGGGGATGTGAGATAGCGAGCAGTCAGGGTGATGTGAGGTAGCGAGCAGTCAGGGTGATGTGAGGGAGCGAGCAGTCAGGGGGATGTGAGGTAGTGAGCAGTCAGGGTGATGTGAGGGAGCAAGCAGTCAAGGTGATGTGAGGGAGCGAGCAGTCAGGGGGATGTGAGGTATAGAGCAGTCAGGGGGGATGTGAGGGAGCGAGCAGTCAGGGGGGATTTGAGGTAGCGAGCTGTCAGGAGGATGTGAGGTAGCGAGCAGTCAGGGGGATGAGAGGTAGCGAGCAGTCAGGGGGATGAGAGGTAGCGAGCAGTCAGGGGGATGAGAGGTAGCGAGCAGTCAGGGTGATGTGAGGTTGCGAGCAGTCAGGGTGATGTGAGGTAGCGAGCAGTCAGGGGGATGTGAAGTAGCGAGCAGTCAGGGTGATGTGAGGTAGCGAGCAGTCAGGGTGATGTGAGGTGGCGAGCAGTCTGGGGGATGTGAGGTAGCGAGCACTCAGGGGGATGTGAGGGAGCGAGCAGTCAGGGGGATGTGAGGTAGCGAGCAGTCAGGGGGATGTGAGGTCGCGAGCAGTCGGGGGGATGTGAGGTAGCGAGCAGTCCGGGTGATGTGAGGTAGCGAGCAGTCAGGGGGATGTGAGGTAGCGAGCAGTCAGGGGGATGTGAGGTAGCGAGCAGTCAGGGTGATGTGAGGTAGCGAGCAGTCAGGGTGATGTGAGGGAGCGAGCAGTCAGGGTGCTGTGAGGTAGCGAGCAGTCAGGGGGATGTGAGGTAGCGAGCAGTCAGGGGGATGTGAGGTAGCGAGCAGTCAGGGGGATGTGAGGTAGCGAGCAGTCAGTGTGATGTGAGGTAGCGAGCAGTCAGGGTGATGTGAGGTAGTGAGCATTCAGCGGGATGTGAGGTAGCGAGCAGTCAGGGTGATGTGAGGTAGCGAGCAGAAAGGGGGATGTGAGGTAGCGAGCAGTCAGGGGGATGTGAGGTAGCGAGCAGTCAGGGGGATGTGAGGTAGGGAGCAGTCAGGGTGATGTGAGGTAGTGAGCAGTCAGGGGGATGTGAGATAGCGAGCAGTCAGGGGGATGTGAGGTAGCGAGCAGTCAGGGGGATGTGAGGTAGCGAGCAGTCAGGGGATGTGAGGTAGCGAGCAGTCAGGATGATGTGAGGTAGCGAGCAGTCAGGGGGATGTGAGGTAGCGAGCAGTCAGGGGGATGTGAGGTAGCGAGCAGTCAGGGGGATGTGAGGTAGCGAGCAGTCGGTGTGATGTGAGGTAGCGAGCAGTCGGTGTGATGTGAGGTAGCGAGCAGTCAGGGGGATGTGAGGTAGCGAGCAGTCAGGATGATGTGAGTTAGCGAGCAGTCAGGATGATGTGAGGTAGCGAGCAGTCAGGGTGATGTGAGGTAGCGAGCAGTCAGGGGGATGTGAGGTAGCGAGCAGGCAGGGGGATGTGAGGTAGCGAGCAGTCAGGGGGATGTGAGGTAGCGAGCAGTCAGGGGGATGTGAGGTAGCGAGCAGTCAGGGGGATGTGAGGTAGCGAGCAGCCAGGGGGATGTGAGGTAGCGAGCAGTCAGGGGGATGTGAGGTAGCCAGCACTCAGGGGGATGTGAGGGAGCGATCAGTCAGGGGGATGTGAGGTAGCGAGCAGTCAGGGGGATGTGAGGGAGCGAGCAGTCAGGGGGATGTGAGGTAGCGAGCAGTCAGGGTGATGTGAGGTAGTGAGCAGTCAGCGGGATGTGAGGTAGCGAGCAGTCAGGGGGATGTGAGGTAGCGAGCAGTCAGAGGGATGTGAGGTAGCGAGCAGTCAGGGGGATGTGAGGTAGGGAGCAGTCAGGGTGATGTGAGGTAGTGAGCAGTCAGGGGGATGTGAGATAGCGAGCAGTCAGGGGGATGTGAGGTAGCGAGCAGTCAGTGGGATGTGAGGTAGCGAGCAGTCAGGGGATGTGAGGTAGCGAGCAGTCAGGATGATGTGAGGTAGCGAGCAGTCAGGGGGATGTGAGGTAGCGAGCAGTCAGGGGGATGTGAGGTAGCGAGCAGTCAGGGGGATGTGAGGTAGCGAGCAGTCGGTGTGATGTGAGGTAGCGAGCAGTCAGGGGGATGTGAGGTAGCGAGCAGTCAGGATGATGTGAGTTAGCGAGCAGTCAGGGTGATGTGAGGTAGCGAGCGGTCAGGATGATGTGAGGTAGCGAGCAGTCAGGGGGATGTGAGGTAGCGAGCAGGCAGGGGGATGTGAGGTAGCGAGCAGACAGGGGGATGTGAGGTAGCGAGCAGTCAGGGGGATGTGAGGTAGCGAGCAGTCAGGGGGATGTGAGGTAGCGAGCAGCCAGGGGGATGTGAGGTAGCGAGCAGTCAGGGGGATGTGAGGTAGCCAGCACTCAGGGGGATGTGAGGGAGCGATCAGTCAGGGGGATGTGAGGTAGCGAGCAGTCAGGTTGATGTGAGGTAGCGAGCAGTCAGGGGGATGTGAGGTAGCGAGCAGTCAGGGTGATGTGAGGTAGCGAGCAGTCAGGGTGATGTGAGGTAGCGAGCAGTCAGGATGATGTGAGGTAGCGAGCAGTCAGTGTGATGTGAGGTATCGAGCAGTCAGGGGGATGTGAGGTAGCGAGCAGTCAGGGGGATGTGAGGTAGCGAGCAGACAGTGGGGTGTGAGGTAGCGAGCAGTCAGGGGGATGTGAGGTAGCGAGCAATCAGTGGGATGTGAGGTAGCGAGCAGTCAGGGGGATGTGAGGTAGCGAGCAGTCATGGGGATGTGAGGTAGCGAGCAGTCAAGGGGGATGTGAGAGAGCGAGCAGTCAGGGGGATGTGAGGTAGCAAGCAGTCAGTGGGATGTGAGGTAGCGAGCAGACAGTGGGGTGTGAGGTAGCGAGCAGTCAGGGGGATGTGAGGTAGCGAGCAGTCAGGGGGGATGTGAGGTAGCAAGCAGTCAGGGGGATGTGAGGTAGCGAGCAGTCAGGGGGATGTGAGGTATCGAGCAGACAGTGGGATGTGAGGTAGCGAGCAGTCAGGGGGATGTGAGGTAGCGAGCAGTCGGGGGGATGTGAGGTAGCGAGCAGTCAGGGGGGATGTGAGGTAGCGAGCAGTCAGGGGGGATGTGAGGTAGCGAGCAGTCAGGGGGATGTGAGGTAGCGAGCAGTCAGGGGGATGTGAGGTAGCGAGCAGTCAGGGGGGATGTGAGGTAGCGAGCAGTCAGGGGGGATGTGAGGTAGCGAGCAGTCAGGGGGATGTGAGGTAGCGAGCAGTCAGGGGGATGTGAGGTAGCGAGCAGTCAAGGGGGATGTGAGGTAGCGAGCAGTCAGGGTGATGTGAGGGAGCGAGCAGTCAGGGGGATGTGAGGTAGTGAGCAGTCAGGGTGATGTGAGGGAGCAAGCAGTCAAGGTGATGTGAGGGAGCGAGCAGTCAGGGGGATGTGAGGTATAGAGCAGTCAGGGGGGATGTGAGGGAGCGAGCAGTCAGGGGGGATTTGAGGTAGCGAGCTGTCAGGAGGATGTGAGGTAGCGAGCAGTCAGGGGGATGAGAGGTAGCGAGCAGTCAGGGGGATGAGAGGTAGCGAGCAGTCAGGGGGATGAGAGGTAGCGAGCAGTCAGGGTGATGTGAGGTTGCGAGCAGTCAGGGTGATGTGAGGTAGCGAGCAGTCAGGGGGATGTGAAGTAGCGAGCAGTCAGGGTGATGTGAGGTAGCGAGCAGTCAGGGTGATGTGAGGTGGCGAGCAGTCTGGGGGATGTGAGGTAGCGAGCACTCAGGGGGATGTGAGGGAGCGAGCAGTCAGGGGGATGTGAGGTAGCGAGCAGTCAGGGGGATGTGAGGTCGCGAGCAGTCGGGGGGATGTGAGGTAGCGAGCAGTCCGGGTGATGTGAGGTAGCGAGCAGTCAGGGGGATGTGAGGTAGCGAGCAGTCAGGGGGATGTGAGGTAGCGAGCAGTCAGGGTGATGTGAGGTAGCGAGCAGTCAGGGTGATGTGAGGGAGCGAGCAGTCAGGGTGCTGTGAGGTAGCGAGCAGTCAGGGGGATGTGAGGTAGCGAGCAGTCAGGGGGATGTGAGGTAGCGAGCAGTCAGGGGGATGTGAGGTAGCGAGCAGTCAGTGTGATGTGAGGTAGCGAGCAGTCAGGGTGATGTGAGGTAGTGAGCATTCAGCGGGATGTGAGGTAGCGAGCAGTCAGGGTGATGTGAGGTAGCGAGCAGAAAGGGGGATGTGAGGTAGCGAGCAGTCAGGGGGATGTGAGGTAGCGAGCAGTCAAGGGGATGTGAGGTAGGGAGCAGTCAGGGTGATGTGAGGTAGTGAGCAGTCAGGGGGATGTGAGATAGCGAGCAGTCAGGGGGATGTGAGGTAGCGAGCAGTCAGGGGGATGTGAGGTAGCGAGCAGTCAGGGGATGTGAGGTAGCGAGCAGTCAGGATGATGTGAGGTAGCGAGCAGTCAGGGGGATGTGAGGTAGCGAGCAGTCAGGGGGATGTGAGGTAGCGAGCAGTCAGGGGGATGTGAGGTAGCGAGCAGTCGGTGTGATGTGAGGTAGCGAGCAGTCGGTGTGATGTGAGGTAGCGAGCAGTCAGGGGGATGTGAGGTAGCGAGCAGTCAGGATGATGTGAGTTAGCGAGCAGTCAGGATGATGTGAGGTAGCGAGCAGTCAGGGTGATGTGAGGTAGCGAGCAGTCAGGGGGATGTGAGGTAGCGAGCAGGCAGGGGGATGTGAGGTAGCGAGCAGTCAGGGGGATGTGAGGTAGCGAGCAGTCAGGGGGATGTGAGGTAGCGAGCAGTCAGGGGGATGTGAGGTAGCGAGCAGCCAGGGGGATGTGAGGGAGCGAGCAGTCAGGGGGATGTGAGGTAGCCAGCACTCAGGGGGATGTGAGGGAGCGATCAGTCAGGGGGATGTGAGGTAGCGAGCAGTCAGGGGGATGTGAGGGAGCGAGCAGTCAGGGGGATGTGAGGTAGCGAGCAGTCAGGGTGATGTGAGGTAGTGAGCAGTCAGCGGGATGTGAGGTAGCGAGCAGTCAGGGGGATGTGAGGTAGCGAGCAGTCAGAGGGATGTGAGGTAGCGAGCAGTCAGGGGGATGTGAGGTAGGGAGCAGTCAGGGTGATGTGAGGTAGTGAGCAGTCAGGGGGATGTGAGATAGCGAGCAGTCAGGGGGATGTGAGGTAGCGAGCAGTCAGTGGGATGTGAGGTAGCGAGCAGTCAGGGGATGTGAGGTAGCGAGCAGTCAGGATGATGTGAGGTAGCGAGCAGTCAGGGGGATGTGAGGTAGCGAGCAGTCAGGGGGATGTGAGGTAGCGAGCAGTCAGGGGGATGTGAGGTAGCGAGCAGTCGGTGTGATGTGAGGTAGCGAGCAGTCAGGGGGATGTGAGGTAGCGAGCAGTCAGGATGATGTGAGTTAGCGAGCAGTCAGGGTGATGTGAGGTAGCGAGCGGTCAGGATGATGTGAGGTAGCGAGCAGTCAGGGGGATGTGAGGTAGCGAGCAGGCAGGGGGATGTGAGGTAGCGAGCAGACAGGGGGATGTGAGGTAGCGAGCAGTCAGGGGGATGTGAGGTAGCGAGCAGTCAGGGGGATGTGAGGTAGCGAGCAGCCAGGGGGATGTGAGGTAGCGAGCAGTCAGGGGGATGTGAGGTAGCCAGCACTCAGGGGGATGTGAGGGAGCGATCAGTCAGGGGGATGTGAGATAGCGAGCAGTCAGGTTGATGTGAGGTAGCGAGCAGTCAGGGGGATGTGAGGTAGCGAGCAGTCAGGGTGATGTGAGGTAGCGAGCAGTCAGGGTGATGTGAGGTAGCGAGCAGTCAGGATGATGTGAGGTAGCGAGCAGTCAGTGTGATGTGAGGTATCGAGCAGTCAGGGGGATGTGAGGTAGCGAGCAGTCAGGGGGATGTGAGGTAGCGAGCAGACAGTGGGGTGTGAGGTAGCGAGCAGTCAGGGGGATGTGAGGTAGCGAGCAATCAGTGGGATGTGAGGTAGCGAGCAGTCAGGGGGATGTGAGGTAGCGAGCAGTCATGGGGATGTGAGGTAGCGAGCAGTCAAGGGGGATGTGAGAGAGCGAGCAGTCAGGGGGATGTGAGGTAGCAAGCAGTCAGTGGGATGTGAGGTAGCGAGCAGACAGTGGGGTGTGAGGTAGCGAGCAGTCAGGGGGATGTGAGGTAGCGAGCAGTCAGGGGGGATGTGAGGTAGCAAGCAGTCAGGGGGATGTGAGGTAGCGAGCAGTCAGGGGGATGTGAGGTATCGAGCAGACAGTGGGATGTGAGGTAGCGAGCAGTCAGGGGGATGTGAGGTAGCGAGCAGTCGGGGGGATGTGAGGTAGCGAGCAGTCAGGGGGGATGTGAGGTAGCGAGCAGTCAGGGGGGATGTGAGGTAGCGAGCAGTCAGGGGGATGTGAGGTAGCGAGCAGTCAGGGGGATGTGAGGTAGCGAGCAGTCAGGGGGGATGTGAGGTAGCGAGCAGTCAGGGGGGATGTGAGGTAGCGAGCAGTCAGGGGGATGTGAGGTAGCGAGCAGTCAGGGGGATGTGAGGTAGCGAGCAGTCAAGGGGGATGTGAGGTAGCCAGCAGTCAGGGGGGATGTGAGGCATCGAGAAGTCAGGTGGATGTGAGGTATCGAGCAGTCAGGGTGCTGTGAGGTAGCGAGCAGTCAGCGGGGATATGAGGTAGCGAGCAGTCAGGGTGAAGTGAGGTAGCGAGCAGTCAGGGTGATGTGAGGTAGCGAGCAGTCAGGGGGATGTGAGGTAGCGAGCAGTCAGGGTGCTGTGAGGTAGCGAGCAGTCAGGGGGAATGTGAGGTAGCGAGCAGTCAGCGGGGATGTGAGGTAGCGAGCAGTCAGGGTGAAGTGAGGTAGCGAGCAGTCAGGGGGATGTGAGGTAGCGAGCAGTCAGGGTGATGTGAGGTAGCGAGCAGTCTGGGGGATGTGAGGTAGCGAGCAGTCAGGGGGATGTGAGGGAGCGAGCAGTCAGGGGGATGTGAGGTAGCCAGCAGTCAGGGTGATGTGAGGTAGCGAGCAGTCGGGGGGATGTGAGGTAGCGAGCAGTCAGGGGGATGTGATTTAGCGAGCAGTCCGGGGGATGTGAGGTAGCAAGCAGTCAGGGTGATGTGAGGTTGCGAGCAGTCAGGGGGATGTGAGGTAGAGAGCAGTCAGGGTGATGTGAGGGAGCGAGCAGTCAGGGGGATGTGAGATAGCGAGCAGTCAGGGTGATGTGAGGTAGCGAGCAGTCAGGGTGATGTGAGGGAGCGAGCAGTCAGGGGGATGTGAGGTAGTGAGCAGTCAGGGTGATGTGAGGGAGCAAGCAGTCAAGGTGATGTGAGGGAGCGAGCAGTCAGGGGGATGTGAGGTATAGAGCAGTCAGGGGGGATGTGAGGGAGCGAGCAGTCAGGGGGGATTTGAGGTAGCGAGCTGTCAGGGGGATGTGAGGTAGCGAGCAGTCAGGGGGATGAGAGGTAGCGAGCAGTCAGGGGGATGAGAGGTAGCGAGCAGTCAGGGGGATGAGAGGTAGCGAGCAGTCAGGGGGATGTGAGGTAGCGAGCAGTCAGGGTGATGTGAGGTTGCGAGCAGTCAGGGTGATGTGAGGTAGCGAGCAGTCAGGGGGATGTGAAGTAGCGAGCAGTCAGGGTGATGTGAGGTAGCGAGCAGTCAGGGTGATGTGAGGTGGCGAGCAGTCTGGGGGATGTGAGGTAGCGAGCACTCAGGGGGATGTGAGGGAGCGAGCAGTCAGGGGGATGTGAGGTAGCGAGCAGTCAGGGGGATGTGAGGTAGCGAGCAGTCGGGGGGTTGTGAGGTAGCGAGCAGTCCGGGTGATGTGAGGTAGCGAGCAGTCAGGGGGATGTGAGGTAGCGAGCAGTCAGGGGGATGTGAGGTAGCGAGCAGTCAGGGTGATGTGAGGTAGCGAGCAGTCAGGGTGATGTGAGGGAGCGAGCAGTCAGGGTGCTGTGAGGTAGCGAGCAGTCAGGGGGATGTGAGGTAGCGAGCAGTCAGGGGGCTGTGAGGTAGCGAGCAGTCAGGGGGATGTGAGGTAGCGAGCAGTCAGGGGGATGTGATGTAGCGAGCAGTCAGGGGGATGTGAGGTAGCGAGCAGTCAGGGGGATGTGAGGGAGCGAGCAGTCAGGGGGATGTGAGGTAGCGAGCAGTCAGGGGGATGTGAGGGAGCGAGCAGTCAGGGGGATGTGAGGTACCGAGCAGTCAGGGTGATGTGAGGTAGCGAGCAGTCAGGGGGATGTGAGGTAGCGAGCAGTCAGGGGGATGTGAGGGAGCGAGCAGTCAGGGGGATGTGAGGTACTGAGCAGTCAGGGTGATGTGAGGTAGCGAGCAGTCAGGGGGATGTGAGCTAGCGAGCAGTCAGGGGGATGTGAGGTAGCGAGCAGTCAGGGTGATGTGAGGTAGCGAGCAGTCAGGGGGATGTGAGGTAGCGAGCAGTCAGGGGGATGTGAGGTAGCGAGCAGTCAGGGGGATGTGAGGTAGCGAGCAGTCAGGGTGATGTGAGGTAGCGAGCAGTCAGGGTGATGTGAGATAGTGAGCAGTCAGCGGGATGTGAGGGAGCGAGCAGTCAGGGTGATGTGAGGTAGCGAGCAGTAAGGGGGATGTGAGGTAGCGAGCAGTCAGGGGGATGTGAGGTAGCGAGCAGTCAGGGGGATGTGAGGTAGCGAGCAGTCAGGGGGATGTGAGGTAGGGAGCAGTCAGGGTGATGTGAGGTAGTGAGCAGTCAGGGGGATGTGAGATAGCGAGCAGTCAGGGGGATGTGAGGTAGCGAGCAGTCAGGGGGATGTGAGATAGCGAGCAGTCAGGGGATGTGAGGTAGCGAACAGTCAGGATGATGTGAGGTAGCGAGCAGTCAGGGGGATGTGAGGTAGCGAGCAGTCAGGGGGATGTGAGGTAGCGAGCAGTCAGGGGGATGTGAGGTAGCGAGCAGTCGGTGTGATGTGAGGTAGCGAGCAGTCAGGGGGATGTGAGCTAGCGAGCAGTCAGGATGATGTGAGTTAGCGAGCAGTCAGGGTGATGTGAGGTAGCGAGCAGTCAGGGTGATGTGAGGTAGCGAGCAGTCAGGGGGATGAGAGGTAGCGAGCAGGCAGGGGGATGTGAGGTAGCGAGCAGTCAGGGGGATGTGAGGTAGCGAGCAGTCAGGGGGATGTGAGGTAGCGAGCAGTCAGGGGGATGTGAGGTAGCGAGCAGCCAGGGGGATGTGAGGTAGCGAGCAGTCAGGGGGATGTGAGGTAGCCAGCACTCAGGGGGATGTGAGGGAGCGATCAGTCAGGGGGATGTGAGGTAGCGAGCAGTCAGGGGGATGTGAGGTAGCGAGCAGTCAGGGGGATGTGAGGTAGCGAGCAGTCAGGGTGATGTGAGGTAGTGAGCAGTCAGCGGGATGTGAGGTAGCGAGCAGTCAGGGTGATGTGAGGTAGCGAGCAGTAAGGGGGATGTGAGGTAGCGAGCAGTCAGGGGGATGTGAGGTAGCGAGCAGTCAGGGGGATGTGAGGTAGCGAGCAGTCAGGGGGATGTGAGGTACGGAGCAGTCAGGGTGATGTGAGGTAGTGAGCAGTCAGGGGGATGTGAGATAGCGAGCAGTCAGGGGGATGTGAGGAAGCGAGCAGTCAGGGGGATGTGAGGTAGCGAGCAGTCAGGGGATGTGAGGTAGCGAGCAGTCAGGATGATGTGAGGTAGCGAGCAGTCAGGGGGATGTGAGGTAGTGAGCAGTCAGGGGGATGTGACGTAGCGAGCAGTCAGGGGGATGTGAGGTAGCGAGCAGTCGGTGTGATGTGAGGTAGCGAGCAGTCAGGGGGATGTGAGGTAGCGAGCAGTCAGGATGATGTGAGTTAGCGAGCAGTCAGGGTGATGTGAGGTAGCGAGCAGTCAGGGTGATGTGAGGTAGCGAGCAGTCAGGGGGATGTGAGGTAGCGAGCAGGCAGGGGGATGTGAGGTAGCGAGCAGTCAGGGGGATGTGACGTAGCGAGCAGTCAGGGGGATGTGAGGTAGCGAGCAGTCAGGGGGATGTGAGGTAGCGAGCAGCCAGGGGGATGTGAGGTAGCGAGCAGTCAGGGGGATGTGAGGTAGCCAGCACTCAGGGGGATGTGAGGGAGCGATCAGTCAGGGGGGTGTGAGGTAGCGAGCAGTCAGGGGGATGTGAGGTAGCGAGCAGTCAGGGGGATGTGAGGTAGCGAGCAGTCAGGGTGATGTGAGGTAGCGAGCAGTCAGGGGGATGTGAGGTAGAGAGCAGTCAAGGGGGATGTGAGGTAGCGAGCAGTCAGGGTGCTATGAGGTAGCGAGCAGTCAGGGTGATGTGAGGTAGCGAGCAGTCAGGATGATGTGAGGTAGCGAGCAGTCAGTGTGATGTGAGGTATCGAGCAGTCAGGGGGATGTGAGGTAGCGAGCAGTCAGGGGGATGTGAGGTAGCGAGCAGACAGGGGGGTGTGAGGTAGCGAGCTGTCAGGGGGATGTGAGGTAGCGAGCAATCAGTGGGATGTGAGGTAGCGAGCAGTCAGGGGGATGTGAGGTAGCGAGCAGTCATGGGGATGTGAGGTAGCGAACAGTCAAGGGGGATGTGAGAGAGCGAGCAGTCAGGGGGATGTGAGGTAGCGAGCAGTCAGTGGGATGTGAGGTAGCGAGCAGACAGTGGGGTGTGAGGTAGCGAGCAGTCAGGGGGATGTGAGGTAGCGAGCAGTCAGGGGGGATGTGAGGTAGCAAGCAGTCAGGGGGATGTGAGGTAGCGAGCAGTCAGGGCGATGTGAGGTATCGAGCAGACAGTGGGATGTGAGGTAGCGAGCAGTCAGGGGGATGTGAGGTAGCGAGCAGTCGGGGGGATGTGAGGTAGCGAGCAGTCAGGGGGGATGTGAGGTAGCGAGCAGTCAGGGTGGATGTGAGGTAGCGAGCAGTCAGGGGGATGTGAGGTAGCGAGCAGTCAGGGGGATGTGAGGTAGCGAGCAGTCAGGGCGGATGTGAGGTAGCGAGCAGTCAGGGGGGATGTGAGGTAGCGAGCAGTCAGGGGGATGTGAGGTAGCGAGCAGTCAGGGGGATGTGAGGTAGCGAGCAGTCAAGGGGGATGTGAGATAGCCAGCAGTCAGGGGGGATGTGAGGCATCGAGCAGTCAGGTGGATGTGAGGTATCGAGCAGTCAGAGTGCTGTGAGGTAGCGAGCAGTCAGCGGGGATGTGAGGTAGCGAGCAGTCAGGGTGAAGTGAGGTAGCGAGCAGTCAGGGTGATGTGAGGTAGCGAGCAGTCAGGGGGATGTGAGGTAGCGAGCAGTCAGGGTGCTGTGAGGTAGCGAGCAGTCAGGGGGAATGTGAGGTAGCGAGCAGTCAGCGGGGATGTGAGGTAGCGAGCAGTCAGGGTGAAGTGAGGTAGCGAGCAGTCAGGGGGATGTGAGGTAGCGAGCAGTCAGGGTGAAGTGAGGTAGCGAGCAGTCAGGGTGCTGTGAGGTAGCGAGCAGTCACTGTGATGTGAGGTAGCGAGCAGTCAGGGGGATGTGAGGTAGCGAGCAGTCAGGGGGATGTGAGGTAGCGAGCAGTCAGGGGGATGTGAGGTAGCGAGCAGTCAGCGGGATGTTTGCTAACGAGCAGTCAGGGGGATGTGAGGTAGCGAGCAGTCAGGGGGATGTGAGGTAGCGAGCAGTCAGGGGGATGTGAGGTAGCGAGCAGTCAGGGGGATGTGAGGTAGCGAGCAGTCAGGGGGATGTGAGGTAGCGAGCAGTCAGGGGGATGTGAGGTAGCGAGCAGTCAGGGGGATGTGAGGTAGCGAGCAGTCAGGGGGATGTGAGGTACAGAGCAGTCAGGGGGATGTGAGGTAGCGAGCAGTCAGGGGGATGTGAGATAGCGAGCAGTCAGGGGGATGTGAGGGAGCAAGCAATCAGTGGGATGTGAGGTAGCGAGCAGTCAGGGTGATTTGAGGTAGCGAGCAGTCAGGGGGATGTGAGGTAGCGAGTAGTCAGCGGGGTGTGAGGTAGCGAGCAGTCAGGGGGATGTGAAGTAGCGAGCAGTCAGGGGGATGTGAGGTAGCGAGCAGTCAGGGGGATGTGAGGTAGCGAGCAGTCAGGGGGATGTGAGGTATCGAGCAGTCAGGGGGATGTGAGGTAGCGAGCAGTCAGGGGGATGTGAGGTAGCGAGCAGTCAGGATGATGTGAGGTAGCGAGCAGTCAGGGGGATGTGAGGTAGCGAGCAGTGAGGGGGATGTGAGGTAGCAAGCAGTCAGGGGGATGGGAGGTTGTGAGCAGTCAGGATGATGTGAGGTAGCGAGCAGTCAGGGGGATGTGAGGTAGCGAGCAGTCAGGGGGATGTGAGGTAGCGAGCAGTCAGGGGGGATGTGAGGTAGCGAGCAGTCAGAGGGATGTGAGTTCGCGAGCAGTCAGGCGGATGTGAGGTAGCGAGCAGTCAGGATGCTGTGAGGTAGCGAGCAGTCAGGGGGGATGTGAGGTAGCGAGCAGTCAGGGGGGATGTGAGGTAGCGAGCAGTCAGGGTGAAGTGAGGTAGCGAGCAGTCAGGGTGATGTGAGGTAGCGAGCAGTCAGGGGGGATGTGAGGTATCGAGCAGTCAGGGTGAAGTGAGGTAGCGAGCAGTCAGGGTGCTGTGAGGTAACGAGCAGTCAGGGGGATGTGAGGTAGCGAGCACTCAGGGTGACGTGAGATAGCAAGCAGTCAGGGGGATGTGTGGTAGTGAGCAGTCAAGGTGATGTGAGGTAGCGAGCAGTCAGGGGGATGTGTGGTAGCGAGCAGTCAGGGTGATGTGAGGTAGCGAGCAGTCAGGGTGATGTGAGGTAGCGAGCAGTCAGGGGGATGTGAGGTAGCGAGCAGTCAGGGGGATGTGAGGTAGCGAGCAGTCAGGGGGATGTGAGGTAGCGAGCAGTCAGGGGCATGTGTGGTAACGAGCAGTCAGGGCGATGTGAGGTATCGAGCAGACAGTGGGATGTGAGGTAGCGAGCAGTCAGGGGGATGTGAGGTAGCGAGCAGTCGGGGGGATGTGAGGTAGCGAGCAGTCAGGGGGGATGTGAGGTAGCGAGCAGTCAGGGTGGATGTGAGGTAGCGAGCAGTCAGGGGGATGTGAGGTAGCGAGCAGTCAGGGGGATGTGAGGTAGCGAGCAGTCAGGGGGGATGTGAGGTAGCGAGCAGTCAGGGGGGATGTGAGGTAGCGAGCAGTCAGGGGGATGTGAGGTAGCGAGCAGTCAGGGGGATGTGAGGTAGCGAGCAGTCAAGGGGGATGTGAGATAGCCAGCAGTCAGGGGGGATGTGAGGCATCGAGCAGTCAGGTGGATGTGAGGTATCGAGCAGTCAGAGTGCTGTGAGGTAGCGAGCAGTCAGCGGGGATGTGAGGTAGCGAGCAGTCAGGGTGAAGTGAGGTAGCGAGCAGTCAGGGTGATGTGAGGTAGCGAGCAGTCAGGGGGATGTGAGGTAGCAAGCAGTCAGGGTGCTGTGAGGTAGCGAGCAGTCAGGGGGAATGTGAGGTAGCGAGCAGTCAGCGGGGATGTGAGGTAGCGAGCAGTCAGGGTGAAGTGAGGTAGCGAGCAGTCAGGGGGATGTGAGGTAGCGAGCAGTCAGGGTGAAGTGAGGTAGCGAGCAGTCAGGGTGCTGTGAGGTAGCGAGCAGTCACTGTGATGTGAGGTAGCGAGCAGTCAGGGGGATGTGAGGTAGCGAGCAGTCAGGGGGATGTGAGGTAGCGAGCAGTCAGGGGGATGTGAGGTAGCGAGCAGTCAGCGGGATGTTTGCTAACGAGCAGTCAGGGGGATGTGAGGTAGCGAGCAGTCAGGGGGATGTGAGGTAGCGAGCAGTCAGGGGGATGTGAGGTAGCGAGCAGTCAGGGGGATGTGAGGTAGCGAGCAGTCAGGGGGATGTGAGGTAGCGAGCAGTCAGGGGGATGTGAGGTAGCGAGCAGTCAGGGGGATGTGAGGTAGCGAGCAGTCAGGGGGATGTGAGGTATCGAGCAGACAGTGGGATGTGAGGTAGCGAGCAGTCAGGGGGATGTGAGGTAGCGAGCAGTCGGGGGGATGTGAGGTAGCGAGCAGTCAGGGGGGATGTGAGGTAGCGAGCAGTCAGGGTGGATGTGAGGTAGCGAGCAGTCAGGGGGATGTGAGGTAGCGAGCAGTCAGGGGGATGTGAGGTAGCGAGCAGTCAGGGCGGATGTGAGGTAGCGAGCAGTCAGGGGGGATGTGAGGTAGCGAGCAGTCAGGGGGATGTGAGGTAGCGAGCAGTCAGGGGGATGTGAGGTAGCGAGCAGTCAAGGGGGATGTGAGATAGCCAGCAGTCAGGGGGGATGTGAGGCATCGAGCAGTCAGGTGGATGTGAGGTATCGAGCAGTCAGAGTGCTGTGAGGTAGCGAGCAGTCAGCGGGGATGTGAGGTAGCGAGCAGTCAGGGTGAAGTGAGGTAGCGAGCAGTCAGGGTGATGTGAGGTAGCGAGCAGTCAGGGGGATGTGAGGTAGCGAGCAGTCAGGGTGCTGTGAGGTAGCGAGCAGTCAGGGGGAATGTGAGGTAGCGAGCAGTCAGCGGGGATGTGAGGTAGCGAGCAGTCAGGGTGAAGTGAGGTAGCGAGCAGTCAGGGGGATGTGAGGTAGCGAGCAGTCAGGGTGAAGTGAGGTAGCGAGCAGTCAGGGTGCTGTGAGGTAGCGAGCAGTCACTGTGATGTGAGGTAGCGAGCAGTCAGGGGGATGTGAGGTAGCGAGCAGTCAGGGGGATGTGAGGTAGCGAGCAGTCAGGGGGATGTGAGGTAGCGAGCAGTCAGCGGGATGTTTGCTAACGAGCAGTCAGGGGGATGTGAGGTAGCGAGCAGTCAGGGGGATGTGAGGTAGCGAGCAGTCAGGGGGATGTGAGGTAGCGAGCAGTCAGGGGGATGTGAGGTAGCGAGCAGTCAGGGGGATGTGAGGTAGCGAGCAGTCAGGGGGATGTGAGGTAGCGAGCAGTCAGGGGGATGTGAGGTAGCGAGCAGTCAGGGGGATGTGAGGTACAGAGCAGTCAGGGGGATGTGAGGTAGCGAGCAGTCAGGGGGATGTGAGATAGCGAGCAGTCAGGGGGATGTGAGGGAGCAAGCAATCAGTGGGATGTGAGGTAGCGAGCAGTCAGGGTGATTTGAGGTAGCGAGCAGTCAGGGGGATGTGAGGTAGCGAGTAGTCAGCGGGGTGTGAGGTAGCGAGCAGTCAGGGGGATGTGAAGTAGCGAGCAGTCAGGGGGATGTGAGGTAGCGAGCAGTCAGGGGGATGTGAGGTAGCGAGCAGTCAGGGGGATGTGAGGTATCGAGCAGTCAGGGGGATGTGAGGTAGCGAGCAGTCAGGGGGATGTGAGGTAGCGAGCAGTCAGGATGATGTGAGGTAGCGAGCAGTCAGGGGGATGTGAGGTAGCGAGCAGTGAGGGGGATGTGAGGTAGCAAGCAGTCAGGGGGATGGGAGGTTGTGAGCAGTCAGGATGATGTGAGGTAGCGAGCAGTCAGGGGGATGTGAGGTAGCGAGCAGTCAGGGGGATGTGAGGTAGCGAGCAGTCAGGGGGGATGTGAGGTAGCGAGCAGTCAGAGGGATGTGAGTTCGCGAGCAGTCAGGCGGATGTGAGGTAGCGAGCAGTCAGGATGCTGTGAGGTAGCGAGCAGTCAGGGGGGATGTGAGGTAGCGAGCAGTCAGGGGGGATGTGAGGTAGCGAGCAGTCAGGGTGAAGTGAGGTAGCGAGCAGTCAGGGTGATGTGAGGTAGCGAGCAGTCAGGGGGGATGTGAGGTATCGAGCAGTCAGGGTGAAGTGAGGTAGCGAGCAGTCAGGGTGCTGTGAGGTAACGAGCAGTCAGGGGGATGTGAGGTAGCGAGCACTCAGGGTGACGTGAGATAGCAAGCAGTCAGGGGGATGTGTGGTAGTGAGCAGTCAAGGTGATGTGAGGTAGCGAGCAGTCAGGGGGATGTGTGGTAGCGAGCAGTCAGGGTGATGTGAGGTAGCGAGCAGTCAGGGTGATGTGAGGTAGCGAGCAGTCAGGGGGATGTGAGGTAGCGAGCAGTCAGGGGGATGTGAGGTAGCGAGCAGTCAGGGGGATGTGAGGTAGCGAGCAGTCAGGGGCATGTGTGGTAACGAGCAGTCAGGGCGATGTGAGGTATCGAGCAGACAGTGGGATGTGAGGTAGCGAGCAGTCAGGGGGATGTGAGGTAGCGAGCAGTCGGGGGGATGTGAGGTAGCGAGCAGTCAGGGGGGATGTGAGGTAGCGAGCAGTCAGGGTGGATGTGAGGTAGCGAGCAGTCAGGGGGATGTGAGGTAGCGAGCAGTCAGGGGGATGTGAGGTAGCGAGCAGTCAGGGGGGATGTGAGGTAGCGAGCAGTCAGGGGGGATGTGAGGTAGCGAGCAGTCAGGGGGATGTGAGGTAGCGAGCAGTCAGGGGGATGTGAGGTAGCGAGCAGTCAAGGGGGATGTGAGATAGCCAGCAGTCAGGGGGGATGTGAGGCATCGAGCAGTCAGGTGGATGTGAGGTATCGAGCAGTCAGAGTGCTGTGAGGTAGCGAGCAGTCAGCGGGGATGTGAGGTAGCGAGCAGTCAGGGTGAAGTGAGGTAGCGAGCAGTCAGGGTGATGTGAGGTAGCGAGCAGTCAGGGGGATGTGAGGTAGCAAGCAGTCAGGGTGCTGTGAGGTAGCGAGCAGTCAGGGGGAATGTGAGGTAGCGAGCAGTCAGCGGGGATGTGAGGTAGCGAGCAGTCAGGGTGAAGTGAGGTAGCGAGCAGTCAGGGGGATGTGAGGTAGCGAGCAGTCAGGGTGAAGTGAGGTAGCGAGCAGTCAGGGTGCTGTGAGGTAGCGAGCAGTCACTGTGATGTGAGGTAGCGAGCAGTCAGGGGGATGTGAGGTAGCGAGCAGTCAGGGGGATGTGAGGTAGCGAGCAGTCAGGGGGATGTGAGGTAGCGAGCAGTCAGCGGGATGTTTGCTAACGAGCAGTCAGGGGGATGTGAGGTAGCGAGCAGTCAGGGGGATGTGAGGTAGCGAGCAGTCAGGGGGATGTGAGGTAGCGAGCAGTCAGGGGGATGTGAGGTAGCGAGCAGTCAGGGGGATGTGAGGTAGCGAGCAGTCAGGGGGATGTGAGGTAGCGAGCAGTCAGGGGGATGTGAGGTAGCGAGCAGTCAGGGGGATGTGAGGTACAGAGCAGTCAGGGGGATGTGAGGTAGCGAGCAGTCAGGGGGATGTGAGATAGCGAGCAGTCAGGGGGATGTGAGGGAGCAAGCAATCAGTGGGATGTGAGGTAGCGAGCAGTCAGGGTGATTTGAGGTAGCGAGCAGTCAGGGGGATGTGAGGTAGCGAGTAGTCAGCGGGGTGTGAGGTAGCGAGCAGTCAGGGGGATGTGAAGTAGCGAGCAGTCAGGGGGATGTGAGGTAGCGAGCAGTCAGGGGGATGTGAGGTAGCGAGCAGTCAGGGGGATGTGAGGTATCGAGCAGTCAGGGGGATGTGAGGTAGCGAGCAGTCAGGGGGATGTGAGGTAGCGAGCAGTCAGGATGATGTGAGGTAGCGAGCAGTCAGGGGGATGTGAGGTAGCGAGCAGTGAGGGGGATGTGAGGTAGCAAGCAGTCAGGGGGATGGGAGGTTGTGAGCAGTCAGGATGATGTGAGGTAGCGAGCAGTCAGGGGGATGTGAGGTAGCGAGCAGTCAGGGGGATGTGAGGTAGCGAGCAGTCAGGGGGGATGTGAGGTAGCGAGCAGTCAGAGGGATGTGAGTTCGCGAGCAGTCAGGCGGATGTGAGGTAGCGAGCAGTCAGGATGCTGTGAGGTAGCGAGCAGTCAGGGGGGATGTGAGGTAGCGAGCAGTCAGGGGGGATGTGAGGTAGCGAGCAGTCAGGGTGAAGTGAGGTAGCGAGCAGTCAGGGTGATGTGAGGTAGCGAGCAGTCAGGGGGGATGTGAGGTATCGAGCAGTCAGGGTGAAGTGAGGTAGCGAGCAGTCAGGGTGCTGTGAGGTAACGAGCAGTCAGGGGGATGTGAGGTAGCGAGCACTCAGGGTGACGTGAGATAGCGAGCAGTCAGGGGGATGTGTGGTAGTGAGCAGTCAAGGTGATGTGAGGTAGCGAGCAGTCAGGGGGATGTGTGGTAGCGAGCAGTCAGGGTGATGTGAGGTAGCGAGCAGTCAGGGTGATGTGAGGTAGCGAGCAGTCAGGGGGATGTGAGGTAGCGAGCAGTCAGGGGGATGTGAGGTAGCGAGCAGTCAGGGGGATGTGAGGTAGCGAGCAGTCAGGGACATGTGTGGTAACGAGCAGTCAGGGGGATGTGAGGTAGCGAGCAGTCAGGGTGATGTGAGGTAGCGAGCAGTCAGGGGGATGTGAGGTAGCGAGCAGTCAGGGTGATGTGAGGTAGCGAGCAGTCAGGGGGATGTGAGGTAGCGAGCAGTCAGGGGGATGTGAGGTAGCGAGCAGTCAGGGGGATGTGAGGAATCGAGCAGTCAGGGGGATGTGAGGTAGCGAGCAGTCAGGGGGATGTGAGGTAGCGAGCAGTCAGGATGATGTGAGGTAGCGAGCAGTCAGTGGGATGTGAGGTAACGAGCAGTCAGGGGATGTGAGGTAGCGAGCAGTGAGGGGGACGTGAGGTAGTGAGCAGTCAGGATGATGTGAGGTAGCGAGCAGTCAGGGGAATGTGAGGTAACGAGCAGTCAGGGGATGTGAGGTAGCGAGCAGTCAGGGGTATGTGAGGTAGCGAGCATTCAGGGGGATGTGAGGTAGCGAGCAGTCAGGGGGATGTGAGGTAGCGAGCAATCAGGGGGATGTTTGGTAACGAGTAGTCAGGGGGATGTGAGGGAGCGAGCAGTCAGGGGGATGTGAGGTCGCGAGCAGTCAGGGGGATGTGAGGTAGCGAGCAGTCAGGGGGAAGTGAGGTAGAGAGCAGTCAGGGGGATGTGAGGTAGCGAGCAGTCAGGGGGATGTGAGATAGCGAGCAGTCAGGGGGATGTGAAGTAGCGAGCAGTCAGGGGGATGTGAGGTAGCGAGCAGTCAGGGGGATGTGAGGTAGCGAGCAGTCAGGGGGCTGTGAGGTAGCGAGCAGTCAGGATGATGTGAGGTTGCGAGCAGTCAGGGGGATGTGAGGTAGCGAGCAGTGAGGGGGATGTGAGGTAGCAAGCAGTCAGGGGGATGTGAGGTAGTGAGCAGTCAGGATGATGTGAGGTAGCGAGCAGTCAGGGGGATGTGAGGTAGCGAGCAGTCAGGGGGATGTGAGGTAGCCAGCAGTCAGGGGGGATGTGAGGTAGCGAGCAGTCAGGGGGATGTGAGTTCGCGAGCAGTCAGGCGGATGTGAGGTAGCGAGCAGTCAGGGTGCTGTGAGGTAGCGAGCAGTCAGGGGGGATGTGAGGTAGCGAGCACTCAGGGTGACGTGAGATAGCGAGCAGTCAGGGGGATGTGTGGTAGTGAGCAGTCAGGGTGATGTGAGGTAGCGAGCAGTCAGGGTGATGTGAGGTAGCGAGCAGTCAGGGGGATGTGAGGTAGCGAGTAGTCAGGGTGATGTGATGTAGCGAGCAGTCAGGGGGATGTGTGGTAGCGAGCAGTCAGGGGGATGTGAGGTAGCGAGCAGTCAGGGGGATGTGTGGTAACGAGCAGTCAGGGGGATGTGAGGTAGCGAGCAGTCAGGGTGATGTGAGGTAGCGAGCAGTCAGGGGGATGTGAGGCAGCGAGCAGTCAGGGGGATGTGAGGTGGCGAGCAGTCAGGGGGATGAGAGGTAGAGAGCAGTCAGGGGGATGTGAGGTAGCGAGCATTCAGGGGGATGTGAGGGAGCGAGCAATCAGTGGGATGTGAGGTAGCGAGCAGTCAGGGTGGTGTGAGGTAGCGAGCAGTCAGAGGGATGTGAGGTAGCGAGCAGCCAGGGGTGTGTGAGGTAGCGAGCAGTCAGGGGGATGTGAAGTAGCGAGCAGTCAGGGGGATGTGAGGTAGCGAGCAGTCAGGGGGATGTGAGGTAGCGAGCAGTCAGTGTGATGTGAGGTAGCGAGCAGTCTGGGGGATGTGAGGTAGCGAGCAGTCAGGGGGATGTGAGGGAGCGAGCAGTCAGGGGGATGTGAGGTAGCCAGCAGTCAGGGTGATCTGAGGTAGCGAGCAGTCGGGGGGATGTGAGGTAGCGAGCAGTCAGGGGGATGTGAGGTAGCGAGCAGTCGGGGGGATGTGAGGTAGCGAGCAGTCAGGGTGATGTGAGGTAGCGAGCAGTCAGGGTGATGTGAGGGAGCGAGCAGTCAGGGGGATGTGAGGTAGCGAGCAGTCGGGGGGATGTGAGGTAGCGAGCAGTCAGGGTGATGTGAGGTAGCGAGCAGTCACTGTGATGTGAGGTAGCGAGCAGTCAGGGGGATGTGAGGTAGCGAGCAGTCAGGGGGATGTGAGGTAGCGAGCAGTCAGGGGGATGTGAGGTAGCGAGCAGTCAGCGGGATGTTTGCTAACGAGCAGTCAGGGGGATGTGAGGTAGCGAGCAGTCAGGGGGATGTGAGGTAGCGAGCAGTCAGGGGGATGTGAGGTAGCGAGCAGTCAGGGGGATGTGAGGTAGCGAGCAGTCAGGGGGATGTGAGGTAGCGAGCAGTCAGGGGGATGTGAGGTAGCGAGCAGTCAGGGGGATGTGAGGTAGCGAGCAGTCAGGGGGATGTGAGGTACAGAGCAGTCAGGGGGATGTGAGGTAGCGAGCAGTCAGGGGGATGTGAGATAGCGAGCAGTCAGGGGGATGTGAGGGAGCAAGCAATCAGTGGGATGTGAGGTAGCGAGCAGTCAGGGTGATTTGAGGTAGCGAGCAGTCAGGGGGATGTGAGGTAGCGAGTAGTCAGCGGGGTGTGAGGTAGCGAGCAGTCAGGGGGATGTGAAGTAGCGAGCAGTCAGGGGGATGTGAGGTAGCGAGCAGTCAGGGGGATGTGAGGTAGCGAGCAGTCAGGGGGATGTGAGGTATCGAGCAGTCAGGGGGATGTGAGGTAGCGAGCAGTCAGGGGGATGTGAGGTAGCGAGCAGTCAGGATGATGTGAGGTAGCGAGCAGTCAGGGGGATGTGAGGTAGCGAGCAGTGAGGGGGATGTGAGGTAGCAAGCAGTCAGGGGGATGGGAGGTTGTGAGCAGTCAGGATGATGTGAGGTAGCGAGCAGTCAGGGGGATGTGAGGTAGCGAGCAGTCAGGGGGATGTGAGGTAGCGAGCAGTCAGGGGGATGTGAGGTAGCGAGCAGTCAGGGGGGATGTGAGGTAGCGAGCAGTCAGAGGGATGTGAGTTCGCGAGCAGTCAGGCGGATGTGAGGTAGCGAGCAGTCAGGATGCTGTGAGGTAGCGAGCAGTCAGGGGGGATGTGAGGTAGCGAGCAGTCAGGGGGGATGTGAGGTAGCGAGCAGTCAGGGTGAAGTGAGGTAGCGAGCAGTCAGGGTGATGTGAGGTAGCGAGCAGTCAGGGGGGATGTGAGGTATCGAGCAGTCAGGGTGAAGTGAGGTAGCGAGCAGTCAGGGTGCTGTGAGGTAACGAGCAGTCAGGGGGATGTGAGGTAGCGAGCACTCAGGGTGACGTGAGATAGCGAGCAGTCAGGGGGATGTGTGGTAGTGAGCAGTCAAGGTGATGTGAGGTAGCGAGCAGTCAGGGGGATGTGTGGTAGCGAGCAGTCAGGGTGATGTGAGGTAGCGAGCAGTCAGGGTGATGTGAGGTAGCGAGCAGTCAGGGGGATGTGAGGTAGCGAGCAGTCAGGGGGATGTGAGGTAGCGAGCAGTCAGGGGGATGTGAGGTAGCGAGCAGTCAGGGACATGTGTGGTAACGAGCAGTCAGGGGGATGTGAGGTAGCGAGCAGTCAGGGTGATGTGAGGTAGCGAGCAGTCAGGGGGATGTGAGGTAGCGAGCAGTCAGGGTGATGTGAGGTAGCGAGCAGTCAGGGGGATGTGAGGTAGCGAGCAGTCAGGGGGATGTGAGGTGGCGAGCAGTCAGGGGGATGTGAGGTAGAGAGCAGTCAGGGGGATGTGAGGTAGCGAGCAGTCAGGGGGATGTGAGATAGCGAGCAGTCAGGGGGATGTGAGGGAGCGAGCAATCAGTGGGATGTGAGGTAGCGAGCAGTCAGGGTGATGTGAGGTAGCGAGCAGTCAGGGGGATGTGAGGTAGCGAGCAGCCAGGGGTGTGTGAGGTAGCGAGCAGTCAGGGGGATGTGAAGTAGCGAGCAGTCAGGGGGATGTGAGGTAGCGAGCAGTCAGGGGATGTGAGGCAGCGAGCAGTCAGGGGGATGTGAGGTAGCGAGCAGTCAGGGGGATGTGAGGTAGCGAGCAGTCAGGGGGATGTGAGGAATCGAGCAGTCAGGGGGATGTGAGGTAGCGAGCAGTCAGGGGGATGTGAGGTAGCGAGCAGTCAGGATGATGTGAGGTAGCGAGCAGTCAGTGGGATGTGAGGTAACGAGCAGTCAGGGGATGTGAGGTAGCGAGCAGTGAGGGGGACGTGAGGTAGTGAGCAGTCAGGATGATGTGAGGTAGCGAGCAGTCAGGGGAATGTGAGGTAACGAGCAGTCAGGGGATGTGAGGTAGCGAGCAGTCAGGGGTATGTGAGGTAGCGAGCATTCAGGGGGATGTGAGGTAGCGAGCAGTCAGGGGGATGTGAGGTAGCGAGCAATCAGGGGGATGTTTGGTAACGAGTAGTCAGGGGGATGTGAGGGAGCGAGCAGTCAGGGGGATGTGAGGTCGCGAGCAGTCAGGGGGATGTGAGGTAGCGAGCAGTCAGGGGGAAGTGAGGTAGAGAGCAGTCAGGGGGATGTGAGGTAGCGAGCAGTCAGGGGGATGTGAGATAGCGAGCAGTCAGGGGGATGTGAAGTAGCGAGCAGTCAGGGGGATGTGAGGTAGCGAGCAGTCAGGGGGATGTGAGGTAGCGAGCAGTCAGGGGGCTGTGAGGTAGCGAGCAGTCAGGATGATGTGAGGTTGCGAGCAGTCAGGGGGATGTGAGGTAGCGAGCAGTGAGGGGGATGTGAGGTAGCAAGCAGTCAGGGGGATGTGAGGTAGTGAGCAGTCAGGATGATGTGAGGTAGCGAGCAGTCAGGGGGATGTGAGGTAGCGAGCAGTCAGGGGGATGTGAGGTAGCGAGCAGTCAGGGGGGATGTGAGGTAGCGAGCAGTCAGGGGGATGTGAGTTCGCGAGCAGTCAGGCGGATGTGAGGTAGCGAGCAGTCAGGGTGCTGTGAGGTAGCGAGCAGTCAGGGGGGATGTGAGGTAGCGAGCACTCAGGGTGACGTGAGATAGCGAGCAGTCAGGGGGATGTGAGGTAGCGAGCAGTCAGGGTGATGTGAGGTAGCGAGCAGTCAGGGGGATGTGAGGTAGCGAGTAGTCAGGGTGATGTGATGTAGCGAGCAGTCAGGGGGATGTGTGGTAGCGAGCAGTCAGGGGGATGTGAGGTAGCGAGCAGTCAGGGGGATGTGTGGTAACGAGCAGTCAGGGGGATGTGAGGTAGCGAGCAGTCAGGGTGATGTGAGGTAGCGAGCAGTCAGGGGGATGTGAGGCAGCGAGCAGTCAGGGGGATGTGAGGTGGCGAGCAGTCAGGGGGATGAGAGGTAGAGAGCAGTCAGGGGGATGTGAGGTAGCGAGCATTCAGGGGGATGTGAGATAGCGAGCAGTCAGGGGGATGTGAGGGAGCGAGCAATCAGTGGGATGTGAGGTAGCGAGCAGTCAGGGTGGTGTGAGGTAGCGAGCAGTCAGAGGGATGTGAGGTAGCGAGCAGCCAGGGGTGTGTGAGGTAGCGAGCAGTCAGGGGGATGTGAAGTAGCGAGCAGTCAGGGGGATGTGAGGTAGCGAGCAGTCAGGGGGATGTGAGGTAGCGAGCAGTCAGTGTGATGTGAGGTAGCGAGCAGTCTGGGGGATGTGAGGTAGCGAGCAGTCAGGGGGATGTGAGGGAGCGAGCAGTCAGGGGGATGTGAGGTAGCCAGCAGTCAGGGTGATCTGAGGTAGCGAGCAGTCGGGGGGATGTGAGGTAGCGAGCAGTCAGGGGGATGTGAGGTAGCGAGCAGTCGGGGGGATGTGAGGTAGCGAGCAGTCAGGGTGATGTGAGGTAGCGAGCAGTCAGGGTGATGTGAGGGAGCGAGCAGTCAGGGGGATGTGAGATAGCGAGCAGTCAGGGTGATGTGAGGTAGCGAGCAGTCAGGGTGATGTGAGGGAGCGAGCAGTCAGGGGGATGTGAGGTAGTGAGCAGTCAGGGTGATGTGAGGGAGCGAGCAGTCAAGGTGATGTGAGGGAGCGAGCAGTCAGGGGGATGTGAGGTAGCGAGCATTCAGGGGGATGTGAGGTAGCGAGCAGTCGGTGTGATGTGAGGTAGCGAGCAGTCAGGGGGATGTGAGGTAGCGAGCAGTCAGGATGATGTGAGTTAGCGAGCAGTCAGGGTGATGTGAGGTAACGAGCAGTCAGGGTGATGTGAGGTAGCGAGCAGTCAGGGGGATGTGAGGTAGCGAGCAGGCAGGGGGATGTGAGGTAGCGAGCAGTCAGGGGGATGTGAGGTAGCGAGCAGTCAGGGGGATGTGAGGTAGCGAGCAGTCAGGGGGATGTGAGGTAGCGAGCAGCCAGGGGGATGTGAGGTAGCGAGCAGTCAGGGGGATGTGAGGTAGCCAGCACTCAGGGGGATGTGAGGGAGCGATCAGTCAGGGGGGTGTGAGGTAGCGAGCAGTCAGGGGGATGTGAGGTAGCGAGCAGTCAGGGGGATGTGAGGTAGCGAGCAGTCAGGGTGATGTGAGGTAGCGAGCAGTCAGGGGGATGTGAGGTAGAGAGCAGTCAAGGGGGATGTGAGGTAGCGAGCAGTCAGGGTGCTATGAGGTAGCGAGCAGTCAGGGTGATGTGAGGTAGCGAGCAGTCAGGATGATGTGAGGTAGCGAGCAGTCAGTGTGATGTGAGGTATCGAGCAGTCAGGGGGATGTGAGGTAGCGAGCAGTCAGGGGGATGTGAGGTAGCGAGCAGACAGGGGGGTGTGAGGTAGCGAGCAGTCAGGGGGATGTGAGGTAGCGAGCAATCAGTGGGATGTGAGGTAGCGAGCAGTCAGGGGGATGTGAGGTAGCGAGCAGTCATGGGGATGTGAGGTAGCGAGCAGTCAAGGGGGATGTGAGAGAGCGAGCAGTCAGGGGGATGTGAGGTAGCGAGCAGTCAGTGGGATGTGAGGTAGCGAGCAGACAGTGGGGTGTGAGGTAGCGAGCAGTCAGGGGGATGTGAGGTAGCGAGCAGTCAGGGGGGATGTGAGGTAGCAAGCAGTCAGGGGGATGTGAGGTAGCGAGCAGTCAGGGCGATGTGAGGTATCGAGCAGACAGTGGGATGTGAGGTAGCGAGCAGTCAGGGGGATGTGAGGTAGCGAGCAGTCGGGGGGATGTGAGGTAGCGAGCAGTCAGGGGGGATGTGAGGTAGCGAGCAGTCAGGGTGGATGTGAGGTAGCGAGCAGTCAGGGGGATGTGAGGTAGCGAGCAGTCAGGGGGATGTGAGGTAGCGAGCAGTCAGGGGGGATGTGAGGTAGCGAGCAGTCAGGGGGGATGTGAGGTAGCGAGCAGTCAGGGGGATGTGAGGTAGCGAGCAGTCAAGGGGGATGTGAGGTAGCCAGCAGTCAGGGGGGATGTGAGGCATCGAGCAGTCAGGTGGATGTGAGGTATCGAGCAGTCAGAGTGCTGTGAGGTAGCGAGCAGTCAGCGGGGATGTGAGGTAGCGAGCAGTCAGGGTGAAGTGAGGTAGCGAGCAGTCAGGGTGAAGTGAGGTAGCGAGCAGTCAGGGGGATGTGAGGTAGCGAGCAGTCGGTGTGATGTGAGGTAGCGAGCAGTCAGGGGGATGTGAGGTAGCGAGCAGTCAGGATGATGTGAGTTAGCGAGCAGTCAGGGTGATGTGAGGTAGCGAGCAGTCAGGGTGATGTGAGGTAGCGAGCAGTCAGGGGGATGTGAGGTAGCGAGCAGGCAGGGGGATGTGAGGTAGCGAGCAGTCAGGGGGATGTGAGGTAGCGAGCAGTCAGGGGGATGTGAGGTAGCGAGCAGTCAGGGGGATGTGAGGTAGCGAGCAGCCAGGGGGATGTGAGGTAGCGAGCAGTCAGGGGGATGTGAGGTAGCCAGCACTCAGGGGGATGTGAGGGAGCGATCAGTCAGGGGGGTGTGAGGTAGCGAGCAGTCAGGGGGATGTGAGGTAGCGAGCAGTCAGGGGGATGTGAGGTAGCGAGCAGTCAGGGTGATGTGAGGTAGCGAGCAGTCAGGGGGATGTGAGGTAGAGAGCAGTCAAGGGGGATGTGAGGTAGCGAGCAGTCAGGGTGCTATGAGGTAGCGAGCAGTCAGGGTGATGTGAGGTAGCGAGCAGTCAGGATGATGTGAGGTAGCGAGCAGTCAGTGTGATGTGAGGTATCGAGCAGTCAGGGGGATGTGAGGTAGCGAGCAGTCAGGGGGATGTGAGGTAGCGAGCAGACAGGGGGGTGTGAGGTAGCGAGCAGTCAGGGGGATGTGAGGTAGCGAGCAATCAGTGGGATGTGAGGTAGCGAGCAGTCAGGGGGATGTGAGGTAGCGAGCAGTCATGGGGATGTGAGGTAGCGAGCAGTCAAGGGGGATGTGAGAGAGCGAGCAGTCAGGGGGATGTGAGGTAGCGAGCAGTCAGTGGGATGTGAGGTAGCGAGCAGACAGTGGGGTGTGAGGTAGCGAGCAGTCAGGGGGATGTGAGGTAGCGAGCAGTCAGGGGGGATGTGAGGTAGCAAGCAGTCAGGGGGATGTGAGGTAGCGAGCAGTCAGGGCGATGTGAGGTATCGAGCAGACAGTGGGATGTGAGGTAGCGGGCAGTCAGGGGGATGTGAGGTAGCGAGCAGTCGGGGGGATGTGAGGTAGCGAGCAGTCAGGGGGGATGTGAGGTAGCGAGCAGTCAGGGTGGATGTGAGGTAGCGAGCAGTCAGGGGGATGTGAGGTAGCGAGCAGTCAGGGGGATGTGAGGTAGCGAGCAGTCAGGGGGGATGTGAGGTAGCGAGCAGTCAGGGGGGATGTGAGGTAGCGAGCAGTCAGGGGGATGTGAGGTAGCGAGCAGTCAGGGGGATGTGAGGTAGCGAGCAGTCAAGGGGGATGTGAGGTAGCCAGCAGTCAGGGGGGATGTGAGGCATCGAGCAGTCAGGTGGATGTGAGGTATCGAGCAGTCAGAGTGCTGTGAGGTAGCGAGCAGTCAGCGGGGATGTGAGGTAGCGAGCAGTCAGGGTGAAGTGAGGTAGCGAGCAGTCAGGGTGATGTGAGGTAGCGAGCAGTCAGGGGGATGTGAGGTAGCGAGCAGTCAGGGTGCTGTGAGGTAGCGAGCAGTCAGGGGGAATGTGAGGTAGCGAGCAGTCAGCGGGGATGTGAGGTAGCGAGCAGTCAGGGTGAAGTGAGGTAGCGAGCAGTCAGGGGGATGTGAGGTAGCGAGCAGTCAGGGTGAAGTGAGGGAGCGAGCAGTCAGGGTGCTGTGAGGTAGCGAGCAGTCACTGTGATGTGAGGTAGCGAGCAGTCAGGGGGATGTGAGGCAGCGAGCAGTCAGGGGGATGTGAGGTAGCGAGCAGTCAGGGGGATGTGAGGTAGCGAGCAGTCAGCGGGATGTTTGCTAACGAGCAGTCAGGGGGATGTGAGGTAGCGAGCAGTCAGGGGGATGTGAGGTAGCGAGCAGTCAGGGGGATGTGAGGTAGCGAGCAGTCAGGGGGATGTGAGGTAGCGAGCAGTCAGGGGGATGTGAGGTAGCGAGCAGTCAGGGGGATGTGAGGTAGCGAGCAGTCAGGGGGATGTGAGGTAGCGAGCAGTCAGGGGGATGTGAGGTACAGAGCGGTCAGGGGGATGTGAGGTAGCGAGCAGTCAGGGGGATGTGAGATAGCGAGCAGTCAGGGGGATGTGAGGGAGCAAGCAATCAGTGGGATGTGAGGTAGCGAGCAGTCAGGGTGATTTGAGGTAGCGAGCAGTCAGGGGGATGTGAGGTAGCGAGTAGTCAGGGGGGTGTGAGGTAGCGAGCAGTCAGGGGGATGTGAAGTAGCGAGCAGTCAGGGGGATGTGAGGTAGCGAGCAGTCAGGGGGATGTGAGGTAGCGAGCAGTCAGGGGGATGTGAGGTATCGAGCAGTCAGGGGGATGTGAGGTAGCGAGCAGTCAGGGGGATGTGAGGTAGCGAGCAGTCAGGATGATGTGAGGTAGCGAGCAGTCAGGGGGATGTGAGGTAGCGAGCAGTGAGGGGGATGTGAGGTAGCAAGCAGTCAGGGGGATGGGAGGTTGTGAGCAGTCAGGATGATGTGAGGTAGCGAGCAGTCAGGGGGATGTGAGGTAGCGAGCAGTCAGGGGGATGTGAGGTAGCGAGCAGTCAGGGGGGATGTGAGGTAGCGAGCAGTCAGAGGGATGTGAGTTCGCGAGCAGTCAGGCGGATGTGAGGTAGCGAGCAGTCAGGATGCTGTGAGGTAGCGAGCAGTCAGGGGGGATGTGAGGTAGCGAGCAGTCAGGGGGGATGTGAGGTAGCGAGCAGTCAGGGTGAAGTGAGGTAGCGAGCAGTCAGGGTGATGTGAGGTAGCGAGCAGTCAGGGGGGATGTGAGGTAGCGAGCAGTCAGGGTGAAGTGAGGTAGCGAGCAGTCAGGGTGCTGTGAGGTAACGAGCAGTCAGGGGGATGTGAGGTAGCGAGCACTCAGGGTGACGTGAGATAGCGAGCAGTCAGGGGGATGTGTGGTAGTGAGCAGTCAAGGTGATGTGAGGTAGCGAGCAGTCAGGGGGATGTGTGGTAGCGAGCAGTCAGGGTGATGTGAGGTAGCGAGCAGTCAGGGAGTTGTGAGGTAGCGAGCAGTCAGGGGGATGTGAGGTAGCGAGCAGTCAGGGGGATGTGAGGTAGCGAGCAGTCAGGGGGATGTGAGGTAGCGAGCAGTCAGGGGCATGTGTGGTAACGAGCAGTCAGGGGGATGTGAGGTAGCGAGCAGTCAGGGTGATGTGAGATAGCGAGCAGTCAGGGGGATGTGAGGTAGCGAGCAGTCAGGGTGATGTGAGGTAGCGAGCAGTCAGGGGGATGTGAGGTAGCGAGCAGTCAGGGGGATGTGAGGTGGCGAGCAGTCAGGGGGATGTGAGGTAGAGAGCAGTCAGGGGGATGTGAGGTAGCGAGCAGTCAGGGGGATGTGAGATAGCGAGCAGTCAGGGGGATGTGAGGGAGCGAGCAATCAGTGGGATGTGAGGTAGCGAGCAGTCAGGGTGATGTGAGGTAGCGAGCAGTCAGGGGGATGTGAGGTAGCGAGCAGCCAGGGGTGTGTGAGGTAGCGAGCAGTCAGGGGGATGTGAAGTAGCGAGCAGTCAGGGGGATGTGAGGTAGCGAGCAGTCAGGGGGATGTGAGGCAGCGAGCAGTCAGGGGGATGTGAGGTAGCGAGCAGTCAGGGGGATGTGAGGTAGCGAGCAGTCAGGGGGATGTGAGGAATCGAGCAGTCAGGGGGATGTGAGGTAGCGAGCAGTCAGGGGGATGTGAGGTAGCGAGCAGTCAGGATGATGTGAGGTAGCGAGCAGTCAGTGGGATGTGAGGTAACGAGCAGTCAGGGGATGTGAGGTAGCGAGCAGTGAGGGGGACGTGAGGTAGTGAGCAGTCAGGATGATGTGAGGTAGCGAGCAGTCAGGGGAATGTGAGGTAACGAGCAGTCAGGGGATGTGAGGTAGCGAGCAGTCAGGGGTATGTGAGGTAGCGAGCATTCAGGGGGATGTGAGGTAGCGAGCAGTCAGGGGGATGTGAGGTAGCGAGCAATCAGGGGGATGTTTGGTAACGAGTAGTCAGGGGGATGTGAGGGAGCGAGCAGTCAGGGGGATGTGAGGTCGCGAGCAGTCAGGGGGATGTGAGGTAGCGAGCAGTCAGGGGGAAGTGAGGTAGAGAGCAGTCAGGGGGATGTGAGGTAGCGAGCAGTCAGGGGGATGTGAGATAGCGAGCAGTCAGGGGGATGTGAAGTAGCGAGCAGTCAGGGGGATGTGAGGTAGCGAGCAGTCAGGGGGATGTGAGGTAGCGAGCAGTCAGGGGGCTGTGAGGTAGCGAGCAGTCAGGATGATGTGAGGTTGCGAGCAGTCAGGGGGATGTGAGGTAGCGAGCAGTGAGGGGGATGTGAGGTAGCAAGCAGTCAGGGGGATGTGAGGTAGTGAGCAGTCAGGATGATGTGAGGTAGCGAGCAGTCAGGGGGATGTGAGGTAGCGAGCAGTCAGGGGGATGTGAGGTAGCGAGCAGTCAGGGGGGATGTGAGGTAGCGAGCAGTCAGGGGGATGTGAGTTCGCGAGCAGTCAGGCGGATGTGAGGTAGCGAGCAGTCAGGGTGCTGTGAGGTAGCGAGCAGTCAGGGGGGATGTGAGGTAGCGAGCACTCAGGGTGACGTGAGATAGCGAGCAGTCAGGGGGATGTGTGGTAGCGAGCAGTCAGGGGGATGTGAGGTAGCGAGTAGTCAGGGTGATGTGATGTAGCGAGCAGTCAGGGGGATGTGTGGTAGCGAGCAGTCAGGGGGATGTGAGGTAGCGAGCAGTCAGGGGGATGTGTGGTAACGAGCAGTCAGGGGGATGTGAGGTAGCGAGCAGTCAGGGTGATGTGAGGTAGCGAGCAGTCAGGGGGATGTGAGGCAGCGAGCAGTCAGGGGGATGTGAGGTGGCGAGCAGTCAGGGGGATGAGAGGTAGAGAGCAGTCAGGGGGATGTGAGGTAGCGAGCATTCAGGGGGATGTGAGATAGCGAGCAGTCAGGGGGATGTGAGGGAGCGAGCAATCAGTGGGATGTGAGGTAGCGAGCAGTCAGGGTGGTGTGAGGTAGCGAGCAGTCAGAGGGATGTGAGGTAGCGAGCAGCCAGGGGTGTGTGAGGTAGCGAGCAGTCAGGGGGATGTGAAGTAGCGAGCAGTCAGGGGGATGTGAGGTAGCGAGCAGTCAGGGGGATGTGAGGTAGCGAGCAGTCAGGGTGATGTGAGGTAGCGAGCAGTCTGGGGGATGTGAGGTAGCGAGCAGTCAGGGGGATGTGAGGGAGCGAGCAGTCAGGGGGATGTGAGGTAGCCAGCAGTCAGGGTGATCTGAGGTAGCGAGCAGTCGGGGGGATGTGAGGTAGCGAGCAGTCAGGGGGATGTGAGGTAGCGAGCAGTCGGGGGGATGTGAGGTAGCGAGCAGTCAGGGTGATGTGAGGTAGCGAGCAGTCAGGGTGATGTGAGGGAGCGAGCAGTCAGGGGGATGTGAGATAGCGAGCAGTCAGGGTGATGTGAGGTAGCGAGCAGTCAGGGTGATGTGAGGGAGCGAGCAGTCAGGGGGATGTGAGGTAGTGAGCAGTCAGGGTGATGTGAGGGAGCGAGCAGTCAAGGTGATGTGAGGGAGCGAGCAGTCAGGGGGATGTGAGGTAGCGAGCAATCAGGGGGGATGTGAGGGAGCGAGCAGTCAGGGGGATGAGAGGTAGCGAGCAGTCAGGGGGATGAGAGGTAGCGAGCAGTCAGGGGGATGAGAGGTAGCGAGCAGTCAGGGGGATGAGAGGTAGCGAGCAGTCAGGGGGATGTGAGGTAGCGAGCAGTCAGGTTGATGTGAGGTAGCGAGCAGTCAGGGTGATGTGAGGTAGCGAGCAGTCAGGGGGATGTGAAGTAGCGAGCAGTCAGGGGGATGTGAGATAGCGAGCAGTCAGGGTGATGTGAGGTAGCGAGCAGTCTGGGGGATGTGAGGTAGCGAGGAGTCGGGGGGATGTGAGGTAGCGAGCAGTCAGGGTGATTTGAGGTAGCGAGCAGTCAGGGGGATGTGAGGTAGCGAGCAGTCAGGGGGATGTGAGGTAGCGAGCAGTCTGGGGGATGTGAGGTAGCGAGCAGTCGGGGGGATGTGAGGTAGCGAGCAGTCAGGGTGATTTGAAGTAGCGAGCAGTCAGGGGGATGTGAGGGAGCGAGCAGTCAGGGGGATGTGAGGTAGCAAGCAGTCTGGGGGATGTGAGGTAGCGAGCAGTCGGGGGGATGTGAGGTAGCGAGCAGTCAGGGTGATGTGAGGGAGCGAGCAGTCAGGGTGATGTGAGGTAGCGAGCAGTCAGGGTGATGTGAGGGAGCGAGCAGTCAGGTTGCTGTGCGTTAGCGAGCAGTCAGGGGGATGTGAGGTAGCGAGCAGTCAGGGGGCTGTGAGGTAGCGAGCAGTCAGGGGGATGTGAGGTAGCGAGCAGTCAGGGGGATGTGATGTAGCGAGCAGTCAGGGGGTTGTGAGGTAACGAGCAGTCAGGGGGATGTGAGGGAGCGAGCAGTCAGGGGGATGTGAGGTAGCGAGCAGTCAGGGGGATGTGAGGGAGCGAGCAGTCAGGGGGATGTGAGGTAGAGAGCAGTCAGGGTGATGTGAGGTAGCGAGCAGTCAGGGGGATGTGAGGTAGCGAGCAGTCAAGGGGATGTGAGGGAGCGAGCAGTCAGGGGGATGTGAGGTATTGAGCAGTCAGGGTGATGTGAGGTAGCGAGCAGTCAGGGGGAAGTGAGCTAGCGAGCAGTCAGGGGGATGTGAGGTAGCGAGCAGTCAGGGTGATGTGAGGTAGCGAGCAGTCAGGGGGGATGTGAGGTAGCGAGCAGTCAGGGGGATGTGAGGTAGCGAGCAGTCAGGGGGATGTGAGGTAGCGAGCAGTCAGGGGGATGTGAGGTAGCGAGCAGTCAGGGGGATGTGAGGTAGCGAGCAGTCAGGGGGATGTGAGGTAGCGAGCAGTCAGGGTGATGTGAGGTAGCGAGCAGTCAGGGTGATGTGAGGTAGTGAGCAGTCAGCGGATTGTGAGGGAGAGAGCAGTCAGGGTGATGTGAGGTAGCGAGCAGTAAGGGGGATGTGAGGTAGCGAGCAGTCAGGGGGATGTGAGGTAGCGAGCAGTCAGGGGGATGTGAGGTAGCGAGCAGTCAGGGGGATGTGACGTAGGGAGCAGTCAGGGTGATGTGAGGTAGTGAGCAGTCAGGGGGATCTGAGGTAGGGAGCAGTCAGTGTGATGTGAGGTAGCGAGCAGTCAGGGGGATGTGAGGTAGCGAGCAGTCAGGTGTATGTGAGGTAGCGAGGAGTCAGGGGGATGTCAGGTAGCGAGCAGTCAGGGGGATGTGAGGTAGCGAGCAGTCAGGATGATGTGAGGTAGCGAGCAGTCAGGGGGATGTGAGGTAGCGAGCAGTGAGGGGGATGTGAGGTAGCGAGCAGTCAGGGGGATGTGAGGTGGTGAGCAGTCGGTGTGATGTGACGTAGCGAGCAGTCAGGGGGATGTGAGGGAGCGATCAGTCAGGTTGATGTGAGGTAGCGAGCAGTCAGGGTGATGTGAGGTAGCGAGCAGTCAGGGGGATGTGAGGTAGCGAGCAGACAGGGGGATGTGAGGTAGCGAGCAGTCAGGGGGATGTGAGGTAGCGAGCAGTCAGGGGGATGTGAGGTAGCGAGCAGTCAGGGGGATGTGAGGTAGCGAGCAGCCAGGGGGATGTGAGGTAGCGAGCAGTCAGGGGGATGTGAGGTAGCGAGCAGCCAGGGGGATGTGAGGTAGCGAGCAGTCAGGGGGATGTGAGGTAATGAGCAGTCAAAGGGGATGAGAGGTAGCGAGCAGTGAGGGTGCTGTGAGGTAGCGAGCAGTCAGGGTGATGTGAGGTAGCGAGCAGTCAAGGGGGATGTGAGGTAGCGAGCAGTGAGGGTGCTGTGAGGTAGCGAGCAGTCAGGGGGCTGTGAGGTGGCGAGCAGTCAGGGGGATGTGAGGTAGCGAGCAGTCAGGGGGATGTGAGGTAGCGAGCAGTCAGGGGGATGTGAGGTAGCGAGCAGTCAGTGTGATGCGAGGTATCGAGCAGTCAGGGGGATGTGAGGTAGCGAGCAGTCAGGGGGATGTGAGGTAGCGAGCAGTCAAGGGGGATGTGAGAAAGCGAGCAGTCGGGGGGATGTGAGGTAGCGAGCAGTCAGTGTGATGTGAGGTATCGAGCAGACAGTGGGATGTGAGGTAGCGAGCAGTCAGGATGATGTGAGGTATCGAGCAGACAGTGGGATGTGAGGTAGCGAGCAGTCAGGGGGATGTGAGGTAGCGAGCAGTCAGGGGGGATGTGAGGTAGCGAGCAGTCAGGGGGATGTGAGGTAGCGAGCAGTCAGGTGGATGTGAGGTAGCGAGCAGTCAAGGGGGATGTGAGGTAGCGAGCAGTCAGGGGGATGTGAGTTAGCGAGCAGTCAGGTGGTTGTGAGGTAACGAGCAGTCAGGGGGATGTGAGGTAGCGAGCAGTCAGCGGGGATGTGAGGTAGCGAGCAGTCAGGGTGAAGTGAGATAGCGAGCAGTCAGGGTGATGTGAGGTAGCGAGCAGTCAGGGGGGATGTGAGGTAGCGAGCAGTCAGGGTGAAGTGAGGTAGCGAGCAGTCAGGGTGCTGTGAGGTAGCGAGCAGTCAGGGGGTATGTGAGGTAGCGAGCAGTCAGGGTGACGCGAGGTAGCGAGCAGTCAGGGGGATGTGTGGTAGGGAGCAGTCAGGGTGATGTGAGGTAGCGAGCAGTCGGGGATGTGTGGTAGCGAGCAGTCAGGGGGATGTGAGGTAGCGAGCAGTCAGGGGGATGTTTGGTAACGAGCAGTCAGGGGGATGTGAGGTAGCGAGCAGCCAGGGTGATGTGAGGTAGCGAGCAGTCAGTGGGATGTGAGGTAACGAGCAGTCAGCGGGATGTGAGGTAGCGAGCAGTCAGGGGGGATGTGAGGTAGCGAGCAGTCAGGGGGATGTGAGTTCTCGAGCAGTCAGGCGGATGTGAGGTAGCGAGCAGTCAGGGTGCTGTGAGGTAGCGAGCAGTCAGGGGGGATGTGAGGTAGCGAGCACTCAGGGTGACGTGAGATAGCGAGCAGTCAGGGGGATGTGTGGTAGTGAGCAGTCAGGGTGATGTGAGGTAGCGAGCAGTCAGGGTGATGTGAGGTAGCGAGCAGTCAGGGGGATGTGAGGTAGCGAGCAGTCAGGGTGATGTGAGGTAGCGAGCAGTCAGGGGGGATGTGAGGTAGCGAGCAGTCAGGGGGATGTGAGGTAGCGAGCAGTGAGGGGGATGTGAGGTAGCGAGCAGTCAGGGGGATGTGAGGTGGTGAGCAGTCGGTGTGATGTGACGTAGCGAGCAGTCAGGGGGATGTGAGGGAGCGAGCAGTCAGGTTGATGTGAGGTAGCGAGCAGTCAGGGTGATGTGAGGTAGCGAGCAGTCAGGGGGATGTGAGGTAGCGAGCAGACAGGGGGATGTGAGGTAGCGAGCAGTCAGGGGGATGTGAGGTAGCGAGCAGTCAGGGGGATGTGAGGTAGCGAGCAGTCAGGGGGATGTGAGGTAGCGAGCAGCCAGGGGGATGTGAGGTAGCGAGCAGTCAGGGGGATGTGAGGTAGCGAGCAGCCAGGGGGATGTGAAGTAGCGAGCAGTCAGGGGGATGTGAGGTAATGAGCAGTCAAGGGGGATGAGAGGTAGCGAGCAGTGAGGGTGCTGTGAGGTAGCGAGCAGTCAGGGTGATGTGAGGTAGCGAGCAGTCAAGGGGGATGTGAGGTAGCGAGCAGTGTGGGTGCTGTGAGGTAGCGAGCAGTCAGGGGGCTGTGAGGTGGCGAGCAGTCAGGGGGATGTGAGGTAGCGAGCAGTCAGGGGGATGTGAGGTAGCGAGCAGTCAGGGGGATGTGAGGTAGCGAGCAGTCAGTGTGATGCGAGGTATCGAGCAGTCAGGGGGATGTGAGGTAGCGAGCAGTCAGGGGGATGTGAGGTAGCGAGCAGTCAAGGGGGATGTGAGAAAGCGAGCAGTCGGGGGGATGTGAGGTAGCGAGCAGTCAGTGTGATGTGAGGTATCGAGCAGACAGTGGGATGTGAGGTAGCGAGCAGTCAGGATGCTGTGAGGTATCGAGCAGACAGTGGGATGTGAGGTAGCGAGCAGTCAGGGGGATGTGAGCTAGCGAGCAGTCAGGGGGGATGTGAGGTAGCGAGCAGTCAGGGGGATGTGAGGTAGCGAGCAGTCAGGTGGATGTGAGGTAGCGAGCAGTCAAGGGGGATGTGAGGTAGCGAGCAGTCAGGGGGATGTGAGTTAGCGAGCAGTCAGGTGGTTGTGAGGTAACGAGCAGTCAGGGGGATGTGAGGTAGCGAGCAGTCAGCGGGGATGTGAGGTAGCGAGCAGTCAGGGTGAAGTGAGATAGCGAGCAGTCAGGGTGATGTGAGGTAGCGAGCAGTCAGGGGGGATGTGAGGTAGCGAGCAGTCAGGGTGAAGTGAGGTAGCGAGCAGTCAGGGTGCTGTCAGGTAGCGAGCAGTCAGGGGGTATGTGAGGTAGCGAGCAGTCAGGGTGACGCGAGGTAGCGAGCAGTCAGGGGGATGTGTGGTAGGGAGCAGTCAGGGTGATGTGAGGTAGCGAGCAGTCGGGGATGTGTGGTAGCGAGCAGTCAGGGGGATGTGAGGTAGCGAGCAGTCAGGGGGATGTTTGGTAACGAGCAGTCAGGGGGATGTGAGGTAGCGAGCAGCCAGGGTGATGTGAGGTAGCGAGCAGTCAGTGGGATGTGAGGTAACGAGCAGTCAGGGGGATGTGAGGTAGCGAGCAGTCAGGGGGGATGTGAGGTAGCGAGCAGTCAGGGGGATGTGAGTTCGCGAGCAGTCAGGCGGATGTGAGGTAGCGAGCAGTCAGGGTGCTGTGAGGTAGCGAGCAGTCAGGGGGGATGTGAGGTAGCGAGCACTCAGGGTGACGTGAGATAGCGAGCAGTCAGGGGGATGTGTGGTAGTGAGCAGTCAGGGTGATGTGAGGTAGCGAGCAGTCAGGGTGATGTGAGGTAGCGAGCAGTCAGGGGGATGTGAGGTAGCGAGTAGTCAGGGTGATGTGATGTAGCGAGCAGTCAGGGGGATGTGTGGTAGCGAGCAGTCAGGGGGATGGGAGGTAGCGAGCAGTCAGGGGGATGTGTGGTAACGAGCAGTCAGAGGGATGTGAGGTAGCGAGCAGTCAGGGTGATGTGAGGTAGCGAGCAGTCAGGGGGATGTGAGGCAGCGAGCAGTCAGGGGGATGTGAGGTGGCGAGCAGTCAGGGGGATGAGAGGTAGAGAGCAGTCAGGGGGATGTGAGGTAGCGAGCATTCAGGGGGATGTGAGATAGCGAGCAGTCAGGGGGATGTGAGGGAGCGAGCAATCAGTGGGATGTGAGGTAGCGAGCAGTCAGGGTGGTGTGAGGTAGCGAGCAGTCAGGGGGATGTGAGGTAGCGAGCAGCCAGGGATGTGTGAGGTAGCGAGCAGTCAGGGGGATGTGAAGTAGCGAGCAGTCAGGGGGATGTGAGGTAGCGAGCAGTCAGGGGGATGTGAGGTAGCGAGCAGTCAGGGTGATGTGAGGTAGCGAGCAGTCTGGGGGATGTGAGGTAGCGAGCAGTCAGGGGGATGTGAGGGAGCGAGCAGTCAGGGGGATGTGAGGTAGCCAGCAGTCAGGGTGATCTGAGGTAGCGAGCAGTCGGGGGGATGTGAGGTAGCGAGCAGTCAGGGGGATGTGAGGTAGCGAGCAGTCGGGGGGATGTGAGGTAGCGAGCAGTCAGGGTGATGTGAGGTAGCGAGCAGTCAGGGTGATGTGAGGGAGCGAGCAGTCAGGGGGATGTGAGATAGCGAGCAGTCAGGGTGATGTGAGGTAGCGAGCAGTCAGGGTGATGTGAGGGAGCGAGCAGTCAGGGGGATGTGAGGTAGTGAGCAGTCAGGGTGATGTGAGGGAGCGAGCAGTCAAGGTGATGTGAGGGAGCGAGCAGTCAGGGGGATGTGAGGTAGCGAGCAGTCAGGGGGGATGTGAGGGAGCGAGCAGTCAGGGGGATGAGAGGTAGCGAGCAGTCAGGAGGATGAGAGGTAGCGAGCAGTCAGGGGGATGAGAGGTAGCGAGCAGTCAGGGGGATGAGAGGTAGCGAGCAGTCAGGGGGATGTGAGGTAGCGAGCAGTCAGGGTGATGTGAGGTAGCGAGCAGTCAGGGTGATGTGAGGTAGCGAGCAGTCAGGGGGATGTGAAGTAGCGAGCAGTCAGGGGGATGTGAGGTAGCGAGCAGTCAGGGTGATGTGAGGTAGCGAGCAGTCTGGGGGATGTGAGGTAGCGAGGAGTCGGGGGGATGTGAGGTAGCGAGCAGTCAGGGTGATTTGAGGTAGCGAGCAGTCAGGGGGATGTGAGGTAGCGAGCAGTCAGGGGGATGTGAGGTAGCGAGCAGTCTGGGGGATGTGAGGTAGCGAGCAGTCGGGGGGATGTGAGGTAGCGAGCAGTCAGGGTGATTTGAAGTAGCGAGCA
Organism: Somniosus microcephalus; assembly: GCF_052327205.1. Classification (NCBI taxonomy): domain Eukaryota; kingdom Metazoa; phylum Chordata; class Chondrichthyes; order Squaliformes; family Somniosidae; genus Somniosus; species Somniosus microcephalus. The sequence goes on along the minus strand of NC_141006.1, from coordinate 18,706,495 downwards.
GTCAGCGGGATGTGAGGGAGCGAGCAGTCAGGGGGATGTGAGGTAGCGAGCAGTCTGGGGGATGTGAGGTAGCGAGCAGTCGGGGGGATGTGAGGTAGCGAGCAGTCAGGGTGATGTGAGGGAGCGAGCAGTCAGGGTGATGTGAGGTAGCGAGCAGTCAGGGTGATGTGAGGGAGCGAGCAGTCAGGTTGCTGTGAGTTAGCGAGCAGTCAGGGGGATGTGAGGTAGCGAGCAGTCAGGGGGCTGTGAGGTAGCGAGCAGTCAGGGCGATGTGAGGTAGCGAGCAGTCAGGGGGATGTGATGTAGCGAGCAGTCAGGGGGATGTGAGGTAGCGAGCAGTCAGGGGGATGTGAGGGAGCGAGCAGTCAGGGGGATGTGAGGTAGCGAGCAGTCAGGGGGATGTGAGGGAGCGAGCAGTCAGGGGGATGTGAGGTAGAGAGCAGTCAGGGTGATGTGAGGTAGCGAGCAGTCAGGGGGATGTGAGGTAGCGAGCAGTCAAGGGGATGTGAGGGAGCGAGCAGTCAGGGCGATGTGAGGTACTGAGCAGTCAGGGTGATGTGAGGTAGCGAGCAGTCAGGGGGAAGTGAGCTAGCGAGCAGTCAGGGGGATGTGAGGTAGCGAGCAGTCAGGGTGATGTGAGGTAGCGAGCAGTCAGGGGGGATGTGAGGTAGCGAGCAGTCAGGGGGATGTGAGGTAGCGAGCAGTCAGGGGGATGTGAGGTAGCGAGCAGTCAGGGGGATGTGAGGTAGCGAGCAGTCAGGGGGATGTGAGGTAGCGAGCAGTCAGGGGGATGTGAGGTAGCGAGCAGTCAGGGTGATGTGAGGTAGCGAGCAGTCAGGGTGATGTGAGGTAGTAAGCAGTCAGCGGGATGTGAGGGAGAGAGCAGTCAGGGTGATGTGAGGTAGCGAGCAGTAAGGGGGATGTGAGGTAGCGAGCAGTCAGGGGGATGTGAGGTAGCGAGCAGTCAGGGGGATGTGAGGTAGCGAGCAGTCAGGGGGATGTGACGTAGGGAGCAGTCAGGGTGATGTGAGGTAGTGAGCAGTCAGGGGGATCTGAGGTAGGGAGCAGTCAGTGGGATGTGAGGTAGCGAGCAGTCAGGGGGATGTGAGATAGCGAGCAGTCAGGGGGATGTGAGGTAGCGAGCAGTCAGGGGGATGTGAGGTAGCGAGGAGTCAGGGGGATGTCAGGTAGCGAGCAGTCAGGGGGATGTGAGGTAGCGAGCAGTCAGGATGATGTGAGGTAGCGAGCAGTCAGGGGGATGTGAGGTAGCGAGCAGTGAGGGGGATGTGAGGTAGCGAGCAGTCAGGGGGATGTGAGGTAGTGAGCAGTCGGTGTGATGTGAGGTAGCGAGCAGTGAGGGGGATGTGAGGTAGCGAGCAGTCAGGGGGATGTGAGGTAGTGAGCAGTCGGTGTGATGTGAGGTAGCGAGCAGTGAGGGGGATGTGAGGTAGCGAGCAGTCAGGGGGATGTGAGGTAGTGAGCAGTCGGTGTGATGTGAGGTAGCGAGCAGTGAGGGGGATGTGAGGTAGCGAGCAGTCAGGGGGATGTGAGGTAGTGAGCAGTCGGTGTGATGTGAGGTAGCGAGCAGTCAGGGGGATGTGAGGGAGCGAGCAGTCAGGGTGATGTGAGGTAGCGAGCAGTCAGGTTGATGTGAGGTAGCGAGCAGTAAGGGGGATGTGAGGTAGCGAGCAGTCAGGGGGATGCAAGCTGTAAGAACATAAGAAATAGGAGCAGGAATAGGCCACTTGGCCCCTCGGCCCCTCGAGCCTGCTCCGCCATTCAATAAGATCATGGCTGATCTTGGGCTCAAAGCCACTTCCCCGCCCGCTCCCCATAGTCCTTCACTCCCTTATCTTGCAAAAATTTGTCTATCTCCACCTTAAATGTATTTAATGACCCAGCCACCACGGCTCTCTGGGGCAGAGAATTCCACAAATTTACGACCCTCTGAGAGAAGAAGTTCCTTCTCATCTCAGTTCTAAAAGGGCGACCCTTTATTCTGAGACTGTGCCCCCCACGTTCTAGATTTCCCCACGAGGGGAAACATCCTCTCTGCATCTACATTGTCGAGCCCCTTCAGTATCTTATAGGTTTCAATAAGATCAACTCTCATTCTTCTAAATTCCAATGAGTATAGGCCCAGCCTGCTCAACCTTTCCTCATAAGTCAACCCCCTCATCTCTGAAATTAACCCAGTGAATCGTCTCTGAACTGTCTCCAATGCAAGTATATCCTTCCTTAAATAAGGAGACCAAAACTGTACGCAGTACTCAAGGTGTGGTCTCACCAATACCCTGTACAGTTGTAGCAGGACTTCCCTGTTTTTATACTCCAACCCCTTTGAAATAAAGGCCAATATTCCATTTGCCTTTTTGATTACTTGCTGTACTTGCATGCTAACTTTTTGTGTTTCATGCACAAGGACCCCCAGGTCCCTCTGAACTGTAGCATTTTGTAATCTCTCGCCATTTAAATAATAATTTGCTTTTTTATTTTTTCTGCCAAAGTGCATAATCTTGCACTTTCCACAATTATACTCCATCTGCCAAATGTTTGCCCACTCACTTAGCCTGTCTATATCCCTTTGCAGGTTCTTTGAGTCCTCTGCACAACTTGCTTTCCCACCCATCTTTGTATCACCCACAAACTTGGCTACATTACACTCAGTCCCTTCATCCAAGTCATTAATGTAGATTGTAAATAGTTGAGGCCCCAGCACCGATCCCTGTGGCACCCCACTAGTTACCGTTTGCCAACCGGTAAATGACCCATTTATCCCGACTCTCTGCTTTCTGTTAGTTAGCCAATTCTCTATCCATGCTAATAATTTACCCCCAATTCTGTGAGCTCTTATCTTATGCAGTAACCTTTTATGTGGCACCTTATTGAATGCCTTCTGGAAATCTAAATACATCACATCCACTGGTTCACCTTTGCCCACCCTGCTCGTTGCCTCCTCAAAGAACTGCAGCAAGTTTGTTAAACATGATTTCCCTTTCATAAAACCATGCTGACTCTGCTTGACTGCATTATGATTTTCCAAGTGCCCTGCTACTGCTTCCTAAATGAAGGACTCCAGCATTTTCCCAATGACAGATGTTAGGCTAACTGATCTATAGTTTCCTGCTTTCTGTCTTCCTCCTTTCTTAAATAAGGGTGTTACATTTGCGGTTTTCCAATCTGCTGGGACCTCCCCAGAGTCCAGGGAGTTTTGGTATATTGCAACCAATGCATCCACTATCTCTGCAGCCACTTCTTTTAAGACCCTGGGATGCAGGCCATCTGGTCCAGGGGACTTGTCATCTTTTAGTCCCATTATTTTACCGAGTACTATTTCCTTAGTGATAGTGATTGCTTTTAGTTCCCCACTCCCTGTGGCCCCTTGATTATCCATTATTGGGATGTTGTTAGTGTCTTCTACCATGAAGACAGATACCGTAAGCGATGGGGACTGTATATCACTGTGCCTTCATTATCACTGGGTCAATATCCTGGAGCTCCCTACCAACCATTGTGGGAACACCTTCACCACAAGGGACTGCAGCGGTTCAAGAAGAAGGCCCACCACCACCTTCTCAAGGTCGATTAGGGCGTTAGTGTCGCCACATCCTGAGAACAAATAAATAAATACTGGGCATGTAGATGGGAACTTGGATAAAACAAGGATGTCTTACTACAGTTATACAGGGCCTTGGTGAGACCACACCTGGAGTACTGTGTGCAGTTTTGGTCTCCTTACCTAAGAATGGATATACTTGCCATTGAGGGAGTGCAGCGAAGGTTCACCAGACTGATTCCTGGGATGGCAGGACTGTCATATGAGGAGAGATTGGGTCGACTAGCCCTGTATTCACTAGAGGTTAGAAGAATGAGAGGGGAGCTCATTGAAACGTATAAAATTCTGACTGGATGCAGAGAGGATGTTTCCCCTGGTTGGGGGGGGTTCTAGAATGAGGGGAAACAGTCTCAGGATACGGGGTAGGACATTTAGGACTGAGATGAGGAGAAATTTCTTCACTCAGAGGGTGGTGAACCTGTGGAATTCTCTACCACAGAAGGCTGTGGAGGCCAAATCACTGGGTATATTTAAGAAGGAGATAAATAGATTTCGAGACACAAAAGGCATCAAGGTGTATGGGGAGAGAGCGGGTCTGTGTATACTTACAGGTGAGAAGATGAATACACAAATGCCACTAGGCCGTCCCTTGAGGCCCATGTGACAACAACAATAACAACAACAACTTGTATTTATATAGCACCTTTAATGTAATAAAACATCCCAAGGCACTTCACAGGTGCGCTATCAAACAAAATTTGATGCAGAAGGAGGTATTAGGACAGATGACCAAAAACTTGGTCAAAAGGCTACATACACTTGGAAAAGGGGAAAAAAAACAAGCCATGAAATTGTAGGCCAGATAGTCTTACCTCAGGTTTGTGTGTAAGAACATAAGAACAGAAGAAATAGGAGCAGGAGTAGGCCATTCGGCCCTTTGAGCCTGCTCCTCCATTCAATGAGATCATGGCTGATCTTCTGCCTCAACTCCATTCACCGGCCCTATCGTCATATCCCTTGATGCCTTACTAGTCAGAAATCTATCGACTTCTGTTTTGAATATGCCCAATGACTGAGCCTCCACAGCCCTCTGGGGTAGAGAATTCCAAAGATTCACCACCCTCTGTGTGAAGAAATTTCTTTTCATCTCAGTCCTGAATGGTCTACTCTTTATCTTGAGGCTGTGGCCCCTGGTTCTAGACTCCCCAGCTAAGGGAAACATTCTCCCAGCACCCATCCTACCCAGCCCTGTAATAATTTTGTATGCATCAATGAGATCCCCTCTCATTCTTCTGAATTCAAGAGAATACAGGCCTAGTTTACTCAATCTCTTCTCAGACGACAGGCCCGCCATCCCAGGAATCAATCTTGTGAACCTTCGTTGCACTCCCTCTATGGCAAGTATATCCTTCCTTAGGTAAGGAGACCAAAATTGTACACTGTACTCCAGGTGTTGTCTCACCAAGGCCCTATATAATTGGTGTAAGACTTCTTTACTCCTGTACTCAAATCCTCTTGTAATGAAGGCCAGCATACCATTTGCCTTCCTAATAACTTGCTGCACCTGCACATTCACTTTCAGTGACTCATGTACAAGGACACCCAGGTCCCTTTGAGCATCTGCATTCCCCAATCTTTCACCATTTGGGAAATATTCTGCCTTTCTGTTTTTTCTACCAAAGTGGATAACTTCACATTTATCCACATTAGATTCCATCTGCCATGTTCTCACCTACTCACTGAGCCTGTCGAGATCCCCTTGAAGCCTCTTCACATCCTTTTCGCAACTGACACTGCCATCTAGCTTTGTATCATCAGCAAATTTGGAAATGTTACATTTAGTCCCCTCATCCAAATCATTGATATAGATTGTGAATAGCTGGGGCCCAAGCTTTTTGGAGGGAGGGTAATTCACGTAGAGAAACAAAGGAACAGGAGTAGGTCATTCAGCCCCTCGAGCCTGCTCCACTATGCAGTTATATCATGGCTGATCTGTATACCAGCCTTTGTAGTATATCCCTTGATTACCTTATCTAACAATAACCTTTTCACCTCAGTCTTGAGAATTTCACCTCACCCAGCATCCACAGCCTTTTTGGGGAGCGAGTCCTTGATTTCCACTACCCTTTGTGTGAAAAAGTGCTTCCTGATTTCACTCCTGAATGACCTATCTCTAATTTTAAGATTATGCCCCTTTGTACTTGACTCCCCTACCAGAAGAAATAGCTTTTCTGTATCTCATAGAATGATAGCGCACAGAAGGAGCCCATTTAGCCCATCGTGCCTGTGCCGGCTCTTTGGTAGAGCTATCCAAGTAGTTCCATTCCCATGCTCTTTCCCCATAGCCCTGTAATTTTTTTCCCTTCAAGTATTTATCTAATTTGGGAAGACCAAACCCATTGTCTTCAGTCCCCGCCACAAAGTCTGTTTCCTAGCCACCGACTCCTTGGAAACTGTCTGAAGCTGAACCAGACCGCTCGCAGACTTGGTGTCATATTTGACCCCGTGATGAGCTTCTGACAACATATCCACGCCATCACTAAGATCGGCAATTTCCACCTCCATACCATCACCTGACTCTGCTCCTGCCTCAGCTCATCTGCTTTTGAAATCTTCATCCATGCCTTTGTTACCTCTAGTCTTGACTATTCCAACACACTCCTGGCCAGCCTCCCACGTTCTACCATCCATAAACCTGAGCTCATCCAAAAATCTGCTGCCTGTATCCTAACTCGCATCAAGTCCCATCTATGACCATTGAGCTCGCTGACCTACATTGGCTCCTGGTTAAACAATGCCTGTGAGGGGTTTTTGTCCTCGAGAGGTTTCCCAGAGGTTTCTCTCTCCAGAGGCCTCTCTCTCTTGCACAGTAAACCTTGAGTGGTTCGACCCACTCGCCCCTTAGATTCTGTACTCTGGACTTAGGCGCAGGAACTACAATGTAGAGAAAACTCGTGTAGGCCAAGTTTGATGAAACAAAATGAAACTTTATTGCAAATGAAAAAAAATATCAAATCAAATGCAAGCAGATAAGGGAATACATGGGAGGGAAAAACACACAAACAAATCATAACGACACAGTACTAACTAAAGCAAATACAGGCATCTTATATTCTACAAAGATCATCATGAAATAAGGAAACACACGGAACATCGAGGGACAACAACTCATGTTAATTGTACCCTTAAATCCACCCCCTTATTAAACCTATCTAGATTTGATTGTGAAGGGCCAGAAACATGCTCACCAATCCCACTAGGAAGTGCAAGGTTTTGAAATCGAGTCTGTGTTTGGTCCTTTCAGGCGTCTCGTCTCCACGTGGATCGTGGAGCCCCTGCGAGCTGCGCCACACCTCTCTCCTGAGGTGGGGGTTGGGGGCAGCTGGACACCGGCAGGCCTGGATGTCGGCGGGATCGAGGATCGTCGGCTCGACCCTGGTTAGAGGAGCTTTGGGCTGGTGTGGCCCCTTCTACCTTCAGCTACGGCCCGGGGATGGTCGATGATCTCCCGATAGTTTTCCCCGGGGCGGGACGCTGGGTTCAAGCGACTTTTTTTATAGAGTCATAATTATCTTTCTCCTCCGACGGTGGAGAGGAGTCCGCTGATCTTTCCCCAAGCCAGCTCCTCTTCGCCCAGCTCAAAAGCTGGACCGGCTGCTGGGGCTGCAACGACTGTCTGACTGTAAACTGTCTTTTAGCTCGACTCTCCTTGTGACTGTTCAAGCTTGCTTTTTGTGACTTCCAGCTGCCAGCTCGTCCCGAAGCCACTGCCCTGTTGTCCCCTTCTGGCCTGCCTGTCCCGACTGCTTCCGAGTGCTTGCCCAACTGCCGAAAAGTCTCTCCAGATATACCTTTCTTCCCAAGGCTTCACTTCCCGCCCAAAATCAGGTTAGTCTTTGTTTTAACTTTGGCGGGCTTTGAGCACAGTGGGGCAGTTATTATATTTAAAATAATTTTAAGCGGCTGGTAACAGGCCCATCTCTTGTTGGAAATGGCTTTCATTGTTTTGAATGTCCTGCTGATCTCGTTATCTAGTCCTGGGTGCTGTTCTCATGAATATGAAATTATCCCCTTTTGTCTGGGGCAGCATCTTGATGGTCTCTGTCTCCAGGCCGATCTTGAGTGGATCTGCATCTAATCCATATGCATGCCTGTGGGTCTGGTATCGTTCTCTCAGAAACGGCTTCCAGAACTTACTGTGGGTTCAATCCACATAGCTGTCTGAGGTTGCGCAGGAACCATTTTAAAGTGTCCCAATGAGCTGATCACATGGTATGGTGGCCATTTTGTATGCCCCTTTTTCTGGGCTTCTTTTAAAACAGTCTTTAAAATCACGGCCTCTTCTGCCATTTAACCCTTATTAATATGAAATCCAATTTTGCGAATCCTACACTCCCCCCTGATGATACTGTAACTTGCTTGGAGTATCATAATCCTGGGTGAGCAAAATTTTCTGTCCTTCCACAATCGAACCATCCCCAGCATTTACCTATCTATGACCCCACGACACATGCATTTCCCATTTCAGAAAAATCTAGTGTACATTAAGCATCTATAGATGGCAATACCTTGGAGTTAAAAATCTTATAACTTACTTCCAGGTGTGGAGGGGGTCCTTATACCCCTACATCACCTAGTATATACACATTACCTTCTAATAATGACATCACATCAAATTAAACTTCAATAATAAAATAAAATACATACGAAAATCCAAAAACACATGAATACCCATCAAAAAAATAATACAGAGGAGGGAGGGAAAACTTTAACTTTGTACAAAGCAGCAAAGATCTGAACGGGTGTCTCTTCTTCTACCCGCACATAATGCTCCCTCCATTCCCCTCTATTCTCGTACTTTTGCGAATGTTTGACCTTTTTACAGTGTACAAACAACAAATACACTACAATGACAACCTGGCACACTACAAGAATGTGGGAGGCTATCCTAATCCAGGAAGGGACTTCTATATTAGTGAACAGGTCCCACCACGGTGGGGTCACTATATCCAATATGTCTGCCCCTATCTCTAAAGTCTTCTGCTCCCGTGTGTAGAAGTGTTTCTGTGAAACAACAACGGCTTTTAATATCTTGGTGAGGTGTTCAGGGAGAGGGGGAATGATATATCCAAAATGTGCAATGAATCGCTGAAAATTGGTGAAATTATCTTTCACAGTGAGGTGAACAGTGGAAGGTTCAGGGATGGGGACAATTCGCTCTTGGGCCAATTGAACTTCTGCCCTGGGCTTGAAACAGAAGCTGCTGTCACCAACCGTGCTGTCCATGCTGGTAGTGGGGCGCTGCAGTGGTGAGACAGTGTGTCCCACCTCCTATATATGCCACCTGGGGGGCACATGGCCTTGTGCCATTGCCTCCATGGTGCAGTTTATAGGCTTCGCGCCAGCAGTTCTGAACCCGCACTGTGGTTTTAAATGGGCATTCAAGTGCTGGGGACACAGGATGATGTGTGCTCCCCGGCTCCGGCACCCCGAGAGGTCGGTACCCATCATTGCATGCTCCCATTGAATGACGTAAGGTGGGACCCCCATGTAGCGAATGTGCGCACCCCCCTGAATGACTCCAATGTTCTCCACCCTGTATACCGGGGCGGGTTTGGCTGTCTTTCCCATCACCGGCATTCTTACCACTATACCCATAATGGTGTGATTAGACCGTCCACAGTCCACTGGGACTGGGTAGGCCTCTGAAGCTAGTCTGAGCTGGCACAGACTCAATGTATTCTCAAAAGGGTGGAGGGCTGCGAGGTGCTTGTTGCTAATCCAGGAGGGGACTAAGCCTTGCTTTACATCCTACAGATTACTGCGGCCCTCGCCCAGTAACCACGCCCCGTATAGCACACAAGCTTCGATCTGCGCAGCCTGATCGGACGCATTCCGATCCTCCCTAATGAGAGCATTTACCGCTCTGGCGTGTTTCTCCAGCTCTGCTATAATCTCTTTTAAGTGTAGTGTCATGGCCTGGTCCTCGTGTAACTCAGAACCCACTACCTTATTCTCATCAGCCGGTATCTTTCTTAGCTGTGTTTTCAAACTATTAATCTGGGTTTGCAGCTCCACGTCATCCAGTGTGTTGATGACGGAAGTTCCTGTATTAAAAGCTGTGAAAATATCATTTGCTGCACCCCTTCTTTGTCTCCCTATTCTGTCCAAGACCTCATGTGGTGTGATGTACAATTCGGCTCTGTCGACATCGGCAAGGTCGAATTCGTAAAACTGTTTAAACATGTTTGTTAACAGGACCTGGTATAATTGCTCCGTTTCCCTGGGGCACCACGCTGGCAATCTTACCTCGGTGAGGTTTAAAATCACCGAAGCCACCGCGTAGTGGACCCCTTGGTACAGTACCTGACCTGTGGGTGCCAATACCAATCCGTTCCCGGGTCCCTTTGTCGTGGTGGGGCACCCTTCCTTGAGGGCTTTTGCTACCGGAACTGTGGGCAGGGGCTTGCGGGGTCGGGTGATGAGCTCAGTGGCGTTTACTGGGATCTGTGAGTAGGGGACTCCACACGCCCATGAGCTGACGTCCCACCTCATTCCTTGTCCAGCATCCTGCCACTGTCTTTGGGAAAAGATGGAGACGCCTGTGGGGAAGCGCGTTCTGAACCCCACATACAGATGTAGATCCCCTCATCTGGCCCCCACCATTTGTCCCAACAGACACTCAACCTGCCGTGTGTCCCCGTAATTGTCCGATGGGTGTTATTACCCAATCTTTCCCAGTCCACAGTTGAGTTCTTCATGGTGCTGCTCAACTTACGCAGCCACCACCATCGATCCAATGGTACGTGTCTGTTGCAAACAAGGCAGATCTTCTTGCCCACGGTGATGCTTATCTGGGGTGCAATGATCCGCACCCTGGGGCACATCAGAGACGTTTCTCTGTAGGCAAAGCCCATCTGGCTGGAGTATTCAGAAGAGTTCGACCCCAGCCAGCCTGGCCATCTCCCTTCATGGAAGTAGGCAGCAGTCTCTTCAGCGTCCCGTGAGCCTGTTCCATCAGTCGCGACGGGGCCTCTATTTCCGGAGCACCCATAAGCTGTGGAGTCCTTGGTGCGGCCGCGATAGGCCCAGCTCAATCCAGCCATCACGATCACGACGAGGATCCCTCTCGTCTTTACTGGCTTCTGCAAAAAAACAAACAAATATAGCCAGGCTCCCGAGAGATTCTGGCTTAGGTGACGGCATGATCGGGTCTTTCGACCTCGATCTAAAACAACACACACACACTGGGCAGATTTAAAACTACTTAAAACTCTAATCATCTTTAATATATACACACCCTAAACTTAAACTTAAACTAAACTTATGTACAGCGCTGCCTGTCCCCGGGCGGCTTGCCTAATCCCTGATCGGACTGCAGCTCGCCGCTCCCTGTGGCGGGGCTGCAGTGACCTGTGTCTCTGGTTCCCCGCAGCCTTTCGCTGTTAATCGGGGACTGTGTCTTCCCAATGACTCCTGAAGTCAGCATCTACTGGGAGTGGGTGACTCGGGCCAAGACTTTACAGACTGAGGCGTTCGGGTCGAATTGCGAGAAGGTACTTTGGGCGTGGCTCCCTTAGCGAGTGGACCTTCGGGTGGGACCTTAGCTCTCACAGCCCGTGGCTCTTCCACGGCTGTAGGCTTCGGCTCCCTTCCCTCAGGCTCCGCCCCTTCGGGAATTGGGTCTGTGGCAGACAGCTCCTCCTCACCTGTCCCTACAGGTGGAGAATCTCTGCCCCCAATTTCTACCTCCCCCATGCTCGAGTCGAGGGCGGGATCTCCGTCCTCCGACTCCACCTCTTCCAGAATCGTACCGAGGGCGGGACCTTGTTGTTCGGGCCCCTCCTCGTCCGAGTCCCAGGCCATCGGAGAAAGCTCCCCCTAGGTGGGCGAGACCTCTTCTCCTTCCAAGCAGGCTACAACGCCAGCTTGTGTGGTCTGTGACTCATCGCGCGCCTCAGGATGAGGATCTTTATCCTCAGGCCTGGCTTCGGTTGTTGATGCTCTTGCACCTGGCTTAAACAGTTTGCACTGATTGATGTGAAACCATTTGCAAGCCCTTAGCTGACCCTCTAAACTGCCAGCCTTCGCTGTTAACCTAGCGTTCTCCTCCCTTAAAGCCTGCTCAACTAACTTAGCCTCCGCAACCTGGCACTGCAGATATTCCTCCATTTTACAGGAGGTCTCTTCCTGTGCATGTCTTTCTAGAGGACACAGGTCGACAGGCTGCGCTGGCTCTAGTCAATTCGGCACAGGAGTCGGGGTTTCAGGAACGATAAGACCAATGGTGACGGCTATCTTCCCCTGCGAAATCATCAGAGACCGCATTGTCTCTATGATTGATTCAATCGCAGCGGGATTCATAACTGCACCAGCTCCTTGTGCTGGGGCAAGAGCTCCGGCTTGGGTTTGGGTTGGTGCTGGGGCAGCGGTCTGGGCTTGGGCTTGGGCTGTGGGAAATCTCCCTTTATTATCCTTCCACGGATTTCTACAGTCCTTGCGCCAATGTCCATCCTTCCCACACCCGTAGCAATTGAACTTGGCTTGGACAGGGCGATTCCCCTCCTGACGCCACTCCTTCTGACTTGGGGCTGCGGGTTTTGCCTCATGCACCTTTCCCTTCTGGGGAGGTGTTTCCTGACCTCTACAATTCTTATACGCCACATTTAACTGACGGAGCACCGTTTCTTCCGTGACACCGGGACCTTGGGAATCAAACCATGGTCTGGCTAGGGCCCGTATCTCTGGCAAGCTGTTGGTAACCACGCAACGGAGCCAATGAACCCGCTGTTGGTCTCTCATTGCAGCCCGTTCAGGCATACCCGGACAGCTGCGTCGATACACTGGCCACAGCCTTTCTGCGAAAACCCGTGGGGGTTCTCCAGATAGCTGCAGGGCCCCTTCCACACGGTCGAACGGACTACCGTCGTCCACTCCCATTACTTCTAAAACTTCCTCCTTGAGATCCGTATACCCTTTCCGTCCCCTCTTGCCATCCTCTGAGAGGCACTGAAGGATCGTGGGATCCAGGGAGAAAAGCACCGTTTAACCTGTTCCTGTTCATCGCAGTCATTTATGGCTGCTGTTTCCTCTATCTCCCTGAAATGAATCGAGGGATCTCCCTTTACTGTGAGTTGTGTGAGGTGGCTCACCATGGACCTTAAGTTCGGGCCAGCGTAGGGCACCACGAGCTGGTTCTGGTGGGGTCCGATACCGCCATCGGCAGTGTTGGGACCGAATCTCTGGTGCCGAGCGGGACACATCGGTGCCGGTCCCGGCTTTGCGACCAGTGGTTCTTCCACACAGTCCACCTCGGCTACCTCCTCTTTCGCTACCCCCTCCTTTTCCGACCAAGTCTCACTATAGCTCGGCGGTGCTGAGGGCTCGGTGGCTGGTACCACAATTACCTCAGCTGGAATCGGCTGTCTCGATTCCTTCAAAAAGTCCATGTGACTGGCAGTCGGGCTGACGAGACACACCATGCCTCTTGCCTTAACCAGGGCCGTTTTTAGGTCCTCTATGGTCTTTTGGCAGGGGCCGTGGTCTGTGCTCTCAAACCCGTGCTCGAGGGCTAGCTTGTAAGCTGCCTTAACCTCCACTACTCTCTCCTCCTGCGCTCTGAGCTGTTGTGCGAGGCGGGCGCTTTTCTCCCGTATCCTCGTTTCATTAATCTTTGCTTCATTAACCTGGCACTCCAGGTACTCTATCCTAGCCTAATGTTGACTAGCTACCACTTGGCATTCCTGATTCAGCGTGTGAAGCGCTCTGATGAGTTTTTCCCCACCCATGGCCTTTTCCTCTATCTCTGCTGCCTGGGCTGTGATTTTGGCCGCCTGTGCTGCAACAACTCGGTCCAAGATCTGGACCTGCTTCTTGTAACACATCAGCCACAGTGCCTTTTCCACTGACTTCTTATGCTCTTTGCTCTCTGTCCACCTGGTGGCTGCGTCCACTGGACGCCCATCCAGCAAGAGATCGGAAATCCACTGTTTAGTGAGATTTACCTTGCCAAAGACATAATCCGCTATTCTCTCATCCATTGCATTTCGACCATTCAAACTTGGATCTATTACATTGCAATCCTGCCGCCAGAGTCCTGCCGCAGTCGCCATTTTCTGTAAGGGGTTTTCATCCTCGAGAGGTTTCCCAGAGGTTTCTCTCTCCAGAGGCCTCTCTCTCTTGCACAGTTAACCTTGAGTGGTTCGACCCACTCGCCCCTTAGATTCTGTACTCTGGACTTAGGTGCAGGAACTACAATGTAGAGAAAACTCGTGTAGACCAAGTTTGATGAAACAAAATGAAACTTTATTGCAAATGAAAAAAATATCAAATTAAATGCAAGCAGATAAGGGAATACGTGGGAGGGAAAAACACACAAACAAATCATAACGACACAGTACTAACTAAAGCAAATACAGGCATCTTATACTCTACAAAGATCATCATGATATAAGGAAACACACGGAACATCGAGGGACAACAACTCATGTTAATTGTACCCATAAATCCACCCCCTTATTAAACCTATCTAGATCTGATTGTGAAGGGCCAGAAACATGCTCACCAATCCCACTAGGAAGTGCAAGGTTTTGAAATCGAGTCTGTGTTTGGTCCTTTCAGGCGTCTCGTCTCCACATGGATCGTGGAGCCACTGCGAGCTGCGCCACACCTCTCTCCTGAGGTGGGGGTCGGGGGCGGCTGGACACCGGCTGGCCTGGATGTCGGCGGCGTCGAGGATCGTCGGCTCGACCCTGGTTAGAGGAGCTTTAGGCTGGTGTGGCCCCTTCTACTTTCAGCTACGGCCCGGGGATGGTCGATGATCTCCCGATAGTTTTCCCGGGGCGGGACGCTGGGTTCAAGCGACTTTCTTTATACAGTCATAATTATCTTTCTCCTCCGACGGTGGAGAGGAGTCCGCTGATCTTTCCCCAAGCCAGCTCCTCTTCGCCCAGCTCAAAAGCTGGACCGGCTGCTGGGGCTGCAACGACTGTCTGACTGTAAACTGTCTTTTACCTCGACTCTCCTTCTGACTGTTCAAGCTTGCTTTTCGTGACTTCCAGCTGCCAGCTCGTCCCGAAGCCACTGCCCTGTTGTCTCCTTCTGGCCTGCCTGTCCCGACTGCTTCCGAGTGCTTGCCCAACTGCCGAAAAATCTCTCCAGATATACCTTTCTTCCCGAGGCTTCACTTCCCGCCCAAAATCAGGTTAGTCTTTGTTTTAACTTTGGCGGGCTTTGAGCACAGTGGGGCAGTTATTATATTTAAAATAATTTTAAGCGGCTGGTAACAGGCCCATCTCTGGTTGGAAATGGCTTTCATTGTTTTGAATGTCCTGCTGATCTCGTTATCTAGTCCTGGGTGCTGTTCTCATGAATATGAAATTATCCCCTTTTGTCTGGGGCAGCATCTTGATGGCCTCTGTCTCCAGTCCGATCTTGAGTGGATCTGCATCTAATCCATATGCATGCCTGTGGGTCTGGTATCGTTCTCTCAGAAACGGCTTCCAGAACTTACTGTGGGTTCAATCCACATAGCTGTCTGAGGCTGCGCAGAAACCATTTTAAAGTGTCCCAATGAGCTGATCACATGGTATGGTGGCCATTTTGTATACCCCTTTTTCTGGGCTTCTTTTAAAACAGTCTTTAAAATCACGGCCTCTTCTGCCATTTAACCCTTATTAATATGAAATCCAATTTTGCGAATCCTACACTCCCCCCTGATGATACTGTAACTTGCTTGGAGTATCATAATTCTGGGTGAGCAAAATTTTCTTTCCTTCCACAATCTAACCATCCCCAGCATTTACCTATCTATGACCCCACGACACATGCATTTCCCATTTCAGAAAAATCTAGTGTACATTAAGCATCTATAGATGGCAATACCTTGAAGTTAAAAATCTTAGAACTTACTTCCAGGTGTGGAGGGTGTCCTTATACCCCTACATCGCCTAGTATATACACATTACCTTCTAATAATGACATCACATCAAATTAAACTTCAATAATAAAATAAAATACATACGAAAATCCAAAAACACATGAATACCCATCAAAAAAATAATACAGAGGAGGGAGGGAAAACTTTAACTTTGTACAAAGCAGCAAAAATCTGAACGGGTGTCTCTTCTTCTACCCGCACATAATGCTCCCTCCATTCCACTCTATTCTCGTACTTTTGCGAATGTTTGACTTTTTTACAGAGTACAAACAACAAATACACTACAATGACAACCTGGCACACTACAAGAATGTGGGAGGCTATCCTAATCCAGGAAGGGACTTCTATATTAGTGAACCGGTCCCACCACGGTGGGGTCACTATATCCAATATGTCTGCCCCTATCTCTAAAGTCTTCTGCTCCCGTGTGTAGAAGTGTTTCTGTGAAACAAGAACGGCTTTTAATATCTTGGTGAGGTGTTCAGGGAGAGGGGGAATGATATATCCAAAATGTGCAACGAACCGCTGAAAATCGGTGAAATTCTCTTTCACAGTGAAGTGAACAGTGGAAGGTTCAGGGATGGGGACAATTCGCTCTTGGGCCAATTGAACTTCTGCCCTGGGCTTGAAACAGATGCTGCTGTCACTCACCGGACACCAACCGTGCTGTCCATGCTTGTAGTGGGGCGCTGCAGTGGTGAGACAGTGTGTCCCACCTCCTATATATGCCACCTGCGGGGGCACATGGCCTTGTGCCATTGCCTTCATGGTGCAATTTATAGGCTTCGCGCCAGCAGTTCTGTACCCGCACTGTGGTTTTAAATGGGCATTCAAGTGCTGGGGACACAGGATGATGTGTGCTCCCCGGCTCCGGCACCCCGAGAGGTCGGTACCCATCATTGCATGCTCCCATCGAATGACGTATGGTGGGACCCCCATGTAGCGAATGTGCGCACCCCCCTGAATGACTCCAATGTTCTCCACCCTGTATACCGGGGCGGGTTTGGCTGTCTTTCTCATCACCGGCATTCTTACCACTATACCCATAATGGTGTGATTAGACCATCCACAGTCCACTGGGACTGGGTAGGCCTCTGAAGCTAGTCTGAGCTGGCACGGACTCAATGTATTCTCAAAAGGGTGGAGGGCTGCGAGGTGCTTGTTGCTAATCCAGGAGGGGACTAAGCCTTGCTTTACATCCTACAGATTACTGCGGCCCTCGCCCAGTAACCACGCCCCGTATAGCACACAAGCTTCGATCTGCGCAGCCTGATCGGACGCATTCCGATCCTCCCTAATGAGAGCATTTACCGCTCTGGCGTGTTTCTCCAGCTCTGCTATAATCTCTTTTAAGTGTAGTGTCATGGCCTGGTCCTCGTGTAACTCAGAACCCACTACCTTATTCTCATCAGTCAGTATCTTTCTTAGCTGTGCTTTCAAACCATTAATCTGAGTTTGCAGCTCCACGTCATCCAGTGTGTTGATGACGGAAGTTCCTGTATTAAAAGCTGTGAAAATATCATTTGCTGCACCCCTTCTTTGTCTCCCTATTCTGTCCAAGACCTCATGTGGTGTGATGTACAATTCGGCTCTGTCGACATCGGCAAGGTCGAATTCGTAAAACTGTTTAAACATGTTTGTTAACAGGACCTGGTATAATTGCTCCGTTTCCCTGGGGCACCACGCTGGCAATCTTACCTCGGTGAGGTTTAAAATCACCGAATCCACTGCGTAGTGGACCCCTTGGTACAGTACCTGACCTGTGGGTACCAATACCAATCCATTCCCGGGTCCCTTTGTCGTGGTGGGGCACCCTTCCTTGAGGGCTTTTGCTACCGGAACTGTGGGTAGGGGCTTGCGGGGTCGGGTGATGAACTCAGTGGCGTTTACTGGGATCTGTGAGTATGGGACTCCACACGCCCGTGAGCTGACGTCCCACCTCATTCCTTGTCCAGCATCCTGCCACTGTCTTTGGGAAAAGATGGAGACGCCTGTGGGGAAGCGCGTTCTGAACCCCACATACAGATGTAGATCCCCTCATCTGGCTCCCACCATTTGTCCCAACAGACACTCAACCCGCCGTGTGTCCCCGTAATTGTCCGATGGGTGTTATTACCCAATCTTTCCCAGTCCACAGTTGAGTTCTTCATGGTGCTGCTCAACTTACGCAGCCACCACCATCGATCCAATGGTACGTGTCTGTTGCAAACAAGGCAGATCTTCTTGCCCACGGTGACGCTTATCCGGGGTGCAATGATCCGCACCCTCGGGCACATCAGAGACGTTTCTCTGTAGGCAAACCCCATCTGGCTGGAGTATTCAGAAGAGTTCGACCCCAGCCAGCCTGGCCATCCCCCTTCATGGAAGTAGGCAGCAGTCTCATCAGCGTCCCATGAGCCTGCTCCATCAGTCGCGATGGGGCCTCTATTTCCGGAGCACCCACAAGCTATGGAGTCCTTGGTGCGGCCCCGATAGGCCCAGCTCCATCCAGCCATCGCGATCGCGACGAGGATCCCTCTCGTCTTTACTGGCTTCTGCAAAAAAACAAACAAATATAGCCAGGCTCCCGAGAGATTCTGGCTTAGGTGACCGCATGATCGGATCTTTCGACCTCGATCTAAAACAACACACACACACTGGGCAGATTTAAAACTACTTAAAACTCTAATCATCTTTAATATATACACACCCTAAACTTAAACTTAAACTAATCTTATGTACAGCGCCGCCCGTCCCCGGGCGGCTTGTCTAATCCCTGATCGGACTGCAGCTCGCCGCTCCCTGTGGCGGGGCTGCAGTGACCTGTGTCTCTGGTTCCCCGCAGCCTTTCGCTGTTAATCGGGGACTGTGTTTTCTCAATGACTTCTGAAGTCGGCATCTACTGGGAGTGGGTGACTCGGGCCAAGACTTTACAGGCTGAGGCGTTCGGGTCGACCTGCGAGAAGGTACTTTGGGCGTGGCTCCCTTAGCGAGTGGACCTTCGGGTGGGACCTTAGCTCTCACAGCCCGTGGCTCTTCCACGACTGTCGGCTTCGGCTCCCTTCCCTCAGGCTCCGCCCCTTCGGTTAATTGGGCCTGTGGCAGACGGCTCCTCCTCACCTGTCCCTACAGGTGGAGAATCTCTGCCCCCAATTTCTACCTCCCCCATGCTCGAGTCGAGGGCGGGATCTCCGTCCTCCGACTCCACCTCTTCCAGAACCGCACCGAGGGCGGGACCTTGTTGTTCGGGCCCCTCCTCGTCCGAGTCCCAGGCCATCGGAGAAAGCTCCCCCCAGGTGGGCGAGACCTCTTCTCCTTCCAAGCAGGCTACAACGCCAGCTTGTGTGGTCTGTGACTCATCGCGCGCCTCAGGATGAGGATCTTTACCCTCAGACCTGGCTTCGGTTGTTGATGCTCTTGCACCTGTCTTAAACAGTTTGCACTGATTGATGTGAAACCATTTGCAAGCCCTTAGCTGACCCTCTAAACTGCCAGCCTTCGCTGTTAACCTAGCGTTCTCCTCCCTTAAAGCCTGCTCAACTAACTTAGCCTCCGCAACCTGGCACTGCAGATATTCCTCCATTTTACAGGAGGTCTCTTCCTGTGCATGTCTTTCTAGAGGACACAGGTTGACAGGCTGCGCTGGCTCTAGTCAATTCGGCACAGGAGTCGGTGTTTCGGGAACGACAAGACTAATGGTGACGGCTATCTTCCCCTGCGAAATCATCAGAGACCGCATTGTCTCTATGATTGATTCAATCGCAGCGGGATTCATAACTGCACCAGCTCCTTGTGCTGGGGCAGGAGCTACGGCTTGGGTTTGGGTTGGTGCTGGGGCAGCGGTCTGGGCTTGGGCTTGGGCTGTGGGAAATCTCCCTTTATTATCCTTCCACGGATTTCTACAGTCCTTGCGCCAATGTCCATCCTTCCCACACCCGTAGCAATTGAACTTGGCTTGGACAGGGCGATTCCCCTCCTGACGCCACTCCTTCTGACTTGGGGCTGCGGGTTTTGCCTCATGCACCTTTCCCTTCTGGGGAGGTGTTTCCTGACCTCTACAATTCTTATACGCCACATTTAACTGACGGAGCACCGTTTCTTCCGTGACACCGGGACCTTGGGAATCAAACCATGATCTGGCTAGGGCCCGTATCTCTGGCAAGCTGTTGGTAACCACGCAACGGAGCCAATGAACCCGCTGTTCGTCGCTCATTGCAGCCCGTTCAGGCATACCCGGACAGCTGCGTCGATACACTGGCCACAGCCTTTCTGCGAAAACCCGTGGGGGTTCTCCAGATAGCTGCAGGGCCCCTTCCACACGGTCGAACGGACTACCGTCGTCCACTCCCATTACTTCTAAAACTTCCTCCTTGAGATCCGTATACCCTTTCCGTCCCCTCTTGCCATCCTCTGAGAGGCACTGAAGGATCGTGGGATCCAGGGAGAAAAGCACAGTTTAACCTGTTCCTGTTCATCGCAGTCATTTATGGCTGCTGTTTCCTCTATCTCCCTGAAATGAATCGAGGGATCTCCCTTTACTGTGAGTCGTGTGAGGTGGCTCACCATGGACCTTAAGTTCGGGCCAGCGTAGGGCACCACGAGCTGGTTCTGGTGGGGTCCGATACCGCCATCGGCAGTGTTGGGACCGAATCTCTGGTGCCGAGCGGGACACATCGGTGCCGGTCCCGGCTTTGCGACCAGTGGTTCTTCCACACAGTCCACCTCGGCTACCTCCTCTTTCGCTACCCCCTCCTTTTCCGACCAAGTCTCACTATAGCTCGGCGGTGCTGAGGGCTCGGTGGCTGGTACCACAATTACCTCAGCTGGAATCGGCTGTTTCGATTCCTTCAAAAAGTTCATGTGACTGGTCGTCGGGTGGACGAGACACACCATGCCTCTTGCCTTAACCAGGGCCGTTTTTAGGTCCTCTATGGTCTTTTGGCAGGGGCCGTGGTCTGTGCTCTCAAACCCGTGCTCGAGGGCTAGCTTGTAAGCTGCCTTAACCTCCACTACTCTCTCCTCCTGCGCTCTTAGCTGTTGTGCGAGGCGGGCGCTTTTCTCCCGTATCCTTGTTTCATTAATCTTTGCTTCATTAACCTGGCACTCCAGGTACTCTATCCTAGCCTGATGTTGACTAGCTACCACTTGGCATTCCTGATTCAGCGTGTGAAGCGCTCTGATGAGTATTTCCCCACCCATGGCCTTTTCCTCTATCTCTGCTGCCTGGGCTGTGATTTTGGCCGCCTGTGCTGCAACGACTCGGTCCAAGATCTGGACCTGCTTCTTGTAACACATCAGCCACACTGCCTTTTCCACTGACTTCTTATGCTCTTTGCTCTCTGTCCACCTGATGGCTGCATCCACTGGACGCCCATCCAGCAAGAGATCGGAAATCCACTTTTTCGTGAGATTTGCCTTGCCAAAGACATAATCCGCTATTCTCTCATCCATTGCATTTCGACCATTCAAACTTGGATCTACTACATTGCAATGCTGCTGCCAGAGTCCTGCCGCGGTCGCCATTTTCTGTAAGGGGTTTTCGTCCTCGAGAGGTTTCCCAGAGGTTTCTCTCTCCAGAGGCCTCTCTCTCTTGCACTGTTAACCTTGAGTGGTTCGACCCACTCGCCCCTTAGATTCTGTACTCTGGACTTAGGCGCAGGAACTACAATGTAGAGAAAACTCGTGTAGACCAAGTTTGATGAAACAAAATGAAACTTTATTGCAAATGAAAAAAATATCAAATCAAATGCAAGCAGATAAGGGAATACATGGGAGGGAAAAACACACAAACAAATCATAACGACACAGTACTAACTAAAGCAAATACAGGCATCTTATACTCTACAAAGATCATCATGATATAAGGAAACACACGGAACATCGAGGGACAACAACTCATGTTAATTGTACCCTTAAATCCACCCCCTTATTAAACCTATCTAGATCTGATTGTGAAGGGCCAGAAACATGCTCACCAATCCCACTAGGAAGTGCAAGGTTTTGAAATCGAGTCTGTGTTTGGTCCTTTCAGGCGTCTCGTCTCCACATGGATCGTGGAGCCCCTGCGAGCTGCGCCACACCTCTCTCCTGAGGTGGGGGTCGGGGGCGGCTGGACACCGGCTGGCCTGGATGTCGGCGGCGTCGAGGATCGTCGGCTCGACCCTGGTTAGAGGAGCTTTGGGCTGGTGTGGCCCCTTCTACCTTCAGCTACGGCCCGGGGATGGTCGATGATCTCCCGATAGTTTTCCCCGGGGCGGGACGCTGGTTTCGAGCGACTTTCTTCATACAGTCATAATTATCTTTCTCCTCCGACGGTGGAGAGGAGTCTGCTGATCTTTCCCCAAGCCAGCTCCTCTTCGCCCAGCTCAAAAGCTGGACCGGCTGCTGGGGCTGCAACGACTGTCCGACTGTAAACTATCTTTTAGCTCGACCCTCCTTGTGACTGTTCAAGCTTGCTTTTCGTGACTTCCAGCTGCCAGCTCGTCCCGAAGCCACTGCCCTGTTGTCTCCTTCTGGCCTGCCTGTCCCTACTGCTTCGGAGTGCTTGCCCAACTGCCGAAAAGTCTCTCCAGATATACCTTTCTTCCCGAGGCTTCACTTCCTGCCCAAAATCAGGTTAGTCTTTGTTTTAACTTTGGCGGGCTTTGAGCACAGCGGGGCAGTTATTATATTTTAAATCATTTTAAGCGGCTGGTAACAGGCCCATCTCTGGTTGGAAATGGCTTTCATTGTTTTGAATGTCCTGCTGATCTTGTTATCTAGTCCTGGGTGCTGTTCTCATGAATATGAAATTATCCCCTTTTGTCTGGGGCAGCATTTAGATGGCCTCTGTCTCCAGGCCGATCTTGAGTGGATCTGCATCTAATCCATATGCATGCCTATGGGTCTGGTATCGTTCTCTCAGAAACGGCTTCCAGAACTTACTGTGGGTTCAATCCACATAGCTGTCTGAGGTTGCGCAGGAACCATTTTAAAGTGTCCCAATGAGCTGATCACATGGTATGGTGGCCATTTTTAATGCCCCTTTTTCTGGGCTTCTTTTAAAACAGTCTTTAAAATCACGGCCTCTTCTGCCATTTAACCCTTATTAATATGAAATCCAATTTTGCGAATCCTGCATGCCTCAATATTGAAATTCTCATCCTTGTCCCTCCATGCCCTCACCCCCCCCCTATCTCTGTAACCTCTCCAGCCCTACAACCCTTTGAGATCTCTGCTCTCCTCCAATTCTGGCCTCTTGCGCAGTCCCGATTTTAATCTCTCCACCATTGGCAGCCGTGCTCCCTCCCTAAACCTTTTTGCCTCTCTACCTCTTTTTCCTCCATTAAGACGCTCCTTAAAACCTACCTCTTTGACCAAGCTTTTGGCCATCTGCCCGAATATCTCCTTATGTGGCTTGGTGTCAAATTTTGTTTGATAACGCTCCTGTGAAGGGCCTTGGGATGCTTTACTATGTTAAAGATGCTATATAAATGCAAGTTGTTGTTGTAATTCCCTTTTGAATGTTGCTATTGAATCTGCTTCCACCACCCTTTCAGGCAGTGCGATCCAGATCACAACAACTTGCTGCGTTAAAAATGCGTTTCCTCATGTCGCCTCTGGTTCTTTTGCCAATCACCTTATACAGTATCTGTGTCCTCTGCTTACCAACTCTTCTGTCACTGGAACTTATTTACTTCATCAAAACCATTCATGATTTTAAACACCTCTATCAAATCTCCTGTTAACCTTCTCTGCTCTAAGGAGAACAATCCCAGCTTCTCCAGTCTCTCCACAGTATTAAAGTCCCTCATCCCTGGTACCATTCTGGTAAATCTTTTCTGCACCCTCTCTAAGGCCCTGACATCCTTCCTAAAGTGTGGTGCCCAGAATTGAACACAATACTCCAGCTGAGACCTAACCAGTGATTTATAAAGATTTAGGCCTAGAAATTCAGTATAGCCACGTTTGGGGCGCTACAGCATGGCATTCGCTAACTTTTGCGCCCGGCGCAACTTAACGGCACCTTCGCCGATATTCAGTTGCATCGCCCCAAGAGATTGCTGCTGCGCTAAAGCAGGCAATGCACGACTATCATTAGGCACTAAGCCGGCGATCCGGGGCGCAAACACCGAAGGCGGGCGCAGCGCAGGTGCGGCGAGTTATTGACCGAAGGCAGACAGTCAGGCGCCGGTCAACACTTAAAGGGGGAGGGTGGAATTGTTTGGCTGCCATGCCCTGCACGCTGCAGCCCTGAGGGAAGGCCTGAACAGTGCTAATTCAACTGCTCCACGGCCAGGAGAATGGAGAAGCCAAGGGAGAAAGCGCAGCGCTTCGGCGAGGGTGACTTGAGGGTGCTGGTTGGCGCAGTTCTGTTCCCTGAAGGTGGCAGGAGGCCGCTGCCCTCCGAATATCGGAAAGCCCAGAGGGAGGTGGCAAACAGCGTCACCTGCAACGGCGTGGCTGCCAGGACTCCCCTCCAATGCCGTAAAAAATTCAACGACCTCACTCGGGTTGTCAGGGTGAGTACCCTTTCCAGTATCCTTCTCATCTGTGCATGTGCTCCTCAGTTGATGGCCAAAGGGACGTGAAAGCCCTACTGCCCAGCCCTCATCCAGCAGCTATGGGACTGTCATGAAAAGCACTTGCATATTCAGGAGTTTATACACTGTCAGGGCTATTCCACCATGGGAGGCTGTGCAGGCAACATCAGGGCTTCACAGTGTCAGGGCTATTCCCCCATGGGAGGCTGTGCAGGCAACATCAGGGCTTCACAGTGTCAGGGCTATTCCACCATGGGAGGCTGTGTAGGCAACATCAGGGCTTCACAGTGACAGGGCTATTCCACCATGGGAGGCTATGCAGGCAACATCAGGGCTTCACACTGTAGTTAGAGGCCGCCCTCTCTCTTGCAGGACAAGCTGGCGCAAAACTGGAGACAGCAGCGCCAGACCGGGGGAGGCCGCCCTGACATTAAGCATCTCAGCGACCTAGAGCTGCAAGTGGAGCAGATCATGGCAGGCCAGCTGATTGGCCCCGTCGCGACTGGAGATGCCGACCCTGTTCTGGGCACCAATGGTAAGGTCCACACCTTTTGGACCTCTCTCTTTCCACCTGCGCCTCACGCCAGCATCCTTTGCCACTATCGAACCAATGCAGTGCATAGCAGCACTCATGCCTCCCTCGCTGCCGTCATGCCCTCACTCTAAAGCAACTCTTGTGCCTCCCTGCTTTCAGATGGTGACTCGCCAGGTGAGGAGGCGACCCCTCAAGCTGGCACTGTGTCGGACTCAGACCTAGAGGAGGAGGAAGAGGAAGCTGCCCCATCAGGGACACCCTCGGCCGAGGCAGCCCATGGCCATGATGGGGACACGTCTTCCCTGGAGGGGAGCAGGGGGGAAGTTTCGGATGAGAGTGATGCTCCGGGGACCAGCGGGCTGCAGCAATGCGGGAGGGGTGTGGAAGCTCGGTAGCCTTCTCCCCAGAGGGAGAGTGTGGCCTCCAGTCCTGCTACAGTGAGCGCAGAGGAGGTGTGGCTCCTAGCGGAAATGGGTGCCCAGGCTGAGCGCAGGCACACTGAGCTCATGGCTGCAGTGGCAATGATGCCTGACTCCATAGAGTCACTGGCAAGGAATGTGCAGGAATTCGGGGCAGCATAGGCCAGGAGTTTGCAGGACTTCGCGGCAGCACAGGCGGCCTCCAGCAAAGTGGTCAGTCGTGCCGAGCATTCACTGGCTGGTGTCATCCATGGGCACTAACTGCTGCCACACTCGCTGGCTCGGCCAGGCATCGCCGGGGCACTCGCATGCTACAGTGCTGGCCCGTGCGAGTGCCAGTGAATCAGCTGACCAGGGAGTGCCTGTGCTCTGTCAGGTTGGCAGTATTCCTGCAGCCAACACTGTCACTCCTCCACTGCAGCTGCCACCACCCATAGGACAGACTGCTGCCGCACAAGCTGAGTTGGAGCAGTCTGCAGCCGGGCCTTCCATGCCCAGAGCTGGTCCAGGCCGACCCCCAAGGGCATCTGCTGTCTCACCAACTAACCCTCAGCAGCCTTCCCCCAGCCTTGCTGCAGCCACTGGGGTCCCATTGAGGAGGAGCTGCAGGGCGGGTAGGGGCCATGCCCGGAAGCGAGACAGATCACCCTCGCAGGTGAAAAAGTAAAAGGTCTGGCCAATTGTGTTGCTTTTTATAAACAGGCGGAGACTGTTGTATTTGTTTTTCATAAGCAGGCCGAGACTGTTGTATTTGTTTTTTATATGAAGGCCAAGACTGGTGTGTTTTTGTTTGGGGGGTTTCTCTGAATTAGTTTGTCATGCGGGAAGGGCACAGAGTTGTAAGAGTAAAAAATGTTCTTTAATCGCACTGTCCATGTTTGCTTTTATTTTGCTTTTGTTTACGGATATATTCAACTGTTCACTGTACCAGTCTGTAGTCCCCACCTGCTTCAAGATGACATCGGTTATTCCAGTCCCCAAAAAAACAAAAGTAACCTGTTTAAACGACGACCGCCCCATAGCACTCACTTCTGTCATCATGAAGTGCTTTGAGAGGCTGGTCAAAACCCACTCCTTACTAACTGACACACCGGACCCACTCCAATTTGCTTACCGCCCAAAAAGATCTAGGGATGATGCCATCGCCACTGTACTGCACACTGCCTTATCACACCTGGATAAGAGGAGCACCTATGTGAGAATGTTGTTCATTGATTATAGTTCAGCATTCAACACCATTATCCCCTCCAAGCTTGTCAACAAGCTCAGTGAGCTAGGACTTAACACCTCCCTATGCAACTGGATCCTGGACTTCCTGACGGGAAGACCCCAGGTGGTGAAAATAGGCAGTAACACCTCCTCCACACTGATCCTGAACACGGGAGCTAGCTCCCCAGGGTTGTGTGTTCAGCCCCCTTCTGTACTCCCTGTTTACTCACGATTGTGTGGCCACACACAACTCCAACTCCATCATCAAGTTTGCTGATGACACTACCGTTGTAGGCCTGATCACAGATGGCGACGAGACAGGCTACAGGAGGTAAGAGCTCTAGCAGAATGGTGCAAGTACAACAACCTCACCCTCAACATCAGCAAAACAAAGGAGATGATCGTGGACTACAGGAAGCGGCAGGGGGAGGGACATATCCCAATCTACATCGAAGGGGCTGAGGTGGAGAGGGTCAGCAGCTTCAAATTCCTGGGTGTATTCATTACGGAGGACTTAACGTGGTCACATCACATCGACGTTGTAACGAAGAAGGCATGCCAATGCCTGTTCTTCCTCAGGAGACTGAAGAAATTTGGAATGGCCCCCCAGATTCTCACCAACTTCTACCGGTGCACCATCGAGAGTATCCTGTCCAGCTGCATCACTACCTGGTATGGCAACTGCACCGCCACAGAACGCAAGGCTCTACAGATGGTGGTGAAAGCTGCACAACATACTATAGGAATTAAACTACCTGCTGTCCAGGATATCTACCCCGAGAGGTGCCGGGGGAAGGCCCTGAGAATCATTAAAGACGCGAGCCATCCCAGCAACAACCTCTTCGCCCTGCTCCCGTCCGGTAAGAGATACCGAAGCATACGGTCTCGTACCAGCAGGTTTCGAAACAGCTTCTACCCCCAGGCCATAAGACTCATGAACGTATAATTTATTATTATTTATTACTGTTGTTTTATTTAAAATTACTGTATTTCTATTAATATTTTTATCATTGTTATGCCATATTTATTCCAATGTTGGGAGGACTTGTAAAAATCAACATTTCATTGTGCAGTACACACGCCTGCTGCATATATGACAAATAAAAAATTGAATTGAATTGAATTGAATTTTGGAAGTATTGGTTACCTTGCTCGGCTGAGGGCTTGCCGAGTGTCTACATTCATCTTCCTTCATTGGCACAAGCCATTCCCTGAGAGGGGGCCTAGAACCAAGTTGCAATAAGCCGCTGACGGACGGCCCTTGCACTTTCTGCCTCCCTCCCATCCTGGTCCTCCTCCTCCTCCTCCTCCTCCTCTGGTGGTCCTCCAATACCTGCTGGCAGTGGCTGAGTCCTGCGGATAGCCAGGTTGTGCAGCATGCAGCACACGACAACGAAATGGGAGACTCGCTCAGGCGAGTACTGAAGGGCCCCCCTGGAACGATCCAGACAGCGGAACTGTTGCTTGAGCACGCCGATTGTGTGCTCAATGATGTTCCTGGTTGCTTGATGGCTGTCATTGTATCGCTCTTCAGCAGGGGTGCTGGGCGCACGGAGCGGGGTCATCAGCCAGGTGCACAAAGGATAGCCTTTGTCCCCGAGAAGACATCCTCGTGGATGAGGCTGGGCCTCGAAAATGTCTGCCACAGAAGTCTGGCGCAGGATGAAGGCATCGTGGCTGCTGCCTGGAAAGCGGGCATTGACAGCTAGTATGAGGTACCTATGGTCACACACCAACTGCACGTTGAGCGAATGGTAGCCCTTCTGGTTGCGGTAATCCTCAGCATTCTCCAGAGGTGCCCGCAAAGCCACATGCGTGAAGTCAATGGCGCCCTGCACCATTGGGAAGTCCGCTAATGCTGCAAAGCCCAGTGCACGCGCTTGCTGCTTGTCGAGGGTCATGGGGAAGGAGATGAACTGACGTCTCCTTCTGAAAAGGGAATTGATCACCTGGCGGATGCAGCAATGTACCGCGAACTGGGAGATGTTGGAGATGTCCCCAGTAGCGGATTGGAAGGAGCTGGTGGCACAGAATTTGAGAGCCACCATCACCTTCACTGCCACCGACAGAGACGTCCTGCTCCTCAGCTGTGGTTGCAGATCTCTCTGAAGCAGCTGGCAGATCTCTGTGACCACCTCCCTTCTTAATCGCAGCCTCCGAACACACTGCTCCTCAGACATGTTCAGATATGAGAACTGCTGGCGGTATACCCTGGGTGGGTAATGTTACGTCCGTGTAATAATAAGAAAAGGACTGCAGAGAACGGTACAACAGGTGTTTACTCAACGTGGTTCAAACTGCAACTAACTGTACAGATCACTACTCAGGGTTTATATACAGGTGTGGTCACTGCCGGTACTACAGGATACAGGAGCTGTAAAAAGTAGTTCACCCCCTTAAAGGTACATACATTACAATTCCTCCCCTTTTAGATTAACAGTGCCATAACACTTTTAACATGCAACATTAACTGAAAATAGTCTATTTATAAATTCAGTCTTTGGGGAGGCTTCCTGATCCTTTCTGGATAACGCCTTTCCCGAGTGTCTCGCTCTTGGTGCGGAGGCGATTCTAACACCCTGTCGTCAGTTGATTCATCAGCTTCCAATGCTATTGTTTCTGAGGTAGATGCGACCTGTACATCGGGTTCCTCACCAGGTATGTATGGCCGAGACATGTGGTTGACTCGTTCATGTGACTCTAGGATCTGGTCAGCATGGCATCTCACAATGTTCTCCCCAACATCCATTGTGTACATTAGTGGCCCCTGCCATGTGCATATCGTTCCTGGTTGCCATTTCTCTGTTCGGTAGTCGCGGGACAAGACTGGTTGCCCTACATTGAAGCTCCTTGTCGGCTTCTCATTGATGTGCTGGAATTGCTTACTCTCAACATCTCTTCCTACATTTGGTCTGAGCAAATCCAGACGAGATCTCAACCTTCGGTTAAAGAACATCATGGCCAGGGCCTGGTTGGTGACTGCATGTGTCGCATTTCTGTAGGCTAACAGGAAATTGTCCACCTTATGCTGCAGTGGAATGTCGTCATCGCACATGGCATTTACTGCTTTTTTAAAGGTTTGTACGAACCTCTCAGCCAATCCATTTGTGGCTGGATGATACGGGGCGGATGTGTAATGCCTTACCCCATTCCTTTTCATAAATCTTCGAAACTCTTCAGACACAAACTGTGGTCCGTTATCAGAGCAAATCTGCTCTGGCAAGCCGTTCCTGGCAAATATGGTCCGTAGGACTGCAATAGTTTTCTCCATGGTCTTGGAGGATATTTTGATCACCTCAGGCCATTTTGAGTGCACATCCACGGCTATTAAAAACATTGAGTCCATGAATGGACCAGCAAAATCAATATGCACCCGTTGCCATGGAGATGAAGGCCACTCCCATGGGTGTAGAAGGGCATGTGGTGGTGCATTTTGGACCTTCTGGCATCCTGAGCAGCTCTTTGTCAGGTCCTCGATTTGCTGATCGATCCCCGGCCACCACACATAAGCCCTAGCAAGGCTTTTCATTTTCACCCCTCCCAGATGACCTTCGTGAAGCTCATTGAGCACTCTCTCCCTTAACTTGGGTGGAATTACCACTCGGGATCCACACATCAAGGTCCCCTGGCATACTGACAGCTGTTCTCTTCTGGATGAGAATGCTGGCAACAGTGAGTCGCCATGTGCTGGCCATCCCTTCACCATCAAATCATATACCCGAGACAGTGTCGGGTCATTTCGGGCCTCCTTCTCTATACCAGCGTTAGTTACTGGCAAGCATTCAATTATAGTCGAATGAAATATTTCGACAGGATCCACTGCTGGTGCTTCCTCCGCAGTAGGCAGTGGAGGGCGTGATAGCCCATCAGCGTTTCCATGCTGTTTCGTGCCCTTATACTCGATTTCATATTGGTGCGCCCCCAGAAAAAGGGACCATCTTTGTAGCCGTTGTGCAGTCATCACCGGAACGCCCTTCCTTGAATTAAAGATGGAGACAAGTGGTTGGTGGTCAGTCAGCAAGGTGAACTTCTGCCCGTGCAGATAGTGATTGAACTTTTTCACTCCCCACACTAAGCTGAGGGCCTCCCTGTCAATCTGGGCGTAGTTACGCTCGGCTGAGGATAGTGACCGAGACGCAAAGGCTACTGGCCTCTCAGAGCCGTCCGGGAATTTGTGCGACAGCACCGCTCCAATGCCATAGGGTGATGCATCACACGCCAACCGAATTGGTAGTGCTGGGTTGAAATGAGCCAACACCTCTTTTGATGTGATCAATGCTTTGCTCTTCTGGAAAGCTCGTTTACATTTGTCACTCCACTTCCATGGTATCCCCGTTTGCAGTAGGGTGTTCAGAGAGTGTAGTACGGTAGACAAATTCGGCAAGAACTTATGGTAGTAGTTCACCAGCGCGAGGAACGACCTCAGTTGTGACACATTTTCCGGTGCTGGAGCCTTGACTACTGCCTCAATCTTTTCAGGGGACTTATGTAACCCCTCTTTATCAATAACGTGGCCACAATACGAGATCTGCTTCTGGAAAAACTCGCATTTGTGGCGATTAGCTCGGAGCCCATATTCCTTCAATCTAGCGAGCACCTGCTCCAGGTTGGCGAGGTGGTCACTGTCATTTTCGCCCGTGACCAGGATGTCGTCCAAATAACACTGGGTCCCTGGAATCCCTTGCAGGACTTGTTCCATTGCCCTTTGCCAAATAGCTGGAGCTGATGCTACCCCGAACACCAGCTGGTTGTATTGGTAGAGACCTTTATGAGTGTTGATCGTGAGGTACTGTTTCGAGGCTTCTTCTACCTCCATTTGCAGGTACGCCTGGGCCAGATCAATCTTAGTGAAGCATTTCCCTCCAGATAGTGAGGCGAAAATATCTTCAATCCGCGGAAGCGGATATTGTACAGTGTGAAGGACTGGGTTCACTGTCACCTTAAAGACCCCACAGATGCGAACCTTCTTTGGCTCCCCAGGCGTATTACTCAACGACCTCTTCATTACAGGAACGATGGGTGTAGCCCACTCACTCCAGTCCACTTTGGACAGTACTCCTGAACATTCCAAACCTTCCAGCTCTGCCTCGACGGCTGGGCGGATCGCATAAGGTAACGGTCTGGCCTTAAAAACTTTGGGCTTGCATTTTCCTCTATTTTGATTGTCGCTGTTATGCCTTTTAGTGTTCCGAGTCCCTGCTGGAACACTTCTTGTGCGTCAGTTAGCATTTTTGACAGTCGTCCAGGTGTGAGGTCGTCATCCTTTTTGGCATCTACAGGAATGCCAATCTAGCTGTATCTTCCGGATTCATTCACGTCCTAGTAGTGGTGGTCCTCCATCTGGCAATACATATACGTCCATTTTTGGTGTTTCCTTGCCGTTATATATAACGTTCAGCCTTATTTTTCCTTTGGGGTAGACTTTTTGCCCCGTGTACGTCTTCAAGACAATCTTTGTATCTCTCAAGGGTATATATGAGAATAGCCGCTTGTAGTCCCTTCGGTTTATGACTGTTAGGGCTGATCCTGTGTCCAATTCCATTTTCACTTGGACTCCTGCTATCTTGAGCGTGACCCAGATAGTTTGGTGATCCTCCGTTTTGATCACATTATGTAGTTTCAGACAACCCAGCTCCTTGCTTCCGGAGTCTGTACCACTCTTCTGTTCATCTGAACTACTCTCCGTCACCTTATGTACCTTCTTGTACTTCTCCTGTGGAGATTTCTTGCTGCTGGTTTTCTTTCCCGACCTGCAGACTCTTGCTATGTGTCCTACTTTTCCACACTGTCTGCTCACTTGGTCCTTGAACCAGCAATCATTATGGTCGTGTGTTGTTCTGCCGCAGCGATAGCACTTCACTGTTCCATATGACATTTCATTTGTGACATATTCTTGCAGTCTCCGTTGTATCTCTGCAGCGCCCCATGCTGCTGCTTTGTGTGATACTGCAATGCTGAAAGCCTTGTCCAGCGTAAGATCCTTTTCTGATAGAAGCCGTTTCTGGGTTCCTTCACTTTGAAGCCCACACACAAACTTGTCCCTTAAAGTATCTGCTAGTCCCGTTCCAAACTGGCAGTGTTTCGATAGCTTGCGCAGTTCCGTTAAATACTCAGCATTACTTTCATCTTTATGCTGGTTCCTTTTGTGAAACTTATATCTTTCTGCTATCAGCAACGGTGTGGGGTTTAAGTGGTCCTGTAGGATTGACACTATGTTTTCAAAATCCTTTTCTACTGGTTTCTCTGGGGTTACTAGGTTTCGTAGTAAGCCATACGTTTTTGCACCCATTGAATTCAACAATACCAGCGCTTTCTTGTCATCTGGCACTTCATTCGCCTTGCAGTATACGTCTATGCGTTCGACATATATCGTCCAATCTTCGACTTCATTGTCGAACGCTGTGATACTGCCACTCTTCGGCATTTTTGGGTGTGGTTAGACTGGCTTAAAATGGTGTCTCCCGCGCTTTCCTTTCTTCCCCGCTGCGGCTTAAAATGGCGTCTCCCGCGCTTTCCTTTCTTCCCCGCTGTGGCTTAAAATGGCGTCTCCCGCGCTGCTGCCAACGCCACTCTCGGTGGTCCTCGTGGCAAATGGCGATGCCCTTTGGATTTCATGCGCTGCTCCTGCGCTGCTGCCAATGCCGCTCTCTGCGGTCCTCATGGCAATGGCAGCACCTCGCGTTCTCCTGTGCGCCTCTCTCCCCCGTTGATGCTGCTCGGCCCTTGAACACCAGCTGCGCTCTGCTCTCTCTCATTTCTCTTGCCGTTGACGCCGCTCGGTCCTGAACAGTGGCTGCGCCCTGTGCGCTCTGCTCTCTCTCTCTCCCCCGTTGACGCTGCTCGGCCTTTTTCTGTGCCGCTCGGTCGGGCTCTAGCCGCCGCTGTCCGGAAAGGGTCTGCGCAATACCTGTTGCCAGCCCGTTTCGCTGGACCACCGTGACTGGAAAGCCAAGCCTGGCTCTCGACAGCCTCCCCTGCGATGCTCAAATCTCCGCTGGATGACTGGACGGTTGCCCGTGGTCGACGCCTGTGCTTCTGGACTCGACCTCCTTCTACTGTTCTCCAGGAGCGAATCCCTGGGAGGTGATGCAGAGTTGCAGGTAGGTTCGAATCTGCTCGTCGCCACTGTTATGTCCGTGTAATAATAAGAAAAGGACTGCAGAGAACAGTACAACAGGTGTTTGCTCAACGTGGTTCAAACTGCAACTGACTGTACAGATCACTACTCAGGGTTTATATACAGGTGTGGTCACTGCCGGTACTACAGGATACAGGAGCTGTAAAAAGTAGTTCTCCCCCTTAAAGGTACATACATTACAGGTAAGGCCTCCTGTGCCAACGCCTGTTGGCCCTTCTCCGTCTGGCCATGACTGGCACTCTGTCACAGCGTCTCTGAGCCCTCTGAATGCAATCCAGTAAGCCAACGTTTGCACCCATTGCAGCCCCCATTAGATGTTTCGAATTAATGCTATGGCACTGAAAGTTAATTACAAGTGCAAAGCTCTGGCCTGAAGCCAGAAGTACCTGTGTGAGTGTTGATTCAAACCAGAAAGCTCTCTCCCTTTGTCTCTCTCCAAATATCAGTGTCTCACAAAGAGGGAGTGGAGCAAAATGGCTGACATTTATACTGCAGGAGGAGTCCCCTTTAATTAGCGCCCCCCGCGCCCCGCAGCGACTGGGAACCGTTCCACTTTACCAGTCGCTGGGGGCGCCAGACGCACAATAGGCCGGCGTCACTGAATTTCCGGGTCGGGGCGCACAAAGGGTGTTGCACCATGAAATTACGTCAGGATCTGCGCGCGCAGCTGAGCACGCGCAAAGGTTTTGCGCCGCCGCTAAATCGTTACTAAATTTCGCGAGAGGCGCAGATCGCACCGCGCCTGGTCGCTAGCTGCTTAGCGCCCCACTTCTCTCCCTCTTAAGGCGCTAGCGGCTGGTGCAACCAACTGAATTTCTAGGCCTTAGTATAACTTCCTTGCTTTTGCACTCTATCTACCCTATCAAATCCTTTTATCATTTTGAATAGCCGATTAGATCACCTTCAACCTTCTAAATTCAAGGGAATACAAAGCAAGTTTATGAAACATGTCCTCATAATTTAACCCTTTAAGCCCCAGTATAATTCTGGTGAATCGGCACTGCAACCCTCCAAGTCCAATGTATCCTTCCCGAGGTGCGGTGCTCAGAGATGAACACAGTGCTCCAGATGGGATCTGACCAAGGCTCTGTACAGCTGAAGCACCACTTCCTCCCCTTTGTATTCCAGCCTCCTCGAGATAAAGGACAACGTTCCATTAGCCCTTTTGATTGCTTTCTGTACCTGTCTGCTTGAGCATGTTGGCGGGGTCCTCACCCGCCAACTGTGCATGCTAAAAATCTCAGGCACACTGTCTACACTCAGAAATTAGGCTTCCCACTGGGCTTGAGCGGGAGACTGACGTGGGCTGTGTAAATGAGGTCCGGGAGTTAAAATCTCCCAGGCCTCACGCTGTGGAGGACCGGATGATGTCCTGTCTGCCTCGACCCCCTCCCGCACGACTCCCACCAGGAGTTAAAGTTGAGGCTAGGATGTGTAGATACAGGTAATGTGGTGGATGATGGCTATCTGGACATTCAGAAGGCATTGGAAGAGGTGGCACATAAGAGATTTACTGCAAAAGAATTAAAGCACGTGGTATTAAAGAGAATATAGCCACATAGACAGAGATATGTTTTGGGGACAGAAAGCAGAGAGTAGGGGTAAATGGTGTTTATTGTACTGGTGGGTCATGGTGTGAACTAAGAGCCTGTGCTTGGCATTCTTGTGCTTTCCAATTATATACATGATTTGGGTATAGGTACGAAGATGATATAAAAGTTTGGTAATGATACCAAATTATAGGGCATGGCAAACTGTGAGGACAAATGCAGGGGATTGTAGGAGAACATTGACAGGTTCATAGAGTGGGCAGATAGATGGCACATACAGTTCAGTGCAGTAAAATGTGAAGTAGCATAGTGAAAGAAAGGACAGTGAAAGGAAATAAACCTGAAAGAATCATAACTAAGTGGAGGAACAGAGGAATCTAGGACTACAGACTTATAGGGCTGGATTTTCTCAGCCCCGAGGAGGTGGGTATGGAGGAGGGACTGCCGAGAAAGTTGCAGAATTTGGGGGCGGGTGGCAAACCCGTCCCCAACCCGCCTCCATGCCCTCTTGCCAGGAGGTGGGAAGCCGTCCCGCCCCAGGTCCCGTCTCCTTGGAGGCGGGAAGGGATTAAAGCCTATTAACTGCCTGTTAACAGGTAGTTAACAGGCAGAAAATGGGATTATCCCTATTTTTCATCCTGAAGTTCGGGCTTCCCGACCTGGGGGAACCCCACCGGGGTGTAGGAGGTGAGTAGGAGGTCTGCGGGGGTCGGAGGGGTCTGAAAGTGCGATGTAGAGGTGAGTAATGGGTGCAAGTGTGGAGTGGTAAGTATATGAGGTGAGTGTAAAGTGTTAGAAAATGTTAACTTACCTTTGTTTCTACCTACAGCCTTCAGCCGCTGTGGAGCCAGAGTTCCCGACATCTCCATTGTAGAGATCACAGACTGGCTGTTGCATCCTCCGATCCAACAGCCAGCTGATTTCTGCAACGTAGAACGGTTTGATGAGTCCTGAACACAAGGTCTCATCAAACTACACAGAATGTCAGTGTTTGACAGCTTCACAGAGCTGTCAACTGATGACATTTCTTCTTTCAAAAGTTCTTGACAGATGACACGTCATACGTTGACGTGCCGGGCGGGCTTAACAAGGTCAATCAGAGGAAGATCCCGCTGGTTGGCCAGAGGCTGATGGAGGCGGGCCTGAAACCGGGCAAGCAGCAGTCCGGCCTCCAACACATCTCCATTCATAAAATCCAGCCTATAGATATTTAAACGTGCGAGCTTAAGTCGTAAAATTCATTAAAAAAGGCAAATAGGATTCTGAGTTTTAGACACAGGGGAACTGAATGCAAAAGCAAGAAAGTGATGTTGAATTTGTACATGACCTTGCTTCAGCCACAGTTGGAGTATTGAATGCAGGTCTGGATGCCCCATTGTAGGAAGAATATTAGAGCCATGGGAAGGGGAGACCCAAGATTCCTCAGAATGTTACCACGAATGAGATGTTATAGTTATTAAAAGCGGCTGAAAATTGTTCTCACCGGAGTGGAGAAGATTAAGGGAGGATCTAATAGAGGAAGTGAAGATTATGAAAGGTTTTGAGGCGGTAAATAGTGCAAGATTGTTTTCACTGGCTGAAGCAAATCGCTGACAAGGGGGCACAGAGTAACATTAGGTGAATGAAGTGGGAAACTGGAAGAAATTATTTTTGCACAGGGAATGCTTCACCACAAGAGGCTGTTGAGGCAGATATTATAGCATCATTTAAAAGGGAACTGTCTCTCTTAGGCAGTCCCTCAGAACCGAGGATGACTTGCTTCCACATTAAAAATGAGTTCTCAGGTGACTGATAAGTCCAATGCGGGACCTACAGTCTCTGTCACAGGTGGGGCAGACGGTGGTTGAAGGGGCGGGTGGGTGGGGTGCTTGGGTTGACGTGCACTCCTTGCGCTGCTTGGACTTGGCTTCCGCTTGCTCGCGGCGAAGAGACTCGAGCTGTTTGGCACCTTCCCGGATGCTTCTCCTCCGCTTTGTGCGGTCTTGGGCCAGGGATTCCCAGGTGTCGGTGGGTTGTTGCACTTTTTCAAGGAGGCTTTGAGGGTGTCCTTGAAGCATTTCCTCTGCCCACCTGGGGCTCTCTTGCCGTGCCGGAGCTTCGAGTAGAGAGCTTGTTTTGGGAGTCTCGTATCGGGCATGCGGACGATGTGACCCGTCCATCGGAGCTGATCGAGCGTGGTCAAAGCTTCGATGCTGGGGATGTTGGCCTGAGTGAGGACACTGACGTTGGTGCACCTATCCTGCCAATGGATTAGCAGGATCTTGCAGAGGCAGCATTGGTGGTACCTCTCCAGTGCTTTGAGGTGCCTGCTGTACATGGTCCATGCCTCTGAGGCATACAGCAGTGTAATGGAGAGTCTAAGAGAGAGAAGATTTAAAAGGGAACTGGATAAGTATTTGAAAAGGAAGAACATGACTGGATTTAGGGAAAGGCAGGGATGTGGGAATAGAGGGACAAGTTCCAATTGAAGACCTAGCACTGGCACAGACCTGATGAGTCAAGCTGTCTTCTCCGCTGTCGTTACTCTGAAGTACGAGCACAGACAGGTGCTTCTTTTCTCCACTTGTTCAACACGACTGAACATTTCCAGATAAAGCCTTGGAGGATGTGAGAATTGTTGCAAAAACAGGAATCTGCTCTTTTTCCATTGCAATAGGGGACCTGGCTGGCACAATGGGTCAGTGTAATGGAGAGTCTATAGAACACATCAGCAAACAAACCCACCCGGCATTCCTGTGAACTGGCAGCAGTGAGGAGGCTGTGAATAGAAACATAGAAACATAGAAGATAGGAGCAGGAGTAGGCCATTCGGCCCCTTGAGCCCGCTCCGCCATTTAATGTACTGAAGTGCTCCTCCAGATCTATCAAAGCATCTGAAGCGCATCTTCAGCATGCCGATTGCTTGCTCTGTGACTCATGGCTCTCATTATAATGCTCCTGGGCCTCAGTACTAGGCCTCCTCAAGGGTGTCATCAGCTTTGTCTTCAGTGGATAATAGCCCTTGCCTCCAAGCAGCCAGCTGGAAAGTTTGTTTGGAGGAGCGAAGAACTGAGGGAGGGTGGACTGGCGCAGCACGAAAGAGTCAATACAGCTGCCAGGGAATTTGGCACATGCATGATAATCTTTTTATGGTTGCAGACATGCTGCACATTGAGGGAGTGGAAGCCCTTGTGGTTGACAAACACTCCTGGGTGATGATGAGGTGCCTTCATGGCCACATGTGCGCAGTCGATGATGTCCTGGCTTCATCAGTGGCAAAGTTGACATAATTGGCTGATTTGTCAAACATGGCATTGGCCACCTAGGTGATGCATCTGTGGGCGGCCGACTGAGAGATCCTGCAAATGTCTGCTGCAGATCCCTGGAAGTAGCCAGAGGCGAAGAAGTTAAGGATACTGGTAACTTTGACAGCCACTGGTAAGGAGTGTCCACCAGGTCCTCAGGGCAGCAGGTCTTGTTCCAGCAAGCTACAAATGTCTGCAATGACCTGGCACGATAGCCTAAGCCTCCTGTAGCACTGCTGCTCAGTCATGTCCAGGAAGCTCATCCTCTGCCTGTATACCCTGTGTTGGGGGTATTGCCTCCGGTGCTCTGCAGCGCTGTGCTGATCCCCTCTATCCTGAGTTGCATTAGGTCATTGAGGAGAAGGCTGGTGTTGTGGTTGCTGCTGCTGCTGCTGGTGTGGCTGGTGTTGTTGGTGGTGGGACTCATCTTGGTCCGATCCTGAGGTCCAAATGAGACAGTGTAAGCGGCACCCATGCTGATGTAATAGATGGCAGGTAAAGTGGAGATCAGAGGCCCAAGCCCTCAATGTTGTGATAGTGACTAGCAATGTGGTGAGAGTGGCTTCCGAGGTTGCAGAAATGACCTGCAAACTGCTGGCTGCTAAATCTCTGCACAAGATGGAGTCAGCAAGAGCCTTTCCATTAGCCAAGTATACGGTGTAATGTGGGAGCTCGTCCTGCCACTGTGCGGGGGCGGACTCGGCCATCGCGATCCCAGGAGGCATCTGGGGCTCTGACTGAGGGGGAGGCAATGGGGGAGAAGTGTGAACACTTTGAGAAGAGCCCTTCTCTCCATGTCCCCTCTCACCATCAGCCCTCTCATGGGCCACCTGCACTTCCCTGCTGGCAAGGAGCTGGAGAGCACCTTGCTGCACATCAGTGGGGTGCTGAACGTCCAATTCAATGTTTATATCCCTCCTCGAGATGAGGTCTATGAGCGTCTGCCATCTGT
Organism: Somniosus microcephalus; assembly: GCF_052327205.1. Classification (NCBI taxonomy): domain Eukaryota; kingdom Metazoa; phylum Chordata; class Chondrichthyes; order Squaliformes; family Somniosidae; genus Somniosus; species Somniosus microcephalus. Next base: position 18,667,413 of record NC_141006.1, on the reverse strand, counting down.
TGTCCACAGCAAGCACGTTCTCGTGTGACTGGTGCATTTGCTGTGTCATGCAGGTGGCCATCCTTTCCAGGGAACAGCACATCGTCGCCATCACCTGCGAGATGATGGTGCTCCTGCTGGAGATGGACTTTTTATATGTCACAGCTGCAAAAGCTGCCAGAGCCTCATGTAATTGTTGCTGCCCGTCCAGGATCACCCTCTTTCGCGATGCCCCCCGAGGCTCAGTGTCTGCATGCAGTTCAGCAGAGCTTGGAATTCCCTGCACTCTCCGGCGAGGAGTCTCCACTGCTGTCCCTGTCAACACCATCTGCTCTTGCTCACTTGTGATGTGAGAGACACCAGGTGACAACACTACTCTATCTCGCACAGGACCCACCACGGTGTGCGTATCTGCACTGGTGCTGGCTGCGCTTGGGTCTGCTGATGGTGCACCCTCAGAGATTGGAGGTTCCTCTGAGGAGTAGTTTTCCTCCTCCGGCTGGACAGTGTGGGGTCACTTGATGGACCTGTGGGAGAGAAAAGAGATGAAATGGAAGTGTTATAATAAGAATGGGTAACTTTACCAATATGCACATAATGGCATTTCACTGGATGCTGACATCAGTCACCATATGGGTGATTGCTGTATGCCATGTGGCTTTATGAGATGTAATTCTGCCACCAGGTTGTTGAGATGTCCCCCTCTCTCCATCTGCCACCACCAGCAGCTCTGCAACCCCAGATATCTCCAGGGCCTCCTCCTCTGCTGGAGTCAAATGAGTGAAGACTGGAGGGCCACCTCCGGTTCTCGGCCTCTCCCGTGTGTTCTGGACTCTCTTCTCCTGCAAGGAGGGAAAGAAGAAAACTTTGAGTGAGAGTGATGGAATGAGTGTAATTAATGGATGGGTTACATCTGTCGAGGGTGACTATGAGAGAGTGGGGTGCCAATGCCAAATGGCCTCCTTCTGTGGTTTTACTTGCTATGATTGCATTAGAATGAGGATGAGTGTCAGTGGTGGTTAGTCAGATAGGGATGTGAGTATGTACCTAGACAGAGAGGGGTGGGTGGACTGGCAAGGTAGGTTGGCGTGAGGAATGATGTACAGGTGTAGGCTTGGGAAGGCAGAGTGATGGGGTTGTGGTGACAGGCACATCAGGATGAAGGTGAGTGTGGCATTGCACTCATCTTTCCTGACCTCATGAGATCATTGAATCTTTTCCGGCACTGGATCCACATTCTCCTGACCACATCCCTGCTGCTGACCTCCTCTGTGATCTCCATGCCCTTTTGTCTCTTTGGGTGGTTGTTTTCATCGATTGCCAGGGTAGAGGACCTCGCTGCGGGCTCTTACTGCTTGCACCAGAACTTTCAGGGAGGCATCGGTGAATCTTGGCGTTGGCCTCTGTCTTGTCTCCATGACCCACAGTTTTGTCAGTTTTATTGCGTTATTGAGACCTCTGGAAACCACCTTCTGCACTCCTACATCTACCTTCAAATGAGATGTGTGCAAGGCTGCTTTCAATATCTGCGCTGCAAACAAGTTATCGGTGACGTCATCAGACCCGTGTTCAAATCTTCGGGTTCCCAGCCTGCTACGCGGCCTGCGTGCACGCAACCCAACTCCAAGGTAAAGATTCCGCCCCCTAATCTCCATGGTGTGAGCAAGCCCATAAGGAATGAGAAGAGTGGACTGTGTGCCAGGTCAAGCAAAGGGGGACGCATCAGCTCTTACCTTTCATTCAATCTAACTTCAGCAGGATGTCGCCCAGGATTCTCAAAGAACCATTACAACAACAACAACTTGTTACTATAGTACAATATTGCACTATAACGTAATAAAATGTCCCAAGGCCTTTCACAGAAGGGTTATCAAAGAAAATTTACACCAAGCCACATGAGGAGATATTAGGACAGGTGAGCAAAAGCTTGGTCAAAGCGATAGGTTTTAACAAGCTTCGTCAAGGAGGAGAGAGAGGTAGAGAGGTGGAGAGGTTTAGGGAGGGAATTCCAGAGCTTAGGTCATTGTAATAAAAACAGAAAATGCTGGAAATATTCAGCAGGTCAGGCAGCATCTGTGGGGAGAGAAACAGAGTTAACGTGTCAGGTCGATGACCTTAAGTCAATGTACTTTTGCTTGCTCAGTACCTCAGCAGCACATCATCGGAGGCAATACCGTTTGACAGCCTTGATACATTTTTGGCTCTTTTTCTCCACACTCCAGGCTTCTGCGCTTTATATTCTCATTTGTGAACTTTAGCTCTCCACAGTCCTGCAAGTACCGTTACTGGCTCTGATACATGGGTAACTTTCTGATAGTGAGCCCAGGATAATGAACAGAAAACCTTTCTCTTAATTACTTTAGCTATTGGATCTATCCTGTACCTCCACCGCAATATTCCTCTTGCTGTCTTTTCTAACAGCAGGAATGTTCCATCCAATTGAACTCAACTCTACAATTCGCAGCTAAACTCTGCTCAGCTCTGCTTCACTTAGCTCAGCTCTGCTTGTTCAGCAGCTTCTTCTCATTAAAAACTCCCGGAAACAGTTCCGGGGCTTCCTGGATTTGACTAACTGTCAGACAAAAAAAAAAAGAATGGGTTTGGATACATTCAAAGGTGACAGGCTCCATATCTGTACAGTATTTGTTTTGGTGTGGCTTTTTAGTTCGAGAACTAGGCCAGAATATACTTGCAGCATTTGTATTGAGTTAGACTGGGACTTGGATTTTAACGGCAGCTGGTTTTCAAACTCCGTGGGGGAGAAATTGGGCTCTGTAGCGCCCGCTTTTTAGAAGCTAGGCGGCCTCCTAATGGTGGAAAATGGTGCCCGAGATACGCGCGCGCACTTCCGACATGAAGTGGGCCGGACGCCATCTTGGTAAAGGGGTTTGCGCGCGTGTGCGCACCTAACAACCACCGGCAGCATGCAGAGCGGGCAGATTATGACATCAATCAGTGTGCAATGCTGATTTGAGTCCAGCACTGTTATTAACGAATGCCAAGCCCCGGCCTACACTCTGTCTTAACCTCGCACAGCTGAACATGATGTTAAACAGCGTGAATGGCCCCCCACTAGTGCTACTTAAAGGGATCATGAACTGCTTACAGATTAGTTGCTAGATTATTTCTTCTGGCTGTTGGTGCAATTCTATGCATTATTGGAGCATTCCTATAATTGCCTCCATTTTAATAGTCTACAGGGAGCAGTCTGCCTGGTGCTGAAGTAATTTTTTGTTCATTTAAAAGCTTACATTGAAACAAGTTGCTTCCAGACATAGGGTGGCCTGGTAGGCCTTCCTCTGGGAATTGAGCATGACTGGGTAAATGAAGAGAGGTCATGCAGAGCAGGACATGCTACTAGAAGAGGGAGGAGGAGGAGGGGGAGAAGGGCACTCAGCAGGGGACCATATCTGCTGAGGGATTTTAGGGAACAACTGTCTCATCTCAACTTCAGTGACGACCAATGCTTGAAATGTCTTCGCTTCACTAAAGAGGTTGTGACTGAAATCTGCCAACTGTTGCAGTCACAACTGCAACCTCAAAGCAGGGCAAGGACCGCATTGCCTGTTGCTGTCAAGGTGACCGAGGCTCTTAACTTGCATGTGTCTGGCTCCTTCCAGACAGCTGCTGGTAATATAGGGAACTTCTCGCAGTTTGTACTACACTGCTGCATAAGTGAGATCACTGAGGCTCTCCATACACAGGGAGACAGCTTTATCTCATTCCCTCTTGTCAGAGACAAGCAGGAAGAGCGAGCACGAGGGTTTGCATGGATTGCAAGCTTCCCCATGATGCAGGGTGCCATTGACTGCACGCACATTGCCGTGCATACACCTCATATGAACTCTGCCATTTTCATGAACCGAAAGGGATTCCATCCCTCAATGTGCAGCTGGTGTGCGACCACAGGCAGCACATCATGCATGTGAATGCCCGCTATCCTGGAAATAGTCACAATTTCTTCATTCTGTAGCAGTCCTCTGTGCCACCTGTATTTGAATCACCATGGCAAGTCAAAGGCTGGCTACTGGGTGACAAGGGTTATCCACTCATGACGTGGCTCATGACAATAGTGCAGAACCCATGCACACGTGCACAGCAGGCCTACTATGAGCGCCATGCTGCCACAAGGAACATTATAGAGCACACCATCGGTGTCATCAAACAATGCTTCCACTGCCTTTTGTTTTATTCGTTCATGGGGTGTGGGCATCGCTGACAAGGCCAGCATTTATTGCCAATCCCTATTTGCCCTTGAGAAGGTGGTGGTGAGCTGCCTTCTTGAACCGCTGCAGTCTGTGTGGTGAAGGTACTCCCACAGTGCTGTTATGGAGGGAGTTCCAGGATTTTTGAAGGAACGGCGATATACTTCCAAGTCAGGATGGTGTGTGACTTGGAGGGGAACTTGGAGGTGGTGGTGCTACCATGCGCCTGCTGCCCTTGTCCTTCTATGTGGTAGAGGTCGTGGGTTTGGGAGGTGCTGCCGAAGAAGCCTTGGCGAGTTGCTGCAGTGCATCTTGTAGATTGTACACACTGCAGCCACGGTACACCTGGACCACTGTGGAGAAGCCCTGGAGTACTCAGCTGAGCGGGTATCAAGATTTGTGGTAGTATGCTGCACAACCTGGCCATTATGAGAGAACAGCCCTTGCCACCATCTATCAGACAAGAAACTGAGAAGCAGGAGCACAAGAAAGAGGAGGAGGAGGAGGAGGAAGTGCAACTGGAAGTGTGAGAACAGGAAGAGGAAGGGAGGCTACAACATAGACAGCCCCTTTCTGCCCGGGCTCTATGTGATCAAATAATTAATGAACGATACCAGTAACCTCAACCACACCTCCCCATTCACCAACAGTTCCACACTCCTTACCTTTCCTCTATCACTGACCATCACATCGTCCTCTTTCCGACAACACAAAAATAAAACCATCAGAAATTGCACATTTCAATCCAAATTTATGAATTCAATCATGACATAATGCATCCAGAAATAAACAAATCACCTTTGTGCATTCCCTTTGTGTCTGTCTTCTGTGTGCCTTTGCCTCGCCTAGTGCTCCTACGAGATGCTTTGAAAGGATAATTACTAGTCCTAGCCCTTTTCGGGCTACCCCAGATCAGGCGTACTCCCCAGACGTTCACCTGCAACTAAAGTTAGAGATAGCCGAATTCTATAAGACGCTTAATTGGGTCTAAAGGTCCAGGTTATCTCTCCCTAAAGGAAAGGAGCGACCTGAGAGACATTACCATGCTCCAGATAGCACTTTTAATAAGTTTATTTAGACTGTAACCTTCCGGATATTATGAGGGTCCGGAATACCACCCAGGACTCTGCAACTCTTCCCCAAAGAATGTACAGAGATTTGAGTTCATGAGTTTGATACAGAAATACTTTGTGAGACAATTCTAAAAATATATAAATTTATTAAAGAACCGACATGTAGTTAACAGCTGGTGAGGTCATCGCAACATTACAGTTCATAAACAAATAGCTTACATTTCTTATTTCTCAGAGATCCTTATTTTCAAATCTTAACTTCGTTACATTTCTACATTTCTTACTTATTTCTAAATCCAGAACATCCACCAAAATCAAATTAAAAGTGCCTCTTTGATCCCAGAGACTCAAAGTTAAAAACTTACAGAGATGCCTCTGAAGAGTGAGAGAATCGCTTGGCCCGTTCAGCAACTTCTGACTTTCTGTTTGAAAAACTCTTATTTTTATATTCATTTGTCATGGTTTCTCCTTTGAAGTTTTCTGCTGATGTAAACTAATTGGGGTCAATTTTATGGCAGCCGTCGGGCGGCTTTTCATGCGGCCGGGTGCTGAAAATCGGCGAAAAAGCGGGTCGGGACCCCCCCCCCCGCCTGATTCCCCGACCCGTCCGACTTTAGGTCCGCCGTTTCTACGCGACCCGCTTCAGTCCCAGCCGCCGCTGGCGGGACTGGTTGTCGGCACACTAATTACCAATAATTACCTCGTTGAAGCAGATTTTCCAGGGCTGTTGTGGCTATGGGGCTTTCCCCACATCAAACACGCCTGCGGGGAACCCCGCTGCTGAGAGCTGGCGTGAAGCTTGCCAGCTTGCTAGCTGTCAGCTGCAGGTCAGGGAAAGCTGTGATTTAAAGGGACAGCACTTGTATGTTGAAGGACCTTGTTGTTGCAGGCTTGGGGCTACTTCTTCAAGGCTTGGGCACAGCTGTGGAAGGTTGGATTCTCCAATGCGATCTCCTGGGAAGCCCCTCTCGCCACCCTCACTCAGCGCTTCCTCAGCGGAGGCATCTACCAGAAGCATGGGACGCCTTTTTTTCCTTCCCTTCTTGCCATTAGAGGATCTCCAGCAGCAGAGGCGGCAGCAGCAGAACCAGGAACAGCAGGATCAGCAACAGGAGCACCAGGCTGCTGCTCACTCACCTGAAGCTGCACAGGCCAGAAGGGGCCAACGCTTGGAAGTGGCTTGAGAGCACCTTGCTGCACTTTAGGGGGCCAAGGGGACCCGTTTCTGCACTGGCAGTCCTACTCAGAAGGACTTCCATGAAGGTCTGGTTTCTCTGTTCAATAGATGGCCAACGCTCCTCAAGAGATGTCATTCTCTTATGAGCACTCACCATGTTTTCCGTACCCTGGCGAGTTATCTCCTCCATGGAGGTTGCCAACCTTTCCATGGTGATGCGTTCATGCGCCAATGACTCCACAAAGGCTCTGCTCATGGTCGCTATGGACTCCTCCATTCGCTCCACACTTGCAGCGACCCTGTAGACAAAACCTGCCAGAGACTCCTGCATCTGTGCATGGAGATCCATCACCTCTTCTCTTGCGGATGGACCTAGAGGCAGAGGGTCGACATGCAGCGCAGCTGAGCTGAGCTGGCAGAGTCCTGCGCCCTCCGACGAGGACTCTCCACTGCTGTCCCTGTCTCCGGAATCTGCTGAGGCTCACTTGTGAGCTGTGAAACACCAGGTGACAACACTACTCTATTTCCCGAAGGTCCCCCCGAGGTGTGAGTGTCTGCGCTGGTGCTGGGTGCGCTTACTTCTGCTGACGCTGCGCCCTCAGATGTTGGAGCTTCCTCTGAGGAGTCTGGCTGCACAGCCTCTTCCTCCTCCACAGTGAGGATGGGGGCTCTGGATGGTACTGTGGGGGAGTAAAGGAAGGAGTTAGAGATGTAATGCCAAGGTTCTTCTGGTGACTCCCAGCGAGTTGGCATCTGCTGACACCTGCATCCATGCAGCATTGGTCTCAGTGGGAGGCCTCTTCCTCCCTGACCTAGGGAAGAGGACCTTCCTGTGGGCCCTAACCCCATCCAATAATGCCTGCAGTGAAGCCTCATCGAATTTGGAGGCAGCTCAGGGTCTGGCACTGACCACAGCTGCTGCAGGCTCCTCTGCCATCATGTATGGTTCGTTTGGAAGCCTTCAGAGGATGCAGTGCTTGCTATGGACCTTGAAAGCACCATGAATGATGACATCATACTGTGGGGATTTCTGACTCGAATTGGACAATTAGCAAGGCTTCCCACATGCTGGGAATTAATTGGCCACTTGAGGGAAAATTGCATGGAGCTGGCTGACACTTTTTTACATGTGTCAGAAACCCCACATTCGGGGAAACCCGACCATTTCCCACACAAGCCGAAAATCGGGGCCATTATCTTTAGTGATACCTCTGTTGAATGCTTTCTATTCTTACTGTCATTTCAGCTGTCAACTCTCAGACTTCTGTCTCTACCTTCAGGTGTTCAATAGTTATCATAAAAACAATATGACAGCAATGGTTTCTGTTTGATGCCATTTTTACAAAATTCTTTCATTCAATTCTTAATATTGGTTTAACTGGTTTTAGCAGACGTCATGACTCCTAGCTGCTCCAAGTTCAATACAAAAACCATGTAATTGCTTGGTGTATCTATTGAAGTCATATCTTCAAAGTGTTCTATGGGTATCATAATGATAATACTTTAACCCGGGGTTTTCATGCATTCCTAGCTATCTCAATTGGTTGCATATCAGACTTCAGGACTCCATAATTCAAGCTTAACATAAAAACTATTTGACCAGCAGGTGTTTCTTTTACTTGATGTCATTTTTTTCAAAGGCACATGCCTCTTTTAATGTTTCTGTGCAATGTGTTGGTTTTTAACACTTTACTAGGATCATTCCATTGTGTTTCTCCCAAACTCCAGACCTTTTGGAAGCGCCAAACTGCTATTTCAATAGGACCATTGTTTCCTGGTCAATAACCCATTCCCATTTCAAAAGCTTGTGGTTTTTACAACTTTGTTAACAACTGATCTTTATCCCAGGAGCCTGTATTTCTGTTTACAGCTTGTGTCTCTGGGGTGTTTTTAGATTTTTAAACCCAGTTTCTCATGTTTTAATAATATCATAATTTTCATAGGATGGTGTATTTTTCTGAAATATGGCTTATTCCTTCACAGCTTCCCCAGTGGCTGCAGCATGGGTGATGGAAGGCTGCTGACCTCCAGTTGAGGCGACTGCAGATGGCCTTGAAGGGCGACCTCGAGCTGCTCTGGGCCTAGGAGGCCTGGCTTCAGACTGCACCATCTCGGCCTGGGCTGCAGCAGCATGGGCTGGCTGGCTGATAGGCAACAGCAAGGGCACTGGCAGAGTGGCAGTGGTGGGAGCAGGAATGCTGTCATCCTGAGAGAGGAAAGCAGGTTCGTGCTCCATGGAGTCACTGCCACTCTCCCGGGGCGGCACCTCAGCAAAACCCAATAAGTTATTGGAGAACAGATTGATGGACTGCTGTGATGCCCTGGAAGCCCCTTTGAACAGTGGTATCCAGAGCCATGATGGCAGCAGTCTGAGCTTCCACTGCAGCACAGACCTTTGATGGAAGCTGTTTGTGCTGCAATGGATGCTGTGGCATCAGCCTTCAGATGTTGCATCATGGTGGGTTCCACAGGCGTGCTGATGGAGGTGACCACTGGTCCCATGTTGGAAAGGATGGGCTCCAAGCTCTGCACTAAGCCCTGTGCCAAGTTGGTGCTTGACGCCTCCATGCAACTTGACATTGAGGGCAGACTCTCTGGCAGGCTTTCCAGTGCACCAAGTACTTGGTTATGTACATCCATCAGCCTTTTTTCTGTTGCCTGGCCCATCAAAGTCCTCATCTAATTCCTCTGCAGCAGAACTAGTGTCTAACCTCACCCCCCGGCGAGCTGGCCCCTGTGTTATCCTTTCCCCCTGCTCTGACTCCTGTACACTTGTGCCCAGTGTCTCACCACATGCAGATCCCTCCTCTAAAATACATACAGTGTCAGTCTCTGTGCTGGTGGCTGTGAGTGTAAGATCAAGCGACGATGTCTTTTCATCTTCACCGTCTTTCTCTTCCTCCACTGACTGGAAAGGCTCCAATTTTTGGACATCTGAAATGAAAAAGGGACAAGGGTTGGGTTGTGGTGAAGGGAGAGGAGAAAGTAAGAAATGTGTACTTACACCACCTGCAGCTTCTAAGTCAGAAGAGATTGAGGGATGTGGGAGAAGTGGGATGAGAGGAGGAGGATTAGGTATGTAGATACCCTCATCATTGATCGCTTTAGCCTCGCCAGTGGCCACGGCCTCAGCAGTGCCCCTTCCCATGATGGCCAGCACTGTCTCCTCCATAGGGGTTAAAACATGAGCGCTTGTCCTCCTCCAGTTCTTTGCTGCTGTCTGCTGTTATGCGCCACCTTCTCCTGCAAGAAAGAGGGAAGTGTGTCAGTGAGTGTCCTGCAATATGGTTGGATATGGCTGTCATGGTTGAATAGCTGGCAGTGTGTGCGAGCTATGGGTTGTGGGTGCTAGGCTTGCAACAGTGCTAAGTGTGTTAGGGTGAGGTAAAGCATATGAATGTTAGGGTTGAGTCCTGATTGATAGAGATTGTTGGTAGATGGGTGATGGGGGTGTAGTGAATTGAGCAGTGGCTGAGTCTAGTGGTGTAATTGGTAGGATGTGCCATATGATGAACTCACTGACCTTGATAACTCATGTGAGATCATTAGACTTGTTCCTGCACTGCATCCATGTTCTTAGAACAACATCCTGACATTGAACTCCACGCTACTTCTTCCCACTGCCTCCTGAGCGTGTGTCTAAAGGGCCTTCTGCCCCCCCCTACGGATACAGGACCTCTCTCCTTCTTTCCACCTCTTCCACCAAGACCTCCAGTGCAGTGTCTGAAAATCTTGGTGCTCACTCTCTCACATGTTCAAAGTATCACACTCAGGTTGCCTTTTGAATAATCTCCCACCACAATGAACCTCCCCTTTAAGAGGTGCAGGCTGCCTTTAAGTAGTGCTAGCCACTCATGATATCAGGCCGCCTGCTGATGTGTGCAGCCAATGAACACTGTGGGTAGTGCTGCCTGCAAGCAGTAATTATGTAGAACAGCAGGCAGCATGAATTTACCGTGCTGCCTGCAATGCAATGAACGGGCAAGGGTTAATCCCACACCGCGATTCCCCACGCCCATTTTTGGGGATGAGCCAATTTCTCCCCCTAGCTTGGTCCAGATTTTGGACTGGAAACTCGCCCAATTTTGGATGAATCCGGGGCAAGTGGAGATGGGAACTCCCTTAGGGAGTACCAATACATTCCTGGCGTACAGCAGCGCTATGGTGGATACTGAGAGCTGCAGAATTTTAATTCACCATCGTGGGAGGGAGGAAGGATCATGCTCTGACAACCAGCAAGGCTCTATTACTGCAAGTGCCAAAGCCCCAACAAAACGATTGCTCTCCCTTCCCCTGATGCATTTGGGACCCCATCGGCAGATTTTAACCCAAATGACCAAATAGACCATCCTGGAAAAAAGTGGTGATGTCAGTGGTGGGACTAACAGGTGGGTGAAAAACTAAAGTGGAAATCCTCATCTCTGTGTCACTTCATAGAATCATAGAATGGTTACAGCACAGAAGGAGGCCATTTGGCCTGTCAAGCCCATGACAGCTCTCTGCAAGAGCACTCCAGTTAGTCCCACTCCCCCGCCGTTTCTCCATACCCATGCAAATTTTTTTACCACAGGTACTTATCCAATTGCCTGTTGAAAGCCATGATTGAATCTGCCTCCACCAACCTCTCAGGCAGTGCATTCTAGATCCTAACCACTCGCTGCGTATAAATGTTTTTCCTCATGTCGCCTTTGGTTCTTTGGCCAATCACCTTAAATCTGTCTCCTCTGGTTCTCGACCCTTCCGCCAATGGGAACAGTTTCTCTCTATCTACTTTGTCTAGACCCCCTCATAATTTTGAACACCTCCATCAAATTTCCTCTCAACCTTCTCTGCTTTAAGGTGAACAAGCCCAACTTCTCCAGTCTATCCATGTAACTGAAGTCCCTCATCCCTGGAATCATTCTCGTAAATCTTTTCAGCACCCTCTCTACGACCTTCACATCCTTCCTAAAGGGTGGTGCCCAGAATTGAACACAATACTCCAGTTGAGGCCGAACCAGTGTTTTATAAACGTTCATCATAACTTTCTTGCTCTTGTACTCTATACCTCTATTCATGAAGCCCAGGATCCCGTATGCTTTCTTAACCACTTTCTCAACCTGCCCTGCTACCTTCAACAATTAGTCCTTGTTTTTCCTACCAAAATATATCACTTCGCACTTTTCTGCATTAAATTTCATCTGCCACGTGTCCGCCCATTCCACCAGCCTGTCTATATCCTCTTGAAGACTATCACAATCCTCCTCAATGTTCAGTATACTTCCAAGTTTTGTGTCATCTGCAAATTTTGAAATTGTGCCCTGTACACCCACATCCAAGTCATTAATATATATCAAGAAAAGCAGTGGTCCTAGTACCGACCCCTGGGGAACACCCCTGTATACCTTCCTTCAGTCCGAAAAATAATATGAGAAGTCACACAACACCAGGTTATAGTCCAACAGCTTTATTTGAAATCACAAGCTTTTGGAGCGCTGCTCCTTCATTAGGTGAAGTGAAGAGATGCATATAGGCACAACATATATAGTCAGAGAACACTGCCAGATGATTACAGGTAATCTTTCTAACTGCCCTTTATCACACCTCGGCGGAGAGATAATCACAGCAATAAAAGGTGTGAATGTTGTCCGAACAGGTCAGTCAGGAAAACATTATATCAAAGAACAATGAGGTGGGGTCACAAGGGGTCGAATGTTGCAGATGCTGGGGTCTGTATGAAAAACAAAAAACAAACAAAAAACAATAAAAAAAAACATTTTTTTTTGCTGGAAATCACAGCAGGTCCGGCCGCATCTGTGTAGAGAGATCAAGCCAACGATGACTCGAGTCTCGATGACTGTATGTCAGGTGGGGTTACATGTAGCGTGACATGACCCCAAGATCCCGGTTGAGGCCGTCCTCATGAGTGCGGAACTTGGCTATCAGTTTCTGCTCGACGATTTTGCGTTGTCGTGTGTCTTGAAGGCCGCTTTGGAGGATGCTTACCCGAAGATCGGAGGCTGAATGTCCTTGACTGCTGAAGTGTTCCCCAACTGGGAGGGAACACTCCTGCCTGGTGGTGTCCGTTCATCCATTGTCGCAGTGTCTGCATGGTCTCGCCGATGTACCATGCTCCGGGGCATCCTTTCCTGCAACGTATGAGGTAGACAATGTTGGCCGATTCACATGAGTATGTAGCATGTACCTGGTGGGTGGTGTCCTCACGTGTGATGATGGTATCTGTGTTGATGATCTGGCATGTCTTGCAGAGGTTGCCGTGGCAGGGTTGTGTGGTGTCGTGGTCGCTGTTCTCCTGAAAGCTGGGTAATTTGCTGCGAACGATGGTCTGTTTGAGGTTAGGCGGCTGTTTGAAGGTGAGGAGTGGAGGTGTGGGGATTTTTCTTTTTAATTGTTTTTTGTTTGTTTATTGTTTTTCATACAGACCCCAGCATCTGCAACATTCGACCCCTTGTGACCCCCACCTCATTGTTCTTTGATGTAATGTTTTCCTGACTGACCTGTTTGGACAACATTCACACCTTTGATTGCTGTGATTATCTCTCTGCCGAGGTGTGATAAAGGGCAGTTAGAAAGATTACCTGTAATCATCTGGCAGTGTTCTCTGACTATATATGTTGTGCCTATATGCATCTCTTCACTTCACCTAACGAAGGAGCAGTGCTCCGAAAGCTTGTGATTTCAAATAAAGCTGTTGGAGTATAACCTGGTGTTGTGTGACTTCCCAAATTTGTCCACCCCAGTCCAACACCGGCATCTCAACATCATGGCTACTATCGAAAAATAATAGTTCACCACTACTCTCTGTTTCCTGTTGCTTCGCCAATTTTGCATCTAAGCTACCACTGTCCCATTTATTCCATGGGCTTCAACTTTGCTGGCAAGTCGATGATGTGGTACTTTGTTGAACGCTTTTTGGAAATCCATGTACACTACGTCAACTGCATTATCCCCATCAATCCTCTCTGTTACCTCATCAACGAGCTCAATCAAGTTAGTTAAACATAATTTGCCTTTAACATATCTGTGCTGGCTTTCCTTAATTAATCTACACTTGTCCAAGTGACTTAATTTTGTCCCTGATTACTTTGTCCCTGATTATCGTTTCTAGAAGCTTCCCCACTACCGAGGTTAAACTGACTGGCCTGTAGTTGCTGGGTTTATACTTACACCCTTTTTTGAACAAGGGTGTAACATTTGCAATTCTCCAGTCCTCTGGCACCACCCCCGTATCTAAGGAGGATTGGAAGACTATGGCCAGTACCTCCACGATTTCCTCCTTAACCTCCCTCAGCATCCTAGGATGCATCCCATCCAGTCCTGGTGTCTTATCAACTTGAAGTACAGACAGCCTTTCTAGTATCTCCTCTTTATCAATTTTTATCTCATCCAGTATCTCCACTACCTCCTCTTTCACTATGACTTTGGCTGCATCTTCTTCCTTGGTGAAGACAGATACAAAGTATTCATTTAGTACATCAGCCATACCCTCTGCCTCCTTGCTTAGGTCTCCTTTTTGCCCCATTTATTTTCTTTTTCATTTCCCCTCTGAACTTTCTATATTCAGCCTGATTCTCACTTGTATTCTCAACCTGACGCCTGTCATACGCGTTCTTTTTCTACTTCATCTTACTCTCTATCTCTTTCATCATCCAGGGAGCTCTGGCTTTTGTTGCCCTACCTTTCCCCCTCATGGGAAAGTACCTCGACTGTACTCGAACCATCTCCTCTTTAAAGCCAACCCATTGTTCCATTACAGTTTTGCCTGCTAATCTTTGATTCCAATTTACCTGGGCCAGATCGTTTCTCAACCTACTGAAATTTGCCTTCCTCCAATTAAGTATTTTGACTCTAGATTGCTCCCTGTCCTTTTCCATAGCTAATCTAAACCTTATGATACTACGATCACTGTTCCCTAAATGTTCACCTACTGACACTTGCTCCACTTGACCCAACTCATTCCCCAGAACCAGATCCAGCAATGCCTCCTTCATCGTCGGGCCGGCAACATACTGATCAAGAAAGTTCTTCTGACCACACTTCAGAAATTCTTCCCCCTCTCTGCCCTTTACACTATTACTATCCCAGTCTATATTAGGATAATTGAAGTCCCCCATTATCACTACTCTATAGTTCTTGCACCTCTCTGTAATTTCCCTGCAAATTTGCTCCTCTATATCCTTCCCACTAGTAGGGGTCCTATAGATAGACCTAGTAGTATAATGGCACCTCTAATATTTTATAACTCAAACCAAATAGATTCTGTCCTTGACCCCTCCAGGACATCCTCTCTCCAGCACTGTAACATTCTCCATAACCAATGCTGCCACCCGGCCTCCTTTCTTTCCTTCCCTATCTTTCCTGAACACTTTATATCCAGGAATATTTAAAACCCAATCCTGCCCTTTTTTGAGCCAGGTCTCCGTTATTGCCATGACATCATATTCCCATGTGGTTATTTGTGCCTGCCGCTCACCAACCTTATTTACCACGCTTCGTGCGTTTATACACATGCACTGTAAACCTATCTTAGACCTTCTTGTATTCTCTCTTAGTCTGGCCCCACCTAATACCTTACTATTTCTTACTCTAGTGCTATCTGCTTCTCCCAATCCTTTGTGAACTTTGCTTCTCCTTTCTAATGCTACATCCTGGTGCCCATCCCCCTGCCAAATTAGTTTAAACCCTCCCCAACAGCACTAGCAAACCCCACCGCGAGGACATTGATTCTGGCTCTGTTGAGGTGCAACCCGTCTGGCCTGTACAGGTCCCACCTCCCCCAGAACTGGCCCTATTGCCCCAGGAATCTGAAGCTCTCCCTCCTGCACCATCTCTCCAGCCACGCATTCATCTGTTCTATCCTCCTATTTCTATACTCACTAGCTTGTGGCACAGGGAGTAATCCAGAGGTTACTGCCTTTGAGATTCTGCTTTCTAATCTATTTCCTAGCTCCCTAAAATCTGCCTGCAGGACCTCATCCCTCTTTCTACCTATGTTGCTGGTACCGATATGGACCACGACCTCTGGCTGTTTACGCTCCCCCCTCAGAATGTTCTGCAGCCGCTCAGTGACATGCTTGACCCTGGCACCAGGGAGGCAACATACCATCATGGAGTCACGTCTGCGGCTGCAGAAACGCCTGTCTGTTTCCCTAACTATTGAATCCCCTACAACTATTGCTTTCCCTATCTTCCTCCGCAACCCCTGTACAGCTGAGCTACCCATGGTGCCATGGACTGTACTCCCCAGAGGAACCATCGCCCTCACCCTGAATACTGGTGGGCGAGATGCACTCAGGGGATTCCTGCACTACCTGCCTGCTCCTCTTTGTCTGCCTGGCGGTCACCCATTCCCTCTCTGCCTGCACACTCTTACGCTGCGGGGTGACCACCTCCTGAAACAGTGTTAATGTTGTGAGTCCCTCTTTTAAGCAAATCATTTCATGCTATTTTCTCGAATGATACACCATCGTTTTACCTGATGTTTGGTCTCTGATGAGCCAAGCCTCTGAACGAGGCACTCGACAGTCTCTGTGCTTCATGCTCCAATAACACATAACAATGAGTGGCATTTTCTACTCACTCCCACTGCTTCAGTACCCCTGCCCGCCCCTGAATGATTGGGATTAGTTTAGTTCTTATTGTCAAGCTGGTGTAAAACTGGCCCAAGGACCCTCATCCCCTGGCGGCATGTGTCCTACTTCAGTCTAATGAATAATGTACAACATACTCGATGATAGGCACCAAAGCAAGAATCCATTATAGATGAGACTGATTATCAGGATACACCAAACACTGCATTATCACTCAATTCTTAAGTATTTCCCACCTCTCTCACCCCAACACATCAATGTTTGAAATGTATCCGACACAGTTTCCCAAAGGACCTTATCTCTTTTAATCACTCTGAGTGGCTCCTTCCAAAGGTAGATTTAATTTGCCATTTCTCCAGCAGATACATTGTAAAATATTGACTTCAATTTTGACAGCGCACACCACAGGTCTCAGAAATATCTCAAACTGATCCACTAGCAACACGTTTTGGAATGCAGCGACTGTAAACACGACAGCCATCCTGCACACAGGACTCCACAAACTGAAGTCAGGTGCTCACCTGTTTTTGGTGGCGTTTGTTGAAGGAGGAACTGGGGAAACTTTCTAGTCTTCTTCAAATAGTGCCAGATGGAAATGAAGGACAGGAAAGGGACAGCGGATCCATCTAGCCTGTGCTGCGCTGCCACGCTGTACCCTCTGTGCACCATGGGACATCATGCCGTCATCTCCTCCCTCTAGTGTGGCCAACTCTGATTGGACATATGCCTGGAGGTTTCATCAGATGACCTCCTGGCTCCAACCGCCCCGCCCGGTTGAACAGCTTTTTTCCTCCCACCTCCAATATTTTTATAACTAATAAACTAAAGTGTTCAAAAAATGGAAAAAACACACCAGATTGTAAAATCCCATGATTCTCTCCCAGGTGGTGCTCGCAGCCATGTCCAGGAGATGAATCGTCAATTCCTGGAGACTTCAGGGCACTCCTAGAGAGTTGGCGACCCTTTTCTTCCACCTCCCCCTTCCACTCCCCACGCCCCCACCCCCCGCCACCAGCCACGCAACCTCCTGAGACAAAAAAAGGAGAAAAAATAGCCAAATTTAGGGGAAAAAACTCTTCTGTGAGCCCCGAAGTTGACCCAACAAGTTCCCGGGGCCCACGATGACTGGGACACACCTCTACTTGTTATGCTGGCCACATTCAGGCGCTCATCTCTTTTGATGCTTGCATCAAATCCGCACACATTGCACATCCTGACCTGCCGGGAGCTCAGCGGATCCGCCACCCAAATTAAGGAAGTGCAGGGGCAGGGAAAGGCGGGAGGGGAGGAAAGAACCAAAGGGAAGGCCTGTGATAGGGTGAGATGCAGGAGAGATTAAATGGATGATGGTGCTAAGGCAAAAGAGGGTGGTAATGGGATAAGTAAAGAAACAGAAGATGGATCGAGAAGAGGTGTAACTGGCAATAGCAGAACCACTGCCAGCACCTGCTGTCCGAAAAAATGGTAATGGTGGTTCTGATCTGAAATTGTGAACTCAGTGTTGAGTCCAGAAGGCTGTAAAGTGCCTAATCGAAAGAGGAGGTGCTGTTCCTCAAGCTTACATTGAGCTTCATTGGAACAGTGTAGGAGGCTGAGGACAGAGGGGGCAATTTTCTGCCTTCGGAGGAGACGGGTTTGGAGGCAGGAAAGGCGGGAAAATCAGAAACAATGAAGGCAGGTTCGGAACCTGCCTCTAACCCACCTCCGCGGGATTTTGCCGGTGCCGGTTTTGGAGGTCGGGTAACGGTCCCGCCTCCAGTGGCCATAGCGATACTTGTGACCATTAAATGCTCATTAAGGGCCTCTCTAAGCCTATTTTGAGAGGCCCTCGTGATTTTTCGAGCATTTCGCCATGCTCCACGCACCTCCTAAACCACGCCAGGTAAACTTGGTGGTTTGACTCGTGGGTGGGCTCCTCACAGCTGCAGGTCTAACAAGACATCGAAACATAGAAAGATAGAAGATAGGAGCAGGAGTAAGCTATTCGGTCCCTCGAGCCTGCTTCACCATTCAATGCGATCATGGCTGATCATCCAAGTTCAGTATCCGGTCCCTGCTTTCTCCCCATACCCCTTGATCCCTTTAGCCTTAAGAAATATATCCAACTCCTTCTTGAATATATTTAATGAATTGGCCTCTACTGCCTTCTGTGGTAGAGAATTCCACAGGTTCACCACTCTCTGGGTGAAGAAATTCCTCCTCATTTCTGTCCTAAATGGCTTACCCCTTATCCTTAGACTGTGACCCCTGGTTCTGGGCTCCCCAACCATTGGGAACATCCTCCCTGCATCTAGTCTGTCCAGCCCTGCCAGAATTTTATAAGTTTCTAAACTCCAGCGAGTACAAGCCCAATCGACCCAAGACATCGTTTATTGCATCAAGGGTTACTTGCAGGTGCCAGACCTTGGCATTAAAAGGTCTCTGAGAACTTTTAGAAGGCCTTCCGAAGTCAGAGGTGCTGCAGCTTGAATCAATCAACTGTGGGACATCCGTGGAAGCCCCTCTCCCTGCTTGCAATGAGTGCTTCCCCAAAGGAGGCATCTATAAGCAGCATGGGAACCGTTCATTTTCTTTCTGCATAGACCTCAGATGAGGATTAGGACCATCCAGGGCAGCAGCAGAGCCAGGCAGCTCAGCAGCAACATCAGCAGGAGCCCCAACCTCCTGCTCAGCCACCTGCTGCTGCACAGGGCAGAAGGCACCAGCGTATCGAGGCACCTCGCCACAGGAGATACCCCTCACAGAGGGTTTACAGACAAAGGATGAGCTATCTCAACATGAGTGAGCAGCAGTGCCAAAGGAGGCTGAGACTTTCGCGTGAGGTTGTCCGAGAGATCTGCGGCCTGCTGCAGCAAGACCTAGTGCGCAGAGGAACGGGTGGACACCCCTTACCAGTGGCTGTCAAAGTTACCACCGCACTCAACTTCTTTGCCTTAGGCTCCTTCCAGGGATCATCAGCCGACATCAGCGGCATCTCCCAGTCGGCCTCCCACAGTTGCATCACGCAGGTTACCGATACCCTTTTTGCTAAGGCCCACAATTACATCCAGTTCACAAGGGATCAAGCAAGTATAACCGCCCGTTCAGTTGGCTTTGCAAATATGGCAGGCATGCCAATGGTGCAGGGCGTCATAGACTGCACACATGTGGCCCTTAGGGCACCCCATCACAACCCAGCTTTCTTTGTCAACCGAAAGGGCTTCCACTCCCTCAACGTACAGCTGGTGTGTAACCACAAGAAGGAGTTCTTGCATGTTTGCACCAAGTTCTGTGGTAGTTGCCATGACTCTTTCATCCTGCGGCACTCTAGTGTTCCTCCACTTTTCAATCCACCAAACCAACTTAATGGACGGCTCCTTGGTGACAAAGGCTACCCGCTGATGAAGTGGCTAATGACGCCAATCAGGAGGCCAGCTAACGAGGCTGAGGAGCGCTACAACGCCATCCACACTTCGACCAGGTCCATCATAGAGCAGACCATTGGGTTGTTGAAGATGCACTTCCATTGCCTTGACTGATCAGATGGAGCCCTGCAGTATACACCATACAGGGTCTCCAGAATGGTCGTGGTCTGCTGTACACTGCACAACATTGCACAGCATCATGGCATGCAGCTTCCTGATGAGCAAGCGGCTCAGTTCTAGCCCTCCTCAGGTGAGGCTGAGGAGGAGGAGGAGGAGGATGAGGCTGAGGAGGAGGAGGAGGATCTGGAGGAGGAGGAGGAGGAGCAGGAGGAGAAGGAGGAGCAGGAGGAGGTAAGAGTGCCGGTGTATCGACCAGCGGCAGCAGCAGCACGCGAGCAGATGGCTGCCCGGGATGCAAGCGATGAACTTATCCTGGCCAGATTTGCATAGGTTGCCCAAGTTGGCACATGTTCTTGGCTCCATCCTAGGACATCATTGACAATGGGCATGACTCTCTGGCCTCCTTTCACTCAGGCCACCAACCTGACAATGCAAGTGTGACGGAGCCCGCTATGTGGAGCTGCCTAAGGTGAAAGAACAGATGCCGTAACACCAACATTTTGGCTTCAAAACATTTTAATGCTTTCCAACAGGGATGGCATTTCATCAATACACATAAACATTCTTCCAATCTGCACACAGATCTGGAGGTTATATCCCTTGCCAGCTGTACCCACACAGCCTTGGTTTCTTTGGCAGGCCTCTTCCTCCGAGATGAGTGGAAGAGCACCTCCATGGTAGTTCTCACCCCCTCCAACAACATTTGCAGTGCCTCATCCGAGACTGTTGGTAAACCAGGGCCCTTAAGTATATCATTTAAATGTAGTGAAATTGGTGGGACTGATTTATTTAATTTAATTTGAATAAATTAAAGGGTAAGTCATGGCAGGACAGCTCGGCACCATGGAATGCTCCTCCTGCGCTATGTGGGAACTCAGGGACACTTCCTGTGTCCCTGACGACCATGTGTGCAGGAAGTGTATCCAGCTGCAGCTACTGACAGGCCGCATTACGGCACTGGAGCTGCGATTGGTAACATACTGGACCATCCGCGATGCTGAGGACATCGTGGATATCACGTTTGATCAATTGGTCACACCGCAGATAAAGGTTGCACAGGCAGAAAGGGAATGGGTGACCAACAGGCAGAGCAGTAGGCGCAGGCAGGTAGAGCAGGTTTCCCCTGTGGCCATCCCCCTCTCAAACAGATATACCATTTTGGATACTGATGGGGGGAGATGGCTTACCAGGGGAAGGCAGCAGCAGCCAACTTCCTGGCACCAGGGGTGGTTCTGCTGCACAGGACGGGAGGAAAAAGAGGGGTAGAGCTATAGTAATAGGGGATTCTATTGTAAGGGGAATAGATAGGCATTTCTGCGGCTGCAAACGAGACTCCAGGATGGTGAGTTGCCTCCCTGGTGCAAGGGTCAAGGATGTCTCAGAGCGGCTGCAGAACATTTTGGAAGGGGAGGGTGAACAGCCAGTTGTCATGGTGCATATAGGTACCAACGATATAGGTAAAAACAGGGATGAGGCCCTAAAAGCTGAATATAGGGAGTTAGGAGGTAAATTTAAAAATAGGACCTCAAAGGTAGTAATCTCAGGATTGCTACCAGTGCCACGTGCTAGTCAGAGTAGAAATAGAAGGATATTTCAGATGAATACGTGGCTAGAGGAATGGTGCAAGGGGGAGGGATTCAAATTCCTGGGACATTAGAACTGGTTCTGGGGGAGGTGGGACCAGTACAAAACGGATGATTTGCTCCTGGGCAGGGCCAGGATCGAAGTCCTAGGGGGAGTGTTTGCTAGTGCTCTGGGGGAGGGTGTAAACTAAAATGGCAGGGGGTTGGGAACCTGAGCGGGGAGACAGAGGAAAGGGAAACAAGGATAAAAGCAAAAGACAGGAAGGAGAAAAACAAAAGTGGCAGACAGAGAAATCAAGGGTTTAAATCAAACATGGCCACAGTAAATAATAATTCTAAAAGATCTAAGAGCGTTAAAAAAACAAGCCTGAAGGCTTTGTGTCTTAATGCGAGGAGCATTCGTAATAAGGTGGATGAATTAGCTGCGCAAGTAGAGGAAAACGAATATGATATGATTGGGATTACGGAAACATGGCTCCAGGGTGACCAAGGCTGGGAACTCAACATCCAGGGGTATTCAATATTCAGGAAAGATAGGCAAAAAGGAAAAGGAGGTTGGGTAGCATTGCTGGTTGAAGAGGGGATTAACACAATTGTAAGGAAGGATATTAGCTCTGATGATGTGGAATCTGTACGGGTAGAACTGAGAAATACCAAGGGGCAGAAAATGATAGTGGGAGTGGTATATAGACCTCCAAACAGTATTGTGGAGGTCGGGGATGGCATTAAAAGGGAAATAGGGAAGTGTGCAATAAGGACACAGCAGTTATCATGGGTGACTTTAATCTACATATAGATTGGGCTAACCAAATTAGTAGCAATACCATGGAGGAGGAATTCCTGGAGTGTATACGGGATGGGTTCCTGGACCAATATGTCGAGGAACCAACTAGAGATCAGGCCATCTTAATCTGGGTATGATGTAATGAGAGAGGATTAATTAGCAATCTTGTTGTGCGAGGCCCCTTGGGTCAGAGCGATCATAATATGATAGAATTCTTCATTAAGATGGAGAGTGAAGTAGTTGATTCAGAGACTAGGGTCCTGAATTTAAATAAAGGAAACTACAATGGTATGAGGTGCGAGTTGGGTAGGATTGATTGGGGAATGTCACTCACAGGGTTGACGGTGGATAGGCAATGGCAAACATTCAAAGATCGCATGGATGAACTACAGAACTTGCTCATCCCAGTTTGGCATAAAAATAAAACAAAAAAGGTGACTCAACCGTGGCTAACAAGGGAAATTAGGGATGGCATAAGATCCAAGGAGAGGGCATATAAATTGGCCAGAAAAAGCAGTAAACCTGATGATTGGGAGCAGTTTAGGATTCAACAAAGGAGGATGTGATATCCGAGTGGTAAGGTCAGAAACTGAGATAAGCCAGACTTCAGGAACCAAAACTTTAACTGTTTAATTATACATATGTAGCAGAGAACATAGCTCTTACAGCTGCAGCAAACACACTCTATTTCTTACTGTGTAATCACAAAGATGGAGGATCAACCGCTAAGTCATACCCAGAATGCAATGCCACTACCTTAATAGGTGGTGTGCCAGGACATTACCTTAATATTTGTCTCCATCTGGTGGATAACTTAAGCATTACATCCCAGATTACTATAGAGGACAAAGGGATTAATTAAGAGGGGGACAATAGAGTAAGCTTCAGGAAACATAAAAACTGATCGTAAATGCTTCTATAGATATGTGAAGAGAAAAAGATTGGTGAAGTCAAGTGTAGGTCCCTTGCAGTCAGAATCAGGGGAATTTATAATGGGGAACAAAGAAATGGCTTTCCAATTAAATACATACTTTGGTGCTGTCTTCACAAAGGAGGACACAAATAACCTCCCAGAGATGTCGGGGAACATAGGGTCTATTGAAAGGGAGGAACTGATAGAAATCAGTATTTGTAGGGAAATGGTGTTAGGGAAATTGAGGGGATTGAAGGCCGATAAATCCTCAGGGCCTGATAATCTACATCCTAGGGTACTTAAGGAAGTGGCCCTAGAAATAGTAGATGCATCGCTGGTCATCTTCTAAAATTTGATAGACTCTGGAACAGTACCCATGGATTGGAGGGTAGCTAATGTTACCCCTCTGTCCAAAAAAGGTGGTAGAGAGAAAACAGGGAATTACAGACCGGTAAGCTTGACATCGGTAGGGGGGAAAATGCTAGAGTACATTATAAAAGATGTAATAGCAGTGCACTTGGAAAACAGTGACAGGATCGGGCAAAGTCAACATGGATTTACAAAAGGTAAATCGTGCTTGACTAATCTACTGGAATTTTTTGCAGATGTAACTGGTAAAATAGAAAAGGGAGAACCAGTGGATGTGGTGTATTTGGACTTTCAAAAGGCTTTCGACATGGTAGTGCATAAGAGATTAGCGTGTAAAGTTAAGTCACATGGGATTGGGGGCAAGGTATTGACTTGGATAGGGAACTGGTTGGCAGACAGAAAGCAAAAAGTTGGAATAAACGGCTCTTTTTCCGAGTGGCAGGCAGTGACTAGTGGGGTACCGCAGGGATCGGTCCTTGGACCCCAGCTATTCACAATATATATTAATTATCTGGACGAGGGAACTAGATGTAATATCTCCAAGTTTGCAGATGACACAAAGCTGGGTGGGTGTGTGTGCTGTGAGGAGGATGCCAAGAAACTCCAGTATGATTTGGACAGGTTGCGTGATTAGGCAGAAGCATGGCAGATGCAATATAATGTGGATAAATGTGAGGTTATCCACTTTGGTGTCAAAAACAAGAAGGCAGATTATTATCTGAATGGCAATAGATTGGGAGAAGGGGAAGTGCAACGAGACCTGGGCGTCCTTGTGCACCAGTCGCTGAAGGTAAGCATGCAGGTGCAGCAGGCGGTTAAGAAGGCAAATGGTATGTTGGCCTTCGTAGCGAGCGGGTTTGAGTACAGGAACAAGGATGTCTTGCTGCAGTTGTACAGGGCCTTGGTGAGACCATACCTTGAGTATTGTGTGCAGTTTTGGTCGCCTTATCTGAGGAAGGAAGAACTTGCCATGGAAGGAGTGCAGCGAAGATTCACCAGGCTGATACCTGGGATGGCAGGAATGATCTATGAGTAGAGATTGGGTCGATTGTGCTTGTACCCACTGGAGTTTAGAAGAATGAGAGGGGATCTTATTGAAACTTATAAAATTCAAACAGGACTGGACAGACTAGATGCAGGATGGATGTTCCAGATGGTCGGGGAGTCCAGAACCAGGGGTCACAGTCTAAGGATAAGGGGTAAGCCATTTAGGACAGAGATGAGGAGGAATTTCTTCACCCAGAGAGTGATGAACCTGTGGAATTCTCTACAAAAGAAGGCAGTAGAGACCAATTCATTAAATATATTCAAGAAGGAGTTAGATATATTTCTTAAGGCTAAAGGGATCAAAGGATATGGAGAGAAGGCAGGAACAGGGTACTGAATTTGGATGATCAGCCATGATCTCATTGAATGGCGGAGCAGGCTCGAGGGGCCGAATGGCCTACTCCTGCTCCTATCTTCTATGTTTCTATGTTTCTATGAGAGCCTCAGGGAGGCCCCTGCCTTGGAATTGAACATAGTGGTTTCTCAAAATATGTTGCAGGTGGTCTATCTATCTAGCTATCTATCTGTTTATCTTTCTATCTATCTATCTATCTATCTATCTATCTATCTATCTATCTATCTATCTATCTATCTATCTATCTGTCTGTCTGTCTGTCTGTCTGTCTGTCTGTCTGTCTGTCAGTCTATCTATCTATCAGTCTATCAATCTATCTATCTGAGTCTTTAATACTGATCGTGGTAATCCTTTCACATTGCAGACAGTAATTATTTGACTTCAATATACTCTCACATGCACGAGTCAAGTACACTTAGTTAAAGGAATTTAA
This sequence comes from Somniosus microcephalus, assembly GCF_052327205.1. Classification (NCBI taxonomy): domain Eukaryota; kingdom Metazoa; phylum Chordata; class Chondrichthyes; order Squaliformes; family Somniosidae; genus Somniosus; species Somniosus microcephalus. Next base: position 18,642,381 of record NC_141006.1, on the reverse strand, counting down.
AATGCAGAAATATTTTGACAGAACCTAATTACGAATTAGAGAAGCAGAATGTTTGTATTCTGTGATTTAATGAAGTAATGTAAGAGCCCTCTCATGGAGATCTCATGGTATCAGTGAAGTTCAGCTCTTCATTTTGCTAAACCAGATTTTAAGGGAAATGAGGTATGCAGATAATTTATGTTATGTTATTAAAAAATAAACTGGATTTCACTTTGACCTAAGAAGGTAATTTGACATTCCTCCTGTGACTAAAGCTAGTCACTGATAGCCATGGATACAGCCAGCAATGTGACTTTCTCGCAAATGTACACTTCCTCTTCCTCTCCTAGAACAGAGACCACCCAGCCCTCACCCCCTCCTAGAACAGAGACCACCCAGCCTTCACCCCCTCCTAGAACAGAGACCACCCAGCCTTCACCCCCTCCTAGAACAGAGACCACCCAGCCCTCAACCCCTCACAGAACAGAGACCGCCCAGCCCTCACTCACTCACGGAACAGAGACCACCCAGCCCTCACCCTCCCACAGAACAGAGACCACCCAGCCCTCACCCCCTCCTAGAAAAGAGACCACCCAGCCTTCACCCCCTCCTAGAACAGAGACCACCCAGCCCTCAACCCCTCACAGAACAGAGACCGCCCAGCCCTCACTCACTCACGGAACAGAGACCACCCAGCCCTCACCCTCCCACAGAACAGAGACCACCCAGCCTTCACCCCCTCCTAGAACAGAGACCACCCAGCCCTCAACCCCTCACAGAACAGAGACCACCCAGCCTTCACCCCCTCCTAGAACAGAGACCACCCAGCCCTCAACCCCTCACAGAACAGAGACCGCCCAGCCCTCACTCACTCACGGAACAGAGACCACACAGCCCTCACCCTCCCACAGAACAGAGACCACACAGCCCTCACCCTCCCACAGAACAGAGACCACCCAGCCCTCACCCCCCCCCACAGAACAGAGACCACCCAGCCCTCACCCCCACCCACAGAACAGAGACCACCCAGCCCTCACCCCCCCACAGAACAGAGACCACCCAGACCTCACCCCCCCATAGAACAGAGACCACCCAGCCCTCACCCCCTCACAGAACAAAGACAGCCCAGCCCTCACCCCCCCACAGAACAGCGACCACCCAGCCCTCACCCCCTCACAGAACAGAGACAGCCCAGCCCTCACCCCCCACAGAACAGAGACCACCCAGCCCTCACACCTTCACAGAACAGAGACCACCCAGCCCTCACCCTCCCACAGATCAGAGACCACCCAGCCCTCACCCCCCCATAGAACAGAGACCACCCAGCCCTCACCCCCTCACAGAACAGAGACAGCCCAGCCCTCACCCCCCCCACAGAACAGCGACCACCCAGCCCCCACCCCCCCACAGAACAGAGACCACCCAGCCCTCACCCCCCCACAGAACAGAGACAGCCCAGCCCTCACCCCCCACAGAACAGAGACCACCCAGCCCTCACACACACCCCCAGAACAGAGACCACCCAGCCCTCACCCTCCACAGAACAGAGACCACCCAGCCCTCACCCCCTCACAGAACAGAGACCACCCAGCCCGCACCCCCCCCACAGAACAGCGACCACACAGCCCTCACCCCCCCACAGAACAGAGACAGCCCAGCCCTCACCCCCCACAGAACAGAGACCACCCAGCCCTCACCCTCCACAGAACAGAGACCACCCAGCCCTCACCCCCTCACAGAACAGAGACCACCCAGCCCTCACCCCCCCCACAGAACAGCGACCACCCAGCCCTCACCCCCCCACAGAACAGAGACAGCCCAGCCCTCACCCCCCACAGAACAGAGACCACCCAGCCCTCACACACACCCCCAGAACAGAGACCACCCAGCCCTCACCCTCCACAGAACAGAGACCACCCAGCCCTCACCCCCTCACAGAACAGAGACCACCCAGCCCCCACCCCCCCCCCACAGAACAGAGACCACCCAGCACTCACCCCCACCCACAGAACAGAGACCACCCAGCCCTCATCCCCCCACAGAACAGAGACCACCCAGCCCTCACCCTCCACAGAACAGAGACCACCCAGCCCTCACCCCCCCCACAGAACAGAGACCACCCAGCCCTCACCCTCCACAGAACAGAGACCACCCAGCCCTCACCCCCTCACAGAACAGAGACCACCCAGCCCCCACCCCCCCCACAGAACAGAGACCACCCAGCACTCACCCCCACCCACAGAACAGAGACCACCCAGCCCTCACCCCCCCACAGAACAGAGACCACCCAGCCCTCACCCCCCCATAGAACAGAGACCACCCAGCCCTCACCCCCTCACAGAACAGAGACAGCCCAGCCCTCACCCCCCCACAGAACAGCGACCACCCAGCCCTCACCCACCCCCCCAGAACAGAGACCACCCAGCCCTCACCCTCCACAGAACAGAGACCACCCAGCCCTCACCCCCCCACAGAACAGCGACCACCCAGCCCCCACCCCCCCACAGAACAGAGACCACCCAGCCCTCACCCCCTCACAGAACAGAGACAGCCCAGCCCTCACCCACCCCCCCAGAACAGAGACCACCCAGCCCTCACCCTCCATAGAACAGAGACCGCCCAGCCCTCACCCCCTCACAGAACAGAGACCACCCAGCCCCCACCCCCCCACAGAACAGAGACCACCCAGCCCTCACCCCCACCCACAGAACAGAGACCACCCAGCCCTCACCCCCCCACAGAACAGAGACCACCCAGCCCTCACCCCCCCCATAGAACAGAGACCACCCAGCCCTCACCCCCTCACAGAACAGAGACCACCCAGCCCTCACCCCCCCATAGAACAGAGACCACCCAGCGCTCACCCCCACCCACAGAACAGAGACCACCCAGCCCTCACCCCCCCATAGAACAGAGACCACCCAGCACTCACCCCCACCCACAGAACAGAGACCACCCAGCCCTCACCCCCCCATAGAACAGAGACCACCCAGCCCTCACCCCCACCCACAGAACAGAGACCACCCAGCCCTCACCCCCCCACAGAACAGCGACCACCCAGCCCTCACCCACCCCCCAAGAACAGAGACCACCCAGCCCTCACCCTCCACAGAACAGAGACCACCCAGCCCGCACCCCCTCACAGAACAGAGACCACCCAGCCCTCACCCCCTCACAGAACAGAGACCACCCAGCCCTCACCCCCTCACAGAACAGAGACCACCCACCACTCTTCCTGTCCTCCATTCGAGACCACCAAAAGCATCACTCTCCCTGAAGCTAAGGACTACCCAATTCTATCCTTCCCCTCTTAAATACACAACACCCAACTGTCACCTCCACTCTTCGCATACTGACCACACAATCATATTGCTCTGCATAATGATGCATAAAGTCCGTTAATCTTTCAGGTGAAGCTTGAAGCCTGTGTATTGTAAGACAGGGCGATAGCTTATAACCTCACAGCCTTATCACTCAACTCTGTCTTTTCAGCTCTGTTCATTTAACACACGAACAGACACACACACAGAGAAGACATACATGTAAATATACTTAGACATGTATCCAAACACAGATGAATCTCAGCAGGCACACAAGTCCAAACATAAATAGACATAGCCATCACACGTATGCTCACAAACACACATCCACATTGCCATACACATGCAGACACACATACACACATTGCTTTCACACTGGTGCTCATGTAGTAAACATTCCACAGACATACATTTATGAACGGACTCTTTGTACCTACAACATTAAATCCAGTTCCTTTGTCCCAGGCAGGATCATAGACCCAGTTCCAATTGGGATAAAGTGGCCAGCTTTCATGCTAAACTGAGGGCTGGCTCACGGACACCAGAATCCCAGAATCTGAACTAACCGAGCACCAATGTAAAAGCACCCTGAGGCCTGGGCACGCACATGTATTTACACACACAGCACATACATGCGCAGAAGCGTCACACATATATCATGTGCACACGTATACACTCACAACAATGCATATACCAACACATGCGCAGTCATGCGCATGCCTAATACTATGATATAATTGGGATTATGGAGACATGGCTCCAGGGTGACCAAGACTGGGAATTTAACATCCAGGGGTATTCAATACTCAGGAAGGACAGGAAAAAAGGAAAAGGAGGTGGGGTAGCATTGCTGGTTAAAGAGGAGATTAACACAATAGTAAGGAAGGATATTAGCTCTGATGGGGAATCTGTATGGGCAGAGTTGAGAAATACCAAGGGGCAGAAAATGTTAGTGGGAGTTGTGTACAGACCCCCAAACAGTAATGCTGAGGTTGGGGATGGCATTAAATGGGAAATTAGAGATGCATGCCATAAGGGCACAGTAGTTATCAAGGGTGACTTTATTCTACATATAGATTGGGCTAACCAAATTAGTGGCAATACTGTGGAGGAGGAATTCCTAGAGTGTATACGGGATGGTTTCCTGGACCAATATATCGAGGAACCAACTAGAGATCAGGCCATCTTAGACTGGGTATTATGTAATGAGAAAGGATTAATTAGCAATCTTGTTGTGCGAGGCCCCTTGGGGAGGAGCGATCATAATATGATAGAATTCTTCATTAAAATGGAGAGTGAAGTAGTTGACTCAGAGACTAGGGTCCTGAATTTAAATAAAGGAAACTATAATGGTATGAGGCATGAGTTGGCTAGGATGGATTGGGGAACATTAGTTGAAGGGTTGACGGTGGATAGGCAATGGCAAACATTTAAAGATCGCAGGGATGAACTACAGAATTTGTTCATCCCAATTTGGCATAAAAATAAAACAAAAAGGTGACTCAACCATGGCTAACAAGGGAAATTAGGGACAGCATAAGATCCAAGGAGAGCACATATACATTGGCCAGAAAAAGCAGCAAACCTGAGAATTGGGAGCAGTTTAGGATTCAGCAAAGGAGGATAAAGGGATTAATTAAGAGGGGGAAAATAAATTATGAGAGTAGGCTTGCGGGGAACATAAAAACTGACTGTAAATGTTTCTATAGATATGTGAAGAGAAAAAGATTGGTGAAGTCAAGCGTAGGTCCCTTGCGGTCAGAATTAGGGGAATTTATAATGAGGAACAAAGAAATGGCAGACCAATTAAATACATACTTTCGTTCTGTCTTCACAAAGGAGGACACAAATAACCTCCCAGAGATGTCGGGGAACATAGGGTCTAATGAGAGGGAGGAATTGAATGAAATCAGTATTTGTAGGGAAATGGTGTTAGGGAAATTGATGGAATTGAAGGCCGATAAATCCCCAGGGCCTGATAATCTACATCCTAGGGTACTTAAGGAAGTGGCCCTAGAAATAGTAGATGCATTGCTGGTCATGTTCCAAAATTCCATAGACTCTGGAACAGTTCCCATGGATTGGAGGATAGCTAATGCAACCCCACTATTTAAAAAGGGTGGTAAAGAAAAAATGGGGAATTATAGACTGGTAAGCATGACATCGGTAGTGGGGAAATGCTAGAGTCCATTATAAAAGGTGTAATAGCAGAACACTTGGAAAACAGTGACATGATCGGACAAAGTCAACATGGATTTACAAAAGGTAAGTCCTGCTTCACTAATCTACTGGAATTTTTTGAGGATGTAACTGGTAGAATAGATAAGGGAGAACCAGTGGATGTGGTGTACTTGGACTTTCAGAATGCTTTTCATAAGGTCCGGCATAAGAGATTAGCGTATAAAGTTAAAGCACATGGGATTGGGGGTAAGGTACTGTCTTGGATAGAGAACTGGTTGGCAGACAGGAAGCAAAGAGTTGGAATAAACAGATCTTTTTCTGAGTGGCAGGCAGTGACTAGTGGGGTACCGCAGGGATCGGTGCTAGGACCCCAGCTATTCACAATATATATAAATGATCCAGGCAAGGGAACTAGATGTAATATCTCCAAGTTTGCAGATGACACAAAGCTGGGTGGGCATGTGTGCTGTGAGGGGGATGCAGAGAAACTCCAGTATGATTTGAACAGGTTGGGTGATTGGGCAGATGCATGGCAAATGCAGTATAATGTGGATAAATGCGAGGTTATCCACTTCGGTGGCAAAAACAGGAAGACAGATTATTATCTGTACGGAAATAGATTGGGAAAAGGGGAAGAGCAACGAGACCTGGGTGTCCTTGTGCACCAGTCGCTGAAGGTAAGCGTGCAGGTGCAGCAGGCGGTTAAGAAGGCAAATGTTATGTTGGCCTTGTAGGATTCGCAAAATTGAACTTTATATTATAAAGGGTCGAATGGCAGAAGAGGCCATGATTTTAAAGACTGTTTTAAAAGAAGCCTAGGAAAAAGGGGCATTCAAAATGGCCACCAGACCCCGTGACCAACTTATTGGGACACTTTAAAATGGTTCCTGCTGTCCTCAGACAGCTTTGTGGATTCAGCCCACAGTAAGTTCTGGAAGCCGTTTCTGAGAGAACGAAACCAGACACCCACATATACATATAGATTGGATGCAGATCCAGTCAAGATCAGCCTGTAGATAAAGGCCATCTAAATGTTAACCCAGACAAAAGGGAACAGTTTCATATTCATGAGAAGAGCATCAAGGACCCGTTAAGGACATCACCAAGACATTAAAAACAATGAAGGTCATTCCAGACCAGAGATGGCCCTTACCGGCCATCCCAAAGTATTTTAAAATATAATAACTACCCCGCTGTGCGATAAGCCCGCCAAAAGTTAAACAAAGACTAACCTGATTTGGGCGGGAGAAAGAGGTATCTCCTGAGAAGTATATCTGGGGAACCCGTGGGTAGAAAGAAGGACAGTCATCGTGGTGCTAACATCGTATCGGTGGCGTCATCGCTAGAAGAAGGAGAAGAAGACGGTTCGAGCCGGCGTCCCGCCCCGGGGTAAAATCATCGACCAACCCCGGGCCATTGACGAAACGGGAGGCCATCGACCCACTCCGGCTCGGGAGAAGAGACAACAAAAAACTACAGAAGGGAAAAAGTGGGCCAGTCCAAGGCTCCTCTGACCGGGGTTGAGCAGACGATCCTCGACTCCGCCGACATCCAGGCCTGCCAGTGTCCAGCCTGTCCGTGACCTTCACCGAGAGAGAGAGAGAGAGAGATGTGGCGCAGCTCGCTGGGGCTCCACTAACCACATGGAGACAGGATGCCTGAAAGGATCAAAACACAAGACTTCAAAACACTATGGCCTAGAAATTGAGTGCCCTTAGCGCCGATTTTGCGGCGCTAGAGGGCCTAGCGCTGCATTTGGCGCCGGCGCCGAAATTGCCTGGGGCCCTTACGCCGCGGTATCCCGGTAGCGCTGCGCCGGCACCGATGACGTCATCGGTGTGCGCAGCGTCCCGGTTGCCATGCCGACGGGCCCCAGCGCCGAAATTCAGTTGCGGCCGCCTCGCCCGTGACAGCCGCAACTAAGACTCTGGCAACAGAGTCTTACGAGTCTTTGCGCCGGCGCATTAAAGGCCCCGCGGCGGCCGGCCACTTTCCCGCCGGCCGCCTGGCCGCAGCTCCCTCCCCGGACTTCCCCCCCCCACCCCCCGGAACAGAAGCAAGCCCGGCACTTGTCCGAGGTGCCGGGCTCATTTTTTAAAAGATTTTCGCGGCCCGCGATCGGGTGCAGGCAGCTCCTCCTTAAGGGAAGGAGGAGGCCTGCACTTCCCAAGCCTGCCGCACCGCATCGGGTGCCGCAGCGCCGGAATTGCGGCGCGAAACGGCAGTTAGCGCCGATTTACCGCCGCAAAGACCCTTCAGTAGCGCCGGCAGCCGTTTGGGCGCGGCCCTGCTGAATTTTTGGCGCGCGCAGGGGGACTTAGCGCCGGCACTAACTTCCGGCGCTAAAGCCCTGGCTAAGCCAAAACTCAATTTCTAGGCCTATATCTTTCCCATTGGACTGGTAAGCATGTTTCTGGCCCTTCATAATCAGATCTAGATAGGTTTAAGGGGGTGGACATTTAAGGGTATAATTAACATGAGTTGTTGTCCCTCGATGTTCCGTGTGTTTCCCCATTTCATGATGATCTTTGTAGAGTATAATATGCCTGTATTTGCCTTAGTTAGTATTGTGTCGCTATGGTTTTTTTAAATTTTCCCTCCCATGTACCCTCTTATTTGCTTGCATTTGATTTGTTTTACATGATGCAATAACATTTCACTTCGTTTCATCAAACTTGGTCTATAAGAGTTTTCTCTACATTGTAGTTCCTGTCCCAAAATCCAGAGTATAGAATCTGTGGGTCGAACCACTCACGGTTTTACTGTGCAAGAGAGAGAGGCCTCTAGAGAGAGAAACCTCTGTGATCTAAAACCCCTTACAGCCTTCATAGCGAGAGGGTTTGAGTACAGGAGCAAGGATGTCTTGCTGCAGTTGTACAGGGCCTTGGTGAGACCACACCTTGAGTATTGTGTGCAGTTTTGGTTGCCTTATCTGAGGAAGGATGTTCTTGCCATGGAGAGAGTGCAGCGAAGATTCACCAGACTGATACCTGGAATGGCAGGAATGACGTATGAGGAGAAATTGGGTCAAATAGGCTTATATTCACTAGAGTTTAGAAGAATGATAGGGGATCTCATTGAAACTTATAAAATTCTAGCAGGACTAGACAGACTAGATGCAGAAAGGATGTTCCCGATGGTGGGGGAGTCCAGAACCAGGGGTCACAGTCTAAGGATAAGGGGTAAGCCATTTAGGACTGAGATGAGGAGGAATTTCTTCACCCAGAGAGTGGTGAACCTGTGGAATTCTCTGCCACACAGGGCAGTTGAGGCCAATTCATTAAATATATTCCAGAAGGATTTGGATATATTTCTTGAGGCTAAAGGTATCAAGGGATATGGGGAGAAAGCAGGGACAGGGTACTGAATTTGGATGATCAGCCATGATCTCATTAAATGGCGGAGTGTGGCGACACGCCACCACTGGACATAATCCGCTCACGGCGGCACAGACAGTCTAAGCAGAAGCCCCCAGCCGGGGGCCCTTTCCTCCAGCAACTTGTTTCCCGCAGGGACAGGCTGCCGGGAGCACTTCCTGTCTGGGAAGTATTTAAGTGGATGCGCGGGCTTTTCTAGTTCCTGTTTGCCATGTGGTCAGAATAAAGAAGCTGTGTTTTCAATAGCTCTGTCTCGACTCCCGCGTTTGCCGCGGTATCTCAACACTGGTGACCCCAACGCTCAGGACGAATCCTAAGCTAGCATGGCGGATACAAACGTAGTCACGGTTAAATTACCTGACTTTTGGGAGAACCTCGCCGAAGCCTGGTTCGTTCAAGCCGAGTCCAGATTCCGGCTGAAAGGCATTACAGTCGACGCCACGAAGTACGACTACCTCGTCGCCTCGCTCACCTACGCTACAGTCCCCAAGGTTTGGGCAGCGCTGCAGAATCCACCAACGGAGGGCAAGTACGAGCATCTGAAGGCTGCGCTACTTAAAAAATTTCAAACGTCCTCTTACCAGCGCCACTGCCAACTCCTGGACCTCCCCGGCCTTGGTGACGCTTCACCATCAGACCTGCTTTCCCACATGCTGTCCCTCTCAGACGACAAAAATCCCGGCGCCCTTTTTCGCACGCCTTTCATTCGGCAGCTCCCCGCCAGCATCCGCCCGCTCCTTGTGGAGTCTGACTCCACGGACCTGAATGAGATAGCCGAAAAGGCCGACCGGCTGCTCTCTGCACAGGCCGCTCGCGACGTCGCGCCCGACCTCACGGCAACGACCACGCGGTCTTCCCGGGCCGCTAGGCCCGACCGCCCTACCACTCCGGGTCACTGCTACTACCACACCCGTTTTGGCGCTAGGGCTCAACGCTGCACGCCACCGTGTTCCTTCAAACCCCCCCCGGCACCGGCCCCCGCATGGCCGCGGGGCAGAAGGAGCCCCTACTGTACGTCACTGACGACAGAACCAACCGCCGATTTCTGTGCGACACAGGGGCCCAGCACAGCATCACCCCCGCCTCCGCCCTCGAGATCCAACGAGGCACACGGGGTATCACACTGGCTGCAGCCAACGGCTCTGAAATCCGCACATATGGCACCCGCATGGTCACGCTCGACCTCGCGGGCCGCCGCTACCGCTGGGAGTTCCTGACAGCCAAGGTCCTCTGCCCACTCATCGGCGCCGACTTCCTACGCGCCCACGGCCTCCTTGTCGACATTCCGAGGCACCGCCTCGTCGACATCAACACTATGGCCCCCATCCCCGGCGCCTTTACCCCGGCCCGTTCGGCCGGCCCGACGACCTACTGCCTCGCCAGAGCCACGGACGACTACTCGGCACTCCTAGCTGAGTTTCCCGCCCTCACTAACCCGACCTTTTCGGCCAAAGCCATCAAGCACGGTGTGGAACACTATATCCCCACCACCGGCCCCCCAGTTTCTGCCCACGCCCGCAGACTCAACCTGGCCAAGCTGGAAATCGCGCGGGCCGAGTTTACCAACATGGAACAACTCGGCATCATCCACCGCTCCAGCAGCCCTTGGGCCTCGCCCCTCCACATCGCCCCCAAGCCCGGCGGAGGCTGGCGCCCTTGCGGGGACTACCGCCGCCTCAACGACGCCACCACCCCCGATCGGTACCCGGTGCCACACATCCAGGACTTCTCGGCCCGACTGGCCGGACGAACCGTCTTTTCCAAAGTCGACCTAGTGCGCGGTTACCACCAAGTCCCCGTACACCCCGCGGACATCCCCAAAACGGCCGTCATCACCCCATTCGGCCTGTTCGAGTTCCTGAGGATGCCCTTCGGCCTCAAGAATGCAGCACAGGCTTTCCAGCGCCTTATGGACTCAGTCCTCCGGGACCTGAACTTCCTATTCGTCTATCTAGACGACATTCTCATGGCCAGCTCCTCCAAACAGGAACACCTCGAACACTTTCGCATCCTGTTCGGGCGCCTAGCCCAACACGGGCTCATCCTCAGCCCGGCGAAGTGCCAATTCGGCCTAACCGAGATCGATTTTCTCGGTCACCACATCACCCCTGCCGGGGCCGTCCCCCTGCCCAACAAGGTGCAGGCCGTCCAGCAATTCCCCCACCCCACAACCATCAAGGGCCTCCAGGAGTTCCTCGGGATGGTGAACTTCTACAACAGGTTCATCCCCAGAGCCGCAGCCCTTATGAAGCCCCTATACGACTCCCTCCGAGGGAAATCCGGCAAGATGGACGCAGCCTGGACCACTGACACGGCAGCCGCCTTCGACGCCACCAAAAACGCACTCGCCGACGCCACTCTGCTCGCGCACCCGAGGGCCGATGCCCGGGTCGCGCTCACCACCGACGCCTCCGACCACGCGGTCGGGGCCGTGTTCGAGCAGTGGGTCAATGGCGCGTGGCAGCCACTTGCCTTCTACAGCCGCCAACTGCGCCCCCCGGAGGTCAAATACTCCACTTTCGACCGCGAGCTTCTCGCACTCCACCTGTCGGTCCGCCATTTCAGGTTCCTCCTGGAAGGCCGCCCCTTCACCGCGTATGTGGACCACAAGCCACTCACATACGCGATGGCCAAGCACACCGAACCCTGGTCCGCTAGGCAGCAACGCCAGCTCGCGGCCGTCTCCGAGTTTACTACGGACATTCAGCACGTCTCTGGTAGAGACAACGTGGTCGCCGACTGCCTTTCCCGTCCCGCCGTCTGTGCGAATCACCTCGCGGTCGACTACGCACAACTAGCAGCGGCCCAGCTCACGGACCCAGACCTCCTCTCGGCGGCTACCAGCCTGCCAGGGCTACGCCTAGCCAAGGTCGCGCACGGGCCCGAAGCCACGGCAGTCACGTGCGACGTCTCACTCGGCCAACCCAGGCCGGTCGTCCCTGAGACCTGGCGCCGCCGCGTCTTCGACGCGCTCCACGGGCTCTCTCACCCGGGTTCCCGCGCATCCGTCAAACTCCTCTCCAAGCACTTCGTCTGGCGCGGCCTTAGCAGAGATGTTCGGACTTGGGCCACCTCCTGCCTCGCCTGCCAACGGGCTAAGGTGCAGCTGCACACCAAAGCACCCCTGGGAGACTTCGAGGTACCCAGCCGCCACTTCGACCACGTACACGTCGACATCGTCGGTCCCCTGCCGCCATCGCAAGGCCAAACGTATCTCCTCACGATGGTCGACCGCTACACACGCTGGCCTGAGGCAGTGCCGCTGACCTCCACCACCACAGCCGACATCGCCAGGGCGTTCGTTAACACCTGGGTTGTGAGGTTCGGCATACCGGCCGACATAACCTCCGACAGAGGCGCCCAGTTCACCTCCGAACTCTGGACAGCCACAGCACGCAACCTCGGGGTGACGCTCCACCGCACCACGGCGTACCACCCGCAGGCCAACGGACTTTGTGAACGCTTCCACAGGTCACTCAAGGCCTCACTCCGCGCCGGCCTGCAGGACAGTACCTGGACTGACCGCCTACCGTGGGTGCTACTCGGCCTACGCACCGCGGTCAAGGAAGACCTCCAGTCCTCGGCAGCGGAGTTAGTCTACGGACAACCGCTGCGCGTCCCAGGCGAATTCCTTCCGGAGCCTACCAAGCCTTGGTCGGCCGAACAGCAGCGGCTCGACTCTTTCTCTTCCGCTCAGCAGTTCGCCCCACTTCCGGTCAACCGACACGGCGAACTCGCACCTCACGTCCCGCCAAATTTACAGCAGGCGCGCTTCGTCTTCGTGCGACACGACGCGCACCGCGGGCCCCTGCGACCCCCGTACGATGGTCCGTACGAGGTACTACAAACCGGGGACAAGGTATTCAAGCTGCGACTCGGCGACAGGGTCGAGACAGTCTCCATCGACCGGCTCAAACCAGCACACACAGAACCAGGGGAACAGGTCCCCGTGGCCCAGCCTCCAGCCAGAGGCCGTCCCCCCGGCAAGCCAGCACAGCCGGCGGCGAACCGCCCGACCCAACCAACCAGACCGGCGACCACTCAGAGCCGCTGCGGCAGAACCATTAGACCACCGTCACGACTCGTCCACTCCTCCTAAGCGGATTCTGGGGGGAGCTCTGTGGCGACACGCCACCACTGGACATAATCCGCTCACGGCGGCACAGACAGTCTAAGCAGAAGCCCCCAGCCGGGGGCCCTTTCCTCAAGCAACTTGTTTCCCGCAGGGACAGGCTGCCGGGAGCACTTCCTGTCTGGGAAGTATTTAAGTGGATGCGCGGGCTTTTCTAGTTCCTGTTTGCCATGTGGTCAGAATAAAGAAGCTGTGTTTTCAATACCTCTGTCTCGACTCCCACGTTTGCCGCGGTATCTCAACAGGAGCGGGTTTGAGGGGCCGAATGGCCTACTCCTGCTCCTATCTTCGATGTTTCTATGTTTCTATGTACATGCATGCTCGCGGTGAAGCACTGCTCGCTATGTGCATACCGCACCCAGACACACACGATCTTGTGAGAAGCATATTTTGAAGGGCAGGTTTGATATTTGCAAAAGGCTGTGCCCTAACTTGGTTTATGTTTCGGAGAGCAGACTGACTGTTGAGCCTGGGAAAAGAATAACAGCATTGGCAATGTTGCAACAAATTGTAAGAACCATTACAGCCTGTTGAAACTTGTCAATTGTGGAATATTCACTGCATCAGGGGACGTTTGTGCTGATTTGCACAATATGTGGAAGTGCTGATTCAGTAGGATTGTGCACTCTGTGGTGACCCAAGTACTTGTATTGTTTTATATTGCACAGGACAGCGATGTTATTGAATTACAATTCATTGTAGCAAAGAATCATGTGTGATTAATTCAGAAGGTTAAATCTTAAAACACTAGCTGGAATCTACTTGATACGGTTGGAGAGCAGACCAGTGCTGTGTGGAGATACAGTCGTCTGACCGAACCTGACCCTGTCAACAGCAGTTTACCTGATAATAAATAAAGTGTGAGATGATTATCCTGTTCTATTACTGCGTGCAGATTTGAAAGCACAGTCTCCCTGCAGATGAACAATGACTCGGCCAATGGTTATTCACAGCACTGAGAGACCAAAGTTAACCCTTGCTTTTTATCACTTTCAAGTGTGTAAATATTTTGTGCTTTTCAGATGATCAGTGGTGCACTTTCCAATTTCATGCACCCAGTGCCAGCATCAAGTACTCTCAGAACAAAACAACATTGTTAGATATAGAACACCACCACTGTATCATCAGGAACTCACAGGTAAACTAGACTACGGGTTAGATACAGAGTAAAGCTCCCTCTACACTGTCCCATCAAACACTCCCAGGGCAGGTACAGCACGGGTTAGATACAGAGTAAAGCTCACTCTACACTGTCCCATCAAACACTCCCAGGGCAGGTACAGCACGGGTTAGATGCAGAGTAAAGCTCCCTCTACACTGTCCCATCAAACACTCCCAGGGCAGGTACAGCACGGGTTAGATACAGAGTAAAGCTTCCTCTACACTGTCCCATCAAACACTCCCAGGGCAGGTACAGCACGGGTTAGATGCAGAGTAAAGCTTCCTCTACACTGTCCCATCAAACACTCCCAGGGCAGGTACAGCACGGGTTAGATGCAGAGTAAAGCTCCCTCTACACTGTCCCATCAAACACTCCCAGGGCAGGTACAGCACGGGTTAGATACAGAGTAAAGCTCCCTCTACACTGTCCCATCAAACACTCCCAGGGCAGGTACAGCATGGGTTAGATACAGAGTAAAGCTCCCTCTACACTGTCCCATCAAACACTCCCAGGGCAGGTACAGCATGGGTTAGATACAGAGTAAAGCTCCCTCTACACTGTCCCATCAAACACTCCCAGGGCAGGTACAGCACGGGATAGATACAGAGTAAAGCTCCCTCTACACTGTCCCATCAAACACTCCCAGGGTAGGTACAGCATGGGTTAGATACTGTTATGTCTTCTAGCGCTCGTAGTGCTTTGTAAAGACGACTCTGGACTCGGTAGTTTTTAATTATAACTACTGTTTTATTTGTGTTTTGTAATGGCTGCCTGCTGCATGGTGCGGGGTGATATTTCCAAGTGCTGTGCGGTGCCTGCGCACTACTTTCCCAGCATCGTCGTGCTGCTACACTTGATCTGAGTGTTAGTACACTTGTACAATGTAGTCCCAACATAACTGTGTAACATCCCTCTTTCCCAACAAAATTAATTACATCAATTTTCTATTTTACAATGTTTCCAGTTGAATAACGTTAACAAAATGCAGAACGTGAGCTTTCTTTGCTCAATTTATATACATATATTTGCCCATGTTGTTTTACTGTTCTGTGCGAATTATAATTGTCTTTATAATTATTCGCGTTACCGCTCAGGTGGTTGTATGTTACTCCTCCATCATGTGGACTTGGCTGTAACTATTCCTTTCTGCAGTGTTTTGGTGTGTTCTTTTCTTGTTGCCGGTGCTGTCGTGTTTGGCTCTGGAGAGTGCATGTTTGCAGTTGTTGTATTTGAGGTGTTTGTTTCTGGCGTTATTTTGTTTTCCGTGTCTGGTATCCTAGCTGCTGTTAATGTTGTCCGTTGTTTGACAGCTACAGGTGAGGGTCTGATATGGATCCTGTTTCGCCTGTATTGGTTTCCAGGTTCTGTCTCTACCAAGTATGATCTTGGAGTATCAGCTTTTCCAATAACCTTGGCTGGACTCCATGTTCTCAACAACGGATCTTGTATATGCACTGATTGCCCATTTAGCAGCTCCGGTAGTGGTTTTGCATGCTTGTTATAGTGTGTGCTCCCCGTAGCTTGTGTTTCCATCAGCTTCTGCCGAATGTCCTCTTGGTCCTGGGGAGGATATACCTTTGCTGGTAGAGTTGTTTTGTATTTTCTACCGTTTAGTAGTTCTGCTGGTGATTTCGAGTCTGCTCTCAAAGGTGTCGATCTGATTGCCAATTATTTTAAATCCGTATTTTCCAGTCAGTGCTCTGAAGTCGCTGGAGGTGAATTGTGTCCCATTGTCGCAGATGACCTTCTCTGGGATGCCCTGTTTTGCGAATAAGTTTTTCGCAATTTTTGTGATTGTTGTGGCTCTCATGTCGTTTATCCTTCTGACAAAAGGAAATTTTGAGTAGTAGTCTGCTACTATGATGTACCACTCCTGGTTGCACAGGAACAGATCTGTTCCGACCGTGTGCCATGGTCTCGGGGGTACTTCCATTTGAATCATCTCCTCCTTCTGCTGTGTGTTTCAGTATTTCTGGCATATGCAGCATGTGGAGACCATTTGTTCTATGCTTTTGTACATGCCTATCCAGTACACAGCTGATCTGGCTCTTAGTTTACATTTCTCCATCCCCATATGGCCTTGGTGTATTAAGCGGAGAAGTTCCGTTTGCATCGTTTTTGGTATTATGATTCTTGAGCCAGCAAGGAGAACACCGTCCTCCACCGAGATGTCGTCTCTGATTGCCCAGTACTGTCGGATTTGGTTTTGGACCTGCTGGATCTTCTCCGGCCACCCCTGTATTACCTGTTGCAGGAGTAGTAGCAACTCCTCTTCTTTACCAGTCTCCTCTTGAATTTGGCTAAGCTTTGTGGGAGTAACATTTACAAGTTGGTGTATTTTTACTGTCAGGTCCTTCATCTCGTGTTTTTCGTGTGGTGACAATCGAGACAATGCATCTGCCAGTGTCATTTCTTTCCCTGGCCGGTATTTTAATTCGAAGTCGTAACTTTGGAGTCTTAACAGTAACCTTTGAAGTCTTGCTGGGGCCTTGCTTAGGTTTTTCTTGTCAATTTGTTCGAGTGGACGATGGTCACTCTCTACCTCGAATTTTCTTCCGTATAAGTAGATGTGGAACTTTTCGCATCCGTATACTACTGCCAATAGCTCTCTTTCGATGTTTGCATATCTTGTCTCTGCTGATGTCAATGCCTTCGATGCGAAAGCTATTGGTTTTCCTTCCTGCACGAGGGCTGCCCCTAGCCCCCTGGTAGAGGCATCTACCTGTAGGGTGACAGGTTTTTTCTATCATAATAAGACAGGCTGGTTTCTTTACATAATAATTCCTTTAGGTGTTTGAAGTTCCTCTCATGGGATTCTGACCATTGGTATTCGGTGTCTTCTTTTAGTAATTTTCTTAGGCTTGCTGTGTAGTCTGACATGTTCGGGATGAAAGAGCTCATATACTGGACCAAGCCAAGGTAGCTTCTCAGCTCCTTCTTGTCATTTGGAGGTTTCATCTCTGCTATCGCCTCGACCTTTTCGGGATTAGGCTTGACACCCTCCGGTGTGCAGATCATGCCAAAAAATTTGCATTTCGTACTTTTAACGATGCACTTCTCAGCGTTCAGCTTGATGCCAGCCGTTCTGGTGTGCTCTATGGCCTCGTGCAAGTGCACGTCGTGGTCTCTTTCATTTGTTCCGCAAACTTGGATGTCATCAGCGATTCCAATAGCTCCTTCACAGCCTTTGTATGTTTCATCGATCTTTTGTTGGAAGATGTCTTGGCTGACTTTCAATCCGAATGGCAGCCGCAGGAATTTATAACGCCCCAATGGTGTATTAAAAGTCATCAGGTTAGTTGATTCTTCGTACAGTTTTACGTTCCAGTAGCCGTTTCTGGCATCCAGTTTGGAGAAGACTTTGGCTCCTGCCAGTGCTGGTGTGATTTCTTCTAATGTTGGTGTGGGGTAGTGGTCCCGCTTTATTGCCTGGTTTAAGTCTTTGGGGTCCAGACAGATTCTGAGCCGCCCGTTCGGCTTTTCCCGTACCACAATCGAGTTTACCCAGTCTGTGGGTTCAGTGATCTTTGCGATTATTTCTTTCTCTTCCATTTCTTTTAGTTCGGTGTATAATTTTTCTTTTAGCTCGATGGGTATTTTTCTTGGAGCGTGGATGACGGGTTTTACCTCTGGATCTATTGTTATATGGTACTTGAACTCACCGAAGCATCCTACAGTGTCATCAAAACATTCTAGATACATGTCCATCAAATGTTTCGTGTCCATGATTTGTGGATGATTCTCCAGTGGGGTGTTGCTGTCGACTTTCAGTAATTTTTTTGTTAGTTCGTGGTTTACCGAGATTAACCCCAGCTTCTCGCAGCTGTTTAATCCCAGGATCACCGGTCCCTCGGAGTCGGTCACATAGAACATGCAGTTGATGTTTCTGCTTTTGTGTGTTCCTTTTATATAGGTTGTTCCGAGTTGTCTGATCTCGCTTCCCCCATACGCTGTCAGCGTGACGTTGTTTGCTTTTAAACATCCTCTTTTTGGGTATCTATCTTCGCCCAAGTTTTCGGGGAAGATCCTCTGGTATAGCCTCAGTGGAAGGATGTTGCTCTGAGCTTCTGTGTCCAACTTTACTTTTAGATTGACGGTTGTGGGCTGTCCTTCGATCCTCTTTTTAATCTGGATGATAGTGTGCCATTCTTTCTTTGGGGTGCTTTCCGCTCTGGACGTTTCGTGTAAGAGAACCTTTATGGTTTCAATGTTTAGAGCTTTGTCGTACCCGCAGACTTCGTCATCTTGCTCACCCATGGTATGGATTTTGTTTTTCTTTTGTTGGTTCTACTGCCCACCTCTGCTTTTGGTGTGTAGCCCCTCTCTTTTAGCTCTGCACATCTTTTGCCAGTGGTTTGCTTTACCACACGTGTTGTAGCTTGTTCCATACGCTGGGCATTTTCTTCTGTCTGTGTAGTCGTGTTGGCTTCCGCAGTTTCTACACATATTCTTCCCGCTGTCATATACTTGTTTTTGTGTGCTGTGCTTTTCGCGCACTGCATCTACTCTGTGATCCGGTTCAGGAGTTGTCCGCACGTCAGCCGTATGAGTATTCAGCGTTTTCATCTGTTGTTTTGTGGCTTCGTGAGCCCTCGCTGTATCTATGGCTTCTGATATTCTGAGCTTTTCTTTTCCTATTAGTTCTTTTTGCACTTCTGTATGTGCTGATCCCCATATTAATTGGTCTACCAGCCTTTCTTCTAGTTCCGTAAACTTGCATTTGCTGGCTTCGTTTTTTAATCTCGTCAGGAAATTGTCAGCCGTTTCACCAGGTTCCTGTCTTAAGCTTTGGAATTTATACGTGTGTATGCGGTGGTTTGATTTAGGCTCGAGATGGTTACTGAACTTTTCATAAATCTCCGTAGGGTTCATTTTACCCTCTTCAGATAAACTCCAGCTATTATAGAGATCTAAGCCTTTTTCTCCCGCCCACAGCAGAATGTAGCTGACTTTTTCCTCGTCGGAGGAGCCTTTCAGGAAACTTTTAAATGTAAGCTCGCATTTTTGCTTAAATTTCCGGAAAGCTTCCACGATATCGTCGGCTTCCCAGTTGATGATGGGGAGCATATTCGCGGTCAATGCATTGGATGCTGCCATTTTAGCTGCCTGTACGATTCGCTGTTACAACGCTGTAGAGTTTACTTTTAAATTTCTTTCTTCAATTTGATATCGTTTTTATTTGCGTAAGTTTTACTCACTTATACCGCTGCCACCATGTTATGTCTTCTAGCGCTTGTAGTGCTTTGTAAAGACGACTCTGGACTCGGTAGTTTGTAATTATAACTACTGTTTTATTTGTGTTGTAATGGCTGCCTGCCGCATGGTGCGGGGTGATATTTCCAAGTGCTGTGCGGCGCCTGTGCACTACTTTCCCAGCATTGTAGTGCTGCTACACTTGATTTGAGTGTTAGTAGACTTGTACAATGTAGTCCCAACATAACTATGTAACAGATACAGAATGAAGCTCCCTCTGCACTGTCCCATCAAACCCTCCCAGGGCAGATACAGCCCGGGTTAGAAACTGAGTAAAGCTCCCTCTGCACTGTCCCATCAAACACTCCCAGGGCAGGTACAGCACGGGTTAGATACAGAGTAAAGTTCCCTCTACACTGTCCCATCAAACACTCCCAGGGTAGGTACAGCACGGGTTAGATACAGAGTAAAGCTCCCTCTACACTGCCCCATCAAACACTCCCAGGGCAGGTACAGCATGGGTTAGATAGAGAGTAAAGCTCCCTCTACACTGTCCCATCAAACATTCCCAGGGCAGGTACACCATGGGTTAGATAGAGAGTAATGCTCCCTCTACACTGTCCTATCAAACACTCCCACGGCAGGTACAATACGGGTTAGATACAGAGTAAAGCTCCCTCTACACTGTCCCATCAAACACCCCCAGGGCAGGTACAGCATGGGTTAGATAGAGAGTAATGCTCCCTCTACACTGTCCCATTAAAAATTTCCGGGGTAGGTACAGCATGGGTTAGATACAGAATAAATCTCATTCTATACTGTCCTATCAAACACTCCCAGGGCAGGTACAGCATGGGTTGGAATATGGATTGGAGCAGATGGAGAGAGAAAGGCAAAATTAACCCTTAGTCCATCAACTGGTATTGTTCCCAACTGCCCATTCATCTGGTACCATACCAAATGGTCCATTTTTAATTTCTTTTTCATTCTTTCATGGGATCTGGACGTCGCTGGAAAGACCAGCATTTATTGCCCATCCCTAATTGCCCTTTAGAAGGTGGTGGCGAGCCACCTTCTTGAATCGCTGCAGTCTGTATGGTTAAGGTACTCCCACAGTGCTGTTAGGGAGGGAGTTCCAGGATTTTGACCCAGCAATGGTGAAGTATCGGTGATATACTTCTATGTCAGGATGGTGTGTGACTTGGAGGTGAACTTGGAGGTGGTGGTGTTCCCATGTGCCTGCTGCCATTGTCCTTCTAGGTGGTAGAGGCCATTGGTTTCAGAGACGCTGTCGAAGAAGCCTTGGCGAGTTGCTGCAGTGTGTCTTGTAGATGGTACACACTGCAGCCACAATGCACCAGTGGTGGAGGGAGTGAATGTTTAAGGTGGTGGATGGGGTGCCAATCAAGCAGGTTGCTTTTTCCTGGATGGTGTCGAGCTTCTTGAGTGTTGTTGGAGCTGCACTCATCCAGGCAAGTGGAGAGTATTCCATCACACTCCTGACTTGTGCCTTGTAGGTGGTGGAAAGGCTTTGGGGAGTCAGGAGGTGCATCACTTGCCGCAGAATACCCAGCCTCTGACCTGCTCTTGTAGCCACAATATTTATTTGGCTGGTTCGGTTAAGTTTTTGGTCAATGGTGACCCCCAGGATGTTGATAGTGGGAGAATCACTGATGGTAATGCCATTGAATGTCAAGGGGAGATGGTTAGACTCTCTCAATGATGACTTGTGTTTCACAAGTGTTACTTGCCACTAATCAGCCCAACCCTGGATGTCGTTTGGGTCTTGGTGAATGCGGGCATGGGCGGTTTTATTATCTCAGGAATTACGAATGGAACTGAATACTGTGCAATCAGCAGCGAACATTCCCACTTCTGACCTTATGATAGAGGTAATGTCATTGATGAAGCAGCTGAAGATGGTTTGGTGTAGGACACTGTCCTGAGGAACTCCTGCAGCAATGTCCTGGGGCTGAGATGATTGACCTCCACCAACTACAATCATCTTCCTTTGTGCTAGATATGACTCCAGCCAGTGAAGAGTTTTCCCCCTGATCCCCATTGACTTCAATTTTACTGAGGCTCCTTGATGCCACACTCGGTCAAATGCTGCCTTGATGTCAAGGGCAGTCACTCTCACCTCACATCTGGAATTCAGCTCCTTTGTCCACATTTGGACCAAGGCTGTAATGAGGTCTGGAGCTGAGTGATCCTGGCAGAACCCAAACTGGGCATCGGTGAGCAGGTTATTGGTGAGTAAGTGCTGCTTGACAGCACTATCGATGACACCTTCCATAACTTTGCTGATGATTGAGAGTAGACTGATGGGGCGATAATTGGCCAGATTGGATTTGTCATGCTTTTTGTGGACAGGACATACCTGGGCAGTTTTCCACATTGTCGGTTATGTGCCAGTGTTATAGCTGTACTGGAACAGCTTGGCTAGTTCTGGAGCACAAATCTTCAGCACAACAGCCGGGATGTTGTCGGGGCCCACAGCCTTTCCTGTATCCAGTGTGCTCAGCCGTTTCTTGATATCACGTGGAGTGAATCGAATTGGCTGAAGCCTGGCATCTGTGATGGTGGGGACCTCAGGAGTAGGCCGATATGGATCATCCACTCAGCACTTCTGGCTGAAGATGGTTGCAAATGCTTCAGCCTTGTCTTTTGCACTCACGTGCTGGGCTCCACCATCATTGAGGATGGGGATATTCATGGAGCCTCCTCCTCCCATTAGTTGTTTAATGGTCCACCACCATTCACAACTGGATGTGACAGGACTGCAGAGCTTTAATCTGATCTGTTGATTGTGGGATTGCTTAGCCCTGTCTATAGCATGCTGCTTCCACTTTTTAGTCCTGTGTTGCAGCTTCCCCAGGTTGGCACCTCATTTTGACGTACGCCTGGTGCTGTTCCTGGCATGCTCTTCTACACTCCTCACTGAACCAGGGTTGGTTCCCCGGGTTTATAATTTGTGATTTTTTTAATGGAATTAATTGTCACTGTGCACTACCCTAGTTAGCATCTTTACATTAAGTCCTCGTTTCCACTAGTTTAATGATTGTATTACAGTAGAGCTGACAAGAAGTTAACACAGCCACATTAACCAGTGCATTAAAAATATCGCATAGAGGGAATTAAATCCCTAAATTGGTATTTTCTCATCCTGTTGAAATGCAGAGCTCAAGAACTCTCCTTCAGCTGAGCTGGGCTTCTTGTCTCATTTATATTTTATTAGTTCTGAGTTAATAAAATAAGCTGTGAGCTGAAGGGAGCTGCGTGATTTGGCTGCAAACCAAACATTTTGGAAGCCATCTGGGACTTCGAGATGAGGAGGCCGATCTCCGTGCATTCTGCTGGCTGAATTCTCCCTCCAACATCCCCCTGTCTGCCTGCCATTTTAGGGCTGGGGTCTCCGTTTTATTGGGATGGGATGCTGCAGGTCTCTCTAAAGCCATTCCAACCCTGAGTGATTTTCCTGGGGCTCCTCGGGGTTCACCCCTTGTGGACAGTGCACTCCCAGCAGGATTCCCTGGCCGGCCTCCCACCTTGCAGATTTTGTAAACTTGAGCTCATACAAAACTCGGCTGCCCGTGTCCTAACCCGCACCAAGTCCCATTCACCCATCACCCCTGTGCTCACTGACCCGTGTCCTAACTCGCACCAAGTCCTGTTCACCCATCACCCCTGTGCTCACTGCCCCGTGTCCCAACCCGCACCAAGTCCCGTTCACCCATCACCCCTGTGCTCACTGCCCCGTGTCCCAACTCGCACCAAGTCCCGTTCACCCATCACCCCTGTGCTCGCTGACCCGTGTCCTAACTTGCACCAAGTCCCGTTCACCCATCACCCCTCTGCTCGCTGACCTACATTGACTCCCGGTCCGGCAACACCACAATTTTTAAATTCTCATCCTTGTTTTCAATTTCCTCCATGGCCTCGCACCCCCCCCCCCCCCCCCCACCATCTCTGTAACCTCCTCCAGCCCCACAACCCTCCAAGATCCCTATGTTCCTCCAATTCTGGCGATTTTCATTGCTTCACCATTGGCGGCTGTGCCTTCAACTGCCTAGGCTCCTTAAAACCTAGCACTTTGGCCAAGCTTTTGGTCATCTGTCCTAATATCTCCTTATGCGGCTCAATGTCAATTTTTGTCTGATAACACTCCCGTGAGACGTCGTGGGACTTTTACTATATTAAAATTTTGTTAAAGGCAAATCATGTTTGACTAACTGGATTGAGTTCTTTGATGAAGTAGTGGAGAGGGTTGATGCGCGTAGTGTGGTTGATGTTGTGTAGAGGGACTTTCAAAAGGTGTTTGGTAAAGTGCCTCATAATAGACTTCTTGTTAGCAAAATATAAACCCATGAGATTAAAGGGGCAGTGCCTGCATGGATACAAAATTAGCTGAGGGACAGAAAGCAGAGAGTAGTGGTGAACGGTTATTTTTGAGTCATAGAGTCATAGAGTCATAGAGTCATAGAGTCATAGAGTTTTACAGCACAGAAAGAGGCCCTTCGGCCCATCGTGTCTGCGCCGCCCATCCATCCCTGTCCAGTCTAATCCCATTTTCCAGCATTTGGTCCATAGCCTTGTATGCAATGGCATTTCAAGTGCTCATCCAAATGCTTCTTGAATGTTGTGAGGGTTCCTGCCTCTACCACCCTTTCAGGCATTGAGTTCCACATTCCAACCACCCTCTGGGTGAAAAAGTTCCTCCTCAAATCCCCTCTAAATCTCCTGCCCCTTACCCTGAATCTATGCCCCCTTGTTATTGACCCCCCTACTAAGGGGAAAAGTTCCTCTTTGTCTACCCTATCTATGCCCCTCATCATTTTGTACACCTCAATCAGGTCCCCCCTCAGCCTTCTTTGCTCCAAGGAAAACAACCCCAGCCTGTCCAGCCTCTCTTCATAGCTGAGGCGCTCCATCCCAGGTAACATCCTGGTGAATCTTCTCTGCACCCTCTCCAAAGCAATCACATCCTTCCTATAGTGAGGCGACCAGAACTGCACACAGTACTCCAGCTGTGGCCTCACCAGCGTTTTGTACAGTTCCATCATAACCTCCCTGCTCTTATATTCTATGCCTCGGCTAATGAAGGCAAGTATCCCATATGCCTTTTTAACCACCTTATCTACCTGTTCCGCTGCCTTCAGGGATCTATGTACATGTACACCAAGGTCCCTCTGACCCTCTGTACTTCCTAGGGTCCTACCACTCATTGTGTATTCCCTTGCCTTATTTGTCCGTCCAAAATGCATCACCTCGCACTTTTCAGGGTTAAATTCCATTTGCCACTTTTCCGCCCATCTGACCAACCCGTTTATATCGTCCTGTAGCCTGAGGCTTTCCTCCTCACAATTTACCACCCCACCAATTTTCGTGTCATCTGCGAACTTACTGATCATACCTTTTACATTCTCATCCAAATCATTTATGTAGATCACAAACAACAAGGGACCCAGCACCGATCCCTGAGGTACCCCACTGGACACAGGCTTCCAGTCACAAAAGCAACCTTCGACCATCACCCTCTGCCTCCTGCCACTCAGCCAGTTTAGGATCCAACGCTCCAAGGCACCCTGGATCCCATGGGCTCTTACCTTCTTGACCAGTCTCCTATGCGGGACTTTGTCAAAAGCTTTACTGAAGTCCATGTAAACCACATCCACAGCATTTCCCTCATCCACCCCCCTAGTCACCCCCTCGAAAAATTCAATCAGATTTGTCAGACATGATTTACCCTTGACAAAGCTATGCTGACTATCCCCGATTAATCCTTGCCTCTCCAAGTGGAGACTAATTTTGTCCCTCAGAATTTTTTCCAATAATTTCCCTACCACAGATGTTAGGCTCACTGGCCTGTAATTCCCTGGTTTATCCCTGCTACCCTTCTTGAATAATGGTACTACGTTAGCTGTTCTCCAGTCCTCTGGTACATCCCCTGTGGCCAGAGAGGTTCTGAAAATTTGTGTCAGAGCCCCTGCAATCTCCTCCTTTGCCTCCCACAGCAGCCTGGGATACATCTCGTCTGGGCCTGGGGATTTATCCACTTTTTGGCCTGCTAAAACCGCTAGCACCTCCTCCCTCTCGATGCTGATATGTTCAAGTATGTCACAGCCCCCTTGCCCGATTTCTATGTCTGCATCGTCTTTCTCCATAGTGAACACAGATGCAAAAAATTCATTTAAAACCCCGCCTACATCATCTGGCTCTACACACAGATTGCCACTTTGGTCCCTAATGGGCCCTACCCTTTCCCTGGTTATCCTCTTGCCCTTAATATACTTATAAAACATCTTAGGATTTTCCTTTATTTTGCTCGCCAGTGTTATTTCATGGCCCCTCCTCGCCCTCCTAATTTCTTTTTTAAGTATGCCCCTGCACTTTTTATACTCCTCTAGGGCTTCTTCCGTCTTTAGTCTTTTGTAACTGCCAAAAGCCCCCCTTTTATTTCTAATGCATTTTTGTATATCCCTTGTCATCCAAGGTTCCCTTTGCTTGTTGGTCCCACCCTTGACCTTTACAGGAACATGTTGGCGTTGTACTCTCTCTATTTCCCTTCTGAAAGTCTCCCACTGTTTTGATGCGGATTTTCCTATAAGTAGCTGCTCCCAGTCCAATTTGGCCAGATCCTGCCTTATCATATTAAAATCGGCCTTCCCCCAATTTAGAACCCTTATTTCCGGGCCGCCTTTGTCTTTTTCCATGACCACCTTAAATCTCACCGAATTGTGGTCACTGTCGCCAAAATGCTCTCCTACTGACACTTCCACCACTTGCCCGGCTACATTCCCCAGAATTAGGTCCAGTACCGCCCCCTCTCTTGTAGGACTTTCTACATGTTGGCTCAAAAAGCTCTCCTGGATGCACTTTAAGAATTCTGCACCCTCTAAGCCTTTCACACTCTGACTATCCCAATTTATATTGGGGAAGTTGAAATCCCCCACTATTATTACCCTATTATTTTCGCACTTTTCTGAGATTTGCCTACATATCTGTTCCTCTATCTCCCCCTGACTGTTTGGGGGCCTATAGTACACTCCCAGCAAAGTGCTTGACCCCTTTTTGTTTTTAAGTTCTACCCATATGGCCTCATTAGAGGAACCCGCTAATATATCATCCCTCCTTACAGCAGTAATTGACTCCTTAATTAATATTGCAACACCCCCTCCCCTTTTACACCCCCCTCTGTCTCGCCTGAAGATTCTATACCCCGGAATATTGAGCTGCCAGTCCTGACCCTCCCTCAACCATGTCTCCGTGATAGCAACAATATCGTACTCCCATGTGTTCAACAACAACTTCAGTTCATCCACCTTATTTGCAAGACTCCTTGCATTAAAATAAATGCCTTCCAGCCCTGCCATATTCTCTTTTGCCTTCACATATTTGCTTTGCCTTCCCAGCTGACTTGTTTTTCCCTCTGTATTTGGCTGTAAATCACCCCCTACTATAGCTCCACTCTGGGGTTGGTGTTGGGACCTTTTTGATATATATCAATGACCTGGACTTGGATATACAGGGCATAATTTCAAAGTTTGCAGATGATGCAAAACTCAGAAATGTAGTAAGTAAACAGTGAGGAGGATAGTAACATACTTCAGGAGGACATAAACTGTTGAAATGGGCAGACATGTGGCAGATGAAATTTAACACAGAGAAGTGTGAAGTGATTCATTTTGGTAGGACGAATGAGGAGAGGCAATATAAACTAAATGGTACAATTTTAAAGCGGGTGCAGGAATGGAGAAACCTGGGGTGTATGGGAGTGTATGTATACAAGTCTTTGAAGGTATCAGGACAAGTTGAGAAAGCTGTTAAAAAGGCATATTGAGTCCTTGGCTCTACAAATAGAGGCATAGAGCACAAAAGCAAGGAAGTTATGCTAAATCTTTATAAAACACTGGTTAGACCCCAGCTGGATTATTGTGTTCAATTCCTGGGATGTGGGCGTCGCTGGCAAGGCCAGCATTTATTGCCCATCTCTAGGAAGGTGTAAAGGCCTTATAGAATGTGTAGAAGTGATTTATTGGAATGGTACCAGGGATGAGGGACTTCAGTTACATGGAGAGACTGGAGAAGCTGAGGTTGTTGTCCTTAGAGCAGAGAAGGTGATAGAGGTGTTCAAAATCATGATGGGTTTTGATGGAGTAAATAAGGAGAAACTGTTTCCAGTGACAGGAGGGTCGGTAACCAGAGGAAATAGATTTAAGATAATTGGCAAAAGAACCAGAAGGGAGATGAGGAATAAGAAATGTTCTGATCTGGAATGCATTGTCTGAAAGGGCGGTGGAAGCAGATTCAATAATACCTTTCAAAAGGGAATTGGATAAATACTTGAAGGGGAAATATTTGCAGGGCTACGGGGAAGGAGCAGGGGCGTGGAACTAATTGGATCGTTTTTTCAAAGAGCCGGCACAGGCACTATGGTCCAAATGTTCTCTTTCTGTGCTGTATCAATCTATAAGCTGGACTAGTAATACGGGTAAAGATTCCATATCCCGTATGCTCTAATTCCCATGATTTCAATCTCCTTGTAATCCACTCATGTGACCCATTCCCTGTGTCTTTCATTCCGCCTGCATGCTCCCAGTTGGAAGGAGGGCAGTATTCATAATTAAAGACATCATATTAAACAATTTCTTTAACAACACTATTTAAACGTTAAATGTCCCGTAGAAGCAAGAAGTTAATTTGTTTTAACAATATTGAAAGGTATTTTGGTATTATAGTTCACTGAGCTCTCATTTACAATGAGCCTGTGCCCCGCAGGCCATTGCATGGTAATAAACCAAATTACCCTTCAGACACTGACACACCAAACCATTACGACGGCCTGTGTAACTATCTAAATCCTACTGGGATTCAATACGTGCATCTCCACATCATTTTGTTTTATAGCGTGTTAAATGCTTACAACATGTAATATGATGCAGTTTGCTATGGTTAACCCCCTGGTGACAGAGTTTGCCTGATTTTTAAAATATTTATTCCTGGGATGTGGGCATCGCTGGCAAGGCCAGTATTTATTGCCCATCCCTAATTGCCCTTGAGAAGGTGGTGGTGAGCCGCCTTCTTGAACCACTGCAGTCTGTGTGGTGTAGGTACTCCCACAGTGCTGCTAGGACAGAAATGCTTTGGATTTATTTCTTGCTGGTTGGAAAATGGCACTTGCAATTCTTCCACTGATCCCCGTCAGTCCCCATGAACAGTAAGTTACCGCAGCCAAATCAACATGTGCTAAAGAAACATTTTTTATCAAATAATTCCTTTGCTACAGTCTTACTTCACCATAAATATAAGATAGTTACTAATAAGTTCAATAGGGAATTCAAGAGAAACATCTTTACCCAGAGGGTGGTTAGAATGTAGAGCTCGCTACCACAGGGAGTGGTTGAGGTAAATAACATGGATGCCTTTAAGGGAAATCTAGATAAACTCATGAGGGAGAAAGGAATAGAAGGATATGCTGATAGGGTTAGATGAAGTAAGGTGGGAGGAGGCTTGTGTGGAGCATAAACTGACATAGCTCAGTTGGGACGAATGGCCTATTTCTGTGCTGTACACTCTGTGTAATTCTATGTAAATCAAGAAAGCTCAGAGAATGTTCCTGAGCCTGAAGAGAATCTATTCAGTTATTTATGTAAATTGGAATAGGATCGCAATTAGCATCCCATTGCAAAGAGGACCAGGAAACAGCTTCACTCTGTACCTACTCATTCTTTTGTATAATTTGCATGGTGCATTTCGAGCAGAATAGAATAGAACAGTGTAATATAATACAGAACACAACGGCATAGTGTAGAGCAGGGAAGGAAGGAAGGAAGGAACTTGCATTTATACAGCGCTTTTCACGACCTCAGGACATCCCAAAGCGCTTTACAACCAATGAATTACTTTTTGAAGTGTAACTACTGTTGTAATTTAGGAAACACGACAGTCAATTTGTGCACAGCAAGCTCCCACAAACAGCAATGTGATAATGACCACTTAATCTTTTTTAGTGATGTTGATCGAGGGATAAATATTGGCCAGGACACTAGGGAGAACTCCCCTGCTCTTCTTCAAAATAGTGCCATGGGATCTTTTCCATTAATCTAAAAGGGCAGACAGGGGCAAAGTTTAACGTCTCATTCAAAAGACACACCTCTGACAGTGCAGCACTCCCTCAGCACGGTACTGGAGTGCCAGCCTAGATTTTGTGTTCAAGTATCATGGAGTGGGGTTTGAACCCACAACCTTCTGACTCAGCCAAGCTGGCTCCCACAGCTGATTCTTTCAGAACAGTCGAGTATTGTACAGCAGGGTATAGAATGGAATAACACAGAATAGTGCAGTGCAGCAGAGTATAGTGTAGCCTAATATTGGGTAGTACGGTGCAGTATCGAGTGTAGTAGTGTTGCGTAGTACAGTATAGAATCATGATCAGACATTTCTCCGGCCTTCCATTCAGTAACCACTTGAACTGTCTCTATAATCTTGATTTCTCTTTCAACCACCTTGAGCTCTCCTTCACCAGTGACTTTTTCTGACATGCCACATTTCTCATTCTTAGCCTGCCCTCCTGTTATTTAATGAAGGCCCTTTATCACAATCTAATGTGGCATTTTCTAATCTCTTCAACACTGCATATTCATGGTGCATCACATTTAAAATCTTTCACCCTTCATACCCTTTGGAGCCACAGCCTTGTATGCATGCAGTTATTCCACTTTGTGAATGATCTTTGTAACTCCCTCCTTTACCTGGAAAGGTAGACCTTTGTTGGCCAAGGTGCTGTCTATCTTCTTCAATGCAGTAGTCACTCGGCAGCAGTTCTACCGTACAGATGCGGTTTTTCCTGTATTTCCCTTTATCCACTCATCCTTAGGTGATTCCTATGTTATAATTCATTGAATGCATTGAGAAGCCTGATTGGATGGTTAATAACATTTCCTTTATCATAATCTAGCCCACCTTTCTGTTGTAGATGTTTGTAACCTTTAATAGGATATTGTTGACCTCAGAATTTCTCTCTCATTATCTCAGGATCATCTTGGTGCAAAGTAAAAGGTTATAACAATATTGTCCAGTGTGCTGTGAACTGTGTAGTGTCATGGGTTAGACACAGGGCATTCATTTTCACATCCTGGTTTCAAATGCAGCCGGACTGATAGGAGGAACAACCCTTCTGGGTGTATTGGATCCTCTGGGTGTGTTGGATCCTCTGGGTGTGTTGGATCCTCTGGGTGTGTTGGATCCTCTGGGTGTGTTGGATCCTCTGGGTGTATTGGATCCTCTGGGTGTGTTGGATCCTCTGGGTGTGTTGGATCCTCTGGGTGTGTTGCATCCTCTGGGTGTGTTGGATCCTCTGGGTGTGTTGGATCCTCTGGGTGTATAGGATCCTCTGGGTGTGTTGGATCCTCTGGGAGTATTGGATCCTCTGGGTGTGTTGGATCCACTGGGTGTATTGGATCCTCTGGGTGTGTTGGATCCTCTGGGTGTGTTGGATCCTCTGGGTGTGTTGGATCCTCTGGGTGTGTTGGATCCTCTGGGTGTATTGGATCCTCTGGGTGTGTTGGATCCTCTGGGTGTATTGGATCCTCTGGGTGTGTTGGATCCTCTGGGTGTATTGGATCCTCTGGGTGTTATGGATCCTCTGGATGTATTGGATCCTCTGGGTGTGAGGGATCCTCTGGGTGTGTTGGATCCTCTGGGTGTGTTGGATCCATTGGGTGTGTTGGATCCTCTGGGTGTATTGGATCCTCTGGGATTATTGGATCCTCTGAGTGTGTTGGATCCTCTGGGTGTGTTGGATCCTCTGGGTGTATTGGATCCTCTGGGTGTAGTGGGTCCTCTGGGTATATTTGATCCTCTGGGTGTATTGGATCCTCTGGGTGTATTTGATCCTCTGGGTGTGTTGGATCCTCTGGGTGTATTGGATCCTCTGGGTGTATTGGATCCTCTGGGTGTGTGGGATCCTCTGGGTGTATTGGATCCTCTGGGTGTGTTGGATCCTCTGGGTGTATTGGATCCTCTGGGTGTGTTGGATCCTCTGGGTGTATTGGATCCTCTGGGTGTGTTGGATCCTCTGGGTGTGTTGGATCCTCTGGGTGTATTGGATCCTCTGGGTGTGTTGGATCCTCTGGGTGTATTGGATCCTCTGGGTGTGTTGGATCCTCTGGGTGTGTTGGATCCACTGGGTGTATTGGATCCTCTGGGATTAATGGATCCTCTGGGTGTATTGGATCCTCTGGGTGCGTTGGAATTGTAGTGTATGTGCCTTTAAGAGCCCCAGCTGTGCTGTAATGCCAGTAATTGCCACTCGGGCTATATAAGGCTGTATATTGTGTATATCCATTAGAACCCCCCCCAAGACTTTGCTTAGTAAATACCTATGAACCAATTCCTGTCTTCAGTGTCTTTATCAACACACGGACACTACAGTGGCGACGAAGTGCAAACGGACTTACCTGCAATTCGGCAGCACCTCAAGGACATCGATTCCTCGGGCATCCAGAAGACTCAAGGATGTGAGAGAAGCTGTGGTTTCACCAGCTGGCCAAGCTGGTGGCAGGTACTGCGCTAATCCTTCCTAGGCGTCAGTCTGGGGCTCCAGCGGCTGGCTCTACAGCTGAGACAGGCAGCGAAATCGGAGGCAAGGAATAACGGCCTGGGAGGGAGCACTCGGGAGACGGCCGGCGCGGCAAGCAGGTCAGCGTTCAGACCTGGAGAGAAACTCCGGCGGGAACGAGTCTCCGACAGTAAATTAAAAAAAAAGAAAGAACGGAAACCGCAGTAAACAGTGTTGTCATCGGCAGCAGCGGCGGGAAAGCGCAGGAAGCGCCATATCTTTGCTGCAGAAAAGAAAAAAAAGCGCGGGAAGCGCCATATCTTTACTGAAATGCCTAAGCCTGGCAATATTGATGCTTTTGATAGCGAAATAGAGGATTGGATCACATACGTGGAAAGAGTAGAGGTATATTGCACTGCAAATGGAATAGAAGATGAAAAAAAAGCTTCAGTACTCCTGAACTTAATGGGCGCAAAGGCATACAGGCTGTTACGAAATGTAATCACTCCAGCCAAACCAAAGGACAAGAATTTTAAAGAAATTGTTGATACCCTGCAGGAGCACTTAAACCCAACACCGCTGCTGATAGCGGAACGATTCAAGTTCTTCAAGAGAAATCAACACAAGAATGAAAGTAACGCTGATTACCGAACCGAATTAAGAAAGCTATCAAAGTACTGCCAATTCGGGGCAGGACTATCAGATTATCTTCGAGACAAATTCGTTTGCGGTCTCTTAAGTGAAGGAACACAAAAAAGGCTGCTTTCTGAAAAAGATTTAACATTGGACAAAGCTTTCAGTATGGCTGTATCATACGAAGCAGCAGCAAGAGGAGCTGCAGAGATGCAACAAAAGACACAGGACTTCGGCACCCATGAAATGACACAGGGTTTTGAAAGATGTTATCGCTGCGGCAGATCCACCCATAACCAGAGGGACTGCCACTTCAAGGACAAAGCATGCAGGCAATGCGGAAAGATTGGACACATTGCACGGGTATGCCGATCTGGACAAAATAAATCCACAGACAGAAAAAAAAAATCAATAAAGAAAAGTACAGGAAGGTACAAATGATGACGGACAGTAGCTCCGAAGACCAGAAGAGCGACAATGACTTCGAAAACAAGAGACTAAGCTGTCTCAAATTACATAATGTACTTGCCAAAGATGATTACCAAACCATTTGGGTTACCCTCACGATAGCAGGGTCCCCAGTTAAAATGGAGCTAGATACAGGATCAGCTCTAACCATAATAAATCGACGGGATTACGAGAGGCTATTTTCGCATATACCTCTAAAAGACACATCCATTATCTTAAAAACATATACGGGGCAGAAAGTATACCCCAAAGGAAAAATAAGGGTGCCTGTTGTATACAACGGCAAAGAAATACAAAAGTTGTATTTATACATTCTACAAGATGGTGGTCCACCGTTGTTGGGACGTGAATGGATCAGAAAGATATGTTTAGACTGGCACTCCATTCAGGCACTGACGGTGACCAGTAAGAAAAAAAACAATGATGACATCATACCTGAACGATTAAAAGACATCTTGGCCAACGCCAAAGAAGTGTTTCAAGAGAAACTAGGAACTTTGAAAGGCATCACCGCCTCAATAAAAGTGGAAGATGCAGCAATTCCCAAATTTTTTAAGGCAAGACCGGTGCCATACGCAATACGTCCAGCAGTCGAGGCAGAGCTGGAGAATTTGGAAAAAGCAGGCGTATTATCCAAAATAGATTGGAGCGAGTGGGCAACACCCATCGTTCCAGTGAAAAAAGCATTGAATAAAGATAAATCTGAAGAACAGAGAAAAATTTGCATCTGTGGAGACTTCAAGGTGACTGTAAACCCGGTCCTTCACACAGTACAGCATCCTCTTCCGAGGATAGTGTTTTGATTTCTTTTTGGGTTCAATAAAGACTCATTTCTAAAAGAGAATGTTGTTTAATCTAAAGTCTTGTTCAAGACTTTCTACAGCTTTTTACAGAACACACTATGCTGTGATGCATCTAGAATGAAACTGAAAGTAAAACTCCTCTGGACTGCTTGTCTCTCACATGACCTCTGCTGGTCAGGCACAAGTAATCAAAAACACAGACAAATATGCTGTAAGGCATAAGTAATCAAACACAGACAAATATCATCACTATTTGCTGATATCATTACATCTCCCTTTCTTAAAACAAAAGTATTTTACTTTTAACTAACAACATTTAATGAACTTACATTATCATTATCATGATCAAGGTTTTTTACCCTTGCTTTGTGTGTTCACATGAAATATGTCAATACACTAGAACTTGAAGAAAGAATAAGATAACATGACTTCCTTCTTTAACAATAGTCCTTAAATTTGCTCAATGAGTCTCTCAGGAGGCTTCACGTGTCTTGAGGATTTTCTGATTGATTGTCCTTGAATCTGAGTTGTTGCCTCAGATGATTGGTTCTCAGCTGTGTGATCAGGTTGTTCACCAGTATCAGTCTCTTGACCTGCTGTGGCTGGTCCCATGAGAAGATCTCGATGATTTCTGCTCAGAACAGCACCCTCATCTGTCTGAATGGTGTATGATCTTGGTTGAACTTCACTCAGGACAGTTCCCTTCTGAGTCCATGTGTTTGTTTTGTCTTTCAACCTTACTTGGTCACCAGTGTGGCGTTCAGGTAGGTTTTGTGTTCCTCTGTCATAGTAGTACTTTTGCTTTTCTTTCTGTTGCTCTTTGAACTTCCTCACTTTCTCCCCCTCTTTTGTTTTCAGGAGGTTCTCCGGGATGGGTAGGTTTGACCTTAGCCGACGACCCATCAGGAGTTGGGCTGGTGACATACCACACTCGAGCGGCGTTGTGCGGTATACAAGCATGCTTTGGTAGAAGTCAGTTCCACTGTCTTTTGCCTTGTACATCAGTCTTTTCACTGTCTGGACCGATTTTTCCACTAGTCCATTGGACTGTGGATAGTGAGGACTTGACGTTGTGTGGACAAAGTCCCACTCTTTGGCAAAGTGTCAGAAATTTGCATTGTTAAACTGGGGTCCGTTGTCTGTGAAGACCTCGCTTGCCACGCCATGTCTGGAGAATATGGCTTTCATACTTCTTATCATAGCTTCTGCAGTGGTGGTGTACAGTCTACAAACCTCTGGATACAGGGAGCAATAGTCTGTGATGACAAGATAGTCCTTCCCTTCACATACGAATAGGTCAGCGCCTACCTTCTGGTAAGGTCTGTCTGGTGCTGGGTGTGGCTTTAGTGGTTCTACCGGATTGCTTGCTCGATATTTCAGGCATATTGTGCAGTTTGACACCTCATTTGTCACATCTTGGTTGATTCGTGGCCAGTACATCACCTCTCGTGCTCTTTTCTTACACTTTTCGATTCCCAGATGTCCTCCATGGATCCTTTTTAGCATCTCTCTTCTCAGACTCTTTGGGATAACTATTTTACTTCCTTTGTAGATGATGTCTTCGACCACTGATAGTTCCGCCCTGCAGCTCCAGTACTCTGCTATATCAGGTGAGCAGTCTTGCTTCATGTTGGGCCATCCATCCAAGATGCTTTTTCTCAGTCGTCTCATTGTTTCATCTTTGTTTGTCTCAGTCTTTATGAGCTCCATTTTTGCATCTGCTATGGGCAGCGCACTTGTGATCATGTCCACGTAGGCGTTCACTTTTTCATCCATTGTGGTGTTTGCGGGCTCACTTGGGTCAACAGCTCTGGACAACGTGTCTGCTGTATACATCAGCGTACCCGGTGAGTACGCAACATTCAGTGTATAGCGTTGCAGCCTGATCATCATTCTTTGTATTCTAAGCGGACAGCTATTCAGTGGCTTTTGGAACAATGCAATCAAGGGCTTATGGTCAGTCTCTACACTGATTGCTTGTCCTGCCACAAACTGGTGAAATCTTTCACAGGCGTATGTGATGCTGAGCAGCTCCTTTTCTATTTGAGCATATCGCGTCTCCGCGTCTGTCATTGAGCGCGATGCATATGCAATAGGTTGCCAGTAGTCATATTGTTGCAGAAGAACGGCACCGAGCCCACTCTGTGATGCATCTGATGATATCTTGATGGGTCTCGCTGGGTCATAAAACCTCAGAACTGGTTCCTCTGTGAGCAGTTTCTTTAGATCGCTCCATGACTTCTCATGCACGTGATTCCATTCCCATTCTATGTTCTTTTCAGTTAGTCTTCTCAGTGGCGCCATCTTTTCTGAGAGGTTGGATATGAATTTCCCCATGTAGTTGATCATTCCATTAAACCTCTGCGCGTCCTTTTTGCATTGTGGCTTTGGCATATTCTCAATGGCGGACACCTTTCTGGGATCTGGTTTGATGCCCTCACTGCTAAGGATATCTCCCACGAATGTCAGTCTGTCACCCCGAGCTGGCATTTCTCTCTATTCAGCTTCAGGTTTGTTTTCCTTGTTGCTTCCAGCACTTTTTTCAGTCTCTCGTCATGCTCAGTTCTCGTGGTTCCCCATACTATGATGTCATCCATTGATGTATCAACTCCCTCCAGGTGCTCATAGATCATATGGATAGTCTTGTGATACACTTCAGGAGCTGAGGCAATGCCAAATGGTAACCTTAGGAATCTGTATCTGCCAAATGGACTGTTGAACGTGCACAGTCTTGAACTTGCTTCGTCCAGCTTCATCTGCCAAAATCCTGAGGACGCATCTAATTTGCTGAAATATTTTGCATTTGCAAACTGTGCCATGGTTTCCTCACGTGTAGGAAGCTTGAAGTGCTCTCTCTTTATTGCTCTGTTTAGATCTCTTGGATCCAGGCAAATTCTGAGCTTTCCATTCTTTTTGTCCACTACGACGAGGGAACTCACCCACTCAGTTGGCTCATCTATCTTCTGAATCACGTTCAGGCTTTCCATCCTGTCCAACTCTGCCTTCAGTTGCTTTTGAAGAGCAAACGGAACTTTTCTGCATTGATGTATGACCGGTGTCATACTTTTATCTACTCTGATCGTGTGTTCTCCTGGAATGCAGCCTAGACCCTTAAATAGGTCTTTGTACTCTTTCATGAGTTCATCATAGACTGTCTCTCCTTCACTTTCCACAATGAGGACTCTCTTTACCAGGTTCAGTCTCTCACAGGCTTTTAACCCTAGTATGGCTTGCACATCCTTTGGCACCACGATTAATGCTAGCGTGTGCTCTCTGTCCTTTTGTGTTACTTTGACAATGCATTTTCCTTTCACTGGTATATCAGTACCTGAGTATCTGGTCACTTTCACTTGTATTCCATGTAACTTTGGTCTGGATCTAATTCGCTTAAAATCGGTCTCTGATATCACATTAACTTGTGCTCCAGTATCCAATTTAAATGGAATGTGTATGTCATTCACTTTTAGTGTCAACATCCAGTCTCTTTCTTTTTGGTTTTCAGACACAACATCTACATTGAATTCCTCTATCTCGCTTTCATCTACTGTATGGACCTTGCTTTGTTGCGCTTGGTTCTTACAGCAACGGGCATAATGGTTGTTTTTGTTGCATCTATTGCATGTTTTACCATATGCTGGACACTTTCTTGGTGGATGCTGTGTACCGCATCGACTACATGACTTCCGATTGTCTCTTTCATTTTCGTTTGCTGGCCACGTCTCTTTTTTCACATTGGCGCTCTCTTTGTTGAACGGTTTGTATCCGTTCTTTCTCACTGCATCCATGTTGCAGCTACTGTCACTGAACAGCTCCTTTGCCTGCAACTTCACAGTCTCTGTAGTCCTACACAATGCTATGGCTTTTCCCAGGTCTAGATCTTGCTCTCTTAGCAGCCTTTCCCTTAGACCATTATCTGGAATACCACACACCAGTCTGTCTTTTATCAGCGAGTCTGTGAGTCCCCCAAATTCATACGATTTGCTCCGGTTTCTCAGTTCAGTCACATACTGATCAATAGTCTCGCCGATTTTCTGTACACATGTGAAAAATTTGTGCCTCTCAAAGGTCACGTTGCGTTTAGGTATGCAGTAGGCCTCAAACTGTTCCATTATTTTATCTAGCTTCATTTTGTCTCCATCAACAGCAAATATGAAATTATTATATACCTCCAGCGCTGCATCACCCACGACATGTAAGAACACGGACGATTTTTGTTTATCACTTTTCTCGTCAGCTCCGATTGCCGCTAAATACAACTCTAAACTTTGCTTGAACCTTCTCCAATTTTCAGCCACATTACCTGTCAATTGAAGCCTCGCCGGTGGGAGTAAACCTTCCATTTTTTCACTTCGTTAGCTATTCTCTAATGGTAAGCAACGATGTTCTCTTCTGGCTTGCTAATATGTGGAGAGCTGATTTCGCTTACTTGCCACAACTGCTTTCACTGTCCCATCAAGTTGCTAACTTCAGATTTTTTCTCTTTCAGCCACTTCTGACATCATGTTTTGATTTCTTTTTGGGTTCAATAAAGACTCATTTCTGAAAGAGAATGTTGTTTAATCTAAAGTCTTGTTCAAGACTTTCTACAGCTTTTTACAGAACCCACTGTGCTGTGATGCATCTAGAATGAAACTGAAAGTAAAACTCCTCTGGACTGCTTGTCTCTCACATGCCCTCTGCTGGTCAGGCACAAGTAATCAAAAACACAGACAAATATGCTGTAAGGCATAAGTAATCAAACACAGACAAATATCATCACTATTTGCTGATATCATTACAGATAGAAGATATTTTCGCCTCACTATCCAGAGGGAAACGTTTCACCAAAATTGACTTGGCATAGGCATATCTACAGATGAAGGTTGAGGAGGCCTCTAAAAAGTATCTCACGATAAACACACACAAAGGCCTGTACCAGTACAATCGACTGGTTTTTGGAGTAGCATCAGCTCCAGCTATCTGGGAAAGAGCTATGGAGCAAGTCCTGCAAGGGATTCCGGGGACTCAATGCTACCTAGATGACATCCTTGTAACAGGAGAAAACGACAACGAGCACCTTGCCAATTTGGAGCAGGTGCTCACTAGGCTGAAAGAATGGGGCCTACGAGCGAATCGCCCCAAGTGCGAATTTTTCCAAAATCAGATATCATATTGTGGCCACATAATTAATAATGAAGGGTTGCATAAGTCACCTGAAAAAATTGAAGCGGTCATAAAAGCCCCAGCACCTGAAAATGTTTCACAATTAAGGTCGTTCCTGGGATTAATAAATTACTATCATAAATTTTTACCGAACTTATCAACTCTTCTGCACCCTCTTAATGAACTTCTACAAACAGGAGTGATTTGGAAATGGAACGAAGACTATAAACGTGCCTTCCATAAATGCAAAGACTTAATCACGTCCGAAGAAGTTTTGGCTCATTACAACCCATCACTGCCAATCAGACTGGCGTGCGATGCATCCCCTTACAGCATAGGAGCAGTATTATACCGTAAATTCCCTGATGGCTCAGAACGGCCGATAGCTTTTGCGTCATGCTCATTAAACTTAGCTGAGCGTAACTATGCCCAAATCGACAGGGAAGCACTCAGCCTGGTATTGGGAGTGAAGAAATTCAACCATTACCTACACGGACAAAAACTTACCTTGTTGACTGACCATCAACCCCTCAGCTCCATATTCAACCCTAAAAAAGGTGTTCCCATTATGACAGCGCAAAGGCTACAGAGGTGGTCCCTTTTTCTAGGGGCACACCAATACAACATAGAATACAATGGATCAAAACAGCATGGGAATGCTGACGGTTTATCGCGCCTACCATTGCCAACGGTAGAAGAGGCACCTACAGTAGACCCAGTAGAGATGTTCTACTCTACCATAGTGGAATGTCTACCAGTAACAAATTCTGCCATTGAAAGGGAGACGAGAAATGACCCGACTCTCTCACGGGTCTACGATTTAACAGTGAAGGGATGGCCAGCACATGGTGAACCACTGTTGCCAGCATTCTCGCAAAGAAGAGAACAGCTGTCAGTGTGCCGAGGAACCTTGATGTGTGGATCCAGAGTGGTGATTCCACCCAAACTCCAGGATAAAGTGCTAAAGGAGCTTCACGAGGGGCATCTGGGTGGAGTGAAAATGAAGAACCTAGCTAGGGCATTTGTATGGTGGCCAGGTATCGATGGAGACATCGAAGAAATGACCAAGAGCTGCCTAGGATGCCAGAAGGTCCAAAACGCTCCACCACAAGCCCCTCTACATCCATGGGAGTGGCCCTCATCTCCCTGGCAAAGGGTGCACATCGACTTTGCTGGTCCATTTATGGACTAAATGTTCTTAATCGCGGTTGATGCACACTCCAAATGGCTGGAGGTGATAAAGATGCCCTCCACCACCACGGAAAAAACCATCACAGTATTAAGGACCATATTTGCCAGGAATGGGCTGCCGGAACAGATATGTTCTGATAATGGACCGCAATTTGTGTCCAAAGAATTCAGAAAGTTCTTAAAAAACAATGGGGTTAAGCACTACACGTCCGCCCCATACCATCCCGCCACCAATGGATTGGCTGAAAGGTTTGTCCAGACCTTCAAGAAGGCCATAAAGGCCATGGGTAATGAAGACATAAAACTTCAGCACAAGGTGGATAACTTCTTATTCGCATACAGGAATGCAACACATATGGTTACCAACCAAACTCCCACCATGATGTTTTTCAATAGAAACCTAAGATGCCGGCTGGATTTGGTCAAGCCCAACATCAGAAGGGACGTGGAGAACCGGCAGTTTCAAGGCATGAATGAAAGGCCAACTAGAACCTTCCAGATAGGTCAACAAGTTTTGGCCCGGGACTACCGTACCGAGAAATGGCAGCCTGGAACTATCTGCACACGACTAGGACCACTGATGTATACCGTGGACATCGGAGAAAGCATAATAAGGCGCCATGTTGACCAAATCATAAAGTCATCCGAAAACGGACAACCTACACCACAACTCTATACATCTAACGATGAAGTAGAGATACCAATATCTACCTCCGATCCGGTGATACTGGAACCCGATGAACCCGACACTGGCATTCAAGCCAAATCAGCCTTGCCAGAAGAACCTACTACACCACCAGAAACTACTACACCCCCGAGGCGTTATCCGGACTGAGTCAGGAAGCCTCCTGAGAGACTGACTTATAATTAATTAACTACAGCAATGTATATTATTTTGCTTATAACATGTAATTAATAATTACTTAAAATATGATGTACTGGTTAGCTAAAAGGGGAGGAATTGTAGTGTATGTGCCTTTAAGAGCCCCAGGTGTGCTGTAATGCCGGTAATTGCCACTCGGGCAATATAAGCCTGTATATTGTGTATATCTGTTAGAACCACCCCCCAGAATTTGCTTAGTAAATACCTATGACCCAACTCCTGTCTCCAGTGTCTTTATCAACACACGGACACTACAGGATCCTTTGGGTGTATTGGATCATCTGGGTGTATTGGATGCTCTGGGTGTGTTGGATCCTCTGGGTGTATAGTACCCTCTGGGATTTTTGGATCCTCTGGGTGTATTGGATCCTCTGGGTGTGTTGGATCCTCTGGGTGTATTGAATCCTCTGGGTGAGTTGGATCCTCTGGGTGAATTGGATACTCTGGGTGTATTGGATCCTCTGTGTGTATTGGATCCTCTGGGTTTGTTGGATCCTCTGGGTGTATTGGATCCTCTGGGTGTGTTGTATCCTCTGGGTGTATTGGATCCTCTGCCTGTGTTGGATCCTCTGGGTGTGTTGGATCCTCTGGGTGTATTGGATCCTCTGTGTGTATTGGATCCTCTGGGTGTGTTGCATCCTCTGGGTGTATTGGATCCTCTGGGTGTGTTGTATCCTTTGGGTGTATTGGATCCTCTGCGTGTGTTGGATCCTCTGGGTGTGCTGGATCCTCTGGGTGTATTGGATCCTCTGGGTGTATTGGATCCTCTGGGTGTGTTGGACCCTCTGGGTGTGTTGGACCCTCTGGGTGTATTGGATCCTCTGGGTGTGTTGGATCCTCTGGGTGTGTTGGATCCTCTGGGTTTGTTGGATCCTCTGGGTGTATTGGATCCTCAGGGTGTATTGAATCCTCTGGGTGTGTTGGATCCTCTGGGTGTTTTGGATCCTCTGGGTGTATTGGATCCTCTGGGTGTATTGGATCCTCTGGGTGTATTGGATCCTCTGGGTGTATTGGATCCTCTGGGTATATTGGATCCTCTGGGTGTATTGGATCCTCTGGGTGTGTTGGATCCTCTGGGTGTGTTGGATCCTCTGGGTATATTCAATCATCTGGGTGTGTTGGATCCTCTGG
Source organism: Somniosus microcephalus (assembly GCF_052327205.1). NCBI lineage: Eukaryota > Metazoa > Chordata > Chondrichthyes > Squaliformes > Somniosidae > Somniosus > Somniosus microcephalus. The sequence continues at coordinate 18,600,227 of NC_141006.1, read as the reverse complement.
GTATATTTGATCCTCTGGGTGTATTGGATCCTCTGGGTGTGTTGGATCCTCTGGGTGTATTGGCTCCTCTGGGTGTGATGGATCCTCTGGGTTTGTTGGATCCTCTGGGTGTGTTGGATCCTCTGGGTTTGTTGGATCCTCTGGGTGTGTTGGATCCTCTGGGTGTGTTGGATCCTCTGGGTTTATTGGATCCTCTGGGTGTGTTGGATCCTCTGGGTGTATTGGATCCTCTGGGTGTATTGGATCCTCTGAGTGTGTTGGATCCTCTGGGTGTATTGGATCCTCTGGGTATATTGGATCCTCTGGGTGTGTTGGATCCTCTGGGTGTGTTGGATCCTCTGGGTTTGTTGGATCCTCTGGGTGTGTTGGATCCTCTGGGTTTGTTGGATCCTCTGGGTGTGTTGGATCCTCTGGGTGTGTTGGATCCTCTGGGTTTATTGGATCCTCTGGGTGTGTTGGATCCTCTGGGTGTATTGGATCCTCTGGGTGTGTTGGATCCTCTGAGTGTGTTGGATCCTCTGGGTGTATTGGATCTTCTGGGTATATTGGATCCTCTGGGTGTGTTGGATCCTCTTGGTGTGTTGGATCCTCTGGGTGTTTTGGATCCTTTGGGTGTATTGGATACTCTGGGTGTGTTGGATCCTCTGGGTGTATTGGATCCTCTGGGTGTGTTGGATCCTCTGGGTGTATTGGATCCTCTGGGTTTATTGGATCCTCTGGGTTTATTGGATCCTCTGGGATTATTGGATCCTCTGGGTGTATTGGATCCTCTGGGTGTATTGGATCCTCTGGGTGTGTTGGATCCTCTGGGTGTATTGGATCCCAAGGGTGTGTTGGATCCTCTGGGTGTATTGGATCCTCTGGGTGTATTGGATCCTCTGGGTGTGTTGGATCCTCTGGGTGTATTGGATCCTCTGGGTTTGTTGGATCTTCTAGGTGTGTTGGATCCTCTGGGTTTATTGGATCCTCTGGGTGTGTTGGGTCCTCTGGGTTTGTTGGATCCTCTGGGTGTATTGGATCCTCTGGTTGTATTGGATCCTCTGGGATTATTGGATCCTCTGGGTGTGTTGGATCCTCTGGGTGTGTTGGAACCTCTGGGATTATTGGATCCTCTGGGTGTATTGGATCCTCTGGGTGTATTGGATCCTCTGGGAGTATTGGATTCTCTGGGATTATTGGATCCTCTGGGTGTGTAGGATCCTCTGGGATTATTGGATCCTCTGGGTCTTTTGGATCCTCTGGGTGTATTGCATCCTCTGGGGTTATTGGATCCTCTGGGTGTGTTGGATCCTGTGGGTGTATTGGATCCTCTGGGTTTGTTGGATCTTCTAGGTGTGTTGGATCCTCTGGGTGTATTGGATCCTCTGGGTTTGTTGGATCCTCTGGGTGTGTTGGATCCTCTGGGTTTGTTGGATCCTCTGGGTGTGTTGGATCCTCTGGGTGTGTTGGATCCTCTGGGTTTATTGGATCCTCTGGGTGTGTTGGATCCTCTGAGTGTGTTGGATCCTCTGGGTGTATTGGATCTTCTGGGTATATTGGATCCTCTGGGTGTGTTGGATCCTCTGGGTGTGTTGGATCCTCTGGGTGTTTTGGATCCTTTGGGTGTATTGGATCCTCTGGGTGTGTTGGATCCTCTGGGTGTATTGGATCCTCTGGGTGTGTTGGATCCTCTGGGTGTATTGGATCCTCTGGCTGTTATGGATCCTCTGGGTGTATTGGATCCTCTGAGTGTGTTGGTTCCTCTGGGTTTATTGGATCCTCTGGGTGTGTTGGATCCTCTGGGTGTATTGGATCCTCTGGGTGTGTTTGATCCTCTGGGTGTATTGGATCCTCTGGGTGTGTTGGATCCTCATAGTTTATTGGATCCTCTGGGTGCCTTGGATCCTCTGGGTGTATTGGATCCTTTGGGTGTATTGGATCCTTTGGGTGTATTGGATCCTCTGGGTTTATTGGATCCTCTGGGTGTGTTGGATCCTCTGGGTTTATTGGATCCTCTGGGTGCGTTGGATCCTCTGGGTGTATTGGATCCTTTGGGTGTATTGGATCCTCTGGGTGTGTTGGATCCTTTGGGTGTATTGGATCCTCTGGGTGTGTTGGATCCTTTGGTTTTATTGGATCCTCTGGGTGCGTTGGATCCTCTGGGTGTATTGGATCCTTTGGGTGTATTGGATCCTCTGGGTGTGTTGGATCCTTTGGGTGTATTGGATCCTCTGGGTGTGTTGGCAGATGGTCTGTCTGTGATGTCGGGGAGAGGAAACAAGAGGCAGCTAAGGGAGAAAGGCAGCTGGAGAGTTGAGCGGGCAGCCTGAAAGGTGGATGGAGAACTGGCCAGTGTAAACCAAACCTCTTTGCCGTGTGTGTCCTTGGGTTTAATTTTATGTTCAGTAATTTTAGTTAAAGTTAAGGAGTGTGCAGGATCAAATCCTTTGAGAAGGTTCAGATCTAGGAACAGGACGGGCCTATGGGGGGAAAATTGGCACGCGCGCCCTTTGGGGCGGTAACTTTGCTACTTTTAGCGCCCCGAAAATGTTAGCACCCTCGCGCCCAAAATTCAGTGGTAGCGCTCCAAGCAGGAGGCGGGGCTACTAGAAGCGCTCCGCCTGCCTCTTGGGACGCTGCCATTGAATATCACGGCGCTACATGCAGCAGTGCCACGCGCGCTGGCTCATAGCGCCGCGGTACTACAGGGCTCCCTCCCCTGATTGAAGGGGAGGGGCCCTGCTGGACCACCAGAGAGCGGGGTGCCAGCAAAAGAGCCTGGCGCTGAAGGGGAGTGACGATCTGACGGATCACGGCCGGCACCCCGCAGGAGGAGGCCAGAGGGGGCAGGTGCTGGCAGGCCCTTTAATTATTGCTGCACCGGCCGCAAAAATGCCACCCTGACCCTGTCGGGCATAGCGTCTGGTGGCAGGTCAGTGAGCGCGTGCCAAATTTGTGGCTGGGGTGCGAGCTGGGCACTGCGCACGGCGATGATATCACCGCTGCGCGGTGCTACTGGCTACCGCCGCCGCTAACCTCCCACTGAATTTCACGGGAGGCGTTAGTGGCGCCGTGCCTGGGCGCTAGTTGCTTTGTGTCCCGTTAGCACCCCCTTGGGTCACTAACGGGAAGCGAAAAGCAACCGAATTTTATAGGTTTAGTTGTAAGATTAGCTCACTGTCAGCAGTCCTTTAAAAACAACAAGCCTCACAGCGAGTGCAGGATTAAAACATTGTAGTCCTTTCTCCGACCCAAGCTTCTCAGCTGAGAGTGAGGGATTGTTGAATCGCCTCTTTCATTTAGACTTTAACATTTCAAATTATCGGGCTGTCAGCTCTGTCAGTTGTGGCTCAGTTGGCAGCACTCCTGTCTCTGAGGCAGCAGGTTGTGGGTTCAAGTCCGACTCCAGAAATTTGGAGTGCATAATCTAGGCTGACACTCCAGTGCAGTGCTGAGGGAGTGCTGCACTGTCGGAGGTGCCGTCTTTTGGGTGAGACGTTAAAACCGAGGCCCCATCTGCTCTCTCAGGTGGATTTAAAAGATCCCATGGCACTGTTTCGAAGAAGAGCAGGGGACTTATCCACGAGTGTCTTGGCCAATATTTATCCCTCAACAAACATCACTGGTCATTATCACATTGCTGTTTGTGGGATCTTGCTGTGTGTAAATTAGCTGCCGTATTTCCTACATTAAAACACTTTAAGAGTGCTTGAAGATTGGCTGTAAAGCACTTTGGGATGTCCTGAGGTCTTGAACGGCACTATAGAAATGCAAATTCTTTTGTTTCTTTACTGTTGAGGCAGTTTTGGCAGTAACTCTGTGGTAACTGCGCACTGTTACCTGTGAACTGTAATTTTAGATGTGTTATATAAAAATGTGAGTTTAATTCTGCGGGTAGGAAATAGTGCTGGAGCGGAGGAGTGAGCTCTTGAAATGCTCTCAATTTGAAACTGGGCTTCCTACGATTGGCCCTGATTAAATATTCAGGCAAACTCCTTGGCCCAGATTGATCCTGGCAAAGTTGGGGCAAGGGGTGGGAAACTGATCAAATTTAATGGGATGTGACCACCTAATGCTATGTGGCCAGGTACAGGGTCAATAATTGCTTTAGCTTTTCTTAAGGCTGAGAATATTTAGCAGATTACATTGATTCTTGAAGTACTAAGGAAAAGGTCTGTACAGTGAAGGGCCTCTGTGCTTCAAGACCTCAGTGGCATGCTGGATCATAATCCACTGCTGTTTGTGGGAGCTTGCTGTGTGAAAATTGGCTGCATCATTCCCTATATTATGACAGTGACTACACTTCGGAAGTACTTTGTTGGCTGTGACGTCTCGAGGTCGTGAAATGCGCTATAGAAATGCAAGACTTTTTTTTGTTGCACCTGAGCTCTGCTTCTGTCTGTCCTCTTTCCTAAATATTTTCCCCTACAAAGTTTTAACTTTGCTTTCTTTCTTCTTCCTCCAACCACCGTCCATTTTGGAAATGTGGGTCAGTGCCTGGCTTTAAGGGTTTGTCGTCCATCCACTCGACTGTTCCGATTATGAATATGGAGGCGACTAGCCCGATTTTTGAGGGACTGTGGCTGCAGTCGGGCTACGACTTTTGCGCTGGTGTGAAGTGGGTTCGACTTTGCGCTGACATTTCAGCTGTAGTGTGCATCCAAAGGCAACCTCACTCTTGAATAATGTGGAAGGTGACTGTCTCCAGGCAATCAGCTTGCTGCATCAACAGCCCCAGCCTAGCTGCCTGGTGCAACAACAGCAAGGACAACTTGCATTTACATAGCGCCTTTAATGTAGTAAAAAGTCCCAAGCTGCTTCACAGCAGCGTTATCAAACAAAATTTGACAGCAAGCCACATAGGAAATATTGGGACAGATGTCCAAAATCTTGGTCAAAGAGGTAGGTTTTAAGGAGCATCTTAAGGCTCCTTAAAGGAACCAGTGGATGTGGTGTATTTGGATTTACAGAAGGCATTCGATAAGGTGCCACACAAGAGGTTATTAAACAAAATTAGGGCTCATGGGATTGGGTGTAATACACTAGCATGGATTGAAGATTGGTTAACGGACAGAAAACAGAGAGTAGGAATAAACGGATCATTTTCGTGTTGGCAGGCTGTAACTAGTGGGGTACCGCAAGGATCAGTGCTTGGGCCTCAGCTATTCACAATCTATATCAATGATTTGGATGAGGGGACCAAATGTAATATATCCAAGTTTGCTGATGATACAAAGCTGGGTGGGAATGTAAATTGTGAGGAGGATGCAAGGAGGCTTCAAGGGGATATAGACAGGCTAAGTGAGTGGGCAAGAACATGGCAAATGGAACATAATGTGGAGAAATGTGAAGTTATCCACTTTGGTAGGAAAAATAGAAAAGCAGAGTATTTTTTAAATGGTGAGAAAATGTTGGTGTTCAGAGGGACCTGGGTGTCCTTGTACACGAATCACTGAAAGTTAACATGCAGGTACAGCAAACAATTAGGAAAGCAAATGGCATGTTGGCCTTTATTACAGGAAGATTTGAGTATAAGAGTAAAGACGCCTTACTGCAATTATATAGGGCCCTGGTGAGACCACACCTGGAGTATTGTGTACAAATTTGGTCTCCTTACCTCAGGAAGGATATACTTGCCATAGAGGGAGTGCAATGAAGGTTCACCAGACTGGTTCCTGGGATGGGGGGATTGCCCTATGAGGACAGATTGAGTAGACTAGGCCTATATTCTCTAGAGTTTAGAAGAATGAGAGGTGATCTCATTGAAACATACAAAATTCTTACAGGGCTTGACAGGGTAGATGCAGGGAGGGGTCACAGTCTCAGAATAAAGGGTCGGCCATTTAGGACTGATGAGGAGAAATTTCTTCACTCAGAGGGTGGCGAATCTTTGGAATTCTCTACCCCAGAGGGCTGTGGAGGCTCAGTCGTTGAGTATATTTAAGGCAGAGATCAATGGATTTTTGAATATTAAAGGAATCAAGGGATATGGATATACTTCAGGAAAGTGGAGGAGGTAGAAGCCATGATCTTATTGAATGGCGAAGCAGGCTCGAAGGGCCAAATGGCCTACTCCTGCTCCTATTTCTTATGTTCTTATGTTCTTAAAGGAGGAGAGAGAGGTAGAGAGGCAGAGCGTTTTAAGGAGGCAATTCCAGAGCTTAGGACCTTGGCAACTGAAGGCACGGCCGCCAATGGTGGAGCGATGATAATCAGCGATGCTCAAGAGGCCAGAATTGTAGGAGTGCAGAGATCTCGGCGTTTGTAGGGCTGGAGTGGGGTTACAGAGATAGGGAGGGGCGAGACCATGGAGGGATTTGAAGACAAGGGTGAGAATTTTAAATCGAGGCATTGCTGGACCATATAATGCAACTTAATGTTGACAAGTTGTTCTGTATCTGGCGGGATCACAGCTCTCAAGGTGTGGTGAGGTCACAGGCCTCCTGAATGCGTGATGTGGAGTCTAATATTAAGAGCGCCTATATATTACATTAATGCTGTGATTTGCTGCGGATTTTGATTTAAGAGTCTGTGAAGAGAAGGCCGGGAATAGGAGTTAAGTGCAATACTTCATATAATGACCTGATAAATGTATCTATTTACATAATTGCTGATGGATGGGATGTCGAGTGGCTTTTTGTTATCTTAGCAACGCTTCGCCTCCCTGGGCCTGAGTCATGGGCCTGGAAAGGATAGCTGGGGGAGGGGCGGCAGTAATATTTGATTGGCAAGCCATCCCACCAGGCAAATCTAATGTATTTATTTAGATTTTGAACAGTTCCTTTTTTTTCATCAGATTTTTCCCAGTTTTTTCCATCCGCCTTTTCTTTATCTCTTCTCTCACTCTCTCTCTCACTCTCTTTGTTTCTGGAATTGTGGCTAACGAATGGTCATTCCTGCACTTGTGATGTCTGGGTGTCAATCAGATATATTAAATTGCCTCACTTGACCTTATACACAATGAAGCCTGTTGCGACAGGCCTGAAGCAGGCTTCTGATGAGAATGCTCCCAGCACAACAACAACAACAACAACAGCAACTTACATGCATACAGCACCTTTAACATAGCAAAATGTCCCAAGGCACTTCACAGGAGTGTTATCAAACAAAATTTGACACCGAGCCACATAAAGGGGTATTTGCACAGATGACCAAAAGCTTGGCCAAAGAGTTAGGTGTTAAGGAGCATCTTAAAAGAGGAGAGAGCAGCAGAGAGGCAGAAAGGTTTAGGGAGGGAATTCCAGTGCTTAGGGCCTCGGCAGCTGAAGGCACGGCCGCTAATGGTGGAACGATTAAAATCGAGAACGCTCAAGAGGCCAAAACTGGAGCAGCGCAGAGATCTCAGAGGTTTGTAGGGCTGGAGGAGGTTACAGAGATAGGGAGGGGCGAGGCCATGGAGGGATTTGAAAACAAGGATGAGAATTTTAAAATCGAGGCGTTGCCAGACGATAAGCCAATATAGGTCAGCGAGCACAGGGGTGATGGGTGAGCGGGGCTTGGTGCAAGTTAGGGTACAGACAGCGGCGTTTTGGATGAGCTCATGTTTATGGTGGGTACAGGATGGGAGCCTGGCCAGGAGAGCAATTGAATAGTCGAGTCTAGAGGTAATAAAGGCATGGATGATGCTTTCAGCTGCAGATGAGTTGAGGCAGGAGCGGAGACGGGCGATGTTATGGAGGTGGAAGTAGGCGGCCTTGGTGATGGAGAGCACAGTGTCAAAGCACCTTTATTTCTGTTAATATATTAAAATTAATATTTTTATTTAAATGGTGATTGCTGATGATATCATCAAGAGGACTGGCATGAAGAAATGATTGAGCCTGTGTAAGTCTTTCTCTTACTATTGTTCAGACCTCGAGAATTGCGAATTAGCTTAACAATGACAGACAAGGATGCGATCAATAAAATTGGTCTTTATTCACACTACAGTTCAAAATTCGACTGTGCATAGAAGCACCTTCGGCAATAAATTCAAAGAATTCTTGGCAATGAATATGCCTGCAACTTATTAATTGAAACGTACATAAAAGTACCCCCTTAACAATTCAAAAGTACATAAAGGTACCCCTTTAACAACATCTAAGCTTATGTCCGACTTTCATACATGCTCCTTTATCTCTGGGTGATTGGTCCAGGGAAATTGTAAGTCGAAACATATGCTTTCTCAGTTCATCTGTCCTCCTGCTCTGTCTTCTGGGCTTCTCCTGAATCCTTCTTGGTTCCTTCGGTGTTCATTCTGAATCTGAATCTCCCGCCCCTGGGTGACTTCTGTTATAGGGCCTTTTCTGTCAGCCTCCGTCATAAATTACCCTCTGCCTTCCTCTGATAGGTCAGTTTCACTCCAAACCTTCCCTGATTGGAGTTCCTTCTGCATGACATGTTCCTGTTCCTGTGAGATGTGTGGGGCGGGACTTCTGTGTCAATCATGTTCTTCCTTCTTGTCCATGTGGTCTTACAAACAAAGGACCATATGCTGACCACCAGGCAAAGGACCCCCTGCTGACTTCCACCATTTTGTGTCTTCACAAACAAAGGAACACATGCTGACTTCCTACATTTGAATCCGTCCGTTATCATCTCACAATTCGTTCGCAATTTTGATCTCCACGCGGTAGCAGCGGTTTTATTACAATTTTCAGAATCTTACCTGTGAAGGGTGTCTCACCTTGATCTTCCTCACCTCACGATGTCAGACTCAGCAACTCCTCCAAGCCAGTTCCCCTGTTCATGTCACCAGCACTCACACTCTAGGCCAAAATAATCAATCAAAACCAATAGAAATGCGATGAGCACGGAACATTAATCAAGGCTCCCACTCCACAGTTTGGTGCAATTGATAGCACTTTGACCTTTGAGTCATAGCTGAAGCCACATCCAGGATTTGACATAATCTAAGCTGATCCTTCAGTGCAATATTGACATGGTCCTGTCCTGTTAGAGCTACTGTCTTACAGCTGAAATGCTAAGTTGCTGGGACTTTTCTTGGTGCAAAATGGCTACTTTGTTTGTCTACATGACAAGAATGAAGGAATTTTCAAAAGTAATTAATTGGCGGTTGACTGTTTTGGGACATCCCAAAGATGTGAAACGAGTTATATAAATGGAAGTTAATTTCTTCTTTCTTCATCGTTGCTGATGGTACACATGTATGGATGTTATGGGGGGGGGGGGAGGTCTGAATGGTCCATTATATCCCCTGTGATTGAATAAGCTGCTGATATGGAGTATCTGAGCTCACCCATGGAGATTGATCACTTGGGTAAGGCATTGGAGGGCTGACAGTACCTGAGGAACAACATGCACATGGTAAAGGAAGTATCCAATGATGCTGATAAAGGAAGTCTGTTCTACATTCATTATTGTGTGGGGGGAAAGTTGTTTCCAATCTCTAACCACATTCGAGGCTTGTGAAGAGGACAACTCTCTCTTGCTACACTTCCTGCAAGCGAACGTTCAAACAGACAGCCTTGCTCCTTGCTCCAGCCCTGTCTTCTGCTCTACACAGCAACAATTTATGTTGGCTTCTTAATAGCAACTGCATCCTTTAAAGAGCTGCACCTATACACACTGCTCACCTGTCTCGACATTTCAGCATTAGGTTCGAAAAATTCACCTCTTAATGGAGGAGATTTTCAGCTTTCTCCCGCGGCATAAAACAATGGAAATCAAAATCAAGTGGTTTCCATAGTGGGCGGCCGATCTGCAACGCCAGTATTAGACAAGTTGAAAATCTGCCATGGATGGCTTAGCCCCCATTTGCTATGACCAGGATTTGTCTACGATCCTCCATCTTGAAAAGTGTTGTGAAGAATCCTTTCCGTACGCCTCACTCCGATCATTTGCCATATTTTTACCATATATATCCTTTAATGGACCACCTTCCTACTTTCTGTGTCTCTATAGACCTTTTTAGAGTCTCTCTTGCTGCTCATTGTGATTTGTCTCTGATAGTTTTATAATAATTTCCATACCTTCAGTTTTCTGTTGCCTGAAACCTTCTGTCTTTGTTTTTGTTTCTGTCTACCTTTTGAAATATTTCTGCTTGTTTTCTCCCCCTTTTCTTGTCTCCTGATTAAACCACTGCAGCTTAGGTTTACAACTTATCTTTCTCTTCTTTTAAAATGAAATATAAAGTTAAATCTTCGAGCTTGTTTAAAGGGGCTTGGCTACAGATTATTGTGTAAGAACCCAATGTATATTTAGCCTATTAGTGGGCAAAACAGTTACTGCTTGCAGTCGGCTGTCAATTGCGAATGGAGGGGAGTTGATGCCCAAATCCTCCTGAATTTGTGAGAGATGTATTGTAAATACTGGTCAGTTTCATAGATGCTAAAAAAAGATTGCAGTGAAATCTTTGGTTTTGCTGTATGAAAAGGAAAGTTTACTTGGTGAGTTACTAATCCTTCAAAATCCTTGTCCTCGCCCACAAATCCCGTCACGGCCCCGCTGCTCTGGAACTCTGCAACCTCGTCCAGTCCCAGCTCGCATCATCCACTCTGCCAGCTCCCGTCCACTGTGCCTCTTCCCCCCACCCCTCCTCTCTACCACCAGAGGCAGGGTCTCCAGCCCTCTTGCCCCACACTCTGGAACCCTCTCTCAAACCCCTCTGCCTTCCTTCAGCTTTCCCCACCCTCTCTGCCTCTCCACCTCCCCTCCTTTAAAACGTTCCTTAAAACCTACCTCTTTTACCAAGCTTTTGGCTACCTGTCCTAATTTCTTTTTATATGGCTCGGTGTCAAATTTTGTTTGCTTATGCTCCTGAGAGGCCCCTTGGGATGTTTGTACAACATTAAAGGTGCTATATAAATGCAAGTTGTGTGCATAGAGTGCATTGGTATATGCTGTGTGTATAGAGGGTGTTGGTAAATGCTGTGTGTATAGAGGGTGTTGGTATATGCTGTGTGTATAGAGGGTGTTGGTATATGCTGTGTGTATAGAGGGTGTTGGTATATGCTGTGTGTATAGAGGGTGTTGGTATATGCTGTGTGTATAGAGGGTGTTGGTATATGCTGTGTGTATAGAGGGTGTTGGTAAATGCTGTGTGTATAGAGGGTGTTGGTATATGCTGGGTGTATAGAGGGTGTTGGTATATGCTGTGTGAGCAGAGGGTGTTGGTATATGCTGTGTGTATAGAGGGTGTTGGTATATGTTGTGTGTATAGAGTGTGTTGGTATATGCTGTGTGTATAGAGGGTGTTGGTATATGCTGTGTGTATAGAGGGTGTTGGTATATGCTGTGTGTATAGAGGGTGTTGGTATATGCTGTGTGCATAGAGTGCATTGGTATATGCTGTGTGTATAGAGGGTGTTGGTATATGCTGTGAGTATAGAGGGTGTTGGTAAATGCTGTGTGTATAGAGGGTGTTGGTATATGCTGGGTGTATAGAGGGGGTTGGTATATGCTGTGTGTATAGAGGGTGTTGGTATATGCTGTGTGTATAGAGGGTGTTGGTATATGCTGTGTGTATAGAGGGTGTTGGTATATGCTGTGAGTATAGAGGGTGTTGGTAAATGCTGTGTGTATAGAGGGTGTTGGTATATGCTGGGTGTATAGAGGGGGTTGGTATATGCTGTGTGTATAGAGGGTGTTGGTATATGCTGTGTGTATAGAGGGTGTTGGTATATGTTGTGTGTATAGAGGGTGTTGGTATATGCTGTGTGTGCAGAGGGTGTTGGTATATGCTGTGTGTATAGAGGGTGTTGGTATATGCTGTGTGTATAGAGGGTGTTGCTATATGCTGTGTGTATAGAGGTTGTTGGTACATGCTGTGTGTGCAGAGGGTGTTGGTATATGCTGTGTGCGCAGAGGGTGTTGGTATATGCTGTGTGCGCAGAGGGTGTTGGTATATGCTGTGTGTGCAGAGGGTGTTGGTATATGCTGTGTGTATAGAGGGTGTTGGTATATGCTGTGTGTATAGAGGGTGTTGCTATATGCTGTGTGTATAGAGGTTGTTGGTACATGCTGTGTGTGCAGAGGGTGTTGGTATATGCTGTGTGCGCAGAGGGTGTTGGTATATGCTGTGTGTATAGAGGGTGTTGGTATATGCTGTGTGTGCAGAGGGTGTTGGTATATGCTGTGTGTATAGAGGGTGTTAGTATATGTGTGTATAGAGGGTGTTGGTATATGTGTGTATAGAGGGTGTTGGTATATGTGTGTATATAGAGTGTGTTAGTATATCGTGTGTGTATAGAGGGTGTTAGTATATGTGTGTATAGAGGGTGTTGGTATATGCTGCGTGTATAGAGGGTGTTAGTATATGTGTGTATAGAGGGTGTTGGTATATGTGTGTATAGAGGGTGTTGGTATATGTTTGTATAGAGGGTGTTGGTATATGTATGCATAGAGGGTGTTGGTATATGTGTGTATATAGAGTGTGTTAGTATATCGTGTGTGCATAGAGGGTGTTAGTATATGTGTGTTGTATTGATTTCTTTGTGGGTTCAATGACGAGACATTTATGAAAGAGAATGTCTTTTAATCTAAAGTCTGTTCAACTCTTTATACAGCATTTACAGGAGACATCATGCTAGTGATGCATCTAAAGCGAAACTGAAACTAAACTAAACTGCCTTGCTTGTCTCGGTCACATGCCCTCTGCTGGTCAGGCACAAGCAATCAATACCTGCAAAAATGCTGGTAAGGCATCATAATCAAACAGGCAAATACCATCTCTATTTGCTGATATCATTACATCTCCTTTTCTTAAAACAAAAGTATTTTACTTTTAACTAACAACATGTTTTCTTTGTATTAATCTGCATTTTAACTGTAACACTTAATGAACTTACATTATCATTATCATGATCAAGGTTTTTTAACCTTGCTTTGTGTGTTCACATGAAATATGTCAATACACTAGAACTTGAAGAAAGAATAAGATAACATTACTTCCTTCTATAACAATAGTCCTTAAATTTGCTCAATGAGTCTCTCAGGAGGCTTCACGTGTCTTGAGGATTTTCTGATTGATTGTCCTTGAATCTGAGTTGTTGCCTCAGATGATGTGTTCTCAGCTGTGTGATCAGGTTGTTCAACAGTATCAGTCTCTTGACCTGCTGTGGCTGGTCCCATGAGAAGATCTCGCCAATTTCTTCTCAGAACAGCACCCTCATCTGTCTGAATGGTGTATGATCTTGGTTGAACTTCACTCAGGACAGTTCCCTTCTGAGTCCATGTGTTTGTTTTGTCTTTGAACCTTACTTGGTCACCAGTGTGGAGTTCAGGTAGGTTTTGTGTTCCTCTGTCATAGTAGTACTTTTGCTTTTCTTTCTGTTGCTCTTTGAACTTCCTCACTTTCTCCCCCTCTTTTGTTTTCAGGAGGTTCTCCGGGATGGGTAGGTTTGACCTTAGCCGACGTCCCATAAGGAGTTGGGCTGGTGACTTACCACACTCGAGTGGCGTTGTGCGGTGTACAAGCATGCTCTGGTAGAAGTCAGTTCCACTGTCTTTTGCCTTGTACATCAGTCTTTTCACTGTCTGGACCGATTTTTCCACTAGACCATTGGACTGTGGAAAGTGAGGACTTGACATTGTGTGGACAAAGTCCCACTCTTTGGCAAAGTGTCGGAAACTTGCATTGTAAAACTGAGGTCCGTTGTCTGTGAAGACCTCGCTTGCCACACCATGTCTGGAGAATATGGCTTTCATACATGTTATCACAGCATCTGCAGTGGTGGTGCACAGTCTACAAACCTCTGGATACAGGGAGTAATAGTCTGTTACTGCAAGATAGTCCTTCCCTTGACATACGAATAGGACAGCGCCTACCTTCTGGTAAGGTCTGTCTGGTGCTGGGTGTGGCTTTAGTGGTTCTACCGGATTGCTTGCTCGATATTTCAGGCATATTGTGCAGTTTGACACCTCATTTGTCACATCTTGGTTGATTCGTGGCCAATACATCACCTCTCGTGCTCTTTTCTTACACTTTTCGATTCCCAGATGTCCTCCATGGATCCTTTTTAGCATCTCTTTTCTCAGACTCTTTGGGATAATTATTTTACTTCCTTTGTAGATGATGTCTTCGACCAGTGATAGTTCCGCCCTGCAGTTCCAGTACTCTGCTATGTCAGGTGAGCAGTCTTGCTTCATGTTGGGCCATCCATCCAAGATGCTTTTCCTCAGTCGTCTCATTGTTTCATCTTTGTTTGTCTCATTCTTTATGAGCTCCATTTTTGCATCTGCTATGGGCAGTGCACTTGTGATCATGTCCACGTAGGCGTTCACTTTTTCATCCATTGTGGTGTTTGCGGGCTCACTTGGGTCTACAGCTCTGGACAACGTGTCTGCTGTATACATCAGCTTACCCGGTGTGTACGCAACATTCAGTGTATAGCGTTGCAGCCTAATCATCATTCTTTGTATTCTAAGCGGACAGGTATTTAGTAGCTTTTGGAACAATGCAATCAAGGGCTTATGGTCAGTCTCTACACTGATTGCTTGTCCTGCCACAAACTGGTGAAATCTTTCACAGGCGTATGTGATGCTGAGCAGCTCCTTTTCTATTTGAGCATGTCGCGTCTCTGCGTCTGTCATTGAGCACGATGCATATGCAATAGGTTGCCAGTAGTCATATTTTTGCAGAAGAACGGCACCGAGCCCACTCTGTGATGCATCTGATGATATCTTGATGGGTCTCGCTGGGTCATAAAACCTCAGAACTGGTTCCTCTGTGAGCAGTTTCTTTACATCGCTCCATGACTTCTCATGCTCATGATTCCATTCCCATTCTATGTTCTTTTCAGTTAGTCTTCTCAGTGGCGCCATCTTTTCTGAGAGGTTGGATATGAATTTCCCCATGTAGTTGATCATTCCATTAAACCTCTGCACGTCCTTTTTGCATTGTGGCTTTGGCATATTCTCAATGGCGGACACCTTTCTGGGATCTGGTCTGATGCCCTCACTGCTAAGGGTATCTCCCACGAATGTCAGTTCTGTCACCCCGAGCTGGCATTTCTCTCTATTCAGCTTCAGGTTTGTTTTCCTTGTTGCTTCCAGCACTTTTTTCAGTCTCTCGTCATGCTCAGTTCTCGTGGTTCCCCATACTATGATGTCATCCATTGATGTATCAACTCCCTCCAGGTGCTCATAGATCATATGCATAGTCTTGTGATACACTTCAGGAGCTGAGGCAATGCCAAATGGTAACCTCAGGAATCTGTATCTGCCAAATGGACTGTTGAACGTGCACAGTCTTGAACTTGCTTCGTCCAGCTTCATCTGCCAAAATCCTGATGATGCATCTAACTTGCTGAAATATTTTGCATTTGCAAACTGTACCATGATTTCCTCACGTGTAGGAAGCTTGAAGTGCTCTCTCTTTATTGCTCTGTTTAGATCTCTTGGATCCAGGCAAATCCTGAGCTTTCCATTCTTTTTGTCCACTACGACAAGGGAACTCACCCACTCAGTTGGCTCATCTATCTTCTGAATCATGTTCAGGCTTTCCATCCTGTCCAACTCTGCCTTCAGTTGCTTTTGAAGAGCAAACGGAACTTTTCTGCATGGATGTATGACCGTTGGCATACTTTTATCTACTCTGATCGTGTGTTCTCCTGGCAGGCAGCCTAGACCCTTAAATAGGTCATTGTACTCTTTTATGAGTTCATCATAGACTGTCTCTCCTTCGCTTTCCACAACGAGGACTATCTTTACCAGGTTCAGTCTCTCACAGGCTTTTAAACCTAGTATGGCTTGCACATCCTTTGGCACCACGACTAATGCTAGCGTGTGCTCTCTGTCCTTGTGTGTTACTTTGACAATGCATCTTCCTTTCACTGGTATATTAGTACCTGAGTATCCTGTCACTTTCACTTTTATTCCATGTATCTTTGGTCTGGGTCTAATTTTCTTAAAATCAGTCTCTGATATCACATTAACTTGTGCTCCAGTATCCAATTTAAATGGAATGTGTATGTCATTCACTTTTAGTGTCAACATCCAGCCTCTTTCTTTTTTGTTTTCAGACACAACATCTACATAGAACTCCTCTATCTCGCTTTCATCTACTGTATGGACCTTGCTTTGTTGCACTTGGTTCTTACAGCAACGGGCATAATGGTTGTTCTTGTTGCAACTATTGCATGTTTTACCATATGCTGGACACTTTTTTGGTGGATGCTGTGTACCGCATCGACTACATGACTTTCGATTGCCCCTTTCAGTTTTGTTCGCTGGCCACGCCTCTTTTTTCACATTGGCGCTCTTTTTGTTAAACGGTTTGTATCCGTTCATTCTCACTGCATCCACGTTGCAGCTACTGTCACTGAACAGCTCCTTTGCCTGCAACTTCACAGTCTCTGTAGCCCTACACAGTGCTATGGCTTTTCCCAGGTTTAGATCTTGCGCTCTTAGCAGTCTTTCCCTTAGACCATTATCTGGAATACCACACACCAGTCTGTCTTTTATCAGCGAGTCTGTCAGTCCCCCAAATTCACACGATTTGCTTCTGTTTCTCATTTCAGTCACATACTGATCAATAGTCTCACCCATTTTCTGTACACATGTGAAAAATCTGTGCCTCTCAAACGTCACGTTACGTTTAGGTATGCAGTAGGCCTCAAACTGTTCCATTATTTTATCTAGCTTCATTTTGTCTCCATCAGCAGCGAATGTGAAGTTATTATACACCTCCCGCGCTTCATCACCCACGACATGTAAGAACAGTGACGATTTCTTTTTATTACTTTTCTCGTCAGCTCCGATTGCCGCTAAATACAATTCCAAACATTGTTTGAATCTCCTCCAATTTTCAGCCACATTACCTGTCAACTGAAGCTTCGCCGGTGGGGGTAAACCTTCCATTTTTCACTTCATTAGCTATTCTCTAATGGTAAGTAACGATGTTCTCTTCTGGCTTGCTAATCTGTGGAGAGCTGATTTAACTTCAGATTTTTCCTCTTCTCTTTCAATCACTTCTGACACCATGTATTGATTTCTTTGTGGGTTCAATGACGAGACATTTATGAAAGAGAATCTCTTTTAATCTAAAGTCTGTTCAACTCTTTATACAGCATTTACAGGAGACATCATGCTAGTGATGCATCTAAAGCGAAACTGAAACTAAACTAAACTGCCTTGCTTGTCTCGGTCACATGCCCTCTGCTGGTCAGGCACAAGCAATCAATACCTGCAAACATGCTGGTAAGGCATCATAATCAAACAGGTATTTGCTGATATCATTACATGTGTATAGAGGGCATTGGTATATGTGTGTATGGTTTTGGTAGCTGGGGTATGTTTTAGGTGCTGGTATATGATGCAGTGATATTAAGGAGGGGGTGTTGAGAATGCGTGTGTGTGAGGGGATTGTTGAAATATTGTGGATGAAGGGGAAGCTATGCTTGTATGATGGGGTGTATTGAGGGTGTGTACATCAGTCTCTGTTGAATCCAGGGGCAGTTCTGTTTTGGAAGGCTTGGTGCAGCCATTCAGCCTCTTTAGTAATTTAAGGATGGCTGTTCTCTGCCGTAAATGCTTCTTGTGTTTTATTTTGTGAACAGAAGTACATGAAGAGGTTTTTTGAATAATTATCAATTTGAGCTTTAATGAGATCATGTCTGTGTTAAACCATAATCAGGAGTTGTTCTTATGAGAGAGACCTTGAGGGGGCTCCATTTTATCATCATTACTAAAGAATAAGCTAATATGACCAAGAACCCGTCCAGTAGGAAACCAATCACCAATAATCGAACCTTCAACATATTATATCTGTTTCAATGCCAAATACGGAGAGAAAACCCAAGCAACGGTAAACCAGTGCCTGTCGGAATCCCAGAACATCCTCCATGTTACTGTAAAAAGGAAAAAAAAGCGACTCGGCCAAAAAAATGGAAGAGTAAAGGGAATAAATCCTTATTTATTGAATTTTGACCTTGGACACATAATGGGAGCATTTTGGCCTTTATTTATATTTGTGTAAAACCCAATTCAGCCTCCCACATCTCCCATTAGTTCAATATCTCTTTCCATTCCAGCCTCGACTCTACAACCATTGTACAGACTTGACCAAATGTGAACGTTGCTTCACAAGGAATGTTGAGCTTTTATTCTTTGTGCATTGGAAGGCCAGGGCTCAGTAACGGGAACTTGAAGCCTCCCAGTGTGCAGGAAGGGATCAGGGTCCTAGATGGCCCAGTTACTGCCAATTTAAAGCAAGGTAAGTTTATTTTTAGCCCGTTAGAATATAAAATTATTTTTTCCAAAAATTTAAATTATTGTTCAAAATAGTTATTTCATGTAATTTATAGTTTATTTAAAAAATGTGATTTTTTTTGAAATTTATTTGAAGGTTTAGTGCTATTATAGGGCCGTAGTATTTATAAGTCTTGACAGGTCTTCCTGTCAGACTTATGAATGGAGCATTCCCTGCTCCGATTGGCTGCCCATGGCCCACATGATCCCAGGGGACGCATTGAACTAACTGCGCCCCTGGGATATGCAAGCACTGCGCGCCGGCAGTTGGAGCAGTCCCAGGATCGGAATTCCACGGCTCAACAGCCGGCATGCTAGGTATGTGCAGGTCGGGGGCTTGCATCCGCGGGAAGCCTCCGACCTGAATTTCTGGGCCAATGAGAATTATAAATTTGAGGCACTGGGGGACTGGAAGCCAATGTAGGTTAGCAAGGGCAGGGGTGATTGGCGAGCAGGACTTGGTGCGAAAAAGAATTCGGGCAGCAGAGTTTTAAATGAGCGGAAGTTTATGGAGGGTAGAGAATGGGAAGCCGGCCAGGAGAGCATTGGGCTAGTCGAGACTGGAGTGACAGACACACAGATGAGGGTTTCAGCAACTGAGGTTGTTGTGGATTTAGAAGTAGGCAGTCTTTATGATGGAGAAGATATAGGTTCGGGACCTTAACTTAGGGTTGCACAGAACACTTGAGGTTGCAACCAGTCCCTGTCAGCCTGAGACAGTGGCCAGGTAAGGGATGGATATGGTGGCAAGGGTATGGAGTTTGTAGGGAGGAGGACGAAAATCATGGCTTCATTCTTCCCAATACTTAATTGTAGAAAATTGAGGCTCATGTAAAATTGTATGTCAGACAAGCAGTCTGCCAACACAGAAGCAGTGGAGAGGTTGCGGGATGTAATGAAGAGCTAGAGTTGGTTGTCATCACCACATATCTGGAAGCTCACTCAATGTCTGTAGATGATGTCACTAAGGGGCAGTGTGTAAATGAGAAAGTGGAGGATGGGCAAGTACAGATCCTTGGAGCAACTCCAGAGTTAACAGTGCGGGGGTGAAAAGAAGCCATTACTGGAGATGATATGGCAGCGATTGGATAGGTATGACTATAACCAAGTGAGGGAAGTCCCACTGAGCTGGACAATGGTAGAGAGGTGTTGGAGGAGCTTAGGGTGGTCAACATGTCAAAGGTTGCAGATAGATCGAGGAGCGCGAGGAGGGATAATGCATCACATTCACAGAAGATGTCATTTGTGACTTTGGTTAGGGCCATTTTATTGCTGTGGTAAGGATGGAAATCTAATTTGGAGAGATTCAACCAGGGAGTTGCAGGAAAGATGGGCACGGATTTGGGAGGTGACAACACGTTCAAGGACTTTGGAGAGGAAAGGGAGGTTGGAGATGGGGTGGTAATTTGCAACGACAGAGGATCGAAGGTGGGCTCTTTGAGGAAGGGGTTGATGACAGCAAATTTGAAAGGAAAGGGGAAAGTACATGAGGAGAGGGAATGATTTACAATATCAGCTAACACGGGGGCCAGGAAGGGTTGTTGGTTGGTCAGCAGTTTGGTGGGAAAGGCATGAAAGGAGCAGGAGGTGTGTTTCATGGATGAGATGAGGCCAGAGAGGGCATGAAGACAGATGGGAGAGAAACTAGAGAAAGGCGTGGAATTGGGGCTATAGTGGGGAAGCCTAGGGGTGGGGGAGGTTTGGTTTGGTGGGCAAGGGGAAGGGGCGAAACAGCAGAGACAGCTGAATGGATGGCCTCAATCGTATCACCAAAGAAGTTCGTGAGCTCCTCACACTTGTTGGAGGTGTGGGTGGAGGGGGCAGGGGAGAGGGGTTTAAAGAGATGGTTGGTTGTAGAGCAAGGAAGCCAGAGGTTATCTTTATTCTCCAGGATAATCCTGGACGAGTGGATGGTTTTAGCAGAGGAGAATGAGGCCCAATAGATACACACGCTGTAGAACTTCTATTGCTGGAGGGCACTGACGGGCACAATCCCAGCGTAACTCCCTGGATTCTGGCCCATGCAAATTCTGTGCCAGCTGGATTGGTGACTTCAAGCGAACACATTGTCACATTGCCTGGAGTGATGGCGGGCGGAGGGGGTTTAAATACCTGTTTACATTGTGCCAAGATGAATAAAGCCCACAATTCCGTGACGGGGCCAACCTGTCAGGTTCACTATCAATTGGGATCCAGGTCTGGATTAACTCTGACAGAAACTTGCCCGTGCAAATTTTCCAGCAGCTCATCGAGGCTGACATTCGGTGCTCTGTCGCTGATGAAGAGATAATTGTGATAGAGCAGGATGTCAGAATGTGACTTCCAGTTACTCAAACAGTGAGGAACAGAATAGCTTTTATCTGATGCTGATGATGTATGAGTGCACCAGCCAAGTCTTATTTGGCCACAAGATCTTTCTGACTTTGCTGGTTGCCTAGCACCAGCCATTTGACTCAGGATCTTCATAAAAGGCAGTAATACATTTCAATTTAGTTGGACTTTCAAATTGAGTAGAGCTCTTAATTTCCACTTTGCGGGGACTTCCTTTGATTTTATTTTTACTCCTGATATTTTTCTTTTTCTTCCCAGCATGGTTGTCACTAAGCATCAGGCAGTGCTTGCTACTGTTCCCCGAGGTTGGGGGGATGCTTTGATAATGCAGTCCGAGGGCCTCTTGAAAGCTTCCTTTCACCTGTGACAATGGTAGATTAGCTGCTCCACGCATTCTGGGCCTTCATTCATGACCTGCCTATCTTTGGAAAGCTGATATTCATAGGAAAAGAAGTCAGCCGACCAGCCCCTTCAGCCTCTGCTGCTTCCTGTCCTCTTGTTGCTCACTGATTGAAAAGAAGGGCAAAATACTTGGATGGGGGAGGGGTAATGGTGTATGGTAGCATAGTGACGAGTAATCTAGAGAGCACGGCCGGGATCTTTACCTTGGAGTCGGGTTGTGCGTGCGGGTCGTGTAGCGGGTCTGGAATGCGATGCTCTGCTCAGCGCGTTCTGCAGTGCAAGTTTTATTAATGGCCTCAATTAAACCAGTCATGCGTGTTTCCCGGCTCAATTAAATGGAGCGGGTCTGATGTCATCATCAATGACTCGTTTCCAGCGCGGATATTTAAAGCAGCCTTGCACACATCTCATTCGAAGGTTGATGGAGTGTGCAAGGTCATTTCCAAAGTGTCGCTCATGGATACACAAAGGCAGAGGGCCACACCAAGAATTAGCAGTGCATCCCTCGATGTTCTGGTGTAGGCAGGGAGAGCATGGAGAGAAGTCTGCTTCCTTGCTGATAGGCACAAAAGACCACCAAAAGACACCAAAAGGGCATGGCTGGAGATCGCAGAGGAGGTCAGCAGCAGGGATGTGGTCAGGAGGACGTGGATCCAGTGCCGGAAAAGATTCAATGATCTCATAAGGTCAGGAAAGGTGAGTGCACTGCC
Source organism: Somniosus microcephalus (assembly GCF_052327205.1). Taxonomy (NCBI): domain Eukaryota; kingdom Metazoa; phylum Chordata; class Chondrichthyes; order Squaliformes; family Somniosidae; genus Somniosus; species Somniosus microcephalus. Next base: position 18,578,616 of record NC_141006.1, on the reverse strand, counting down.
ACACTCACCTACATCCTGATGTGCCTGTCACCACATCCCCATCACTCTGCCTTCCCAAGCCTACTCCTACACATCATTCCTCACACCAACCTATCTTGCACATCCACCCAGCCCTCTCTGCCCATGTACATACTCACATCCCCATCTGACTAACCACCACTGACACTCACCCTGATCCTAATGCAATCATAGCAAGTAACACCACAGAAGGAGGCCATTTGGCAAGGTCACGTCACTCTCTACATAGTCACCCTCTACAGATGTAGCCCATCCGTTCCTTGCACTCATTCCATCACTATCACTCAAAGCTCTCTTCTTTCCCTCCTTGCAGAAGAGAGCCCAGAACAATAGGGTGAGGCAGAAAACTGGAGGTGGAACTCCAATATTCACTCAATTAACTCCAGCAGATGAGGAGGCCCTGGAGACATCTCGAATGCCGAGCAGCTGGTGGTGGGAGACAGAGAGAGGAGGACAGCCCAAAAACCTGTTGACAGAATCACATCTCATAAAGCCAGATGGCACATAGCAGTCACTCATATGGTGACTGATGTCAGCATCCAGCGAAATGTCTTCATGTGCATAATGGTAACGTTACCCATTCTTAATATAACACTTCTAATTCATCTCTTTACTCTCCCACAGGTCCATCAAGTGCCCCCCACACTGTCCAGCCGCAGGAGGAAGATGACACCTCAGAGGAGCCTCCAGCCTCTGAGGGTGCAACGTCAGCAGACCCAAGTGCACCCAGCACCAGTGCAGATATGCACACCTTGGTGGGTCTCAAGTGAGATAGAGTAGAGTTGTCACCTGGTGTCTTACAACTCACAAGTGAGCAAGAGCAGATGGTGTTGACAGGGACAGCAGTGGAGACTCCTCGCCAGAGGGCACAGGATGCTCCCAGCTCTGGTCAGCTGTATGCAGATGCTGAACCTCGGGGCCATCGAGAAAGAGGGTGATCGTGGAGGGGCAGCAACAATTGCATGAGGCTGTAAATGTGCAGAGAATGAGCACCACCATGTCGCAGGCGATGGCGACGATGTGCTGTTCCATGGAAAGGATGGCCACCTGCATGGAGCAGCAAATGCGCCAGCCACATGAGCGCAGATTGCTGTGGACAACAGAGGGCAGATGCTAGCAGGGAAGTGTGGCTGGCCCATGATAGGGATAATGGTGAGAGGGGACATGGAAGTGGGGGCTCTTCTCAAAGCGCTCACACTTCTCCCCCATTGCCTCCCCCTCAATCAGAGCCTCACATGCTTCCTCAGATCGCGATGGGCGAGTCGGCCCCCGCACAGTTGCTGGAGGAGCAGTCTTTGGCAGGGTCCTCACAGGCTCCAAAACCCAGAGGACGTCCGCCAACAGTGTCTAACCAGTCGCAGCAGGGAAGTGAGCAGGCTCCCTCTACATCTCCCGAAGCTGCAGGGGTAGCACCTCGTAGAAGCATGCGGAAAAGAAAAACAACATAAAAGTAGTTGCACAAGCGTCTGCACATGGGTGTATGAACAAATGTTAGTGATAAGTTTCAGTTATTTTGATGACACTGATAAATGTATTTCTTTGCACCACTTTCCGGTCTTGTCCATTTTTGCTCATTACCTGGGAAGTGGCTTTGTCACTTGGAGTGAATGGTGAGACATTAGTTAATCTCGAGCAATGGCGGTTTGGGTGAGAGGAATGGGTTAGTCAATGTAGGGCTGCTTTATGGTGTTGTTGGTGGGGAGGGGGGGAACTTAGTACAGCCATATGGCTGCACTGGAGCAAGTTAAGTAAATCTGGCCATGATGAGGCCATCCCGGGCCTTCGGGCATCAATGTGTGCTGTTGCTAGTGCCATCTCCACCTCAGGTTCCTCCTCCTCGTCTTCTGAAGAGGCTGTGTGCTCTGCGCCTTACTCCTCCTGCAGCACCAATCCTCGTTGCTGCGCTATGTTGTGCAGGGCGCAGCAAATGACAGTGATTCCGGAGACCCTGGCTGGTATGTACTGAAGGGCTTCTCCAGATCTGTCAAGGTATCTGAAGTGCATCTTCAGCATGCCTATTGCTTGCTCTGACATATCTGGTGGACATGTTGTTGTGTCCGTGTATAATAAGACACAGACTGCAGGAGAACAGTACAACAGGTGTTTACTCAACGTGGCTCACACGGGAACTGATCTGTACAGATTACTACTCAGTGCTATATACAGGTGTGGTCACTGCTGGTACTGCAGTATACATGAGCTGTAAAAGATAGTTCCCCCCTTAAAGGTATATACATTACAATTCCTCCCCTTTTAGATTAACAGTACCACAACACTCATTTAACAATTAAATATCAAACTAATTACAATTAACACTTTTAACATGCAACATTCGCTGAAAATAGTCTATTTATATATCCAGTCTTTGGGGAGGCTTCCTGATCCTTTCTGGATAGCGCCTTTCCCAAGTGTCTTGCTCTTGGTGCGGAGGCAATTCTGGCCCCCTGTTGTCGGTTTGTTCATCAGCTTCCGATGCTACTGTTTCTGGGGTAGATGCGACCTGTACGTCGGGTTCATCACCAGGTACGTATGGGCGAGGCATGGGGTTGACTTGTTCCTGTGACTCTAGGATCTGGTCACCATGGTGTCTCATGATGCTCTCCCCAACGTCCACTGTTTACATTAGTGGGCCCTGCCGTGTGCATATCGTTCCTGGCTGCCAGTTATCTGTTCGGTAGTCGCGGGCCAAGACTGCTTGCCCTACATTGAAGCTCCTTGTTGGCATCTCATGGATGTGCTGGAATTGCTTACTCTCAACATCTCTTCGTACGTTTGGTCTGAGCAAATCCAGGCGAGATCTTAACCTTTGGTTAAAGAACATCATGGCTGGGGCCTGGTTGGTGACTGCATGTGTCGCATACCGGTAGGCGAACAGGAAATTGTCCACCTTGTGCTGCAGCAGAATGTTGTCATTGTACATAGCCTTTATTGCCTTCTTAAAGGTTTGTATGAACCTCTCAGCCAATCCATTCAAGAACTTCCGGAACTCTTCGGACACAAACTGTGGTCCGTTGTCGGAGCAAATCTGTTCTGGCAAGCCATTCCTGGGAAAAATGGTCCGTAGGACTGCAATAGTTTTCTCCGTGGTGGTGGAGGACATTTTGATGACCTCAGGCCATTTCTAGTGCGCATCCACGGCTATTAAAAACATTGAGTCCATGAATGGACCAGCAAGATCAATATGCACCCGTTGCCCTGGAGATGAGGGCCACTCCCATGGGTGTAGAGGGGCCTGTGGTGGTGCATTTTGGACTTTTTGGCATCCTGAGCAGCTCTTGGTCAGGTCCTTGATTTGTTTATCGATTCCCGGCCACCACACATAAGCCCTGGCTAGGCTTTTCATTTTTACCCCTTCCAGATGACCCTCATGAAGCTCATTGAGCACTCTATCCCTTAACTTGGGTGGAATTACCACTCGGGATCCACACATCAAGGTCCCCCGGCACACTGACAGCTGTTCTCTCCTTGTCAAGAATGCTGGCAACAGTGAGTCGCCATATGCTGGCCATCCCTTCACCGTCAAATCATTAACCCGAGACAGTGTCGGGTCATTTCGGGTTTCCTTTTCGATACAAGCGTTAGTTACCGGTAGGTATTCAACTATAGTCGAATGGAATATTTCGACAGGATCCACTGCTGGTGCATCCTCCGCAGTAGGCAGTGGCAGGCATGGTAGCCCATCAACATTTCCATGCTGTTTCGTGCCTTATAATCAATCTCATAGTGGTGCGCCCCTAGAAAAAGTGACCATCTTTGTAGTCATTGCACAGTCATCACCGGAACGCCCTTCTTCGGATTAAAAATGGAGACAAGAGGCTGGTGATCAGTCAGCAAGGTGAATTTCTGCCCGTGCAGATAGTGATTGAACTTTTTCACTCCCCACACTAGGCTGAGGGCCTCCCTGTCAATCTGGGCATAGTTACGCTCGGCTGAGGTTAGCGATCGTGACGCAAAGGCCATTGGCCTCTCCGAGCCGTCCGAGAATTTGTGCGACAGCACCGCTCCAATGCCGTAGGGTGACGCATCACATGCCAACCGAATCGGTAATGCCGGGTTGTAATGGGCCAATACCTCTTTTGATGTGATTAGTGTTTTGCTCTTCTGGAAAGCTCGTCTACATTCGTCACTCCACTTCCATGGCACCCCAGTTTGCAGTAGGGTGTTTAGTGGGTGCAGTATTGTAGACAAATTTGGCAAGAACTTATGGTAGTAGTTTACCAGCCCGAGGAACGATCTCATTTGTGACACATTTTCCGGTGCTGGAGCCTTGACTACTGCCTCAATCTTCTCTGGGGACTTATGTAACCCCTCTTTATCGATAACGTAGCCACAATACGAGATCTGTTTTCTAAAAAACTCGCATTTGGGGCGGTTAGCTCGGAGCCCATATTCCCACAATCTAGTGAGCACCTGCTCCAGGTTGGCAAGGTGATCACTGTCATTTTCGCCCGTGACCAGGATGTCGTCCAAATAACACTGGGTCCCTGGGATCCCTTGCAGGACTTGTTCCATTGCCCTCTGCCAAATAGCCGGAGCTGATGCTACCCCGAATACCATCCGATTGTATTGGTAGAGTCCTTTATGGGTGTTGATTGTGAGGTTTTTTTTGATGCTTCTTCTACCTCCATTTGCAGATACGCCTGGGCCAGATCAATCTTAGTGAAGCGTTTCCCTCCAGATAGCAAGGTGAAAATATTTTCATTCCGCAGAAGTGGATATTGTACGGTGTGAAGGACCGGGTTCACTGTTACCTTAAAGTCCCCACAGATGCGAACCTTCCTTGCTTCCCCAGGCGTGCTGCTCAACGACTTTTTCATCACAGGGACGATGGATGTAGCCCACTCGCTCCAGTCTACCTTGGACAGTACACCTGAATGTTCCAGACTCTCCAGCTCTGCTTCGACGGCTGGGCGGATCGCATAAGATCCCGGTCTGGCCTTAAAAAAAATTTGGGCTTGCGTCTTCTTCAATTTTAATCGTCGCTGTCTTGCCTTTTAGTGTTCCGAGTCCTTGCTGGAACACTTCTTTCGCGTCAGTTAGGATCTTTGACAGTCGCCCAGGTGTGACGTCGTCATCCTTTTTGTCAGCCACAGTCAGTGCCTGTATGGAATGCCAATCCAGTTGTATTTTCCGGATCCATTCACGTCCCAGTAATGGTGGTCCTCCATCTTGCAATACATACAGGTCTAGTTTTGGTGTTTCCTTACCGTTATATATAACGGTCACCCTTATTTTTCCTTTGGGGTAGACTTTTTGCCCCGTGTACGTCTTCAAAATAATTTTTGTGTCTCTCAAGGGTATGTGTGAGAATAGCCGCTCGTAGTCCCAGCGGTTTATGACTGTTAGGGCTGATCCTGTGTCCAATTCCATCTTTACCTGGACTCCTGCTATCTTGAGAGTGAGCCAAATGGTTCGGTGATCCTCCATTGTGATAACATTATGTAGTTTCAGACAACTCAGTTCCCTGCTTTCGGAGTCGTTACCACTCTTTTGTTCATCTGAACTATTCTCCGTCACCTTATGTACCTTCTTGTACTTTTCTTTGGTAGGTTTCTTATTGCTGGTTTTCTTTCCCAACCTGCAGACTCGTGCTATGTGTTCTACTTTTCCACACTGTCTGCACATTTTGTCTTCGAACCAGCAATCATTCTGGTCGTGTGTTGTTCTGCCACAGCGATAGCACTTCTCTGTTCCATATGACATTTCGTTTGCGCTATATTCTTGCGGCCTCTGTTGTATCTCTGCAGCGCCCCGTGCTGCTGCTTCATATGATACCGCAATGCTGAAAGCCTTTTCCAGCTGAAGGTCCTTTTCAGATAAAAGCCGTTACTGGGTTCCTTCACTTTGAAGCCCACACACAAACTTGTCCCTTAAGGTATCTGCCAGTCCCGCTCCAAACTGACAGTGTTTCGATAGTTTGCGCAATTCTGTCAAATAATCAGCATTGCTTTCATCCTTATGCTGATTCCGTTTGTGAAACTTGAATCTTTCTGCTATCAGCAGCGGTGTGGGGTTTAAATGTTCCTGTAGTATCATTACTATGTCTTCAAAACTCTTTTTCATTGGGGTTACTAGATTTCGTAATAAACCATACGTCTTTGCACCCATTAAATTTAACAATACCGACGCTTTCTTGTCATCTGACACCTCATTTGCCTTGCAGTATACCTCTATTCGTTTCACATATGTAGTCCAATCTTCGACTTCATTGTCAAATGCGGTGATACCGCCACTCTTCGGCGTTTTGGGTGTGGTTTAAAATGGCATCTCCCAATGGCTTAAAATGGCGTCTCCTGCACTTTCCTTCCTCCCCCGCTGCTGCCAACGCCGCTCCCGGCGGTTCTCGTGGCAATGGCGGCGCCCTGTAGGTTTCGCGCGCTTCTCCTGCGCTGCTGCTAATGCCACTCTCGGCAGTCCTCGTGGCAATGGCGGCGCCTCGCGGGTTTCTGTGCGTCTCTCTTTCCCTCTCTTCGACGCTGCTCGGCCCCTGAACACCGGCTGCGCCCTGTGCACTCTGCCCTCTCTCTCTCGCCCCCATCGATGCTGCTCGGCCCTTTGCTGTGTCGCTCGGTCGGGCTCTAGCCCGCCGCTGTCCGGGAAGGTTCTGCGCACTACCTGTTGCCAGCTTGTTTCACTGGACCACCTCGACTGGAAAGCCAAGCCTGGCTCTCGACAGCCTCCCCTGCAATTCTCGAGTCTCTGCTGGATGACTGGGCAGTTGCCCGTGGTCGACGCCCATGTCTCTGGCCTTGACCTCCAATCCACTGATCTCCAGGAACGAATCCCCGGGAGGTGATGCAGAGTTGCAGGTAGGTTCGAACTTGCCTTGTCGCCAATGTTGTGTCCGTGTATAATAAGACAAAGACTGCAGGAGAATGGTACAACAGGTGTTTACTCAACGTGTCTCACACGGGAACTTATCTGTAGAGATTACTACTCAGTGCTATATACAGGTGTGGTCACTGCCAGTACTGCAGTATACATGAGCTGTAAAAGATAGTTCCCCCCTTAAAGGTATATACATTACACACGTGGCTCTCATTAGACTGCTCTTTGACCTCATTACTTGGCCACCTCAAGGGTGTCATGAGCACGTCTTCAGTGGATAGCTTTTGTCTCCAAGCAGCCAGCCGATAAGTCTGTTTGGAGGGGCGAAGAGCTGAGGGAGGGCGGACTGGCACAGCACATAAGAGTCATGAAAGCTGCCAGGGAATCTGGTGCACATATGCATGATGATCTTTTTATGGTTGCAGACGAGCCGCACATTGAGGGAGTGGAAGACCTTGAGGTTCACAAACACGCCTGGGTGATGTGGGGGTGCCTTGATGGCCATATATGTGCAGTCGATGATGCCCTGCATCTGTGGGAAGTCAGCCAGAGCCATAAAGCTGAGCGTCCGCTCAGTAACATTGGCTTCATCAGTGGCAAAGTTGACATAATTGGCTGAATTGTAAAACATGGCATCCGTCACCTGGGTAATGTATATACCTTTAAGGGGGGAACTATCTTTTACAGCTCATGCATCTGTGTGCAGCCAACTGAGAGATCCTGAAAATGTCTGCTGCAGATCCCTGGAAGGAACCTGAGGCGAAGAAGTTGAGGGCAGTGGTGACTTTGACAGCCACTGGTAAGACGTGTCCACCAGATCCTCTGGGCAGCAGGTCTTGTTCCAGCAAGCTACAAATGTCTACGACAACCTGGCACGATAGCCTGAGCCTCCTGTAGCACTGCTGCTCAGTCATGTCCAGGAAGCTCATCTCTACCTGTATACCCTGTGTTGGGTGTATCACCTCCAGCATGGTGCAGCCCTGCACTGATCCCCTCTCCCCTGTGGACCATCAGGCCATTGAGGGGAAGGCTGGTGTTGTGGTTGCTGCTGATGTTGTGACTGCTGTTGTTGCTGGTGTGGCTGGTGTTGTTGGTGGTGGGGCTCATCTTGGTCCGATTCTGAGGTCTAAGGTGAGACAGTGAAAGCGGCACCCATGCTGATGTAATAGATGGCAGGTAAAGTGGAGATCAGAGGGACAAACCCTCAATGTTGTGATCGTGACTAGCAATGTGGTGAGAGTGGCTTCCGAGGCTGCAGAAATGACCTGCAAACCGCTGACAGCTAAATCTCTGCACAAAATGGAGTCAGCAAAAGTCTTTCCATAGTCAAGTAATCAGGTGTAATGTGGGAGCATTTATGTGTTTTTCCCAGCTCTCAATTAATGAACTCGCACAATGGCCACTGAGCTTCTGCCTCCCTGTTATAACCGAGTAGTAAGGTCCAATTAATTGATATAAGTGAGACTTCAGGAACTCAAAACTTTACTTTTAATTTACACAGAATAAGGAGCGAACAGGGCTCTTACAAGCTCCAGGCATGCACTCTAATTCTACTGCACGAGCAAACCAAGATGGATGATCCTATGATGTCATTCCCACAATGCAACATTACCTGAAAACACTGGTAACTGAACCCTTAGCATTTGTCTCCCTCTGGTGGATAACTTAAGCATTACATCTGAGATTACTATATTCCCCCCCCCTCTTAAGTTACAACAATTCTTAACAAGATTCTTAAAAAGTCCATAAGGAAACTCCTTTAACGATAGTCCATCCTGAACAATCTAGCAGGTTGTAATCAATCGCTCTGGCGGCTTGTGAGACCTTGTTGAACGTCTTACAGTCAAGTCCCTGCTTGGTTGTGGTAAAGCCACCTGCTGCTCCTGAGCAGCACTCAGAGTATCTGACTCTGCTACGATGGTTTCCTCTTGATTAAGGGGTCCAGGTATAACTGTCTCTGTTTGTGGTGTTGGTACCACCAGTGCATTTGGATAACTGGGGACCAACTTGTCCTCCAAACTTTCCTCTGGAACCTCCAGTTCGATTTCCCTTTGTCTGGTCAGTATCTGATCCACATGTCTGCGTACTACCTGACCAGTTCCCAACATCAAAATTCTGTCCTTTGGAGCTGCACGGATAGGTGTACCTGGTAGTGGAAGACGGCTCAAGGCATCTGCGTTCCCATGGTACTTGCCCGCTTTGTAAATGATGACATACTCATATGCCCTCAACGTCACTGCCCATCTCTGGATTTGGGGTGACACCATCTGTGGTACTGCTTTCATCTCATTAAAAAGAGATAGAAGAGGTTTATGATCTGTGCATATGGTGAATTTCCTGCCATATATGTACTTATGAAACCTCTGTAACCCAAACATTACTGCTAATCCCTCTATATCCAACTGGGAATAGTTTTTTCCCACTGGGGTCAGAGTTCGAGACATAAACCCAATCGGTCTTTCTGTTCCATCTTCCATACAGTGTGAAAGAACTGCCCCCACCCCGTAAGGTGAAGCGTCACAAGAGAGAATGATGTCTTTCTCTGCATTGTAGTGAACCAACACATCCGAGGATAGCATCAGTTTCTTGGACTGTTCAAATGAAACCCTCTGTTCCTCTTCCCACTGCCACTGTGTCTCCTTGCGCAGTAGTTTGTGAAGAGGTGCTAACACTGTTGACAAGTTTGGCAAAAACCTGTTATAATAGTTTAGCAGTCCCAGGTAAGCTTTTAACTCAGTCACATTTGTAGGATCTGGTGCCTCCTGCAGTGCTTTTACCTTCTCCTTGATTGGATGGAGCCCAGTGGCGTCCACTCTGTGTCCCAGGAACACGGCCTCATTCCCCATGAAAGTACACTTACTTCTCTTGAGCCATAACCCAGCCTTATCCAATCTTTGAAGTACTTCTCTCAGAGTGCTCAGATGCTCCTGGTCAGATCTTCCCGTCACCAGAATATCATCCAGATAGATGGAAACATGTGGAATCCCTTGCAGTACACCCTCGATAGTTCTCTGGAAGATAGCTGGACTAGATGAGACACCAAATGGCAAGCAGTTATAGGTAAACAAACCCTTGTGTGTGTTTATGGTTACATACTTCTTGGATTCCTCATCTAGTGTAATCTGCAAGTATGCATGGCTCATATCCAGCTTCGTGAATTTCTTCCCTCCAGCCAGGTTTGCAAAAAGATCCTCAGTTTTAGGAATAGGATACTGTTCTAGTTTAGACACCCTATTTACAGTCAATTTATAATCTCCACAGATTCTTACCGAATTGTCTGGTTTTAAAACAGGTACAATGGGAGCTGCCCACTCTGAACATTTCACGGGTTCCAGAATGTTCTCCCGCAACAGACGATCAAGCTCAGCCTCTACCTTCGGTTTCATGGCATAAAGCACAGGTCGTTGTTTAAAAAATCTTGGCAGTGCCTCCATGTCGACATAAATCTTAGCTGGGGGGCCATTAAATGTTCCAAGTTCTTCCTTGAACACGTTCTCATGTTCAATCAACACGTCTTGCAAAGACAACTGTTTGCCTCCTTCCAATTGATTTATTGCTCCCCAATCTAATTTAAGTTCTTTTATCCAGCCCCGACCTAACAAGTTTGGTCCAGAACCCGATACTACAACTACAGGTAGCTGTTCCACGGTGTCCCTGTGTTTCACAGTTACAATAGCTGTACCCAAGGTTGTCACTCGTTCACCGGTATAGGTTTTAAGCTTCATAGAGCAAGACTTTAACTCTGGAACTTTTGCACGGTTCCACAATTTTGAATATTCTTCCCTGTTCACTATGGTAACACCACATCCAGTATCCACCTCAAAGTTGACCTTAGTGTCATTTACTATCAGTTGCAAAGTGATAGGATCCACTTTTGGAATGTCCTCTACCATACTATGCATTATGAACATGTCGTCTTCTTTCTCAGCTTCTCCACTGATGTGATGTGCTCCCTGTTTTTTCCCTTCTCTTACCAGGTTTTGCTTTTCTCCCCTTTAGGTTTGTATACCTCCAGGATAGCTTGTGCTCTGCATGCACATTTTATATGTCCTTTTTTTCTACACTTGTGGCACTTTTCCTCCAGAACCCTGCATTCCCTTGCCAGGTGATCTCCATTGCATCGATAACATGCCTTTAAATGCTCACGTTGTGATTTTGTACTCATATTTAACTTGTGCACCATCGTTTGACCTGCAACTTGCTTTGTAGTAGACCAGTCGCAAGCTTGTATTTCTTTTACATCACAGTTAGCTGTCTCTATTAATTGAGCAAGTTCCAACGCTTTTTCATATGTAAGCCCAGTCTCGGACAATAATCTCCTCTGCATTCGAGCATCCATTATCCCGCAAACCAGCCTATCTCTCAGCATGTCCTTTAAACTGTTCCCGTAATTGCAAACATGTGCCAGTTTTCTCAACACCGCCACATAATCCAACACAGTTTCTCCCGGTATCCTGTTCCGTGAATTAAATTTGAAACACTGTACAATCTCACTCGGTCTGGGATTGAAATGTTCCTTTAGCAAGTCCACTAATTCAGTAAATGATTTATCTCCAGGCTTTGCAGGACTTCATAAGTTTCTCAATAAACTATACGTCAGACTGCCCACCGAAGTTAGCAAAATAGCTCTCCTTTTTCCAACATCGACAATATCATTTGCTTCAAAGAAATGCTCCAATAACTCACAGTACTCTTCCCAAGTTTGATTTTGAACATCAAAAGCAGAAATCTCTCCTACTCGAGTAGCCATGATTCAGACGCAGTGTTCTTATATTTTCCCTTCTTCAAGTTGAAACAGTTAATTCTCGTCGCCAAATGTTATAACCGAGTAGTAAGGTCCAAGTAATTGATATAAGTGAGACTTCAGGAACTCAAAACTTTACTTTTAATTTACACAGAATAAGGAGCGAACAGAGCTCTTACAAGCTCCAGGCATGCACTCTAATTCTACTGCACAAGCAAACCAAGATGGATGATCCTATGATGTCATTCCCACAATGCAACATTACCTTAAAACACTGGTAACTGAACGCTTAGCATTTGTCTCCCTCTGGTGGATAACATAAGCATTACATCTGAGATTACGATACTCCCCTTCACAGGCGAAGTTCCCGAGGTGTGTGAATCCCGTGTTCCAAAAGTTAAAGCCAAAAGTTGCTGTTAAAAAGCCTCTTAAGGGTCTCTCAACAAATATTTAAGTACTTCAATGAGGTTTCCGACCTCTCCCGATCAGGTCCATGGCACGCCACAAAATACGCCAGAGTAAAATGTGGAAGTCGGTGGGATGACAGCGGGTTCCCAACGCCCTGGCAATTTCGGTGATTTTTACTGCTGACCCGCCCCCAAACCCGTACACTTGGCAAGGGGAAAATTTCAGCAACTGTGATCATATTCCACAATGGCAGTTTGAGAAATTGGATTCAGTTTTTTTTTTAACTCTGAAGGAGTAGGGAGTCAGGAGAGTGGGTGGGAGGGATCAGGGGTCAGGAGAGTGGGGTGGAAGGGATCAGGGGTCAGGAGAGTGGGGTGGAAGGGATCAGGGGTCAGGAGAGTGGGGTGCAAGGGATCAGGGGTCAGGAGAGTGGGGTGGGAGGGATCAGGGGTCAGGAGAGGGGTGTGGAAGGGATCAGGGGTCAGGAGAGTGGGGTGGAAGGGATCAGGGGTCAGGAGAGGGGTGTGGAAGGGATCAGGGGTCAGGAGAGTGGGGTGGAAGGGATCAGGGGTCAGGAGAGGGGGTGGAAGGTGTAATGTATATACCTTTAAGGGGGGAACTACCTTTTACAGCTCATGTATACTGCAGTACCGGCAGTGACCACACCTGTATATAGCACTGAGTAGTAATCTGTACAGATCAGTTCAGTGTGAGCCACGTTGAGTAAACACCTGTTGTACCGTTCTCCTGCAGTCTGTGTTTTATTATACGCGGACACAACATTGGCGACAAGGCAAGTTCGAACCTACCTGCAACTCTGCATCACCTCCCGGGGATTCGTTCCTGGAGATCAGTGGATTGGAGGTCAAGGCCAGAGACATGGGCGTCGACCACGGGCAACCGCCCAGTTATCCAGCAGAGACTCGAGAATTGCGGGGGAGGCTGTCGAGAGCCAGGCTTGGCTTTCCAGTCGAGGTGGTCCAGCGAAACGGGCTGGCAACAGGTAGTGCACAGACCCTTCCCGGACAGCGGCGGGCTAGAGCCCGACCGAACAGCACAGCAAAGGGCCGAGCAGTGTCGACGGGGGAGAGAGAGAGAAGGCAGAGCGCACAGGGCACAGCCGGTGTTCAGGGCCGAGCAGCGTCGAAGAGAGGGAGAGAGAGACGCACAGAAACCCGCGAGGTGCCGCCATTGCCACGAGGACCGCCAAGAGTGGCATTGGCAGCAGCGCAGGAGAAGCGCGCGAAACCTACAGGGCGCCGCCATTGCCACGAGAACCACCGGGAGCGGCGTTGGCAGCAGTGGGGGAGGAAGGAAAGTACGGGAGACGCCATTTTAAGCCATTGGGAGACGCCATTTTAAACCACACCCAAAATGCCCAAGAGTGGCAGTATCACCGCATTTGACAATGAAGTCAAAGATTGGACTACATATGTTGAACGAATAGAGGTATACTGCAAGGCAAATGAGGTGTCAGATGACAAGAAAGCGTCGGTATTGTTAAATTTAATCGGTGCAAAGACGTATGGTTTATTACGAAATCTAGTAACCCCAACGAAGCCAATGGAAAAGAGTTTTGAAGACATAGTAACTATTATGTCCGTGTATAATTGAGACACGGACTGCAGGAGTTGATTATAACAAGTCTTTACTGAATGGAGACAACCTGGAAATTGAAACTACAGAAGCCTGCTAGGGCCTTTTATATAGGGGTGGTGACTGCCGGTACTGCAGTCTGAGACCAGTTATTACCTTAAAGGTACATACACAACAATTCCTCCCCTTTTAGATAAACAGTACATAACATTCATTTAACAACTAAATAATAACTAATTACAATTACAATTACGGTTGCTAGATACATTGGTTGAAGTTAAGCAATTATAAGTTCAGTCATTGAGGAGGCTTCCTGATTCTGTCTGGATGCCGCCTCTTTTGGGTATCAGGTTCTTCTGGCAAGGTTGAGTCGGGATCAATGTCGTTGTTTGGTTCGCCTGCGTCCAATATCACCGATTCTGCGGTAGATGTAATTGGTACTTCGGTTTCATCGCCAGGTGTATCAGGTCGTGGTGTGGAGTTGACGTTTTCCAGTGACTCTAGAATCTGGTCAGCATGGCATCTTACAATGCTCTCTCCAACGTCCACGGTATACATTAGAGTTCCTTGCCGTGTACAGATCGTTCCTGGCTGCCATTTCTCTGTGCGGTAGTCCCGGGCCAAAACTGGTTGACCTATCTTAAAACTCCTGGTCGGCCTTTCATTCATATTCTGAAACTGCCTGTTCTCCACATCTCTTCTGATGTTTGGCTTAACCAAATCCAAGTGGCATCGTAGTCTTCGATTGAAGAACATCATGGCTGGAGTTTGGTTGGTAACTGCATGTGTCGCATTCCGGTAGGCAAACAAGAAGTTATCCACCTTGTGTTGTAGGGGTATGTCTTCATTACACATTGCCTTGATAGGCTTCTTGAATGTTTGAACAAACCTCTCGGCCAATCCATTAGTGGCTGGATGATATGGGCCGGATGTGTAATGCTTAATACCATTGTTCTTTAAGAACCTCCGGAACTCTTCAGACACAAACTGTGGTCCATTCTCAGAGCAAATCTGTTCAGGCAGCCCATTCCTGGCGATTATGGTTCGTAAGACTGTGATAGTTTTTTCTGTGGTGGTTGAGGACATTTTTATTACCTCTGGCCACTTTGAATGTGCATCCACCGCAATTAAAAACATCGAGTCCATAAAGGGACCAGCAAAATCAATGTGCACCCTTTGCCATGGAGATGAGGGCCACTCCCATGGATGTAGAGGGGCTTGTGGTGGGGCGTTTTGGACCTTCTGGCATCCTGTACAGCTCTTGGTCATCTCTTCGATTTCTCTATCGATTGCCGGCCACCACACAAACGCTCTGGCTAAGTTCTTCATTTTTACCCCGCCCAGATGACCCTCATGAAGCTCATTGAGCACTCTATCCTTCAATTTGGGTGGAATTACTACTCTGGATCCACACATCAAGGTTCCTCTGCACACTGACAGCTGTTCTCTTCTCGGCGAGAATGCTGGCAGCAGTGGTTCACCATGTGCTGGCCATCCCTTCACCGTTAAATCATAGACCCAGGAGAGTGTCGGGTCATTTCGTGTTTCCTTTTCTATGTTTGCATTCGTCACAGGGAGACATTCGACTATGGTCGAGTGGAATATCTTCACTGGATCCACTGCAAGTTCTTCTTCCACCGTCGGCAACGGTAGGCGCGACAATCCATCAGCATCCCCATGCTGTTTAGTTCCTTTGTACTCAATGTCATATTGGTGTGCCCCTAGGAAAAGGGACCACCTCTGTAGCCGTTGTGCTGTCATTATCGGTACGCCCTTCTGAGGGTTGAAAATGGAGACAAGAGGTTGATGATCAGTTAGTAGAGTAAATTTCTGACCGTGCAGGTAGTGATTGAACTTCTTCACCCCCCACACCAGGCTGAGGGCCTCTCTGTCAATCTGGGCATAGTTACGCTCGGCTGAAGTTAACAAGCGTGACGCAAAAGCTATCGGCCTCTCTGAACCATCCACGAATTTATGTGACAGTACCGCCCCAATGCCGTAGGGAGACGCATCACACGCCAGTCTTATCGGTAGTGATGGGTTTGTAGTGAGTCAATACTTCTCTTGAGGTGATTAGGTCCTTACTCTTCTGAAAGGCCCGCTTACATTCATCGCTCCATTTCCATGCTACTCCCATTCGTAGTAGGGCGTTCAGTGGGTGCAGAATTGTGGACAAATTCGGCAAAAACTTATGTTAGTAATTCACCAATCCGAGGAATGACCTCAGTTGCGACACATTTTCAGGCGCTGGAGCCTTAACTACCGCTTCAATTTTGTCAGGGGACTTATGCAACCCCTCTTCATCAATCACGTGGCCACAATACGATATCTGTTTCTTAAAAAACTCGCACTTGGGGCGATTGGCTCGTAGCCCATGTTCACGTAGTCTAGTGAGCACCTGCTCTAGTTTGGCAAGGTGTTCACTGTCATCTTCACCTGTCACTAGGACGTCGTCCAAGTAACACTGAGTCCCCGGAATCCCTTGCAGGACTTGTTCCATCGCTCTTTGCCATATCACCGGAGCTGATGCTACTCCGAATACCAATCGATTATACTGGTAAAGACCTTTGTGAGTGTTTATCGTGAGATACTTCCAAGAGGATTCTTCAACCTCCATCTGCAAATATGCTTGTGCTAGGTCAATTTTTGTAAAACGCTTCCCTCCAGATAGTGAGGCGAAGATATCTTCTATCCTTGGAAGAGGATATTGTACTGTGTGAAGGATTGGGTTCACCATCACCTTGAAGCCCCACAGATGCGAACCTTCCTTGGCTCCTCAGACTTATTGTTTAACGTTTTCTTCATGACAGGAACGATGGGTGTCGCCCACTCGCTCCAGTCTACCCTAGATAACACGCCTGCATTCTCCAGATTCTCCAGCTCTGCCTCAACGGCTGGGCGAATTGCATATGGTACTGGTCTTGCTTTGAAAAACTTGGGAATTGCATTCTCCTCTATTTTTATCGAGGCGGTTACGCCTTTAAGAGTGCCCAGTTCTTGTTGAAATACCTCTTTGGCGTCAGCTAAGATTGTTGACAATCGTCCAGGAGTGACGTCATCATCCTTTTTACCAGCCACCGTCAGTGCCTGAATGGAGTGCCAGTCTAAACTTATCTTTCTGATCCATTCACGTCCCAATAACGGTGGTCCACCATCTTGCAGTATGTAGAGATACAATTTCCGTATTTTCTTGCCGTTGTATTCGACAGGCACCCTTATTTTTCCTCTGGGGTATACTTTTTGCCCCATATACGTCCTCAAGACAATGGATGTCTCTCTCAAGGGTATGTGTGAGAATAGCCGCTCGTAGTCTCGTCGATTCATGACGGTTAGAGCTGATCCTGTATCCAATTCCATTTTGACTTGGGACCCTGCTATCATGAGGGTGACCCAAATGGTTCGGTGATCCTCTTTTGCGATTACGTTGTGAAGTTTGAGACAGCTTAGTCTATTGTTGCCGGATTCACTATCGCTCATCTGGTCTTTGGAACTACTGTCCGTCATCTTTTGTACTTTCCTGTATGGTTCCTTAGTAGCCTTTTTGTTGTTGCTGGTCTTCTTCCCAGACCTGCAAACTCGTGCAATGTGTCCCATCTTTCCGCATTGCCTGCATATTTTGTCCTTGGACCAGCAGTCCTTCTGGTCATGGTTTGTTCTGCCGCAGCGATAACATTTTGCAAATCCCCGTGTCATTTCGTGGGTGCCGTATTCCTGTGGCTTTTGTTGTATTTCTGCAGCTCCCGTTGCTGCTGCTTCGTACGATACTGCCACGCTGAAAGCCTTATCTAGCGTCTGCTCTTTCTCTGAGAGTAACCTCTTCTGGGTTCCTTCACTCAGGAGTCCACAGACAAATTTGTCCCGTAAGGTATCTGCCAGTCCTGCTCCGAACTGGCAGTGCTTTGATAGCTTGCGTAGTTCCGTAAGGTAATCAGCATTGCTCTCATCTTTATGCTGATTTCTCCTGTGGAATTTAAATCTTTCTGCTATCAGCAGCGGTGTAGGATTTAGATGTTCCTGTAGGATAGCAACAATTTCGTTAAAACTCTTCGCCTTCGGTTTGGTTGGAGTAATCAGGTCCCGCAATAGGCCGTACGTTCTTGCGCCCATTAAATTTAGCAATACCGATGCCTTTTTCTCATCGGCTATTTCGTTTGCCTCACAATATACCTCGACTCTTTCCACACACGTGGTCCAGTCTCCTATTGCATTATCGAAGGCAGTGATATCGCCAGTCTTTGGCATCTTGAAAATCTAAGATGGCACCTCCCGTGCTTTGCCTTCTTCCCTGATTTAACAAAATGGCGCCTCCCGCGCTTTGCCTTCTTCCCCGCTGGATTAAGATGGCGCCTCCCGCGCTTTCTGTCTTCTCCGCTGCTGCTAGCGCTGTTGCTGGCATTTTATGCCTTGATGGCGATGCCCTATGGACTTCGCGCACTTCCCCCTGCGCTGCTGCTAACGCCGCTCTCCGCGGTTTCCGTGGCAAACTGCAGCTCCTCACGGCTTTCTGCGCATTTCCTTTTTTAATTTTTTTATTTCCCCGTCGTCGGAACAACCCTGCGGGACTCTTGCCTCCCTCATCTCGGGTCTGTACGCTGCCTGGCTTCGTAGCACCGGCCGCGCCCTGTGTGCTCCACCCTCTCTCTCTCTCCTCTTCCTGACAACGCTGCTCGGCCCCGTTGCAAGCCACCCGCTCGAACTCTAGACCGCTGCAGCCCAGGAAGGATCAGTGTACTACCTGCCACCAGCCCGATTAGCTGAAGCACCATTGACAGGATAACCAAGCCCCGCTCTCGACAGCCTCTCCTGCAAATCTTCAACTCCGCTGACTCAGAGGCGGATGCCCACGGTCGACGCCCGTTTCTACTGTTTCTTCCTTCTGGCCTCGACCTCTGATAACTTCGCTTCAGGGATGGAGCCCCATCAGGTGGTGCAGATTGTAGGTAAGTTCGTATCTGCTCATCGCCAGTATTATGTCCGTGTATAATTGAGACACGGACTGCAGGAGTTGATTATAACAAGTCTTTACTGAATGGAGACAACCTGGAAACTGAA
This sequence comes from Somniosus microcephalus, assembly GCF_052327205.1. Lineage (NCBI taxonomy): Eukaryota > Metazoa > Chordata > Chondrichthyes > Squaliformes > Somniosidae > Somniosus > Somniosus microcephalus. The sequence goes on along the minus strand of NC_141006.1, from coordinate 18,559,970 downwards.
ACTACAGAAGCCTGCTAGGGCCTTTTATACAGGGGTGGTGACTGCCGGTACTGCAGTCTGAGACCAGTTATTCCCTTAAAGGTACATAGACAACAGTAACGATACTACAGGAACATTTAAACCCCACACCGCTGCTGATAGCAGAAAGATTCAAGTTTCGCAAACGGAACCAGCATAATGATGAAAGCAATGCTGATTATTTAACAGAACTGTACAAACTATTGAAACACTGCCAGTTTGGAGCGGGACTGGCAGATACCTTAAGGGACAAGTTTGTGTGTGGGCTTCAAAGTGAAGGAACCCAGAAACGGCTTTTATCTGAAAAGGACCTTACGCTGGAAAAGGCTTTCAGCATTGCGGTATCATATGAAGCAGCAGCACGGGGCGCTGCAGAGATACAACAGAGACCGCGAGGATATGGCACAAACAAAATGTCATATGGAACAGAGAAGTGCTATCGCTGTGGCAGAACAACACACGGCCAGAATGATTGCTGGTTCAAAGACAAAGTGTGCAGACAGTGTGGAAAAGTAGGACACATAGCACGAGTCTGCAGGTTGGGAAAGAAAACCAGCAATAAGAAACCTACCAAAGAAAAGTACAAGAAGGTACATAAGATGTTGGAGAATAGTTCAGACGAACAAAAGAGTGATAACGACTCCGAAAGCAGGGAACTGAGATGTCTGAAACTACATAATGTGATCACAACAGAGGAGCACCGAACCATTTGGCTCACTCTCAAGATAGCAGGAGTCCAGGTAAAGATGGAATAGGACACAGGATCAGCCCCAACAGTCATAAGCTGATGGGACTATGAGCGGCTATTCTCACACATACCCTTGAGAGACACAAAAATTATTTTGAAGACGCACACGGGGCAAAAAGTCTACCCCAAAGGAAAAATAAGGGTGACCGTTATATATAACGGTAAGGAAACACCAAAACTAGACCTGTATGTATTGCAAGATGGAGGACCACCATTACTGGGACGTGAATGGATCCGGAAAATACAACTGGATTGGCATTCCATACAGGCACTGACTGTGGCTGATAAAAAGGATGAAGTCACACCTGGGCGACTGTCAAAGATCCTAACTGACGTGAAAGAAGTGTTCCAGCAAGGACTCGGAACACTAAAAGGCATGACAGCGACGATTAAAATTGAAGAAGGCGTAAGCCCAAATTTTTTTAAGGGCAGACCGGTACCTTATGCGATCCGCCCAGCCGTCGAAGCAGAGCTGGAGAGTCTGGAACGTTCAGGAGTCCGGTCCAAGGTAGACTGGAGCGAGTGGGCTACATCCATCGTCCCTGTGATGAAAAAGTCATTGAGCAGCACGCCTGGGGAACCAAGGAAGGTTCGCATCTGTGGGGACTTTAAGGTAACAGTGAACCCGGTCCTTCACACCGTACAATATCCACTTCTGCGGATTGAAGATATTTTCGCCTCGCTATCTGGAGGGAAACGCTTCACTAAGATTGATCTGGCCCAGGCGTATCTGCAAATGGAGGTAGAATAAGCATCAAAAAAATACCTCACAATCAACACCCATAAAGGTCTCTACCAATACAACCGGCTGGTATTCGATGTAGCATCAGCTCCGGCTATTTGGCAGAGGGCAATGGGACAAGTCCTGCAAGGGATCCCAGGGACCCAGTGTTATTTGGATGACATCCTGATCACGGGCGAAAATGACAGTGATCACCTTGCCAACCTGGAGCAGGTTCTCACTAGATTGCAGTAATATGGGCTCCGAGCTAACCGCCCCAAATGCGAGTTTTTTAGGAAACAGATCTCGTATTGTGGCTATGTTATCGATAAAGAGGGGTTACATAAGTCCCCAGAGAAGATTGAGGCAGTAGTCAAGGCTCCAGCACCGGAAAATGTGTCACAACTGAGGTCGTTCCTCGGGCTGGTAAACTACTACCATAAGTTCTTGCCAAATTTGTCTACAATACTACACCCACTGAACACCCTACTGCAAACTGGGGTGCCATGGAAGTGGAGTGGCGAATGTAGATGAGCTTTCCAGAAGAGCAAAACACTAATCACATCGAAAGAGTTATTGGCCCATTGCAACCCAGCATTACCAATTCGGTTGGCATGTGATGCGTCGCCCTACGGCATTGGAGCGGTGCTGTCACACAAATTCTCGGACGGCTCAGAGAGGCCAATAGCCTTTGCGTCACGATCACTAACCTCAGCCGAGCGTAACTACACCCAGATTGACAGGGAGGCCCTCAGCCTAGTGTGGGGAGTGAAAAAGTTCAATCACTATCTGCACGAGCAGAAATTCACCTTGCTGACTGATCACCAGCCTCTTGTCTCCATTTTTAATCCGAAGAAGGGCGTTCCGGTGATGACTGCGCAAAGACTACAAAGATGGTCACTTTTTCTAGGGGCGCACCACTATGAGATTGAATATAAGGGCACGAAACAGCATGGAAATGCTGATGGGCTATCACGCCTGCCACTGCCTACTGTGGAGGAAGCACCAGCAGTGGATCCTGTCAAAATATTCCATTCGAATTTAGTTGAATACCTACCGGTAACTAACGCTTGTATCGAAAAGGAAACCCGAAATGACCCGACACTGCCTCGGGTATATGATTTGACGGTGAAGGGATGGCCAGCACATGGCGACTCACTGTTGCCAGCATTCTCGACAAGAAGAGAACAGCTGTCAGTGTGCCGGGGGACCTTGACGTGTGGATCCCGAGTGGTAATTCCACCCAAGTTAAGGGATAGAGTGCTCAATGAGCTTCATGAGGGTCATCTGGGAGGGGTAAAAATGAAAAGCCTAGCCAGGGCTTATGTGTGGTGGCCGGGAATCGATAAACAAATCGAGGACCTGACCAAGAGCTGCTCAGGATGCCAGAAAGTCCAAAATGCACCACCACAGGCCCCTCTACACCCATGGGAGTGGCCCTCATCTCCATGTCAACGGGAGCATATTAATTTTGCTGGTCCATTCATGGACTCAATGTTTTTAATAGCCGTGGATGCGCACTCGAAATGGCCTGAGGTCATCAAAATGTCCTCCACCACCACAGAGAAAACTATTGCAGTCCTACGGACCATTTTTGCCAGGAATGGCTTGCCAGAACAGATTTGCTCCGACAACGGACCACAGTTTGTGTCCAAAGAGTTCCGGAGGTTCTTGAAAAAGAATGGGGTAAGGCATTATACATCCGCCCCGTATCATCCAGCCACAAATGGATTGGCTGAGAGGCTCGTACAAACCTTTAAGAAAGCAATAAAGGCTATGTACAATGACAACATTCCGCTGCAGCACAAGGTGGACAATTTCCTGTTCGCCTATCGGAATGCGACACATGCAGTCACCAACCAGGCCCCAGCCATGATGTTCTTTAACCAAAGGTTAAGATCTCACCTGGATTTGCTCAGACCAAACGTACGAAGAGATGTTGAGAGTAAGCAATTCCAGCACATCCATGAGAAGCCAACAAGGAGCTTCAATGTAGGACAACCAGTCTTGGCCCGCGACTACCGAACAGAAAAATGGCAGCCAGGAACGATATGCACATGGCAGGGCCCACTAATGTACACAGTGGACGTTGGGGAGAGCATCGTGAGACGCCATGCTGACCAGATCCTAGAGTCACAGGAACAAGTCAACACCATGCCTCGCCCATACGTACCTGGTGATGACCCCGATGTACAGGTCGCATCTACCCCAGAAACAGTAGCATCGGAAGCTGATGAACCAACCGACGACAGGGGGCCAGAATCGCCTCCGCACCAAGAGCAAGACACTCGGGAAAGGCGCTATCCAGAAAGGATCAGGAAGCCTTCCCAAAGACTGAATATATAAATAGACTATTTTCAGCTAATGTTGCATGTTAAAAGTATTAATTGTAATTAGTTTGATATTTAATTGTTAAATGAGTGTTATGGTACTGTTAATCTAAAAGGGGAGGAATTGCAATGTATATACCTTTAAGGGGGGAACTATCATTTACAGCTCATGTATACTGCAGTACCGGCAGTGACCACACCTGTATATAGCACTGAGTAGTAATCTGTACAGATCAGTTCAGTGTGAGCCACGTTGAGTAAACACCTGTTGTACCGTTCTCCCGCAGTCTGTGTCTTATTATACATGGACACAACAGAAGGGATCAGGGGTCAGGAGAGTGAGGTGGAAGGGATCAGGGGTCAGGAGAGGGGGTGGAAGGGATCAGGGGTCAGGGGAGTTGGGTGAGAGGGATCAGGGGTCAGTAGAGTGGGGTGGGAGGGATCAGGGGTCAAGACAGTGGGTGGGAGGGATCAGGGGTCAGGAGAGGGGGGTGGAAGGGACCAGGGGCCAGGACAGTGGGTGGAAGTGATCAGGGGTCAGGAGAGGGGGGTGGAAGGGATCAGGGGTCAGTAGAGTGGGGTGGGAGGGATCAGGGGTCAAGACAGTGGGTGGGAGGGATCAGGGGTCAGGAGAGGGGGGTGGAAGGGATCGTGGTCAGGAGAGTGGGGTGGAAGTGATCAGGGGTCAGGAGAGGGGGGTGGAAGGGATCAGGGGTCAGGAGAGTGGGGTGGGAAGGATCAGGGGTCAGGAGAGTGGGGTGGAAGGGATCAGGGATCAGGGATCAGGGGAGTGGGGTGAGAGTGATCAGGGGTCAGGAGATTGCGGTGGAAGGGCTCAGGGGTCAGGAAAGTGGGTGGGAGGGATCAGGGGTCAGGAGAGTGGGGTGGAAGGGATCAGGGGTCAGGAGAGTGGGGTGGGAGGGATCCGGGGTCAGGAGAGTGGGGTGGAAGGGATCAGGGGTCAGGACAGTGGGTGGGAGGGATCAGGGGTCAGGAGAGTGAGGTGGAAGGGATCAGGGGTCAGGAGAGTGGGATGGAAGGGATCAGGGGTCAGGAGAGTGGGGTGGAAAGGATCAGGGGTCAGGAGAGTGGGGTGGAAGGGATCAGGTGTCAGGAGAGTGGGGTGGAAGGGATCAGGGATCAAGAGAGTGGGGTGGAAGGGATCAGGGGTCAGGAGAGTGGGGTGGAAGGGATCAGGGGCCAGGAGTGTGTGGTGGAAGGGATAAGGGGTCAGGGCAGTGGGTGGGATGGATCAGGGGTCAGGAGAGGGGGGTGGAAGGGATCAGGGGTCAGGAGAGTGGGCTGGAAGGGATCAGGGGTCAGGAGAGTGGGAGGGATCAGGGGTCAGGAGAGTGGGGTGGAAGGGATCAGGGGTCAGGAGAGGGGGGTGGAAGGGATCAGGGGTCAGGAGAGGGGGGTGGAAGGGATCAGGGGTCAGGAGAGGGGGGTGGAATGGATCAGGGGTCAGGAGAGGGGGTGGAAGGGATCAGGGGTCAGGGGAGTGGGGTGGAATCAGGTGGGCATTGCTGGGTGGAGGGGCAGGGGGTAGAATCCGGTGGGCAGTGCTGGATGGAGGGGCAGGGGGTAGAATCCGGTGGGCAGGGCCGGATGGAGGGGCAAGGGGTAGAATCAGGTGGGCAGGGCCGGATGGAGGGGCAAGGGGTAGAATCATGTCAGCAGGGCTGGCTGGAGGGGGAGGGGGAGGGGCAGGGGGTAGAATCAGGTGGGCAGGGCTGGATGGAGGGGCAGGGGGTAGAATCCGGTGGGCAGTACTGGATGGAGTGGCAGGGGATAGAATCAGGTGGGCTGGGCTGGATGGAGGGGCAGGGGGTAGAATCAGGTGGGCTGGGCTGGATGGAGGGGCAGGGGGTAGAATCAGGTGGGCTGGGCTGGGTGGAGTGGCAGGGGGTAGAATCAGGTACACAGGGCTGGATGGAGGGGCAGGGGGTAGAATCAGGTCGGCAGGGCTGGATGGAGGGGCAGGAGGTAGAATCAGGTGGGCAGGGCTGGGTGGAGGGGCAGGGGGTAGAATCAGGTGGGCAGTGCTGGATGGAGGGGCAGGGGGTAGAATCAGGTCGGCAGGGCTGGATGGAGGGGCAGGGGGTAGAATCAGGTGGGCAGGGCTGGGTGGAGGGGCAGGGGGTAGAATCAGGTCGGCAGGGCTGGATGGATGGGCAGGAGGTAGAATCAGGTCGGCAGGGCTGGGCGGAGGGGCTCGAGGTAGAATCAGGTGGGCAGGGCTGATGGAGGGGCAGGAGGTAGAATCAGGTCGGCAGGGCTGGATGGAGGGGCAGGAGGTAGAATCAGGTCGGCAGGGCTGGATGGCGGGGCGTGAGGTAGAATCAGGTGGGCAGGGCTGATGGAGGGGCTCGAGGTGGAATCAGGTGGACAGGGCTGGATGGAGGGGCTCGAGGTAGAGTCAGGTCGGCAGTGCTGGGTGGAGGGGCTCGAGGTAGAATCAGGTGGGCAGGGCTGGATGGAGGGGCAGGAGGTAGAATCAGGTGGGCAGGGCTGGATGGAGGGGCAGGAGGTAGAATCAGGTCAGCAGGGCTGATGGAGGGGCTCGAGGTAGAGTCAGGTGGGCAGTGCTGGGTGGAGGGGCAGGAGGTAGAATCAGGTGGGCAGGGCTGGATGGAGGGGCTCGAGGTAGAATCAGGTGGGCAGGGCTGGGTGGAGGGGCTCGAGGTAGAATCAGGTCAGCAGGGCTGATGTAGGGGCTCGAGGTAGAATCAGGTCGGCAGGGCTGATGGAGGGGCTCGAGGTAGAATCAGGTGGGCAGGGCTGATGGAGGTGCTCGAGGTAGAGTCAGGTTGGCAGAGCTGGATGGAGGGGCTCGAGGTAGAGTCAGGTTGGCAGGGCTGGATGGAGGGGCTCGAGGTAGAGTCAGGTGGGCAGGGCTGATGGAGGGGCTCGAGGTAGAATCAGGTCAGCAGGGCTGATGGAGGGGCTCGAGGTAGAGTCAGGTTGGCAGTGCTGGGTGGAGGGGCTCGAGGTAAAATCAGGTGGGCAGGGCTGGATGGAGGGGCTCGAGGTAGAGTCAGGTTGGCAGGGCTGGATGGAGGGGCTCGCGGTAGAGTCAGGTGGGCAGGGCTGATGGAGGGGCTCGAGGTAGAATCAGGTCAGCAGGGCTGATGGAGGGGCTCGAGGTAGAGTCAGGTTGGCAGGGCTGATGGAGGGGCAGGAGCAGATCAGAAGAGTTGGGCTGCAGACAGCAGCTGTACTTGAGTTGAGTGGTCGGATGGAGCAGGCTGGGGAAGCTGAGTTTGAGGCAATGGTGGAGCTAGGGAGTCGGTAGAAGTTCGATGTAACTGAAATGCAACCAGTGTGTCGGGACGGTTCGTACATTCAGCCTGGGCTGTTCAATCATTTCAAATGGTCTGAAAATCATGGGAATATGCAAGAAAAAGATTTGTGCAGTGATATTTTATTCATTCAATTCTCCAGTTAAGGGAAAATGATTCTCTGTGGGAAACGCATTTAAATATGAGTTGAATGAAGTAAATTTAGGACTTACTCATCAAATGAACATAATGCCTGGTGCCTCATCAGCATCTCGTTTTAATTCACACTGCTCTTGTGTTGAATGTCCAAACTCACATTGAACAGGAGGGCGAGATGTGTAACAGGTGGGAGCCCATTCCCAGAGGGGCATTTGGCAGCAATAGTACAATTATCAGGGAGTGAAACTCTGGAAGCAGCCATTCCTTGGGAGGCTGAGGTTGCATAGACCACCTGTCACAGACCATAATAATCATATGGTCCATGATTCACGCCATATGTAACATCATGAGCTCCATACACACTGACTATTCACAACACAATGCCCAGTGGACATGTACTCCGCACGTCCCATCTGCTCTCTTCACAGACCTGGTGATCTTCAGCAATGCAGCCAAGGAGGGATAGTCACTGTTGCAGCATAAGAACATAAGAAGTAGGAGCAGGAGTAGGCCATACGGCCCCTCGGGCCTGCTCCGCCATTCAATAGGATCATGGCTGATCCGAATCTAGACTCACGTCCACTTCCCTGCCCTCTCCCCGTAACCCCTAATTCCCTTATCTGCTAGGAAACTGTCTATCTCCATTTTAAATCTATTTAATGTTGCAGCTTCCACAGCTCTCTGGGGTAGCAAATTCCATAGATTTACTACCCTCTCAGTGAAGAAGTTTCTCCTCATCTCAGTTTTGAAAGGGCAGCCCCTTATTCGTAGATTATGCCCCCTAGTTCTAGTCTCACCCATCAGTGGAAACATCCTCCCCGCATCCACCCGATCAAGCCCCCTCACAATCTTATATGTTTCGATAAGATCGCCTCTCATTCTTCTGAACTCCAATGAGCAGAGTCCCAACCTACTCAACCTTTCCTCATACGTCAACCCCCTCATCTCCGGAATCAACCGAGTGAACCTTCTCTGAACCGCCTCGAGAGCAAGTATATCTTTTCTTAAATATGGAAACCAAAACTGCACGCAGTATTCCAGGTGTGGCCTCACCAATACCCTGTATAACTGCAGCAAGACTTCCCTGTTTTTATACTCCATCCCCCTTGCAATAAAAGCCAAGATTCCATTGGCCTTCCTGATCACCTGCTGCACCTGCATACTAACTTTTTGTGTTTCATGCACCAGGACCCCCAGATCCCTTTGTACTGTAGCACTTTGCAGTTTCTCTCCATTTAGATAATAACTTGCTCTTTGATTTTTTCTGCCAAAGTGCATAACCTCACACTTTCCAACATTATATTGCATCTGCCAAATCTCTGCCCACTCACTTAGCCTGTCTATGTCCTTTTGCAGGTTTTTTATGTCATCCTCACTCATTGCTTTCCCTCCCATCTTTGTATCGTCGGCAAACTTGGATATGTTGCACTCGGTCCCTTCCTCCAAATCGTTAATATAGATTGTAAAGCAGCCATCATCATCCTCTCTTCCACATCAGTCCCCCGATACACACCCCACCCCCATGTCCATTATTTAGTGTTGAAGACGAGGCAGCACAGGGTGAAGTGCAGGTGATGATGGGTTCACAGAGGTTGTGACTAATGAGGGGGATTCAACAGGTATAGGGTGGAGGCCTGGCACACAGAATGCCCCTTGTGAGTTGCCACGGATACAGATTTTGGTGGGCCTGTTTTTGCAACTGAGGATGTTATGAAACATTGGGCAAAAACTTGGACCCGCCCCCATGGCACTGCATTTGATGGATGGCTGTTTGCCCCACAGGTTGATATGGTGCAGGCAACAACACCTGTGGCAGTTGAGGTTGTTGCCAAATATCCACAAGGCCAGTAGTGCCCTCCATGGCCTGCGATCCCTCCACAAAACCACTGCATACCTATGGGCCGCTGAGATGCTTGCAGCGGCCCGAATGTCCACCACTTACCATCGTGGCCTCCTCCCACAGCACCGTTCTTATCTGAATGAGGCCCAAGGCCCAATATCCAGGGCTCCTCGGACCCTAGCATTCATGCGCAGGCTAAGTAATCGGCACGCGGGGGGCGTTCGAAGTGGCGCTCCTGAATTTTTTTTATTCATTCACAGGGTGTGGGCATCACTGGCAAGGCCAGCATTTATTGGCCATCTCTAATTGCCCTTGAGAAGGTGGTGGTGAGTTGCCTTATACAACTGAGTGGCTTGCTAGGCCATTTCACAGGGCATTTAAGAGTCAACCACATTGCTGTGGGTCTGGAGTCACATATAGGCCAGATCAGGTAAGGACAGCAGATTTCCTTCCCTAAAGGACATTAGTGAACCTGATGGATTTTTACGACAACCCGGTAGTTTCATGGTTACTATTACTGACACTAGCTTTTTATTCCAGATTTATTTAATTAACTGAATTTCATTTCCCCAGTTGCCGTGGTGAAATTTGAACTCATGTCTCTGGAGCATTAGTCGAGGACTCCAGATTACTAGTCCAGTAACATAACCACTACGCTACTGTACCCTTTCTCGGCCATTAGCTGGTCATCTATCTCATCGTTGTTTGTGGGACCTTGGTAAATAAAGAACACCAGTGACTGCACTTCAAAAAGTAGTTCATTGGCTGTGAAGCGTTAAGGGTTGTCCTCAGAACGGGAAAGGCATTTTGTGGGCACAAGGGCTTTCGCTCCTCTATAATGATCGAGCCGCTGACAGAAGCTTGTGGGATCGAAGCGTGTGATGTCTGAAAATGTGATTTGTTTCATTAAAAGAGAAAATTCATTGCCCCCTTCATGTCTGAATGAAGCTCTGTTTAAACAAGCAGACATTAACACCGAGGCTCTTAGCAAGAGACCGTCGGATAATTTGAATAGTTCCCCTTCCTGCTTCCTTCATTTAACACTTCATTTGTTTAAAGTATTCACAGCGATGCTACAACAGGCCTAATCTACACATCTAGTTTGTGCGTCACTAATTTTAAATCCTTGGTGTGGGTCCCCCTGTACGACCTAGATCGACATTGAAACGGAGATGAATGCAGATTTGTCCTTTGTTAGCTGTGTAAACCAGAGCTGAACTCTGATATTAAACAACCAGCACTCAGGACCTGACTGGCTCTTCCCTTACCGGTCACAAGCTACTTTTGGAAATAAGATTTCCTTATTATTAACTCAATAACGACAATGGTTTCTGCTGAGAGTTGATCAGGAACACTGAGCAGAGTTTGCACCATTCATTTGGGGAGGTTGGGAGTGAGAGAGTGACACAAATACAAAACTAGGAGCAGGAGTCGGCCATTCGGCCCTTCGAGCCTGCTCCGCCATTCAATATGATCATGGCTGATCCTCTATCTCAATACCATATTCCCGCTCTCTCCCCATACCCCTTGATGCCTTTTGTGTCTGGAAATCTATTTATCTCCTTCTTAAATATATTCAGTGACTTGGCTTCCACAGCCTTCTGTGGTAGAGAATTCCACAGCTTCACCACCCTCTGAGTGAAGACATTTTTCCTCATCACAGTCCTAAATGTCCTACCCCGTATCCTGAGACTGTGACCCCTCATTCTAGACCCCCCAGCCAGGGGAAGCAACTTCGCTGCATCCAGTCTGTCTAGCCCTGTCAGAATTTTATAAATTTCCACAAGATTCCCTCTCATTCTTCTAAACTCTAGTGAATACAGGCCTAGTCAACCCAATCTCTCCTCATATGACAGTCCTGCCATCCCAGGAATCAGTCTGGTGAACCTTCGCTGCACTCCCTCTATGGCAAGTATATCCTTTCTTAGGTAAGGAGACCAAAACTGCACACAGCACTCCAGGTGTGGTCTCACCAAGGCCCTGTACAACTGTAGTAAGACATCCTTGCTCCTGTACTCAAATCCTCTTGCAATGAAGGCCAACATAGCATTTGCCTTCCTAACTGTTTGCTGCACCTGCATGTTTGCTTTCAGTGACTGGTGTACAAGAACACCCAGGTCCCTTTGTCCATCAACATTTCCCAATCAATCACCATTTAAATAATACTCTACCTTTCTGTTTTTCCTACCAAAGTGGATAACTTCACATTTATCCATGTTATACTGCATCTGCCATGTATTTGCCCACTCACTCAACTTGTCTAAATCACCTTGAAGCCTCTTTGAATCCTCCTCACAACTCACAATCCCACCTAGTTTCGTGTCGTCAGCAAACTTGAAAATCTTACATTTGGTTCCCTCATCCAAATCATTGATATATATTGTGAATAGCTGGGACCCAAGCACTGATCCCTGCGGTATCCCACTAGTCATCGCCTGCCACCCTGAAAAAGACCCATTTATTCCTACTCTCTGTTTCCTGTCTGTTAACCAATTTTCAATACATGCCAGTATATTACCCTCAATCCCATGTGCTTTAATTTTGCACACTAACCTCTTATGTGGGACTTTATCAAAGGCCTTCTGAAAATCCAAATACACCACATCCACTGGTTCTCCCTTATCTATTCTACCAGTTACATCCTCAAAAATCTCCAGTAGGTTTGTCAAACACGATTTCCCTTTCATAAATCCATGTTGACTTTGTCTAATCCCATTGATATTTTCTAAGTGTCCTGTTAACACATCCTTTAAAATAGACTCTAGCATTTTCCCTACTACTGATGTTAGGCTAACTGGTCGGTAGTTCCCTGTTTTCTCTCTCCCTCCTTTTTTAAATAGTGGGGTTACATTTGCCACCCTCCAATCTGCAGGAACTGTTCCATAATCTATAGAATTTTGGAAGATGACAACTAATGCATCCACTATTTCCATGGTTACCTCTTTTAGTACTCTGGGATGCAGATTATCAGGCCCTGGGGATTTATCGGCTTTCAGACGAAAGAGGCAGAGGAAACAGAGAGAGACCGAATGAAAATCAGAGGTGGGAAAGAGAAAGAAAAAGCGAAACAGAGAAAGAGATTGAAAGGCAGCAAGGGACAGCGAGAGAACAAGAGAAAAAAATACCCAAGAAGGTGCTTTGTCCTGACCCTCCATCGAGCACGCATTGGTGAACCAGCGCTGGTTGGAGGTTGAAGATGTTTGTGGGTAATTTCAAGGCACCATTGATATATCTTAAGCCAACGTTGTGGGAACAGGTTATTTAGTGGAATTAGTGATATTGCTGTGGTATATGATGGTCAGAGCACAGTATCACAGGCTCTATCCACCAGAGGAATGTGCACTGAGAAACTAGACCACCCCGAGGGCAGCACGTTGAGTAGGATTTAGAATCTTAGAATCTTACAGCACAGAAGGAGGCCATTCGGCCCTTCATGCCCATGACGGCTCTTTGAAAGAGCTGTCCAATTTAACTCCACATCCAGCATTTTTCCCATAACAATGCAGATTAGTCCTCTTCAAGCACATGTCTTTTGAAAGTTTCTATGGAATCTGATTCTTTCACCCTTTCAGGTAGTGTTTTCCAGATCTTAACAACACTCTGTGTAAAAATATTTCTCCTCATTTCCCCTTTAGTTCTTTTGCCGATTATTTTAAGTCTATGACATCTGGTTACTGACCCACTTGCGAGAGGAAACAGTTTCTTCCTACTTACTCTATCAAACACCTCATAATTTTGAACACCTCCAATAGGTCACCGCTCAACATTCCCTGCTCTAAGCAAAACAATCCCAGCTCCTCCAACCTCTCCACTAAACTGAAGTCCCTCATTCCTGGTAACATCCTGGTAAACCTCCTCTGTACTTTCTCCAATGCCTTAACATCCTTCCTAAAGTGTGGTGTCCAGAATTGTACACAATACTCCAGCTGAGGCCTAACCAGAGATTTGTAAAGGTTCAGCATGACTTCCTTATTTTTGTATTCAATGCCCCTATTTACAAAGCCAAGTATTCCATACGCTTTCTTAACCACCTTAATAACTTGCCCTGCCACCTTCACAGATTGTGAATATGCACCCCCAGGTCCTTCTGCTCTTGCACCACCCATCCTCAAAATAGTACCATTTAGATTATACTGCTTCTCCATGTTGTTCCTCCCAAAGTGCATCACTTCACACTTATCCACATTAAATTGTATCTGCCATGCGTCTGCCCATTTCATCAGTCTGCCAATATCATCCTGAGGTCTGCTACTCCTCCTCACTATTTAATACTTTGCCAAGTTTTGTATCCGTAAGTTTGGGGGGAATTTTTCGGGTGGTCAGCGGGCGCGTTCAGTGGCAGGTCGGGTTGGAATTTTTTTTTGATAGCGGGTAGAGAAGCTGCTGTCAACCCGCCCCCACGCACCTTTCCCAAATGTCGGGTCTGTCATCGCTGAACAGATCTGACACCAAGTGGCAGGGGAGGCAATTTAGGTGATTAAGAGCTTGTTAACAGCCTGTTAAAGAGAATTTTGAGCTCACCTTAACATCTTACGAGGTTGCCCACGGGTTCCCTGCTGCTCAGGGATCACTTCAGGTATGGGGTTCGGGCGTTGTGTCACCATGCACTGATCTCTTTACTTGACAGCTGCAAATGTGGTTTCAAAGCTCCCATCTCACAGCTGTTCACTTTCCAAGCTCAGAATCCATTGCTTACTGCAATTGGAAGACAGATTGAGCTTTATGCAGATTGCAAGTGTTTGGAATAAACTCTGGATCCAGTGTCACCTCATTGGAACAACCTCTCTCAATATTGACAGATTTGCTTCTGTCATCTCAACTTCACCTGCCAACTATTACATCAGCATCAGTGCCCTTGAAACTATCTCACCTTGGTCCTCGGAATTCCACCACGATCAGCCCCAACACCAGCAGCACCAGGCACACCAGCAACACCAACACCAACACCAACCTTCTCCGCAATCAACTGATGCTGCACAGGACACAGGGCATCTGCACCTGACTACATTGCTGCCTGAGACACCAGGGATGGCCTCACCATAGCCAGATTTACTTCACTTGATGCTGCACACCCTGACTGCCACATGAGAACACCAACACCATAAAGGATCCTTACAATGCCCAAGCCATTCCTTTCATACTCATCGCCATTGCTGGGAGTACCGTTGTCTCACCATTCACTGCAACTCACCAAGCCACTTCCAAAGGTGCACACAAATCTGTCCAAGAATGCAAAGTGTTCAAAATAAAGATTATAATGTTTGACAGCACATTAACAGAAACTTCACATGAACATTGGCTAAAACCCCCAAGTGCCTACCCTTGTGTGTTGTTAGTTGGTATGATTGGACTAGGATGAGGGTGAGTATGAGGGATGGTTAGTGAGATGGGGAAGTGATAATGTAGATAGAGAGGGATGGGTGGAGGTGCAAGGTGAGTTGGTGTGAGTCAGGATGTGCAGGAGTAGGGTAGGGAAGGCAGAGTGATGGGGATGTGATGAGTGGCACAGCAGGATGAGGTTGAGTGTGGCTTTGCAGTAACATTTCGTGATCTACTGAGATCATTGAAAGGTTTGCGCCACTGCAGCCTGGTCCTCTTGATGACATCCCTGCTTCTACCCTCTTGTGCAATGTGCAACCAGGCTGAGCTGATCTCCTGGGGAGGTCCCTTCCACCCATGGGAAGAGAAGAGAACCTCCCTGCGTGCTGTGGCTCCCTCCATAAGCATAGGGAGGGAGTCATGGGAGAGCCTGGGTGCAGCCGTGCACCTTTGTGCAGTGCTTTTCAGTATTTGCAGCACCTCAATGCTGCAGAACATTGACAGCACAACTGTTTATATCAATTTGTGCATGGTCCCTTTAAGGAAACTGGCTGATGACACATCATCAAATGACGTCATCAGACCCGCTTCCTTCAATTGGCCGGCAAATGTGCTGGATGGGTTTAACAAGCCCAATCAATGTAAAATCACTTTGGACAGCGGGCTGGAGCCAACAGCAGGGTCGCAACCCATCACCGACCCCACCGGACCCACCGAGGTTGGGGAAATCGCGGCCTTCGAAATTGTACTCCCTATACCCAAGTCCAGGTCCTTTATATATAACAAGAAAAGCAAAGGTCCTGATACCGACCCCTGGCGGACCACAATGTATGAATTGACTTGAATCATTGTGTTTATCAGTGCTGGGTTTTTATTGCAGAGAAGATGCACTCTCTCTCTGCTTGTGTTGATTTGCTGTTAGTTGTGTAACTCCATTCAGTTACAAATTGCAGTCTCAGTTTAGGAACATAGGAACATTTTTGTAGTGCAAGTTTCATAAAAACATAGGGTCATTAGGAACAGGAGTAACCCATTAACCCCTCCAGCCTGCTCCGCCATTCAATTAGATCATGGCTTCTCAGTAACTCAACTCCATTTACCCGCCTTTGTTCCAAATCCCTTGATACCCTTACCCAACAAAAATCTATCAATCTCAGTCTTCAAAGCTCCAACTGACCCCCAGCATCCACAGCCGGCTCTGAGAGTTCCAGATTTCCACTACCCTTTGTGTGAAAAAGTGCTTCCTGATTATGCTCCTGAATGGAATAATTTTAAGACTATGCCCCCTTGTTCTGGATTCCCCACCAGAGGAAATAGTTTCACCATATCTACCATATCAAATCCTTTCAACATTTTAACTCTGTCGATCATACCACCCCCCAATCTCCTATACTCAAGATACAAAATGATAGTCACATAATTATACTCACATAATGATAGTCACAGAGTGAAAGTCACAGTATGATACCCACACAATGATCCTCACACAATCATCTTCACAGAATGCGAGGAAGATGATTCTCACAGAATAATACACAAAGAACGATACAACAACAACAATTCGCATTTATAAAGTGCCTTTAAAGTATTAATATGTCCCAAGGTGCTGAACAGGAGCACCATCAAACTAAATATTATACTGGGCCACTTGGGGATATTAGGGCAGGTGAGCAAAAGCTTGATCAAAGAGGTAGGTTTTAAGGAGCGTCATAAAGGAAAAGAGAGGTAGCGAGGCGGAGAGGTTTAGGCAGGGAATTCCAGAGCTTAGGGCCCAGGCGGCTGAAAATCAGGAATGCGCAAGAGGTCAGAATTGGAGGAGCGCAGATATCTCATTGGGTTGTAGGACTGGATGAGGGTACAGAGATAGGGAAGGGTGAGGCCATGGAGGGATTTGAAAACAAGGATGAGAATTTCAAAATCGAGGTGTTGCCGGACCGGGAGCCAATATAGCTCAGCGAGTACAGGGGTGATGGGTGAACGGGACTTGGTGCGAGTTAGGACACGGGTAGGATACACACAGAATCATTTTCAGAATGATACCCACAGAATGATACTCACAGAATGGCACTGTTGGGCTTTTATCCTCGAATGGTGTTCATGGGATGATCCTCTCACAATGAAACTCATCATTAGTTGTGATGAAGGGACTTAATGGCCCAGAAATTCGGGTCTCCACAGGTGAGTACGCACAGGGTACTCACCTGTAGGCCCAATAGAAGTGCCGGTTTCCTGCATGCACTGCACATACGCGGGAAACCGGCACTTCCGTTCCCCTGAAAGAAGGGGTTCAGAGTTCGAACGCGTGCAGAGGAGAGGCTGCGCGTGCGCATCGAACTTCGGGTTTTTTTGCAGGTTTTCCCGGGAGGGTAAGTCTGCAGAATTTATACATGTAAAAAGCAGTCGTAAGGCCTGCTTTTTACAAGGTAAGTGGTGAATTAATTAAAATTAAAACATTTTTTCCACAGGTTTATTATTTTAAAATACTTTAAAGAAAGGTAAGTTTATTTTTAGCCCTGTTAGAAAATACATTTTTTTAAAAATTTAAATTATTGTTTAAAATAGTTATTTCATAATTTATAGTTTATTTTAAAAATGTGATGTTTTAAAACATTTATTTGAAGGTTTAGTGATGTTTTGGGGCCGTAGTATTTATAAGTTTTGACAGCTCTTCCTGTCAAACTTATGAATGGAGCATTCCCTGCTCCGATTGGCTCTCCATGGCCCACGTGATCCCAGGGGACACATCGAACTAACTGCGCCCCTGGGATACGCAAGCACTGCGCGCCGGCAGTTGGAGGAGGCCCCGGATCAGAATTCCATGCGGGCCCACAGCTCAACGGCCGGCGCGCAAGGTAAGTGCAGGTCGGGGGCTTCCACCCGCGGGAAGCCCCCGACCCGAATTTCTGGGCCATTATCCTGACGCAGTGATCTCGATAAAGATGATGTCTGAATGGGAAAGATATTGTTAAAAATAATATAAATCTGGAGTGATCAGCTTCTAAAAGTAAGGGGCAACTGGAATCGTTCATTAAAAATGGTCAAAGAAGTTACGATGCCTCCACATTAGAGGAGAGAAGAGAAGTGAAGAGTACTATCGTGTGAATATTGTTCGAAGATACACTGACTGGAAATGACCAGCTAACAATTCTGCAATGGAAGTGAACTAACCCTCAACAGTTCACAGTGGGGAGCTGGTTGACAAGAGAATAATGTCAAACTGTCACAGGCTTTGGAGCTGTCTGAAGAAATCCAACTGGTGTCTTGGCCTCTTACCAAGAATTCGACCCAGACATGAACCTGTGCAGTCAGGCAGTGAACTGGCAAAGCAGTGCCCACCGACTCCAAACTGCAAATCCCTTCTTATTCCCTCTATCTCCTCTTCTCACTGGGTGCAATCACACAGAGACCAGATGCCCTTTGGTACCTCACCCAAGTGCCTATTCTTTATGGGTGAGCCCGATGAATGTTGGCAAGCTATTCGACTAGAGGTGGAATCACGACTGAGTCTGCCCTGATTGTCACTCCACAGGGTGGATTTACCAACTGCACACTCCCAATGGGGAAGAATGAGCACCAGTTGGAGATAGAGCTGCAACACTGGGGCGCCAATTCTCTTAAAATCATAGAATGATACAGCAAAGAAGGAGGCCATTTGGCCCATCGTGCCTTTGGTAGAGCTATCCAATTAATCCCACTCCCCTGCTCTTTCCTCATAGCTCTGAAATTTTTTTCCCTTCAAGTATTTAAGCAATTCCCATTTTGAATGTTGCTATTGAATCTGCGTTCACCACCCTGTCTGGCAGTGCAATCCAGATCGTGACAACTCGCTGTGCAAATAAATGTTTACTCATCTCGCCTCTGGTTCTTTTGCCAATTATCTTAAATCTGTGTCCTCTGGTTACCAACCCTTCTGCCACTGGAAACAGTTTCTTCTTATTTACTCTGTCAAAACCATTCAGGATTTTAAAAACAGTTTCTATCTATCCTGTCCAGACCCCTCATGATTTTGAACACCTCTATCAAATCTCCCCTCAACCTTCTCTGCTCTAAGGAGAACAACCCCAGCTTCTCCAGTCTATCCACTTAACTGAAGTCCCTCATCCCTGGTACCATTCTAGTAAATCTCTAAGGCCTTAACATCCTTCCTAAAGTGTAGTACCCAGGATTGGCCACAATACTCCAGCTGAGATCTAAGCAGTGATTTATTAAGATTTACCATAACGACCATAACATGCATGAATGTCTATGTCGTCCTGCAGTCTGTTACGATCCTCAACAACAACAACAACAACAACTTGTATTTATATAACACCTTTAACATAGTAAAACAAGTCAAGGCACTTCACAGGAGCATTATTAAAAGAAAATTGATACCGATCCACATAAGGAGATATTAGGGCAGAGCTTGGTCAAAGAGATAGGGTTTAAGGAGCGTCTTAAAGGAGGAGATGGAGGTAGAGAGGAGGAGAGGTTTAGGAAGGGAATTCCAGAGCTTAGGGCTGTGGAATAGAAGGCACGGCCACCAATGGTTGAGTGATTATAATCAGGGATGCTCAGGAGGCTAGAATTGGAGGAGCGCAGATATCTCGGAGGGCTGTGGGGCTGGAGGAGATTACAGAGATAGGGAAGGGAGAGGCCATGGAGGGATTTGAAAACAAGGAAGAGAATTTTGAAATTGAGGCGTTGCTTAACCGGGAGCCACGGTAGGCCAGCGAGCACAGGGGTGATGGGTGAACAGGACTTGGTGCGAGTCAGGACACAGGCAGCCGAGTTTTGGATGACCTCAAGTTTACGGAGGATAGAACGTGGGAGGCTGGCCAGGAGTGCGTTGGAACAGTCAAGTCTAGAGGTAACTAAGGCATGAATAAGGGTTTCAGCAGCAGATGATCTGAGGCAGGGGCAGAGTCAGGTGACGGATGTGGAAGTAGGCAGTCTTAGTGATGGCGAGGATATGTGGTTGGAAGTTCATCTCGGGGCCAAGGTTGCGAACAGTCTGGTTCAGCCTCAGACAGTTGCCAAGGAGAGGGATTGATTCAGTGACTAGGGAAGGGAGTTTGTGGCAGGGACCAAAGACAATGGCTTCATTCACCCCAAGATTTATTTGGAGGAAATTTTTGCTCATCCAGTACTGAATGTTAGTCAAGCAATCTGACAATTTAGAGACAGTGGAGGGATTAAGAGAAGTGGTGGTGAGGTAGAGCTGGGTGTCGTCAGCGTACATGTGGAAACTGACGCTGTGTTTTCGGATGATGTCGCCAAGGGGCAGCATGTAGATGAGAAATAGGAGGGGACCAAGGATAGATCCTGGGGGGATACCAGAGGTAACATTGCGGGAGCAGGAGGAGAAGCCTTTGCAGGTGATTCTCTGGCTACGAAAGATAAGAATGGAACCAGGCGAGTGCAGTCCCATGCAGCTGGATGATGGTGGAGAGGCGTTGGAGGAGGATGGAATGGTCAACCATGTCAAAAGCTCCAGACAGGGCGAGAAAGATAAGAAGGGATAGTTTACCTTTGCCACAGCCACATAGGACGTCATTTACATAGGACTGTATAGGATATACGGCACAGAAACAGGCGATTCGGCCCAACTAGTTCATTCCGGCGTTTATGCTCCACTCGAGCCTCCTCCCGTCTTTCCTCATCTAAAACTATCAGCATAAACCTGTATTCCCTTCTCCCTCATATGCTTGTCTAGCCTCCCCTTAAATGCATCTGTACTTTTCGCTTCAACCACTCCCTGTGGTAGCGAGTTCCACATTCTCACCACTCTTTGGGTAAAGAAGTTTCTTCTGAATTCCCTATTGGATTCCTTAGTGACTAGTTTATATTGATGGCCTCTAGTTTTGCTCTTCCCTACAAGTGGAAACACTCTCTCTGTATCTACTCTATCAAAACCTTTCATAATTTTAAAGACCTCTATTAGTTCACCCCTCAGTCTTTTTTCAAGAGAAAAGAGACCCAGCCTGTTCATCCTTTCCTGATATGTATACCCTCGCATTTCTGGTATCATCCTTGTAAATCTTCTCGGCACCCTCTCCAGTGCCTCTATATCCTTTTTATAATATGGTGACCATAATTGTACACAGTGCTCTAAGTGTGGTCTAAGCAAGTTTCGATACAGGTTTAGCATAACTTCTCTACTTTTCAATTCTATCTCTCTAGAAATAAACCCTAGTGCTTTGTTTGCTTTTTTTATGGCCTTTTTTTGTGTCGCAACTTTTAGTGATTTGTGTATTTGTACTCCGAGATCCCTTTGTTCCTCTACCCCACCTAGACTCGCACCCTCCAAGTAATAAGTGACCTCCCTATTCTTCCTACCAAAATGTAATACCTCACATTTATCTGTGTTGAACTTCATTTGCCAATTATCATTTGTTTATTACATTTAATTGTTTACTACATTTCTGAGTTTCATTTCATATCTGCAAACTTTGAAATTATACCCTGTATACCCAAGTCCAGGTCATTAATATACACCATAAAGAGCAGTGGTCTTAATATCGACCCCTGGGGAACACCGCTGTATACCCCTCTCCAGTCTGAAAAACAACCATTCACCACTACTCTCTGCTTTCTGTCCCTTAGCCAATTTTGTATCCACGCTGCCAATGCCCCTTTAATTCCATGGGCTTTAATTTTGCTAACAGGTCTATGTGGTGCTCTATCAAATGCCTTTTGAAACTTCAAATACACATCAACCAAGCTATCCTCCTCAACCCTCCCTGTTACATCATCAAAGAACTAGATCAAGTTAGTTAAACTTGATTTTCCTTTAACAAATCAATGTGACTTTTATTTATTAACCCATAATTTTCCAAATGCCAATTAATTTTGTCCCAGATTATTGTCTCTAAAAGTTTTCCCACCACCGATGTTAGGCCGCCTGGCCTGTAGTTGTTGGGTTTATTCCTCTCCCCTTTTTGTAACATTTGCAATCACCAAGTCCTCTGGTACCACCTCCATATCCAAGGAGG
Source organism: Somniosus microcephalus (assembly GCF_052327205.1). Lineage (NCBI taxonomy): Eukaryota > Metazoa > Chordata > Chondrichthyes > Squaliformes > Somniosidae > Somniosus > Somniosus microcephalus. The sequence goes on along the minus strand of NC_141006.1, from coordinate 18,538,580 downwards.
ATTGGAAGATTGGAGCCAGAGCCTCCACAATTTCCACCCTAACTTTCCTCAGTAACCTAAATGCATCCCTTCCGGACTGGGTGACTTTTGTACTTTGAGGTACGCATGAGCCTCGCTTGGGTTTGTTGAAATCTCTCTCTACAGGCACTCCTGGTGGTCTAGTGCTGGTATAGATAATTATCACTGTCAGTCTGATAGCACAATCTAATGTATCCATTGCTATGGTATAGGTAAGTGTCCTCTCCCCTCCCTCCGCTCCCCCCAGCCCATGGCCAAGTAACACTACGCAGAGATATCTCTGCCAGTATAGCATGGTGTAACCTCGACATTCTGAAGACCTAAACTTGGGGATCTACTAATGACTGGCTGAACACCAGTAACCATCGTGTGTGTATGTAACAGACATTTTTGCACAAGCTCCACCAAGGAAAACAACCACATTCGTTATTGCTAATCGATTTCCCTTCATGTTATTCATGGTACGTTGGATGATGTGCACTTTTACAAGGACTGGAGTGTTATAATATTTTGGTAAGGTGAAGCGATGTCCTTTTTAGGCTTCAAGATCTAACTACTGTTATGTAAACATAGGGTGATAACAATCAGAGTTTACTTGTTGCTTAACCAGGGAGTTTTGCAGATTGAAAGGTTTTGCAAATTTCAGGCTCCACATCAAAAGCTGCCAACATCAAGGGGTTGATTTTAACTCAGCTGTGAGGCAGACTTTGAGGCGTGTGGCGGGTTAAAATCGCAAAAACTGGGGGTCGGGAACCCCCCTGCCTGGTTCCCGACCCGGAGCCATTTTAACCCAGGCGCATCTGATGGTCCCGAATCAGTATCGCCTCCAACAGGCGGGAGTGGTCTTTAAGGCCCTTAATCAGCAATAATTGGCCTTTATAATCCCATTTTAACAGGCCCTTGCATTATTAACCCTTTTCCCACATGAAACACGCCTGGTGGGGATCACGCCTGTGAAACCTGGCATGAGCACTATTGGCTTGCTGACTATCAGCTGCAGGTCAACCATTAAAGAGGAGATTTGATCAGTCATCATTTGCAGGTGGCAGGACTTTGTTGTTTCAGGCCTGGGGCAACTTTTAGCAGGCTTAACCAAACCTGTGCAAGGTTGGAGCCTCACACACATCTCCAGTGTGACCTCCTGGGAAACCCCTCTCGCCACCCTCACTCAGCACTTCCTCAACGGAGGCATATACCAGAAGCATGGGAGCCATTTATTTCCTTCCCTTCTGGGGATTAGATGAGCTCTAACACCAGCCATGGCACCAGCAGAACCAGGAACAACAGCAGCAGCAACAGGAGCGCCAAGCTGCTGCTCACCCACCTGAAGCTGCACAGGCCAGAAGGGGCCAGCGCTTGGAAGTGACTTGAGAGCACCTTGCTGCACATCAGGGGGCCATGGGGACCCGTATCTGCACTGGCAGTCCTACTCAGAAGGACGTCCATGAAGGTCTGGTTTCTCTGTTCAATAGATGCCCATCGCTCCTCAAGAGATGTCATTCTATTGTGAACACTCACCATGTTTTCCATACTCTGGCGACTTATCTCCTCCATGGAGGTTGCCATCCTTTCCACGGTGATGCGTTCATGCGCCAATGACTCCACAAAGGCTCTGCTCATGTTCACTATGGACTCCTGCATTCGCTCCACACTCCCATCGACCCTGGAGACAAAACCTGCCAGAGACTCCTGCATCTGTTCTTGGAGTTCCAGCCCCGCTGATCTTATGGATGGACCCCGAGGCAGAGGGTCGACATGCAGCTGAGCCGAGCTGGCAGAGTCCTGCGCCCTCTGACTAGCACTCTCCGCTGCTGTCCCTGTCTCCACAATCTGCTGATGCTCACTTGTGAGTTGTGATACACCAGGTGGCAACACTACTCTATGTCCCGAAGATCCCACCGAGGTGTGAGTGTCTGCGCTGGTGCTGGGTGCGCTTAATTCTGCTGACGCTGCGCCCTCAGACATTGCAGATTCCTCTGAGGAGTCTGGAAGCTCAGGATCTTCCTCCTGGACAGTGGGGATGGGGGGCTCTCGATGGTCCTGTGGGGGAGTGAAGGAAAGAGTTAGAGATGTGAGGTCAAGGTTACATGCACATTGCATATTGCAGATGATCAAAGGTCCATCTGTTATAGCTTCAGAATCATTATCAGTGACTCATGCAATGTCAATGAGAGAGATGGAAAACTATTCTGTCACCAGCTTGCTGTGATGCACCCGTCTGTCTGTCCCCCACTTGCGCCTTTTCCTCCAGTCCTACCATCTCCAGGACCGCCTCCTCCCAGGGGGTGAGGTGGGCTACTGATGGTGGCCCTCCTCCTGTCCTCGCTCGTTCTCTTTATTGTGAGCTCTCTTTTCCTGCAATGAGGGAGACAAATGGAGTTTGAGTGAGAATGAAGGAGTGAGTGCAGAGAATCCATAGCATAGATGCTTAGAAGGAGACAAAGATGGAGTGAGGTGGCAAGACCAAGGGCCCTCCCTGTGTGTTGTCAGTTGTGTTCATGTAAGAAGTCACACAACACCAGGTTATAGTCCAACAGCTTTATTTGAAATCACAAGCTTTCGGAGCGCTGCTTCTTCGTCAGGTGAAGTGGAGAAATGCATAAAGACACAGCTTATATAGTCAGAGAATCATGTCAGATGTTTACAGGTAATGTTTCCAACTGCCATTTATCACACCTCGGCAGAGAGATAATCATAGCAATCAAAGGTGTGAATGGTGTCCAAACAGGTCAGTCAGGAAAACATTACATCAAAGAACAATGAGGTGGGGTCACAAGGGGTCAAATATTGCAGATGCTGGGGTCTGTATGAAAAACAAAAAAACAGATAAAAAACATTTTTTTTGCTGGAAATCACAGCAGGTCCGGCCGCATCTGTGTAGAGAGAACAAGCCAATGTCAACTTGAGTCTGGATGACCCTGCATCAGGTGTGGTTACATGTAGCGTGACATGAACCCAAGATCTCGGTTGAGGCCGTCCTCATGGGTGCGGAACTTGGCTATCAGTTTCTGCTCGACGATTTTGCGTTGTCGTGTGCCTCGAAGGCCACCTTGGAGAATGCTTAGCCGAAGATCGGAGGCTGAATGTCCTTGACTGCTGAAGTGTTCCCCGACTGGGAGGGAACACTCCTGCCTGGTGATTGTTGCGCGGTGTCTGTTCATCCGTTGTCACAGTGTCTGCATGGTCTCGCCGATGTACCATGCTCCGGGGTATCCTTTCCTGCAATGTATGAGGTAGACAAGGTTGGCCAAGTCACATGAGTATGTACCATGTACCTGGTGGGTGGTGTCCTCACGTGTGATGATGGTATCTGTGTTGATGATCTGGCATGTCTTGCAGAGGTTGCTGTGGCAGGGTTGTGTGGTGTCGTGGTCGCTGTTCTCCTGAAAGCTGGGTAATTTGCTGCGAACGATGGTCTGTTTGAGGTTAGGCGGCTGTTTGAAAGCGAGTAGTGGAGGCGTGGGGATGGCCTTAGCGAGGTGTTCATCGTCATCAATGACATGTTGAAGGCTGCAAAGAACATGGCGTAGTTTCTCCGCTCCGGGGAAGTACTGGATGACGAAGGGTACTCTGTTGGTTGTGTCCCATGTTTGTCTTCTGAGGAGGTCTATGCGATTTTTCGCTGTGGCCCGTCGGAACTGTCGATCGACGAGTCGAGCGGCATATCCCGTTCTTACAAGGGCGTCTTTCAGTGTCTGTAGGTGTCCATCGCATTCCTCCTTGTCTGAGCAGATCCTGTGTATTCGCAGGGCTTGTCCATAGGGGATGGCTTCTTTAACGTGGTTGGATGGAAGCTGGAGAAGTGACGCATCGTGAGGTTGTCCGTGGGCTTGCGGTAGAGTGAAGTGCTGAGGTGTCCATCTTTGATGGAGATTCATGTGTCCAGGAATGAAACCGATTCTGAGGAGTAGTCCATGGTGAGTTTGATGGTGGGATGGAACTTGTTGATGTTGTCGTGTAGTCTTTTCAGTGATTCTTCGCCGTGGGTCCATAGGAAGAAAATGTCGTCGATGTATCTGGTGTATAGCGTTGGTTGGAGATACTGTGCAGCGAAGAAGTCTTGCTCGAACTTGTGCATGAAGATGTTTGCGTATTGGGGTGCGAATTTGGTCCCCATGGCTGTTCCGTGTGTTTGGGTAAAGAACTGGTTGTCGAAGGTGAAGACATTGTGGTCAAGGATGAGTTGTAGGATGGCGTCTGGAGATTGGCTGTTGTTGGTGTTGAGTACTGAGGCTGTCGCAGCGATGCCGTCATCGTGGTGGATACTGGTGTAGAGTGCCGAGACATCCATCGTGGCGAGGAGTGTTCCTGGTTCAACTGGTCCGTGGGTGCTGAGTTTCTGTAAGAAGTCTGTAGTGTCGCGACAGAAGCTGGGGGTTCTCTGTACGATGGGTTTCAGGATGCCCTTGACATATCCAGAGAGGTTCTCACACAGGGTTCCGTTGCCTGATGCAATAGGATGTCCGAGTGTGTTGGCTTTGTGTATCTTTGGGAGGCAGTAGAAGTCTCCTACACGGGGAGTACGTGGGATGAGAGCATGTAGGATGCTTTGAAGGTCTGGATCGAATGTCTTGATCAGTCTGTTGAGTTGGCGGGTGTGTTCTTTGGTCGGATCTGCGGGTAACTGTCTGTAGTGTTCCTGGTTGTCCAGTTGTCGGTATACTTCTTTGCAATAGTCCGTTCTGTTCTGTATGACGATGGCGCCTCCTTTGTCTACTGGTTTGATGACGATGTTGCGGTTGGTCTTGAGAGCGTGGATGGCGTTGCGTTGTTCTCGGGTGACATTCTGGACTGTCTTGTGAGTGCGGCTGATGAATCTGGCGTTGATGCATCTCCTGACAGCTTGAGCATACATGTCAAGCTTAGGGCAGCGACCCTCCGGAGGGGTCCAATTTGACTCTTTCTTCTTCGGTTGCTGCACTGCGGATCCCTCTGTCTGCTGTTCCGGATCATTGATTGTCTCATTGGATTTGCTGCTGATTGAAATAAAGAATAGATTTGCCTTCCAAAGCTAGGCTTTATTAACTTTAAAATCTGCAGCACATCTTCCCATATCCAGTCCCAACCAAAGCTGGAAAAGAACTGAATTTAAGGTGGCCACAACACATCATGTGATCATCAACTACCAATGAGATTACAACATATATCCCAAGGCAGTTAACAAACAACCAATCACAATACTTTTACTAAACAAGGAATAATCACCACATTCACCCCTCCTTTTAAAATATACTCCAACCTAAATAACCTTTACAATTTATAATTAATTATTTACAACTAAAACTATGCACAACAAAAATAAAACTGTTCACATGACACAATACTAAATGAACAACAACAAATAGTAACATTGCACATAAGTATTAAGTATCTCTCAACTAAAACAATATACTATAATATTTCAACAATTTTAAAACATTACTATCAATTTAAAAGTCCATTTTCAATCAGTCGACCGGATATCTTGTTTGTGTCGACCTTCTTAACCTTGGTGAAATTCCTTGCCCTCCCACACCAGAAGGCACAGAAGTATCTTCAGCAGGAAGGCTATCCATATCCAGATTTTCAACGGTTTCCAGATTAGAAATCCCATCAGAAGGTAAACTGGGACAGTCATAAACATCTATCAAGGGCTGACTAATAGAAGTATAATTATCTGCAATCGGATTGGAAATATTCGTAGTATCTGTAACAGCATCCACCTTATCTGAATCATGACTATTGTTAATATCCTCAGAAGAGGGCTGGCCCCCACAAGGAGCCAAGTCTTTAATTGAAACAGTACTTTCTTTCCCATCTTGGAATCGAATATGAGTATATTGGGAATTTGCCTCCAACAGCTCCACCTCCTCCACCAAAGGATCATATTTTGACAATCTAACATGGTGTCGAAGCAGCACAGGTCCCTGCATAGTAAGCCATGAAGGTACCGAATATCCCGTAGTAGATCTCTGCGGATAGTTAAAGAGCCTTTCATGGGGGGTCACATTAGTAGCCGTTGAAAGCAATGATCTAATGGAATGCAGGGCATCAGGCAGTACCATTTCCCACTGTGTATTCTTAAGGTTCCGGGATGTCAAAGCCAACATAACTGCCTTCCAGATCACCCCATTGTATCGTTCGCACTGTCCATTACCCTGGGGATTATACGGGGTAGTTCTGCTAGTAGAAATTCTCCGACTCTGAAGGTATTCCTTCAACTGGGAAGACATAAAAGAACTTCCCTGATCCGAATGGATATACGCAGGCATCCCAAAGATGACAAAAAGTTGAGTCAGACATTTAATAACTGTAGCAGCTGATACATCTGCACAAGGAAAAGCAAAAGGGAACCTTGAAAACTCATCCACAACAGTAAATATATATCGGTTTTGAGTAGTTGCAGGAAGAGGCCCCTTAAAATCGACGCTCAAACGTTCAAAAGGAGAAGTAGCCTTTATAAGATGAGCTCGTTGAGGCTTAAAGAAATTCGGTTTACACCGAGCACAGATAGAACATGATGAAGTCATCCGCTTGACGTCTTCAACTGAAAAAGGCAAGTTCTTACTGCGTACAAAGTGTATCATCCTCGTAACCCCAGGATGACATAAGGCATTGTGAAGATTAATAAGCGTATCTCCGTGAATCACAGAACAATAAGCCCTCGACAGTGCATCAGCAGCAACATTATCCTTCCCCGGACGATAAACTATGTCAAAATGGTAACATGCCAACTCAATCCTCCATCTCATTATTTTATCATTTTTGATCTTTCCAAAATGTTTAACATCAAACATAAAGGACACAGATTTTTGATCAGTTACCAACGTGAAATGTCGCCCCGATAAATAATGTCTCCATTTACGCAATGCTTCTACTATTGCGTATGCCTCTTTCTCTATTGAAGAATGTCTTTTTTCACTATTGTTCAAAGTACGTGAGAAAAAGGCCACAGGTCTTCCATTTTGGTTCAGAGTAGCCCCAATTGCAAAATCCGAAGCATCCGTCTCGATCACAAAGGGAACCTGCTCATCAATAGAATGCACAACTGCTCCTAAAATATCCTTTTTAAAATTCTCAAAACATGTCCTGGCCTCCCATGATAGAGGATATGTCGTAACCCGAATAAGAGGCCGGATCTTCCGTGAAAAATTTGCAATCCAATTAGAATAATACGAAAATAGTCCAACAACTCGTTGCAAAGCCTTAGAATTAGTAGGACAAGGTAAATCAATCAATGGTCGCAGACGTTCTGGATCTGGTTTAATCTTGTTTCCCGAGATAATATACCCCAATAGATTTACCTCAGTAGTCGAAAAGATACATTTCTCTTTGTTAAAAGTTAAACCAACTTTTTCCGCAGCTTGAAGGAATCTTTTTAAATTAGAATCATGCTCCACCCTTGATTTGCCACACACTGTGATGTCATCTAAGTATGAAAAGGTGTCAGAGAGGGAGTTATCACTTATAAAAGCATCCATTGCCCGTTGAAAACAAGCAACACCATTAGTAACACCAAATGGTATTCGGCAAAACTGATACAGCTTTCCACCAGCCTCAAAGGCCGTATATGGTTGATTCTTCTTAACAATAGGAATCTGATGATAAGCACTCTTTAAATCAATAGTGCTAAAAACCTTACACTGAGATACTTTGTTGATAAGCTCATCAATCTTAGGCAAAGGGTACGCATCTAATTGAGTATACCTATTAATAGTTTGGGAATAGTCTATCACCATTCGTTTCTTGTGTCTCTCGTTAGTCGTGACAACTACCTGTGCTCGCCAAGGTGAACAACTAGGTTCAATGATTCCTTCCAATAAGAGATGTTGAACTTCAGAATTAATAAATTCTCTATCCTGACTACTATATCTTCTTGACTTGGTAGCAATTGGCTTACAATCCGACATCAAATTGGAAAAAAGTGACAATGGAGAAGTAGATAAAGAGGTTAATCCACAAATAGATAAAGGTGGCTTAGTCCCTCCAAATGAAAGACTAAGAGACTCGTGTAACTGAAGCACATCATGTCCAATCAAAATATCCGCACAGAGATTAGGCAAAACAGATAGGCGTATATCAGTATACGTATTACCTAGAAGAATCATTTTCACAAAGCAACAACCAGCTATTTGTGAAGTAAGGGTTGTCTGAGCCATACACACCTGATACGTAACAGGCAAAATTTTCAAATGCTTCTCCTTCGCAAACTGAAGACTTATAAAACTCTCAGTACTGCCCGTATCTATAAGGGCCTTCACTTCCAACCCATTAACTTGAGCCGTAACTATAGCTTTGTTTAGGTCATGAGCAATGCAGCAGAAATTGATGCAATAAACGCCCTATCTAAAGGCTGAATAGTCACAGAGGAGGTAGTGGAGGAGGGCCCTCCCACACCAGGAGAGGAGGAGGTAATTGAACCTGATGATTTGCACACGCGTGCATAATGACCTCTCTTGCCGCATTTACTACACACAGCCTCCCGAGCAGGACACTTCAGACGAGGGTGCCGGATATTCCCACAAAAATAACACTTCTGAATCCTAGAGGCAACAGCCGCCGAAGTAGAAACTGTTTCAGAATCTAGTAAACCACTCCCATTAAGTCCACATAATTCCTTTTCATCCGAAACTGCCAAAACCATAGTCGCAGGCCGATTAAAAAGAGCATAAGAATCCGAACTTCTCTGAGCCACATCCAATGTAGAAGCTTGCTCAAAAGCACTTTTAAGATCCAAAGTCTTATTTTCTAACAACCGCTGACGAATTGATCTAGACAGTAATCCATTAATAAAAGCATCCCGTACCGATTCTTCCTTATATTCTTCAGCCGTCACGGCCTTATAATTACAGTTAACACTAAGGCACCGAAGTGCTTGTAAATAAGTATCCAAAGATTCTCCCACCTGCTGCCTACGGGCAGATAGAAGGTGACGTGCAAATACCTCATTCTTTGGTTTAACAAAAATCTTTTCCAATGTAGAAATAGCCACTTCATAAGTTTTACAGTCCAAAATATATTTATATACATCCGGAGCAATGTAGTTGATCAGCATATTCAGCTTATTTAGAGACTCTTGATCCAACACGCCCAAAAAGTTTTTAAATGTACAATACCAATGTTTCCATTTATCATCCACTCCAGCAGAATTGAGGTCAGCCTTGAATCATTCTGGTTGAAGATATCGCTCCATTCTAACATAAAGTTAATAAATTGAAATAAAGAATAGATTTGCCTTCCAAAGCTAGGCTTTATTAACTTTAAAATCTGCAGCACATCTTCCCACATCCAGTCCCAACCAAAGCTGGAAAAGAACTGAATTTAAGGTGGCCACAACACATCATGTGATCATCAACTACCAATGAGATTACAACATATATCCCAAGGCAGTTAACAAACAACCAATCACAATACTTTTACTAAACAAGGAATATTCACCACACTGACATCTTGGGATTTGTGGAAGAATTCCCGGAGCCTCATTCTCCTAATGAATTCCTCTGTGTCTGCCGCGAGACCGATGGGGTCCATTTTGGTGGTGGGGCAAAAATTGAGCCCTCGGCTGAGAACTTCAATTTCCTCTGGTTGAAGGGTGTGGTCGGACAGGTTGACGATGGATTTCCCTGTGGTTTCAACCGTGGTACCAGGGGAGGCTTGGTTGCTGCTGCTGGTGATGCCGAGTTTCTCAAGCTTCCTGTTCTTGGTGTGCATGTAGGTAGCGTAGTTCCGTTGCCTTGTTTGTTTGGCGGTGTCTCGTAGCTGGTCTGCTGTGTCCTGAGCACAGGCTGAGAACATGGACTCCATCTCAGTTTCGAGGTTGCGGCGTCTGCTGTAGAGCTGGTGTACAAGATGGTTGAGGAGTGTGCGAGAGCTACGACGGCAGAGTTGTGATTTCCAGCAAAAAAAATGTTTTTTGTCTGTTTTTTTGTTTTTCATACAGACCCCAGCATCTGCAATATTTGTCCCCTTGTGACCCCACCTCATTGTCCTTTGATGTAATGTTTTCCTGACGGACCTGTTTGGACACCATTCACACCTTTGATTGCTGTGATTATCTCTCTGCCGAGGTGTGATAAATGGCAGTTGGAAACATTACCTGTAAACATCTGACATTATTCTCTGACTATATAAGCTGTGTCTTTATGCATTTCTCCACTTCACCTGATGAAGGAGCAGCGCTCCGAAAGCTTGTGATTTCAAATAAAGCTGTTGGACTATAACCTGGTGTTGTGTGACTTCTTACATTTGTCCACCCCAGTCCAACTCCGGCATCTCCACACCACAGTTGTTTTCATAGCATCAGAGTGATAGGGAGTGTGAGGGCTGCATAGTCGAAAAGTTAGCTGAATGTGAGCATAGAGAGAGAGGGAATGGGTAAGGGTGCATGGATGTCAGTGTCAAGTGGGATGTGGAGGAAGAGATTGCTAAAGCTGAGTGCTGGTGAGGAGAGGCAATGGAGATCAGATTGAGAGTGATGGGAACTTCATACTCACTTTTCCAGTGTGCTGAAGGTCATAAAATCTCTTCCTGCACTGTATCCAGGTTCTGCGGGTAGCCGATAAGGAGCTGACCTCCTCTGCCACTTGCAGCCACGCAGACTTTGTCTGCTGGGGAGGCATCTTCCTCCCTGATGAAGGGAATAGCACCTCCTTGTGAGCTCTTGCTCCCTCCACTAAAGCCTGCAGGGCAACGTCCTCAAAACGGGGTGCAGACCTCGGTCTTTCTCTTGCCATTCTGCTTCCAGCTCAGTGTATCAGCAAATGACAAAAGGTTGGCAGCCTGCAGAAGAAGCAAGGCTTGTTGCTGACCCTAAATGCAGCAGCAATAATGACGTCACATTATGCGACTTTCTGACTGAAAATATTCATTTGCCAAGGGTTCCCACACATTGGAAATCTATCGGCCAATTGAGTTAAAATTGAATCAATCTCACACACCCATTTAGATTCATGTGGGAAACACCAAATTCGGGGAACCTGACAATTCCCCGCACCTGAGTTAAAATCGAGCCACAAGTGTCTGGATTTATTTCGCTTTTTTAGGATAATTTTGCACTTGTAACAAAAGCTTACTGACAGAGTGTTACATCAGGTGTGTGACATCAGGAGCGTGACATGTGCATTGTTACATCAGGAGTGTGGTCAGCATGCACTACATGCAAGACATATATATGTACCAGCATTTATGAGGTGACAGGACGAGGTCGGGGGGGGTGGGGGGGGGGAATGATTACCTGTCACTTCTAACTGGAAAACTTGCTCTCATTTTTCTATTTTGACGAAGGATCTCCACCCAAAAGGTTTTTGTTTCAGGTGTGAGTGAATTTGTTATTTATTGGCAGAATGTACTGATGTTTTAGATTCTCCGTGAAAGGGCACGTGTTTGATTTTCCTGAAGTACCTCAATGCTAGGTATTAAATAGAGATCATGCATGTTCTCTCCCTCTTTGAGCCCATTCCACATTATGCAGCACATAAATAAAGAAGGACCAGCAGGTGACCTGTTGCCAGGTATCTCTCTGTCCCACTATGAACCTGTTGCCGGGCAACTCTCTGTCTCAGTATGAACTTGATTTCAGGTAATTCTCTGTCCCAGTGTGAATCTGTTGCCAGGTATCTCTGTCTCAGTATGAACCTGTTGATAGGTATCTCTCTGTCCCAGTATAAACATGTTGCCAGGTATCTCTCTGTCCAAGTATGAATCTGTTGCCAGGTATCTCTCTGTCCCAGTATGAACTTGTTGACAGGTATCTCTCTGTCCCACTAGGAACATGTTGACAGGTATCTCTCTGTCCCAGTATGAACCTGTTGCAAGGTATCTTTCTGTCCCAGTATGAACTTGTTGACAGGTAACTCTCTGTCCCAGTGTCAACCTGTTACCAGGTATCTCTGTTCCAGTATGAACCTGTTGCCAGGTAACGCTCTGCCAATGTATGAACTTGTTGCCAGGTATCTCTCCATCTCAGAATGGACCTGTTGCCAGGTCCCTCTCTGTCCCAGTATGAAGCCGTTGCCATGTATCTTTCTGTCCCAGTATGAACTTGTTGACAGGTATCTCTCTGTCCCACTAAAAACATGTTGACAGGTATCTCTCTGTGCCAGTATGAACCTGTTGCCAGGTATCTTTATGTCCCAGTATGAACTTGTTGACAGGTATCTCTCTGTCCCAGTATGAAACTGTTACCAGGTATCTCTGTCCCAGTATGAACCTGTTGCCAGGTAACTCTCTGCCAATGTATGAACTTGTTGCCAGGTATCTCTCCATCTCAGAATGAACATGTTGCCAGGTATGTCTCTGTCCCAGTATGAACCTGAATCCAGGTCCCTCTCTGTCCCAGTATGAAACTGTTGCCAGGTATCTCTCTGTCCCACTATGAACATGTTGACAGGTATCTCTCTGCCCAGTATGAACCTGTTGCCAGGTATCCCTCTATCCCAGTATGAACCTGTTGCCAGGTAACTCTTTGACCCGGTATGAACCTGTTGCCAGGGATCTCTCTGTCCCAGTGTGAAACTGTTGCCAGGTATCTCTCTGTCCGAGTATGAAACTGTTGCTATATATCTCTCTGTCCCTGTATGAAACTTTGCCAGGTAGCTTTCTGTCCCAGTATGAACCTGTTGCCATGTATATCTCTGTCCCAGTATGAACATGTTGCCAGGTATCTCACTGACCCAGTAAGAAACTGTTGCTATATATCTCTCTGTCCCTGTATGAACCTTTGCCAGGTAGCTCTCTGTCCCAGTATGAACCTGTTGCCATGTATCACTCTGTCCCAGCATGAACATGTTGCCAGGTATCGCTCTGTCCCGGTATGAACCTGTTGCTAGGTAACTCTCTGTACCAGAATGAATCTGTTGACAGGTATCTCTCTGTCCCAGTATGAACTTGTTGCCAGGGATCTCTCTGTCCCAGTATGAACTTGTTGCCAGGTATATCTCTGTCTCTGTATGAACCTGTTGACAGGTATCTCTCTGTCCCAGTATGAACTTGTTGCCAGGGATCTCTCTGTCCCAATGTGAACCGGTTGCCAGGTATATCTCTGTCTCTGTATGAACCTGTTGCCAGGAATCTCGCTGGCCCAGTATGAAGCTGTTGCCAGGTATCTCTCTGTCCCACTATGAAACTGTTGCCAGGTATATTTCTGTCCCAGTACAAACTTGTTTCCAGGTATCTCTCTGCCCCAGTCTGAACCTGATCCCAGGTAAATCTCTGCCCCAGTATGAACCTGTTGCCAGGTATCTCTCTGTCAATGTATGAACTTGTTGACAGGTAACTCTCTGTACCAGTATGAACGTGTTTACAGGTAACTCTGTCTCAGTATGAACCTGTTGCCAGGTATCTCTCTGTCCCAGTATGAACCTGTTGCCAGGTATCTCTCTGTCCCAGTATGAACCTGTTGCCAGGTATCTCTCTGTACAGTGTAAACCTGTTGCCAAGTATCTGTCTGTCAAAGTATGAACCTGTTGCCAGGTATCTCTCTGTCCCTGTATGAACCTGTTGCCAGGTATCTCTGTGTCCCAGTATGAGCCTGTTGCCTGGTATCTCTCTGTTCCACTATGAACCTATTGCCAAGTATCTCTCTGTCCCAGTATGAAACTGTTGCCAGGTATCCCTCTGTCCCAGTGTGAACCTGTTGCCAGGTATCTCACAGTCCCAGTGTGAAACTGTTGCCAGGTATCTCTCTGTCCCAGTATGAAACTGTTGCCAGGTATCTCTCTGTCCCAGTAGAACATGTTGCCAGGTATCTCTCTGTCTCAGTATGAAACTGTTGCCAGGTATCTCACAGTCCCAGTATGAAACTGTTGCCAGGTAGCTTTCTGTCCCAGTATGAACCTGTTGCCATGTATCTCTCTGTCCCAGTATGAACATGTTGCCAGGTATCTCACTGACCCAGTAAGAAACTGTTGCTATATATCTCTCTGTCCCTGTATGAACCTTTGCCAGGTAGCTCTCTGTCCCAGTATGAACCTGTTGCCATGTATCACTCTGTCCCAGCATGAACATGTTGCCAGGTATCGCTCTGTCCCGGTATGAACCTGTTGCCAGGTAACTCTCTGTACCAGAATGAATCTGTTCACAGGTATCTCAGGTTCCAGTAGGAACTTGTTGCCAGGTAACTCTCTGTCCAAGTATGAACCTGTTGACAGGTATCTCTCTGTCCCAGTATGAACTTGTTGCCAGGGATCTCTCTGTCCCAATGTGAACCGGTTGCCAGGTATATCTCTGTCTCTGTATGAACCTGTTGCCAGGAATCTCGCTGGCCCAGTATGAACCTGTTGCCAGGTATCTCTCTGTCCCACTATGAAACTGTTGCCAGGTATATTTCTGTCCCAGTACGAACTTGTTTCCAGGTATCTCTCTGCCCCAGTCTGAACCTGATCCCAGGTAAATCTCTGCCCCAGTATGAACCTGTTGCCAGGTATCTCTCTGTCAATGTATGAACTTGTTGACAGGTAACTCTCTGTACCAGTATGAACGTGTTTACAGGTAACTCGGTCTCAGTATGAACCTGTTGCCAGGTATCTCTCTGTCCCTGTATGAACCTGTTGCCAGGTATCTCTCTGTCCCAGTGTAAACCTGTTGCCAAGTATCTGTCTGTCAAAGTATGAACCTGTTACCAGGTATCTCTCTGTCCCTGTATGAACCTGTTGCCAGGTATCTCTGTGTCCCAGTATGAGCCTGTTGCCAGGTATCTCTCTGTTCCACTATGAACCTGTTGCCAAGTATCTCTCTGTCCCAGTATGAAACTGTTGCCAGGTATCTCTCTGTTCCACTATGAACCTGTTGCCAGGTATCTTACAGTCCCAGTATGAAACTGTTGCCAGGTATCTCTCTGACCCAGTATGAAACTGTTGCCAGGTATCTCTCTGTCCCAGTAGAAAATGTTGCCAGGTATCTCTCTGTCCCAGAATGAAACTTTTGCCATCTATCTCACTGACCCAGTAAGAACTTGTTGCCAGGTATCTCTCTGTCCAAGTATGAACCTGTTGACAGGTATCTCTCTGTCCCAGTGTGAACTTGTTGCCAGGGATCTCTCTGTCCCAATGTGAACCTGTTGCCAGGTATATCTCTGTCTCAGTATGAACCTGTTGCCAAGTATCTCTCTGTCTCAGCATGAACTTGTTGCCAGGTATCTCTCTGTCCCAGTATGAACCTGTTGCCAGGTATTTCTCTGTCTCAGTATGAACCTGTTGCCAAGTATCTCTCTGTCTCAGTGTGAACCTGTTGCCAGGTATATCTCTGTCTCAGTATGAACCTGTTGCCAAGTATCTCTCTGTCCCAGTATGAACCTGTTGCCAGGTATCTCTCTGTCTCAGTATGAACTTGTTGCCAGGGATCTCTTTGTCCCCATATGAACCTGTTGCCAGGTATCTCTCTGTCCCAGAATGAAACTGTTGACAGGTATTCTCTGTCCCAGTATGAACTTGTTGCCAGGGATCTCTCAGTCCCAATGTGAACCTTTTGCCAGGTATCTCTGTCCCAGTATGAACCTGAATCCAGATATCTCTCTGTCCCAGTATGAAGCTGTTGCCAGGTATCTCTCGGTCACAGTATGAACCTGTTGCCAGGTATCTCTCTGTCCCAGTATCGATCTGTTGCCAGGTGTCTCTTTGTCCCTGTATAAACCTGTTGCCAGGACATCTCTGTCCCAATATGAACTTGTTGCCAGGTATCTCTCTGTCCCAGCATGAACAGGTTGCCAGGTATCTCTCTGTCCCAGTATGAAACTGTTGCCAGATATCTCTCTGTCCCAGTATGAAACTGTTGCCAGATATATCTCTGTCCCAGTATGAAACTGTTGCCAGGTATCTCTCTGTCCCAGTATGAACCCGTTGACAGGTATCTCTCTGTCCCAGTATGAACCTGATGCCAGGTATCTCTCTGTCCCAATATGAACCTGTTGCCAGGTATCTCTCTGTCCCAGTATGAACCTGTTGCCAGGTAACTCTCTGTCTCAGTATGAACCTTTTGCCAAGTATCTCTCTGTCCCAGTATGAACATGTTGCCAGGTATCTCTCTGTCCCAGTATGAACCTGTTGCCAGGTATCTCTCTGTCCCAGTATGAACATGTTGCCAGGTATCTCTCTGTCCCAGTATGAACCTGTTGCCAGGTATCTCTCTGTCCCAGTATGAACCTGTTGCCAGGTATCTCTCTGTCCCAATATGAACCTGTTGCCAGGTATCTCTCTGTCCCAGTATGAACCTGTTGCCAGGTATCTCTCTGTTCCAGTATGAACTTGTTGCCAGGTATCGCTCTGTCCCAGTATGAACCTGTTGCCAGGTATCTCTCTGTCCCAGTATGAACCTGTTGCCAGGTATCTCTCTGTCCCAGTATGAACCTGTTGCCAGGTATCTCTCTGTCCCAGTATGAACTTGTTGCCAGGTATCTCTCTGTCCCAATATGAACCTGTTGCCAGGTATCTCTCTGTCCCAGTATGAACCTGTTGCCGGGTATCTCTCTGTCCCAGTATGAACATGTTGCCAGGTATCTCTCTGTCCCAGCATGAACTTGTTGCCAGGTATCTCTCTGTCCCAGTATGAACATGTTGCCAGGTATCTCTCTGTCCCAGCGTGAACATGTTGCCAGGTATCTCTCTGCCCCAGTATGAACCTGTTGCCAGATATCTCTCTGTCCCAGTATGAACCTGTTGCCAGGTATCTCTCTGTCCCAGTATGAACCTGTTGCCAGGTATCTCTCTGTCCCAGTATGTACCTGTTGCCAGGTATCTCTCTGTCCCAGTATGAACCTGTTGCCAGGTATCTCTCTGTCCCAATATGAACCTGTTGCCAGGTATCTCTCTGTCCCAGTATGAACCTGTTGCCAGGTATCTCTCTGTCTCAGTATGAACCTGTTGCCAGGTATCTCTCTGTCCCAGTATGAACCTGTTGCCAGGTATCTCTCTGTCCCAGTATGAACCTGTTGCCAGGTATCTCTCTGTCCCAGTATGAACCTGTTGCCAGGTATCTCTCTGTCCCAGTATGAACATGTTGCCAGGTATCTCTCTGTCCCAGTATGAACCTGATGCCAGGTATCTCTCTGTCCCAGTATGAACCTGTTGCCAGGTATCTCTCTGTCCCAGTATGAACCTGTTGCCAGGTATCTCTCTGTCCCAGTATGAACATGTTGCCAGGTATCTCTCTGTCCCAATATGAACCTGTTGCCAGGTATCTCTCTGTCCCAGTATGAACCTGTTGCCAGGTATCTCTCTGTCCCAGTATGAACTTGTTGCCAGGTATCGCTCTGTCCCAGTATGAACTTGTTGCCAGGTATCTATCTGTCCCAGTATGAACTTGTTGCCAGGTATCGCTCTGTCCCAGTATGAACCTGTTGCCAGGTATCTCTCTGTCCCAGTATGATCCTGTTGCCAGGTATCTCTCTTTCCCAGTATGAACCTGTTGCCAGGTATCTCTCTTTCCCAGTATGAACCTGTTGCCAGGTATCTCCCTGTCCCTGTATGACACTGTTGCCAGGTATCTCTCTGTCCTAGTATGAAAGCAGCAGTTAAGGGCAATGTTCCATCCCTCGTCTTTCCATTTCTTATGGTGGCCTCCGTCCCACAACTTTCAGTTTTGGTAGGGTCACCAAGGTGAAAATGCATGAGAAATCATTCAGAACAAGGCCATATGTCAGCCATTGCCTGGAGTGCCATCATGTCCCATGTTGCCTTTTAACTTGACTGCCTCAAATTACACCGTAAACAGACAGGAAAGATTGCTGTGAGTATGTAGACAAGATTTAAATTGCTGAGAGAAATGCCCGAAGCCTTCATTTATGTGCTCCGTTATTAATAGGTTTTGTCTGAGCTGCTCAGTCTTGGTATTTGTATTTTAGACACGTCACTTCTCATCTGACGTCAGGAATGTACACATTTAATCAGAGGATCTGAGTGATTGTTGTTAGAGGAGAAACACATAAGCCATTAATTCTAGATAGGTTTGCAATATCCCTCCCAGTAGCTGACCACCTATTTTGTACATAGTGTTTTTCCCCCTCCAAGTTTAACCCTGCTCTTCTGAAAGCACTAACTTCTTTCTAGGGTTTTGTTCTGCTGCACTGGCCTCACACCAGTACCTCCGCTAAGTGACCATTCTTCAATTAGAACCAACAGGCTATTTGACTGTGGGGGCATCAGAGCTAAGCTCAGTCCTATCCTCACCTGACATACATCCACACGCACGCGCACGCACATGCTCACCCTTACATTACACTGCTAACAGAGAATATAATATACCTGCAGTTCTTTGAGGCGCAGTGCATAAGGACTGTGCTTCTCGAGGAAGGCTGTCACAGACCCGTGCCACTTCCTGCAATAAGATGTACAACCGACTACCCCAGCTAGCACAGCATGGCCAGCTGCAGTCAAGGTCACTGCAAACCAAAACTTCTTAGCTCCGGCTCCTTCCAGGCCGCCACAGGGGATATCATTCATATCAGTCAATCTGTAATCCATGTTTATATTAAGCATGTGACTGAGGCCATGTTTGGTAAAGTAAACACTTTCATTACTTCCCCCATAGACAACTGGACACAGCAGGGTAGACTTTTATGATTTGCACAGATTGCAGGCTTCCCCCAAGTCGAGGGCCTCATTGATTGCACCATGTTGCACTGTGGGCTCCTTCAGATGACCCCACTACCTTCATGAATTACAAGATCTTCCATTCCATTAATGTGCAACTGTTCCAGCAGTGCATCATGCAGGTCCTGGCCTGCGACCCTGGCAGTTGCCATGACGCTTTAATATGGTGGTAAACATCCATTCCTCCCTCCACTCTCTGCCCCTGGACAGCAACTGAGAGGCTGGGTGTTTGGAAACAAGGGCTATCCCCTTCACAGTTATGACTCCTCGCAGGAACCCACTCCTGGAGTCCAAACTATACTACAATCAGATCCATGGCTCAACTTGAGTCCTCATCAAACAGACCATTGAAGTCCTCAAACAACAATTCTGTTGCCTGGGCAGGTCTGGTGGCTTCCTGCAATACAGCCCACAAAGAGTGTGCCTTATGATCGTGGTTTGCTCTATGGTTTGCTCTGCATGGAGCCACCACTGGATGAGGACCCTCAGCGTGATGACATAGAGGATGGTGAGGAAGCCATTGATGACATAGAGGATGGTGAGGAAGCAGGAGGGTCAAACACCAGCCTGCAGCCAGAGGTCCTCAGCAGCAGCTCATTGAAGAGCACTTCAGCTGAACAATCCCTGCTCCCCCACATTAACAGTCATGCTTAATATCTCTCCCAGTCCTTCCACCCTCCAATAAACGACATCGGCCCAAAGACCAATATTGATAATCCTGTCATGTGACATTGCAGAGTCACCAGCCACTACAGAAAGATTTCAAAAAGGATTATTATTTTATTGCCTTATATACATGCCTAACACTAATTATCGGCCTGTTGTGAGCCCCTAGTGCCTGTCTGAACTGTTCTCTTACCAGTTCCAGTACTCCTACAAGGTGTTCCCCAGTGGTTGGAGTATAAGAGGGTGATGTCTGCTGTGGCTCATTCAAGGGCTCTTGAGATACCCGTGGTCAGCAACACTTAGGAGCTTAGGTCTGAGAGGACCCGGGTGCAATCTGCAGCAACTTGGTGTCTGCTGGGGCAGTCTGGCCCAGCTGGCATCATGACGGGCACTGGGTGAGGGGTCCAGATGTGCTGTCATCCTAGGAGATGGCTGCATGTCCCATTTCCATTGTATGACCGGTTCTGCTATCAGCACTTTCACAGAGTAGACTGTAGGTCATCCATTATCCGTCTGAAGCCCCTATCTATTTTGTCTGCCAGCCTATCCAAGGTGGAGGAGATGGTTGAGCCTGCATGACCCCAGTATGAGATCTCTGAGATATTGCTGATGCCACAGACTTCTGCAGGGAGGGCCCAACTGCAGCTTCCATTGACGTGACCACATACATGCTCCAGGGTTGATTGTAGAGTGCCAGTGTCATGGTCCAGAACCCCACATAGGCTGGCAGTGGACTCCTCCACACTCTTTGACATAGGAGGCACAGTAAGTAGTGCAGATGGGAGCAGGAAGTTACAAAGGGACATAAAGAGATTAAATGAGTGGGCAAATCTGTTGCAAATGGTGTTCAACGTGGGGAAGTGTGAGGTCATCCACTTTGGACCCAAGAAAGACAAATCCGAGTATTTTCTAAATGGTGAGAGACTAGAAACTGTCGAGGAGAAAAAATGTTTTGGTTAGTCTGTTTTTGTTGGCGTTGGTTAAGGGTGGAATATTGGCCAGGACACTGGGAGACCTCCTGCTCTTCAAAATAGTGCCACAGGATCTTTAACATCCACCTGACAGGCAGACGGGGCCTCGGTTTAACAACTCATCTGAAAGACGGCACCTCCAGAGATGCAAAATTCCCTGACCCTGCTCAAACATTAAGGACAGAGCAGACAATCTGCCATCTTCTAGATAAGGAACCTGGGTTGGGAGACAGAGGGAAGAAAATCACCAGCAGTAGAAGGACAGACACCCGATAACACACCAACAGAGTGGGCAGGGGGAGAGGGCGGAGGGGGGAGAAAGAAGGATACCCAATAACCCAAAAAGCTCGTGCCACAATCAAAGTCATCAAGAATTTGACGATTAATTGAGAAGCTGTTACATGTCCCGTCTTAATTCTCATTTCACCGCCTTGCTTTTAAACATAGAGGCTGAAAAATGTGAAAATGAGATGAAGGATGACACGGCATTCCTTACTGAGCTGAGTGCTGCGTAACAAGTGGATGCTGTAATCCCCTCTAATCTCACCTCCAGGCTCCGCAGTCATGGAAGGAGTTTAATGAAGTGTAAAACTGGATACATTTTAATGACTGTCCCAAGAGGAGACTTCTAAGCCTCAGTACCTGAATGGAGCAATTATATTTCAGCAAAACGGAGAAGGCCCCGAGCTCGCTGTGCACACAGTAACTAAACTGCCCACCCCAGCTAAAGCAGGCTGGGAAGGTCGTTTTCACTGTAGCTCTTCAGCTGCACTTGATATTCAGGCAACGACTGATTCCCAAACTCCGTCTGCACAGACGGCCTGCCGAGGGGTGTGGTCAGTGGGCATTGTCTGGGGAAAATTCCCTGGCCAGTGGGCCTGGTCCCACCAGTTCCATTTGGGCAGGTGAGCACCGGGAAATTAATTGACCTGCTTGATTGGCACCCCATCCACCACCTTAAACATTCACTCCCTCCACCACTGGCGTACCGTGGCTGCAGTGTGTACCATCTACAAGATGTACTGCAGCAACTCGCCAAGGCTTCTTCGGCAGCACCTCTCAAACCTGCGAACTCTTCCACCTAGAAGGGCAAGGGCAGTAGGCGCATGGGAACACCACCACCTCCAAGTTCTCCTCCAAGTCACACACCATCCTGACGTGGAAGTATATCGCCGATCCTTCATCGTCGCTGGGTCAAAATCATGAAACTCCCTCCCTGACAGCACTGTGGGAGCACCTTCACCACACGGACTGCAGCGGTTCAAGACGGCAGCTCACCACCACCTTCTCAAGGGCAATTAGGAATGGGCAATAAATGCTGGCATTGCCAGCGACGCCCAGATCCCATAAACGAATAAAAAAAACATATATATATATATTTACCACTCAATCAACACCACTAAAACAGATGATCTGTTCATTAGCACGATGCTGTTTGTGGGATCTTGCTGTGTGCAAATTTTCTGGCGTGTTTCCTCCATTACAACAGTGACTACACTTCAAAAGTGCTTCATTGGCTGTAAAGCGCTTTGGGACAACAACAATATCAGCAACTTGTATTTATATAGCGCTTTTAATGTAGTAAAACATCGCAAGGTGCTTCACAGGAGTGTTATCAAACAAAATTTGACTTCCTGGAGTCATGAAAGGCACTATCACAGATCACAGATCACAGAAATCACAGAAACCCCACAGTGCAGATAAAGGCCATTTCGGCCCATCGAGCCTGCACCGACACATATCCCACCCGATCCCCATAACCCCACGTATGTAATCCCCCTAACACAAAGGGTCAATTTATCATAGCCAATCAACCTAACCCGCACATCTTTGGACTGTGGGGGGAAACCGGAGCACCCGGAGAAAACCCACGCAAACACGGGGAGAATGTGCAAACTCCACACAGACAGTCACCCAAGGCCGGATTCGAACCCGGGTCCCTGGCGCTGTGAGGCAACACTACCTAAAAGTTACTTCTTTCTTTTTACTTAAACTTACTGGGAAACGGTTAAAAGAAAATCTTTAGGGTTTCAGTCCCTGTCTCTCTCTCTTTCTTCCTCATGCCTTCAGAGAGATTGCTGGCAGTAAGCAGGGAGAGTCAATCCATGGGATTTAGAGTCGTGTCCAGAGGGGAATCAGTGCAAACACAGCAACATTCTGATAGAGAGACGGATGTGGATTGATGGAATTACTGTCATTTGTTCAGTATCACTGTGACTTTTATTTGTATCACAAAGCTGTTTAATTGATAAAAATATCTTTACTTAGTCTTGAGCTTCTCACACTTCAAAGTGTCAAAAGTACATAGAAAAGGGAAAAGGAAAGGCAGTTATTTCATGTTGACTTGTTCTGAGAAGGAGCTGGGAATTTACATTTGCAGTGTGCCTTTTTTTAATCATAGAAATACACAGCACAGAAGGAGGCCATTCAGCCCATCGTAAGAGCGATGCATGGGTGGCCAGTGTCCACATTGTTACAAAGGCCTGGGTGGGAATTACAGCAACATTAATATAAACACTGAAATGATCTGTCGCTGGCTACAGTACATGCTGTCATCTTAATCCAAATGGGTGTGGATCACTGAGAAAGCTTTTTGGCCATTTATCCTTGTGGTTGTAAGAGACATGTTGAAGTGATTGCTTTCGGGTGAGACGTTAAACCGAGGCCCCGTCTGTCGTCTCAGATAAATGCAAAAGATCCTATTGCACTATTTTGAAAAAGAGCTGTGGAGTTCTCCCCGGTGTCCTGGCCAATATTTATCCCTCAACCAACATCACTAAAACAAATGATCTGGACATTTATCTCATTGCTGTTTGTGGGATCTTGCTGTGTGCAAATTGGCTGCCACATTTCCCACGTTACAACAGTGACTACACCTCAAAAAGTATTTCCATCGCTCCACCATTGGCAGCCGTGCCTTCAGCTGCCGAGGCCCTTAGCTATGGCATTCTCTCCCTAAACATCTCTACCCCTGTCTCCTCCTTTAAGATGCTCCTTAAAACCAACCTCTTCCACCTGTCCTAATATCTCCTCTAGTGACTTGATGTCAAATTTTGTTCCATAACGTTCCTGTGAAGCACCTTGGGACAATTAACTACATTAAAGGCACAATATAAATGCAAGTTGTTGTTGCTGTTGTAAAGCACTTTGGGACATCCTGAGGTTCGGAAAGATGCGATATAAATGCAAGCCTGGAGTACTGTGTGCAGTTTTGGTCTCCTTACCTAAGGAAGGATATTCTTGCCATAGAGGGAGTGCAGCGAAGGTTCACCAGACTGATTCCTGGGATGGCAGGACTGTCGTATGAGGAGAGATTGGGCCGACTAGGCCTGTATTCACTAGAGTTTAGAAGAATGAGAGGGGTTCTCATTGAAACGTGTAAAATTTTGACAGGGCTAGACAGACTGGATGCAGGGAGGATGTTTCCCCTGGCTGGGGGGGCTCTAGAACGAGGGGTCACAGTCTCAGGATACGGGGTAGGACATTTAGGACTGAGATGAGGAGAAAGTTCTTCACTCAGAGGGTAGTGAACCTGTGGAATTCTCTACCACAGAAGGCTGTGGAGGCCAAGTCACTGAATGTATTTAAGAAGGAGATAGATAGATTTCTAGACACAAAAGGCATTAAGGGGTATGGGGAGTGAGCGGGAATATGGTATTGAGATAAAGGATCAGCCATGATCATATTGAAGGGCAGAACAGGCTCAAAGGGCTGAATGGCCTACTCATGCTCCTATTTTTCTATGTTTCTATGTTTCTAATCCTTTCTTTCTTTATAGCAGGGATAGCACGCCCTGAGAGCAAAGATTCCACTTCCATTTAGTTGAGACTTAATAAACATGGAGAAAAAGGGAACATCAAGCCTGCCCAATCCAGACAACAGTGCAACCTCATGTCCCATTGACCCACCCCTCTGGCTATGCAATCTCCATGCCTAGGCAACTGAAGGCCCAGTCAGCAATGGTGGGGTGAAGGTGTGGGGAAGCAACACAGGTCAGAGTAAAAGGAAAGGAGAGTTTGGGAGGGGTGAGAGGCGAAGGTCAGGGGGGCGGGGGGGGGTGGCGATGGAGGAGGTTACAGAGATAGGGAGGGGTGAGAGGTGAAGGGCAGGGGGGCGGAGGGGGGTGGCGATGTAGGAGGTTACAGAGATAGGGAGGGGTGAGAGGTGAAGGGCAGGGGGGCAGAGGGGGTGCGATGTAGGAGGTTACAGAAATAGGGAGGGGTGAGAGGTGAAGGGCAGGGGACCGGAAGGGCGATATAGGAGGTTACAGAGATAGGGAGGGGTGAGAGGTGAAGGTCAGGGGGGGTGATGTAGGAGGTTACAGAGATAGGGAGAGGTGAGAGGTGAAGGGTGGGGGGGGCGATATAGGAGGTTACATAGATAGGGAGGGGTGAGAGGTGAAGGGCAGGGGGGCGGAGGGGCGATATAGGGGGTTACAGAGATAGGGAGGGGTGAGAGGTGAAGGCCGGTGGGGGCGATGTAGGAGGTTACCGAGATAGGGAGAGGTGAGGCCAACATTGCCACAGCTGACTCTGCCACATCCTCATCCTCAGGGTCTAATCCTCAGTGTCTATAGCTGAAGGCACTGTCGTCACTTCAGAAGACGAGGAGAAGGAAAAGGAACAGAAGGTTGCTTTCCCTATTGGCTGAAGCATTGGGTGAAGGGGAGATGCACACAACCCCTGATGGATGGGGATTGGGGTCCATTCTGAGGGGCCTGTTATCGAGTCTCAGGAGAACATCTCTGCTAGAATCCTCCAACAAGTGCACTGAGATGTGAGCCGTATTAGCTGGTGAATCATACAGTAATGAAGCTGATTGAGGAAGAGTGCTACAAAACACCACAGGTGGACAAATCAGCCAAAGTTCCTGCTCCAAAGCCCCACTCGGCAGAGTTTCCGCCACCATAGTGGCCAATCAGATTCTGGACCTCAGACTGCCTTGAGATGCAAACTCCATGTGGGATTCTGGAAATGCTCACGAGCAGATTTCTGAATGTAGGAGTCTGTCTGTTTTAATCAGCTCATTCGCGAGACCCATAGTCAGTCTCAGTAGAAATCTTTGTTTTCAGTCTCCATCTCCTGAGCTACTAAAATCATCTCCCTCTCTCTCTATTTCTCTGTCTAAGTCTACCTCTCACTTTATTTTTTGAATTTATATAGCACCTTAGTAAAACATCCCAAGACACTTTCTATTTCTCTGTCTCCATCTGCCTCTCACCTTCTACTACCGTCTCTATCTCCCCCTCACATTCTATTTCTCTGTCTCCCTCAGTCTCTGTTTAGCTCTCTGTCTCTATGTGTGTCTCCCTCTCTCAAGCTATGTCTCTCTCTCTCTCTCTACTGGCTCCATCTGTCTCTCTTGTACCATTTCTCTGTCTCTGTTTCGCTCTCTGTAGGGTGAATTTTAACATAAGCACATAAGAAATAGGAGCAGGAGTTGGCCATTTGGCCCTTCGAGCCTGCTTCGCCATTCAATGAGGTCATGGCTGATCTTTTACCTCATCTCCACTTTCCTGCACTATCCCCATATCCCTTGATTCCCTTACAATCCAAAAATCTATCGATCTCTGTCTTAAATATACTCAATGACTGAGCCTCTACAGCCCTCTGGGGAAGAGAATTCCAAAGATTCACCACCCTCTGAGTGAAGAAATTTCTCCTCATCTCAGTCCTAAATGGCCGACACCTAATTCTGAGACTGTGACCCCTGGTTCTAGACTCCCCAGCCAGGGGAAACATCCTCCCTGCATCTACCCTGTCAAGCCCTGTAAGAATGTTGTATGTTTCAATGAGATCACCTCTCAGTCTTCTAAACTCTACTGAATATAGGCCAAGTCTACTCAATCTCTCCTCATAGGACAATCCCCCCATCCCAGGAACCAGACTGGTGAACCTTCATTGCACTCCCTCTATGGCAAGTATATTCTTCCTTAGATAAGGAGACCAAAATTTGTACACAATACTCCAGGTGTGGTCTCACCAGGGCCCTATATAATTGCAGTAAGACATCTTTACTCTTATACTCCAATCCTTTTCTAATAAAGGCCAACATACCATTTGCTTTCCTAATTGCTTGCTCTCTGTTTTCTGTCCATTAACCGATCCTCAATCCATGCTAGTATATTACCCCCAATCACGTGAGCCCTAATTTTGTTTAATAACCTCTTGTGTGGCACCTTATCAAATGCCTTCAAAAAACCCAAATACACCACATCCACTGGTTCCCCATTATGTATTCTACTAGTTACAATCTCAAAAAACTCGATTTGTCAAACATAATTTCCCTTTCATAAATCCATGTTGACTGCCCAATCCTGATGATTTTCTAAGTGCCCTGTTACCACGTCCTTAATAATAGATTGTAGCATTTTCCCTACTGCTGATATCAGGCTAACTGGACTGTAGTTCCCCGTTTTCTCTCTCCCTCCTTTCTTAAACAATTTCCTCAAGCTCCCCAACCATCAGATCCCACCACCCATACCATCTCCCCCTGGGCTCAGAACCCCCCCCAGGGTTGGAGATCGGACCGTCCTTCGGGATCAGACACCTCCCAGGTTGGGGATCAGAACACCCCTTTGGATTGGACCCCCCACCTCCCCCGTGGTTGGGAAACGGAACCCCCTGGGGATCGGACTCCACTTTGGATCGGACACCACCCCCTCCTCCCCAGGGTTGGGGATCGGGCCTACCTGGTCCTGCGGCCTCCGCCTTTCACTCAGGCGGACTTGCAGACGGGGAGCCTCCCAGGGCTTAAATCTGCACAGCGTGTGGGGAAATCCAGACTCCGGGTTTCCTGCACACTACCGGACCCCTCGCCCCCAGCTTCCAGCACATTGGGAAGTAAAAATTCCCTCCTGTGTTTCGGTCTCCATTTCTCCCCCTCTGTGTCTGTGCCACAGTAAGGATTGGTGACAGTGGTGCTTGGGATAGGGGAGCCAGCAATTTAACTTGTGTGCGGACAAAGTTTGTTTTCCCCATGTAGCAGCGAAAATTTTCTCCCACCAACATCGGACAAGATGCATCTACGTTGGACACTTGGTACCTGCATTCTACTTGGAGCAATAAATGAACAGCTGGCCAAAGCAGAAGGAAATGTATCAAGGAACAGCAAGGCAAATTAAATAAGGATGAAAAAAGGAGGGTGCTAACATTTTAATCTAAGAGAGACAGTCTTAATGATGTTTGAAGTAATTGTTGTGTATGTACCTTTAAGAGAGAACTGATTTTATACTGCAGTACCGGCAGTGACCACACCTGTATATAAAGCCATAGCAGGCTTCTGTACTTCAGTTTAAGCTTACCCTCTGTTCAGTAAATACCTGTTATTATTGTTCTCCTGCAGTCCGTGTATTATTGATACTCGGCACTACACTGGCGACGAGCAGGTTTGAACTCACCTGCAGTACTGCATCACCTCACGGGGATCTTTCCCTGAAAAGAAGCTTCTTGGAGGTTGAAGTCAGAGCAACGGGCGTCGACCGCGGGCAACCGCCCAGGGATCCATCGGAGTTCGTAGAATTGCAGGGGAGGCTGTGGAGAGCTGGGCTTGGCTCCCCAGTCAAGGTGTTCCAGCAAATCGTGCTGGTAGCAGGTAGTGCGCTGACCCTTCCGGACTGCGGTGGGCTCGAGCTCGATCGAGCGGCTCTGCAAAAGGGGCCGTGCAGCGTCGTCGGGAGGAAAAGAGAGAGAGAGAGGGTGGAGCGCACAGGGCGTGGTCGGTGCTCAAGTACCGGGCAGCATAGAGAAAATAAAATGAGGGGAAGGAAAAATGAGATGCGCCGAAGCTGCGGGTCACCGCCATTACCATGTAGAACGCTAGGAGCAGCGTGGCAGCAAGGGGAAGAAGGAAAAGCGCGGGAGGCGCCATTTTATTCCATTGGGGAAGAAGAAAAAGCGCGGGAGGTGCCATTTTAAACCACCCAAGATGCCGAAGATTGGCAGTATCACTGCTTTCGACAATGAGGTAGAAGACTGGACCACGTATGTGGAAAGAATTGAAGTGTACTGCAAGGCAAATGAGGTGGCCGATGGAAAGAAGGCGGCGGTATTATTAAATTTGATGGGCGCGAGAACGTACGGCCTATTGCGGAATTTAATTACCCCAGCTAAACCAATGGAGAAAAGTTTTGAAGAGATTGTTAATATCTTACAGGAACACCTAAACCCTACACCGCTGCTGATAGCAGAAAGATTCAAGTTCCATAAAAGAAACCAGCACAAGAATGAGAGCAATGCTGACTATCTTACGGAACTACGCAAGTTATCGAAGCACTGCCAGTTCGGAGAAGGACTGGCAGACACCTTAAGGGATAAGTTTGTCTGCGGGCTCCAGAGTGAAGGAACCCAGAAACGACTACTTTCGGAAAAGGACCTGACGCTAGAACAGGCTTTCAGTGTGGCAGTATCCTACGAAGCAGCAGCACGGAGAGCTGCAGAAATACAACAGAAACCACAAGAATACAGCGCTAATGAAATGGCATATGGAGCAGAAAAGTGCTATCGCTGCGGCAGAACAACCCATGATCAGAAGGACTGCTGGTTTAAGGACAAAGTATGCAGGCAATGTGGGAAAATGGGACACATAGTAAGAGTCTGCAGGTCGGGAAAGAAAACCAACACTAAAAGAACTACTAAGGAAAAGTACAAGAAAGTAAAAAAAATGACAGACAGTAGTTCGGAAGATCAGGAGAGTGATAATGACTCTGGGAGCAGGAGGCTAAGTTGTCTAAATTTACACAACGTGATCGCAAAGGAGGATCACCGAACCATTTGGGTCACCCTCATGATAGCAGGGTCCCAAGTAAAGATGGAATTGGACACAGAATCAGCCTTAACGGTCATGAATCGATGAGACTATGAGCGGCTATTCTCACACATACCCTTGAAGGACACGTCCATTGTATTGAAGACATACACGGGGCAAAAAGTCTACCCCAGAGGAAAAATAAGGGTGCCAGTTAAATACAACGGCAAGGAAACACAGAAACTGTATCTATATATACTACAAGATGGAGGACCACCATTATTGGGACGTGAATGGATCCAAAAAATACAATTGGATTGGCATTCCATTCAGGCGCTAACTGTGACTGACAAAAAGGATGACGACGTCACACCTGGTCGACTGTCAAAAATTCTAGCTGACGCGAAAGAGGTGTTCCAACAAGGACTTGGGACTCTAAAAGGAGTAACGGCAATGATAAAAATCGAAGATAACGCAAACCCAAAATTTTTTAAGGCCAGACCGGTACCGTACACGATCCGCCCAGCCGTTGAAGCAGAGCTGGAGAGTCTGGAGCGTTCGGGTGTGCTGTCCAAGGTGGACTGGAGCGAGTGGGCCACACCCATCGTTCCTGTAATGAAGAAATCATTGAGCAGCACGCCTGGGGAGCCGAAGAAGGTTCGCATCTGTGGGAACTTCAAGGTAACTGTGAACCCAGTCCTGCACACAGTACAATATCCACTTCCACGGATAGAAGATATTTTCGCCTCACTATCTGGAGGGAAACGCTTTACGAAGATTGATCTGGCCCAAGCATATCTACAAACGGAGGTGGAAGAAGCATCTAGGAAATACCTCATGACAAACACTCACAAAGGTCTTTACCAGTACAACCGACTGGTATTTGGGGTGGCATCAGCCCCGGCTATTTGGCAGAGGGCGATGGAACGGGTCCTGCAAGGGATCCCGGGGACCCAGTGTTATTTGGACGACATCCTGGTTACGGGCGAAAATGACAGTGAACACCTTGCCAAACTGGAGCAAGGTGGTTACAAGAATATGGGCTACGAGCCAACCGCCCCAAATGCGAGTTCTTCAGGAGACAAATCTCATATTGTGGCCACATGATTGATGAGGAAGGGTTGCATAAGTCCCCAGACAAGATTGAGGCAGTAGTCAAGGCTCCAGCACCGGAAAATGTGTCGCAACTGAGGTCGTTCCTCGGGTTGGTGAACTACAGGTAGACTATCCTTTATCCGAAAACCTCGGGACCAGCCGAGTTTCGGATAAAGGAGAATTTCGGATTTCGGAAGGTGGGTCGGGGGGGTCCGCGGGGGGGTCGGCGGGGGTCCGCGGGGGGGTCGGCGGGGGGTCGTGCGTACGACTTACGCTGACGCTCAGCGTAAGTCAGTCGGGGTCGGCGGGGGTCGGGGCCGGCGGGGTCCGCGGGGGGGTCGGCGGTTGTCGGGGCTGGCGGGGTCGGCGGTTGTCGGGGCCGGCGGGGTCCGCGGGGGGGTCGGCGGTTGTCGGGGCTGGCGGGGTCGGCGGTTGTCGGGGCCGGCGGGGTCCGCGGGGGGGTCGGCGGGTGGTCGTGCGCACGACTTACCCTTTATCCGAACTTCCGAAACCGGAGCCCTCTAAAAACCGAAGGTTTTTTCGTTCGTATGCACGACTTACGCTGAACGAAAAAACCTTCGGTTTTTAGAGGGTTTCGGTTTCCGGAAGTCCGGATAAAGGGTAGTCTACCTGTACTACCATAAGTTCTTGCCGAATTTATCTGCAATTCTGCACCTACTGAACGCCCTGCTGCAAACTGGAGTAACATGGAAATGGAGTGATGAGTGTAAGTGTGCCTTTCAGAAATGTAAATGCCTAATCACTTCAAAAGAAGTATTGGCCCACTACAATCCAACACTTCCGATTCGATTGGCATGTGATGCGTCTCCCTACGGCATTGGAGCGGTGCTGTCACACAAATTCCTTGACGGTTCAGAGAGGCCAATAGCCTTTGCGTCGCGCTCGTTAACCTCAGCCGAGCGTAACTACACCCAGATTGACAGGGAGGCCCTCAGCCTGGTGTGGGGGGTGAAGAAGTTCAATCACTATCTGCACGGGCAGAAATTCACCCTACTGACTGATCATCAGCCCCTGGTCTCCATTTTTAACCCAAAGAAGGGCGTTCCGGTGATGACGGCGCAACGGCTGCAAAGATGGTCACTTTTTCTAGGGGCACATCAGTACGACATAGAGTACAAGGGTATGAAACAGCATGGAAATGCTGATGGGCTGTCACGCCGACCGTTGCCTACGGTGGAGGAAGCACCTGCAGTGGACCCTGTTGAGATATTCCATTCGACCATAGTCGAATGTCTACCTGTTACAAACTCAAGTATAGAGAAGGAAACCCGAAATGACCCGACACTCTCTCGAGTCTATGATTTGACGGTGAAGGGATGGCCAGCACATGGCGACTCACTGTTGCCAGCATTCTCGCCAAGGAGTAAACAGCTGTCAGTGTGCCGGGGGACCTTGATGTGTGGATCCCGAGTGGTAATTCCACCCAAGTTGAGAGATAGAGTGCTCAATGAGCTTCATGAGGGTCATCTGGGAGGGGTAAAAATGAAAAGCCTAGCCAGGGCGTTTGTGTGGTGGCCGGGAATCGATAAAGAAATCGAGGATATGACCAAGAGATGCACAGGATGCCAGAAGGTCCAAAACGCTCCGCCACAGGCCCCGCTACATCCATGGGAGTGGCCCTCATCTCCATGGCAACGGGTACACATTGATTTTGCTGGTCCATTTATGGACTCAATGTTTTTAATCGCCGTGGATGCCCATTCGAAATGGCCAGAGGTCATCAAAATGTCCTCCACCACCACGGAGAAAACTATTGCAGTCCTACGGACCATCTTCGCCAGGAATGGCTTCCCCGAACAGATTTGCTCTGACAATGGACCACAGTTTGTGTCCGAGGATTTCCTGAGGTTTCTGAGGAATAATGGGGTGAAACATTACACATCTGCCCCATATCATCCAGCCACAAATGGATTGGCTGAGAGGTTTGTTCAGACCTTTAAAAAGGCAATAAAGGCAATGTATAACGACGACATACCACTACAACACATGGTGGATAATTTCTTGTTTGCTGACCGGAATGCGACACATGCAGTCACCAACCAAGCTCCAGCCATAATGTTCTTCAACCGAAGGCTAAAATGTCGCCTGGATTTGCTCAAACCAAACATAAGACGAGATGTTGAGGATAAGCAATTCCAGCACATAAATGAGAAGCCAACCAGGAGCTTCAAGATAGGGCAACCAGTCTTGGCCCACGACTACCGAACAGAAAAATGGCAGCCAGGAACGATATGCACACGGCAGGGGCCACTAATGTACACAGTGGATGTTGGGGAGAACATTGTGAGATGCCATGCTGACCAGATTCTAGAGTCACAGGAACAAGCCAAACCCATACCACGAGCATGTGCACCTGGTAATGAACCCGAAGTACAGATTTTGTCTACCTCAGAATCAGTGGTATTGGAAGCTGACGAACCAACCATTGACAATGAGCCAGAATCGAGTCCGCCGCAAGAACAGGATACTCGAGAAAGGCGCTATCCAGTCAGGATCAGGAAGCCTCCTCAAAGACTGAACTTATAAATGATTATTTCAGTTGCTGTATATAGTACAGTGAAAAGTGTAATTGTAATTAGTTATTATTTAGTTGTTAAATGAATGTTATGTACTGTTTATCTAAAAGGGGAGGAATTGTTGTGTATGTACCTTTAAGAGAGAACTGATTTTATACTGCAGTACCGGCAGTGACCACACCTGTATATAAAGCCATAGCAGGCTTCTGTACTTCAGTTTAAGCTTACCCTCTGTTCAGTAAATACCTGTTATTATTGTTCTCCTGCAGTCGGTGTATTATTGATACTCGGACACTACAGTAATGGCCTCTTGTACCTCCATCAGTTTCTCCACTGTGTAATTGCTGTGCAGACTCCACCTCGCAATGTGTCATTCATCTCAGGAAACTCCCATCATGTCATGCTGTGGGAAGCAGGGACAGATGTGCCATCCACCACACGCTACACAGTGGAATGCTTACCTTTCAGCACACAAACCGAACTGATCACAAATCAAGGATGTGATCCAGAGAATCAGTGGCTTGCTACACAAAACTGCTCACTGATCACAAACCGAACATGTGAGCGAACAGATGATTTCAAGTGACATCAATGAGTCTTACTGGGTTCGAGTTAAAGCGGTTACAGAAATAGATGAATCCAATTGGATTTCCTTGGATGTGTTACAACCACAGCAAGAGACAAAAATACGTCCATTTAATGTTCACCTGAATAGTGATGAGGAAGTTGGCTATGAGCATAATTCACTACCTTTTTAAAAATTTGTTTTATGGGATGTGGACATCGCTGGCAAGGCCAGCATTTATTGCCCATCCCTAATTGCCCTTGAGAAGGTGGTGGTGAGCCACCTTCTTGAACTGCTGCAGTCCGTGTGGTGAGGGTACTCCCACAGTGCTGTTAGGGAGGGAGTTCCAGGATTTTGACCCAGCGACGATGAAGGATCGGCGATATACTTCCAAGTCAGGATGGTGTGTGACTTGGAGGGGAACTTGGAGGTGGTGGTGTTCCCATGTGCCTGCTGCCCTTGTCCTTTCAGGTGGAAGAGGTCGTGGGTTTGGGAGGTGCTGCCGACAAGCCTTGGCGAGTTGCTGCAGTGTATCTTGTAGATGGTACACACTGCAGCCACGGTGCGCCGGTGGTGGAGGGAGTGAATGTTTAAGGTGGTGGATGGGGTGCCAATTAAGTGGGCTGCTTTGTCCTGGATGGTGTTGAGCTTCTTGAGTGTTGTTGGAGCTGCACTCATCCAGGCAAGTGGTGAGTATTCCATCACACTCCTTACTTGTGCCTTGCTGATGGTGGAAAGGCTTTGGGGATTCAGGAGGTGACTCACTCACCACAGAATACCCAGCCTCTGACCTGCTCTTGTTGCCACAGTATTTATATGGCTGGTCCAGTTAAGTTTCTGGTCAATGGTGACCCCCAGGATGTTGATGGTGGGGGATTCGGTGATGGTAATGCCGTTGAATATCAAGGGGTGGTGGTTAGACTCTCGCTTATTGGAGATAGTCATTGCCTGGCACTTCTGTGGCAAGAATGTTACCTGCCGCTTATCAGCTCAAGCCTGAACGTCATCCAGGTCTTGTTGCATGTGGGCATGGACTGTTTCATTATCTGAGGAGTTGTGAATGGCACTGAACACTGTGCATCAGCGAACATCCCCATTTCTGACCTTATGTTGGAGGGAAGTTCATTGATGAAGCAAATGAAGATGGTTGGGCCTAAGACACTGCCCTGAGGAACTCCTGCAGCGAAGTCCTGGGGCTGTGATGATTGACCTTCAACCACCACAACCATCTTCCTTTGTGCTAGGTATGACTCCAGACAATGGAGAGTTTTCCCCCCCCCGATTCCCAATGACTGCAGTTTTACTAGGGCTCCTTGATGCCACACTCGGTCAAATGCTGCCTTGATGTCAAGGGCAGTCACTCTCACCTCACCTCTGGAATTCAGCTCCTTTGTCCATGTTTGGACCAAGGTTGTAATGTGGTCGGGAGCGGAGTGGTTCCCCTGTACCTGTGCAGAACAGTGCTCAGAGTTCCAGTGCATTTTCTAAAGAAGGAACAGATGGATCTATATCTTGTGATGATCAACTTTGTGCTTCAGGACATGAACATTTTTTCACTAATCTCAATGACTGTCAGATGGCTCCAACACATGTAACGCAAAATCAATGTCCAGATCCTGAGACCATGAGCCAGATTAAGAAAATCCACAGCAGAAAGAGCAGTTCAGCTTCTGCAAACATTAATATTTTTAATTTCCCACTGTGCTCTGTACAAATCCAAGACCCAGATTGTTGTGTAGTAGACTTTGCAAATGATATTGCAGAAAGAAAGACTTGCATTTATATAGTGCCTTTCACAACCACCAGACGTCTCAAAGCGCTTTACAGCCAATGAAGTACTTTTGAAGTGGAGTCACTATTGTAATGTGGGAAACGCGGCAGCCAATTGGCGCACAGCAAGATCCCACAAAAAGCAGTGTGATAATGACCAGATAATCTGTTTTTGTTATGTTGGTTGAGGGATAAATATTGACCAGGACACTGGGGATAACTCCCCTATTCTTCTTCAAAATAGTGCCATGGGATGTTTTACGTCCACCTGAGAGAGCAGATGAGGCCTCGTTTTAACATCTCATCTGAAAGACGCCACCTCCGGCAGTGCAGCACTCCCTCAGTACTGCTCCTCCGACAGTGCAGCCCTCCCTCAGCACTGCACCTCCGACAGTGCAGCACTCCCTCAGCACTGCACCTCCGACAGTGCAGCACTCCCTCAGCACTGCACTGGAGTGTCAGCCTAGCTTTATGTGCTCAGTTCCCTGGAGTAGGACTTGAACCCACAAACCTTCTGACTCAGAGGCGAGCGGGTTACCCACTGAGCCATAGCTGGCACTGCTGATTTGAACGATTCTTTGATCTCTGAGGTTTGTGACAATGCTGTAATTTACTAATCCGAAGATCCCAGTCTGTGTGACGTACCAGGCCGCTCATCGCTTCTCCAGGCTTTGCATTCTGACTATATGAGACGCTGAAGAAGGTTTGCTTGAAACAAGAAGTGCCATTAAAACTGGTCAGAAGATCCTCAGAACTTTTAAGTGCAAAAACGCTGCCACTGAGTGCCTTTGACTCTTCACTTAACATAGTTCAGCTGAGGGAATTCTCCTTTCAGATCCTGCAGCAATCACTTTTAACTGTGCATCCTGCTGAGAGGATTTGAAATATCTAATTTAGCGTATCAAAAAATAAGCATGTTGGGGTTTACACAGTTACTTGTAACCTCATAGAACTTTGAGTAGAATTTTCAAAATTTGGATGGGAAGGGAAGTAAAATATTCAGCTTTGAGTGCTGGTATATTTTATCAAGGTGTGTTTCTGCTTTCAGTTTTTCTGCCAAAGTTGGGGGGGGGGCGGGGGAATAGTTAATTATGAGCAATTTGTCACGTGAGAGGGAAAGAGAAAATGACTTTGTTTTTGGGTAAGTCGACCAAATAATTAAAAGTATTAATGAGCTGGAAGTAAAACAAACTATTTGGACAATGAGCATAGGGACATAAGTGCAAAATTCAGAAGCTTCAAACAAGGTTCCCACTCCAAAGACTTGAGCTCAAAAATCTAGGCTGACACTCCAGTGCAGTGCTGAGGGAGTGCTGCAGTGTTGGAGGCGCTGTCTTTAGCATGAGATGTTAAACCGAGGCCATGTCTGCTCTCTCATAATAGATCCCATGACACTATTTCGAAGAAAAGCAGGGAAGTTATTACCAGTGTCTAATATTTATCCCTCAATCAGCATCATTAAAAACAAATTATCTGGTCATTATCACATTGCTGATTGTGGGAGCTTGCTGTGCTCAGATTGGCTGCTGCGTTTTCTACCTTACAACAGTACTTCATTGGCTGTAAAGTGCTTTGTGATGTCCTGAGGGTGTGAAAGGTGCTATAGAAATGCAAGTCTTTCTGTTTTCTTTCTATCTCTCTCACACTGGTTTTCCTTTATCTTAGTGTCAGCAACACTTGTGAACTCAGAATTCTGATGGTAATTCATTAGTTGTCTGCTTATTCACAGTTACATTAAAGATGTTATTTATTTGGTTGATAAATGTCATGTTTACCTGGGTCCTTATGACATGTTGTTGATTATATTACAGCAACAGAGACATTTGCCATTTGATTGATTCAAATTCACAGAGCAGCTTTAAGTGTCTGACGTGAACATAATATCAAAGACTGTTTAATGTGAATCATGCCACACTGACATAAGCCAAGACTGGGTTCACCCAGAATGTATTTATATATTCATTATCTTTATTATAACCTAATAAACGTATCAACTAAACAGTTGTTTACTAGATGGTATTAAGAATGACAAAGTTAGAAATGTCTATTTCTTCTCTCCTTGGTATTTAATCCTCTGTACACAGGAATGTGGCATTAAAGTGGAATGTGGGACTTGCCCGTTTCTCTGGGACTGTCACTCAGTGACCTAACTCTCCAATTAAATGCAGAACAGTGGATAAATATAGAGAAAGGTTCATCTGTGTACAGCAGCTCTCTGTGCACTCTGGGTAGCTGTGTACATTCAGGCTTGGGCTGATAAGTGGCAAGTAGCATTTGCGCCAAACAAGTGCCAGACAATGACCATCTCCAACAAGAGCGAGCCTAATCACCTCCCTTTGATATTCAACGGTATTACCATCACCGAATCCCCCACCATCAACATCCTGGGGGTTACTATTGACCAGAAACGTAACTGGACCAGCCACACAAATTCTGTGGCTACAAGAGCAGGTCAGAGGTTGGGTATTCTGTGGCGAGTGACTCACCTCCTGACTCCCCAAAGCCTTTCCACCATCGACAAGGCACAAGTAAGGAGTGTGATTGAATACTCTCCACTTGCCTGGCTGAGTGCAGCTCCAACAACACTCAAGAAGCTCGGCACTATCTCGGACAAAGCAGCCCACTTGATCGGCACCCCATCCAACACCTTAAACATTCATTCCCTCCACCACTGGAATACCGTGGCTGCAGTGTGCACCATCTACAAGATGCACTGCAGCAACTCACGAAGGCTTCTTCGGCAGCATCTCCCAAATCCGCGTCCTCTTCCACTTCAAAGGACAAGGGCAGCAGACGCATGAGAACACTGTGGTAAACCACTGTTTGTATTCCACTGTGTACATGCCTGGACATGCCTCGGCTGACTCCTCCCACAAGTCCTAGTATAAAGGTGACTGCTCCCTAGCCCTTTGTATTTCTGGACCGGTCGACCACTCGAGGCAGACCTTCATTCTTTTGTTAATAAAAGCCTTTAGTTACTCTCTTAACTCTCAGTCTTTTATGAGTAATTGATAGCGCATCAATTTTATTAACAAAATTTTTATAATGGAGAAGATCCTCACACCAGCATGCCTGGACTTAGATCATCGGGAGGCGGACTCATCCACCAAGTTTACTCACTGGCTTAAGTGTTTTGAAAAATTCCTGACCGCCTCCGCAGCAATCAAATCGGACGAGGACAAACTGGATGTCCTGACCTCCAAAGTGAACCACCGAGTGTACTCAGTCATCCAAGACGCGACCTCGTACGCGGACGCTATCAAGCTCCTCAAGGACCAGTACACGCGCCCAGTGAACGAAGTGTACGCCAGGCACCTTCTGGGGAGTCGTAAACAACAACCTGGGGAATCGACCGTGGAATACCTTCAGGCACTGTCTGTGCTTGGCCGGGCCTGTGGTTGTAAGGATGTAAAGGCCGCCGTGTACACAGAGGAACTTATCCGGGACGCTTTTGTAGCGGGCCACAGATCCAATTACACCCGACAGCGACTGTTGGAGCAGAGTGACCTCGACCTCAACAAGGCCTCTGAACTCGCACTATCATTGGATGCAGCCTACC
Organism: Somniosus microcephalus; assembly: GCF_052327205.1. Taxonomy (NCBI): domain Eukaryota; kingdom Metazoa; phylum Chordata; class Chondrichthyes; order Squaliformes; family Somniosidae; genus Somniosus; species Somniosus microcephalus. The sequence goes on along the minus strand of NC_141006.1, from coordinate 18,500,094 downwards.
GGGGCATGGATGCCTACTCCTCTGCACCGTGGACGCCGCGGGGAATGACAGCCTGGGACACGGTAGGACCGCCTCATAGCGCCGTGCCACCCCAGCCACACCCCAGCAATGGCCCAACTACCGCAGCAGTGTCCCAAGGCCAGACAGCAGTGCCCCAAGGCCAGAAATGCTACTTCTGTGGCCAGGCAAAACACCCCAGAGCGCGCTGCCCGGCGAAAAACGCGATCTGCTCGGGCTGCGGGAAGAAGGGACACTACGCTAGCGTCTGCAGGGCCAAAGCCACCCCGAACCCCAGCAGCGCCGCGTGTGGGCCATGCGGGCCGCCATCTTGGGCCTCCCCGGCCATGTGTGAACCACCGGTACAGCAGCCATTTTGGACGCCTCCAGCCACATGGGGATCATGGACGCCGCCATCTTGGACGACAGCCGGAACGCAGCAGGCCCCCAACACCGCCTCATCTGATACCCGCAGCGACACACCGACCCCTACGCTGGCATCCGTTACACTGGACCAAGCGAGACCGCACCAGCTGGCCAGTTCCACAATGGACATTAAGGTAAATGGTCACGATACAATCTGCCTTTTTGACTCTGGGAGCACGGAGAGCTTCATCCACCCCGACACGGTGCGGCGTTGCTCTCTCCCAGTCCTGCCTGCGCACCAGCGGATTTCTATGGCCTCCGAGTCCCAGTCGGCGGAGATCGGCGGCTACTGCGTGGTGACACTCGTAGTAGACGGGACTGTGTACGATCATTTTAAACTTCTGGTCCTGCCCGACCTCTGCGCTGCTGTCCTGCTGGGGTTAGATTTTCAGTGCCACCTTAAAAGTGTTACGATGGCGTATGGTGGACCCCTACCCCCACTCACAGTCCGCAGCCAGCAGCTTCCAAATTGCCCGCCGCGCACCAGGTGCAACCTCTCCACACTCAGAGTCACCCCCCCACCACTGTTTGCTAACCTCACCCCCGACTGTAAGCCCATCGCCACAAAGAGCAGCCGATACAGTGCCGGGGACAGGGTTTTCATTAAAACCGAAGTGGAGCGGCTCCTGAAGGAAGGGATTATTGAGGGCAGCACCAGCCCCTGGCGAGCCCAGGTTGTGGTCGTTAAGACCGGCGAGAAGCAGCGCCTGGTCATCGACTACAGCCAGACAATAAATCGCTACACCCTGCTGGACGCCTACCCACTCCCCCGCATAGCTGATATGGTCAACCAGATCGCGCAGTACCGCGTCTTCTCGACCATTGACCTGAAATCAGCGTACCACCAGCTCCCTATCCGCCCTGAGGACCGCCAGTATACTGCCTTTGAGGCAAACGGCCGCCTCTATCACTTCCTTAGGGTTCCCTTTGGTGTCACCAACGGGGTCTCCGTCTTCCAAAGGGAGATGGACCGGATGGTAGATCAAAATGCGTTGCAGGCCACTTTCCCATATCTGGACAATGTGACCATCTGCGGCCGTGACTTGCAGGACCATGACGCAAACCTCGAAAAATTCCTCCGCACCGCCCAACTCCTGAACCTGACATATAACAAGGAGAAGTGCATAGTCCGCACAAACCGCCTCGCCATCCTTGGCTGTGTTGTGGAACACGGAGTCATCGGCCCCGACCCCGACCGGATGCGTCCCCTTATGGAACTCCCACTGCCCCACTGCCTCAAGGCCCTGAAGAGGTGCCTAGGGTTTTTCTCCTATTACGCCCAGTGGGTCCCCTACTATGCGGACAAGGCCCGTCCGCTGATCAAGTCCACCTCTTTTCCCTTGACGGCAGAGGCCCGCTTAGCCTTCCACCGTATCAAGGAGGACATTGCCAAAGCCACCATGCACGCAGTGGACGAATCCATCCCCTTCCAGGTGGAAAGCGACGCGTCCGACTTTGCCCTGGCCGCTACCCTCAATCAGGCGGGGAGACCCGTGGCCTTCTTTTCACGAACCCTCCAAGGCCCGGAGACCAGACACTCCGCTGTTGAGAAGGAGGCCCAGGCGATTGTGGAGGCTGTGCGTCATTGGAGGCACTACCTGGCCGGAAAACGATTTACCCTGCTCACTGACCAGCGTTCAGTTGCTTTCATGTTTAACAACAAGCAGAGGGGCAAAATCAAAAATGACAAGATCTTGAGGTGGAGAATCGAACTTTCCACCTACAATTACGAGATCTTGTACCGGCCCGGGAAGCTCAATGAACCCCCGGATGCGCTATCGTGTGGCACCTGCGCCAGCGCGCAGATCGATAGACTGCGGGCCCTCCACAAAGACCTCTGCCACCCGGGGGTCACCAGGTTCTTCCACTTCATCAAGGCCCGCAACCTGCCTTACTCTATTGAGGAGGTCAGGACCATGACCAGGAACTGCCAAGTCTGCGCTGAGTGCAAACCGCACTTTTATAGACCAGACAGGGCCCACCTGATAAAAGCCACTCGCCCCTTCGAGCGCCTGAGCGTTGATTTTAAAGGGCCTCTCCCCTCCTCCGACCGCAATGTGTACTTCCTCAATATTATTGATGAGTACTCCCGTTTCCCGTTCGCCATCCCCTGCCCGGACATGACCAGTGCCACGGTCATTAAATGTCTGAACGACCTCTTCACCCTGTTCGGTTTCCCCAGCTATATCCATAGCGACCGGGGCTCATCGTTTATGAGCGACGAACTCCGTCAGTACCTGATAACTAGGGGTATTGCCACAAGCAGGACCACCAGTTACAACCCCCGGGGGAACGGACAGGTGGAAAGAGAAAATGCGACAGTTTGGAAGGCCGCCCTGCTAGCCTTAAAGTCTAGGGGCCTTCCAACCTCCCGCTGGCAGGATGTGCTCCCCGATGCGCTCCACTCTATTCGGTCACTGCTCTGTACTGCCACTAACGCCACCCCTCATGAGAAAATGTTTGTCTTCCCAAGGAAGTCCACATCGGGGACATCGCTACCGCCATGGCTGACGTCCCCAGGGCCGGTCCTACTGAGAAGACACGTGAGGACCCATAAAAAACGGACCCCCTGGTCGAGAGGGTCGACCTCCTCCACGCCAACCCCCAGTATGCTTACATTGCATACCCGGACGGGCGGGAGGACACAGTCTCCATAAGAGACCTTGCACCCTCGGGGGCCGCAGTAACCCACTACTCACTACCACCCCCCCCACGATCCGATATCCAGCCCCAGCAGACGGCAGGCCTGGGCCCCGCGACCCGCTCGACATCTACGAGGACGACACGCCTGTGCCACAGCCTACGCAGGACTCGACGCCGGAAGCTCCACTACCCCTGCCGTCGCCACGCCGATCACAGCGGCAGACAAGACCTCCGGAGAGACTCCAATACACTAACTTTTAATGCACTTCACCCCGCCAGACTCAATTTTAAACAAGGGGTGAATGTGGTAAACCACTGTTTGTATTCCACTGTGTACATGCCTGGACATGCCTCGGCTGACTCCTCCCACAAGTCCTAGTATAAAGGTGACTGCTCCCCAGCCCTTTGTATTTCTGGACCGGTCGACCACTCGAGGCAGACCTTCATTCTTTTGTTAATAAAAGCCTTTAGTTACTCTCTTAACTCTCAATCTTTTATGAGTAATTGATAGCGCATCAAACACCATCATCTCCAAGTTCCCCTCCAAGTCACACATCATCCTGACTTGGAAACATATCGTCATTCCTTCATTGTCGCTGGGTCAAAATCCTGGAACTCCCTCCCGAACAGCACTGTGGGAGTACCTTCACCACACGGTCTGCAGTGGTTCAAGAAGGTGGCTCACCACCATCTTCTCAAGGGCAATAAATGCTGGCCTTGCCAGCGGCGCCCACATCCCATGAATGAGTAAAGAACAGCACCTGTGTACCCTGCATATCACAAGGTCAGAAGATCATTACGAAAACAGGAAGCCGTTCAGGCCATCTTTATCCATCCAACCAGTGCCTCATTGTGTCATCTAGTTGGTTCATAAATGATTTGAGAGTTTTTGCCTCCACTGCTCTATCTGGGAGTCCTTTTGATGTGTTGAGCACTGTTTGTGTGAAGAATTCCCTGCCATTTGTCCTAAATTTGAACCTCTTACTGTGTTCTTACTGCCACAATTGAAGTTAAAGTAACATTCTGGGTTAACCTTTTCCATACCATTGACTATCTTACATACCTCCATAAGATTACTCCTCTGACACCTCCTTCCCAGGTTAGAAAACAAAAGTCCCTCCATTCTTTCCTCATAACTCAGACTTGTAGCATTGGGGGGTCAGCGGATCAGCCTTATGGCTCTTCTCTACTCTTCCTCCAGCAGTTGAATATCTCTCTTGTTTCTTGGCGATCGGAACTGGGCACAGTATTTTTAAGGTGCCATCTAACCAGAGTACAGTTTGATCATGACTTTCTGATTTGTATTCTGTTGATTTGGCCGTGTTGAAAACCTTTTTCTTACTACTGTTCGGACTTCGAGAATTACGAATAAGCGTAACAATGACAGACAAGTATGTGATCAATAAAATTGGTCTTTATTCACACTACAGTTCAAAATTCAAGTACACGTTGCAATCAAGATACGCCCAATTTACCCGTACATAAAAGTACTTCCCATCAATTTACACGCCAGCTCTGGGCGATTTATATTCCAAGTCAACTGTACATAAAAGTACCCTTTTAACAATATCTATGCTCTATGTCCAACTTTCATATTACTCCTTTATCTCTGGGTGATCGGTCCAGGGAGAGTTGTAAGTCGAAACATAGACTGGCCAGCTTTCTCTGTTCTTCTGTTCTTCCTCCTATGTTCCTTCTGTGTTCTGAATTTCCCGCCTATGGGTCACCCTTTATAGGGCCTTTCTGCTGGCCCCACTCGTATAGCACTGTCTGCCTACCTCTGTAGGTCAGTTTCACTCCAAACATCCCCTGATTGGAGTTCCTTCTGCATGACACATTCATGTTCCTGTGAGGTGCGTGGGGGCGGGACTTCCTTGATAACCCAGTGTCTCCTTCCTGTCCATGTAGCCTTACAAACAAAGGACCATGCTGACCACCAGGCAAAGAATCCCCTGCTGACTTCTGCCATTTTGTGTCTTCACAAACAAAGAACACATGCTGATTTCCACCATTTTGAATCCGCCTGTAACCATTTCACAATTCATTCGAACTTCGATCTCCTCACAGTAGCAGCGGTTTTATTACAATTTTTAGAATCTTAAAGTCTAATTCAACAAGCCATTGGCTTTGTTCAATGCTGCGCTGTATTGTAGCAAAATACTGCAGATGCTGGAAATCCGAAATAACAACAGAAAATGCTGGAAAAACTCAGCAAGCCAGGCAACATCCGTGGAGAGAAATTAGAGTTGACGTTTTGGGTCGAAACCCTTTTTCAAAACTGGAAAGCTGGAAAGGAAATAAAATAGATCGAAGGCAGGGCTGCGATAGAGCAAAAGAAGTAACAGAGACATTAAGAGGTATTCAAAACCAGACGAGATGGTAATAGGAGAAGTGGAGACAAAAGACGGCTAGGATTAGGTGTGAAGTGTACTGGCAGGATGAGACACAGCTGCCATGAGGGAGAGAGGAAAAAAAGGAAAGACGGGGGGGAAGGGAAGACCCAAAACAAAGGGGTAGAAACAAATATAAGGAAAATTGTAATGTGGGCCGAGGTTATGATCTGAAATTGTTGAACTCGATATTGAGTCCGGAAGGCTGCAAAGTGCCTAATCGGAAGATGAGGTGCTGTTCCTCAAGTTTACGTTGAGCTTCCATGGAACAATGCAAGAGGCCAAGGACGGTGAGGTCCGAGTGGGAATGGAGCGGTGAATTAAAATGACAGGCGACCGGAAGCTCGGGGTCACCCTTACGGACTGAACGGAGGTGTTCTGCAAAGCAGATTGGGTGACCACAACAGTGGTCTCAGCACCGAGCCCTGGGGCACCCCACTCAGGAGTCTAAATCAGCAGGCAATACCAAAATAGGAAGTATTGTAAATAATTCTGAGGACCAAAGGAAGGAGCAGGGGTATATTGAGAAGATCGTGGAATGAACAAAAATGGAAGTTGGAATTTAATGTCAGTAAATGTGAGCTGGTACATTTTGGTAAAATAAAATATAAAAATTCTGCACGGATCAGGAGTTGGCAGTGTCCAGAGGCACCTCCCCTGCCAGATTGCAGGGAACTGGTTTTCCCAAAGCATGTGCAGCATCACAGAACTTTCCACTCAACATCAGCTACAAGTTGGTCAATAACCACGGGGAGCGAAGGACAGCTTGAGCTCCTACCCAGGTCTCGCTGTTCTTCTAACTCTCACGCACCGTATCTAAGTCGCTGGGAATTTTTGAAGATAATCATGCAAGAATCTTGGTTCTCCAAATGCTTCCTTTGTCCTAAAAAAATGAATAGATTAGGGTATTAACAGAAATGTTTCAATTCAACGGAAATATTCACCTATTGAGAATTGATTTGAGCAGGATAGACTGCACTGGGCTGTTTTAATGATCTGTTATACATCCAGCTTGTGGAATTTCAGGTTAATCAACCACAAATGATTTCTTGATAAACTGACGGCAGTAAATTTGCAATAATTATTCCTTCAGTGTTAACATCCTCATGCATCAGTGACAGAGCACCGATGCATCAATGGGATATCAGGGCCTCTCCCTGGTAAAAATATTCTGTGGAGCTTTGTCAATGGTTTGCGATTAGATGTTGGATTCATATAAAAGGAAAGAAAGAACTTGTATTGACATAGCACCTTGCACAACCTCAGGACGTCCCAAAGCGCTTTACAGCCAATGAAGTATTTTTGAAGTGCAGTCATTGTTGTAATGTATGTTGTGTGTGTACCTTTAAGGGAATAACTGGTCTTAGACTGCAGTACCGGCAGTGACCACCCCTGTATAAAAGGCCCTAGCAGGCTTCTGTAGTTTCAGTTTCAAGCTGCCTCTTGTTCAGTAAAGTACCTGTTAAACTGTTCTCCTGAAGTCCGTGTATTATTGAGGCGCGGACTTTACAGTGGCAACGAGTAAGTTCGAACTCACCTGCAGTGTGGCATCATCTCACGGGGATCTCGCCTGAAAGAAAGGTCCTGGAAGGTCGTAGTCTGAGCAACGGGTGTCGACCGAGGGCAACCGGTAGCAGGTAGTGCGCTGACCCTTCCGGACTGCGGCGGGCTCAAGCTCGATCGAGCGGCTCTACAAATCGGGCCGCGCAACGTCGCCGGGAAAAGAAAACAAGAGAGAGAGGGTGGAGCACACAGGGCGCGGTTGGTGCTCGAGAACAGGACAGCGGAGAGAAACTAAACGGGGGGGAAGGAAAGCGAGACGCGCTGAAGCTGCGGGTCGCCGCCATTACCCCGTAGAACGCTAGGAGCAGCGTGGCAGTAAGGGGAAGAAGCAAAAGCGCGGGAGGCGCCATTTTATCCCGTTGGGGAAGAAGCAAAAGCGCGGGAGGCGCCATTTTATTCCATTGGGGAAGAAGCAAAAGCGCGGGAGGCGCCATTTTAAATCGCCCAAGATGCTGAAAAGTGGCAGTATCACTGCTTTCGACAACGAGGTAGAAGACTGGACCATGAATGTGGAAAGAATTGAAGTGTACTGCAAGGCAAATGAGGTGGCTGATGGAAAGAGGGCGTCGGTATTATTAAATCTGATGGGTGCGAGTACGTACGGCCTATTGCAGAATGTAATTACCCCAGCTAAACCAATGGAGAAAAGTTTTGAGGAGATTGTTCATATCTTACAGGAACATCTAAGCCCTACACCACTGCTGATAGCAGAAAGATTCAAGTTCCATAAAAGAAACCAGCACAAAGATGAGAGCAATGCTGGCTATCTTACAGAACTACGCAAGTTATCGAAGCACTGCCAGTTCGGAGCAGGACTGGCAGACACCTTACGGGATAAGTTTGTCTGCGGGATCCAGAGTGAAGGAACCCAGAAACGACTATTTCAAAAAAGGACCTGACGCTAGAACAGGCTTTCAGCGTGGCAGCATCCTACGAAGCAGCAGCACGGGGAGCTGCGGAAATACAACAGAAACCACAAGAATACAGCGCTAACAAAATGGCGTATGGAGCCAAAAAGTGCTATCGCTGCGGCAGAACAACCCATGAGCAGAAGGACTGCTGGTTTAAAGACAAAATATGCAGGCAATGCAGGAAAATGGGACATATAGCAAGAGTCTGCTGGTCGGGAAAGAAGACCAACATGACAAGAACTACTAAGGATCAGTACAGGAAAGTAAAGAAACTGACAGATAGTAGTTCAGAAGATCAGGAGAGTGATAAGGACTCCGGGAGCAGGCGACTAAGTTGTTTAAAGTTATACAACGTGATCGCAAAAGAAGATCACCGAACCATTTGGGTCACCCTCATGATAGCAGGGTCCCCAGTGAAGATGGAATTGGACACAGGATCAGCCCTAACTGTCATGAATCGACGAGACTATGAGCGGCTATTTTCACACATACCCTTAAAGGACACGTCCATTGTATTGAAGACATACACGGGGCAAAAGGTCTACCCCAGAGGAAAAATAAGGGTGCCAGTTGAATATAACGGAAAGGAAACACAGAAACTATACATGTATATACTACGAGATGGAGGACCACCATTATTGGGACGTGAATGGATCCGAAGACTACAATTGGATTGGCATTTTATTCTGGCACTAACTGTGACTGACAAAAGAGATGATGACGTCGCACCTGGACGTCTGTCACAAATTCTATCTGACGCGGAAGAGGTGTTCCAACAAGGACTTGGGACTCTAAAAGGAGTAAAGGCAACCATAAAGATTGAGGATCACGCAACCCCAAAATTTTTCAAGGCCAGACCGGTGCCATACGCGATACGCCCAGCTGTGGAAGCTGAACTGGAGAGTCTGGAGCGTTCGGGGGTGCTGTCTAAGGTGGACTGGAGCGAGTGGGCCACACCCATCATTCCTGTAATGAAGAAAGCATTGAGCAGCATGCCTGGGGAGCCAAGGAAGGTTCGCATCTGTGCGGACATCAAGGTGACTGTGAACCCAGTCCTGCACACAGTACAGTAGCTGCTTCCGCAGATAAAAGATATTTTCACCTCGCTATCTGGAGGGAAACGTTTTACAAAGATTGACCTGGCTCAAGCGTATCTACAAATGGAGGTGGAAGAAGCATCCAGGAAATACCTCACGATAAACACTCACAAAGGGCTTTACCAGTACAATTGACTGGTATTTGGGGTAGCATCGGCCCCGGCTATGTGGCAGAGGGCAATGGAACAAGTCCTGCAAGGGATCCCGGGGACCCAGTGTTATTTGGACGACATCCTGGTTGCGGGCGAAAATGACAATGAACACCTTGCCAACCTGGAACAGGTGCTCATGAGATTGCAGGAATATGGGCTACGAGCCAACCGTCCCAAATGCGAGTTCTTCAGGAGACAAATCTCGTATTGTGGCCACATGATTAATGAGGAAGGGTTGCATAAGTCGCCGGACAAGATTGAGGCTGTAGTCAAGGCTCCAGCACCAGAAAATGTGTCGCAACTGAGGTCGTTCCTCGGGTTGGTGAACTACTACCATAAGTTCTTGCCGAATTTATCTACAATTCTGCACCCACTGAACGCCCTCCTTCAAACTGGTGTAACATGGAAATGGAGTGATGAGTGTAAGCGTGCCTTTCAGGAATGTAAATGCCAAATCACTTCAAAAGAAGTATTGGCCCACTACAACCCAACACTACCGATTCGGTTGGCATGTGATGCGTCACCTTACGGCATTGGAGCGGTGCTGTCACACAAATTCTGTGACGGTTCAGAGAGGCCAATAGCCTTTGCATCGTGCTCGCTAACCTCAGCCGAGCGTAACTATGCCCAGATTGACAGGGAGGCCCTCAGCCTGGTGTGGGGGGTGAAGTAGTTCAATCACTATCTGCACGGGCAGAAATTCACCCTACTGACTGATCATCAACCCCTGGTCTCAATTTTTAACCCAAAGAAGGGCGTTCCGGTGATGACGGCGCAACGGCTGCAAAGATGGTCACTTTTTCTAGGGGCACATCAGTATGACATAGAGTACAAAGGTATGAAACAACATGGAAACGCTGATGGGCTGTCGCGCTTACCGTTACCTATGGCAGAAGAAGCACCTGCAGTGGACCCTGTGGAGATATTCCATGTGACCATAGTCGAATGTTTACAAACGCAAGTATTGAGAAGGAAACCCGAAAAATGACCCGACACTCTCTCGGGTCTATGATTTGACGGTGAAGGGATGGCCAGCATATGGCGACTCACTGTTGCCAGCATTCTCGCCAAGGAGGGAACAGCTGTCAGTGTGCCGGGGAACCTTGCTGTGTGGATCCCGAGTGGTAATTCCACCCAAGTTGAGAGATAGAGTACTCAATGAGCTTCACGAGGGTCACCTGGGAGGGGTAAAAATGAAGAGCCTAGCCAGGGCGTTTGTGTGGTGGCCGGGAATCGATAAAGAAATCAAGGATATGACCAAGAGATGCATAGGATGCCAGAAGGTCCAAAACGCTCCACCACAGGCCCCGCTACATCCATGGGAGTGGCCCTCATCTCCATGGCAACGGGTACACATTGATTTTGCTGGTCCATTTATGGACTCAATGTTCCTAATTGCTGTGGACGCCCATTCGAAATGGCCAGAGGTCATTAAAATGTCCTCCACCACCACGGAGAAAACTATTGCAGTCCTAAGAACCATCTTCGCCAGGAATGGGTTGCCAGAACAGATCTGTTCCGACAATGGCCCACAGTTTGTGTCTGAGGATTTCCGGAGGTTCCTGAAGAATAATGGGGTGAAACATTACACATCTGCCCCATATCATCCAGCCACAAATGGATTGGCTGAGAGGTTTGTTCAGACCTTTAAAAAGGCCATAAAGGCAATGTATAATGACGACATACCACTACAACACAAGGTGGATAACTTCCTGTTTGCTTTCCGGAATGCAACACATGCAGTAACCAACCAAACTCCAGCCGTACTGTTTTTTAACCGGAGACTAAGATGCCGCTTGGATTTGCTCAAACCAAACATAAGACGAGATTTTGAGGATAAGCAGTTCCAGCACATAAATGAGAAGCCAACCAGGAGCTTCAAGATAGGGCAACCAGTCTTGGCCCGCGACTACCGAACAGAAAAATGGCAGCCAGGCATGATGTGCACACAGCAGGGACCACTAATGTACACAGTGGACGTTGGAGAGAGCATCGTGAGATGCCATGCTGACCAGATTCTAGAGTCACAGGAACAAGCCAAACCTGTACCACAAGCATGTGCACCTGGTAATGAGCCCGTAGTACAGATTGCGTCTACCTCAGAAGTAGGGGTATTGGAAGCTGACGAACCAACCAATGACAATGAGCCAGAATTGACTCCACCGCCAGAACAGGATACTCGAGAAAGGCGCTATCCAGTCCGGATCAGGAAGCCTCCTCAAAGACTGAACTTATAAATGACTATTTCAGTTGATATATATATTACTGAGAAAATTGTAATTGTAATTGTAATTAGTTATTATTTAGTTGTTAAATGAATGTTATGTACTGTTTATCTAAAAGGGGAGGAATTGTTGTGTATGTACCTTTAAGGGAATAACTGGTCTTAGACTGCAGTACCGGCAGTGACCACCCCTGTATAAAAGGCCCTAGCAGGCTTCTGTAGTTTCAGTTTCAAGCTGCCTCTTGTTCAGTAAAGTACCTGTTAAACTGTTCTCCCGAAGTCCATGTATTATTGAGGCGCGGACTTTACAATGTAGGAAACGCAGTAGCCAATTTACACTCAGCAAGCTCCCACAAACAGAAATGAGGTAATGACCAGATCATCTGTTTTTAGTCATGTTGGTTGAGGGATAAGTATTGGCCAGGACACCAGAGAGAACTCCCCTGCTCTTCTTCAAATAGTGCCATGGGATCTGTTACATCCACCTGCGAGGGCAGACGGGGGCCTCGGCTTAACATCTATTCTGAAAGACGGCACCTCCAATAGTGCTGCACTCCCTCAGCACTGCACTAGATTGCCAGCCTAGATTTTGTGCTTAAGCCTCTGGAGTGGGCCTATGAACCCATGACTGTCTGACTCAGAGGCGAAAGTGCTACCCACTGAGCCATGGCTGACATGTAGAGGGTATCTTTGGCGGCCGTGCCTTCTGTTGCCGAGGCCCTAAGCTCTGGAATTCCCTGCCTAAACCTGTCTGCCTCGCTACCTCTCTTTCCTCCTTTAAGATGCTCCTTAAAACCTACCTCTTTGACCAAACATTCGGTCACCTGCCCTAATTTATCCTTATGTGGCTCGGTGTAAGATTCGCAAAATTCCCACATTCCCCCAAGGTTATTAATAAAAGGGACCCTGCATGGACATTTTAAAAAGGGTACCCAAAAGATGGCGTCTGCACCTCGTGACCAAAAGCCTGTAAGATTTTAAAAGCTTGGACTCTGCAGCAGCACAGGCAGCTTTGGGAAATCGAAACTTAAAATGCATTTCTGTGAAAAGGACTTTGTGTTTGAAAGCCAGACAGCTAGGCAAACACTGAATATGCATTACGTCAGATCGAAGACAGATCAAACCCAGTAAGGCCTAAACATGAGGCCATTAGTTTGTCCGCATAAATAATCGGAAACAGCTCAAGGGAGCCACCAAGGCTGGACAGGTCGATTAAAATGCATTAATGACAATACAATCTGGACATTGAGGCCATCAGGTGCGATAAACGGCCATCTAAAACCAGTTGACTTAGACTGGTATAATCATTTAGTACAGCCCGCCAAAAGTTAAACAATGGACTGACCTGATTTGGCGCACAGATAGGAGATGAAGTAACGGGTATAATTGTAGGCCCTCTGTAGCTATTGCGATCATACTCTTGCCCCTTACTCTTGCTCTCGTGGCTCCGGCCTCTTGGGGCTGCTGTCGCTCGTACTCGTGCCCTGGCCTCGTGGCGGGTTCTCTTCTTGCTCCCCGCATTGTGTGAGCAACCAAGGACATCCATATCAACTACAGAGAGGGGAACGAGACCCAAGTCCAAAGTCATACAGGACACACGGGCCAGGAAAAAGGGCGAGACGAAACGAGACAAGACGAGGAGAGACGAAGAGGAAGGTAACAACCCGATAAGAGCAGAGAAGGGCAGTGAAAGACGCATTGATAAAAACCAGGCGCCTAGTTATAAGCTGGCGCTTGGGGAAGAAATGTATGGACAGTAAGAATAAGTTGACAATTGAACACTGCGAGTAAGCTGGCGTTAAACGCAGGTGTCCACGCCACAATGAATATACTGGCGTAAAGACTGCCAACCGTCCCATAAACGCAATGTTACCGCCGACGACCGCCCGAGGGAGAAGAAGAAGAGAACCCATCGCGACGAGACGACGACGGTTGCTGAGGAGAGGGAAGGTGAGTCACAGCAGCAGCTCCAGCTCCGCACCCTGAGACCACGTGGCGATGGAGTACCCAAAAGGACAGAAGACCAAACCTCAAAACTCGCATCTGTTAAAGCAACAGGCTTTGGATTGGTGAGCATGAATTCTGGCCCCTCATAGCTTAATCTAGTTAGGTATAGGGGGTGGGATAAGGGTAAGGGGATTGTTAATGTAGTTGTTTTTCCCTCGATGTGCCGTGTGTTCCCCATTCCCTGTATAAGTATAATAATTTTTGTATTTGCCTGTATTTTATACTCGTGACTTCTCATAAGACTGTGTTTTATTTCTGTTTTAATAAAATCTTGGTTTTCTTACACCAAACCACTTGTCTACTCAAGTCTTTCTGTATCGCCGCCTATACCTAAGTCCGGTGTCTAGAACCCAGGGGCGTGGGAGCGATTCGAACCGCTCACAGACAGTCAGGGGCATAACTGACTGGGTGCATGCACCACCTGCCACCCCCTACACTTGGTGTCAAATATTTTGTCTTAAAATACTCCTGTGAAGCGCCTTGGGATGTTTTACTACGTTAAAGGTGCTATATAAATACAAATTGTTGTTGTTGTAGCATGTGCAGAGCAAGAGTGTGTTGTGCTTCTGGGGAGCTTTTACTGCCAGGTTCAAGTCATTGAGGCCACAGCTCCCTTGGTGCAGGCCCGCTCTCTGGCAGGGTCGAGTGCCCTTGGGGAGGGACGACCATCTGCTGCAAGGCCTTCTGGCTGCTATCCAAAAGCTGAAGAGGGAAGGCCCTTTTGCATCAAGTATATTGTCTAGAATCTGAACGAAGAAACAGTAAATCCCCTTTTTCCTGCTCTATCCTCTTGCTGCTTGACTCCTCTCAAATCCCCTGACCAGAGCAGGGCTGAGCATGCTGCCTAAGTCCCAGCTCACCTCAGTGCCGCTGGGAGCGGGTGACCGCCTGGCACCATGAGCGCGAATGAGTCAGGAGCCGCCTGCAAGATCCCTTGAGTCGGATCGCCGCGCTTGTACCTCCTGTATGCGGAAGCACTGTGTCCCCCAGCAGCAACAGGGGAGCCCCAGATATTCCAAGGCAATGCCAGGGGTGGGGGGGTTGGGGTGGAGACTTCAGGCTGGATTTTGATACTGGAGGCGTGTAGGAGGCGGGACTACAACTTTCGGGGTTGTAGACCCGCCTCCATCGAGTTGTGGCCAACCCACGCAATTTTCACTTGATTGACCTTGTTGAGCCCACCCAGTGGGCTCAGCAGGCCAATTAAGGGCCACCTGGCAACAGGTGACATCACAGATTGACGTTTCATCTGTCAAGAGCTTTTGACAGATGAAATATCAGCGTTTGACAGCTCTGTGAAGCTGTCAAACACTGACAATCTGTACTCTAAGTTAATTCCTTCCTCTCAGGCTGATTTAGAGATCTCTCCAGAACAGAAACCTGAATGCTGCAACTTTTGACAGCTTGCGGCCATTCTGCTTTCTGTGCCGGTGAGATGAGGGACTCCCGAGACCTGAAGGAAGGAAGGCTGTAAAGGTAAGTAAAGGTAATTAAACTTCTTTAAACACTTTACACACACCAAACACACTTACCTCTGCACTCATGCACCGATCACTCACCTGAACACCAGACATCTCGAACCCTCCAAGCCCTTCAGCCCGACGGCCCGCCTCACTAACTTGGCGTGGTTTGGAGCCGTCGGGAATCCCACACTTCAGGGATAATAATAGGGATTAGGCTAAAAACTGCCTGTTAGCTACCTGTTAACATGCAGTTAATTTGCACTAATCCCCTTCCCGCCTCGGGGAGGCGGGTCCCAGCACAGGTCGGGTATCTGCCTCCTTTGAAAGTGGCATGGAGGCGGGTTGGGGGCGGGATGGTTTCGTGCCCCCCGATTTTGAGACTTTAACCCCCCATATGCCTCCAATCCGGCCTCCACGGCCTAATGAAAATCCTGCCCTTAGCGTCACGGCAAACTGCCCACCCCACCGTCGCCCCTCCACTTTATGCCCAGGAACTGAGTATTGCCTGGCACAAAGCAGAGGTTAATTTGCCCCGGGAACGATGGCTGCTTCAACTCTCAGGAGAACTGCAGCTTCTCTGTTGCTGCCTTAACAGAACAGGCCAAGGGAGCATCGAATGGAGCAGAGCACTGGACATGCTCGAAGCAGAGCATTTACTTACCAGCCTGTGCTCCCCAAAGATGCTGCTCCTTTAAGTTGCTGTGGGCTTTTAAACTCTGCAGTAAAATAATTCCACCTGCGCCACCACCCCGCAATAAACTTCTCAGTAGCTATATGAATTAATAGCACAGATAGAAATTAATAGAAAAAGAGAATATATTGCAGATACTGGAAATCTGAAATAAAAACAGAAAATACTGGAAATATTCAGCAGGTCAGGCAGCATCTGTGGAGAGAGAAACAGAGTTAACGTTTCAGGTCAATGACCTTTTGTCAGAACTGGAAAAAAGCAGGAAATGGAACAGATTTTTAAACAAGTGTAGTGGCTGGGAAATGGGGGAGGGGATGAAAGAACAAAAGGGAAGGCCTGTGATAGGATAGAGGGCAGGAGAGATTAAGAGACATTGAGAGACATTAAGAGATATTCAGGCAAGAGGAGATGGTAATGGGTCAGGTTAAGAAACAAAGGATGGCTCTAGATGAAGTGTAAATTGCGCTGGCAGAATGGAAGACAGCTGCCCTGTGGGAGAGAAGAACAGAACAAAAGTGCGGATAAAAAATATATATATGATAGGGGCCGAGGTTATGATCTGAAATTGTTGAACTCTATGTTGAGTCCGGAAGGCTGTAAAGTGCCTAATCGGAAGATGAGATGCTGTTCCTCGAGTTTACGCTGAGTTTCCGTGGAACAATGCAAGAGGCCGAGGACGGTGAGGTCTGAGTGGGAGTGGAGCGGTGAATTAAAGTGACAGGCGACCGGAAGCTCGGGGTCCCCCTTACAGACTGAACGGAGGTGTTCTGCAAAGCGTTCACCCAATCTGCATTTGGTCTCCCCAATGCAGAGGAGACCACATCGTGAGCAGCGAATACAGTATACCAAATTGCAAGAAGTACAAGTAAATCGCTGTTTCACCTGGAAGGGGTGTTTGGGGCCCTAGACAGTGGGAAGTGGGGAGGTATAAGGGCAGGTGTTGCATCTCCTGCGCTTGCACGGGAAGCTGCCGGGCGAAGGGGAAGGGGTGCTGGGGTTGATAGAGGAGTGGACTAGGGTGTCTCAGAGGGAGCGGTCCCTATGGAATGCTGAAAGGGGAGGTGAGGGGAAGATGCGTTTGGTGGTGGGATCATGTTGGAGGTGGCCGAAATGGCGGCGGATGATCCGTTGAATGTGGAGGCTGGTGGAGTGAAAGGTGAGGACAAGGTGAACTCTATCGTGGTTCCGGGAGGGAGGGGCAGGGGTGAGGACAGAAGTGCGGGAGATAGAACGGACAAGGTTAAGGGCCATGTCAACCACTGTAGAGGGGAATACTCGGTTGAAGAAAAAGGAATACTGTCGGAAGCTTTGGTATGGAAGGTGGCATCGTCACAGCAGATGCGGCGGAGATGGAGAAACTGGGAGAATGGAATAGAGTCCTTACAGGAGGCGGGGTGGGAGGAAGTGTAGTCTAGGTAGCTGTGAGAGTCAGTGGGCTTGTAGTGAATGTTTGTCAATAACCTATCCCCAGAGATGGAGACGGAGAAGTCGAGGAAGGGAAGGCAAGAGTCGGAGATGGACCATGTGAAGGTGAGGGAAGGGTAGAAATTGGAAGCAAAGTGAATGAAATTATCTAGTTCAGGGCGAGTAGTTGTAATGTAGGGCAGAGTATACATCAGGAAATTAGAGGCGTATGCAACAAGGGTAATACAGTAATCATGGGGGACTTTAATTTACATATAGACCAGGCAAACCAAATTTGCAGTAATAGTGTGGAGGACGAATTCATGGAATATATGCAAGATAGTTTTCTAGATCAGTATGTTGATCTATTTTAGATCTAGTATTGTGCAACAAGAAAGGGTTAATTAATAACCTTGTAGTAAAGGGCCTGAAGTAAGATATTAAAAATTGGATTTAATAAGGTAAAACAAACCAGGATTCATCTATAACACCAATATACAAAATGGAGGGAATAGGTTAATTCGTGCTCTGAGTTGAACAATAGAAGTCTGTAAAAGTTGTATAAACCCAGATAAGGTTTAAACAGGACTACGGGTTAACTGCTGAGAGATTAAAACTGTCAAAACAACCCCTTAGAAAGAGGGAGAGATATATGGGTTCGGCCACGCGAGTCAACACCCTTGCACTTAAGGGTTTGTTAAGTGTGAAGCTCAACAGGGTTCTATTCTTTTAACTAACTAAAGTGTTTTTGCTCTGTAGAAATAATTCAAGAGAGAGAGACAGAAAGTCTGCGGATTGCCCGCTTTGGAAAGATCTACTATCTTAGAGAAATACTTAGAAAGACCAAGCCATCTGACAACAGCAAATGGACGATCGTAAAGTAATAAAATTGAGGCCCCGGGTCATGAGAAAGTAACAAGACCAACTGATAACGAAATGTGAGATTTGTAAGCGACTGGAAGAATGGAATGTCATGGTTTTATAATTACAATTTAACTATAATTCTGTATATGTTAATAAGCTTATCCCCGCCTTTAGGGCAGGGCCTTAAGTTTTGTATAACTGTGAGAACCTCAAGAGATTCGGTGGAGTTGGAGCCTTGTGTTGGGACGCAAGAGCCATAGCTCCCCAGGCCTGAATAAACCGTTTTTACTTCAATTATTGGGTCTGTCTTTCTTACAACAAGCCAGTGTTGTCGACTTTGTATATCACTTAGTCCACACTTTGGGGGCTTACATCAGGGCCTTTAGGGAAGAGTGACCTTAATATGATAGAATTTTATATTGAGTTTGAAAGTGATTTAGTTAAATCCAAAACTAGGGTCTTAAATCGAAGCAAAGCAAACTACGTAATATTAGGGGCGAGTTGGCTAACGTAGATTGGGAAACTACATTAAAAGGTATGATGGTAGAGAAGCAATGGTTAGCATTTAACGAATAAATACATCATTTACAACAAATATACATTCCTTTAAGGCACAAAAACCCCATGGAAAAAGAGGTCCAACCGTGGCTAACAAGAGAAGTTAAAGATAATATTAGATTAAAGTTCCTCCAAGTTCCCCTCCAAGTCACACACCATTCTGACTTAGAAGTATATCGCACACCCTTCATCGTCGCTGGGTCAAAATCCTGGAACTCCATCCCTAACAGCACTGTGGGAGTACCTTCACCACACGGACTGCAGCAGTTCAAGAAGGCGACTCACCACCACCTTCTCAAGGGCAACTAGGGATGGGCAATAAATACTGGCCTTGCCAGTGGCGCCCAGATCCCATAAATGGATAAATAAAAAAAAGGAAGAGGCTTATAATGTTGCCAAAAAGAATAGTAAGCCTGAGGATTGGGAGGATTAAAATTCAGCAAATGAGGACCAAGAAATTGATAAAGAAAGGGAAAATAGAATATGAGAGTAAACTAACGAGAGACATAAAAACAGACTGTAAAAACTTCTATAGGTATGTAAAAAGGAAAAGATTACTGAAAGAAATGTGTGTCCCTTACAGGCTGAGACAGGAGAAATTATAATGGGGAATAAAGAAATGGAAGAGAAATGAAACAAATACATTGAGCTGGATTTTATGAATGGAAACGTGTTGGAGGCGGGACTGCTGCTTGCCAGGTTTCAGTCCCGCCTCCATCAGCTTCTGGCCAACCAACGGGATCTTCCCCTGATTGACCTTGTTAAGCCCGCCTGGCGGGCTCAGCAGGCCAATTAGGGGGAAGTCAGTGACAGAGCACGTCAACGTATGATGTGTCATCTGTCAAGAATTTTTGAAAGAAGAAATGTCATCATTTGACAGCTCTGTTAAGCATCAAACACTGACATTCTTGTGTAGTTTGATGAGTACTTGTGTTCAGGACTCATCAAACCTTTCTACTTTGTAGAAATCAGTTGACTGTTGGATCGGAGGATCTAACAGCTAGTCTGTGATCTCTACAATGGAGATGTCGGGACTCCGGCTCCACAGCGGCTGAAGGCTGTAGGCAGAAACAAAGGTAAGTTAACATTTTCTAACACTTTACACACACCTCACATACTTACCACTCCACACTTGCACCGATCACTCACCTCTACATTGCACTTTCAGACCCCTCCGACCCCCACAGACCTCCTACTCGCCTCCTACACCACGGCGGGGTTCCCCCAGGTCGGGAAACCCTCACTTCAGGATGAAAAATGGGGATAATCCTATTTTCTGCCTGTTAACTACCTGTTAACAGGCAGTTAATAGGCTTTAATCCCTTCCTGCCTCCAAGGAGACGGGACCAGGGGCGGGACGGCTTCTCGCCTCCTGGCAAGAGGGCACGGAGGCGGGATGGGGGCAGGTTTGCCACCCGCCCCCAAATTCTGCAAATTTCCCGGCAGTCCCGCCTCCAGACCCCCCTCCTTGGGGCTGGAAAAATCCAGTCCTTTGTATCTGTCTTCACAGAAGATGCAAAAAACTTCCTGGAAATAATGGAGAACCAAGGGTCCAGCGAGAATAAGTAACCAAAAGAAATTAGTATTAGTAAAAAAATAGTACTGGAGAAATTAATGGAACTGAAAGCCAATAAATTCCCTGGACCTGATGGCCTACATCCTAGGATATTGAAAGAGGTGGCTATAGAGATAGTGGATGTAGTGGTTGTCATTGTCCAAAATTCCATAGATTGTAGAATGGATCCCGCGAATTGGAAGGTAGCAAATATTTAAGAAAAGAGGGAGAGAGAAAACAGGGAACTACAGACCAGTTTGCCTGACATCAGTAGTAGGGAAAATGCTGGAATCTATTATTAAGGATGTGGTAACAGGGCACTTAGAAAATAATAATAGGATCGGGCAGAGTCAACACGGATTTATTTTAAATTTTTTTAAATTTGTTTATGGGATCAGGGCATCGCTGGCAATGCCAGAATTTATTACCCATCCCTAGTTGCCCTCAAGAAGGTGGTGGTGAGCTGCCTTCTTGAACCGCTGCAGTCCGTGTGGTGAAGGTTCTCCCACAGTGCTGTTAGGGAGGGAGTTCCAGGATTTTGACCCAGTGATGATGAAGGATCGGCGATATACTTCCAAGTCAGGATGGTGTGTGACTTGGAGGGGAACTTGGAGGTGCTGGTGTTCCCATGCACCTGCTGCCCTTGTCCTTCTAGGTGGAAGAGGTCGCGGGTTTGGGAGGTGCTGCCAAAGGAGCCTTGGTGAGTTGCTGCAGTGCATCTTGTAGACGGTACACACTGCAGCCACGGTACGCCAGTGGTGGAGGGAGTGAATGTTTAAGGTGGTGGATGGGGTGCCAATCACGCGGGCTGCTTTGTCCTGGATGGTGTCGAGCTTCTTGAGTGTTGTTGGAGCTGCACTCATCCAGACAAGTGGAGAGTATTCCATCACACTCCTTACTTGTGCTTGTAGATGGTGGAAAGGCTTTGGGGAGTCAGGAGGTGATACACTTGGCTCAAAATACCTTTTTTAAATTCATTGATGGGATGTGGGCATCGCTGGCTAGGCCTGCATTTAGTGCCCATCCCTAATTGCCCTTGAGAAGATGGTGGTGAGCCGCCTTCTTGAACCGCTGCAGTCCATATGGTGTAGGTACACCCACAATGCTGTTAGGAAGGGAGTTCCAGGATTTTGGCCCAGCGACAGTGAAGGAACGGCAATACAGGTCCAAGTCAGGATGGTGTGTGGCTTGGAGGGGAACTTGTAGGTGGTGATGTTCCCATGCGTCTGTTGCCCTTGTCCTTCTAAGTGGTAGAGGTCGTGGGTTTGGAAGGTGCTGTTGAAGGAGCTTTGGCGAGTTGCTGCAGTGCATCGTGTAGACGGTACACACTGCAGCCACAGTGCGCCGGTGGTGGAGGGAGTGAATGTTTAAGGTGATGGATGGGGTGCCAATCAAGCGGGCTGCTTTATCCTGAATGGTGTCGAGCTTCTTGAGTGTTGTTGGAGCTGCACTCATCCAGGCAAGTGGAGAGTATTCCATCACACTCCTGACTTGTGCCTTGTAGATGGTGGAAAGGCTTTGGGGAGTCAGGAGGTGAGACACTCGCCGCAGAATTCCCAGCCTCTGATCTGCTCTTGTTGCCACAGTATTTATGTGGCTGGTCCAGTTAAGCTTCTGGTTAATGGTGACCCCCAGGATGTTGATAGCGGGGGATTCGGCGATGGTAATGCCATTGAATGTCAAGGGGAGGTGGTTAGGCTCTCACTTGTTGGAGATAGTCTTTGCCTGGCACTTCTGTGGCGCAAATGTTACCTGCCACTAACCAGCCCAAGCCTGAACGTCGTCCAGGTCTTGCTGCATGTGGGCATGGACTGCTTCATTATCTGTGGAGTTGCGAATGGCGCTGCACACTGTGCAGTCATCAGCGAACATCCCCATTTCTGACCTTATGTTGGAGGGAAGGTCATTGATGAAGCAGCTGAAGATGGTTAGGCCTAGGACACTGCCCTGAGGAACTCCTGCAGCAATGTCCTGGGGCTGTGATGATTGACCTTCAACCACCACAACCATCTTCCTTTGTGCTAGGTATGATGCCAGCCAGTGGAGCGTTTTCCCCCTGATTCCTATTGACTTCAATTTTACTAGGGCTCCTTGATGCCAGACTCGGTCAAATGCTGCTTTGATGTCAAGGGCAGTCACTCTCACCTCACCTCTGGAATTCAGCTCCTTTGTCCATGTTTGGACCAAGGCTCTAATGAGGTCAGGAGCCGAGTGGTCTTGGCGGAACCCAAACTGGGCACCAGTGAGCAGGTTATTGCTGAGTAAGTGCCGCTTGATAGCACTGTCGATGACACCTTCCATCACTTTGCTGATGATTGAGAGTAGACTGATGCTTTTTGTGGACAGGACATAACTGGGCAGTTTTCCACATTTGTCGGATAGATGCCAGTGTGCTAGCTGTGCTGGAACAGCTTGGCTAGAGGCACGGCTAGTTCTGGAGCACAAGTCTTCAGCACGATAGCCGGATGTTGTCAGGGCCCATAGCCTTTGCTATATCCAGTGCGCTCAGCTGTTTCTTGATATCACATGGAGTGAATCAAATTGGCTGAAGACTGGCTCCTGTGATGGTGGGGACCTCGGGAGTAGACGGATATGGATCATCCACTCAGCACTTCTGGCTGAAGTTGGTTGCAAACACTTCAGCCTTGCCTTTTTCCCTCACGTGATGGGCTCCACCATCATTGAGGATGGGGATATTCTTGGAGCCTCTAGTTGTTAAAAGGTCCACCACCATTCATGACTGGATGTGTCAGGACTGCAGAGTTTTGATCTGCTCCGTTGATTATGGGATCGCTTAGCCCTGTCTATAGCATGCTGCTTCTGCTTTTTAGCATGCATGTACTCCTGTGTTGCAGCTTCCCCAGGTTGGCACCTCATTTTTAGGTACGGCTGGTGCTGCTACTGGCATGCTCGTCTACACTCGTTGTTGAACCAGGATTGGTCCCCTGGCTTGGTGGTAATGCCGGGCCATGAGGTTACAGATTGTGGTGGAATACAATTCTGCTGCTGCTGATGGCCCACAGTGCCTCATGGATGCCCAGTTTTGAGCTGCTAGATCTGTTCTGAATCTATCCCATTTAGCACGGTGGTAGTGCCACACAACACGATGGAGGGTGTTTTCAGTGTGAAGACGGGATTTTGTCTCCAAAATGACTGTGCGGTGGTCACTGCTGCCAATACTGTCATAGACAGATGCATCTGCGACAGGTAGATTGGTGAGAACGAGGCCAAGTAGGTTTTTCCCTCTTGTTGGTTTACTCACCACCTGTCGCAGGCCCAGACTGGCAGTTATGTCCTTCAGGACTCGGCCAGCTTGGTCAGTAGTGGTGCTACCGAGCAACTCTTGGTGATGGACATTGAAGTCCCCACCCAGAGTACATTCTGTGCCCTTGTTGCTCTCAGTGTTTCTTCCAAGTGGTGTTCAACACGGAGCAGTACTGATTCATCAGCTGAGGGAGGGTGGTAGGTCGTAATCAGCAGGAGGTTTCCTTGCTCATGCTTGTCCTGAAGCCATGAGACCTCATGGGGTCTGGAGTCAATGTTGAGGACTCCCAGGGCCACTCCTTCCCGACTGTATACCACTGTGCCACCAACCCTGGTGGGTCTGTCCTGCCGGTGGGACAGGACATACCCAGGGATGGTGATGGAGGACTTTGGGACATTGGCTGAAAGGTATGATTCTGTGAGTGTGACTGTGTCAGGTTGTTGCTTGACTAGTCTGTGGGACAGCTCTCCCAATTTTGGCACAAGTCCCCAGATGTTGGTGAGGAGGACTTTGCAGAGTTAGCTGGGCTGGGTGTGCCATTGCCGTGTCTGTAATCGGTGCCGAGGTCGATGCCAGGTGATCCATCTGGTTTCATTCTTATTCATTTGTTTTGTAACGGTTTGATACAACTGAGTGGCTTGCTAGACCATTTCAGGGGGCAGTTAAGATTCAACCACATTGCTGTGGGTCTGGAGTCACATATAGGCCAGACCGGGTAAGGACGGCAGATTTCCTTCCCTAAAGGACATTAGTGAACCAAATGGGTTTTTACGACAATCTGATAGTTTCATGGTTACCATTACTGATGCTAGCTTTTTACTCCAGATTTATTTAATTAACTGAATTTAAATTCCCCAGCTGCCGTGGTGGATTTGAACTCATGTCTCTGGATCATTATGAAAGGGAAATCATGTTTGACAAATCTGTTAAGAGTTTTTTGAGGTTGTAACTAGCTGAATAGATAAGGGGGAACCTGTGGAAGTGGTGTATTTGGATTTTCAGAAGGCATTCGATAAGGTGCCACACAAGAGGTTATTAAACAAAATTAACGCTCATGGGATTGGGGGTAATATACTAGCATGGCTGGAGGTTTGGTTAACGGACAGAAAACAGAGAGAAGGAATAAACGGGTCATTTTCGGGTTGGCAGGCTGTAACTAGTGGGGTACTGCAAGGATCAGTGCTTGGACCTCAGCTATTCTTAATCTATATCAATGATTTGGATGAGGGGACCAAATGTAATATATCCAAGTTTGCTGATGATACAAAGCTGAGTTGTGGGAATCTAAGTTGTGAGGAGGATGCAAAGAGGCTTCAAGGCAGAGTGGGCAAAAACATGGCAAATAGAATATAATGCGGAGAAATGTGAAGTTATCCACTTTGGTCGGAAAAATGGAAACGCAGAGTATTTATTACATGGTGAGAGATTGGGAAATGTTGGTGTTCAGAGGGACCTGGGTGTCCTTGTACACTGAAAGTTAACATGCAGGTACAGCAAGCAATTAGGAAAGCAAATGGTATGTTGGCCTTTATTACAAGAGGATTTAAGTATAAGAGCAAAGACATCTTACTGCAATTATATAGGGCCCTGGTGAGACCACACCTGGAGTATTGTGTACAGTTTTGGTCTCCTTAACTAAGGAAGGATATACTTGCCATAGAGGGAGTGCAATGAAGGTTCACCAGACTGGTTGCTGGGATGGGGGGATTGTCCTATGAGGACAGATTGTGTAGACTAGGCCTATATTCTCTAGAGTTTAGAAGAATGAGAGGTGATCTCATTGAAACATACAAAATTCTTACAGGCATTGACAGGGTAGATGCAGGGAGGATGTTTCCCCTGGTTAGGGAGTCTAGAACCAGGGGTCCCAGTCCCAGAATAAGGGGTCTAATAAGGGGCCTTTTAGGACTGAGATGAGGAGAAATTTCTTCACTCAGAGGGTGGTGAATCTTTGGAATTCTCCACCCCAGAGGGCTGTAGAGGCTCAGTCGTTGAATATATTCAAGACAGATATTGATGGATTTTTGGATATTAAGGGAATCAAGGGATATGGGGATAGTGCAAGAGAGTGGAGTTGAGGTAGAAGATCAGCCATGATCTTATTGAATGGTAGAGCAGGCTTGATGGGCCAAATGGCCGAGTCCTGCTCCTATTTCTTATGTTCTTATGTTCTTATATATTTAGGTGTCAGCAGTGGCCCAGGTGGTAGCACTACCCCTCTGAATAAGAAGGCTGTGGTTTCAAGTCCCACTGCATGCATGATATTCAGGCTGATGCTCCAGTGCAGTATGAGAGAGTGCCGCCCTGTTGGAGGTGCCATCTTTCAGTAGAGGTCCCATCTGTCCTGGGACAGTGTGGAGGGAGCTTTACTCTGTATCTAACCCTTGCTGTACCTGACCTGGGAGTGTTTGATGGGACATTGTAGAGGGAGCTTTAATCTGTATCTAACCTGTGTTGTACCTACCTTGGGAGTCTTTGATGGGACATGTAGAGGGAGCTTTACTCTGTATCGTACCCTTAAATGAAGCCTCCCCACCTGGCTATACCTTCCACCACTTGCCCCGCTCAGACCGCCGTGGTGGTGGTGTGGCTCTCATCACCAAATCACACCTTGGCCTGTCCCCCTATTCCTCCGGCAGTTTCTCCTCCTTTGAGCATCTCACCTTATTCCCCCCCTCTCACCTCTCAGTTAAAATTCTTGTTCTCTACCGCCCACCAAGTACCATCAAATTTTTAGTACTGAGATATCTTCAATGTTCTCCTCCCTCAGCCTCTGCACCGAACAACTTCTCATCCTCAGTAATTTCAACTTCCATCTTAATTCATCATGCTCTCTCTCCTCTGAGTTAACCAGCCTCCTAGCCTCCCTTAATCTCTCCCTCCATGTAAACTCCCCAACTCATATTCACAGCCACCCCGCGACCTTGCTATCTCTCGTGGCCTCGCTACTTCCATCGTGTCAATTGCAGAAAAGGCCATCTCTGACCATTTCCTTGTATCGCACTCCACCCACATCCCCCTTCCACTGCCCCCCCCAACCAAACCCACCCAACCCTACTTCCTTCTGTGTCCGCCACTGGAAAAAACTCTCTCCCATCTCTCTTACAGCTGCACTTATGAAATCCCAATTGTCCAGTCTTTGGCCCTCCATTCACCATGACATTTCTGCAGCTACCGATCTGCTCAACCACACCCTCACCACCACCTTTGAGGCCCTAGTCCCTACTAAAACAATTACTCTCTCTCACCCTGGCTGTTTCCCCTGGTACGGCCCTCATCTCTGCTCCCTTAAGTCCAAGGGACGTAGACTCGAACGGATATGGCAGGCAACTGGTTCAGCCATTCACTGCCAGATCTGGCTGGACCACATAAAGCATTATCGGGTCATGCTCCCATCTGCCAAAACTGCTCACTATTCCAGAATCATTCTGGAAAGAAAAGATAAACCCCGGCTCCTATTCTCTACTGCTAACCATCTTCGTAAACCCCTCTCCCCGGCTCCTCCACCCTCACCTCCGATAACAAATGTGAGGAGCTCATGGACTTCTTTGTCTCTAAATCTGAGACCATCTGTTCAGCTGCCTCTGCCACTTCCCTTCCTTCCCCTAACTCACTGGGCCAAACTTCCTCTAAGGTTCCCTCCTGCCCTAGCCCTGAACTCACATCTTTCTCCAGTTTCTCTCCAATCTCCCCTCATTACCTCTCTGCATTCACCTTGTCCATGAGACCCACCTCCTGCTCCATCGACCCTATTCCCACCAAACTGTTGACCACCCAACTTCCTTTTCTGGCTCCCATGTTAGCTGATATTGTTAACGGTTCTCTCTCCTCAGGTACTGTCCCCCTCTCCCTCAAATCTGCCATCATCACCTTCTCTCTTCAAAAAAAAACCC
Organism: Somniosus microcephalus; assembly: GCF_052327205.1. Taxonomy (NCBI): domain Eukaryota; kingdom Metazoa; phylum Chordata; class Chondrichthyes; order Squaliformes; family Somniosidae; genus Somniosus; species Somniosus microcephalus. Next base: position 18,472,991 of record NC_141006.1, on the reverse strand, counting down.
TTGACCCCTCCATTCTTGCAAACTACTGCCCCATCTCCAACCTCCCTTTCCTCTCCAAAGTCCTTGAATGTGTTGTCGCCTCCCAAATCTGTGCCCATCTTTCCCGTTACTCCATGTTTGAATCCCTCCAATTAGGTTTCTGCCCCTTGCCACAGTACCAAAACGGCTCTCATCAAAATCACAAATGACATCCTTTGTGACTGTGACAAAGGTAAACTGGCCCTCCTCGTCCTTCTTGACTTGAATTTGACACGGTTGACCACTCCATCCTTCTCCAACGCCTCTCCACCGTCATCCAGCTGGTTGGGACTGCACTCACTTGGTTCCATTTTTATCTATCTAATTGTAGCCAAAGAATCACCTGCAACGGCTTCTCTTCCCGCTCCCGCACCATTACCTTCTATTTCTTATCTACATGTTGCCCCTTGGCTACATCATCTGAAAACACAGTGTCATTTTCCACATGTACGCTGACGACACCCAGCTGACAACACTGGGCTCTATTGCCGGCACTCTGATCCCTGGCGGCCCAGCTGGGCCCCAGGTCACGCTGCGCTAGGGCCCTCCCCTTAATAAGGGGAGGGAGGCCTGTAGTACCGCAGAACGCTGCGCCGCAGCACATGGCGCTGCCGCACGTAGCACCGTGATATTCAGTCGTAGCGCCCCCAGAGGGAGGCGTGGCACTTCCAATAGCACTCCGTCTCCCTCTTGGGGTGCTACCAGTGAATTTTGGGCGTGGGGACGTTAACTTTTTTGGGGTGCTAAAAGTAGCACCCCGGCGAAGTTAGCACCCCAAAGGGGGCGCGACCCAATTTTGCCCCCATGGTCATCAGCCCTAATTTATCCTTATGTGGCTTGGTGCCAAATTTGTCTTAAAATAATCGTGTGCAGCGCCTTGGGGCATTTTACTGCGTTAAAGGCACTATACAAATAAAAGTTGCTGTTGTTGTTATTGTATCTATCATGTGCTGTACCTGCCCTGGGAGTGTTTGATGGGTCAGTGTAGAGGGAGCTTTACTCTGTATCTATCATGTGCTGTACCTGCCCTGGGAGTGTTTGATGGGTCAGTGTAGAGGGAGCTTTACTCTGTATCTAACCCGTGCTGTACCTGCCCTGGGAGTGTTTGATGGGACAGTGTAGAGGGAGCTTTACTCTGTATCTAACCCGTGCTGTACCTGCCCTGGGAGTGTTTGATGGGACAGTGTAGAGGGAGCTTTACTCTGTATCTAACCCGTGCTGTACCTGCCCTGGGAGTGTTTGATGGGTCAGTGTAGAGGGAGCTTTACTCTGTATCTAACCCATGCTGTACCTGCCCTGGGAGTGTTTGATGGGACAGTGTAGAGGGAGCTTTACTCTGTATCTAACCCGTGCTGTACCTGCCCTGGGAGTGTTTGATGGGACAGTGTAGAGGGAGCTTTACTCTGTATCTAACCCGTGCTGTACCTGCCCTGGGAGTGTTTGATGGGACAGTGTAGAGGGAGCTTTACTCTGTATCTAACCCGTGCTGTACCTGTCCTGGGAGTGTTTGATGAGACAGTGTAGAGGGAGCTTTACTCTGTATCTAACCCGTGCTGTACCTGCCCTGGGAGTGTTTGATGAGACAGTGTAGAGGGAGCTTTACTCTGTATCTAACCCGTGCTGTACCTGTCCTGGGAGTGTTTGATGAGACAGTGTAGAGTGAGCTTTACTCTGTATCTAACCCGTGCTGTACCTGCCCTGGGAGTGTTTGATGGGTCAGTGTAGAGGGAGCTTTACTCTGTATCTAACCCGTGCTGTACCTGTCCTGGGAGTGTTTGATGGGACAATGTAGAGGGAGCTTTACTCTGTATCTAACCTGTGCTGTACCTGCCCTGGGAGTATTTGATGGGACAGTGTAGAGGGAGCTTTACTCTGTATCTAACCCGTGCTGTACCTGCCCTGGGAGTGTTTGATGGGACAGTGTAAAGGGAGCTTTACTCTGTATCTAACCCGTGCTGTACCTGTCCTGGGAGTGTTTGATGAGACAGTGTAGAGGGAGCTTTACTCTGTATCTAACCCGTGCTGTACCTGCCCTGGGAGTGTTTGATGGGTCAGTGTAGAGGGAGCTTTACTCTGTATCTAACCCGTGCTGTACCTGTCCTGGGAGTGTTTGATGGGGCAGTGTAGAGGGAGCTTTACTCTGTATCTACCCGTGCTGTACCTGCCCTGGGAGTGTTTGATGGGTCAGTGTAGAGGGAGCTTTACTCTGTATCTAACCCGTGCTGTACCTGTCCTGGGAGTGTTTGATGGGGCAGTGTAGAGGGAGCTTTACTCTGTATCTAACCCGTGCTGTACCTGCCCTGGGAGTGTTTGATGGGACAGTGTAGAGGGAGCTTTACTCTGTATCTACCCGTGCTGTACCTGCCCTGAGAGTGTTTGATGGGTCAGTGTAGAGGGAGCTTTACTCTGTATCTAACCCATGCTGTACCTGCCCTGGGAGTGTTTGATGGGGCAGTGTAGAGGGAGCTTTACTCTGTATCTAACCCATGCTGTACCTGCCCTGGGAGTGTTTGATGGGACAGTGTAGAGGGAGCTTTACTCTGTATCTAACCCCGTGCTGTACCTGCCCTGGGAGTGTTTGATGGGTCAGTGTAGAGGGAGCTTTACTCTGTATCTAACCCATGCTGTACCTGCCCTGGGAGTGTTTGATGGGTCAGTGTAGAGGGAGCTTTACTCTGTATCTAACCCATGCTGTACCTGCCCTGGGAGTGTTTGATGGGTCAGTGTAGAGGGAGCTTTACTCTGTATCTAACCCGTGCTGTACCTGCCCTGGGAGTGTTTGATGGGTCAGTGTAGAGGGAGCTTTACTCTGTATCTAACCCGTGCTGTACCTGCCCTGGGAGTGTTTGATGGGTCAGTGTAGAGGGAGCTTTACTCTGTATCTAACCCGTGCTGTACCTGTCCTGGGAGTGTTTGATGGGACAGTGTAGAGGGAGCTTTACTCTGTATCTAACCCGTGCTGTACCTGCCCTGGGAGTGTTTGATGGGTCAGTGTAGAGGGAGCTTTACTCTGTATCTAACCCGTGCTGTACCTGCCCTGGGAGTGTTTGATGGGACAGTGTAGAGGGAGCTTTACTCTGTATCTAACCCGTGCTGTACCTGCCCTGGGAGTGTTTGATGGGACAGTGTAGAGGGAGCTTGACTCTGTATCTACCCGTGCTGTACCTGCCCTGGGAGTGTTTGATGGGACAGTGTAGAGGGAGCTTTACTCTGTATCTAACCCATGCTGTACCTGTCCTGGGAGTGTTTGATGGGACAGTGTAGACGGAGCTTTACTCTGTATCTACCCGTGCTGTACCTGCCCTGGGAGTGTTTGATGGGACAGTGTAGAGTGAGCTTTACTCTGTATCAAACCCGTGCTGTTCCTGCCCTGGGAGTGTTTGACGGGACAGTGTAGAGGGAGCTTTACTCTGTATCTAACCTGTGCTGTACCTGTCCTGAGAGTGTTTGATGGGACAGTGTAGAGTGAGCTTTACTCTGTATCAAACCCGTGCTGTTCCTGCCCTGGGAGTGTTTGACGGGACAGTGTAGAGGGAGATTTACTCTGTATCTAACCAGTGCTGGATTCTGAGGGGAGATAGAATTGTGTGATTCCCTGCGGTGGTCTTGGTGGATACAAAAATTACAAAGGGGGATAAATATTAATGGAAAATGACAGCTGGATTTGAGATGTTAAATCTGGGCTCAATTAAACATAAAGCGTATTAATATTTCATGCTACATTGTTTTCAGTGAAAATTCAAACACATTAGTAAGTGATTCAAACACAAAGGGGGTGATTTTGCCAGCCCTAGGGAGGTGGGACTGCCAGGAAAATGGCAGAATCTGGGAGAGGCTACCCACCCCGCCCCCAACCTCCATGCCATCTTCCCAAGAGGCGGATACCCGACCCGTGGCGGGTCCCATCGCCTGGAGTCGGGAAGGGGATTACAGCCACTTAACTGCCTGTTTCGAGGTAGTTAACAGGCAGTTGCGAGGATTATCCCCATTTTTCCAACAGAGGCACAGGTATCCCAATGTCGGGAAACCCCGCCAGGGTCAGTGAGGCGAGCAGTGGGTCTGCGGGGTTGAGAGGGGTCCAAAAGTGCTCTGTGGAGGTGAGTGATGGGTGCAAGTGTGGAGAGGTAATTGTGTGAGGTGAGTGGAAAGTGAGCGAAAAAGTTTCCTTACCTTTGTTTCTTCCTGCAGGCTTCAATCGTTGAGGATGCAGAGGCTCCGGCATCTGCACGGCAGAGATGACAAAATGGCTGCTGCATTGGCCAATGCAACAACCATCTGATTTCTGCTCAGGAAATAGGTTTGGTGAGGTCTTGAGTACAAGAACTCACCAAACAACAGAGAATGTCAGTGTTTGACAGCTTCTCAAAATTTTTGACAGATGAAACGTCATACGCTGACGTTCTCTGTCACCGGCTTTCCATTAATTGGCCTGCTAAGCCCACTGGGCGGGCTTAACAAGGTCAATCAAAGGAAAATAACAGGGGTTGGCCACAAGTCGATGGAGGTGGGACTGAAACCCGACAAGCAGCAGTCCTGCCTCCAATACGTCCCCATTGGCAAAATCACCCCCAAAGATTTATTCCAATCCTTTGCAGCTGCAGAGTCCTGTGTGTTTGGTTTTACATATGATTACATAGGATAAACAGAACAGAAACAGGCCATTCGGCCCGACCAGTTCATGCCGGCATTTATGCTCCACTCGAGCCTCCTTCCATCTTCCTCATCTGAATCTATCAGCATAACCCTCTATTCCCTTCTCCCTCATATACTTATCTAGCCTCCCCCTAAAATCCATCTATACTATTCGCTTCAACCACTCCCTGTGGTGGCGAGTTCCACATTCTCACCACTCTCTGGGTAAAAAATTCCTCCTGAATTCCCCATTTGATTTCTTGGTGACTATTGTATGTTACTGGCCTTTAGTTTTGCTCTTTCCCACAAGGGGAAACATGGGCCCTGATTTTCTGCCAGCCGTCGGGTGGGTTTTCAGGCAGGCTGGAGCCGAAAATTGCAGAAATAGGGGGTTGCGACCCCCCCCCCCCGCCTGATTCCCCGCCCCGTCCGACTTTCGGACCGTCGTTTCTCTGCGACCCGAATCAGTCCCGCCCGCCGCTGGCGGGACTGGCCGTCGGGACCCTAATCACCAATTATTGGCATGTTTAATGCCATTTTAAGGGGCCCTTGCTATTTTCAAGGGTTCCCCACGCTAAACACGCCTGTGGGGAACCCCGCTGATGAAATCTGGCATGAAGCTTGCCGGCTTGCTGGCTCTCAGCTGCAGGTCATTTGGGAAAGCTGCGATTTAATCGGAGAGCATTTGTATGTTGAAGGACCTTGTTGTTGCAGGCTTGGGGCTACTTCTTCAAGGCTTAGGCACAGCTGTGGAAGGTTGGAGCCTCACACACTTCTCCAATGTGATCTCCTGGGAAGCCCCTCTCGCCACCCTCACTCAGCGCTTCCTCAGCGGAGGCATCTACCAGAAGCATGGGACGCCTTTTTTTCCTTCCCTTCTTGCCATTAGAGGATCTCCAGCAGCAGAGGCGGCAGCAGCAGAACCAGGAACAGCAGGATGAGCACCAGGAGCACCAGGCTGCTGCTCACTCACCTGAAGCTGCACAGGCCAGAAGGGGCCAGCGCTTGGAAGTGGCTTGAGAGCACCTTGCTGCGCTTAAGGGGGCCATGGGGACCCGTATCTGCACTGGCAGTCCTACTCAGAAGGACTTCCATGAAGGTCAGGCTTCTCTGTTCAATAGATGGCCAACGCTCCTCAAGAGATGTCATTCTCTTATGAGCACTCACCATGTTTTCCGTACCCTGGCGAGTTATCTCCTCCATGGAGGTTGCCAACCTTTCCATGGTGATGCGTTCATGCGCCAATGACTCCACAAAGGCTCTGCTCATGGTCGCTATGGACTCCTCCATTCGCTCCACACTTGCAGCGACCCTGGAGACAAAACCTGCCAGAGACTCCTGCATCTGTACATGGAGATCCATCACCTCTTCTCTTGCGGATGGACCCAGAGGCAGAGGGTCGACATGCAGCGCAGCTGAGCTGAGCTGGCAGAGTCCTGCGCCCTCCAACGAGGACTCTCCACTGCTGTCCCTGTCTCCAGAATCTGCTGAGGCTCACTTGTGAGCTGTGAAACACCAGGTGACAACACTACTCTATGTCTCGAAGGTCCCCCTGAGGTGTGAGTGTCTGCACTGGTGTTGGGTGTGCTTACTTCTGCTGACACTGCGCCCTCAGAGGTTGGAGCTTCCTCTGAGGAGTCTGGCTGCACAGCCTCTTCCTCCTCCACAGTGGGGACGGGGGCTCTGGATGGTCCTGTGGGGGAGCAGAGGAAGGAGTTAGAGATGTGATGCCAAGGTTACATGCACATTCGAGTTGACATCTGCTGACACCTGCATCCATGCAGCCTTGGTCTCAGTGGGAGGCCTCTTCCTGCCTGACCAAGGGAAGAGGACCTTCCTGTGGGCCCTAACCCCATCCAATAATGCCTGCAGTGAAGCTTCATCGAATTTGGAGGCAGCTCGGGGTCTGGCACTGGCCACAGCTGCTGCAGGCTCCTCTGCCATCCTGTATGGTTCATTTGGAAGCCAACAGAGGAAGCAATGCTTGCTGTGGACCTTGAAAGCACCACGAATGATGACATCATAGTGTGGGGCTTTCTGACTAGAAATGAACAATTAGCAAGGCTGTCCACACGTTGGAAATTAATTGGCCACTTGAGGGAAAATTGTGTGCAGCTGGCTGACATTTTTTTTCAGGTCAGAACCCCACATTCGGGGAATCCGACCATTTCCCACACAATCCACAAAATCAGGCCCATTCTCTCTGTGTCCACTCTGTCAAAACCTTTCATAATTTTTAAGACCTCTATTAGGTCACCCCTCAGCCTTCTCTTTTCAAGAGAAAAGAGACCCAGCCTGTTCATCCTTTCCTGATAGGTATACCCTCGCATTTCTGGTGTCACCCTTGTAAATCTTTTTTGCACACTCTCCTGTGCCTCTATATCATTTTTATAACATAGCGACCAGAATTGTACACAGTATTCTAAGTGTGGTCTAACCAAGGTTCGATACAAATTTAACATAACTTTACTTTTCAATTCTATCCCTCGAGAAATAAACCCTAGTGCTTGGTTTGCTTTTTTAAATGTCCTTGCTAACCTGTGTCACAACTTTTAGTGATTTGTGTATTTGTACTCCGAGATCCCTTTGCCTTTCTACCCCATTTAGATTCTTATTTTCCAAGGATTATGTGACCTCCCTATTTTTCTTACCACAATGTAATACCTCACATTTATCTGAGTTGAAATTTATTTTTACATTGGATATACAGCGCAGGAACAGACCATTCGGCCCAACCAGTCCATGTTGGCCTTTATGCTCCACTCGAACCTCTCCTGTCTACCTCTATCAGCATAACCCTCTATTCCCTTTTGCCTCATATGCTTGTCTAGCCTCTTCTTAAATGCATCTATACTATTCGCTTCAACTACTGCCTGTGGCGAGTTCCACATTCTCACCACTCTCTGGGTGAATAATAATAATAATAATAATTCAACTTTATTGTCATTGTACAATGCACAAGTACATGAACAACGAAATGTGATCTTGCAAGCTCCCAAGAGTCCAGTACACATAACATTAACATTAAACATAAATAGCACCATCCTGGGAGAAGCAAAGCCGCTGCGTCTGTGCGCGCCGCCATTCCATTTCCACCATTCCTCCTGTCCGACAATCTTCAGCCCAACGCCCGGGCCTGCTCACCAACCGCCCCTCCTCGGGGCTCCTTCCGTGACCTTCTCACCAACCGCCCCTCCTCGGGGCTCCTTCCGTGACCTTCTGCACCTGGTCTTCCCTCCCGGTACTAACCAGGCCTGGCTCTGCTTAGCTTCCAAGCCTTGCCAGTGACCTTGTCCCTAGTCCCAGGAACAAGGAGTTTCTTCTGAATTCCCTATTGGATTTCTTGTTGACTATCTTATATTGATGGCCTCTAGTTATGCTCTTCCCCACAAGTGGAAACATTCTCTCTGTATCCACTCTATTAAAACCTTTCATAATTTTAAAGACATCTATTAGGTCACCCTGCAGCCTTCTCTTTTCAAGAGAAAAGAGACCCAGCCTGTTCATCCTTTCCTGATAGGTATACCCTCACATTTCTGTTATCATCCTTGTAAATCATAAATTTTTTTGCACTCTCTTCAATGTCTCTATTTCCTTTTTATAACATGGCAACCAGAACTGTACGCAGTACTCTATAAGTGTGGTCTAACCAAGGTTCAATACAAGTTTAGCATAACTTCTCTACTTTTCAATTCAATTCCTCTAGAAATAAACCCGAGTGCTTGGTTTGCTTTTTTTATGGCCATGTTAACCTGTGTCGCTACTTTCAGTAATTTGTGTATTTATATTCCGAGATCGCTTTGCTCTTCTACCCCACTTAGATTCGTATTTTCCAAGTAATATATGGCCTCCCTATTTTTCTTACCAAAATGTAATACCTCATATTTATCTGTGTTGAATTTCATGTGCCAATTATATGCCCATTCTGCAAATGTATTAATGTCTTCTTGTCATTTGTTGCAGTCCTCCTCAGTATTGACTATCACCCCCAATTTGGTATCATCTGCACATTTAGAAATTGTGTTTTTGATTCCAAATTCTAAATCATTAATATAAATTATGAATGGCGGTGGTCCCAGCACTGATCCTTATGGAACACCACTTTCCACCTTCTGCCACTCTGAATAACTACCCTTAACCCCGACTCTCTGCTTTCTGTCTTGAAGCCAGTGAGCTTTCAATTCTGCTACTTATCCCCTGACTCCACATTCTCTGACCTTATTCATCAGTCTATTATGGGGTAACTTATCGAAGGCTTTTTGAAAATCTAGATAAATTATATCTGCTACATCTGCTACGCTCTCTGTTGCATCTTCAAAAAATTCAATGAGGTTGGTCAAGCAAGACTTTACCTTTTGAAATTCATGCTGACTATTCATTATTATATTTTTTTGGGGGGGGGAAATTAGGTTGATTTGCGCCTCTCATTAGCGCCACAAATCCCCATGTGCCCCACGGAACTGCACCGGACACAAACTTCGGTTACGTCCCCTGACCTATCGCCGGACGATATATCCAACAGGGTCAGGGGGGCGTTTTTGCAGCGGCGGCGACACTAGTAAAAGGGGCAGGTGTCGGGCGGTCATTATTTTTGGCCGACGGCCAGCACCTGCCCCCTTCCCCTTTTTCCCTCGGGATGTAGCAGGACCCCGGTGTGCGCAGCACTAGCCCCCTCCCCTTTAATCAGGGGAGGGAGGTCTGCATTGACGTGGTGCTACGTGCCAACGCGCATGGTGCTGACACATGTAGCGCCACGATCTTCAGCTGTAGCGCCCCAAGAATGGGGTGGAGCACTTCCAGTAGCACTCCACCTCCTTCTTGGGGCGCTACAACTGAATTTCAGATGGAGGGCATTACTCGGTGACGTTAGCGCCCCAAAAGATAGCAACACCCAATTTTTCCCACTTGGTTTCTAGATGTTCTTCTATATTTTCCTTTAGTAGGAATTCCATTATTTTTCCTACCACCGATGTTAAGCTGACTGGTCTATAGTTCCCTGGACATGTTCCGTCTCCCTTCTTAAATATAGTTATTACGTTAGCTATTCGCCAGTCCTCTGACACTACATCTTTTTCTAACGAATTATTAAATATGTGTAATAATGCCTCTGCTATCTCTTCCCCAGATTCTTTTAAAATGTGTGGATGTAATCTGTCTGGACCAGGGATTTTATCCTCTTTGCATTCGATTAGTTTATTTAATATTTCTCCTCTTTTTATTTTAAATGCTGTTATATCATTTCTAATCTCACCTTCTGATGTCATGTCCACCTGATCTGTCTCCCTGGTAAATACTGAAGCAAAGTAATTATTTAATATTTCTGCCATTTCGCTATCGCTGCCTCCAATTTTATGCTGGCCATCCATTAGTAGTCCTATTACCATCTCGACTTTCCTTTTTTTATTTATGTGCCTGTAGAATATTTTACTGTTTTGTTTTATGTTCCTTGACAGTTTAATTTCATAGTTCCTTTTTGCATTTCTAATTGTTTATTTTGACTTCTCTCCTAATCTCTTCATATTCTCTTTTGTCATGCTTTCCCCTGCTCTCCATGTAATTAGTGTTGTAGAATTCACAAAATTAATATTGTATTATAAGGGTCCTTTGGCAGCAGCGGCGGCAGGCAGCGAGAGGCGGGACCTGTGGGAGACTCGGAGGCGAGGTGCTTAAGGTGGCAGCGGGGCCAGGAGAGGCCTCAGAGCAGCGGTGGCAGGCAGCGAGAGGCGGGACCTGTGGGAGACTAGGAGGCGAGGTACTTAAGGTGGCAGCGGGGCCAGGAGAGGCCTCAGAGCAGCGGTGGCAGACAGCGAGAGGCGGGACCTGTGGGAGACTCGGCGGCGAGGTACTTAAGGCGGCAGCGGGGCCAGGAGAGGCCTCAGAGCAGCGGCGGCAAGCAGCGAGAGGCGGGACCTGTGGGAGACTCGGCGGCGAGGTACTTAAGGTGGCAGTGGGGCCAGGAGAGGCCTCAGAGCAGCGGCGGCAGGCAGCGAGAGGCGGGACCTGTGGGAGACTCGGCAGCAAGGTACTTAAGGCGGCAGCGGGACCAGGAGAGGCCTCAGAGCAGCGGTGGCAGGCAGCGAGAGGCGGGACCTGTGGGAGACTCGGCAGCGAGGTACTTAAGGCAGCAGCGGGGCCAGGAGAGGCCTCAGAGCAGCGGCGGCAGGCAGCGAGAGGCGGGACCTGTGGGAGACTCGGCGGCGAGGTACAAAAGGCGGCAGCGGGGCCAGGAGAGGCCTCAGAGCAGCGGCGGCAGGCAGCGAGAGGCGGGACCTGTGGGAGACTCGGCGGCGAGGTACTTAAGGCGGCAGCGGGGCCAGGAGAGGCCTCAGAGCAGCGGCGGCAGGCAGCGAGAGGCGGGACCTGTGGGAGACTCGGCGGCGAGGTACTTAAGGCGGCAGTGTGGCCAGGAGAGGCCTCAGAGCAGCGGCGGCAGGCAGCGAGAGGCGGGACCTGTGGGAGACTCGGCGGCGAGGTACAAAAGGCGGCAGCGGGGCCAGGAGAGGCCTCAGAGCAGCAGCGGCAGGCAGCGAGAGGCGGGACCTGTGGGAGACTCGGCGGCGAGCTACAAAAGGTGGCAGCGGGGCCAGGAGAGGCATACCAAACTCCAGTCTGCGAGCTCAGAAGTTGCAGAGAGGTAAAAAGTAATCAGGGTGTGACGTCACCAGGGAGCAGGTAAGTGATTGGTTGGTGAGTATTTCTCTCTTTTCATTACAAGCTTGAATTCTGTGGTGTTAAATTTCTAGGGGCTCTGTGTTGTAGTGAGGACAGTTGGTAAATAAAGCGCCCTAGAGTACACCTGTAATTGGGGTATTGAATAAATTTTTAGATTAATTAAAGGAGTAAGTCATGGCAGGAGAGCTCAGACCCGTGTTCTGCTCCTCTTGCTCTATGTGGGAAGTCAGGGACGCTGCCAGTGTCCCTGGCGACCATGTGTGCGGGAAATGCATCCAGCTGCAGCTACTTGTAGACCGCATTGTGGCGCTCGAGCTGCGGGTGGATGAGTTTTGGAGCATGCGCGATGCTGAGAGGGTCGTGGATAGCACATTTAGTGAGTTGTTCACGCCTCAGGGTAGGGCTACACAGGGGGTGACCATCAGGTGGAGCAACAGAGGCAGGCAGGAAGTGCAGGGGCCCCCTGCGGACATCCCCCTTTCAAACAGGTATACCAAGTTGGATACTGTTGAGGGGGATGACTCACCAGGGGAAGGCAGCAGCAGCCAGCTTCCTGGCACCAGAGACGCTTCTGCTGCTCAGAAAGGGAGGAAAAAGAGTGGGAGAGCAATAGTGGTAGGGGATTCTATCGTAAGGGGAACAGATAGGTGTTTCTGTGGCCGCAAACGTGACTCCAGGATGGTTTGTTGCCTCCCTGGGGCCAGGGTCATGGATGTCACTGTGCGGCTACAGGGCATTCTTAAGGGGGAGGGTGAGCAGGCAGAGGTCGTGGTCCACATTGGGACCAACGACATAGGTAAGAAGGGGGATGAGGTCCTGCATCAAGAATTGAGGGAGCTAGGTAACAGATTAAAGAGCAGGACCTCAAAGGTTGTAATCTCTGGATTACTCCCAGTGCCACGTGCTAGTGAGTATAGGAATAGGAGGATAGAGCAGATGAATGCGTGGCTAAAGAGTTGGTGTAGGGGGGAGGGTTTTACTTTCCTGGATCACTGGGCCTGCTTCTGGGGAAGGTGGGACTTGTACAAGTCGGACGGGTTGCACCTGAACCAGAGCAGGACAAATATCCTTGCGGGGAGGTTTGCTCGCACTGTTGGGGGGGGTTTAAACTAACTTGGCAGGGGGATGGGATACAGAGGGGAGCTGAAATAGGGGGCGATGTGCTGCCAATTATAGAGAAAAAAACAAGTCAGCTTGGTAGACAGGGCAAATATACAAGGGCAAGGCTGGATGGCATCTATTTTAATGCAAGGAGTCTTGCAAATAAGGTGGATGAACTGAAGGTGTTGATAAACACATGGGAGTATGATATTGTTGCTATCACGGAGACATGGTTGAGGGAGGGGCAAGACTGGCAGCTCAATATTCCGGGGTACAGAATCTTCAGGCGAGACAGAGGGGGGCGGTATAAGAGGAGGGGGTGTAGCAATATTAATTAAGGAGTCAATTACTGCAGTAAGGAGGGATGACATATTAGCAGGTTCCTCTAATGAGGCCATATGGGTGGAGCTTTAAAACAAGAAGGGGGCAAGCACTTTGCTGGGAGTGTACTATAGGCCTCCAAACAGTCAGGGGGAGATAGAGGAACAGATATGTAGGCAAATCTCAGAGAAATGTGCAAATAATAGGGTAATAATAATGGGGGATTTCAACTTCCCCAATATTAACTGGGATAGTCAGAGTGTGAAAGGCACAGAGGGTGTAGAATTCTTAAAGTGCATCCAAGAGAGCTTTTTGAGCCAGCATGTAGAAGGTCCTACAAGAGAGGGGGCGGTACTGGACCTAATTCTCGGGAATGTGGCCGGCCAAGTGGAAGAAGTGCTAGTAGGTGAGCACTTTGGTGACAGTGACCATAATATGGTGAGATTTAAGGTGGTCATGGAAAAGGACAGGGATGGGCCGGAAATAAAGGTTCTAAATTGGGGGAAGGCCGATTTTAATAGGATAAGGCAGAATCGGGCCAAAATGGACTGGGATCAGCTACTTGTAGGAAAATCCGCATCGGAGCAATGGGAGGCTTTCAGAAGGGAGATTGAGATCATACAATGGCAACATGTTCCCGTAAAGGTCAAGGGTGGTTCCAAAAACCACAGGGAACCTTGGATGTCAGGGGATATACGAGAATGGATTAGAAAAAAAAGGAGGGCTTTTGGCAGATACAAAAGGCTAAAGACGGAGGAAGCCCGAGAGGAGTACAAAAAGTGCAGGGGGATACTTAAAAAAGAAATTAGGAGATCAAGGAGGGGCCATGAAATAACACTGGCGAGCAAAATAAAGGAAAATCCTAAGATGTTTCATAAGTATATTAAGGGTAAGAGGATAACTAGGGAAAAAATAGGGCCCATTAGGGACAAAAGTGGCAATCTGTGTGTGGAGCTGGAAGATGTAGGAGGGGTTCTAAATGAATTTTTTGCATCTGTTTTCACTATGGAGAGGGACGATGTAGACATAGAAATAGGGCGGGGGGACTGTGATATGCTCGAACACATTAACATCGAGAGGGAGGAGGTATTGGCGGTTTTAGCAGGCCTAAAAATGGATAAATCCACAGGCCCGGACGAAATGTATCCCAGGCTGCTGTGTGAGGCAAAGGAAGAGATTGCGGGGGCTCTATCACACATATTCAGAACCTCTCTGGCCACAGGGGATGTGCCAGAGGACTGGAGAACCGCTAATGTAGTTGCATTATTCAAGAAGGGGAGTAGGGAAAAACCGGGGAACTACAGGCCAGTGAGCCTAACATCAGTGGTGGGAAAATTATTGGAAAAAATTCTGAGGGACAAAATCAGTCTCCACTTGGAGAGGCAAGGATTAATCAGGAATAGTCAACATGGCTTTGTCAAGGGAAGATCATGTCTGACTAATTTGATTGAATTTTTTGAGGGGGTGACTAGGTGTGTGGATGAGGGCAATGCAGTGGATGTGGTATACATGGATTTCAGTAAGGCCTTCGATAAAGTCCCGCACAGGAGACTGGTCAAGAAGGTAAGAGCCCATGGAATCCAGGGTGCCTTGGCACGTTGGATAAAAAACTGGCATAGTGGCAGAAGGCAGAGGGTGATGGTCGAAGGTTGTTTTTGTGACTGGAAGCCTGTGGCCAGTGGGGTACCACAGGGATCGGTGCTGGGTCCCTTGCTGTTTGTGGTCTATATTAATGACTTGGATATGAATGTAAAAGGTGTGATCAGTAAGTTCGCGGATGATACAAAAATTGGTAGGGTGGTAAATAGCGAGGAGGGTAGTCTCAGTTTGCAGGACGATATCGATGGGTTGGTCAGATGGGCGGAACAGTGGCAAATGGAATTTAACCCGGAAAAGTGCGAGGTGATGCACTTTGGGGGGACTAACAAGGCAAGGGAATACACAATGAATGGTAAGACCCTAGGCAAGATGGCGGGTCAGAGGGATCTGGGTGTGCAAGTACACAGATCCCTGAAGGCGGCAGAACAGGTGGATAAGGTGGTAAAAAAGGCATATGGGATACTTGCCTTCATTAGCCGAGGCATAGAATATAAGAGCAAGGAGGTTATGATGGAGCTGTATAAAACACTGGTTAGGCCACAGCTGGAATACTGTGTGCAGTTCTGGTCGCCACACTACAGGAAGGATGTGATAGCTTTGGAGAGGGTGCAGAGGAGATTCACCAGGATGCTACCAGGGCTGGAACGCTTCAGCTATGAAGAGAGACTGGGCAGATTGGGTTTGTTTTCCTTGGAGCAGAGGAGGCTGAGGGGGGACATGATTGAGGTGTGCAAAATTATGAGGGGCATAGATAGGATGGATACTAAGGAGCTTTTTCCCTTAGTAGAAGGGTCAATAACTAGGGGGCATAGATTCAAGGTAAAGGGCGGGAGGTTTAGAGGGGATTTGAGAAAGAACTTTTTCACCCAGAGGGTGGTTGGAGTCTGGAACTCACTGCCCGAAAGGGTTGTGGAGGCTGGAACCCTCACAACATTCAAGAAGCATTTGGATGAGCACTTGAAATGCCATAGCATACAAGGCTACGGACCAAATGCTGGAATATGGGATTAGATTAGACAGGGCGTGATGGCCGGCACGGACACGATGGGCCGAAGGGCCTCTATCCGTGCTGTATAACTCTATGACTCTATGACTGAGAAGAGACCTTGATTTTAAAAGACTGTTTTAAAAGAAGCCCAGAAAAAGGGGCATATAAAATGGCCGCCAGACCCCGTGACCGACTTATTGGGACACTTTAAAATGGTTCCTGCAGTCCCCTGACAGCCTTTGTGGATTCAACCCACAGTAAGTTCTGGAAGCCGTTTCTGAGTGAACGAAACCAGACACATACACATACATATAGACTGGATGCAGATCCAGTCAAGATCGGCCTGCGGATAAAGGCCATCTAAATGTTTACCCAGACAAAGGGGAACAGTTTCATATTCATGAGGAAAGCATCACGGACCTGTTTAAGACATCAAGAAGACATTAAAACATTACCAGGTCATTCCAGACCAGAGATGGCCATCACCGGCCATCCCGAAAGCAGTTTAAATATAACTCCCCGTTGTGATCCAAGCCCGCCAAAAGTTAAACAAAGACTAACCTTGATTTGGTGGGAGATAAAGGCTTCTTCTGAGAAGTATAATTGGAGACACCCGGGGTAGCCATAGAGACCAGGGGAGCGATCACGTAGCGATCGGGAGCCATAGGAGCCATCATAGCGATCGGGAGCCATCGTAACAATCCAGAGACCAAGAAGACGGATCGAGTCGACATCCCGCCCCAGGGTAACCATCGGGAGATTGTCGACAAACCCCGGGCCGTTTGATGAGACAAAACTGCCGAAGAAACCTATATGAAAGCCGGCTAGAGGCTTCCAACCGTGGTCAAGCAGATGGTCTCTTCCCCCGCGTCAACATCCAGGCCCGCTGAGATCCAGCCTGTCCGTGACCTTCACCTCGAGGAAGAGAAGGTGTGTCACAGCTCGCAACCCGCAGCGCTGACCACGAGGAGACAGGACACCTGAAAGGATCAAAACGCAGACCTGTTTCAAAACCTTGCAATTCCTAGTTGGATTGGTGAGCATGTTTCTGGCCCTACATAATCAGATCTAGATAGGTTTAAGGGGGTGGTCATTTTGGGTATAATTAACATGAGTTGTTGTCCCTCGATGTTCCGTGTGTTTCCCCATTTCATGATGACTTTTGCAAAGTATAATATGCCTGTATCTATTTTAGCTAGTACTGTATTGTTATGATTTGTTTTTCCCTCCCATGTACCCTCTTATCTACTTGCATTTGATTTGTTTTTCCTTATGCAATAAAATTTCATTTCGTTTCATTAAACTTGGTCTATAAGAGTATTCTCTGCATTGTAGTTCCTGCACCTAAGACCAGTGTCTAGAACCTAAGGGGCGAGTGGGTCGAACCACTCAAAGTTTTACTGTGCAAAAGAGAGAGAGAGGCCTCTGGCGAGAGAAACCTCTGCGACCTCAGAGAGGAAACCCTTTACAGAAAATGGCGACCGCGGCAGGACACTGGCAGCAGGATTGCAATGTATTAGACCCAGGTTTGAATGGTCTAAATGTTATGGATGAGAGGATAGCGGATTATGTCTTTGGTAAGGTAAATCTCACTAAGCAGTGGATTTCTGATCTCTTACTGGATGGGCGTCCGGTAGACACAGCCATCAGATGGACAGAGAGCAAAGAACATAAGAAATCAGTGAAAAAGGCAGTGTGGCTGATGTGCTACAAGAAACAAGTCCAGATTTTTGACAGAGTCGTTGCAGCACAGGCAGCCAAGATCACTGCACAGGAAGCAGAAATAGAGGAAAAGGCCATGGGTGGGGAAAAACTCATCACAGCGCTTCACGCACTGAATCAGGAACGCCAAGTTGTAGCCAGCCAACACCAGGCTAGAATAGAGTATCTGGAATGCCAGGTTACTGAGGCAAAGGTCCATGAAGCGAGAATACGGGAGAAAAACGCCCGCCTCGCACAACAGCTAAGAGCGCAGGAGGAGAGAGTAGTGGAAGTTAAGGCAGCTTACAAGCTGGCTCTTGAGCACGGGTTTGAGAGCACAGACATGGCCCCTGCCAAAAGACCATAGAAGACCTGAGAACGGCTCTGGTTAAGGCAAAAGGCATGGTATGCCTCGTAAGCCCAAAAGCCAGTCACATGGACTTTTTAAAGGAATCAAAAAAAACGATTCCATACGAAGTAGTTGTGGCACCAGCCTCGAGCCCTCAGCACCACCGAGCTATAGCGAGGCTTGGCCCGAAAAAGGGGGGGGTGGTAGAAGTGGAGGTAGCCGAGGTGGAATGGGAGGAAGAACAGCCCCTGGTAGGAAAGCCGGAGCCGGCACCAATGTGTCCTACTCGGCACCAGAGGTTCGGTCCCAACGCCGACGATGGCACGGACGGACCCCACCTGAACCAACTCGTGGTGCCCTACGCTGCCCACAACTAA
The DNA here is from genome assembly GCF_052327205.1 of Somniosus microcephalus. Classification (NCBI taxonomy): domain Eukaryota; kingdom Metazoa; phylum Chordata; class Chondrichthyes; order Squaliformes; family Somniosidae; genus Somniosus; species Somniosus microcephalus. Next base: position 18,455,233 of record NC_141006.1, on the reverse strand, counting down.
GATCCATGGTGAGCCACCTCCCAAGACTCACAGTAAAGGGAGATCCCTCAGTCCATTTCAGGGGGGTAGAGGAAACAGCCGCCATCAATGATTGTGATGATCTTGAACAGGCAAAGATGCTGCTCTTCTCCCTGGATAGCACAATCCTTCAGTGCCTCTCAGACGAGAGTAAGAGGGGACGGAAAGGGTATGTGGATCTCAGGGATGAGGTCTTGGAAGTTATGGGAGTGGACGACGGTAATCCCTTCCAACGGGTGGAAGGGACTGTGCAGCTAACTGGAGAACCCCCGCGGGTTTTCGCAGAAAGGCAGTGGCCAGTGTATCGATGCAGTTGTCCGGGCATGCCTGAATGGGCCGCAATGAATGCCGAACAGCGGGTTCATTGGCTCCGTTGCTTGGTTACCAACAGCTTGCCACAGATACAGGCACGAGCCAAGTCCTGGTTTGACCCCCAAGGTCCCGGTATCACGGAGGAGACAGTGCTCCGACAGCTTAACATTGCATACAAGAATTGTAGAAGTCAGGAGACACCTCCCTCTAAGGGAAAAGTGCATGAGGCAAAACCCGCAGCCCCAAGCAAGAAGGAGTGGCGTCAGGAGGGGAATCGCCCTGCCCAAGCCAAGCTCAATTGTTACGGGTGTGGGAAGGATGGACATTGGCGCAGGGACTGTAAAAATCCGTGGAAGGATAATAAGGGAAATGCTCCCGCAGCCCAAGCCCAAGCCCAGACCGCCGCCCCAGCACGAGTCCAGGTCCAAAACGCAGCCCCTGCCCCTGAAAGAGGAACCGGTGCAGCTATGGATCCCGCTGCGATAGAGTCAATCATAGAGACAATGCGATCTCTTATGATAGAGCAGGGGAGGATAGCCGTCGCCACCGGTCCTGTCGTTCCCACAGCCCCGACCGCAGTACCCAAATGACTAGAACCGGCGCAGCCCGTCTACCTGTGCGCGCTGCAATACGATGTATGGAAAAGACCCATCATGGAGATGGAGGTGGAGGAGGTGCAGGGGACCTATCTATTGGATACGGGGGCATCGTGCACAGTGATCCACTCAGATAACCCTACCACCTCACCTCTGTCCACCGGGATTCCATATAAGCTATCGGGCTTCACAGGCGAAGAACAGGCTGGTGCATTTTCCATTCCCCTCTCCATTCGTCTAGGATCACTCCGCACCACGTGGAAGCGTACCCTGATGAATTGGGAGACGGGGGGGTGGAAAGGGGGTACTTGGGTCTGATTTCTTGGTAACACACGGGATCCTTGTGGACCTGAGAAATCACTGTCTCTGGGGAGCGGATACGGGTGTGGAAGGGATAGAGGGTGCCAAGGTCAACCCAACGAAAGCACGGGTCGGCCGGCGGGAAGTAAAATTCTTGGGTCTGACCCTCCACGCTGGCAAGAGAGACGTAGACCAGGATAGACAGGAATCGGTGCAAGATCCACCGGTCCCCGCCAGTCGCGCAGTGAAGGTACCCCGACGCAACAAGTGATTTCACATAAAGCGGTGCAAACTGTTTAAGCAGGGTGCAAAAGAGCCAGCCACTGAGGCCAGGTCTGAGGGCAGAAATCCTCAGCCTGAGGCGTGCAACAAGTCACAGACCACACAGGCTGGAACCGCAGCCTGCTTGGAGGGAGAAGCTGTCCCGCCCACCTGGGAGGCTTCCCCACTGGCCTGGGACTCGGACGAGGAGGAGCCCGAAGACCAAGGCCCTCCTCCTGATCCGAATGCCATCGGGGGGGAGCCCGAACAGATAGGCCCCGCCCTTGACACGATTCTGGAGGAGGTGGAGTTGGAGGACGGAGATCCCGCCCTCGACTCAAGCTTAGGGGAGGTAGAAATTGGGGGCGGAGATCCTCCACCTGTAGGGACAGGTGAGGAGGAGTCATCTGCCACAGACCCAAATCCCAAAGGGGCAGAGCCTGAGGAAAGGGAGCCGAAGCCGGCAGCCGTGGAGGTGCCACGGGCTGTGAGGGCTAAAGTCCCAACCGAAGGTCCACTCGCTAAGGGAGCCTCGCCCAAAGTACCTCTTCGCAGGTCGGCTCGAATGCCTCAGCCAGTAAAACCTTGGCCCGATTCCCCCGATTTCAGTAAACGCCGACTTGGGAAATCCCTGGCAAAACACAGTCCCCAATTGACAGCGAAAGGCTGCGGGGGACCCAAGCCACAGGTCAGTGCAGCCCCGCCACAAGGACCGGCGAGCTGCAGTCCAATCATGGATTAGGTAAGCCGCCCGGGGACGGGCGGCGCTGTACATAAGTTAAGTTTATGTTTAATTAAGTTTAAGGTGTGTAAATATTAAAGTGATTAGTGTTATAAGTAGTTTTGGAATCTGCCCAGCATGTGTGTTTGGGATCGAGGTCGGAAGACCCGATCATGCCTTCACCTAGGCCAGAATCTCTCGGGAGCCTGGCTGTATCGTTTAATTTTGTTACAGAAACCAAAGAGATGATGAGAGGAATTCTCGGCGCATTCACGGTGATCGGGTGTAGCGGGGCCTATCGGGGCCGCACCAAGGACTCCACGATTTACGGGTGCTCGGGGAACACAGCCCCCATCGCGACCGATGGGTCGGGCGCGCGGGGTGTTGAGGAGACAGCCACCTATTTCCACGAGGGGAGGTGGCCAGGATGGCTGGGGTCGAACTCTACGGAATACTTCAGCCAGTCCGGGTTTGCGTACCGAGAGACTTCTTTAATGTGCCCCCGAGTGAGGGTCATCGCACCCAGAGTCAGCGTCACCGTCGGGGAAAAAGATTTGCTTGCAATGCACAGGACATGTTCCTTTGGACCGATGGTGGTGGCTCAGGAAGCTGAGTAAAACCATGAAGAACTCCACTGTGGAGTGGGAGAGACTGGGTAACAACACCCATCGGACTATTATGGGGATTCATGGGGGGTTGAGTGTCTGTTGGGACAAATGGTGGGAACCAGATGAGGGGATTTACATCTGTATGTGGGGTTCAGAACGCGCCTGCCCCACAGGCGTCTCCATCTTTTTCCAAAGGCAGTGGCAAGATGCTGGGAGAGGAATGAGGTGGGACGTCAGCACACGGGCGTGTGGAGTCCCATACTCCCAGATCCCGATAAACGCCACTGAGCTCATCACCCGCCCCCGCAAGCCCTTGCCCACGATTCCGGTAGCCAAAGCCCGCAAGGAAGGGTGCCCCACCACTACCAATGGACTCGGGAACGGATTGGTATTAGTGCCCACAAGTCAGGTGCTGTACCAAAGGGTGCACTACGCGGTGGCCTCGGTGATTTTAAACCTCACCGAGGTGCGATTGCCAGAATGGTGCCCCAAGGAAACGGAGCAATTGTACCAGGTCCTGCTAACAAACATGTTCAGACAGTTTTATGAATTCGACTTTGCTGATGTAGACAGAGCCGGATTATACACCACACCACATGAGGTCTTGGACAGGGTGGGGAGACAAAGAAGGGGTACAGTAAATGATATTTTTACAACTTTTAACACAGGGACTTCCGTCATCAACACTCTGGATGAAGTGGAGCTGCAGACCCAGATCAATGGTTTGAAAACACAGTTAAGAAAGAAACTGACGGACGAGAATAAGGTAGTGGGTTCTGAGTTACACGAGGATCAGGCCATGACACTACACTTAAAAGAAATTATTGCTGAGCTGGAGAAACACGCTAAAACGGTAAATGCTCTCATCAGGGAGGATCGGAATGCGTCCGATCAGGCTGCGCAGAACGAAGCTTGCGTGCTGTACGGGGCGTGGTTACTGGGCGAGGGCCGCAGTAATCTGGAGGATTTAAAACAAGGTTTAGTCCCCTCCTGGATCAGCAACAAGCACCTCGCAGCCCTCCACCCTTTTGAGAACGCATTGAGTCCGTGCCAGCTCAGACTAGCTTCAGAGGCCTACCCAGTCCCAATGGACTGTGGACGGTCTAATCACACCATTATGGGTATAGTGATAAGAATGCCGGTGATAGGAAAGACAGCTAAACCCGCCCCGGGATACAGGGTGGAGAACATTGGAGTCATTCAGGGGTGTGCACACATTCGCTACACAGCGGTCCCACCTTACGTCATTCGATGGGAGCATGCAATGACGGGTACCGACCTCTCGGGGTGCCGGAGCCGGGGAGCACGCATCATCCTGTGTCCCCAGCACTTGAATGCCTATTCAAAACCACAGTGCGGGTTCAGAACTGCTGGCACGAAGCCCATAAATTGCACCATGGAGGCAATGGCACAAGGCCATGTGCCCCCGCAGGTGGCATATATAGGAGGTGGGGCATACTGTGTCACCACTGCAGCACCCCACGACCAACATGGACAGCACGGCTGGTGTCCGGTGAGTGACCGCAGTTTCTGCTTCAAGCCCAAGGCAGAAGTTCAAGTGGCCCAAGAGCGAATTGTCCCCATTCCTGAACCTTCCACTGTTCACATCACTGTTAAAGAGAATTTCACCGATCTGGAACGATTCGTTGCACATTTTGGATATATCATTCCCCCTCTCCCTGAACACCTCACCAAGATATTAAAAGCTGTTGTCGTTTCACAGAAACATTTCTACACACTGGAGCAGAAGACTTTAGAGATAGGGGCAAACATATTAGATATAGTAACCCCACCGTGGTGGGATCTGTTCATTAATATAGAAGTCCCTTCTTGGATTAGGATAGCCTCTCACATCCTTGTAGTGTGTCAGGTTTTTATTGTGATTTATTTACTATTTGTACACTGTAAAAAGGTCAGACATTCGCAGAAGTATGAGAACAGAGGAGAATGGAGAGAGCATTATGTGCAGGTAGAAGAAGAGACACCCGTTTAGATTTTTGCTGCTATGTATAAAGTTAAAGTTTCCCTCTCTCCTCTATGTTTGATGTTTAGTCATGTGCAATTTTGTGTGTGTACTTTATTTTTATTATTGAAGATTTATTAAGTGAGTTGTTGTTAATAAAAAATAATGTGTATGAACCAGGTGGTGTAGGGGTATTAGGCCCCCCTCCATGCCTGGAAGTGAGTGTGTCAGATTTTAAATCCAATGTATTGCCATCTATAGATGCTTAATGTACACTGTAGGTTTTCTGAAACGGGAAATGCATGTGTCGTGGGGTCATAGATAGGTAAATACAGGGGATGGTTTAATTATGGAGAGTCAGAAAATTTTGCTCACCCAGAATTATGATACTTCAAGCAAGTTATAGTGTCATCAGGGTGGACTGTAGAATTCGCAAAATTAATATTGTATTATAAGGGTCCTTTGGCAGAAGAGGCCTTGGTTTTAAAAGACTGTTTTAAAAGAAGCCCAGAAAAAGGGGCATATAAAATGGCCGCCAGACCCCATGACCCACTTATTGGGACATTTTTAAATGGTTCCTGCAGTCCCCAAATGCGGTCTCTGAAGATTTCACAGGGGAAAATAGCTGTCACCACCGGTCTTGTTGTGCCCGAAACCCCGACCGTTGTGCCCAAATGACTAGAGTCGGCACAGCTCTTCTACCTGTGTGCGCTGCGATATGATGTATGGAGATGACCCCTCGTGGAGATGGAAGTGGAGGAGGTAAAAGGGACCTATCTGTTGGATACGGGAGCATCGTGCACCGTAATCCACGCAGATAACCCCACCACCTCGCCTCTGTCCACCGGGGTCCCATACCTCCTGTCGGGCTTCACGGGTGAAGAACAGGCTGGTGCACATTCCCTTCCCCTCTCCATTCGTTTAGGACCACTCTGCACCATGTGGAAGTGTACACTAATGAAGTGGGAGGTGGGAGGTGGAACGGGAGTCCTGGGGTCTGATTTCTTGGTGGCCCACGGGATCCATGTGGACGTGACAAATCATTGTCTCTGGGGAACGGGTACGAATGTGGAAGATATAGAGAGTGTTAAGGAAAACCCAACGAAGGCGCGGGTTGGCCGGCAAGAAGTAAAATTCTTGGGTCTAACCCTATGCACTGGCGAGAGAGCCGTAGACCAGGAGGATAGACCGGAATCGGTGAAAAATCCACCGGTCCACGCCAGTCGCGCAGTAGGGGTGTCCTGACGCAACAAGTGGTTTCACATAAGACGGTGCAAACTGTTTAAACCGGGTGCAAGAGCATCAGCAACCGAAGCCAGGTCTGAGGGTAAAGATCCTCAGCCTGAGGCGTGCGATGAGTCACAGACCACACAAGCTGGCGTTGTAGCCTGCTTGGAAGGAGAAGCTGCCCCGCCCACCTGGGGGGAGGCTTCCCCTATGGCCTGGGACACGGACGAGGAGGGGCCCGAACAACAAGGTCCCGCCCTCGACACGATTCTGGAGGAGGTGGAGTCGGAGGACGGAGGTTCCGGCCTCGACTCGAGCGTGGGGGAGGTAGAAATTGGGGGCGGATATCCTCCATCTGTAGGGACAGGTAGGACATAAGAACATAAGAAATAGGAGCAGGAGTAGGCCAATCGGCCCCTCGAGCCTGCTCCGCCATTCAATAAGATCATGGCTGATCTGATCCTAACCGCCAATCTACTATCACAGAACCATCTCCTGAATCTAACAGAATTAGACACACGAAATAGGAGCAGGATCAGGCTACACGGCCCCTGGGCCCGCTCCGCTACCCACAGGGCCATGACCGATCTGAACCTAGACTCATGTCCAAATTCCTGCCCGCTCCCCATAACCCTTTATTCCCTTTCTTCTAGTAAACTATCTATTTCTGTTTTAAATTTATGTAATAATGTAGCTTCTACAGCTTTTTGGGGCAGCATATTCCATGGACCTACCACCCTCTGAGTGAAGTAGTTCCTCCTCATCTCAGTTTTGAAAGAGCAGCCCCTTATTCTAAGACTATGCCCCCTAGTTCTAGTTTCACCCATCATCGGGAACATCCTCCCCGCATCCACCCGATCCAACCCCTTCACAATCTTATATGTTTCAATAAGATCGCCTCTCATTCTTCTGAACTCCAATGAGTAGAGTCCCAATCTACTCAACCTCTCCTCATATGTCCATCCCCTCATCCCCGGGATTAACCGAGTGAACCTTCTTTGTACTGACTCGAGAGCAAGTATGTCTTTTCTTAAGCATGGACACCAAAACTGTATGCAGTATTCCAGGTGCGGTCTCACCAATACCTTGTACAACTGAAGCAATACCTCCCTATTTTTATATTATATCCCCCTAGCAATGAAAGCCAACATTCCATTGGCCTTCTTAATCACTTACTGCACCTGCATACTAACCTTTTGAGTTTCGTGCACCAGGACCCCCAGATCCCTTTTTACTTCAGTACTTTCCAGTTTCTTGCCATTAAGATAATAACTTGCTCTACGATTTTTCCTGCCAAAGTGCATAACCTCACACTTTCCAGTATTGTATTCCATCTGCCAAATCTCTGCCCACTTACTTAGCCTGTCTATGTCCCCTTGCAGGTTTTTTATGTACTCCTCACTCACTACTTTCCCTCCCATCTTAGTATCATCTGCAAACTTTGATATGTTACACTTGGCCCCCTCCTCCAAATCGTTAATATAGATTGTAAAGAGTTGGGGGCCCAGCACTGACCCCTGTGGAACACCACTAGTTACTGATTGCCAGTCCAAGAATGAACCATTTTTCCCAACTCTCTGCCTTCTGTTAGATAGCCAATCCTCTATCCATGCCAGAATATTAACCCCAATCCCGTGATGTTTTATCTTAAGCAATAATCTTTTGTGTGGCACCTTATCAAATGCCTTTTGGAAGTCCAAATACACCACGTCCACTGGTTCCCCTTTATCCACCCTATATGTTACTTCCTCAAAGAACTCCAGCAAATTTGTCCAACATGACTTCCCCTTCATAAAACCATGCTGACTTTGTCCTATTAAATTATGATTATCCAAATGTCCTGTTACTGTCTCCTTAATAATGGACTCCAATATTTTACCTACCACAGATGTTAGGCTAACCGGTCTATAGTTTCCAGCCTTCTGTCTACTGCCCTTTTTAAATAAGGGCGTTACATTAGCAGTTTTCCAGTCTGCCGGGACCTTTGCTGAGTCCAGGGAGTTTTGGAAAATTATTACCAATGCATCCACAATCCCTACCGCCACTTCCCTCAAGACCCTAGGATGTAAGCCATCAGGTCCAGGTGATTTATCCGCCTTGAGTCCCATTATTTTACCGAGTACCACTTCCTTAGTGATTTTGATCGTGTTTAGCTCCTCCCCCCCTATAGCCCCCTGTTTGTCCCGTGTTGGGATATTCTTAGTGTCTTCTACTGTAAAGACTGATACAAAATATTCATTCAGTGTTTTTGCCATCTTCATATTTCCCACCATTAATTTCCCGGTCTCATCCTCTAAGGGACCAACATTTACTTTAGCCACCCTTTTTCTTTTTATATAACTATAAAAACTTTTACTATCTGTTTTTATATTTTTTGCTAATTTACTTTCATAATCTATCTTCCCTTTCTTAATCAATCTTTTTGTTATTTTTTGCTGTCTTTTAAAGTTTTCCCAATCCTCTATCCTCCCACTAGATTTGGCTACCTTATATGCCCTTGTTTTTAGTCGAATACTATCCTTAATTTCTTTACTTAGCCATGGATGGCCGTCTTTTCTTTTACACCCTTTTCTTCTCAGTGGAATATATATTTTTTGGAAGATGTAAAATAACTCCTTAAATGTACACCACTGATCATGTATCGTCTTACCCTTTAATCTATTTTCCCAATCCACTCTACTCAATTCCGCTCTCATACCTTCATAGTCTCCTTTATTCAAGCTTAGCACGCTTGTTTGAGATCCAACCTTCTCACCCTCTAATTGAATATGGAATTCAACCATGTTATGGTCACTCATTCCAAGGGGATCGTTTACTAGGACATTTTTAATTAATCCTGTCTCGTTACACAGGACCAGATCTAAGGTTGCTTGCCCCCTGGTCGGTTCAGTTACATACTGCTCAAGAAACCCATCCCTAATACACTCAATGAACTCATCCTCAAGGCAGCCCTGCCCAATTTGATTTGTCCAATTAATATGATAGTTAAAATCCCCCATAATTATAGATGCTCCCTTATTACAAGTCTCAACTATTTCCTGATTGATACTCCGTCCAACAGAGTTGCAACTGTTTGGAGGCCTATAGACTACGCCCACTAGTGTTTTTTAACCCTTATTATTCCTTACCTCCACCCAAACTGTTTCATTATCCTGATCTTTTGACCCAATGTCATTTCTCTGTATTACAGTGATTCCTTCCTTTATTAACATAGCCACCCCACCTCCCCTTCCTTCCTGCCTGTCCTTCCTGATCGTTAAATAACCTGGTATGTTTAATTCCCAGGCATTGTCACCCTGCAGCCATGTTTCTGTAATGGCCACAAGATCATACCCATATGTAGTTATTTGTGCCATTAACTCGTCTATTTTGTTACGAATGCTACGTGTATTCAGATAGAGAACTTTCAAAGATGTTTTGTGACACTTAGTTCCTGCTTTTGCCCTTTTTATTACTTTACCTTTTACTCCATACCTTCTGCCCCTTCCTGACACGCTCTGGTTTTTAATTTCCCCACTGCTACCTAAGTCTATGACCTTCTCTGTTGTCATTGTTATTATTTGCTCTCTAGGAACCTCCCCCCCACTAGTTAGTTTAAAGCCCTCTCTACAGCCCTAGTTATATGATCCGCCAGGACTTTAGTCCCAGCTCTGGCCAAGTGAAGCCCGTCCCAATGGAACAGCTCCCTCCTGCCCCAGTACTGGTGCCAGTGTCCCAGGAAGCAAAACCCATTTCTCCCACACCAGTCTTTGAGCCATGCATTTAACTCTCTAATTTTATTTGTCCTAGCCAAATTCGCTCGTGATTCTGTTTTTTAATTTGACCCCTAGCTGCTCATACTCCTTTAACAGAACCAGCTTCCTAGTCCTATCTACGTCGTTTGTACCAACATGGACCACGACAACTGGATCAACCCCCTCCCACTGCAAGTTTCTTTCCAGCCCAGAGGAGATGTCCTTAACCCTGGCACCGGGTAGGCAACACAGCCTTCGGGACTCTCGCTCTCGGCTGCAGAGAACTCTATCTATCCCCCTAATAATACTATCCCCTACCACTACAACATTTCCATTTGCTCCCCCCTCTTGAATGGCCCCCCATTCCACGGTGCTGTGGCCAGGTTGCTCATCCACCCTGCAGTCCCTGCTCCTGTCCCCACAGGGAGTAAGAACCTCGGACCTGTTGGTCAAGAGCAAGGGCTGCGGCTCCTCCAGCTCTACCTCCTGGATCCCCGTACCTGCCTCACTCGTAGTCACACCGTCCTATCCCTGACCATGGGCTACATCTGAATTACTTAACTTCATAAGTATGACCACCTCCTGATACACAGAGTCCAGGTACTTCTCCCCCTCCCTGATGTGTCGCAGCGTCTGAAGCTCAGACTCCAGCTCATCAACACGGAGCTGGAGTTCCTGTAGCAGCAGACACTTGTCACAGACGTAATCACCGTGAGCCTTAATGGGGTTCACCGGCTCCCACATCTCGCAACAGTGACACATCACCTGCTCCATTCTATGTAATTAATTAAAATTTTATTGTTAGTTATGGACACCCTCTGCCCGATTTTAGATGCTAGTATCCCCTTTAATTAATTGGATTTAAATTAAATCAATCCCTCTAGTTACACCAGTTAAATGGTTTACCAACAGTCACTCTGCACCAGAAAGGACTTGGTACACCACAGCAACCTTAAAAACTATAAACCACAGACTTAAAGTTTTAAAACGAGAGAAATACTCCAACCAATCACCTACCTGTTTTGTGGTGACGTCACACCTTGAATACTTTTTACCTCTCTCCTTGCCTGAGATTGGAGATTGGTACGCCTACCTGAGCCTCTGGGGACTTTTGTAGTCGCTCTGCCGCGCTGCTCCGCCTCCACCCGCTGCCGATGCCGCACTGAGGCCTACCTGAGCCTCTGGGGCCTCTTGTAGTTGCTCTGCCGTGCTGCTCCACCTCCACCCGCTGCCGATGCCGCACTGAGGCCTACCTGAGCCTCTGGGGCCTTTTGAAGTCGCTCTGCCATGCTGCTCCGCCTCCACCCGCTGCCGATGCCGCACTGAGGCCTACCTGAGCCTCTGGGGCCTCTTGTAGTCGCTCTGCCGTGCTGCTCCGCCTCCACCCGCTGCCGATGCCGTACTGAGGCCTACCTGAGCCTCTGGGGCCTTTTGTAGTCGCTCTGCCGCACTGCTCCGCCTCCACCCGCTGCCGATGCTGCACTGAGGCCTGCCTGAGCCTCTGGGGCCTCTTGTAGTCGCTCTGCCGCGCTGCTCTGCCTCCACCCACTGCCAATGCAGGTGAGGAGGAGTCGTCTGCCACAGACCCAAATCCAAAAGGGGCAGAGCCTGAGGGGAGGGAGCCGAAGCCCACAGTCGTGGAAGAGCCACGGGCTGTGAGAGCTAAAGTCCCACCCGAAGGTCCACTCGCCAAGGGAGCCTGCCCGAATCCCAAAGGGGCAGAGCCTGAGGGGAGGGAGCCAAAGCCCACAGTCGTGGAAGAGCCACGGGCTATGAGAGCGAAGGTCCCACCCGAAGGTCCACTCACCAAGGGAGCCACGCCCAAAGTACCTTTTCGCAGTTCAACTCGAACGCCTCAGCCAGTAAAACCTTGGCCCGAGTCCCCCGCTCCCAGTAAATGCTGACCTGAGAAATCCTTGACAAAACGCAGTCCCCGATCAACAACAAAAGGCTGTGGGGAACCCAAGCCACAGGTCACTGCAGCCCCGCCACAGGGAGCGGTGAGCTGCAGTCCAATTAGGGATTAGGCAAGCCGCCCGGGGACGGGCGGCACTGTACATAAGTTAAGTTTAAGTTTAAGTTTAAGGTGTGTAAATATTAAGGGAATTAGAGTTTAAGTAGTTTTGAAATCTGCCCAGTATGTGTGTAGTAGTTTGGATCGAGGTCGAAAGAGCCGATCATGCCGTCACCTAAGCCAGAATCTCTCGGGAGCCTGGCTATATTGTGTGATCTGTTACAGGAGGCAGAAAAGATGAGAGGGTTCCTCATCGCATTCATGATGATCGGATGGGGCTGGGCCTATTGGGGCCGCACCAAGGACTCCACGAGTTACGGGTGCTCTGGCAACCGAGGCCCCGTCGCGACTGATGGAACCGGCCCACGGGACGCTGAAGAGACTGCTGTCTACTTCCATGAAGGAAGATGGCCAGGCTGGCTGGGGTCGAACTCTACTGAATACTCCAGCCAGACGGGGTTTGCATACAGAGAAATGTCTCTGATGTGCCCCAGGGTGCGGATCATTGCACCCAGGATCAGCGTCACCGTGGGAAAGAAGATTTGTTTGAACTGTCTGGGGCATGTACCTTTGGATCGTTGGTGGTGGCTGCGCAAGTTGAGCAGCACCATGAAGAACTCCACTGTGGAGTGGGAGAGACTGGGTAACAACACCCATTGGACTATTATGGGAACTCATGGGGGGTTGAGCGTCTGTTGGGACAAATGGTGGGAACCAGATGAGGGGATCTACATCTGTATGTGGGGTTCAGAATGCGCTTGCCCCACAGGTGTCTCCATCTTTTTCCAGAGACAGTGGCAGGATGCTGGACAAGGAATAAGGTGGGACGTCAGCAAACGGGCGTGCGGAGTCCCATACTCTCAGATCCCAGTAAACGCCAGTGAGCTCATCACCCGACCCTGCAAGCACCTGCCCACAATTCCGGTAGCAAAAGCCCTCAAGGAAGGGTGCCCCACCACAACAAAGGAACCCGGGAATGGATTGGTATTGGCACCCACAGGTCAGGTACTGTACCAAGGGGTCCACTACGCGGTGGCGTCGGTGAATTTAAACCTCACCGAGGTACGATTCCCAGAGTGGTGCCCCAGGGAAACGGAGCAATTATACCAGGTCCTGTTAACAAACATGCTTAAACAGTTTTGCGAATTCGACTTTGCCGATGTCGACAGAGCCGAATTGTACACCACACAACATGAGGTCTTGGACAGGATAGGGAGGCAAAGAAGGGGTGCAGTAAATGATATTTTCACAACTTTTAATACAGGAACTTCCATCATCAACACACTGGATGATGTGGAGCTGCAAACCCAGATCAATGGTTTGAAAACACAGTTAAGAAAGATACTGACTGATGAGAATAAGGTAGTGGGTTCTGAGTTACACAAGGACCAGGCCATGACACTACACTTAAAAGAGATAATAGCTGAGCTGGAGAAAGACGCCAAAACGGTAAATGCTCTCATTAGGGAGGATCGGAACGCGTCCGATCAGGCTGCGCAGAACGAAGCTTGTGTGCTATATGGGGCGTGGTTACTGGGCTAGGGCCGCAGTAATCTGGAGGATTTAAAACAAGGTTTAGTCCCCTCCTGGATCAGCAACAAGCACCTCGCAGCCCTTCACCCTTTTGAGAACGCATTGAGTCCGTGCCAGCTCAGACTAGTTTCAGAGGCCTACCCAGTCCCAGTGGACTGTGGACGGTCTAATCACTCCATTATGGGTATAGTGGTAAGAATGCCGGTGATGGGGAAGACAGCTAAACCCACCCCGGTATACAGGGTGGAGAACATTGGAGTCATTCAGGGGGGTGCACACATTCGCTACACAGCGGTCCCACCTTGCATCATTCGATGGGAGCATGCAATGACGGGTACCGACCTCTCGGGGTGCCGGAGCCGGGGAGTACACATCATCCTGTGTCCCCAGCACTTGAATGCCCATTCAAAACCACAGTGTGGGCTCAGAACTGCTGTCGCGAAGCCTATAAATTGCACCATGGAGGCAATGGCACAAGGCCCTGTGCCCCCGCAGGTGGCATATATCGGAGGTGGGACATATTGTGTCACCACTGCAGCGCCCCACTACCAGCATGCACAGCACGGTTGGTGTCCGGTTAGTGACAGCAGCTTCTGTTTCAAGCCCAGGGCAGAAGTTCAAGTGACCCAAGAGCGAATTGTCCCCATTCCTGAACCTTCCACTGTTCACATCACTGTTAAAGAGAATTTCACCGATCTGCAGCGATTCGTTGCACATTTTGGATATATCATTCCACCTCTCCCTGAACACCTCAGCAAGATATTAAAAGCCATTGTTGTTTCACAGAAACACTTCTACACACTGGAGCAGAAGACTTTAGAGATAGGGGCAGACATATTAGACATAGTGACCCCACCATGGTGGGACCTGTTCACTAATATAGAAGTCCCTTCTTGGATTAGGATAACCTCCCACATTCTTGTAGTGTGCCAGTTTGTCATTGTAGTTTATTTACTGTTTGTACACTGTAAAAAGGTCAAACATTCGCAAAAGTACGAGAATAGAGGGGAATGGAGGGAGCATTATGTGCGGGTAGAAGAAGAGACACCCGTTTAGATTTTTGCTGCTGTGTATAAAGTTAAAGCTTTCCCTCCCTCCTCTGTATTATTTTTGACATGTATTCATGTGCATTTTGATTTTTCGTGTGTGTACTTTATTTTCTTATTGCATTCGAATTAGATGTGTTGTTATGATTAAAAGATAGTGTGTATGCACCATGTGATGTATGGGTATAAGGCCCCCCTCCACGCCTGGAAGTAAGTTGTCAGATTTTAACTCCAAGGTATTGCCATCTATAGATGCTTAATGTACACTAGGTTTTTCTGAAATGGGAAATGCATGTGTCGTGGGGTCATAGATAGGTAAATACTGGGGATGGTTTGATTGTGGAAAGACAGAAAAATTTGCTCACCCAGAATTATGATACTTCAAGCAAGTTACAGTATCATCAGGGGGGAGTGTAGGATTCGCAAAATTGAACTTTATATTATAAAGTGTCAAATGGCAGAAGAGGCCATTACTTTTAAAGACTGTTTTAAAAGAAGCCCAGAAAAAGGGGCATACAAAATGGCCACCATACCACGTGACCGGCTTATTGGGACATTTTAAAATGGTTCCTACGAATCCTCAGCCAGCTTTGTGGATTCAACCCACAGTAAGTTCTGGAAGCTGTTTCTGAGAGAACGAAACCAGACCCCCACATATACATATGGCTTAGATGCAGATCCAGTCAAGATCGGCCTGGAGACAGCGGCCATCTAAATGTTGACCCAGACAAAAGTGGACAATTATTATTCATGAGAACAGCACCAAGGACTAGATAACGAGATCAGCAGGACATTAAAAACAATGAAGGTCATTCCAGACCAGAGAGGGGCCTTTCCCGGCCATCTAAAACATTTTAAAATATAATAACTACCCCGCTGTGCTCCCAGCCCGCCAAAAGTTAAACAAAGACTAACCTGATTTTGGGCGGGAAGTGGAGGCTTCTGAAGGAAAAGTATAATTGGAGGAGTTGAAGTGGAATTCGGACAGTTAGAGTTACAGTTACAGGAACAGTGGCAGTTGTCGGACAGTCGAGTCGTTGGAGAGTTGAATTCGAGCAGTGGAATCCAGCGGTTGTTGAGCTGGGTAAAGAGGAGCTGGTTTGGGAGAAGATCAGCGAACTCCCCTCCACCATCGGAGGAAGAAGATGAAGACTAAGCCACCATCAAGAAGACCGTTCGAGCCGGCGTCCTGCCCCGGGGTCAAACATCGGGAGATCATCGACCAACCCCGGGCCGTTGACAAAAACGAGAGGCCCTCTCCCAACTCGGGAGAAGAGACAAAAACAAACTGAAGAAACGATGGGGGCTAGCCCAAGGCTCCTCTGACCGGGGTCGAGCCGACGATCCCCGACCCCGCCAACATCCAGAACCAGCCGGTGTCCAGCCGCCCCCGACCCCCACCTCAGCAGAGGTGTGGCGCAGCTCGCTGGGGCTCCACGATCCACGTGGAGACGGAACGCCTGAAAGGATCAAACGCAGACTGGTTCAAAACCTTGCACTTCCTAGTTGGATTGATGAGCATGTTTCTGGCCCTTCACAATCAGATCTAGATAGGTTTAAGGGGGTGGATTTAAGGGTACAATTAACATGAGTTGTTGTCCCTCGATGTTCCATGTGTTTCCCTATTTCATGATGATTTTTGTAGAGTATAAGATGCCTGTATTTGCCTTAGTTAGCATTGTGTCGTTATGATTTGTTTGTGTTTTTCCCTCCCATGTACTCTCTTATCTGCTTGCATTTGATTTATTTTTCCTTATGCAATAAAATTTCATTTCATTTCATCAAACTTGGTCTACAAGAGTTTTCTCCACATTGTAGTTCCTGCCCCAAAGTCCAGAGTATAGAATCTAAGGGGCGAGTGGGGCGAACCACTCAAGGTTTTACTGTGCAAGAGAGAGAGGCCTCTAGAGAGAGAAACCTCTGCGATCTAAAACCCCTTACAGTCTTCATCATATTTATGTCCTTCTCAAATATTATCTTAAAGCTTATTATATTGTAGTCACTATTGCCTAGATGTTCCCTATTTTTACTTTTCTTATTTGTCCTAGTTCATTCCCCATTCCTAGATCCAGTAACGAATCCTCCATTATTGGGCTTCTTAAAAATTGGGTTAGAAAGGAGTCCTGTTCACCTTGTAGGAACTCCACTCCCTTATCCCCTTTACCTACCTCTTCTGGCCAATTAATTTCAGAGTAGTCGAATTCCCCCGTGATTATTATTCTATGTTTTTTACTCATTTCCCTAATTAGTTTGCATATTTCTTCCTCCGCCTCCATTCCACTATTAGGTGGCCTGTAGACAACCTCTATTAGTGTGACGAACATTTATTATCCTTTATCTCTATCCACATGGATTCTATTTCTGTCTTACTGATAGCCACATCACTTTTTTCTACTGCCATTATGTTATCCTTAATAAGTACAGCTACTCCACCTCCCCTTTGCCCTTCTGTATCTTTTCTAAATAGATTGTACCCTGTAATATTTAATTCCCAGTCCTGATTTTCCTGTAGCCATGACTCAGTAATCCCAACTATATCTGATGCCTGGCAACATATTATTGCCTCCAGCACCCCTGTTTTATTACGGACACTGTGCATTGCTGTACAGACAATTTAACTCATCTTTAATAGCAGTTCCTCTCACTTTATTTTTAACCATCTTGTTACACTCCTGTTCGATAACTCACTTTACCCAAATCGCTACACTGTTCCATTGCCCTGACTTTTCTCTTTAGATTTCTAAATTTCCCTTCACCTGACCCCTCACCCCCCCTTTTTAGTTTAAAGAGATTGGGCTCGATTTTGCCAGTGTGGGCGGGATGGGGCGCATCAGGTGGTTTTCATGTCAGGACCCCGACTCCGATGTGATGTGGGAAAAAAGTGTGATTTTCCCCTAATTGGGCACTTGATTTCCAGCGTGTGGGAACCCCTGGCCCAATTAGTCTTTCCATCCTGAAAGTCGCCTCCGATGACGTCATCAGTGCTGCTGCATTTAAGGCCTGTAAGCAGCCTTGCTTCTTCTGGAGACTGCAAACTTTATGCTGATTGTACTGAGGAATTTATTGTACGAATATGTCCACCAGCAGGCAAAAATGTGCTCCACGATTTGATGAACCCTCCCTCCAAGCTCTGGTGAAGGAGCAAGATCTATTAAGGAGGTGCTCTTCCCTTCTTCAGGGAGAAAAAAGCCACCACAACAGACTAAAGCTGTGTGGCTACAAGTGGCCCGGGAGGTCAATGCCATCTCTATGTGCCGCAGAACCTGGCTGCAGTGCAGGAAGAGGTTTCATGACCTTCTCCGCACAGGAAAAGTGAGTATGACTTTCTCATCATGCTCAGTCTCATCCCCATCGCTTCTCCTCACCAGCACTCTGCTTTACCAACCTCTTCCTCCACATCCCACTTGACACTGACATCCCTGCACCCTTACCCATCCCCTCTCTCTCTATGGTCACATTCACTTAACTATTCGACCATGCAGCCCTCACACTCCATATCACTGTGATGCAATGACAACAACTTACAACACACAGGGAGGGCCCTTGGTATTCCTCTAAACATCTATGCTATGGATTCTCTTCACTCACTCCTTCATTCTCACTCAAACTCCACTTCTGTCCCTCATTGCAGGAAAAGAGAGCCCACATTAAGAGGGAAAGAGCGAGGACAGAAGGAGGGCCACCCTCAGTAGCCCAGCTCACCACCTCGGAGGAGGCAGCCCTGGAAATCGCCGGGATCGAGGAGGATTTCCAAGTGGGGGACGGACAGGCGGGCGCATCACAGCAAGCTGGTGACAGAATAGTTTGGCATCTCTCTCATTGACATTGCATGAGTCACTGATAATGAATCTGATGCTCTAACACATTGACTTATGATCATCTGCACTATTCAATGTGCATGTAACCTTGACCTCACATCTCTAACTCTTTCCTTTACTCCCCCACAGGACCATCGAGAGCCCCCGTCCCCACTGTCCAGGAGGAAGAGCCTGAGCTTCCAGACTCCTCAGAGGAAGCTGCAACCTCTGAGGGCACAGCGTCAGCAGAATTCAGCGCACTCAGCACCAGCGCAGACACTCACACCTCGGTGGGACCTTCGGGACATAGATTAGTGTTGTCACCTGGTGTATCACAGCTCACAAGTGAGCATCAGCAGATGGTGGAGACAGGGACGGCAGTGGAGCGTCCTCGTCGGAGGGCGCAGGACGCTCCCAGCTCGGCTCAGTTGTATGTCGACCCTGTGCCTCCAGGTCCATCCAGAAGAAGAGCATTGCTGGAACTCCAGGAACTGGTGCAGGAGTCTCTGGCAGGTTTTGTCGCCAGGGTCGCTGCGAGTATGGAGCGAATGGAGGAGTCCATCGCTAACATGAGCAGAGTCATTGTGGAGGCGTTAGCGCATGAACGCATCACCACGGAAAGGATGGCAACCTCCTTGGAAAGGATGGCTACCTCCATGGTAAGGCTGGCTACCGTAGAGGAGAGGCTGGCTATGGTAGAGGAGAGGATGGCTATGTCCATGAAGGAGCTTAGTCGCCAGGGTATGGAAAACATGGTAATTGTTCAGAATAGACTGACATCTCTTGAGGAGCGATGGTCAGCTATTGAGCAAACAAGCCAGACCTTCATGCAAGTACTCTGGAGTAGGACTTCCAGTGCAGAAACGGGTCCTCATGGCGCCCCTGAAGTGCAGCAAGGTGCTGTCCAGCCACTTGCTAGCTTTGAAGTGGGGCTGACCCGTGAGAGGGATGTTGGTGGCATACAAGAAGGAAGTGGGGGCTCCTCTTCAAGCGCTCACACTTCCATGCCACTGCAGAGCCCTCAGTCAGAGCCCCACCAGAGTCCACACCCAACTGAGATCGGCGTCGCAACCCCTGCACAGCCGCAGGAGCAGCAGACTGTTGCCAAGACCTCACAGGTTCACAACCCCAGAGGACGCCCATCAAAGGTGTTGAGACAGGAGCAGCAGGAAAGTGAGCAAGGGGCCTCCACATCTGCTGAAGCCACAGGGGAAGCACCACATAGGAGCACGCGTAAGAGGAAGATAATGCACAAGTAGTCACAAGGGTAGACACTTGGGTGTAATGTTGTGTTTAATTTTGAAAAGCCATCAGTTGCTTATTGTCATAGAAAATTCTGATGGCAAACTGTTGCAGTTGTGGCGTGTATCTTTTCGCTAATGGGACTTCCACATTGAGGGCTTAGGGCGACTTGCAATTGTCAGTATGGTGGTCAGATTAATAGGAATCCGCAGGTTCTTGTCCATTGTTGATGGTCTGATAAGAAGGTGCGAGGCAAAAGTGTTTGATTGTGCAGGCTAAGCAAGTCTGGCCAAAATGAGTGCGTCCCTTGCATCCCGGGCAGCAATGTAGTCGCGCGCTGGCACCTTCTGGCCTGTGCAGCTTCAGGTGGGTGAACAGCAGCTTGCCGCTCCTGTTGTTGCTGCTGCTGTTGGTGGTGCTGTTGTTCATTGTTCTGCTGCTGCCATGGCTGGTCTTCGTCCGAATCTGATGTCCAGGAGGAAAGGAAATAAATGGTTCCCATGCTTCTGGTATATACCTCAGTTGAGGAAGCCCTCAGTCAAGGTGGTGAAAGGGGTTTCCCAGGAGGTCACACTGGAGATGGGTGTCAGGCTCCAAACTTCCACAACAATGAGTATGCCTGCTAAAAGTTCCCCCAGACCTGAGACAACAAAGTTCTGCCACCTGCAATGGATGATTGGTGAAAACTCCTTTGTAATGGTGGAGCTGCAGCTGTTCGTAAGCAATCCACTTGTGAGGCCGCCAGGATTACCTGGCGTGTTCCAGAGGAGGCGTGTAGGATGGGCGAAATGTGTTAAAATCAGAAAGGCCTCTCAAAATGGGATTATAGAGGCAATTAAGTGGCTGTTAAGGGCCTTAAGGGCCTATCCCGCCTCTTAGAGGCGGGGTGAAAATGGGGTCAGAAAACACACATTTGGGAAAATTGCTTGGAGGCGGGATGGAGGTGGGATCGGGCCCACCCGCCATTTTTTGCGATTTTACCACCTCACACGCCTCCAATCCCGCCTCCTCGGGCCTGGCAAAATCGAGCCCTTGCACTCTCTCCAAATTCCCAACTTTAACACTCTGTTTAAGTGTACTCCGTTTAAGACCATACTGGGCATCAGCAGATACTGTTTACTTTTAACAGTATCTAACATCTGCTGTACCTGCCCTGGGAGTGTTTGATGGGACAGTGTAGAGGGAACTTTACTCTGTATCTAACCCATGCTGTACCTGCCCTGGGAGTGTTTGATGGGACAGTGTAGAGGGAGTTTTACTCTGTACCGAACCCGTGTTGTACCTGCCCTGGGAGTGTTTGATGGGACAGTGTAGAAGGAGCTTTACTCTGTATCGAACCCGTGTTGTACCTGCCCTGGGAGTGTTTGATGGGACAGTGTAGAGGGAGCTTTACTCTGTATCTAACCCATGCTGTACCTGCCCTGGGAGTGTTTGGTGGGACAGTGTAGAGGGAGTTTTACTCTGTACCAAACCCGTGTTGTACCTGCCCTGGGAGTGTTTGATGGGAAAGTGTAGAGGGAGCTTTACTCTGTATCGAACCCGTGTTGTACCTGCCCTGGGAGTGTTTGATGGGACAGTGTCGAGGGAGCTTTACTCTGTATCTAACCCGTGTTGTACCTGCCCTGGGAGTGTTTGATGGGACAGTGTAGAGGGAGTTTTACTCTGTATCTAACCCGTGCTGTACCTGCCCTGGGAGTGTTTGATGGGACAGTGTCGAGGGAACTTTACTCTGTATCTAACCCCGTGCTGGATTCTGAGAGGAGATAAAAGTGTGTGATTCCCTGTGATGGTCTTGGTTGATACAAAAATTTACAAAGGAGTTAAATATTAATAGAAGATGACAGCTGGATTTGAGATGTTAAATCTGGGCTTAATTAAAGATAAAACTCATTAATATTTCATGCCACATTGTTTTCAGTGAAACTTCAAACGCATTAGTAAGTGATTCAAACACAGAAACATTTGTTCCAATCCTTTGCAGCTGCAGAGTCCTGTGTCTTTGGTCTTGTGAAAGGCAGCTGGAGTCGGCCTGGGTTGTCTGACTGTGACTGCAGAAATCATCGTGATAGTTTCCCATTCAGCTGTCTCACACAGACACACTCCTTCCCTTCTGTCCTGCTTCACTATACCTGGGTTTGCATTAGTGCCAAGTCAGGTATCTAATGACTCAGGTTTTAAAAGTAAATAAATGAAGGGATGACTCCCTTCAGGAATGCCAGAGCCGCTTTCGGAATACTTAGCAAATCCTATCTTGTTTGTGGAGGTGACTGAGCCAGTGGAGATGTGCCCAGTTTTTGTCCCAGTGATGTGAGATGTGCAGTTGAGTGAAGAAAGGGACTGGCCACGGTAGTACCAGGCCACACAGACTGGACAGGCCTCCCATTGGCCCTGGTCTGTGCTCATTTATCTCAACACACCTCCTCTGGCAATTGAGGCTCTGCAATTAACCTCAGTGCCCTCAGGTTAAGGAATGGAAAATTGAGCCAAGTTTTCTGTTCCTGATTGCTACTGGCTGACTATTGCTGGACAGCGTGTGGGTGCACACGTGTGTGGGTGTGCTTGTTTCTGTGTGTGTGTCTGTCTGTTTGCACGTGTGTTTGTGTGTGGTTGTGTATATCTGTGTATGTGGGCGTGCCTGTGTGTGAGCGTGTATTCATACATGTTATGGTAGTTATGGTAAATCTTTATAAATCACTGGTTAGGCCTCAGCTAGTGTATTGTGTTGAATTCTGGGCACCACACTTTAGGAAGGATGTGAAGGCCTTGGAGAGGATGTGACGGCGATTTACCAGAATGGTACCAGGGATGAGGGACTTCAGTTATGTGGAGAGACTGGAAAAGCTGGGATTGCTCTCCTTAGAGCAGAGACGGTTAAGGGGAGATTTAATAGAGATGTTCAAAATTATGAGGGGTTTTTGATAGGGTAGATGAGGAGAAACTGTTTCCAGTGGCAGAAGCACCAGTAACCAGAGGACACAGGTTTAAGGTAATTGCCAAAAAGCCAGGAGGGAGATGAGGTGAATTTTTTTCACGCAGCAAGTTATTGTGATCTGGAATGCACTGCCTGAAAGGGCGGTGGAAGCAGATTCAATAGTAACTTTCAAAAGCGAATTGGATAAATACTTAAAAAGAAAAAAATTACAGGACTATGGGGAAAGAGCTAGGGAGTGGGACTAATTGGAGAGCTCTTTCAAAGAGCCGGCACAGGCATGATGGGCCAAATGGCCTCCTTCTGTGCTATATCACTAAGATTCTATGAATCTATGGGGCGAATTTTATACCCCATGAACAGGTGGTTTGAGGGTGTGTGCGGGGGTTAAAATGAATGAATTCTCGATCGGTTTCTTTCTTCCATTGCTGGGGATAAGTATGTCCCTCCTGCTCCTGACTGCTCGCAGCAGTAATTCCAGTGATGCGTCATTGAATAAGAACATAAGAACATAAGAAATAGGAGCAGGAATAGGCCACTTGGCCCCTCGAGCCTGCTCCGCCATTCAATAAGATCATGGCTGATGTTGGGCTCAAAGCCACTCCCTGCCCGCTCCCCATAACCCTTCACTCCCTTATCTTGCAAAAATTTGTCTATTTCCACCTTAAATGTATTTAATGACCCAGCCTCCACGGCTCTCTGGGGCAGAGAATTCCACAGGTTTACGACCCTCTGAGAGAAGAAATTCCTCCTCATCTCAGTTCTAATAGGGCGACCATTTATTCTAAAACTGTGCCCCCGCGTTCTAGATTTCCCCACGAGGGTAAACATCCTCTCTGCATCTACCTTGTCGAGCCCCCTCAGTATCTTATATGTTTCAATAAGATCACCTCTCATTCTTCTAAACTCCAATGAGTACAGGTCCAAACCTGCTCAACCTTTCTTCATAAGTCAACCCCTTCATCTCAGGAATCAACCGAGTGAATCGTCTCTGAACTGCCTGCTATACAAGTATATCCTTCCTTAAATAAGGAGACTGTGGGCTAGATTTTGCCAGGCCCGAGGAGGCGGGTTTGAAGGCGGGTCAGGTGGGAAAGTTGCCAAAAATGGGGTTGGGCTCTGATCCCGCCTCCAACCCACCTCTGAGCAACTTTCCCAAATGCGGAATTTGAGACCCCATTTCAGCCCTGCCTCCAAGAGGTGGGATAGGCCCTTAAGGCCCTTAACAACCACTTAAGTGCCTCTATAATGCCATTTTGAGAGGCCTTTCAGAGTTTACCACATTTCCTACATGCTGCACGTCTCCCCTGGAACACGCCAGTTAATCCTGTTGGGTTCACAAGGGAATGGCTTACTAACAGCTGCAGCTCCACCATAAAAATGGAGTTTTGAACAATGATCATTTGCAGGTGGCAGAACTTTCTTTTCTCAGGTCTTGGAGAATGTTTTGCATGTTTACTGAGTTTGCAAGTTTTGAAGCTGAGATCCATCTCCACTGTGACCTCCTGGCAAACCCTTCTCCCCACCTTGACTGAATGCTTCCTCAACTGAGGTATATACCTGCAGCATGGGAACCATTTATTTCCTTTCCTCCTGGACCTCAGATTCGGACGAAGACCAGCCGCTGCAGCAGCAGAACCCGGAACAACAGCAGCACCAACAGCAGGAGCAACAACAGGAGCACCAACCTGCTGCCCACCTGAAGCTGCACAGACCAGAAGCCGCCAGTGCAGGGAAGCATGTCGCTGCAGGAGGTACCCCCAAAACAGGGTTTACAGACAGAGGATGAGCTACCTCAACATGATTGAGCAGCAGTGCCAAAGGAGGCTCAGACTTTTGCGACAGGTAGTTGGTGACATCTGCGCAATGCTGCAGCAAGACCTGGAGCCCAGAGGAGTGGGTGGACACCCCTTACCAGTGGCCATCAAAGTCACCACCGCACTTAACTTTTTTGCTTCAGGCTCATTCCAGGGATCAACAGTAGACATCAGCGGCATCTCCCAGGCGGACGCACACACTTGCATCACACAGTTAACCGATGCCCTCTTTGCCAACGCCCACAATTACATCAACTTCTCCAAGAATCAAGCAAGTGCAACCACGCGTGTGGCTGGATTAGCTAATCTGGCAGGCTTTACAAGGGTGCAGGGCGTCGTAGACTGCACACATGTGGCCCTTAAGGCACCCCATCACAGTCCAGGTATTTTTGTCAACCGCAAGGGCTTCCACTCCCTCAACGTGCAGCTGGTGTGTAACCACAATAAGGAAATTTTGCATGTTTCCACCAAGTACCCGGGCAGTTGCCATGACTCCTTCATCCTGCGCCAGTCTAGTGTGCCTCCACTCTTCAGTCCGCCAGACCAAATTTGTGGATTGCTACTTGGAGACAAGGGTTATTCACCTGAAGACTTGGCTAATGACGCCGTTGAGGAGCCCATCCAACGAAGCTGAGGAGCGCTACAACACCAGCCACATTTCCACCAGATCCATAATCGAGCAAACCATCGGCTTGGTGAAGATGCGATTCAGATGCCTTGATAGATCAGGTGGAGCCTGTAATGATCAATAACATGTCATTCTATAGTGGACACTAGGTGGAGCCAGAGAGCTGTGTAGAGCTGTATATAGCTGTATGTATATCAGACTACACTACCCAGCTGTATAGATATTAAGACTACATTACCCATGAGGCACTAGGCTACCCACAAGGCAACAGTCAAGATGGCAGCCTGCACACAGGAGCACACATGCTGCATCTCTACAGATACTGTACCTAGAGAACATGTACTGAATAAATGACTAGCTAGAAGCTAGCTGTGTTCATAATAAGAATGTCTAGTTATTAATGAACATAACATGGTACCAGGATGGTGAAGATCTGCTGAAAATTGTGAAAAGCGACATGGAGAATTTGAAGCCACCAGAGCGTTTGAAACTCACAGGAAACATCGACTACAATTGGCAGACTCTTAAACAACAATTCGAACTCTACATTGCAGCCATCGGATTCGGTAAGAAGCCAGATGCAAGGAAGATAGCGTTGCTGCTTACGATTGCAGGCCCACAGGCGATAGAGGTATTTAATACATTTGTATTTAATCCAGCGGAGAACAGAGACAAATTAGACGATGTGCTAAAGAAATTTCATGCACATTGTTCTCCCAAAAAGAATGAGACCTATGAAAGATACATGTTCTGTTCAAGGACACAGCAGCAAAATGAGACTTTTGATAGCTTTATAACTGATCTGAAACTGAAAGCACAGACATGTAATTTCTCTGAGCTCAAAGCATCCATGATTCGTGACCAGATTGTGTTTGGTATTCATGATAAAAAAGTCAGGGAACGTCTGTTGAGAGAAACCAAACTAAATTTGGAAAATGCAGTGAAAATATGCCAAGCCAGCAAGCTAGCTCGAAAGCACGCGAAGACTTTCAGTGAAATCAATAATGATGCGATTGTAATGAGTGATAATGCTGCTGTCGGTGCTGTGTCCTACAAGGGGAAGAAACGTGGGCAGAACAGAAATGAAAAGCAATCGGAGGATGAAATTTTTAATTGTAAATGCTGTGGTTACAAACACCAGTTAAAACAATGCCCAGCGTTTGGAAAAATGTGCACAAAGTGTAATGGAAAGAATCACTTTGCCAAACAATGCTTTTCAAAAGTAAAAACTAAGAAAGGGCAACGAGTTAATGTATTTGAGGACACTGATTTAAGTGAGACATATTTTGTAGGAATGGTGTCATGTGACAATATCAAAAAGGATACAGAAAATGTGCAGCCCTCAGAAATTGACAATGCTGAGCATAAAGTTAATGCAGTAAAAGAGGACAAATGGATGATCCCACTGCAGGTAAATGGAGCATTAGTTACCTTGAAACTAGAGACTGGGGCAAAAGCAAACTTAATCAGTATGAGTGACATTAACAATATGAAAGAAAAGCCCAAAATACAGGAAAAGTCAGTACTACTGAAGGACTATAATGGACAAAACATAGATAGCTTAGGTGTATGCAGACTTAAAGTGACGGTCAAAGACAAAGTGCATCATCTCATGTTTTCTGTTGTGGCTGAAAGACTTGATTCACTGCTGGGTGACAAAGCTTGTGAGGACTTAGAACTGGTCAAGAGAGTCTACCGTATAAACTGTGCCATAAGCAGACCAGGTGACTCGGTGGATTCTGTAGTGAATAATTTCCAGGATGTGTTCAAAGGATTTGGAGTTCTACCATTCACTTACAAGATCCAGCTAAAGGAGGATGCTCAGCCAGTGGTACATGCTCCACAAAGAGTTCCAGCACCCCTGCGTGACCGGCTCAAGAATGAACTGGACAGAATGACCACACTAGGAGTCATCAGGAAAGTCGAACAGCCAACAGACTGGGTTAACTCCATGGTATGTGTAAAGAAAAAGAACAATGATCTAAGAATATGCATGGATCCAAAGGACTTAAATGCAAACATAAAACGTGAACACTACCAGATTCCCAAGCGAGAAGAAATCACCAGTGAAATGTCAGGTGCCAGATACTTTACAAAGCTCGATGCCTCACAAGGATTTTGGCAACTAAAACTGGATGAAGAAAGCACCAAATACTGTACCTTCAACACACCATTTGGCAGGTATTGTTTCCTCAGAATGCCTTTCAGGATAATACCTGCATCTGAAATCTTTCATAGAGCGATGGAACACATAATTGAAGGTCTGGAAGGAGTTCGGGTCTATGTTGATGACATCATCATCTGGGGCTCCACACTGAAAGAACACAATGAGAGACTGACTAAAGTGCTACAGAGCATACGCCGGAATGGACTGAAACTCAACAAAGGCAAGTGTCAGTTTGGCGTCCAGGAAGTCACTTTCCTAGGAGATAATCTATCTGGTAAAGGAATAGAGCCAGATATGGAAAAAGTAAACGCCATACTCAAAATGCCCCGACCCACTGACAAAAAAGGAGTGCTACGCATCATGGGGATGATAAACTTCATTGGAAAGTTCATTCCTAACTTGTCAGCCAAGACAGCCTGTCTGCGAGACCTGCTACATAAAACAAATGAGTTCGCATGGGCAGAAAGACATGAACAAGAGTGGATAAACCTCAAAGCAGTGCTGACAACCACACCTGTACTCACCTTCTTTGACCCAACAAAAAGAATCAAAGTGTCAACAGATGCATCAAAAGATGGCCTAGGTGCGGTCTTGCTACAAACAGAGGGTGAAGATTGGAAGCCTGTTGCCTATGCTTCCAGGTCTATGACTGATACTGAGTGTCGATACACCCAGATTGAAAAGGAATGTCGAGGCTTGGTAGCTGGACTAGAAAAGTTTCATGGCTACATATATGGACTTCCCACCTTCACAGTTGAGACAGACCACAGCCCTCTGGTTGCCATCATAAATAAGAACCTGAATGAGATGTCTCCAAGGATTCAACGACTCATGATGAAGCTGCAAAGATATGACTTTGAACTGATCTACACACCAGGCAAATACATAGTATTAGCAGATGCACTATCCCGAGCACCCAGAATGAGTCATGTGAGCTCTACTGAAGAAGACATGGATGTTCATGTGAGTATGGTCACAATCAAAGCAAATAGCAGAAGAAACAGTAAAAGATACAGTATTACAAACAGTAATAGAGAACATTCATCATGGTTGGCCAAAAGGTTCCTGTCCAAAATATTTTCACATAAGGTCAGAATTGAGCGTCGCAAGTGGACTATTACTAAAACAGAACAGAATAGTCATTCCACAGGCTTTATGTCAAGACATGCTCAAAAGGATTCATGAGGAACTGAGACAGAGACTTCAACTGTTAAAGCTAAAACAGAAATCATACTATGACAAGTCATCCAAAACTCTAAAACCATTGACAAGGGATGATGTTGTCAGGATTGAGGATCCAGATGCATGGAACAGGAAAGCTACAGTTCTTGAGGAAGTAGGACCAAGGTCATACACTGTTAGAACTGAGGAAGGACAGATTCTCAGGAGGAACCGCCATTCCCTCCTAAAAACACAAGAGACTATTCAAGACCAGATTGATGACAATGCCGCAACTGCATCTTGTCATTCACCGCCAGAACAATCTCATGAAGACACATCAGACTTACCCGTGTTGAGAAGATCCACACGTGAAGTAAAAAAGCCTGATAGACTTAATCTTTGAGTACAATGTAAAGCTTTGAAAATGTGTTGACTGTTTCGAAAATGTTTATGTTTATAGAGCACTAACAAAAGTGTTACTGATATTATCTTTATTGTTTTCTTCAAAGTTGATTGATATTGATTTTGTTAAACCTCAAAGAAAGGGGGATGTAATGTTCAATAACATGTCATTCTATAGTGGACACTAGGTGGAGCCGTAGAGCTGTGTAGAGCTGTATATAGCTGTATGTATATAAGACTACACTACCCAGCTGTATAGATATTAAGACTACATTACCCATGAGGCACTAGGCTACCCACAAGGCAACAGTCAAGATGGCAGCCTGCACACAGGAGCACACATGCTGCATCTCTACAGATACTGTACCCAGAGAACGTGTACTGAATAAATGACTAGCTAGAAGCTAGCTGTGTTCATAATAAGAATGTCTTGTTATTAATGAACATAAGAAAGCCCTGCAGTACTCAGCAGCCACCATCTCCAGAATCGTCATGGTCTGCTGTGCACTTCACAACATGGCACAGCATCATGGCTTGCAGCTGCCTGAGGAACAAGTGGCTCATCACATAGCCTCCTCAGATGAGGAGGAGGAGGAGGGGGAGGAGAGCGAGAATGAAGAACTTGCGGAGGCGCATCAACCAGCGGCAGCAGCACGCGAGAACATGGCTGCCCGGTTTGCAAGGGATGCACTCATCTTGGCTAGATTTGCTTAGGTTGCCCAATGAAACACATTTGGCACTCACCTTCTTACCACACCATCGACAATGGACAAGAACCTGTGGCTTCCTATCACTCTGACCACCATACTGACAATTCCAAGTTGCCCTGAGGCCTCAATGTGGAATACCATTTGTGAAATGACACAGCCCACAACTTCAACAGTTTGCCAACAAGTAATTTTATAACATTAATTCACGGATGGCATTTCCCAATTAAACACAACAGAACACCCAAGTGACTACCCTTGTGACTACTTGTGCTTTATCTTCCTCTTACGCATGCTCCTACGTGATGCTTCCCCTGTGGCTTCAGCAGGTGTGGAGGCCCCTTGCTCACTTTCATGCTGTTCCAGCCTCGACACCTTTGGCGGGAGTCCTCTGGGGTTGCGAGCCTGTGAGGGCTCGCCAACAGTCTGCTGCACCTGCGGCTCTGCAGGGGATGAGACACCCATCTCAGCTGGGTGAGGACTCTGGTGGGGCTCTTACCAAGGGCTCCGCAGTGGCATGGGAGTTTGAGCACTTGGAGAGGAGCCCCCACTTCCTTGTTGTCTGCCACCAACATCCCTCTCATGGGTCAGGCCCACTTCAGAGTTAGCAAGTGGCTTGACAGCACCTTGCTGCACTTCAGGGGGGCCATGAGGACCCGTTTCTGCACTGGAAGTCCTACTTCAGAGGACATCCATGAAGGTCTGGTTTCTATGCTCAATAGCTGACCATCACTCCTCAAGAGATGTCAGTCTATTCTGAACAATGACCATGTTTTCAACACTCTGGCAACTTAGCTCTTCCATGGCCGTAGCCATCCTCTCCTCTACCATAGCCATCCTTTCCACAGAGGTTGCCATCCTTTCCGTGGTGATGCGTTCATGCGCCAATGCCTCCACAAAGGCTCTGCTCATGTTAGCGATGGACTCCTCCATCCGCTCCACACTCCCAGTAACCCTGGAGACAAAACCTGCCAGAGACTCCTGCACCTGTTCCTGGAGTTCCAGCACTCTCCTTCTGGATGGACCCAGAGGCAGAGGGTCGACATGCAGCTGAGCCGAGCTGGGAGCGCCCTCCGACAAGGACTCTCCACTGCTGTCCCTGTCCCCACCATCTGCTGATGCTCAATTGTGATCTGTGATACACCAGGTGACAACACTACTCTATGTCCCGAAGGTCCCACCGAGGTGTAATTGTCTGCGCTGGTGCTGGGTGCGCTTAATTCTGGTGACGCTGCGCTCTCATCTTCTGGTGACGCAGCTTACTCTGAGGAGTCTTGTGGCTCAGGCTGTTCTTCCTGGACAGTGGGGAGGGGGCTGTGGATGGTCTTGTGGGGAGTAAAGGAAAGAGGTTAGACATGTGAGAAAAACCTTGCATGCACATGGAATTGTGCAGATGATCATGTCAATCTGTTAGAGCATCAGAATCAATATTAGTCACTCATGCAATGTCAATGAGAGAGATGGAAAACTATTCTGTCACCAGCTTGCTCTGATGCGCCCATCTGTCCATCCCCCACTTGCACATTCTCCTCGACTCCCACGATCTCCAGGGCCTCGTCCTCTGCACTGGTGAGCTGGGCTATTGAGGGTGGCCATCTTCCTGTCTTCGACCTTTCCCTCTTATTGTGGGCTCTCTTTTCCTGCAACGAGGGACACAAGTGGAGTTTGAGTGAGAATGAAGGAGTGAGTGTAGAGAATCCATAGCATTGATGCTTAGAAGGACAAAAATATGGAGTGAGGTCCCAAGACCAAGGGCCCTCCCTGTGTGTTGTAAGTTGTTGTCTTAGCATAACAGTGATAGGGACTGCGAGGGCTGCACAGTCGAATAGTTAAGTGAATGTGTACATAGAGAGGGAATGGTTAAGGGTGCAGGGATGTAAGGGTCAAATGGGATGTGGAGGAGGAAGTTGGCAATGCAGAAGTGCTGATGATGAGAGGCGATGGGGATCAGATTGAAGGTGATGGTGATGGAATACTCACTTTTCCTGTGCGGAGAAGGTCATGAAACCTCTTCCTGCACTGCAGCCAGGTTCTACTGCACATTGAGATGGCACTCACCTCCTGTGCCACTTGCAGCCACACAGCTTTGGTCTGCTGGGGAGGTTTTTTCCTCCCAGAAGAAGGAAACAGCACTTCCTTCTGAGCTCTTGCTCCCTCCACCAGAGCTTGGAGGGAGTCCTCATCAAAGCAGGGTGTGCACTTGGGTCTGGAGCTTGCTATGTTTGCACCACTAATCCCTCAGAAGTCTCAGCAAAAAGATGTAAGGCAGAAAATGAACCAATGCTGCTTGTGAAGGTATAATTACTAGTCCTAGCCCCTTTAGGGCTACCCCGGATCAGGCGTATTCCTCAGACGTTCGCTTTCAGCTAAAGTTTGAGGTAGCCGAATCCTAACGATGCTTAATTGGGTCTAAAGGTCCAGACAATCTCTCCCTAAAGGAAAAGAACAACCTGAAGATGTTACCATCCTCCAGATAACACTTTAATGAGTTTAGCTAGACTATAACCTTCCAGATATTATGAGGGTCCGGAAAACTCCCCCAGATTCCTGCAACTCCTCACCAAAGAGCGTACAGAGATTGAGTTCGCGAGTTTGATACAGAAGTATTATGTAAGACAATTCTAAAAATATATACATTTATTAAAGAACCGACATGTAATTACAGTAGGTGTTTCAATCACAACATTAACAGTTCCAAAAAGTGTAAGCTTACAATTCTTATTATCAGATCTTAACTTTGCTACCGTTTTACAGTTCTTAATCTTATTCCAGGATATGCACCAAAATCAAATACCTTTGATACCTTTGATCCCCGAGGTACAAAGAGTTGTAGACATACAGAGCCACCTCTGAAGCCTAAGAATCGCTTTGCCCCTTTACAGCGAGACTATCATCCCATTTGAAAGTTCAACATTTATATCCTTTTTCAGTGGTATTTCCCTTGAAGTTTTCTGCTGATGTAAGCTAATTATCTCTAGTCATTTTTCTGCTGACCCCTGCCATTCTTACAGTCAGTTCAGCTGGTAGCAATGCAGAATCATGTCTCTACTCTAGGTGTTTGAAGCTTATCATAAAAAATGGTGTAACAGCAGGTGCATTTCACTTGATGTCATCTCTACTAAGGCCTTCTGTTTGTGTCTCTTTAAGAAGTGTAAATTAGAACACCTCAACCAGGGTGATCTATGCAATTCCACCTCAGCTGGTTGTAACACAGAATTATGTCTCCTGTGTAGGTGTCTTAAGCTTAACACTAAAACGGTGTGGCGGCAGGTGTTTCTTTTACTTGATGTCATTTTTACGAAGGCATATGTTTCTACTTCTTTTATGTGCCTGTTTACGAAGTGTACTTTAGAACACCTTAACCAGGATGTACCATTGCCTGCCCCCAAAGACTCAGACCATCAGGAACTTTTAACCTTTTGTTTCAATAAGGTTATTGATTCAGTGTCAACAACCATCCCATCTCAATAGCCTGAATGCTGTTAACAATACAACGTCTCCATTGTAAGGCTTTTAGATTTCTAAACGCAGTTTGTCATGTTTAAATAAGGCCAAAATTCTTTCATAGAATGGTGTATTTTTCTGAATAGGTATATGGCTTATTCCTTCACACTTGCAGGCCTTAAATGCAGCTGCATAGATGATGTCATCAGAGGTGAGTTTCAGGACCAAAAGATTCATTGGGCATGGGGTTCTCAAATGCTGGAAATCAAGTGCCCAATTAGGGCAAAATCACTCAACTGTCCTGCCTTACATCGGAGGCAGGGGCAGGACCCACTGGCCACCTGGCCCACCCCCAACCCGGCCCCAATAACAAAATCCAGCCCCAAAGCTGTATGCAGTACTCAAGGTGTGATCTCACCAATACCCTGTACAGTTGTAGCAGGACTTCCCTGCTTTTATACTCCAACCCCCTTGCAATAAAGGCCAACATTCCATTTGCCTTTTTGATTACTTGCTGTACATGAATGCTAACTTTTTGTGTTTCATGCATAAGGACCCTCAGGCCACTCTGAACTGTAGCATTTTGTAATCTCTCTCCATTTAAATAATTTGCTTTTTTATTATTCCTGCCAAAGTGTATAACCTCACACTTTCCCTCATTATACTCCATCTGCCAAATGTTTGCCCACTTGCTTAGCCTGTCTATATCCCTTTACAGATTCTTTGAGTCCTCTGCACAACTTGCTTTCCTACTCATCTCTGTATCATCCGCAAACTTGGCTACATTACACTTGGTCCCTTCAAACAAGTCATTAACGTAGATTGTAAATAGTTGAGGCCCCAGCACCGATCCCTTTGCCAGCTGGAAAATGACCCATTTATCCCGACTCTCTGCTTTCTGTTAGTTAGCCAATTCTCTATCCATGCTAATATATTACCCCGAATTCCGTGAGCTCTTATCTTATGCAGTAACCTTTTATGTGGCACCTTATCGAATGCTTTCTGGAAATCCAAATACACCACATCCACTGGCTCACCCTTATCCACCCTGCTCATTACATCCTCAAAGAACTCCAGAAAATTTGTTGGAACATGATTTCCCTTTCATAAAACCATGCTGACTCTGTTTGACTGCATTATGATTTTCCAAATGCCCTGCTACTGCTTCCTTAATGAAGGACTCCAGCATTTTCCCAATGACAGACGTTAGGCTAACTGGTCTATAGTTTCCTGCTTTCTGTCTCCCTCCTTTCTTAAATAGGGGTTTTACATTTGCGGCTTTCCAATCTGCTGGGACCTCTCCAGAACCAAGGGAATTTTGGTACATTGCAACCAATGCATCCACTATCTCTGCAGCCACTTCTTTTAAGACCCTGGGATGCAGGCCAACTAGTCCAGGGGACTTGTCGTCTTTTAGTTCCATGATTTTACCAAGTACTTTTTCCTTAGTGATAGTGATTGTCTTTAGTTCCCCCCTCCCTGTGGCCCCTTGATTATCCATTATTGGGATTGTTGTTAGTGTCTTCTACCGTGAAGACAGATACAAAATATTTGTTCAGAGTCTCTGCCATTTCCCCGTTCCCCATTATTAATTTCCCATTCTCATCTTCTAAGGGACAAATGTTTACTTTAGCTGCTCTCTTCATTTTATATAGCTGTAGAAGCTCTTATTTTCTGTTTTAATATTTCTTGCCAGTTTACTCTCCTAATTGATCTTCTCTCTATTATTTTTTTAGTCATCCTTTGCAGGTTTTAAAAAAATTCCCAATCATCTGGCCTCCCACTAATCTTGGCAACATTGTATGCCTTCGTTTTCAATTTGATACCATCCTTTACATCCTTAGTTAGCCACGGATGGTGCTCCCTTCTCTTAAAATCTTTCTTTCTCACTGGAATATATTTTTGTTGAGAGTTATGAAATATCTCCTTAAATGTCCGCCACTGCATTTCAACTGTCTTACCTTTTAATTTATTTTTCCAGTCCACTTTAGCCAGTTCTGCCCTCATGCCATTGTGAATGCCTTTGTTTAAGATCAGGACAATGGTTTGATATACAACTTTCTCACCCTCCAAATGAATTTGAAATTCAACCATGTTATGATCACTCTTTCCTAGAGGATCCTTTACTATGAGATCATTAATTAATTCTGTTTCATTAAACAATACCAGATCAAAGATAGCCTGCTCCCTGGTTGGTTCCATCACATACTGTTCCAGGAAACCTTCCCGGATACACTCTATGAACTCCTCCTCAAGGCTACCATGGCCAATTTGATTTGTTCAATCAATATGGAGATTAATCACCCATGATTATGACTGTACCTTTTTTACAGGCCTCCATTATTTGTTGATTTATACTCTGTCCAACAGTATTACTACTGTTCGGGGGCCTGTAGACTAGGCCCACCAGAGACATAGACATAGAAACATAGAAGATAGGAGCAGGAGTAGGCCATTCAGCCCCTCGAGCCTGCTCCGCCATTCAATGTGATCATGGCTGATCATCCAAATTCAGTACTCGGTCCCTGCTTTCTCCCCATACCCCTTGATCCCTTTAGCCTTAAGAAATATATCCAACTCCTTCTTGAATATATTTAATGTATTGGCCTCTACTGCCTTCTGTGGTAGAGAATTCCACAGGTTCACACTCTCTGGGTGAAGAAATTCCTCCTCATTTCTGTCCTAAATGGCCTACCCCTTCTCCTTAGACTGTGACCCCCAGTTCTGGACTCCCCAACCATCGGGAACATCCTTCCTGCATTTAGTCTGTCCAGTCCTGTCAGAATTTTATAAGTTTCAATGAGATCCCCTCTCATTCTTCTAAACTCCAGCGAGTACAAGCCCAATGGACCCAATCTCTCCTCATACGTCATTCCTGCCATCCCAGGTATCAGCCTGGTGAAACATCGCTGAACTCCTTCCATGGCAAGAACATCCTTCCTCAGATAAGGCGACCAAAACTGCAAACAATACTCAAGATGTGGTCTCACCAAGGCCCTGTATAACTGCAGCAAGACGTCCTTGCTCCTGCACTCAAACCCTCTCGCTACGAAGGCCAACATGCCATTTGCCTTCTTAACCGTCTGCTGCACCTGCATGCTTACCTTCAGCGACTGGTGCACAAGGACACCCAGGTCTCGTTGCATTTCCCCTTCTCCCAATCTATTGCCATTCAGATAAGAATCTGCCTTCCTGTTTTTGCCACCAAAGTGGATAAACTCACATTTATCCATGTTATATTGCATCTGCCATGCTTTTGCCCAATCACTCAACCTGTCCAAATCATCCTGGAGTTTCTCGGCATCCTCCTCACAGCAAACACGCCCACCCAGCTTTGTGTCATCTGCAAATTTGGAGATATTACATCTAGTTCCCTTGGCTAGATCATTAATATATATTATGAATAGCTGGGATCCAAGGACCGATCCCTGCAGTACCCCACTACTCACTGCCTGCCACTCGGAAAAAGACCCATTTATTCCAACTCTTTGCTTTCTGTCTGCCAACCAGTTCACTATCCAAGTCAATACCTTGCCCCCAATCCCATGTGCCTTAACTTTACACACTAATCTCTTATGCGGGACCTTATCAAAAGCCTTCTGAAAGTCCAAATACACCACATCCACTGGTTCTCCCTTATCTATTTTACCAGTTACATCCTCAAAAAATTCCAGTAGATTAGTCAAGCATAATTTACCTTTTGTAAATCCATGTTGACTTTGTTTGATCCTGTCATTGTTTTCCAAGTGCTCTGCTATTACATCTTTTATAATGGACTCTAGCATTTTCCCCACTACTGATGTCAGGCATCCCCGTTTTCTCTCTACCACCATTTTTGAATAGTGGGGTAACATTAGCTACCCGCCAATCCATGGGTACTGTTCCAGAGTCTATCGAGTTCTGGAAGATGATCAGCAATGCATCTACTATTTCTAGGGCCACTTCCTTAATTACCCTAGGATGTAGATTATCAGGCCCTGGGAATTTATCGGCCTTCAATCCCATCAATTTCCCTAACACCATTTCCCTACAAATACTGATTTCTTTCAGTTCCTCCCTTTCATCAGACCCTATGTTCCCTGACATTTCTGGGAGGTTATTTGTGTCCTCCTTTGTGAAGACAGAACCAAAATATGTATTTAATTGGTCCGCCATTTCTTTGTTCCCCATTATAAATTCCCCTGATTCTGACTGCAAGGGACCTACGCTTGACTTCACCAATCTTTTTCTCTTCACATATCTATAAAAGCTTTTACAGTCAGTTTTTATGTTCCCGGAAAGCTTACTCTCATATTCTGTTTTCCACTTCTTACTTAATACCTTTGTCCTCCTTTGTTGAATCCTGAACTGCTCCAAAACCTGAGGTTTACTGCTTTTTCTGGCTCCGGGAATTCTTCCACAAATCCCAAGATGTCAGCAGCGAACCCAATGAGACAATCAATGATCCGGAACAGCAGACAGAGGGATCCGCAGTGCAGCGACCGAAGAAGAAAGAGTCAAATTGGACCCCTCCGGAGGGTCGCTGCCCTAAGCTTGACATGTATGCTCAAGCTGTCAGGAGATGCATCAATGCCAGATTCATCAGCCGCACTCACAAGACAGTCCAGAATGTCACCCGAGCACAACGCAATGCCATCCACGCTCTCAAGACCAACCGCAACATCGTCATCAAACCAGCAGACAAAGGAGGTGCCATCGTCATACAGAACAGAACGGACTATTGCAAAGAAGTATACCGACAACTGGACAACCAGGAACACTACAGACAGTTACCCGCAGATCCGACCAAAGAACACACCCGCCAACTCAACAGACTGATCAAAACCTTCGATCCAGACCTTCAAAGCATCCTACATGCTCTCATCCCACGTACTCCCCGCGTGGGTGACTTCTACTGCCTCCCAAAGATACACAAAGCCAACACACCTGGACGTCCTATCGCATCAGGCAACGGAACCCTGTGTGAGAACCTCTCTGGATATGTCGAGGGCATCCTGAAACCCATCGTACAGGGAACCCCCAGCTTCTGTCGCGACACTACAGACTTCTTACAGAAGCTCAGCACCCACGGACCAGTTGAACCAGGAACACTCCTCGCCACGATGGACGTCTCGGCACTCTACACCAGTATCCCCCACGATGACGGCATCGCTGCGACAGCCTCAGTACTCAACACCAACAACAGCCAATCTCCAGATGCCATCCTACAACTCATCCGCTTCATCCTTGACCACAATGTCTTCACCTTCGACAACCAGTTCTTTACCCAAACACACGGAACAGCCATGGGGACCAAATTCGCACCCCAATACGCAAACATCTTCATGCACAAGTTCGAGCAAGACTTCTTCGCTGCACAGGATCTCCAACCAACGCTATACACCAGATACATCGACGACATTTTCTTCCTATGGACCCACGGCGAAGAATCACTGAAAAGACTACACGATAACATCAACAAGTTCCATCCCACCATCAAACTCACCATGGACTACTCCTCAGAATCAGTCTCATTCCTGGACACACGAATCTCCATCAAAGACGGACACCTCAGCACTTCACTCTACCGCAAGCCCACGGACAACCTTACGATGCTTCACTTCTCCAGCTTCCACCCTAACCACGTTAAAGAAGCCATCCCCTATGGACAAGCCCTGCGAATACACAGGATCTGCTCAGACGAGGAGGAACGCGATGGACACCTACAGACACTGAAAGACGCCCTTGTAAGAACGGGATATGACGCTCGACTCGTCGATCAACAGTTCCGACGGGCCACAGCGAAAAATCGCATAGACCTCCTCAGAAGACAAACACGGGACACAACCAATAGAGTACCCTTCGTCGTCCAGTACTTCCCCGGAGCGGAGAAACTACGCCATGTTCTTCGCAGCCTTCAACATGTCATCGATGACGACGAACACCTCACTAAGGCCATCCCCACGCCTCCACTACTCGCTTTCAAACAGCCACCTAACCTCAAACAGACCATCGTTCGCAGCAAATTACCCAGCTTCCAGGAGAACAGCGACCACGACACCACACAACCCTGCCACAGCAACCTCTGCAAGACATGCCAGATCATCAACACAGATACCATCATCACACGTGAGGACACCACCCACCAGGTACATGGTACATACTCATGTGACTCGGCCAACGTTGTCTACCTCATACGTTGCAGGAAAGGATGCCCCGGAGCATGGTACATCGGCGAGACCATGCAGACACTGCGACAACGGATGAACGGACACCGCGCAACAATCACCAGGCAGGAGTGTTCCCTCCCAGTCGGGGAACACTTCAGCAGTCAAGGACATTCAGCCTCCGATCTTCGGGTAAGCATTCTCCAAGGTGGCCTTCGAGACACACGACAACGCAAAATCGTCGAGCAGAAACTGATAGCCAAGTTCCGCACCCATGAGGACGGCCTTAACCGAGATCTTGGGTTCATGTCACGCTACATGTAACCCCACCTGATGCAGGGTCATCCAGACTCGAGTCAACATTGGCTTGTTCTCTCTACACAGATGCGGCTGGACCTGCTGTGATTTCCAGCCAAAAAAAAAAAAATGTTTTTTGTCTGTTTTTTTGTTTTTCATACAGACCCCAGCATCTGCAATATTTGACCCCTTGTGACCCCACCTCATTGTTCTTTGATGTAATGTTTCCCTGACTGACCTGTTTGGACACCATTCACACCTTTGACTGCTGTGATTATCTCTCTGCCGAGGTGTGATAAATGGCAGTTGGAAAGGTTACCTGTAAACATCTGACATGATTCTCTGACTATATAAGCTGTGTCTTTATGCATTTCTCCACTTCACCTGAAGAAGGAGCAGCGCTCCGAAAGCTTGTGATTTCAAATAAAGCTGTTGGACTATAACCTGGTGTTGTGTGATTTCTTACATTTGTCCACCCCAGTCCAACTCCGGCATCTCCACACCATTAATACCTTTGTCCTCCTTTGTTGAATCCTGAACTGCTCCAAAACCTGAGGTTTACTGCTTTTTCTGGCCAATTTATATGTCCTCTTTTACGCCTTATTATTTTTTATCTCCACCCAAACCGATTCTACATCTTGACCTTCTGAGCCAATATCGCTTCTCACCACTGCGCTGATCCCATCCTTTACCAGCAAAGCCACCCCACCTCCCTTTCCTTTCTGTCTATCCTTCTAAATTGTCAAATACCCTGGAATATTCAGTTCCCAGCCCTGGTCACCTTGCAGCCATGTCTCTGTAATGACGATCAGATTATACCCATTTATATCTATTTGTGCCATCAACTCATCTATCTTGTTACGAATGCTGCGTGCATTCAGTTATAGAGCTTTTAACTTTGTCTTTTTACCATTTCTCCTTGTTTTGGCCCCATTTTCTGTTGCACTCTTATTTTTAAACATTCTGTCCCTTCCTGTCACACTCTGGTTATTATTTCCCCATCTCTATCCTGCTCTATTTTTTTCTCATTTCTCTTTGACTTTTTAAATTCCTGCTCACCTGGATCCTCCCCCCCCACTATTTAGTTTAAAGCCCTCTCTACAGCCCTAGTTATTCGATTCGCCAGGACTCTAGCCCCAGCATGGTTCAAGTGAAGCCCGTCCAAACGGAATAGCTCCCTCTTACCCCAGTACTGGTGCCAGTGCCCCACAAATCGGAACCCATTTCTCCCACACCAGTCTTCGAGCCACTCGTTCATTTCTCTGATCTTATTTACCCTATGCAAATTCGCTCGTGGCTCAAGTAGTAATCCAGAGATTATTACTTTTGTTGTTCTGCTTTTTAATTTAGTCCCTAGCTGCTCATACTGCCTCACCAGAACCTCTTTCTTTGTGTAAGGGGTGGTGTGTGGGTGTTGTTTGTCAGCTTCACCTCTGACTCCTTTGAGCAGTTCGAATCGCTCCCACTCCCTTTTGTTCTAGACTTTGGACTTATTTGGGGGTTGTAATAAACTTGCAACAGACACCTGGGTTGGTCAAAAGAATTCAGATCTTTATTTTGAGACAGGAAAATATACAATACAATAAAACTTATACTTTAAGAGGGTGGGGAACACTCGGAAATAAGCGAGGGAGAATTACAATACACAAAAACCCTTACCCTCCCAAACCCACTACATTAGCTAGGCTGGAATCCAGAGGACCAGGAAATGCTCACCAAAATGACTTTTTTGACAGATGTAGAGGTTCGCGATTTCTGGGTTCTCTTTAGTTGTGGCGGTTGGGGCCTGCCGTACCTTGGACATGGTAGAAGACTGCACCTGCGTTGGGTCTTCAGTTTGAGTTGGTCCGCTGATGCGGTTAGTCGCGCTGTTGGATCTATCGGGTAAGCACCCAATTTTATTTGGTTAGGGCTAGTTTTGGGTTCTTTTATGTCCAAATCTTACCCAGGGGTAAGTCAGATTTGCCTGTAGAGTGGAAACAAGTCTTTGTTTCATGAGTTTTTCGGCGGTTGGTTTCTTGTTGGTCACAGTGGCCCAATATTACCTGGTTGGTGGTAATATTGGCGGTTGTTGGTTTCTGTAGGCCTTTGGTTGCCGCGATCTCTATTTCTTCTTTCTTCCTTCGAGTCTCCGATGATGATCTTTCTCTTGAGCTGGTTGGCTGAACTTGAACTCGGACTGGCTGTCCGTTTGAACTGTCTCACTGTCTCACTGTTGTCTCTTGTCTTGACTCGACTCGACTGCTGAACTGAAAAGGCAGGCCTGTGGCGACACGCCACTACTGGACATAATCCATTCACGGCGGCACGGACAGTTTAAGCAGACGCCCCCAGCTGGGGGCCCTTTCCTCCAGCAACTTGTTTCCTGCAGGGACAGGCTGCCGGGAGCACTTCCTGTCTGGGGAGTATTTAAGTGGTTGCGCGGGCTTTTCCAGTTCCTCTTTGCCATGAGGTTGATTAAAGCAGTTGTGTTTCACTAACTCTGGTCTCGACTCCCAGTTTGCCACGGTATCTCAACACTGGTGACCCCGACGCTCAGGACGAATCCTAAGCTAGCATGGCGGATACAAACGCAGTCACGGTTAAACTACTGGACTTTTGGGAGAACCTGGCCGAAGCCTGGTTTGTTCAAGCCGAGTCCAGATTCCAGCTGAAACACATTACAGTCGACGCCACGAAGTACGACTACCTCATCGCCTCTCTCACCTACGCCACAGTCCCCAAGGTTTGGGCAGTGCTGCAGGAGCCACCAGCGGAAGGCAAGTACGAACATCTGAAGGCTGCGCTCCTTAAAAAATTTCAAACGTCCTCTTACCAGTGCAACTGCCAACTCCTCGACCTCCCCGGCCTTGGTGACGCTTCACCATCGGATATGCTTTCCCACATGCTGTCCCTCTCGGACGACAAAAACACCGGCGCCCTCTTTCGCACGCTTTTCATTCGGCAGCTCCCTGCCAGCATCCGCCCGCTCATTGTGGAATCTGGCTCTACGGACCTGAATGAGATAGCCGATAAGGCCGACCGGCTGCTCTCTGCGCAGTCCGCCCGCGACGTTGCGCCCGACCTCACGGCAACGACCACGCGGTCTTCCCGGCCCACTAG
Organism: Somniosus microcephalus; assembly: GCF_052327205.1. Classification (NCBI taxonomy): domain Eukaryota; kingdom Metazoa; phylum Chordata; class Chondrichthyes; order Squaliformes; family Somniosidae; genus Somniosus; species Somniosus microcephalus. The sequence continues at coordinate 18,413,061 of NC_141006.1, read as the reverse complement.
GCCCGACCGCCCTACCACTCCAGGTCACTGCTACTACCACACCCGTTTTGGCACTAGGGCCAATGCTGCACACCACCGTGCACTTTCAAACCCCCCCCCGCACCGGCCCCCACGATGGCCGCGGGGCAAAAGGGGCCTCTACTGTACGTCACCGACGACAGCACCAACCGCCGATTTCTGTGCGACACAGGGGCCCAGCACAGCATCACCCCCGCCTCCGCCCTCGAAATCCAACGCGGCGCACGGGGTATCACGCTGGCCGCAGCCAATGGCTCTGACATCCGCACATATGGCACCCGCATGGTCACGCTCGACCTCGCAGGCCGCCGCTACCGCTGGGAGTTCCTCACAGCCAGGGTCCTCTGCCCACTCATCGGCGCCGACTTCCTACGCGCCCACGGCCTCCTTGTCGACATTCCGAGGCACCGCCTCATCGACATCAACACTATGGCCCCCATCCCTGGCGCATTTACCCCGGCCCGTTTGGCCGGACTGATGACCTACTGCCTCGCCAGAGCCACGGACGACTACTCGGCACTTCTAGCCGAGTTTCCCGCCCTCACTAACTTGACCTTTTCGGCCAAAGCCGCCAAACACGGTGTGGAGCACTATATCCCCACCACCGGCCCCCCGGTTTCTGCCCACGCCCGCAGACTCTACCCGGCCAAGCTGGAAATCGCGCGGGCCGAGTTCACCACCAGGGAACAACTCGGCATCATCCGCCGCTCCAGCAGCCCTTGGGCCTCGCCCCTCCACATCGCCCCCAAGCCCGGCGGAGGCTGGCGCCCTTGCGGGGACTACCGCCGTCTCAACGACGCCACCACCCCCGACCGATACCCGGTGCCGCACATCCCGGACTTCTCCGCCCGACTGGCCGGACGAATCGTCTTTTCCAAGGTCGACCTGGTGCGCGGATACCACCAAGTCCCCGTACACCCCGCGGACATCCCCAAAACGGCCGTCATCACCCCATTCGGCCTGTTCGAGTTCCTGAGGATGCCCTTCGGCCTCAAGAATGCAGCCCAGGCTTTCCAGCGCCTTATGGACTCAGTCCTCCGGGACCTGAACTTCCTATTCGTCTATCTAGACGACATTCTCATGGCCAGCTCCTCCCAACAGGAACACCTCGAACACATTCGCATCCTGTTCGGGCGCCTAGCCCAACACGGGCTCATCCTCAGCCCGGCGAAGTGCCAATTCAGCCGAACCGAGATCGATTTTCTCGGTCACCACATCACCCCTGCTGGGGCCGTCCCCCTGCCCAACAAGGTGCAGGCCGTTCAGCAATTCCCCCGCCCCAAAACCATCAAGGGCCTCCAGGAGTTCCTCGGGATGGTGAACTTCTACAACAGGTTCATCCCCAGCGCTGCAGCCCTCATGAAGCCCCTATACGACTCCCTCCGAGGTAAATCCGGCAAGATGGCCGTAGCCTGGACCACTGACACGTCAGCCGCCTTCGACGCCACCAAAAACGCGCTCGCCGACGCTACCCTGCTCGCGCACCCGAGGGCTGATGCCCGGGTCGTGCTTACCGCCGACGCCTCCAACCACGCAGTCGGAGCCGTGTTCGAGCAGTGGGTCAATGGCGCGTGGCAGCCACTTAACTTCTATAGCCGCCAACTGCGCCCCCCGGAGGTCAAATACTCTACTTTCAACCGCGAGCTTCTCGCGCTCCACCTGTCGGTCCGCCATTTCAGGTTCCTCCTGGAGGGCCGCCCCTTCACCGCGTACGTGGACCACAAGCCGCTCACATACGCGATGGCCAAGCACACCGAATCCTGGTCCGCTAGGCAGCAACGCCAGCTTGCAGCCGTGTCCGAGTTTACTACGGACATCCAGCACGTCTCCGGTAGAGACAACGTTGTCGCCGACTGCCTTTTCCGTCCCGCCATCTGCGCGAATCACCTCGCGGTCGACTACGCGCAACTAGCAGCGGCCCAGCTCACGGACCCAGACCTCCTCTCGGCGGCTACCAGCCTGCCAGGGCTACGCCTAGCCAAGGTCGCACACGGGCCCGAAGCCACGGCAGTCACTTGCGATGTCTCACTCGGCCAACCCAGGCCGGTCGTCCCTGCAACCTGGCGCCGCCGCATCTTCGACGCGCTACACGCGCTCTCCCATCCGGGTGCCCGCGCATCCGTCAAACTCCTCTCCCAGCGTTTCGTCTGGCGCGGCCTCAGCAAAGATGTTCGGACTTGGGCCACCTCCTGCCTCGCCTGCCAACGGGCTAAGGTACAGCTACACACAAAAGCACCCCTGGGAGACTTTGAGGTACCCAGCCGTCGCTTTGACTACGTACACGTCGACATCGTCGGTCCTCTGCCGCCATCGCAAGGCCAAACTTATCTCCTCACGATGGTCGACCGCTACACACGCTGGCCTGAGGCAGTGCCGCTGCCCTCCACCACCACAGCTGACATCGCCAGGGCGTTCGTTAACACCTGGGTCGCAAGGTTCGGCGTACCAGCTGACATAACCTCCGACAGAGGCGCCCAGTTCACCTCCGAACTCTGGACGGCCACAGCACGCAACCTCGGAGTGACGCTCCACCGAACCACGGCGTACCACCCGCAGGCCAATGGGCTGTGTGAACGCTTCCACAGGCCACTCAAGGCCTCACTCCACGCCGGCCTGCAGGACAGTACCTGGACTGACCGCCTACCGTGGGTGCTACTAGGCCTACGCACCGCGGTCAAGGAAGACCTCCAGTCCTCGGCAGCGGAGTTAGTCTACGGACAACCGCTGCGCGTCCCAGGCGAATTCCTTCCGGAGGCTACCACGCCTTGGTCGGCCGAACAGCAGCGGCTCAACTCTTTCTCTTCCGCTCAACAGTTCGCCCCACTTCCGGTCAACCGACACGGCGAACTTGCACCTCACGTCCCGCCAAACTTACAGCAGGCACGCTTCGTCTTCGTGCGACACGACACGCACCGCGGACCCCTGCGACCCCCGTACGACGGACCGTACGAGGTACTACAAACCGGGGACAAGGTCTTCAAGCTGCAACTCGGCGACAGGATCGACACAGTCTCCATCGACCGGCTCAAACTAGCACATACAGAACCAGGGGAACAGGCCCCTGTGGCCCAATCTCCAACTAGAGGCCGTCCCACCAGCAAGCCAGCACAGCCGGCGGCGAACCGCCCGGCCCCACCAACTAGACCGGCGACCACTCAGAGCCGCTCCGGCAGAACCATTAGACCACCATCACGACTCGTCCACTCCTCCTAAGCGGATTCTGGGGGGAGCTCTGTGGCGACACGCCACTACTGGACATAATCCGCTCACGGCGGCACGGACAGTTTAAGCAGACGCCCCCAGCCGGGGGCCCTTTCCTCCAGCAACTTGTTTCCCGCAGGGACAGGCTGCCGGGAGCACTTCCTGTCTGGGGAGTATTTAAGTGGTTGCGCGGGCTTTTCCAGTTCCTCTTTGCCATGAGGTTGATTAAAGCAGTTGTGTTTCACTAACTCTGGTCTCGACTCCCACGTTTGCCGCGGTATCTCAACAGGCCTCAATTTTACTAATTTGGGGCCTGGCTTATCTGACCGCCAAATCTTGGGTTTCTTTGTTAAATTTGGCGGGCTCGTTATTTTTAATGTCTTTTAAAACTTTAACGAGTTTAGGGGATGGCTCATCCAAACTTAATCGGCCTTTAACTGGTATCGGGATTGCCTTGAAACCAGTTTTAAAATGCAAAACGTTTGTCAATCTCTTTAATTGACTTTGGACTGTGGTTTTTTTGTGGTAACCTGTGGGGCTAATGTTCCTTCCTTTGTATGCCTGGGCATGTCCTGTTTATTCGATACCTGGTTCTGCGAATTCTCGGCAGGAAAACAGGCTTCATTGCCCTTATGTAAAACTGGGGCGGCCCTGGACATTCCTAGACAGTTCAATATCCAAACCTCGGGGGCCCACCCCGCCTCCCTGTTGTTCCAGCTTTTTGCAAGCCTGTACATGTCTTTTAAACCAGCCAAACTTCCTGGGATTTTTATTTTAAATCCCTTTTGCCCAATAACTCTTTAAAACAGTCCAAAAGTCTCTTCCTTAAAAAACTCTTTGAAATCTTCTGTTTGGCCCAACCACACCTTTACCCCTTTTCCAGATTTCTTCTGTGATGTTCCCAAAATCATCTTAAAAATGACTTTCCTTGTGTTCTGGGGTTGTGCAGAAATTTTTGAACCTTACATTTGTCCTACCTATGTCGTTGGTACCTACATGAACCATGACAACTGGATCTTCCCCCTCCCACTCCAAGTTCCTCTCCAGCCCAGAGGAGATGTCCTTAACCCTGACACATGCTCTCGGCTGCAGAGAACAGCATCTATCCCCCTAACTATACTGTCCCTTATCACTACAACATTTCTTTTTACTCCCCCCACTCCCCCCACTGGGTCGGAGTAGACTGGATGTTGGGTGGTTCTTCTTTTCCCAGAGAGCAGTGAGCAGTGAGCTGGCTAGTGCGGTGGGTGCTGACTCTCTGTGCGCCTTCAAAAGGGAGCTGGGGTGGTTCCTCAGTGGGGCAGAGATCGCATCGTATAGAAGGTAAGTGGATTAACAGTTAATGTATGAACGCATAGTCCATATGACCATCTGGTTTAGTTTTGATCGCCTGAGGGGGTCGGAGAGGAATTTATCAGATTTATTTTTCCCTTTTTGACCAGGGTTTCTTTTTCTGTTTTTTTTTGCCTCTCCTGGAGATTACATGGCTGTGGGGTGTGGGGGTTTCGGGCGGGGTAGGAAGTGTCTGGTCACGGTGCACCAGTCATCATGAGTGTGGGGCAGACTTGATGGTCTTATCCAGCCCGTCACTTTTTGTATGTTTATGTTGCTTCAAGGAGTTCTCCCAATATCCTGGCCACCAATCCTCCCTCAATCATGGTGGGATCTTGCTGTGTGCAAAACGGTTGCCACATTTACCTACATGACAGCAGTCACTGCGTGTCCGAAGGCCTTCGAGGAGGTCTGTCACAAAGACGTTTCCCTTTTAATGCACTGTCTCCAGCAGGCACAAAGCCATGTACTGAGAAAAAAGCCTTGCCACCTCAGATGCCAACAGACGTGTGAAGGGATGTCAGCAGCCTGTGACCAGAAGAGAGAAATGACTGAAAGTGACAGACCCGAGTGCATGCTGGGCCAAGTACAGCTGCCACACAGCAAGCACCGTGGGATCGCACTGCCCTTCATCTTTTTACTCACATTCAGCCATAACGTAATCAGCGCCCGAGCCAGCTGCCAGAGCCCAGTACCCAGCCTGTGTGGAATGCACAGTGACAGCTTCAATTATTCAGTTTAATTTTAGGTGGGCAGCTACTACGAGTGTTTAAGCCGCCATTTCGGTGTCGGCCATGGCTCAGTGATAGCACTCTTGCCTCGGAGTCAGAAGGTTGTGGATTGAGGCCCCACTCCAGAGATGGACACTCCCAGTGCTGCACTGTCGGTGGTGCCGTCTCAGAATGGAAGCCCCATCTGCCCCCTCAGGTAAATGTAAAAGCTCCCATTACACTTTTCAAAGAAGAGCACGGGAGTTCTCCCCGGTGTCCTGGCCAATATTTATCCCTCAACCAACATCGCTAAAAACAGATTACCTGGTCATTATCACATTGCTGTTTGTGGGAGCTTGCTGTGCGCAAAGTGGCTGCTGCACTTCCTGCATTACAACAGTGGCTACCCTTCAAAAGTACTTTATTGGCTGTAAAGCGCTTTGGGGTGCCTGAGGCCATGAAAGGTGCTATAGAAATGCAAGTCTTTCTTACAATCATGAGTGAGAGCAATGGATGATGCAATGGTTAAATTGTCTGAGACTCATCAAGAATCAATTTGTTTATGTAATTATTAATTTCTGCCTAAGCCAAGCATAAAACAAATCCCGGTTCCCTTGTGGAATGCAACTTAAATGATGCGGAGGAGGCGAATTAATAGTGAAAGGAACAGCCACATTCTCTGCGCTCAGCCCCCGTGATTTGCCTGCACCAGACCCTTGTTTTAATTGGGTTGGTTCTGCAGTGACAATGAGCTGAAAAGCTGCTTTGTTGGGTTTGTAGTCCGAGGTTGGCACCATGATGTCCGGCTCCTTGCTCTACTCCATCATTAGCCTTCAGCCATCTTGACTTTGCTCTCTTGAACTCTTCCCGGAACCTATTCACCCATTGGCCTTCTTCAGAACCTATCAGTTCAATAGTGCTTTTGGCCATCTCTCTGAACTCTTGCATTTATATAGCGCTTTTAACATAGTAAAAACGACTCAAGGTATGTCACAGGAGCATAATCAGACCAAAAAATTTACACCGAGCCAAAGAAGGAGACATTAGAACAGGTGCCCCAAAACCTGGTCAAAGAGGTAGGTTTTAAGCAGTGTCTTAAAAGTGGAGAGATTTAGGGAGGGAATTCCAGAGCTTAGGGCCTAGCCAGCTGAAAGGCATGGCGGGGCGAAGGAAGTCGGGGATGCACAAGAGGCCAGAGTTAGAGAAATGCAGAGTTCTTGGAGGGTTGTGGGGCTGGAGGAGGTTACAGAGATAGGGAGGGGGCTAGGTCATGGAGGGATTTGAACACGAGGATGAAAACTTTAAATTTGCTGTGCTGCTCCAGGTTGTTACACCACTGTGAAGTATTTTTGGACATTAACTACTTCAGAAGTGCTGTATAAATGCAACTTGTTGTATGACACACTTCTCTCCCGAAGTCTCCTTAAACCAGACGTCTTCAAACACATAATAGAGACCACTTCCTGGAACTTCTCCCCCCTCCTGCTCATTGTCCTTTGATCTCCTCTCAGGACATCTATCACACAGTTAGTTGCTGCTGCAGTCATGCTATCCAGTTGTTGCTCACATCTGTCCCAAGACATTTTGCAATTTAAATTCGAAACCATCCGTTGTGATGTTACGTAGTCTGGTGACTATGATGGCGGAGGTGGTGCTCAGATTCAGGATCGTGGCCAACCCACTGACTGTGCAGGAGATCCCAGACAGCTTAGTAACAACCCCTGTGACTTTAATTAGGAGATGATTTGGGACCCCTGGAATATCAGCCGTCCATGGCCAGTGACCCTGTCCCAAATCGTGGACACGGGGCCATTAGCATCATCGGCAGGCGGACTACAGCTGTACATTTATTGAATCAAACATTGACGAACAATTTGTAATTTAAGGGCCACCCCCTGAAATATCTGTGCATCTTGGGAGATGCTGTGGGAAGGGAGGATCATAGGACCAGGAGCAGGCTATTTTCCCACTCCAAACTGCTCCACCATTCAATTAGTCTCATGGCCTCAGGTCAAGCATGGGCAAGGAAACAACCTGCTGATTACCACCTACCGCCCTCCCTCAGCTGATGAATCAGTGCTCCTTCATGTTGAGCACCACTTGGAAAAAGCACTGAGAGTAACAAGGATACAGAATGTACTCTGGGAGGGGGACTTCAATGTCCATCAGCAAGAGTGGCTCAGTAGCACGACTACTGACCGAGCTGGCCGAATCTTGAAGGATATAGCTGTCAAACTGGGCCTGCGGCAGGTGGTGAGAGAACCGACACAAGGGAAACATCTACTTGACCTCGTCCTCACCAATCAACATGTTGCAGATGCACATTTCCATGACAATATTGGTAGCAATGACCACCGCACAGTCATTGTGGAGACAAAGTGCGTCTTCACACTGAGGACACACTGAGGACCTCCATCGTGTTGCGTGGCACTACCACCGTTCTAAATGGGAAAGATTCAGAACATATTTAGCAGCTCAAAACTGGGCATCCATGAGGCGCTGTGGGCCATCAGCAGTAGCAGAATTGTACTCTGTAGTGTATGTACCTTTAAGGGGAGAACTACTTTTTACAGCTCCTGTATACTGTAGTACCGGCAGTGACCACACCTGTATATAAACCCTGAGTAGGGATCTGTACACTTAGTTTTAGAGTAACCCTCATCCAGTAAACACCTGTTGATTGTTCCCTGCAGTCTCTTGTCTAATTATTGAAGGACACCCAACATCAAGATACACGGATCTAACATTGGCGACGAGAAGATTCAAACCTACCTGCAACTCTGCATCACCTCCCAGGGATTCGCTCCTGGAGAACAGTGAAAGAAGGCCGAGTCCAGAAGCACGGGCGTTGAACATCCAGCGGAGACTTGAGCATCGCAGGGGAGGTTGTTGAGAGCTGGGCTTGGTTCTCCAGTCATGGTGATCCAGCGAAACGGGCTGGCAACAGGTACGGCATAGACCCTTCCCGGACAGCAGCGGCTAGAGCCGACCGACGGCACAGAAAAAGGCCGAGCAGCATCGACGGGAGAAGAGAGAGGGTAGAGCGCACAGAGCGTAGCCGGTGTTCAAGGGCCGAGCAGCGTCAACGAGAGAGAGAGGCGCGCAGGAAAATGCGCAGAGCGCAGCCGGTGTTCAAGGGCCGAGCAGCGTCAGCGGGGTAGAAAGGAAAGCGCGGGAGATGCCATTTTGAGCCGCAGCGGAGAAGAAGGGAGAGCACGGGAGACGCCATTTTGAGCCAGTCTAACCACACCCAGGGATGCCGAAGAGTGGCAGTGTCACAGCGTTCGACAATGAAGTCGAAGATTGGACGACCTTTGTGATGTGCCTCAATAATTCCGAGACTCGATGTTAGCGAAACAAAACAAGGCTTTTATTAACTTAGAAGGTAACACGCAGTGGAGAGAGGTATCTTCCATCTGGAGGTCTGCAGTACTGGATATGAGGCCAGACTGAGCTTGCTTACATAGTGGCCAGGTATGGGCGGAGCCCTACACACAATACATTACAATATACAATACAATGGTGAGGAGACGGAACTGAGGTAAGGGAACTGAAACCTGAAACCAACCACAGTCACAGGCAGTGATGAATGGAATATGTCGAACGCATAGAAGTGTACTGCAAGGCGAATGAAGTGCCAGATGACAGGAAAGCGCTGGTATTGTTGAAGTCAATGGGTGCAAAAATGTATGGCTTACTGCGAAACCTAGTAACCCCAGAGAAGCCAGTGGAAAAGGATTTTGAAAACATAGTGTCAATCCTACAGGACCACTTAGACCCCACACCGCTGCTGATAGCGGAAAGATTTAAGTTTCACAAAAGGAACCAGCATAAAGATGAAAGTAATGCTGAGTTTTTAACGGAACTGCGCAAGCTATCGAAACACTGCCAGTTTGGAACGGGACTAGCAGATACTTTAAGGGACAAGTTTGTGTTGTGTATGTAATATGTGTGCTACTTTGAACCTATGGACAGGACTGCACTACTTGTTGGGCGTAGTGATACGCAGTACCACTCCTGGCCATAGGGGTATAAATAGTACTGTGGGTACTGATCCCCCTCAGTTCCCGCCTGTGGGCATGAAGTAAAGACCTATGTATAGTCCCTACCTCCAACCAGTAAAGACCTGTTTGAGTTATACGTTTAAGTCTTTGTGTTAATTGTTCAATACAATACACATGCTTAACACTGGCGACGAGTCGGTTCGAACCCTGCGGCAGTTATTCCACAGCGGCTTCGTCCAAAGACAGGACGTTGAAGAGAGGTTCCAATCCTCAACACCCCACTGAAAACTGAAGGGCAGCAGAAATCCTGACAGCTTCCAGCGACTGGAAGCGACAGGCATTAGGACCCTGAAGCCTCCATAACCTCGTGGGTAAGCCAGAGCCCGGGAGGGCACGAGCGGGTAAGCCAGAGCCCGGGAGGGAGTGAGCAAGAGCCGCCGAGCGGGTGAGCCAGAGGCCGGGAGCCGCTTCAAGCGGGAGGCGCTTAGCGGGCCAGCGATCGCACCGGTGATAAGGGCTGAGAACCGTTTCGGGCGGGCGGCGCACCAGCGATCGCACAGGAGATAAGAGCCGCAGTCGGGCTGAAAGTCAGCGATGAGAAGCGTGGGAAAACCGCCATTGAAGTGGGCGGGGAGAGCGAGAAGCGCGGGAAAGCCGCCATTTTTCACAGGAAAACCGCTGGGGAAGAAGGCAGAAGCGGGAAAACCGCCATTTTGTGGGCGGAGGACGACGGCAAGAGCGGGAAGCCGCCATCTTGGATAACAGTAAAAAAAAAATCTGAGAAATTGCAAATCTGATAAAGTACTACAATGCCTAAACACGGGAATATTAGCAACTTTGATAGTGACATCGAAGATTGGGCCATATATGTTGAACGAGTTAAAAATTATTGTAAGGCCAATAAAATTCGTGAGGCTGATAAAGCACTAACATTATTAAATTTAATGGGTGCGAAGACATACGGGCAATTGAAACACCTGTTATCACCAGATGAACCGGCGGATAAGACGTTCGATGAGATTGTTACTGTCCTGAAAGATCATCTAAACCCCACGCCGCTGATGCTAGCGGAACGATTTAAATTTTATGACAGAAGGCAGCTACAGCATGAAAGCAATGCTGATTATTTGCTGGAATTGCGTAAATTAGCGAAATATTGCCAGTTTGGAACGGGACTGACAGAGGCACTTCGAGACAAATTTGTGTGTGGTTTATTTAAACAGGATACACAAAAGCGACTGCTCGAGGAGAATGAGCTGACGCTTGAGAAGGCGGTCACTATGGCAGCAGCACACGAAGCCGCAGCGAGAGGCACGGCAGTAATGCAGCTACGGTCACCGGAGCTCAGTGCACACAAATTGGGTGTGAGTTCTGGCAAATGTTATCGTTGTGGAAAGACAACGCATGATCAGAACCAGTGTTGGTTTAAAAACCAAGAATGTAGAACTTGTGGTAGGCTTGGACATATAGCTAGAGTATGCAGGTCAGGGAAGAAGACCAGCAACAAGAAGTCACCGCAAGGAAAATACGCAAAGGTACACAAGGTGACCGAACAGGAGTCCGATTCAGACGCTAGCAGTAATGAACTGGCTAGCTTAAGCTGTAATGAACTGGCTAGCTTAAGAGTACTCAACGCTGGTAAGGGTGCAGACCTCCAGACAATTTGGGTCACTCTTCAGATGGAAGGAGTCCAAGTAAAACTGGAATTGGACACTGGATCGGCATTGACGGTCATAAATAAGAAAGATTACGGAAAGTTATTCCAACATATTCCCCTACAGGATACGGGGATTATATTGAAAACATACACGGGGCAAAGAGTGTACCCCATCGGGAAAATAGAGGTTGCAGTGGTCCACAAGGGCGAAGACAGTCAAATAATGGACTTATATGTGATATCTGAAGGAGGTTCTCCACTACTAGGATGGGAGTGGATTAGGAAAATGAATATGGACTGGCATTTCCTACAAACAATAACGAGTGAGAACTCGGTGAAGATAGTCGGCCCAGACTCTGGAACGGATGATGGTAAGCCCAACTCAGGTGCAAAAGACAAAGTTTCAGCACAGAATTCCACTGAGCAACAACAACATAGTTTAACTGTGGATTCTGAGTCTGGCAAGTCTACTGATGTGCCCATTTCTGAGGGACACCGGGCTCGAACTCAACTCCATTTCAAACTACAACAGCAGTTAGAACAAATGCTTCGCCGTTTTGAGCAAGAGTTGAATGCAACGAAAGAGTTCTTTGATATAGAGTTGGAGAATCTGGAAAGACAACAGAAGCAGCTGATGGAGAAAATGGAGCAGGAGCACACAAAACGTCTGATGTCAGAGGAGTTAACGGTCAGCCAACTTCTGCATATGCTGAAGGACAGGACTCTGAAATGGGAAAAACTTGAACATGAACTTCAATATTCAAACGAAAGGGGTTCGGAGCTCTCAAAGGTTATTGGAAGAGCTGAGGTGGCAACACAGACTGAGATGACTGCAACAGAGCAGCCCTTGGATGCCAAAAGTACGCTGACTCACGTCAACGTAGAACAACAGACCGCTGAAACAGCTGCTCCGGTAGAGGGATTGCATAGTCCGATCAATCAATCTCCAAAGGAAGTTGAAGTATTAAAATCACAAATGAGGTCACTAGTAAACGACTTGCTGAAAGCCCAGAAAAAGCTGGATGCAGAGGTACACATGAAGAAGTCTCTTCAGGAAAGATGTCTGGATTTGGAACAAGAGCTGGCTCACGTCCAGCTGGGTATGGAGGAAATAGACGACCCTCTCACTGGTCTAGCTCAGGACGACACCGAATATTACGATGTCCTGTCCTGCCCAGCTTGTAACTTCGACTCCCAAAGTGCAGAAATCATGGAGGAGCACCAAAAGTCTACGGAACATCGGGAGAAGCTGGCTCTACGACGGAAACAGGAGGAAGAGAAGGAGGAACTGCGCATGCAGCTGGCAGCTGTGGCAGCTGACAATGGAGCCCAGAGAGTCTCCAAGAAGCAGAAAAGGAAAAGTAAAAACAGAAGATGACCCATCTGAACCATTATCACCTCTACCAGATCACACACGTGGTCCCTCCGAACGGAGCCAATTCAGTTCAGAAGTTCAAACTGTTAAATCCATGGAAGGACTATTGAATGAGTCACTCCAGCAACGTGAACCGACTACACCACAGAGATTGAATCTGTGAACTGTTTTCCGCAGAGACTGAATCTGTGATCTGTTTTGACATGAAGTTATCTATGTATCTATGTTATTCTGTTATGTAAACCTGAAGTTATATATGTATATATGTTATTACGTTATGTTAAATGGGGAGATGACTGTAAAGCTAGGAAGGGAGGAATGTTGTGTATGTAATATGTGTGCTACTTTGAACCTATGGACAGGACTGCACTACTTGTTGGGCGTAGTGATACGCAGTACCACTCCTGGCCATAGGGGTATAAATAGTACTGTGGGTACTGATCCCCCTCAGTTCCCGCCTGTGGGCATGAAGTAAAGACCTATGTATAGTCCCTACCTCCAACCAGTAAAGACCTGTTTGAGTTATACGTTTAAGTCTTTGTGTTAATTGTTCAATACAATACACATACTTAACAGTTTGTGTGTGGGCTTCAAAGTGAAGGAACCCAGAAACGGCTTCTATCAGAAAAGGATCTTACGCTGGACAAGGCTTTCAGCATGGCAGTATCACAAGAAGCAGCCGCACGGGGTGCTGCAGAGATACAACGGAGACCGCAAGAATATGGCACAAATGAAATGTCATACGGAACAGTGAAGTGCTATCGCTGCGGCAGAACAACACACGACCATAAGGATTGCTGGTTCAAGGACCAAGTGTGCAGACAGTTTGGAAAAGTAGGACACATAGCAAGAGTCTGCAGGTCGGAAAAGAAAACCAGCAGCAAGAAATCCCCACAGGAGAAGTACAAGAAGGTACATAAGGTGACAGAGAGCAGTGCAGACGAACAGAGAAGTGATACATAATGTGATCAAAACGGAGGATCACCAAACTATCTGGATCACGCTCAAGATAGCCGGAGTCCAAGTGAAAATGGAATTGGACACAGGATCAGCCCTAACAGTCATAAACCGAAGGGACTACAAGCGGCTATTCTCACATATACCCTTGAAAGATACAGAGATTGTCTTGAAGGCGTACATGGGGCAAAAAGTCTACCCCAAAGGAAAAATAAGGGTGAATGTTATATATAACGGCAAGGAAGCACCAAAAATGGACCTATATGTATTGCCAGATGGAGAACCACCACTACCAGGACGTGAATGGATCCGGAAGATACAGCTAGATTGGCATTCCATACAAGCACTGACTGTAGATGCCAAAAAGGATGATGACGTCACACCTAGACGACTGTCAAAAATGCTAACTGATGCACAAGAAGTGTTCCAGGAGGGACTCAGAACACTAAAAGGCATAACAGCGATGATCAAAATGGAGGAAAATGCAAGGCCAAAGTTTTTTAAGGCCAGACCTTATGCGATCCGCCCAGCCGTCGAAGCAGAGCTGGAAGGTTTGGAACGTTCAGGAGTACTATCCAAAGTGGACTGGAGCGAGTGGGCTACACCCATCGTTCCTGTAATGAAGAGGTAGTTGAGTAATACGCCTGGGGAACTGTGTTAAACCACTGTTATACCTGCCTGTGTGGGTGTTTGTATTCCACTGTGTACATGTCTGTACATGCCTCGGCTGACTCCTCCCACGGGTCCAGGTATAAAGGTGACTGCTCCACAGTCCCCCTGTATTCTGGACTGGTCGACCACTCGAGGCACACCTTCACTCTCTTGTTAATAAAAGCCTGTTAGTTACTCGCTTAACCTCAGTCTTTTGAGTAATTGATAGCGCATCAATTTTATTAACAAGATTTTTTTATAATGGAGAAGATCCTCACACCAGCATGCCTGGACTTAGACCATCGGGAGGCGGACGCATCCACCAAGTTTGCTCACTGGCTTAGGTGCTTTGAAAGATTCCTGATCGCCTCCGCTGCAACGGTCAAATCGGATGAGGGCAAACTGGGTGTCCTGACCTCCAAAGTGAACCACCGAGCATACTCGGTCATCCAGGACGCGACCTCGTACACGGCTGCTCTCAAGCTCCTCAAGGACCAGTACACGCGCCCAGTGAACGAGGTGTACGCCAGGCACCTCCTGGGGAGTCGTAAACAACAACCTGGGGAATCGACCGAGGAATACCTTCAGGCACTGTCTGTGCTTGGCCGGGCCTGTGGTTGTAAGGATGTAAAGGCCGCCGTGTACACAGAGGAACTTATCCGGGATGCTTTTGTAGCGGGCCACAGGTCCAATTACACCCAACAGTGACTGTTGGAGCAGAGTGACCTCGACCTCAACAAGGCCTCTGAACTCGCACTATCATTGGACGCAGCCTACCGGGGCATGGATGCCTACTCCTCTGCACCGTGGACGCCGCGGGGAACGACAGCCTGGGACACGGTAGGACCGTCTCATAGTGCCGTGCCACCCCAGCCACATCCCAGCAATGGCCCGACTACCGCAGCAGTGTCCCAAGGCCAGAAATGCTACTTCTGTGGCCAGGCCAAACACCCCAGAGCGCGCTGCCCGGCGAAAAATGCGATCTGCTCGGGCTGCGGGAAGAAGGGACACTACGCCAGCGTCTGCAGGGCCAAAGCCACCCCGAACCCCAGCAGCGCCGCGTGTGGGCCGTGCGGGCCGCCATCTTGGGCCTCCCCAGCCATGTGCGAACCACCGGAACAGCAGCCATTTTGGACGCCTCCAGCCACATGGGGATCATGGACGCCGCCATCTTGGACGCCAGCCGGGACGCAGCAGGCCCCCAACACCGCCTCATCTGATACCCGCAGTGACACACCGACCCCTACGCTGGCCTCCGTTACGCTGGACCAAGCGAGACTGCACCAACTGGCCCGGTCCACAATGGACATTAAGGTAAATGGTCACGAAACAACCTGCCTTTTTGACTCTGGGAGCACGGAGAGCTTCATCCACCCCGACACGGTGCGGCGTTGCTCTCTCCCAGTCCTGCCTGCGCACCAGCGGATTTCTATGGCCTCCGAGTCCCAGTCGGCGGACATTGGCGGCTACTGCGTGGTGACACTCTTAGTAGACGGGACTGTGAACGATAATTTTAAACTTCTGGTCCTGCCCCACCTCTGCGCTGCCGTTCTACTGGGGTTAGATTTTCAGTGCCACCTTAAAAGTGTTACGATGGCGTACGGTGGACCCCTCCCCCCACTCACAGTCCGCAGCCAGCAGCTTCCAAACTGCCCGCCGCGCACCAGGTGCAACCTCTCCACACTCAGAGTCACCCCCCCCCCCCACTGTTTGCTAACCTCACCCCTGACTGTAAGCCCATCGCCACAAAGAGCAGGCGATACAGTGCCGGGGACAGGGTTTTCATTAAAACCGAAGTGGAGCGGCTCCTGAAGGAGGGGATTATTGAGGGCAGCACCAGCCCCTGGCGAGCCCAGGTTGTGGTCGTTAAGACCGGCGAGAAGCAGCGCCTGGTCATCGACTACAGCCAGACAATAAATCGCTACACCCTGCTGGACGCTTACCCACTCCCCGCATAGCTGATATGGTCAACCAGATCGCGCAGTACCGCGTCTTCTCGACCATTGACCTGAAATCAGCGTACCACCAGCTCCCTATCCGCCCTGAGGACCGCCAGTATACTGCCTTTGAGGCAAACGGCCGCCTCTATCACTTCCTTAGGGTTCCCTTTGGCATCACCAACGGGGTCTCCGTCTTCCAAAGGGAGATGGACCGGATGGTCGATCAAAATGCGTTGCAGGCCACTTTCCCATATCTGGACAATGTGACCATCTGCGGCCATGACTTGCAGGACCATGACGCAAACCTCGAAAAATTCCTCTGCACCACCCAACTCCTGAACCTGACGTACAACAAGGAGAAGTGTATATTCCGCACAACCCGCCTCGCCAGTGTTGTGGAACACGGAGTCATCGGTCCCGACCCCGACCGGATGCGTCCCCTTATGGAACTCCCACTGCCCCACTGCCTCAAGGCCATGAAGAGGTGCCTAGGGTTTTTCTCCTATTACGCCCAGTGGGTCCCCTACTATGCGGACAAGGCCCGTCTGCTGATCAAGTCCACTTCTTTTCCCTTGACGGCAGAGGCCCGCTTAGCCTTCCACCGTATCAAGGAAGACATTGCCAAAGCCACCATGCATGCAGTGGACGAATCCATCCCCTTCCAGGTGGAAAGCGACGCGTCCGACTTTGCCCTGGCCGCTACCCTTAATCAGGCGGGGAGACCCGTGGCCTTCTTTTCACGAACCCTCCAGGGCCCGGAGACCAGACACTCCGCTGTTGAGAAGGAGGCCCAGGCTATTGTGGAGGCTGTGCGTCATTGGAGGCACTACCTGGCCGGAAAACGATTTACCCTGCTCACTGACCAGCGTTCAGTTGCTTTTATGTTTAACAACAAGCAGAGGGCAAAATCAAAAACGACAAGATCTTGAGGTGGAGAATCGAACTTTCCACCTACAATTACGAGATCTTGTACCGGCCCGGGAAGCTCAATGAACCCCCGGATGCTCTATCGCGTGGCACCTGCGCCAGCGCGCAGATCGATAGACTGCGGGCCCTCCACAATGACCTCTGCCACCCGGGGGTCACCAGGTTCTTCCACTTCATCAAGGCCCGCAACCTGCCTTACTCCATTGAGGAGGCCAGGACCATGACCAGGAACTGCCAAGTCTGCGCTGAGTGCAAACCGCACTTTTATAGACCAGACAGGGCTCACCTGATAAAAGCCACTCGCCCCTTCGAGCACCTGAGCGTTGATTTTAAAGGGCCTCTCCCCTCCTCCGACCGCAATGTGTACTTCCTCAACATTATTAATGACTACTCCCGTTTCCCGTTCGCCATCCCCTGCCCGGACATGACCAGTGCCACGGTCATTAAATGTCTGAACGACCTCTTCACCCTGTTCGGTTTCCCCAGCTATATCCATAGCGACCGGGGCTCATCGTTTATGAGCGACGAACTCTGCCAGTACCTGCTCGCTAGGGGTATTGCCACAAGCAGGACCACCAGTTACAACCCCCGGGGGAACGGACAGGTGGAAAGAGAGAATGCGACAGTTTGGAAGGCCGCCCTGCTAGCCTTAAAGTCTAGGGGCCTTCCGACCTCCCACTGGCAGGATGTGCTCCCCGATGCGCTCCACTCTATTCGGTCACTGCTCTGCACTGCCACTAACGCCACCCCTCATGAGAAAATGTTTGTCTTCCCAAGGAAGTCCACATCGGGGACATCGCTACCGCCATGGCTGACGTCCCCAGGGCCGATCCTACTGAGAAGACACGTGAGGACCCATAAAACGGACCCCTTGGTCGAGAGGGTCGACCTCCTCCACGCCAACCCCCAGTATGCTTACATTGCGTACCTGGACGGGCCCCGCGACCCGCTCGACACCCACGAGGACTGCACACCAGTGCCCCAGCCTACGCGGGGCTCGACGCCGGAAGCTTCACTACCCCTGCCATCGCCACGTCGATCACAGCGGCAGACAAGACCTCCGGAGAGACTCCAATACACAAACTTTTAATACACTTCACCCCGCCGGACTCATTTTTAAACAAGGGGTGAATGTGGTAAACCACTGTTATACCTGCCTGTGTGGGTGTTTGTATTCCACTGTGTACATGTCTGTACATGCCTCGGCTGACTCCGCCCACGAGTCCAGGTATAAAGGTGACTGCTCCACAGTCCCTCTGTATTCTGGACTGGTCGACCACTCGAGGCACACCTTCATTCTCTTGTTAATAAAAGCCTGTTAGTTACTCGCTTAACCTCAGTCTTTTGAGTAATTGATAGCGCATCAGGAACCAAAGAAGGTTCGCATCTGTGGGGACTTTAAGGTGACAGTGAACCCAGTCCTTCACACTGTACAATATCCGCTTCCGCGGATTGAAGATATTTTCGCCTCGCTATCTGGAGGGAAACGCTTCACTAAGATTGCTCTGGCCCAGGCGTACCTGCAAATGGAGGTAGAAGAAGCCTCGAAACAGTACCTCATGACCAACACTCATAAAGGTCTCTACCAATACAACCGGCTGGTGTTCGGGGTAGCATCAGCTCCGGCTATTTGGCAAAGGGCAATGGATCAAGTCCTGCAAGGGATTCCAGGGATCCCGTGTTATTTGGACGGCATCCTGGTCACGGGCGAAAATGACAGTGATCACCTCGCCAACCTGGAGCAGGTGCTCACTAGATTGAAGGAATATGGGCTCCGAGCTAATCGCCACAAATGCGAGTTTTTCCAGAAGCAGATCTCATATTGTGGCCACGTTATTGATGAAGAGGGGTTACATAATCCCCTGAAAAGATTGAGGCAGTAGTCAAGGCTCCAGCACCGGAAAATGTGTCACAACTGAGGTCGTTCCTCGGGCTGGTGAACTACTACCATAAGTTCTTGCCGAATTTGTCTACAGTACTACACCCACTGAACACCCTACTGCAAACGGGGGTACCATGGAAGTGGAATGACGAATGTAAACGAGCTTTCCAGAAGTGCAAAGAATTGATCACATCAAAAGAGGTGTTGGCTCATTTCAACCCAGCACTACCAATTCGGTTGGCGTGTGATGCATCACCCTATGGCATTGGAGCGGTGCTGTCGCACAAATTCCCGGACGGCTCGGAGAGGCCAGTAGCCTTTGCGTCTCGGTCACTAACCTCAGCCGAGCGTAACTACGCCCAGATTGACAGGGAGGCCCTCAGCCTAGTGTGGGGAGTGAAACAGTTCAACCACTATCTGCACGGGCAGAAGTTCACCTTGCTGACTGACCACCAACCATTTGTCTCCATCTTTAATCCAAAGAAGGGCGTTCCGGTGATGACTGCGCAACGGCTACAAAGATGGTCCCTTTTTCTAGGGGCGAACCAATATGAAATCGAGTATAAGGGCACGAAACAGCATGGAAACGCTGATGGGCTATCACGCCTGCCACTGCCTACTACAGAGGAAGCACCAGCAGTGGACCCTGTCGAAATATTTCATTCGACTATAATTGAACGCTTGCCAGTAACTAATGCTGATATAGAGAAGGGGACCCGAAATGACCCGACACTGTCTCGGGTATATGACTTGACGGTGATGGGATGGCCAACACATGGCGACTCACTGTTGCCAGCATTCTCATCCAGAAGAGAACAGCTGTCAGTATGCCAGGGGATCTTGATGTGTGGATCCCGAGTGGTAATTCCACCCAAGTTAAGGGAGAGAGTGCTCAATGAGCTTCACGAAGGCCATCTGGGAGGGGTGAAAATGAAAAGCCTTGCTAGGGCTTATGTGTGGTGGCCGGGGATCGATCAGCAAATCGAGGACCTGACAAAGAGCTGCTCAGGATGCCAGAAGGTCCAAAATGCACCACCACATGCCCCTCTACACCCATGGGAGTGGCCCTCATCTCCATGGCAATGGGTACATATTGATTTTGCTGGTCCATTCATGGACTCAATGTTTTTAATAGTCGTGGATGCACACTCGAAATGGCCTGAGGTGATCAAAATGTCCTCCACCACCACGGAGAAAACTATTGCAGTCCTACGGACCATATTTGCCAGGAACGGCTTGCCAGAGCAGATTTGCTCTGATAACGGACCACAGTTTGTGTCCGAAGAGTTTTGAAGATTTATGAAAAGGAATGGGGTAAGGCATTACACATCCGCCCCATATCATCCAGCCACAAATGGATTGGCTGAGAGGTTCGTACAAACCTTTAAAAAAGCATTAAGGGCCATGTGTGATGACAACATTCCACTGCAGCATAAGGTGGACAATTTCCTGTTAGCCTACAGAAATACGACACATGCAGTCACCTACCAGACCCCGGCCATGATGTTCTTTAACCGAAGGTTGAGATCTCGTCTGGATTTGCTCAGACCAAATGTACGAAGAGATGTTGAGAATAAGCAATTCCAGCACATCAATGAGAAGCCGACAAGGAGCTTCAATGTAGGGCAACCAGTCTTGGCCCGCGACTACCGAACAGAGAAATGGCAACCAGGAACGATATGCACACGGCAGGGGCCACTAATGTACACAGTGGATGTTGGGGAGAACATTGTGAGACGCCATGTTGACCAGATGCTAGAGTCACAGGAACGAATCAACCCCATGTCTCGCGTACCTGGTGATGAACCCGACATACAGGTAGCATCTACCCCAGAAACAGTAGCATCGGAAGCTGATGAACCAACCGACGACAGGGGGCCAGAATCGCCTCTGCACCAAGAGCAAGACACTCAGGAAAGGCACTATCCAGGAAGGATCAGGAAGCCTCCCCAAAGACTGAATTTATAAATAGACTATTTTCAGTTAATGTTGCATGTTAAAAGTGTTAATTGTAATTAGTTTGATATTTAATTGTTAAATGAATGTTATGGTACTGTTAATCTAAAAGGGGAGGAATTGTAGTGTATGTACCTTTAAGGAGAGAACTACTTTTTACAGCTCCTGTATACTGTAGTACCGGCAGTGACCACACCTGTATATAAACCCTGAGTATGGATCTGTATAGTTAGTTTTAGAGTAACCCTCATCCAGTAAACACCTGTTGATTGTTCCCTGCAGTATCTTGTCTAATTATTGAAGGACACACAACATCAAGATACACGGATCTAACATATTCCACCACAATCTGTAACCTCATGGCCCGGCATATCCCTCACTCTACCATTACCATCAAGCCAGGGGACCAGCCCTGGTTCAATAAGGAGTGTAGAAGAGCATGCCGGGAGCAGCACCAGGTGCCATGAATCTTGTCATGACTCAAGAAGTAACACTGGGTGGCCAGCTGGTGGCGCCGTCCAAGGAGCATAAATACTCGGGCGTGGGCCCAGCTTGCTCAGGATGTTTCTGTAACCAGGAACTGGTGATGTAACTAGAAATCTCATGGTTGCGAAACAGTTGATTAAAGACTTGCTTTATACTCAAACCAAGTGCTCAGTCGTCTTTTTACATCAATTTAATCAACTGTGTATCGGCTACCTTGAATCAAGGTGGTCGACCCGTTGCATTTCTGTCCAGAACTTTGCAGGGTAGCGAGCTCCATTATCCTCCTGTCGAGAAGGAGGCTACGGCCACCATCGAAGCTGTACGTAAATGGAGTCATTTTCTCCCTCGTCGCCATTTCACACTTATAACCGATCAGCGCTCCGTGGCCTTTATGCTGGATAACCGGAAACGCACTAAGATCAAGAATAACAAAATACAGCTCTGGAGGATGGAATTGGCCACCTTTGGATACATTATCGACCCGGCAAAGAGAATGTGGCCCCAGATACCCTCACGCGGGCATTCTGCTCTTCTATGTCAACTTCGACTCTTGCGGATCTTCACACTGCCTTATGCCATCCTGGCATTACCCGTATGCTGCACTTTGTGTGATCTAAAAATCTCCCATTTTCTACGGAAGATGTGAAAAGAACATGCTCCACCTGTAGAATTTGTGCGGAATTAAAACTGCAATTCTTCTGTCCATCGGATGGCTCGCTCATACACGCTATGCAGCCTATGCAGCGACTCAGCATTGACTTTAAAGGGCCATTGCCTTCCTCAACGCGAAACACCTACTTACTTACTATGGTGGACGAATATTCACGCTTTCCCTTTGCTTTCCCCTGTCCCAATATGCTTACTTCCACAGTGATCAAATGCCTCGATCAAGTCTTTTCCCTTTGCGGTATGGCCAATTTCATCCACTCTGAGCGGGGTCCCTCCTTCATGCCAAGCAAACTCAAAAGTTATCTTTCCCAAAGGGGAATCGCCACAAGTAAAATGACACCATACCATCCCATCGGTAACAGACAGGTTGAGAGATACAACGCTATCATTTGGAATGCTGTTCGTCTTGCGCTGAGGTCACGCAACCTACCAGACCAGCAGTGGGAAACTATGCTCCCTGACGTGTTGCATTCCATCAGGTCTCTCCTTTCTACGTCCACCAATGTCACTCCTCATGAGCGATTCTTCAGGTTCCAGCGTCGCTCCACTCATGGGACGTCCCTACCATCATGGTTGGCAGCTCCCGGCCCCGTGCTGCTCCGAAGATTCGTCCGATCTGCCAAAAACGATCCCCACGTCGACGAGGTGGAACTAACGGACGTTAATCCCACTTATGCGCACGTGCAGTCCCCTGATGGCCGGGAGTCCACCGTTTCACTCAAAGATCTGGCTCCCTGTCCAACCAGTCCCACGGACCCAACTGGTAGAGGAACCCATGATAATGATGCCGACGCTCTGCACTCCTTTGAGGATGATGCCCTACCTGGGACATCAAGGGATCTGCTGGCTGCTCCACCAGATCAACTTGGGGAGCCGAGCGCTTCCCATGTGATGGCCACCCGAAGCCAGGACGCCAGTCAACCCCCGGCTACCAACCAAGATGACGCCAGCTCTGCGCCTGTGGGGACCCGCACCAGGAGTCGTGATCTCCCCAGTCTTCTGCAGGTTGATCAAGGCGACACGGGCCCCGTCGATCTACCAGTGTGGACCAAGCGACCCAGGGACCCAGACACGGTCCGAGGAGACATGCCTTCCAGCCACAAGCGAAGATCTAAAAGACTGCACCTATTCGTGGTCCACCTAATCCACTAGAAGGAAGTCGTCGGACTTGCAAAACTTTCAGGCAGGGAGGATGTCATGAATCTTGTCATGACTCATGAAGTAACACTGGGCCAGCTGGTGGCGCCATCCAAGGAGTATAAATACTCGGGCATGGGCCCAGCTTGCTCAGGATGTTTCTGTAACCAGAAACTAGTGATGTAACTAGAATCTCATGGTTGTGAAACAGTTGATTAAAGCCTTGTTTTATACTCAAACCAAGTGCTCAGTTGTCTCTTTACATCACCAAGTGTACCTAAAAATGAGGTGCCAAACTGGGAAGCTGCAACACAGGACTACATGCATGCTTAAAAGCGGAAGCAGCATGCTCTAGACAGGGCTAAACGATCCCACAATCAATGGATCAGGTCAAAGCTCTGCAGTCCTGCTACTTCCAGTCGTGAATGGTGATGGACCATTAAACAACTAATGGGAAGAGGAGGCTCCATCAGTATCCCCATCCTCAATGATGGTGGAGCCCAGCACGCGAGTGCAAAAGACAAGGCTGAAGCGTTTGCAACCATCTTCAGCCAGATCCATATTGGCCTCCTCCTGTGGTCCCCACCATCACAGAAGCCAGTCTTCAGCCAATTCAATTCACTCCATGTGATATCAAGAAACAGCTGAGTTCACTGGATACAGGAAAGGCTATGGGCCCCGACAACATCCCGGCTGTCGTGCTGAAGGCTTGTGCTCCAGAACTAGCTGCGCCTCGAGCCAAGTTGTTCCAGTACAACGACAACACTGACATCTATCCAACAATGTCGAAAACTGCCCGGGCATGTCCTGTGCACAAAAAGCAGGGCAAATCCAATCCGGCCAATTAACGCCCCATCAGTCTACTCTCAATCATCAGCAAAGTGATGGAAGGTGTCGGCAACTGTGCTATCAAGCGGCACTTACCAATAACCTGCTCACTGATGCCCAGTTTGGGTTCTGCCAGGATTACTCAGCTCCAGATCTCATTACAGCCTTGGTCCAAACATGGACAAAGGAGCTGAATTCCAGAGGTGAGGTGAGAGTGACTGCCCTTGACATCAAGGCAGCATTTGACCGAGTGTGGCATCAAGGAGCCCTAGTAAAACTGAAGTCAATGGGAATCGGGGGGAACACTCTCCACTAGCTGAAGTCATACCTAGCACAAAGGAAGATGGTTGTGGTGGTTGGAGGTCCTCAGGGCAGTGTACTAGACCCAACCATCTTCAGCTGCTTCATCAATGACATTCCCTCCAACATAAGGTCAAAACTGGAGATGTTTGCTGATGACTGCACATTGTTCAGTGCTATTCACAACTCTTCAGATATTGAAGCAGTTCTTGCCCGCATGCAACAAGACCTGGATGACCTTCAGGCTTGGGCTGATAAGTGGCAGGTAACATTCGCGTCACACAAGTACCAGGCAATGACTCCAACAAGCGAGAGTCTGTCCAGCGCCCCATGACATTCAATGGCATTACCATCACCGAATCCCCCACTATCAACATCCTGGGGCTCACCATTGACCAGAAACCTAACTGGACCAGCCACATAAATACTGTGGTAACAAGAGCCGGTCAGAGGCTGGGTATTTGGCGGCGAATGTCTCACCTGCTGACTCCCCAAAGCCTTTCCACCATCTACAAGGCACAAGCAAGGAGTGTGATGCAATTCTCTCCACTTACCTGGATGAGTACAGCTCCAACAACACTCAAGAAGCTCGACACCATCCAGGACAAAGCAGCCCGCTTGATTGGCACCCCACCCACCACCTTAAACATTCACTCTCTCCACCACCGGCGTAATGTGGCTGCAGTGAGTACCATCTACAAGATGCACTGCAGCATCTCAACCAGTCTTCTTCGGCAGAACCTCCAAAACCCGCAATCTTTACCACCTAGAAGGACAAGGGCAGCAGGCGCATGGGAACACCACCACCTGCAAGTTCCCCTCCACATTACATACCATCCTGACTTGGAGGTATATTGCTGTTCCTTCATCGTCGCTGGGTCAAAATCCCCCCCTAACAGCACTGTGGGAGGACCTTCACCACACGGATTGCAGCGGTTCAAGAAGGCGGCTCACCACCACCTTCTCAATGGCAACTAGGGATGGGCAATAAATGGTGGCCTTGCCAGTGATGGACAAATCCCACGAACGAATAAAAAAAAAATTAGATCATGGCTGATCTGCACCTCAACTCCATTTTCACGCCTTTGCTCCATATCCCTTGATATGCATGCCTAACAAAAATCCAGCTACCTCAGGCTAGAAAGCTGCAACTGACCCCCAGCATCCACAACATTTTAAGGGAGGCAATTCCAGATTTCCACTACCCTTTGTGTGAAAAGTTATTTCCTGATTTCACTCCTGAATGGCCTGGCTCTAATTTTAGAATTCCCACCAGAGGAAATAATTTCTTTGTATCTACCCTATCAAATCCTTTTAACATTTTAAACAACTCGATCAGATCATCCCTCAAACTCCTATACGCAAGGGAATACAAATCAAATCTATGCAATCGGTCTTCAAAATGTAACCGTTTTAGCCCCAATATCATTCTGGTGAATCTGCGCTGCACCCTCTCCAAGGCCAATATATCCTTCCTGAGGTACGGTGCCCAGAACTGAACACAGTGTGCAAGATGCGGTCTAAACAAGGCTCTATCCAACTCTATCTCCCCTTTGTATTCCAGCCCCCTGAGATAAAGGTCAGCATTCCATTAGCCTTTTTGATTACAGTTTGTGCCTGTCTACTGGCTTCAAATGATCTGTGTGCAAAAAGAAGGGGTGAAGGGGAGAGGGGGGGGTAAGAATTCTCCTGGGCACTTTGACTCACTCACAGTCACACAGTGACAGAGCTCCCCCCGACCCCCCGCCTCCCCCCCCCCCACCCCCAGTGGTTAAGTGGGTGAGGGGGCCTTTCCATTGAGTACTAAAGCAGAAGAAAATAAGAACATAAGAAATAGGAGCAGGAGTAGGCCAATTGGCCACTCGAGCCTCCTCCGCCATTCAATAAGATCATGGCTGATCTGATCCTAACCGCCAATCCACTATCACAGAACCATCTCCTGAATCTAACAGAATTAGACACACGAAATAGGAGCAGGACCAGGCTACATGGCCCCTGGGCCCGCTCCGCTACCCATAGGGCCATGTCCGATCCGAACCTAGACTCATGTCCAAATTCCTGCCCGCTCCCCGTAACCCTTAATTCCCTTTACTTCTAGGAAACTGTCTATTTCTGTTTTAAATTCATGTAATGATGTAGCTTCTACAGCTTTTTGGGGCAGCATATTCCATGGACCTACCACCCTCTGAGTGAAGTAGTTCCTCCTCATCTCAGTTTTGAAAGAGCAGCCCCTTATTCTAAGACTATGCCCCCTAGTTCTAGTTTCACCCATCATCGGAAACATCTTCCCCACATCCACCCGATCCAACCCCTTCACAATCTTATATGTTTCAATAAGATCGCCTCTCATTCTTCTGAACTCCAATGAGTAGAGTCCCAATCTACTCAACCTCTCCTCATATGTCCATCCCCTCATCCCCGGGATTAACCGAGTGAACCTTCTTTGTACTGACTCGAGAGCAAGTATGTCCTTTCTTAAGTATGGACACCAAAACTGTACGCAGTATTCCAGGTGCGGTCTCACCAATACCTTGTACAACTGAAGCAATACCTCCCTATTTTTATATTCTATCCCCCTAGCAATGAAAGCCAACATTCCATTGGCCTTCTTAATCACTTGCTGCACCTGCATACTAACTTTTTGAGTTTCGTGCACCAGGACCCCCAGATCCCTTTGTACTTCAGTACTTTCCAGTTTCTTGCCATTAAGGTAATAACTTGCTCTACGACTTTTCCTGCCAAAGTGCATAACCTCACACTTTCCAGTATTGTATTCCATCTGCCAAATCACTGCCCACCTACTTAGCCTGTCTATGTCCCCTTGCAGTTTTTTATGTCCTCCTCACTCACTACTTTCCCTCCCATCTTAGTATCATCTGCAAACTTTGATATGTTACACTCGGTCCCCTCCTCCAAATCGTTAATATAGATTGTAAAGAGTTGGGGACCCAGCACTGACCCCTGCGGAACACCACTAGTTACTGATTGCCAGTCTGAGAATGAACCATTTATCCCAACTCTCTGCCTTCTGTTAGATAGCCAATCCTCTATCCATGCCAGAATATTACCAATCCCGTGATTTTTTATCTTAAGCAATAATCTTTTGTGTGGCACCTTGTCAAATGCCTTTTGGAAGTCTAAATACACTACGTCCACTGGTTCCCCTTTATCCACCCTATATGTTACTTCCTCAAAGAACTCCAGCAAATTTGTCAAACATGACTTCCCCTTCATAAAACCATGCTGACTTTGTCCTATTAAATTATGATTGTCCAAATGTCTTGTTACTGTCTCCTTAATAATGGACTCCAAAATTTTACCTACCAGAGATGTTAGGCTAACCGGTCTATTGTTTCCAGCCTTCTGCCTACTGCCCTTTTTAAATAAGGGTGTTACATTAGCAGTTTTCCAGTCTGCCGGGACCTTTGCCGAGTCCAGGGAGTTTTGGAAAATTATTACCAATGCATCCACAATCCCTACCGCCACTTCCCTCAAGACCCTAGGATGTAAGCCATCAGGTCCAGGTGATTTATCCGCCTTGAGTCCCATTATTTTACCGAGTACCACTTCCTTAGTGATTTTGGTCGTGTTTAGCTCCTCCCCCCCTATAGCCCCCTGTTTGTCCAGTGTTGGGATATTCTTAGTGCCTTCTGCTGTAAAGACTGATATAAAATATTCATTCAGTGTTTTTGCCATCTCCATATTTCCCACCATTAATTTCCCGGTCTCATCCTCTAAGGGACCAACATTTACTTTAGCCACCCTTTTTCTTTTTATATAACTATAAAAACTCTTACTATCTGTTTTTATATTTTTTGCTAATTTACTTTCATAATCTATCTTCCCTTTCTTAATCAATCTTTTTGTTATTTTTTGCTGTCTTTTAAAGTTTTCCCAATCCTCTATCCTCCCACTAGATTTGGCTACCTTATATGCCCTTGTTTTTAGTCGAATACTATCCTTAATTTCTTTACTTAGCCACGGATGGCTGTCTTTTCTTTTACACCCTTTTCTTCTCAGTGGAATATATATTTTTTGGAAGTTGTAAAATAACTCCTTAAATGTACACCACTGATCATGTATCGTCTTACCCTTTAATCTATTTTCCCAATCCACTCTACTCAATTCCGCTCTCATACCTTCATAGTCTCCTTTATTCAAGCTTAGCACGCTTGTTTGAGATCCAACCTTCTCACTCCCGAATTGAATATGGAATTCAACCATGTTATGGTCACTCATTCCAAGGGGATCCTTTACTAGGACATTTTTAATTAATCCTCTGGTCTGGTTCCCCCAGGGTGTGCGCTCACCTCAGCGAGGAACGGCGCGGGCATCGGTAGGGAACGCATCTTGCTTGGCTGTGAATGCCCTCCAAGGTGAAAGAGCCTGCTGGCATTCACTCTCACAGATGGAGAGTGGGCGATGTACTGAAGGGTTGGCAGAGCAAGAGGAACTGCAGGGCAGGATGAGAAGAAGAAAAGACTACACCTACTAGAGATCATGCAGGTTCACTTCGGCATTTTCAAAGCTCCAGAATGATGACCATGTATTGTCGCCACGTAGAAGCTGCTGGACACGTCAATCTTGCGCGTCTGGCAACATGGAAGAATAGTAGAAAAGACACATTCAATGACCTCATTATAGAAGGTGCAAAATCATAAATGACTTTGATAATCATAATGACGTCAGTACCATGGCGGCTGAAGATTGTCGGGCAGGAGTGCGGGAAAGGCGGAGCGAGGCGAGAGCGGACCCTATTGTGATGGCGCCGATGAAGATGGCTGCCGTCCTTGCGCGCTCCGTGCGTACCAGGCAGCTAAGTGTCCTTTGCTGCTTGGTGCGCTCGGCTCGTTAAGAAAAAAGCATTTCACTGACTGGATTTCACTTGTTGTATTTGGTTATGTGACAAATAAAATTGAAATTGAAATTGGATGGAAAGAGAAAAGGAAAAGACTGGCTCACACACCATCGGCACAGCTGACCCTTGCTGTGGTATGGGGAGGCGTCCTGTTGAATGGCCTTTGGGCTGTCTCACTGTACTGGTTACAATACCTTCTGGGAGAAGCATTCAGGACAGAGTGCGCTGACTTGGATAAAAGTTGCCCTTGCTTGTCACTAAACTCTCGGGACCTCAGATGGTTTCAAAGCAGCTAATTAGGTCTTTGAATAATTGTAATGCCATATGTCAAGGTTATGAGTACAGGAATGATCAGCTGAGACCTACCTTCAGACAGGGCCCAGATGTTGCTGGGAATCAGTGTTACCCAGAGACAGAGCTTGATGCTGAGCATTGTTCTCCTGATGACCGTAGGCAGCATATGGTACAAGTGTGTCTCACTGTACAGCTACATTACACTCAGCTTAATCTCACCTTCTCAGAGTTACAGATCACTTAAGATGTAATATGTGGAGTTATTTCCAGTGCCTTATCTTTCAATACTTTGGGAACTCATTGGCTCATTAAACAATCCAACTGCTGTGGATTTTGGAATGCTCCTTCACAATGTCAATGCCTTGCAAGGAGTGCCGTTTCAGAAATTGCCAGATTGCAACGTGATTCGGTTTTTGAGAAACAGAAGGCAGATGGTGGCGGAGATAAGGCCTCGATATATCTTATTTCCTCACCAGATCCTGCGCTTCACTTCTCTGCCAATCTTGTCACTTGATCCCATGTCCCAGGCCAACCTGAAAACTACAAAGATTGTAGACTTACTGACACTGACTCAATCATTCATTCATGTTTTCTGGTTGAATCAGTGCCCTTCACCCTACTCCTCCTCATAGGTCCCTGCAATAATCTTGAGTGAAAGTGGAAATAAGACATCACCACAGCTTCACTGTTTTTGATGGTGAAGGACAACTGTTGGAAAACTCCGCTGTTCTTCTTCCAAAAAAGTGCCATAGAATCTTTTACATCCATCTGAAAACATAACTGGTCATTTATCTCATTGCTGCTCATGGGATCTTGCTGTGCGTAAATTGGCAGCCACATTTGCGTACATTACACCAGTGACTATACTGCAAAAAGTCACTCACTGGTTCTAACAACACTTTTGGATGTGCTGAGGGTGTGATAAGGTGCTCTATAAATGCAAACTCTTTATTTTTCGTTCAGTCATTTCTGGGCTAAAATTACTTCATTGAAGTTTTTAAGATTATGCAGGAAGGTATTAAAGAAAGAAAGACTTGCATCTGTAAATTGCCTTTCATGACCTCAGGACGTCCCAAAGCACTTCACAGCCGATGAAGTATTGTTTTGAAGTGTAGTCGCTGGTGTAATGAAGGAAACACAGCAGCCAATTTGTGCTACTTTGGAGGGTCAACATAACAAATTGACATTTAATAAAGAGAAAAGCAAAGTGCTTCACATGAGGACGAAAAATCCAGGAAGGGAATATTACTTAAATGGAAAGAAAGTCAAGTACATGGAAGATTAAAGAGATCTGGGGGTCCTGATTGACAATAAATTGAAGTTTTGTAACAATGCTTGGTGGAAGTGAGTAAATCTAATCAGATGTTCAGATGTATTAAAGTGTCAATATTAAGCTGAAATAGTGAGGTAATCCTGACACTTTATAAATCATTGGTGCAACCGTACTTAGAAAACTGTGAACAGGTCTGATTTCTGCAGTGCAAAAAGGATATTGCAACTACTGAAAGGATACAGAAAAGAGCAACCAGAATGATGAGGAGGTGGATGGATTGGATTCTGTGGCTCAATTATGTAAATCGGCCATATTCTCACTGGAAAAGAGAAGGTTGCTGTTTTTAGGATTCTAGAGGGACTGGATAATGTCAACCATAACAAGCTGTTTCACCCTGTCCAGAACAGTTGAACAAGAGCACACGGCCTCCGCTTGAAGGGGAGCGAATTCAAAACTAACCTGCAGAAATAATAGTCTGGCTATTAACAGGGATGGGTTATGTAAGCGGGGGGACAGAGTTTCGAATGGGGTTCGGGTTTCCCCGTGCGTCTTCTGTCATTGACATGATCCCCGGCCGGATGTCAGCCTGATTATTCAGTAACTTGGACTGCGTGCGCTCATCCACCAGTCCACACACAAACTTATTTCGCAACGCACGATCCAAAAATGTTCCGAAGTTACAATTCAAAGACAGGTTCTTAAGAGCTACAATGTACTCACTGGTGGTTTCACTTTGTTTTTGGTTTCTGGTACCAAACTTATAGCTCTCTGCTATTTCTAATGGCTTTGGGTCGAAATGGTCCTCGAGTTTCTCGACAATGTCTCCAAATGATGCATCCTTCGCTTTGTCAACGTTCTGGCCTGATCTCTGTTAGAAAAATTGCTTTTTTCCGTTCATGAATTACTTTATTTTAAGTTTGAACATTCTCATCTGCACCTTCAATCTCAATAATATTATTGGCGCTAAAAAACATCTCCATCCGCTCAATGTAAGAACTGAATAGTTCGCGAGCTCGGCCATACATGCCGAAACTTCCGATGAATCCTGTAGGCGCGGCCATGATTGTCCCTATCCCGTTGAACAGTGAGTCAGCATGCTACCTGTGTACCTGTGAGAATCAATGCCGCTGTTGCTGTGTATACATACACACGAAGGTGAAGCACAGATGATTCTGCATCAGCATTAACGGTAATACATCGCAAAAATTCAATTTAGGTATCACAAATTCATCTTAAACTTGTCCACTCGAAGGTTGAACACTGTGTCCTTCCATGATCCCTAAAAATGGTTTTGGGATCCCATCCTCATCGCCAAAAAGGTAATATATGTGGGTAGAACAAATGAAGTACAGAGGCACGATGAGTTGCTAGTCCATGTGCTTGTTTATTAGGCCAGAGCGAACTGAGCATGCTCCTACTAAGCCATGTGACAAACCATGTGACAAACCAGGTGATAACACATTACAGCTGAGTTTCCCTGGGCCTGAGAAACCCGTCGGCTAGTGTTAAACCTGTAAAGTAAGTTAAATGTGAGGCAGCCAGCCCCATTAAACGATTTCAATTGCCTTTCCAACATCCATTTTTGCCTGTTAAAATTGGGTCCAATATTTCAGTGATCGGGTAGTCAATCTATGGACAGGGTTCCTTAGGGAGACGGTGGAAGCAGCTAGCATTGATTCATTCAAATGCAAATTAGGTAGATTTCTTTCAGAAAATAATATTTTGGGATACGGTATATGAGTAATTAGAGACATGACGTGTGGTAAGTGTAGGATGCTCGGGAGGAACAGGTGACTTTGGACTTATGGTTCCCAAAGCTCTCCACCACTGGGGGTTTTCCCCGCCTCATGTCTGGGTTTGTTGTAGACTAACTGATAGGGATTGATTGCTGTGATTAGACAACAACTTCATTATCGTTGTATCATGTGACTACCAGGATAGTAGAAGGCGAATTCTAGGAACATAGGAAGAGGAGTAGACCATTCAGCCCCTCGAGCCTGTTCCACCATTCAATGGATCGTGGCTGATCTGTGACCTAACTCCAGATACCCACCTTTGCTCCACATCCCTTAATGCCTTTGGTTAACTAAAATCTATCAAACTCAGATTTAAAATTAACAATTGACCTAACATCAACTGCTATTTGCGGAAGAGAGTTCCAAACTTCTACCACCCTTTGTGTAGAAGTGTTTCCTAATTTCATTCCTGAAAGGTCTGGCTCTAATTTTTAGACTATGCCCCCTAGTCCTAGAATCACCAACCAGCGGAAATAGTTTTTCTCTATCTACCCTATCAGTTCCCCTTAATATCTTGAAAACTTCGATCAAATCACCCCTTAACCTTCCAAATTCCAGGGAAAACAACCCTAGTTTGTGTAATCTCGCCTCGTGATTTAACGAGTCCAGGTATCATTCTGGTAAATCTACGCTGCTCTCCCTCCAGGGCCAATATATCCTTCCTAAGTTGTGGTGCCCAGAACTGCTCCCAGTACTCCAGGTGTGGTCTAACCGGGGTTTTGTATCGCTGCAGCATGACTTGTACCCCTTTGTACTCTAGTCCTCGAGATATAAAACCCAGCATTTCATTAGCCTTTTTGATTATTTTCTGTACCTGTCCATGACATTTTAATGATCTATGTACCTGGACATCTAAGTCTCTTTGGACCACCACTGTTTTTAGCCTTTCACCATTTAGAAAGTACCCTAATCTATTAATATCACGTTGTAATTTTATGCTTCCATCTATACAGCTTACAATGCCGCCTATCTTTGTGTCATCGGCAAACTTGGATATATGGCTCTCTATCCCATCATCTAAGTCATTAATAAATACGGTGAAAATTTCAGGCCCCAATACAGATCCCTGTGGGACACCACCCATCGCATCCTGCCAATGAGAGAATCCGCCCATTATTCCTACACTCTGTCTCCTGCGCTCAGCCAAGTTCCTAAAAAGGTCAATATTTATCTTCAATTTCATGAGCGTCACCTTTAGCTAACAATCTCTTATGAGGGAGTTTATTGAATTCCTGCTGCAAGTACACATAAATTACATCCATAGACATTCCCCTGTCCATTACTTTAGCCACCTCTTCAAAAAATTCAATCAGGTTTATCAGACACGACCTACCCTTCACAAATCCATGCTGGCTCTCTCTGATCAGCTGAAAATTTTCAAGGTGTTCAGTCACTCTGTCCTTAATTATAGGCTCTAGTAATTTCCTGACAACAGATATTAGATCTATAATTCTCTGGTTTCCCTCTCTCACCTTTCTTAAATAGCGGAGCGATATGTGCAATTTTCCAATCTAAAGGAGCAGCTCCTGAATCGAGGGAACTTTGGAAGATTATTGTTAGGGCATCTGCAATGTTCTCACCTAGTTCCTTTACATCCCTAAGATGGAAACCATCTGGTCCTGGGGATTTTTCACTCTTTAGTGCCATTAATTTCTTCATTACTGTTATTTTGCTTACGTTAATTTTGGTGAGTCCCTGTCCCTGATTCAATATTAGTTTCCTTGGGATGTCCGGCATGCTATCCTCTTCCTCTGTTGTAAATACTGACACAAAGTATTTATTCAACAGCTCCGCCATTTCCTTATTTTCCTTTACAATGGCCCGTAATTTGTGGTCAGCGGCAAAGCAAAGGCATTCGCTGCTGGCCCCGAAGAAAGCTTCCCACAAAGGTGTCGCGATCTCTGTGGTGAGAATTTTGCCTTTTCCGATGTGCAGTTGAGATCAGTGTAGTGTAGTGGGAAATCCATAGCGCGAGCTGCTGTGACGTCACCAAGCTGTCTAAGCAGCCAATCACAATGCAGGAAGTGAAAAAGTTGCTTTTATCCTGACTTAAACATTTTTTTTTTACAGGGAGCAAAACAAAGATTGGTGAAAAGGTAAACCTGAAATAAAGATAAACAAACTTTTAAAAAATATAAATTTTCTTAAAGTTTCTTAAAAATTGAAATTTTTATTATAATAAAGAAATTTGACACTCCAGGAAATTAAAATGAGTTTTTCAGGGCCAGAACGTTTGTTTAGCAGTCAATACGCTGTTAAAACCCCAGTCACACCAATCCAACAAGGTCTAACTTTTAATGGGGTATTTGACAGCGATATAACCGCGGAAATGCCCAAGTTTTTGTCAGTTTCACTGATTTCCCTGATCACACTGATTGCCGGCTATGGGGTGGGGTGGGGACGGTTTGCCACAGTGTAGCCAGTGTCGGAGCAGTGAATGACTGACCGCTACTTCAGGATTTCAGCATTAGGATGTGTTTGCGCTACCTCCTGAAGGTGCGGTCAGTTTCAAAGGGGTAGAAACATTATTACCCACCGCAAATTCCAGGCCATTATCCCTGTTATCAGTTTTAAATGGGACCACATTACTCTTGACCACATTCTTTTTCCTATTATAATTGCAAAAAACGTTTCTGTTGATTCTGATATCCCTTGCCAGTTACTTTTCATAGTCCCTTTTTGTAGTTCTTACTAACTGTTTTGTTATCTTTTGCTCTTCTTTGTATCTCTCCCAGTTGCCAGGATCTGTGCTATTTTTTGCTTTTTCCTTTAGTTTTATGTTGTCCCTCACCTCTTTAGTTGTCCATGGCTGTTTTTTTTTTGGCAAGTACAGCGCTTGCCCCTCAAGGGTATAAACTGGTTCTGTATCACCTTAAATTCTTTTTTTGAACACCTCCCACTGATCTTCTGTCATTTTACCCATTAATAGATTTGCCCAGTTTACTGTCTCATCGGAGTTGGCACCGGAGGAGGCAGAACATAAATAGAGCAGGAGGAGAGGCAGCGCGGGCCTGAGCGGAGGCGGCACCGGAGGAGGCAGTACATAAATAGAGCAGGAGGAGAGGCAGCGCGGGCCTGAGCGGAGGCGGCACCGGAGGAGGCAGTACATAAATAGAGCAGGAGGAGAGGCAGCGCGGGCCTGAGCGGAGGCGGCACCGGAGGAGGCAGTACATAAATAGAGCAGGAGGAGAGGCAGCGCGGGCCTGAGCGGAGTTGGCACCGGAGGAGGCAGTACATAAATAGAGCAGGAGGAGAGGCAGCGTGGGCCTGAGCGGAGGCGGCACCGGAGGAGGCAGTACATAAATAGAGCAGGAGGAGAGGCAGCGCGGGCCTGAGCGGAGGTGGCACCGGAGGAGGCAGTACATAAATAGAGCAGGAGGAGAGGCAGCGCGGGAGGAGGCGGAACAAACCCGGTAAATTCTGAAACAAAAAAAGACAAGGAGTGACATCACAGGACAGCAGGTAGGCGATTGGTGGGGGAGTATTAATGTTTTTTTCTCGAAGCTAGGCAGTGGTTTAAACTAAGAGTGGGAAACTAAAACGTACTTTATTAAATTAATAACTTAACTAGATAAACTAATTAATATAAATATAAATAATTGTTGAATGAAGATTTTAACCAATTAAATAAATAAAATAAGTCTAGCCTAAGATATGGCAGGGCAGGTTGTGTGTCTGGCCGGCAGTATGTGGGAGTTTATGGACAGCGAGACTGTCCCGAGTGAACACGTCTGTAGTAGATGTCTCCATCTCGAATCTCTCCGGCTCAGAGTCATTGAGCTGGAGTGCGAGTTGGAGACACATAAGGGAGGGGGAGGAGTATCTGGACAGTTTGCTCCAGACCTCGGTCACACCTCGTAGAGAGGTGCAGGATCAGAAGGGGGTTGGTGTGACCGATAGTGTGCAGAGAAAGTGGAACCCAGGTAAGAAAGAGAACGAGGATTCACAGAAACTGATCTTATCCAACAGGTAAAATCCTCACAGGTACTTGCTACCTGTGAGGATAACGATAAAGACTGTCAGAAGGACAACCAGAATGTGGACCATGGAACTTTGGAGCAGGAGGCTGTCCTAAGGGGGGAGGAGAATGAGGAGGGGAAGTGTAATGTGATAGTTGTAGCGGATTCTATAATTGGGGGACAGATAGCATCCTTTGTAAGCAAGATCGAGAATCCCAAATGGTATATTGCCTACCTGGTGCCAGGGTAAGGGACATCTCGAACTGGCTTGAAAGTATATTGGAGAGGGAGTGGGAGGATCCAGTCGTTATGGTCCATGTTGGAACCAACAACATAGGGAAATGTAGGCATGAGGTCCTGTTTGGGGAGTACCAGGAACTAGGAGCTAAGTTAAAGAACAGGACCTCAAGGGTTATAATCTCTGGATTATTACCTGAGCCATGTGCAAATTGAAGAAGAAGAGAAGAAGGTGTAGAGATAAGCTGATTAGGGAAGTGAACATGTGGCTAAAGGAGTGGTGTGGGAAAGAGGGGCACCATTTCATGGGACGCTGGCACCAGTATTGGGACAGGAAGGAACTGTACCTTTGGGACAGGCTCCAGCTGAACCAGTCTGGGACCAGGGTCCTAGTGGAAAGGATACATAGGGCGGTCACAAGGACTTTAAACTAGTAAATGGGGGGGGGAGGGCTCAGCGGGAAATTGCAGTACAAACAGTAGTTCAAAAACAAACAAAAGGGAAGAGAGTAGAGTACCAGTCAGAAATTGTGCTTTAGGCACTAGAGCTAAAGGGGAAACTAAAAGATGTAAAGTGATTAAACCAGGTGGGAGAAATAAGAAACAAGTGAGGAAAACATTTGAGCCGAAGGACAGGCCAGGGTGTGTGGCCCAAATAAGCGTTTCTTATACAAACGCACGGAGTATAAGGAATAAATTAAATGAACTGCAGGAGCAAATTCAAATTGGAAGGTGTGACATGGCTGCAAGACGGTCAGGACTGGGAACTGAATATACCAGGTTATAAGGGCTACAGAAAAGATAGGGAAAATGGCAGAGGGGGAGGAGCAGCCTTAGTGATTAAGGATGAAATAAATCACTTCAATAATAAGGCAGAATATAGTGAGAGGTAAGCAGGCAGTGAAGACTTTATGGGTAGAATTAAGAAATAGGAACGGATTTAAGACTGTAGTGGGAGTTGTGTAACATTAGTAACATTAGGAACAGGAGTGGGCCATTCAGCCCCTCGAGCCTGCTCCACCATTCTATCAGATCATGGCTGATATGTACCTTAACACCATTTACACTCTGTTGACCCATATCCTTTGACACCCTTACTTAACAAAAATCTATCGATCTCATTCTTGGAAGCTCCCATTGACCACCAGCATTCACAGCCTGCTGTGTGAAAAAGTGCTTCCCGATTTCACTCCTAAAAGGCCGGGCTCTAATTTCAAGGTTACGCGCCCTTGTTCTAGACCCCCCACTGGAGGAAATAGTTTCTCTCTATCTACCCTATCAAACCCTTTGAACATTTTAAGCACCTTGATCAGATCACCCCTCAGTCGCCTACATTTATAAATAGAGGGGAGAGGTAGGGGGACATGCCGAGAAGGTAGGTAGGTGGGGTCAGCCTTGTAAAGGTGACGGGCTTGTTTGGCCTAGTGGCCTTTACCTACTCCCAAAATTTCACGGGCCCTGAATTTCCTCAGACTTTCTGCCCCTGCACTGCCGTAACATCGCCAGAAATTCCTGTTGACGCATTTAAACAGCATCGGCGGGAATTTCAGCGGCAGCAGCAGGGCTATAAAAGGCTCCAAGAGACCAGGTAGGCCTTGTATTGATTTGTATGTGAGTTCAATGACGACACATTGATGAAAGAGTATGGGCTAGATTTTCAGTATAGGCAGTTTTGGGGCGCTAACCTTAGCGCCCGCCCGAAGTTAGCGCCCGCCCCAAAGTAGCGCCCCGTTGCCGGGAATTCAGTGGCTTCGCCCTAAGAGGTTGGTGGAGCGCTAAAAGAGGCGTTCCACTACTCTCTTTAGGCGCTAAGCCGGCGGTCCAGAGGGATAGCGCCCAGGCGGGGCGCAGCACGGGTGCGGTCATTTTTGCACTGACAGCAGACCCCGTGGTGCCGACCAGCTCTTAAAGGGGGAAGGGACGAATTGGTCTGCTGCCACGCCCTGCACACTGCAGCCTTGCAAAGAGGCCTCAACACTACTGCTCAGCCCCAGGGAGTCATGGCAACGCCAGAGAAGGCCCGTCAGCGTGCCCTGCGCTTCTCAGAGGGTGATCTGGACATAATGGTCACAGCTCTGGAGGTGAGGCGCAAGATCTTGTTTCCAGAGAGTGGGAGGAATCCAACCCACCACGACTACACCAAAGCCTGGAAGCAGATCGCCCAGAGGGTGACGTTCACCGGCGAGGCCCCCAGGACCCACACACAATGCCGTAAGAAATACAACGATCTGACCAGGATTGTGAGGGTGAGTAGCCTTTCCAGTCTCCTCCTCATTCTTGCATGTACACCTGACATGATGGGCAAAGGGACCTGAAAGTCCTTTTGGCCAGCCCTCAGCCAGCAGCATTGGGACAGTCATGAGCATCAAATGGCCATTCGGCACTCTACACTTTGGACCAGCTATTCCACCATGGGAGGCAGTGGACAGTACATCAGGGCTTCACTCTGTCCAAGCTATTCCACCATGGGAGGCAGTGCACACTACATCAGGGCTTCACTGCGCACTTACAGCCCGTCCTTTCTCTTGCAGGCTAAAGTAGCGTTTAATCGCCAGGCCCATGCCAGGGGTGGCCGCGCCAAGCTGCAGAAGCTCACTCGGCTGGAGGAGCGCGTGTGTGTGCTCATGGGAGCCCGTGTGATTGTCCCCACAGCGTGCGGTGTATCAGACCCTCCACTGCCCGGCAATGGTAAGGACCTCGCCTTTTGGCCCTCTCGCGTCGCACTGGCCCATCCGAGCTACCTCCTTTGCCACTGTCCCACCAATGCGCTGAATCCCACCAGTCCTAACTCCCTCGCTGACGCCGTCTCCTCACTCTGAAGCTACTCTTGTGCATTCCTGCTTTCAGCTGGTGACGACCAGGACCCTGAGGCTGCCAGTGACAGCACCTCCAACCAGGAGGAGGAGGAGGAGCAAGCCGGACCTTCGGGGGAACAGTCACGTCCCGCAGGAGAGGAGGAAATGCTCGACACCTCCTCACTGGACGAGTGCCTGGAGGAACTGTCGCAGGGCAATGCAGCTTCTGGGACCAGTGGCGTCCAGCCACCCAGCAGCCGTGCGCGTGGCCCGCGGCCTTCCCCCCAAAGGGGGGAAGGATCAGAGGGGAGTGCTGCTGCTCGGCACACTCGCCGTCACCAACGCGGCAAGGGTCCCCTAGTTCGGCCCCCTCCTCCCCAGCGGGAGAGTCGCGACTCCAGTCCGGACACCTTCACTTCGGAGGAGGTGCGGAAGCTCGATCAGATGGCCGACGACTCGGACCGGCGCCACACGGAGCTCATGAGCGTGGTGGGGCGCATGCCTGAGGCCATCGAGTCGCTGGCGACCAGTGTGCGCGAGTTCGGGGCAGCAACTGCCGCGACTGGCCGCATGCTAACTGATGCCGTCAAGACCCTGGCGGATGTGATGCGCGCGCACACCAGGACCACAGGGCCACTCACTGCTGCCACACGCGCTGTCTCAGGCAGGCATCGCCAGGGCAGGCGCTGCGCTGGACCATCCCAGCAAGCCGGCCGTCGGCTGATTGCTGCGGATCCTGCAGTGCGGGCCCGGCCGAGTGCCACCGCGCCACAGCACCAGCCAGCGCATCCCAGACGCCAGCTGGCCCACATTGCGCCATCCGTCGCCGCCATTCCCCCTCTGGGGCGTCAAGGGCAAGCGGCTGCAGCTGATGGTGGCCAGGCTCAGGTGCGCCACTCAGGAGACGGCCCCTCGAGGCCCAAACGCCGTGTAGGCCGCCCCCCAGCGGCATCTGGTGGAAGGGCATCTGAGCCTCAGGCGCCTTCCCCCAGCCTCGCAGCAGCCACTGGGCAGAGCTTGCGAAGGAGCAGCAGGCAGGGCAGGGGAGGCAAAATGCTGGCCAAGGTCTCGCCCTCGCGGGCCACTCAGTAGAGGGTGTGGCCAGCTTTCCTTTAATATGGCGGTGGCCATCTTTATTTTGCCCATGGTTGTGCTTTTGGAGGGCTTTTTTTTTGCGTTAGGCCGACGTTGAGGCCCGGTTTCAATAAAGGTGGAGTGGCTCCTCCCCAGTTTGTGGGAGTGAGTCGTTTGTTGGGCTTTTTGTGGGGCCCGTTTATTGTTTTTGGGGATTCATGTGGGAAGGGCTTTTCATTTTTGTGTAATAAAAAATTATCTTTATTCATGCAGTCTCCATGGTTGTTCTTCTTAGTGTTTGTTGGCTTCGCCGGCTGAGGGCTTGCGGAGCGGCTGCATTCATCTTCCCTCATGGCCCCTGGCCATTCCCTGACAGGGGGCTTAGAAGTACCGTGTAATAAGGTGGCGTCGTGCGGCCCTTGGCCCTGGTCGCTCCCTCCTGGGAACGTACTCCTGCTCCTCCTCCTCCTCCTCCTCCTCATGCTCCTCCTGCTCCTCCTCCTGAGGTGCTGGTCCAACGTCAGGTGGCAGTGCCTGAGTCCTGTGGATAGCCAGGTTGTGTAGCATGCAGCAAACCACCACAAATTGGGAGACCCGGTCCGGCGAATACTGGAGAGCTCCTCCGGAGCGATCAAGGCAGCGGAACCGCTGCTTGAGGACCCCAATAGTTAGCTCGATGATGTTGCGGGTGGTTTGATGGCTCTCGTTGTAGGCCTCTTCAGCAGCGGTCCTGGGCACGCGGAGCGGGGTCATGAGCCAGGTGCACAAAGGATAGCCTTTGTCCCCGAGTAGCCATCCTCTTGGGGGAGGCTGTGCCTGGAACATGTCATGCACAGTACTCTGCCACAGGATAAAGGCATCGTGGCTGCTGCCTGGGAAGCTGGCATTGACTGCCATGATGCGCTGCTTGTGGTCACAGACCAGCTGCACATTCAGAGAATGGTAGCCCTTCCTGTTGCGATACTGCTCGCCATGCTCCAGAGGGGCCCGCAAAGCCACATGCGTACAGTCAATGGCGCCCTGCACCAAGGGGAATTCCCCGAGTCTGGAAAATCCCAATGCGCGCTGATGCTGGCTCTCCAGGGCCATGGGGAAGGAGATGAATTGGCTTCTCCTTCTGAACAGTGCTTCGGTCACCTGGCGGATGCAGCGATGCGCGCCGTACTGGGAGATGTTTGCTATGTCCCCAGCAGCGTATTGGAAGGAGCCGGTGGCATAGAAGTTCAATGCCACCGTCACCTTCACTTCCACCGACAGAGACGTCCTGCACCTGAGCTTTGGCCGCAGATCTCGGCGAAGCAGGTGACAGATCTCTGCAATCACCCCCTTTCGGAATCGGAGCCTTTTAACACATCGCGCGGCACTCATGTTTAGGTAGGAGCGCTGCTGGCGGTATAGCCTGACTGGGTAAGGCCTATGTGGCCGACGCCTGTAGCCCCCTCTGCCTCTAGCCAGGGCTGCCCCTCTCACAATGCGTCTGCGAGCCCTACGGACATGGAGCTGCAGCTCCGCGTTGGCACCCCATGCAACCCCCATCAAATCCTGGCAAACTCTCTAATTTCCAAATGGCCACTTGCAGCGCTGTTGCCTGAGTCCAAAAATACCTGGCTCTTGCTGCTTGAAACCAGTTAGCTATCCTCCTTGTTGTGTCTCCAGAAATGCATTGCACAAGACTGTTTTCTGAAAAAAGGATGGCCTTTATACTGGAGAGGACGTTCCCTTTAATTAGCGCCCCCCGGGGCCCGCGCTGGTTGTGTTGCGTTCCTTTTTCCAAACGCTCCGGCCGCCCGCCGCACAATGGGGCGGTCCGACTGAAGTTTGCAATCGGGGCGGCCAAAGGGCGTTGCACGAGGATGTGACGTCATTTTCTGCGCGCGCATCCGGGCGGGCGCTAAACTTTGCGCCGGCGCTAACGGGCAACTTAATTTGGGGCGGGGCGCAAACTGCGCTGCGCCCGGGCGCTACACGCATAGCGCCCGGAAATCACTTCTCTTAAGGCGCTAACTGCTGGCGCAAGCAACTGAAAATCTAGCCCAAAGTCTTTTAATCTAAAGTGTCTTCAAGCATGTTAACAGTTTTACAGGAGACACCATCTTAGAGATCCATCTAAAACAAAACTAAAACTGTCTCTCTCGCATGCCCTCTGCTGGTAAGGCATAAATAATCAAACAGGCAAATATGCTGGTAAGGCATAATAATCAAACAGGCAAATACCATCACTATTTGCTGATATCATTACAGGCCTCACAGCATCAACGGGAATTTCAGCGGCAGCAGCGGGACTATAAAAGGCTCCAAGAGACCAGGTAGGCCTCACAGCATCGGCGGGAATTTCAGTGGCAGCAGCAGGGCTATAAAAAGCTCACAGAGACCAGGTAGGTTTACTAATCTCCAATCTCACAGAGAGGGAGAGAAGTAAAAAGTAATGGAAGTGTGACGTCACCAGAAAGCAGGTAAGTGATTGGTTGGTGAGTATTTCTCTCTTTTTAAACTTTAACTCTGTGGTTTATAGTTTCTAAGCTCTCTGTGGTGTAGCGGGGACTGTTTGTGAACCAGGACCCTTAAATATATCATTTAACTGTAGTGAAATTGGTGGGATTGATTTGATTTAATTTAATTGCAATTAACTAAAGGGTAAGTCATGGCAGGACAGCCCGATGCCGTGGTATGCTCCTCCTGCGCTATGTGGGAACTCAGGGACACTTCCTGTGTCCCTGACAACCATGTGTGCAGGAAGTGTGTCCAGCTGCAGCTACTGGCAGACCGCATTGCGGCACTGGAGCTGCGATTGGATTCATACTGGACCATTCGCAATGCTGAGGACGTCGTGAATAGCACGTTTGATCAGTTGGTCACACCGCAGGCAAAGGTTGGACAGGCAGAAAGGGAATGGGTGACGAACAGACAGAGTACTAGGCACAGGCAGGCAGTGCAGGGGTCCCCTGTGGACATCCCCCTCTCAAACAGATACACCACTTTGAGTACTGTTGGGGGGGATGGCTTATCAGAGGAAGGCAGCAGCAGCCAACTTCCTAGCACCAGGGGTGGTTCTGCTGCACAGGACGGGAGGAAAAAGAGGGGTAGAGCTATAGTAATAGGGGATTCTATTGTAAGGGGAATAGATAGGCGTTTCTGCGGCCACAAACGAGGCTCCAGGATGGTGTGTTGCCTCCCTGGTGCAAGGGTCAAGGATGTCTCAAAGCGGCTGCAGAACATTTTGGAAGGGGATGGTGAACAGCCAGTTGTCGTGGTGTACATAGGTACCAACGATATAGGTAAAAAATGGGATGAGGTCCTAAAAGCTGAATATAGGGAGTTAGGAGGTAAATTAAAAAATAGGACCTCAAAGGTAGTAATCTCAGGATTGCTACCAGTGCCACGTGCTAGTCAGAGTAGAAATAGAAGGATATTTCAGATGAATATGTGGCTAGAGGAATGGTGTGAGGGGGAGGGATTCAAATTCCTGGGACATTGGAATCGGTTCTGGGGGAGGTGGGACCAGTACAAACCGGACGGTTTGCACCTGGGCAGGGCCGGGACCGATGTCCTAGGGGGAGTGTTTGCTAGTGCTCTGGGGGAGGGTTTAAACTAATATGGCAGGGGGTTGGGAACCTGAGCAGGGGGACAGAGGAAAGGGAAACAAGGATAAAAGAAAAAGATAGGAAGGAGAAAAACAAAAATGACAGTCAGAGAAATTAACAGTTTAAATCAAACATGGCCACAGTAAATAATGGCCCAGAAATTCGGGTCGGGGGCTTCCATTTGAAGACTGGGCCTGCTTAGATTTCCGGTCTGTGGCCCGGTTCAGCTCCTGGCGCGCTGTGTGCGCGTGATCCTGCGGCGTACTTAGTGTGATGAGCCGGCTGGGATCACGTGAGCACTGGGCAACCAATGGGAGTTTACAAAAGTCCGTTCATGAGTTAGACATAAGACCTGTCAAACTCATGAAAAGTACGGGTGCCCAAAACACTACTTAAACTTTAAATAAAAGTTTTTAAAAATTCCAATAATTAAATTAACTATTAATAACTTTAAAAAACTAATTTAAACAATTATTCAAATTTCTGCCAAAAATTTTTTTTCAAGAAATCGGGTCCAAAAATTAACTTACCTTACTGTAAATTCTTTAAAAATAATAAACCTGTGGAAAATTTTTTTTAACTTTAATTATTAGACCACTTACCTTATAAAACTAAGTCCTTATGTCTGCTTTTTACATTCGTAAAAAGTGGAGGCATTCACGCACGGACAAACCTGTCAAAAAAAACGAAGTTCAACGCAAACGCGCTGCCTCAAACGTCGCTAGGGAAC
This sequence comes from Somniosus microcephalus, assembly GCF_052327205.1. Classification (NCBI taxonomy): domain Eukaryota; kingdom Metazoa; phylum Chordata; class Chondrichthyes; order Squaliformes; family Somniosidae; genus Somniosus; species Somniosus microcephalus. Next base: position 18,368,435 of record NC_141006.1, on the reverse strand, counting down.
CGCCTCTTAATCCCTTGGTTCAGAGGAGAGGAAATGCCGGTTTTCCATGCATGCGCTGTGCGTGCTGAAATCCGGCACTTCCAACGGGCCCACACGTGAGTACCCCGTCCGTACTCGCGCGTTGGGACCGGAATTACTGGGCCATTCATTCTAATAGGTCTAAGAGCGTTAAAAAAACAAGCCTGAAGGCTTTGTGTCTTAATGCGAGGAGCATTCATAATAAGCTGGATGAATTAGCTGCGCAAATAGAGATAAACGATTATGATTTGATTGGGATTACGGAAACATGGCTCCAGGGTGGCCAAGGCTGGGAACTCAACATACAGGGGTATTCAATATTCAGGAAAGATAGGCAAAAAGGAAAGGGAGATGGGGTAGCATTGTTGGTTAAAGAAGGGATTAACACAATTGTAAGGAAGGATATTAGCTCTGATGATGTGGAATCTGTATGGGTAGAACTGAGAAATACCAAGGGGCAGAAAACATTAGTGGGAGTGGTATATAGACCTCCAAACAGTAATGCGGAGGTTGGAGATGGCATTAAAAGGGAAATTAGAGAAGCGTGCAATAAGGGCACAGCAGTCCTCATGGGTGACTTTAATCTACATATAAATTGGGCTAACCAAATTAGTAACAATATTGTGGAGGAGGAATTCCTGGAGTGTTTACGGGATGGTTTCCTGGACCAATATGTCAAGGAACCAACCAGAGAGCAGACCATCTTAGACTGGGTATTATGTAACGAGAAAGGATTAATTAACAATCTTGTTGTACGAGGCCCCTTGGGTCGGAGTGATCATAATATGATAGAATTCTTCATTAAGATGGAGAATTAAGTTGTTGACTCAGAGACTAGGGTCCTGAAATTAAATAAAGGAAATTACAATGGTCTGAGGCGCGCGTTGGGTAGCATTGATTGGGGAATGTCACTCAAAGGGTTGACGGTGGATAGGCAATGGCAAACATTCAAAGACCGCATGGATGAACTACAGAACTTGTTCATCCCAGTTTGGCATAAAAATAAAACAAAAAAGTTGACTCAACCGTGGCTAACAAGGGAAATTAGGGGTAGCATAAGATCCAAGGAGAGGACATATAAATTGGCCAGAAAAAGCAGTAAACCTGAGGATTGGGAGCAGTTTAGGATTCAACAAAGGAGGACAAAGGTATTAATTAAGAAGGGGAAAATAGAATATGAGAGTAAGCTTGCAGGGAATATAAAAACTGACTGTAAAAGCTTTTATAGATATGTGAAGAGAAAAAGATTGGTGAAGTCAAGCGTAGATCCCTTGCAGTCAGAATCAGGGGAATTTATAATGGGGAACAAAGAAATGGCTGACCAATTAAATATATATTTTGGTTCTGTCTTCACAAAGGAGGACACAAATAACCTCCCAGAGATGTCAGGGAACATAGGGTCTGATGAAAGGGAGGAACTGAAAGAAATCAGTATTTGTAGGGAAATGGTGTTAAGGAAATTGATGGGATTGAAGGCCGATAAATCCCCAGGGCCTGATAATCTACATCCTAGTGTACTTAAGGAAGTGGCCCTAGAAATAGTAGATGCATTGCTGATCATCTTCCAACATTTGATGGAATCTGGAACTGTACCCATGGATTGTAGGGTAGCTAATGTTACCCCACTATTCAAAAAAGGTGGTAGAGAGAAAACAGGGAATTACAGACCAGTAAGCCTGACATCGATAGTGGGGAAAATGCTAGAGTCCATTATAAAAGATGTAATAACAGAGCACTTGGAAAACAGTGACAGGATCGGACAAAGTCAACATGGATTTACAAAGGGTAAATCATGCTTGACTAATCTACTGGAATTTTTTGAGGATGTAACTGGTAAAATAGATAAGGGAGAACCAGTGGATGTGGTGTATTTGGACTTTCAGAAGGCTTTCGATAAGGTCCTGCATAAGAGATTAGCGTGTAAAGTTAAGGCACATGGGATTGGGGGCAAGGTACTGACTTGGATACAGAACTGGTTGGCAGACAGAAAGCAAAGAGTTGGAATAATCGGGTCTTTTTCTGAGTGGCAGGCAGTGACTAGTGGGGTACCGCAGGTATCGGTCCTTGGACCCCAGCTATTCACAATATATATTAATGATCTAGACAAGGGAACTAGATGTAATATCTCCAAATTTGCAGATGACACAAAGCTGGGTGGGCGTGTGTGCTGTGCGGAGGATGCCGAGAAACTCCAGGATGATTTGGACAGGTTGGGTGAGTGGGCAGAAGCATGGCAGATGCAATATAACATGGATAAATGTGAGGTTATCCACTTTGGTAGCAAAAACAGGAAGGCAGATTATTATCTGAATGGTAATAGATTGGGAGAAGGGGAAGTGCAACGACACCTGGGTGTCCTTGTGCACCAGTCGCTGAAGGTAAGCATGCAGGTGCAGCAGGCGGTTAAGAAGGCAAATGGTATGTTGGCCTTCGTAGCGAGAGGATTTGAGTACAGGAATAAGGATGTCTTGCTGCAGTTGTACAGGGCCTTGGTGAGACCACACCTTGAGTATTGTGTGCAGTTTTGGTCGCCTTATCTGAGGAAGGATGTTCTTGCCATGGAAGGAGTTCAGCGAAGATTCACCAGCTGATACCTGGGATGGCAGGAATGACGTATGAGGAGAGATTGGGTCGATTAGGTTTGTACTCATTGGAGTTTAGAAGAATGAGAGGGGATCTCATCGAAACTTATAAAATTCTAACAGGACTAGACAGACTAGATGCTGGAAGGATGTTCCCGATGGTCGGGGAATCCAGAACCAGGGGTCACAGTCTAAGGATATGGGGTAGGCCATTTAGGACAGAAATGAGGAGGAATTTCTTCACCCAGAGAGTGGTGAACCTGTGGAATTCTCTACCACAGAAGGCAGTAGAGGCCAATTCATTAAATATATTCAAGAAGGAGTTGTATATATTTCTCAAGGCTAAAGGTATCAAGGGGTATGGGGAGAAAGCAGGGACCGGGTACTGAATTTGGATGATCTGCCATGATCGCATTGAATGGCGGAGCAGGCTCGAGGGGCCGAATGGCCTACTCCTGCTCCTATCTTCTATGTTTCTGTGTTTCTATGTTTCTGCCACAAAGATATAGCGGCAGAGCCTCTGAGGAATTTCAGGGCCAGGGTGGCAGGAATTCCGATGCATTAGTTCTCAGCCCACCCTGGTAGCAGCTGTGAAGTGCTAGATTGTATAAATGCAGAGATTAGACAAGCATGTAGCAAAGGCAGAGTGGTTTTAATGGGGGATTTTATAGAATCATAGAATGGTTACAGCACAGAAGGAGGCCATTCGGCCCATCGAACCTGTGCCAGCTCTCTGCGCGAGCACTTCAGCTAGTCCCACTCCCCAGCCCTTTCCCCGTAGCCCTGCAAAAAATGTTCCTTCAGGTACTTATCCAACTCCCTTTTGAAAGCCACGACTGAGTCGGTCTCCACCACCTTAACTTTCATATAGATTGGGATAAGCAGAGTAGCACATGTCAGAATGGTACTGAATTTCTTGAGAATGTCAGGGATAGCTTCCTACAACAATATGTCCTAGAGGCAAAAAGGGGGCATGCCATAGTGGATTTAGTAATGAGCCAGATTTAGTTAACAGTCTAACTGTGCATGAACATTTATCCAGTAGCAATCATAACATGATCGAGTTCAATGTAACATTTGAAAGGGAGAAATGCAAAACAGCTACATAGGCTGTGTAATAATAATAAATAACTTCCGGAGGAAGTTATGTGCACATCACTTCCTGTGAACTGTGAACTCTGTGCATACATCACTTCCTGTGCATACGTCACTTCCTGTGTTTGGACTAGTATAAATACTGAACTGCTCAGTATAGTAAAAGGGCTTCTCCTAGAGGCATGGTGAAGACCGCTCTTGTACATAGTATGATTATAAGTTGTTTAAAGCTTACTTTAAAGTTCCTTGATGTGTGAGACTTTTTATTACATCAATTTAAACAACTTAGTATTTACACTCACAAATACTAGACCTTCGGACAAACTCGGAGTTAAGGATCCAGGGAACCACCCATCATGGAAAACATCCTTAAACCTACTCGTCTGGACTTGGACCCAAACGCACCAGCAGCTGGCAAGGTATGGAAGCATTGGTACCGTACTTTTGAGAATTTTCTTGATGAATGTAAAGCGAATGCTTCTACTAAACTGAGGATACTTATCAACTATGTGACCCCAACAGTGTTTGAATATGTTGATGAATGGGATAATTACGATGAGGTGATCCGGGCACTTAATAAACTATATGCCAACACCGCAAATGAGGTCTATGCTAGACATCTACTGGCCACAGCCCGACAAGGGCCAGGGGAATCGATTAATTAATTCCTTCAAGAACTTCGCAGGCTCAGCGTAGATTGTAACTTTCAGGCAGCCTCGGCTGAGCTGTACCGCGAAGAAATGATTCGTGATGCTTTCATCTGCGGGATTGCCTCTCCATTTATACGCCAGTGTCTGCTAGAAAGTAAAACACTTGAGCTACAAAAGGCTTTTGACCTGGCTTGTTCTCTGGATTTGGCAAAGAAAAATGCAGACCTCTATCAGCTGCCCAGATCTCGATCTGCTGCTGTAACTGCAACCAGACGATTCAAGACTTTTTATTACATCAGGCTGTGATTTTATGAACCTCGGCGGGTCCATGGCGGGTGATGTCAGTGGTGGGTCCTAACCCCGCTACTGTTTCCATCCCGGCCTCTGAAATGAATTTCCCGAGATTGGGCTTATTAAGCCCGCCCAGCACATTACTCGACTAATTAGAGGAAACGCATCTGGTGACGTTATTGGATTACGGGTCATCAGCCGGTTTCCTTAATGGGACCATGCGCAAATTAATTTTGACATTTGTGCTGTCAGTGTTCTGCAGCATTGAGGTGCTGCAAACACTGACAATCACTGCACAGAGGTGCACGACTGCACCCATGACTCCCTCCATATGTACAGCACGCAGGGAGGTCCTCTTCCATTCCCATGTATGGAAGAGACCTCCCTAGGAGATCAACACAGCCTGGTTGCACATTGCAGAGGAGGGTACAAGCAGGGATGTGGTCAGGAGGACCTGCGTGCAGTGCAGCAAATGTTTCAATGATCTCAGTAGATCATGAAATGTTAGTACAAAGCCACACTCAACCTCATCCTGCTGTGCCTCCCATCACATCCCCATCACATTGCATTCCCTACCCTGCTCTTGCACATTCTTATTCACACCAACTTTCCTTGCACCTCCACCCATCCCTCTCTATCTACATTAACACAGCCCCACATCACTAGCCACCCCTCACACTCACCCTCATCCTAGTGCAATCATACCAACTAACAACATACAAGGGTAGGCACTTGGGTGTTTTATGCAATGTTCATGTAAAGTTTCTGTTAATGTGGTGTCAAACAATGAAACCTTTATTCTCAACACTTTGTGTTCTTGGACACATTTGTGTGCACCTTTGGAAGTGGCTTAGTGAGTTACAGTGAATAGTGAGGTATAATGGTGCCCCCCGCAATGGTGATGAGTGTGAAAGGAATGGCTTGGGCATTGTAGGGATGCTTTATGGTGTTGGTGTGGGGTGGTGGCAACCTGGCGCATCATGTGGCAGCCAGGGTGTACAGCGTCAAGTGAAGTAAATCTGGCCATAGTGAGGCTATCCCTGGCCTCCCAAGCAGCAATGTGTTCGGGTACTGATGCCCTCTGTCCTGTGTAGCATCAGTTGATTGCGGAGAAGGTTGGTGTTGTTGTCAGTGCTGCTGGTGTGCCTGGAGATGCTGGTGTTGGGGCTGATTGTGGTGGGATTCTGAGGACCAAGATGAGATTGTTTCAAGGGCACCCATGCTGATGGAATAGATGGCAGGTGAAGTAACGATGACAGAAGTGATCTGTCAATGGTGGGAGAGGTAATGAGGTCAGACTGGATGGAGACATGTGTAAAGACTTGCAGCATCCTGAATCTGTAGTGGAAATGCAGTTTAGAGAAGCTAATGGTTAAGGGAACATGTCGCAATCAGCTGGGTGCTTTGATTTGACATTTGAAGCTGTCAACTCATCAGCTGATTCAATGGCCACTGACCTCCCGCCTCAGCTTCACACACAGCAGGAAACTGCACAGCAGGAAACCAGTGGGAAAACTGTCAAATCCAAAAAACTGGGAAAAAACCATTGATAAGTGTCTGTAAACAAGCCACTAATGATTTTAATTGCCCCCCCTCCCCGCCGCTGCATTTTGGGTCTGCTCAGCGCTGACAGACCCGACATTTGGTAAAGGCGCATGGTGGCGGGTTCACAGCAGGGTCCCGACCCACTGGGAAAAAGAACACTTTCCCACCAGACTCACTGACCCCCTGCTAAATCCAGCCCTAAGATTCTAGATTTGGGTAAGACTGACTTCAAAGGGATGAGACAGAGACTGCCCACAATAAACTGGGCAAATCTCTTAATGGGTAAAATGACAGAAGATCAGTGGAAGATGTTCAAAAAATAATTTAAAGTGATACACAACCAGTTTATACCCCTGAGGGGCAAGAGCTGTACATGCCAAAGAAAACAGCCATGGATGACTAAAGAGGTGACAGCATAAAACTAAAAGAAAAAGCATACAAAAATGTGAAAAATAGCACAGATCCTGGTGACTGGGAAAGATACAAAGAACAGCAAAGGGTCACAAAATAGATAATAAGAGCTACAAAAAGGGAGTATGAAAAGAAACTTGCAAGGGATATCAAAATCAACACAAAGAATGTTTACAATTATATTAGGAAAAAGAGGGTAGTCAGGAGCAATGTTGGCCCTTTAAAAACTGAAAGTGGTGATACTGTCAATGATAATAAGGAAATGGTGGACATGTTGAATAATTACTTTGTGTCAGTATTTACAGTAGAGGAAGAAATCCCAAAGAAACTAATATTAAATCAGGGATAGGGACTCAATAACATTAATGCAAGTAAAATAACAGTAATGAAGTCAATTAGAAAGAGTGACAAATCCCCAGGACCAGATGGTTTTCATCCCAGGGATTAAGGGAAGTAGGTGAGCACATTGCAGATACCCTAACAATAATCTTCAAAAGTTCTCTCGATTCAGAAACCGTTCTTTAGTTTGGAAAATTGCACATGTCACCCCGTTATTTAAAAATGGCGAGAGAGGGAAACCAGGGAATTATAGACCAGTTAGCCTAATATCTGTTGTCAGGAAATTGCTAGAGTCTATAATTAAGGAGAGGGTGACAGAACAGCTTGAACATTTTCAGTTGATCAGAGAGAGCCAGCATGGATTTGTGAAAGGTAGGTCATGCCTGACAAACCTGATTGAATTTTTTGATGAGGTGACTAAAGTAGTGGGCAGGGAAATGTCTATGGATGTTATTTATATGGACTTCCAGAGGCATTTGATAAAGTCCCACATAAGAGACTGTTAACTAAGGTAGAAGCCCATGGAATTGAGGGCAAATTATTGACCTGGTTAGGAAATTGGCTGAGCGGCAGGAGACAGGCAGTAGGGATAATGGGCAGGTACTCAAATTGTCAGGATGTGACTAGTGGTGTCCAGCAGGGATCTGTTTTGGGGCCTCAACTATTCACAGTATTTATTAACGACTTAAATGATAGCATAGAAAGCCAGATATCCAAATTTGCTGATGACACAAAGATAGGCGGCATTGTAGGCAGTGTAGATAGAAGCATAACATTACAAAGGGATATCGACAGATTAAGTGAATGGGCAAAACTGTGGCAAATGGATTTTAATGTAGGCACATGTGAGGTCATCCACTTTGGACCTAAACAGGATCGAACAGGGTTCTTTCTAAATGGTGAAAGGCTAAAAACAGAGGCGGTCCAAAGAGACTTGTGGATCCAGGTACATAGATCATTAAAATGTCATGAACAGGTACAGAAAATAATCAAAAAGGCTAATGGAATGCTGGCCGTTATATCTCGAGGACTGGAATACGAGGGGGTAGAAGTTATGCTGCAGTTATACAAAGCCCTGGTTAGACCACACCTGGAGTACTGTGAGCAGTTCTGGGCACCGCACCTTCGGAAGGATATATTGGCCTTGGAGGGAGTGCAGCGTTAATTTACCAGAACGATACTCGGACTCCAAGGGTTAAGTTACGAGGAGCAATTACACAAATTAGGGCTGTATTCCCTAGAATTAAAAAAGTTAAGGGGTTATCTGATCGAAGTTTTCAATATATTAAGGGGAATAGATAGGGTAGATAGAGAAAAACTATTTCTGCTGGTTGGGGATTCTAGGACTAGGGGGCATAGTCTAAAAATGAGAGCCAGACCTTTCAGGAGTGAAATTAGGAACATTTCTACACACAAAGGGTGGTAGAAGGTTGGAACTCTCTTCCGCAAACGGCAATCGATGCTAGATCAATTCTTAATTTTAAATCGGAGATTGATAGCTTTCTGTTAACCTAATCTAGGGCACAGTGGCGTCGTGGTTATGTCACTGGGTTAGTAATCCAGAGGCCTGGACTAATGATCCTGTGACGTGAGTTCAAATCCCACCATGGCAGCTGGGGAATTTAAATTCAGTTAATTAAATAAATCTGGAATTAAAAAGCTAGTATCAGCAATGGTAACCAACTATCGGATTGGCATAAAAACCCATCTGGTTCACTAATGTCCTTTAGGGAAGGAAATCTGCTGTCCTTACCCGGTCTGGCCTATATGTGACTCCAGACCCAAAGCAATGTGGTTGATTCTTAATTGCCGTCTGAAATGGCCCAGCAAGTCACTCAGCTGTAAAAGACTGCTACGAAAAACAATAAGAATAAAGCCGGACGGACCACTCGGCATCGACCTCGGCACCGGCTGTGAACACAACAACGGCACACCCAGCCCAGTCAACCCTGCAAAGTCCTCCTCACCAACATCTGGGGACTTGTGCTACAATTGGGAGAGCTGTCCCACAGACTAGTCAAGCAGCAGCCTGACAGTCATACTCACAGAATCATACCTTTCAGCCAATGTCCCAAACTCCTCCATCACCATCCCTGGGTAAGTCCTGTCCCACCGGTAGGACAGACCCACCAAGGGTGGCGGCACAGTGGTATACAGTCGGGAAGGATTGGCCCTGGGATTCCTCAACACTGACTCCGGACCACATGAAGTCTGATAGCTTCAGGTCAAGCATCGGCAAGGAAACCTCCTGCTGATTACCACCTACCGCCCTCCCTCTGATGAATCAGTACTCCTCCATGTTGAACACCACTTGGAAGCAGCACTGAGAGTAGCAAAGGCACAGAATGTACTCTGGGTGGGGACTTCAATATCCATCACCAAGAGTGGCTCGGTATCACCACTAATGACCGAGCTGGCCGAATCCTGAAGGACATAACTGCTAGTCTAGGCCTGCGACATGTGGTGAGAGAACCAACACGAGGGAAAAACCTACTTGACCTCGTCCTCACCAATCTACCTGTCGCAGATGCATCTGTCCACGACAGTATTGGTAGCAGTGACCACCGCACAGTCATTGTGGAGACGAAGTTCCGTCTTCTCACTGAGGACACCCTCCATCGTGTTTTGTGGCACAACCATCGTGCTAAATGGGATAGATTCAGAATAGATCTAGCAGCTCAAAACTGGGCATCCATGAGGCGCTGTGGGCCATCAGCAGCAGCACAATTGTATTCCACCACAATCTGTAAACTCATGGCCCAGCATATCCCTCACTCTATCATTACCATCAAACCAGGGGACGAATCCTGGTTCAATAAGGAGCGTAGAAGAGCATGCCTGGAGCACCACCAGGTGTACCTAAAAATGAGATGCCAACCTGGGGGAGCTGCAACACAGGACTACATGCATGCTAAAAAGCAGAAGCAGCATGTTATAGACAGAGCTAAGCGATCCCACAATCAATGGATCAGATCAAAGCACTGCAGTCCTGCCACATCCAGTCGTGAATGGTGGTGGACAATTAAACAAATAACAAGAGGGGGCGGCTCCATGAATATCTCCATCCTCAATGATGGTGGAGCCCAGCACGTGAGTGCAAAAGACAAGGCTGAAGCATTTGCAGCCAGAAGTGCCGAGTGGATGATCCATCTCGGCCTCCTCCTGAGGTCCCCACCATCACAGGAGCCAGTGTTCAGCCAATTCGATTCACTCCACGTGATATCAAGAAACAGCTGAGCACACTGGATACAGCAAAGGCTGTGGGCCCCAACAACATCCCGGCTGTCGTGCTGAAGACTTGTGCTCCAGAACTAGCCGCGCCTCTAGCCAAACTGTTCCATTACAGCTATAACACTGGCATCTATCCGACAATGTGGAAAACTGCCCAGGTATGTCCTGTCCACAAAAAGCAGGACAAATCCAACCCGGCCAATTACCACCCCATCAGTCTACTCTCAATTATCAGCCAAGTGATGGAAGGTGTCATCAACAGTGCTATCAAGCAGCACTTACTTACCAATAACCTGCTCACTGATGCCCAGTTTGGATTCCGCCAGGACCACTTGGCTCCAGACCTCATTACAGCCTTGGACCAAACATGGACAAAGCAGCTGAATTCCAGAGGTGAGGTGAGCGTGACTGCCCTTGACATCAAGGCAGCATTTGACTGAGTGTGGCTTCAAGGAGCCCTAGTTATACTGAAGTCAATAGGAATCGGGGGTGGGGGGGAACTCTCCACTAACTGGAGTCATCCCTAGCACAAAGGAAGATGGTTGTGGTGGTTGGAGGTCAATCATCACAGCCCCAGGACATCGCTGCAGCAGTTCCTCAGGGCAGTGTCCTAGGCCCAACCATCTTCAGCTACTTCATCAATGACCTTCCCTCCATCATAAGGTCAGAAATGGGGATGTTCACTGATGACTGCACAGTGTTCAGTGCCATTCGCAACTCCTCAGATAATGAAGCAGTCCATGCCCACATGCAGCAAGACCTGGACGACATTCAGGCTTGGGCTGATAGGTGGGAGGTAACATTCGCGCCACACAAGTGCCAGGCAATGACTATCTCCAACAAGTGAGCATCTAACCACCACCCCTTGACATTCAACGGCATTACCATCATTGAATCCCCCTCCATCAGCAACCATGGGGTCACCATTGACCAGAAACTTAACTGGACCACTCACATAAAAACTGTGGCAAAAAGAGCAGGTCAGAGGCTGGGAATTCTGTGGCGAGTATCTCACCTCCTGACTCCCCAAAGCCTTTCCACCATCTACAAGGCCTAAATTAGGAGTGTGATGGAATATTCTCCACTTGTCTGGATGAGGTCCAACAGCACTCAAGAAGCTCAACACGTTGCGCTGCGATATTCAGTTTCAGCGCCCTAAGAGGGATGCGGAGCGCCTCGAGCCTCGCCCCGTGTCCCTCTTGGGGCGCTCAAGCTGAATTTCCGGCGGTCGCTACTGCTCCAAACGCTGCGCTAAATCCGGCGCCCAGGCGAGCTTGGCACCTTGTTTGCGGCTCCACCCAATTTCTCCCCCATGGTGTTTTTCTCACACATTTCTTATTTCTCCCTCATGATTTATTTACATCTTTTAGTTTTCCCCTTACCTGTAGTGCCTAAAGCAAAATTGCTGAATTTTCCTCAACTCTTCCAATTTGTTTGTTTTAGAATTATTATTTTTACTACCTTTTCCGCCTGAGCCCTCCCCTCCCCCCAACCCCCATTTACTAATTTAAAGCCCTTGTGACTGTCTTATTTATCCTTTCCGCTAGGACCCTGGTCCCAGCCCGGCTCCACCCGTCCCAACGGTACAGTTCCTTCCTGTCCCAAGAAATGAAAAGCCTCTTTCGCATACCACTCCTTTAGCCACGTTTTCAACTCCCTAATCTTCTTATCCCTACGCCAATTTGCACATGACTCGGATAATAATCCAAAGATTATAACCTTTGAAGTCCTGTTTTTAATTTAGCTCCTAGCATTTGGTACTCTCTGAACAGGACCTCTTGCCTATTCTTTCCTTTGTTGTTGGTCCCAACATGGACTTAGATGGGCCTTGGTCTTTTTTTGTCAAGCAATTAATTCCTATGTTCCTAAACAAAATAACATGGTATCTTACAACCCCTCTACAGACTCTCTCTTCTCTGCTGCCTGTGCAGTACTTTGTTTCCAAAAGCCAGACTGCCTTTTGGTGTTTATGGGGGTGATTTTGCCAATGGGGCGCGTTGGAGGCAGGACTGCTGCTTGTTAGGTCGTTGCCCCGCCTCCATTGACTTGTGGGCAACCCACGCTATTTTCCCTTGATTGACCCCAGCGGGCTTAGCAGGCCAATTAAGGGGAAGCCGGTCATAGAGAACGTCAGCGTATGACGTTTCATCTGTCAAAAATTTTTGACAGATGAATTGTCATCGTTTGACAGCTCTGTGAAGCTGTCAAACATTGACATTCTCTGTTGTTTGATGAGTTCTTGTATTCAAGACTCATCAAACCTCTTTCTTTAGCAGAAATTAGATGATTGTTGCATCGGAGAATGCAGCAGCCATTCTGTCATCTCTGCCGATGAGGCGCGGGAGTCTTCGGTTCCCCAACGATTGAAGCCTGCAGGAAGAAACAAAAGTAAGTAAACATTTTCTATCACTTTTCACTCACCTCACATACTTACCTCTCCACACTTGCACCCATCACTTACCTTCACAGCGCACTTTTGCACCCCTCCGACCCCTGCTCGCCTCAGTGACCCTGGCGGGGTTTCCCGACATCGGGAAGCCCGCGCCTCTGTTGGAAAAATGGGAATAATCCTCTTGCCCCGCCTCCATCACCTGTTAACTCCCTATTGCGGGTTGGATGGGCACCCGCCCCCAGATTCTGCCATTTTCCCGGCAGTCCCACCTCCATACCCGCCTCGCCAGGGCTGGCAAGACCGCGCCTTCAGTTTCTGTTTTACAAAGCCTGATGGCAGTGTTAATTTTTAATCAAAACTGACTACCCTCAAGAGCAGAGTCCGTCAGCCTAACTTGGAAAGGACCCTGACTGAGTACAAATAAATAGGCGTGACACACAAACGACGAGTGCGAATGGTCGCTGGAATGTCCAATGACCTTTTAATGTCTCCGTGACGCTGCTTCAAACACCTTGTCTGTAAACTAATATATACTTTCCTGTTATCCTGCAAACTTAACACCATTAAAGCGAAGTCTTTCTTAATTTTTTTTAAATAAATCATATCTAGATCCATTCCATGGAAAAATGGTCAAAGTATCCAGAGATATGACTGTGCTGAAGTCTGATAGTGGAGTGGGGCTTGAACCCACAACATTTGGACCCAGATGTTTGAGTGCTACCTATTGAGTCAAGCTGATCTGTAGGGGAGTGTAGGTCGGGGCATCTATTAACTGGTTTATGGTAACATACCTGGCCAGCAGCCTTTTTGCCTGCTGCACTGTAAAGCAATTTTAACAGCGGTTCCGAATCGCTACCCCACCTTTCAGTTCTGACTGGAGGACTTACAATTAATGATATTAAAGCGGACAATTGGTTTGGATGTGAGAAAGTCAAAATTTATTAAACTAAAGAAACCATAATCAAATATAAACTATACCACACGAACACAGTAAATGTAGTAAAAGTGTATAACAGAAGGGGGGTACAGACGGCGAAAACGAGGGATACAATGACTACAATGTTATTTAAACAATCTTAGCAATTCCCTTAAATCACCACCCCAAACTCTTTGCTAGGTTGTCTTGTTGAGGAGTCAGAACACCCTGCTCACCTGTGGTCCAGCGAAGTAAAAAGAGAGAGATCGCTTCTCAGTAGCTATCTTTAAACCTGTGTGTTGCTGCCGTTCTGTCTGGAAAAATTCCTGCCTAAAGTTCCAGTACACAAACAAAAGGACTGATTGGTTGCTGAATTGCTTGTTTAAACATAGCCAGCCATAATCGGCCTCGGGTCAAGTGGGCAACTCCTGACCTCCCTGGGTTGATTGACAGGTCTTTCACACAAACACATTACAAGCTGTAAACCTCTGTGTTTGACCGGGCTCAAAAGCACAAACTTTAATCAAGATGTTCTTTCTCAATGTGTGTGAATACTTCCACGAATTTCCTCGATTCCGTTGTAGTCCAGCTCAGCCCAGCTCAGCAGTCTTTCATGGTTCTGAGCATGCTTTAAAACATTGATCTGACCCAGAGGCAATTCAAAACACATAAATCTTCATCCACGATGTGGACCAATGTTTCTCTTGTTTTCAGGGGAATTTTGCGAAACCCCTACAGGAGGAATGGAGAATGTGGGAGAAAATCTCACTGTGTCCTGCTTTAACCCATTCTTCACTGGGATCTCAAAACCATGGAACACCCTACCTTTGTCAGTCTTTAGTTCCTCCCATAATCCACAGGCGTTTGAAACCCACGCTTGATCTCGACTGAACACTGCTTCCCAAGTTTATCTGGTCTGCTCCCCAACTCTTTTCAACCCTGGTCGTGTCCTGCTCTATTGGCAACTAGATTTCTCAATATCAAAACAAAACCTTTTGCTTTTCACAAGTAATCTCCTTATGTAAGTCTGAATAAATAAGGAGAAACTGTTTCCACTGGCAGGAGGGTCGGCAACCAGAGGACACAGATTTAAGATAATTGGCAAATGAGCCACAGGGTGGAAGCAGACTCAACAGTAACTTTCAAACAGAATTGGATAAAAACTTGAAAAGGAAAGATTTGCAGGGCTATGGTGCAAGAGCAGGGGAGTGGGACTAATTGGAGAGCTCTTTCAAAGAGCCGGCACAGGCACGATGGGTTGGATGTCCTCCTTCTGTGCTGTATGATTCTATGTTATTTCAGATTCACGACTGTACAAATAGCTTGAATGTCCCGTACATATGGTTTGCATCCCCTGTACAAAATGGTGCCCAGCTCCTCCATCAATTTTGCAAGATAGTTCTGCTATTGCCAGTGCTTAAGCAACATGGGCACTGACTGGAATGCCACTGAGCATGAGTTGGAGCAGAGGATAGCTTTGTGACCCTGTCTTGGTGTCATCCTATTCCCATTACCCGATTGCCAATTGCTTTGACACTCGCAGTCACATTTTGACTGCAATTTGTTGTGTGGATGATATGTGAATGGATTTGAGCAGAAAAGAAAGAGCCTGCAAAAGGTCAAAGACTCCCTACATGTTATTTGACCAAATAATAAGATCTGAAATGAGTTCTGCTAAAATTGGCTGGCAGCTCAAAACTGCCTCTGAAATGGAGTCATTTGTTGGCTCCTGTTTGCTCTGCACATTGCCCTGCAATCCCTTCGTTTACATTCATGGTAAAAGGTTCTTGACATAGATTTTGATTTAGGAGACAGTAAGTAGACCTCTACGCTTCCGCTCCTGTTTGGTTTCCATCAGTAAGATTAGTGCTTTCCACCTTACAGATTGCCTGTTTAATAGATGCATATTTTTAAGCCAAGCGTTCCTATCAGGTGAATCTCCACCAGCGCCTGGTTCTGTTAAGTGCTTAATAATCATGATAGGTTTTTGGACCGAGATGTCATCTTCAAGTTGAAGGTACTCTGCCTGCACGTGCTTAGTTGTGTCAGGTCACGAAATGCCCCCTCACTCTATTTTATCATCTTCTGATTGATTCCCTCAACAAATATCATTCATCTCACAAGGCGGGACTGGGGCGGCCAGGGTCAGTGTCGTGGACCCAGCCCGCTCCTGGCTCCAGCCCGCACTCTCCCAGTGACTTTCCCCTGATTGGGCTTGTTAAGCCCGCCCAGTGAGGTTCCCGGCCAATTAAACGGAAGCGGGTCTGATGACGTCACTTGATGACGCGTCATCATCCGGTTTTCTTAAAGGGGCCATGTCCACATTCATTTTGACAGTTGTGCTGTCAGTGTTCTACAGCATTGAGGTGCTGCAAACACTGACAAGCACTGCACAGAGGTGCACGGTTGCACCCAGGCTCTCCCTTGACTCCGAGTCACAGCACATAGGGAGGTCCTCTTCCCTTTCAAGGGCAGAAGAGACCTCCCCAGGAGACCAACGCAGCCTGGTTGCACATTGCACAGGAGG
Organism: Somniosus microcephalus; assembly: GCF_052327205.1. Lineage (NCBI taxonomy): Eukaryota > Metazoa > Chordata > Chondrichthyes > Squaliformes > Somniosidae > Somniosus > Somniosus microcephalus. The sequence continues at coordinate 18,352,438 of NC_141006.1, read as the reverse complement.
ACACAAGCAGGGATGTCATCAGGAGGACCAGGCTGCAGTGGTGCAAACCTTTCAATGCTCTCAGTAGATCACAAAACATTACTGCAAAGCCACACTTAATCTCATCCTGCTATGCCACTCCTCACATCCCCATCACTCTGCCTTCCCTACCCTATTCCTGCACATCTTTACTTACCTTGCACCTCCACTGATCCCTCTCTATTTACATTATCACTTCCCCATTTCACTAGCCACCCCTCACACTAACCCTCATCCTACTGCAAGCATCAAGTGAAGTAAATCTGGCTATGGTGATGCCATCACTGGCCTCCCAGGCAGTAATGTGGTTGGGTGCTGATGGCCTGTGTCCTGTGCAGCATCAGGGGATTGCGGAGAAGGTTGGTGTTGTTGGTGATGTTGGAGTGCCTGGTGATGTTGCTGTTGGGGCTGATCGTGGAGAGATTCAGAGGACCAAGGTGAGATTTATTCAAGGGCACCGATGTTGCTGGAATAGAGGGCTGCTGAAGTTGAGATGACAGAAGCGATCTGTCAATGATGAGAGAGCTTGCTCCAAGGAGGTGACAGTGGAGAGAGAGTTTACTCCAAACACTTCCAAACTGCATACAGCTCAAAAGAGTCTTCCAAGTCCAAGCTTCTGACATTGGAAAGTGACCACCTGTGAAATGGTAGCTTTTATACCACTTTTGCAGCTGTCACCTAGTCACAGCAATGGGGCGACATAGAGAACCCAACCTACTTACCTGATGTGATCTCCGAACAATGTGAACCTCGTTAAAAAAAAGTGGTAAAATAAAAATAGGCTGGCATAATAGTAGTTAACAAGCGTTTAGCAAGCAGTTAACTATCTAAATGCCTCCCCTACTTCTTGGTGTCGAGTCTGTTCTGAAATCGCAGACCCGACACTTTCGAAACTTGCATGGAGGTGGGCTCACAGCAGGCTCCCAACCCACTGTCAATCATTTCGATTTTGACAGCGGACCCACCTCCGAACCGGCACTTTGAGCACCGGCAAAATTCAGCCCGCTGTGTGGGAGGTTGTTATTGCAAAATGGCTGCCATGTTTTCCGACATAATAAGTCACTGCACCTCAATATAATTCATTGCGTGGGGCACTCTGAGAGTTTCGATAAGGTTCTAACGAAATGCAAGCAATCAGTTTTATCCTTCTCTCTTTCTCCACCTATTTTAAATTTATTTTATTTTGCCTCCACTTTGAATCTCCCCATTAACACCCCGCCCACTCTGCATGCTCTACAAAATTGCTTGACCAAGAACAAAGATGGATGATTGGTCCCAAGCTCGCTGCCAATGCTGCTTATGAGCCAGTCACTGGGATGATTCTTTAAAAATTGATATTTTTTTATTTTACGGGCCAAGCAGGATACCAACAAGGCTGTAGGTTAGGTTTCAAAGGCCTGTGGATTGTCGGAGGAAGCGAAGGGAGATGAGGACTTCCACTGTTTGAAAGTCTCGAGAACGAACATGTTAGAGTAAGAGATGGTCGAATGAGTCTTGATTTCAATACATTGAGGAATCAATGAGGATTAATAGACTTAGGATGGTGTATTTGGAATGAATGCCTTTGTTACCTCTAGACTTGACTATTCCAATGCTGTCCTGGCCAGCCTTGTAAGAATTCGCAATAATTTACAGTTCTGAAGATCAATTTTTTTTGATTAAAGAATCCCTGGGCGTTGTGCTTTTAAATTTCCAGGGATAAAAATGTCTGTCACCACATGGCCGAAGACAAAGGACAATGCTTTGTTTACAAAGCAATTGAATGCTATTAGCATTTGTTTGTATATCGAGTGGATACATCTAAACTGCAGAAGAGACTTTTGTATCTTGAATGGGAACCGTTTAAAAACTGAATGGGTTTTTAAATCACCCAGCACTGGACAATAGGGCTGTTGCATTCTCTTTTGTTTTAGCCCAGGTGAACTCCGGATGTGGGCGGGATCATTTCGGCCCCACAGTGCAGACTCTAACCCAGTCCAACCACTTTGAGTTAGCCAATCACAGCTTTCTCTTGTGTATTGGACCCTTTGGGTGGGTAATTTTGCACACAGCCCTTGCAGGGCAGAATGGCAGGACCTCACCAGGTATAAAAGATAGCTGCTGAGAAGCTATCACTCTCTTTACTTCGCTGGACCACAGGTGAGCAGGGTGTTCTGAATCCTCAGCAAGGCAACCTAGCAGGAGTTTGGGGTGGTGATTTGAGGGGAATTGCTAAGATTGTTTAAGTAACATTGGAGCCATTTTATCCCTCGTTTTCGCCGTCTGCAACCCCATTATATAGTTTTACTGTAATTACTGTGTTCGTGTGGTATAGTTTATTCTTTTGATTGTAGTTTATTTAGGTAATAAAACTTGATTTTTCTCTCATCCAAACCACTTGTCCGTTTTAAAATCATTAATTATAAGTTCCTCCACTCAGAACTGAAGGAGGGGTAGCGATTCAAAACCGCTGTTTGTAAATTGGTTTAGAGTGCAGCAGCAAAAAGACTGCCGACCAGGTGAATTACCGTAAACCAGGTAAAAGGTTGGAATTGGTCAGAGCTCAGAGGCAAAGGCTGCTGGCCTGGTAAATTACCTTAAACCAGTTAAAAGAAGCCCCGCCCCCCTTACAAATGGCAAGCCAGGTAGGAGTGGAGGCAGTTTTTGATTTAATAAGTGGTCTGGATCTGGAGAAAGTACCAGCTCTTGTTTCTCTCATTTTCAGTATGTGGGTAGCCCTGCAAATTTTAGCGGCAGTGTGTAGGCTGACCTATCAGGGTATAGGTGGCTGGTTTAGGAAGGGTGAGATGAGCGTGCAGGAGGAGGTTAAAGAGGCCAAGAATCGGGAGTCCCAGCTTGAAAAATGCCAGGCGGAGGTAGAACGCCTCGGAGAGGTGTATGAGGCCAGAGCTAGTGGAATGAGGGTGCGGGAAGGAAATGCACACCTCACACTAGAGGTCACGAAATGCCAGGCATTTATAGAGCGCCTTGTGCAGGAAGTCACAGAGGCAAGGGACTGTGAGATGAGGCTACGGGAGGAAATCGCACACCTCACCCAAGAAGCTAGCGAGGGAAAAAGCCATGCAAGAAACAAGACAGAGTTCCTAAAGTACCAAATTATAGAAGTAAAGCGGAACGTGATGAGACTGCGGGAAGAGAATGCCCGCCTCACCTCAGAAGTAACAGAGCAGGAGGAGAAGGTTAGGGAGGTAAAGGCAGCTTATAAGCTGGCCTGCGCCCTAAGGTTTGAGGAAGCAGATCATGGCCCCTGTAGGGCAGAGATAGAAAGCCTTAACATGGCTTTAAATGCAGCAAGGGGGATGATTTGTCTGATCAGCCCCAAGGCAGGTCAGCTGGACTTTACTGGCAGCCCAAGTAGAACCATCCCACAGGCAGCACCCAGAACGGTGCTGGATTGGGAAATAGAGACCCCAAGACCGCAGCCCACAGCTCCGAGTCTTGAGGAGCTCTGGCAGCGAGGAGGGGTGGACAATGGGGTGGTAGAACACCAGCAGGTCCCGCTAGGCAGGCGGGGACCAGGACCAGTGTACCCCCTCCAACAACGGAGGTACGGTCCACCCGTGAGGAGTGAGCCTGAGAATAGGAATCCTCAGCGCACAGCAAGTTCGAGTTCACAGGCAAGCACTGTGGCTTGTGTGGGGGGAGGAGCCATTCATGTTCAGAGTAAGCTGTTTAAGCCAGGGAACAGGGAAGGAGAGTTCTGGGACCACTGTAGAGCAGGTCCAGTAGCAGAAATCCGGGACAAGGGAGGCACACGGGATAGTTTTGGCCCCAGACGAAAGGCAGGTCCAAAATTCCCCAGTTAAAGCCACCTGGGTGAGGGAACATGAGTTTGCTGTCCATGCAAGTTCAAGTTCACAGCCTACAAAGACAGGCAATGTGGCTTGCTTCCAGGGACAGGTTGTCCTGCCCACAAATTGGAACACTTCCCCACCCCAGTGGGACCTAAATTTTGGCAAAAACTTAAATTCGAACCAAAGTTTAAATTTGAGCAAGTTAGGTGGCTCAGAAACAAAGAAACAGCAGCCTGGGATTAGAAATCAGCAGGCTGCTGCCCATTCATTCACTGAAACTGCCCGCGCAGGCGCTGATCTGGAGACAGGAATCCCTCAGTCTTCCGAACAGCAGATTCACGCAGGTGCAGTGGCCTGTTTAAAGGGACCAGCTTCTCAGCCAGCTTCTAGAGTGGTCCCCCCCATGATGTGGGACACTGGGGGGGCAGGGATAGCAATCCCTCTTGCAGGAGACATAGGGAGAGGGCTGACACCAGGTTTTAAACATGGGGAGGAAAATTTCCAGCCACCAGCAGCGGGTGGTGAGAGTATACCTGCCCCCAGCACAGGAGTGGGCAGGGAAGAGCAGACAAACCCAGAGAGAGATTTGCACCGGCAGGCTGCCAGGTACATTATACAGTGCGGGCTATTTGGACATGGGGGAGAAGGTTCCCAGCCAGCTGGGGCTGTGACCCAAGCTCAGGGTCCGCCAGCCAAAGTTTCCCCTATAGAGACACCCCTCAGAAGGTCTCAGCAGGTGCCCCAGCCTAAGAAAGCATGGTCACCCACTTTACAGTGGAGTAGGGCGGTCTCCCGAGCCAGGGAGAAGCCAGAGAACAGAGGCCCCCACTCAACAGCCATAGGCTGCGAGGGACCAGAGACAGGAGGCAGTCCAGCTTCGCTGCAGCCAGCAGCAATCTGCGACAGTGCCAGAGATTAGCCTGGCCATCCGGAGATGGGCGGCATTTGTATTATAGCTTTGGTGTGAATATAGCGTGCTTTTAAGGTGTATTTTAAGTTTGTTGACATAACTAGTTTGAAGTTTAAGTTTAAAGAGTTTAAGTTTACATGTGTGCCGAATGTTTGTTTTTGGTCCGAGGTCGAGGGACCCGACCATGTCTCCACCTAAGGCAGCAGGTCAGTGAGACCTGGCTGCATGTCCTTTTAAGATTTTGCAGGAGATTGGAGAATGAAGCAGCCATGTTCGCCCAGCCCGAGCTGGGCATCGAATGAAGTTATGGAGACAGAATGTTGGGGATCACCTCGCCACCGGACGAATCCAGGAGACCCCGCAGCGATCTTCGGGAAAAACCGGACAGGGTCCGGAGGAACTTGCCTATTCCTCCTACGGGGAGGAGATGGCCCCAGCTGGGTGGGGCATGGCCCCCAACCCAGCAGTATCCTGACCGAAGTTCACTTGCGGGAGACCTCGCTGTTGAGGAGTCATGATGGGGAAGCACGGGCGCCTGGTCATAGGGACGCGTTCCCCGGGAGTGGGTGGTGATGGCCTGGGAAAGATTGTATAGGGGAGGGGGAGACCCAAGAGTCGCGTGGGTGCGTTTGGGGAAGGGAGGAACTCACCCGGGGGCCCACGGGCAAAGTGAGGGTAAGTGTGGCTGGGAAGGATGAAATCACAGAAATCACAGAAACCCCACAGTGCAGATAGAGGCCATTTCGGCCCATCAAGCCTGCACCGACACATATCCCACCCGATCCCCGTAACCCCTATACCAACACATAGCCCACCCTATCCCTGCAACCCCACGTATTTAATCCCCCTAACACTAAGGGTCAATTTATCACAGCCAATCAACCTAACCCGCACATCTTTGGACTGTGGGAGGAAACCGGAGCACCCGGAGGAAACCCATGCAAACACAGGGAGAACGTGCAAACTCCACACAGACAGTCACCCGAGGCCGGATTTGAACCCGGGTCCCTGGCGCTGTGAGGCAACAGTGCTAACCACTATGCCACCGTGCTGAGTGGGTGGCCGGATCAGTGTGGGGCCAGGGATAGCCGCCACACAGGCACCCATCATTTTCTAGAGCCAGTTGTGGGTAGACGGGAGGGGGAAAGACTGGGAGTCGAGATCCCATGCTCCCCGGTCTCGGTCTGTGCTAAGGTATATTTTAAACAGGAGGGGTACCCCGCCTCCACAAAAGGACAAGGGAACGGCTCGGGGCTGGTGGAGCAGACTGGTCTGTAAATCCATTCTGCCTGTTTTAAAGTTTAAGACGATCAAAGGGGGGTGGAAGGTACTTTTACTGCCCGAGTGGGAGGAGCAATGCCCACTCGAATTTCATGACCCATCATCGGCACGTGGTGATCGGGGTTCATTTAAGCATGTTGTTTAATGATTTTTTGTATTTTGTGTTGCAGCCCCAAGTTGAGCAGAGGCGTAGGATCCTCTCCGTGCTTGGGACCAGTTTGTGACAACTCCAAGTTGAGCAGAGGTGTAGGACCCTCTCCGTGCTTGGGGTCATTTTGATCACATTGTGTAACTAAGATTGCAACATTTTGTAATAACTTGTGATGTAAAAAAGTGATTGTAAATTTGGTTTACATTGTATAATTTTATAAGCGTGTAGGGGCATGAGACCCCTTATTGAAAACTGAAGTATCTGTAAGATGCCTACCGTACCATGGTTTTTTTTCTTGAATTTAAGGGGAATAGATGGGACGGGGATCAGTGGCAGATAGCTATTAGGTAAATACAGGGGATGGTTGTTTGTGAGGGGTCAGAAATTATTGCTCATTTCTTCAAGAGGAAACTACAAGCAAGCTGGTAGTATCCAAGGGCGGACTATAAGAATTCGCAATAATTTACAGTTCTGAAGATCAATTTTTTTTGATTAAAGAATCCCTGGGCGTTGTGCTTTTAAATTTCCAGGGATAAAAATGTCTGTCACCACATGGCCGAAGACAAAGGACAATGCTTTGTTTACAAAGCAATTGAATGCTATTAGCATTTGTTTGTATATCGAGTGGATACATCTAAACTGCAGAAGAGACTTTTGTATCTTGAATGGGAACCGTTTAAAAACTGAATGGGTTTTTAAATCACCCAGCACTGGACAATAGGGCTGTTGCATTCTCTTTTGTTTTAGCCCAGGTGAACTCCGGATGTGGGCGGGATCATTTCGGCCCCACAGTGCAGACTCTAACCCAGTCCAACCACTTTGAGTTAGCCAATCACAGCTTTCTCTTGTGTATTGAACCCTTTGGGCGGGGAATTTTGCACACAGCCCTTGCAGGGCAGAACGGCAGGACCTCACCAGGTATATAAGATAGCTGCTGAGAAGCTATCACTCTCTTTACTTCGCTGGACCACAGGTGAGCAGGGTGTTCTGAATCCTCAGCAAGGCAACCTAGCAGGAGTTTGGGGGTGGTGATTTGAGGGGAATTGCTAAGATTGTTTAAGTAACATTGGAGCCATTTTATCCCTCGTTTTCGCCGTCTGCAACCCCATTATATAGTTTTACTGTAATTACTGTGTTCGTGTGGTATAGTTTATTCTTTTGATTGTAGTTTATTTAGTTAATAAAACTTGATTTTTCTCTCATCCAAACCACTTGTCCATTTTAATATCATTAATTATAAGTTCCTCCACTCAGAACTGAAGGAGGGGTAGCGATTCGAAACTGCTGTTTGTAAATTGGTTTAGAGTGCAGCAGCAAAAGGCTGTTGGCCAGGTAAATTACCGTAAACCAGTTAAAAGATGCCCCCCTTACAGCCTCTCATCTTCCACCCGACATAAACTTGTGCCCATCCGCAACTCTGCTGCCCATATCTTAACTCGCACCAAGTCTCGTTCACCCATCACCCATGACTGCTGACCTACATTGGCTCCCGGTCTGACAACGCCTCAATTTAAAAATTCTCATCATTGTTTTCAAATCCCTCCATGACCTCGCCCCACCCTATCTCTGTAACCTCCTCCAGCCCTATCTCTCTCTGAGATATCTGCCCTCCTCCAATTCTGGCCTCTTGAGCTTCCCCAATTTTAATCGCTCCATCATTGGTGGCCGTGCCTTCAGCTGCCTAGGCCATAAGCTCTGGAATTCCTTCCCTAAACCTCTCTGCCTCCTCTACCTCTCTCTCCTCCTATAAGATGTTCCTTACAAGCTACCCTCTTTGACCAAGTTTTTGGTCATTGTCCTGATATCTCCTTCTGTGGCTCAAAATCTTTTATTTCTAACGCTCTTGCTAAGCACCTTGGGACATTTTGGTATGTGAAAGGTGCTATATAAATACAAGTTGTTGTTGTTGTACAGAGGAAGGTGAGGAGTACTGATTGTAACTGTATCGATAAAATAGAGAAAGGTTGTGGTGGAGAGGGGAAGGTTGGAGGTGTGTGAGGATGTCCAGTCACTCCTCGATATTTCCTGTATGGCAGCATCTGTATTTACATCACTGCCCACCTGCTGTGGCTGGAGGGATGGGAATCTTCCAATGAGGTCAAATCAGTCATGCAAAGCCCATGTCCCACCAACACGTTGGGGCTCCAAACTACCACATGACAGTCCTTGCACCGACAGTGGACCTGTTACTTCAGTAGGAGTCTGAATGGAGCATTCTGTAATGTTTCTTTATTTCACAGTTGGAGAGTCTTCCAGTTATTGAGTGAGTCTGTCCCAGAAATGGCCGCAATTCTGTAATGGTTATCCAGTGTGTACAGAAATAAATCAAAATAGAGAAAAAATGAGGCGGTGCCTTTGAGTCTCATGTCTCAAAGCAATTCCCACAATTAATTATTTTGAAGTGCAGTGTCTAAAGTTAAGGCACATGGGATTTGGGGCAAGGTATTGACTTGGATAGAAAACTGGTTTGCAGACAGAAAGCAAAGAGTTGGAATAAACAGGTCTTTTTCCGAGTGGCAGGCAGTGAATAGTGGGTTACCACAGGGATCGGTCCTTGGACCCCAGCTGTTCACAATATATATTATTGATCTAGACAAGGGAACTAGATGTAATATCTCCAAATTTGCAGATGACACAAAGCTGGGTGGGCGTGTGTGCTGTGAGGAGGATGCCGAGAAACTCCAGGATGATTTGGACAGGTTGGGTGATTGGGCAGAAGCATGGCAGATGCAATATAACGTGGATAAATGTGAGGTTATCCACTTTGGTGGTAAAAACAGGAAGGCAGATTATTATCTGAATGGCAATAGATTGGGAGAAGGGGAAGTGCAACAAGACCTGGGTGTCCTTGTGCACCAGTCGCTGAAGTTAAGCATGCAGATGCAGCAGGCGGCTAAGAAGGCAAATGGTATGTTGGCCTTCGTAGCGAGAGGGTTTGAGTACAGGAACAAGGATGTCTTGCTGCAGTTGTACAGGGCCTTGGTGAGACCACATCTTGAGTATTGTTTGCAGTTTTGGTTGCCTTATCTGAGGAAGGATGTTCTTGCCATGGAAGGAGTTCAGCGAAGATTCACCAGGCTGATACCTGGGATGGCAGGAATGATGTATGAGGAGAGATTGGGTCGATTGGGCTTGTACTCGCTGGAGTTTAGAAGAATGAGAGGGGATCTCATTGAAACTTATAAAATTCTGACAGGACTGGACAGACTAGATGCATGAAGGATGTTCCCGATGGTCAGGGAGTCCAGAACCAGGGGCCACAGTCTAAGGATAAAGGGTATGTCATTTAGGACAGAAATGAGGAGGAATTTCTTCACCCAGAGAGTGGTGAACCTGTGGAATTCTCTACCACAGAAGGCAGTAGAGGCCAATTCATTAAATATATTCAAGAAGGAGTTGGATATATTTCTTAAGGCTAAAGGGACCAAGGGGTATGGGGAGAAAGCAGGAACAGGGTACTGAATTTGGATGATCAGTCATGAACACATTGAATGGCGGAGCAGGCTCGAGGGGCCGAATGGCCTACTCCTATCTTCTATGTTTCTTATTGCAGAGGGAAACACAGCAGAATTATGTGCACAGCAAGATCCCATAAATGCCCTGTCTGAAAATTAATGTATACCTACCCGTTGTCCTGTGAATTTAACCCATTAAAGCAATATCTAACTTATAACACATTTAAAATAACTTGCATCGAGATCCTTTCCCTGGAAAAGGATGCTAAACCTCTATAAAACAGTTTGGAGAGGGTGCAGAGGAGATTTACTACAATAATTCCAGGGATGAGGGATTACAGTTATGTGGAGAGACTGGAGAAGCTGGAGTTGTTCTCCTTAGAGCAGATAAGGCTAAGAGGAGATTTGATAGCGGTTTTCAAAATCATGAAGGGGTTAGATAGATTAAATAAAGAGAAACTGTTCCCATTGGCTGAAGGGTCGGTAACCAGAGAGCACAGATTTCAGGTGATTGGCAAAAGAACCAAAGGCGACATGAGGACAAACTTTTTTACACAGTGAATGGTTAGGATCTGGAATGCACTGCTCGATGGGGTGGTGGAGGCAGACTCAATAGTAGCCTTCAAAAGGGAAGTGGATAAATACTGAAAGGAGAAAGAATTGCAGGGATATGAGGAAAGAGCAAGGGAGTGGAACTAACTGGATAGCGCTTCGAAAGAGCCGGCACAGACTCGATGGGCCGATTGACCTCTTTCTGTGCTGTATCATTCTATGATTCTATGAAAATTTGTTAAACTATCCAGAAGCATAACTGTGCAGAAATCCAGGAGTGGGGCGTGAGCCTGCAACCTTCAAGTGAGGAGTGGATTGTTTACATCCACCTGAATCAGAAGACTAAGCTTCAGCTTGAACCTCTTGTCTCTGACAATGCAACACTCCCTCAGTATTGTAGTGGAATATCAGCCTAGATTGAGGGGGAGAAATTCCTTACCTTAGTGCCACCTGTTTAGAGCCACCTGTTTAGCACGACGTCAAGTGAAGAAAGTGGCAGCCGCCACTCTTCCGCCAGCTGGTAGCCGGTCCAGCGGCGTCTGCCATTCTCCGATGCAACAACCATCTCATTCTGAAGTAGCGCCCTGAAAAAAAATGGCCGAATGGTGACGTCAAGTTGGCGCGCACACCACTGCGAACTTTGACCATGGTGCTGAGTTCAGCGCTGGGTCCTAAGCACTCCAGGTAAACCCAACGTGCAAGCAGACTGTCAGAGGCACTGTCAGCACCTCCTAAAGGGACACACACATCGTTTTTGATTTTATTGAAGTAGTGGCTTGCTGCAATAGATGTTAAAAGTTTTCTAAGTTTGTAGGGAGTGCTGCTGGATGCTTGCAAGGCCTTGGACGGTACATGAAGGCCTTTGAGAAGACAGAAAATGCTGCAAATACTCAGCAAGTCAGGCAACATCCATGGAGAGAGAAACAGAGTTCACGTCTCGGGTCGAGATGCTGCAGAGGGAAGAGGAAGAAACAGAAGAGCAGGAAGCAGAAGAGGATGAAGCAAAAGGATAAAACCCAGACAGCCCCTTTCTGGCTGGGATATCCGGGATGGAATCATCTGCCTACAGTCCCAGTGACCACAACCCCAATTCCCTTTTCAACATTAGTCCCACATCTTACCTTCCCTCTGTTACTGACCATCACAGCGTTCTCTTGGCCACGATGCTGAGATAAAGTCACCACAAAGGAAACTTTCCAATCAAACTTTATACATCTATCCATCCAATATGATTTCAAGAAATCAATCATCACCCTTGTGCATTCCCTTAGTGACTGTCTTGCGTCTGCCTTTGTCTATCCTACTGATGTCACACAGTGCTACCCCAGTGGCTGCAGCATGGCTGGTGGAAGGCTGCTGACTTTCAGTGGGGGACTCTGCAAATGGTCTTGCTGGGCGACCTTGAGAAGCTGGTGGCTGGGAGTGTCAAATCAATGATGTTCTTCTTCTGCTCCTTCTTCAGTCTCCTCTCCCTCTTCTTGGCCAATCACTGGCTGGGCAGGCTGTATTTCTTGGGTGTGTGAAATGAGGAAGGCACAAGAGTGGAGTTGTGGTGTGGGGAGGGTGGGAAAGTAAGAGTTGCATGCCAGAAAGAGGATAACATATGAGGATACCAGCATCTTGTATCCTTTCAGCCCCGCCGCTGGCCAAGGGCTCAGCCATGCCCCTGCCAAGAATGGCCAGCACCGTCTCCTCCAAGCAGGTGAGGTGAGGCTATGAATGGGAGATGTGCCTCGTGATTGGTGCAGGTTGTTGGTAGGTGAGTGATTGGTGGGGGAGTTGGGGTAGTCGTGCATTGAGCAGTGTGTGAGGCTAGTGGTGCAGTTGGTAGGAGATGGCATTTGAAGATGTATTCACTGACCTTGACCAGTGGTCTGATGTCATGAAGCTTCTTTGGGCACTGGAGCCAGGTGGTGGGGCAACACTGCTGGCAGTGACAGCCTCGGTGATCTGATCCTACATCTTTCTTTCTGGAGGGCCTCCTGTGGGTAGAGAGCCTGTCTTGCAGTGCTGACCCCCTGCACAAAGCTGGAGTGCTGCGTGTGAGACCCTGGGTGCCCCTTCCCTGGTTTGCTGAGCCATTTGTGTTAGTGCTGAAGCACTTTTACCATTTTTTTAGGTGCGGAAGACAATTCAGCTTTAAGAGCTGAAACCTACCATTTGGGAATTATTTTTAATATGTATGTTTATTTTGAAAGGCAGTAAGGACTGAAAATGTATGTTTTCACTTGATTTTAATTTTTATTACTTCTGACTGCAGATTCCCTTTAATTCATTGCCCCTTTAATCGCCCACAATGCCTTGTGAACTCCACAGCCTCACTCCCAGAGGCTGTAAGAAGCAGCAATGCTGACTGTGGATGGGAACGTCGGGTCGGAGGCCTCCATTAACGCCACCAGGAGGGCATTGAACAGTGAGTTAGCGCTGCGCTCCACATCGCCAACCCCCAGCGCAAATTTTTCAACGTTAGCGCTGTGGCCATTTTCAGCGGCCGTTAACGTGAGTTGCCGGTGACACCGACAATTCTCATGGTGCACACGGATCTTTCCCCGTGTGTTCAAGTCCTTGAGTGGGGCTTGAACCCACAACCTTCTGACTCAGAGACTGTTAGGAACTAAGGTGCAACATGCATTACTGTTACAGAACTGAAGCAATATATCAAGCAACCTCATTCATTCAAATACACAGTTCAAGAGAATATGGAGCCATGTGGTCCAAATCGTTACTGTCCAGCTGGGCCAATATTTTTAGAATGCATGGCACACTGCATAATGAATATTCACACTGTGCATCACACAGTGTAGCAACAGTCAAATCTCAAGTCTTTTTCTAGTTTTATTAACCGGGAGGTGAATCTTGCACCTCTCAAAGTGAGGTATGTCAGCTTAAGAAACAAGAAAGGAGCTATTATGCTACTTGGTGTATTTTATAGGCCACCAAATAGTGGGAAGGAGATGGAGGAGCAGATTTGCAAAGAAATTACTGAGCAGTGCAAGAACTATAGAGGAGTGATAATGGGAGACTTTAACTATCCCAATATTGAATAGGGTTAAGGGCAGAGAAGGAGAGGAATTTCTGAAGTGTGTTCAGGAGAATTTTCTTGATCAGTATGTTTCCTGCCCAACGAGGAAGGAAGCATTGCTGGATCTAGTCCTGGGGAATGAAGTGGGGCAAGTGGAGATGTCATAGTCGGGGATCATCTTGGGAATAGTGATCATAGTATCGTAAGGTTTAGATTAGTTATAGAGAAGGACAAGGAGTAATCTAGAATAGAAATACTTAACTGGAGGAGGGTTAATTTCAGTGAATTGAGGAGGGGTCTGGCACAGGTAAATTGGAGTCAAAGACTGGTAGGCATAAATGTAATGGGTGGCCTTTAAAGAGAAGATGATTTGGGTAGAGTCTAGGTACATTCCCACAAGGGGGAAATGGAGGGCAGTCAAAGCCAGAGCTCCCTGGATAACGAAGGAGTTAGAGAGTAGGATGAAGCAGAAAAAGGGAGCGTATGGCAGATGTCAGCTTGATAATACAAGGGAGAATCAGGCTGAATATAAAAAGTACAGAAGTGAAGTGATAAAAGAAATAAGAGGGGCAAAGAGATAGTATGAGAATAGATTGGCGGCTAACATAAAAGGAAATCCAAAGGTCTTCTATAGGCATATTAACAGTAAAAGGGTTGTCAGAGGAGAGGTGAGGCTGATTAGGGACCAAAATGGAGATCTATTGGTGGAGGCAGAGGGTATAGCTGAGGTGCTAAATGAACACTTTGCATCATTGTTTCCCAAGGAAAAGGACTTTGCCAAAGCTACAGTAAACAAGGAGGTTGTCGGGATACTGCATGAGATAAATACTGATGAAGAGATACTGGAAAGGCTGACAGTACTTAAAGTGGATAAGTCACCCAGTCCGGATGGGATGCTTCCTATGTTGCTGAGGGAGTAAGGGTAGAAATGGCTGAGGCTCTGGCCACAATCTTCCAATCCTCCTTAGACACAGGGGTGGTGCCAGAGGACTGCAAATGTTACACCCTTGTTCAAAAAAGGGGAGAAGGATAAATTTGGCAATTATAGGCCAGTCAGTTTAATGTCGGTAATGGGCAAGCTTTTAGAAACAATAATTCAGGAGAAAATTAATAGCCACTTGGACAAGTATGGGCTAATACAAGAGAACCAACATGCATTTGTTAAGGGCAAATGTCTGACTAACTTGATTGAGTTTTTTGATGAGGTAAGAGAGAGGGTGGATGAGGGCAGTGCAGTTGGTGTTGTGTATATGGACTTTCAAAAGGCGTTTGATAAAGTACCACATACTAGGATAATTGGCAAAATTGAAGCCCATGGGATAAAAGGGACAGTAGCAGCATGGATACAAAATTGGCTAAGGGATAGAGAAGAGAGAGTTGTGGTGAACGGTTGTATTCCAGGCTGGAGGGACGTATACAGTGGTGTCCGCTGATAGATTCTAACTGCACACCGAAATCCGCACTCACTAACAGACTCTGCCAATCATTCAGCAGCTTTTATGAAGCCTCTGAGTACAATTAGAATCACTTTAACACTGTGTCACTGTTGCTGCTAAACCAATTGATTTTTTTTAACTGCCATCAAATAAAGTGACAGTAGTGGCTCAGGGGGCAGGTTCCACAGATCCCTTCTCCTGAATCTAAGCAAAGTCTTTGGGGGCGATTTTGGCCTATTACTTTAAATGCTAAAGAGCCTCCAAGGTGGTCAAGCTGGGGTCTTAAGCTGCAATGCCGGTTTCGTCCCCGTTTAGAGCAGGACACCATCTTGGTAAAGGGGTTGAAGCGCGTGCTAGGATCGGCCGCCCCGAGGATTGTTAAGGCTCTGATTGACATTTAAATTGCCTGCTAGGGATCATTAAAGAGGCTGCATGCCATTTTGATGGCTAACGCTTCAACTAACGCCCTCTCTTAACAGCGGCCAGCTGAACAGGAGTAAACGAGTCGTTGCTGAGGATTTCAAGCGCTATTTAAAGCCATGCTCAGCTTTCACTGTTCACTTTACTGATTGAGAGCGACTGACTGCACTGCGTTTGAAGAGGACTTTTGAGACACATCAGAGACTTTCTGGAACACTATGTCAAGACTTCACCAACACTCTATCAACATTTTTCCTGGAAATTCTCTCAGGACTTCACCTAAAACGAGTAAGTGCCGCGCTGCTGTACCCTATTGGACACTTTATAGGAGTCACCAGGAGAAAGGCAGTACTTGGTCATGGGCATCTTGCTAGGGGTCCCCCTTGCTTTGCATGAGGATTGGGAGGAGGAAATGAGGCCAGGCAGAGCAGCACCAGCTGCTGCAGGAGAGAGGGACAGGAGGGACAGGAGGGCCCTCAGCAGGAAGCCCGATCCACCCAGGGTCTTCAGAGAGCACTACTCCAACATTCACATGACCCAAGACCAGTGCATGAGGAGGCTGCGTTTAGCAAGGAGGTCGTCACAGAGATCTGGGGCCTCATGGGACGAAGACACAGACCTCACAGCACAGCCAGGACTGCATTGCCTGTAGCTGTCAAGGTCACATTAACACCTCATTTTTTGCTACTGGAACCTTCCAGGCTGTCACAGGTGATACAAGTCACATATCACAATCCTTTGTGCACTTCTGCATAAGGGAGGTCTCTGTGGCTCTATACGCTCCGAGGAATGACTATATATCATTCCCTATTATCAAAGAAGACCAGAGGAAGAGACTTCTATGATTCGACAGGATTGCGGGATTCCCCATGGTCCAGGGAGCCATTGGGCTGGATTTTCTCAATGGAGATGAGTTGGAGGCGGGGCTGCTGCTTGTCGTATCAATGTCCCGCCTCCATCCTCGTCTGACCAACCAGAGGGATTTTCCCCTGATTGACCTTGTTAAGCCCGTCCTGTGGGCTCAGCAGGCCAATTAGAGAGGAAGTCACTGACAGAGCACGTCAACGTCAGACGTGCTGTCTGTAAAGACTTCTTGGAATAACAAATGCCAGCGTTTGACAGCTCACTGACATTCTCTGTAGTTTGATGAGTCCTTGTGTTCAGGACTCAAACCTTTTAACTTTGTCGATTTCAGATGGCTGTTGGTTCGGAGGATCCAACAGGCAGTCTGTGAAATCGACAACAAGGATGTTGGGTCTCCCGATCCAGAGAGGATGAAGGCTGTAGGAAGAAAACAAGGTAAGTGAACATTTTTTTACACTTATCACTCACCTTACATACTTACCACTCCACACTTGCACCCATCACTCACCTCTACATCTTACTTCCAGGTACCTCCGACCACCACAGACCTCCTTCACATCTCCTCTAACCCGGCGTGGTTCTCCGAGGTCGGGAAGCCTTCACCTGTGAAGGTAAAATGCACTAATCCTTTTTTCTGCCTGTTAACTACCTGTTTAAAGGATTAAATGCCTTTCCCGCCTCCAGGAGACGGGACCCGAAGCAACACATCTTCCCGCCTCCTGGCAAAAGGGCACGGAGGTGGGATGAGGGCTGGTTTGCCATCCGCCCCCTCTTTCTGCTCCTTTACCAGCAGTCCCACCTCCATGCCCGCGTCCTCGTGGCTTGGAAAATCCAGCCCATTGACTGTACACATGTGACCATGCAAGCACTTCATTTAAACTCAGAGGTGTCCAGGCACAGGAAGGGATTGCATTCCCTCACTGTCTGCGACCACCGGCAGCACATCGTGCAGGTGAATGCCTGCTATCCACGGAGCTGCCACGATGCGTTTATAATGAGACAGTCATCCGTCCCACCGATCTTTGAGCCCCAATGCAATGTGCACAGCTGGCTACTAGGTGACAAGGGATATCCTCTGATGCCATGGCTCATGACGTCCCTGAATAACCCCCAGATCCCAGCTGATCAGTCATACAATGAGAGTCGCCAGGAATATCGTTGAGCAGACCATTGGGGTCCTGGAACAAAGCTTTTGATGCCTTGACCGGTCAGGAGGTGCCCTGCAGTACTCGGCCGAGAAGGTGTCCAGATTCGTGGTGACTTGCTGCATGCTCCAAAATCTGGCAATCATGAGAGACCAGCCGTGACCACCAGCAATTGTGCCAGAGGGTCAAGCAGAGGAGTCACAAGAGGAGGAGGAGGAGGAAAAATATTCTATAGTGCCTTCCATGACCACCAGATGTCTCAAAGCACTTTACAGCCAATGAAGTACTTTTTGGAGTGTAGTCACTGTTGTAATGTGGGAAACACAAACTTCCACAAACAACAATGTGATAATGACCAGATAATCTGTTTTTGTTATGTTGATTGAGGGATAAATATTGGCCACGACACTGGGGATAACTCCCCTGCACTTCTTTGAAATAGTGCCATGGGATCCTTTATGTCCACCTGAGAGAGCAGACGGAGCCCCGGTTTAATGTCTCATCTGAAAAACGGCACCTCCGACAGTGCAGCACTCCCTCAGCACTGCACTGGAGTGTCAGCCTAGATTTTTGTGCTCAAGTCCTTGAAGTGGGACTTGAACCTACAACCTTCTGACGAAGAGAGAGAGCTACCCACTGAGCCACAGCTGATACTCAGGAGGAAGAGGAGTGGGACCAATGGGAGCAACAGAGGCTTCCAGGTAGACAGGCCACACCTGGGAGGGATGCTCGCCACCATCTAATTAAAGAGCGCTTTTGAGAGAGGTGCTGCACCATCAGACTCTGGAGCACTGTTGCCACATGATGTACTTTCCACGACTTAGGATCCATCAGCACTCAATCCTTTCAACCTGTTCCCTATGAAGTTCACAATAAAAAAGATCACCAATCCCACCACTACCCAATTACCATCATCACTCTTTATCTACATCAATAACAAACAATGGAAACATAACACAACCAACAGCATTTATAAATATTAAACTATTCACCTTGGTGCTTACCTTATAGGTGCTCTTGTCTACTTTGGAGCTTTTACGAAGTGCTACCCCAGTGGCAGCAGCATGCAAGGTGGATGGGTGCTGAGAATCTGAAGAAGGCAGTTCAGATGATCTCCTGGGATGTCCTTGAGAAGCTGTGGGTGGTGATGGCCCGCCTCAGATTGCACCATGTCAACGTGGGCTTCAGCAGTCTGGTCCGCCTGGCTGACAGGCAACAGCAAGAGCAATGGTGCAGTGCCGGGGGAGGGAGCAGAAATGCTGCCATCCGGAGAGAGGCAATAGGTTCCTGCTCCATGAATCCCACACCACTACCTCGGGGCATGTGTTAAGCCAGCCCAGTGATCTGGTGGAGTACAAATCTATGGACAGCTGAGACCCTCTGCAAGCCCCAGAGCCACCATGGAAGCTGCCTGAACTTCCATTGCAGCACTTTGCCGTTCTATGGAAGATGCTAGTAGTGCAATGGAAGCTGTTTGGGCTTTCACTGCAGTACCTTGTCATTCCATGCAAGCTGTTTGGTGTTTTGTGAAAGCTTCCATGACTGCAGTGGAAGCTGCAACCTCAGTCATCAGACGCTGCATGATGTTGGGCTCCACAGGTTGATGGATGGAATTGGGCAGCCTCTCCACGCTGGAGAGGATGGGTTCCAGGCTCTGCGTCAAGCCACGGGCCAAGCTGGAGGCGGACACTCCACGCTGGAGAGGATGGGTTCCAGGCTCTGCATCAAGCCACGGGCCAAGCTGGAGGCGGACACTCCACGCTGGAGAGGATGGGTTCCAAGCTCTGCATCAAGCCACGGGCCAAGCTGGAGGCGGACACTCCACGCTGGAGAGGATGGGTTCCAGGCTCTGCATCAAGCAACGGGCCAAGCTGGAGGCGGACTCTCCACGCTGGAGAGGATGGGTTCCAAGCTCTGCATCAAGCCACGGGCCAAGCTGGAGGCGGACTCTCCATCCCCGAGCCATGACCTGTAAGCTTTCAGGCAGATTGTCCATTGCACCAAGTATTTGGGTTGTCACATCCATCAGTCTTCTTCTGAAGCTTGGCCCTGCAAGGTCCTCACCTGACTCCTCTACAGCAGAACTAGTAGGTGACCTTGACCCCTCGGCAAGGTGGCACCTGTGGTGTCCTTTCCACTCTGGGTGGCTGCTGCCCACTAGTGCCTGGTGCAACCCACTGTGAGGATCCCTCTTCTAACCTAGCCTCTATGTTACGTGTGGTGCTGGTTCCTGAGCTGGTTCCTGAGACCATTGGTAGTAGCCATTGACGCAGTGCATTCTTTCTTGCTCTCCTCCTCCTCTCCCTCGGGGTGCGGGTGGTGAGGTGGTTGTTGTTCATCTTGCACTTGCTCCAGGGGGGCGAGGTGGATCTTTCTGCTGGGAGCCTATAATGATAAGGCTAGAAGGGTTAGGGTGCAATGTTTGTGGTCACTATAGGAGGATGTGTGTGATGAGACATTGGGAGTGATGATTGATGATAGCTTTGGGGGATTAGGAATCAGGAATACTTGTGCTATAAGGAAGCTGGAGTGGCCACATACTTCTAGGCGAGATGCCCCCTGCTCTGCCTCTGGCCATGGCATCTCCCACTCCCCTCCTGATCACGGCCTTCACTGCCTCCTCAAGGGGAGTAATGTAATGTAGGCTTGGTTCACCTCCCCCGGTCAGGTTCTGCTACTGCCAGTTATGTGCTATCTTGTCCTGGAATAGAAAGAGGGGCGATTGTGATGAGAGTATTGACATGTGTATTTGTGTGTGTGTGTGATGCCTCACATGGTTGAAGAGCGGTGCGATGTATCTGAGGTGTGAGTCGTGCCTATGAAGGATGCAATACTGTGGGGTGTGTGAATGTCAGTGTAGGGTTAGATGGTGGATGCAGTGTCTGGAGGTTGTGATACTGCTGGTGGTGCAGTTCTTGAGAAGTGTGTTTGTGAGATGGGATCTTACCTTGACCACTTGTGTCAAGTCATTAAATTTCTTGTGACACTGGAGCCATGCCAGGGCTCCTGGCTGTCACCTCCCGGGTGATCTCCTCCCACATGCATCGCATTAGCTGCCTCTGTGGAGTCCTTCCCTCGCCCCCTGCATGTAGAGGACATCCCTCCTCCTCTCTACCTCCTCCACCAGAACCTCCAGTACCATGTCAAAGAAACTGCGCACCCTCACTCTACCTTCAGTGGAAGTGGGTGAGTGCAGGCTACATATACAGCTCCGTGAAAATTGCGTCTAATCGGTGCTTGAGTGCTAAACCTGCAGTTGTCAGTTTCAGGGCCTGCAGGCATGTTTAAATCATGAGAACCATCAATTAGCCCGAGAATTGTGTGCTAAATCCACACTTTCAAACAGGAATTTCTTATTAGCACAGCGCCTCTTTTCACCCTTGGCAAAATAAACCCTCAGTCTTTATTCTCTCTCTATCTGTCTCTTTCCATTGGTCTTTCTGTCTGTCCCTCTCTTTCTCAAATTCGGCTCCGGAACCCCCCTTTCTTCGGCACTATGGATACTGTTTTTTGTCCAAAATGGCGTCCAAGCAGTGTACGCACACTCCCGGTGCGGGCCGCGCCCGTGCCATTTTGATGAGGGCATTAACGTCAGTGCTGGGAGCGTGCACCACAAGTATGCAGAGTAGGCAGATCGTGAGGTCAGTCAGCGTGTATCGCTGATTTGACGCCAGCGCTGCCATTTCTTACCCCTCAATGCTGGAGCTAAGGCCCTCTCTTAACCTCGCACAGCTGAACATGTGCTCAGCAGCAGTAAGGACCACCCCCCTCCCCCCGCGCACCAGCGTTATTTAATGGGATCATCACCGACTCACAGGTTAGTTGCTGATTGATTTCTACTGGCTGTTGCTGAATTTGGTTTCTAGACTTCTTTAAAGTTGCCTAAAGTCTACAAGGAGTGTTGTGGCTCGTGCTCAAGGACTTGGTACTGACTTGCAAAGGGTCGGCTCAGACTAGTTGCTACAGACATGGGTGCAGCAGTTTGTATCCCCCTTGGCCTGCAGCATGACAGGGAGAAAGAGCAGAGGTGACACTGAGCAGAACAAGCTGCTGGAAGAGGAAGGAGGTGGAGAGGGAGAAGGGCTCTCAGCAGGAGGCCATATCCACCCAGGGTCTTCAAGGAGCAATTCTCCTACCTCAACCTCAGCGAGGAACAGTGTGTGTGATGTCTCCGCTTTACTAAGGAGGTGCTCACAGAAATCTGCCACCTGCTGCAGGCAGACCTGCAGCCTCAGTCCAGGGCGAGGACTGCAGTGCCAGTGGCTGTAAAGGTGGCCGTGGCCTTGAACCTTTTCATGTCGAGCACCTTCCAGGCTGGAGCAGGCGATGTCTATAACATCTCCCAGTTCACCGTGCACTCCTGTATAAGAGAGGTGAGTGAGGCTCTGTATGCAAGGAGAGCTGAATACATTTCATTCTCTCTTGCCAGAGACAAGCAGGCAGAGCGAGCACACGGCTTCGCCAGGATACTCGGCTTCCCACGGTGCAGGGTGCCATTGACTGCACACACGTTGCTTTGTGGGCGCTGCATCACAATTCGGAGATGTATCGCAACCGGAAGGGATTCCACTCCCTCAATGTCCAGCTGGTGTGCATCCAGACTCAGCGCATCATGCAGGTCAAGGCTCGGTATCCTGGCAGCCACCATGATGCCTTCTGCAGCAGTCTGCTGAACCATCAGCATTTGAGCCACCACGACAAACCAGAGGGTGGCTACTGGCTGACTAGGGCTATCCGTTGGCCACCTGGCTCATGACTCCTCTGTGCTACCCAACCACACATAGGCAGCAGGCATATAACAAAAGCCACGCTGCCATGCGGAATCTGATGGAGCAGACCATTGGCATCCTTAAACAAGGCTTCTGCTGCCTGGACCGGTCTGGAGGAGCCCTGCAGTACTCACCAGAGCGCGTCTCTAGGTTCGTCATGGTCTGCTACATGCTCCACAACCTCACCATCATGAGGGCACAGCCCTTGCCAGCAGGCTTCTGGCGACCAGCTGAGGAGGAGGAGGAAGAGGAAGCAGAAGGGAGGAGGCAACCCAGATAGCCCCGTTCTGCTCAGCCTCTCTGTGATCGAATCATCCGACTGCGGTACCAGTGACCACAACCCCAATTCCCCATTCACCCACAGTCCCGCACCTTCCCTTCCCTTTGTTACTGACCATCACAGCGCCCTCTTGGCCACAATAAAAGCCACCACTAAACAACCATTCCAAAACAATTTTTTGAATCAAACCATTACAATATTTCCATCAAAAGTCAACTCACCATCCTTGTGCATTCCCTTAGTGCCTGTCTTCAGTGTGCCTTTTCCTGTCCTGGTGCTCCTACGCAGTTCTACCCCAGTGGCTGCAGCATGGCTGGTGGAAGGCTGCTAACTTTCACTGGGGGACACTGCAGATGGCTATGCAGGATGACCTTTAGCAGCTCTGGGCCTAGAAGGACCGGCTTCGGACTGCACCACCTCGGCAGGTGCAGTCTGGGCTGGTTGGCTGACAAGCAAAGCAAGGAGTCTGGCGGAGTGACAGTGATGGGAGGATGCGCACCCGCATGACGCAAACTCATCTGGAGTATTTAAAGGGCCAATCCAAAGATGGAATTTGGACAATTAAGGAGTTTGAACAAAGAGATGGAGAAGTTTCATGATGGATTCAGGATTGGTTAAGGGCTGTGTCGCGTTTTAATGATGCCTCACTTGATGCACTGCTGGAGTCAGTGAGGAGCCGCAGGGAGATACTCTTCCTCAACAATGGGAGGAAGAAACCTGCAGCTGTCACAAAGAAGGCGTGACTGGAGGTGGCCCAATAGGTCAGCAGCAGGAGCCACGCTCCTGGATTCAGTGCAGGAAGCACTTTAATGACCTAACCAGGTCAGGAAAGGTGAGCACCATGCACCAGCTCAGATACTCGCACTTCGCAAGAGCAAGAGCAGATGGTGGTGGCAGACACAGCAGTGGATAGTTCGTGTCGGAGGGCACAGCCCTCTCCATGGTCTGCTCAGCTGCACACAGGGGTTATACCCGGGGGCTGTTGATGGAAAGGAGAATCATTGACGGGCAGCAGAAAATCAGCAATGCACTGACAGGCCTTCCATGCATACTGTCCATGATTGTGGGGAGAACGGAGGAGTCGCTCTCAAGCTTGGGTGGGGTGGTGTCACAGGCCATTGTGACAATGTCTTCTTCCATGGATAGAGTGGCCAACTCCATGGAATATCAATCACGGCTATCAAATGAGTCGATGCTGCCTTGACTGTGGCTGTGCACACTCTGGATGCCAACCTGTCTGCTGACCACCAGCAGGTCTCTCCACAGTGGGCTGTTGCTGCTGCTGATGGTCATCTTGATCCTCATTTGAGGTCCTATCTAAGGCAGCCATGGCGCCACCCATCCTGATTTTGAGTCTCAATTCCTCCAAAGTGCAGAAACCAACCTCTCACCACAAGTAATCTGAGCAAACCCTTTCCCGGTGGTAGGTAAGAAAGCAGCTGTGAGCACTGAGTAATTATTGCTGTATATGTGGGCACTGGGTGAGTAGGGTTGAGAGATGGGGAGAGTGGGCACTGGGGGAGTGGGGTAGAGAGATGGGGAGAGTGGGCACTGGGTGAGTGGGGTAGAGAGATGGGGAGAGTGGGCACTGGGGGAGTGGGGTAGAGAGATGGTGAGAGTGGGCACTGGGTGAGTGGGGTTGAGAGATGGGGAGAGTGGGCACTAGGTGAGTGGGGTTGAGAGATGGGAAGAGTGGGCACTGGGGGAGCGGGGTAGAGAGATGGGGAGAGTGGGCACTGGGTGAGCAGGGTTGAGAGATGGGAAGAGTGGGCACTGGGGGAGCGGGGTAGAGAGATGGGGAGAGTGGGCACTGGGTGAGTGGGGTAGAGAGATGGCGAGAGTGGGCACTGGGTGAGTGGGGTAGAGAGATGGGGAGAGTGGGCACTGGGTGAGTGGGGTAGGGAGATGGGGAGAGTGGGCACTGGGTGAATGCGGTTGAGAGATGGGGAGAGTGGGCACTGGGGGAGTGGGGTAGAGAGATGGAGAGAGTGGGCACTGGGTGAATGGGGTAGAGAGATGGAGAGAGTGGGCACTAGTTGAGTGGGGTAGAGAGATGGGGAGAGTGGGCACTGGGTGAATGGGGTTGAGAGATGGGGAGAGTGGGCACTGGGTACCTCGGGTTGAGAGATGGGGAGAGTGGGCACTGGGGGAGTGGGGTACAGCGATGGGGAGAGTGGGCACTGGGTGAATGGGGTACAGAGATGGGGAGAGTGGGCACTGGGTGAGTGGGGTTGAGAGATGGGGAGAGTGGTGATGCGCTATCAATTACTCATAAAAGACGGAGAGTTAGGAGAGTAACTAAAGGCTTTTATTAGCAAAGAACAGAGCATGCCTCTCGTGGTTGACTGGGTTCCAAGAAGGCAGGGGGCTGCAGGTCAATCACCTTTATACCTGGGCCTGTGGGTGGAGCCAGCCGAGACATGTTGAGGCATGCATAGGTACAACAGTGTGCAACAACAACAACAACAGTGAATAACAATAACAGTGGTTTACCACATTCACCCCTTGTTTAAAATTGAGTCCGGCGAGGTGAAGTGTACTAAAGGTTCGTGTAAGTAAGTCTATCAGGTGGCCTTGTATGCCGTCCTGATCGTCGTGGTGGCGGCGGTGATGGTGCAGCATCCAATGTCGAATCTGGCGTCTCATTGAGTGGTTGGGTGGTCAATGACGGGTCCTGGGGCTGCGGCATGCCGTCTAGCGGGGTTGGGTTGTGGGTAGTGGTGGGTGGCAATGGTAGTGTTTCAGGGGCACCCAAAGGTGCGAGATCGCGTGTGGGGGCTGTGTCCTCCCGCCCGTCCGGGTACGCTACGTAAGCGTACTGGGGGTAGGCGTGGGTAGTGGTGGGTGGCGAGGGAGGTGTTTCGGGAGCACCCGAAGGTGCGAGGTCTCGTATGGAGACTGTGTCCTCCCGCCCGTCCGGGTACACCACGTAAGCATACTGAGGGTTGGCATGGAGGAGGCTCACCCTCTCGACCAGGGGGTCCGTCTTATGGGACCTCACGTGCTTCTGCAGTAGGACGGGTCCTGGAGAAGTCAGCCATGTCGGTAACGAGATCCCCGATGTGGACTTCCTGGGGAAGGAGAACATTCTCTCGTGAGGGGTAGCATTGGTGGCTGTACAGAGCAGTGACCGAATGGAATGGAGCGCCGCAGGGAGGACTTCCTGCCAGCGAGAGGTCGGAAGGCCCTTAGATTTCAAGTTTAAAAGGACTGCCTTCCAGACCATCGCATTCTCCCTTTCCACCTGGCCATTCCCCCGGGGGTTGTAGCTGGTGGTCCTGCTTGTAGCGATACCTCTCGAGAGCAGGTACTGCCGGAGTTCGTCGCTCATAAAGGATGAGCCCCTGTCGCTATGAATATAGCTAGGGAAACCGAACAAGGCGAAGAGGTCATTCAGACATTTAATGACCGTGGTACTGGTCATGTCTGAGCAAGGGATGGCAAACGGGAAACGGGAGTACTCATCAATTATGTTGAGGAAGTACACATTGCGGTCGGAGGAGGGGAGGGGCCCTTTAAAATCGACGCTCAGCCGTTCAAAGGGGCGCGTGGCTTTGATCAGGCTTGCTCTGTCTGGCCTATAAAAATGCGGTTTGCACTCGGCACAGATTTGGCAGTTCCTGGTCATGGTCCTGACCTCCTCGATGGAGTAGGGCAGGTTACGGGATTTGATGAAGTGAAAAAACCTGGTGACCCCCGGGTGGCAGAGGTCATTGTGGAGGGTCTTCAGTCTATCGACCTGCGCGTTGGCGCATGTACCACGTGAAAGGGCATCTGGGGGCTCATTGAGTTTCCCGGGCCGGTACAAGATATCGTAATTGTAGGTGGAGAGTTCGATTCTCCACCTCAAGATCTTGTCGTTCTTGATTTTGCCCCTCTGCTTATTATTAAACATAAAAGCTACTAAACGCTGGTCAGTGAGCAGGGTAAATCGTTTTCCGGCCAGGTAATGCCTCCAATGTCGCACAGCTTCCACAATGGCCTGGGCCTCCTTTTCGACAGAGGAGTGTCGAATCTCGGGGCCCTGGAGGGTCCTTGAGAAAAAGGCCACGGGTCTCCCCGCCTGGTTAAGGGTTGCAGCTAGGGCAAAGTCGGATGCGCCGCTCCCACTTGGAAAGGGATGGACTCATCCACTGCGTGCATTGTGGCCTTCGCAATATCTCCTTTTATGAGAGTGAAGGCTGCACAGGCCTCTGCTGTCAGGGGGAAGGAGGTGGACTTGATGAGGGGTCTGGCTTTGTCCTCATAGTTGGGCACCCACTGAGCATAGTACGAGAAAAACCCTAGGCATCTCTTCAGTGCTTTTTGGCAGTGGGGGAGGGGGAGCTCCATAAGGGGGCGCATCCTGTCGGGGTCGGGGCCGATGATTCCGTTCTCCACTACACAGCCAAGAATGGCAAGGCGCTTGGTACGAAAAATACATTTGTCCTTGTTGTATGTTAGGTTCAGCCGCTGGGCTGTACGGAGGAATTTCTCTAGATTAACATCATGGTCCTGCTGGTCGCGGCCGCAGATGGTGACGTTGTCTAGATAGGGGAAAGTGGCCTGGAGCGCGTTCTGGTCAACCATCCGGTCCATCTCCCGTTGGAAGACTGAAACCCCGTTGGTGACGCCGAAGGGAACTCTGAGGAAGTGGTAGAGACGACCGTCAGCTTCAAAAGCTGTGTACTGGCGGTCCTCAGCCCTGATGGGGAGCTGGTGGTATGCCGACTTCAGATCAATCGTCGAGAACACCCGGTATTGTGCTATCTGATTGACCATGTCAGATATGCGGGGGAGTGGGTATGCATCTAGCTGGGTGTAGCGATTGATCGTCTGGCTGTAGTCAATAACTAGGCGCTGTTTTTCGCCAGTCTTCACTACCACCACTTGTGCTCGCCATGGGCTGGTGCTACTTTCAATAATCCCTTCCTTCAGGAGTCTTGCTGCCTCGGATTTAATGAAGCTCCTATCCCCAGCACTGTAACGCCTGCTTTTGGTAGCGATGGGCTTACAGTCGCGGGTGAGGTTAGCGAACAAGGAGGTGGGGGGGACTTTAAGGGTGGAGAGGCTGCAAATGGTGCGCGGCGGGCGATTTAAAAGCTGCTGGCTGCAGACTGTGAGTGGGGGGAGGGGTCCGTCGTACGCTAATGTGACACTCTTAAGGTGGCACTGAAAATCCAACCCTAGTAGAACGGCAGCGCAAAGATGGGGCAGGACCAGGAGTTTAAAATTTTTGTATTCTGTGCCCCTTACTGAAAGGGTCACTACACAGTAGCCACCGACGTCCGCTGACTGGGCTTTGGAAGCCAAAGAGATCCGATGTCGCGTCGGCAGGACCGGGAGAGAGTAACTGCGCACCGTGTCGGGGTGGATAAAGCTTTCCGTGCTTCCGCTGTCAAAAAGGCAGGTAGTGGCGCGGCCGTTTACCGTAATGTCCATCATGGACCTGGACAGTTGATGAGGGAGAGATTGGTCCAGCGTCACGGAGGCCAGCGTATGGTCGAGCGAGTCGATGTGGTCGTCAGATGAGGCGGTGGTTGAGTCCGGGTCCCCCGTGGTTGAAGTTGGAGACGTCCGAGATGGCGGACAAAATGGCGGCGCCCATGGTCCCGATCCCCACGCGGCTGGGGGAGCCCAAGATGGCGGACAAGATGGCTGCCCCCATGGTTCGCATGCGGCGCTGCTGGCGTTAGCGGTTTTACCTTTGCAGGCGCTGACATAGTGTCCTTTCTTCCCGCAGCCGGAGCAGGTAGCGTTTCTCGCCGGGCAGCGTGCTCTGGGGTGTTTTGCCTGGCCACAAAAATAACATTTCTGTGCCTTGGACATCGCAGCAGCAGTTGAAGGTGGCGGTCCCATGACCCAAGGTTGTGGCGTCCACGTTGCGGAGCGGTTAGGGGAGAAGGCGTCCATATTCCTGTGGGCCGCGTCGAGCGAGAGCGCGAGGGACACTGCCTTTCTCAGGTCCATTTCTCCCTTTTCCAACAGTCTCTGCCGGGAGTAGTCGGACCTTAGACCCGCAACGAAAGCATCTCGGATCAGTCACTCCGTGTGTGCTGCGGCTGATGCTTCTTTGCAATCGCAGTCTCGGCCGAGTATCCGTAGTGTCCGTAGGAAGACCGCCACCGATTCCCCGGGCTGCTGTCTGCGGGATCTTAAGAGGTGCCTGGCATAGACCGTATTTACCGGGCGTGCGTATTGCCCTTTTAGCAGATCGATAGCCGCCGCGTAGGTCGTCGCGTCCTGGATTATTGTATAAACTTGGTGGCTCACCTTTGAGGCCAGGATTTCCAACTTGTTTTCGTCCAGGGTCACAGTTGAGGCTTGCAGGTAGGCCTCGAAGCAACGCAGCCAATGCGCGAATTTGGTAGCCGAACCCGCTTCTTTGGGGTCTAGGTCCAGGCATGTTGGTCTGAGGGCTCGCAGCAGCTCCTGCTGCTCAGCGTTTGGTGCAGCAGCTCCTGCTGCTCAGCGTTTGGTGCAGCAGCCTGCTGTTCAGCGTTTGTCGACATTTTGTTTTTGCTAATAAAATTGATGCGCTATCAATTACTCATAAAAGACGGAGAGTTAGGAGAGTAACTAAAGGCTTTTATTAGCAAAGAACAGAGCATGCCTCTCGTGGTTGACTGGGTTCCAAGAAGGCAGGGGGCTGCAGGTCAATCACCTTTATACCTGGGCCTGTGGGTGGAGCCAGCCGAGACATGTTGAGGCATGCATAGGTACAGCAGTGTGCAACAACAACAACAACAGTGAATAACAATAACAGTGGTTTACCACAAGTGGGCACTGGGTGAGTGGGGTACAGAGATGGGGAGAGTGGGCACTGCGGGAGTGGGGTAGAGAGATGGAGAGAGTGGGCACTGGGTGAATGGGGTTGAGAGATGGAGAGAGTGGGCACTGGGTGAATGGGGTTGAGAGATGGGGAGAGTGGGTACTGGGTGAATGGGGTTGAGAGATGGAGAGAGTGGGCACTGGGGGAGTGGGGTAGAGAGATGGAGAGAGTGGGCACTAGTTGAGTGGGGTAGAGAGATGGGGAGAGTGGGCACTGGGTGAATGGGGTTGAGAGATGGAGAGAGTGGGCACTGGGTACCTCGGGTTGAGAGATGGGGAGAGTGGGCACTGGGGGAGTGGGGTAGAGAGATGGGGAGAGTGGGCACTGGGGGAGTGGGGTACAGAGATGGGGAGAGTGGACACTGGGTGAATGGGGTTGAGAGATGGGGAGAGTGGGCACTGGGGGAGTGGGGTACAGAGATGGGGAGAGTGGGCACTGGGTGAGTGGGGTAGAGAGATGGAGAGAGTGGGCACTGGGGGAGTGGGGTACAGAGATGGGGAGAGTGGGCACTGGGTGAGTGGGGTAGAGAGATGGAGAGAGTGGGCACTGGGTGAATGGGGTACAGAGGTGGAGCGAGTGGGCACTGGGTGAGTGGGGTACAGAGATGGGGAGAGTGGGCACTGGGTGAATGGGGTACAGAGATGGAGCGAGTGGGCACTGGGTGAGTGGGGTAGGGAGATAGAGAGAGTGGGCGCTGGGTGAGTTGGGTTGAGAGATGGAGAGAGTGGGCACTGGGGGAGTGGGGTAGGGAGATGGAGCGAGTGGGCACTGGGTGAATGGGGCAGAGAGATGGGGAGAGTGGGCACTGGGTGAGTGGGGTAGAGAGATGGAGAGAGTGGGCACTGGGGGAGTGGGGTAGGGAGATGGAGCGAGTGGGCACTGGGGGAGTGGGGTAGAGAGATGGGGAGAGTGGGCACTGGGTGAGTGGGGTAGAGAGATGGAGAGAGTGGGCACTGGGTACCTCGGGTTGAGAGATGGGGAGAGTGGGCACTGGGGGAGTGGGGTTGAGAGATGGGGAGAGTGGGCACTGGGTACCTGGGGTAGGGAGATGGAGAGAGTGGGCACTGGGTGAATGGGGTAGAGAGATGGGGAGAGTGGGCACTGGGTGAGTGGGGTAGGGAGATGGAGAGAGTGGGCACTGGGTGAATGGGGTAGGGAGATGGAGAGAGTGGGCACTGGGTGAGTGGGGTAGGGAGATGGAGAGAGTGGGCACTGGCTGAATGGGGTAGAGAGATGGGGAGAGTGGGCACTGGGGGAGTGGGGTAGGGAGATGGGGAGAGTGGGCACTGGGTGAGTGGGGTAGAGAGATGGGGAGAGTCGGCACTGGGTGAGTGGGGTAGGGAGATGGGGAGAGTTGGCACTGGGTGTGTGGGGTAGAGAGATGGGGAGAGTAGGCACTGGGTGAGTGGGGTAGGGAAATGGGGAGAGTGGGCACTGGGTGAGTGGGGTAGGGAAATGGGGAGAGTGGGCACTGGGGGAGTGGGGTAGGGAGATCGGCTGGCCAAGCATTGAGAGAAGTGAATCAATATTTCACTGCCACGATATCAAAGGCCTCCACTTAAATCCAATTGTTACATGATTAGTGTTATATTAATAACATTTAATTAGATATATGATACAATAGGATTTATAATGAATGTATTACACAATTTATCTAAAATTAAGCACAGTTAATTAAAATAATGTCCTGGAAATTAATTTAACATGGATTTCACACTGATATCACTACAGTTAGTGTCTTCACTGTGTATGTGTCTCATTTGTAGATGAGACTCCCAAGGTTACCCACGTTTTGAATTGTCTACATGCCTCCAGAATCTTTTTTTAAATATTGTAAACTTCTAGAGGTAGAATACTTACTTTTTATGTACACGGACACCCAAACAGGTGATACAGGCATGTCGCTGAGTCAGAAGGCCATGGGATCAAGTCACACTCCAGAAATTGAGCACACAATCTGGACTGGCACTTTCGGACAGTACTGAGGAATGACTGCACTGTCGGAGGGGCAGGACTGAGGGAGTGCTGCACTGTCAGATGGGTCAGTACTGAAGGAGTGCTGCACTGTTGGAGCGGCTGTACTGAGGGAGCGCTGCACTGTCAGAGGTGCAGTAATGAGGAAGCGCCGCATTGTCGGAGAGGCAGTACTCAGGGAGTGCTGCACTGCCGGAGGGGCAATACTGAGGGAGCACCGCACTGTTGGAGGGACTGTACTGAGGGAGCACCGCACTGTCGGAGGGACTGTACTGAGGGAGTGCTGCACTGTCGGAAGGACAGTACTGAGGGAGTGCTGCACTGCCGGAGGGGCAATACTGAGGGAGCACCGCACTGTCGGAGGGACTGTACTGAGGGAGTGCTGCACTGTCGGAAGGACAGTACTGAGGGAGTGCTGCACTGCCGGAGGGACTGTACTGAGGGAGTGCTGCACTGCCGGAGGAGCAGTACTGAGGGAGTGCCGCACTGTCGGAGGGACAGTACTGAGGGAGTGCTGTACTGTCGGAGGAGCAGTACTGAGGGAGCACCGCACTGTCGGATGGGCAGTACTGAGGGAGCGCTGCACTGTCAGATGGATAGTATTGAGGGAGTGCTGCCCTGTCAGATGGGCAGCACTGAGGGAGTGCTGAACTGTCGGAGGTGCAGTAATGAGGGAGTGCTGCACTGTCGAAGGTGCAGTACTGAGGGAGCGCTGCACTGTCGGATGGGCAGTACTGAGGGAGCGCTGCACTGTCAGATGGACAGTATTGAGGGAGTGCTGCTCTGTCGGATGGGCAGTACTTAGGGATCGCTGCACTGTCAGACGGACAGTATTGAGGGAGTGCTGCCCTGTCAGATGGGCAGTACTGAGGGAGTGCCGCACTATCAGAGGTGCAATAATGAGGGAGTGCTGCACTGTCGGATGGGCGGTACTGAGGAAGCACTGCACTGTTGGATGGGCTGTACTGAGCGAGCGCTGCACTGTCAGATGGACAGCCTTGAGGGAGTGCTGCTCTGTCGGATGGGCAGTACTGAGGGAGCGTTGCACTGTCAGACGGACAGTATTGAGGGACTGTTGCTCTGTCGGATGGGCAGTACTGAGGGAGCGTTGCACTGTCAGACGGACAGTATTGAGGGAGTGCTGCTCTGTCGGGTGGGCAGTACTGAGGGAGCACTGCACTGTCAGACGGACAGTATTGAGGGACTGTTGCTCTGTCGGCTGGGCAGTACTGAGGGAGCGTTGCACTGTCAGACGGACAGTATTGAGGGAGTGCTGCTCTGTCGGGTGGGCAGTACTGAGGGAGCACTGCACTGTCAGACGGACAGTATTGAGGGAGTGCTGCACTGTCGGATGGGCAGTGCTGAGGGAGCGTTGCACTTTCAGAAGGACAGTATTGAAGGAGTGCTGCTCTGTCATGTGGGCAGTACTGAGGGAGTGCTGCACTGTCAGAGGTGCAATAATGAGGGAGTGCTGCACTGTCGGATGGGCGGTACTGAGGAAGCACTGCACTGTTGGATGGGCTGTACTGAGCGAGCGCTGCACTGTCAGATGGACAGCCTTGAGGGAGTGCTGCTCTGTCGGGTGGGCAGTACTGAGGGAGCACTGCACTGTCAGACGGACAGTATTGAGGGACTGTTGCTCTGTCGGATGGGCAGTACTGAGGGAGCGTTGCACTGTCAGACGGACAGTATTGAGGGAGTGCTGCTCTGTCGGGTGGGCAGTACTGAGGGAGCACTGCACTGTCAGACGGACAGTATTGAGGGACTGTTGCTCTGTCGGCTGGGCAGTACTGAGGGAGCGTTGCACTGTCAGACGGACAGTATTGAGGGAGTGCTGCTCTGTCGGGTGGGCAGTACTGAGGGAGCACTGCACTGTCAGACGGACAGTATTGAGGGAGTGCTGCACTGTCGGATGGGCAGTGCTGAGGGAGCGTTGCACTTTCAGAAGGACAGTATTGAAGGAGTGCTGCTCTGTCATGTGGGCAGTACTGAGGGAGTGCTGCACTGTCAGAGGTGCAATAATGAGGGAGTGCTGCACTGTCGGATGGACGGTACTGAGGAAGCACTGCACTGTTGGATGGGCAGTACTGAGGGAGCGCTGCACTGTCAGATGGATAGTATTGAGGGCGTGCTGCCCTGTCAGATGGGCAGCACTGAGGGAGTGCTGCATAGTCGGAGGTGCAGTAATGAGGGAGTGCTGCACTGTCGAAGGTGCAGTACTGAGGGAGCGCTGCACTGTCGGATGGACTGTCAGACGGACAGTATTGAGGGCGTGCTGCTCTGTCGGGTGGGCAGTACTGAGGGAGCACTGCACTGTCAGACGGACAGTATTGAGGGAGTGCTGCACTGTCAGATGGGCAGTACTGAGCGAGCGTTGCACTTTCAGAAGGACAGTATTGAGGGAGTGTTGATCTGTTGGGTAGGCAGTACTGAGAGGGAGCACTGCACTGTCAGACGGACAGTATTGAGGGAGTGCTGCACTGTCGGATGGGCAGTACTGAGGGAGCGTTGCACTGTCAGATGGACAGTATTGAGGGAGTGCTGCTCTGTCAGGTGGGCAGTACTGAGGGAGCGTTGCACTGTCAGATGGACAGTATTGAGGGAGTGCTGCACTGTCGGATGGGCAGTACTGAGGGAGTGCTGCTCTGTTGGATGGGCAGTACTGAGGGAGCACTGCACTGTCAGACGGACAGTATTGAGGGAGTGCTGCTCTGTCGGATGGGCAGTACTGAGTGAGTGTTGCACTGTCGGATGGGCAGTACTGAGCGAGCGTTGCACTGTCAGACGGACAGTATCGAGGGAGTGCTGCACTGTTGGGTGGGCAGTACTGAGGGCTTTCATTCCTCCCTCAACCAACACCAGCAAAAACTGGTCATTTATCTCATTGCTGTTTGCGGGATCTTACTGTGCACACAATAGCTGCTGTTTCTGTCAACATAACAAGAGTGACTCGCTTCAAAATACCTGGCTGTATGGGAAGTGATTCGAGATGCTTCTGAGACATGTGATCTGGTGCTGATGGGACCGCTGCCAGTCTTTGCTCAGTGGGTAGCACTCTGACCTGTGAGTCAGAAGTTTGTGGGCTGAAGGTTGGAATATATAATCCAGGCCAACACTGCAGTGCAGTGCTGAGGGAGCGCTGCACTGTCAGAGGTGCCTCCTTGTGAACGAGACGTTAAACCGAGGCCCCGTCTGCCCCCCCAGGTGGAGGTAAAAGATTCCAGGGCTCTTTTCAAAGAACAGGGGAGCTCTCTCCAGTGTCCTGGCCAACATTGGTCTCTGAACCAACATCACTAAAACAGATTATCTGGTCACTATCTCATTGCTATTTGTGGGAGCTTGCTGTGCCCAAATTGGCTGCTGCATTTCCTACATTACAACAGTGACAACACTCCAAAAGTAGTTGACTGGCTGTAAAGTGCTTTGGGACGCCCTCAGGTCATGAAAGGTGTTATATAAATGCAATTTCTTTCTTTCCTATTATGTTCCTGTGTGTACCAAATGAAATCAAATGGATCGATGCCAACATAAAACTGGTGCTGACAGGAACATGATATGAGAGCGCGGAATATTTGCATATAAACTGTGTCAACTGGAAGTTGGGAATGCTGACAGAATACTTTCAGTTCGTCTTTTTCCAATCTCTTACACGGAAAGTTAACAGTGAATATTAAAGTATGAATATTTGATATCGAAAGCTGTATTTCAGGTAGGTTTGTTCTGAAGGTAGCCTTGCTATAAAGCCTGAGGCTCCACCTATGGTTCAGTGGGCTGGTGTTCCGTGCTATAAAGCACGCTGGGACTCCATGAAAGGTGCTATATCCATGCGAGCTCTTCCTGTCTCATATAAATACAAGTTTCTCTAATTGTAATGGCCCGTGACAAGTTATCTGATGATGCCTGGGACTATGTCAGAATGTCAGCAACTTTTTTTCCTACATTGTTATTTACATGACTAACGTAACATTTTAAGTAGTTATTGTCTAGATTGAGCCTTTGGAACTGTTCAGAAAATGTTCAGTAAAATTCAGTGATGGCTGCGACACCAGAGGCCTACAAATTCAAGCTGCTGAGCATGTATCTGCCTCGGCTGTGCATCTCCAGTGGCCAATGAGTTAAACAGTTGCCCGTGCCTGAGAATTAATTGAAAAATCTCTATTGATGCTGCTTGTCAGCTCTGCTGCTTAATGAACAGATCTCAGTGCAGAGACTCGTGTGTATGTGAAGGAATCCATTTAGTCTGGTAAAGGTTGACAGTCTCTGGGCTGGGGAACTCTCTCTGGCGTGCGGAAAGGTCAGCTCCGAGATGAATTCGCTCAGGGCTTTTGCTGTAGGGTTTCGAAGACGGCAACCGTACCACTGCTGTTTGTTAGCTGATTGCTTATGCCCAAAGGCTCCATCTAACACAGTTAACGCAAAACCAGCTTTGTCCAATCGAAATCTCTGACCACCCACAGGGGTGGCCACGGCGACACAGTTTTAGCCACGTGCGCTACTTTTAACAGAAACATAGAAGAAACATAGAAACATAGAAGAGAGGAGCAGGAGTAGGCCATTCAGCCCCTCGAGCCTGCTCCGCCATTCAATGAGATCATGGCTGATCATCCAAATTCAGTACCCTGTCCCTGCCTTCTCTCCATATCCCCGACACACGATACAGGTAAATATAGGTCCCGTGTGTGTAATTAGTTATCAAACATCTCCCACCATAAAGCACTCACTCTCTGCTTTTCATCTTACCAACAAAAAGGTTAAAATTCACAAGTATACACCGTGCGACTATGAGCATTGAAATCCCAGGCCCAACAACTGCGTCTATTGCTTAGTTTATATTTACTGATCAGAAATTCAATTAGCTGCACCTGGATTCTAAATTAGCCACATGCGGCTATTGGCTAACATATTGGACAACACTGTACTCGTGCCTGTAATTACACTGCTAAACTCATACCAGTCAGATACCTACAGGGTATCAACATTGTTAACCAGATTGGCTGAAGATAAACTGACTCCAGGTGCTAATAAACTGGCCAACACCCAATATTCTGCATTCCTCCAATTCTGGCCTCTCGTGCGTCCATTGGTGGCCGTGCCTTCAGCTGCCAAGGCCCTAAGCTCTAGAATTCCCTCCCGAAACCTCCCCGCCTCTCTCTCCTCCTTTAAGACACTCTTGAAAACCTATCTCTTTGACCAAGCTTTTGCTCACCTGTCCTAATATTTCTTTGTGCAGCTCGGTGTCAAATTTTGTTTGATAATTGCTCTTGTGAAGTGCCTTGGGATATTTTACTATGTTAAAGGCATTATATAAATGCAAGTTGTTGTTGCAATGGTCACAGATCTAGGGCTCAACAAGGTGCAGCTGGGGGGTCGTTCGGCCCGATTGCCTGCCTCTCTTCCACGGCTATGTTCGCGCCCGGGTGGCCCTGGAGATGGAGCACGCGGTGTCCGCCGGCATGCTCGATGTCTTCCGAGACAGATGGGCACCGCGGGGACTGGAGTGCATCGTCTCCCCGGCCGGGGTGATTTTAATTTAATTTGATATGTTTTAAATATTAATCTAGGGTTTTTAAGCTTTTTTACAGTCCACTTGTTTGGTCGGGAGAGTGAGAGGCTCCGCTCGGCGATGCAGAGAGCCCTGCACATGGAGAAGAGTGTCAACCAGAGTCTGCCAGATCTGCACAAACCCTCCACTGGGAGCGCCGACCCTTATGTGTGTGAATTCCTGGAGACCCGCTATCTGAATGAACAAGTGAAGACGAGCAAGAAGCTTGTAGAGACTGGGACCCCTGCCTTGTAGGCATGAGGGCTTGTGACTTTGTACAAAGAGCTGAGACTTGAGCTCTGTAAATGTGATTTACTGTAAAATGTTCAAATTTTAAAATTAAAAAAAAGACAAAAAAAAAACAAGGTGCAACTGCAAGAAACCGTCACTAGGACAGATCTCCTGGTAGCTACCGGGAAGACAGCAATATTAGTGAATGCCTCACAGGCTACCCTAACAGTTAACCTTACAGTCGAACTCCTGTAACAGAGCGACGGTGCCGTCTGCAGGAGAGTTTCACAGGCAGGTGAAGCGGTGTACGCATATTTGTTGCAGACATTTGAGGGTAGATTGTCCAAGTTTCTCACCTGCGGAGAGATACCTCGCTCACTGAGACCGTCTGTCAGAGAATGGCAATCCTGCTGCCTGCTATCCTCCATCCATTGAAACCAGTGAGGGTTTATAGGAATGATGAATCTTATGTGCAGACCTTCTCAGTTAATGATTGGCATGATATTGAAGCAGCTCGATGTCCCTTTTATCAAGGTTTAGTCCAAGCCTTTGAGCACATCAATGAATTTACTGGTCTAGACATGCTGGCAAGGTGACTTTTCATCAATCGCAGACCTTTAGTGGTTTGCTATATTTTTAAACATGGAAGATTGAGCTGGTTGCATTAATGACGTGACCAGGTCAGCATGGAAGAAATTCAGAGTTACAAATTAGCTAGAAATCCAACCCTTTGAAGTTGCTTTTTTTCAGCCAATGAAAACCTTTTTCTCCCACCTCCATAAAGGGGCCAGGAAGAGCAGGGAAACCAGGTGCGCAAAGTTAAGGGAAAGTCTTTCAAGTTAGACAAAAAGTCAAGGAAAGAAAAGTTTCCAATAATGACAGTGGGTATATTAATTAGGAAAGGAATACTATTAAAGAAAAAAAAAATCAAGCTAGAGACAGAATTTAGGAAAGGGTTCAGTGTTTTGATATCCAATTGAACAAATCACTCCATCTCTAAAGCATGAATATAGGAACATCGGAACGGGAGTAGGCTATTCAGCCCCTCAAGCCTGTTCCATTGCAGGCGAGCTCCATATTCAAGTTGGCCGACACTTCTAAAGCTAGATTGCATAGAAACAGGCTGTATTGATTTCTTTGTGGGTTCAATGACGAGACATTTATGAAAGAGAATGCCTTTTAATCTAAAGCTTGTTCAACTCTTTTATACAGCTTTTACAGGAGACACGATGCTTGTGATGCATCTAGAACGAAACTGAAACTAAACCAAACTGCTTGTCTCTCACATGACCTCTGCTGGTCAGGTATAAGTAATCAATACCTGCAAACATGCTGGTAAGGCATCATAATCAAACAGGCAAATAACATCACTATTTGCTGATATCATTACATCTCCTTTTCTTAAAACAAAAGTATTTTACTTTTAACTAACAACATGTTTTCTTTGTATTAATCTGCATTTTAACTGTAACACTTAATGAACTTATATTATCATTATCATGATCAAGGTTTTTTAACCTTGCTTTGTGTGTTCACATGAAATATGTCAATACACTAGAACTTGAAGAAAGAATAAGATAACATTACTTCCTTCTATAACAATAGTCCTTAAATTTGCTCAATGAGTCTCTCAGGAGGCTTCACGTGTCTTGAGGATTTTCTGATTGATTATCCTTGAATCTGAGTTGTTGCCTCAGATGATGTGTTCTCAGCTGTGTGATCAGGTTGTTCAACAGTATCAGTCTCTTGACCTGCTGTGACTGGTCTCATGAGAAGATCTCGATGATTTCTTCTCAGAACAGCACCCTCATCTGTCTGAATGGTGTATGATCTTGGTTGAACTTCACTCAGGACAGTTCCCTTCTGAGTCCATGTGTTTGTTTTGTCTTTGAACCTTACTTGGTCACCAGTGTGGAGTTCAGGTAGGTTTTGTGTTCCTCTGTCATAGTAATACTTTTGCTTTTCTTTCTGTTGCTCTTTGAACTTCCTCACTTTCTCCCCCTCTTTTGTTTTCAGGAGGTTCTCCGGGATGGGTAGGTTTGACCTTAGCCGATGTCCCATCAGGAGTTGGGCTGGTGACTTACCACACTCGAGCGGCGTTGTGCGGTATACAAGCATGCTTTGGTAGAAGTCAGTTCCACTGCCTTTTGCCTTGTACATCCGTCTTTTCACTGTGTTTGCGGGCTCTCCTGGGCCAACAGCTCTGGACAACGTGTCTGCTGTATACATCAGCTTACCTGGTGTGTACGCAACATTCAGTTCATCATAGACTGTCTCTCCTTCGCTTTCCACAACGAGGACTCTCTTTACCAGGTTCAGTCTCTCACAGGCTTTTAAACCTAGTATGGCTTGCACATCCTTTGGCACCACGATTAATGCTAGCGTGTGCTCTCTGTCCTTGTGTGTTACTTTGACAATGCATCTTCCTTTCACTGGTATATCAGTATCTGAGTATCCTGTCACTTTCACTTTTATTCCATGTATCTTTGGTCTGGGTCTAAGTTTCTTAAAATCAGTCTCTGATATCACATTAACTTGTGCTCCAGTATCCAATTTAAATGGAATGTGTATGTCATTCACTTTTAGTGTCAACATCCAGTCTCTTTCTTCTTTTTTGTTTTCAGACACAACATCTACATAGAACTCCTCTATGTCGCTTTCATCTACTGCATGGACCTTGCTTTGTTGCATTTGGTTCTTACAGCAACGGGCATAATGGTTGTTCTTGTTGCAACTATTGCATGTTTTACCATATGCTGGACACTTTCTTGGTGGATGCTGTGTACCGCATCGACTACATGTCTTTCGATTGTCCCTTTCATTTTCGTTCGCTGGCCACGCCTCTTTTTTCACATTGGCGCTCTTTTTGTTAAACGGTCTGTATCCGTTCTTTCTCACTGCATCCACGTTGCAGCTATTGTCACTGAACAGCTCCTTTGCCTGCAACTTCACAGTCTCTGTAGCCCTACACAGTGCTATGGCTTTTCCCAGGTCTAGATCTTGCTCTTTTAGCAGTCTTTCCCTTGGACCATTATTCAGAATACCACACACCAGTCTGTCTTTTATCAGCGAGTCTGTCAGTCCCCCAAATTCACACGATTTGCTTCTGTTTCTCAGTTCAGTCACATACTGATCAATAGTCTCATCCGTTTTCTGAACACATGCGAAAAATCTGTGCCTCTCAAACATCACGTTACGTTTAGGCATGCAGTAGGCCTCAAACTGTTCCATTATTTTATCTAGCTTCATTTTGTCTCCATCAGCAGCAAATGTGAAGTTATTATACACCTCCAGCGCTTCATCACCCACGACATTTTAATAGG
Source organism: Somniosus microcephalus (assembly GCF_052327205.1). Lineage (NCBI taxonomy): Eukaryota > Metazoa > Chordata > Chondrichthyes > Squaliformes > Somniosidae > Somniosus > Somniosus microcephalus. The sequence continues at coordinate 18,312,460 of NC_141006.1, read as the reverse complement.
ATAAGGCAGGATCTGGCCAAAATGGACTGGGATCAGCTACTTGTAGGAAAATCCGCATCGGAGCAATGGGAGGCTTTCAGAAGGGAGATTGAGATCATACAATGGCAACATGTTCCCGTAAAGGTCAAGGGTGGTTCCAAAAACCACAGGGAACCTTGGATGTCAGGGGATATACGAGAATGGATTAGGAAAAAAAGGAGGGCTTTTGGCAGATACAAAAGGCTAAAGACGGAGGAAGCCCTAGAGGAGTACAAAAAGTGCAGGGGGATACTTAAAAAAGAAATTAGGAGATCAAGGAGGGGCCATGAAATAACACTGGCGAGCAAAATAAAGGAAAATCCTAAGATGTTTTATAAGCATATTAAGGGTAAGAGGATAACTAGGGAAAAAATAGGGCCCATTAGGGACAAAAGTGGCAATCTGTGTGTGGAGCCGGAAGATGTAGGAGGGGTTCTAAATGAATTTTTTGCATCTGTTTTCACTATGGAGAAGGACGATGTAGACATAGAAATAGGGCGGGGGGACTGTGATATGCTCGAACATATTAACATCGAGAGGAAAGAGGTATTGGCGGTTTTAGCTGGCCTAAAAATGGATAAATCCCCAGGCCCGGATGAAATGTATCCCAGGCTGCTGTGTGAGGCAAAGGAAGAGATTGCGGGGGCTCTAACACATATATTCAGGACCTCTCTGGCCACAGGGGATGTGCCAGAGGACTGGAGAACCGCTAATGTAGTACCATTATTCAAGAAGGGAAGTAGGGAAAAATCGGGGAACTACAGGCCAGTGAGCCTAACATCAGTGGTAGGAAAATTATTGGAAAAAATTCTGAGGGACAAAATTTGTCTCCACTTGGAGAGGCAAGGATTAATCAGGGATAGTCAACATGGCTTTGTCAAGGGAAGATCATGTCTGACTAATTTGATTGAATTTTTTGAGGGGGTGACTAGGTGTGTGGATGAGGGTAACGCAGTGGATGTGGTATACATGGATTTCAGTAAGGCCTTCGATAAAGTCCCGCACAGGAGACTGGTCAAGAAGGTAAGAGCCCATGGAATCCAGGGTGCCTTGGCACATTGGATACAAAACTGGCTTAGTGGCAGAAGGCAGAGGGTGATGGTCGAAGGTTGTTTTTGTGACTGGAAGCCTGTGGCCAGTGGGGTACCACAGGGATCGGTGCTGGGTCCCTTGCTGTTTGTGGTCTACATTAATGACTTGGATATGAATGTAAAAGGTATGATCAGTAAGTTCGCGGATGATACAAAAATTGGTAGGGTGGTAAATAGCGAGGAGGTTAGCCTCAGTCTGCAGGACGATATAGATGGGTTGGTCAGATGGGTGGAACAGTGGCAAATGGAATTTAACCCGGAAAAGTGCGAGGTGATGCACTTTGGGGGGACTAACAAGGCAAGGGAATACACAATGAATGGTAAGACCCTAGGCAAGACGGAGGGTCAGAGGGATCTGGGTGTGCAAGTACACAGATCCCTGAAGGCGGCGGAACAGGTGGATAAGGTGGTATAAAAGGCATATGGGATACTTGCCTTCATTAGCCGAGGCATTGAATATAAGAGCAAGGAAGTTATGATGGAGCTGTATAAAACACTGGTTAGGCCACAGCTGGAATACTGTGTGCAGTTCTGGTCGCCACACTACAGGAAGGATGTGGTCGCGTTGGAGAGGGTGCAGAGGAGGTTCACCAGGATGTTACCAGGGCTGGAGCGCTTCAGCTATGAAGAGAGACTGGGCAGATTGGGTTTGTTTTCCTTGGAGCAGAGGAGGCTGAGGGGGGACATGATTGAGGTGTACAAAATTATGAGGGGCATAGATAGGATGGATGCTGAGGAGCTTTTTCCCTTAGTAGAGGGGTCAATAACTAGGGGGCATAGATTCAAGGTAAAGGGCGGGAGGTTTAGAGGGGATTTGAGAAAGAACTTTTTCACCCAGAGGGTGGTTGGAGTCTGGAACTCACTGCCTGAAAGGGTTGTGGAGGCAGGAACCCTCACAACATTTAAGAAGCATTTGGATGATCACTTGAAATGCCACAGCATACAAGGCTACGGACCAAATGCTGGAATATGGGATTAGATTAGACAGGGCTTGATGGCCGGCGCGGACACGATGGGCCGAAGGGCCTCTATCCATGCTGTATAACTCTATGACTCTATGACTCTATGACATGTAAGAACACTGACGATTTCTTATTATCACTTTTCTCGTCAGCTCCGATTGCCGCTAAATACAACTCTACACGTTGTTTGAACCTTCTCCAATTTTCAGCCACATTACCTGTCAACTGAAGCGTCGCCGGTGGGAGTAAACCTTCCATTTTTCACTTCGTTAGCTATTCTCTAATGGTAAGTAACGATGTTCTCTTTTGGCTTGCTAATCTGTGGAGAGCTGATTTAACTTCAGATTTTTCCTCTTCATCTCTTTCAATCACTTCTGACACCATGTATTGATTTCTCTGTGGGTTCAATGACGAGACATTTATGAAAGAATGACTTTTAATCTAAAGCTTGTTCAACTCTTTTATACAGCTTTTAGAGGAGACACGATGCTTGTGATGCATCTAGAACGAAACTGAAACTAAACCAAACTGCTTGTCTCTCACATGACCTCTGCTGGTCAGGCATAAGTAATCAATACCTGCAAACATGCTGGTAAGGCATCATAATCAAACAGGCAAATAACATCACTATTTGCTGATATCATTACACAGGCCATTCGGCCCATCTGGTCTATGCCGGTGTTTATGCTCCACACAAGCCTCCTCCGCTCTACTTCATCTCACCCTATCAACATGCCCTTCTGTTTCTTCCTCCATCACATACTTATCTAGCTACCCCTTAAATGTATCTATGCTATTCACCTCAACTGCTCCGTGTGGTAGCGAGTTCCACAGTCTCCCCACTCTGGTGATCAGGTAGAAGTTCGATGAGATTGAGATATTGCACAAGGTTCTGCTCAGTGGTGCTGGCACTTCAACTACAGATGTACAGTTATCAAAATCATGCTTAGTGGATCTCCACAGTGTTTGCTGCTTTCACTCAGATGGGATCACCTCCCGTTGTCAGAGCCAGCTATGATGAATGTGTCAGTGAAGGAGCTAATTCCTCAGATGAAGCATTAAATCTAATTTGACTGGCTGAGCACAGATGAGGCCTGGATTTTTGGACTGACAGATGGGAGTTATGCCAAGACAGTAGATTTCGGCTTCAGACTGTTCCAATTGGTCCAGTCCAGCCAAACACGCTTCTATGGTTAGCTGGTTGTTTAATATATAGAAACCCATCTCCGAGTCTCCAAACCAAACTACTGAGAAATCCATACCTAGCTGTAGGGATTCTGTTTGCCCGATGTAGAATGCACATCCCGCCCCTTAGGGACACGTCTCACTCCCCTAAGTCCAGAGAGCTTAGGCGCAGGTTGTCAAGTGTCGAGGCTTATTGAAATCTTTTCAAGCTATCAATAAAAGCCTGCATGATGGCCGATCATGTTGCTCAATATACAACTGGTGCTTTCCTAGTACATTCAGATGATGAGAGTTTGAATGGGCATCGCCTCTAATTTACCAGCAAATCAAATGGGTGAGGCCATTCGCAAATGTGAAGCAAAATTTACAATTGCCTGATGCTCTGTTTGCATTTTAGCTTCACTGCCATTCTCGCTGGTAGAAATTGGAGTCATCAATCGGGAGAAGCATCTATGTGTGGCCCTGCATTCGCTGCCTCAGGGCAAACTGATTTGGCAAAAGGAGGCCTCAAAACACGCATTGGGTCCCTTATTTCAATATGAAAAGGACATGGCGTCTGTTTCTGGTGTGGGCCCTGAACGTCCCTATTGATGCCGACACCAATACGGCCAAAATAACAGCAGAAAATGCTGGAAAAACTCAGCAGGCCAGGCAACATCCGTGGAGAGAGAAATAGAGTCAACGTTTCAGGTCGAAGCCCTTTGTCTTGACAATTCCTACCTGATTGCTCCCAGAAACAATGCTGGCAAGGAGCCAATGAGCAATTCTATCTGAAAGATGACTGGTCATTTTGATGAGTTTAGATTAAGCCAGCCACAAATGTTAGACTCCCCGGTGTGAGCTGTGCTATTTCTGACCGAAAGATGTGCCTTGAGATACAGAGCGAGCGAACACTGAGTTGTGAGAGAGCGACCCGCTGGGCAAATCAAACCGCAATAGCATTCCGCACTAAACACAATGAGGAGAAGAAAAGCTTGTTGAAGTCAGGGGAATAATGTAGATGGTCAATGAGTGACTGGCCATAGATTGATCAGCAGGTGCTGGCAGCTAACTGAAGCTTGAGAACTGCTTCTGTCCAATGAACTTCGAAGGTACTTGATTCCAAATTTTGCTTGCAGCTGGTGAAAACATATGTTGGGAATGTTGCAAAAACTCTGCAACCACCTGTGCAATGGTCCCACTAAAAGTGATCGCAGCCGAGGCTGGCTAGAACCTGGTTTGTTACTTCCTTCATTAAGTAGGATGCACAGAGACAAGTGTCTCAGAAGAGATGATTAGTTGGCAAGAAGACTGCGAGTGTTTTGCTAATTGTAATTAAATTTCTGCACTATGCACCAGTGTGCCAAATATTTAAGAACATTGGCAAAAGAACCAGGTGGAGATGAGGAGGATTCTTTTCACGCAGCCAGTTGTTGTGATCTGGAACGCATTGCCTGAAAGGGCGGTGGAAGCAGATTCAATAGTAACATTCAAAAGGGAACTGGGTAAATACTTGAAAAGGAAACATTTGCAGGGCTATGGGGAAAGAGCGGGGCAGTGGGACTAATTGAATAGCACTACCAAAGAGCCAGCACAGGCATGATGGGCCAAATGTCCTCCTCCTGTGCTGTGAGATTCTATATCTGAATCCAAATCTTTGCTGTAACAGTACGGGGTTGGGAGAGTGAGGCGGGGGGCGGTTAGAGGTGGGAGCCCTTCCTCCATGACACTGACTCCCTTTACATAGATACATAGAAGATAGGAGCAGGAGTAGGCCATTCGGCCCTTCGAGCCTGCTCCGCCATTCAATGAGATCATGGCTGATCATCCAAATTCAGTACCCGGTCCCTGCCTTCTCCCCATATCCCTTGATCCCTTTAGCCTTAAGAAATATATCCAACTCTTTCTTGAATATACTTAATGAACTGGCCTCCACCGCCCTCTGTGGCAGAGAATTCCACAGGTTCACCACTCTCTGGGTGAAGAAATTCCTCCTCATTTCAGTCCTAAATGGCTTACCCCTTTATCCTTAGACTATGACCCCTGGTTCTGGACTCCCTGGCCATCAGAAACATCCTTCCTGCATCTAGTCTGTCCAGGCCTGGCAGAATTTTATAGGTTTCGATGAGATCCCCTCTCAATCTTCTAAACTCCAGTGAGTATAAGCCCAATCGACCCAATCTCTCCTCATACGTCATTCCTGCCATCCCAGGTATCAGCCTGGTGAATCTTCGCTGCACTCCTTCCATGGCAAGAATGTCCTTCCTCAGGTAAGGCGACCAAAACTGCACACAATACTCAAGGTGTGGTCTCACCAAGGCCCTGTACAACTGTAGCAAGACATCCTTGTTCTTGTACTCAAACCCTCTTGCTACGAAGGCCAACATACCATTTGCCTTCTTAACCGCCTGCTGCACCTGCATGCTTACCTTCAGTGACTGGTGTACAAGAACACCCAGGTCTCTTTGCACTTCCCCTTCTCCCAAACTATTACCATTCAAATAATAATCTGCCTTCCTGTTTTTGCCACCAAAGTGGATAACCTCACATTTATCCACATTATAGTGCATTTGCCATGTTTCTGCCCACTCACCCAACCTGTCCAAATCATGCTGGAGTTTCACGACATCCTCCTCACAGCATACCCTCCCCCCCAGCTTTGTGTTGTCTGCAAATTTGGAGATATTACATCCAATTCCCTCGTCCAGATCATTAATATATATTGTGAACAGCTGGGGTCCTAGGACTGATCCTTGCAGTACCCCACTAGTCACTGCCTGCCACTCGGAAAACGACCCATTTATTCCAACTCTTTGCTTTCTGTCCGCCAACCAGTTCTCTATCCAAGTCAATACCTTGCCCCCAATCCCATGTGCCTTAATTTTGCACGCTAATCTCTTATGCGGGACCTTATCGAAAGCCTTCTGAAAGTCCAAATACACCACATCCACTGGTTCTCCCTTATCTATTTTACCAGTTACATCCTCAAGGAATTCCAGTAGATTAGTCAAGCATGATTTACCTTTTGTAAATCCATGTTGACTTTGTCCGATCCAGTCACTGCTTTCCAAGCGCTCCACTATTACATCTTTTATAATGGACTCTAGCATTTTCCCCACTACCGATGTCAAGCTTACCGGTCTATAATTCCCCGCCTTTTCTCTACCACCTTTTTTGAATAGTGGGGTAACATTAGTTACCCACCAATCCATGGGTACCATTCCAGAGTATATCGAGTTCTGGAAGATGACCAGCAATGCATCTACTATTTCTAGGGCCACTTCCTTAAGTGCCCTAGGATGTAGATTATCAGGCCCTGGGGATTTATCGGCCTTCAGTCCCATCAATTTTCCTAACACCATTTCTCTACAAATACTGATTTCTTTCAGTTCCACCCTTTCATCAGACCCTATGTTCCCCGGCATCTCTGGGAGGTTATTTGTGTCCTCCTTTGTGAAGACAGAACCAAAATATGTATTTAGTTGGTCTGCCATTTCTATGTTCCCCATTATAAATTCCCCCGATTCTGACTGCAAGGGACCTATGCTTGACTTCACCAATCTTTTTCTCTTCACATATCTATAAAAGCTTTTACAGTCAGTTTTTATGTTCTCTGCAAGCTTACTCTCATATTCTATTTTCCCTTTCTTAATTAATCCCTTTGTCCTCCTTTGTTGAATCCTAAACTGCTCCCAATCCTCAGGGTTATTGCTTTTTCTGGCCAATTTATATGCCCTCTCCTTGGACCTTATGCTATCCCTAATTTCCCTTGTTCGCCACGGTTGGGTCACCTTTTTTGTTTTATTTTTATGCCAAACTCGGATGAACAGATTCTGTAGTTCATCCATTCGGTCTTTGAATGTTTGCCATTGCCTATCCACCGTCAACCCTTTGAGTGCCATTCCCCAATCAATCCTACCCAACTCGCTCCTCAGACCATCATAGTTTCCTTTATTTAAATTGAGGACCCTAGTCTCCGAGTCAACTACTTCATTCTCCATCTTAATGAAGAATTCGATCATATTATGATCGCTCCGACCCAAGGGGCCTCTTACAACAAGATTGCTAATTAATCCTTTCGCGTTACATAATACCCAGTCTAAGATGGCCTGATCTCTGGTTGGTTCCTCGACATATTGGTCCAGGAAACCATCCCGTAAACACTCCAGGAATTCCTCCTCCACAGTATTGTTACTCATTTACATTGCCGCAGGGATTTCCTGGGGATTCCCCTGGGGTGGAGAGTTTTCACCTACAGTAGACACACGCAGTGCCACACTGAAGCAAATGAAATGGATGTGATACTGTAGGTACCGGCCCAGCACTGCCATTATAATGAGGTTGGCGGGGACCGTTGGGTATCCCAGCATAAGGCCGACTGACTAACCTTGGTCCAACGGCCTCGATTCGCACGATTCAGCAGGGATCCTAGGGGCAGCCTGAAGGCATATCAGGGAAGGAAGACGTTTTTTTAAACCCGCCTTCGGGGTGATTTGAAGCATTCAGGCCTCTTCGGCCTGCATCTATATTTCAATTTCCGCTCCAATATAAGGCACACAAGCCAGCTGGGATGTGGAGCAGGGAGGGGGCGGGGGGGGTGGTGCTGGGAATGGGAATTGCAGAGTCTAGTATTCCCCAGGCAGGTCAAAACCAAGGCAGCTGCGCCCTCTCACATGTAGACGGAGCCCGGGAGGGAAGCAGTGATCGGGGGAGGGGGAGGGAGGCAGTGAGTGGGGAGGGGGAGGGAAGCAGTGATTGGGGAGGGAAGCAGTGATTGGGGAGGGAGGGGGAGGGAGGCAGTGATTGTGGAGGGTGGCATTGATGGGGGAGGGAGGGGGAGGGAGGCAGTGTTTGGGGAGGGGCAGGGAGGCAGTTATTGGGGAGGGGGGGAGGGTGGCAGTGATGGGGGAGGGGGAGGGAGGCAGTGATGGGGAGGGGGAGGGAGACAGTGATGGGGAGGGGGAGGGAGACAGTGATGGGGAGGGGGAGGGAGGCAGTGATGGGGAGGGGGAGGGAGGCAGTGATTGGGGAAGGGGAGGGAGGCAGTGATGGGGAGGGGGAGGGAGGCAGTGATGGGGCGGGGGAGGGAGGCAGTGATGGGGCGGGGGAGGGAGGCAGTGATGGGGGAGGGGGAGGGAGGCAGTGATGGGGAGGGGGATGGAGGCAGTGATTGGGGAAGGGGAGGGAGGCAGTGATTGGGGAGGGGGGGAGGGTGGCAGTGATGGGGGAGGGGGAGGGAGGCAGTGATGGGGAGGGGGGAGGGAGACAGTGATGGGGAGGGGGAGGGAGGCAGTGATGGGGAGGGGGAGGGAGGCAGTGATGTGGAGGGGGAGGGAGGCAGTGATGGGGGAGGGGGAGGGAGGCAGTGATGGGGAGGGGGATGGAGGCAGTGATTGGGGAAGGGGAGGGAGGCAGTGATTGGGGAGGGGGGGAGGGTGGCAGTGATGGGGAGGGGGAGGGAGACAGTGATGGGGAGGGGGAGGGGGAGGGAGGCAGTGATGGGGGAGGGGGAGGGAGGCAGTGATGGGGAGGGGGAGGGAGGCAGTGATTGGGGAAGGGGAGGGAGGCAGTGATTGGGGAGGGGAGGGAGGCAGTGATGGGGAGGGGGAGGGAGGCAGTGATGGGGAGGGGGAGGGAGGCAGTGATGGGGAGGGGGAGGGAGACAGTGATGGGGGAGGGGGAGGGAGGCAGTGATGGGGAGGGGGATGGAGGCAGTGATTGGGGAAGGGGAGGGAGGCAGTGATGGGGCGGGGGAGGGAGGCAGTGATGGGGGAGGGGAGGGAGGCAGTGATGGGGAGGGGGAGGGAGGCAGTGATGGGGCGGGGGAGGGAGGCAGTGATGGGGAGGGGGAGGGAGGCAGTGATGGGGAGGGGGAGGGAGGCAGTGATGGGGCGGGGGAGGGAGGCAGTGATGGGGGAGGGGGAGGGAGGCAGTGATGGGGAGGGGGATGGAGGCAGTGATTGGGGAAGGGGAGGGAGGCAGTGAAGGGGGAGGGGGAGGGAGGCAGTGAAGGGGGAGGGGGAGGGAGGCAGTGATGGGGAGGGGGAGGGAGGCAGTGATTGGGGAGGGGGAGGGTGGCAGTGATGGGGGAGGGGGAGGGAGGCAGTGATGGGGAGTGGGAGGGAGGCAGTGATGGGGCGGGGGAGGGAGGCAGTGATGGGGGAGGGGGAGGGAGGCAGTGATTGGGGAGGGGAGGGAGGCAGTGATGGGGGAGGGGGAGGGAGGCAGTGATTGGGGAGGGGAGGGAGGCAGTGATTGGGGAGGGGGGGGGGTGGCAGTGATGGGGGAGGGGGAGGGAGGCAGTGATGGGGAGGGGGAGGGAGGCAGTGATGGGGAGGGGGAGGGAGGCAGTGATGGGGAGGGGGAGGGAGGCAGTGATTTGGGAGAGGGGGAGGGAGACAGTGATGGGGAGGGGGAGGGAGGCAGTGATGGGGGAGGGGGAGGGAGGCAGTGATGGGGAGGGGGGAGGGAGACAGTGATGGGGAGGGGGAGGGAGGCAGTGATGGGGAGGGGGAGGGAGGCAGTGATGTGGAGGGGGAGGGAGGCAGTGATGGGGGAGGGGGAGGGAGGCAGTGATGGGGAGGGGGATGGAGGCAGTGATTGGGGAAGGGGAGGGAGGCAGTGATTGGGGAGGGGGGGAGGGTGGCAGTGATGGGGAGGGGGAGGGAGACAGTGATGGGGAGGGGGAGGGGGAGGGAGGCAGTGATGGGGGAGGGGGAGGGAGGCAGTGATGGGGAGGGGGAGGGAGGCAGTGATGGGGGAGGGGAGGGAGGCAGTGATGGGGAGGGGGAGGGAGGCAGTGATGGGGAGGGGGAGGGAGGCAGTGATGGGGGAGGGGGAGGGAGGCAGTGATGGGGAGGGGGAGGGAGGCAGTGATGGGGCGGGGGAGGGAGGCAGTGATGGGGGAGGGGGAGGGAGGCAGTGATGGGGAGGGGGATGGAGGCAGTGATTGGGGAAGGGGAGGGAGGCAGTGAAGGGGGAGGGGGAGGGAGGCAGTGAAGGGGGAGGGGGAGGGAGGCAGTGATGGGGAGGGGGAGGGAGGCAGTGATTGGGGAGGGGGAGGGTGGCAGTGATGGGGGAGGGGGAGGGAGGCAGTGATGGGGAGTGGGAGGGAGGCAGTGATGGGGCGGGGGAGGGAGGCAGTGATGGGGGAGGGGGAGGGAGGCAGTGATTGGGGAGGGGAGGGAGGCAGTGATGGGGGAGGGGGAGGGAGGCAGTGATTGGGGAGGGGCGGGAGGCAGTGATTGGGGAGGGGGGGAGGGTGGCAGTGATGGGGGAGGGGGAGGGAGGCAGTGATTGGGGAGGGGGGGAGGGTGGCAGTGATGGGGGAGGGGGAGGGAGGCAGTGATGGGGAGGGGGAGGGAGGCAGTGATGGGGAGGGGGAGGGAGGCAGTGATGGGGAGGGGGAGGGAGGCAGTGATTTGGGAGAGGGGAGGGAGGCAGTGATGGGGAGGGGGAGGGAGGCAGTGATGGGGAGGGGGAGGGAGGCAGTGATGGGGAGGGGGAGGGAGGCAGTGATGGGGAGGGGGAGGGAGGCAGTGATTGGGGAGGGGGAGGGAGGCAGTGATGGGGAGGGGGAGGGAGGCAGTGATGGGGAGGGGGAGGGAGGCAGTGATGGGGGAGGGGGAGGTAGTGATGGGGAGGGGGAGGGAGGCAGTGATGGGGAGGGGGAGGGAGGCAGTGATGGGGAGGGGGAGGGAGGCAGTGATGGGGGAGGGGGAGGCTGTGATGGGGAGGAGGAGGGAGGCAGTGATGGGGAGGGGGAGGGAGGCAGTGATGGGGAGGGGGAGGGAGGCAGTGATTGGGGAGGGGGAGGGAGGCAGTGATTTGGGAGAGGGGAGGGAGGCAGTGATGGGGAGGGGCAGGGAGGCAGTGATGGGGAGGAGGAGGGAGGCAGTGATGGGGAGGGGGAGGGAGGCAGTGATGGGGAGGAGGAGGGAGGCAGTGATGGGGAGGGAGAGGGAGGCAGTGATGGGGAGGGGGAGGGAGGCAGTGATGGGGAGGAGGAGGGAGGCAGTGATGGGGAGGGGGAGGGAGGCAGTGATGGGGAGGAGGAGGGAGGCAGTGATGGGGAGGGGGAGGGAGGCAGTGATGGGGAGGGGGAGGGAGGCAGTGATTGGGGAGGGGGAGGGAGGCAGTGATTGGGGAGGGGGAGGGAGGCAGTGATGGGGAGGGGGAGGGAGGCAGTGATGGGGAGGGGGAGGGAGGCAGTGATTGGGAGGGGGGAGGCAGTGATGGGGGAGGGGGAGGCAGTGATTGGGGAGGGGGCGGGAGGCAGTGATTGGGGAGGGGGATGGAGGCAGTGATTGGGGAGGGGGAGGGAGTGATGGGGAGGAGGAGGGAGGCAGTGATTGGGGAGGGGGATGGAGGCAGTGATGGGGAGGGGGAGGCAGTGATTGGGGAGGGGGAGGCAGTGATTGGGGAGGGGGAGGGAGGCAGTGATTGGGGAGGGGGATGGAGGCAGTGATTGGGGAGGGGGAGGGAGTGATGGGGAGGAGGAGGGAGGCAGTGATTGGGGAGGGGGATGGAGGCAGTGATGGGGAGGGGGAGGCAGTGATTGGGGAGGGGGAGGCAGTGATGGGGAGGAGGAGGGAGGCAGTGATTGGGGAGAGGGGAGGGAGGCAGTGATTTGGGAGAGGGGAGGGAGGCAGTGATTGGGGAGGGAGGCAGGGAGGGGGGAGGAGGGGGAGGGAGGCAGTGATGGGGAGGAGGAGGGAGGCAGTGATTTGGGAGAGGGGAGGGAGGCAGTGATTGAGGAGGGAGGCAGGGGGGGGAGGAGGGGGAGGGAGGCAGTGATGGGGAGGGGGAGGGAGGCAGTGATTGGGGAGAGGGGAGGGAGGCAGTGATTGGGGAGGGGGAGGGAGGCAGTGATTGAGGAGGGAGGCAAGGGGGGGGAGGAGGGGGAGGGAAACAGTGATGGGGAGGAGGAGGGAGGCAGTGATTGGGGAGAGGGGAGGGAGGCAGTGATTGGGGAGGGGGAGGGAGGCAGTGATTGGGGAGGGAGGCAGGGAGGGGGGAGGAGGGGGAGGGAGGCAGTGATGGGGAGGAGGAGGGAGGCAGTGATTTGGGAGAGGGGAGGGAGGCAGTGATTTGGGAGAGGGGAGGGAGGCAGTGATTGGGGAGGGAGGCAGGGAGGGGGGAGGAGGGGGAGGGAGGCAGTGATTGGGGAGGGGGAGGGAGGCAGTGATTGGGGATGGGGTGACGATCAGTGGCTGGCAGAGGCTCCTGGTTTTAATTTGTCACCAGGAGGAGCACCCCCCACCGGTTTACGCCTGTAAAAGGGGCGCGATGTCATGGCATTTCTCGGCCATTAACTTTACTCAACCAGAGGACCCATTTCCTACCTGATTGCTCCCAGAAACAATGCTGGCAAGGAGCCAATGAGCAATTCTTTCTGAAATATGACTGGTCGTTTTGATGAGTTTAGATTAAGCCAGCCACAAATGTTAGACTCCCCGGTGTGAGCTGTGCTATTTCTGACCGAAAGATGTACCTTGAGATAGCGAGCGAACGCTGAGCTGTGAGAGAGCGACCCGCTGTGCAAATCAAACTGCAATAGCATTCCGCACTAAACACAATGAGGAGAAGAAAAGCTTTCAAAAACAATGGTGATGAAAGGCAACAGTGTGCTGGTCAGCGATGGTGAATTTTTGGTCAGTTGTTAGTGGAAAGAGAGAAATATTCCATTCCAATCTGTCTCTCTTCAGAAACCAATTGACTAGAACCAAAGGTTTTGTTATTTAAAGTTGACTGCGACCTGATTTCAGTGGCAGTAATGGAAAGTGCAGCATTGCTAATGTGAAGGTCAAACCTCTGTGGTCAGTGTCTGCTAGCAAAGGATCTAAACCATTCAGCACGGATTAATGAGCCGCTCAATATCAGACTGAGGGCAGTGAACACCTTTTCAGTGTACGCAGCTGTTCAGCTCGGTGTTCTTGTTTTCTCCCTGAGTCCTTCCATCGCCCAATGATCCTGCTGATATTGTGCTGCCGTACTGGATATAAATTGTACTAAAGAGAACTGAGTTCTCACCCCGTACACACACACACACACACACACATATAGACCCATGAACACATACACATACATACTCGAACATGAACACGCACACAATGCATACACACATTTACATGCACACACGTATACACATACACATGAACATACACACACCGCACATGTACATGCACATACACGCATGCACATGCACACATACACTGCACATGTACACACATGTAGATGCCCACATACACATATACAGGCTTACACACACACCTACACCGCACATGTACACACACACACACACACACGTGCATGCTTACACATACACAAACGCACGCTCGCAAATGCAAATGTAAATGTGCACATGCATATACACACACAACCACAGCTATATTTTGGTACATATGCACGCACACACACATGCACATATGCAAATACACACACAGAAACACACGCGCATACAGATAAAGATTTATATTCTGCCTTTCATGACCTCAGGATGTCCCAAAGTGCTTTACAGCCAATGAAATCCTTTTGAAGTTAATTCACTGTTGTAATTTAGGAAACACGATGGCCAATTTGTGCACAGCAAGGTTCCACAAACAGTAATGATGCAATGACCAGATCATCTATTTTATTCATGTTGTGTACTGCACTGAATATGGAAAACTAAATTACATTGAATTACATATAATTTAAAGCATAAAAACAGGGCATTTGCCCCAACTGGTCTATATCGGTGTGTATGTTCCACACGAGCCTCCTCCCGCCCTATTTCATCTCACCCTATCAGCATATCCTTCTATTCCTTTCTTGCTCATGTACTTATCTAGCTGCCTCTTAAATGCATCAATGCTATTCACCTCAACTACTCCCTGTGGTAGCAGGTTCCACATTCTCACCGCTCTCTGGGTAAAAGAGTTTCTCCTGAATTCCCTATTGGATTTAATAGTGACAATCTTATATTTATGACCCCTAGTTTTGAACTGCCCCACAAGTGGAAACATCGGATTGTGAGAGTAGAACAGGGAGACACAGGTTCAAACGTGTAATCGGCAACTTAAGGACTAATCTCAGGAAGTTCTTCACACAAAGAGAGATCAACACATGGAATAGAGTATGGAGACAAACAGGGCGAATCCATGGTCGAATGTTTGGGGGAAGTGGGTCACAGTCCAGATCTGGTCGACTTGGGCCCCCAGAGGGAAATATTTAAGCGAGGGGTCTGGGAGACACCAGAGCTACTCATGGTCCCTGTAAAAACTGCTGGGTAAATATATGTTTAAGAGCAGAACTGAATATTATACAGTAACAACCAACCAATGTGATCAAATACTGTACAGAGAACCATGTCACCTGGGGAATGTAGACGGTCACAGATTGAAGTTGTGAGGCTAGATTAATATTTTAGAATTTAACTTGAAGACTTTTGTAAATGGGAGGGAGTCTCTCAGAGTTTCATCTTTTTGCCGGGTTACCTCAAGAGACTGAGTTGGTGAGTCCGTGATAAGGGAGGTGGGACATGACGCAATGTGCTCAATGATCAGAGTAACCTTCTTCATTCAATACTCTCTTACATTCTCAAAACAAAAGTTAAAAGCAGGGTAAAACGTTAACTTTTCCATCTCATTTTAATTTTCAAATTGAGTGAAAAGTTTCTTACAGCACTGTGCTACATCACATGCTTCACTGCTTATTCAAAAAATAATTGTTTGTGTTTCTACAGAATTTATTCTGCATTTCACTGCAGTGAACGAGCTGACTAAATGGTTGAGTTACAGAGGATACATTTATATCAGACACAGAAAGCTGTTTACTGAGAGGCAGGCATGGTTCTGGAAATCTAACTTCATATTAACTCTCTACCTGTCATAATCATTTGGGAAAAGCTGTATCTTTTGGGAAGAACTGGATAGCACATGTGTTCACCTTATGGAACATTGATTCATTCCCAGCCGGGGCTGGCCGAAGGACCTGTTAGTATTCCTACCAGATCCCAGGGTTCTCTGTGAAATGAGCGTGAACCCAACTCCTAGTGGGTGAGAGCTCACAACACAAAACTGGCCACAACTCACCACTCAAAGGGCAACCTTGTCACACCAGTACAGTGGGAGATACACTTCAGAAGTTGGGTTGAAAGAATTAGCTTTCATTTATCGCATCTCTCAGAACATCTCAAAGTGCTTCCCATGCAAATAATTACTTTTTGAAGTGCAGTCACTGTTGCCGGGTGAAAACAGCGGTCATTTTGCACACAGCAAGATCCCATAACCAGCAGCGAGATTAGTGACTGGCCAATCTGTTTGTGCTGGCGTTCCCTTGAGGGAGGAATGTTGGCGGGGACACCAGGAGAACTCCCTGCTGTTCTTCAACTAATGCCTGGGCAGGGACGTGGGGCCTTGGTTTAACATCTTACCCAAAGGGCAGCACCTCTACAAACAGAATGCTCTGTCAGTACGGCAGTGAAGCACCAGCCTAGGTCATGAGCTCAAGTCCTGGAGTCGGATGTTTACTCACAATCTTCTAACTCAGAAATGAGAGTGCGGCCAACTAAACCAAATTGAACGCATTGTATTGAGACAGAGTGGGAGGAGTTTTACGATGAATGCTCCAATGTGTTTTATGTGTGAATAGTAAGTTGATTGAAGCAGTTGTCTCCACTGTTCACTGTAAAAGCCCCTTGATTTGTATTTGTGCATCAATCATGTTGCGATATGCATTACAACCAAAATAGCATCCATGTAAGCTTAGGGTTATCTCAAAGTCAGCACAGCCCAGGGAGTATGGCAGGGTGAATTGGCACCGTTTTTCCGGGGTTTCCGTGGCTCATCTGCCGATGTTGCCACAGCTTGCATTTATATAGCGCCTTTAATGTAGTAAAACATTCCAAGGCCCTTCATAGGAGCGTTATAAAGCAAAACTTTATTCCTCTATTAATAAAGTCAAGGATCCCATCTGCTTTTTTAAACAGCCTTCTCAACTTGTCCTGCCACCTTCAAAGATTTGTATACGTACACCCTCAGGTCCCTCTGTTTCCTGCACCCCCTTTAAAATTGTACCATTTAGTTTATATTGCCTCTCCTCATTCTTCCTACCAAAATGCATCAATTCGCACTTCATCTGTGTTAAATTTCATCTGCTATGTGTCTGCCCATTTCACCAGTCTGTCTGTCCTCCTGAAGTCTGTTACTATCCCCCTCATTGTTTACTACATTTCTGAGTTTTGTGTTATCTGCAGATTTTTAAATTATGCCCTGTCCAGGTCATTAATATATATCAAAAAGAGCAGTGGTGCTAATGCTGACCCCTGGGGAACACCTCTGGATACCTGCCTCCAGTCTGAAAAACAACCGTTCACCACTTTTTAATCTTTAGCTAATTTCATATCCATGCAGGCACTGCCCCTTATGGGAACAGTAGCATAGTGGTTATGTTACTGGTCATTACAGAAACTAATGATCCAGAGACGTGAGTTCCAATCGCACCACGGCAGCTGAGGAATTTAAATTCAGTTAATTAAATAAATCTGGAATAAAAGCTAGTGTCAGTAATGGTGACCATGAAACTATCGGATTGTTGTAAAAACCCATCTGGTTCACTAATGTCCTTTAGAGAAGGTAATCTGCTGTCCTTACCTGGGCTGGCCTATATGTGACTCCAGGCCCACAGCAATGTAGTTGACTTGCTGAAATGGCCTAGCAAGCCTCTCAGTTGTCAAGAAGGCGGCTCACCACCAATTCTCAAGGACAATTAGGGATGGGCAATAAATGTTGGCTTGCCAGCGACGCCCACTTCCTGTGAATGAATAAAAAACCATGCATTAGTATGGGATCATTTAGTCAAGAAGATAGACCAGGGAGAATAGCATTTGATTAAGTCCCAATCGTAGGAAGGATATTGCTGCCGTGCAAAGGTGATGGTTCTGGGAATCAGGGATTTAAGGTAAGGAAGTCCAACATGTTCCCTTTGACAAATCAAAAGGAGAATTCTAGTTTTTCAAGATTACAAAATGAATTGACAAAACTCTTCACTGCTGAAAGTGTTCGAATCCCAGGAGACACAAGTTACGTTCGGAGTAAAAATTACGCATTGCACAGAATTACCTAGAATCTACAGCACAGAAACAGGCCATTTGGACCAACTGGTCTATGTCGGTGTTTATACACCACACCAGCCCCCTCCCACCCTAATTATCTCTCCCCACCCAGCCCCCGTATCCCTCTATTCCGTTCTCCCTCATGGGAAGTCGAGGGGAAGTTTTTCACCCAAAGGCTAGTAGAGTCTGGGGAACAAGTTACCAGAGGAGACTATTGATGTCAACAGCATAAATGGGGTCAAGGGACATTTAGCTGCATTTCTGGAAAGAAGCGATTGAGGGATATGGTGAGAAGTGGGGAGCTGGTTCTAGTTCTTTGACTGGATTATGAATGACTATTAACCATTTATTTAATGGTTTCCATTATGGTGCCTGCTGATGCTTGTGACCTTTCTCAGTTATGGGAAGGATATGGTAGTTTAGCGGTTATGTTACTGGTCTAGAAATCTAGTGGCCTGGACTAATATAACCAGAGAATGTGAGTTGTCATAAAAACCCAACATGTTCACCAGTGTAAAGGAGGGCAGCAAACCTGCTGTCCTTATCTGGCCCAGCCTCACAGCAATGTGGTTGACTCTGAAGTGCCCTTGCAAGTCACTCATTGGTTGGAATTTTCCTTACCGAGTCGGGTCGGGTGCATGTGGGCCGCGTAGCGGGTCGGTGCCACGCTGTATTGATCAGTCCGCTCCTCAGAGCGACTTTAGCGTAATGGCCCTATTAAGGCAGACGTGCGTTTCCCGGCCCTGTTGAATGGTGCGGGTTTGATGACGTCATCAATGACTCATTTTCAGCGGGGATATTTAAGGCAGCCTTGGCCACATCACATTTGAAGGTTCATGTAGGAGTGTGGAGGGAGGATTGGAGAGGGGTGTCTTGTTGTGCAGAAATAGAAAAATGACTTCCCAAAGACAGAGGGCTGCACTCGGCTGTTCCGATGACTCCCTACATATCCTTGTGAAGGGAGTCAGAGCACACCGGGAGGTTCTCTTCCCTGCGCATGGGCGGAAGAGACCTCCCCAGGAGACAAAAAGAGCCTGGCTCCAAATTGCTGAGGAGGTGAATAGCAGGGATGTGGTGAGGAGGACCTGGGTGCAGTGCCACAAACGCTTCAGTTATCTCATTAGATAAGGAAAGGTGAGTGTAAAGCCACACTTAACTTCATCCTGCTGTGCCTGTCATCACATCCCCATCACTGCCTTCCCAAGCCTGCTCCTGCACATCCTTATTCACACACCCACCCTTCCCTCTCTCTGTCTACCTTATCACATCCGCATCTGACTAGCCACCCCTCACACTCACCCACATCCTAATGCAATCATACCAACTAACAACACACAAGGAGGCCACTTGACATTGTCACCCCACTCCATCATAGTCACAATTACAGATGTAACCCACACAATCCTTATACCCAAAATTCTCTTCTTTCCCTCTTTGCAGTAGAGAGCGTACAACAACAGGGAGAGGGAGAGAACTGGAGGTAGCCCTCCATCCTTCAGCACATTAACTGCAGCAGAGGAGGTGGCCCTGGAGGTCCAAGAGTTGCAGAGCTGCTAGAGGTGGGAGACGGAGCGAGGGGGATCTCTCAGCAACCTGGTAACAGAATTACATCTCATACAGCTACATGGCATACAGCAGCCACTTGTATGGGGACTGATGAAGCAGCGAGTGAATGTTCATCATGCGCATAATGGTATCATTACCCATTCTTAATGTAATATTTCTAAATCATCTCTTTATTCTCCCACAAGTCCATCAAGAGCCCCCCCCACTGTCTAGCTGGAGGAGGAAGACGATTCCTCAGAGGAGCCTCTGAGGGTGCACCTTCAGCAGACCCAAGCGCACCCAAGAGCAGCGCAGATGCGCACATCTCGGTGGGTGCAACGCGAGATAGAGTAGTGTTGTCACCTGGTGTCTCACACTTCATAAGTGAGCGAGAGCAGATGGTGTTGACAGGGAGAGCAGTGGAGACTCCTCGCCGGAGGGTGCAGACACTGAGCCTCGGGGGCCATCGAGAAAGAGGGTGATCCTGGAGGGACAGCAACAATTGCATGAGGCTCTGGCAGGTTTTCCAGCTGCGCTGTCTGCAAATGTGCAGAGAATGGAGGAGTCCATCTCCAATATGAGCACTGTAAGATTCGAAATTTTCAGCAATAATCACGCAAGAAAACAGGATAAAATAAGACAGTTTATTGACCAAAGTAAGCTTGCACAGAAAAACCTTTGATAAAAGGGCATACAAAATGGCCGCCGGGCCTCGTGATCAGTTTCTGGACCATTTGATTTCTGTTACTGCAAGCCAGACAGGCTTGTGGATTGAAGACAGTGAGCCCGCGAAAGCCAGTATCGGGAAACCGAAACTCAGGGAAACAGCATACATATTCAATGGATTCTAAGTACAAGACAGTTTCAGGCAAGCAGGATGGGGCCCATCAAGATATGGGCGGACAATGCATGAACACTTAAACCCATTTAATGTACAAAGGAGAAACCGTTTAACAGCCATCAAGGGAAATCTCCAGACCGATCAATATGCGAACCGAGTCACGGTGACAATGTAAAAGACATTAAAAGACATTATCGGCCAGGAAGGCCAGTTAAGTTATCACCGGCTCCCGTTACAAGACAAAACGCCCCTGCAGAGATTTCTGCCCGCCAAAATCTTACATAGACGGGACGATGATCTGGCGGGAGATAAGGCTGGCCCAAAAAGGGTATAAATATGGATTTTGAAAAGTCCATCAGCGCCTCTTCTACCTCGGTAGCTTCGGAATCGATCAAGACGCTTCTTCTTTTTAAAGACGCTTCGGACGGACAATTTCGGTGAAAAGAAAACGTGGTCGGTGTTCAGCCAGACAAGGCTCGGCCACGACGGGAAGACGACGAGGGTGGCCCGGGTGCTGTTGTTGGGAGATCATCGACGATCCAGGCCGAAGGAGAAGACACCCTCGGGAAAGCGACGATCCAGGCCGGAGAAAAGGACACTCCGGGCCTAGCACTTCCGTGCCTCAACATCCCATCGAGGTGTTGTTCTGTTCCATGAACCCAAATCCACAACAGACTTGGTGGATTTCAGCCATGGCGAGCGCTCACCGAGGCTGTGTCCACTGCCTCATCGCCTGAGAGAGAGAGAAAAACAAGCTGCGCCAGAAGTTTCCAAATCCACGTGACGACGGAAAGCTGTGCCAGAAAGGCTGCGAACCCCTCCTTTTGCGATTCTGATAGTGGTGAGCATGATCCCGAGTTCCTCAAGTTGAAACTTAGTTTAGGTATTAGGGGAGGGAGTAAGGTTAAATCGTAATGTGTTCCCCCTTTTTCGACGTGCCGTGTGTTCCCCATTTCCATAGAGTCAAGTTCATAAATTTGTGCATGATTGTAGTCACTTTAATCTGTGCCTATGACATGTATTTTGTAATGCTTCAAACTGTTTAAAAATAAAAGCATCCATTTCGTGCTATTCAACCTGGTCTATTGAGTCCTCTTCGCCGCACTACAGTTCTCTGCATCTAAGTCCAAGGTCTAGAACCGTAGGGGAGAGTGGGTCGAACCACTCAAGGGTAATTATTGCACAAAGCCTGGCAGGAGACCAGAACGAGCAAGAGAAACCCCCTACAGAAATGGCGACCGCGGCAGGACCTTGGCAGCAGGAAAGTAGTGTGTTAGATCAAGGTCTGAATAAACGAAATGTGATGGATGAAAGAATAGCGGATTATGTTTTTGGAAAGGTAAACCTCACAAAACAATGGATATCTGACCTATTAAGGGATAGGCGCCCGCTAGACGCAGCCATCAAGTGGACAGAGGGTAAAGAGCATAAGAAATCTGTTGAAAAGGCGGTCTGGCTGATATGCGACAAGAAGCAAGTCCAGCTTTTGGACCAAGTCATTGTAGCACAGACAGCCCAGATCAAAGGGTTGCTTACTGAAGTAGAGGAAAAGGTTGCGGGAGGTCAAAAACTGGTTGAATCGCTTAACACGCTGAATCAGGAACGCCAATCCACAACTCACCGCCACGAAACCCGAGTAGAGTATTTAAAATGTCAGGTCATTGAAGCCAAGGCCTGTGAAGGTAGAATGAGAGAAAGGTGTTTCCGTCTAGCTAAGCAAATAGAGACCCAAGAGGAAAAACTTCTGGGAGCCAGGGCAGCAGATAAGATGGCCATGGAGGATAGATCTGAGAGCACCGACCACAGCACTTGCCGCCGGGAGCAAGAGGACCTGAGAACGGCCCTAGCCAAGGCAAACGGGTTGGTGTGTCTCATAAACCCACCAGCGAGCCAGCTATTGCTAGCCAAGGAATCCAAAAGACCGATTCCACAAGAGATAGTTCAGGAACCAACACCCGAACCCTCTGCGCCTCCTGCTTATGATGAGTCTTGGACTCCGGGAAAGGAAACGGAGACGGTAGATGAAGAGATTCTTGAGGTAGGGCAACACCAGATAGTAGAGTCAGGGCCGGCGCCGATGTGTCCAACTCGACACCGGAGGCTCGGTCCGAACGAAGACAATGGCGAGGACGGACCCCTTGTGAATCAGATCATAATGCCCCACAGTGCACAACAGCTGAGGGCAATGATAAGTCACATCCCCAAACTCTCCGAGTCAGGAGATCCCTCCGTCCATTTTAGGGACATAGAGCAGACCGCAGCCGTTAATGACTGCGACGGGGCTGAACAGTCTAAGATGCTGCTGTTCTCCCTGGACAGCTCACTCCTCCAGTGTCTCCCTGACGAGAGCAAGAGAGGGCACAGGGAATATGGGTTGTTACGGGACGAGATCCTGGAGATTATAGGAGAGGGTGACGGAACTCCGTTCCTCCGTTTAGAAAAGACAGTGCAGCTAGAAGGAGAAACCCCACGGGCTTTCGCCGGAAGGTTGTGGCCCGTGTATCGACGCAGCTGCCCGGGAGGACCGGACCGGAACGCGCTAAATGGTGAACAAAGGGCTCATTGGCTCCGGTGCCTGGTAGCAGGTTGCCTGCCAATAGTGAGGGAGCAGGCCAAAGCATGGTTTGACCCCACTAACGCCCGCTCCACGGAAGACGTACTGCTCGATCAGCTCACGAGCAGTTACAGAAACAACAAGGGTAGGAAAACGCCTGTTTTAAAAGGAAAGGTGCATGAGGTAAGGCCCGCAGCTTCTGCTAAAAAGGAATGGCATCAGGAGGGGAATCGCCCTCCCCAAGCCAAAAGCAGTTGTTACGGGTGTGGGAAGGAGGGTCATTGGCGCAAGGACTGTAGAAATCCATGGAAGGATAATAGAGGGAGGTTCCCTGCAGCCCAAGCCCAAGCCCAGACCGTTGCCCCAGCACCAGCCCAAAACCCAACCGTAGCCCCTGCCCCAACAAAAGGAGGTGGTGCGGTTGTGGATCCCGCTACGATTGAGTCAATTTTAGAGACTATGCGGTCTCTGATGACCTCGCAGGGGAAGGTAGCAGTCGCCAACAGCCCTATCGCTCCCGAGACCCCAACCGAAGCACCTAAATGACTGACGCCTGCGCAGCCCGTCTACTTGTGTCCGCTCCGCTATGACGCCTGGAGAAGACCTGTGGTGGAAATGGAGGTGGAAAGGGAAAAGGGTAGTTACCTGTTGGATACGGGAGCTTCGTGCACCGTGATCCACACAGCTAGACCTTTTGCCTCACCTCTGTCCACCCAGGCTCCATTCTCAGTAGCGGGTTTCACAGGCAGAGAACAGGCTGGCGCGTACTCCATCCCGCTCTCCATTCATTTGGGAGCACTCCACACCACATGGACGTGTATCCTATTGAAGTGGAGTGAGGGGGGTGGAAAAGGCATCCTCGGGGCTGATTTCTTGGTGGAACACGGGATCCTCGTGGACCTGAGAAATCACTGTCTCTGGGGAGCCGAGAGCGGTTTAGGTAAGGTAGTCGTAATCCCAGGGAGGGAAGAAAAGGGGGCCCTGTGCACCATGAAGCCGTCAGGAGGTTACGATCTCGAGCTCATGGTAGCGAACGTCCCAACGGACTTGCAGGCGTGTGTGTCGGAAAATCTGACCGCGTTTGCCACCCACAAGCACGACTGTGGGAGAGTCACTGGGTTTGAAGTCAGCGTAGACGGGGACCCCATGATCGGACCCCAAAAGCAGTATAACTTCCCCAAGGAGGGAGAACCCGACATGGAGACCGCAATATCTTCATTGGTGCAGCAGGGCGTATTGAGACCAATAGCCACTCACGTGAACTCCCCCTTATGGCCGGTAAAGAAGCCGGACAATTCGTGGAGAGCCACGGTGGACTACAGAGTCCTCAATAGTAACATCCCAGCCTGCGCGCCCACGGTAGCAGCAGTTGCAGACCTAATAGGGAGTATTCCAGCATCGGCGACCACGTTCA
This sequence comes from Somniosus microcephalus, assembly GCF_052327205.1. NCBI lineage: Eukaryota > Metazoa > Chordata > Chondrichthyes > Squaliformes > Somniosidae > Somniosus > Somniosus microcephalus. The sequence goes on along the minus strand of NC_141006.1, from coordinate 18,288,776 downwards.
CGGTGCTGGATATCTCGAACGGTTTTTGGTCCATTCCGCTGCGGCGGGAGGATTAATACAAGTTTGCCTTTACTTTCAAAGGGCAACAGTACACTTGGAACTGCTTGCCACAGGGTTTTCACAACAGCCCCAGAATTTTCCATCAATGCATGGCGGGGAGTTTAAAAGAATTTAGCCAGCCCAACCAGATAGTACAGTATGTGGACGACTTACTCCTGTTCACGGACACAAGGGAGGAGCACGGCCCACTATTAGCCGAATTATTGGAGCTGTTAGAAAGGAAGGGTTTCAAAGTAAACCCAAAGAAAGCACAGATCGACCAGCAGGAAGTCAAATTCCTGGGTCTGGCCATCCGCGCTGGAGAAAGAGCCATAGATAAGGCCAGAAGGGAATCAGTACAAGATCTGCCGATCCCCAACACAGTAACGGGTGTAAGGTCCTTTTTGGGATTGACCGGGTACTGCAGAGATTTCATCGAGGACTATGCTGCCACAGCAGCCCCGCTACTCCGACTCTTACACAAGGGGATCAAGTGGTCTTGGGATGAGGGGTGCCAGGCAGCATTTGAGAAGTTGAAAAGAGATCTGCAGACCGCGCCAGCCCTAGGGGCCATAGATGGGGGAGAGGAGTTTTTCCTGGAAGTAGCCGCTAGTGGGGACAGCCTGAGCGCCGTGCTGCTCCAGGAGCGGCACGGCAAGCTGAGACCGGTAGTTTATTCCTCCAGGGTGCTCACGGATGTAGAGAGGAGTTTCTCCAATTGCGAACGGCATCTCCTGACCACGCATTGGGCTGTGAACAGATCAGTGATCTTCACAGGAACCTCTCCCATCACGCTCCTCACCCATCACACCCCCACAAAGATGCTTCTGGATGGAAGGATTAAGGATGGGACCGTAAGCAGCGCTCGGATTGCACGCTGGACCCTCCTCCTTTCCCAGATGGATCTCAAAGTTAAAGGCCTCTGCGAGCCAAAGCTCGCAGCCAACATGGTATATCCCGGAACAGCCCATCGGTGTTCCGTCGAAGGGGTATGGGAGGTCAACATAGGTTTACGGGCCGGGATACACCCCACAGGCCGCGAAATCCACGTAGATGGTTCCAGCACTGTATCTGCTGGCGAACGACTCACAGGGTGTGGAGTTTATGACCCTGCGGCAAACATTGCCCTGGCAATTAAGCTCCCCAGCACTATGAGCGCACAGCAGGCTGAACTGTCCGCGGTGGCGTATGTGGTTACCCACCCCGAGATTATCCCAACCCCATACACGATTTGCTCAGACAGCATGTTCACATGCAATTCGTGTACGGAGTACCTCGCCATCTGGTCCCGCCGCGGATATACCTCCGCGGACGGGCGGCCTTTAGCAGTTAAGCCCTTGCTGGAAAAGATCCTGGCAGCTGTGGGGGAGGAAAGGGAAGTGTTCATCCATAAGGTAAAGGCTCATTCCACCATAGAACCCCGCAGTCAGGGCAACCAGCAGGCGGATGCGCTAGCCAGGGAGGGTGCCCGCAACGGCATTCTCTGGGACCCCTATGGACCCGGACCCGTGGCGGCGATCCAAGGCAGGGAGGGAACTCCAGGGAACACAGGGGTGACACCGCCCCCAGACCTAAAGACCGTCCAAACCCTGGATCCCGCCCTAAAAGCAGTCCTAAAAGCCATCACAGAAGGCAAGCAGGTAGAGGGTCCGTACAGTACGGCAGCCCTCACAGTCAAAGAAGGTATGCTGTTCCGAGAGGAGCAGTGGGTTGTGCCGCAGCAGCACCGGAGGGAATTCCTGCAACTGGCCCACGAGGGTCCAGGGGCGGGACACCCCGGGCCTGAGGTTACCTGGCAGCGGGTAGAGCAGGCGGGATGGTGGCCGGGACTTCGGGACGATGTCCGCGAGTTCTGCACAAGCTGTCTTGTGTGCGCTGCAAACAACCCAGACCCCCACAAAAGGAAGGTGCCCATGGGGCACATCAGGAGGGTAGAGGGACCATGGCAGTCGATTCAGGTCGACTACATAGGGCCCCTGCCCGCCGCCCATGGAGGATATAAGTACTGCCTTGTCCTGGTAGACGTGTTCACCAAATGGGTAGAAGCTTTTCCGTGCAGAACAGCTACGGCACTGGGCACTGCTAAGATCTTGATTCGGGAAGTGTTCTCACGGTGGGGACTCCCCCGTTTTGTAGAGTCCGACCAAGGGAGTCAGTTCACCGGTCAAGTAATGCAGAACGCCCTCATGCTCTTGGGCATTGAGGGGAAGTGGCACGTAGCATACAATCCCCAGTCATCCGGGATTGTTGAACGCATGAATCGGACCCTCAAGGAAAAGCTGAGGAAAGAGACAATGGGCTCGCCCCAGAAATGGGCGGAGGTCCTGCCTTTAGTCCTCATGGGGATCCGGGCCAGCCAGTCCAAAAGTACGGGGTATTCCCCGCACGAATTAATGACTGGAAGGATCATGCGAACACCCACCCATGTACTAGCCCCGGTGCTCACTGAGGGCCAGCTCCGAGAGGTGAAGCGAGACAAATTCGTCCAAACCCTTTTGGAGCGCCTGAAACAGATTTATGGGCAGGTGGCTGGGAACATGGGAAGACAGTATCAGGGAAATTGACTGTTACTGGAACCTCGGAAGCAACAAGAGTGGGTAGTCGGAGACCAGGTCATGGTCCGAAACTATGCCAGGGTAGGGAGTTTTGAACCATTGTACATGGGGCCTTACAGCATTGTAGACAAGGCCAGCCCCATGGTTTATGCAGTGAAGGTGCCCCGACGTACCAAATGGTTTTACATTAACCAGTGTAAACTGTTTAAATCGGGTGCACAAGGGCCAACGACAGGGACCAGGTCGGAGAACAAAAATCCTCAGCCGGTAACAGAGTCACAGACCACACAGGCTGGAACAGTAGCCTGCGTGAAGGGAGGGGCCACCCCATCGGAGTGGGAGGTCTCCCCTCTAATTTGGGATTCGGACGAGGAAGAGCCCGAACAGCTCGACCTCGCCTTAGACCCAATCATGGAGGAGGAAGAGTCAGAGGACGATGATCCCGCCCTCGACTCAAGCTTGGGGGAGGTAGGGAATGGGGTCGGAGACTCACTACCTGTAGGGACAGGTGAGGCGGAGTCGGAAGCCACAAATCCCGGCCCCGGGGGGGCGGAGCCTGAGGGAGGGGAGCTGGAGCCGGCAGCTGTGGTGGAACCACAGGCTGTGACGGTGACAGTCCCAACCCCCGGTCCATCAGCCCCGGGAGCCTCACCCAAAGCAGCCCCTCGTAGGTCGACTCGAGCGCCCCACCCCAGAAAGTTTTGGCCAGATTCTCCCCATCCTTCCCAACCTCGGTTTAGAGCAGCCCCAGAAAGGCATGGTTCCCGTTCAACAGCGACAGGCTGCGGGGGATCAAAGCCAAAGGTCAGTGCAGCCCCACCACAGGGTGCGGCACGCTGCAGCCCTCACAGGAATTCAGTAGGCCGCCCGGCGGAGGGCGGCGCTGTACATAAGTTAAGTTAGGTAATTATGGTGATAGTTTAAGGAATATAAAGTTTACAGTGTTAAGAAATGTTAAGAGTACAATTTTGAAGTCTGCCCGGTATGTGTGCTTGTTTGGGAGCGGGGTCTAGGAACCCGCGCGTCCATTTAATTAGGCCAGCACCTATTGGGAGCCTGGCTACATCATTTTATTGGTTACAGAAACCTGGGATATGATGAAAAAGATTCTCATTGTGTTCGTGGCGATCGGGTGCGGGTGGGCCTACCGAGGCCGCACCAAGGACGTCATCATCTTCGGGTGTTCCGGGGACACGGCCCCCATCGCGACGGATGGGACAGGGGAGCGAGAGGTTGAGGAAACCACCACCTACTTCCACCAGGGGAGATGGCCAGGTTGGCTGGGGACGAATTCTACGGAATACTCCAGCAATTTCGGTTTTGCCTACCAAGAGACTTCGTTAACGTGCCCTCGGGTGAGGATCCTTGCACCCAGAGTCAGCGTTACCGTGGGAAAGAGGATCTGTCTGGTGTGTAATGGGAACGTACCACTAAGGCGATGGTGGCGGCTGCGAAAGCTGGGAAAGGACATGAAGAACTCTACGGTCGAGTGGGAGCGACTGGGTAATAATACCCATCGGACTATTACGGGGACTCACGGACAATTACGTGTGTGTTGGGACAAATGGTGGGAACCAGATGAAGGAATATATGTCTGTATGTGGGGTTCAAAACGCGTTTGCCCCAAGGGCGTATCCATCTTCTTCCAGAGGCAGTGGCAGGATGAAGGAAAGGGGATGAGATGGGATGACAGCACTCGAGCGTGCGGAGCCCCATACTCCGCTATTCCGGTAAACGCCACTGAACTCATCACCCGCCCACGCAAGCCCCTGCCCACGCTTCCGGTAGCACTAGCCCAGAAAGAAGGGTGCCCCACCACCACAAAGGGACCCGGGAACGGTTTAGTATTGGTACCCACCGGTCAGGTGCTGTACCAAGGGGTACACTACGCAGTGGCCTCAGTGATTTTAAACCTCACTGAGGTACGATTGCCGGAGTGGTGTCCCAAAGAAACGGAACAATTATACCAGGTCCTGTTAACCCGAATGTTTAGACAGTTTTACGAGTTTGACTTTGCCGACATCGACAAAGACAAATTATACACCACACCACCAGAAGTTTTGGATCGAGTCGGGAGGCAAAGAAGGGGTACAGTAAATGACATATTCACTGCTTTTAATACCGGGACATCTGTCGTCAACGCTCTAGATAACGTGGAGCTGCAGACACAGGTCAACGGTTTAATAGCCCAGTTAAGGAACATACTGACAGACAAAAATAAGGTAGTGGGTTCTGAGTTACATGAAGACCAGGCCATGACACTACACTTTAAGGAAATAATAGCTGAGCTGGAGAAACACGCGAGAACGGTAAATGCGCTCATTAAGGAGGATCGGAATGCGTTCGATCAAGCTGCGCAAAACGAGGCCTGTGTGCTGTATGGGGCGTGGTTACTGGGCGAGGGCCGCAGTAATCTTGAGGATTTAAAACAGGGTTTGGTCCCGTCCTGGATCAGCAACAAGCACTTGCTAGCGCTCCACCCTTTTGAGAATGCATTAAGCCCGTGCCAGCTCAGACTAGCTGCAGAAGCGTACCCAGTCCCAGTGGACTGTGGACGTTCGAATCATACTATCATGGGAATAGTGGTAAGAATGCCGGTGTTGGGTCCTGCAGAAAAGCCCGCCCCGGTATACAGGGTGGAGAATATTGGAATCATTCAGGGGGGCGCGCACATTCGTTACGCAGTGGTCCCGCCTTACGTCATCAGATGGGAGCGTACGATGACAGGCACCGACCTCTCGGGGTGTCGGAGCCGGGGAGCACACATCATCCTGTGTCCCCAGCACTTGAATGCCTTTTTGAAACCACAGTGCGGGTTCAGAACCGCTAGCGCGAAGCCGATAAATTGCACCATGGAGGCAATGGCAGAGGACCATGTGCCCCCGCAGGTAGCATATATCGGGGGTGGGACATGCTGCGTCACCACTGCAGCGCCTCACTACCGCTATGGACAGCACGAGTGGTGTTTGATCAGTGATAGCAGTTTCTGTTTCAAACCCAGGGCCGAGGTTCAAGTGGCACAACAACGAATTGTCCCCATTCCTGCACCCTCCACCGTTCACATCACTATCAAAGAGAATTTCACAGACTTGCAGCGATTCGTCGCACATTTAGGTTATGTCATTCCCCCTCTTCCCGAACACCTCACCAAGATTTTAAAAGCCGTTATAGTTTCACAGAAACATTTTTACACATTGGAGCAGAAGACTTTAGAGATAGGAAAAGACATATTGGACATAGTCATCCCACCATGGCGGGACTTGTTCACTAACATAGAGGTCCCGGCCTGGATTAGAATAGTATCCCACATCCTAGTAGTGTGTCAGGTTTTAATTGTGATATTTTTGCTGTTCGTGCATTGCAAGAGAGGCAAACGCCTCCAGAGGCACGAGAACACAGGAGAATGGAGAGAACGCTATGTGCGAATGGGGGAAGAAGACACCCCACTTTAAGCTGCTAGTATTGAAAGTTAGGCGTCCCTCCATTTTTAGATTTTGGCCATTTGCGCGGTTTTTTTGAGTATATGAATATTGTTATGTCATTAGTCGTTGTTAAGTTTTTGGATTAATAAAAGGTGTATGCAGGTGGTGCAAGAGGGTATCAACCCCTGCACATCTGACAGATGAATGTGTTATAGTTCAAGAAGTACTGCCTATGATTGTCCAAATGTGCACAAGGTAATTTTCGTTTTTTTCGGAAATGGGAACTGCATGGGTCGAGAGGGTCATAGATAGTTAAGTGCCAGGAATGTTTGGATGTGGGGAATCAGGGAAAATTTGCTCACCAAGGATCATTGATACCTCTAGCAAGCTATCAGTATAACAGGGGGGCCTGTAAGATTCAAAATTTTCAGCAATAATCACGCAAGAAAACAGGATAAAATAAGACAGTTTATTGACCAAAGTAAGCTTGCACAGAAAAACCTTTGATAAAAGGGCATACAAAATGGCCGCCGGGCCTCGTGATCAGTTTCTGGACCATTTGATTTCTGTTACTGCAAGCCAGACAGGCTTGTGGATTGAAGACAGTGAGCCCGCGAAAGCCAGTATCGGGAAACTGAAACTCAGGGAAACAGCATACATATTCAATGGATTCTAAGTACAAGACAGTTTCAGGCAAGCAGGATGGGGCCCATCAAGATATGGGTGGACAATGCATGAACACTTATACCCATTTAATGTACAAAGGAGAAACCGTTTAACAGCCATCAAGGGAAATCTCCAGACCGATCAATATGCGAACCGAGTCACGGTGACAATGTAAATGACATTAAAAGACATTATCGGCCAGGAAGGCCAGTTAAGTTATCACCGGCTCCCGTTGCAAGACAAAGCGCCCCTGCAGAGATTTCTGCCCGCCAAAATCTTACAAAGACTGGACTATGATCTGGCGGGAGATAAGGCTGGCCCAAAAAGGGTATAAATATGGATTTTGAAAAGTCCATCAGCGCCTCTTCTACCTCGGTAGCTTCGGAATCGATCAAGACGCTTCTTCTTTTTAAAGACGCTTCGGACGGACAATTTCGGTGAAAAGAAAACGTGGTCGGTGTTCAGCCAGACAAGGCTCGGCCACGACGGGAAGATGACAAGGGTGGCCCGGGTGCTGTTGTTGGGAGATCATCGACGATCCAGGCCGAAGGAGAAGACACCCTCGGGAAAACGACGATCCAGGCCGGAGAAAAGGACACTCCGGGCCTAGCACTTCCGTGCCTCAACATCCCATCGAGGTGTTGTTCTGTTCCATGAACCCAAATCCACAACAGACTTGGTGGATTTCAGCCATGATGAGCGCTCACCGAGGCTGTGTCCACTGCCTCATCGCCTGAGAGAGAGAGAAAAACAAGCTGCGCCAGAAGTTTCCAAATCCACGTGACGACGGAAAGCTGTGCCAGAAAGGCTGCGAACCCCTCCTTTTGCGATTCTGATAGTGGTGAGCATGATCCCGAGTTCCTCAAGTCGAAACTTAGTGTAGGTATTAGGGGAGGGAGTAAGGTTAAATCATAATGTGTTTCCCCTTTTTCGACGTGCCGTGTGTTCCCCATTTCCATAGAGTCAAGTTCATAAATTTGTGCATGATTGTAGTTACTTTAATCTGTGCCTATGGCATGTATTTTGTAATGCTTCAAACTGCTTTAAAATAAAAGCATCCATTTCATGCTATTCAACCTGGTCTATTGAGTCCTTATCTCCGCACTACAGTTCTCTGCATCTAAGTCCAAGGTCTAGAAACGTAGGGGAGAGTGGGTCGAACCACTCAAGGGTAATTATTGCACAAAGCCTGGCAGGAGACCAGAACGAGCAAGAGAAACCCCCTACAGCACCACCATGTCGCAGGCGACGGCGACGATGTGCTGTTCTGCGGAAAGGATGGTCACCTGCATGGTGCAACAAATGCACCACTCACATGAACACATGCTAGCTGTGGACAACAGAGGGCAGGCGCTCATAGACCTCCTCTCCAGGAGGGAAGAAAATGTTGACTTGGGTCCTCTTGCCCCACTGCTGCACAGCAAGGTGTTCTCCAGCTCCTTGCTAGCAAGGAAGTGCAGGTGGCCCATGAGAGGGATGATGGTGACAGGGGACATGGAAGGGGGGCTCCTCTTAAATCACTCCCACTTCTCCCCCATTGTTCCCCATCTCAGTCAGAGCACCAGATGCTTCCTCGAATCGCAATGGCTGAGTCTGTCCCTGCACAGTCACAGGAGGACGTCCGCTAAAAGTGTCTGCGCAGTCACAGCAGGGAAGTGAGCAGCCTGCCTCTACATCTGCTGAAGCCGCAGGGGTTTGCACCTCGTAGAAGCATGCAGAAAAGAAAAAAGACACAGAAATAGATACGCAAGGGTAAACACATGGAAGTTTAAGGAAGTGTTATTGTTAAATGTAAGAAGTCACACAACACCAGGTTATAGTCCAACAGCTTTATTTGAAATCACAAGCTTTCGGAGCGTTGCTCCTTCGTCAGTGCTCCGAAAGCTTGTGATTTCAAATAAAGCTGTTGGACTATAACCTGGTGTTGTGTGACTTCTTACATTTGTCCACCCCAGTCCAACACCGGCATCTCCACACCATGTTATTGTTAAGGTTATGTTACTGTTATGACACATATAAAAGTATTTATTTTCACCACTTTCCCAGTCCTGCCCATTATTGTCTGCTACTTTGGAAGTAGCTTAATGAGTTGGAGTGAATGGTCAGGCATAATGTTACCTCCAGCAATGGGGGTCAGTGTGAAAATAATGAGTTGGTCATCACAGGGGTGTAATGCATAAAGTTAAGTAAATCTGGCCATGATGAGCCCATCCCTGGCCTCCTGGGCAGCAATATGCGCTGGTGTTGGTGGGATCTGGACCGTAGGTTTCTCCTGCTCCTCCTTGTCTTCCAGCTGATGCTCCTCCTCTGAAGAGGCTGTGCGCTCAGAGCCTTGCTCCTCATGCAGCGCTAATCCTCGCTGCTGTGCTATGTTGCGCAGCAAACAACGATGCTTCTGAAGACTCTGGCTGGTGTGCACTGAAGAACTCCTCTAGATCTGTCAAGGCATCTGAAGCGCATCTTCAACATGCCTATTGTTTGCTCTATGACACATCTGGTAGACATGTGGCTTTAATTATAGCACTCCTGAACCTCATTGCTTGGCCTCCACAAGGGTGTCATGAGCCACGTCTTCAGTGGAAAGCCCTTGTCTCTAAGCAGCCAGCCAGTAGGTCAGTTAGGTGGTGCAGAGAGCTGAGGGAGGGTGGGCTGGCTCAGGATGGAAGAGTTATGGCAACTGCCAGGGAATTTGGCGCACACATGCATGATCTTCCTATGGTTGCAGATGATCTGAACATTGAGGGAGTGGAAGCCCTTGCAGTTGACAAAGACTCCTGGGTGATGATGGGGTGCCCTGATGGCCACATGTGTGCAGTCGATGACACCCTGCACCTGTGGGGAGCCAGCCAGGGCTCAGTAACACTGGCTTCATCAGTGGAAAAGTTTACATAATTGGCTGACTTGTTAAACATAGCATCGGTGGCCTGTGTGATGCATCTGTGGGCCGCAAATGCCTGCTGCAGATCCCTGGAAGGAGCCTGAGGTGAAGAAGTTGAGGGCGCCAGTGACTTTGACAGCCACTAGTAAGGTGTGTCCACCCGCTCCTCTGGGCAGCAGGTCTTGTTCCAGCAATGTGCAAATGTCTGCGATGACCTGGCGCAATAACCTGAGCCTCCTTTGGCACTGCTGCTCAGTCATGTTGAGGAAGCTCATCCTCTGACTGTATACCCTGTGTTGGGAGCATCACCTCTGACACTATGCATCCCTGCGCTGATACTCTCTCCTGTGGACCATCAGGTCGGTGAGAAGAAGTTTGTTGGTGTTGCTGTTGCTGCTGCTGGTGTGTCTGGTGCTGTTGGTGTTGGGGCTCATCTTGGTCTGATTCTGAGGACCAAAGTGAGATAGTATAAGTGGCACCCATGCTGATGTAATAGATGGCAGGGCAAGTCGAGAACAGAGGACCAATCTGTCAATGGTGTGATAGTTAGTAGTGATGTGGTGAGGGTGACTTCCGAATTTGCAGAAAAGACTTGCAAACTGTGGACACCTAAATCTGTGCTCAAAATGCACTCAGCACGAGCCTTTCCCTTAGACAAGTAAGCAGGTGTCATGTGGCCGTATTTATTCTGCTTTCCATGCTCTGCAGTAATGACCTTGCTCAATGGCCACTTCCGCCTCAGCTTGACACACGTGGTTCCCGAGCTGCGTGATTCCCGGGGTCATCCAGTGAAATTCAAAAGGTCCGGTTAAAAGCACTGTTAAGGGTCTGGCAACAAGGATTTAATGAGATTAGTTAGGTCACCCGCCTCCGCCTCGGGTCTGTGCCGCGCTATCAAACGCGCCCGAGTTAAAGGCGCGAGGAGGCGGGATGACGCTGCGTTCCTGACGCGCTCCAGTTTTCTGCAACTTTTACTGGCCACCCACCTCCAAACCCAAACGCACAGCAGCGGGAAAATTCTGGCCATTGTATCAGAGGTTGAAGAAGAAGGCCCAACACCACCTTCTCAGGGCTGCTGGAGATGGACAATAAACACCAGCCTTGCTAGCAGCACCCATATCCTGAACATTAAGTTAAATGTTTTGTCAGGTAATTGAGGTTATACCAGAGAGAAGAATAAGGTGGTGCCAGGGATGAGGAAGTGGGGTTAAAATAAATGCAACATGATTGAGCAGTATCCTCGCTTACGTGTCAGCTGTGGCTCAGCGCACTTGCCTCGGAGTCAGAAGGTTGTGGGTTCAACTCCCACTCCAGGGACTTGAGTACATAAAGCTAGGCTGACACTCCAGTGCAGTACTGTACTGTCAGAGGGAGTGCTGCACTGTCAGAGGTACCATCTTTCGGGTGAGACGTTAAACTGAAGCCCTGTCTGCTCTTTCAGGTGGATGTAAAAGATCCCATGGCACTATTTCTAAGAAGAGCAGGGGACTTATCTCCAGTGTCCTGGCCAATATTTATCCCTCAACCAACATCACTTAAAAACAGATGATCTGGTCATTATCACATTTCTGTTTGTGGGAGCTTGCTGTGTGCAAATTGGCTGCTGCGTTTCCCACATTACAACAGTGACTACACTTCAAAAGTGCCTCATTGGCTGTAAAGCGCTTTGGGACGTCCGGTGGTCGTGAAAGGCGCTATAGAAATGCCAGGCTTTCTTACTTTTACTCACAATTCAGAGAGCTACATGTACGAATGAGATTCTGGAGCCAAAGCAGATACAACTGGTGTCAGTTTAGACCCATCCAGTTTTACACAATCCTTTTCTGTTCACATCTACAATCTGAGGTGACAACTGGGGAGCTTCTTTTAATTGGACAGGAGCTGGCTTAGAGAATGGAGGCGGGTGTCACCATTAATCGGAGCGGTTTTGATGTGTTGTGCAGGTCGGGTGGGCACTGGTTGGGGCGTCCACTCTACCTGCTCGATTCGGTTGTCGGGAGGCCTGATTGATTTTTGCGGTCATTGTCTGGGCGGACTGCCAGTGCCGATCGCACGGCCCGTAGGCTGCTCTATATTTGGGAGCATGGGAAATCCAGTGGGGCAAGTGCTAACCGTGGGCCTGTAGCAGCAACTTACAGGGGAGGGTTGGAAAGATCGGAGGTCAATGGAAGATCTTATTTCAGCATTGGAAAAACTTTAAGAACACACCCAACAGCAAGGAGTTTAAGTTAAGGAAGACTTAAGGCTCCAAACTCCCAAAGAAAAAACAAAGGCCAGGCCTCCATCCAGCTTTCCTTCAGCTCAACCAAATGGCTGCCTCACGACTTGTAGGGCCTGTGATTTGAGGGACTGCTGAGGAAATAGCGCTGGGGGCTCTGATCAACATGAGAATCGCGTTGGGGTCTGAACTGTGCCATCTGATCCCCTGTATCAATATATTAATTAGGCCCCAACCTGTGTCCATGGGAGCCTAAATCGAGGGCCGTCTGAACATCTTCAGCTGTAAGTCCGCAGCTTTCTTTTGGGACAATGGTTGTGCCTCTAGAGCTTTGTTTACAGGCGTGAATGGGGTGTTAGTGAGACCAACACCGGCCCAATGTGTTTGCAATAACCAAGCACAATGGAAGACCAACCTTTGGATAAATGACTCATAGACCCTCCCTCTTAACCCAGGCACAAACTTACCTCATAATACCTTTACACCGCTGTCAGAACCCCACTGTTCACTCATTTCAAACTGCTGGTTACCATAGGAGACACAGCAATGACGCATTGACATGGAGGTTCAGTAGGCCGTGAGTTCAACCCATATGTTTCAACCGTCTAATAGTAGCCATGCTGTGAGAGGCATATACCAGGGCTTAGAGGGTTAAATTATGAGGACAGGTTGCATAAACTTGGTTTGTATTTTAATGTACAGGCACACGCACACACTCTCTCACACACACCGACACATGCACTTACACCCCCTCACACGCACACACACACTTACACCCCCTCACACACACACACACTTACACCCCCTCACACACACACATACACTTACACCCCCTCACACACACACACACACTTACACCCCCTCACACACACACATACACTTACACCCCCTCACACACACACACACACTTACACCCCCTCACACACACACATACACTTACACCCCCTCACACACACATATACACTTACACCCCCTCACACACACACATACACTTACACCCCCTCACACACACACATGCACTTACACCCCCTCACACACACACATACACTTACACCCCCTCACACACACACACACACTTACACCCCCTCACACACACAAATACACTTACACCCCCTCACACACACACACACTTACACCCCCTCACACACACACATACACTTACACCCCCTCACACACACATACACTTACACCACCTCACACACACACATACTCTTACACCCCCTCACACACACACATACACTTACACCCCCTCACACACACACATACACTTACACCCCCTCACACATGCATGCACATGCACACACACACATGCATGTACACATACACGCACACGCACACATGCACACATACACTTACACCCTTCCAATTTCCACCCTTCCCTCACCTTCACATGGTCCATCTCCGACTCTTCCCTTTCCTTCCTTGACTTCTCTGTCTCCATCTCTGGGGATAGGCTATTGACAAACATTCACTGTAAGCCCACTGACTCCCACAGCTACCTGGACTACACTTCCTCCCACCCCGCCTCCTGTAAGGACTCTATTCCATTCTCCCAGTTTCTCCGTTTTCGCTGCATCTGCTCTGACGATGCTACTTTCCATACAAGTGCTTCCGACATGTCTTCCTTGTTCCTCAACCGAGGATTCCCCTCTACTGTGGTTGACATGGCCCTTGACCGGGTCCATTCTATTTCCCGCACTTCTGCTCTCACCCCTTCCCCTTCCTCCCGGAACCATGATAAGGTTCCCCTTGTCCTCACCTTTCACCCCACCAGCCTCCACATTCAACAGATCATCCTCCACCATTTCCGCCACCTCCAGCAAACACATCTTCCCCTCACCTCCCCTTTCAGCATTCCGAAGGGACCGCTCCCTCCACGACACCCTGGTCCACTCCACTATCGCCCCCAACACCCCTTCCCCTTCACCTGGCACCTTCACATGCAAGCGCAGGAGATGCAACCCATGCCCTTTTACCTCCTCCCTTCCCACTGTCCAAGGCCCCAAACACCCCTTCCAGGTGAAACAGCAATTTACTTGTACTTCTTGCAATTTAGTATACTGTATTCGCTGCTCACGATGTGATCTCCTCTACATTGGGGAGACCAAACGCAGATTGGGTGACCACTTTGCGGAACACCTCCGTTCAGTCCATAAGGGTGACCCTGAGCTTCCGGTTGCCTGTCACTTTAATTCTCCGCTCCATTCCCACTCTGACCTCTCCGTCATCGGCCTCTTACACTGTTCCAATGAAGCTCAATGTGAGCTCGAGGAACAGCACCTCATCTTTCAATTAGGCACTTTACAGCCTTCTGGACTCAACATCAAGTTCAACAACTTCAGACCATAACCTCTGACCTTTTCTTCTTTTTTCATTTTATTTTCTCTCTCTCACATGGCAGCTGTCGATCATTCTGCCATTTACACATCTAGAGTCATCTTTTGTTTCTGAACTTGTCTCATTACCATCTCCTTTTGCTTTGCATCATCATCCCTTTTGTCTCTTAATCTCTCCTGCCTTCCACCCTATCACAGACCTTCCCTTTTGTTCTTTCCGCCCCTCCCCCCTCCCCCGGCCCCTACATTTGCTTAAAAATCTGTTACATCTCCAACTTTTTCCAGTTCTGACAAAGGTTCATTGACCTGAAACGTTAACTCTGTTTCTCTCTCCACAGATGTTGCCTGACCTGCTGAGCATTTCCAGCATTTTCTGTTTTTATTACACTTGCACCCCTTCACACACACACACACACATGCACACACTCACGCAGGCTTACACAAATGTGGACACACAGACATACATGTGCGAACGTGTACACACACACTCACACACTAACAGACTGTAATGAAATCTGCTTGTCTTGCCTGTATTTGTTTTGCACTCATGTATATTACCTTCCCCCACACGGTGTATAGTTTCACTTCCTCTTCCCTGACTTCTCTTACTTAAAGATCCCAGGATCTGTATGACTCATTCCTGTGAGCCAGTCAGTGTGTTGAGATGTTAGCTCTGATCTTAGTGATTAAAAGCCAACTTGTTAAAGTCTATAACTTCTAGTTTTGTGGTTATTGAAGGCACATCACAGACCCACACGTTCATTCACATACACAAGAACTGACAAGCACACAGATACTGCAACACACACTCGCATGCACACATGCATTCTCTCACGCAAATGTATGCACAAATACAAACACACAGGCAAACACAACCTACATAAACACAAACTTACAGAGACACAGATCTGCACACAATTGTACATGCATGAATGCATATACACACCTGTGCACACGTGCATAAACACACACACACACACACAAATGGAAGTGTTGTCCTCACCTACACATAAGTAATTGCTGTCATACACACATTTACACGTATAAATGGACAGACACACATAAGCAATTTCTGTCCTTCAGATCAGACATTAAAAGCAGGCCTGTCCTTTTGGTTGTGGTTGAGTCAATGACCCTAAGCCATTATTTCAAGAAGAGCAGCAGAATTCTCCTGAGGACATCGGCAATATCCCTCCCTCGACCAACACCAACAAAAAGACATTGACCACTTATTCATCTCATTGCTGTTTGTACGAACCTTGCATTATGCAAAATAGCTACCACATTTGCCTACAAAACAGGCTTGAGACATTTCCAATCAATGCGATTAGTCTTTCACTATTAACAAGCTGTGCTCCCTCCGGTCGGCTCTCACTGCTGATGTGAAGGAGGCTGAGAATGATCTTTTTCCCAATAATGCCCAGGTTAGTTCAATCATACCAACTTAAAACAAGCGAGCAGTAGGTTTAGAATTCAGTTTCTGACCACAGCCATTCCTAAGTGCTCCGACATTAAAATGCAAGTCGCTAATGAAAACTCAGGAGGGAATCTTGTAGTGGGATTGCAGTGTGATAGCTTTATATCGCTTAATAATTCATGCTTTATGTGAAATGTTTCTTTGAGCTGGGTTGCTAATCCTCAGAGCTTCCATGGCCTACATACAGAGTTGAGATATTGAAGCAGAATAACAGATGTGTTAGATTGTTTGGTCTGAGGGCAGCGACGATCAGCTTTCTATTTTTGCTTCGTGTTTTGATATCTGTCTTTCCTCTTCTGCAGCAGTTGAGAATTGGCAGATCTCTTCCTGCAGTCAGCAAGCAGAGACGTCGAGCACGCACCCTCAGTCATGACTGGAGATGGAACAGAGACATTCAGAATCCTTACTGAGAGGCACTGACCATCAGTCAAAATCCCTACTGAGAGACACTGACCAGCAGACAAAATCCTCACTCAGAGAAACTGACCATCAGACAGTATCATTACTGAGAGACACTGACCATCAGACAGTATCCTTACTCAGAGAAACTGACCATCAGACAGTATCATTACTGAGAGACACTGACCATCAGACAGAATCCTTACTGAGAGACACTGACCATCAGACAGAATCCTTACTGAGAGACACTGACCATCAGACAGAATCATTACTGAGAGACACTGACCATCAGACAGAATCCTTACTGAGAGACACTGACCATCAGACAGAATCATTACTGAGAGACTCTGACCATCAGACAGAATCCTTACTGAGAGACACTGACCATCAGACAGAATCCTTACTGAGAGACACTGACCATCAGACAGAATCATTACTGAGAGACACTGACCATCAGACAGTATCCTTACTCAGAGAAACTGACCATCAGACAGAATCCTTACTGAGAGACACTGACCATCAGACAGTATCCTTACTGAGAGACACTGACCATCAGACAGAATCATTACTGAGAGACACTGACCATCAGACAGAATCCTTACTGAGAGACACTGACCATCAGACAGAATCCTTACTGAGAGACACTGACCATCAGACAGTATCCTTACTGAGAGACACTGACCATCAGACAGAATCATTACTGAGAGACACTGACCATCAGACAGAATCCTTACTGAGAGACACTGACCATCAGACAGAATCATTACTGAGAGACTCTGACCATCAGACAGAATCCTTACTGAGAGACACTGACCATCAGACAGAATCATTACTGAGAGACACTGACCATCAGACAGAATCATTACTGAGAGACACTGACCATCAGACAGAATCCTTACTGAGAGACACTGACCATCAGACAGAATCATTACTGAGAGACACTGACCATCAGACAGAATCCTTACTGAGAGACACTGACCATCAGACAGAATCATTACTGAGAGACACTGACCATCAGACAGTATCCTTACTCAGAGAAACTGACCATCAGACAGTATTCTTACTGAGAGACACTGACCATCAGACAGAATCCTTACTGAGAGACACTGACCATCAGACAGAATCCTTACTGAGAGACACTGACCATCAGACAGAATCATTACTGAGAGACACTGACCATCAGACAGAATCATTACTGAGAGACACTGACCATCAGACAGAATCCTTACTGAGAGACACTGACCATCAGACAGAATCATTACTGAGAGACTCTGACCATCAGACAGAATCCTTACTGAGAGACACTGACCATCAGACAGAATCCTTACTGAGAGACACTGACCATCAGACAGAATCATTACTGAGAGACACTGACCATCAGACAGAATCATTACTGAGAGACACTGACCATCAGACAGAATCCTTACTGAGAGGCACTGACCATCAGACAGTATCCTTACTGAGAGACACTGACCATCAGACAGAATCATTACTGAGAGACACTGACCATCAGACAGAATCATTACTGAGAGACACTGACCATCAGACAGAATCATTACTGAGAGACACTGACCATCAGACAGAATCATTACTGAGAGACACTGACCATCAGACAGAATCCTTACTGAGAGACACTGACCATCAGACAGAATCATTACTGAGAGACACTGACCATCAGACAGAATCCTTACTGAGAGGCACTGACCATCAGACAGTATCCTTACTGAGAGACACTGACCATCAGACAGAATCATTACTGAGAGACACTGACCATCAGACAGAATCATTACTGAGAGGCACTGACCATCAGACAGAATCATTACTGAGAGGCACTGACCATCAGACAGAATCCTTACTGAGAGACACTGACCATCAGACAGAATCATTACTGAGAGAAACTGACCATCAGACAGAATCCTTACTGAGAGACACTGACCATCAGACAGAATCCTTACTGAGAGACACTGACCATCAGACAGAATCCTTACTGAGAGACACTGACCATCAGACAGAATCCTTACTGAGAGACACTGACCATCAGACAGAATCATTACTGAGAGACACTGACCATCAGACAGAATCATTACTGAGAGACACTGACCATCAGACAGAATCATTACTGAGAGGCACTGACCATCAGACAGAATCCTTACTGAGAGACACTGACCATCAGACAGAATCCTTACTGAGAGACACTGACCATCAGACAGAATCATTACTGAGAGACACTGACCATCAGACAGAATCATTACTGAGAGACACTGACCATCAGACAGAATCATTACTGAGAGACACTGACCATCAGACAGAATCCTTACTGAGAGACACTGACCATCAGACAGAATCATTACTGAGAGACACTGACCATCAGACAGAATCATTACTGAGAGACACTGACCATCAGACAGAATCATTACAGAGAGACACTGACCATCAGACAGAATCCCTACTGAGAGACACTGACCATCAGACAGAATCCCTACTGAGAGACACTGACCATCAGACAGAATCATTACTGAGAGACACTGACCATCAGACAGTATCATTACTGAGAGACACTGACCATCAGACAGAATCCTTACTGAGAGAAACTGACCATCAGACAGAATCCTTACTGAGAGAAACTGACCATCAGTCAAAATCCTTACTGAGAGACACTGACCATCAGACAGAATCCTTACTGAGAGACACTGACCATCAGACAGAATCATTACTGAGAGACACTGACCATCAGACAGTATCATTACTGAGAGACACTGACCATCAGACAGAATCCTTACTGAGAGACACTGACCATCAGACAGTATCCTTACTGAGAGACACTGACCATCAGACAGAATCCTTACTGAGAGACACTGACCATCAGACAGAATCCTTACTGAGAGACACTGACCATCAGACAGAATCCTTACTGAGAGACACTGACCATCAGACAGAATCATTACTGAGAGACACTGACCATCAGACAGAATCATTACTGAGAGACACTGACCATCAGACAGAATCATTACTGAGAGACACTGACCATCAGACAAAATCCTTACTGAGAGACACTGACCATCAGACAGAATCCTTACTGAGAGAAACTGACCATCAGACAGAATCCTTACTGAGAGACACTGACCATCAGACAAAATCCTTACTGAGAGACACTGACCATCAGACAGAATCCTTACTGAGAGACACTGACCATCAGACAGAATCCTTACTCAGAGAAACTGACCATCAGACAGAATCCTTACTGAGAGACACTGACCATCAGACAGAATCCTTACTGAGAGACACTGACCATCAGACAGAATCCTTACTGAGAGACACTGACCATCAGTCAAAATCATTACTGAGAGACACTGACCATCAGACAGAATCATTACTGAGAGACACTGACCATCAGACAGAATCCTTACTGAGAGACACTGACCATCAGACAGAATCATTACTGAGAGACACTGACCATCAGACAGAATCCTTACTGAGAGACACTGACCATCAGACAGAATCCTTACTGAGAGACACTGACCATCAGACAGAATCCTTACTGAGAGAAACTGACCATCAGACAGAATCCTTACTGAGAGACACTGACCATCAGACAGAATCATTACTGAGAGACACTGACCATCAGACAGAATCCTTACTGAGAGGCACTGACCATCAGACAGAATCCTCACTGAGAGACACTGACCATCAGACAGAATCCTTACTGAGAGACACTGACCATCAGACAGAATCCTCACTGAGAGACACTGACCATCAGACAGAATCATTACTGAGAGACACTGACCATCAGACAGAATCCTTACTGAGAGACACTGACCATCAGACAGAATCATTACTGAGAGACACTGACCATCAGACAGAATCCTTACTGAGAGACACTGACCATCAGACAGAATCCTTACTGAGAGACACTGACCATCAGACAGAATCCTTACTGAGAGAAACTGACCATCAGACAGAATCCTTACTGAGAGACACTGACCATCAGACAGAATCCTTACTGAGAGACACTGACCATCAGACAGAATCCTCACTGAGAGACACTGACCATCAGACAGAATCCTTACTGAGAGGCACTGACCATCAGACAGAATCATTACTGAGAGACACTGACCATCAGACAGAATCCTTACTGAGAGACACTGACCATCAGACAGAATCCTTACTGAGAGAAACTGACCATCAGTCAAAATCCTTACTGAGAGGCACTGACCATCAGTCAAAATCCTCACTCAGAGAAACTGACCATCAGACAGTATCATTACTGAGAGACACTGACCATCAGACAGTATCCTTACTCAGAGAAACTGACCATCAGACAGAATCCTTACTGAGAGACACTGACCATCAGACAGAATCCTTACTGAGAGACACTGACCATCAGACAGAATCCTTACTGAGAAACACTGACTATCAGACAAAATCCTTACTGAGAGACACTGACCATCAGACAGAATCCTTACTGAGAGAAACTGACCATCAGACAGAATCCTTACTGAGAGACACTGACCATCAGACAGAATCCTTACTGAGAGACACTGACCATCAGACAGAATCATTACTGAGAAACACTGACTATCAGACAAAATCCTTACTGAGAGACACTGACCATCAGACAGAATCATTACTGAGAGACACTGACCATCAGACAGAATCCTTACTGAGAGACACTGACCATCAGACAGAATCATTACTGAGAGACACTGACCATCAGACAGTATCCTTACTCAGAGAAACTGACCATCAGACAGAATCCTTACTGAGAGACTCTGACCATCAGACAGAATCCTTACTGAGAGACACTGACCATCAGACAGAATCCTTACTGAGAGACTCTGACCATCAGACAGAATCATTACTGAGAGACACTGACCATCAGACAGAATCATTACTGAGAGACACTGACCATCAGACAGAATCATTACTGAGAGACTCTGACCATCAGACAGAATCCTTACTGAGAGACACTGACCATCAGACAGAATCATTACTGAGAGACACTGACCATCAGACAGAATCCTTACTGAGAGACACTGACCATCAGACAGAATCATTACTGAGAGACACTGACCATCAGACAGAATCCTTACTGAGAGACACTGACCATCAGACAGAATCCTTACTGAGAGACACTGACCATCAGACAGAATCCTTACTGAGAGACACTGACCATCAGACAGAATCATTACTGAGAGACTCTGACCATCAGACAGAATCATTACTGAGAGACACTGACCATCAGACAAAATCCTTACTGAGAGACACTGACCATCAGACAGAATCATTACTGAGAGACACTGACCATCAGACAGAATCATTACTGAGAAACACTGACTATCAGACAGAATCCTTACTGAGAGACACTGACTATCAGACAAAATCCTTACTGAGAGACACTGACCATCAGACAGAATCATTACTGAGAAACACTGACTATCAGACAGAATCCTTACTGAGAGACACTGACTATCAGACAGAATCCTTACTGAGAGAAACTGACCATCAGACAGAATCATTACTGAGAAACACTGACTATCAGACAGAATCCTTACTGAGAGAAACTGACCATCAGACAGAATCCTTACTGAGAGAAACTGACCATCAGACAGAATCCTTACTGAGAGAAACTGACCATCAGACAAAATCCTTACTGAGAGACACTGACCATCAGACAGAATCCTTACTGAGAGAAACTGACCATCAGACAGAATCCTTACTGAGAGAAACTGACCATCAGACAGAATCCTTACTGAGAGACACTGACCATCAGACAGAATCCTTACTGAGAGAAACTGACCATCAGACAGAATCCTTACTGAGAGAAACTGACCATCAGACAGAATCCTTACTGAGAGAAACTGACCATCAGACAGAATCCTTACTGAGAGAAACTGACCATCAGACAGAATCCTTACTGAGAGAAACTGACCATCAGACAGAATCCTTACTGAGAGAAACTGACCATCAGACAGAATCCTTCCTGAGAGAAACTGACCATCAGACAGAATCATTACTGAGAGACACTGACCATCAGACAGTATCATTACTGAGAGACACTGACCATCAGACAGAATCCTTACTGAGAGACACTGACCATCAGACAGAATCATTACTGAGAGACACTGACCATCAGACAGAATCATTACTGAGAGACACTGACCATCAGACAGAATCATTACTGAGAGACACTGACCATCAGACAGTATCATTACTGAGAGACACTGACCATCAGACAGAATCCTTACTGAGAGACACTGACCATCAGACAGAATCATTACTGAGAGACACTGACCATCAGACAGAATCCTCACTGAGAGACACTGACCATCAGACAGAATCATTACTGAGAGACACTGACCATCAGACAGAATCCTTACTGAGAGACACTGACCATCAGACAGAATCATTACTGAGAGACACTGACCATCAGACAGAATCATTACTGAGAGACACTGACCATCAGACAGAATCATTACTGAGAGACACTGACCATCAGACAGAATCATTACTGAGAGACACTGACCATCAGACAGAATCCTTACTGAGAGAAACTGACCATCAGACAGAATCCTTACTGAGAGAAACTGACCATCAGACAGAATCCTTACTGAGAGAAACTGACCATCAGACAGAATCCTTACTGAGAGAAACTGACCATCAGACAGAATCCTTACTGAGAGAAACTGACCATCAGACAGAATCCTTACTGAGAGAAACTGACCATCAGACAGAATCCTTACTGAGAGAAACTGACCATCAGACAGAATCCTTACTGAGAGAAACTGACCATCAGACAGAATCATTACTGAGAGACTCTGACCATCAGACAGAATCATTACTGAGAGACACTGACCATCAGACAGAATCCTTACTGAGAGACACTGACCATCAGACAGAATCATTACTGAGAGACACTGACCATCAGACAGAATCATTACTGAGAGACACTGACCATCAGACAGAATCATTACTGAGAGACACTGACCATCAGACAGAATCCTTACTGAGAGATACTGACCATCAGACAGAATCATTACTGAGAGACTCTGACCATCAGACAGAATCCTTACTGAGAGACACTGACCATCAGACAGAATCCTTACTGAGAGACACTGACCATCAGACAGAATCCTTACTGAGAGACACTGACCATCAGACAGAATCCTTACTGAGAGACACTGACCATCAGACAGAATCATTACTGAGAGACACTGACCATCAGACAGAATCCTTACTGAGAGACTCTGACCATCAGACAGAATCCTTACTGAGAGACACTGACCATCAGACAGAATCCTTACTGAGAGACACTGACCATCAGACAGAATCCTTACTGAGAGACTCTGACCATCAGACAGAATCCTTACTGAGAGACACTGACCATCAGACAGAATCCTTACTGAGAGAAACTGACCATCAGACAGAATCCTTACTGAGAGACACTGACCATCAGACAGAATCCTTACTGAGAGACTCTGACCATCAGACAGAATCCTTACTGAGAGAAACTGACCATCAGACAGAATCCTTACTGAGAGACACTGACCATCAGACAGAATCCTTACTGAGAGACACTGACCATCAGACAGAATCCTTACTGAGAGACACTGACCATCAGACAGAATCCTTACT
Source organism: Somniosus microcephalus (assembly GCF_052327205.1). Lineage (NCBI taxonomy): Eukaryota > Metazoa > Chordata > Chondrichthyes > Squaliformes > Somniosidae > Somniosus > Somniosus microcephalus. The sequence goes on along the minus strand of NC_141006.1, from coordinate 18,265,154 downwards.
GAGAGAAACTGACCATCAGACAGAATCCTTACTGAGAGACACTGACCATCAGACAGAATCATTACTGAGAGACACTGACCATCAGACAGAATCCTTACTGAGAGACTCTGACCATCAGACAGAATCCTTACTGAGAGACACTGACCATCAGACAGAATCCTTACTGAGAGACACTGACCATCAGACAGAATCCTTACTGAGAGACACTGACCATCAGACAGAATCCTTACTGAGAGACACTGACCATCAGACAGAATCCTTACTGAGAGACACTGACCATCAGACAGAATCCTTACTGAGAGACACTGACCATCAGACAGAATCATTACTGAGAGACACTGACCATCAGACAGAATCCTTACTGAGAGAAACTGACCATGAGACAGAATCCTTACTGAGAGACACTGACCATCAGACAGAATCCTTACTGAGAGACTCTGACCATCAGACAGAATCCTTACTGAGAGAAACTGACCATCAGACAGAATCCTTACTGAGAGACTCTGACCATCAGACAGAATCCTTACTGAGAGAAACTGACCATCAGACAGAATCCTTACTGAGAGACACTGACCATCAGACAGAATCCTTACTGAGAGACACTGACCATCAGACAGAATCATTACTGAGAGAAACTGACCATCAGACAGAATCCTTACTGAGAGACTCTGACCATCAGACAGAATCCTTACTGAGAGACACTGACCCTCAGACAGAATCATTACTGAGAGACACTGACCATCAGACAGAATCATTACTGAGAGAAACTGACCATCAGACAGAATCCTTACTGAGAGACACTGACCATCAGACAGAATCATTACTGAGAGACACTGACCATCAGACAGAATCCTTACTGAGAGACTCTGACCATCAGACAGAATCCTTACTGAGAGAAACTGACCATCAGACAGAATCCTTACTGAGAGACACTGACCATCAGACAGAATCCTTACTGAGAGACACTGACCATCAGACAGAATCCTTACTGAGAGACACTGACCATCAGACAGAATCATTACTGAGAGAAACTGACCATCAGACAGAATCCTTACTGAGAGACACTGACCATCAGACAGAATCCTTACTGAGAGAAACTGACCATCAGACAGAATCCTTACTGAGAGACACTGACCATCAGACAGAATCCTTACTGAGAGACACTGACCATCAGACAGAATCCTTACTGAGAGACACTGACCATCAGACAGAATCCTTACTGAGAGAAACTGACCATCAGACAGAATCCTTACTGAGAGACACTGACCATCAGACAGAATCCTTACTGAGAGAAACTGACCATCAGACAGAATCCTTACTGAGAGACACTGACCATCAGACAGAATCCTTACTGAGAGACACTGACCATCAGACAGAATCCTTACTGAGAGACACTGACCATCAGACAGAATCCTTACTGAGAGAAACTGACCATCAGACAGAATCCTTACTGAGAGACACTGACCATCAGACAGAATCATTACTGAGAGACACTGACCATCAGACAGAATCATTACTGAGAGACACTGACGATCAGACAGAATCATTACTGAGAGACACTGACCATCAGACAGAATCATTACTGAGAGACACTGACCATCAGACAGAATCATTACTGAGAGACACTGACCATCAGACAGAATCATTACTGAGAGACACTGACCATCAGACAGAATCATTACTGAGAGACACTGACCATCAGTCAAAATCCTTACTGAGAGACACTGACCATCAGACAGAATCCTTACTGAGAGACACTGACCATCAGACAGAATCATTACTGAGAGACACTGACCATCAGACAGAATCCTTACTGAGAGACACTGACCATCAGACAGAATCCTTACTGAGAGACACTGACCATCAGACAGAATCCTTACTGAGAGACACTGACCATCAGACAGAATCATTACTGAGAGACACTGACCATCAGACAAAATCCTTACTGAGAGACACTGACCATCAGACAAAATCCTTACTGAGAGAAACTGACCATCAGACAGAATCATTACTGAGAGACACTGACCATCAGACAAAATCCTTACTGAGAGAAACTGACCATCAGACAGAATCATTACTGAGAGACACTGACCATCAGACAAAATCCTTACTGAGAGAAACTGACCATCAGACAGAATCATTACTGAGAGACACTGACCATCAGACAAAATCCTTACTGAGAGAAACTGACCATCAGACAGAATCATTACTGAGAGACACTGACCATCAGACAGAATCCTCACTGAGAGACACTGACCATCAGACAGAATCATTACTGAGAGACACTGACCATCAGACAAAATCCTTACTGAGAGAAACTGACCATCAGACAGAATCATTACTGAGAGACACTGACCATCAGACAGAATCCTCACTGAGAGACACTGACCATCAGACAGAATCATTACTGAGAGAAACTGACCATCAGACAGAATCATTACTGAGAGACACTGACCATCAGACAGTATCATTACTGAGAGACACTGACCATCAGACAGAATCATTACTGAGAGAAACTGACCATCAGACAGAATCATTACTGAGAGACACTGACCATCAGACAGAATCCTTACTGAGAGACACTGACCATCAGACAGTATCATTACTGAGAGACACTGACCATCAGACAGAATCATTACTGAGAGAAACTGACCATCAGACAGAATCCTTACTGAGAGACACTGACCATCAGACAGAATCCTTACTGAGAGACACTGACCATCAGACAGAATCATTACTGAGAGACACTGACCATCAGACAGAATCCTTACTGAGAGACACTGACCATCAGACAGAATCCTTACTGAGAGACACTGACCATCAGACAGAATCCTTACTGAGAGACACTGACCATCAGACAGAATCCTTACTGAGAGACACTGACCATCAGACAGAATCCTTACTGAGAGACACTGACCATCAGACAGAATCCTTGCTGAGAGACACTGACCATCAGACAGAATCCTTACTGAGAGACACTGACCATCAGACAGAATCCTTACTGAGAGACACTGACCATCAGACAGAATCATTACTGAGAGACACTGACCATCAGACAGAATCCTTACTGAGAGACACTGACCATCAGACAGAATCATTACTGAGAGACACTGACCATCAGACAGAATCATTACTGAGAGACACTGACCATCAGACAGTATCCTTACTGAGAGACACTGACCATCAGACAGAATCATTACTGAGAGACACTGACCATCAGACAGAATCCTTACTGAGAGACACTGACCATCAGACAGAATCATTACTGAGAGACACTGACCATCAGACAGAATCATTACTGAGAGACACTGACCATCAGACAGAATCATTACTGAGAGACACTGACCATCAGACAGAATCCTTACTGAGAGACACTGACCATCAGACAGAATCCTTACTGAGAGACACTGACCATCAGACAGAATCCTTACTGAGAGACACTGGCCATCAGACAGAATCCTTACTGAGAGACACTGACCATCAGACAGAATCATTACTGAGAGACACTGACCATCAGACAGTATCCTTACTGAGAGACACTGACCATCAGACAGAATCCTTCCTGAGAGACTCTGACCATCAGACAGAATCCTTACTGAGAGACACTGACCATCAGACAGAATCATTACTGAGAGACTCTGACCATCAGACAGAATCATTACTGAGAGACACTGACCATCAGACAGAATCATTACTGAGAGACACTGACCATCAGACAGAATCCTTCCTGAGAGACACTGACCATCAGACAGAATCCTTACTGAGAGACACTGACCATCAGACAGAATCCTTACTGAGAGACACTGACCATCAGACAGAATCCTTACTGAGAGACACTGACCATCAGACAGAATCATTACTGAGAGACACTGACCATCAGACAGAATCCTTACTGAGAGACACTGACCATCAGACAGAATCATTACTGAGAGACTCTGACCATCAGACAGAATCATTACTGAGAGACACTGACCATCAGACAGAATCATTACTGAGAGACACTGACCATCAGACAGAATCCTTCCTGAGAGACACTGACCATCAGACAGAATCCTTACTGAGAGACACTGACCATCAGACAGAATCCTTACTGAGAGACACTGACCATCAGACAGAATCATTACTGAGAGACACTGACCATCAGACAGTATCATTACTGAGAGACACTGACCATCAGACAGAATCCTTCCTGAGAGACACTGACCATCAGACAGAATCATTACTGAGAGACACTGACCATCAGACAGAATCCTTACTGAGAGACACTGACCATCAGACAGAATCCTTACTGAGAGACACTGACCATCAGACAGAATCATTACTGAGAGAAACTGACCATCAGACAGAATCCTTACTGAGAGACACTGACCATCAGACAGAATCCTTACTGAGAGACACTGACCATCAGACAGAATCCTTCCTGAGAGACACTGACCATCAGACAGAATCCTTACTGAGAGACACTGACCATCAGACAGAATCATTACTGAGAGACACTGACCATCAGACAGAATCATTACTGAGAGACACTGACCATCAGACAGAATCATTACTGAGAGACACTGACCATCAGACAGAATCCTTACTGAGAGACACTGACCATCAGACAGTATCATTACTGAGAGACACTGACCATCAGACAGAATCATTACTGAGAGACACTGACCATCAGACAGAATCATTACTGAGAGACACTGACCATCAGACAGAATCATTACTGAGAGACACTGACCATCAGACAGAATCCTTACTGAGAGACACTGACCATCAGACAGAATCCTTCCTGAGAGACACTGACCATCAGACAGAATCCTTACTGAGAGACACTGACCATCAGACAGAATCCTTACTGAGAGACACTGACCATCAGACAGAATCCTTACTGAGAGACACTGACCATCAGACAGAATCATTACTGAGAGACACTGACCATCAGACAGAATCATTACTGAGAGACACTGACCATCAGACAGAATCATTACTGAGAGACACTGACCATCAGACAGAATCCTTACTGAGAGACACTGACCATCAGACAGAATCCTTACTGAGAGACACTGACCATCAGACAGTATCATTACTGAGAGACACTGACCATCAGACAGAATCATTACTGAGAGACACTGACCATCAGACAGAATCCTTACTGAGAGACACTGACCATCAGACAGTATCATTACTGAGAGACACTGACCATCAGACAGAATCCTTCCTGAGAGACACTGACCATCAGACAGAATCATTACTGAGAGACACTGACCATCAGACAGAATCCTTCCTGAGAGACACTGACCATCAGACAGAATCCTTACTGAGAGACACTGACCATCAGACAGAATCCTCACTGAGAGACACTGACCATCAGACAGTATCATTACTGAGAGACACTGACCATCAGACAGAATCCTTACTGAGAGACACTGACCATCAGACAGAATCCTTACTGAGAGAAACTGACCATCAGACAGAATCCTTCCTGAGAGACACTGAACATCAGACAGAATCATTACTGAGAGACACTGACCATCAGACAGAATCCTTACTGAGAGACACTGACCATCAGACAGAATCATTACTGAGAGACACTGACCATCAGACAGAATCATTACTGAGAGACACTGACCATCAGACAGAATCATTACTGAGAGACACTGACCATCAGACAGAATCATTACTGAGAGACACTGACCATCAGACAGAATCCTTACTGAGAGACACTGACCATCAGACAGAATCCTTACTGAGAGACACTGACCATCAGACAGAATCATTACTGAGAGACACTGACCATCAGACAGAATCCTTACTGAGAGACACTGACCATCAGACAGAATCCTTACTGAGAGACACTGACCATCAGACAGAATCCTTACTGAGAGACACTGACCATCAGACAGAATCCTTATTGAGAGACACTGACCATCAGACAGAATCCTTACTGAGAGACACTGACCATCAGACAGAATCCTTACTGAGAGAAACTGACCAGCAGACAAAATCCTTACTGAGAGACACTGACCATCAGACAGTATCATTACTGAGAGAAACTGACCATCAGACAGAATCCTTACTGAGAGAAACTGACCATCAGACAGAATCCTTACTGAGAGACACTGACCATCAGACAGAATCCTCACTGAGAGACACTGACCATCAGACAGAATCCTTACTGAGAGAAACTGACCATCAGACAGAATCCTTACTGAGAGACACTGACCCTCAGACAGTATCATTACTGAGAGATACTGACCATCAGACAGAATCCTTACTGAGAGACACTGACCATCAGACAGATTCCTCACTGAGAGACACTGACCATCAGACAGTATCATTACTGAGAGACACTGACCATCAGACAGAATCCTCACTGAGAGACACTGACCATCAGACAGAATCATTACTGAGAGATACTGACCATCAGACAGTATCATTACTGAGAGATACTGACCATCAGACAGAATCCTTACTGAGAGACACTGACCATCAGACAGTATCATTACTGAGAGATACTGACCATCAGACAGAATCCTTACTGAGAGACACTGACCATCAGACAGTATCATTACTGAGAGACACTGACCATCAGACAGAATCCTTACTGAGAGACACTGACCATCAGACAGAATCCTTACTGAGAGACACTGACCATCAGACAGAATCCTCACTGAGAGACACTGACCATCAGACAGAATCCTTACTGAGAGACACTGACCATCAGACAGATTCCTCACTGAGAGACACTGACCATCAGACAGTATCATTACTGAGAGATACTGACCATCAGACAGAATCCTTACTGAGAGACACTGACCATCAGACAGATTCCTCACTGAGAGACACTGACCATCAGACAGATTCCTCACTGAGAGACACTGACCATCAGACAGAATCATTACTGAGAGACACTGACCATCAGACAGAATCATTACTGAGAGATACTGACCATCAGACAGAATCCTTACTGAGAGACACTGACCATCAGACAGATTCCTCACTGAGAGACACTGACCATCAGACAGTATCATTACTGAGAGATACTGACCATCAGACAGAATCCTTACTGAGAGACACTGACCATCAGACAGATTCCTCACTGAGAGACACTGACCATCAGACAGTATCATTACTGAGAGACACTGACCATCAGACAGAATCCTTACTGAGAGACACTGACCATCAGACAGAATCATTACTGAGAGACACTGAACATCAGACAGAATCATTACTGAGACACTGACCATCAGACAGAATCATTACTGAGAGAAACTGACCATCAGACAGAATCCTTACTGAGAGAAACTGACCATCAGACAGAATCCTTACTGAGAGAAACTGACCATCAGACAGAATCATTACTGAGAAACACTGACCATCAGACAGAATCATTACTGAGAGACACTGACCATCAGACAGAATCCTTACTGAGAGACACTGACCATCAGACAGAATCCTTACTGAGAGACACTGACCATCAGACAGAATCATTACTGAGAGAAACTGACCATCAGACAGAATCCTTACTGAGAGACACTGACCATCAGACAGAATCATTACTGAGAGACACTGACCATCAGACAGAATCATTACTGAGAGACACTGACCATCAGACAGAATCCTTACTGAGAGACACTGACCATCAGACAGAATCATTACTGAGAGACACTGACCATCAGACAGAATCCTTACTGAGAGACACTGACCATCAGACAGAATCATTACTGAGAGACACTGACCATCAGACAGAATCATTACTGAGAGACACTGACCATCAGACAGAATCCTTACTGAGAGAAACTGACTATCAGACAGTATCCTTACTGAGAGACACTGACCATCAGACAGAATCATTACTGAGAGACACTGACCATCAGACAGAATCATTACTGAGAGACACTGACCATCAGACAGAATCCTTACTGAGAGACACTGACCATCAGACAGAATCATTACTGAGAGACACTGACCATCAGACAGAATCCTTACTGAGAGAAACTGACCATCAGACAGAATCATTACTGAGAGACACTGACCATCAGACAGAATCCTTACTGAGAGACACTGACCATCAGACAGAATCATTACTGAGAGACACTGACCATCAGACAGAATCCTTACTGAGAGACACTGACCATCAGACAGAATCCTTACTGAGAGACACTGACCATCAGACAGAATCATTACTGAGAGAAACTGACCATCAGACAGAATCATTACTGAGAGACACTGACCATCAGACAGAATCATTACTGAGAGAAACTGACCATCAGACAGAATCCTTACTGAGAGACACTGACCATCAGACAGAATCCTTACTGAGAGAAACTGACCATCAGACAGAATCCTTACTGAGAGATACTGACCATCAGACAGAATCCTTACTGAGAGAAACTGACCATCAGACAGAATCCTTACTGAGAGACACTGACCATCAGACAGAATCCTTACTGAGAGACACTGACCATCAGACAGAATCATTACTGAGAGAAACTGACCATCAGACAGAATCATTACTGAGAGACACTGACCATCAGACAGAATCATTACTGAGAGAAACTGACCATCAGACAGAATCCTTACTGAGAGACACTGACCATCAGACAGAATCCTTACTGAGAGAAACTGACCATCAGACAGAATCCTTACTGAGAGATACTGACCATCAGACAGAATCCTTACTGAGAGAAACTGACCATCAGACAAAATCCTTACTGAGAGAAACTGACCATCAGACAGAATCCTTACTGAGAGACACTGACCATCAGACAGAATCATTACTGAGAGAAACTGACCATCAGACAGAATCCTTACTGAGAGACACTGACCATCAGACAAAATCCTTACTGAGAGAAACTGACCATCAGACAGAATCCTTACTGAGAGACACTGACCATCAGACAGAATCATTACTGAGAGACACTGACCATCAGACAGAATCATTACTGAGAGACACTGACCATCAGACAAAATCCTTACTGAGAGACACTGACCATCAGACAGAATCCTTACTGAGAGACACTGACCATCAGACAGAATCATTACTGAGAGACACTGACCATCAGACAGAATCATTACTGAGAGACACTGACCATCAGACAGAATCATTACTGAGAGACACTGACCATCAGACAGTATCATTACTGAGAGACACTGACCATCAGACAGAATCCTTACTGAGAGACACTGACCATCAGACAGAATCCTTACTGAGAGACACTGACCATCAGACAGAATCATTACTGAGAGACACTGACCATCAGACAGAATCCTTACTGAGAGACTCTGACCATCAGACAGAATCATTACTGAGAGACACTGACCATCAGACAGAATCATTACTGAGAGACACTGACCATCAGACAGAATCATTACTGAGAGACACTGACCATCAGACAGAATCATTACTGAGAGACACTGACCATCAGACAGAATCCTTACTGAGAGACACTGACCATCAGACAGAATCCTTACTGAGAGACACTGACCATCAGACAGAATCCTTACTGAGAGACTCTGACCATCAGACAGAATCCTCACTGAGAGACTCTGACCATCAGACAGAATCCTTACTGAGAGACTCTGACCATCAGACAGAATCCTTACTGAGAGACACTGACCATCAGACAGAATCATTACTGAGAGACACTGACCATCAGACAGAATCCTTACTGAGAGAAACTGACCATCAGACAGAATCATTACTGAGAGACACTGACCATCAGACAGAATCCTTACTGAGAGAAACTGACCATCAGACAGAATCATTACTGAGAAACACTGACCATCAGACAGAATCCTTACTGAGAGAAACTGACCATCAGACAGAATCCTTACTGAGAGAAACTGACCATCAGACAGAATCATTACTGAGAGACACTGACCATCAGACAGAATCCTTACTGAGAGACACTGACCATCAGACAGAATCATTACTGAGAGACACTGACCATCAGACAGAATCCTTACTGAGAGAAACTGACCAGCAGACAAAATCCTTACTGAGAGACGCTGACCATCAGACAGAATCCTCACTGAGAGACACTGACCATCAGACAGAATCCTTACTGAGAGAAACTGACCATCAGACAGTATCATTACTGAGAAACACTGACCATCAGACAGAATCCTTACTGAGAGAAACTGACCAGCAGACAAAATCCTTACTGAGAGACACTGACCATCAGACAGAATCCTTACTGAGAGAAACTGACCATCAGACAGTATCATTACTGAGAAACACTGACCATCAGACAGAATCCTTACTGAGAGAAACTGACCATCAGACAGTATCATTACTGAGAAACACTGACCATCAGACAGAATCCTTACTGAGAGAAACTGACCAGCAGACAGAATCCTCACTGAGAGACACTGACCATCAGACAGAATCCTTACTGAGAGAAACTGACCATCAGACAGTATCATTACTGAGAAACACTGACCATCAGACAGAATCCTTACTGAGAGAAACTGACCAGCAGACAAAATCATTACTGAGAGACACTGACCATCAGACAGAATCCTTACTGAGAAACACTGACCATCAGACAGAATCCTTACTGAGAGAAACTGACCATCAGACAGTATCATTACTGAGAGACACTGACCATCAGACAGAATCATTACTGAGAGACACTGACCATCAGACAGAATCCTTACTGAGAGAAACTGACCAGCAGACAAAATCCTTACTGAGAGACACTGACCATCAGACAGAATCATTACTGAGAAACACTGACCATCAGACAGAATCCTTACTGAGAGAAACTGACCAGCAGACAAAATCCTTACTGAGAAACACTGACCATCAGACAGAATCCTTACTGAGAGAAACTGACCAGCAGACAAAATCCTTACTGAGAGACACTGACCATCAGACAGAATCCTTACTGAGAGAAACGGACCATCAGACAGTATCATTACTGAGAAACACTGACCATCAGACAGAATCCTTACTGAGAGACACTGACCATCAGACAGAATCCTTACTGAGAGAAACTGACCATCAGACAGTATCATTACTGAGAAACACTGACCATCAGACAGAATCATTACTGAGAGGCACTGACCATCAGACAGAATCATTACTGAGAGACACTGACCATCAGACAGAATCCTTACTGAGAGAAACTGACCATCAGACAGTATCATTACTGAGAAACACTGACCATCAGACAGAATCATTACTGAGAGACACTGACCATCAGACAGAATCATTACTGAGAGACACTGACCATCAGACAGAATCATTACTGAGAAACACTGACCATCAGACAGAATCATTACTGAGAGACACTGACCATCAGACAGAATCCTTACTGAGAGAAACTGACCATCAGACAGTATCATTACTGAGAAACACTGACCATCAGACAGAATCATTACTGAGAGACACTGACCATCAGACAGAATCATTACTGAGAGACACTGACCATCAGACAGAATCATTACTGAGAAACACTGACCATCAGACAGAATCATTACTGAGAGACACTGACCATCAGACAGAATCCTTACTGAGAGACACTGACCATCAGACAGAATCCTTACTGAGAGACACTGACCATCAGACAGAATCATTACTGAGAGACTCTGACCATCAGACAGAATCATTACTGAGAGACACTGACCATCAGACAGAATCCTTACTGAGAGACACTGACCATCAGACAGAATCATTACTGAGAGACTCTGACCATCAGACAGAATCCTTACTGAGAGACACTGACCATCAGACAGAATCCTTCCTGAGAGACACTGACCATCAGACAGAATCCTTACTGAGAGACACTGACCAGCAGACAGAATCCTTACTGAGAGAAACTGACCATCAGACAGTATCATTACTGAGAAACACTGACCATCAGACAGAATCATTACTGAGAGGCACTGACCATCAGACAGAATCATTACTGAGAGACACTGACCATCAGACAGAATCCTCACTGAGAGACACTGACCATCAGACAGAATCCTTACTGAGAGAAACTGACCATCAGACAGTATCATTACTGAGAAACACTGACCATCAGACAGAATCCTTACTGAGAGACACTGACCATCAGACAGAATCCTTACTGAGAGATACTGACCATCAGACAGAATCATTACTGAGAGACACTGACCATCAGACAGAATCCTTACTGAGAGACACTGACCATCAGACAGAATCATTACTGAGAGACACTGACCATCAGACAGAATCATTACTGAGAGACACTGACCATCAGACAGAATCATTACTGAGAGACACTGACCATCAGACAGAATCCTTACTGAGAGACACTGACCATCAGACAGAATCATTACTGAGAGACACTGACCATCAGACAGAATCCTTACTGAGAGACACTGACCATCAGACAGAATCATTACTGAGAGACACTGACCATCAGACAGAATCCTTACTGAGAGACACTGACCATCAGACAAAATCATTACTGAGAGACACTGACCATCAGACAGAATCCTTACTGAGAGACACTGACCATCAGACAGAATCCTTACTGAGAGACACTGACCATCAGACAGTATCCTTACTGAGAGACACTGACCATCAGACAAAATCATTACTGAGAGACACTGACCATCAGACAGAATCCTTACTGAGAGACACTGACCATCAGACAGAATCCTTACTGAGAGACACTGACCATCAGACAGTATCCTTACTGAGAGACACTGACCATCAGACAAAATCATTACTGAGAGACTCTGACCATCAGACAGAATCCTTACTGAGAGACACTGACCATCAGACAGAATCCTTACTGAGAGAAACTGACCATCAGACAGAATCCTTACTGAGAGACACTGACCATCAGACAGAATCCTGACAGACACTGACCATCAGACAGAATCATTACTGAGAGACACTGACCATCAGACAGAATCCTTACTGAGAGAAACTGACCATCAGACAGAATCCTTACTGAGAGAAACTGACCATCAGACAGAATCCTTACTGAGAGAAACTGACCATCAGACAGAATCCTTACTGAGAGAAACTGACCATCAGACAGAATCCTTACTGAGAGACACTGACCATCAGACAGAATCATTACTGAGAGACTCTGACCATCAGACAGAATCATTACTGAGAGACACTGACCATCAGACAGAATCATTACTGAGAGACACTGACCATCAGACAGAATCATTACTGAGAGAAACTGACCATCAGACAGAATCCTTACTGAGAGAAACTGACCATCAGACAGAATCCTTACTGAGAGACACTGACCATCAGACAGAATCATTACTGAGAGACACTGACCATCAGACAGAATCATTACTGAGAGAAACTGACTATCAGACAGTATCCTTACTGAGAGACACTGACCATCAGACAGAATCATTACTGAGAGACACTGACCATCAGACAGAATCATTACTGAGAGACACTGACCATCAGACAGAATCCTTACTGAGAGACACTGACCATCAGACAGAATCATTACTGAGAGACACTGACCATCAGACAGAATCCTTACTGAGAGACACTGACCATCAGACAGAATCATTACTGAGAGACACTGACCATCAGACAGAATCATTACTGAGAGACACTGACCATCAGACAGAATCATTACTGAGAGAAACTGACTATCAGACAGTATCCTTACTGAGAGACACTGACCATCAGACAGAATCATTACTGAGAGACACTGACCATCAGACAGAATCATTACTGAGAGACACTGACCATCAGACAGAATCCTTACTGAGAGACACTGACCATCAGACAGAATCATTACTGAGAGACACTGACCATCAGACAGAATCCTTACTGAGAGACACTGACCATCAGACAGAATCATTACTGAGAGAAACTGACCATCAGACAGAATCATTACTGAGAGACACTGACCATCAGACAGAATCCTTACTGAGAGACACTGACCATCAGACAGAATCATTACTGAGAGACACTGACCATCAGACAGAATCCTTACTGAGAGACACTGACCATCAGACAGAATCATTACTGAGAGAAACTGACCATCAGACAGAATCATTACTGAGAGACACTGACCATCAGACAGAATCATTACTGAGAGAAACTGACCATCAGACAGAATCCTTACTGAGAGACACTGACCATCAGACAGAATCCTTACTGAGAGAAACTGACCATCAGACAGAATCCTTACTGAGAGATACTGACCATCAGACAGAATCCTTACTGAGAGAAACTGACCATCAGACAGAATCCTTACTGAGAGACACTGACCATCAGACAGAATCCTTACTGAGAGACACTGACCATCAGACAGAATCATTACTGAGAGAAACTGACCATCAGACAGAATCATTACTGAGAGACACTGACCATCAGACAGAATCATTACTGAGAGAAACTGACCATCAGACAGAATCCTTACTGAGAGACACTGACCATCAGACAGAATCCTTACTGAGAGAAACTGACCATCAGACAGAATCCTTACTGAGAGATACTGACCATCAGACAGAATCCTTACTGAGAGAAACTGACCATCAGACAAAATCCTTACTGAGAGAAACTGACCATCAGACAGAATCCTTACTGAGAGACACTGACCATCAGACAGAATCATTACTGAGAGAAACTGACCATCAGACAGAATCCTTACTGAGAGACACTGACCATCAGACAAAATCCTTACTGAGAGAAACTGACCATCAGACAGAATCCTTACTGAGAGACACTGACCATCAGACAGAATCATTACTGAGAGACACTGACCATCAGACAGAATCATTACTGAGAGACACTGACCATCAGACAGAATCATTACTGAGAGACACTGACCATCAGACAGTATCATTACTGAGAGACACTGACCATCAGACAGAATCATTACTGAGAGACACTGACCATCAGACAGAATCCTTACTGAGAGACTCTGACCATCAGACAGAATCCTTACTGAGAGACACTGACCATCAGACAGAATCCTTACTGAGAGACACTGACCATCAGACAGAATCCTTACTGAGAGACACTGACCATCAGACAGAATCATTACTGAGAGACACTGACCATCAGACAGAATCCTTACTGAGAGACTCTGACCATCAGACAGAATCATTACTGAGAGACACTGACCATCAGACAGAATCATTACTGAGAGACACTGACCATCAGACAGAATCATTACTGAGAGACACTGACCATCAGACAGAATCATTACTGAGAGACACTGACCATCAGACAGAATCCTTACTGAGAGACACTGACCATCAGACAGAATCCTTACTGAGAGACACTGACCATCAGACAGAATCCTTACTGAGAGACTCTGACCATCAGACAGAATCCTCACTGAGAGACTCTGACCATCAGACAGAATCCTTACTGAGAGACTCTGACCATCAGACAGAATCCTTACTGAGAGACACTGACCATCAGACAGAATCATTACTGAGAGACACTGACCATCAGACAGAATCCTTACTGAGAGAAACTGACCATCAGACAGAATCATTACTGAGAGACACTGACCATCAGACAGAATCCTTACTGAGAGAAACTGACCATCAGACAGAATCATTACTGAGAAACACTGACCATCAGACAGAATCCTTACTGAGAGAAACTGACCATCAGACAGAATCCTTACTGAGAGAAACTGACCATCAGACAGAATCATTACTGAGAGACACTGACCATCAGACAGAATCCTTACTGAGAGACACTGACCATCAGACAGAATCATTACTGAGAGACACTGACCATCAGACAGAATCCTTACTGAGAGAAACTGACCAGCAGACAAAATCCTTACTGAGAGACGCTGACCATCAGACAGAATCCTCACTGAGAGACACTGACCATCAGACAGAATCCTTACTGAGAGAAACTGACCATCAGACAGTATCATTACTGAGAAACACTGACCATCAGACAGAATCCTTACTGAGAGAAACTGACCAGCAGACAAAATCCTTACTGAGAGACACTGACCATCAGACAGAATCCTTACTGAGAGAAACTGACCATCAGACAGTATCATTACTGAGAAACACTGACCATCAGACAGAATCCTTACTGAGAGAAACTGACCATCAGACAGTATCATTACTGAGAAACACTGACCATCAGACAGAATCCTTACTGAGAGAAACTGACCAGCAGACAGAATCCTCACTGAGAGACACTGACCATCAGACAGAATCCTTACTGAGAGAAACTGACCATCAGACAGTATCATTACTGAGAAACACTGACCATCAGACAGAATCCTTACTGAGAGAAACTGACCAGCAGACAAAATCATTACTGAGAGACACTGACCATCAGACAGAATCCTTACTGAGAAACACTGACCATCAGACAGAATCCTTACTGAGAGAAACTGACCATCAGACAGTATCATTACTGAGAGACACTGACCATCAGACAGAATCATTACTGAGAGACACTGACCATCAGACAGAATCCTTACTGAGAGAAACTGACCAGCAGACAAAATCCTTACTGAGAGACACTGACCATCAGACAGAATCATTACTGAGAAACACTGACCATCAGACAGAATCCTTACTGAGAGAAACTGACCAGCAGACAAAATCCTTACTGAGAAACACTGACCATCAGACAGAATCATTACTGAGAAACACTGACCATCAGACAGAATCATTACTGAGAAACACTGACCATCAGACAGAATCCTTACTGAGAGAAACTGACCAGCAGACAAAATCCTTACTGAGAAACACTGACCATCAGACAGAATCCTTACTGAGAGAAACTGACCAGCAGACAAAATCCTTACTGAGAGACACTGACCATCAGACAGAATCCTTACTGAGAGAAACGGACCATCAGACAGTATCATTACTGAGAAACACTGACCATCAGACAGAATCCTTACTGAGAGACACTGACCATCAGACAGAATCCTTACTGAGAGAAACTGACCATCAGACAGTATCATTACTGAGAAACACTGACCATCAGACAGAATCATTACTGAGAGGCACTGACCATCAGACAGAATCATTACTGAGAGACACTGACCATCAGACAGAATCCTCACTGAGAGACACTGACCATCAGACAGAATCCTTACTGAGAGAAACTGACCATCAGACAGTATCATTACTGAGAAACACTGACCATCAGACAGAATCATTACTGAGAGACACTGACCATCAGACAGAATCATTACTGAGAGACACTGACCATCAGACAGAATCATTACTGAGAAACACTGACCATCAGACAGAATCATTACTGAGAGACACTGACCATCAGACAGAATCCTTACTGAGAGACACTGACCATCAGACAGAATCCTTACTGAGAGGCACTGACCATCAGACAGAATCATTACTGAGAGACTCTGACCATCAGACAGAATCATTACTGAGAGACACTGACCATCAGACAGAATCCTTACTGAGAGACACTGACCATCAGACAGAATCATTACTGAGAGACACTGACCATCAGACAGAATCATTACTGAGAGACTCTGACCATCAGACAGAATCATTACTGAGAGACACTGACCATCAGACAGAATCCTTACTGAGAGACACTGACCATCAGACAGAATCATTACTGAGAGACACTGACCATCAGACAGAATCCTTACTGAGAGACACTGACCATCAGACAGAATCCTTACTGAGAGACTCTGACCATCAGACAGAATCCTTCCTGAGAGACACTGACCATCAGACAGAATCCTTACTGAGAGACACTGACCATCAGACAGAATCATTACTGAGAGACACTGACCATCAGACAGAATCCTTACTGAGAGACACTGACCAGCAGACAGAATCCTTACTGAGAGAAACTGACCATCAGACAGTATCATTACTGAGAAACACTGACCATCAGACAGAATCATTACTGAGAGGCACTGACCATCAGACAGAATCATTACTGAGAGACACTGACCATCAGACAGAATCCTCACTGAGAGACACTGACCATCAGACAGAATCCTTACTGAGAGAAACTGACCATCAGACAGTATCATTACTGAGAAACACTGACCATCAGACAGAATCCTTACTGAGAGACACTGACCATCAGACAGAATCCTTACTGAGAGATACTGACCATCAGACAGAATCATTACTGAGAGACACTGACCATCAGACAGAATCCTTACTGAGAGACACTGACCATCAGACAGAATCATTACTGAGAGACACTGACCATCAGACAGAATCATTACTGAGAGACACTGACCATCAGACAGAATCATTACTGAGAGACACTGACCATCAGACAGAATCCTTACTGAGAGACACTGACCTTCAGACAGAATCATTACTGAGAGACACTGACCATCAGACAGAATCATTACTGAGAGACACTGACCATCAGACAGTATCATTACTGAGAGACACTGACCATCAGACAGAATCCTTACTGAGAGACACTGACCATCAGACAGAATCCTTACTGAGAGACACTGACCATCAGACAGTATCCTTACTGAGAGACACTGACCATCAGACAGTATCCTTACTGAGAGACACTGACCATCAGACAGAATCCTTACTGAGAGACACTGACCATCAGACAAAATCATTACTGAGAGACACTGACCATCAGACAGAATCCTTACTGAGAGACACTGACCTTCAGACAGAATCATTACTGAGAGACACTGACCATCAGACAGAATCATTACTGAGAGACACTGACCATCAGACAGTATCATTACTGAGAGACACTGACCATCAGACAGAATCCTTACTGAGAGACACTGACCATCAGACAGAATCCTTACTGAGAGACACTGACCATCAGACAGTATCCTTACTGAGAGACACTGACCATCAGACAGAATCCTTACTGAGAGATACTGACCATCAGACAGAATCCTTACTGAGAGACACTGACCATCAGACAGAATCCTTACTGAGAGACACTGACCATCAGACAGTATCCTTACTGAGAGACACTGACCATCAGACAAAATCATTACTGAGAGACTCTGACCATCAGACAGAATCCTTACTGAGAGACACTGACCATCAGACAGAATCCTTACTGAGAGAAACTGACCATCAGACAGAATCCTTACTGAGAGACACTGACCATCAGACAGAATCCTGACAGACACTGACCATCAGACAGAATCATTACTGAGAGGCACTGACCATCAGACAGAATCATTACTGAGAGACACTGACCATCAGACAGAATCCTCACTGAGAGACACTGACCATCAGACAGAATCCTTACTGAGAGAAACTGACCATCAGACAGTATCATTACTGAGAAACACTGACCATCAGACAGAATCATTACTGAGAGACACTGACCATCAGACAGAATCATTACTGAGAGACACTGACCATCAGACAGAATCATTACTGAGAAACACTGACCATCAGACAGAATCATTACTGAGAGACACTGACCATCAGACAGAATCCTTACTGAGAGACACTGACCATCAGACAGAATCCTTACTGAGAGGCACTGACCATCAGACAGAATCATTACTGAGAGACTCTGACCATCAGACAGAATCATTACTGAGAGACACTGACCATCAGACAGAATCCTTACTGAGAGACACTGACCATCAGACAGAATCATTACTGAGAGACACTGACCATCAGACAGAATCATTACTGAGAGACTCTGACCATCAGACAGAATCATTACTGAGAGACACTGACCATCAGACAGAATCCTTACTGAGAGACACTGACCATCAGACAGAATCATTACTGAGAGACACTGACCATCAGACAGAATCCTTACTGAGAGACACTGACCATCAGACAGAATCCTTACTGAGAGACTCTGACCATCAGACAGAATCCTTCCTGAGAGACACTGACCATCAGACAGAATCCTTACTGAGAGACACTGACCATCAGACAGAATCATTACTGAGAGACACTGACCATCAGACAGAATCCTTACTGAGAGACACTGACCAGCAGACAGAATCCTTACTGAGAGAAACTGACCATCAGACAGTATCATTACTGAGAAACACTGACCATCAGACAGAATCATTACTGAGAGGCACTGACCATCAGACAGAATCATTACTGAGAGACACTGACCATCAGACAGAATCCTCACTGAGAGACACTGACCATCAGACAGAATCCTTACTGAGAGAAACTGACCATCAGACAGTATCATTACTGAGAAACACTGACCATCAGACAGAATCCTTACTGAGAGACACTGACCATCAGACAGAATCCTTACTGAGAGATACTGACCATCAGACAGAATCATTACTGAGAGACACTGACCATCAGACAGAATCCTTACTGAGAGACACTGACCATCAGACAGAATCATTACTGAGAGACACTGACCATCAGACAGAATCATTACTGAGAGACACTGACCATCAGACAGAATCATTACTGAGAGACACTGACCATCAGACAGAATCCTTACTGAGAGACACTGACCTTCAGACAGAATCATTACTGAGAGACACTGACCATCAGACAGAATCATTACTGAGAGACACTGACCATCAGACAGTATCATTACTGAGAGACACTGACCATCAGACAGAATCCTTACTGAGAGACACTGACCATCAGACAGAATCCTTACTGAGAGACACTGACCATCAGACAGTATCCTTACTGAGAGACACTGACCATCAGACAGTATCCTTACTGAGAGACACTGACCATCAGACAGAATCCTTACTGAGAGACACTGACCATCAGACAAAATCATTACTGAGAGACACTGACCATCAGACAGAATCCTTACTGAGAGACACTGACCTTCAGACAGAATCATTACTGAGAGACACTGACCATCAGACAGAATCATTACTGAGAGACACTGACCATCAGACAGTATCATTACTGAGAGACACTGACCATCAGACAGAATCCTTACTGAGAGACACTGACCATCAGACAGAATCCTTACTGAGAGACACTGACCATCAGACAGTATCCTTACTGAGAGACACTGACCATCAGACAGAATCCTTACTGAGAGATACTGACCATCAGACAGAATCCTTACTGAGAGACACTGACCATCAGACAGAATCCTTACTGAGAGACACTGACCATCAGACAGTATCCTTACTGAGAGACACTGACCATCAGACAAAATCATTACTGAGAGACTCTGACCATCAGACAGAATCCTTACTGAGAGACACTGACCATCAGACAGAATCCTTACTGAGAGAAACTGACCATCAGACAGAATCCTTACTGAGAGACACTGACCATCAGACAGAATCCTGACAGACACTGACCATCAGACAGAATCATTACTGAGAGACACTGACCATCAGACAGAATCCTTACTGAGAGAAACTGACCATCAGACAGAATCCTTACTGAGAGAAACTGACCATCAGACAGAATCCTTACTGAGAGAAACTGACCATCAGACAGAATCCTTACTGAGAGAAACTGACCATCAGACAGAATCCTTACTGAGAGACACTGACCATCAGACAGAATCATTACTGAGAGACTCTGACCATCAGACAGAATCATTACTGAGAGACACTGACCATCAGACAGAATCCTTACTGAGAGAAACTGACCATCAGACAGAATCCTTACTGAGAGACACTGACCATCAGACAGAATCATTACTGAGAGACACTGACCATCAGACAGAATCCTTACTGAGAGACACTGACCATCAGACAGAATCCTTACTGAGAGACACTGACCATCAGACAGAATCCTTACTGAGAGAAACTGACCATCAGACAGAATCCTTACTGAGAGAAACTGACCATCAGACAGAATCCTTACTGAGAGAAACTGACCATCAGACAGAATCCTTACTGAGAGACACTGACCATCAGACAGAATCCTTACTGAGAGACACTGACCATCAGACAGAATCCTGACAGACACTGACCATCAGACAGTATTTTCATTGAGAGACACTGACCATCAGACATTATCCATACTGAGAGACACTGACCATCAGACAGTATCCTTACTGAGAGAAACTGAGCATCAGACAGTATCCTGAGAGTCACTGACCATCGGACAGAATACTTACTGAGAGATTCTGACCATCAGACAGGCATGAAAGGCATGTAGAAAGTCCTACAAGAGAGGGGGCGGTACTGGACCTAATTCTAGGTAATGTGGCCGGGCAAGTGGTAGTAGTGTTAGTAGGTGAGCACTTTGGTGACAGTGACCCTAATTCGGTGAGATTTAAGGTAGTCATGGAAAAGGACTGAGATGGACCGGATATAAAGATTCTAAATTGGGGGAAGGCCGATTTTAATATGGTAAGGCAGGATCTGGCCAAAGTAGACTGGGATCAGCTACTTGTAGGAAAATCCACATCAGAGCAATGGGAGTCTTTCAGAAAGGAAATTGAGAGAGTACAATGGCAACATGTTCCCGTAAAGGTCAAGGGTGGGACCAACAAGCCCAGGGAACCTTGGATGTCAAGGGATATACGAGAATGTATTAGGAAAAAAAGGGGGGCTTTTGGCAGATACAAAGGACTAAAGACAGAGGAAGCCCTAGAAGAGTATAAAAAGTGCAGGGGGATACTTAAAAAAGAAATTAGGAGAGCGAGGAGGGGCCATGAAATAACACTGGTGAGCAAAATAAAGGAAAATCCTAAGGTGTTTTATAAGTATATTAAGGGCAAGAGGATAACTAGGGAAAGAGTAGGGCCCATTAGGGTCCAAAGTGGCAATCTGTGTGTGGAGCCAGAAGATGTAGGTGGGGTTTTAAATGAATTTTTTGCATCTGTGTTCACTATGGAGAAGGACGATGTAGACATAGAAATCGGGCAGGGGGACTGTGATATACTTGAACATATTTGCATCAAGAGGGAGGAGGTACTAGCAGTTTTAGCAGGCTTAAAAGTGGATAAATCCCCAGGCCCGGACGAGATGTATCCCAGGCTGCTGTGTGAGGCAAAGGAGGAGATTGCAGGGGCTCTGACACAAATTTTCAGAACCTCTCTGGCCACAGGGGATGTGCCAGAGGACTGGAGAACAGCTAACGTAGTACCATTATTCAAGAAGGGTAGTAGGGATAAACCAGGGAATTACAGGCCAGTGAGCCTAACATCAGTGGTAGGGAAATTATTGGAAAAAATTCTGAGGGACAGAATTAGTCTCCACTTGGACAGGCAAGGATTAATCAGGGATAGTCAGCATAGCTTTGTCAAGGGAAGATCATGTCTGACTAATTTGATTGAATTTTTCGATGGGGTGACTAGGTGTGTGGATGAGGGTAGTGCAGTGGATGTGGTATACATGGATTTCAGTAAGGCTTTTGATAAAGTCCCGCATAGGAGACTGGTCAAGAAGGTAAGAGCCCATGGGATCCAGGGTGACTTGGCACAATGGATCCAAAACTGACTTAGTGGCAGAAGGCAGAGAGAGATGGTCGAAGGTTGTTTTTGTGACTGGAAGCCTGTGTCCAGTGGGGTACCGCAGGGATCGGTGCTGGGTCCCTTGCTGTTTGTGGTCTACATTAATGATTTGGATGTGAATGTAAAAGGTATGATCAGTAAGTTCGCAGATGACACGAAAATTGGTGGGGTGGTAAATAGTGAGGAGGGTAGCCTCAGTCTGCAGGACGATATAGATGGGTTGGTCAGATGGGCGGAACAGTGGCAAATGGAATTTAACCCTGAAAAGTGTGAGGTGATGCATTTTGGAGGGACTAACAAGGCAAGGGAATACACAATGAATGGTAAGACCCTAGAAAGACAGGATCAGAGGGACCTTGGTGTGCGTGTGCATGTACATAGATCCCTGAAGGCAGCAGAACAGGTGGATAAGGTGGTTAAAAAGGCATATGGGATACTTACCTTCATTAGCCAAGGCATAGAATGTAAAAGCAGGGAGGTTATGATGGAGCTGTACAAAACGCTGGTTAGGCCACAGCTGGAATACTGTGTGCAGTTCTGGTCGCCACACTATAGGAAGGATGTGATTGCTTTGGAGAGGGTGCAGAGGAGATTCACCAGGATGTTACCTGGGCTGGAGCGCTTCAGCTATGAAGAAAGACTGGACAGGCTGGGGTTGTTTTCCTTGGAGCAGAGAAGGCTGAGGGGGGACCTGATTGAGGTGTACAAAATTATGAGGGGCATAGATAGGGTAGATAGAAAGGAACTTTTTCCCTTAGTAGAGGGGTCAATAACAAGGGGGCATAAATTCAAGGTAAGGGGCAGGAGGTTTAGAGGGGATTTGAGGAAGAACTTTTTCACCCAGAGGGTGGTTGGAATCTGGAACGCACTGCCTGAAAGGGTGGTAGAGGCAGGAACCCTCACAACATTCAAGAAGCATTTGGATGAGCATTTGAAATGCCATAGCATACAAGGCTACGGACCAAATGCTGGAAAATGGGATTAGATTAGAGAGGGCCTGAAGGCCGGCGCAGACGCGATGGGCTGAAGGGCCTCTTTCTGTGCTGTATAACTCTATGACTATGACTCTATGGGCTAGATTTTCAGTATAGGCAGTTTTGGGGCGCTAACCTTAGCGCCCGCCCGAAGTTAGCGCCCGCCCCAAAGTAGCGCCCCGTTGCCGGGAATTCAGTGGCTTCGCCCTAAGAGGTTGGTGGAGCGCTAAAAGAGGCGTTCCACTACTCTCTTTAGGCGCTAAGCCGGCGGTCCAGAGGGATAGCGCCCAGGCGGGGCGCAGCGCGGGTGCGGTCATTTTTGGACTGACAGCAGACCCCGTGGCGCCGACCAGCTCTTAAAGGGGGAAGGGACGAATTGGTCTGCTGCCACGCCCTGCACACTGCAGCCTTGCAAAGAGGCCTCAATACTGCTGCTCAGCCCCAGGGAGTCATGGCAACGCCAGAGAAGGCCCGTCAGCGTGCCCTGCGCTTCTCAGAGGGTGATCTGGACATAATGGTCACAGCTCTGGAGGTGAGGCGCAAGATCTTGTTCCCAGAGAGTGGGAGGAATCCAACCCACCACGACTACACCAAAGCCTGGAAGCAGATCGCCCAGAGGGTGACGTTCACCGGCGATGCCCCCAGGACCCACAAACAATGTCGTAAAAAATACAACGACCTGACCAGGATTGTCAAGGTGAGTAGCCTTTCCAGTCTCCTCCTCATTCTTGCATGTACACCTGACATGATGGGCAAAGGGAGCTGAAAGTCCTATTGGCCAGCCCTCAGCCAGCAGCATTGGGACAGTCATGAGCATCAAATGGCCATTCGGCACTCTACACTTTGGCCAAGCTATTCCACCATGGGAGGCTGTGCACACTACATCAGGGCTTCACTCTGTCCAAGCTATTCCACCATGGGAGGCAGTGCACACTACATCAGGGCTTCACTCTGGCCAAGCTATTCCACCATGGGAGGCAGTGCACACTACATCAGGGCTACACTGCGCACTTACAGCCCGTCCTTTCTCTTGCAGGCTAAAGTAGCCTTTAATCGCCAGGCCCGTGCCAGGGGTGGCCGCGCCAAGCTGCAGAAGCTCACTCGGCTGGAGGAGCACGTGTGTGTGCTCATGGGAGCCCGTGTGATCGTCCCCACAGCGTGCGGAGTATCCGACCCTCCACTGCCCAACAATGGTAAGGACCTCGCCTTTTGGCCCTCTCGCGTCGCACTGGCCCATCCGAGCTACCTCCTTTGCCACTGTCCCACCAATGCGCTGAATGCCACCAGTCCTAACTCCCTCGCTGACGCCGTCTCCTCACTCTGAAGCTACTCTTGTGCATTCCTGCTTTCAGCTGGTGACGACCAGGACCCTGAAGCTGCCAGTGACAGCACCTCCGAGCAGGAGGAGGAGGAGGAGCAAGCCGGACCATCGGGGGAACAGTCACGTCCCGCAGGAGAGGAGGAAATGCTTGACACCTCCTCACTGGACGAGTGCCTGGAGGAACTGTCGCAGGGCAATGCAGCTTCTGGGACCAGTGGCGTCCAGCCACCCAGGAGCCGTGCGCGTGGCCCGCGGCCTTCCCCCCAAAGGGGGGAAGGATCAGAGGGGAGTGCTGCTGATCGGCACACTCGCCGCCACCAACGTGGCAAGGGTCCCTTAGTTCGGCCCCCTCCTCCCCAGCGGGAGAGTCGCGACTCCAGTCCGGACACCTTCACCTCGGAGGAGGTGCGGAAGCTGGATAAGATGGCCGAGGATTCGGACCGGCGCCACACGGAGCTCATGAGCGTGGTGGGGCGCATGCCTGAGGCCATCGAGTCGCTGGCGACCAGTGTGCGCGAGTTCGGGGCAGCAACTGCCGCGAGTGGCCGCATGCTGACTGATGCCGTCAAGACCCTGGCGGATGTGATGCGCGCGCACACCAGGACAACAGGGGCACTCACTGCTGCCACACGCGCTGTCTCAGGCAGGCATCGCCAGGGCAGCCGCCGCGCTGGACCATCCCAGCAAGCCGCCCCTCGGCTGATTGTTGCGGATCCTGCAGTGCGGGCCCAGCCGAGTGCCACCGCGCCACAGCACCAGCCAGCGCATCCCAGACGCCAGCTGGCCCACATTGCGCCATCCGTCGCCGCCATTCCCCCACTGGGGCGTCAAGGGCAAGCGGCTGCAGCTGATGGTGGCCAGGCTCAGGTGCGCCACTCAGCAGACGGCCCCTCGAGGCCCAAACGCCGTGTAGGCCGCCCCCCAGCGGCATCTGGCGGAAGGGCATCTGAGCCTCAGGCACCTTCCCCTAGCCTCGCAGCAGCCACTGGGCAGAGCTTGCGAAGGAGCAGCAGGCCGGGCAGGGGAGGCAAAAGGCTGGGCAAGGTCTCGCCCTCGCGGGCCACTCAGTAGAGGGTGTGGCCAGCTTTCCTTTTATATGGCGGTGGCCATCTTTATTTTGCCCATGGTTGTGCTTTTGGAGGGCTTATTTTTTGCGTTAGGCCGACGTTGAGGCCCGGTTTGAAGAAAGGTGGAGTGACTCCTCCCCAGTTTGTGGGAGTGAGTCGTTTGTTGGGCTTTTTGTGGGGCCCGTTTATTGTTTTTGGGGATTCATGTGGGAAGGGCTTTTCATTTTTGTGTAATAAAAAATTATCTTTATTCATGCAGTCTCCATGGTTGTTCTTCTTAGTGTTTGTTGGCTTCGCCGGCTGAGGGGTTGCGGAGCGGCTGCATTCATCTTCCCTCATGGCCCCTGGCCATTCCCTGACAGGGGGCTTAGAAGTACCGTGTAATAAGGTGGCGTCGTGCGGCCCTTGGCCCTGGTCGCTCCCTCCTGGGAACGTACTCCTGCTCCTCCTCCTCCTCCTCCTCATGCTCCTCCTGCTCCTCCTCCTGAGGTGCTGGTCCAACGTCAGGTGGCAGTGCCTGAGTCCTGCGGATAGCCAGGTTGAGTAGCATGCAGCAAACCACCACAAATTGGGAGACCCGGTCCGGCGAATACTGGAGAGCTCCTCCGGAGCGATCAAGGCAGCGGAACCGCTGCTTGAGGACCCCAATAGTTAGCTCGATGATGTTGCGGGTGGTTTGATGGCTCTCGTTGTAGGCCTCTTCAGCAGCGGTCCTGGGCGCGCGGAGCGGGGTCATGAGCCAGGTGCACAAAGGATAGCCTTTGTCCCCGAGTAGCCATCCTCTTGGGGGAGGCTGTGCCTGGAACATGTCATGCACAGTACTCTGCCGCAGGATAAAGGCATCGTGGCTGCTGCCTGGGAAGCTGGCATTGACTGCCATGATGCGCTGCTTGTGGTCACAGACCAGCTGCACATTCAGAGAATGGTAGCCCTTCCTGTTGCGATACTGCTCGCCATGCTCCAGAGGGGCCCGCAAAGCCACATGCGTACAGTCAATGGCGCCCTGCACCAAGGGGAATTCCCCGAGTCTGGAAAATCCCAATGCGCGCTGATGCTGGCTCTCCAGGGCCATGGGGAAGGAGATGAATTGGCTTCTCCTTCTGAACAGTGCTTCGGCCACCTGGCGGATGCAGCGATGCGCGCCGTACTGGGAGATGTTTGCTATGTCCCCAGCAGCGTATTGGAAGGAGCCGGTGGCATAGAAGTTCAATGCCACCGTCACCTTCACTTCCACCGACAGAGACGTCCTGCACCTGAGCTTTGGCCGCAGATCTCGGCGAAGCAGGTGGCAGATCTCTGCAATCACCTCCTTTCGGAATCGGAGCCTTTTAACACATCGCGCGGCACTCATGTTTAGGTAGGAGCGCTGCTGGCGGTATAGCCTGACTGGGTAAGGCCTACGTGGCCGATGCCTGTAGCCCCCTCTGCCTCTAGCCAGGGCTGCCCCTCTCACAATACGTCTGCGAGCCCTACGGACATGGAGCTGCAGCTCCGCGTTGGCACCCCATGCAACCCCCATCAAATCCTGGCAAACACTCAAATTTCCAAAAGGCCACTTGCAGCGCTCTGGCCTGAGTCCAAAAATACCTGAGCTCTTGCTGCTTGAAACCAGTTAGCTATCCTCCTTGTTGTGTCTCCAGAAATGCGTTGCACAAGAGTGTTTTCTGAAAAAAGGCTGGCCTTTATACCGGAGAGCACGTCCCCTTTAATTTGCGCCCCCCGGGGCCCGCGCTGGTTGTGTTGCGTTCCTTTTTCCAAACGCTCCGGCCGCCAGCCGCACAATGGGGCGGTCCGACTGAAGTTTGGAATCGGGGCGCACAAAGGGCGTTGCACGAGGATGTGACGTCATTTTCTGCGCGCGCATCCGGGCGGGCGCTAAACTTTGCGCCGGCGCTAACGGGCAACTTAATTTGGGGTGGGGCGCAAACTGCGCTGCGCACGGGCACTACACGCATAGCGCCCGAAAATCACTTCTCTTAAGGCGCTAACTGCTGGCGCTATCAACTGAAAATCTAGCCCTATGACTCTATGACACTGACCAACAGGCAGTATCCTTACTGAGAGGCACTGAACAACAGACAGTATCCTTACTGAGAGACACTGACCATCAGACAGTGTCCTGAGAGACACTGACCATCAGACAGTGTCCTGAGAGACACTGACCATCAGACAGTGTCCTGAGAGACACTGACCATCAGACAGTGTCCTGAGAGACACTGACCATCAGACAGTATCCTGAGAGTCACTGACCATCAGACAGTATCCTTACTTAGAGAAACTGACCCTCGAACAGTATCCTGAGAGATACTGACCATCAGACACAACAATTACTGACAGACACTGACCATCAGAAAGTATCCTGAGAGACACTGACCATCACACAGAATCCTTACTTAGAGACACTGACCATCAGACAGAATCCTTACTGAGAGACACTGACCATCAGACAGAATCCTTACTGAGAGACACTGACCATCAGACAGAATCCTTACAGAGAGACACTGACCATCAGACAGTGTCCTTATTGAGAGACACTGACCATCAGACAGAATCCTTACTGAGAGACACTGACCATCAGACAGAATCCTTACAGAGAGACACTGACCATCAGACAGTATCATTACTGAGAGACACTGACCATCAGACAGAATCCTTACTGAGAGACACTGACCATCAGACAGTGTCCTTATTGAGAGACACTGACCATCAGACAGAATCCTTACTGAGAGACACTGACCATCAGACAGAATCCTTACTGAGAGACACTGACCATCAGACAGAATCCTTACTGAGAGACACTGACCATCAGACAGAATCCTTACTGAGAGACACTGACCATCAGACAGAATCCTTACTGAGAGACACTGACCATCAGACAGAATCCTTACTGAGAGACACTGACCATCAGACAGAATCATTACTGAGAGACACTGACCATCAGACAGAATCCTTACTGAGAGACACTGACCATCAGACAGAATCCTTACTGAGAGACACTGACCATCAGACAGAATCCTTACTGAGAGACACTGACCATCAGACAGTGTCCTTATTGAGAGACACTGACCATCAGACAGAATCCTTACTGAGAGACACTGACCATCAGACAGAATCATTACTGAGAGACACTGACCATCAGACAGAATCCTTACTGAGAGACACTGACCATCAGACAGTATCCTTACTGAGAGACACTGACCATCAGACAGAATCCTTACTGAGAGAAACTGACCATCAGACAGAATCATTACTGAGAGACACTGACCATCAGACAGAATCATTACTGAGAGACACTGACCATCAGACAGAATCATTACTGAGAGACACTGACCATCAGACAGAATCATTACTGAGAGACACTGACCATCAGACAGAATCCTTACTGAGAGACACTGACCATCAGACAGAATCCTTACTGAGAGACACTGACCATCAGACAGAATCCTTACTGAGAGACACTGACCATCAGACAGAATCATTACTGAGAGACACTGACCATCAGACAGAATCATTACTGAGAGACACTGACCATCAGACAGAATCATTACTGAGAGACACTGACCATCAGACAGAATCATTACTGAGAGACACTGACCATCAGACAGAATCCTTACTGAGAGACACTGACCATCAGACAGAATCATTACTGAGAGACACTGACCATCAGACAGAATCCTTACAGAGAGACACTGACCATCAGACAGAATCCTTACTGAGAGACACTGACCATCAGACAGAATCCTTACAGAGAGACACTGACCATCAGACAGAATCCTTACTGAGAGACACTGACCATCAGACAGAATCATTACTGAGAGACACTGACCATCAGACAGAATCATTACTGAGAGACACTGACCATCAGACAGAATCCTTACTGAGAGACACTGACCATCAGACAGAATCCTCACTGAGAGACACTGACCATCAGATAGAATCCTTACTGAGAGACACTGACCATCAGACAGAATCCTTACAGAGAGACACTGACCATCAGACAGAATCATTACTGAGAGACACTGACCATCAGACAGAATCATTACTGAGAGACACTGACCATCAGACAGTATCATTACTGAGAGACACTGACCATCAGACAGAATCCTTATTGAGAGACACTGACCATCAGACAGAATCCTTACTGAGAGACACTGACCATCAGACAGTGTCCTTACTGAGAGACACTGACCATCAGACAGAATCATTACTGAGAGACTCTGACCATCAGACAGAATCATTACTGAGAGACTCTGACCATCAGACAGAATCATTACTGAGAGACTCTGACCATCAGACAGAATCATTACTGAGAGACACTGACCATCAGACAGAATCCTTACTGAGAGACACTGACCATCAGACAGAATCATTACTGAGAGACACTGACCATCAGACAGAATCATTACTGAGAGACTCTGACCATCAGACAGAATCATTACTGAGAGACACTGACCATCAGACAGAATCCTTACTGAGAGACACTGACCATCAGACAGAATCATTACTGAGAGACACTGACCATCAGACAGAATCCTTACTGAGAGACACTGACCATCAGACAGAATCATTACTGAGAGACACTGACCATCAGACAGAATCATTACTGAGAGACACTGACCATCAGACAGAATCATTACTGAGAGACACTGACCATCAGACAGAATCCTTACTGAGAGACACTGACCATCAGACAGAATCATTACTGAGAGACTCTGACCATCAGACAGAATCATTACTGAGAGACACTGACCATCAGACAGAATCATTACTGAGAGACACTGACCAGCAGACAGAATCCTTACTGAGAGACACTGACCATCAGACAGAATCCTTACTGAGAGACACTGACCATCAGACAGAATCCTTACTGAGAGACACTGACCATCAGACAGAATCATTACTGAGAGACACTGACCAGCAGACAGAATCCTTACTGAGAGACACTGACCATCAGACAGAATCCTTACTGAGAGACACTGACCATCAGACAGAATCATTACTGAGAGACACTGACCATCAGACAGAATCATTACTGAGAGACACTGACCATCAGACAGATTCCTCACTGAGAGACACTGACCATCAGACAGTATCCTTACTGAGAGGCACTGACCATCAGACAGAATCCTTACTGAGAGACACTGACCATCAGACAGAATCCTTACTGAGAGACACTGACCATCAGACAGAATCATTACTGAGAGACACTGACCATCAGACAGAATCCTTACTGAGAGACACTGACCATCAGACAGAATCATTACTGAGAGACACTGACCATCAGACAGAATCCTTACTGAGAGACACTGACCATCAGACAGAATCCTTACTGAGAGACACTGACCATCAGACAGAATCATTACTGAGAGACACTGACCATCAGACAGAATCCTTACTGAGAGACACTGACCATCAGACAGAATCATTACTGAGAGACACTGACCATCAGACAGAATCCTTACTGAGAGACACTGACCATCAGACAGAATCATTACTGAGAGACACTGACCATCAGACAGAATCCTTACTGAGAGACACTGACCATCAGACAGAATCCTTACTGAGAGACACTGACCATCAGACAGAATCATTACTGAGAGACACTGAACATCAGACAGAATCATTACTGAGAGACACTGACCATCAGACAGAATCATTACTGAGAGACTCTGACCATCAGACAGAATCCTTACTGAGAGACACTGACCATCAGACAGAATCATTACTGAGAGACACTGACCATCAGACAGAATCCTTACTGAGAGACACTGACCATCAGACAGAATCATTACTGAGAGACACTGAACATCAGACAGAATCATTACTGAGAGACACTGACCATCAGACAGAATCATTACTGAGAGACTCTGACCATCAGACAGAATCCTTACTGAGAGACACTGACCATCAGACAGTATCCTTACTGAGAGACACTGACCATCAGACAGAATCATTACTGAGAGACACTGACCATCAGACAGAATCATTACTGAGAGACACTGACCATCAGACAGAATCCTTACTGAGAGATACTGACCATCAGACAGAATCATTACTGAGAGACACTGACCATCAGACAGAATCATTACTGAGAGACACTGACCATCAGACAGAATCCTTACTGAGAGACACTGACCATCAGACAGAATCATTACTGAGAGACACTGACCATCAGACAGAATCCTTATTGAGAGACACTG
The DNA here is from genome assembly GCF_052327205.1 of Somniosus microcephalus. Lineage (NCBI taxonomy): Eukaryota > Metazoa > Chordata > Chondrichthyes > Squaliformes > Somniosidae > Somniosus > Somniosus microcephalus. The sequence continues at coordinate 18,232,263 of NC_141006.1, read as the reverse complement.
ACCATCAGACAGAATCATTACTGAGAGACACTGACCATCAGACAGAATCCTTACTGAGAGACACTGACCATCAGACAGAATCCTTACTGAGAGACACTGACCATCAGACAGAATCCTTACTGAGAGACACTGACCATCAGACAGAATCCTTATTGAGAGACACTGACCATCAGACAGAATCCTTACTGAGAGACACTGACCATCAGACAGAATCATTACTGAGAGACACTGACCATCAGACAGAATCATTACTGAGAGACACTGACCATCAGACAGAATCCTTACTGAGAGACACTGACCATCAGACAGAATCATTACTGAGAGACACTGACCATCAGACAGAATCATTACTGAGAGACACTGACCATCAGACAGAATCCTTACTGAGAGACACTGACCATCAGACAGTATCATTACTGAGAGACACTGACCATCAGACAGAATCCTTACTGAGAGACACTGACCATCAGACAGAATCCTTACTGAGAGACACTGACCATCAGACAGTATCATTACTGAGAGACACTGACCATCAGACAGAATCATTACTGAGAGACACTGACCATCAGACAGAATCATTACTGAGAGACACTGACCATCAGACAGAATCATTACTGAGAGACACTGACCATCAGACAGAATCCTTACTGAGAGACACTGACCATCAGACAGTATCATTACTGAGAGACACTGACCATCAGACAGAATCATTACTGAGAGACACTGACCATCAGACAGAATCCTTACTGAGAGACACTGACCATCAGACAGAATCATTACTGAGAGACACTGACCATCAGACAGAATCATTACTGAGAGACACTGACCATCAGACAGAATCCTTACTGAGAGACACTGACCATCAGACAGAATCATTACTGAGAGAAACTGACCATCAGACAAAATCATTACTGAGAGACACTGACCATCAGACAGAATCCTTACAGAGAGACACTGACCATCAGACAGAATCATTACTGAGAGACACTGACCATCAGACAGAATCCTTACTGAGAGACACTGACCATCAGACAGAATCATTACTGAGAGAAACTGACCATCAGACAGAATCCTTACTGAGAGACACTGACCATCAGACAGAATCATTACTGAGAGAAACTGACCATCAGACAGAATCCTTACTGAGAGAAACTGACCATCAGACAGAATCCTTACTGAGAGAAACTGACCATCAGACAGAATCATTACTGAGAGACACTGACCATCAGACAGAATCATTACTGAGAGACACTGACCATCAGACAGAATCCTTACTGAGAGACACTGACCATCAGACAGAATCCTTACTGAGAGAAACTGACCATCAGACAGAATCCTTACTGAGAGACACTGACCATCAGACAGAATCCTTATTGAGAGACACTGACCATCAGACAGAATCCTTACTGAGAGACACTGACCATCAGACAGAATCCTTACTGAGAGACACTGACCATCAGACAGAATCATTACTGAGAGACACTGACCATCAGACAGAATCCTTACTGAGAGACACTGACCATCAGACAGAATCCTTACAGAGAGACACTGACCATCAGACAGAATCATTACTGAGAGACACTGACCATCAGACAGAATCCTTACTGAGAGAAACTGACCATCAGACAGAATCATTACTGAGAGACACTGACCATCAGACAGAATCCTTACTGAGAGACACTGACCATCAGACAGAATCCTTACTGAGAGACACTGACCATCAGACAGAATCCTTACTGAGAGACACTGACCATCAGACAGAATCATTACTGAGAGACACTGACCATCAGACAGAATCCTTACTGAGAGAAACTGACCATCAGACAGAATCATTACTGAGAGACACTGACCATCAGACAGAATCCTTACTGAGAGACACTGACCATCAGACAGAATCCTTACTGAGAGGCACTGACCATCAGACAGAATCCTTACTGAGAGACACTGACCATCAGACAGTATCATTACTGAGAGACACTGACCATCAGACAGAATCCTTACTGAGAGAAACTGACCATCAGACAGAATCCTTACTGAGAGACACTGACCATCAGACAGAATCCTTACTGAGAGACACTGACCATCAGACAGAATCATTACTGAGAGACACTGACCATCAGACAGAATCCTTACTGAGAGACACTGACCATCAGACAGAATCATTACTGAGAGACACTGACCATCAGACAGAATCATTACTGAGAGACACTGACCATCAGACAGAATCCTTACTGAGAGACACTGACCATCAGACAGAATCATTACTGAGAGACACTGACCATCAGACAGAATCATTACTGAGAGACACTGACCATCAGACAGAATCCTTACTGAGAGACACTGACCATCAGACAGAATCCTTACTGAGAGACACTGACCATCAGACAGAATCATTACTGAGAGACACTGACCATCAGACAGAATCCTTACTGAGAGACACTGACCATCAGACAGAATCCTTACTGAGAGACACTGACCATCAGACAGAATCCTTACTGAGAGACACTGACCATCAGACAGAATCATTACTGAGAGACACTGACCATCAGACAGAATCCTTACTGAGAGACACTGACCATCAGACAGAATCCTTACTGAGAGACACTGACCATCAGACAGAATCCTTACTGAGAGACACTGACCATCAGACAGTATCCTTACTGAGAGACACTGACCATCAGACAGAATCCTTACTGAGAGACACTGACCATCAGACAGTATCCTTACTGAGAGACACTGACCATCAGACAGAATCCTTACTGAGAGACACTGACCATCAGACAGTATCATTACTGAGAGACACTGACCATCAGACAGTATCATTACTGAGAGACACTGACCATCAGACAGAATCCTTACTGAGAGACACTGACCATCAGACAGAATCCTTACTGAGAGACACTGACCATCAGACAGAATCCTTACAGAGAGACACTGACCATCAGACAGTGTCCTTATTGAGAGACACTGACCATCAGACAGAATCATTACTGAGAGACACTGACCATCAGACAGAATCCTTACTGAGAGAAACTGACCATCAGACAGAATCATTACTGAGAGACACTGACCATCAGACAGAATCCTTACTGAGAGACACTGACCATCAGACAGAATCCTTACTGAGAGACACTGACCATCAGACAGAATCCTTACTGAGAGACACTGACCATCAGACAGAATCCTTACTGAGAGACACTGACCATCAGACAGTATCCTTACTGAGAGACACTGACCATCAGACAGTATCCTTACTGAGAGACACTGACCATCAGACAGAATCCTTACTGAGAGACACTGACCATCAGACAGTATCCTTACTGAGAGACACTGACCATCAGACAGAATCCTTACTGAGAGACACTGACCATCAGACAGTATCATTACTGAGAGACACTGACCATCAGACAGTATCATTACTGAGAGACACTGACCATCAGACAGAATCCTTACTGAGAGACACTGACCATCAGACAGAATCCTTACAGAGAGACACTGACCATCAGACAGTGTCCTTATTGAGAGACACTGACCATCAGACAGAATCATTACTGAGAGACACTGACCATCAGACAGAATCCTTACTGAGAGAAACTGACCATCAGACAGAATCATTACTGAGAGACACTGACCATCAGACAGAATCCTTACTGAGAGACACTGACCATCAGACAGAATCCTTACTGAGAGACACTGACCATCAGACAGAATCCTTACTGAGAGACACTGACCATCAGACAGAATCCTTACTGAGAGACACTGACCATCAGACAGAATCCTTACTGAGAGACACTGACCATCAGACAGAATCCTTACAGAGAGACACTGACCATCAGACAGTGTCCTTATTGAGAGACACTGACCATCAGACAGAATCATTACTGAGAGACACTGACCATCAGACAGAATCCTTACTGAGAGAAACTGACCATCAGACAGAATCATTACTGAGAGACACTGACCATCAGACAGAATCCTTACTGAGAGACACTGACCATCAGACAGAATCCTTACTGAGAGACACTGACCATCAGACAGAATCCTTACTGAGAGACACTGACCATCAGACAGAATCCTTACTGAGAGACACTGACCATCAGACAGAATCATTACTGAGAGACACTGACCATCAGACAGAATCCTTACTGAGAGACACTGACCATCAGACAGTATCCTTACTGAGAGACACTGACCATCAGACAGTATCCTTACTGAGAGACACTGACCATCAGACAGAATCCTTACTGAGAGACACTGACCATCAGACAGTATCCTTACTGAGAGACACTGACCATCAGACAGAATCCTTACTGAGAGACACTGACCATCAGACAGTATCATTACTGAGAGACACTGACCATCAGACAGTATCATTACTGAGAGACACTGACCATCAGACAGAATCCTTACTGAGAGACACTGACCATCAGACAGAATCCTTACAGAGAGACACTGACCATCAGACAGTGTCCTTATTGAGAGACACTGACCATCAGACAGAATCATTACTGAGAGACACTGACCATCAGACAGAATCCTTACTGAGAGAAACTGACCATCAGACAGAATCATTACTGAGAGACACTGACCATCAGACAGAATCCTTACTGAGAGACACTGACCATCAGACAGAATCCTTACTGAGAGACACTGACCATCAGACAGTATCATTACTGAGAGACACTGACCATCAGACAGAATCCTTACTGAGAGAAACTGACCATCAGACAGAATCCTTACTGAGAGACACTGACCATCAGACAGAATCCTTACTGAGAGACACTGACCATCAGACAGAATCCTTATTGAGACACACTGACCATCAGACAGAATCCTTACTGAGAGACACTGACCATCAGACAGAATCATTACTGAGAGACACTGACCATCAGACAGAATCATTACTGAGAGACACTGACCATCAGACAGAATCCTTACTGAGAGACACTGACCATCAGACAGTATCCTTACTGAGAGACACTGACCATCAGACAGAATCCTTACTGAGAGACACTGACCATCAGACAGTATCCTTACTGAGAGACACTGACCATCAGACAGAATCCTTACTGAGAGACACTGACCATCAGACAGTATCATTACTGAGAGACACTGACCATCAGACAGTATCATTACTGAGAGACACTGACCATCAGACAGAATCCTTACTGAGAGACACTGACCATCAGACAGAATCCTTACTGAGAGACACTGACCATCAGACAGTATCATTACTGAGAGACACTGACCATCAGACAGAATCCTTACTGAGAGACACTGACCATCAGACAGAATCCTTACTGAGAGACACTGACCATCAGACAGAATCCTTACTGAGAGACACTGACCATCAGACAGTATCATTACTGAGAGACACTGACCATCAGACAGAATCCTTACTGAGAGAAACTGACCATCAGACAGAATCCTTACTGAGAGACACTGACCATCAGACAGAATCCTTACTGAGAGACACTGACCATCAGACAGAATCCTTATTGAGAGACACTGACCATCAGACAGAATCCTTACTGAGAGACACTGACCATCAGACAGAATCATTACTGAGAGACACTGACCATCAGACAGAATCATTACTGAGAGACACTGACCATCAGACAGAATCCTTACTGAGAGACACTGACCATCAGACAGAATCCTTACTGAGAGACACTGACCATCAGACAGAATCCTTACTGAGAGACACTGACCATCAGACAGAATCCTTACTGAGAGACACTGACCATCAGACAGTATCCTTACTGAGAGACACTGACCATCAGACAGAATCCTTACTGAGAGACACTGACCATCAGACAGTATCCTTACTGAGAGACACTGACCATCAGACAGAATCATTACTGAGAGACACTGACCATCAGACAGAATCCTTACTGAGAGACACTGACCATCAGACAGAATCCTTACTGAGAGACACTGACCATCAGACAGTATCCTTACTGAGAGACACTGACCATCAGACAGAATCCTTACTGAGAGACACTGACCATCAGACAGTATCCTTACTGAGAGACACTGACCATCAGACAGAATCATTACTGAGAGACACTGACCATCAGACAGAATCCTTACTGAGAGACACTGACCATCAGACAGAATCCTTACTGAGAGACACTGACCATCAGACAGTATCCTTACTGAGAGACACTGACCATCAGACAGAATCATTACTGAGAGACACTGACCATCAGACAGAATCCTTACTGAGAGACACTGACCATCAGACAGTATCCTTACTGAGAGACACTGACCATCAGACAGAATCCTTACTGAGAGACACTGACCATCAGACAGTATCATTACTGAGAGACACTGACCATCAGACAGAATCCTTACTGAGAGACACTGACCATCAGACAGAATCATTACTGAGAGACACTGACCATCAGACAGAATCATTACTGAGAGACACTGACCATCAGACAGAATCATTACTGAGAGACACTGACCATCAGACAGTATCATTACTGAGAGACACTGACCATCAGACAGAATCCTTACTGAGAGACACTGACCATCAGACAGAATCCTTACTGAGAGACACTGACCATCAGACAGTATCATTACTGAGAGACACTGACCATCAGACAGAATCCTTACTGAGAGACACTGACCATCAGACAGAATCCTTACTGAGAGACACTGACCATCAGACAGTATCATTACTGAGAGACACTGACCATCAGACAGAATCCTTACTGAGAGACACTGACCATCAGACAGAATCCTTACTGAGAGACACTGACCATCAGACAGAATCCTTACTGAGAGACACTGACCATCAGACAGAATCCTTACTGAGAGACACTGACCATCAGACAGAATCCTTACTGAGAGACACTGACCATCAGACAGAATCCTTACTGAGAGACACTGACCATCAGACAGTATCCTTACTGAGAGACACTGACCATCAGACAGAATCCTTACTGAGAGACACTGACCATCAGACAGAATCCTTACTGAGAGACACTGACCATCAGACAGAATCCTTACTGAGAGACACTGACCATCAGACAGTATCATTACTGAGAGACACTGACCATCAGACAGAATCCTTACTGAGAGACACTGACCATCAGACAGAATCCTTACTGAGAGACACTGACCATCAGACAGAATCATTACTGAGAGACACTGACCATCAGACAGAATCATTACTGAGAGACACTGACCATCAGACAGAATCATTACTGAGAGACACTGACCATCAGACAGAATCATTACTGAGAGACACTGACCATCAGACAGAATCCTTACTGAGAGACACTGACCATCAGACAGAATCCTTACTGAGAGACACTGACCATCAGACAGAATCATTACTGAGAGACACTGACCATCAGACAGAATCCTTACTGAGAGACACTGATCATCAGACAGTATCCTTACTGAGAGACACTGACCATCAGACAGAATCATTACTGAGAGAAACTGACCATCAGACAGAATCCTTACTGAGAGACACTGACCATCAGACAGAATCCTTACTGAGAGACACTGACCATCAGACAGAATCCTTACTGAGAGACACTGACCATCAGACAGTGTCCTTACTGAGAGACACTGACCATCAGACAGAATCATTACTGAGAGAAACTGACCATCAGACAGAATCCTTACTGAGAGACACTGACCATCAGACAGAATCCTTACTGAGAGACACTGACCATCAGACAGAATCCTTACTGAGAGACACTGACCATCAGACAGAATCCTTACTGAGAGACACTGACCATCAGACAGAATCCTTACTGAGAGAAACTGACCATCAGACAGTGTCCTTATTGAGAGACACTGACCATCAGACAGAATCCTTACTGAGAGACACTGACCATCAGACAGAATCCTTACTGAGAGACACTGACCATCAGACAGAATCCTTATTGAGAGACACTGACCATCAGACAGAATCCTTACTGAGAGACACTGACCATCAGACAGAATCATTACTGAGAGACACTGACCATCAGACAGAATCATTACTGAGAGACACTGACCATCAGACAGAATCCTTACTGAGAGACACTGACCATCAGACAGAATCCTTACTGAGAGACACTGACCATCAGACAGAATCCTTACTGAGAGACACTGACCATCAGACAGTATCCTTACTGAGAGACACTGACCATCAGACAGAATCCTTACTGAGAGACACTGACCATCAGACAGTATCATTACTGAGAGACACTGACCATCAGACAGTATCCTTACTGAGAGACACTGACCATCAGACAGAATCATTACTGAGAGACACTGACCATCAGACAGAATCCTTACTGAGAGACACTGACCATCAGACAGAATCCTTACTGAGAGACACTGACCATCAGACAGTATCATTACTGAGAGACACTGACCATCAGACAGAATCCTTACTGAGAGACACTGACCATCAGACAGAATCCTTACTGAGAGAAACTGACCATCAGACAGAATCCTTACTGAGAGACACTGACCATCAGACAGAATCCTTACTGAGAGACACTGACCATCAGACAGTATCCTTACTGAGAGACACTGACCATCAGACAGTATCATTACTGAGAGACACTGACCATCAGACAGTATCATTACTGAGAGACACTGACCATCAGACAGAATCATTACTGAGAGACACTGACCATCAGACAGAATCCTTACTGAGAGAAACTGACCATCAGACAGAATCATTACTGAGAGACACTGACCATCAGACAGTATCCTTACTGAGAGACACTGACCATCAGACAGAATCATTACTGACAGACACTGACCATCAGACAGAATCCTTACTGAGAGACTCTGACCATCAGACAGAATCATTACTGAGAGACACTGACCATCAGACAGAATCCTTACTGAGAGACTCTGACCATCAGACAGAATCATTACTGAGAGACACTGACCATCAGACAGAATCCTTACTGAGAGACTCTGACCATCAGACAGTATCATTACTGAGAGACACTGACCATCAGACAGAATCCTTACTGAGAGACACTGACCATCAGACAGTATCCTTACTGAGAGACACTGACCATCAGACAGTATCATTACTGAGAGACACTGACCATCAGACAGAATCCTTACTGAGAGACACTGACCATCAGACAGAATCCTTACTGAGAGACACTGACCATCAGACAGAATCCTTACTGAGAGACACTGACCATCAGACAGAATCCTTACTGAGAGACACTGACCATCAGACAGAATCCTTACTGAGAGACACTGACCATCAGACAGAATCCTTACTGAGAGACACTGACCATCAGACAGAATCATTACTGAGAGACACTGACCATCAGACAGAATCCTTACTGAGAGACACTGACTATCAGACAGAATCATTACTGAGAGACACTGACCATCAGACAGAATCCTTACTGAGAGACACTGACCATCAGACAGAATCCTTACTGAGAGACTCTGACCATCAGACAGAATCATTACTGAGAGACACTGACCATCAGACAGAATCCTTACTGAGAGACACTGACCATCAGACAGAATCCTTACTGAGAGACACTGACCATCAGACAGAATCCTTACTGAGAGACACTGACCATCAGACAGAATCCTTACTGAGAGACTCTGACCATCAGACAGAATCATTACTGAGAGACACTGACCATCAGACAGAATCATTACTGAGAGACACTGACCATCAGACAGAATCCTTACTGAGAGATACTGACCATCAGACAGAATCCTTACTGAGAGACACTGACCATCAGACAGAATCATTACTGAGAGACACTGACCATCAGACAGAATCATTACTGAGAGACACTGACCATCAGACAGAATCCTTACTGAGAGACACTGACCATCAGACAGAATCATTACTGAGAGACACTGACCATCAGACAGAATCCTTACTGAGAGACACTGACCATCAGACAGTATCCTTACTGAGAGACACTGACCATCAGACAGAATCATTACTGAGAGAAACTGACCATCAGACAGAATCCTTACTGAGAGACACTGACCATCAGACAGAATCCTTACTGAGAGACACTGACCATCAGACAGAATCCTTACTGAGAGACTCTGACCATCAGACAGAATCATTACTGAGAGACACTGACCATCAGACAGAATCCTTACTGAGAGACTCTGACCATCAGACAGTATCATTACTGAGAGACACTGACCATCAGACAGAATCCTTACTGAGAGACACTGACCATCAGACAGTATCCTTACTGAGAGACACTGACCATCAGACAGAATCATTACTGAGAGACACTGACCATCAGACAGAATCCTTACTGAGAGACACTGACCATCAGACAGAATCCTTACTGAGAGACACTGACCATCAGACAGAATCATTACTGAGAGACACTGACCATCAGACAGAATCCTTACTGAGAGACACTGACCATCAGACAGAATCCTTACTGAGAGACACTGACCATCAGACAGAATCATTACTGAGAGACACTGACCATCAGACAGAATCATTACTGAGAGACACTGACCATCAGACAGAATCCTTACTGAGAGACTCTGACCATCAGACAGAATCATTACTGAGAGACACTGACCATCAGACAGAATCCTTATTGAGAGACACTGACCATCAGACAGAATCATTACTGAGAGACACTGACCATCAGACAGAATCCTTACTGAGAGACTCTGACCATCAGACAGAATCATTACTGAGAGACACTGACCATCAGACAGAATCATTACTGAGAGACACTGACCATCAGACAGAATCCTTACTGAGAGACACTGACCATCAGACAGAATCATTACTGAGAGACACTGACCATCAGACAGAATCATTACTGAGAGACACTGACCATCAGACAGAATCCTTACTGAGAGACTCTGACCATCAGACAGAATCATTACTGAGAGACACTGACCATCAGACAGAATCATTACTGAGAGACACTGACCATCAGACAGAATCCTTACTGAGAGACACTGACCATCAGACAGAATCATTACTGAGAGACACTGACCATCAGACAGAATCATTACTGAGAGACACTGACCATCAGACAGAATCCTTACTGAGAGACACTGACCATCAGACAGAATCATTACTGAGAGACACTGACCATCAGACAGAATCCTTACTGAGAGACACTGACCATCAGACAGAATCCTTACTGAGAGACACTGACCATCAGACAGAATCATTACTGAGAGACACTGACCATCAGACAGAATCCTTACTGAGAGACACTGACCATCAGACAGTATCCTTACTGAGAGACACTGACCATCAGACAGAATCCTTACTGAGAGACACTGACCATCAGACAGAATCCTTACTGAGAGACACTGACCATCAGACAGAATCCTTACTGAGAGACACTGACCATCAGACAGAATCCTTACTGAGAGACACTGACCATCAGACAGTATCCTTACTGAGAGACACTGACCATCAGACAGAATCCTTACTGAGAGACACTGACCATCAGACAGAATCCTTACTGAGAGACACTGACCATCAGACAGAATCCTTACTGAGAGACACTGACCATCAGACAGAATCCTTACTGAGAGACTCTGACCATCAGACAGAATCATTACTGAGAGAAACTGACCATCAGACAGAATCCTTACTGAGAGACACTGACCATCAGACAGAATCCTTACTGAGAGACACTGACCATCAGACAGAATCCTTACTGAGAGACACTGACCATCAGACAGAATCCTTATTGAGAGACACTGACCATCAGACAGAATCCTTACTGAGAGACACTGACCATCAGACAGAATCCTTACTGAGAGACACTGACCATCAGACAGAATCCTTATTGAGAGACACTGACCATCAGACAGTGTCCTTATTGAGAGACACTGACCATCAGACAGAATCCTTACTGAGAGAAACTGACCATCAGACAGAATCATTACTGAGAGAAACTGACCATCAGACAGAATCATTACTGAGAGACACTGACCATCAGACAGAATCATTACTGAGAGACACTGACCATCAGACAGAATCCTTACTGAGAGAAACTGACCATCAGACAGAATCCTTACTGAGAGACACTGACCATCAGACAGAATCCTTACTGAGAGAAACTGACCATCAGACAGAATCCTTACTGAGAGACACTGACCATCAGACAGAATCATTACTGAGAGACACTGACCATCAGACAGTATCCTTACTGAGAGACACTGACCATCAGACAGAATCCTTCCTGAGAGAAACTGACCATCAGACAGAATCCTTACTGAGAGATACTGACCATCAGACAGAATCCTCACTGAGAGACACTGACCATCAGACAGAATCCTTACTGAGAGAAACTGACCATCAGACAGAATCATTACTGAGAGACACTGACCATCAGACAGAATCCTTACTGAGAGACACTGACCATCAGACAGAATCCTTACTGAGAGACACTGACCATCAGACAGTATCCTTACTGAGAGACACTGACCATCAGACAGTGTCCTTATTGAGAGACACTGACCATCAGACAGAATCCTTACTGAGAGACACTGACCATCAGACAGAATCCTTACTGAGAGACACTGACCATCAGACAGAATCCTTACTGAGAGACACTGACCATCAGACAGAATCCTTACTGAGAGAAACTGACCATCAGACAGTGTCCTTATTGAGAGACACTGACCATCAGACAGAATCCTTACTGAGAGACACTGACCATCAGACAGAATCCTTACTGAGAGACACTGACCATCAGACAGAATCATTACTGAGAGACACTGACCATCAGACAGTATCATTACTGAGAGACACTGACCATCAGACAGTATCCTTACTGAGAGACACTGACCATCAGACAGAATCCTTATTGAGAGACACTGACCATCAGACAGAATCCTTACTGAGAGACACTGACCATCAGACAGAATCATTACTGAGAGACACTGACCATCAGACAGAATCATTACTGAGAGACACTGACCATCAGACAGAATCCTTACTGAGAGACACTGACCATCAGACAGAATCCTTACTGAGAGACACTGACCATCAGACAGAATCCTTACTGAGAGACACTGACCATCAGACAGTATCCTTACTGAGAGACACTGACCATCAGACAGAATCCTTACTGAGAGACACTGACCATCAGACAGTATCATTACTGAGAGACACTGACCATCAGACAGAATCCTTACTGAGAGAAACTGACCATCAGACAGAATCCTTACTGAGAGACACTGACCATCAGACAGTATCATTACTGAGAGACACTGACCATCAGACAGTATCCTTACTGAGAGACACTGACCATCAGACAGAATCCTTACTGAGAGACACTGACCATCAGACAGTATCATTACTGAGAGACACTGACCATCAGACAGTATCCTTACTGAGAGACACTGACCATCAGACAGAATCATTACTGAGAGACACTGACCATCAGACAGAATCCTTACTGAGAGACACTGACCATCAGACAGAATCCTTACTGAGAGACACTGACCATCAGACAGTATCATTACTGAGAGACACTGACCATCAGACAGAATCCTTACTGAGAGACACTGACCATCAGACAGAATCCTCACTGAGAGACACTGACCATCAGACAGAATCCTTACTGAGAGAAACTGACCATCAGACAGAATCCTTACTGAGAGACACTGACCATCAGACAGAATCCTTACTGAGAGAAACTGACCATCAGACAGAATCCTTACTGAGAGACACTGACCATCAGACAGAATCCTTACTGAGAGAAACTGACCATCAGACAGAATCCTTACTGAGAGACACTGACCATCAGACAGAATCATTACTGAGAGACACTGACCATCAGACAGTATCATTACTGAGAGACACTGACCATCAGACAGAATCCTTACTGAGAGACACTGACCATCAGACAGAATCATTACTGAGAGACACTGACCATCAGACAGAATCCTTACTGAGAGAAACTGACCATCAGACAGAATCATTACTGAGAGACACTGACCATCAGACAGTATCCTTACTGAGAGACACTGACCATCAGACAGAATCATTACTGACAGACACTGACCATCAGACAGAATCCTTACTGAGAGACTCTGACCATCAGACAGAATCATTACTGAGAGACACTGACCATCAGACAGAATCATTACTGAGAGACTCTGACCATCAGACAGAATCCTTACTGAGAGACTCTGACCATCAGACAGAATCATTACTGAGAGACTCTGACCATCAGACAGAATCCTTACTGAGAGACTCTGACCATCAGACAGAATCATTACTGAGAGACACTGACCATCAGACAGAATCCTTACTGAGAGACTCTGACCATCAGACAGTATCATTACTGAGAGACACTGACCATCAGACAGAATCCTTACTGAGAGACACTGACCATCAGACAGTATCATTACTGAGAGACACTGACCATCAGACAGAATCCTTACTGAGAGACACTGACCATCAGACAGAATCCTTACTGAGAGACACTGACCATCAGACAGAATCATTACTGAGAGACACTGACCATCAGACAGAATCATTACTGAGAGACACTGACCATCAGACAGAATCCTTACTGAGAGACACTGACCATCAGACAGAATCCTTACTGAGAGACTCTGACCATCAGACAGAATCATTACTGAGAGACACTGACCATCAGACAGAATCCTTACTGAGAGACACTGACCATCAGACAGAATCCTTACTGAGAGACACTGACCATCAGACAGAATCCTTACTGAGAGACACTGACCATCAGACAGAATCCTCACTGAGAGACACTGACCATCAGACAGAATCCTTACTGAGAGACACTGACCATCAGACAGAATCCTTACTGAGAGACACTGACCATCAGACAGAATCATTACTGAGAGACACTGACCATCAGACAGAATCATTACTGAGAGACACTGACCATCAGACAGAATCCTTACTGAGAGATACTGACCATCAGACAGAATCCTTACTGAGAGACACTGACCATCAGACAGAATCATTACTGAGAGACACTGACCATCAGACAGAATCATTACTGAGAGACACTGACCATCAGACAGAATCCTTACTGAGAGACACTGACCATCAGACAGAATCCTTACTGAGAGACACTGACCATCAGACAGAATCATTACTGAGAGACACTGACTATCAGACAGAATCCTTACTGAGAGACACTGACCATCAGACAGTATCCTTACTGAGAGACACTGACCATCAGACAGAATCATTACTGAGAGACACTGACCATCAGACAGAATCCTTACTGAGAGACACTGACCATCAGACAGAATCCTTACTGAGAGACTCTGACCATCAGACAGAATCATTACTGAGAGACACTGACCATCAGACAGAATCCTTACTGAGAGACTCTGACCATCAGACAGTATCATTACTGAGAGACACTGACCATCAGACAGAATCCTTACTGAGAGACACTGACCATCAGACAGTATCCTTACTGAGAGACACTGACCATCAGACAGAATCATTACTGAGAGACACTGACCATCAGACAGAATCCTTACTGAGAGACACTGACCATCAGACAGAATCCTTACTGAGAGACACTGACCATCAGACAGAATCATTACTGAGAGACACTGACCATCAGACAGAATCCTTACTGAGAGACACTGACCATCAGACAGAATCATTACTGAGAGACACTGACCATCAGACAGAATCCTTACTGAGAGACACTGACCATCAGACAGAATCCTTACTGAGAGACACTGACCATCAGACAGAATCATTACTGAGAGACACTGACCATCAGACAGAATCATTACTGAGAGACACTGACCATCAGACAGAATCCTTACTGAGAGACTCTGACCATCAGACAGAATCATTACTGAGAGACACTGACCATCAGACAGAATCCTTATTGAGAGACACTGACCATCAGACAGAATCATTACTGAGAGACACTGACCATCAGACAGAATCCTTACTGAGAGACTCTGACCATCAGACAGAATCATTACTGAGAGACACTGACCATCAGACAGAATCATTACTGAGAGACACTGACCATCAGACAGAATCCTTACTGAGAGACACTGACCATCAGACAGAATCATTACTGAGAGACACTGACCATCAGACAGAATCCTTACTGAGAGACACTGACCATCAGACAGAATCATTACTGAGAGACACTGACCATCAGACAGAATCCTTACTGAGAGACTCTGACCATCAGACAGAATCCTTACTGAGAGACACTGACCATCAGACAGAATCATTACTGAGAGACACTGACCATCAGACAGAATCCTTACTGAGAGACACTGACCATCAGACAGAATCATTACTGAGAGACACTGACCATGAGACAGAATCATTACTGAGAGACACTGACCATGAGACAGAATCATTACTGAGAGACACTGACCATCAGACAGAATCCTTACTGAGAGACACTGACCATCAGACAGAATCCTTACTGAGAGACACTGACCATCAGACAGAATCCTTACTGAGAGACACTGACCATCAGACAGTATCATTACTGAGAGACACTGACCATCAGACAGAATCCTTACTGAGAGACACTGACCATCAGACAGAATCCTTACTGAGAGACACTGACCATCAGACAGAATCATTACTGAGAGACACTGACCATCAGACAGAATCCTTACTGAGAGACACTGACCATCAGACAGAATCCTTACTGAGAGACACTGACCATCAGACAGAATCATTACTGAGAGACACTGACCATCAGACAGAATCCTTACTGAGAGACACTGACCATCAGACAGTATCCTTACTGAGAGACACTGACCATCAGACAGAATCCTTACTGAGAGACACTGACCATCAGACAGAATCCTTACTGAGAGACACTGACCATCAGACAGAATCCTTACTGAGAGACACTGACCATCAGACAGAATCCTTACTGAGAGACTCTGACCATCAGACAGAATCATTACTGAGAGACACTGACCATCAGACAGTATCCTTACTGAGAGACACTGACCATCAGACAGTATCCTTACTGAGAGACACTGACCATCAGACAGAATCCTTACTGAGAGACACTGACCATCAGACAGAATCCTTACTGAGAGACACTGACCATCAGACAGTATCCTTACTGAGAGACACTGACCATCAGACAGAATCCTTACTGAGAGACACTGACCATCAGACAGAATCCTTACTGAGAGACTCTGACCATCAGACAGAATCATTACTGAGAGAAACTGACCATCAGACAGAATCCTTACTGAGAGACACTGACCATCAGACAGAATCCTTACTGAGAGACACTGACCATCAGACAGAATCCTTACTGAGAGACACTGACCATCAGACAGAATCCTTATTGAGAGACACTGACCATCAGACAGAATCCTTACTGAGAGACACTGACCATCAGACAGAATCCTTACTGAGAGACACTGACCATCAGACAGAATCCTTATTGAGAGACACTGACCATCAGACAGAATCCTTACTGAGAGAAACTGACCATCAGACAGAATCCTTACTGAGAGACACTGACCATCAGACAGAATCCTTATTGAGAGACACTGACCATCAGACAGAATCCTTACTGAGAGACACTGACCATCAGACAGAATCCTTATTGAGAGACACTGACCATCAGACAGAATCCTTACTGAGAGAAACTGACCATCAGACAGAATCATTACTGAGAGAAACTGACCATCAGACAGAATCATTACTGAGAGACACTGACCATCAGACAGAATCATTACTGAGAGACACTGACCATCAGACAGAATCCTTACTGAGAGAAACTGACCATCAGACAGAATCCTTACTGAGAGACACTGACCATCAGACAGAATCCTTACTGAGAGAAACTGACCATCAGACAGAATCCTTACTGAGAGACACTGACCATCAGACAGAATCATTACTGAGAGACACTGACCATCAGACAGAATCATTACAGAGAGACACTGACCATCAGACAGAATCCTTACTGAGAGACACTGACCATCAGACAGAATCCTTACTGAGAGACACTGACCATCAGACAGAATCCTTACTGAGAGAAACTGACCATCAGACAGAATCCTTACTGAGAGATACTGACCATCAGACAGAATCCTCACTGAGAGACACTGACCATCAGACAGAATCCTTACTGAGAGAAACTGACCATCAGACAGAATCATTACTGAGAGACACTGACCATCAGACAGAATCCTTACTGAGAGAAACTGACCATCAGACAGAATCATTACTGAGAGACACTGACCATCAGACAGAATCCTTACTGAGAGACACTGACCATCAGACAGAATCATTACTGAGAGACACTGACCATCAGACAGAATCATTACTGAGAAACACTGACCATCAGACAGAATCCTTACTGAGAGACACTGACCATCAGACAGTATCCTTACTGAGAGACACTGACCATCAGACAGTGTCCTTATTGAGAGACACTGACCATCAGACAGAATCCTTACTGAGAGACACTGACCATCAGACAGAATCCTTACTGAGAGACACTGACCATCAGACAGTGTCCTTATTGAGAGACACTGACCATCAGACAGAATCCTTACTGAGAGACACTGACCATCAGACAGAATCCTTACTGAGAGACACTGACCATCAGACAGAATCCTTACTGAGAGACACTGACCATCAGACAGTGTCCTTATTGAGAGACACTGACCATCAGACAGAATCCTTACTGAGAGACACTGACCATCAGACAGTTTCCTTACTGAGAGACACTGACCATCAGACAGTGTCCTTATTGAGAGACACTGACCATTAGACAGAATCCTTACTGAGCGACACTGACCATCAGACAGTTTCCTTACTGAGAGACACTGACCATTAGACAGAATCCTTACTGAGAGACACTGACCATCAGACAGTTTCCTTACTGAGAGACACTGACCATTAGACAGTATCCTGAGAGACACTGACCATCAGACAGAATCCTTACTGAGAGACACTGACCATCAGACAGAATCCTTACTGAGAGACACTGACCATCAGACAGTGTCCTTATTGAGAGACACTGACCATTAGACAGTATCCTGAGAGACACTGACCATCAGACAGTGTCCTTATTGAGAGACACTGACCATCAGACAGTATCCTTACTGAGAGACACTGACCATCAGACAGTGTCCTTATTGAGAGACACTGACCATCAGACAGTGTCCTTATTGAGAGACACTGACCATCAGACAGAATCCTTACTGAGAGACACTGACCATCAGACAGTGTCCTTACTGACAGACACTGACCATCAGACAGTTTCCTTACTGAGAGACACTGACCATCAGACAGAATCCTTACTGAGAGACACTGACCATCAGACAGTGTCCTTATTGAGAGACACTGACCATTAGACAGAATCCTTACTGAGAGACACTGACCATCAGACAGTGTCCTTATTGAGAGACACTGACCATCAGACAGTGTCCTTATTGAGAGACACTGACCCTCAGACAGAATCCTTACTGAGAGACACTGACCATCAGACAGTGTCCTTATTGAGAGACACTGACCATTAGACAGTATCCTGAGAGACACTGACCATCAGACAGAATCCTTACTGACAGACACTGACCATCAGACAGTTTCCTTACTGACAGACACTGACCATCAGACAGAATCCTTACTGAGAGACACTGGCCATCAGACAGAATCCTTACTGACAGACACTGACCATCAGACAGTTTCCTTACTGACAGACACTGACCATCGGACAAGTTCTTCCCTCTCACGGCTGGATCCACTTGTTCATTTTAACTCCGCTGGAGTGCTGGTTTGAAGATAGATAAGTAATGCAACAGAAGACACAATGCAGTGACCGACTCTGCTTTGTCTACAAGAACAGAATGGGACTCACTCAATACATCAACTCTCAAGTCTTGCATTTCCACCACATGTACACGCATCCATCCATCCACTATTGTATGATTCTATCAGTAAAGGAAGAGGCACAACTGATATGATCTTTGCAGACCGATTGCTCCAAGAAAAATGTAAGAGAGCAAAATGTAAACTCTGCTGTGTCTTTCTTGACGTGACAAAGGCATTCGACACAGTCAGTAGAGAAGATCTCTAGAAAATCCTCTCTATGTTTGGGTGTCCAGACAAATTCATTGAAATGGTCAAACAATTCCATGACAGTATGATGGCTCGAGTGATGGAAGGTGAGAATAATTCCATCTCCTTCCCCGTTACAAATGGCATTAAGCGAGGATGCGTCCTTGCACCGTGACTCTTCAGCAGCTTGTTTCATGCTCGGCTTCTCGTGACTTTCAGTAAGCTTGAAATCAGAGTCAGGGTCAGATTGAGGACAGATGGGTGTTGTGTATGTAATATGTGTGCTACTTTGAACCTATGGACAGGACTGCACTACTTGTAGGGCGTAGTGATACGCAGTACCACTCCTGGCCATAGGGGTATAAATAGTACTGTGGGTACTGATCTCCCCTCAGTTCCCGCCTGTGGGCATGAAGTAAAGACCTACGTGTAGTCCCTACCTCCAACCAGTAAAGACCTGTTTTATTGTTACTGATTAAGTCTGAGTATTAATTACTTGAACAACTCACAGATTTAACACTGGCGACGAGTCTGATTCGGACCCTGCGGCAGTCACTCCACGGCAGCTTCGTCCACAGCCAGGATGTTGCAGAGAGGTTTCCACCCTCTCCACCCCACTGGAAGACATCCTGACCTCGGAGCCTCCATCAGCGACCGTCAGCTTCTTCTCCAGCTTGGTGGTGGGTAAGCCGTTGTCTGAGCTGGGCAGCGACGCGACAGGCAGTCGACCGCGTTGGCCGCACGAACGGGGCTGGGGGAGCTGGAGGAATAGGGCGCGAGAGCCGCTTCGAGCGGAAGGCGTTTCAACAGAGCGATCGCATCTCCTGATAAGAGCCGAGAGCCGCTTCGCGATCCAGCGATCGCATCCGCTGATAAGGGCCGCACTCGGGCGATCGCGGCGAAGATAAGGGCCGCACTCGGGGGCTGAAGGGAGACGGCGTCGGGGGACGGGTGAAGACCGCCAAGCGCGGGAAAACTGCCATTTTGTGGGCGGAGGACGACGGCAAGAGCGGGAAGCCGCCATCTTTGATAACAAGTAAAGAAAATAAAATCTGAGAAATTGCAAATCTACAATGCCTAAACACGGGAATATTAGCACCTTTGATAGTGACATCGAAGATTGGGCCATATATGTTGAAAGAGTAAAAAATTATTGTAAGGCCAATAAAATTCGTGACCAAGATAAAGCTCTAACATTATTAAATTTAATGGGTGCGAAGACATACGGGCAATTGAAACACCTGTTATCACCAGATGAACCGGCGGATAAGACGTTCGATGAGATTGTTACTGTCCTGAAAGATCATCTAAACCCCACGCCGCTGATGCTAGCGGAACGATTTAAATTTTACGACAGAAGGCAGCTACAGCATGAAAGCAATGCTGATTATTTGCTGGAATTGCGTAAATTAGCGAAATATTGCCAGTTTGGAACGGGACTGACAGAGGCACTTCGAGACAAATTTGTGTGTGGTTTATTTAAACAGGATACACAAAAGCGACTGCTCGAGGAGAATGAGCTGACGCTTGAGAAGGCGGTCACTATGGCAGCAGCACACGAAGCCGCAGCGAGAGGCACGGCAGTAATGCAGCTACGGTCACCGGAGCTCAGTGCACACAAATTGGGTGTGAGTTCTGGCAAATGTTATCATTGTGGAAAGACAACGCATGATCAGAACCAGTGTTGGTTTAAAAACCAAGAATGTAGAACTTGTGGTAGGCTTGGACATATAGCTAGAGTATGCAGGTCAGGGAAGAAGACCAGCAACAAGAAGTCACCGCAAGGAAAATACGCAAAGGTACACAAGGTGACCGAACAGGAGTCCGATTCAGACGCTAGCAGTAATGAACTGGCTAGCTTAAGCTGTAATGAACTGGCTAGCTTAAGAGTACTCAACGCTGGTAAGGGTGCAGACCTCCAGACAATTTGGGTCACTCTTCAGATAGAAGGAGTCCAAGTAAAACTGGAATTGGACACTGGATCGGCATTGACGGTCATAAATAAGAAAGATTACGGAAAGTTATTCCAACATATTCCCCTACAGGATACGGGGATTATATTGAAAACATACACGGGGCAAAGAGTGTACCCCATCGGGAAAATAGAGGTTGCAGTGGTCCACAAGGGCGAAGACAGTCAAATAATGGACTTATATGTGATATCTGAAGGAGGTTCTCCACTACTAGGACGGGAGTGGATTAGGAAAATGAATATGGACTGGCATTTCCTACAAACAATAACGAGTGAGAACTCGGTGAAGATAGTCGGCCCAGACTTTGGAACGGATGATGGTAAGCCCAACTCAGGTGCAAAAGACAAAGTTTCAGCACAGAATTCCACTGAGCAACAACAACATAGTTTAACTGTGGATTCTGAGTCTGGCAAGTCTACTGATGTGCCCATTTCTGAGGGACATCGGGCTCGAACTCAACTCCATTTCAAACTACAACAGCAATTACAACAAATGCTTCGCCGTTTTGAGCAAGAGTTGAATGCAACGAAAGAGTTCTTTGATATAGAGTTGGAGAATCTGGAAAGACAACAGAAGCAGCTGATGGAGAAAATGGAGCAGGAGCACACAAAACGTCTGATGTCAGAGGAGTTAACGGTCAGCCAACTCCTGCATATGCTGAAGGACAGGACTCTGAAATGGGAAAAACTTGAACACGAACTTCAATATTCAAACGAAAGGGGTTCGGAGCTCTCAAAGGTTATTGGAAGAGCTGAGGTGGCAACACAGACTGAGATGACTGCAACAGAGCAGCCCTTGGATGCCAAAAGTACGCTGACTCACGTCAACGTAGAACAACAGACCGCTGAAACAGCTGCTCCGGTAGAGGGATTGAATAGTCCGATCAATCAATCTCCAAAAGAAGTTGAAGTAGTAAAATCTCAAATGAGGTCATTAGTAAACGACTTGCTGAAAGCCCAGAAAAAGCTGGATGAAGAGGTACGCATGAAGAAGTCTCTTCAGGAAAGATGTCTGGACTTGGAACAAAAGCTGGCTAACGCCCAGCTGGGTATGGAGGAAATAGAAGACCCTCTCGCTGGCCTAGATCAGGACGACACCGAATATTACTATGTCCTGTCCTGCCCAACTTGTAACTTCGACTCCCACCATACAGAAATCATGGAGGAGCACCGAAAGTCTACAGAACATCGGGAGAAGGTGGCTCTACTACGGAAAAAGGAGGAAGAGAAGGAGGAACTGCGCATGCAGCTGGCAGCTGACAGTGGAGCCCAGAGAGTCTCCAAGAAGCAGAAAAGGAAAAGTCGAAACAGAAGATGACCCATCTGAACCATTATTACCTCTACCAGATCACACACGTGGTCCCTCCGAACGGAGCCAATTCAGTTCGGAAGTTCAAACTGTTAAATCCATGGAAGGACTATTGAATGAGTCACTCCAGCAACGTGAACCGACTACACCACAGAGATTGAATCTGTGAACTGTTTTCCGCAGAGACTGAATCTGTGATCTGTTTTGACATGAAGTTATCTATGTATCTATGTTATTCTGTTATGTAAACCTGAAGTTATATATGTATATATGTTATTACGTTATGTTAAATGGGGAGATGACTGTAAAGCTAGGAAGGGAGGAATGTTGTGTATGTAATATGTGTGCTACTTTGAACCTATGGACAGGACTGCACTACTTGTAGGGCGTAGTGATACGCAGTACCACTCCTGGCCATAGGGGTATAAATAGTACTGTGGGTACTGATCTCCCCTCAGTTCCCGCCTGTGGGCATGAAGTAAAGACCTACGTGTAGTCCCTACCTCCAACCAGTAAAGACCTGTTTTATTGTTACTGATTAAGTCTGAGTATTAATTACTTGAACAACTCACAGATTTAACAATGGGCAGCTCTTTAATCTTAAGAACTTATTTGTGGTTTGCTGATAACTGTGTTCTCGTGACCCACTCCCAGGATGATATGCAAACTATCATGAACCACTTTGCAACAGCTTGCCTGCAACTTGGCCTGACTATCAGCCTTAAAAAGACATCTAGCCAGCCCCAGGTAAGGATCAGACTCCACCAATCATCACTATCGGTGATTACACACTTCAGGCTGTGGACAGATTCATTTACCTGGGGAGCACCCTGACTAGTGAAGGCCGCATTGATACAGAAGCATCCTGCAGAATCCACAAATCCAGCTTAGCTTTTGGCAAACTCTGGGACAGAAGAGGCATCAGCCTGCAGACCAAGCTCAAAGTATCCAGGGCCTCCGTGCTGACCACCCTGCTTTATGCCTGTGGAACATGGGCAGCACATTCATGGACAGCATATTCATGGACAACACATTCAGGCCACATTAAGAAACCGAACCACTTTCAGCTAAGCTGCCTGAAACGACTAATGAAGATCAGATGGAAAGACGCTGAAGTTCTTGAAAAAGCTGAGATGCCAAACATCGATGCTCTGAACATGAAGGCACGGCCACGATGGTCAGTTCATGTTGTGTGAATGTCTGATGAACGATTCCCGAAGAAGATATTTTATGGTGCATTGACAACTGAGAAGCGATTTTGTGATGGTCAGCAAAAGATATATAAAGGCCCTATATTTAGGGGGTGGTGGAGAGGGTGTTGGGGGCAAGGCAAGCGTGGAGGCCCTGCCAATTTTAACGGCAGGGCCTCATTAGCATAATGAAAGTCCCCCTCCCACCCGGCAGCCGACTACATTGACAGCCTGGCCAGCGGGCGGGAGGGACTCCCAATGCCAGGAGGTGTGGGGACAGTCCCCAGCACTGGGAAGAGAGCATCAGCTCCGGACCACAATCGGGAGGGCCGGGGGGGAGGCTGGAGATTGGGCTAGTGGAGGTCAAAGGCTTCCTTGAGGGGCTTGGGGGGGAGCACTCCTGCTTCTCCTGGACCACAAGGAGGGCTGAAAGAGCCACTTACCTTGGGGAAGCGATAGCCACCCTCTTGGATTAGCTGCCGGGAATCCCACAGCTCGGGCCTCCCCCTCACTTACAGTTAAATTTAAGCCATGGCGCCATTGATGTCATCAGGCCGCAACTTTGGTAAAAACTGACTGCAGGAAATGAGATGATATCGTGTCTGTCTTCTTCGATGTTGAAGGACGAATGAGGAAGAGATCTTTGCCTTTGTCCTTGGAATGGAAGTAGGCCATTCGGCCCCTCGAGACTGTTCCGCCACTGAATTAGGTCATGACGCCTTTGCTCCAGATCCCTGGTACCCTTACCTAATAACAAAATATAAAATAAACATTCCCGGCACTTCCAACGCCACCATCTTTTCATAGAAACATAGAAGATAGGAGCAGGAGTAGGCCATTCAGCCCCTCGAGCCTGCTCCACCATTCAATGAGATCATGGCTGATCATCCAAATTCATTACCCTGTCCCTGCTTTCTCCCCATATCCCTTGATCCCTTTAGCCTTAAGAAATATATCGAACTCCTTCTTGAATATATTTAATGAATTGGCCTCCACTGCCTTCTGTGGTAGAGAATTCCACAGGTTCACCACTCTCTGGGTGAAGAAATTCCTCCTCATCTCAGTCCTAAATGGCTTACCCCTTATCCTTAGACTGTGACCCCTGGTTCTGGACTCCCCGACCATCGGGAACATCCTTCCTGCATCTAGTCTGTCCAGTCCTGTTAGAATTTTATAAGTTTCAATGAGATCCCCTCTCATTCTTCTAAACTCCAGCGAGTACAAGCCCAATCGACCCAATCGCTCCTCATACGTCATTCCTGCCATCCCAGGTATCAGCCTAGTGAATCTTCACTACACTCCTTCCATGGCAAGAACATCCTTCCTCAGATAAGGCGACCAAAACTGTACACAATACTCAAGATGTGGTCTCACTAAGGCCCTGTACAACTGCAGCAAGACATCCTTATTCCTGTACTCAAACCCTCTCGCTACGAAGGCCAACATACCATTTGCCTTCTTAACTGCCTGCTGCACCTGCATGCTTACCTTCAGCGACTGGTGCACAAGGACGCCCAGGTCTCGTTGCACTTCCCCTTCTCCCGATCTATTGCCATTCAGATAATAATCTGCCTTCCTGTTTTTGACACCAAAGTGGATAACCTCGCATTTATCCACATTATATTGCATCTGCCATGCTTCTGCCCAATCACCCAACCTGTCCAAATCATACTGGAGTTTCTCGGCATCCTCCTCACAGCACACACGCCCACCCAGCTTTGTATTGTCTGCAAACTTGGAGATATTACATCTAGTTCCCTCGTCCAGATCATTAATATATATTGTGAATAGCTGGGGTCCAAGGACCGATCCCTGCGGTACCCCACTAGTCATTGCCTGCCACTCGGAAAAAGAGCCGTTTATTGCAACTCTTTGCTTTCTGTCTGCCAACCACTTCACTATCCAAGTCAATACCTTGCCCCCAATCCCATGTGCCTTAACTTTACACGCTAATCTCTTATGTGGGACCTTTTTCTGCAAGTCGGACAACTCCTTTGCCAAGCACGTGTTGTTCCTCAACCACCACATATCAAACTGTACAGAGAGGCGACACGTGCAAAGTGAACAACTTTCAGTCTCCATCGAGTATATTGAGCATGTGTCACTACCTGGCACCAGGGTGCATGCCCTCCTAATCATGTGTGCATCTCTGGAAGGACACATGCATCATAAGACTGGTGCAGCCCGTGACAGAAGCTAATAGTTGCAGCCTCAAGCCCTACATCTGAACCTTCCTTTACCTTTATTTTTGTCTCTCATTTCTTAATCACCTGCCCATTCAGCCTTGGCAACAGTGGCTAATTAGTTGATTGTCTTTTGAGTGTTCTAGAATCCTCCCCCATTCCCCTACCATTGTAATGCTCACCTTTAGTGGAGAGGCTGCAGAAGCTGGGATTGTTCTCCTTAGAGCAGAGAAGGTTGAGAGGAAATTTAATTGTGGCGGCGTTCAAAATCATGAGGGGTATTGATAGAGTAGATAGAGAGATAAACTGTTTCCACTGGCAGGAGGGTCAGTAACCAGAGGGCACAGATTCAAGATAATTGTCAAAAGAACCAGAGGGGAGATGAAGAGAATTTCTTTTATGCAGTGAGTTTTTATGATCTGGAGTACACTGCCTGAAAGCAGATTCAAAAGCAACTTTCAAAAGGGAATTGGATAAATACTTGAAAAGGAAAAATTTGCAGGGCTATGGGGAAAGAGGGGGAAAGTGGGACTAATTGGAGAGCTCTTTCAAAGAGCCGGCACAGGCATGATGGCTGAATGGCCTCCTTCTGTGCTGTATGAGTCTATGAATTATTCTATTTCACGTACACGATATCCAGCCCTACAACACTCCAAGGACTGCGTGCTCCTCTAATTCTGGCCTCCTGGGCATCCCTGATTTTAATTGCTCCACCATTGTTGGCCGTGCCTTCAGCTGCCAAGGCCCTAAGCTCTGGAATTCCCTCCCTAAACCTTTCCACCTCTCTAGCTCTCTCTCCTCCTTTAAGACGCTCCTGAAAACCTACATCTTTGACCGAGCTTTTGTTCAACTGCCCTAATATCTCCTTATGTGGCTCGGAGTCAAGTTTTGTTTGATGACGCTCCTGTGAAGCACCTTGGGATGTTTTACTACATCAAAGGCGCTATATAAATGTACATTGTTGTTGTGGAGCTCCATATACCTGCCCTGCTCTACTGCACGTAGATTTGTAATAAAAATGAGCTGACCCAGGAAATTTGAGTGCTATCAGCACATATTCAGGCAGGATTCCACCCATTTCTTATAAGTTTTAGACTGGACTTGTCCCCGATGAAGAAAATCAGCCCTTGGCTCATTTCACCAGAGAACGTTCTAATTGCGAGTTGACAAAGGCCATCAGCCCAGGGTCACTCACATGTAGAAAGTACAAAACACAAGGACAGGTTACATGAATTTAGAAATGGACTCGACCCCAGTCTGTCGGGGACTTGGATATATAAGAAGTGGTAGGACCTGCCCGTCACTGGACTTCCTGTTTCTCATTATTAGTGGGGGGGGTGGGGTTTTAGAAATAAAATTAAAATACCAACTGTGCTGACATCACTCATTAGGGGTGATTACGATGACCTCTCACCTACTGGGCCGTGCTGCTTGCTGGCCAATCGTTGAGTTTTTCGTCTGGGATGGAAACTGACAGCCCTGAATCTTGCCCCTGTGGTACCGTGAGGGTTAAGTGGGTTATAAGTGCGACTCTTACAGAACGATACCGGGGCTGAGAGGGTTAAATTATGAGGACAGGTTGCATAGGCTTGGTTTTTTATTCCTTTGAGTCTAGGAGATTGAGGGGTGATCTGATCGAGGTGTTTAAAATGTTAAAAGGATTCGACAGGGTAGATACGGAGGAACTATTTCCCCTGACAGAATCTTAAACTTAAAGCCAAGCCATTTCGGAGGGAAGTCAGGAAGGGTAGTAGAAATCTGGAACTCTCACTCCCCCAAAGGCTGTGGATGCTGGATCAATTGGAGCTTTCCAGACTGAAATGGCTAGATATTTATATGGTAAGGGTATCAAAGGATATGGAGCTAAGGCAGGAAAATGGAATTGAGGTGCAGATCAGCCAGTCTAATTGAATGACAGAGGAGGCCCGAGGAGCTGAATGGCCTCCTCCTGTTACTATGTTCATAACAAGAGAGTCGCAATCAGTGACCACTCGGCACAGCAGGATTTTCCGGCCCATAGCCCTCGGGAGCTATCAGTGGGGGGAATGTGCTTTGTGGAGCTGTTGTGCAAGAAGTCACATTCTGCTGAGTTCCTGTACAGTCACATGGACGCAAATTCAACCCGCCTAGCGTATCTAACCATCCACTGCAGGCACAGGTACCCCATGCCCCCCGAACTCCTACCTCAGTAAAAGCCCCCATCGCACCAGTCAGTTTAATTAGTCTGGTTATTAGATATTAACTTTGACTTTAACTCCTTGGTTGAATCCCTCCAATCAGGTTTCTGTCCCCGCCACCGTACTGAAACTTCTCTTACCAAGGTCACAAATGACATCCTAATTGACTGCGACAAAGGTAATCTATCCCTTCTGGTCCTTCTGGACCTGTCTGCAGTCTTTGACACGGTTGACCACAAAGTTCCGCTCTGCGCCTCTCCACCGTCGTCCAGCTGGATGGGACTGCACTCGCCTGGTTTCATTCCTACCTTTCCAACTGTAACCATAGAATCACCTGCAACGGCTTCTCTTCCCGATCCCGCACCGTCTCCTCTGGCATCCCCCAAGGGTCTGTCCTTCGCCCCTCCTATTTCTCATCCACATGCTGCCCCTCGGTGACATCATCCAGCAACACAACATGAGTTTTCACATGTACGCTGATGATACCCAGCTCCACCTCTCCTCCACCTCTCTCGAACACACCACCATCTCTATACTATCGGACTGTTTGTCCGACATCCAGCACTGGATGAGTAGAAATTTTCTCCAATTAAATATTGGGAAAACTGAAAACATTGTCTTCAGTTCACGCCACAAACTCTGCTCCCTTTCCACTGATTCTCTCCCCGGCAACTGCCTAAAGCTGACCAAGTCTGTTTGCAACCTTCATGTCATACTTGATCATGAATTGAGCTTCCTACATCATATCCGTTCTATCACTAAGCCTGCCCATTTCCACTTTCGTAATATTTCCTGTCTCCGCCCTTACCTCATCTTATTTGCTGCTGAAACCCTCATCCACACCTTTAACCCCTCTAGACTTGACTATTCCAATCCACTCCTGGCTGGCCTCCCTAGTTCTACCCTCCATAAACTTGAGGTCATCCAAAACTCTGCTGCCCATGTGCTAACTCGCACCAAGTCCCGTTCACCCATCACCTGTGTGCTTGCTGACCTACATTGGCTCCCAGTTGAAGCAACGCCTTGATTTTAAAATTCTCATCCTTGGTTTCAAATCCCTCCATGGCCTCACCCCTCCTTATCTCTGTAATCTCCTCCAGCCCTATAATCCCCTGAGATATCTGCACTCTGCCTACTCTGGCTTTTTGAGCACCCCGATTTTAATCGCTCCACCATTGGTGGCTGTGCCTTCAGCTGCCTCGGCCATAAGCCCTGGATTTCTCTCTCTAAACCTCTCCGCCTCTCTCTCCTGCTTTAAGATGCTCCTTTAAAACCCACCTCTTTGACCAAGCTTTTGGTCATCTGCCCGAACATCTCCTTATATGGCTCGGTGTCAAATTTTGTTTTTTTTGCTAACGCTCCTGTGAAGCGCCTTGGGACGTTTTATTACATTGAAGGTGCTATATAAATACAAGTTGTTGTTACTTAACACTGAGCTTTCCACATTCTGTGGGCCCTTGTTTTGGTTTTTATAATAAATGAATAAACAGATGTAAGACAAAAGTTTGACAAATCGAAACTGCACGTGATCTGAGAGGAATCACTGGAAGATGGGGGTGGGGTGGGGTTTGAGGAAGGGGCAGAAAATGGAGCCCATTCCAGTCAGACAGCTTCTGATTCGCTCACTGCTGTGCATGGGAACGGTAGCAAAAAGTGGCATAGCAGTTATGTTACTGGACTAGTAATCCAGAGGCCTGAGCTAATGATCCGGAGACGCGAGTTCATAGTCCTACCACGGCAGCTGGGGAATTTAAATTCAGTTAATTAATAAATCTGTAAAAAATAATATCAGTAATGTTGACCATGAAACTACTGGATTGCAGTAAAAACCCAACTGGTTCACTAATGTCCTTTAGGGAAGGAAACTCTGCTGTCCTTACCTGGTCTGGCCTGTATGTGACTCCCGACCCACAACAATGTGGTTGACTCTTAACTGTCCTCGGAAATGGCCTAGCAAGCCACTCAGTTGTCAAGAAGACAGCTCACCACCACCTTCTCAAGGACAATTAGGGATGGGCAATAAATGCTGATCTTAGTGGCCACATCCTGTGAATGAATTTTTAAAAATCCAGTTTCTCTGATGAAGCCTAATTATTTGTATTTGATGATTAGTTGAATGTATTCCATTGAAAAGCAGCAGGGTTTCAAGATGCCATCTATCTTCTGAGGAACCCATGTTTTATTTAACACTTGTACTATTTAAGGAATAAATCTTTTCTTCAAAACTATAGCCCCTGTGGCGTGACACTTGTCTTGTGTACTGCTCACTGGAGATATGTTAATGTTCTTCACTCCAGCTCCTAGTGAGCGGATCTTTTTATAACAACTCCTTCAATTGGATTCTTTCTCCCTCACTGTCACAGTCACTCACTTTGTCTATCTGGGGCAGACATCGCCTGATCTCCTGCCACAATTTTGGCGAATCCCCGAGAGAAACCTTGAGGAAATTGCAGTCGCCTGTCTCTATCTCTCTTGCTCTCTTCTCTCTCTCTGTCTCTGTCTGGCTCTTTGTCTGTCTCTGTATCTCTCTCTGACGTTGTTTCTGACAGAGAGAGATAGAGCTTTCACCTCATCGCCTCCTCAACCAACGAATTACTTCTGAACTGGAGTTACTATTAGAATTGTTACGGGGGTAAATGCAGCAGCCAATTTTTCATCCTGCAAGATCCCAAAAACAATAGATTAGATGAATTATCAGTTATCTTGTTTTTTGGAGGTGTTGATTGAGGGAGGAATGTTGGCCAGGACATCTTCACCCACTTGTGAATCTCCCACTTCTTCCACCCCAATATTGTTGGTCGTGCCTCCACTTGTTTAGGCCTTAAGCTCAAATTCCCTCCCTAAACCTCTCCAACTCTCTCTCCTCCTTTAAGAGCTACAGGGGAGTCAAGGGTTATGGTGAGCGGGTGGGAAAGTGGCATTGAGGCCAATATCAGATCAACCATGATCATACTGAATGATGGAGCAGGCTCGAGGGGCCAAATGGCCTACTCCTGCTCCTATTGTTTATGTTCTTATGTTCTTAAGATGCCCCTTAAAACATACATCTTTGACCAAGCTTTGGATCACTGTACCTAATATCTCCTACTTTGGCTCAGTGTCAAATTGTGTCCGAGAATGCTCCTGTGAAGCACCTTGGGATGTTTTACTACATTAAAGGTGCTATTTAAAAGCAAGTTGTTGCTGTTGTTGTCCACCTAAAAGGCAGACAGATCCTCATTTTCCCTCTATTACAGAAGATGGCACCTCCAACAGTGCAGCATTCCCTCATTCCTCAATGACGTGATCGTAGGATAGATTTTCCACTTCCGTGCTTGTGTGTGGAGCCTCACCCACAGGAGCATGTGTTGGAGAATCACATGGGCTGACATGCTCGGGGATGGGATACGGGAGCGAGGCCCAGAGGAAATTGCACCCACAAGGGACCCTGAAATTCCACGGGGATGTGGTCCCAGCAATTACACCTGCATTGTGCCGGCTGGTGCCCTCCAGCGCTGACGCTGCCAGGGTACGTATCGGCCCACTGGGCAACCTCACTGCAGGCACCCCTCGGTCGCTCATGCCCCTGCACACATGGCACAGAACCCCGCCCTTCCACTCAAGGAAAAAAAGCGTTGTTATTCTGTTTGGTCCCCTCACATTAATTTTACATTGTTATCTCCCAATGGGGGAAACATTGGGTTGATTCGCGCCTCTCATTGG
Organism: Somniosus microcephalus; assembly: GCF_052327205.1. Taxonomy (NCBI): domain Eukaryota; kingdom Metazoa; phylum Chordata; class Chondrichthyes; order Squaliformes; family Somniosidae; genus Somniosus; species Somniosus microcephalus. Next base: position 18,199,689 of record NC_141006.1, on the reverse strand, counting down.
CGCCTCCGGGGGCACTAACGGGGCATAAATCCCCTAGTGCCCGGGGGTGAGGCCGCTAACACCACCTGCGAAATTCAATGGGAGGTTAGAGCCGGCTGTAGCAGGTAGTGCCCCAGCCACAAACTTCCCTTGCGCCCCCTGACCTATCACCGGATGATATATCTGACAGGGTCAGGTGGCATTTTTGCAGCGGCGGCAACGCTAATTAAAGGGCAGGTGTCGGGCGGCCATTTTCTTTGAGCCGACTGCCAGCACCTGCCTCCTTCCCCTTTTTTTATCGGGGTGCTGGCTGTGATCGCTCAGCCCGGCACTCATCTTGAGTGCCGGGCTATTTTCACAGCACTCCACTCCCCGGTGGTCCAGCAGGGCCCTGGTGTGAGCGGCGCTAGGCCCCTCCCCTTTAATCAGGGGAGGAGGCCTGCAATAATGCGGCGCTACATGCTGACGAGCGTGGCGCTGTTGCACGTAGCGCCACAATCTTCAGTTGTAGCTCTCCAAGAAGGAGCTGGAGCACCTCCTACTTGGGGCGCTAACTATTGAATTTGCGGCGGAGGGGCACTAACTTTTTCGGGGCACCACCCAATTTTTCCCCCAATGTATCTTAACAGCGTTTCACTATAAGCTTGGTGAAGCATCACAGAGGAAAGAAAAGAAAGGGGCAGAAATTCGGTGCAGCCCCGTTTGAGGCGCTAAAACTTTAGGGGGAAAAATTGAGTCGCGCCCATTTTGGGGCGCTAACTTTGCAGGGGCGCTAAAAATAGCGCCCCGAAAAAAGTAGCGCCCCCGTGGCCGAAATTTATCTGGAAGCGCCCCGCCTCCTTCTTGGGGCGCTGCGAGTAAATATTGCAGCGCTACGTGCCGCAGCGCCACACGTGGTACTGCAGGCCTTCCTCCCCTTATTAAAGGGGAGGGGTCTTGCCCAGCATGACCCAGTGCCCATCTGGGCCACCAGGGATCAGAATGCCAGCAAAAGAGCCCGGCACTCAAGAGAAGTGCCGGGAGCCCGGCACTCAAGAGAAGTGCCAGGCTCACGGAGCGCAGCCGGCACTCCGCGGTGGGGGGGGGGGCTGGTCAGGAGGCCGGGAATGGCAACGGGGGCAGGAGCTGGTAGGCGGCCAGCAACAAAAATGGCTGCCCGGCACCTCGCTTTTAATTAGCGCTGCCCCAGCCGCAGATAGGCCCCCCTGATCCCGTCGGACATACTGTCCGGCGGTAAGTCAGGGGGCGCAACTGAAGATCGCAGCCGGGGCGTGAGCGGGGCGCAGTGCACGGCGATGACGTCATCCACAGTGACGTGTAAGGGGTTTCTCCTCTCTGGATCACAGAGGATTCTCTCTCTTGAGGCCTCTCTCTCCCTCTTGCACAGTAAAACCTTGAGTGGTTCGACCCACTCACCCCTTAGGTTCTAGACACTGGACTTAGATGCAGGAACTACAATGCAGAGAATACTCTTATAGACCAGGTTTAATGAAACGAAATGAAATTTTATTGCATAAGGAAAAACAAATCAAATGCAAGCAAATAAGAGGGAAAAACAAATCAAACTACAGTACTAACTAAAATAGATACAGGCATATTATACTTTACAAACTTCATCATGAAATGGGGAAACACACAGAACATCGAGGGACAACAACTCATGTTAATTATACCCAAAATGTCCACCCCCTTAAAACCTATCTAGATCCAATTATGAAGGGCCAGAAACATGCTCACCAATCCAGTTGGAAAAATATAGAGTTTTGAAACAAGTCTGCGTTTTGATCCCCTCAGGCGTCCTGTTTCTGCGTGGTCAGTGGAGCCACATCGAGCTACGCCACACTTCTCTCTCTCTCCTCGAGGTGAAGGTCACGGGCAGGCTGGACACTGGCAGGCCTGGACGTCAGCGGGGATGGAGACCACGGTTAGAGGGGTCTCTAGCTGGTTACCATTTTCACATGGGTTTCTTCTGTAGGGCTGTTGCCCTTGGTCTCGTCGGCGGCCCGGGGTTTGTCGATGATCTCCCGATGGTTACCCCGGGGCGGGACGCGGACTCGAATCACCTTCTTGGTGGCTGCCTCGTTTTCTTCTTCAATCCTTCCAAGCTGGTGATCTGTGAAGGAGGATGATCAGCGTGCTCGATGGCTAATCGCTCCTTTGTCTCATCGCGCTCGATGGCTACCCCGGGTTCCCCAAATATACTTCTCAGGAGAAGCCTTTATCCCCCGCCAAATCAAGGTTAGTCTTTGTTTAACTTTTGGCGGGCTTGTTGCACAGCGGGGTAGTTATTATATTTAAACTGCTTTCGGCCGGTGATGGCTATCTCTGGTCTGAATGACCTTGTATTGTTTTAAATGTCTTCTTGATGTCTTTAATGGGTCTTTGATGCTCCCCTTATGAATATAAAACTGTTTCCCTTTGTCTGGGTAAACATTTAGATGGCCTTTACCTACAGGCCGTTCTGACTGGATCTGCATCCAATCCATATGTATGGGGTTCTGTCTGGTTTCGTTTTCTCAGAAATGGCTTCCAGAACTTACTGTGGGTTGAATCCACAAAGCTGTCTGGGGACTACAGGAATCATTTTAAAGTGTCCAAAAAGCTAGTCACGGGGTCTGGCGGCCATTTTATATGCACCTTTTTCCTGGGCTTCTTTTAAAACAGTCTTTAAAAGCAAAGGCCTCTTCTGCCAAAGGACCCTTATAATACAATGTTCAATTTTGCGGATCTTACAGGTGCAGCGCGTTGGGGCGCTAACAGTAACCTCCTGCTGAATTTCGCGAGATGTGTTGGTGGCACCACGCCCAGGCACTAGTTGCTTTGCGGCCTGGGAGGCGCAAAGCAACCAAGCTTTTCCCCCTAACAAGTGAAAAATTAGCGCCAGGCGATAATCATTCTCGCCTTCCGCGAAATTTGGTTTTAATGCTCCAAGAGGGAATTGGAACGCTCAATCAAGCGCTAAACATGTCTCTTAGGGCGCTAAAGTCCGAGGGCAGGGCGGTAGCGGCAGAGCACTGAACAGTTTCGAGCACATTGTAAACGGCGCTCGTTCATCATAGAGGCTGCTTCCCTCACTTAAAGGGAAGGACCAATGATGCTGCACAAGCTCGCTGTCATCAGTCATGTTTTGCAAGGCGACCTGGGTGACTGCCATTAAGAACATAAGAAATAGGAGCAGGAGTAGGCCAATCGGCCCCTCGAGCATGCTCCGCCATTCAATAAGATCATGGCTGATCTGATCCTAACCGCCAATCCACTATGACAGGACTATCTCCTGAATCTAACAGAATTAGACACACGAAATAGGAGCAGGATCAGGCTACACGGCCCCTGGGCCCGCTCCGCTACTCACAGGGCCATGACCGATCCGAACCTAGACTCATGTCCAAATTCCTGCCCGCTCCCCGTAACCTTTAATTCCCTTTACTTCTAGGAAACTGTCTATTTCTGTTTTAAATTTATGTAATGATGTAGCTTCTACAGCTTTTTGGGGCAGCATATTCCATGGACCTACCACCCTCTGAGTGAAGTAGTTCCTCCTCATCTCAGTTTTGAAAGAGCAGCCCCTTATTCTAAGACTATGCCCCCTAGTTCTAGTTTCACCCATCATCGGGAACATCTTCCCCGCTTCCACCCGATCCAACCCCTTCACAATCTTATATGTTTCAATAAGATTGCCTCTCATTCTTCTGAACTCCAATGAGTAGAGTCCCAATCTACTCAACCTCTCCTCATATGTCCATCCCCTCATCCCCGGGATTAACCGAGTGAACCTTCTTTGTACTGACTCGAGAGCAAGTATGTCCTTTCTTAAGTATGGACACCAAAACTGTACGCAGTATTCCAGGTGCGGTCTCACCAATACCTTGTACAACTGAAGCAATACCTCCCTATTTTTATATTCTATCCCCCTAGCAATGAAAGCCAACATTCCATTGGCCTTCTTAATCACTTGCTGCACCTGCATACTAACCTTTTGAGTTTCGTGCACCAGGACCCCCAGATCCCTTTGTACTTCAGTACTTTCCAGTTTCTTGCCATTAAGATAATAACTTGCTCTACGATTTTTCCTGCCAAAGTGCATAACCTCACACTTTCCAGTATTGTATTCCATCTGCCAAATCTCTGCCCACTTACTTAGCCTGTCTATGTCCCCTTGCAGGTTTTTTATGTCCTCCTCACTCACTACTTTCCCTCCCATCTTAGTATCATCTGCAAACTTTGATATGTTACAGCCCAACCACTCTCACAAAGTGGAGGGCTTGGACATCTCGCACCAGTGAAACATAAAAAACTTTGCGTCGGCACCAGACTGGTGCAAATAATGAATACTGAGAAGCATTCCCTTTAATTACCACTCCCGAAGCGGCCAGCCAAGCTCACACGCCTTGTCTTGCTGGCGTTGTCGGCGCGAGGTGAAAAAGCAGGGGGGGGGGGGCGCGAGTGAATTTTCCATCCGGGACGACAACGGGCACTACACACTTTATGATGTCACGATCTGGGAGGCGCTAGAGGCCCAGACGCTAAGAGTTAGTGCCAGCGCTAAACCGGCACTGAATTTCGCGGGTGTCGCTGCATTCGCCACGCCCGGGCGATAACCCCTTAGAGCCCTGTTAGCGCCCCCGCCAGGCACTAACGGGAGGCGCTAACATACCAAATTTCTAGCCCCTATAGAAATGCAGTGTGTACCATCTTCTTCGGCTGCACCTCCCAAACCCGCGACCTGTACCTCCTAGAAGGACAAGGGCAGCAGGTGCATGGGAACACCACCACCTCCACGTTCCCCTGCAAGTTACATACCATCCTGACTTGCAAAAATATCGCCGATCCTTCATCGTCTCTGGGTCAAAATCCTGGAACTCCCTCCCTAACAGCAACCTCAGGACGTCTCAAAGTGCTTTACAGTCAATGAAGTACTTTTGGAGTGTAGTCACTGTTGTAATGTAGCAAACACAGCAGCCAATTTGTCACAGCAAGATCCCACGAATAGCAATGTGATAATGACCAGATAATCTGTTTTTAACGGTGTTGGTTGGGGATTAAATATAGGCCAGGACACCTGGGAGAACTCCCTTGTTCTTCTTCAACTAGTGCCATGGGATCTTTTACATCCACCTGAGAAGGCAGACGGGGCCTTGGTTTAATGTGTCATCCGAAAGACGGCATCTCTGACAATACAGCACTTCCGCAGTAGTGTACTGGAGTGTCAGCCTAGATTTGTGCTCATGTCTTTGGAGTGGGACTTGAACCCACAACCTTCTGACCAAGAGGCAAGAGTGCATTTTTTTTAATTCATTCATGGGATGTGGACATCGCTGGCAAGGCCAGCATTTATTGCCCTTGTGAAGGTGGTGGTAAGCCGCCTTCCTGAACTGCTGCAGTCCCTATGGTGAAGGTACTCCCACAGTGCTGTTAGGGAGGGAGTTCCAGGATTTTGACCCAGCGGCAATGAAGGAACGGCGATATTTTTGCAAGTCAGGATGGTGTGTAACTTGGAGGGGAACTTGCAGGTGATGGTGTTCCGATGCACCTGCTGCCTTTGTCCTTCTAGGTAATAGAGGTTGTGGGTTTGGGAGGTGCTGCCGAAGAAGATGGTACACACTGCAGCCACGGTGCGCCGGCGGTGAAGGGAGTGAATGTTTAAGGTGGTGAATGGGGTGTAAATAAGGCCGGCTGCTTTGTGTCGAGTGGTGCTGGATGGTGTCGAGTTTCTTGAGTGTTCTTGGAGCTGCACTCATCCAGGCAAGTGGAGAATATTCCATCGCACTCCTGACTTGGGCCTTGTAGATGGTGGAAAGATTTTGGGGAGTCAGGAGGTGAGACACTTGCCGCAGAATACCCAGCCTCTGACCTGCTCTTGTTGCCATAGTATTTATGTGGCTAGTCCAGTTAAGTTTCTGGTCAAATGTGACCCTCAGGATGTTGACGGTGGGGGATTCGGCAATGGTAATACCAAGGGGAGGTGGTTAAACTCTCGCTTGTTGGAGGTAGTGATTGCCTGGCACTTGTGTGATGCGAATGTTACCTACCACTTATCAGCCCAAGCCTGAATGTCGTCCAGGTTTTGCTGCATGCTTCATTATCTGAGGAGTTGTGAATGGAATTGAACACGGTGCAATCATTAGCGAACATCCCCACTTCTGACCTTATGATGGAGGGTAGGTCATTAATGAAGAAGCTAAAGATGGTTGGGCCAAGGACACTGCCCTGAGGTACTCCTGCAGCGATGTCCTGGGGCTGTGATGATTGACCTCCACCAACTACAACCATCTTCCTTTGTGCTAGGTATGACTCCAGCCAGTGGAGAGTGGTTCCCCTGGTTCCCACTGACTTCAGTTTTACTAGGGCTCCTTGATGCCACACTCGGTCAAATGCTGCCTTGATGTCAAAGGCAGTCACTCTCACCTCACCTCTGGAATTCAGTTCTTTTTGTCCATGTTTGGACCAAGGTTGTAATGAGGTCGGGAGCCGAGTGGTCCTGCCGGAACCCAAACTCAGTATCGGTGAGAAGGTTATTGGTGATTAAGTGCCGCTTGATAGTACTGTCGATGACACCTTCCATCACTTTGCTGATGATTGAGAGTAGACTGATGGGGCGGTAATTGGCTGGATTGTATCTGTCCTGCTTTTTGTGGACAGGACATACCTGGGCAGTTTTCCACATTGTCGGTTAGATACCAGTGTTGCAGCTGTACTGGAGCAGCTTGGCTAGAGGGGTGGCTAGTTCTGGAGCACAAGTCTTCAGCAGTACAGCCGGGATGTTGTCGGGACCCATAAACTTTGCTTTATCCAGTGCGCTCAGCCGTTTCTTGATATCACTGGAGTGAATCGAATTGGCTGAAGACTGGCTTCTGTGATGGTGGAGACCTAAGGAGGAGGTCGATATGGCTCATCCACTTGGCACTTCTAGCTGAAGATGGTTGCAAACGCTTCAGCCTTGTCTTTTGCAGTTTTGGAACACCAGCACCTCCAAGTTCCCCTCCAGGTCACACACCACCCTGACTTAGAAGTATATCGCTGTTCCTTCATCATCGCTGGGTCAAAATCCTGGAACTCCCTCCCTAACAGCACTGTGGAAGTATCTTCACCACACGGACTGCAGCGGTTCAAGAAGGCGGCTCACCATCACCTTCTCAAGGTCAACTAGGGATGGGCAATAAATGCCGGCCTTGCCAGCGACACCCACATCCCATAAGCGAATAAAAATAAACTTGCGTGCTGGGCTCCGCTATCATTGAGGATGGGGCTATTCATGGAGCCTCCTCCTCCCGTTAGTTGTTTCATTGTCCACCACCATTCACGACTGGATGTGGCAGGACTGCAGAGCTTTGATCAGATCCGTTGCTTGTGGGATCGCTTAGCCCTGCCTATAGCATGCTGCTTCCACTGTGTAGCACACATGTGTTGCAGCTTCCCCAGGTTTTCACCTCATTTTTAGGTATGCCTGGTGCTGGTCCTGGCATGCTCTTCTACACTCCTCATTGAACCAGGGTTGGTCTCCTGGATTGATGGTAATGGTAGAGTGAGGGATATGCCGGGCCATGAGGTTACAGATTGTGGTGGAATACAATTCTGCTGCTGCCGTTGGCCCACAGCGCCTCATGGATGCGCAGTTTCGAGCTGCTAGATCTGTTCTGAATCTATCCCATTTAGCACGGTGATAGTGTCACACAACACGATGGAGGGTGTCCTCAGTGTGAAGATGGGACTTCGTCTCCACAAGGACTGCACGGTGATCACTCCTACCAATACTGTCATGGACAGATGCTTCTGCGACAGGTAGATTGGTGAAGAGGAGGTCATGTAGGTTTTTCCCTCGTGTTGGTTCTCTCACTACCTGCTGCAGGTCCAGTCCAGCCACAGAGCCAAGCCTACTGTGATGTCTTGAGACACAGCATATATATACAACAGCACAACATGGTTTCCAGTAAGAACTGTACTGCACATGGCTTTCTTATTATATACATCAGTAGTCCACCAGGTGGCTCTATTATACTTCTCCCTCCTTATTGAAGAAGTTAATCATAGCAAATGATCATTGTATATGACTTGCATGGTATACATAACCCTTGGTATACATTTCTCAAATAGAACCCATTTTATGTTCCCCAATTTTTTTTTTATTCGTTCATGGGATGTGGACATCGCTGGGAAGGCCAGCATTTATTGCCCATTCCTAATTGACCTTGAGAAGGTGGTGGTGAGCCACCTTCTTGAACTGCTGCAGTCCATATGGTGAAGGTACCCCCGCAGTGCTGTTAAAGAGGATTTTAACCCAGCGACTATCAAGGAACAGCGATATACTTCCAAGTCAGGATGGTGTGTGACTTGGAGGGAAACTTGGAGGTGGTGGTTTTCCCATGTGCCTGCTGCCCTTGTCCTTCTAGGTAGTAGAGGTCGTGGGTTTGGGAGGTGCTGCCGAAGAAGCCTTGGCGAGTTGCTGCAGTGCATCTTGTAGGTGGTACACACTGCAGCCACGGTGGTGGAGGGTGTGAATGTTTAACGTGGTGGATGGGGTGCTAATCAATTGGTCTGCTTTGCCCTGGATGGTGTCGAGCTTCTTGTGTGTTGTTGGAGCTGCACTCATCCAGGCAAGTGGAGAGTATTCCATCACACTCCTTATTTGTGCCTTGTAGATGGTAGAAAGACTTTGGGGAGTCAGGAGGTGAGACACTTGCCGCAGAATACCTAGCCTCTGACCTGCTCTTGTTACCACAGTATTTATGGGGCTGGTCCAGTTATGTTTCTGGTCAATGGTGACCCCCCGGGATGTTGATGGTGGGGGATTTGGCGATGGTAATGCCGTTGAATGTTAAGAGGTGGTGGTTAGACTCTCACTTGTTGGAGATAGTCATTGCCTGGCACTTGTGTGGCGCAAATGTTACCTGCCACTTATCAGCCCAAGCCTGAACGTCATCCAGGTCTTGTTGCATGCGGCCATGGAATGCTTCATTATCTGAGGAGTTGTGAATGGCACTGAACACTGCAGTCATCAGCGAACATCCCCATTTCTGACCTTATGTTGGAGGGAAGGTCATTGATGAAGCAGCTGAAGATGGTTGCGCCTAGGACACTGCTCTGAGGAACTCCTGCAGCGATGTCCTGTGGCTGTGATGATTGGCCTCCAACCACCACAACCATCTTCCTTTGTGCTAGGTATGACTCCAGCCAGTGGAGAGTTTTCCCCCCGATTCCCATTGACTTCAGTTTTACTAGGGCTCCTTGATGCCACACTTGGTCAAATGCTGCCTTGAGGTCAAGGGCAGTCACTCTCACCGCAGTATGGAATTCAGCTCCATTGTCCATGTTTGGACCAAGGCTGTAATGAGGTCGGGAGCCAAGTGGTCTTGCCGGAACCCAAACCAGGCATCAGTAGCAGGTTATTGGTGATTAAGTGCCGCTTGATAGCACTGTCGATGACATCTTCCATCTTTTTGCTGATGATTGAGAGTAGACTGATGGGCGGTAATTGGCCGGATTGGTTTTGTCCTGCTTTTTGTGGACAGGACATACCTGGGCTGTTTTCCACATTGTCGGATAGATGCCAGTGTTGTGGCTGTACTGGAACAGCTTGGCTAGAGGCGTGGCTAGTTCTAGAGCACAAGACATCAGCACGATAGCCGGGATGTTGTCAGGGCCCATAGCCTTTGCTGTAACCAGTGCACTCAGCCGTTTCCTGATATCACGTGAAGTGAATCGAATCGGCTGAAGTCTGGCTTCTGTGATGGTGGGGACCTATGGAGGAGGCCGATATGGATCATCCACTCAGCACTTCTGGCTGAAGATGGTTGCAAACACATCAGAATTGTCTATAGAATTCTGTAACAGAAACAAAAGATATGAACTTATTTTCCATATTTACAGATTAAACTTAACCACTGGTTTAGTGTTTTGAAGAGGATACCATCTTTCTTGAACAGAACTTTCAGGTCTTGCTGTCGGACTTTGACTCATTCTAGGCTGAGCCTGCGGAGAATTTTTCTCCAAGGGCTGACCTTGATCTACATTTGGAATCTTTAAACTTTCGGACTGTTTGTCTGCCTGACTCGGGCTCAGACTTAAATTCTGACTTTGTCTTGGACTTGTTTCTGGTACGTCTGATGTAGGATTTGCTACTGGTACTCTACTTGTAACAAGACTATCTGACTCATCAGAATAAATTGAATCATCCCAGCTTTCAACTCCTTCCACATCTGTAGGTAAGATATGATCAACGTGAACAAACCTAACCTTTCCATGATCAAACATCGTGACCAAATATTTGCGAGGGCCACATATCTTCACTACTCTTCCTGGTAACCACTTTAATCATTTATAGTGATGGTTCTTCACTCTAACTGTCTGGTTCAACTTCACACTTCTCTCTCTAATTCTATCTTTACCATGACTCTCTGCCCTGATTGTTTTTCTTCTACGGACTGTGCCAAGTTTGGTTTTAACAACGAGAACCTGGTTCATGGCTGTCGTTTGAGAAACAACTCTGCTGGTTTTCTACCAGTAGTGGTATGAGGACTATTCTGATAGGTAATCAGAAAATTTGCCAGTTTGTGGTCCAACGACAACTGACATTTCTTTGGATTTGGATCCAACATTTGCTTGATGAGGGCACGTTTGACAATTTGTACTGTGCGCTCTGCTGCACCATTTGAAGCAGGGTGGTATGGTAGAAATTTGGTATGTTTCACACCGTTTCTGCTCATGAACTGTGTGAACTCTTCTGAACAAAATTGCGGCCCATTATCATTATCAGACACAATTTCTTCTGGGAGGCCATATGAAGAAATCAATCTTTGCAAATTGTCTAGTGTTTTGCTTTTGTCATTATCCGCATCAGAAACACCTCTACCCACTTCGAGTGACTATCTATCACTTTGAACAATTTCTGTCCTTCTAGCTCAGCAAAATCTACATGTAACCTTTGCCACACTCTGGGAGACCATTTCCATGGCTGTAATGGTACTGATGGTGGTTTCTTGCTCACTGATTGACATGTTGTACACTGACTGACTGTGTGCTCTATCTCTTTATCTAAACCTGGCCACCATAAGTAACTGTGTGCAAAGCTCTTGGTCAAGCACATTCCCAGGTGCTGGTCATGAAGATCTCCAAACAACTTAGACCTAAACCTATTTGGGATAATCACTCTTGCTTCCCACATGATACAATCTTTATCCACTGACAATTCATTTGAATGAATGAAGTATGGATGGATATCTTCCTCTGATACCTGATTTGGCCATCCATTTGCTATGTAATCATACACCTTTGACATAATCGGTTCATGTTTGGTGGCCCTACCAATCTCTTCAGCTGTGACTGGCAGCTGATCAATGTATGAGAAATAGAACACGTCTTCCTTATTGGGTGTAACTTGTGATGGGGATGGCAACCTGGACATAGCATCAGCATTACTGTGATCAGCTGATCGTCTGTACTCAATGTCATACGTATACGCTGACAAAATCAAAGCACATCTCTGCATTCGGGCTACAGCTAGGGTTGGAACTGGGGACTTTGGATGGAGGATTGCTGTCAGGGACTTATGGTCAGTAACGATAGTAAACTTATCACCAAACAAGTATTTGTGAAACTTCTTGATCCCAAAAATCAATGACAAAGCTTCCCTTTCAACCTGTGCATAATTCTGCTCACTGGCACTGTAGAAGTGCATCAGCATAGCTATATATATCCACACATATTAGTATAAAATAAGTACACATACTCTCTTATATTAAAATGGAGTCTGGAACTGTTTCAACAGGCCAAAATGGCTTCACACAGTATAACATAAGGGGAAACGGGCAGGCCCATATTAGGAAACGGTTTAAGGAAGAGGATGTGACTCCTTTGTAGCTTGCAGGCTAGACAGTTCCATTAAACAAGATAAGCTTAACAGAACAAAAGCATGATAAACCAAAGGACATGTACTGTAAACATTCGTATGAATGTCCAGAACCAAAGTGAGAGACAAACCGTCTCCATTGTATAAAATTAATTAACTTTATCTAAAGGTATTCCTGCATCATGACTTTTGATTATCTATGGGCTAACCTTATCTTAAGACACCGAGGCTCTGCTGACCCTTTAGTCATCTTCTTGTTGACCTTAAACATTTCTTACTCATCTCTTCCTTAATGTTATTTAGTTGTGTCTCAATACCATACCATGTGATAAAAGGTTTTGATCTTTGTGTATAAAAAGAGGTGTTTTTGTCCATGTATTCGGAGAAGTCACGATAGCCTTTGCCTACGTGAAGCTCCCCTTGCTAGCAAGTAGTTAATAAAGTCTGCCTTTGACGATCACTTTGTTTCACAGAGTCTTATTGAACAGTCGAAACTTTGACAGTTTCTTGGAGGTTCCACCGAGATCGCTTGCTACCTTTCGGTAAGTCACGGACGAGGACACCATGCTTTGCTAATGACAAATCCTGAATGGCCATAAGTGAGGTTTTCTCACAGAAAAAGAAAAGGATTTCTCTTTAGATACATAGTAGGTGTAGTCTGTCACTTCCGACGGGAGCACTGCGATCGGTTAAGACTCATGTGTGTTTGGAACTTGAGTTAACTTGTTGTAACCTTTTGCTTCTTTTTGACATTAAAAGGAGGAGGATACTGCCGGTTCAGGTTTCAAAACTATCGGACAAAGGGAGACAACAGAAAGGCCGCGACCAGGTTGAGTTCCGGAATATATGTGAGTGTACTGTGAAGGGATTAGCCTGAAGGATAGACACAGAAAGAAAGAAATAAGGGTACCAGAGGGCCTGTGAAGAGACTAGCTCGAAGGATAGGCAGAGAGTGCACAGTGACGTAATCTGTGAAGGGACTACCTAGTAATCCCGAAGGATAGATAGGCAGTTAGAGTAAGGATAAGTATAGAATAAGGATTCAGAAATAAAACACAACTGTTTTGTAAAATAACGCTTATATGCATATGTAAAGTTTGTAAAGATTTAAAAAAAACTGTTGGTGACTGAGTTGATCGACTAGGACAAGGAAGTGCCTGTCTCAAACGCGCAGCCTTAGACCGGTTGTTAAGAGGGGAAATCCCCCATGCGAAGGTCAGGACCCTGAAGTGGGCGGAGAGGCATAAAGGCACTTAGGATCGTGATACTCAGTCATTAGTCGTTAAAAGCTTGTAAAATAAGGCCTCGATCTGTAGAGCGTACCACGCAGATCGAGAAAACTGTCGGATTGTAATTTAGCTTTTGTAGAAATCCTGCATAACTGTACTTATGCTATTTTATGTCTGAGTTCTTTTGTGTACCTGTTTGGACCTTCAAGTTATTCCTTAGTATTTTCTTGATTGTTATTATTGTATGTTATTGTTCATCGCTCTCAGCACTTTGGTCAGCCTGTAGGGGTCGTAAGAGGTTTGAGGGTAAAACTTGCGACCCAGAACAACTGCAGCTAGTGGAAATTAAGAACTAACTAGGATGGGAGCTGCAGAAAGCAAGGTCCCCGAAAAGGGAACCCCAGCTTTCCATATTTTTCAAAATTGTGGCCGATCATCCACAATTGATTTACCTAAATGGTCTAAATGGACCAAGAATGACAAATACCCATTTCCTATAGACGGAACCTTTAATTTGGACAGAATAACATGTCTAGAGAATTGCCTCGTGTCTAGAGACCCGCAGAGAAAAGGAAAAAAAGCAGTAAATTGGTCAGCCTTTTCAGATTGGAAAAAGGAAGCACAGAAGCGTAGGGATCGTAGTATACAAGCCAGTAGATTGGCTACTACGAACACCACCAAAAACAACAAAAAAAGAACCTACAAATAGGTTAACTAAACACGAGGAATACATACAGAGGGATTCAAAACCTAACCCGAAGCATTTGACCCCACTCCCCATTTACCCTCTCTTGTCTGATACGTCACACATAAGTGATGACGAAGATCAGGGATGGTATAGGATCCCACCCAGGCTACCTCCCGCATATGTAGCAGAACAACCAGAAGAGGTAGCCGCGCCAGAACCCCACAATCAGGAACCTGACCTAAATTCTGGTGCCAGTGGTGCCAGCGGCTCAGGGTCCCATTATTATACTAGATCCCAACCTGCCAAGCCACCTACCAGTACAGTAGAAACAGGTTTTCCACTAAGACGATTTCCCAATGTCCACCAAGCAGACGGAGCCCCAAGTACTGTCCATCGCCCTTGGACAGCTTCCGAATTACGGACAATAATCCACGAATTACTAGACCCCGCAGAGAATTTGGAAAAGGCAATTAGCGAACTTAAAAGCATCGTTGTTTGCCATCAACCCACCATTGTGGATGTCGACCAGTTGTTTAGAGCTTGGCTGAAAGATTCAAAGTATCGCTTGTTAACCGAAGTTAACCATTTCCCAGTACCCACTGTCAGCGGCAGCTGAGCAAGGAATTCAGCCTGTCATTAACTCTTTGTTACAACAGGGAATAATCGTCCCGACACAGAGTCCGTGCAACACACCGATTCTTCCTGTCGAAAAGAAAGAAAGTGGGAAATGGAGACTAGTGCAGGATTTAAGAGCAGTTAATGAATCAGTATTACCAGTTTATCCAGTTGTGCCAAATCCTGCCACAATCCTAACTAGTATTCCTTCTGGATCAAAATACTACACTGTTATTGATTTATGCTCAGCATTCTTCAGCATTCCTATCCACCAAGATTCGCAGTTCCTGTTCGCTTTTACGTTCAGGGGAACACAGTATACTTGGACAAGGCTGCAGCAAGGATATACAGAAAGTCCCACAATCTTTTCTCAAAGTCTCAGGCATGATCTAGAGGACGTTACCTTTACGGGAGGGTCCACATTAATCCAATATGTCGATGATTTACTAATAGCCTCGCCTGATAAACAGTCATGTCAAACCGACTCACTTATTATGCTGCACGCCTTGGCCGCAAAGGGACATAAAATATCACGGTCCAAGATGCAGTTTGTATCAGAGAAAGTGCAGTATTTGGGACATGAACTCCGTGGAGATAGTCGCTGTCTGACACAGAGCAGAGTAAAAGCAATTTACCAAGCACCATTGCCCGCCACTAAACAACAGCTGAAACATTTTCTTGGCATAACAGGATACTGTCGACAATGGATTACGGGATATTCGGATCTGGTCCGACCATTGCTAGATATCTCTATGCCACTACAGGAAGATCCTCTCGTTTGGAATCAAAAGGCAAAGGACGCCTTTGAAAACGTAAAACAAGCCCTGTTGTCAGCTCCAGCATTGGGGCTACCAGACTATCAGAAGCAGTTCAATCTTTTTGTGCATAATAAAGCAGGATTCGCCCAGTCCATTTTGACTCGAACCCATGGAGATAAACAAAGACCTTTAGCCTATTTTAGTACTCAGTTAGACCCCGTAGCACGTAGTCTGCCTGGATGCTTGCCAATTTTGGCAGCCGCTTATTATGCTGCACAACAAGCTCAGAGTATTACGCTTAATCATCGAACTGTTTTGTTTGTGCCACATTCAGTTGAAGTACTATTGACGAAATGTGCAACCCAACATCTGACGTCAGCCCGCAGCAGTAAATATGAGGTTGAATTACTATCTAACCCCAACCTCGTAATTCAGAGGTGTTCAGTTCTCAATCCTGCCACATTGTTACCCACAGAAGAAGATGGAATCCCACATTGCTGCGAAACAGTCACCCAATTAGTGACCAAGCCTCGGGCAGACCTAACAGAGACTCCCATTCCTAACAGCGACCTGACATACTATGTCGACGGGTCGGCTCTTAGAGATGAGATGGGATCACCTAAAGCTGGATACGCCATATCAGCCGACCACACAACTATAGAAGCACACTCACTACCTCAGTCCTTTTCAGCACAACAAGCAGAACTATTTGCCCTTACAAGAGCGTGTATACTAGCAACAGGCCAATCAGTTAACATCTACACTGATTCCAGGTACGCCTTTGGAGTCGCTCATGACTACGGACAGATTTGGAAATTAAGGGGATTCCTAACCTCTTCAGGATCAACCATTAAGAATGCAGAACAAATTAACAATCTTCTGAAAGCTTTGATGTGTCCCGCTAGAATTTCAGTTATAAAATGTCAGGCTCACACAGGTAGTCAGGATCAGATATCATTGGGTAACGATCGGGCAGACAAAGCTGCTAAATCAGCAGCTCTGTCCAATACAGGGCTGCAAGTATCAGTCTTTGCAGTGCGTCAGCAAAAATCAGATAATGACCCACCTTCGATTAAAGATGTTTTAGCCTTCCAGTCACAGGCTGATTCGGACGAAGTGTTAGGTTGGGCAAGGGATTTCTGTTTTAAAACACCCGAAGGGGTATGGGTTCACCAGGATGGCCGTATGGTGGCTCCTAAATCTTTAATTCCATGGATTGCCCGATGCGTTCACATGTTCACGCATGCGGGCAAAGGGGGGATGGCAGACTATATTAATCAAACATGGTATGCACCAGGAATTACGACAGTTGTAAAACAAATTAGTGAAAGGTGCACCACTTGCCAGGAAATGAATCCAGGCAAGACAGAGAAAGTACAGGCTGCCTCCCACCCAAATCCATCAGGCCCTTTTGAAAATTTGCAAATGGATTTTATTGAACTACCTGTATGTCTCGGATTCAAATATGTATTAGTAATCATAGACATGTTTTCAAGATGGGTGGAAGCTTTTCCATGTAAGAAAAATGATGCCGTAACGGTTGCGAAATGCTTACTGAAAGAAGTTATACCAAGGTTTGGAATACCTACGCAACTTTCATGCGACAACGGATCACACTTTACTGGAACCATTATAAAGGAATTATGTAAAGCTTTACAGGTCAACCAACATTTTCACTGCAGCTACCACCCGCAATCTGCAGGATTAGTAGAAAGGTACAACGGGGTACTGAAGAATAAACTTTCTAAACTTTGCAATGAAACTGGACTTAAATGGGTCGAACTATTACCCCTAGCATTGATGATAATGCGAGCAGCAACTAACAGGACAACCGGACTATCGCCACATGAGATTGTTATGGGACGACCCCTAAGACTGCCATTTTCAGCGCCACTTACGGTTAAGCAAATGGACATCCATAAAATGGATGAGAACATGTTAAATTATTGTATTGCATTAACGAGATGTATTTCCAGCTTTCACCAGCAGGTTAAAGAGGCGCAAACAAAACCAGCGGAAGGAAGGTGCCATAACTTGGAACCAGGAGATAACGTATACGTAAAGGTCTTCAAAAGAAAGAACGGACTACAGCCACGCTTTGAAGGGCCATACCAAGTACTCCTGACAACAAACACAGCTGTTAAAATCAAGGAAAGACCGACTTGGATACACGCATCCCATTGTAAGAAGGCACCAGACGGGGACATTTAAAAAAAAAGGGACTTGAAACGATGAAATTATTGTTTACGCTGTATGTAATCATCGAGATGGTATGCGTAAGCTGTCAGAGAGATAACGAAGAACCCCGAAAGAAACGAGGACCGACAAAAGGGACTGAAAGAATTAATGTGGGCTATATTGTCCTAGGAAGGACAAAATGGGGGAATGTAGAAGTGCATCAGCATAGATATATATATCCACACATATTAGTATAAAATAAGCACACATACTCTCTTATATTAAAATGGAGTCTGGAACTGTTTCAACAGGCCAAAATGGCTTCACACAGTATAACATAAGGGGAAACGGGCAGGCCCATATTAGGAAACGGTTTAAGGAAGAGGCTGTGACTCCTTTGTAGCTTGCAGGCTAGACAGTTCCATTAAACAAGATAAGCTTAACAGAACAAAAGCATGATAAACCAAAGGACATGTACTGTAAACATTCGTATGAATGTCCAGAACCAAAGTGAGAGACAAACCGTCTCCATTGTATAAAATTAATTAACTTTATCTAAAGGTATTCCTGCATCATGACTTTTGATTATCTATGGGCTAACCTTATCTTAAGACACCGAGGCTCTGCTGACCCTTTAGTCATCTTCTTGTTGACCTTAAACATTTCTTACTCATCTCTTCCTTAATGTTATTTAGTTGTGTCTCAATACCATACCATGTGATAAAAGGTTTTGATCTTTGTGTATAAAAAGAGGTGTTTTTGTCCATGTATTCGGAGAAGTCACGATAGCCTTTGCCTACGTGAAGCTCCCCTTGCTAGCAAGTAGTTAATAAAGTCTGCCTTTGACGATTACTTTGTTTCACAGAGTCTTATTGAACAGTCGAAACTTCGACAGCACTGAGAATGCGTGAAGCAAAAGCAATTGGTCTCCCCACTATCTAGTACATGAGAGATCACTGTCCCAACTCTGTACGGAGAGGCATCACACGCTAGCTTGATCTCCTTAGATACATCATAGTGAACTAACATGGTACTCTCTACTAACTGGTTTTTACACTCTTTGAATGCTGTGCTGCATTCTTTTGACCATTTCTAAGGGACCTGTTTTCTCAATAACTCATTCAGTGTATGTAACAATATAGCCAACCTTGGGAAGAACTTTCCGTAATCATTGAAAAGACCCAAAAATGATCGAATTTCAGAGACATTCTTGGGACTGGGTGCATTTCTGATTACATCCAGCTTTTCCTTGGTTGGATGTAAACTATCTTTGTCTATGGCCCTAAGCACTCCACTGAGTTTTGAAACAACTCACACTTGTGAGCTGTCACTCATACTCCGTGCTTCTCTAGCCATTTGAGCACTTCATTCAACACCTCATCGTGGATTTGCCTGTTTGCTGCTGAAATGAGTATGTCATCCAAATAACACACTACCCCTTCAAACCCTTGCAAAATATTGTTCAGCACCCCCTGGAATATGTCAGGGGCAGAAGTCACTCCAATGGTAGGTGAAACAACGATTTACTTGTACTTATTACAATTTAGTATACTGTATTCGCTGCTCACGATGTGGTCTCCTCTACATTGGGGAGACCAAACGCAGATTTGGTGACTGCATTGTGGAACACCTCCGTTCAGTCTGTAAGGGGGACCCCGAGCTTTCGGTCACCTGTCACTTTAATTCTCCGCTCCACTCCCACTCTGATCTCTCTGTCCTCGGCCTCTTGCACTGTTCCAATGAAGCTCAACGTAAGCTCGAGGAACAGCACCTCATCTTTCGATTAGGCACTTTACAGCCTTCTGGACTCAACATAGAGTTCAACAATTTCAGACCATAACCTCGGCCCCTATTTTTTAAATATATGTTTTTCTTTTTTCTCTCACATGGCAGCTGTCGATCAGCTGTGTACAAAATGATGAGGGGCATAGATAGGGTAGATAAAGAGGAACTTTTCCCCTTAGTAGGGGGGTCAATAACAAGGGGGCATAGATTCAGGGTAAGGGGCAGGAGATTTAGAGGGGATTTGAGGAGGAACTTCTTCACCCAGAGGGTGGTTGGAATGTGGAACTCAATGCCTGAAAGGGTGGTAGAGGCAGGAACCCTCACAACATTCAAGAAGCATTTGGATGAGCACTTGAAATGCCATTGCATACAAGGCTATGGACCAAATGCTGGAAAATGGGATTAGACTGGACAGGGATGGATGGGCGGTGCAGACACGATGGGCCGAAGGGCCTCTTTCTGTGCTGTAAAACTCTATGACTCTATGACTATGATTCTGCCAGTGCCAGTTACACCTCATCTAGAGTCATCTTTTGTTTCTTAACTTGTCCCATTACCATCTCCTTTTGCTTTGCATCATCATTCCTTTTGTCTTTTAATCTCTCCTGCCTTCCATCCTATCACAGACCTTCCCTTTTGTTCTTCCCTCCTCCCTCTCCCTGCCCCTGCACTTGCTTAAAAATCTGTTACATCTCTAACTTTTTCTGGTTCTAATGAAGGGTCATCGACCTGAAACATTAACTCTGTTTCTTTCTCCACAGATAGTGCCTGACCTGAGTATTTCCAGAATTTTCTGTTTTTATTCCAAATGGTAGCCTATTGAACTGATATAGGCCTCAGTGAGTATTTATAGTCAAGCATAACTTGGACTCTTCATCTAATTCAAGTTGTAGGTAGGCGTTTGTTAGATCTAACTTTGAAAAGATCTGGCCACCTGTCAGCATCGTGAACAAACCTTCCACACTTGGCAACGTATTGGGTAGATTACACTCTAGAACCTGGTTTACGGTTACCTTGTAATCACCACACAACCTTACCTTACCATCTGACTTAGGTACAACAACAATGGGTGTAGCCCAATTACTCAGATCTACCTTAAAGATAATGGGGGAAAAATTCAGTATCGCCCCGTTTGGGATGCCATTATCGGCCGTGCGCAAAGTTTAGCGCCTGGCGCTAATTATCGCCTCCGACGGCAAACTTGGCTTTTATCGCCCCTGGAGATGATTGTAGCGCTAAATCAGGCGCTACACACTTGTCTTAAGGCGCAAAGTCTGAGGAGCGAGGCGCTACCTCAGAGTGCTGGCGAAGCAAGGAAGGGCAAATCAAAATGAACCTGCAAAGTGCTGCTCAGTACCCAAAACTCCTTCACACAGCGTTGAATCTCTCCAGCAGTCTCTCTCTCTCTCAGAATGCGTGGTGCAAAAATGTCACCAACAAAAAAGGCAGGAAGCGGTCGCCTTTAAATAGCGCTCCCCTAGTCCCTTTCTGACTGCAAAACGCTCCCCTCAACCTGTCGTTGCTAGCGGCAGGCGGTAAGGCAGGGGTCACCACTCAATATGTGGTCCGGGGCGCTAACGGGGCGTTGCGCACTCGACTGACGTCACGATCTGCCGGCGCAGGAGATCGTGGCGGTAGTGTTTAGCGCCGCCGCAAATTGTCTAGTTAATTTCGCGAGCGGCGCAAACATCGCCGCGCCCGGGTGCTAGTTGCTTTGCGCCCCATTAGCGCCCTCTTAAGGTGCTAACGGGAGGCGCAAACAACTGAATTTTTCCCCCAATGTTCTCAGTTTCTAGGCTTTTGAGTTCTTGCTCAACTTTCTCCTTGAGTTCCTATGGTACGAGATGTGGGATGCAGTAAACTGGTCTTGTGTCCTTCTGCACTCTGACACTCGCCTTGAAGTCTTGGATCAGACTGCCCGTTTTGCTGAACACCTTTGGATACTGCTTGATGACATCATCTTTCGATGCAAATTTCGCTTCCACGTGAAAAATCCAGCTTCAGCGATCCCAACCAATTTCTACCTATCAAGGCAGGCTTGTCTCCTGCCACTACTATGAGATGCAAGCTCTGACACTGATCCTTGTATTTCACTGGTATGGTGCCACTTCCTACTACAAGAATTTGCTCTCCTGAGTAGCCTCGCAGCTCTGCCTTCGATTTCTCTAGTTGATAATCACGCAACTTGTCGCGATATAGTGATTCCGGTACTACGCTCACGGATGCACCAGTGTCGATTTCCATGGGTATCCTGGTTCCTGCAACATCTACTTGTATGATGATACCTCACAAATCACTGTTAGATAACTTCGTGCTCCTGATGACGTGTATCTCCAGAAACTCCTCGTCCTGCTGCTTCTCTTCAATGGTATGTACAGTAGTGTCTGGTGATTTCTACTTCCAGCATTGCCTGTCGGTTTACTCTTCTGTCGGCATGTCTTTGCAAGATGCCCAGTTTTCTTGCAGTAGAAACACTCTGCCTTCACATATGGACAGCTTTGAGCGATGTGTTGTCCCAGGCACCAATAGCATGACTTCAATACACTGTTACCTTGGCCAGTTGCTGAGGCCTTGGGGCCCAACTGCCTTTTGCTTTTAGCCTGCAGCCGTTTCCCCTCGGTTGTCTGACGACTGAAAATGGTGCGGAACTCTCGGGAGTATTGGTCGGGCATATCGATCGACATAGCTGTCTGACAAGCTAAGTCAAAAGTCAAGTTAGGGGTTGTCAAAAATTTATTCTGATACGTTCATTTTTCAATGACAGTGAATGGATAGCTTTTTTAAAGCTACAATGTACTCACTGATACCCTCGTCATTTAATTGATCACGTGTTCCAAAATGATAACTTGCAGCAATTTTGAGGGGCTCAGAACTGTAGTGCTGTTCTAACTTGGTTAGGATCTCCTTCAGTGGCGTGTTCTTCAGCTTGGCGGGAACAAGCACATTTTTCAGGGCTTCATACACCTCGGGGCCTGCTTCAGACAAAAAAATAGCCCGTTTCATTTCTAAAACCGCTCAATTACGGATTACATCATCGGGGACTTCGACATAACTATTCGCGGTGAAAAACATTTCTAGTCATTCCACATATGCTTCGAAAGACTCTCGGTCATGATGGAACTCACCCGAGCATCCTCCTATTCCCATAGGCGTGGCCATCTGGACTCTGGCACGCCGACAGTTCAGCCACATGTGCTCGAAATTTACCTCGGATTTTAAAGTTTTTCTGTGAAATAAAGAACCTCTAACAGTCTCCCTGTTGGTTGGCAGGATTATCCTCCAACAAAAATTTCAGTTAGGGTATCCGCAATCGCATCCTCATCGCCAATTCTGTGATATCTTGAGACAAAGCATATATGTACAACATCACAACATGGCTTCTGGTAAGAACTGTACTGTACATGGCTTTATTATTATATACATCAGTAGTCCATCAGGTGGCTCTATTACACCTACTCGGCAACTGTTCAGCTAGGGGGAAAAAATTTGGTTAATTTGCAAATCCCATTAGCACCCTATCGCGAGGCACAAAGCAACTAGTGCCTGGGCGCGGTGCCGCTAACGCCTCCCATGAAATTCAGTGGGAGGTTAGCAGTGGTGGTAACCGTCATTGCTGTGCGCAGCGCCCCGCTCGTGCCCCGGCCACGATCTTCAGTAGCACCCCCTGACGTACCGCCGGATGCTATGTCAAACAGGGTCAAGGGGGCCTACCTGTGGCCGGGGTGGCGTAAATTAAAGGGAAGTTGCTGGGCGGCCATTTTTGTTGCTGGCCGCCTGCGAGCACCAGCCCCCTCTGCCATCCCCGGCCTCCTCTGCAGCCCCCCCCCCCCCGCCCCGGCGCAGTGCCGGCTGCGCTCCGTGAGCCCGGCACTTCTCTTGAATGCCGGGCTATTTTGCTGGCTCTTTTTCCAATCAATAGTGGCCCAGCTGGGCCCCAGGTCTTGCTGCGCTAGGCCCCTCCCCTTTAATAAGGGGAGGAAGGCCTGCAGTACCGCGGCGCAACGTGCCACAGCGTGTGGCGATATTCACTTGCAGCGTCCCAAGAGGGAGGTGGGATGCTTCCAGTAGCTCCCCGCCTTCATCTTGGGGCACTACCGGTGAATTTTGGGCGCAGGGGCGCTAACTTTTTCATGGCGCTAGAAGTAGCACCCCGGAGAAGTTAGCGTCCCAATTTTTCCCTCCTAGTCTCCAAACACACAAGCCTACCCATGTTGTAGCACCGCACTCTGTGTTGCTACCATGTCTGTTTCTCTGCTGTGCGGCCCACGAAATGGGGCATTATTGCTTTCATTTTATTAACTCTGTAGTTAAAGTCTTAGAATTGAAAGACCTGCAAATGTAGCTGACAGGCGATATCTGCGAGGTTGTATTTGTCGTCTAATAAAATAGCTTGAGTAGTTCTAATCTTCTCATGGACACATCTCTATGTTTATTGTTTTCTGTGCTTGTAAATAGATACAGCAGTTTATGTTATGCCCTGAGATTGTGCTGTGGAGCCGTTTTGTGTCTTTGGTATGTTGAGCTAATAATACCTTATGTAAAACCAAGAGTGTAGGTCATGGAGGAGGTGAGCTTAAAAGCACGACCATTGTAATGTGAGGTTGGGTGATGAAGAATGGAGACAGCTGGAGGCTTGGGCTCGACTGACTGTAATGTGAGTGTCTTCTGCGGCAAAGCATCCTTTGTCATTTCAGTGTTTGCCGTGGGTATGTAACATTCAACTTTTAGTACACAAGTGTTTGACCCCGTGTACAAGAACGCGTCCTTGGCATATAGGCAACATAATGGCCCAGAAATTCGGGTCGGGGGCTTCCCGCGGGTGCAAGCCCCCGACCTGCACTTAACTTGCGCGCCGACCGTTGAGCTGTGGGCCCGCGTGGAATTCCGATCCGGGGCCTGCTCCAACTGCCGGCGCGCAGTGCTTGCATATCCCAGGGGCGCAGTTAGTTCGATGCATCCCCTGGGATCACGTGGGCCATGGAGAGCCAATCAGAGCAGGGAATGCTCCATTCATAAGATTGACAGGAAGAGCTGTCAAAACTTAAAAATACTACGGCCCCAAAATAGCACTAAATCTTCAAATACATTTTTTTTTTAAATCACATTTTTTAAATAAACTATAAATTACATGAAATAAGTATTTTAAACAATAATTTAAATTTTTGAAAAAAAAATTTAATTTTCTAACGGGGCTAAAAATAAACTCACCTTGCTTTAAAGTATTTAAAAATAATAAATCTGTGGAAAAAATGTTTTAATTTTAATTAATTCACCACTTACCTTGTAAAAAGCAGGCCTTACGCCTGCTTTTAACATGTCTAACTTCTGGAGACTTACCCTCCCGGGAAAACCTGCAAAAAAAACGTAAGTTTGATGCGCACGCGTAGCCTCTTCCGCGCACACGTTCGATCTCTGAACCCCTTCGTTCAGGGGAACGGAAGTGCCGGTTTCCCGGCCATGCGCAGTGCATGCAGGAAACCAGCACTTCCATTGGGCCTACGGGTGAGTACCCCGTGTGTACTAACCCGTGGAAACCCGAATTTCTGGGCCAATATTACAAAATTAACATTCCTAACACAATTTATTGCACACTGCATGTTCCCAGACTCACACAATGTGACTGATGGTCAGGTTGGTCTTTGCCAATGGTTAAGGCAGATCCTCTTCTCCACACGTATGAAACACATTGGCCCTTTGGAGGATGAGGTAAGGAGTATCACTTTGCAATTATCCTGGATACTTGGGTACTGGAGGCCTCATCTGATCTGTTTCCCCCTTTCCCCATACTCTGGAAGCAGCACATACAGAGCGATGACCAGCAGGATACTCAAAGGATATTTAGGCAGAGCTGAATGACAATTCCCTCAGCTATTGCCCACAGCTGGGGTGTAGCTTTAAGGAGGTGTGTGAATAGCAGCAATAGTGAAACCCAAGGACACGAGAAATAAATAAGTCATTAGGTCAATGTGCAGCCAAGCACATTCCCCTTCAAGGAAAAGAAACCAGTAGAGTTGAACAGGCTTGCCATCCAGCAGCCATTTTATATGGGCATTGAGCTCCAGCAGCCATTTTATATGGGCATTGAGCTCCAGCAGCCATTTTATATGGGCATTGAGCTCCAGGAGCCATTTATTATGGGCACTGAGCTCTAGCAGCCATTTTATATGGGCACTGAGCTCCAGCAGCCATTTTATATGGGCACTGAGCTCCAGCAGCCATTTTATATGGGCACTGATGTGCCTCAATAATTCCGAGACTCGATGTTAGCGAAACAAAACAAGGCTTTTATTAACTTAGAAGGTAACACGTAGTGGAGAGAGGTATCTTCCATCCGGAGGGCTGCAGTACTGGATATGAGGCCAGACTGAGCTTGCTTACATAGGGGCCAGGTATGGGCGGAGCCCTACACACAACACATTCCAATATACAATACAATGGTGAGGAAACGGAACTGGGGGAAGGGAAATGAAACTGAAACCGACCACAGTCACAGGCAGTGATGAATGGAATATTTCATCACAGGCACTGAGCTCCAGCAGCCATTTTATATCGGCATTGAGCTCCAGCAGCCATTTTATATGGGCATTGAGCTCCAGCAGCCATATTATATGGGCACTGAGCTCCAGCAGCCATTTTATATGGGCACTGAGCTCCAGCAGCCATTTTATATCGGCATTGCGCTCCAACAGCCATATTATATGGGCACTGAGCTCCAGCAGCCATTTTAAATGGGCACTGAGCTCCAGCAGCCATTTATTATGGGCACTGAGCTCCAGCAGCCATTTTATATGGGCATTGAGCTCCAGCAGCCATTTTAAATGGGCACTGAGCTCCAGCAGCCATTTTAAATGGACATTGAGCTCCAGCAGCCATTTATTATGGGCACTGAACTCCAGCAGCCATTTTATATGGGCACTGAGCTCCAGCAGCCATTTTATATGGGCACTATGCCCAAGCAGCCATTTTGTATGGGCACTGAGCTCCAGCAGCCATTTTATATGGGCACTGAGCTCCAGCAGCCATTTTATATGGGCACTGAGCTCCAGCAGCCATTTTATATGGGCACTGTGCTCCAGCAGCCATTTTATATGGGCATTGAGCTCCAGCAGCCATTTTATATGGGCATTGAGCTCCAGCAGCCATTTTATATGGGCATTGAGCTCCAGCAGCCACTTTATATGGGCATTGAGCTCCAGCAGCCATTTTATATGGGCACTGAGCTCCAGCAGCCATTTTATATGGGCATTGAGCTCCAACAGCCATTTTATATGGGCATTGAGCTCCAGCAGCCATTTTATATGGGCATTGAGCTCCAGCAGCCATTTTATATGGGCACTGAGCTCCAGCAGTGCTCTCAGACCCTTTCTTGTTCAACAATTATTGATTCTTTATTGACATGAACAGCTGCCATGTCTTTTTTGAAATTAATTCTCAGGATATGGATGTTGCTGGCAAGGCTGGCATTTATTGCCCATCCCGAGTTGTCCTGAGAAGGTGGTGGTGGGACTTCTCCGTGAACCATTGAGTAGTTTGATACAACTGAGTGGTTTGCTGGGCCACTTCAGAGGGCAGTTAAGAGTCAACATCGTTGGTGCGGGACTGGAGTCACATATAGGCCAGACCGGGTAAGGACGGCAGGTTTCCTTACCTAAAGGATATTAGTGAACCGGTTGGGTTTTTAATGACAATCCAATAGCTTCATGGACATGTTTACTGAGCCCAGCTTTTCATTTCGAGAATCCTTAAACTAAATTCAAATTCTCAAACTGACATGGCGGGATGTGAAACCACTCTCACTGGATTATTGGTCCAGGCCTCTGGATTATTCGTCCAACAAAATAACCACTACACTACTGTAACCATATTCGTCTGCTATTTCTGCCTTTCCCTCTGTCAGAGTATCCCAGTTTGCCTCTGTCAGAGTATCCCAGTTTCCCTGTGTCAGTGCATCCCAGTTTCCCTCTGTCAGTGTATCCCAGTTTCCCTCTGTCAGTGTATCACGGTTTCCCTCTGTCAGTGAATCCCAGTTTCGCTCTGTCAGTGAATCCCAGTTTTGCTCTGTCAGTGAATCCCGGTTTCATTCTGTCAGTGTATCCCGGTTTTGCTCTGTCAGTGAATCCCGGTTTCACTCTGTCAGTGTATCCCAGTTTCCCTCTGTCAGTGTATCCCTGTTTCCCTCTGTCAGTGTATCCCTGTTTCCCTCTGTCATTGTATCCCAGTTTCCCTCTGTCAGTGAATCCCAGTTTCCCTCTGTCAGTGAATCCCAGTTTTGCTCTGTCATTGAATCCCGGTTTCATTCTGTCAGTGAATCCCGGTTTCGCTCTGTCAGTGTATCCCGGTTTCGCTCTGTCAGTATATCCCAGTTTCCCTCTGTCAGTGAATCCCAGTTTCCCTCTG
Organism: Somniosus microcephalus; assembly: GCF_052327205.1. Classification (NCBI taxonomy): domain Eukaryota; kingdom Metazoa; phylum Chordata; class Chondrichthyes; order Squaliformes; family Somniosidae; genus Somniosus; species Somniosus microcephalus. Next base: position 18,172,218 of record NC_141006.1, on the reverse strand, counting down.
TCAGTGTATCCCAGTTTCCCTGTCAGTGTATCCCAGTTTCCCTGTCAGTGTGTCCCAGTTTCCCTCTGTCACTGAATCCCAGTTTCCCTCTGTCAGTGTATCCCGGTTTTCCTCTGGCAGTGAATCCCAGTTACCCTCTTTCAGTGAATCCCAGTTTCCCTCTGTCAGTGTATCCCAGTTTCCCTCTGTCAGTGTATCCCAGTTTCCCTCTGTCAGTGTATCACGGTTTCCCTCTGTCAGTGAATCCCAGTTCGCTCTGTCAGTGAATCCCAGTTTTGCTCTGTCAGTGAATCCCGGTTTCATTCTGTCAGTGAATCCCAGTTTCGCTCTGTCAGTGTATCCCAGTTTCCCTCTGTCAGTGTATCCCAGTTTCCCTCTGTCAGAGTATCCCAGTTTCCCTCTGTCATTGTATCCCAGTTTCCCTCTGTCAGTGTATCCCAGTTTCCCTCTGTCAGTGAATCCCAGTTTCCCTCTGTCAGTGTATCCCAGTTTCGCTCTGTCAGTGAATCCCAGTTTTGCTCTGTCATTGAATCCCGGTTTCATTCTGTCAGTGAATCCCGGTTTCGCTCTGTCAGTGAATCCCAGTTTCCCTCTGTCAGTGTATCCCAGTTTCCCTGTCAGTGTATCCCAGTTTCCCTCTGTCAGTGAATCCCAGTTTCCCTCTGTCAGTGAATCCCGGTTTCGCTCTGATTGTGTATCCCAGTTTCCCTCTGTCACTGAATCCCAGTTTCCCTCTGTCAGTGTATCCCGGTTTTCCTCTGGCAGTGAATCCCAGTTACCCTCTTTCAGTGAATCCCAGTTTCCCTCTGTCAGTGTATCCCAGTTTCCCTCTGTCAGTGTATCCCAGTTTCCCTCTGTCAGTGTATCCCGGTTTCCCTCTGTCAGTGAATCCCGGTTTCGGTCTATTTGTGTATCCCAGTTTCGCTCTGTCTATGTATCCCAGTTTTCCACTGGCAGTGAATCCCAGTTTCCCTCTGTCAGTGAATCCCAGTTTCCCTCTGTCAGTATATCCCAGTTTCCCTCTGTCAGTGTATCCCAGTTTCCCTCTGTCAGTGAATCCCAGTTTCCCTCTGTCAGTGTATCCCAGTTTCGCTCTGCCAGTGAATCCCAGTTTTGCTCTGTCAGTGAATCCCAGTTTCACTCTGTCAGTGAATCCCGGTTTCGCTCTGTCAGTGTATCCCTGTTTCCCTCTGTCAGTGAATCCCAGTTTCGCTCTGTCAGTGAATCCCAGTTTTGCTCTGTCAGTGAATCCCGGTTTCGCTCTGTCAGTGAATCCCAGTTTTGCTCTGTCAGTGAATCCCGGTTTCACTCTGTCAGTGCATCCCGGTTAAGCTCTGTCAGTGTATCCAGTTTCCCTCTGTCAGTGTATCCCAGTTTCCCTCTGTCAGTTTATCCCAGTTTCCCTGTCAGTGTATCCCAGTTTCCCTCTGTCAGTGTATCCCAGTTTCCCTGTGTCAGTGCATCTCAGTTTCCCTCTGTCAGTGCATCCCAGTTTCCCTCTGTCAGTGAATCCCAGTTTCCCTCTGTCAGTGTATCCCAGTTTCTCTCTGTCAGTGTATCCCAGTTTCGCTCTGTCAGTGTATCCCAGTTTCCCTCTGTCAGTGTATCCCAGTTTCCCTCTGTCAGTGAATCCCAGTTTGCCTGTGTCAGTGTATTCCAGTTTCCCTCTGTCAGTGTATCCCAGTTTCCCTCTGTCTGTGAATCCCAGTTTCCCTCTGTCAGTGTATCCCAGTTTCCCTCTGTCTGTGAATCCCAGTTTCCCTCTGTCAGTGTATCCCAGTTTCCCTCTGTCTGTGAATCCCAGTTTCCCTCTGTCAGTGTATTCCAGTTTCCCTCTGTCAGTGTATCCCAGTTTCCCTCTGTCTGTGAATCCCAGTTTCCCTCTGTCAGTGTATCCTAGTTTCCCTGTGTCAGTGCATCCCAGTTTCCCTCTGTCAGTGTATACCAGTTTCCCTCTGTCAGTGTATCACGGTTTCCCTCTGTCAGTGAATCCCAGTTTCGCTCTGTCAGTAAATCCCAGTTTTGCTCTGTCAGTGAATCCCGGTTTCATTCTGTCAGTGAATCCCGGTTTCGCTCTGTCAGTGTACCCCGGTTTTGCTCTGTCAGTGAATCCCGGTTTCACTCTGTCAGTGTATCCCAGCTTCCCTCTGTCAGTGTATCCCGGTTTCCATCTGTCAGTGTATCCCAGTTTCCCTCTGTCAGTGTAGCGCAGTTTCCCTCTGTCAGTGTATCCCAGTTTCCCTCTGTCAGTGTATCCCAGTTTCCCTCTGTCAGTGTATCCCAGTTTCCCTCTGTCAGTGTATCCCAGTTTCCCTCTGTTTGTGTATCCCGCTTTCGCTCTGTCAGTGTATCCCAGTTTCCCTCTGTCAGTGTATCCCGGTTTCCCTCTGTCAGTGAATCCCAGTTTCCCTCTGTCAGTGAATCCCAGTTTCCCTCTGTCAGTGTATCCCAGTTTCGCTCTGTCTGTGTATCCAAGTTTCCCTCTGTCAGTGAATCCCAGTTTCCCTCTGTCAGTGTATCCCAGTTTTCCTCTGTCAGTGAATCCCAGTTTCCCTCTGTCAGTGTATCCCACTTTCCCTCTGTCAGTGTATCCCAGTTTCCTTCTGTCAGTGTATCCCAGTTTCCCTCTGTCAGTGTATCCCGGTTTCCCTCTGTCACTGAATCCCAGTTTCCCTCTGTCACTGTATCCCGGTTTTCCTCTGGCAGAGAATCCCAGTTACCCTCTGTCAGTGCAGCGCAGTTTCCCTCTGTCAGTGTATCCCAGTTTCCCTCTGTCAGTGTATCCCAGTTTCCCTCTGTCAGTGTATCCCAGTTTCCCTCTGTTTGTGTATCCCGGTTTCGCACTGTCAGTGTATCCCAGTTTCCCTCTGTCAGTGTATCCCGGTTTCCCTCTGTCAGTGAATCCCAGTTTCCCTCTGTCAGTGAATCCCAGTTTCCCTCTGTCAGTGTATCCCAGTTTCCCTCTGTCAGTGTATCCCAGTTTCCCTCTGTCAGTGTATCCCAGTTTCCCTCTATCAGTGTATCCCAGTTTCCCTCTGTCAGTGTATCCCAGTTTCCCTCTGTCAGTGCATCCCAGTTTCCCTGTCAGTGTATCCCTGTTTCCCTCTGTCAGTGAATCCCAGTTTCCCTCTGTCAGTGTATCCCACTTTCCCTCTGTCAGTGTATCCCAGTTTCCTTCTGTCAGTGAATCCCAGTTTCCCTCTGTCAGTGTATCCCAGTTTCCCTCTGTCAGTGTATCCCGGTTTCCCTCTGTCAGTATATCCCAGTTTCCCTCTGTCAGTGTATCCCAGTTTCCCTCTGTCAGTGAATCCCAGTTTCCTTCTGTCAATGTATCCCAGTTTCCCTCTGTCAGTGTATCCCACTTTCCCTCTGTCAGTGTATCCCAGTTTCCCTCTGTCAGTGAATCCCAGTTTCCCTCTGTCAGTGTATCCCAGTTTCCCACTGTCAGTGTATCCCAGTTTCGTTCTGTCAGTGAATCCCTGTTCCCCTCTGTCAGTGTATCCCGGTGTCGCTCTGTCAGTGTATCCCAGTTTCCCTCTGTCAGTGTATCCCAGTTTCCCTCTGTTTGTTTATCCCGGTTTCCCTCTGTTTGTGTATCCCGGTTTCGCACTGTCAGTGAATCCCAGTTTTGCTCTGTCAGTGAATCCCAGTTTCATTCTGTCAGTGAATCCCAGTTTCGCTCTGTCAGTGTACCCCGGTTTTGCTCTGTCAGTGAATCCCGGTTTCACTCTGTCAGTGTATCCCAGTTTCCCTCTGTCAGTGTATCCCGGTTTCCCTCTGTCAGTGAATCCCGGTTTCGCTCTATTTGTGTATCCCAGTTTCGCTCTGTCTATGTATCCCAGTTTTCCACTGGCAGTGAATCCCAGTTTCCCTCTGTCAGTGAATCCCAGTTTCCCTCTGTCTGTGAATCCCAGTTTCCCTCTGTCAGTGTATCCTAGTTTCCCTCTGTCAGTGAATCCCAGTTTCGCTCTGTCAGTGAATCCCAGTTTTGCTCTGTCAGTGAATCCCGGTTTCATTCTGTCAGTGAATCCCGGTTTCGCTCTGTCAGTGTACCCCGGTTTTGCTCTGTCAGTGAATCCCGGTTTCACTCTGTCAGTGTATCCCAGCTTCCCTCTGTCAGTGTATCCCGGTTTCCCTCTGTCAGTGAATCCCAGTTTCCATCTGTCAGTGTATCCCAGTTTCCCACTGTCAGTGTATCCCAGTTTCGTTCTGTCAGTGAATCCCTGTTCCCCTCTGTCAGTGAATCCCAGATTCCCTCTGTCAGTGTATCCCAGTTTCGCTCTGTCAGTGAATCCCAGTTTCCCTCTGTCAGTGTATCCCGGTGTCGCTCTGTCAGTGTATCCCAGTTTCCCTCTGTCAGTGTATCCCAGTTTCCCTCTGTCAGTGAATCCCAGTTTTGCTCTGTCAGTGAATCCCGGTTTCGTTCTGTCAGTGAATCCCGGTTTCGCTCTGTCAGTGTACCCCGGTTTTGCTCTGTCAGTGTACCCCGGTTTTGCTCTGTCAGTGAATCCCAGTTTCCCTCTGTTTGTGTATCCCGGTTTCGCACTGTCAGTGAATCCCAGTTTCCCTCTGTCAGTGTATCCCAGTTTCCCACTGTCAGTGTATCCCAGTTTCGTTCTGTCAGTGAATCCCAGTTTCCCTCTGTCAGTGTATCCCGGTGTCGCTCTGTCAGTGTATCCCAGTTTCCCTCTGTCAGTGTATCCCAGTTTCCCTCTGTCAGTGTATCCCGGTTTCCCTCTGTCAGTGAATCCCAGTTTCCCTCTGTCAGTGAATCCCAGTTTCCCTCTGTCAGTGTATCCCAGTTTCGCTCTGTCTGTGTATCCAAGTTTTCCTCTGTCAGTGAATCCCAGTTTCCCTCTGTCAGTGTATCCCAGTTTTCATCTGTCAGTGAATCCCAGTTTCCCTCTGTCAGTGTATCCCACTTTCCCTCTGTCAGTGTATCCCAGTTTCCTTCTGTCAGTGTATCCCAGTTTCCCTCTGTCAGTGTATCCCGGTTTCCCTCTGTCAGTGTATCCCAGTTTGCCTCTGTCAGTGTATCCCAGTTTCCCTCTGTCAGTGAATCCCAGTTTTGCTCTGTCAGTGAATCCCGGTTTCATTCTGTCACTGAATCCCGGTTTCGCTCTGTCAGTGTATCCCGGTTTTGCTCTGTCAGTGGATCCCAGTTTCGCTCTGTCAGTGTATCCCAGTTTCCCTCTGCCAGTGAATCCCAGGTCCCTCTGTCAGTGTATCCCAGTTTCCCTGCAAGTGTATCTCAGTTTCCATCTGTCAGTGAATCCCAGTTTCCCTTTGTCAGTGTATCCCAGTATCCCTCTGTCACTGTATCCCGGTTTTCCTCTGGCAGAGAATCCCAGTTACCCTCTGTCAGTGAATCCCAGTTTCCCTCTGTCAGTGCAGCGCAGTTTCCCTCTGTCAGTGTATCCCAGTTTCCCTCTGTCAGTGTATCCCAGTTTCCCTCTGTCAGTGTATCCCAGTTTCCCTCTGTTTGTGTATCCCGGTTTCGCACTGTCAGTGTATCCCAGTTTCCCTCTGTCAGTGTATCCCAGTTTCCCTCTATCAGTGTATCCCAGTTTCCCTCTGTCAGTGTATCCCAGTTTCCCTCTGTCAGTGTATCCCAGTTTCCCTGTCAGTGTATCCCAGTTTCCCTCTGTCAGTGCATCCCAGTTTCCCTCTGTCAGTGTATCCCTGTTTCCCTCTGTCAGTGAATCCCAGTTTCCCTCTGTCAGTGTATCCCAGTTTCGCTCTGTCTGTGTATCCCAGTTTCCCTCTGTCAGTGTATCCCAGTTTCCCTCTGTTTGTGTATCCCGGTTTCGCACTGTCAGTGTATCCCAGTTTCCCTCTGTCAGTGAATCCCAGTTTTGCTCTGTCAGTGAATCCCGGTTTCATTCTGTCAGTGAATCCCGGTTTCGCTCTGTCAGTGTACCCCGGTTTTGCTCTGTCAGTGAATCCCAGTTTCTCTCTGTTTGTGTATCCCGGTTTCGCACTGTCAGTGAATCCCAGTTTCCCTCTGTCAGTGAATCCCAGTTTCCCTCTGTCAGTGTATCCCGGTGTCGCTCTGTCAGTGTATCCCAGTTTCCCTCTGTCAGTGTAGCGCAGTTTCCCTCTGTCAGTGTATCCCAGTTTCCCTCTGTCAGTGTATCCCAGTTTCCCTCTGTCAGTGTATCCCAGTTTCCCTCTGTCAGTGTATCCCGGTTTCCCTCTGTCAGTGAATCCCAGTTTCCCTCTGTCAGTGAATCCCAGTTTCCCTCTGTCAGTGTATCCCAGTTTCGCTCTGTCTGTGTATCCAAGTTTCCCGCTGTCAGTGAATCCCAGTTTCCCTCTGTCAGTGTATCCCACTTTCCCTCTGTCAGTGTATCCCAGTTTCCTTCTGTCAGTGTATCCCAGTTTCCCTCTGTCAGTGTATCCCGGTTTCCCTCTGTCAGTGTATCCCAGTTTGCCTCTGTCAGTGTATCCCAGTTTCCCTCTGTCAGTGAATCCCAGTTTTGCTCTGTCAGTGAATCCCGGTTTCATTCTGTCACTGAATCCCGGTTTCGCTCTGTCAGTGTATCCCGGTTTTGCTCTGTCAGTGGATCCCAGTTTCGCTCTGTCAGTGTATCCCAGTTTCCCTCTGCCAGTGAATCCCAGGTCCCTCTGTCAGTGTATCCCAGTTTCCCTGCAAGTGTATCTCAGTTTCCATCTGTCAGTGAATCCCAGTTTCCCTCTGTCAGTGTATCCCAGTATCCCTCTGTCAGTGTATCCCGGTTTCCCTCTGTCAGTGAATCCCGGTTTCGCTCTGTTTGTGTATCCCAGTTTCCCTCTGTCACTGAATCCCAGTTTCCCTCTGTCACTGTATCCCGGTTTTCCTCTGGCAGAGAATCCCAGTTACCCTCTGTCAGTGAATCCCAGTTTCCCTCTGTCAGTGTATCCCAGTTTCCCTCTGTCAGTGCAGCGCAGTTTCCCTCTGTCAGTGTATCCCAGTTTCCCTCTGTCAGTGTATCCCAGTTTCCCTCTGTCAGTGTATCCCAGTTTCCCTCTGCTTGTGTATCCCGGTTTCGCACTGTCAGTGTATCCCAGTTTCCCTCTGTCAGTGTATCCCGGTTTCCCTCTGTCAGTGAATCCCAGTTTCCCTCTGTCAGTGAATCCCAGTTTCCCTCTGTCAGTGTATCCCAGTTTCCCTCTGTCAGTGTATCCCAGTTTCCCTCTGTCAGTGTATCCCAGTTTCCCTCTATCAGTGTATCCCAGTTTCCCTCTGTCAGTGTATCCCAGTTTCCCTCTGTCAGTGTATCCCAGTTTCCCTGTCAGTGTATCCCAGTTTCCCTCTGTCAGTGCATCCCAGTTTCCCTCTGTCAGTGTATCCCTGTTTCCCTCTGTCAGTGAATCCCAGTTTCCCTCTGTCAGTGTATCCCAGTTTCGCTCTGTCTGTGTATCCAAGTTTCCCTCTGTCAGTGAATCCCAGTTTCCCTCTGTCAGTGTATCCCAGTTTTCCTCTGTCAGTGAATCCCAGTTTCCCTCTGTCAGTGTATCCCACTTTCCCTCTGTCAGTGTATCCCAGTTTCCCTCTGTCAGTGAATCCCAGTTTCCCTCTGTCAGTGTATCCCAGTTTCGCTCTGTCAGTGAATCCCAGTTTTGCTCTGTCAGTGAATCCCGGTTTCATTCTGTCAGTGAATCCCGGTTTCGCTCTGTCAGTGTATCCCAGTTTCCCACTGTCAGTGTATCCCAGTTTCGTTCTGTCAGTGAATCCCTGTTCCCCTCTGTCAGTGAATCCCAGTTTCCCTCTGTCAGTGTATCCCAGTTTCCCACTGTCAGTGTATCCCAGTTTCGTTCTGTCAGTGAATCCCTGTTCCCCTCTGTCAGTGAATCCCAGTTTCCCTCTGTCAGTGTATCCCGGTGTCGCTCTGTCAGTGTATCCCAGTTTCCCTCTGTCAGTGTATCCCAGTTTCCCTCTGTTTGTTTATCCCGGTTTCCCTCTGTTTGTGTATCCCGGTTTCGCACTGTCAGTGAATCCCAGTTTTGCTCTGTCAGTGAATCCCACTTTCATTCTGTCAGTGAATCCCGGTTTCGCTCTGTCAGTGTACCCCGGTTTTGCTCTGTCAGTGAATCCCGGTTTCACTCTGTCAGTGAATCCCAGTTTCCCTCTGTCAGTGTATCCCAGTTTCCCTGTCAGTGTATCCCAGTTTCCCTGTCAGTGTATCCCGGTTTTCCTCTGGCAGTGAATCCCAGTTACCCTCTTTCAGTGAATCCCAGTTTCCCTCTGTCAGTGTATCCCAGTTTCCCTCTGTCAGTGTATCCCAGTTTCCCTCTGTCAGTGTATCACGGTTTCCCTCTGTCAGTGTATCACGGTTTCCCTCTGTCAGTGAATCCCAGTTCGCTCTGTCAGTGAATCCCAGTTTTGCTCTGTCAGTGAATCCCGGTTTCATTCTGTCAGTGAATCCCGGTTTCGCTCTGTCAGTGTATCCCGGTTTCGCTCTGTCAGTGTATCCCAGTTTCCCTCTGTCAGTGTATCCCTGTTTCCCTCTGTCAGTATATCCCAGTTTCCCTCCGTCAGTCTAACCCAGTTTCCCTCTGTCAGTGTATCCCAGTTTCCCTCTGTCAGTGTATCCCAGTTTCCCTCTGTCAGAGTATCCCAGTTTCCCTCTGTCATTGTATCCCAGTTTCCCTCTGTCAGTGTATCCCAGTTTCCCTCTGTCAGTGAATCCCAGTTTCCCTCTGTCAGTGTATCCCAGTTTCGCTCTGTCAGTGAATCCCAGTTTTGCTCTGTCATTGAATCCCGGTTTCATTCTGTCAGTGAATCCCGGTTTCGCTCTGTCAGTGAATCCCAGTTTCCCTCTGTCAGTGTATCCCAGTTTCCCTGTCAGTGTATCCCAGTTTCCCTCTGTCAGTGAATCCCGGTTTCGCTCTGATTGTGTATCCCAGTTTCCCTCTGTCACTGAATCCCAGTTTCCCTCTGTCAGTGTATCCCGGTTTTCCTCTGGCAGTGAATCCCAGTTACCCTCTTTCAGTGAATCCCAGTTTCCCTCTGTCAGTGTATCCCAGTTTCCCTCTGTCAGTGAATCCCAGTTTCCCTCTGTCAGTGTATCCCAGTTTCGCTCTGCCAGTGAATCCCAGTTTTGCTCTGTCAGTGAATCCCAGTTTCGCTCTGTCAGTGAATCCCAGTTTTGCTCTGTCAGTGAATCCCGGTTTCGCTCTGTCAGTGAATCCCAGTTTCGCTCTGTCAGTGAATCCCGGTTTCACTCTGTCAGTGCATCCCGGTTAAGCTCTGTCAGTGTATCCAGTTTCCCTCTGTCAGTGTATCCCAGTTTCCCTCTGTCAGTTTATCCCAGTTTCCCCGTCAGTGTATCCCAGTTTCCCTCTGTCAGTGTATCCCAGTTTCCCTGTGTCAGTGCATCTCAGTTTCCCTCTGTCAGTGAATCCCAGTTTCCCTCTGTCAGTGAATCCCAGTTTCTCTCTGTCAGTGTATCCCAGTTTTGCTCTGTCAGTGTATCCCAGTTTCCCTCTGTCAGTGAATCCCAGTTTCCCTCTGTCAGTGAATCCCAGTTTCCCTCTGTCAGTGAATCCCAGTTTGCCTGTGTCAGTGTATTCCAGTTTCCCTCTGTCAGTGTATCCCAGTTTCCCTCTGTCTGTGAATCCCAGTTTCCCTCTGTCAGTGTATCCTAGTTTCCCTCTGTCAGTGAATCCCAGTTTCGCTCTGTCAGTGAATCCCAGTTTTGCTCTGTCAGTGAATCCCGGTTTCATTCTATCAGTGAATCCCGGTTTCGCTCTGTCAGTGTACCCCGGTTTTGCTCTGTCAGTGAATCCCGGTTTCACTCTGTCAGTGTATCCCAGCTTCCCTCTGTCAGTGTATCCCGGTTTCCCTCTGTCAGTGAATCCCTGTTCCCCTCTGTCAGTGAATCCCAGTTTCCCTCTGTCAGTGTATCCCGGTGTCGCTCTGTCAGTGTATCCCAGTTTCCCTCTGTCAGTGTATCCCAGTTTCCCTCTGTCAGTGTATCCCAGTTTCCCTCTGTTTGTGTATCCCGGTTTCGCACTGTCAGTGTATCCCAGTTTCCCTCTGTCAGTGAATCCCAGTTTTGCTCTGTCAGTGAATCCCGGTTTCGTTCTGTCAGTGAATCCCGGTTTCGCTCTGTCAGTGTACCCCGGTTTTGCTCTGTCAGTGTACCCCGGTTTTGCTCTGTCAGTGAATCCCAGTTTCCCTCTGTTTGTGTATCCCGGTTTCGCACTGTCAGTGAATCCCAGTTTCCCTCTGTCAGTGTATCCCAGTTTCCCTCTGTCAGTGTATCCCAGTTTCCCTCTGTCAGTGTATCCCAGTTTCCCTCTGTCAGTGTATCCCAGTTTCCCTCTGTCAGTGAATCCCAGTTTCCCTCTATCAGTGTATCCCAGATTCCCTCTGTCAGTGTATCCCAGTTTCCCTCTGTCAGTGTATCCCAGTTTCGTTCTGTCAGTGAATCCCAGTTCCCCTCTGTCAGTGAATCCCAGATTCCCTCTGTCAGTGTATCCCGGTTTCGCTCTGTCAGTGTATCCCAGTTTCCCTCTGTCAGTGTACCCCGGTTTCCCTCTGTCAGTGTATCCCAGTTTCCCTCTGTCAGTGTATCCCAGTTTCCCTCTGTCAGTGTATCCCAGTTTCCCTCTGTCAGTGTACCCCAGTTTCCCTCTGTCAGTGAATCCCAGTTTCCCTCTGTCAGTGAATCCCAGTTTCCCTCTGTCAGTGTATCCCAGTTTCCCTCTGTCACTGTATCCCACTTTCCCTCTGTCAGTGTATCCCAGTTTCGCTCTGTCAGTGAATCCCAGTATTGCTCTGTCAGTGAATCCCGGTTTCATTCTGTCAGTGAATCCCGGTTTCGCTCTGTCAGTGTATCCCAGTTTCGCTCTGTCAGTGTATCCCAGTTTCGCTCTGTCTGTGCATCCCAGTTTCCCTCTGTCAGTGTATCCCAGTTTCCCTGTCAGTGTATCCCAGTTTCGCTCTGTCAGTGAATCCCAGGTCCCTCTGTCAGTGTATCCCAGTTTCCCTGTCAGTGTATCCCAGTGTCCCTCTGTCAGTGTATCCCAGTATCCCTCTGTCAGTGTATCCCAGTTTTCCTCTGGCAGTGAATCCCAGTTTCCCTCTGTCAGTGAATCCCAGTTTCCCTCTGTAAGTGTATGCCAGGTTCCCTCTGTCAGTGTATCCCAGTTTCCCTCCGTCAGTGTATCCCAGTTTCCCTCTGTCAGTGAATCCCAGTTTCCCTCTCTCAGTGTATCCCAGTTTCCCTGTCAGTGAATCCCAGTTTCCCTCTGTCAGTGTATCCCAGTTTCCCTCTGTCAGTGTATCCCAGATTCCCTCTGTCAGTGAATCCCAGTTTCCCTGTCAGTGAATCCCAGTTTCCCTCTGTCAGTGTATCCCACTTTCCCTCTTTCAGTGTATCCCGGTTTCGCACTGTTAGTGTATCCCAGTTTCCCTCTGTCAGTGAATCCCAGTTTCGCTCTGTCAGTGTATCCCAGTTTCCCTCTGCCAGTGAATCCCAGTTTCCCTCTGTCAGTGAATCCCAGTCTCCCTCTGTCAGTGAATCCCAGTTTCCCTCTGTCAGTGTATCCCGGTTTCCCTCTGTCAGTATATCCCAGTTTCCCTCTGTCAGTGTATCCCAGTTTCCCTCTGTCAGTGTATCCCAGTTTCCCTGTCAGTGTATCCTAGTTTCCCTCTGTCAGTGTATCCCAGTTTCGCTCTGTCAGTGAATCCAAGTTTCCCTCTGTCAGTGAATCCCAGTTTCCCTCTGTAAGTGTATCCCAGTTTCCCTCTGTCAGTGTATCCCAGTTTCCCTCTGTCAGTGTATCCCAGTTTCCCTCTGTCAGTGTATCCCAGTTTCCCTCTGTCAGTGAATCCCAGTTTTCCTCTGTCAGAATATCCCAGATTCCCTGTCGGTGTATCCAACTTTCGCTCTGTCAGTGTATCCCAGTTTCCCTCTGTCAGTGTATCCCAGTTTCCCTCTGTCAGTGTATCCCAGTTTCCCTCTGTCAGTGTATCCCAGTTTCCCTCGGTCAGTGTATCCCAGTTTCCCTCTGTCAGTGTATCCCAGTTTTCCTTTGTCCGTGTATCCCAGTTTCCCTCTGTCAGTGTATCCCAGTTTCCCTCTGTCAGTGTATCCCGGTTTCCCTCTGTCTGTGTATCCCAGTTTCCCTCTATCAGTGTATCCCAGTTTCCTTCTGTCAGTGTATCCCAGTTTCCCTCTGTCAGTGTATCCCAGTTTCCCTCTGTCAGTGTATCCCAGTTTCCCTCTGTCAGTGTATCCCAGTTTCCCTCTGTCAGTGTATCCCAGTTTCCCTGTGTCAGTGCATCCCAGTTTCCCTGTCAGTGTATCCAACTTTCGCTCTGTCAGTGAATCCCAGTTTCCCTCTGTCAGTGTATCCCAGTTTCCCTCTGTCAGTGTATCCCAGTTTCCCTCGGTCAGTGTATCCCAGTTTCCCTCTGTCAGTGTATCCCAGTTTTCCTTTGTCCGTGTATCCCAGTTTCCCTCTGTCAGTGAATCCCAGTTTCCCTCTGTCAGTGTATCCCAGTTTCGCTCTGTCAGTGAATCCCAGTTTTGCTCTGTCATTGAATCCCGGTTTCATTCTGTCAGTGAATCCCGGTTTCGCTCTGTCAGTGTATCCCGGTTTCGCTCTGTCAGTATATCCCAGTTTCCCTCTGTCAGTGAATCCCAGTTTCCCTCTGTCAGTGTATCCCGGTTTTCCTCTGGCAGTGAATCCCAGTTACCCTCTTTCAGTGAATCCCAGTTTCCCTCTGTCAGTGTTTCCCAGTTTCCCTCTGTCAGTGTATCCCAGTTTCCCTCTGTCAGTGTACCCCAGTTTCCCTCTGTCAGTGTATCACGGTTTCCCTCTGTCAGTGAATCCCAGTTCGCTCTGTCAGTGAATCCCAGTTTTGCTCTGTCAGTGAATCCCGGTTTCATTCTGTCAGTGAATCCCGGTGTCGCTCTGTCAGTGTATCCCGGTTTCGCTCTGTCAGTGTATCCCAGTTTCCCTCTGTCAGTGTATCCCTGTTTCCCTCTGTCAGTATATCCCAGTTTCCCTCCGTCAGTCTAACCCAGTTTCCCTCTGTCAGTGAATCCCAGTTTCCCTCTGTCAGTGTATCCCAGTTTCCCTCTGTCAGTGAATCCCAGTTTCCCTCTGTCAGTGTATCCCAGTTTCGCTCTGTCAGTGAATCCCAGTTTTGCTCTGTCATTGAATCCCGGTTTCATTCTGTCAGTGAATCCCGGTTTCGCTCTGTCAGTGTATCCCGGTTTCGCTCTGTCAGTATATCCCAGTTTCCCTCTGTCAGTGAATCCCAGTTTCCCTCTGTCAGTGTATCCCAGTTTCCCTGTCAGTGTATCCCAGTTTCCCTGTCAGTGTGTCGCAGTTTCCCTCTGTCACTGAATCCCAGTTTCCCTCTGTCAGTGTATCCCGGTTTTCCTCTGGCAGTGAATCCCAGTTACCCTCTTTCAGTGAATCCCAGTTTCCCTCTGTCAGTGTATCCCAGTTTCCCTCTGTCAGTGTATCCCAGTTTCCCTCTGTCAGTGTACCCCAGTTTCCCTCTGTCAGTGTATCCCAGTTTCCCTCTGTCAGTGTATCCCAGTTTCCCTCTGTCAGTGTATCACGGTTTCCCTCTGTCAGTGAATCCCAGTTCGCTCTGTAAGTGAATCCCAGTTTTGCTCTGTCAGTGAATCCCGGTTTCATTCTGTCAGTGAATCCCGGTTTCGCTCTGTCAGTGTATCCCGGTTTCGCTCTGTCAGTGTATCCCAGTTTCCCTCTGTCAGTGTATCCCTGTTTCCCTCTGTCAGTATATCCCAGTTTCCCTCCGTCAGTCTAACCCAGTTTCCCTCTGTCAGTGAATCCCAGTTTCGCTCTGTCAGTGTATCCCAGTTTCCCTCTGTCAGTGTATCCCAGTTTCGCTCTGTCAGTGAATCCCAGTTTTGCTCTGTCATTGAATCCCGGTTTCATTCTGTCAGTGAATCCCGGTTTCGCTCTGTCAGTGAATCCCAGTTTCCCTCTGTCAGTGTATCCCAGTTTCCCTGTCAGTGTATCCCAGTTTCCCTCTGTCAGTGTGTCCCAGTTTCCCTCTGTCAGTGTATCCCAGCTTCCCTCTGTCAGTGAATCCCAGTTTCCCTCTGTCAGTGAATCCCGGTTTCGCTCTGATTGTGTATCCCAGTTTCCCTCTGTCACTGAATCCCAGTTTCCCTCTGTCAGTGTATCCCGGTTTTCCTCTGGCAGTGAATCCCAGTTACCCTCTTTCAGTGAATCCCAGTTTCCCTCTGTCAGTGTATCCCAGTTTCCCTCTGTCAGTGAATCCCAGTTTCCCTCTGTCAGTGTATCCCAGTTTCCCTCTGTCAGTGTATCCCGGTTTCCCTCTGTCAGTGAATCCCGGTTTCGCTCTATTTGTGTATCCCAGTTTCGCTCTGTCTATGTATCCCAGTTTTCCACTGGCAGTGAATCCCAGTTTCCCTCTGTCAGTGAATCCCAGTTTCCCTCTGTCAGTATATCCCAGTTTCCCTCTATCAGTGTATCCCAGTTTCCCTCTGTCAGTGAATCCCAGTTTCCCTCTGTCAGTGTATCCCAGTTTCGCTCTGCCAGTGAATCCCAGTTTTGCTCTGTCAGTGAATCCCAGTTTCACTCTGTCAGTGAATCCCGGTTTCGCTCTGTCAGTGTATCCCTGTTTCCCTCTGTCAGTGAATCTCAGTTTCGCTCTGTCAGTGAATCCCAGTTTTGCTCTGTCAGTGAATCCCGGTTTCGCTCTGTCAGTGAATCCCAGTTTTGCTCTGTCAGTGAATCCCGGTTTCACTCTGTCAGTGCATCCCGGTTAAGCTCTGTCAGTGTATCCAGTTTCCCTCTGTCAGTGTATCCCAGTTTCCCTCTGTCAGTTTATCCCAGTTTCCCTGTCAGTGTATCCCAGTTTCCCTCTGTCAGTGTATCCCAGTTTCCCTGTGTCAGTGCATCCCAGTTTCCCTCTGTCAGTGCATCCCAGTTTCCCTCTGTCAGTGTATCCCAGTTTCTCTCTGTCAGTGTATCCCAGTTTCCCTCTGTCAGTGTATCCCAGTTTCCCTCTGTCAGTGTATCCCAGTTTCCCTCTGTCAGTGAATCCCAGTTTCCCTCTGTCAGTGAATCCCAGTTTGCCTGTGTCAGTGTATTCCAGTTTCCCTCTGTCAGTGTATCCCAGTTTCCCTCTGTCTGTGAATCCCAGTTTCCCTCTGTCAGTGTATCCTAGTTTCCCTGTGTCAGTGCATCCCAGTTTCCCTCTGTCAGTGTATACCAGTTTCCCTCTGTCAGTGTATCACGGTTTCCCTCTGTCAGTGTATCCCGGTTTCCCTCTGTCAGTGAATCCCAGTTTCCCTCTGTCAGTGAATCCCAGTTTCCCACTGTCAGTGTATCCCAGTTTCGTTCTGTCAGTGAATCCCTGTTCCCCTCTGTCAGTGAATCCCAGATTCCCTCTGTCAGTGTATCCCAGTTTCGCTCTGTCAGTGAATCCCAGTTTCCCTCTGTCAGTGTATCCCGGTGTCGCTCTGTCAGTGTATCCCAGTTTCCCTCTGTCAGTGTATCCCAGTTTCCCTCTGTCAGTGTATCCCAGTTTCCCTCTGTTTGTGTATCCCGGTTTCGCACTGTCAGTGTATCCCAGTTTCCCTCTGTCAGTGAATCCCAGTTTTGCTCTGTCAGTGAATCCCGGTTTCATTCTGTCAGTGAATCCCGGTTTCGCTCTGTCAGTGTACCCCGGTTTTGCTCTGTCAGTGAATCCCAGTTTCCCTCTGTTTGTGTATCCCGGTTTCGCACTGTCAGTGAATCCCAGTTTCCCTCTGTCAGTGAATCCCAGTTTCCCTCTGTCAGTGTATCCCAGTTTCCCACTGTCAGTGTATCCCAGTTTCGTTCTGTCAGTGAATCCCTGTTCCCCTCTGTCAGTGAATCCCAGTTTCCCTCTGTCAGTGTATCCCGGTGTCGCTCTGTCAGTGTATCCCAGTTTCCCTCTGTCAGTGTAGCGCAGTTTCCCTCTGTCAGTGTATCCCAGTTTCCCTCTGTCAGTGTATCCCAGTTTCCCTCTGTCAGTGTATCCCAGTTTCCCTCTGTTTGTGTATCCCGCTTTCGCTCTGTCAGTGTATCCCAGTTTCGCTCTGTCTGTGTATCCAAGTTTCCCTCTGTCAGTGAATCCCAGTTTCCCTCTGTCAGTGTATCCCAGTTTTCCTCTGTCAGTGAATCCCAGGTTCCCTCTGTCAGTGTATCCCACTTTCCCTCTGTCAGTGTATCCCAGTTTCCTTCTGTCAGTGAATCCCAGTTTCCCTCTGTCAGTGTATCCCAGTTTCCCTCTGTCAGTGTATCCCGGTTTCCCTCTGTCAGTGTATCCCAGTTTGCCTCTGTCAGTGAATCCCAGTTTCCCTCTGTCAGTGTATCCCAGTTTCCCTCTGTCAGTGAATCCCAGTTTTGCTCTGTCAGTGAATCCCGGTTTCATTCTGTCACTGAATCCCGGTTTCGCTCTGTCAGTGTATCCCGGTTTTGCTCTGTCAGTGGATCCCAGTTTCGCTCTGTCAGTGTATCCCAGTTTCCCTCTGCCAGTGAATCCCAGGTCCCTCTGTCAGTGTATCCCAGTTTCCCTGCAAGTGTATCTCAGTTTCCATCTGTCAGTGAATCCCAGTTTCCCTCTGTCAGTGTATCCCAGTTTCCCTCTGTCAGTGTATCCCGGTTTCCCTCTGTCAGTGAATCCCGGTTTCGCTCTGTTTGTGTATCCCAGTTTCACTCTGTCTGTGTATCCCAGTTTCCCTCTGTCACTGAATCCCAGTTTCCCTCTGTCACTGTATCCCGGTTTTCCTCTGGCAGAGAATCCCAGTTACCCTCTGTCAGTGAATCCCAGTTTCCCTCTGTCAGTGTATCCCAGTTTCCCTCTGTCAGTGTAGCGCAGTTTCCCTCTGTCAGTGTATCCCAGTTTCCCTCTGTCAGTGTATCCCAGTTTCCCTCTGTCAGTGTATCCCAGTTTCCCTCTGTTTGTGTATCCCGGTTTCGCACTGTCAGTGTATCCCAGTTTCCCTCTGTCAGTGTATCCCAGTTTCCCTCTGTCAGTGTATCCCGGTTTCCCTCTGTCAGTGAATCCCAGTTTCCCTCTGTCAGTGAATCCCAGTTTCCCTCTGTCAGTGAATCCCAGTTTCCCTCTGTCAGTGTATCCCAGTTCCCCTCTGTCAGTGTATCCCAGTTTCCCTCTGTCAGTGTATCCCAGTTTCCCTGTCAGTGTATCCCAGTTTCCCTCTGTCAGTGAATCCCGGTTTCATTCTGTCAGTGAATCCCGGTTTCATTCTGTCAGTGTACCCCGGTTTTGCTCTGTCAGTGAATCCCGGTTTCACTCTGTCAGTGTATCCCAGTTTCCCTCTGTCAGTGTATCCCGGTTTCCCTCTGTCAGTGAATCCCAGTTTCCCTCTGTCAGTGTATCCCAGTTTCCCACTGTCAGTGTATCCCAGTTTCGTTCTGTCAGTGAATCCCTGTTCCCCTCTGTCAGTGTATCCCAGTTTCCCTCTGTCAGTGTATCCCAGTTTCCCTCCGTCAGTGTATCCCAGTTTCCCTCTGTTTGTTTATCCCGGTTTCCCTCTGTTTGAGTATCCCGGTTTCGCACTGTCAGTGTATCCCAGTTTCCCTCTGTCAGTGAATCCCAGTTTTGCTCTGTCAGTGAATCCCAGTTTCATTCTGTCAGTGAATCCCGGTTTCGCTCTGTCAGTGTACCCCGGTTTTGCTCTGTCAGTGAATCCCGGTTTCACTCTGTCAGTGAATCCCAGTTTCCCTCTGTCAGTGTATCCCAGTTTCCCACTGTCAGTGTATCCCAGTTTCGCTCTGTCAGTGAATCCCAGTTTCCCTCTGTCAGTGTATCCCGGTGTCGCTCTGTCAGTGTATCCCAGTTTCCCTCTGTCAGTGCAGCGCAGTTTCCCTCTGTCAGTGTATCCCAGTTTCCCTCTGTCAGTGTATCCCAGTTTCCCTCTGTCAGTGTATCCCAGTTTCCCTCTGTCAGTGTATCCCGGTTTCCCTCTGTCAGTGTATCCCAGTTTCCCTCTGTCAGTGAATCCCAGTTTCCCTCTGTCAATGTATCCCAGTTTCCCTCTGTCAGTGTATCCCACTTTCCCTCTGTCAGTGTATCCCAGTTTCCCTCTGTCAGTGAATCCCAGTTTCCCTCTGTCAGTGTATCCCAGTTTCGCTCTGTCAGTGAATCCCAGTTTTGCTCTGTCAGTGAATCCCGGTTTCATTCTGTCAGTGAATCCCGGTTTCGCTCTGTCAGTGTATCCCGGTTTTGCTCTGTCAGTGGATCCCAGTTTCGCTCTGTCGGTGTATCCCAGTTTCCCTCTGTCAGTCAATCCCAGTTTCCCTCTGTCAGTGTATCCCAGTTTCCCTCTGCCAGTGAATCCCAGGTCCCTCTGTCAGTGTATCCCAGTTTCCCTGCAAGTGTATCTCAGTTTCCATCTGTCAGTGTATCCCAGTTTCCCTCTGTCAGTGAATCCCAGTTTCCCTCTGTCAGTGTATCCCAGTTTCCCTCCGTCAGTGTATCCCGGTTTCCCTCTGTCAGTGAATCCCGGTTTCGCTCTGTTTGTGTATCCCAGTTTCACTCTGTCTGTGTATCCCAGTTTCCCTCTGTCACTGAATCCCAGTTTCCCTCTGTCACTGTATCCCGGTTTTCCTCTGGCAGAGAATCCCAGTTACCCTCTGTCAGTGTATCCCAGTTTCCCTCTGTCAGTGAATCCCAGTTTCCCTCTGTCAGTGTATCCCAGTTTGCCTCTGTCAGTGTATCCCGGTTTCCCTCTGTCAGTGAATGCCGGTTTCGCTCTATTTGTGTATCCCAGTTTCGCTCTAAATGTGTATCCCAGTTTCCCTCTGTCACTGTATCCCGGTTTCCCTCTGTCAGTGTACCCCAGTTTCCCTCTGTCAGTGTATCCCAGTTTCCCTCTGTCAGTGTATCCCGCTTTGTCTCTGTCACAGAATCCCAGCTGCCCTCTGTCAGTGTAGCCCAGTTTCCCTCTGTCAGTGTATCCCAGTTTCTCTCTGTCAGTGAATCCCAGTTTCCCTCGGTCAGTGTATCCCAGTTTCTCTCTGTCAGTGTATCCCAGTTTTGCTCTGTCAGTGAATCCCGGTTTCATTCTGTCAGTGAATCCCGGTTTCGCTCTGTCAGTGTATCCCAGTTTCGCTCTGTCAGTGTATCCCAGTTTCGCTCTGTCTGTGTATCCCAGTTTCCCTCTGTCAGTGAATCCCAGTTTCCCTCTGTCAGTGTATCCCAGTTTCCCTCTGTCAGTGAATCACAGTTTCCCTCTGTCAGTGTATCCCAGTTTCCCTGTCAGTGTATCCCAGTTTCCCTCTGTCAGTGTATCCCAGTATCCCTCTGTCAGTGTATCCCAGTTTTCCTCTGGCAGTGAATCCCAGTTTCCCTCTGTCAGTGATTCCCAGTTTCCCTCAGTCAGTGTATCCCAGTTTCCCTCTGTCAGTGTATCCCAGTTTCCCTCTGTCAGTGTATCCCAGTTTCCCTCTGTCAGTGTATCCCAGTTTCCCTCTGTCAGTGAATCCCAGTTTCCCTCTGTCAGTGTATCCCAGTTTCCCTCTGTCAGTGAATCCCAGTTTCCCTCTATCAGTGTATCCCAGTTTCCCTCTGTCAGTGTATCCCAGTTTCCCTCTGTCAGTGTATCCCAGTTTCCCTCTGTCAGTGATTCCCAGTTTCCCTCAGTCAGTGTATCCCAGTTTCCCTCTGTCAGTGTATCCCAGTTTCCCTCTGTCAGTGAATCCCAGTTTCCCTCTGTCAGTGTATCCCAGTTTCCCTCTGTCAGTGAATCCCAGTTTCCCTCTATCAGTGTATCCCAGTTTCCCTCTGTCAGTGTATCCCAGTTTCCCTCTGTCAGTGAATCCCAGTTTCCCTCTGTCAGTGTATCCCAGTTTCCCTCGGTCAGTGTATCCCAGTTTCCCTCTGTCAGTGTATCCCAGTTTTCCTTTGTCCATGTATCCCAGTTTCCCCCTGTCAGTGAATCCCAGTTTCGTTCTGTCAGTGAATCCCAGTTCCCCTCTGTCAGTGAATCCCAGATTCCCTCTGTCAGTGTATCCCGGTTTCGCTCTTTCAGTGTATCCCAGTTTCCCTCTGTCAGTGTATCCCAGTTTCCCTCTGTCAGTGTATCCCAGTTTCCCTCTGTCAGTGAATCCCAGTTTCCCTCTGTCAGTGTATCCCAGTTTCCCTCTGTCACTGTATCCCACTTTCCCTCTGTCAGTGTATCCCAGTTTCGCTCTGTCAGTGAATCCCAGTATTGCTCTGTCAGTGAATCCCGGTTTCATTCTGTCAGTGAATCCCGGTTTCGCTCTGTCAGTGTATCCCAGTTTCGCTCTGTCAGTGTATCCCAGTTTCGCTCTGTCTGTGCATCCCAGTTTCCCTCTGTCAGTGTATCCCAGTTTCCCTGTCAGTGTATCCCAGTTTCGCTCTGTCAGTGAATCCCAGGTCCCTCTGTCAGTGTATCCCAGTTTCCCTGTCAGTGTATCCCAGTGTCCCTCTGTCAGTGTATCCCAGTATCCCTCTGTCAGTGTATCCCAGTTTTCCTCTGGCAGTGAATCCCAGTTTCCCTCTGTCAGTGAATCCCAGTTTCCCTCTGTCAGTGTATCCCAGTTTCCCTCTGTCAGTGAATCCCAGTTTCCCTCTCTCAGTGTATCCCAGTTTCCCTGTCAGTGAATCCCAGTTTCCCTCTGTCAGTGTATCCCAGTTTCCCTCTGTCAGTGTATCCCAGATTCCCTCTGTCAGTGAATCCCAGTTTCCCTGTCAGTGAATCCCAGTTTCCCTCAGTCAGTGTATCCCAGTTTCCCTCTGTCAGTGTATACTAGTTTCCCTCTGTCAGTGTATCCCGGTTTCCCTCTGTCAGTGTATCCCAGTTTCCCTGTCAGTGTATCCCAGTTTCGCTCTGTCAGTGTATCCCAGTTTCCCTCTGTCAGTGTATCCCGGTTTCCCTCGGTCAGTGTATCCCAGTTTTCCTTTGTCCGTGTATCCCAGTTTCCCTCTGTCAGTGAATCCCAGTTTCCCTCTGTCAGTGTATCCCAGTTTCCCTCTTTCAGTGTATCCCGGTTTCGCACTGTTAGTGTATCCCAGTTTCCCTCTGTCAGTGAATCCCAGTTTCCCTCTGTCAGTGAATCCCAGTTTCCCTCTGTCAGTGTATCCCGGTTTCCCTCTGTCAGTATATCCCAGTTTCCCTCTGTCAGTGTATCCCAGTTTCCCTGTCAGTGTATCCCAGTTTCCCTCTGTCAGTGTATCCCAGTTTCCCTCTGTCAGTGTATCCCAGTTTCCCTCTGTCAGTGTATCCCAGTTTCCCTCTGTCAGTGAATCCCAGTTTTCCTCTGTCAGAATATCCCAGATTCCCTGTCGGTGTATCCAACTTTCGCTCTGTCAGTGTATCCCAGTTTCCCTCTGTCAGTGTATCCCAGTTTCCCTCTGTCAGTGTATCCCAGTTTCCCTCGGTCAGTGTATCCCAGTTTCCCTCTGTCAGTGTATCCCAGTTTTCCTTTGTCCGTGTATCCCAGTTTCCCTCTGTCAGTGAATCCCAGTTTCCCTCTGTCAGTGTATCCCAGTTTCCCTCTTTCAGTGTATCCCAGTTTCCCTCTGTCAGTGTATCCCAGTTTCCCTCTTTCAGTGCATCCCAGTTTCCCTCTGTCAGTGTATCCCAGTTTCCCTCTGTCAGTGTATCCCGGTTTCGCTCTTTCAGTGTATCCCAGTTTCCCTCTGTCAGTGTATCCCAGTTTCCCTCTCTCAGTATATCCCAGTTTCCCTCTGTCAGTGTATCCCAGTTTCCCTGTCAGTGTATCCTAGTTTCCCTCTGTCAGTGTATCCCAGTTTCCCTCTGTCAGTGTATCCCGGTTTCCCTCTGTCTGTGTATCCCAGTTTCCCTCTATCAGTGTATCCCAGTTTCCTTCTGTCAGTGTATCCCAGTTTCCCTCTATCAGTGTATCCCAGTTTCCCTCTGTCAGTGTATCCCAGTTTCCCTCTGTCAGTGTATCCCAGTTTCCCTGTCAGTGTATCCCAGTTTCCCTCTGACAGTGTATCCCAGTTTCCCTCTGTCAGTGTATCCCAGTTTCCCTCTGTCAGTGTATCCCAGTTTCCCTCTGTCAGTGAATCCCAGTTTCCCTCTGTCAGTGTATCCCAGTTTCCCTGTGTCAGTGCATCCCAGTTTCCCTCTGTCAGTGTATCCCAGTTTCCCTGTCAGTGTATCCAACTTTCGCTCTGTCAGTGTATCCCAGTTTCCCTCTGTCAGTGTATCCCAGTTTCCCTCTGTCAGTGAATCCCAGTTTCCCTCTGTCAGTGTATCCCAGTTTCCCTCTGTCAGTGTATCCCAGTTTCCCTCGGTCAGTGTATCCCAGTTTCCCTCTGTCAGTGTATCCCGGTTTCGCACTGTTAGGGAATCCCAGTTTCCCTCTGTCAGTGAATCCCAGTTTCCCTGTGTCAGTGCATCCCAGTTTCCCTCTGTCAGTGTATCCCAGTTTCCCTCTGTCAGTGTATCCCAGTTTCCCTCTGTCAGTGTACCCCAGTTTCCCTCTGTCAGTGAATCCCAGTTTCCCTCTGTCAGTGAATCCCAGTTTCCCTCTGTCAGTGTATCCCAGTTTCCCTCTGTCACTGTATCCCACTTTCCCTCTGTCAGTGTATCCCAGTTTCGCTCTGTCAGTGAATCCCAGTATTGCTCTGTCAGTGAATCCCGGTTTCATTCTGTCAGTGAATCCCGGTTTCCCTCTGTCAGTGAATCACAGTTTCCCTCTGTCAGTGTATCCCAGTTTCCCTCTGTCAGTGTATCCCAGTTTCCCTCTGTCAGTGTACCCCCGTTTCTCTCTGTCAGTGTATCCCAGTTTCCCTCTGTCAGTCTATCCCAGTTTCCCTCTGTCAGTGTGTCCCAGTTTCCCACTGTCAGTGTATCGCAGTTTCCCTCTGTCAGTGAATCCCAGTTTCCCTGTCAGTGAATGCCAGTTTCCCTCAGTCAGTGTATCCCAGTTTCCCTCTGTCAGTGTATCCAACTTTCCCTCTGTCAGTGTATCCTGGTTTCCCTCTGTCAGTGTATCCCACTTTCCCTGTCAGTGTATCCCAGTTTCCCTCTGTCAGTGAATCCCAGTTTCGCTCTGTCAGTGTATCCCAGTTTCCCTCTGTCAGTGTATCCCAGTTTCCCTCTGTCAGTGTATCCCAGTTTCCCTGTCAGTGTATCCCAGTTTCGCTCTGTCAGTGTATCCCAGTTTCCCTCTGTCAGTTTGTCCCAGTTTCCCTCTGTCAGTGTATCCCAGTTTCCCTCTGTCAGTGTATCCCAGTTTCCCTCTGTCAGTGTATCCCAGTTTCCCTCTGTCAGTGTATCCCAGTTTCCCTCTGTCAGTGAATCCCAATTTCCCTCTGTCAGTGTATCCCGGTTTCCCTCTGTCAGTGTATCCCAGTTTCCCTGTCAGTGTATCCCAGTTTCCCTCTGTCAGTGTATCCCAGTTTCCCTCTGTCAGTGTATCCCAGTTTCCCTCTGTCAGTGTATCCCAGTTTCCCTCTGTCAGTGAATCCCAGTTTTCCTCTGTCAGAATATCCCAGATTCCCTGTCGGTGTATCCAACTTTCGCTCTGTCAGTGTATCCCAGTTTCCCTCTGTCAGTGTATCCCAGTTTCCCTCTGTCAGTGTATCCCAGTTTCCCTCTGTCAGTGTATCCCAGTTTCCCTCGGTCAGTGTATCCCAGTTTCCCTCTGTCAGTGTATCCCAGTTTTCCTTTGTCCGTGTATCCCAGTTTCCCTCTGTCAGTGAATCCCAGTTTCCCTCTGTCAGTGTATCCCAGTTTCCCTCTTTCAGTGTATCCCAGTTTCCCTCTGTCAGTGTATCCCAGTTTCCCTCTGTCAGTGTATCCCAGTTTCCCTGTCAGTGTATCCCAGTTTCCCTCTGTCAGTGTATCCCAGTTTCCCTCTGTCAGTGTATCCCAGTTTCCCTCTGTCAGTGAATCCCAGTTTTCCTCTGTCAGAATATCCCAGATTCCCTGTCGGTGTATCCAACTTTCGCTCTGTCAGTGTATCCCAGTTTCCCTCTGTCAGTGTATCCCAGTTTCCCTCGGTCAGTGTATCCCAGTTTCCCTCTGTCAGTGTATCCCAGTTTTCCTTTGTCCGTGTATCCCAGTTTCCCTCTGTCAGTGAATCCCAGTTTCCCTCTGTCAGTGTATCCCAGTTTCCCTCTTTCAGTGTATCCCAGTTTCCCTCTGTCAGTGTATCCCAGTTTCCCTCTTTCAGTGCATCCCAGTTTCCCTCTGTCAGTGTATCCCAGTTTCCCTCTGTCAGTGTATCCCAGTTTCCCTCTGTCAGTGTATCCCGGTTTCGCACTGTTAGTGTATCCCAGTTTCCCTCTGTCAGTGAATCCCAGTTTCCCTCTCTCAGTATATCCCAGTTTCCCTCTGTCAGTGTATCCCAGTTTCCCTGTCAGTGTATCCTAGTTTCCCTCTGTCAGTGTATCCCAGTTTCCCTCTGTCAGTGTATCCCGGTTTCCCTCTGTCTGTGTATCCCAGTTTCCCTCTATCAGTGTATCCCAGTTTCCTTCTCTCAGTGTATCCCAGTTTCCCTCTATCAGTGTATCCCAGTTTCCCTCTGTCAGTGTATCCCAGTTTCCCTCTGTCAGTGTATCCCAGTTTCCCTGTCAGTGTATCCCAGTTTCCCTCTGACAGTGTATCCCAGTTTCCCTCTGTCAGTGTATCCCGGTTTCCCTCTGTCAGTGAATCCCAGTTTCCCTCTGTCAGTGTATCCCAGTTTCCCTCTGTCAGTGTATCCCAGTTTCCCTCTGTCAGTGTATCCCAGTTTCCCTCTGTCAGTGAATCCCAGTTTCCCTCTGTCAGTGTATCCCAGTTTCCCTGTGTCAGTGCATCCCAGTTTCCCTCTGTCAGTGAATCCCGGTTTCACTCTGTCAGTGAATCCCGGTTTCGCTCTGTCAGTGTATCCCAGTTTCGCTCTGTCAGTGTATCCCAGTTTCGCTCTGTCTGTGCATCCCAGTTTCCCTCTGTCAGTGAATCCCAGTTTCCCTCTGTCAGTGTATCCCAGTTTCCCTCTGTCAGTGTATCCCATTTTCCCTCTGTCAGTGTACCCCCGTTTCTCTCTGTCAGTGTATCCCAGTTTCCCTCTGTCAGTCTATCCCAGTTTCCCTCTGTCAGTGTGTCCCAGTTTCCCACTGTCAGTGTATCGCAGTTTCCCTCTGTCAGTGAATCCCAGTTTCCCTGTCAGTGAATGCCAGTTTCCCTCAGTCAGTGTATCCCAGTTTCCCTCTGTCAGTGTATCCAACTTTCCCTCTGTCAGTGTATCCTGGTTTCCCTCTGTCAGTGTATCCCAGTTTCCCTGTCAGTGTATCCCAGTTTCCCTCTGTCAGTGAATCCCAGTTTCGCTCTGTCAGTGTATCCCAGTTTCCCTCTGTCAGTGTATCCCAGTTTCCCTCTGTCAGTGTATCCCAGTTTCCCTGTCAGTGTATCCCAGTTTCCCTCTGTCAGTGTATCCCAGTTTCCCTCTGTCAGTGTATCCCAGTTTCCCTCTGTCAGTGTATCCCAGTTTCCCTCTGTCAGTGAATCCCAGTTTTCCTCTGTCAGAATATCCCAGATTCCCTGTCGGTGTATCCAACTTTCGCTCTGTCAGTGTATCCCAGTTTCCCTCTGTCAGTGTATCCCAGTTTCCCTCTGTCAGTGTATCCCAGTTTCCCTCTGTCAGTGTATCCCAGTTTCCCTCGGTCAGTGTATCCCAGTTTCCCTCTGTCAGTGTATCCCAGTTTTCCTTTGTCCGTGTATCCCAGTTTCCCTCTGTCAGTGAATCCCAGTTTCCCTCTGTCAGTGTATCCCAGTTTCCCTCTTTCAGTGTATCCCAGTTTCCCTCTGTCAGTGTATCCCAGTTTCCCTCTTTCAGTGCATCCCAGTTTCCCTCTGTCAGTGTATCCCAGTTTCCCTCTGTCAGTGTTTCCCAGTTTCCCTCTGTCAGTGAATCCCAGTTTCCCTCTGTCAGTGTATCCCGGTTTCGCTCTTTCAGTGTATCCCAGTTTCCCTCTGTCAGTGTATCCCAGTTTCCCTCTGTCAGTGTATCCCGGTTTCGCACTGTTAGTGTATCCCAGTTTCCCTCTGTCAGTGAATCCCAGTTTCCCTCTCTCAGTATATCCCAGTTTCCCTCTGTCAGTGTATCCCAGTTTCCCTGTCAGTGTATCCTAGTTTCCCTCTGTCAGTGTATCCCAGTTTCCCTCTGTCAGTGTATCCCGGTTTCCCTCTGTCTGTGTATCCCAGTTTCCCTCTATCAGTGTATCCCAGTTTCCTTCTGTCAGTGTATCCCAGTTTCCCTCTATCAGTGTATCCCAGTTTCCCTCTGTCAGTGTATCCCAGTTTCCCTCTGTCAGTGTATCCCAGTTTCCCTGTCAGTGTATCCCAGTTTCCCTCTGACAGTGTATCCCAGTTTCCCTCTGTCAGTGTATCCCGGTTTCCCTCTGTCAGTGAATCCCAGTTTCCCTCTGTCAGTGTATCCCAGTTTCCCTGTCAGTGTATCCAACTTTCGCTCTGTCAGTGTATCCCAGTTTCCCTCTGTCAGTGTATCCCAGTTTCCCTCTGTCAGTGAATCCCAGTTTCCCTCTGTCAGTGTATCCCAGTTTCCCTCTGTCAGTGTATCCCAGTTTCCCTCGGTCAGTGTATCCCAGTTTCCCTCTGTCAGTGTATCCCAGTTTCCCTCTGTCAGTGAATCCCAGTTTCCCACTGTCAGTGAATCCCAGTTTCCCTCTGTCAGTGTATCCCAGTTTCCCTCTGTCAGTGTATCCCAGTTTCCCTCTGTCAGTGTATCCCAGTTTCCCTGTCAGTGTATCCCAGTTTCGCTCTGTCAGTGTATCCCAGTTTCCCTCTGTCAGTTTGTCCCAGTTTCCCTCTGTCAGTGTATCCCAGTTTCCCTCTGTCAGAATATCCCAGATTCCCTGTCAGTGTATCCAACTTTCGCTCTGTCAGTGTATCCCAGTTTCCCTCTGTCAGTGTATCCCAGTTTCCCTCTGTCAGTGTATCCCAGTTTCCCTCTGTCAGTGTATCCCAGTTTCCCTCGGTCAGTGTATCCCAGTTTCCCTCTGTCAGTGTATCCCAGTTTTCCTTTGTCCGTGTATCCCAGTTTCCCTCTGTCAGTGTATCCCAGTTTCCCTCTGTCAGTGAATCCCAGTTTCCCTCTATCAGTGTATCCCAGTTTCCCTCTGTCAGTGTATCCCAGTTTCCCTCTGTCAGTGTATCCCAGTTTCCCTGTCAGTGTATCCCAGTTTCCCTCTGTCAGTGTATCCCAGTTTCCCTCTGTCAGTGTATCCCAGTTTCCCTCTGTCAGTGAATCCCAGTTTTCCTCTGTCAGAATATCCCAGATTCCCTGTCGGTGTATCCAACTTTCGCTCTGTCAGTGTATCCCAGTTTCCCTCTGTCAGTGTATCCCAGTTTCCCTCTGTCAGTGTATCCCAGTTTCCCTCGGTCAGTGTATCCCAGTTTCCCTCTGTCAGTGTATCCCAGTTTTCCTTTGTCCGTGTATCCCAGTTTCCCTCTGTCAGTGAATCCCAGTTTCCCTCTGTCAGTGTATCCCAGTTTCCCTCTTTCAGTGTATCCCAGTTTCCCTCTGTCAGTGTATCCCAGTTTCCCTCTTTCAGTGCATCCCAGTTTCCCTCTGTCAGTGTATCCCAGTTTCCCTCTGTCAGTGTTTCCCAGTTTCCCTCTGTCAGTGAATCCCAGTTTCCCTCTGTCAGTGTATCCCGGTTTCGCTCTTTCAGTGTATCCCAGTTTCCCTCTGTCAGTGTATCCCAGTTTCCCTCTGTCTGTGTATCCCAGTTTCCCTCTATCAGTGTATCCCAGTTTCCTTCTGTCAGTGTATCCCAGTTTCCCTCTGTCAGTGTATCCCAGTTTCCCTCTGTCAGTGTATCCCAGTTTCCCTGTCAGTGTATCCCAGTTTCCCTCTGACAGTGTATCCCAGTTTCCCTCTGTCAGTGTATCCCGGTTTCCCTCTGTCAGTGAATCCCAGTTTCCCTCTGTCAGTGTATCCCAGTTTCCCTCTGTCAGTGTATCCCAGTTTCCCTCTGTCAGTGTATCCCAGTTTCCCTCTGTCAGTGAATCCCAGTTTCCCTCTGTCAGTGTATCCCAGTTTCCCTGTGTCAGTGCATCCCAGTTTCCCTCTGTCAGTGTATCCCAGTTTCCCTGTCAGTGTATCCAACTTTCGCTCTGTCAGTGTATCCCAGTTTCCCTCTGTCAGTGTATCCCAGTTTCCCTCTGTCAGTGAATCCCAGTTTCCCTCTGTCAGTGTATCCCAGTTTCCCTCTGTCAGTGTATCCCAGTTTCCCTCGGTCAGTGTATCCCAGTTTCCCTCTGTCAGTGTATCCCGGTTTCGCACTGTTAGGGAATCCCAGTTTCCCTCTGTCAGTGAATCCCAGTTTCCCTGTGTCAGTGCATCCCAGTTTCCCTCTGTCAGTGTATCCCAGTTTCCCTCTGTCAGTGTATCCCAGTTTCCCTCTGTCAGTGTACCCCAGTTTCCCTCTGTCAGTGAATCCCAGTTTCCCTCTGTCAGTGAATCCCAGTTTCCCTCTGTCAGTGTATCCCAGTTTCCCTCTGTCACTGTATCCCACTTTCCCTCTGTCAGTGCATCCCAGTTTCGCTCTGTCAGTGAATCCCAGTATTGCTCTGTCAGTGAATCCCGGTTTCATTCTGTCAGTGAATCCCGGTTTCACTCTGTCAGTGAATCCCGGTTTCGCTCTGTCAGTGTATCCCAGTTTCGCTCTGTCAGTGTATCCCAGTTTCGCTCTGTCTGTGCATCCCAGTTTCCCTCTGTCAGTGAATCCCAGTTTCCCTCTGTCAGTGTATCCCAGTTTCCCTCTGTCAGTGTATCCCATTTTCCCTCTGTCAGTGTACCCCCGTTTCTCTCTGTCAGTGTATCCCAGTTTCCCTCTGTCAGTCTATCCCAGTTTCCCTCTGTCAGTGTGTCCCAGTTTCCCACTGTCAGTGTATCGCAGTTTCCCTCTGTCAGTGAATCCCAGTTTCCCTGTCAGTGAATGCCAGTTTCCCTCAGTCAGTGTATCCCAGTTTCCCTCTGTCAGTGTATCCAACTTTCCCTCTGTCAGTGTATCCTGGTTTCCCTCTGTCAGTGTATCCCAGTTTCCCTGTCAGTGTATCCCAGTTTCCCTCTGTCAGTGAATCCCAGTTTCGCTCTGTCAGTGTATCCCAGTTTCCCTCTGTCAGTGTATCCCAGTTTCCCTCTGTCAGTGTATCCCAGTTTCCCTGTCAGTGTATCCCAGTTTCCCTCTGTCAGTGTATCCCAGTTTCCCTCTGTCAGTGTATCCCAGTTTCCCTCTGTCAGTGTATCCCAGTTTCCCTCTGTCAGTGAATCCCAGTTTTCCTCTGTCAGAATATCCCAGATTCCCTGTCGGTGTATCCAACTTTCGCTCTGTCAGTGTATCCCAGTTTCCCTCTGTCAGTGTATCCCAGTTTCCCTCTGTCAGTGTATCCCAGTTTCCCTCGGTCAGTGTATCCCAGTTTCCCTCTGTCAGTGTATCCCAGTTTTCCTTTGTCCGTGTATCCCAGTTTCCCTCTGTCAGTGAATCCCAGTTTCCCTCTGTCAGTGTATCCCAGTTTCCCTCTTTCAGTGTATCCCAGTTTCCCTCTGTCAGTGTATCCCAGTTTCCCTCTTTCAGTGCATCCCAGTTTCCCTCTGTCAGTGTATCCCAGTTTCCCTCTGTCAGTGTTTCCCAGTTTCCCTCTGTCAGTGAATCCCAGTTTCCCTCTGTCAGTGTATCCCGGTTTCGCTCTTTCAGTGTATCCCAGTTTCCCTCTGTCAGTGTATCCCAGTTTCCCTCTGTCAGTGTATCCCGGTTTCGCACTGTTAGTGTATCCCAGTTTCCCTCTGTCAGTGAATCCCAGTTTCCCTCTCTCAGTATATCCCAGTTTCCCTCTGTCAGTGTATCCCAGTTTCCCTGTCAGTGTATCCTAGTTTCCCTCTGTCAGTGTATCCCGGTTTCCCTCTGTCTGTGTATCCCAGTTTCCCTCTATCAGTGTATCCCAGTTTCCTTCTGTCAGTGTATCCCAGTTTCCCTCTATCAGTGTATCCCAGTTTCCCTCTGTCAGTGTATCCCAGTTTCCCTCTGTCAGTGTATCCCAGTTTCCCTGTCAGTGTATCCCAGTTTCCCTCTGACAGTGTATCCCAGTTTCCCTCTGTCAGTGTATCCCGGTTTCCCTCTGTCAGTGAATCCCAGTTTCCCTCTGTCAGTGTATCCCAGTTTCCCTGTCAGTGTATCCAACTTTCGCTCTGTCAGTGTATCCCAGTTTCCCTCTGTCAGTGTATCCCAGTTTCCCTCTGTCAGTGAATCCCAGTTTCCCTCTGTCAGTGTATCCCAGTTTCCCTCTGTCAGTGTATCCCAGTTTCCCTCGGTCAGTGTATCCCAGTTTCCCTCTGTCAGTGTATCCCAGTTTCCCTCTGTCAGTGAATCCCAGTTTCCCACTGTCAGTGTATCCCAGTTTCCCTCTGTCAGTGTATCCCAGTTTCCCTCTGTCAGTGTATCCCAGTTTCCCTGTCAGTGTATCCCAGTTTCGCTCTGTCAGTGTATCCCAGTTTCCCTCTGTCAGTTTGTCCCAGTTTCCCTCTGTCAGTGTATCCCAGTTTCCCTCTGTCAGAATATCCCAGATTCCCTGTCAGTGTATCCAACTTTCGCTCTGTCAGTGTATCCCAGTTTCCCTCTGTCAGTGTATCCCAGTTTCCCTCTGTCAGTGTATCCCAGTTTCCCTCTGTCAGTGTATCCCAGTTTCCCTCGGTCAGTGTATCCCAGTTTCCCTCTGTCAGTGTATCCCAGTTTTCCTTTGTCCGTGTATCCCAGTTTCCCTCTGTCAGTGTATCCCAGTTTCCCTCTGTCAGTGAATCCCAGTTTCCCTCTATCAGTGTATCCCAGTTTCCCTCTGTCAGTGTATCCCAGTTTCCCTCTGTCAGTGTATCCCAGTTTCCCTGTCAGTGTATCCCAGTTTCCCTCTGTCAGTGTATCCCAGTTTCCCTCTGTCAGTGTATCCCAGTTTCCCTCTGTCAGTGAATCCCAGTTTTCCTCTGTCAGAATATCCCAGATTCCCTGTCGGTGTATCCAACTTTCGCTCTGTCAGTGTATCCCAGTTTCCCTCTGTCAGTGTATCCCAGTTTCCCTCTGTCAGTGTATCCCAGTTTCCCTCGGTCAGTGTATCCCAGTTTCCCTCTGTCAGTGTATCCCAGTTTTCCTTTGTCCGTGTATCCCAGTTTCCCTCTGTCAGTGAATCCCAGTTTCCCTCTGTCAGTGTATCCCAGTTTCCCTCTTTCAGTGTATCCCAGTTTCCCTCTGTCAGTGTATCCCAGTTTCCCTCTTTCAGTGCATCCCAGTTTCCCTCTGTCAGTGTATCCCAGTTTCCCTCTGTCAGTGTTTCCCAGTTTCCCTCTGTCAGTGAATCCCAGTTTCCCTCTGTCAGTGTATCCCGGTTTCGCTCTTTCAGTGTATCCCAGTTTCCCTCTGTCAGTGTATCCCAGTTTCCCTCTGTCTGTGTATCCCAGTTTCCCTCTATCAGTGTATCCCAGTTTCCTTCTGTCAGTGTATCCCAGTTTCCCTCTGTCAGTGTATCCCAGTTTCCCTCTGTCAGTGTATCCCAGTTTCCCTGTCAGTGTATCCCAGTTTCCCTCTGACAGTGTATCCCAGTTTCCCTCTGTCAGTGTATCCCGGTTTCCCTCTGTCAGTGAATCCCAGTTTCCCTCTGTCAGTGTATCCCAGTTTCCCTCTGTCAGTGTATCCCAGTTTCCCTCTGTCAGTGTATCCCAGTTTCCCTCTGTCAGTGAATCCCAGTTTCCCTCTGTCAGTGTATCCCAGTTTCCCTGTGTCAGTGCATCCCAGTTTCCCTCTGTCAGTGTATCCCAGTTTCCCTTTCAGTGTATCCAACTTTCGCTCTGTCAGTGTATCCCAGTTTCCCTCTGTCAGTGTATCCCAGTTTCCCTCTGTCAGTGAATCCCAGTTTCCCTCTGTCAGTGTATCCCAGTTTCCCTCTGTCAGTGTATCCCAGTTTCCCTCGGTCAGTGTATCCCAGTTTCCCTCTGTCAGTGTATCCCGGTTTCGCACTGTTAGGGAATCCCAGTTTCCCTCTGTCAGTGAATCCCAGTTTCCCTGTGTCAGTGCATCCCAGTTTCCCTCTGTCAGTGTATCCCAGTTTCCCTCTGTCAGTGTATCCCAGTTTCCCTCTGTCAGTGTACCCCAGTTTCCCTCTGTCAGTGAATCCCAGTTTCCCTCTGTCAGTGAATCCCAGTTTCCCTCTGTCAGTGTATCCCAGTTTCCCTCTGTCACTGTATCCCACTTTCCCTCTGTCAGTGTATCCCAGTTTCGCTCTGTCAGTGAATCCCAGTATTGCTCTGTCAGTGAATCCCGGTTTCATTCTGTCAGTGAATCCCGGTTTCACTCTGTCAGTGAATCCCGGTTTCGCTCTGTCAGTGTATCCCAGTTTCGCTCTGTCAGTGTATCCCAGTTTCGCTCTGTCTGTGCATCCCAGTTTCCCTCTGTCAGTGAATCCCAGTTTCCCTCTGTCAGTGTATCCCAGTTTCCCTCTGTCAGTGAATCACAGTTTCCCTCTGTCAGTGTATCCCAGTTTCCCTCTGTCAGTGTATCCCATTTTCCCTCTGTCAGTGTACCCCCGTTTCTCTCTGTCAGTGTATCCCAGTTTCCCTCTGTCAGTCTGTCCCAGTTTCCCTCTGTCAGTGTGTCCCAGTTTCCCACTGTCAGTGTATCGCAGTTTCCCTCTGTCAGTGAATCCCAGTTTCCCTGTCAGTGAATGCCAGTTTCCCTCAGTCAGTGTATCCCAGTTTCCCTCTGTCAGTGTATCCAACTTTCCCTCTGTCAGTGTATCCTGGTTTCCCTCTGTCAGTGTATCCCAGTTTCCCTGTCAGTGTATCCCAGTTTCCCTCTGTCAGTGAATCCCAGTTTCGCTCTGTCAGTGTATCCCAGTTTCCCTCTGTCAGTGTATCCCAGTTTCCCTCTGTCAGTGTATCCCAGTTTCCCTGTCAGTGTATCCCAGTTTCGCTCTGTCAGTGTATCCCAGTTTCCCTCTGTCAGTTTGTCCCAGTTTCCCTCTGTCAGTGTATCCCAGTTTCCCTCTGTCAGTGTATCCCAGTTTCCCTGTCAGTGTATCCCAGTTTCCCTCTGTCAGTGTATCCCAGTTTCCCTCTGTCAGTGTATCCCAGTTTCCCTCTGTCAGTGTATCCCAGTTTCCCTCTGTCAGTGAATCCCAGTTTTCCTCTGTCAGAATATCCCAGATTCCCTGTCGGTGTATCCAACTTTCGCTCTGTCAGTGTATCCCAGTTTCCCTCTGACAGTGTATCCCAGTTTCCCTCTGTCAGTGTATCCCAGTTTCCCTCTGTCAGTGTATCCCAGTTTCCCTCGGTCAGTGTATCCCAGTTTCCCTCTGTCAGTGTATCCCAGTTTTCCTTTGTCCGTGTATCCCAGTTTCCCTCTGTCAGTGAATCCCAGTTTCCCTCTGTCAGTGTATCCCAGTTTCCCTCTTTCAGTGTATCCCAGTTTCCCTCTGTCAGTGTATCCCAGTTTCCCTCTTTCAGTGCATCCCAGTTTCCCTCTGTCAGTGTATCCCAGTTTCCCTCTGTCAGTGTTTCCCAGTTTCCCTCTGTCAGTGAATCCCAGTTTCCCTCTGTCAGTGTATCCCGGTTTCGCTCTTTCAGTGTATCCTAGTTTCCCTCTGTCAGTGTATCCCAGTTTCCCTCTATCAGTGTATCCCAGTTTCCCTCTGTCAGTGTATCCCAGTTTCCCTCTGTCAGTGTATCCCAGTTTCCCTGTCAGTGTATCCCAGTTTCCCTCTGACAGTGTATCCCAGTTTCCCTCTGTCAGTGTATCCCGGTTTCCCTCTGTCAGTGAATCCCAGTTTCCCTCTGTCAGTGTATCCCAGTTTCCCTGTCAGTGTATCCAACTTTCGCTCTGTCAGTGTATCCCAGTTTCCCTCTGTCAGTGTATCCCAGTTTCCCTCTGTCAGTGAATCCCAGTTTCCCTCTGTCAGTGTATCCCAGTTTCCCTCTGTCAGTGTATCCCAGTTTCCCTCGGTCAGTGTATCCCAGTTTCCCTCTGTCAGTGTATCCCAGTTTTCCTTTGTCCGTGTATCCCAGTTTCCCACTGTCAGTGAATCCCAGTTTCCCTCTGTCAGTGTATCCCAGTTTCCCTCTGTCAGTGTATCCCAGTTTCCCTATGTCAGTGTATCCCAGTTTCCCTGTCAGTTTATCCCAGTTTCCCTCTGTCAGTGTATCCCAGTTTCCCTCTGTCAGTGAATCCCAGTTTCCCTCTATCAGTGTATCCCAGTTTCCCTCTGTCAGTGTATCCCAGTTTCCCTCTGTCAGTGAATCCCAGTTTCCCTCTGTCAGTGAAACCCAGTTTCCCTCTGTCAGTGTATCCCAGTTTCCCTCTGTCAGTGAATCCCAGTTTCCCTCTGTCAGTGAATCCCAGTTTCCCTCTGTCAGTGTATCCCAGTTTCCCTCTGTCAGTGTATCCCGGTTTCGCTCTTTCAGTGTATCCCAGTTTCCCTCTGTCAGTGTATCCCAGTTTCCCTCTGTCAGTGTATCCCAGATTCCCTCTGTCAGTGTATCCCAGTTTCCCTCTGTCAGTGTATCCCAGTTTCCCTCTGTCAGTGTATCCCAGATTCCCTCTGTCAGTGTATCCCGGTATCGCACTGTTAGTGTATCCCAGTTTCCCTCTGTCAGTGAATCCCAGTTTCCCTCTGTCAGTGAATCCCAGTTTCCCTCTGTCAGTGAATCCCAGTTTCCCTCTGTCAGTGTATCCCGGTTTCCCTCTGTCAGTGTATCCCGGTTTCCCTCTGTCAGTGTATCCCAGTTTCCCTGTCAGTGTATCCCAGTTTCCCTCTGTCAGTGTATCCCGGTTTCCCTCTGTCAGTGTATCCCAGTTTCCCTCTGTCAGTGTATCCCAGTTTCCCTGTCAGTGTATCCCAGTTTCCCTGTGTCAGTGCATCCCAGTTTCCCTCTGTCAGTGTATCCCAGTTTCCCTCTGTCAGTGTATCCCAGTTTCCCTCTGTCAGTGTACCCCAGTTTCCCTCTGTCAGTGAATCCCAGTTTCCCTCTGTCAGTGAATCCCAGTTTCCCTCTGTCAGTGTATCCCAGTTTCCCTCTGTCATTGTATCCCACTTTCCCACTGTCAGTGTATCCCAGTTTCGCTCTGTCAGTGAATCCCAGTATTGCTCTGTCAGTGAATCCCAGTTTCCCTCTGTCTGTGAATCCCGGTTTCCCTCTGTCAGTGTATCCCGGTTGCCCTCTGTCAGTGTATCCCGGTTTCCCTCTGTCAGTGTATCCCAGTTTCCCTCTGTCAGTGTGTCCCAGTTTCCCTCTGTCAGTGTATCGCAGTTTCCCTCTGTCAGTGAATCCCAGTTTCCCTGTCAGTGAATGCCAGTTTCCCTCAGTCAGTGTATCCCAGTTTCCCTCTGTCAGTGTATCCAACTTTCCCTCTGTCAGTGTATCCTGGTTTCCCTCTGTCAGTGTATCCCAGTTTCCCTGTCAGTGTATCCCAGTTTCCCTCTGTCAGTGAATCCCAGTTTCGCTCTGTCAGTGTATCCCAGTTTCCCTCTGTCAGTGTATCCCAGTTTCCCTCTGTCAGTGTATCCCAGTTTCCCTGTCAGTGTATCCCAGTTTCGCTCTGTCAGTGTATCCCAGTTTCCCTCTGTCAGTTTGTCCCAGTTTCCCTCTGTCAGTGTATCCCAGTTTCCCTCTGTCAGTGTATCCCAGTTTCCCTCTGTCAGTGTATCCCAGTTTCCCTCTGTCAGTGAATCCCAATTTCCCTCTGTCAGTGTATCCCGGTTTCCCTCTGTCAGTGTATCCCAGTTTCCCTCTGTCAGTGTATCCCAGTTTCCCTCTGTCAGTGTATCCCTGTTTCCCTCTTTCAGTGAATCCCAGTTTCCCTCTGTCAGTGTATCCCAGTTTCCCTCTGTCAGTGAATCCCAGTTTCCCTCTGTCAGTGTATCCCAGTTTCCCTCTGTCAGTGTATCCCAGTTTCCCTCTGTCAGTGTATCCCGGTTTCCCTCTGTCAGTGTATCCCAGTTTCCCTCTGTCGCAGAATCCCAGTTGCCCTCTGTCAGTGAATCCCAGTTTCCCTGTGTCAGTGTATCCCAGTTTCCCTCTGTCAGCGTATCCCAGCTTCCCTCTGTCAGTGAATCCCAGTTTCCCTGTGTCAGTGTATCCCGGTTTCCCTCTGTCAGTGTATCCCAGTTTCCCTCTGTCGCAGAATCCCAGTTGCCCTCTGTCAGTGAATCCCAGTTTCCCTGTGTCAGTGTATCCCAGTTTCCCTCTGTCAGCGTATCCCAGCTTCCCTCTGTCAGTGAATCCCAGTTTCCCTCTGTCAGTGTATCCCGGTTTCCCTCTGTCAGTGTATCCCAGTTTCCCTCTGTCAGTGTATCCCAGTTTCCCTCTGTCAGTGTATCCCTGTTTCCCTCTTTCAGTGAATCCCAGTTTCCCTCTGTCAGTGTATCCCAGTTTCCCTCTGTCAGTGAATCCCAGTTTCCCTCTGTCAGTGTATCCCAGTTTCCCTCTGTCAGTGTATCCCAGTTTCCCTCTGTCAGTGTATCCCGGTTTCCCTCTGTCAGTGTATCCCAGTTTCCCTCTGTCGCAGAATCCCAGTTGCCCTCTGTCAGTGAATCCCAGTTTCCCTGTGTCAGTGTATCCCAGTTTCCCTCTGTCAGCGTATCCCAGCTTCCCTCTGTCAGTGAATCCCAGTTTCCCTGTGTCAGTGTATCCCAGTTTCCCTCTGTCAGTGAATCCCAGTTTCACTCTGTCAGTGTATCCCAGTTTCCCTCTGTCAGTGTATCCCAGTTTCCCTCTGTTAGTGAATCCCAGTTTCCCTCTGTCAGTGTATCCCGGTTTCCCTCTGTCAGTGTATCCCAGTTTCCCTCTGTCAGTGTATCCCAGTTTCCCTCTGTCAGTGAATCCCAGTTTCTCTCTGTCAGTGTATCCCATTTCCCCTCTGTCAGTGTATCCCAGTTTCCCTCTGTCAGTGTATCCCAGTTTCCCTGTCAGTGAATCCCAGTTTCTCTCTGTCAGTGTATCCCAGTTCCCCTCTGTCAGTGTATCCCAGTTTCCCTCTATCAGTGTATCCCAGTTTCGCTGTCAGTGAATCCCAGTTTCCCTCTGTCAGTGAATCCCAGTTTCCCTCTGTCAGTGTATCCCAGTTTCCCTCTCTCAGTCTATCCCAGTTTCCCTCTGTCAGTGTATACCAGTTTCCCTCTGTCAGTGTATCCTGGTTTCGCTCTGTCAGTGTATCCCAGTTTCCCTCTGTCAGTGAATCCTGGTTTCCCTCTGTCAGTGAATCCCAGTTTCCCTTGTCAGTGAATCCTGGTTTCCCTCTGTCAGTGAATCCCCGTTTCCCTCTGTCAGTGAATCCCCGTTTCCCTCTGTCAGTGAATCCCCGTTGCCTTCTAGTGAAGTATCTCCCTCTCCCTCAGATTCTGTAATCTTATTAGTCACATTTCAATTGTTTCCCCTCGGACATTTCCAGCCTCACCAGACCCCAGCGTTCTGTTCAATCACTGAACTATTAACGGTGACATGGCATTTCGTGGCCTGGGTGAGTGGCAGCTTTGGCTAAAAGCACAGCCTTTAATCTGTATATTGTGCAAAGCACTGAGATGTTACAGTGAAGGAAAGACTCGCAGCGTAAAAGGATCATTCAGCCGGAATAAAAGTCTGCCGGGCTGTGGGGGACTGGGTTAGCGGATTCAAGAGCAGTAGATGACTCACCGCGACATTTCTGAAGCCATTTTATCCACGGCGCTGGAAAGTGGGGCTCTCGTGAATATATTGGCCCTGAAATTAGGATCGGGTGCTTGCCGCGCGTGCAAGTCCCCGATGTGCACTCACCCTGCGCGCCGACATCTGAAGCCCGGGCCTGCTTGCATTTCCTGTCACTGGCCCGGTTCAGCTGTCGGCGCGATGTGCTAACCTGATCCAGCGGCGTAGTTAGTGCGATGTGCCGGCTGGGATCAGGTGAGTACTGTGCAGCCAATCAGGGGAGGGGAAACTCATTCATGAGTTTGACAGTAAGAGCTGTCAAACTCATGAAAAGCATGGGCTGCCAAAACACTACTTTAACTTTAAATAAAATTTAAAAAAACATCCCACTGATTATATTAACTATAAATAAGTTTTTTAAAATGTTTTAAACAATTAATCAATTTTTTGAAAAAA
Source organism: Somniosus microcephalus (assembly GCF_052327205.1). Classification (NCBI taxonomy): domain Eukaryota; kingdom Metazoa; phylum Chordata; class Chondrichthyes; order Squaliformes; family Somniosidae; genus Somniosus; species Somniosus microcephalus. Next base: position 18,134,106 of record NC_141006.1, on the reverse strand, counting down.
ATAAATTTTTTAAAAATGGAAAACTAAACTTACCTTACTGTAAATTCTTTAAAAATAATAAACCTGTGGAAAAAAAAATTCTACATTGTACTAAAAGCCCACTTACCTGTAAAACTAAGTACTTACATCTGGTTTTTCCACGCGTAAAAACCGGAGGCCTTTACACTCGGGCAACTCTGAAAAACAAAAAGGAATTTCACTGCGCACGCGCTGCCTGTGCAGTCGCGCGCGTTCTGCCTCTTAACCCCTTGGGTCAGAGGACAGGAAATGCCGGTTTTCAGCGCATGCGCTGTGCATGCTGAAAACCGGCAATTCCTCCGGGCACACGCGTGAGTACCCCATCCTTACTCACGCGTTGTGCCCGGAATTACTGGGCCTTTACAATTGATGTCCTGTGTCGCAATTGGGACCCCAGTGGCGTTTTAACCAAGAAACCTGGCATCCCGCCCAGGGCTGCATCTGCCCGTGAAACCGGGTGGCATGCAGGATCGGGCAGGAAGAGGCTGAGAAAAGAGGGAATTGTTCTTTTTTTTGCTTCCTTCTGGGCCTGGAGGAGCAGGAATACAGGAAAAGCCCCCCACCCCAACCATCACCCCCACACCTGGGGGTCCTGTCACATTTTGTCTGTGTGTGTGTCGGTCTCTCATTGTCAGTCTGTCTGTGTGTCAGTCTCTCATTGTCAGTCTGTCTGTGTGTCAGTCTCTCATTGTCAGTCTGTCTGTGTGTCAGTCTCTCATTGTCAGTCTGTCTGTGTGTGTCAGTCTCTCATTGTCAGTCTGTCTGTGTGTCAGTCTCTCATTGTCAGTCTGTCTGTGTGTGTCAGTCTCTCATTGTCAGTCTGTCTGTGTGTGTCAGTCTCTCATTGTCAGTCTGTCTGTGTGTCAGTCTCTCATTGTCAGTCTGTCTGTGTGTGTCAGTCTCTCATTGTCTGTCTGTGTGTGTCAGTCTCTCATTGTCAGCCTGTCTGTGTGTCAGTCTCTCATTGTCAGTCTGTCTGTGTGTGTCAGTCTCTCATTGTCAGTCTGTCTGTGTGTCAGTCTCTCATTGTCAGTCTGTCTGTGTGTGTCAGTCTCTCATTGTCAGTCTGTCTGTGTGTGTCAGTCTCTCATTGTCAGTCTGTCTGTGTGTCAGTCTCTCAATGTCAGTCTGTCTGTGTGTCGGTCTCTCATTGTCAGCCTGTCTGTGTGCATCAGTCTCTCATTGTCAGTCTGTCTGTGTGCGTCAGTCTCTCATTGTCAGTCTGTCTGTGTGTGTCAGTCTCTCATTGTCAGTTTGTCTGTGTCAGTCTCTCATTGTCAGCCTGTCTGTGTGCGTCAGTCTCTTAGTGTCAGTCTGTCTGTGTGTGTTGTTCTCTCATTGTCAGTCTGTCTGTGTGTGTCAGTCTCTATCAGCCTGTCGGAGTGTGTCTGTCTCTCTTTCTGCCTGTCAGTGTCTGTACTACAAATATAATTTCCTTTAACATATAACTGCTTGGCATTTCTTAATCTGTCTCTGTTCTTCCATCCTGGACTCTCTTATTTTTTCTCCTCTCACTATCATTACTTATCATTCTGTTTATTAACCTTTCTCCCCCCTGGATTTCCTGAGCTTGTCCAAGGCTGTTTCTGCTGCACTTCGCACTGAGCATTTCCCACATGTTCGTATAATTACCTGTTGATACATTTATTCCATTTCCCCATCTTTCTTGCTCTGTTTCACTCCTGTGAGTTGTAGGCCTTTGGTCAGCTCAGGGCCCCACACCACTTCACTCAGCTGTCATATCAGTTCACATGGGGTTTGATAAAGGAGCATTGCCAAGATGAGAAGGCAGAGAAAGGTACAGGAGGACAGGATGAACACAGCCCACGCTTATTCCCGGGGCTTTATAACCAGTCAAGTTTAACATTTCCCAGTAGCAGGACTCGAGCTGAAGTTTCCATCCTCTCTCACTCCTTTCACTGTCATCCACTGGGTCACCTCTCGCTCGCTCCCTCTCTCTCCCTCTCTCTCTGAGTGCAGGTCGGGGAGACAGGGAGAATGAGGAAGGTTGTGGGGGTGATGGGACTGGGAGGCGGAGGGCGGGGTGGAGTGTGGGCCGGAGGGGGTGGAGTGTGGGCCGGAGGGGGTGGTGGGGGGAGGGTGGATCAGACCCAATATGGCTTTGTATGTACTTTGGGTTGTATTCGGGCATGGGACTTTGCCCGTGAAATTGATGTTTTTTGCCCCCATCCTGCGTCCTAAAAACAGGCACAAAGGGTTCAACTTTGCACCCTGTCTCTCTCTGTCTGTCTCTCTGTCTCTCTGTCTGTCTCTCTGTTTCTCTGTCGCTCTTGCTCTCTGTTTCTCTCTCTCTGTCTCTCTGTTTCTCTCTCTCTCTCTGTCTGTCTCTCTGTTTCTCTGTCGCTCTTGCTCTCTGTTTCTCTCTCTGTCTCTTTCTCTGTTTCTCTCTGTTTCTCTCTCTCTGTCTCTCTGTTTCTCTGTCGCTCTTGCTCACTGTTTCTCTCTGTCTTTCTCTTTCTCTGTTTCTCTCTCTCTCACTCTCTTGCTCTCTATGTCTCTCTCTCTCTGTTTCACATTCTAAATGGGCCTGCATTTAGTGCCCATCCCTAGTTGCCCTTGAGAAGATGGTGGTGAGCTGCCTTCTTGAACCGCTGCAGTCCATATGGTGTAGGTACACCCACAATGCTGTTAGGAAGGGAGTTCCAGGATTTTGGCCCAGCGACAGTGAAGGAACGGCGATACAGATCCAAGTCAGGATGGTGTGTGGCTTGGAGGGGAACTTGTAGGTGGTGATGTTCCCATGCGTCTGCTGCCCTTGTCCTTCTAAGTGGTAGAGGTCGCGGGTTTGGAAGGTGCTGTTGAAGGAGCTTTGGCGAGTTGCTGCAGTGCATCTTGTAGATGGTACACACTGCAGCCACAGTGCGCCGGTGGTGGAGGGAGTGAATGTTGAAGGTGGATGGAGTGCCAATCAAGCGGGCTGCTTTAGCCTGAATGCGAGCTTCTTGAGTGTTGTTGGAGCTGCACTCATCCAGGCAAGTGGAGAGTATTCCATCACACTCCTGACTTGTGCCTTGTAGATGGTGGAAAGGCTTTGGGGAGTCAGGAGGTGAGTCACTCGCTGCAGAATTCCCAGCCTCTGGCCTGCTCTTGTAGCCACTGTATTTATATGGCTGGTCCAGTTCAGTTTCTGATCAATGGTAACCCCCCAGGATGTTGATAGTGGGGGATTCAGTGATGGTAATGCCATTGAATGTCAAGGGGAGATGGTTAGAGTCTCGCTTGTTGGAGATGGTCATTGCCTGGCACTTGTGTGGTGCGAATGTTACTTGCCACTTGTCAGCCCAAGTCTGAATGTTGTCCAGATCTTGCTGCATATGGACACGGACTGCGTCAGTATCTGACGAGTCTCGAATGGTGCTGAACAGTGTGCAATCATCAGCGAACATCCCCACTTCTGACCTTATGATGGAGGGAAGGTCATTGATGAAACAGCTGAAGATGGTTGGGCCTAGGACACTGCCCTGAGGAACTCCTGCAGTGATGTCATGTGATTGGGATGAATGACCTCCAACAACCACAGCCAACTTCCTTTGTGCTAGGTATGATTCCAACCACTTTCACACTCTCTCTCTCTGTCTCTCTCAACCTGTATCTCTCTGTTTCCCATTGGGCAGGACATTCCCAGCCGAGGCGGGATCGCGGCGGGAGAGGTGGTTGGCGGGTTCCGGTCCCGCTCCTGGCTGCAGTCGCTCTGTAAAAAGGATTTTCTGTAGATTGGCCTTGTTAAGCCCACCCTGCGGGGTTCCCAGCCAATTAACGGGAAGCGGGTCTGATGACATCACTTCATGATGTGTCATCAGCCGGTTTCCTTAAAGGGACCACGGCCGCATTGATTTTGACAGTTGTGCTGTCAGTGTTCTACAGCATTGAGGTGCTGCAAACACTGACAATCACTGCACAGAGGTGCACGGCTGCACCCTGGCTCTCCCATGACTCCCTCCATATGCTTATGAAGGGAGTCACAGCACGCAGGGAGGTTCTCTTCCCTTCCCATGGGCAGAAGGGACCTCCCCAGGAGACCAACGCAGCCTGGTTGCACATTGCACAGGAGGACACAAGCAGGGATGTCATCAGGAGTCCCAGGCTGCAGTGGCGCAATCCTTTCAATGATCTCAGTAGATCATGAAACGTTACTGCAAAGCCACACTCAACTCATCCTGCTGTGCCACTCATCACATCCCCATCACTCTGCCTTCCCTACCCTACTCCTGCACATCCTTACTCACACCAACTTACCTTGCACCTCCACCCATCCCTCTCTATTTACATTATCACTTCCCCATCTCACTAGCCACCCCTCACACTCACCCTCATCCTAGTGCAATCATACCAACTAACAACACACAAGAGTAGGCACTTGGGTGTTTTATGCAATGATCATGTAAATTTTCTGTTAATGTGTTGTCAAAAATTGAAATCTTTATTTTCAAACCTTTGCCCTATTGTACAGATCTGTGCTCACCTTTGGAAGTGTCTTGGTGAGTTGCAGTGAATGGTGAGACATAATGATAACCCCCGCAATGGCGATGAGTGTGAAAGGAATGGCTTGGACATTGTAGGGATGCTATATGGTGTTGGTGTGGGGTGGTGCCAACCTGACGTCTCATGTGGCAGCCAGGGTGTACAGCATCAAGTGAAGTAAATCTGGCCATGGTGATGCTATCACTGGCCGCCCGGGCAGCAATGTTGTCGGGTGCTGATGCCCTGTGTCCTGTGCAGCATCAGGTGATTGCGGAGAAGGTTGTTGTTGGTGATGTTGGTGTGCCTGGTGATGTTGGTCTTGGGATTCAGAGGACCAAGGTGAGATTTTTTCAAGGGCACCGATGTTGCCGGAATAGATGGCAGCTGAAGTTGAGATGACTGAAGCGATCTGTCAATGGTGAGAGAGTTTGCTCCAAGGAGGTGGCAGCGCATATAGAGTTAACACCACATACTTACAGCCTCCAGACGGATCAAATGTGTCTTCCAAATCCTGAATTCAGCAACCTCTGACATTTGAAAGTGAACAGAATGTGAGAGTTCAGCTTTTATACTGCAGTTGCAGCTGTCAACTATACAGCTCGCTGCTACTCCCGACATACTTACCTGATGTGATCTCTGAACATTGTGAAACCCATTTAAAATGCGGGAAAATAGGAAAAGGCTGTCAAAATAGCAATTAACAAGCACTTAACAAGGAGTTAAAAGTGTCTTAAATCCGTCACCCGCCGCTTGGTGTCGGGGCTGTTCTGAGATCACAAACCCGACACTTTGTAAACTCACACGGAGGTGGGATCGCGGTGGGTTTACAACCCGCAGTCAATCATGGTGAATTTAACAGCTGACCCACCGCCAAACCTGCCCTCTGAGCGCCGGCAAAATCGCAGCCATTGAGACAGAGGGCACGGAGGCTTGCAATCTCAGGTGGCTACTAAGAGTCTCAGTGAACAGCTTGTTACAGCACAGCTCCTAATCCCCTAACACAGATCTGCTCACCCAGTTAGCCCAGTTGAAACTAATTTGCCGATTCTGCACTCAGAACTCCCAGTCAGGGGCTTGTGCTGGTTCTTACTGCTGCATCAAAGCAAGGCACTGATTGTAGTTACAAAGCCATCTGTATTATTCTTTGATATATAAACTTTGATTTTAAGTACCAGTCAAATCGCTTGCAGGCAAATAGTCCTCGCTTGCTACTTGACTGAGAGGAATCAGTACTTGCAGAGAGGAGTCAGAGAGTAGGCTCTGATCCTCACAGCAGCATGCACGAAGATGCTGGAGCCTGGTGACGGCTACAGCACGAGCCCAACAATAAGTGGGGGCAGGAATGTGATTCAAAAGTAAGAAACAAAGACCAGGGACAGTAAAGAAACGATGAAATCTGCCTCATGTTTCCAACAGCAACAGAGTCCATTTATATAGCGCCTTTAACGTAAAAGAAAAAGTTCCAAAACGCTTTACCTAGCCATGAGAAATACGGATACTGGGCCAAGAAAGGAAGGATTCAGACAATGACCAGAAGCTTGGTCGAAAAATGTAGTTTGAGGCGATTTTTAAAACAAGAACTCTGTACAGTTACACAGTGAGTAATCCTTACCCTGCTGAATAAACGGTGACTCTGTACAGTTACACAGTGAGTAACCCTTACCCTGCTGAATAAACAGTGGGCAAAAAATTCGGCTCCGTAGCACCCGATTTTTCGCCCTCAATGCTGAAAGTAACGCCCCGTGTTAACCTCGCACAGCTGAGCGTGCGGTCAGCAGCAGCCAGGACACCTCCTATATTAAAGGGATCAATTTCTGTCAGTTGTGGCTCAGTTGGTTGCACCCTTGGCTCTGAGTCAGAAGGTTGTGGGCTCAAGTCCCACTCCAGAGACTTGAACAACAAAATTCGAGGCTGATAACTCCAGTGCAATGCTGAGGGAGTGCTGCATTGTTGGAGTGTGCCGTCTTTCAGATGAGATGTTAAACCGAGGTCCCGTCTGCCCTCTCAGGTGGACATAAATAGATCCCACAGTGCTATTTTGAAGAAGAGCAGGGGCGTTATCCCTGGTGTCCTGGCCAATACTTACCCCTCAATCAACATAACAAAAACAGATTATCTGGTCATTATCACATTGCTGCTTGTGGGAGCTTGCTGTGTTTCTTACATTACAACCGTGATTACACTTCAAAAAGTAATTCATTGGCTGTAAAGCGCTTTGGAACGTCCTGAGATTGTAAAAAGCACTATATAAATACAAGTCTGTCTTTCTATCAACGCGTACTTACAGGTTAATTGCTGTTTAATTTCTACTGGGTTTGTGAAAGTGTTTGAAGCTTTCTAGGGTTGTTTAAAGTTGGAGAGGTGGCAGGGAGTGGTGCTGCAAGTGGAGAAGGCCTTGGTTCTGCTCAGAACACTTGCTCCCAGTTATGGGTGCTCTAGTTGTCATCCCTCTTGGCCTGCAGCATGACAGGGAGATAGAGCAGAGGCAGCGACGAAGAGGACAAGCTGCTCGCAGAGGAAGGAGGAGGCCTTACCCACCTAGGGTCTTACGAGAGCAATTCTCTTACCTCGGCCTGAGCCAGCAGCAGTGTGTGAGGCGTCTGCATTTTACGAAGGAGGTGCTCACAGAACTCTGCCACCCCTTGCAGCCTCACTCCAGGGCAAGGACAGCGCTGCCAGTGGCTGTGAAGGTGACCGTGGGCTTGAATATTTTAATGTCGGTATCTTTCCACGCTGGAGTAGACAACATCTGTAACATCTCCCAGTTCATTGTCCACTGCTGCATAAGAGAGGTGACAGATGCTCTTCATAAGGAGAGGAGAGTTCATTATCTTATCTCTGAACGGAGAGAAGCAGGTTGAGCGTGCAAGTGGCTTTGCCAGGATAGCGAGATTCCCCATGGTGCATGGCGCCATCGACCGCAAGCACATGGTTTTGCGGGCACCACATCTAAATGATGAGATGTACCACAACCACAATGGTTACCGCTCACTAAATGTGCAGTTGGTATGCAACCATGCTCAGCACATCATGATGGTGAACGCCTGGTATCCTGGCAGCAGTCATGATGCTTTTATTCTACAGCAGTCTGCTGTTCCCTCAGTCTTTGAGCCAATAAGACAAAACAGAATGTGGCTACTGGGTGACGAGGGCTACCTGCTGACTACCTGGCTCATGACTCCGCTCCGCAACCCAACCACATGCAGACAGAATGTGTACAATGAGAGCCATGTTGTCACATAGAATCTGATAGAGCAGACCATTGGCATCCTTAAACAATGCTCCCACTACCTGGACCGGTCTGGAGGAACCCTGCAGTACTCACCAGAACGCATCTCAAGATTCTTCATGGTCTGCGGCATGCTCCACAACCTCGCCATCATGAGGGCCCAACCCGTACCACCAGGCATACGGCGATCAGCTGAGGAGGAGGAGGAGGAAGAGGAAGAAGAGGAGGAGGTGGAAGCGGAAGAGGAGGAAGAGGAAGCGGTAGCGGAGGAAGAAGCGGTAGAGGAGGAAGCAGAAGAGGAGGAAGCAGAAGGCAGGAGGCAACCCAGACAGCCCCTTTCTGCCTGGGCTGTCCATCATCGACCCATCCGACTGCGGTACCGGTGAATGCAACCCCTATTCCCCATTCACCAACAGTCCCACACCTTGCCTTCCCTTTGTTACTGACCATCACACTGTCCTCTGGACCACTATGCTGAAATAAAATCCACCACAAAAGAAAACTTCCAAACCAACTTTATACATCAATCCACACAATATAACCTAACAAAGTCAACTAATCACCCTTGTGCATTCCCTTAGTGCCTTTGCCTGTCCTGGTGCTCCAAAGCAGTGCTACCCCAGTGGCTGCAGCATGGCTGGTGGAAGCCTGATGACTTTCACTGGGGGACACTGCAGATGGCCATGCAGGATGACCTTGAGTACCTCTGGGCCTAGAAGGCCTGGTTACGGACTGCACCACTTCGGCATGGGCAGCAGCAGCCTGGGCTGGCTGGCTGACAAGCAACAGCAGGGCACTGGTGGACTGGCAGTGGTGGGAGGATGAATGCCTTCATCCTGAGAGAGGACAACAGGTTCGACCTCCACGGGGCCACTGCCACTTCCCCGGAGCGGCGCCTCAGCAATCCTAGCAGTCTGCTGCACCATGGCTGGGTCCACAAGTGCGCTAATGGAGTTGCCAATCACTTCCATGCTGGAAATCATGGGCGCCAAGCTCTGTGCAAAGCACTGTGCAAGGTTGGTGCCGGACTCCTCCATGCTCCTTAGCATTGCACTCGGGCTTTCTGGCAGGCCTGCCAATGCACCAAGTGTTTTGTTGTGCAAACCCATCAGCGTTCTTCTGTAGACCGCCCCATCGAAGTCCTCATCTGAGTCCTCTGCAGCAGGACTCGTGTGCAACCTCACCCTCCAGTGAGCTGGCACCTGTACTATCCTTTCCCCCTGCCCTGGCTGCAGGCCACTCGTGCCCAGTGTCTGACCACATGCAGATCCCACCTCTAAGCTACCCATGAACTCCGCACAGTGCCAGTATCTGAGCTGGTAGCTGCGAGTGTCCGATCGAGTGACGGTGTTTCTTCTTCTTCATCACTCTCCTCTCCCTCTTGTTCTTGCACCACTGGCTGGGCAGGTTGGATTTCTTGGGTCTCTGAAATGAGAACGGCACAAGGGTAGGGCTGCGGTGAGGGGAGGGGGGAAAGCAAGCAGTGCATGCTTACACCACATGCAGCTTGTAAATCAGAAGTGATTGTGGGATGAGGGGGAAGTGGGGTGTGAGATGCAGGATAATGTATGAGGATACCAGCATCTTGTATTCTTTCAGCCCTGCCGCTGGCCACGGGCTCAGCGATGCCCCTCCCAAGAATGGCCAGCACCGTCTCCTCTAAGGGGGTGAGGTTATGCAGGCGTGACTGTCCGCTGGTGGTTAGGTTCCTGAAGAAGGGAAGTGTGTCAGTGAGTGTGGTGCAATGTGTTTGTGTGATGTGCCTGTTATGGTTGAAGAGCTGGCAGTGTGTGCAAGCTGAGAGTTGTGGGTGCGAAGCTTGCAGCAATGGTAAGTGTGTGAAGGTGAGGTGAAGCTATGAATGTGAGGTATGAGTCGTGTTTGGTAGAGATTGTTGGTAGGTGAGTGATGCGGGTGTGGTGCATTGAGCAGTGTGTCAGATGGTGGGATATGGCATTTGAAGATGAATTCATTGACCTTGACCACTCATGTGAGGTCATTCTTTCTGCACTGCGTCCATGTCCTCCATTGCCTGAAGGGCCTCCTGGCCCCAGGTGGAAACAACACCTCTCTCCTCCTTTCCACCTCCTGCACCAAGGCTTCCAGTGCTGCATCCGAGAACTTTGGTACACACTCTCTCCCCTGTTGTGTCATCAATAAGAGGTGCAGAGTGCCTTTAAGTAGTGCAGGCTAGCTTTAATTGGTGCTAACCTCGCATGAACTTGGGCCCCCTGCTGAGCTTTCAGCCACTCAGCAAGACGTTCAGCGCTGGCTGAACGCTGCAATCATAAAAATGAGCAGGCATCACAAAGTTAGCGTGCAGCCTGTAGTCCTCCAAACGGGCGCACGTTGCTAGCGCATCGTGACCCCCGCGCCCATTTTCGGGGGCAAACCAATGTCTAGGCCAGTGACTCTGTACAGTTACACAGTGAGTGACCCTTACCCTGCTGAATAAACGGTGACCCTGTACAGTTACACAGTGAGTGACCCTTACCCTGCTGAATAAACGGTGACTCTGTACAGTTACACAGTGAGTGACCCTTACCCTGCTGAATAAACGGTGACTCTGTATAGTTACACAATGAGTGACCCTTACCCTGCTGAATAAACGGTGACCCTGTACAGTTACACAATGATCAAACACTAGTCTTGATTGCCTAAGAGTGACTGAAAGGAATTTTCCAGATTTATTTTGCCTTATTGCTTTGAGTTATCTGTTTTTTCCCGTCTCCCTGGAGATTACATGGCTCTGGGTGTATGGGGAGTGTGTATATTGTGAAGCATAAAGCATCACAACTATGGGGGACAGGCTGGATGGACCAGTGGGTCTTTTCCTCGCTGTCATTTTTCATATTTATATTTAACTCTGTATCGAACCCATACTGTCTCTGATGCTTGGTGTTCACAGCGCATGCCTGAAACAGAAGAGTGCTCCAGACCCAGGGCTAGTAAACCTCACCTTGATGTACACAAGACATGACGTGGCATTCATAACATGACAGAAAACTTTAAAACAGTCATGAATATCCACGGGAAATATCTCAATCCACTGCGATATTTGAAAGTTCTGTTTTCAGTGGTCAGAGAGGAATTTCCCATTTTCCCCCTGTTTGGCTGAGGGTTTTTTTTTATCTGGTTTCTCGCCTCTCCCAGGAGATTATATGACTATAAATGGCAGGGTAGACTGATAGTCATGATGCTTAATTGCATCATGACTGTTTGGGACAGGCTTGCGGGACCAGCTGGTCTTTTCCGATCTGCCTTTTAGTTTTATCGCTGCCATTTAATGGGTGTCAAGTTAAAGGCTGTGACCTATGATTCCTGACCTCTGCTCTCACATGTGATATCCTCACTGGCTTTATCCAATCGCAGAATGAGCCCTTTAAATATCTGTGAACTAACTAGCACTGTGACAGGCAGACGCCAATAACACCATGTGCATCTGTTGTCCCATTGTAGGTTACTGTCTGTGGAGCTCTGAGGGTTTCTTTAGTGAAGTTCCCCTCCACAGAGCTACCCATTGGATGGAGTGCTAGATATTAGCCAGCACCCCCATGTTACCACCCTAGCACCTCTCTCAAAATGCTCCTCAGTTGACTCTGTGGAGTCTGTGTTGGGAGATCCTAGTGTGGTAAGGAGCTGGCATCACAGCGAGTGATATCACATCGATCAAACAGAACACATTGACAGCTCCTCTAAAATAGCAGAGAGAAGAGGTTCAAATCATCGATTAAATACTTGGGGGGGAATTTTCCAGGGGGTCAGCGGGTGCAATCAATGGCGGGTCAGTTGGGGAAGTGTTTTTTTCCCCCAGCGGGTCGAGACCCCGCCGCCACGTACCTTTACCAAATATCAGGTCTGCCAGCGCTGAGCAGACTCAACACGCAGTGGTGGGGGAGGCAACTATAATCATTAGTGACTTGTTTACAGCCACTTAACAGTGCTTTTTTCTCAACTTTTTGATTTTGACAGGTCGCCCACCAGTTTCCCATTGTGCCTAGACCTCGTCTGTGAAGCTGAGGCAGGAGGTCAGTGGCCATTGAATCAGCTGATGAGTTGACAGCTTCAAATGTCAAGTCAAAGCTCCCAGCTGATTCAGATACCTTCCCTTAGCCACTAGCTTCTCTAAAATTCATTTCCACTACAGATTCAGGATGCTGCAAGTCTTTACACAAGTCTCCATCCAGTCTGACCTCTTTACCTCTCTCACCATTGACAGATTGTTTCTATCATCTCTACTTCACCTGCCATCTATTCCATCAATATGGGTGCCCTTCATACTCTCTCACCTTGTCCCTCAGGATCCCACCATAATCATTCCAAACATCAGCATCACCAGGCACACCAACATCACCAACAACAACATCAACCATCTCCGCAATCACCTGATGCTGCACAGGACACAGGACATCAGCACCTAACCACATTGCTGCCCAGGATGCCAGGGATAGCATCATCATAGCCAGACTTACTTCACTTGATGCTGTACACCCTGGCTGTCACATGATGCGCCAGGTTGGCACCACCCCACACCAACACCATAAAGCATCCCTACAATGCCCAAGCCATTCCTTTCACACTCAACACCATTGTGGGGGGGTACTGTTAAGTCTCACCATTCACTGCAACTCATTAAGCCACTTCCAAAGGTGTACACAAATCTGTCCAAGAACACAAAGTGTTGAAAATAAAGATTTCAATGTTTGACAGCACATTAAAAGAAACTTCACATGATCATTGGCTAAAACACCTAAGTGCCTAAATTTGTGTATTGTTAGTTGGTATGATTGGACTAGGATGAGGGTGAGTGTGAGGGGTGGCTAGTGAGATGTTGAAGTGATAATTGTAATGTCCGTGTGTAATTGAGACATGGACTGCAGAAGTTGGTTATAACAGGTGTTTACTGAGTGGAGACAAAACTGGAACTACTATACAAAGTTACTACACAGGCTTATATACAGGGGTGGTCACTACTGGTACTGCAGTGTACAGGGACTGCAGAATATAGTTCCTTCTTCAAGGTACATACACTACAATTCCTCCCCTTTTAGCTAAACAGTACATAACATTCGATTAATAATTAAATAACATATTTACAATTACAGTTGCTATATACATTAGCTGAAGTTAATCAATTATAAATTCAATCTTTGAGGAGGCTTCCTGATTCTGTCCGGATAACGCCTCTTTGGGGTATCAGGTTCTTCTGGCAAAGTTGATTCGGGATCAACGTCGTTGTTTGGTTCGTCTGCTTCCAATATCACCGATTCTGAGGTAGATGCAATTGGTACTTCGGTTTCATCACCAGGTGTATAGGATTGTGGTGTAGATTTGACGTTTTCCAGTGACTCTAGAATCTGGTCAGCATGGCGTCTTACAATGCTCTCTCCAACATCCACGGTATACATTAGAGGTCCTTGCCGTGTGCAGATCGTTCCTGGCTGCCATTTCTCTGTGCGGTAGTCCTGGGCCAAAACTGGTTGACCTATCTTGAAACTCCTGGTTGGCCTTTCATTCATATTCTGAAACTGCCTGTTCTCCACATCTCTTCTGATGTTTGGCTTAACCAAATCCAAGCGGCATCTTAGTCTTCGATTGAAGAACATCATGGCTGGAGTTTGGTTGGTAACCGCATGTGTCGCATTCTGGTAGGCAAACAAGAAGTTATCCACCTTGTGTTGTAGGGGTATGTCTTCATTACACATTGCCTTGATAGCCTTCTTGAATGTTTGAACAAACCTCTCAGCCAATCCATTGGTGGCTGGATGATATGAGGCGGATGTGTAATGCTTAACACCATTGTTCTTTAAGAACCTCCGGAACTCTTCAGACACAAACTGTGGTCCATTGTCAGAGCAAATCTGTTCAGGCAGCCCATTTCTAGCGAATATGGTTCATAAGACTGTGATAGATTCTTCTGTGGTGGTTGAGGACATTTTTATTACCTCTGGCCACTTTGAATGTGCATCCACCGCAATTAAAAACATCGAGTCCATAAATGGCCCAGCAAAATCAATATGTACTCTTTGCCATGGAGATGAGGGCCACTCCCATGGATGTAGAGGGGCTTGTGGTGGGGCGTTTTGGGCCTTCTGGCATCCTGTACAGCTCTTGGTCATCTCTTCAATTTCTCTATCGATTCCCGGCCACCACACAAACGCTCTGGCTAAGTTCTTCATTTTTACCCCTCCCAGATGACCCTCATGAAGCTCATTGAGCACTCTATCCTTCAATTTGGGTGGAATTACTACTCTGGATCCACACATCAAGGTTCCTCGGCACACTGACAGCTGTTCTCTTCTCGGCGAGAATGCTGGCAACAGTGGTTCGCTATGTGCTGGCCATCCCTTCACCGTTAAATCATAGACCCTGGAGAGTGTCGGGTCATTTCGTGTTTCCTTTTCTATGTTTGCACTCGTCACAGGTAGACATTCGACTTTGGTCGAGTGGAATATCTCCACAGGATCCACTGCAGGTGCTTCTTCCACCGTCGGCAACGGTAGGCGCGACAATCCATCAGCATTCCCATGCTGTTTAGTTCCTTTGTACTCTTTGTCATATTGGTGTGCCCCTAGGAAAAGGGACCACCTCTGTAGCCGTTGTGCTGTCATTATCGGGACGCCCTTCTTAGGGTTGAAAATGGAGACAAGAGGTTGATGATCAGTGAGTAGAGTAAATTTCTGTCCGTGCAGGTAGTGATTGAACTTCTTCACACCCCACACCAGGCTGAGGGCCTCTCTGTCAATCTGGGCGTAGTTACGCTCGGCTGAAGTTAACGAGCGTGACGCAAAAGCTATCGGCCTCTCTGAACCATCAAGGAATTTATGTGACAGTACCGCTCCAACGCCGTAGGGAGATGGATCACACGCCAGTCTTATCGGTAGTGATGGGTTGTAGTGAGCCAATACTTCTTTTGAAGTGATCAGGCCTTTACACTTCTGAAAGGCCCGCTTACATTCACCGCTCCATTTCCATGCTACTCCAGTTTGTAGCAGGGCGTTCAGTGGGTGCAGAATTGTGGACAAATTCGGCAAAAACTTATGGTAGTAATTCACCAATCCGAGGAATGACCTCAGTTGCGACACATTTTCAGGCGCTGGAGCCTTAACTACCGCTTCAATTTTGTCAGGGGACTTATGTAACCCCTCTTCATCACTCACGTGGCCACAATACGATATTTGTTTCTTAAAAAACTCGCACTTGGGGCGATTGGCTCGTAGCCCATGTTCTCTTAGTCTAGTGAGCACCTGCTCTAGGTTGGCAAGGTGTTCACTGTCATTTTCACCTGTCACTAGGATGTCATCCAAGTAACACTGAGTCCCCGGAATCCCTTGCAGGACTTGTTCCATCGCTCTTTGCCATATAGCCGGAGCTGATGCTACTCCGAATACCAGTCGATTATACTGGTAAAGACCTTTGTTTATCGTGAGATATTTCCTAGAGGATTCTTCAACCTCCATCTGCAAATATGCTTGCGCTAGGTCAATTTTTGTAAAACGTTTCCCTCCAGATAGTGAGGTGAAAATAACTTCTATCCTTGGAAGAGGGTACTGTACTGTGTGAAGGACTGGGTTCACAGTCACCTTGAAGTCCCCACAGATGCGAACCTTCCTTGGCTCCTCAGACTTATTGTTTAACATTTTCTTCATGACAGGAACGATGGGTGTTGCCCACTCACTCCAGTCTACCTTAGATAACACGCCTGCATTCTCCAGATTCTCCAGCTCTGCCTCGACGGCTGGGCGAATTGCATACGGTACCGGTCTTGCTTTGAAAAACTTGGGAATTGCATTCTCTTCTATTTTTATCGAGGCAGTTACGCCTTTAAGAGTTCCCAGTCCTTGTTGAAATACCTCTTTAGCGTTAGCTAAGATTTTTAACAATCGTCCAGGTGTGACGTCGTCATCCTTTTTACCAGCCACAGTCAGTGCCTGAATGGAGTGCTAGTCTAAACTTATCTTTCTGATCCATTCACGTCCCAATAACGGTGGTCCACCATCTTGCAGTATGTACAGATACAATTTCTGTATTTCCTTGCCGTTGTATTCGACAGGCACCCTTATTTTCCCTCTGTGGTATACTTTCTGCCCTGTATATGTCTTCAAGATAATGGATGTGTCTTTCAAGGGTATGTTTGAGAATAGCCGCTCGTAGTCTCGTCGATTCATGATGGTCAGGGCTGATCCTGTATCCAATTCCATTTTGACTTGGGACACTGCTATCGTGAGGGTGACCCAAATGGTTCGGTGATCCTCTTTTGCAATTACGTTGTGTAGTTTGAGACAGCTTAGTCTCTTGTTCCCGGATTCACTATCGCTCTTCTGGTCTTCAGAACTACTGTCCGTCACCTTTTGTACTTTCCTGTACTTTTCCTTAGTAGTCTTCTTGTTGTCGTTAGTCTTCTTCCCGGACCTGCAAACTCGTGCAATGTGTCCCATCTTTCCGCATTGCCTGCATGTTTTGACCTTGGACCAGCAGTCCTTCTAGTCATGGGTTGCTCTGCCGCAGCAATAACATTTTTCAAATCCCCGTGTCATTTCATGGGTGCCGTATTCCTGTGGCTTTTGCTGTATTTCCGCAGCTCCCCTTGCTGCTGCTTCGTACGATACTGCCACGCTGAAAGCCTTATCTAGCGTCAGCTCTTTCTCTGAGAGTAACCTCTTCTGGGTTCCTTCACTCAGGAGTCCACAGACAAGTTTGTCCCATAGGGTATCTGCCAGTCCTGCTCCGAACTGGCAGTGCTTTGATAGCTTGCGTAGTTCCGTAAGGTAATCAGCATTGCTCTCATCTTTATGCTGATTCCTCTTGTGGAATTTAAATCTTTCTGCTATCAGCAGCGGTGTAGGATTTTGGTGTTCCTGTAGGATATCAACAATTTTGTTAAAACTCTTCTCCATCGGTTTGACTGGAGTGATCAGGTTCCGCAATAGGCCGTACGTTCTTGCGCCCATCAAATTTAGTAGTACCGATGCCTTTTTCTCATCGGCTACTTCATTTGCCTTGCAATATACTTCGACTCTTTCCACATACGTGGTCCAGTCTTCTATTTCATTATCGAAGGCAGTGATATTGCCAGTCTTCGGCATCTTGGAGACCTAAGATGGCACCTCCCGCGCTTTGCCTTCTTCCCCGATTGAACAAAATGGCGCCTCCCGCGCTTTTCCTTCTTCCCCGCTGGATTAAGATGGCGCCTCCCGCGCTTTCTGTCTTTTCCGCTGCTGCCAACGCTGTTGCTGGCGTTTTTATGCCTTGATGGCGACGCCCTATGGTCTTCGCGCGCTTCCCCCCGCGCTGCTGCCAACACCGCTCTCCGCGGTCCCCGTGGCAAACTGCAGCTCCTCGCGGCTTTCTGCGCTTCTAATTTCTTTTTCTTTTATTTTAATTACTGTTCCCGTCGTCAGAGCAGACCCTATGCGACACTTTCCTCCCTCTTTTCGGGTCTGTACGCTGCCCGGCTTCGTAGCACCGGCCGCGCCCTGTGTGCTCCACCCTCTCTCTCTCTCTCCTCTTCCCAACAACGCTGCTCGGCCCCATTGAAAAGCCACCCGATCGAGCTCTAGCCCGCCGCAGCCCAGGAAGGATCAGTGTACTACCTGCCACCAGCCCGATTAACTGGAACACCATAGACTGGAGAACCAAGCCCAGCTCTCGACAGCCTCTCCTGCAAATCTTCGAATTCGATGAATCAGAGGGCGGTTGCCCACGGTCGACGCCCGTTTCTTCTGTTTGTTTTTTTTTTCTTTTTGGATTTCTTCCTTCTGGCTTCGACCTCCAAAAACTTCGCTTCAGGGATGGATCCCCGTGAGGTGGTGCAGAACTGTAGGTAAGTTCGGATCTGTTCGTCGCCAATGTAATGTCCGTGTGTAATTGAGACACGGACTGCAGAAGTTGGTTATAACAGGTGTTTACTGAATGGAGACAAAACTGGAACTACTATACAAAGTTACTACACAGGCTTATATACAGGGGTGGTCACTACTGGTACTGCAGTATACAGGGGCTGCAGAATATAGTTCCTTCTTCAAGGTACATACACTACAATAATGTAGATAGAGAGGGATGGGTGGAGGTGCAAGGTAAGTTGGTGTAAGGGCGTGCAGGAGTAGGGTAGGGAAGGCAGAGTGGTGGGGGTGTGATGAGTGGCACAGCAGGATGAGGTTGAGTGTGGCATTGCAGTAACGTTTTGTGATCTACTGAGATCATTGAAAGGTTTGCGCCACTGCAGCCTGGTCCTCCTGACGACATCCCTGCTTGTGCCCTCCTGTGCAATGTGCAACCAGGCTGCGTAGGTCTCCTGGGGAGGTCTCTTCCACCCATGGGAAGGGAAGAGAACCTCCCTGTATGCTGTGACTCATGGAAGAGCCTGGGTGTAGCCGTGCACCTCTGTGCAGTGTTTGTCAGTGTTTGCAGCACCTCAATGCTGTAGAACATAGACAACACAAATGTCAAAATTAATTTACGCAAGGTCCCTTTACGGAAACCGGCTGATGATGCATCATCAAGTGACGCCATCAGACCCGTTTCCTTCAATTGGCCGGGAAACGCGCTGGGCAGGCTTAACAAGCCCAATCAATGTAAAATCATTCTACAGAGCGGGCTGGAGTCAGCAGCGGGGTTGCACCCCGCCACCAACGTAGCCTGCCCCAGACCCGCCGAGGTTGGTAAAATCCACCCTTTGTACACAGGTATCAGTGGTAGTCACTGTTGTAATGTAGGAAGCACAGCAGCCATTCTGCGCACAGCAAGATCCCACAAACAACACTGAGATAATGACCAGATAATCTGGGTTCAAGTCCCACTCCAGGGACTTGACCGCCAAAATCTAGGCTGACAGTCCAGTGCATTACTGAAGGTGCCGTGTTTTGGGTGAGATGCTAAACGGTGGATGTAAAAGATCCCATGGCACTATTTTGAAGAAGAGCAGGGGGAGTTATCCCCTGGTGCCCTGGCCAATATTTATCCCTCGACTAACATCACTGAAAAAACAGATTATCTGGCCATTATCTCAGTGCTGTTTGTGGGATCTTGCTGTGCGCAAAATGGCTGCTGTATTTCCTACATTACAACAGTGACTACACTTCAAAAGTACTTCATTGGCTGTAAAGTGCTTTCGGATGTCCTGATCTCGTGAAAGGCACTGTAGAAACACAAGTTCTTTCTTTCTATTCCAGAGTGGAATTTTATTTTTTTAGCTCCAATGCACCAAGGCTAGCAGATGGCTGTAAATTGTAAAGTTACGATTGTTTTATGCTTGGAAGTAAATATTGATCTTCTGTAAAGCTTGTAACAAGCATGTGCAGCGCTACAGTCAATAACGTAGGTTCATGCATCTGAATTCAACATTATTCTCCCATTGTATCCTGGCTGTATAGAATTGAAATACAAGGGATCTGTCTCCAGCAAGTTTCCCAGTGCTTGCAGTTGACACATTTCCAATTATTACAGTTGGATGCCGATTAACATTGCATCTTCCCACCAGGGGACATTTTAATTGGATGCTTTGGGGCAACGCGATGGTGAGACAGGTCACCAAAGTTCCACCCACATCACCTTCCCTTCTGTAATCTGATGATCTGTTCATTCGTGTTCCAAGTGTTTGTCAAGATTTCTATAAAACTCGCAGCTTGTGTTGCCAATTTATTGTCAATTAGGCAGAAAACAAAGATTGATGCTTCCCTGTCCAAACTAATCAAAGTTGCCTTGAAACTAATTTCATTGCAATATTACTAAATTGAGATGTGTATTTTATGCGGATCAACCTCGGATGGTGGTAATTTCGGTACCTTCTATTGAGAGCAAAGGATTGGTCAGTATGAAATACTTTGGAACCATTTCTACATGTGCAGACTACACAATGGGGCCACAATGGCTGCTTTTCAGTCCTCTCTGGTTTTGCTCTTGTGGGTGTCACTGGTGGGCGCTCCTTCTTTAGGTAAGTGTTTGCTGTGTGTAGCTCCTCTATTTGTATTGCAACTCATGTATTTGTCATTAAAGTGAGAGAATGAGAAGTATCTTCCCTTCCCCCACCCTGCCTTAGGTCCATCAGATAATTGCGCCCCAAATCAGCTAACGACTTGCATTTATATAGCGCCTTTAATGTAGTAAAACGTCCCAAAGCTAAGTATCTCTCCCATCTAGAGGGCAAGTGTTCAAACCGTTCCATCAGATGATTGTCCCCTTGGTCCTCCTGTTTATAGGCTAGTTGTCTTCACCCATCCATCAGTTTCTTAACCCCACATTGTCCTTTATGGCATTGCATCTGTCCTCTTCCCTGTTTGGCTCCCCGTGATCAGCCTTCCATTTTGTTTTGAATACCCTTCTTCCCTCACAATAAAAATTGCGGCCCAGTTCAGGAAGAGAGGCCCAGTCCTGACACGGAAGTAATGTATTTCTGTTTCCTTTCAAAGTTCATTGTACAGCCTGCAGCTCAGGTCCAGTGAGATAACCCTTTAACTGGCAGTGGGTTATGTCATTTTCCTTCCTTTTTTTTGTCCATTTCTTTCTTTATTTATTGGTGAATTTTTGTGCTAATGAAGGTGAAGCCAGTTAGTGGTGAAGAAGGCAGGTATCCTGGGTCATTGCCAAGCATTCCCAGGCAGAGTTAGATGTAAAATCAAGCATCCTCTAATTTACTCCAATAATGTGCCTCAACCCAATCTTGGAAGAATGCCCCCCACTGCATCAATGACATTTTCTGTGGCCTCACTGAGTGAGATTGTCAATTTTGTGCCAATGTATACATGGTCTTTCACTCTAACTGATGCTGAGTCGGAAGAAAAACCTGCATTTACATCGTACCTTTCAAGACCTCAGGACATTGCTTGAGGGATAAACAGTGGCCATGTCACTGGGGAGAACACTCCTGCTCTTCTTCAAAATAGTGCCATGGAATTTTTTACATCCACCTGAGAGGGCAGATAGGGCTTCGGTTTAACGTCTCATCCGAAAGACGTGTGAGCTCTGACAGTGCAGCACTCCCTCAGTAATGCACTGGAGTGTCAGCCTGGATTACATTCTCAATTCTGTGGAGTGAGACTTGAACCCAGAACCTGCTGAATCAGAGGTGAGAGTGCTACCACTGAGCCACGGCTGACACTGGGAACCATTGAACACATTTGACTGCAGATCCTAACAGCCAGCTGATAGAGGACACTGTTATCCTATCATAGAATCACAGAACGATACTGCACAGAAGAAGGCCATTCGGCCCATCATGCCTGTGCTGGTTTTTTGGTAGAGCTATCCAATTAATTCCACTCCCCAGTTTTTTCCCATAGCCCTGTAATTTTTTTTCCCTTCAAGTGTTTATCCAATTATCTTTTACAAGTTACTATTGAATCTGTTCCCACCACCCTTTCAGGCAGTGCATTCCAGATCACAACAAAAAATGTTTCCTCATGTCGTCTCTGGCTCTTTTGCCAATTACCATAAATCTTTGTCCTCTATTTACTGACCCTTCTGCCACTTGAAAGAGTTTCTCCTTATTTATTCCATCAAAACCATTCATGATTTTGAACAACTCTATCAAATCTCCTCTCAACCTTCTCTGCTGTAGGGAAAACAACCTCAGTTTCTCCAGTCTCTCCACATAACTGAAGTTTTTCATTCCTGGTACCATTCTAGTAAATCTCCTCTGCATCCACTCCAAGGCCTCGACATCCTTCCTAAAATGTGGTGTTTTCTGCCTCTTAGCTAATTTTGTATCCATGCTGCCACTGTCCTTTTAACCCCATGGACAAATCTATTATGTGGTACTTTGTCAAAGGTCTTTTGAAAGTCCATATTCACATCAACCGTACTACCCTCATCAACCCACTCAGCTACTTCATCAAAGAACCGCTAAATTAGTCAAACACAATTTCCTTTTAACAACAGATGAGGTCTAACCAGAGTTTTATAAAGGTTTAACATAACTTCCTTGCCTTTGTGCTTTATGCCTCTATTAGTAATTGAAACTCCATATACACATCAACCGCACTACCCTGGTCAACCCTCACCGTTCCTTCATCAAAGAACTGAATCAAGTTAGTCAAACACAATTTTCCTTTAACAAATCCCTGCTGAATTTCATTTATTAACCCATGCTTTTCCAAATGCCAATTAATTTGGTCCCAGATTATTGTCTCTAAAAGTCTCCCAGCACTGAGATTAGGCTGACTGGCCTGTTGTTGCTGAGTTTATCCCGCTCTCCTTTTTTGAACAGGTGTGACATTTGCAAACCTCCAGTCCTCTGGCACTACTCCCATATCTAAAGAGGATTGGAAGTTTGTGGTCAGAGCCTCCACAATTTCCACCCATACTTCCCTCAGTAACCTAGGATTCATCCCATCCGGACTGGGTGACTTTTCTACTTTGAAGACTGCCAACCATTTAAGTACCTCCTCTTTATCTATTTTTATCCTATCCAATATCACTACTGCCTCCTCCTTTACTGCTACATTGGCAGCATCCTCTTCTCTAGTGGAGACAGATGCAAATTACTCCTTTAGTACCACAGCCATGCCCTCTGCCTCCACCAGAAGATCTCCTATCAGTCAGTGTCAGACCTAAACCAGATATCGAAGGTGAAAGGAAATTGTCTGATCCACTGCATCACCTCCAATACCTGTCGGCACAGATTGCTTTGCCCAAGCCCCATTATGTTATCTTTATCATATTTTAATAAAAAATTTCAAATTTTATAATTTGATTCACAATTTTAGGATTTTTTTGCAACTGCTTTTCATTCATGTATTACCTTAGAATAAATTATTCATCATCAGAAATTGTTTTATAACAAAACCAGAAAGTAAAAGGGACTGAGACGGTGCACTGTGACCAGAAGAGATTGTTGTCTGTGTTTTACTTGTATTTTGTATCGCTAAAAAGTTTGTAACATGGGATAATTGTCAAAGAAAGGCCTTCAGCTCAGAGACCAGGCAAGTTGTCTGCAATGGGCTTCACAAGGTGTACGTTGCTACGGAACACACATTGAGACGCCGAAGGTGTGATTTTGTTGAATGGGTTGAGCCGTTGCATTGCAATCAATCGCAGACTTCCATGTCATTGTCAAAGATCGACTATCCAGTCAACTATTGATCAGTGGAATGCAGCCTTTTGTCGATGGCGATTGATCTAATGCAATGCAGTTGTTTATTGTCGTGTGTTTCTCTATAACCTCAGAGGCTTGATTTATATTTCTGTGGGAAGCTGTTTTACTAAGGGGTCTGCTCCAGACTCCCAGGCCACAGCAAAGGTTCTGTGTTTTAAGACAGTGCGGGAAACAGAACAGCTCGGCTAGTTTTCAAATGGCTGCCTGTTCCACAATGCTTGAAGGGGAAATATTTGAAGGAGAAAGCATTGCAGGGATATGGGGAAAGAGCAGGGGAGCGGAACTAACTGGATTGCTCTTCGAAAGAGCTGGTGCAGACTCGATGGGCCGAATGGCCTCCTTCTGTGCTGTACTATTCTATGATTCTATGAATGCTGCAAGTGAGTTTGTCTTTTAAAGTTTCTGTTTAGAGGGAAAGCGAGTGGTGTCTTTATTATTTTATGCATCAAGAAAGTTAGAGAAATATATGATTCCCTGTTTTACACCGCGTGCTGTTCATTTCCCTGCCTTACTTAAATAAAACCACCCGTTGCTTCCAATCCTAAGTCTAAGTCTGGTATGACTGTTCATCTCATCCTTTCAGAGAGAGGAGTATCGCCTGCTGATGATACATTCCAGTATCGGTGTACAGAGAGAGGGCTTTCTCTTACGATCTGTGGGTCTCACCATTGTTTATGTAGAGATCGGGCAGGAAAGGATCTACTCTGGATCATAGGGGACTCCCACGGGATCCACCTATGCGAGTGGCATCAAATATCTAGTGCGCGACCTCCAAAAAAGTGACATAAATTAAAAGTAATCAGAACCAAGCAAGTGGGCTATTGGGCCACACCTGAGCTTTATTTTATCCTTGCGGCCAACCATAGTCAGCATTCACGCATCCTAACAGGCATCCCCCCAGATGGCAGCCAGCAGCAGGAACCCAGGCTGATAATCCCACCCCTTGACCCAGTAGACCATTGGGTCAGTTGTCGTGCTTCCATCACCCCAGCTGAGAGCAAAGGCCAGCAGGATTTAAACCTGAGACATTCTTAGCTTAATTTTACACTTGGTAGGGCGAATACCAACTGAGCCACTGGGGGAGCCACTGAGGATTTTTGTTATACTTATTCTCCTTTCTGCTCTCCTTCTCCTGCCCTGCTATTATGGACTATTTACAGCAGGAGGGCAGCCTGAAGAACTGAGGTCAGGTCTCTGGAAATGGCAGCCTGAGGGATAAATATTGGCCAGGACACCGGGGATAACTGGACTAATGGTCTGGAGACATGAGTTCAAATTCTACCATGGCAGCTGGGGAATTTAAATTCAATTTATTAAATAAATCTGGAATAAAGAGCTAGTATCAGTAATGGTGACCATGAAACTATCGAATTGTCGTAAAAACCCATCTGGTTCACTAATGTCATTTAGGGAAGGAAATCTGCCGTCCTTACCCGGCCTGGCCTATATGTGACTCCAGACCCACAGCAATGTGGTTGACTCTTAACTGCCCTCTGAAATGCCCGAGCAAGCCACTCAGTTGTACCAAACCGCTACAAAGAAGTATACTAGGAATCACCACACGGACTGCAGCGGTTCAAGAAGGCGGCTCACCACCACCTTCTCAAGGGCAATTAGGGCTGGACAAAAAATGCTGGCCTTGCCAGCGATGCCCACATTCCATGAACAAATAAAAAAAGCTCCCCTGCTCTTCTCCAAATAGTGCCATGGGATCTTTTACATCCAGCTGAGTGGGCTGACGGGCCTCGGGACCAGCAGAGAGCTGCATGGTCTCAAATCTCTTCGCTGCCCCGTAATTCCCATTTGCATCTTTATAGCGTGGCACAGGTCCTCAGTTGGCCTACGGATGTGGCCCAGAGATTGCTGCCTTTGTATTGTGCTCATTGACCTCAATTGGCTCCCGGCCCGGCAACGTCTGAATTTTAACATTCTCATCCTTGTGTTCGAATCCCTTCATAGCCTGGCCATTCCCTATATATGTGTAACCTCCTCCAGACCTACAACCAACTTTCCCTCTAAGCTGCATGTCCGCGCAGCTCTCTGCCAGTTCCCGCACAACCTCGGACCGACTTCTGCAATGCTACATTTCAATCATGTGCAAAACTGTGAATGGGCTGCGTAGCCCCTTAAAGGGGTCACGCGCCTCCCAAAAATTACGGGGTACGTTGCCTGCATCCCTCCGAGAATTCTGCGTTTCTCCAATTCTGGCCTCTTGCACATCCCTGACTTCCTTTGCCCCACCATTGACTGCCATGTCTTCAGCAGCCTTGGCCCTAAGCTCTGGAATTCCCTCCCTAAACCTCTCCGCCTCTCTACCTCTTTGACCAAGCTTTTGGTCACCTGTCCTAATATCACTTTTCGTGGCTCAGTGTCAAATTTTGTTTGATAATGCTCCTGTGAAGCGCCTTGGGATGTTTTACTACTTTAAAGGCGCTATATAAATACAAGTTGTTGTTGTTGTTATTGTTGTAGGTCGTTTATGAGTTGCTTTTTAGTATTGACTATCTTGGCGTAGCAGCTGTGTCCTTCAGGAAGGCAGCATCTGTGGGACTACAGCACTCATGGCCCGTCCCCTTCGGTTTGATTTTTACATACCTGGGAGAAAAACAATTCGGCCAAGGCAGCATTGCTTTGTGCTATTTTTTTCTAGTCAAGAAATACAAGCCAGGAAATGTAAAGCTGAGCTAGACCAATACCAATAAATATTTATCACCGCTAAATCCAATAAGGAATTCAGGAGAAACTTCTTTACTGTGAGATTGGTTCAAATGTGGAATTCACTTCCACATGGAGTAGTTGATACGAACAGCATTGACGCATTTAAGGAGATGTTAGATAACTACATAAGGGAGAAAGGAATAGAAGGATATGCTGATCGGGTTAGATGAACTAGTGTGGGAGGAGGCTTTTGTGAAGGATAAACACAAGCATAGACCAGTTGGGCTGAATGGCCTGTTTCGGTGGTGTCAATTCTATGTAATTCTATCTAGTAAAGTTGGCTCATTGAAAGTTGGCACCTTGTTTTTTTTTAACAAAGTAAATGATCTTTTGACATTACAAACCCAAAGCTTTTCGTTGCCTCTTACATTCACCTTGGGTTGTTGTTGTGCGTATGATGTTGGGGCTGGGATTATCATCAGACAGACGTTAGGCCCTGGATTGGCATAGGCAATGGGCCTAAGGCCTGTTTCAGGCAGGTACATTGGGCAACTACAGAGTGCCCCGACCAATATGGCATGCGGCCCACTTCAGAGGGCGGAGTGAGCATGTGCACGCCATATTGGACCCTTCAGCCTTCATTTTTTGCCTGAATAATGGCCACTATGTGGCCGAATTTCTAGGACGTTGATTCTAGCAGAAGTCCAGGGTCTGGAGAAAGGCCCTTTTACCAATTTTTAGGGGGTGAAATTTTTCTTGGCAGTATTTCAAAATGGGAAATAATGAATCGGCTCAAAGAACAGACTGCAGCCCTGGTCCTGTTGGATAGACTTGTGCGAGCACTGCATTACAACCTTTGGGGCCAGGTTACAACAGACTCTATCTCAGAGCTATCGGCATCTAGTGAGCACCTCTATATCTGAATTCCTGCTGATCAGTGACCAGCCTGATATTGGTCGCACTACCAGTGGCTGGAGATTTCCGACACGATGCACGTCTCGCTCTCAGCATAGCAGCAAATGGCAGGCCTTCATGGCAAGTAGGAGGCAAAGCTAGGCAGTCGCAGAAGCAATGCAGCCCATGTCACATACTTCCCAGTGTCATGAGGCAAGGCACACCTTAGTCCCAAAGGGCTCATGTTCCAAGCTTGCAGCAAACCACCTCTCATGGCAACCCTTAGGTAGAACCTAGAAGAAGCAGGGTCTTAGGAAAACACCAAGAAGAAGCACAATGATCAGAAGGAAGCATACCTGGAATGTGAAGTCTATGTGTGCATAATAAAGCACCTGTTAATCTTTGCACTGGCTCTGCAGTTCAATGAGCTCTTTAGGACCCATGAGATCTGGCTGGGATGGAGTGACATGGTTCTTTAGTGAGACACAAAGACAGAGGTTTTCTCATGGTAGGATTGAACTAGCCATGAAAGCTGGAGATGTAGTGATGAGAGTGTAGTCAGGAGAGGGCTTTAATGCAAGAGGAATGTATTAGTAAAATCTGCCTACATATTTCTCTGGAATTTGAGATAATGGCCTCCTCCGAGTTAAGGTCCTCCTGATGTTGGGTTCCAGATTCCTCAGTTTCCGTAGCAACTTGGCCTTCTTCCTACAGCTCCATTCCACCCTGAAGTGAAAAATTGTGCAGGACAGAGGAACTAACAGGGAAAAAACTGCCGTGCACCTCCTGATCTGTCAAGCATCGCGATAGTCCTCCCAATGATGACATTCGTTGATGAATGTGCCTGATTGTACAAATATTCTACTGATGAGAATGTCACTCGAAGGGCACTCATGAGGCGTGGATGGAAGGGAATGCCTTGTCACCCAGAATCCCTCCTGACACTTGACTCTCTTCCTTGGATAGAGCGGAGAGGCTGGACTGCTTTGTGACAAAAGCATCACAACAGCTTCCCACAAAATTTGTCATTCAGGAAATTCAGTGGGATTCGGTGCAATGTGTGTTCCATCTCTTGCCCCCTGTACGTTGGGAAAACCAACAATGTGATAGAACTGAATGGCCCCCCTTCATGCTTCTGTCTTGGAGTTACCTCGAAATGGATGAATTTCCCAGCTTCCTAAAGCTGGCACTGGTGACTTGGCCTTGCAGGACTGGGTGGCTCCCTGATGATGTCATATAAGCCTCCGGTTGCAGTATAGAATGAGGTGATGGCATAGAAGTTGAGAGCCTTACTCAGGCTGGCAGAGCTGTCCAAACACTTGCTCTGGGCTGCAGGCCTGGGTGTAGAAGCTGGGACAGGTGATCCAGGACTCCCATCATGACTCTTCATTTGTAAAGTCACAGCTCCTATCATGTCTTCATAAGATCACCTGGACCTTTTGACTTGTATGGGGGAGTCAGGTGGAGGCAGGGTGTCGTAGTTGTGGATTAGCCTCATCATTCCTTGATGCTGTCACACTCTCCTTTGTAACCTTCAAATCTCCTCATCATCTTCCATCAGCATTGGGCGCAGGAGAATTCCCAAAGGAAAACCCATTCTGTTCAATCGTGTCCTATATAGTGTGTGTGTGTGTGGGTAAGTGGGGGGGAGCAGTTGTAAAGTTACAGGTGACCAGAGAGTCCTTCACTCTGACAAGTTTGAAGTCCATCTCAGTCGCTTCCCAAGGGAAACAAATGTTTCCAAAAATATACAGACAAACCTGAGATCTGGGCACACTTATATAGCAAGTCCACCAGGATCAGCTGATTCTAGCAAGTCACAGCGCCTCACTTATATGTTAGTTACACAGAGGGGCAGCACTGTCAGGAATTTTGATGAATGGCATCGTTTCAGCGTCGCCATATATTTTAAATATCAACACTGCTGAAGGGATGTCGGAGGAAGCACCTTCCCCCTCCTGGACTGGAAACCACGCCTGGTCATAAACCGGGTGCAAACTGTAGGATTCTCAAAATTCCCACATTCTCCGAAATTATGGATCAAGGGGCCCTGTTTGGACAAGTTATTAAAAAACAGGGTACCCAAAATGGCTTCTGTAACCTCATGACCAAACCAACAGGATTTTTAAAACAGGGCTCTGCAGACAAGGAGGCCTGGAGATGAAACCTAAAATGCAGGAATCTGTGAAAAAAATGACTCTCTGGATCCAGCCAGACAAAGTAAACACAGAATACGCATTCATTCGACTTGAAACAAATCAAGCTAGAATGGGCCTAGAATCAAGGCCATTAGGCTTCTGCATATTTAATCGGTAACAGCTGACAGTAGCCATCAAGTCAGGATGGGGACAATTAAGTCTTATCCATGACAAACAACCAGGACATCGGGGCCATTAGACCCGGAGACAACCACTCCAAAAGTCGTTAAAGTAAATGGTTGTAATCATTTAAACAAACCCACCAAAAGTTAAACAATGGACTGACCTGATTTGGCGCGCAGATAAGGAGTTGAAGAACGGGTATAATTGTAGGCCCATCAGTGGTAATCGGCGCTTAGCTCTCTGATCTCTTGCCTGTGGCCTTGGCCTGCTGCTGCTCGTACTCGTGCCCTGGCCTCATGGCGGGCTCTCTTCTCGTTTCCCGCACGGCTCAACAACCAAGGACACCCATTACACCGGGGCCAAATGCGGGAGGAGAACGAGACCCAAGTTCAAAACCTCACAGGACACACAGGCCACAAACGGGCAGATGAGACGAGACAAGACGAAGAAGAAGGTAAACCGATAAAAGCAGAGAAGGGCAGCGAAAGACGCATTGGGAAAAACCAAATGCCTAGTTATAAGCTGGCATTTGGTGAATAAGTTGGCGTTGCATGCATGAACAGTGCGAATAAGCTGGCGTTCGAAGAGTGGGTGGCAGTGCCCGTGATGAATAAACTAGTGTTCGAAGCATGGGTAATAAAATCTTTTAGACGATAAAGACCGCCAATCGACCCCGACCATAACATTACCGCCGACGACCGCCCAAGGGAGAAGAAAACCCATCGCGACGAGACAACGACGGTAGCTGAGGAAAAAGGAGGGTGCTTCACGTCAACAACTTCAGCGCCGCGCCGTGAGACCACGTGGCGACGGGGTACCCCAAAGGACAGCAGGAGCGGACCTCAAAACTCACAACCGTTTAAGCAACAGGTTTTGGATCGGTGAGCATGAATTCCTGGCCCCTCATAGCTTAATCTAGTTAGGTATAGGGGGTGGGATAAGGATAAGGGGATTGTTTAATGTAGTTGTTTTCCCTCAATGTGCCGTGTGTTCCCCATTCCCACATAAGTGTAATTGTTTATGCCTGTAATTTTCATACCAGTAATTTTCATAAGATTGTTTTATTCTTTTAACAACATTTTGGTTTTCTTGCACCAAACCACTTGTCTACTTGATTTTCTGTATCGCCACCTGTACCTAAGTCTGGTGTCTAGGTCCCAGGGGTGTGGGAACGATTCGAACCGCTCAAAAGGGACAGTCAGAGGCGAAGCTGGCTGGGCACATCACACCACCCCCTACAAAACCCCAGAAACCCTAATGGGTGCTCCAGCAATGAATTCAGGTGGACGTGAAAGATCCCACGGCATTATTTGGAGAAGAGCAGCGGAGTTCTCCCCGCTGTTCTGGCCAATATTTGTCCCTCAACCAACATCACTAAAACAGATTGGTCATTATCGCATTGCTGTTTGTGGGAGCTTGCTGTGCACAAATTGGCTGCCGTGTTTCCTACATTACAACAGTGACTCCACTTTAGAAGTACTTCATTGGATGTAAAGGGCTATAGGATGTCCTGAGATTGTAAAAGGCGCTGTAGGAATGCAAGTACTGTATTTGTCTCTTAGTGCCCAATGCTGGAAGCAGGCTCTTACTTGGTGCCTTTGATTTACACATGGAATAAAATCTATGAATCAGTTTTTTTGACAGGAATAAGATTTCTGGGCTCTCTTTGGCTGCTGTGATCAGACAGATAGCAATCGCTGGGGCTCTTCACTGACTCCCTGAGGCGGTGTACTACGAGCTGTCACAGATTTCCTAAATAGCCTGAGACCTGGTTTTCCCACAGCTACGAAGGAACAAGCCACCTGCTGTTCTGCAGTGATTTTTCCCCCTTCTTGATTCAGTCTGATGCGAATGTTAAGTGTTCAATTCCCAGCAGCGAAAAGCAAGAGGAATCTAGTGTGACATAATGAACCTGCCAGGTCAACAGATACCCATAGGGCAGGCATTCATCTGACAGCTTGGCTCACAGTGGTTGTGGTGTGGTCTGTGTGTGCATTGAGATGGTAGTTACAATGGCCCAGAAATTCGGGTCGGAGGCTTCCCGCGGGTGCAAGCCCCCGACCTGCACTTACCTTGTGCGCCGGCCATTGAGCTGTGAGCCCCCGTGGAATTCTGATCCTGGGCCTGGTCCAGCTGCCGGCGCACAGTGCTTGCGTATCCCAGGGGCGCAGTTAGTTCGATGCGTCCCCTGGGATCACGTGGGCCATGGGGAGCCAATCGGAGCAGGGAATGCTCCATTCATAAGATTGACAGGAAGACCTGTCAAAAGTTATAAATACTACGGCCCCAAAACAGCACTAAATCTTCAAATACATTTTTAAAAAACATCACATTTTTTAAATAAACTATAAATGACATGAAATAACTATTTTAAACAATAATTTAAATTTTTGAAAAAAATAATTTTATTTTCTAACGGGGCTCAAAATAAACTTACCTTGCTTTAAAGTATTTAAAAATAATAAACCTGTGGAAAAAATGTTTTAATTTTAATTAATTCACCACTTACCTTGTAAAAAGCAGGCCTTGCACCTGCTTCTTAAATGTCTAACTTCTGGAGACTTACCCTCCCGGGAAAACCTGCAAAAAAAAACGAAGTAAAATGCGCACGCGCAGCCTCTCCTGCGCACGTGTTCGACCTCTGAACCTCTTTGTTCAGGGGAACGGAAGTGCCGGTTTCCCGCGCATGCGCAGTGCATGCAGGAAACCGGCACTTCCATTGGGCTTACGGGTGAGTACCCCGTGCGTACTCACCCGTGGAGACCCGAATTTCTGGGCCATTGTGTGGCCGTGAGCTATAGGAACAGTACTCTGCACAGTCACATGGTGACTGCAAGAACACCGGGACCCGAAGCAATTTAATGGCGAGTTAAATATAATACTGCACATTTACTGTCTGATTGCCTTCCCTCTAATCCTTTCGAGGTACAATTCAATGCGTGCCTGCCACTGCCTGACACCTTGTCAAAAAATGGCTATTTCTTCATGTGTGAGCAATTAAATGAGACCAGACTATTCAGCTGTGGAAGCAGCACAGCACCCTGCTTCCACGCTTCCGGACTTTGCAGCAGGATAGGGATCAGCAGTTGCACCATTCCGCCAGCCATCCGCCCAGTCTATCTGCTTCTCCGAACAGCAGTGGCACCGTGAACACCCATCATGGCTGCTGCCGGAGGACCTCATTACCTTGTGCCAGTCCATTCCAACATTAATGGACTGAAAGGAATGGGGTTACACTAATGGGGTTACTGCCAGCGGCTACTATGAACGAGTCCCAGCATGATTGAAAAGCCTGCCACTTGGAGCAGGTGCCACGCCTTGTCAGGCCGCTGCCTCCGTTCCAGAGAGAGAGCATTTCCCTGGGCAAACCAGGCTCATTTCACTTGCTTTATGTGTCGGCCAGCTTGAAGCCTGACTTATATGTCAAATGTTACCAGTGGTGGCTGGGAAGGATTCTGGCGTGCAAACATATCCGGTTGTACTGACCTTTCAAGCAATGGGCTGAGCTGCCCTTGTGACAGATCTTGCCTGTGGGATCAGTCTGAGCGAGTAGCAGAATTCAATGACAGCCTTCGAGCGTAGACACTGAAGCTAGTCAGCTCTCGTCAAGCATCTCATGTAGGTGTGTCTGGGTCTAATGTCTCTGTGCAACTTGCATTTATATAGCGCCTTTAGTAAAACGTCCTAAAGGTCTCCTGGCCCTTGCTGACCCTCCTCTTGCTCCTGCTTTACTGGGACATATTTATTTCAGCAGGCCTACTGTATCCGATTCCAGCCATATTATATCATTATATCTTTCTTCTACTGTGGGTTTTGGTTTCCACACTGGTGGCTTCTCTTCCTGCACCTGCACCATCACCTGCAGAATCCCCCAAGAAATCGATCCTTGGCCCCTTCACCTTCCTTATCTACATGCTGCCCTGTGGCGACATCATCTGCAGACCTGGGGTCATTTTCCAAATGTACGCTGATGGCCCACAGCCTTGCCAACTCTCTCGACGTGTTGTGTTGTCAGACTGCTCGGGCAACATCCAGTGTTGGATGAGCCACAATTTCCTCCAGTTAAACACTGGGAAGACAGTCCCCGCCACAAACTCCGTCCCCCGGCCAATTATTCCATCCCCCTCCCCAACCACTCTTTCAGGATGAACCAGACTGTGTGCAACCTCTTGTCCTGTTTCACTCCAAGCTGAGCTTCCAACAGCATATCCTCTGTATCATAAAGACTACATTCCACCTCTGTAACAGTACTCACCTCTGCCTCTTCCTCAGCCCATCTGCCATTGAAATCCTAATCCATTGAAACCCTCATCCATAGGATAAAAGGAACAGGAGTAGGCCATTCAGCCCGTTGGGCCTGTTTTACCATTCAATTGGATCAAGTACCTCAACTTCATTTACCCGCCGGTTGTCTCCATTTATCCATGCCTGTGTCATCTCCAGACTTGACTATTCCTGGCCAGCCTCCCATCCTCCGCCCTCCATAAACTCTGCTGCCCGTGTCCTAACCTGCACCAAGTCCCACTAACCTACCACCCCGGTCCTCATTGACCTCAGTGGCATCCGATCCTACAGCAACTCAGATTTGAAACTCTCATCCTTGTGTTTAAATCCTCCCATGGCCTCACCCCTATCTCTGTTTCACTGACTTTAGCCTTTTGTGCATCCCTTCTCCCCTCGTCACACTATTGACGGCCATGCCTTCAGCTACCTCGGTCCCACCAATGATGGGGCAAAGAGGCAAATGGCTGGAGTCAGATGAATGGAGAGCTCTTCAGGTGGTTGTCTCCATCTCTGTAGTTCTCTCTTTTTCTCTCTCTCTGTTCCCGTGCGCATCAGTGCTTCCCTATTTCTCCCACTCTCTCTGTCCCCGAGTCAGGGAGAGGTAAGAACATGGTAGGACTTAAAGACAAGGACAATAATTCTAAATTTGATGGAAAAGGGGAACCAGGAGCCAATGTGCATCAGTGAGAGTGGGGGTAATGGATGAGCTGGCCTTAGCGTGAGATGTTTTGGATGAGCTGATGTTTATGGAGGATGGAGGATGGAAGGCGAGCAAGGAGAACACTGGAATAGTGGAGTCTGGAGGTGACAAAAGCATGGATGAGGGTTTCAATGGCAGATGGGCTGATCTGGGGACGGTGAAGGCGATGTTATGGAGGTGGAAGTAGGCGGTCTTTATGATACAGAGGAAATGGGGTGGGAAGCTGAGGTCAGGCTCAAGCAGGACACGAAGGCTGCGTGCAGTCTGGTTCAGTCTGTGATAGTAATGAGGCAGGAATTTGGAGCCGGCAGGGAGCTTGTGGTGGCGATGTTGGCCTCAGCCTACCCATCATTTCATGTCTTTGTGTGACAGTCATGTGCAAAGTGTCCATTGCAGAAAGATCCTAATTGGCTTAAATTTCTAAGGGACTAATTTAAAAAAAACACCAATTTCACTGCCTCTGAGCATTGCTCTCAGAAACTTCCAGAACACGTGTGCCCCCGCCCCGCCCCCACATCCCAGCAACCCCCTTACACCAACGCAACCTCCAGCTCACCGTGAGCGATGCCACATGAGAACTGCCAGTCCCCATTACAATGAGGTGCTCGTCTGCTGGGGTTCCCTCAGGCAGCTCACTGTGTAGTTAAACATGAAGCATTCGCTGTGCAGGGATTCTTTGCCTCTGTATTCTCTGCTCGTACAGCCAGCCTGGGTGCCAGCTGTGGAATGCGGCCAAATACACAGCAATTTTGTGCTGTCAATCTGTAATAATGTTCAGTCATGCCTGTATGGTACGGCTTGTCGGGCTGCCAGAGCTCATTTAAATGGTTAACCTCATTTGTATTTGGTGCTGGCTCCGAATCTGTCGGAGCAGAGGCAGTGAGAGGTGAGAGGCAGTGACGTGCTGAGCAGCAGCCACCTGCCTCTGAGTCAGCCCGCTATTAGTCCATGTCCCCAGCATTCCTTCAATAGCAGCTCCCTGAGGAATCGTGTTCCTTGTGCAGTCACAGGAGGACTGAATGTTGCTCGTATTTTCTCATTGAGGGAGCCGGGAGCTCCACAGTAGCGGGGCAGCGACAGAGGATGGAAAGAGCAGGGGAGAAAAAATAAAGAAATACTTTTATTTAGAAATGCCTCTCACAATCTCGGGACATCCCAAAACACTTTACAGCCAATGAAGTACATTTGGAGCGTGGTAATGTAGGAAACATGGCAGCCAATTTGCACAGCAATGTGATAATTACCAGTTAACGTGCTTTTTTAGTGATGTTGTTTGGGGGATGAATCTTGGCTGGGACACTGGGAAGAACTCCCCTGCTCATCTTCGAAATAGCACCATGGGATTTTTACATCCACCTGAGAGGCCAGACGGGGCCTTGGTTTAGCGTCTCATCTAAAGGACGGCACCTCCGACAGGGCAGCACTCCCTCTGTACTGCCCTGGAGTGTCAGCCTAGATTATGTGCTCAAGTCTCTGGAGTGGGATTTGAACATTCTCATATCAGAGGGGAGAGTGCTACCCACGCTGAGCCACAGCTGACACAGGGGAGGTAATCCAGGAGGCAGTGGCTGCCTAGTGCCACGTTGGGCCTCAATCCTTGCACTCCCTGACAGCACCAATCCCAGCACTCCCTGACAGCACCAATCCCAGCACTCCCTGACAGCACCAATCCCAGCACTCCCTGACAGCACCAATCCCAGCCGTCCCTGTCAGCACCAATCCCAGCACTCCCTGTCAGCACCAATCCCAGCACTCCATCAGCACCAATCCCAGCCGTCCCTGTCAGCACCAATCTCAGCACTCCCTGTCAGCACCAATCCCAGCACTCCGTCAGCACCAATCCCAGCCGTCCCTGTCAGCACCAATCCCAGCACTCCCTGTCAGCACCAATCCCAGCACTCCCTGACAGCACCAATCCCAGCCGTCCCTGTCAGCACCAATCCCAGCACTCCCTGTCAGCACCAATCCCAGCACTCCATCAGCACCAATCCCAGCCGTCCCTGTCAGCACCAATCCCAGCACTCCCTGTCAGCACCAATCCCAGCACTCCGTCAGCACCAATCCCAGCCGTCCCTGTCAGCACCAATCCCAGCACTCCATCAGCACCAATCCCAGCACTCCGTCATCACCAATCCCAGCACTCCGTCAGCACCAATCCCAGCACTCCCTGTCAGCACCAATCCCAGCACTCCATCAGCACCAATCCCAGCACTCCCTGTCAGCACCAATCCCAGCCGTCCCTGTCAGTACCAATCCCTGCACTCCCTGTCAGCACCAATCCCAGCGCTCCCTGTCAGCACCAATCCCAGCGCTCCCTGTCAGCACCTATCCCAGCGCTCCATCAGCACCAATCCCAGCGCTCCCTGTTAGCACCAATCCCAGCGCTCCCTGTCAGCACCAATCCCAGCCGTCCCTGTCAGCACCAATCCCAGCCGTCCCTGTCAGCACCAATCCCAGCACTCCATCAGCACCAATCCCAGCGCTCCCTGTCAGCACCAATCCCAGCGCTCCCTGTCAGCACCAATCCCAGCCGTCCCTGTCAGCACCAATCCCTGCGCTCCCTGTCAGCACCAATCCCTGCCGTCCCTGTCAGCACCAATCCCAGCGCTCCCTGTCAGCACCATTCCCAGCCATCCCTGTCAGCACCAATCCCAGCACTCCCTGTCAGCACCAATCCCAGCACTCCCTGTCAGCACCAATCCCTGCGCTCCCTGTCAGCACCACTCCCAGCCGTCCCTGTCAGCACCAATCCCAGCGCTCCGTCAGCACCAATCCCAGCCGTCCCAGTCAGCACCAATCCCAGCGCTCTCTGTCAGCACCAATCCCTGCGCTCCCTGTCAGCACCAATCCCAGCCGTCCCTGTCAGCACCAATCCCAGCGCTCCGTCAGCACCAATCCCAGCGCTCCCTGTCAGCACCAATCCCAGCCATCCCTGTTAGCACCAATCCCAGCGCTCCGTCAGCACCAATCCCTGCGCTCCCTGTCAGCACCAATCCCTGCGCTCCCTGTCAGCACCAATCCCAGCGCTCGCTGTCAGCACCAATCCCAGCGCTCCGTCAGCACCAATCCCTGCGCTCCATCAACACCAATCCCTGCGCTCCATCAACACCAATCCCAGCGCTCCCTGACAGCACCAATCCCAGCGCTCCGTCAGCACCAATCCCTGCGTTCCCTGTCAGCACCAATCCCAGCACTCTCTGTCAGCACCAATCCCAGCGCTCCGTCAGCACCAATCCCAGCACTCTCTGTCAGCACCAATCCCAGCGCTCCCTCTCAGCACCAATCCCAGCGCTCCATCAGCACCAATCACAGCACTCCCTGTCAGCACCAATCCCAGCACTCCCTGTCAGCACCAATCCCAGCACTCCCTGTCAGCACCAATCACAGCACTCCCTGTCAGCACCAATCCCAGCACTCCCTGTCAGCACCAATCCCAGCACACTCTGTCAGCACCAATCACAGCACTCCTTGTTGTGATATATGAGTGTGTAGAACAAATGAAGGACAGAGACACATGAGTTGCTGGTCAAGGTGCTAGGCCAGAGCGAACTGAGCATGCTCATACTAAACCATGTGATAAACCATGTGATAATACCTTACACTGCTTTCCCCCTTAAAAATTGTAGGTACATATTCCCCTCTCAAATACAATAAAACTATGGTCCCACCTCTCCCAGCATTACGTGTACCACATAACAAAAACTCCTGGCTTTTCTTTTAAATTAACTACAAATCCAGTTAATACAGTATCAGGTTTGCGGAGCCTTCCTGATCTCCTCACAGAAGGTTTTGGTGTTGAACCAGTTTTTGGGCTATTTTGTTCTGGTTCCAAACTCAAAGATGATCCTGTTTCTATCTCAGATTTGTTTGAACCTGGTACTTTCAGTTACTGAGGTCTGAACTGAGTCAAACTCATGTATGAGTTCATGATCAAGTGGTTCAAGATCACGTCTTAGTTTTCATCTCGAGCAGAGATCATTTGATCTACAGGAACACTTTGGATGTTGTCACCAATTTCAACCAAATATCTCTTGGTTCCACCAACCTCTACTATGGTTCCTATATCCCACGTGTGTGAACTCGACTTTCCAAGGGGACTGAGAACACAAACACACTTGTTTTCTTTAAAACTGTGTTCTGATTGCTGTCATAATAATGTTTCTGACTCAACTGTTTCTGTTCAACTCTTGAGGCCAAATTTGGTTGAACAAGACTTAATCGTGTCCTCAATCTCCTCTTCATCAAGAGTCCTGCTGAGGTATGTCCAGTTGTAGTGTGCGGAGTAGTTCTGTACTTCAGCAAGAAATTTGCCAAAAGTTGCTTCATGCTGAGTCCCAAACAATCCTGCAACACTTGCTTTTTGAGAGCTGCTTTTACTATTCTGACTGATCTTTCAGCTGCTCCATTTGAAGCTGGATGATCTGGTGGAACGAGAGTGTGTTTGATACCGTTCTGTTTCATGGACTCTTGGAATAGAGCAGTACGGAACTGAGGACCATTGTCCAGAACAAACTCTTCAGGTAATCCACGACATGCAAAGATAGTCAACTCATCTGTGGTATGTTCAGTTGTAGTATTTGAACCCATGTGTTTCACTTCAATCCACTTTGAGAGAATATCTACAAGTACCAGGAAATAATCATTTGCTTTCTCACAGAAGTCCACATGTACTCTCTGAAAAGGTCTACTTGGCCATGACCAGGGTTGTAGTGGAGTTTTAGGGGTTTGGTTCTGCAATTTTGGCAAGCACTGCATTTGCTGACAAGTGATTCAAGATCACTGTCCAATCCAGGCCAGTAAACAAAGCTTCTTGCAATTGAACTCATACTGATGATCCCTGGATGTTCAGTATGAAGTTCAGCTAGAATTCTATTTCTCAACGAAGTAGGTACCACCACTCTGTTTCCCCAATTGACACTTAGGGAATGGTAGCCTAGTGGTAATGTCACTGGGCTAGTAATATAGAGGCCTGGACTAATTGATGTGAATTCAAATCCCCCATGGCAGCTGGGGAATTTAAATTCAGTTAATTAAATAAATCTGGAATAAAAAGCTAGTATCAGTAAACTATTGGATTGTCATAAAAAGCCATCTGGTTCACTAATGTTATTTAGTGAAGGAAATCTGCTGTCCTTACTTGGTCTGGCCGATATATGACTCCAGACCCACAGCAATGTGGTTGGCCTCTGAAATGGCCCAGCAAGCCACCCAATTGTAACAAACTGCTACGAAAAAGAATGAAACCGGACGGACCACCCAGCATCGACCTCAGCATGA
This sequence comes from Somniosus microcephalus, assembly GCF_052327205.1. Classification (NCBI taxonomy): domain Eukaryota; kingdom Metazoa; phylum Chordata; class Chondrichthyes; order Squaliformes; family Somniosidae; genus Somniosus; species Somniosus microcephalus. Next base: position 18,095,152 of record NC_141006.1, on the reverse strand, counting down.
AAACACCCAGCCCAGTCGATCCTGCAAAGTCCTCCTCACCAACATCTGGGGACTTGTGTCAAAATTGGGAGAGCTGTCCCACAGACTAGTCAAGCAACAGCCTGACACAGTCATACTCACAGAATCATACATTTCAGCCAATGTCCAAAACTCCTCCATCATCATCCCTGGGTAGGTCCTGTCCCACCGGCAGGACAGACCTGTCAGGGAGTGACCCAGGGAATCCTCAAAATCCTCCCTCTGCTGATGAATCAGTACTGCTCCATGTTGAACACCACTTGGAAGAAGCACTGAGAGTAGCAAGGGCACAGAATATACTCTGGGTGGGGGACTTCAATGTCCATCACCAAGAGTGGCTCGGTAGCACCACTACTTGGCTGAGTCCTGAAGGATATAATTGCGAGTCTGGGCCTGCGACAGGTGGTAAGAGAACCAACACAAGGGAAAAACCTACTTGACCTCATCCTCACCAATCTACCTGTCACAGTTGCATCTGTCCATGACAGTATTGGTAGCAGTGACCACCGCACAGTCATTGTGGAGACGAAGTCCCGTCTTCACACTGAGGACATCCTCCATCGTGTTGTGTGGCACTACCACTGTGCTAAATGGGATCGATTTAGTACAGATCTAGCAGCTCAAAATTGAGCATCCATGAGGCTGTGGGCCATCAGCAACAGCAGAATTGTATTCCACCACAATCTGTAACCTCATGGCCCGGCATATCCGTCACTCTACCATTACCATCCAGGGGACCAACCCTGGTTCAATAACCTGCTCACTGATGCCCAGTTTAGGTTCTGCCAAGACCTTTCAGCTCCCGACCTCATTACAACAGCTTTGGTCCAAACATGGGCAAAGGAGCTGAATTCCAGAGATGAGGTGAGAGTGACTGCCCTTGACATTTGACCGAGTGTGGCATTAAAGGAGCCCTAGCAAAACTGAAGTCAATAGGAATCGGGGGGAAAACGCTTCACTGGCTGGAGTCATACGTAGCACAAAGGAAGATGGTTGTGGTGGTTGAAGGTCAATCATCACAGCCCCAGGACATTGCTACAGGAGTTCCTCAGGGCAGTGTCGTAGGTCCAGCCACCTTCAGCTGCTTCATTAATGTCCTTCCCTCCAACATAAGAAATGGGGATGTTCGCTGATGATTGCACGGTGTTCAGCGCTATTCACAACTCCTCATATAATGAAGCAGTCCATGCCCACATACAACAAGACCTGTACGACATTCAGGCTTGGGCTGATATGTGGCAGGTAACATTCACGCCACAGAAGTGTCAGGCAATGATTATCTCCAACAAACGAGAGTCTAACTACCTCTCATTGACATTCAACAATATTACCATCACCAAATCCCCCACCATCAACATCCTGGGGGTCAACATTGACCAGAAACTTAACTGGACCAGCCACTTAAATACTGTGGCAACAAGAGCATGTCAGAGGCTAGGTATTCTGCGGTGAGTATCTCACCTCCTAACTCCCCAAAGCCTTTCCACCATCTACAAGGCAGAAGTAAGGAGTGTGATGGGATACTCTCCACTTGCCTGGATGAGTGCAGCTCCAACAACACTCAAGAAGCTCGACACCATCCAGGACAAAGCAGCCCACTTGATTGGCACCCCATCCACCATCTTAAACATTCACTCCCTCCACCACCAGCGTACCGTGGCTGCAGTGTGTACAAGATGCACTGCAGCAACTCGCCAAGGCTTCTTTGGCAGCACCTCCCAAACCCGCGACCTCTTCCACCTAGAAGGACAAGGGCAGCAGGCGCATGGGAACACCAGCACCTCCAAGTTCCCCTCCAAGTCACACACCATCCTGACTTGGAAGCATATCGCCGATCCTTCATCATCGCTGGGTCAAAATCCTGGAACTCCCTCCCTAACAGCAGTGTGGGCGTACCTTCACCACACGGACTGCAGCAATTCAAGAAGGCAGCTCGCCACCACCTTCTGAAGGACAATTAGGGATGGGTAATAAATGCTGGCATTGCCAGCGACACCCACATCCCATAAACAAATAAAAATAAATACAACCTTTCGCTCACAAGACAATTCAGTACGACGGATATGGAATGGTTTCAATTCTGTGTCCATACACTGATCAGTCCATCCATTCAAGGTGTTTTCATACAATCTTTTCAGTACTGAGTCCTTTTGTGTCTCATTTGCAATCTCAGTTGCATTCACGGAAAAGTCTTTATCAACTGCACCTGGCGTGAAAATCTCACCTTCACTCCCAACACGAGTCCCCGTATGGCAACCTGGACAAGGCATCTGCGATTGTGTTCAGTTTTGAAGTGCGATATTCAATCGTGTAGTCATATTGTGTCAACAACACTGCCCAATGTTGCATTCTTGATGCGACCATTGCAGAGATGGCAGATTTGGGCCCCAATATTGCTGGGAACGGTTTGTGATCAGTTATCAGGGTAAACTTTCTGCCGATCAGAAACTGTTGGAATTTCATGATTCCAAACACTATGGCGAGTGCTTCCTTTTCAATTTGTGTGTAGTTTATTTTGCTCTTTGTGAGGGTTCGCGAAGTGAACGCGATTGGTTTCTCTTGGCCGTCATCCATTACGTGGCTTATGACAGCTCCCACACCATAGCTGGAAGCATCACACACTAACTTAAGCTCACGTTCTGTGTCATAGTGCACAAGTAGAGCATCGCAAGAGAGACTTCTCTTAAAAGCATCGTACGCTTCCTGTTGCGCTTTTGTCCACTTCCACTGGACATCCTTCTTGAGGAGCTCATGCAATGGAGCTAGCATGGTCACTAACTCAGGTAAGAAACATGCCTAGTACTGGACCATTCCAAGGAAAAATCTTAACTCAGACACATTCTGTGGCTTTGGAGCATTAATGACAGCATCAACCTTTTCCTTTACTGGTTGCAAGCCATTTGTATCAACTTTCAGACCAAGGTACACAACCCTGGGCTGCACAAAAGCACATTTGCACCATTTCAATTTGACATTGTAGGAATTCAACCTTTGAAGCACTAAATCTAACACTTCTAGATTTTCTTACTCGTTGCTTGTTGTGATCAGCACATCGTCTTGATTGCATAAGCAATTTGGAACTCCTTGCAAAATCTTATCCATCGTAACCTGGAAGATTTTGGGGGAGGACTTTACACCATACAGCAGCTTGGTGTATGAGTACAGTCCCTTGTGTGTGTTGATGGTGAGATACTGTTGACTCTCTTCATCAACATTCATCTGAGCATGCGACAGGTCAAGCTTGGAGAAAACCTTTGACCCAGAGAGTGCTGCATAAAAATCTTGCGATGTAGGTAACGGGTACTGCTCATCGTCAACTGCTTGGTTGATAGTAACATTGTAGTCACCGCACAAGTGTACAGTTTTGTCTGCTTTGGGCACTACCACAATCGGGGTAGCCCATTCACTTCTGTCAGATTTTAATAGCACTCTGTTCTCTCTGAGCTTCACTGGCTCTTCCTCCATCTGACTTTTCAACTCACAGGGGACCAACCTTGCCTTACAATAGACAGGCTTCATGTTGGACTTGATGCGGATATGCATGTCATACCCAGTGATGCCCTCATAACTGCCTGTGAACATGCTTTCATACGTGTTCAGCATTGTTTCGAGTCACTTCTTTGAAGCATCTACACTGAAGATGTTTTTCCAGTCTAGTTTTAACTTTCTCAACCAGTCTTTGCCCAGGAGGTTTGGCCTGTTGTTGTAGCTCACTACAATAATAGGCAGCTTTACTGACTGGCCAGTGTGCTGAAATGTACATTTCATTTGTCCACATATCTCTAGGATTTCTCCAGAGTAGGTTTTTAACTCTATGGTACTCTTTGTAAGTGGTATTTGATTAAACTTACTCTCACATGTGTCCTTACTCATGATAGAGCAGTCTGCCGCCATGTCGATACACATATCAATATATTGCTCATTGATCTAAAGTTTTGTACAGAAGTCTTTCTCACGACTGGCAGCATTGCCGCTAGTGGTATAGATACTGTACATGCCTAAGGGGAAAAATTCGGCTATGCCCCCTTTGGGGCGCTAACTTTTAGCACCCTGAAAAAGTTAGCGCCCTGCGCCGTAAATTGAGTGGTAGCACCCCAAGCAGGAGGCATGGCGCTACTGGAAGCACTGCCCCTCCTTCCAGGGCACTACCATTCAATATCGCGGCACTATGTGCAACAGCGCCACACGCGTTGGCATGTAGCGCCGTCGTACTGCAGGCCTCCCTCCCCTGATTAAAGGGGAGGGGCCTAGCGCAGCGCGCACCGAGGCCCTGCTGGACCATCGGGGAGCGAGGTGCTGACAGGGAGCGCTGGGATTGGTGCTGAGAGGGAGTGTTGGGATTGGTGCTCACAGGGAGTGCAGGGATTGGTGCTGACTGGGAGTGCTGAGAGGGAGTGCTGGGATTGGGAAATTGTGGGCGCTCACAGGGTGAAAAATTCTGGTCGGTTTTGCTCGCAATTTCACCGTCATCCATCCTGATGTGTCGGGCCGACCAACAGCAATATGATGCTGTAAAATTGGAGTGCTGCTGGGGACCTCATCCAAAATTCATCACCTCCAGACTCCACTATTCCAATGCTCACCCGGCTGGTTACCCAACTTCCGCCGTCTGTAACCTTGAGCTCATCCAAAACTCTGCTTCCCGTGTCCTAACTCGCACCAAGTCCCATTCACCCATCAGCCATGTGCTCGCTGACCTCCATTGGCTCCTGGTTCGACAACGCCTCCATTTTAAATTTCTCATCCTTGTGTTCAAATTCCCTCCTCCCTATCTCTGTAACCTCCTCCAAACCTACGAACCTCTGAGATTTTGGCGTTCCTCCAATCCTGGCCTCCTACTTATCCCCGATTTTCATCGCCCACACCATTGGTAGCTGCACCTAAAGCTGCCAAGGCACTTAGCTCTGGAATTCCCTCATTTAACCTCTCTGCCTCTCTCTCTCCTCCTTTAATTCTCTGCTTTAAACCTACCTCTTTGACCAAGCTTTTGGTCACTTGTCCTTGTATCTCCATATGAGGGTCGGTGTTAAATGTGGTGCACCTTGGGATGTTTTACTATTTTAAAGGTGCTATACAAATACATGTTGCTGTTTGGTAGTGATGACATTGGTCTGTTTGCGGGCATGGAGTTTGGTAACAATGCTGATCTTACTATCTACAGGGTATGCTATATGATAGATCGACTGCAGTGATGCTCATGATAAATCAGAGGATGAGTGGCCTTATAAGGAGCAGAACATTATCCTGTGTAAGACGCCAATGTATTAATCTTCTGTTGAAGTGTAGGTGTGTCCCCCTTTACGGACACAAAGTGCAGTTGGGGTTTAGTGAACACTGGGCGAGCCCATTCAAAGGTTTCAGGCTGGGGATCGCAACTCTGCCTTTCTTGTGTGGGAAGGTCCATGAAGATCCAGCAAGTATTCTGCCTCTGCAATTTCTGATCGTGGAGAGTTTTGCCTTTATTTCTTCGTACCTCGTTTTTCAAAATGTGATGCAGAAATTTGCATTAGGTAGTGACGGGTGTCTGAAGTGTGACAGACAGGAAGGGCGTGAATACAGTGGGGGGGGGAAATCAATTTCAGTGGGGGGTCAGAACAGGCAGTAGTGATCGACCGGTTATACAGCCCGCCTGATTGAAGTGAATGGAAAGAAAATTCGGCCCAGTTGCGTAAACAGATGCCGCTCCGCTATCGGCCATTTCGCCCCCCCCCCCGCCTAATATTTTGTTCTTGTGTTTATTTGTGATATTGGTGCGCTTGTGCCTCGTGTGCTCCTTTCCCGTTGGGTTGCACAGCACTGTGGGATAGCCACGTGCTCTGTGACTTGCACGGCATTATGGGGCATCTGATCTGCTCTTCCCAGATCTGCTCAGAAGATGATTTAAATATTTTTTAGACTGCACAAGATCAGTGAGTGCATCAGTAAAATACGTGATTTCACCGAGGTTTGAGCTTTGCACTGCTCGTCTGAGTAAAGCAGGCCTTGCGCCTACTTTTTAAAAGTGTAACGCCTGGAGACTTACCCTCCCGGGAAAACCTGAAAAAAACCCGCAAGTTCAATGTGCACGCGCTGCCTCTCCTGCGCACGCGTTCCACCTCTGAACCCCTTCTTTCAGGGGAATGGAAGTGCCGGTTTCCCGCACTTGCGCAATGCATGCACGAAACCGGCACTTCCATTGGGCTTATGGGTGAGTACCCCATGCGTACTCACCCGTGGAGACCCGAATTTCTGGGCCAGTATATCATAAATCGGTGCTCCCTCTTTATTTGGAGTTTTCTTCTTTCTCTTGTATACCCCCCCCCCCCCCGGTCAGGTTTCTGCCCCTCACCACCCCCACCCCCACACTCCACACTCATGCACCGACTCATGCCGGGCTAGGGGTTACACACCCATGGGCAGCCCTCAGGAACCTCGCTCAAGTGCCCCCTCTTTGTGTGTGAGCATGAGTGGCGATGCTGGCACACTAGTCACCCGCTGGCAGGCTTCATGGCCTAGTGCAATATTGCCCTCACCCAAAGGCACTTTCCAGTGGGCGTCACTAGACATCACTGGCAACCGTGGTTAATTTTTTCCACCCCCTGAGGGTAATTTTAACTTAATCCGCCCGGCGGGTAACGGGCTTGGTTTGACTGGCCGCCCGTCTTGCACTCCGCCCGATTTTACTGTCATCGATTTCAATGGAGAGCAAAATGGGGGCGGGACCTAAAATGGCTGACTGGTCCTCTCCCGTCAGTTTCCTGCTAGACGCTTTTGGTTAAAATTGCCCCCTCCCTTGCTCAGAGCCTGCGTGGTACTGAGGCCAATGGCAAATTCTAGTAGCAAAACGACCAGCCTGCCTGAGTTCCAGGAAATAGCGTCTGTACGGCTCAATGTAATTCTCATGAGAACTTGAGGAGGATTCATTTAATTGTCTGCACAAGTTTAATAAGCCAAGAGGAAGACGGCAGAGAGTTAACTGCGGGGCTGAGAGAAAGGTCGGCGCTCAGCATCCTCAGTAACACAGCTTGAAGCGATCAGGATAATTAGACAGTAGCAATGCTTTCTAATTACACATTGTGCTTTCGTTGCTATTTAAGCAGCTTTGCAATATGTCCTGGGCACTAAGAATGCCATTGACAACCAACCCACCAGCATTGTGAGTCTACAGTAACTTACAGGGGAAAACATTTCACCTGCGTCTCTGTGGTGCAAGGGCTTTCAGATCCAGCTCCCGTCATTCAGTTCACTGGCAAACACCATTCGGCAGTGTGGAGACCCATGGCGATGATTATATTTTGCAGAGCGAGGCGGATGTTTAAAGGAGGCTTGCTGCTATGGTTAACTGCCCTGTCACACACTCCACTGTGTCGGTACATATCAGGGGGAGAAGAGAGTGCAATAACTTGATCAGCAATGCAGTAACATATTATTGCAGCTACTTATTGTCTTCATAACAGTTTTTATTTCACCCAGATAATTTATTTTAGAACGATAGCAAAATACTGCGGATGTTGGAAATCTGAAATAACAACAGAAAATGCTGGAAAAACTCAGCAGGTCAGGCAACATCCGTGGAGAGAAATTTGAGTTGACGTTTCGGGTCGACCCCTTCTTCAAAACTGGAAAGAAAAGATAGATCGGAGGCTGGGCTGCGATCGGATAAAAGAAACAAAAGTAAAAAAGAGACAATAAAAGGTGTTAGAAGCTAGACGAGATGGTAATAGGCTGAGATTGGGTGTAAAGTGTACTGGCAGGGCAAGGGATAGCTGCCAGGTGTGAGAGGGAAACAAAAGGAAAGGGGGGGGGGAAAGGAGTGGAAAAAATTACAAGAAAAAATGAAATAGGGGCCGAGGTTATGATCTGAAATTGTTGAACTCGATATTGAGTCCGAAAGGCTGTAAAGTGCCTAATCCGAAGATGAGGTGCTGTTCCTCGAGTTTACGTTGAGCTTCCGTGGAACAATACCAGAGGCCATTTATTTTAGATTTTGACTGACTCTCTCCCCCAAGTTTTCTCGCCTCTTCTCCCGAGAGTTTTGACTCATGCCGGGGTATGGTTCTACAAAACCGGCATCCCACACCTCACGCAAGTGGCCATGCTTCATGTGTGCACGGAGACAGTGAGTGTCAGCGGGCTATTTGATAGTGGGGTGTGGGCCCTCACATATGCACTTTTCAACCGGAGTTGCTGGATAGGAGCAGGAGGGTCATTCCTGAAACGTTGGCCTAGAAATTCGAGCACGGCCATTTTTGTGAAGGAACGATCGCTGTGCCTGAATGGTTAGGCCTGAGGCACACCCGCTAATTGGCCTCATTTACATTGAGCCGGCGAGGTGAGGACAGTAACAGACAGCTCGCTAGTGAAGCGGGATTGATGATCGCGACGCTGAGACGCCAACAGCCCTGAGGTCAGTGATGAAGCGGCGGCCGGGCCGGGGTGGGGATCAGGGGAGGAGGTATTAGCAAACAACGGGCGGGGGGGGGGGGATCTCTTGCCGGCAGCAGCCCATGTTCTTTGAGTGTGGGATCAGGAGAAGCCCCCCCCCGCCCCCCGGCTCCAAATTTGGGTAAGTATTTTTTAAACGCTTACCTTAATGGTTGCGGTCTGCAGCCGTCCCTTTAAGGACCGCCTGTTAGGCTACATGTCAACATGGTTGACGTGCCTCAATAATTCCGAGACTCGAAGGTAGCAGAACAAAACAAGGCTTTTATTAACTTAGAACGAAACACGTAAGCGAGAGAGATGTCGTCCTTCTGGAGATTGGGGCTAGACTGAAGCTAGCTTACAAACGGGGCCAGGTATGGGCGGAGCCCTACACACAGCACATTCCAGTATACAATACAGCACATTCCAATACACAATACAATGAGGTCTGGGGGAACGGAAATGACACTGAAACCGATCTCAGTCACAGGCAGTGATGAATGGAAATATTTCATCACATTCACCCCTTCTATAGATTTAGTCTGTTCGGGGGTTTGATAGTCCTCTGCGACCGACGTGGCTGTTGCGGTGCCGCGGGTGTCGGCTGGGTGTCCCCGGTAGCCTCCTGGGTCTCTGCCGGGGGTGCCGCCAGGGTTGTTGAAGGGGTAGTTGGTGGGGGTGCCGTTGGTCGGTGTTCTTCCGGGGGTGATGAAAGAGTAGTGGGTGGGTAAGAGTTGCTGTGATCGTCGTTGCCGCTATTGCCGTGGTTGTTGTCGATGCCGGCTGGGGCGACGTCTTTTATGGAAACGGTGTCCTCCCTTCCGTCGGCGTGCCGGACATATGCGTATTGGGGGTTGGCGTGGAGTAGGTGTACTGGCTCCACGAGAGGGTCCGTCTTGTGGCCCCTCACATGCCTTCGCACGAGTACCGGACCTGGGGTGGAGAGCCATGACGGCATGGATACGCCTGAGGTGGATTTCCGGGGAAAGACAAACATTCGTTCATGAGGCGTGGTATTAGTGGCCGTACACAATAGCGACCGTATCGAATGGAGCACATCCGAGAGGACTTCCTGCCAGCGGGAGATAGGGAGGCCCTTGGTCCTTAGAGCTAGAGTGACTGCTTTCCATACTGTCCCGTTCTCTCGCTCCACTTGGCCGTTACCCCGGGGGTTGTAGCTGGTGGTACGGCTCGTGGCGATCCCCCTGGACAGCTTGTACTGGCGTAGCTCTTCACTCATGAAGGACGCCCCCCTATCCGTATGGATGTAGCTCGGCATACCGAACAGGCAGAACAGGCTGTTGAGGCATTTAATGACCGTGGCGCTGGTCATGTCTGGGCAGGGGAAGGCGAATGGGAAACGGGAGTATTCATCCACAATGTTCAGGAAGTAAACATTGCGGTCGACGGACGGGAGGGGGCCCTTGAAATCTAAGCTGAGCCGCTCAAAGGGCCGTGTAGCTTTGATTAAGTGGGCTCTATCTGGGCGGTAGAACCGAGGCTTGCACTCAGCGCAAGTGCGGCAGTTCCTGGTCAGAGACCGAACTTCCTCAATCGAGTAGGGTAAGTTACGGGACTTTATGAAGTGGAACAGCCGCGTGACCCCTGGGTGGCAGAGGTTGTTGTGGAGGGTCTGTAGCCGATCCCCGGTGGCGCTGGCACACATCCCTCGTGAGAGGGTGTCAGGGGATTCGTTAAGGGCCCCTGGCCGGTAAATGATGTCGTACTCGAAGGTGGAGAGCTCGATCCGCCACCTAAGAATCTTATCATTTTTAATCTTCCCCCTCTGTTTATTATTGAACATAAACGCTACCGACCGCTGGTCGGTAAGTAGGATGAAGCGTTTGCCGGCTAGTTAGTGGCGCCAGTGGCGCACTGCCTCCACGATGGCTTGGGCCTCCTTTTCCACGGAGGAGTGTCTGATCTCGGGCCCTTGGAGGGTCCTTGAGAAGAAAGCTACGGGCCGCCCCGCCTGGTTGAGGGTGGCCGCCAAGGCGAAGTCAGACGCATCACTTTCCACTTGAAATGGAGTGTTCTCGTCCACTGCCTGTAGCGTGGCCCACTCAATATCCTGCTTAATGCTTTTGAAGGCGGCGTGGGCCTCAGCAGAGAGCGGGAAAGAGGATGCTTTCAAGAGGGGGCGGGCTTTGTCGGAGTAGTTGGGGACCCATTGGGAATAATAAGAAAATAACCCCAGGCATCTTTTCAGGGCTTTGGGAGTGTTGGGCAGGGGCAGCTCCTGTAGGGGGCGCAATCAGTCGGGGTCTGGTCTGATTTCCCCATTCTCCACCACGCTGCCTAGTATGCAGAGGCGCGTGGTGTTGTAAACGCACTTGTCCTCGTTGTAGGTGAGGTTGAGTTTTTGTGCGGTTTTCAGGAACCTCTCGAGGTTCGAGTCGTGATCCTGCTGGTTGTGACCGCAGATGGTGACGTTGTCGAGGTAGGGGAAGGTTGCCTGCAAGTGGTGGTCATCGACCATGCGGTCCATCTCCCTCTGGAAGACCGAGACCCCATTCGTCACCCCAAAGGGGACTCTGAGGAATTGGTAGAGGCGTCCGTTCGCCTCGAAGGCGGTGTACGGGCGGTCCTCTGGCCTGATAGGGAGCTGGTGGTACGCTGACTTGAGGTCGATGGTGGAGAACACCCGGTATTGGGCGATTTGGTTCACCATTTCTGATATGCGGGGTAGCGGGTAGGCGTCTAGTAGGGTGTACCTGTTGATCGTTTGACTATAGTCGATCACCATCTGTTTCTTCTCGCTACCCCTTACCACTACCACTTGGGCGCGCCACGGGCTGTTGCTGCGTTCAATAATGCGCTCTTTCAGGAGCCTGTCTACCTCGGTCGCGATAAACCGCCTGTCCTCCCAGCTGTACCTCCTGCTTTTGGTCGCTATTGGCCGGCAGTTAGGGGTAAGGTTCGCGAATAGCGAAGGTGGCTTTACCTTCAGGGTAGCCAGACCGCACACTGTGAGGGGCGGCTGGGCCCCACCGTACTTGAGCGTGATGCTTTGGTGGTTGCACTGGAAATCCAGGCCCAAGATCATGCTCGCACATAGGTTCTTCATGATTAATACTTTAAAATTATCATATACAGTTCCGTTAACGCACAATTGTACCGTGCAGTAACCCAGAATGGTCGATGTCTGGGTTTTGTCAGCCATAGAGATGGTACCCTGAGTAGGGACCACCTTTAGGGAGAGTTGTTGTGCCAGTTCTGGGTGGATAAAGCTCTCCGTGCTTCCACTGTCAATTAAGCATTTAACCCGGCACCCGTTTACCTCGATGTCCACCATTGATCTGGATAGCGGGTGCGGCCTGGTCTGGTCCACTGTGACCGATGCCACTGTAGGGCCCTGATCGATACAAGATGGCGTCCACGCTGTCTGCTCACAAGATGGCGGACCCCACGAGGTCGGGCAAGATGGCGTCCAAGATGGCCGCTCCCACGGCGCACACGCGGCGGTGGCGGGTTTTCCGGCGGGGTTCCCTCTGCACACCTTCCCGAAGTGCCCCTTCTTACCGCACTTAAAGCAGGTGGTGCCTTTCGCCGGGCACAGGTTTCTGGTGTGCTTTGGCTGCCCGCAGAAGTAGCAGTTGGGTCCCTGACGCGTCGCGGCTGTCGTAGGGCTTCTGGGGGGAGAGCGGGGCCCAGCCGGTGTCGGGCTGTCGGGCGGGGAAGATGCCTTCCAAGATGGCGGCGCCCTCGGTGCACACGTGGCGGCGTGGACGGCGCGGGCTGAAGAGTAGGCGTCCGAGTTTCTCTGGGCCACATCCAGGGATCGCGCGGTGTCCGCAGCCTGTTTCAGGTCCAACCCCGTTTTTTCCAGCAGTCTTTGCCGGATGTAAGTGGAGCTGAGGCCTGTGATGAAGGCATCGCGAACAAGCTCGTCAGTGTACACCGCGGCTTTTACATCTCGGCACTTGCAGTCTTTGCCAAGCATTTTCAGGGTGCTTAGGAACTCCTCCACCGATTCCCCAGGTCGCTGTGCGCGGGTGGCGAGCAGGTGCCTAGCATACACCTCATTCGTAGGCTGCTGGTAATGCACCTTTAAGATGTCGCAGGCGGCCAGGTACGTCTCGGCGTCTTGGATGAGGGGGTAAACCTGGTGGCTTACCCAATTCTGCAGAATTCCGAGTCTCATCCTTGCAGCGTCCGTAGCGTCTTTGACGGCTGCGGAATTGTCCAGGAAGAATTCCATACACTCAAACCAGTGTCCGAAGCATGCTGATGCGGCTGGAGCATGTTGATCCAAATCCAAACGTTCGGGTTTCAGGAGTTGATCCATAGTGTTGAAAAAATAAGTTAATAAAATTGACGTGCCTCAATAATTCCGAGACTCGAAGGTAGCAGAACAAAACAAGGCTTTTATTAACTTAGAACGAAACACGTAAGCGAGAGAGATGTCGTCCTTCTGGAGATTGGGGCTAGACTGAAGCTAGCTTACAAACGGGGCCAGGTATGGGCGGAGCCCTACACACAGCACATTCCAGTATACAATACAGCACATTCCAGTACACAATACAATGAGGTCTGGGGGAAGGGAAATGACACTGAAACCGATCTCAGTCACAGGCAGTGATGAATGGAAATATTTCATCACAATGGTTTCCCCGAGTGCAAGCCAGTCTTCCATTGGGGCCTCAAACAGGTGTATTTGCAAAAAAAGAGCCGAACACCTGTTTTGAGCCGATTTTTTTGGCTTTTACCAAAATAGCGGGTGGCGCAATTCCGGCTGACAACTTCCTCTGACTTATGTTCTTGTGTGGACCTGCATCATCAAAACTTTAGAATATAAGAATTGTACAGAATCCCAATGCATCAAATGCCTTCTCATTCACTCCAATGGGCCAGCTCCACAGTGTTCTCGTCAGGCTACTTGGCAATACTGGCTGTAGTTCAGGTCACCTGAGATGTTAATGGGCTGTCCAGGTTCTAGAAATGATGCCGAGCAAATTAATGAGGCCGATGACCAGTGTTGGAAGAATTATGAGGAATGACTAAATAAGCTGAAATAACAACAGAAAATGCTGGAAAAACTCAGCAGGTCAGGCAACATCCGTGGACAGAAATTTGAGTTGACGTTTCGGGTCGAACCTTTGAAGAAGGGTTTCGACCCGAAACGTCAACTCAAATTTCTGTCCACGGATGTTGCCTGACCTGCTGAGTTTTTCCAGCACTTTTTGTTGTTATTTCGGATTTCCAACATCCGCAGTATTTTGTTACCGACTAAATAAGGTGAGTCTCTTCAGCTTCAAAAGGACATCTCAGATGAGGCCTTACAGAACTATTCAAGATACTCCATGGGATAGAGAAAGTGAATCTGGAACATTACTTGTCGATACACAAGGTAGCAGGCCAAGGAGGTTGTGAAAGGGACATTTAGCACAGACGTCTTTACACAGATTGTAACCAGCCAGGAAGGGTGATTGAGGCCAGGAACTGAACTCATTTAATAACTAGCTTAACCTGTAAAGCAAGAGCGATAGGGTTGGAGTTCTGGAAGAGAGCTCAAATACGTTGAAAAGTCTTTTTTAATTTGAGCCCATCTTCTGATCTTGTGAAAGCCCATCTTGTGCTCTCTTACTGTATTGAATCCCAGGGGACTAACCCCCGCCCAATTCACTCTCAATATACAGAATTACAATGGACTAGAACCCTCCCCATTCACGGCCAACCACTTTCCATTGTAAAGGATCATTTTGTTGAGACTGACTCCCGTGTTATTTAAGGTATTTCCTCCTCTACCCTCGCTATGCTCCCTGTTTATAGACACTTTGCACAGCCGAGAGGGTGACAGTTGACTTGTTTATAGGCTTCTCCCAATACCGCTCTATGGCAAGGTGACAGGAGATGACCACGCCCCCAGAATCTCCTCCTTTCCTGAGGAAGGTGCATGGCCTTTGCCTGGCACTGAGGTTGGCTCCAGGAGTAAAGAATCACAAGCTCAAACCTACATCCTTCAGCTCCATTAGAGCCACACCTTTGTGTAGGACTGAACCACAGTGCATGATGTCAAATTCGAATGATTGACCCAATTTATATTCAGTGGTTGGATGGAATTCCTTATTGAAGTGTAACACTTAAATTCAAAGTCCTCGTCCGTGCCTAATCCGTTCCCAGTTATTGTGCTGTTAATGATGAGCACAGTAAACGCAGCCAGCTTTGTTTTGGTTTCTATTGAATTGCTGAGTGAATGATTGCTTAGTATGGGCTGTGACACGAGATTTGCAAATTGGCTCTTTTTATTTAAAGTTTACTGAAATCCTAACCCGAGCCTAAATGTTCTTGGCCTCAAACTCATGTGTTTATCAAAATGTGATGGTGTCAACAGGGATGCACAACAAACATGGTTTGCAATAAAAACGCAATAATATTCACCATCACATGCTGAACAATGAGCCCATTTTCTGGGCAATAGAACCAAGCGCAGAAGTACGAACAAGAAAAGGCCAGGCAGTCCATTTTTCCCACAGCCCACGCACAATCTATCTTACCATAGGCTCTATCCCACTGATTTAATTGTTAGACTATCAACAGGTTCAAGGTAATTTCTAACTTCCTGGGCTGGTCAGTTTTGTTTCTCTTGGCTCACACACTACAACACCACAACTTGCCTCTATATGGCACTGTTAACACAAAATAAACATCCCAAGATGCTTCATGGAATGGAGAAATATAAAGCAACAGACACTGACTCGAGGTGGGAGAGTTGGGAGCGCTGACCGAAAGCTTTGTTGAAAAGTTAAGTTTCAAGAATGCTTTTAAAGGTGGGGAAGAAGAAAAGAGCTCCAGAGAATGGGGCTGAGGCAGGTGAAGGCTTTGCCACCAATGGTGAGGCAAAGGCAAGGGGAAATGCACAGAGTCAGAGTCAGAGGACAGAATGATAGAGGAGGGGTTTAAAATTGGGAGAGGGGTTACCAAGTTGGGTTGAGGTGGGCATATGGAGGAATGTGAAAATGAGAATGAGGATTTTGTATGGATGCATTAGGGGCTAGGGAGCCAGTGTTGGTCATCAAAGGACAGGGGTGATGAGTAAGCAAAACTTAGTGTGGGACAGGATATGAGCGGCTGATATTTGAACGAGTTGGAGTTTATGGAGGACTAAGAACAGAATATTGGCAGAGGGAACATTGGAGTCCAGAGGTGACAGCAACATGGATAAGGGTTTCAACGGCAGTGAGGCTGAAAGAAAAGAAAGTCTTGCATTTATATAGCACCTTTCATGACCACGGGATGTACCAAAGTGCTTTACAGCCAATGAAGTACTTTTTGAAGTGTCGTCACTGTTGTAATGTGGGAAAAGATGTGGAGTTGGGCAATGTTGTGGAGGTGGAAGTAAGCTGTCTTGATGATTGATAGGATGTAGGGTTTGAAGCCCAGCTCAGTGTCAAGCAGTTTGTCAAGCTTTCACATGGCCTGACTCAACCTGAGCAAGTGGTCAGATAGGGCGATGGAATTGGGTATAAGAGTTAATGGTGAGGATGAACATTATGGCTTTTGGCTTTCTGATATTCAGTTGGAGGAAATGATCACTCATCTTGTTGTAATGTCAGTCAGGCAGTCAGACAGCACAGAGATGGTCGCAGGTCAAGGGAAGTGGTGGAGAGGGAGATCTGGGCATTACCAGTAGGGAAGCAAGTACTGCTTTTGTGAATGCTGTCCTGTAAATTAGGAAGAGAATGTAACCCAGAATAGGTCCTTGGGGAACTCGAGATGTCTGTACAGGAATGGGAAGAGAAGCCATTTCTGGAACTGTGATCATGACATCAGTTGAACGTTCAACGCCCCGGTAGCGCCCCGGACCGGATATTGAGTGGCGCCCCCTGCCTTTCTGCCTGTCGCTAGCAACGACAGGTTGAGGGAAGCGTTTTGCAGTCAGGAAGGGACTGGGGGAGCGCTATTTAAAGGCGGCCACTTCCTGCCTTTTTTTGTCGGCGACATTTTTACACCATGCATTCTGAGAGAGAGAGAGACTTCTGGAGAGACTCAATGCTGTGTGAAGGAGTTTTGGGTACTGAGCAGCACTTTGCAGGTTCATTTTGATTTGACCTTCCTTGTATCTATTTAGAAGAGACTATGGGGGCTGCACTCTGAGCTCTTTCCCTGGACTGCTCCATTGTTCTTTCCAGCAGATTTGATGTACAGGTCCCTTCAGGCCAAGATTTAAGGCTGCAATGAGCAGGGTGTGGATGGAGAGCAATATCGACCCTCCACTTTAAGAACTGGCCAGCGCCAGTGTGTCTGTGTTCCATTGCGAACTGACATCACCTGAGCTTCGCCAGCGCTCTGAGGTAGCGCCTCGCTCCTCGGTGTTAGCACCTTGAGACAGGTGTGTAACACCTGATTTAGCGCTCCAATCACCTCCAGGGGTGATAGAAGCCAAGTTTGCACTTGGAGGCGATAATTAGCGCCAGGCGTTAAACTTTGCGCCCGACCGATAATTGCGCCCCAAATGGGGCGATGCCAAATTTCTCCCCCTAAAGATAAGGCAGTAATTAACAAAAATGGACAGGGTGGTATTTTTCAGAGAGGGGTTAATTTTGGCAGTTTTGAAAGGGAGAGGTATGGCATTTGAGTAAAGGGCGCCATTAACAATTTTGGCTAGCATGGAGGAAGATTAGTGACTAATATTCTAAACATTAATATTACCGTCATAAAGGTACTCCGAGACCAGGGGTAATGCTCATTAACATTATTCCCTCTTCATGCAGGAGAAAATAGTTCATAATTCAAGGGAACATCAGGCTACAGGCAGAGAGCCAACATGAACACATCAAGTGGAGCAGGCAATGCAGACACTGGGCACCAACTCTTCTCATGAAGTGGGGGATGGAGAAGTAGGAGAAGTAGCAGCCACAGTGGGTGTGTTCAACTCACCTGACGGTCTTGGAATTGAAGAAGATTGCATATGTATCATATCTGCACCTCTACAGGGGTAGTAAAGAGAATGGGGCAATTTGCGTATATATCTGAAGGTTTTAGCAATTCTTTTAAACTCTACAGAAGTCTCAGAGAGTGTCCAGATCGGGCAATGCTAATAAGAAATTTGTCCTCGCCATCATTCACCCTCTCACTCACACTCTCCAACCCATCTGGACTCACATGTAGGGATAGAGGTATTTAAGATGAGAATTGAGCACTGGGTGACACACAACACACAAGGAAGCCAGAGGAAAAGGATGTGGATGTGGACAATGATGTTTTTGAGCAAAGGCTAAGGATAAGGATAAAGCCTCTGGCTGAAGAACGTTGAAATGAAGATCTCAGGGGTCCTGCCATGAAAAGCAGGATGCTAGCAGAGCATCAAATTCATGGGATGGCACTGAAAACCCTCTCTGAAAACCTACAGCAGATAGCAGCGATGGTGGCAAAGTTCAAGGCCATCCTTTGTGGCAACAGTATTCTGTTCTCAAAACAATGATTGGCACCTCCAGGAGCCCCTCCACATATTCCATGGGGCTTATAGGGCTAACTTATGAGGACAGGTTGCATAAACTTGGCTTGTATTCCCTTCACTTTAGAAGGTTGAGGGATGAGTGCATTGAGGTTTAAAAAGATAAAGAGGTCCAATAGGGTAGCAATTTCCTCCTGTGGGGGAATCCAGAACAAAATGATACAATCTTAAAATTAGAGCTTGGCCGTTCAGGAGTGAAATCAGGAAGTGTATTTTTCACACAAAGGGTAGTGGAAATCTGGAACTCTTTCCCCCCCCAAAAGACTGTGGGTGCTGGGTGCTGAAATTTTCAAGAGTGAGAGCGACATTATTTATTAGGCAAGGGTATCAATGGAGTTGAGATACAGGTCAGCCATGGTATAATTGAATGGTGGAACAGGCTCGAGGGGCTGAATGGCTAATTCCTGTTCATATGTTCACAGAACATATATTGAAAAGTAATCGTCTGGGTCTATATACCCTGGTAGCTTGGTATCTGCAGAAGGGTCTGGATCTTCTGCGGTGCTGTCTTTTGAGCCTGGCCTCCTGGGGTCTGTTCTAGTCCTTGTGCTCTTCCTCATAAAGGGTGGAATGGCCATTGGGGAACCCATAGTGCAGCCTAACTGTATTTTTAGGGAAATTTACCTATCAAAAAAACAATCATGAGGGAGACTTTCAAATGAAGATAGGAGCCCCCGAAACAAAATGCAAAAATCCAAAGTAAGGCAGTAAGTCTAACTAATACCACAATGAAACACAACAATTCACCTTTAAGAATCCAACATAATCCTTCCTCAGCTGCTGTCCTATGTTACTCTGTTTTATAATGGCTGTAATTACTTGGGCAATTCTTAGGGCAGAAATGATGGAATTTTGCACGGATGATGTTGTCCGGGCCTGAACCCAGTATTTGCATAGCTTCGCCTTAGCTTGGACCGGTGCATCTCACACCATCTCTCACTTCCAGAGATACTTACAATGGATGTAAACCCTGCAGACCCTCTCTCCTCCCCCAATTCCAACCCTTCCCCCAAATAGATCCATCAAGCTTCTGCCCAAACCACCAGAATTTCAGGGCCAAGCCTTTAATACTGTAAAGAAGAATGTGAACCGTGAAGACATGTTTATTTTTCAATGTGAATAGCTGTGTTCATTCTGCTGTCCCACTTTTTCCTACTTTAACTCTCTCTTTATTTTGAATTGAATTGGACTCTTTCCTGCCCATCTCTTCTCTAATTCTATTTTTTAAGTTTATGCGGGGTTGAATTTCCAGAGGTTATTCTCCCGAATGTCCTTCATAACTTCAGCGTGAGATTCGCGGAAACCCTGGAGAAACAGCGTAAACGGTCACACAGGTTCTCACGGACATCCATTGTAACTTCGCGAACCCCAGCAGAAGCCGCATAGGCTGTTCCATTTCTCTAGGGTTTCCACGAATCTTCCGCTGAAGTTTTGGTGGGCAATCGGGAACATCGTCGCTGAATTCCAACCGGATAATATTTGATATTCCGTTGTCCTTCCTTTGTTCTTACTCTGGGTGGGAGCAACTTTTTTTAAAAGTTTTAATTTGGCTGAAAACCAGTTTTAAAGTTGGACTTCACAGCCAAGGGGAAGTACCAGATTGTAAAGATTGACAGGGATGGAACCAATTGATCAGGTGCTGTTAAGGATGGAGAGCGGGGAGTGTTTCTGTGCCAGTTCTAGTGCCCTTCAATCAAGGTCAGAGCTATTTCCATGACTTGCTCCTTGCTTTGATAAACCTCCCAATGCCAAGTTGACACCTCACTTAATTTATCCAAATTAAGATTGATTTGCCTCTAATTACCATCACCATTCATCAGCATTATTTGCAATCCTCATCCCTTCAGAACACAAGACAGCTACTTAAAGACAACAGATCTTTAAACATGAAACACTTTTCTCAGATTCCCTTTATGTAAGAATTTACACAGAGCCTTTCACATCCTAAAGACATCACCAAATCCTCCAAGCCAATGAATTACTTTTGAAGTATAGTCACTGTTTTGTAGGCAAATGCAGCAGCCTCTTTGCGCACAGCAAGGTCCCACGTTTAGAAGTCCGATAAATGACCAGGTAATCTGTTCTTGGTTATGTTGGTGGAGAGATGAATGTTGGCCAGGATACCGAGAGATCTGCCCTGCTTTTCTTCAAACAGTGTTGTGGGATCTTTTACACCCACCTGGTGTGGCAGATTAGGCCTTGATTTAATGGCCCAGAAATTTGGGTTGGGGGCTTCCCGCGGGTGCAAGCCCCTGACCTGCACTTACCTAACGCGCCGGCCGTTGAGCTGTGGCCCCTGTGGAATTCCGACCCTGGGCCTGCTCCAACTGCCGGCGTGCAGTGCTTGCGTATCCCAGGGGCGCCGTTAGTTCAATGCATCCCCTGGGATCACGTGGGCCATGGGGAGCCAATCGGAGCAGGGAATGCCCATTCATAAGTTTGACCTGTGAAAACTTATAAATACTACAGGCCCCAAAACATCACTAAATCTTCAAATAAATTTTTTTTTTTAATCAAATTTTTTAAATAAACTATAAATTACATGAAATAACTATTTTAAACAATAATTTAAATATTTGAAAAAAATAATTTTATTTTCTAACGGGGCTAAAAATAAACTTACCTTGCTTTAAAGTATTAAAAAATAATAAACCTGTGGAAAAAATGTTTTAATTTTAATTAACCACTTACCTTGTAAAAAGCAGGTCTTACGCCTGCTTTTAATATGTGTAATTTCTGGAGACTTACCCTCCCGGGAAAACCTGTAAAAAAAAAATGAAGTTCGATGCGCACGCGCTGCCTCTCCCGTGCACGTGCTTGAACTCTGAACCCCTTCGTTCAGGGGAACGGAAGTGCCGGTTTCCCGCACATGCGCAGTGCATGCAGGAAACCGGCACTTCCACTGGGCCTACGGGTGAGTACCCCGTGCATACTTACCCGTGGAGACCCGAATTTCTGGGCCAATGTTTCTAAAGATGGAAGCTCTGACAGTGCAGCACTCCCTCAGTACTGCACTGAAGTGCCAGCCAAGATTACGTGCTCAAGTCCTGCAGTGAGGCTTGAGCCCACTACTGTTTGATTGCTACCACTGAGCCAAACTCACTTGTAGGTTAATATTTAGAGGAGCATCACATTCTTACAATATTATATTTAAGAATATAATTGAGATCCAGAGTAAAGCTCCACAGTGCAGTTTAACGCTATTGTTAGAAGGCCACCCCAACTGTACCAATGTGTTATTTCTACACCAGTCAGCCTTTGGCCAATCAGAGAGAGGGTGCCAGTTTAAGTTTGACCGTCTCAGTCTGGGATAGGTTTGAAGCCAGATCCACATTCAAACTAACTGTGTCACCTGGCCCACAAGTGCTTGTTCCATTAGAATGGCCAGTGTCATTCTGAAATTGCTCTCCGATTGATCTCGATAGCTGTGTGCATTAACAGATTATAGAAAGGGATTCGAAGAGAAGAGGGAGGAGACGATTGGCACATTAACAAGTTCCCTGCACATGCTTGAAATTAAAACAAATGTTTTCTTTTAATAATAGATGTTTTGTGAGTTTTATTATCAGATAAATTATTTTGGATCTAATTGAACCATTATTTGTAAAGGAATACTATTGAGTTTGAAAGTTTGTAATGCAGATGATGAATTAGGCAATGTTTTCTTTACTTACAGATTGTAATTAGGTCTGGGCCAGAAATTGTTCACTATAGTGTCTGCAAGATACCTGTACTGTCAAAATCGAGACACTGTCACAATTAATGCTGGTCTGTTTGTATATTTAAGAAAAGGGTCGTTTACAATTAACCCTGAAAAGCAGGTCCCCGAAGGTCCTCCAGTATAATACTGGGTCACACAGACAGGTTCAATTCTGCATTGCATTAACTGATCTCAAGCGAAGTGCTGGTAAGGGGGAGTTACTAATTGGCCTCAGTGCCCTGGGTTAGGAAGTGAAAATCTCCCGAAGTTTCCCACTCCCGATCACTATCCAATGATCTCTGCTGGCAAGTGTATGGGAGGAGGTTGGGTAAGGGTAGGATTGAACTCAGCTGCCTCCTTGATTGAATGGCCTGCCAATGTTCACACAGCAATAACAGCTTGCATTTATGTAGCACCTTTAATGTAGTGAAACCTCCCAAGGCGCTTCACAGGAGTGTTACCAAACAAAAATTGACACTGAGACACATAAAGAGATATTAGGATAGCAAAGAGATAGGTTTTAAGGAGCTTCCTAAAGGAGGAGGTGGAGAGGTTTAGGGAGGGAATTCCAGAGCTTAGGGCCTTGGCAGCTGAAGGCAAGGCCGCCAATGGTGGACTGAAGAATGGCCACTTCATTAATGTACTGCAGGTTTGTCAGCACCTTTAGGAGAGAAAATTGGATAAAAACCCTGGAAAATCCCTCTCACAAAGTAAGACGTATCCCAATTGATGTGTTATTGAAATTAATGGGTTGGTGACTGGGCACTGCATTGGGTGAGCAGAGCACCCAATCCTTTTACCACTAGAATCTGGGTTTGAATGCAGCACAGATTGATTGGATAAAAGCCTCCTCTCTCTGTCACAGTGATATGAAGTAAAATCTGTTCAGACAGCTTATGAATTCATTGTACAAACTAGAACACAGTTGAGCATTAATTGGCACAAAGTTGATTAATATAAGAATTAGAAATACAAAATGGGGCAGGGAGATGTTTAACTGAGGTAGGGGTTAAGATACAATGTTGGGGAGGTGTAAATAGACCTTCACTCTATCTAACCCATGCTGTACCTGCCTGGGAGTGTTTGCAAACAGGCAGTGTCTCTATCCATGGGCTGCAGGTGTCCCTATTAACAGGTTGTTTTAGTGTCACTATCCAAGGCTGCAGGTGTCTCTATTAACAGATCACAGGTTGTTTCAAGGTCTCCATTAATAGGTTTGAGATGTATTGTCCATTAATAGTCCCTGTCCAGGACCAGTGCCCATATTCTGTTCTGCATTAATTCTCACGCTCCAATGATCTCTATCCTCCTTGAACAAAATTGGCTCCTGCACTGGCTTAAAATGCCAGTCATCATTTTCAAGTCCCTCCGTGATCTCACTCCATCCCCTCCCACAAACTTCTACAATCCTACATCCCAGCACATATTCTCTATTCTCCTAACTCCATTCTACAGCCTCCCCTGCCTTCTTCCTATCCCTCCCTCCCTGCCCCTCCTCACTCCACTCTCAGTGGCGGAGGTTTCCGCATTGCACCCCTATACTCTCCCTAAATCCATCCCCCTTGCTACCCCTCTCAAACCCTTCAAAAGTCTCCACAGATTGTACCACTTTGTGCCTTTGGTCATCTCCCAACTTCTCTCTTCCTTCCCACTCAGGATCTCCAATCCCCCCATAAGGCTGTAAAGATACAACTTGTTGTTTATTCTCCCATTGACAGGTTGGAAATGTCTCCATCCAGGCTGTTTCAAAGCCTGCATTCTCTGGTCAGGTGTATGCTCCTTAATAACAGGCCACGGCTGTATTGTGATGTCCCATTTAAGAGGATGAAGGTTTTATTTAATATTAATTCTAGGGAATTGGGTTTTGCTGGCAAGGCCAGCATTTAGTGCCCATTCCTAGTTGTCCTTGAGAAGGTGATGGTGCATCTTCGTCTTGAGCTACTGCAGTCCATGTGGAGAATGTACTCCCACAGTGCTGTTAGGGAGGGAGTTCCATGCTTTTGACCCAACGACGATGAAAGAACAGAGATATATTTCCAAGTCAGGATGGTGTATGACTTGGACAGGAGCTTGCAGGTTCTGGTGTTGCCATGCATTTGTTGCCCTTGTCCTTCTAGGTGATGGAGGTCGTGGGTTTTAAAATTCTCATCCTTGTGTTCAAATCCCTCCATAGCTTCGCCCCTCCCTATCTCCATAACCTCCTCCAGCCCTACAACTCTCCGATATCTCTGTGCTCCTACAATTCTGGCCTCTTGTGCCTGCCTGATTTCCTTCGCCCCACCATTGGCGGCCATGCCTTCAGCTGCCTAGGCCTTAAGCACTGGAATTCCCTCCCTAAACCTCTCTACTGCTCTCTCCTCCTTTAAGTTGCTTCTTAAAACCTACCTCTTCAGCTCCAGACCTCATTACAACCTTGGTCCAAACATGGACAAAAAGTTGAATTCCAGAGGTGAGGTGAGAGTGACAACCCTTGACATCAAGGCAGCATTTGACCAAGTGTGGCATCAAGGAGCTCTCGTAAAACTGAAGTCAATGGGAATCAGGGGAAAAACTCTCCACTGGCTGGAGTCATACCTGGCACAAAGGAAGATGGTTGTGGTGGTTGGAAGTCAATCATTACAGCCCCATGACATCACTGCAGGAGCTCCTCAGGGCAGTGTCTTAGGCCCAACCATCTTCAGTTGCTTCTTCAATGACCTTCCCTCCAACATAAGTTCAGAAATGAGGGTGTCCGTTGATGACTGCACAGTGTTCAGTGCCATTCACAACTCCTCTGATAATGAAGCAGTCTATGCCCACATGCAACAAGACCTGGACGACAATCAGGCCTGAGCTGATAAGTGGCAGGTAACATTCGCACCACACAAGTGTCAGGCAATGACTATCTCCAACAAGCGAGAGTAACCACCGCCCCTTGACATTCAACGGCATTACCATCGCTGAATTCCCAACCATCAACATCCTTGGGGGTCACCATTAACCAGAAACTTAACTAGGCCAGCCCAATAAATACTGTGACAACAAGAACAGGTCAGAGGCTGGATATTCTGCGGCGAGTGTCTCACCTCCTGACTCCCCAAAGCCTTTCCACCATCTACAAGGCACAAGTAAGGAATGTGATAGAATACTCTCCACTTGCCTGGATGAGTGCAGCTCCAACAACACTCAAGAAGCTCGACACCTTCCAGGACAAAGCAGCCTGCTTGATTGGCACCCCATCGAACACCTTAAACATTCACTCCCTCCACCACCGACGCACCATGGCTGCAGTGTTTACCATCTACAAGATGCACTGCAGCAACTTGCCAAGGCTTCTTCGGCAGCACCTCCCAAACCCACGACCTCTACCACCTAGAAGGACAAGGGCAGCAGGCGCATGGGAACACCACCACCTCCAAGTTCTCCTCCAAGTCACACACCATCCTGACTTGGAAGTATATCGCCGATCCTTCATCGTCACTGGGTCAAAATCCTGGAACTCCCTCCCTGACAGCACTGTGGGAGTACCTTCACCGCACGGACTGCAGCGGTTCAAGAAGGCAGCTCACCACCACCTTCTCAAGGGTAATTAGGAATGGGCAATAAATGCTGGCCTTGCCAGCGACACCCAGATCCCATGAACGAATAAAAAAAACCTTTTGGTCACCTGCCCTAATATCTCTTTATGTGGCTCGGTGTCAAATTTTGCCTGATTACGGTCCTGTGAAGTGCCTTGAGATGTTTCACTACGTTAAAGGCGCTATTAAATGCAAGCTGTTGTTGCTTGAGAGGTGCTACTGAAGAAGCCTCGGTGACTTGCCGCAGTACATCCAGTCGATAATATAGACTGCAGCAACGGTGCACCAGTGGTGGAGGGGGTGGATGTTTAGGCTGGTAGATGAGGTGATCACGGAGAGCTGTCATACCCAGACTCAGCCTCTCTCCCTCATGTACTGAGTGTGATACAGCTCCATCCCACAGATGTGATAGCAATTATTCCAGACCATAGATTTATCCTAACACTCTCAGCTGTAAAATACTTAATATTTATGTGATATTTATGAAAAATTCATATGACTTTAGAATGTGACATTTTTTGGCCCAAAATACATGAATTTTTGCATAACTATAAGTAACTTTATGCAAATGTAAGCTTTTCACTGACACTGAAAGGATGCTGAACACAAGCGTGATGTCGTGCAGTTAGTAGATGTACAAGATACCAAGCGTGGAATCGCAGCTTACAAGCAGCTAATGGGACTACAACAGCAAAGCCAAAATCAGATGACACTCATTTCCTCAAATGGGCATTAATTGTTTTGTACCAAATCCAGCCTGCTGAAATGAAGCTGGGACAGCACAGAGGCTCCTGTGGTCTGGTACTTCCCATCCAATCCGATCACATTCAGGGTGCTGATTGCTGTCAGGTTGTCTCATTCGACAGCTCCTGATCAAACGCATCACTATAACGAATCTGGGCTGTGACAGTAGATAGCGGGTAACAAGGAGGATGTCGATGACAGAATAGAACCATTCATTCACAGTCAACATGTTTCCCCTTGTCTGATAGGGGCGCTTGTGTGGGGTGAGTGTGTAATACAGGAGCACGCCTGTGAGTGAGTGTGTAATACAGGAGCACGCCTGTGGGTGAGTGTGTAATACAGGAGCACGCCTGTGAGTGAGTGTGTAATACAGGAGCACGCCTGTGAGTGAGTGTGTAACACAGGAGCACACCTGTGAGTGAGTGTGTAATACAGGAGCACGCCTGTGAGTGAGTGTGTAACACAGGAGCACTCCTGTGGGTGAGCGTGTAATACAGGAGCACTCCTGTGGGCGAGCGTGTAATACAGGAGCACTCCTGAGAGTGAGTGTGTAACACAGGAGCACTCCTGAGAGTG
This sequence comes from Somniosus microcephalus, assembly GCF_052327205.1. Taxonomy (NCBI): domain Eukaryota; kingdom Metazoa; phylum Chordata; class Chondrichthyes; order Squaliformes; family Somniosidae; genus Somniosus; species Somniosus microcephalus. The sequence continues at coordinate 18,068,697 of NC_141006.1, read as the reverse complement.
AGTGTGTAATACAGGAGCACTCCTGAGAGTGAGTGTGTAACACAGGAGCACTCCTGAGAGTGAGTGTGTAACACAGGAGCACTCCTGAGAGTGAGTGTGTAACACAGGAGCACTCCTGTGGGTGAGCGTGTAATACAGGAGCACTCCTGTGGGTGAGCGTGTAATACAGGAGCACTCCTGTGGGTGAGTGTGTAATACAGGAGCACTCCTGTGGGTGAGTGTGTAATACAGGAGCACTCCTGTGGGTGAGCGTGTAATACAGGAGCACTCCTGTGGGTGAGCATGTAATACAGGAGCACTCCTGTGGGTGAGCGTGTAATACAGGAGCACTCCTGTGGGTGAGCGTGTAATACAGGAGCACTCCTGTGGGTGAGCGTGTAATACAGGAGCACTCCTGTGAGTGAGCGTGTAACACAGGAGCACTCCTGTGGGTGAGTGTGTAATACAGGAGCACTCCTGTGAGTGAGTGTGTAATACAGGAGCACTCCTGTGGGTGAGCGTGTAATACAGGAGCACTCCTGTGGGTGAGCATGTAATACAGGAGCACTCCTGTGGGTGAGCGTGTAATACAGGAGCACTCCTGTGGGTGAGCGTGTAATACAGGAGCACTCCTGTGGGTGAGCGTGTAATACAGGAGCACTCCTGTGGGTGAGCGTGTAATACAGGAGCACTCCTGTGGGTGAGTGTGTAATACAGGAGCACTCCTGTGGGTGAGCGTGTAATACAGGAGCACTCCTGTGAGTGAGTGTGTAATACAGGAGCACTCCTGTGGGTGAGCATGTAATACAGGAGCACTCCTGTGGGTGAGCATGTAATACAGGAGCACTCCTGTGGGTGAGTGTGTAATACAGGAGCACTCCTGTGAGTGAGTGTGTAATACAGGAGCACTCCTGTGGGTGAGTGTGTAATACAGGAGCACTCCTGTGGGTGAGCGTGTAATACAGGAGCACTCCTGTGGGTGAGTGTGTAATACAGGAGCACTCCTGTGGGTGAGCGTGTAATACAGGAGCACTCCTGTGGGTGAGCGTGTAATACAGGAGCACTCCTGTGGGTGAGCGTGTAACACAGGAGCACTCCTGTGAGTGAGTGTGTAATACAGGAGCACTCCTGTGGGTGAGCGTGTAATACAGGAGCACTCCTGAGAGTGAGTGTGTAATACAGGAGCACTCCTGTGAGTGAGTGTGTAATACAGGAGCACTCCTGTGAGTGAGTGTGTAATACAGGAGCACTCCTGTGAGTGAGTGTGTAACACAGGAGCACTCCTGTGAGTGAGTGTGTAATACAGGAGCACTCCTGTGAGTGAGCGTGTAACACAGGAGCACTCCTGTGAGTGAGTGTGTAATACAGGAGCACTCCTGTGGGTGAGCGTGTAACACAGGAGCACTCCTGTGGGTGAGCGTGTAACACAGGAGCACTCCTGTGGGTGAGCGTGTAACACAGGAGCACTCCTGTGGGTGAGCATGTAATACAGGAGCACTCCTGTGGGTGAGTGTGTATACAGGAGCACTCCTGTGGGTGAGCGTGTAATACAGGAGCACTCCTGTGGGTGAGCGTGTAATACAGGAGCACTCCTGAGAGTGAGTGTGTAACACAGGAGCACTCCTGAGAGTGAGCGTGTAACACAGGAGCACTCCTGTGAGTGAGTGTGTAATACAGGAGCACTCCTGTGAGTGAGTGTGTAATACAGGAGCACTCCTGTGGGTGAGCGTGTAACACAGGAGCACTCCTGTGGGTGAGCGTGTAATACAGGAGCACTCCTGTGAGTGAGCGTGTAACACAGGAGCACTCCTGTGGGTGAGCGTGTAACACAGGAGCACTCCTGTGGGTGAGCGTGTAACACAGGAGCACTCCTGTGAGTGAGTGTGTAATACAGGAGCACTCCTGTGAGTGAGTGTGTAATACAGGAGCACTCCTGTGGGTGAGCGTGTAACACAGGAGCACTCCTGTGAGTGAGTGTGTAATACAGGAGCACTCCTGTGAGTGAGCGTGTAACACAGGAGCACTCCTGTGGGTGAGCGTGTAATACAGGAGCACTCCTGTGGGTGAGTGTGAGGGAAATATTAGAACAGGTGAGCAAAAGCTTGGCCAAAGATGTAGGTTTTAAAAATCATCTTAATGAGGAGAGAGGGAGGAAGAGAGGCGGAGAGGTTTATGGAGGGAATTCCAGAGCTCAGAGCTTTGGCAGCGGTAGGCACAGTTCAAATAGGATGCCAAGCTGTCGTCCCCCTCCCCACTAAGCTGTCGTCCCCCCTCCCCACTAAGCTGTCGTCCCCCCTCCCCACTAAGCTGTCGTCCCCCCTCCCCACTAAGCTGTCGTCCCCCCTCCCCACTAAGCTGTCGTCCCCCCTCCCCACTAAGCTGTCGTCCCCCCTCCCCACTAAGCTGTCGTCCCCTCCCCACTAAGCTGTCGTCCCCCTCCCCACTAAGCTGTCGCCCCCTCCCCACTAAGCTGTCGTCCCCCTCCCCACTAAGCTGTCGTCCCCCTCCCCACTAAGCTGTCGTCCCCCTCCCCACTAAGCTGTCGTCCCCCTCCCCACTAAGCTGTCGTCCCCCTCCCCACTAAGCTGTCGTCCCCCTCCCCACTAAGCTGTCGTCCCCCTCCCCACTAAGCTGTCGTCCCCCTCCCCACTAAGCTGTCGTCCCCCTCCCCACTAAGCTGTCGTCCCCCTCCCCACTAAGCTGTCGTCCCCCTCCCCACTAAGTTCTGATACATTTTGCTACTTTTGCTTCGACAACCCATTTTGCACTCCGCCCAATCTTCTTCATTGAAGTCAATAGAAAAGAAAATCCATGGTGTAAAACGGGCTGCCGATTTGCTATGACCCATTTTATACTACCGCCCGAGAGGAATTTCACCCCTCTAGTCTTTCCTCATAACTCAGACTCCCGACACTGCGGATCAGCTGCGTCTCTCTTGAATGTACAAGGACTCGGGGGCACAGATTTAAGGTTTTGGGCTAGAGATACAGGGGGGATGTGAGGAAAAACTTTTTTACGCAGCGAGTGGTGAGGACCTGGAACTTGCTGCCGACGGAACTGGTGGAGGCTGGGTAGGCGCTTGAGAGAAATAAACTTGCAGGGCTTCGGGGATAGAGCGGGGGAATGGGACTGACTGAATTGCTCTACTGAGAGCCGGCACGGACTCGATGGGCTGAATGGCCCCCTTCTGTGCCATTATGACTCTATGACTCTCTTGTTTCTTGGTGACCAGCGCCGGACACGATACATGGGAATTGCTAGACGAACAAAGACCACGGTCCATCTAGATTGCCTTCAACCATCCTGGTAGTCACAGGATACAACGATAATGGAATTGTTGACTGATCACAGCAATCAACCTCTGTCAGTTAGTCTACAACAGACATGACATGAGGAAACCCCAGTGGTGGAGAGCTTCGGGAAACAATATCCAAAG